>NW_023416286.1:51995812-54605812 GCF_014176215.1 Rousettus aegyptiacus | reverse complement strand
AACAGAATAGGCTGTGGGTAGAAAATCATGAGTTTGGCTTTGGAAATGTTTCATCTGAAATGTAACAGCTGTGATGAAGTCAACAATCTGAAATATGAAACTGAAGCTTAGGGGAAGGAACTGGGCTGTGGTGGAGGTTTGGTCATCACTGGCATACCTGTGGTCATCATGGCTTAGGACTTGTATGAGATTCTTATGGGGAAAGTAAGAAGAAAGCCAAGATGGCCTTTCAGGGGATGATGGGCAGATGAAAGAGTACAACTCCAGAAGGAGACCGATGAGGGCCAGAGTGATGAGACCTAGGAAAGCAGGGTGTCATTAGTAACTATTAAAGGCACTGCTGTGTCTTGCCTAAATTACTGCAGCAGGCTCCTAATTTATTTTTCTGTTTTAAGTATTGGTGTCCTCATTTGATTTCCACCTCTCTTGCCATTGTAAATATTTTACATCTGAGTTATTCTTTCTCCTTCCTAGTCCAATATGTTTATTGAATATTCATGCTTTTCTCACTAATGTTTAACTTGTGGTCCTCTATCAATGTCACATTTTCTACCATGTAAATGTTTGAAAACATGGAACATGAATTAAGTCAGGATACATTGCACATTTGCAATGGTAGATTCTCCCAGCAGAAGGATGACTGATTCCCATTGACCTGACACTCATTTTTGAGTGTCCAGGAATCAGCTCTAGCTTCTTTTTTATTACCTTTCTTTTTGTTGGTAATCTATGTTACTGCCATCCAAACTTCTTCCTCCTTCCTACTCTGTATCTACTCTATCTATCTATCATCTATCTATCTATCTATCTATCTATCTATCTATCTATCATCTATCAATCAATCAATCAATCTATCATCTATCTATCTATCTATCTATCTATCTATCTATCTATCTATCTTTCCATTTATCATCTTGAGCTCTAAAATTTATATCCAATAATTTGCCTTCACTCTCCACTTGGATCTCTAGTAGACATACTTATCAACTTTCAATTTTTCCAATCCCCAAACTTGTTTATTCCCAAGTAGTGCCATCTGAATAAGTAAATAAAATAAAATAAAATAAAATAAATAGCAATAATCTTCTCTTCTACTCTCACTTCCAACATTAAAACATCAGCTTAACAATATATCCTGAATCCAAATATTTTTATCTTCCAAGATCCTATTAACTCTCATTGAGATGCTTCCCTATTCTTCTATACTCACTTCCTTTCAATCCATTTTCACACAGCCATATGAATATTTCGAAAAAATTAACTCAGATCATAGCACTGCCCAAACTGAAATCCTTTAATAATTTCCCATTGCCATTAGCATAGAATCCAAACTCTTTACCATGATGTGTCAGACTCTAAAAGATCTAACATTTTGGATGCCCTGTTTTCCTTGCTCATTGTAACCCATACATATTGGCCTTCATTCTCTGCTGCATGAGCTGACTTTCTGTGTGCCTCTCAAGCAGGCAAAGCACTTTACTGGCCTAAGGCCTTCAACTTGATGTTTCTTCTACCTTATCTCTCAGTGTTTCTCACAACTGCTTACTTCTTATTTATTTTAGTTTCAGCTGAAATAAGACTTCATTAGATGTGTCTTTCCTATAACCATATCTAAAGATCATTTTGGCCTCACTCTAGACACTCAGTCAAGCTACCTTGTAATTCTGTGTACCATGGGAGGTAAGAAGATGGAATATTTTCAGTGCTTGGGAAGTGTGGGGAGCAGTGGAAAGGCATGGGTGATGGAACATGGCAAATATGGGTTTGAAACCTGCCGCCTCTCACCAATGTTCCTAGTTTCCGAATATTTCTGAATCTTAGTTTTTTCACTCGAAACAGGGAAATATATTATATCACAGTTAAAATGAATATTAGGTAAAAGCGAATATGAACAACATCTAACATGGCTCGGATCCTAATAATTACTTATAAAATAGAATTCCTTTTCTATCACTCTCATCCCTCCTTTTTTCTTTTTCTTGAGTAACTGTTGATAGTGTAACATGTTAGATATCACAGAGATTGTGGCTAATACCAAAGATTTGTCACATCCTCCTGTTGCTTATTATCTAATAATTAACTGGAAAGTCAGCCCTCCAGATCACAGAAGATTTAGGAAAAAAAAAAGACCCATTGAACCCTGTCAGGGTATTCTACTGATAACCTCTGTCAACTCTTAACTTGTGACTCCAGCAGTCATGACTGCAGCTATTAGAGGAAATATCAGAGAAATATTTTCTGGGAGTTACTTTTCAGGTCCCACAGAGCTCTGTTATATTAGCCCTTTGATTTTAGTCCTGATGTTGACACTTTTTGTCCTAAACCTCCTATGAACTAGTCTCTTGTTTTTGAACTGACTGGACCTAAAGATCAGCAGTTGGTGTTAAATCAAAGGTTATAAAACCATAGCCCAAAGACCAAATTTGGCTCTCAACCTGTTTGTGTCGATAAAATTGTTTGGGAACACAGGCACACCTATTTATTTCATATTGGCTCAAGCTGCTTTCACACTATAAGATCAGAGTCAAGTAACAGAGACTAGAGGACCCACAAAGTACAACATATATGCAAGATTCACAAACTCCTGTGTTCTGCTGTCTAATCTCTTGTCTTGCCACCTTTTTAGCACCAAAACACATGCTGGGTACTCTACCATATGTCTATTTCTGCAACTGATACTGAGAGTAGAACAGGGAGCTAAGGGTGCTTCTGCCCTCAAAGAGCACAGTCTAGACAAATAGCTGTGATTTTCTAACTGACAGAAAAAAGATACTCATTGCTCTCCACTCAGAGGGTAGCATTAAAGAAAGCAACAATAAAAAAAAAAAAGATGCTTACTACATAAGATGTTTCTCATCTGCTCCTGAAACTTGTTCTAATCAAGTTTTGGCATGGAAGTTTTAGTGGTGGGAATCTTTTTACAGGGGAAAAAAGTAACCTCCTCCTTCCCCTTCCCCAGATTCTTGACTCAGCACAATGCTGCTCTCTGAGTTAAGTTTGACTCTGAGATTTCAGTGATATTTTTGGTTTAAGACAATTTTTCTATAAAAATTAAAATAAAAGTGTTTCTTCTTTCTCTGAAAACTTTTCATGTTTCATTATAAAATCTCTAGGTTATATTGTGCATCAAATGTTGCTTATAAACTCTGAAAATCTAAAGTGTTATCTTTTGTTCAACTGTTATGGTAGCATATTGGAGATTACAAATGAAAAAAGGTAATTGGTATGTGGGTGCATAGGCAGTTGAGTTCAAATAAAGCTTTTTCCCTAGATAACCAGATATGTATGAATATGAAATATCATGAAAATGGGGCTCGAGTTTATGGGTACATTTATTCTTTTATTTACAGTAAAAAATTCATAGCAAAGGAAGATAGATCATATCAACCCTTAAGAAAATTAATAAAATATATGCTTTAAAATAATTCAATTTGTGACCAAGAAGAAAAAAGTACAGTAACACAACTTGATATTTTCAAACTTCTCTTGGTTCTCCACACCTTGAGTTTTTTAGCAACAAATAAAAATTTAGTATTTTCTAACTAAATTTGTGATTATTTGTGAAGAGTATTTTTAGTGCAAATATAAAAAATAAGAGAAAATATGAGAGGCCAATGAAGTTATTTGTATTCAAAACAGTGCCTTGCACATATTTGCACATTTGCTGTTCGTCGAGAGTTCTTTTGGAAATTAAATATTTGAGGATATTATCTAATTCTATCTTCTTATTTTTATCAGTTCATGCTTCATCTCTTTTCTTTCTTCTACCAAAATATTAGAGATTTCTTACTTACCTTCAATTTCACCATAAAATATTTTATTAGTGGTGTCTTACTTTCACAATTAAATTTTCTAATATATATAAAAAAAATGAGTTAACATTCAGATTTCTCTCTGCAATAACGTTCTACAGTCAAGAAGAAAAACCTTAAATATGCACAATTTTTTGTAAAAACGAGAATGGGGCAATGAAGCCAGGGCGGAAACACGTCTGCTATCTTCTTCTCATCTTGTCCTTTCACCACATCCTCAGTCTGCCTCTGACCTCTCAGAGCTCAAATGTGCCCCTTTCGCACTTTGCCTCCCCAGCTCCGTACCTTGAACAAACCTTTCCAGAACCTGTGATTGGTGAGATGAAAAGCTTGATGAGCAACACGCTCTCTTTTCCTCTGCTCCAGAGTTCATCTTCCTTCTTTCTATATCTCCTTAAGTCCCACCCTCCTCACTGAAGAAATAATGTTATTCTCATCTCTGAAGGTTCAGAGCTTTCCTCTGTGGCTCCCTCTCCATTCATATGTCCATTTTTTATTTCTTTCCTGGATTCTTGACTAAGGATTAATGATTCTGGTGATGCTAATATTAATTATGGCAGTTATGGCTATCATCTATTAAGTACATTCCATGACCCAGGTTCTGGGACAAATTACTGACATTCAGAAATTTCTTTTGACCTTACAATCTCCCATTAAAGTTAATATTATCAGGCCCAGTTTAGAATTAAGGAAACTGAAGCTTAAAAAAGTGTTATTCTATTCTAAACTTACCCATGAAGCTGAGTTCAGAACCTATGTCTGTCTGATTGCAGTCTCATGTACTTTAGCCTTGCGCTGTACTTTCTCATTTCTCTGCTTCAACCTCTTCTTTACACTTTGGGGTATACTCGGAAGTCCAAACCAGCCCTGATGCTACCTGATTTCTACATCTATTTCCTTTGTCTGTAGAAACCTTAATATCCCTCTATTCATGTTTTCCTTTACTTTTCTATAAAGCACCTACCGAAGCCTGCATTATTATTTAATGTGCATCTGTGGTCCTTTTCAATGACTATCTTCACTGAATAACTGTTATTGATCTCTTTGGTGATTAAGCAGTGTTCAGTATATATGGATACATAAAAGAAATGCAAAATATATTTCTCAGTCTCTGACTGGGGAGACAAGATCTTCACATAAAATATAAACTAACTACATAAAGGAATATTTGCTCTAAGATGTTTGGCAATTTACTTCTAATCTAAAATAAAGTTATTTTCTTGGTTTTTCACTTCCCCATAAATTTTCTGCTTTGTGTACTCATGGTTTTCCTCTAGCCTTCCCACTCTTTATTTACTTACCTGATTCACTGTCCTCTCTCCCGATTATTCATGTTGGCTGTTTTTTCTTCTTCTCTGTTCTTCTAGTTAGTTTTCCCACATTTTGTTCTGTGACATTTTCTCTTCCTTTTCACTATTTATTAAATGTTATTACATTTAAGTAATTTACACCTATTATCCCTAATCCTCAAAAATAATACCTCTTTTTTTTAAGGGGGGAGAAATTTTTACAAAATAATTTAGAAACTTCCTTAAGTTCTCACAGCTAGTGTTAAAACTGGTGGTATTGAGAGTCAAGTCAGCCTTTGTACATACCTAGTACATACATAACATCAGCCTTTGATGTTTCCACATCACCGCTTTGGTGTTCAAAAAGATTTTTTTCCCTGTGCTAATTATTTTGCCTGAGTTTGTTAAACTTTGAGAGTATTTCAAACAAATTATGTTGGAAGTAATTTGGTTTAGTTTAGTTTGATGATTTCATTTGAAAAGATGGAAGATGAAACTGGACCTGGAACCCAATAACGAGATGATGGCAAAACCACTCAAGTGTTATTCCAAACAAATAAACAACAGTCTTCATTTTTAGAGTATTTAGGTATTTATAGTTATGGCCTTCAGCTGAATCTTCCAACTGTGATTAACAATTGATTTCCTAACTTTACTTTAAAGTAGTTGATAATGGATATTTTCATTTAAATTTCTCTTGGTGCGGCTATATATATAAAATGAAGAAGGAAGGATAAGATACATGCGTAATCCTCTTTTTTCGTATAGAGGATAAGATCATGGCCAGCTAGATAATTTCTTCGATTTCTTCACTTTGTTCTCTGGTTCATTTGGCAGTTAGCAACCTTGTGGGGAGAGAGGGGGAAACAAAATCAGGAAGAAAAATGCTTTGTCCCTTCTTTCTATAAATTTAAGCCCATTTCCTCTTGTCCTTTCACAGGGGTAAACTTATATTTCCATTTTAAATATGAGTTCCCAAAGGGCATTAACCATGCCATTTTTACTTAACTGCATTTTATTTTCTCCAGTATGATGCTGTGCTCACATAACTGATCTATAGTCATAGGAATAAAATGATGAAAACAGCATTCCAGTGACTATAAACTAATATTTTATGGACCACTGTAATGAAAGTCTTGACCATTATTATAAATCATACCTAGTACATACATAACTTATGGTTTGTATTGAAAATACTGTGAAAATATCATACAACACTAGGCAATTGATTCGAAGTCTCCTAATTGGGTTTAAGTGATCATTAGACAGAGCAGAATAACATTTACCTTTGCCCTGTGTACAAATGAGGACATATATAGCCAAGAAATTGATAATATAACAAATGCATTGAAACTCACGTTTCAATTCTTTCTGCACAGTTTTATATACGTGGACTGTGCTGTTGTAAACTCATACTAATGACTATATATATTTTTTTAAATGTGAAAAATTTCACTTTGAATTTTGAATTCTAAGGCACAGTATTTATAATACGTGAACATAATTAAAATTTATTTTTTTACTAATTACCAGTTATGAAAACACTAATTTAAAATCACTACGCTATGTTTTAGTACAAGTTAGTTAAAGCATACATATTATTTCTTTTTTCTCCCTTTTTATCTTCTCTTTATTTATTTATTTATTTATTTAGTTTATTTTTTTTCTCTTTTCCTGTATATCTTAATATAAAAGATGATTTCCTTTTGCAAAGATTTGAAACTAGATGATAGGGCACTTTGGATAAGTATCTTCATGGAAAAATCTCTGTCTGAAAGTATCTTTACTTATTTCTTTTACTATTAACTTTCAAATGGAAGGACAACTCACATTCGTTGCCCAGCACAGCTCCCTGGAAGACATCTGTTGTTCTGGTTAAGGGCTCTCTGTTTTCTAAGTCCCGGGAAGCTAAATGGTCGTTTTCAATGATTAACAGAGAAGTGAGCAAATGTGTGCCTGGAGAGCTACGTACTTGGCCTGATGGGGTTCTGGAGATATGTACATTTTAAGGAAATTTTGGTTTTATTTAATGCATTTGCATAAATTGAAGAATGCATGTGCGTTGCATAAAAGGGATGAATGCTTTTTTAAGGTTGCTCATTTTCATATTATTTTGCAATTTCGCGTCTATGAATATTTAATAAGCCTCCGCATCCCCTGCCAAACTTCTTTTAGTTGATAGTTCTAATTCATTTGTACCAAGTTTAACCTCCAGAGATAAAAATAGCAGGGAATGCCGAGATGCCCTACTCTGGGAAGATTCTTAAGAGAGAATAATCTACATTTGAGGAAAATGCCTGTTTTTCTCTTTGCTTGCCACCAGTAATGTCTTTAATTGTGCATGTTTGAGGGAAGGTCAGCCCAGCTGGCAAGCTTATTTCATTGACTAATGGGGCCTGGACATCCTGGAGCCCTGTGAGGGCAGAGCATTTTTATGAGGATGGAGTATACAGGAAACAGGATAGATAATAACCCCTTTATCTTTTGTTTCTTCCTGATCAAATCCTACACTTTTCTAACTGTAATATTATTATATTTTTATCTACTAAGAAATTCAAGCTGCTGCACAGAGGATTACTCTACACAATCGAAAAGTCTAAAAGAAAATAGGCAGCAGAGGTAACTAAGAAACTGCAAAATAACTGGGGTTGATTGACGTGTGACAATGAAACCAGGTTTACCCTTGCTCTTAGTGTCGAAACTTGAAGGCAGTTTTCAGTGTTTTCATGCTAGTTTCCTCTGCAAAACCCCCCCAACTGGCTAAATTATTCTGATTGTTTACTCTCTGCAATGAACTGAAAGTTTGTGTCCCACCAAAATTCATATGCTAAAACCCTAATTCAATGTAGTGGGATTTTAAGGTGGGGCCTTTGGGAGGTAACTAGGCCATGAGGGTGGAGCCTTTATAAATGGTATTAATAAGAAGAGATCAGAGACCTAGTTAGTTTTGGCCATGTGAGATGCACCAAAAGGTAGCCATCTAAAAACTAGGAAGAAGACCCTCACCCAACACTGAGTAATCTTGTACTTCCAGCTTCCATAACTGAGCAATAAATGTATTAACCCATTCAGTGTATGGTATTCTGTAATGTGCATTGTACTCCACCTAAACATCATGGAAATAATGCTAGATTCTGGATACTGATTCAATTAATGCACATAGTTATTTTGAAAACAAGTGGCTGTGTATAAGGGGTAGTAGACAAAGCACAGGTATTGGAGTTGGGAGAGTTTCACCTGACTTAATGCCATGTCACGTACTGGTAATGGGCCATGGCAGATCATTTGGCACCTATTTTCATTATTCATATGGTGTGGTTGCTAATAACAATGATAACAGTAGTCACAACAACAAAAGCCACGGTCATTTACAAGATCTGTTGACCCTTCTGCTAGACATTTTATTTGCATTACTTTGAATCCTCAGAATCTGCAGAATAATATTGCCATTTTACACATGATGAACTAAGGCTTTATAACGTGCTCAAGACCTCACAACTATCATTCACCCTCATTTCCTGTACTGATATATATGATTCCTGAGATAACATTTGTGAAGGCATCATGCACAGAGTTTGGCTCATAGTATTTGTTGAAACAGCTAAAACGAGCAAAGGAGTATGTAATTCTCTGGAGGAGGGAGGGAAAGATGGCCAGGTTTCTGGATTCTTTCTTGTCTCCTCCCAGCTTTTGAATTCCATCCAGGATTGCTGAAGAAATAATTCAATTTTGCATTGTATGGCCCTCCTCACATTTTTCCTCCCTAAGAAAATCACGTATCGATGGCTCTTGCAGTCAAAGTTTTCATCTCTCGTATCATCTCTAGTCCCATGGCACAGGACAAAAAATCAGTGGTATTCCAAGATTTATTTCCTAGATAACTATGTTGTCTTGAGACTTTTTGTGTGTGTGACAGACCAAAGGAAATACAACAGGAAGGGAGTCCATTTCCTAAGCCTCACAACCTAGTTAAGGCAACTCCAGGCTTTCTGGAATGCTGCAATTTTAACAGTGCTTTCCAAAGAAATCTAGCCACTGCCTGTTCCAAAATGGAGAGGACAAATTTCAAAAGGCAAATTCTAGGGCCCTTCCCAGGCTTATTCTAATAGAACTTCCAGGAGCTTCAAAGCTGCCTTTTAATGAGATCTCTAGTGGATCCCTCTTTCTCTCCCATTTGAGACTCACCAAGTATGGTTTTGAATTGCTAGTGGGAAGGCTCCCCTGTTCACGGGGAGGAGTTGATTGAATGACTTGAGAGGAAATTATACCCATTTCATTCTAATTCTGAAGTTGACTTTCTTGGTGTGTAGATTCTAACAGAAAGTCAAATTTCATTTCTGGAGGAGATAAGGAGATGGCATTTTCTCTATGTAGGTGTCCACTATTTCATTCCCTCAAGATGTGACATATGCCTGTGATAGTTGCATGTTCTATTGTTTCTTTCTGCCATCCTGCAATTTCTACTCATCTATGGCTTATTTCTTTGTTATTTGAAGATGACAATGGTTGCGAGAGTTATTTTTTAAAAAATCTAATCTGAGTTTTGCTGCAAATATTTCTGTGCTCATTTGAAAACTCACAATTACTACGAAAAGGATAAGGATATAACTAAGAGTATTATTTATGAAATCCCTTTGAAATAAAATCACTAAAAAATGTCTTGTGAGATTGACTTGATTATCAATCACAAGCTTTTTTTTTTAATCTTTGTTTCTGCTTTTGCTATTTGTAGTTGTTCCTTGTTTACTCTGCTAAGGGCATATTTGATATGATTCAGGCAGAAATTTTTATTTGCCTCTATCCATGAGAAACAAGAAATTCCATCCTTTGTGCTTAGACTTGTATATTATAAAACCATTCTGGTTTCATTTATCACCTATTTGAATATATTTCACTTATCACCCTAGAAAAGAACAGACCTTTTTACCCTAATGGTTCCTTTGGGTTCTGTTTAGAATCTTAAATTATTTTCTAATGGTACATGCTCTTTATCTCTGGTTTTATATTTATTTTTTATGGTACACAGTGTCAGTGGACCCTTATGTATATGTGGATTTGTATATGGTCGCAGTTTCTTTTATGCATTTGGAATTAAGGAGGGAAAGTAAGGAAGATTACATGGAGCTGGGAGAAAGCAAGAAGGGGAGTGGGTTACAGATTAGTTAAGATTATGTGCCCTCTTGAAAGTTTTAGAAGGATACAAGAAGATGTCTGAAATTGTGGTGAGGTATTCGAAGGAGGGGTCTAAAAGCAGTCATTTTAAAGATATGTTTACCTAGATGCACAGAAAAAATGGAAAGAGCTTGCTATGGCAAAGATAAACTTTTCAGCAAAAAAAAGTTATATGCCTGGTACATGACTATCCATCATGACCTTCCCAGTTAGGAATTTATGATCAGATCACCCTGTGAGGTTACTTTCCATAGAATCCCTTTTTTTCATCCACAGTTATTTAAATTGAAGAAAGCTTCATACGAGGAATATTCTCTTTCTCAAGTCTTTCCTAAGTTTTCCCAAACTCTTTGATATTTTCAAAAGTAATTCTTTAAAAGTAAATTCTGAAGGTGACTCTCAGAACATGACAGCATGAATATAAAATTTCTTATCTTCTACTACTACTTCTGGAGCTATTTGCTTCTCTGGGGACAAATGACTGCTTGTGGAAAGGGACTACTACTGGTTTGGTGAAATCTTAGGAGATGGAGGAAAAAGCTGTTGCCAGTTTTGCAGGGCTCTGTGCTGTCCAGGGAGAAGGTCAACTTTGATCTCATGTGAATTTTCTGAATTTCACAATTTCAGAAAAGCCGAGGACAAGATGGATTGAATTTGAAGGCTGAAGCATCCATGTCTATGATTGGGACACTCATAGAGAGTGGGAGACAATAGAACAAGGCCCTAAACCCAGACAATTAGGCTCATTCTGATAAAATTCCTTATATTCTCAGATAAAAATTTTACAAACTTTTAGACCAGTGGTTCTCAAGTGGGGGCAATTTGTCCCCCAGGGGACAACTGGCAAAGTCTGGAGACATTATCATTTTTCACAACTCAGAGGGACTAGATGGTGATGCTGGCACCTAGTAGGTGGAGAGTAGCTCTCACATTAAAGAATTATCCAACTCAAAATGTCAGTAATGCCAATGTTGAAAGACCGTGTGCTAGACAATAGAACAAGTTTCTGCAAAGGGGGAAAAAAAGAGGCATTAGATTCTTCATCTATAAGACTAGAAACTACAAGAAGTGGTACAGAATCTATATTTTGAAAGTAAAGAACTGCAAAGGAAAAACTATTTCTACTCAAGAGTTGTCACCCCATTAACTAATTTGAGGAAAGTGCATAAAAAAGGCATTAATATACAGCAAATTGGCCAGAGCCCTCAAGATGGTCTCTTCACTTACTCATCAACAACCTTAAGATATAGTTAAAAACATAAAATCTAAAGATAGGCTGATATATTTAAATATAATACTTCTTGAAATAGAGATTCATTCTTTCATAGAAATGCTGATAATTTCTGGAATTTTTCATCAAAATCCAGGAGGAAGGAGTGATTAGGAGGAGATAAACACAATTCAGAAGTCTCCTGAAGAGAGAGGAAAGGAGAATAGGAGAAGAGAAAGCAAAAAATTTCCAAAGTTTTTAACGTACGAGATATGATATCAAAGGGGTGGTGGAGAAGTTAATAATTTAGAAAGCCATTGTGGGGAAATACAGGTTATCTTGTTCACAATCAATCTTATTGAGTGCTATGTATGGCACAACAACCATTAGTGGAATTGAAAAGCAGAGTAGTAGTTTCAGATCAATGAGGAAAAAATGGAATGAATATCAGTCTCATCCAACCAGCAGAAGTAAAGGCGGGAAAAATATCCAAAAAGGTAATGAAATAAAAATATGGAATGGTAGACATACAATCACACATATAACAGTGACTACTCTAACCACAGTGAATAAATTGTATTTTCTTTTTGAGAGGTAGAAACTCTTCAATTATATTAAAATTAAAATAAATATTAAGATTCGTGGCATTGATGATTAGATACTGGACAGATCTGTTGCCTTTCTTCCAGAGCGTACAATTAGACTTTGAAGATTCTTTGAAAATGCATGTGTTCCTGAGACTGAGTTCTAGTTTCTGGACTATGTGAGCAAGTGTGCTCAGCCATTTTCTGTCCTTGACTATTAAAATCTCCCATTGTGATTCTCTCTCTTCCCGTGAATGCTGGACACATGCGGAAGATCCAGCCAATTGTGTGAAGGCCCTAATGTATAGCAGCATTACAAGAAAGAAAGATGGCCAGAGCCTGACATCTGTCCATTGTGACTCTGGCTGCCCATCCAACATGTGCACTCATCTGGTGTGTTAGCACGAGATAAACTTTTCTTAAGTGAAGGTGCTGAGATTTTGGTATTTTTGTTTCGGCATTTGAGTAATGCAAGTATATGACCGATTGTCTTTCTGAAGTCACATGGTCAGAACTGTACTCATTATAGTAGATTATCTTCTTGAAAATGATTTAAAATAATTAAGATGGCCATAGTTGGTGGGAATGATCAAAAAAGGACACTGTAATAAACTGCTGTCGTATAAATTGTACAGTCTTTCTGGAAGGCACTGGCATCCAAACATCCAAACTGCAACAGACTAAGTAATGTCCATTTCCTGTGAACCAGCAAGTTTACTTCCAGAAATTTATACTAAACAAATATCCAAAGCTTTCTAAAAAGATACCTTGACATATGACTTTATTTCATAATTTTTAATAAAATAATAGAAATATTGATACCCTTAAGTGCAATAGGACATTGTTAAATTAATTGCTGTGTTCTTAAGATATAGTAATTGAGAGTTGTTAAACTCACATTAAGTATGAATATTATTAATAGAAAATTTTCCAGTTATATTTCTGAAAAATGTCAAGATATAAAGTAATATGTGTTATACATTATGATATTGGAAATAGATGTACAAAAGTGGTAACAATTTTAATTCTGTGTCTGGGTGAGCTTTTTATGATTTCTGTTTTCAAAGATGAATAGGTATTACTTTTGTGATTTAAAAGTCTAACATAAACCAATTAATCAGTCCATTTAGATCATCCAGAAAATATATTGAAGCCTTAAGGAGCTGTATGTTCAGTCTTCATTCTTGATATACTAGGAATTTGATTTTAGCCTAGGTCATCATAAACCAGCTGTGTGACGGTATAGTATCTTTACACACTGAAGCTCGTCTTCCAGGAGGACTGGGTTTTTAAATCAATGCTTCAAGAAAAAATTGCATCTAGATAAAATCACCATTAAAGATCTTTTAGGAAATGCCACATAGGAGATCTTGCCAGTTTTTCCTCCAAAATTACCTGAAATCTCCATTCCTCAGTTGAGTGGTCAACTTGTGTTTAGGGACCTTTGATTATGATTTAAGACACCAAGAGAAAGGATCCACTGGGGCATCAACAGATTCATTCTCACCTTCACTCGTGACAGGCATTTATCGAGCAGAATGGTGGGAAGAAACACCGGCATCATTTCCATTCATCCTCTCTCTCTGACCGAGCACACAGAGCAGAATCATTGAACATTACACGCACATTTGCTTTAACTCCATTTTGCTACTTTCACAGTCTAAGCTCCATTAAGAAGAAACTCACATTAATTAGACAATATGTTTGACCCTGGTCTATCTTGTTAAAAAATATGTTAGGCTGGCCTCTGTTAATCGAGAACATGCATTCTAAAAGGGACATTATGACTTCTAGTCAGAACAAAAAATTACTTTTGGAATTCAAGACTGCAAACAAGTAGCATCATTCTTGCTAAGACATTTGGCATTAAGAATATTTATTGTATTCTAAAACCTTTTATCCTAACCTTACAATTCATTTTTCTCTTGTCTAATGCAACCTCTGACTAAACAGACTAAAATTAGGAGGAACTATATACAAATATTCATCAGAATATTTCAGAATCATGTGCACAAACATTTAAGTTCATGCATGTGGTTTGCTTTTTTTAAATGGAGACTACATTGCAAAGTGTTTAATGAGGTGCCAGAACTGGAGACTTAATGCAACCTTCTGTAATTTCACACCCATATTACATGTATTTTGTGTGGAGAAAATTAAAGTTTCCAGCTGCTGTAGCATAAGATGCAGAAGTCCCCAATACACTTATAAATGATATTTTCCTCCACATGGAAGAGATTAGGGCCACATCTGCTGCAGTTTAGTTGATGAACATGGAGTAGATGGTGTCAAGAATCATGTAGCACTGGAGTCTAGTAAGAGAACAGGAGGCCACCACCCACGGAGGGACAAGGTTCACAAGTTCTTTTGGGACACCATTTAGTTAGGCTGGCTGAGTTCATTCAACAAGACGAAATATTACACGGTATTCCCTGAAAACTCATTCATGATGTTTGCTTACACATGACACGTGGATCTACTCTAGAAGCATTTTAACCATAAATTTGAGTAAAGCTATCCGTTGTGGTGTGTCTCTATGATAATTAAATGTTATCAAAGATACAGAAGCACTGGTCACTGTAAGCATGATGGCATGCCATAGAGACAGATCAACTCAAGAAAAAGTAATGGTTGGAATGTATGTAGTAAGTTACTAAAAGACCTCAACAGAGAAAATGGGAGTATTGTTTTTAAATTCAATTCAATAATAAAGTGAAACTGTTATACTAGTTACAAAGAACAGACACTATTTTAAAGATTGCACATGTATAATAGCAATGCAGTATTTTTTTTAAGGAATTTTAATCTTGAAGCATGAGCAAAGGCATAGCATAATTATCCTAAGTCATTTTGATGTTCTAAATGACATTTTGCATTTGCTTTTATAAAATGACCTTCTGTAACCTTTCTCAAATAGAAGTGGTTTCAATTATTATTCTCTCCATTGTTATTAGCCCTTGACACAGTGATTTCCTCTACAATTTGGGGTTTTCTCTTTTAAAAATCTTGAATCTTCTTGAAATATGTTTGGAGTGTAGAATTTTTTATGCAGCATAAACCTAAATTGATTGAGATTTCCAATGATGAAGAGTCTGGTGTCATCTCAGGTTTTATATTTTTGTCAGGAACTTTTGTTTGCTTTAATTGTCATTTTTCTGGTAATGACTTTGGGTATTACATTTCTTTCAGTCTAGTAGTCTGCCATTTGGTGATTCAAAGCTTTAGTGGTCTCTTTTCCTAGAAGTAGCCTGGACCCTCATAATCTCTACCTTCTGAGTAATGAAGATGGTTACCATCAGTGATAAATTTACTTCAGGGATGTTAACTGGATCTCCATTTTTTACCCTGAAACTGTTTTGATTATAAGTTTATAAGCAAAGATTGTGATAAGTTTTTCTGACTTCTTCTTAAAAACCTCTAAGGCAACATTTGGCTCAAAACTCTTCTATCTTAATTAGTTTGCTGAAACATTAATCCGTGTATTCAGTGCTAAAGGACTCCACTTCTGTAATTGTTTATAGGGCTTCAAGCCATCTGTAGAACTGAGAGTTAATATAGAGTCTAGCTACTAGATTAACCTAAGGAATATAATGTGTAATGAGAAAGCATTCAGTAAAATAGGTATTGTACTTCATGATTCAGAAAGGCAGCATTTTGAGTTATGTATACATGGGGTATACGTTGTGTTTACCATATTTAAGTAGTTGCTGAGACCAGTTCTTTCATTTTTATTGTCCTGAAAATTACCTACTCCATCTCCTTTCTGCTACTACTGCTCTATACTGGTCCCAGGTATTTGAAGTCTGGACTCTTGGCCTCTATTGGAGGATTTTTCAATTTATTTTCCTTCTATAAATGAAAAATGTTCTTCTAAGACATTTCTTCAATTTCACACTACAGATGAAGACATATTCCATGCCACTAGCCTCATTCTAGCCTTTTTATGGCCCTACGCAAGTTATACTAACTCTCCCACATAAAGCTTGGTCACAAGATTATGCAGGCAGGCCTGCGCAAACCCCCTTTTCTTCTTACCTCAGCTTCTTCCTACTGCGCATGAAGGGCTTCATGCACAGGTGTGTAGAACTCGCACCCTTCAAGTTCATTCTCATTCCATTACCCCTTCCCATGTGCTGCACATAGCAGGTTTCAGGCTTCCCTTGTTCCTAGAGCTCTTCTCAAAAGAGTCATGATTCCACTCTCTGGAATAAACAATGATGAGGGAGGGTGGCGGGGGAGGTCAGGGCAGCAGGCTCTGTGACATTTGGGAAGGGTCTCATTTGGCTTCCTCATTCCATGGTCAGAGCTTATAAAGCAGGTGGACCAGACTAGATCACCTGAAGTCCAGAAACATAGGGTAGAAAGAAGCTTTCTGGTCTCTAAGAGTAATATTGATTCTGCTTCTACTTAGAGGTATATACATAAGGAATATGTGACATTTACAGCAAGACCAAAAAAGAGGAAGATTACTTATATATATAGGAAGACAGGGGATTGCAAGGAAGAGATTGGGAAGAGAGGCTACCATAGAATGAGGAGAAGGAAACTTTTTGATCAGGAAGTCATAAACTTGAAACACAGGTTGTAGGGGCATCTGTGTTCATGTAGACACTGAAGAAGCCTGGAATCATAGCCAAAGAATGTGTGTAGCGGAAGGCAGTAAGCCATGTAGAAAGGTTATCCTCGAATGGGAACAAGTGTCTTGGAGGTCAGTAAATGACAGCAATGAGCCCGCATTCTGGAGAGTGGGAAGGTGGCAAAATAATGTGACCATAAACTCGAAGAAACAAAATTTCATAGAGTCAGTGTAATGGGATTTTTAAAAATGCAGAAAATTAAAGGAGCAGAAACACTGCTCCTACTTCCTGACCTCAGGGAAAGAATAAAAGCCTCCACTTAAGAGTATTAAGAAAACCATTATCTTTGGAAAATGTAAGCTTTCTCTAAGATGATATGACAAGGGTAAAGGAGAGAATATTTTGGAAATAGGTGAGAGATACACCCAAGTGACTGATTACCAAGCTAAAGTTCCAGAGGGAACTATGCAAATGTTTAGGAGAGAGGGAAGAAATGTGAGGTTGGAGAGGGAAATACAGGAGTGAATATAAGGGACAGGAGAAATGAGGTCTCCCATCTTAGAATAGGCTGTAGCTATCTGCTCTAATAGGTAATCTCTGCTGCAGGAAGGAGGCAAAGTTGTAGGACCATGTGGTCCTTCTCATTTGTCTCACTGATGGCTGTGGTAGGTATAGCAGTGATCATTGTGCCCGGCATGCATTGAATGGTGTAGGGATGGAAGATCACTGATTTATGGTGGGTTTTTTTTTTCTTCCTCTGCATTAGTCAATCGACCTGTGTTTATGAGTCTAATGATCTTGACAGCCATGTGGAATTGGGAAGGTGAGTGCTGGATATTTGACTATTGAAAAATGTCCACCCAAGTTTCCCCCACTCATAATATAATTGACACTTGAATGACGTGGGGATTAGGGCTGCTGACCCCTACGCAGTGAAAATCCATGTATAACTTTGACTCCTCAAAAACTTAACTACAGTCATTTCTCAGTATTTGTAGGAGATTGGTTCTAGGTTGTTTCTAGGTTGGTTGCAAAATCCGGGTCAACTGTCTATTTATTAAAAAAAATTGTGCATGTATGTGGACCTCCACAGTTCAAACCCATGTTGTGTAAGGGTCTACATTATTTGCTTTTTCACTTTATATTAGTCTTAAAGTTTTTTTTTTAAGGATAAAATTCCCACTATTTATAGACAGTCAAAGCATTTCCTCAGCAACATCTTTCTAAATTGATAGTTTACTGATTGCTCCAAGTAGTTATATTACAGAGCCGTTCTCTGTGACCTGGAACATCACATTTAGAAGCAGATATTGACAGGAGTTTTAAAGAGGGCTCTCAGATAGTTCTTTTATTTTCCTTTATTCTACTAAGCTACAGTCTAGCATTCATTTGACCTAACTCACTTCCAGAAAGTTCACCTTGATTTTTCATTCTCTAAGATGATTTCTATAGTTTTCGATTCACTTTTCTACGTAATACAACTTTACCAAGGATTCAACACATACAGGGGAAGGAAAACAGAACACATTTCTGTTAAATAAATGTTTATTTTGTCTTAGTGACTTTATAAACTGTGAGTTCCTTGAATGTTGGACTGTGTTCTGAAGTCATCAGTGATAGAAAATGCTTGCTTTGAAAATTAAGTACGGTGAATGACAGTATTGTGGAAACTCTGAAGTCATCAGTTGGGTGAGCAGGCCGTGTAGGTTTTTAATCACTCTTACCATAATTTGCTGATTTCTTAACCTGAAGATTTCATACCATGTTTTCCTATGACCAGAGCTTCTCTGCTGAAGAAAGGAGATAACAGACGTCATTGTGTTCATTGTCATGGATACAGGTCTTTTAAGGAAGCAGTTTCTACTCTGTGTATGAAATTTTTATTTGGATCGAGACCCAGTTTTAAAGCATCTCCTGTGTAAATGATGAGAATGAGACTTTTGCACTGTCTCCTTGTATACTTGATATCCAGATCTACTGTGTGATCTTGGATATATTTCAATGAAATGAGATTTTAATGTTAGAGAAAAAAAATTTTTGAAACAGTATAAGTGAAATAGTAATTATTATAAAAACAAGAAGCACTGCATAAATGCCTTATTTAGTAATAATTGTAAGGCTTAATCTGGAGTAGATTTTCCTTATTTGTTCAATAAATTCTATTTAAATTATTTGCTATGGCATTAAACTTCCAAGAGAAGCTATGCATGGTCTCCACCTGTTTTAAATACTGTGTGTCTCAATTACGAACTTGCCCTTGTGAAACACTAGAGTCTCACAATCCATGTTAAAGCTAACATTTAACTGGAAAACACATCAGTTAAATTTTATCTTTTAGACTTTATGTAAAACCCATGCATGCTGGCACTTTGCATGCCATTTACAGAGACTGAAATCTTATTCTTTTTTAAGAAGTTCATTTTCTTTTTCAGGACCATGAAATACCAAACTGAATTTGACCCCAAACAGACTCTGTTTCAAACTGGATGTGAAAACAATTTAAGAATCTTGCGTGAGTCAATTTCATGAACAGAGAAGGAACCTTTAAAATTTCTAAGTCCTCTCTGAATTCTTATATGCATATTTAACAATTCAATGATGCAGCCTTATTTATACAAGGACTCGAGTAATTGGTGTAGCTGTAGAGTGAACATAACTGCATCTCCCTTTCTCACACAGACTTGCATAGCTACATTTACAATTACATCTATTGCCAAATATTTTGTTAAGTGGACAAATGGGTCACTGGCTCTCCACAGGTGTGTACGTATTACTGAACCAGTCACAAGTCACAAAGAAATAAAAAAAATTGGCTGGGATTCTAGAACTAGCACACGAAACTATAAAAGTACAATTATGTTTTCAATTTAAAATATGTCTCAGTTACACGGTAAATAAGAGGCAAGGGAAAGGCAAGCACTTAAAAGTAAGCAAGTGGCCACAAAAACCAGGGAGATATTTTAGATGAGATAGCCACCTCTCTGAGTGTGGCAGAGAAGGCAGCTGGCATCAGCACTTGTCTGCAGCAATAATTGGGACAAAGAAAAAGTTTTCTGTGACCCTGAACTAAGATGGAGTTTTGCTTTGAGAAAGTCTTATCTACCAATGCAGAGGTAACATATTATAGAATTTTTGTAAATACCAATTTATCTTAAATTATTGTACTATACAGCAGAATGTCTGAATATGATTGTAAATAAATTTATTTCTTTAGGTTTTTATAAAAACAGAAAGATATCGCTCCATTTTAGGAATACAATTTTTAAGTCCAAGTCAAAGATATGTAGAAATTCTGATAAGAAATTTATATACATTTCTAAAAATATTTTATGAATTATATGAACATATGTTGAATATTACAATGTGCCAGACCTTGTGCAACTCAACGAACATATGAGGTCACCTAAAACAATCTGTCCTCTAGGAGGGCTCAATTCAGAATGAGGAATGGATATGAAAAAAATATTTAAAAAATTAACTAGAGGGTAAACACCATGGTAAGAATCACTTGTTTCTCTCCTTCTCCCTCCTCTTCTGCCCCCTTCTTTTCTTTTCCCCTTTCCCACCTCCCTCTCCCTCATTCAAAATTTCTAGTTATTTTGGAGGACAGTATGAGAACATCATTGCATAGTAAATAGACTTTGGAATTAGACAGACCTGGGCTGGACTCTCACCTTTAAATGATATTAATTTCTTAACTCTGAGTGAATTATTTATTTCAATCCAGCTGCCACATCTGCCACGGAATGTCTTGAGGATTAAATGGAATGATTCGAGTGAAGTACCAAGGGCCTTAGCTGAATACATAGACACTCCTTCTTTCCTGTCTAGCCTGAGACTTTCCTTTTGGTGAAAGGTGAGGAAAAAAGCACATGTAAAAGAGGACACTTGAGTCCTTTGGTTAAGACTTTGGTTAATTTAATTTTGTTGTCATTCTTGTTGTCATTGTCCTTTTTTTAAAAAGTAAGGTGGTTGAAGTGGATTACTTTGAAAATGTTTGACTGCTATATTTCCTCCCTTTCTGTTCACTCTGACAAACAACAAGGAGAATGCAAAGCAGAAGGGAGGAAAAGATTATATTCCAGAATAGATCTTAAAAATTCAAACAGTAAAATAAAAACAAAACTTTAGAAAAAATCAGCATTGATTACAATTATATCTTTTTTTTTTCCTGTGCAAAAAAATAAGGTACCTGATTTGACAAGCATGGGTATACATTTGAGGGCCAATGGACACCATTTTAGAAATCAAGATTCTTCAAGAAATCCAGGGTCATTATTTCTTTTTACTTCAATGGATCTGTTAGGATGATAGTGAATAAAATGAGGTCTTGGACTATTGCCACTTAATGTCTAAAAATAATATGCAGACCAAAGTATGCTTATTTTGGTTTTCTACTTCTGAAGTGAATGGGCTACATAGAATATCAGGTTTAGTTCTCAATGGAACAAAACTATTCAGTAAAAGGGTATCTTTCTTACCTTTTGGAAAGACATAATAACAAAAATGATCGACTCATAAGAGGTCTGTAGGAGAGATCATTAAGAAAGATACTTTAGCTTGATTAACCATCTGTGTGTACTGTTCTGGGGCAATATAGCTCGATATATAAATTGTTTTTATGGCCTTGAAGTAATATCAAGTACAGTAAAGAATATTTCAGTGTCAAAAGCTGCATTAGCACCAAAATAAAATGAGGCAAAAACAGTTTTGTGGATGATTACCACATAAATACTTACAAATTTAAGTATCAAAGATGAATTCAAAGATGTTAGTTCTCTTCATTGTATAAATATTTCTGTCTTGCTCCTCCCATTACTATTTATTACTTCTTCCATCACAATAGAGTTGTATTGGCTATTAGCACAAATAAACTCTAGGACAATTTTATATTAGGTATTCTTCATTGCTATTTTATATAAAATAATTTAAAAAATAAGAACGAATGTGTATTACATTTAAATTAATTTATTTTGTAGAACAAAAGAGACGGGTTTCTTGACTTCTCATTAAAATATTTTTCAATTCATTATTAAGATAATAATGAATTCAATTCATTATAAAAGCTGTAGTATCATGAAAACCCCAGTGAAATGTAAACACATCAATGCCACGGTAGACAGAGAAATGAATTAGGTGCTAACATCACTTATTGATTCTAATTAGGAACTAGATACTGGGGGAGCAAAGAAGACTATGACAGAGGTCCAGACCTCAAATAGCCATAATACTTTGGTGGAAGCAGGTCAGTACTGATGTAGGGACAACAATAAGGCAGTGGTGTGCTCACGGGAAGGGCACTGCTCTTTATTTCCATAAAGGGAGGTTTCTGGAAGGAAACAGCAGTTGGACCTCATCTTACAAGATGAGGTATTTATAGAGGTGAAGAGAAGGGCACAGCTAGCAGAGAAAGCAGGGCATGAAAAAAAAAAAAAAACAGAGAAAGGGCATGCTTACATAACAATTTCAATGTACTTAACACTACTATGTATTTAAAAATAGTTAAGATGGTAAAGTTTAGGTTTTATTTATTTTCCCACAACTAAAAATTTAAAAATGATGTCAATACAGTATATACAAATTCTTAAAAATTAGCATACTGTTAGAGGTCATGCAATAATACAGAGACCCAGGGAATAGATGAATCCTGTGTGACTGAGCTTCCCTCCCAGTGAGGCTCATGATCTACCAATCATAAGCAAGGTGACCCTTGTTAAACTGGCTTTTTGCCCCAAACATCCATGCGTAGAAAACTCTTAACAATTGTTTTTGTTGTTGTTATTGTTGTTGTTGTGAAATTAACTAGGCCAATATGTCTTTGGACTAAAACAAGCTCTGGAGACTACCTTATTTTACTCTTCATAGCCAAAACCCAAATTGGGGCTTTTAAGGGAAGATTAAACCATGCAAGTTTTCCAGCATCAGAGGAAATAAATACAGAAAAAGGGTGCAAAAGAAACACAAACTGAAAGCCTGTGGCAAATTGGCATAGAAGGGATTGTTTGCCTACATGCCCAGGCCCCCACTCTCCAGGCTATGCCAAGACCATGTGTAGGAAGAAGAGAGATTTCCTAGGTACTCGAGAGTTTTACATTCATTCAGCCCTTCCTCAGAAGGTAAATTTTATTATTTACATTTTTCAACTAAGGAAACAGAGATTAAAAATTTTCCTAAGACCATACAGCTAGGAAGTTGCAGAATACAAATCCAAATCATAATTTTTTTAATTAAAAAACTCATAATCTTAAACTATATCTTAGATATTTGTGGATGTATATATGCGTATAAATTTTGATTACATGTGTTATAACAGAAATAAATACACAATATGGAAATACATATGCATAGTAACCAAAGAATATAATTTTGTTATTTATTTCATTTGTCTGTAAAATTAAAAATAATAAAATTCAAGGAATAATATTCAGTTGTCATATGTTAGTTAAAATATTGGCATGCGCCTTATTATAACCTCTTTCAATTCTTTGATAAAAATTATTATAATATTTTATTCAGTTCTTTATCATAGTTTTTATTTTCTGAGAACTGTGCCACTTGGTAAAAATAATAAATAATTTAAATATATTTAACCTATTTAAATGTAATTCCCCATACATTCTACATATTTATTTTTATGTAAAAGTTATTGTAAATTATAGTTATTAAAAATATACTACGTGGCATGAAATTTTAAAAAATGATTTTTTACAAGAACACTAAGACTATAATCTCTATATACTCTGGTCTAGACTTCTTTATGCAATATTCTTATTCATAAGCAAATCCAAAATAAATTACTGTATGCATTTTACTCTCACAGTCACATTTGGAGTAGTTATCTTTACAAACTCAATCAGTAGAATCTGCTAAGGACCTGATTTAATGTGTTTAACTTTATTTAAAATTTAATGATTACCATAATAAAGACATCATTACACAATGATAATCCAAATGGTAATTAACATTTCTATTTTGTTGCTTCAAGGTCAACATGGTGGCAGAGCAGCATGTTCCTTCCTTTGCTTTGTGACATTTCATTTCACTATGCTAAACATTCATAGCATAGATTGATATGACTTTTGGCCTCTCTCTCTGAGCCGGATCTGAATCTTGGTGTTAGAGCCAGGAAAATTAATGAGTCCACCACTCTGCCTCATTCTCTGCTCCCCCTCTTTAAATGGTAATTGTAGAAACACCGTTTATGCTATTATGGTTGAGCATTTCCATTAGAAAACTAGTCTTTCTTCTGAGATTAGTACTTTATCTAGGAAAACAATCTACAAATTTAAATTAGGCAAAAAATATGTAATCCAATAAAACTGAAATTGCAAGCTTGAAGGAAAAATTGAGAAAAAGTAAAAACAGGAATGTCAAGTAATATAGTACAAGTCGTGCACTAAACAATTCCAGGGAATGGCACTCACATAGAGCTGAACATCAACACTTCTATATTCCAATTAATTTGAACAAATTAAGTAGTGAAGGAAAGAAACTACAGCTGTAATGGACTAAAAGTTAATCTATGAATAAGTATTTATAAAAGATTACATTAAAATTATAAATGACAGGCAAAGTCTAAAAAAATGATCTAAGGCATTGCACAATGAGTGTAATAGATCTAGCCGGAATAAAAACTACTAAAGATGATATTATAAGAGGTGGTGACTAATATTCCTACATTTGTAATGGAGTAGAGCTCTCCTATTTACTTGGGGCTGGGCAGCTGGCAGGGTACAAGTGCTCTGAGCTGTTGGAATTAACTCAGTGTGCTTATTTAGAGATTGATGCTTCTATCATGATGAATGGTCCTACCATAGTGTAGTCTGTTTTTTAGAGGATGCTTTTTTGACTTCCAGTTTTGGTTTAGGCCATGGTACCAGGTACTCTGAAATTCTGCACTGTAGTACTAGAGTGAAATTCATTTTAAGCCTTTTTTTTTTTTTTTTTTTTTGTAATTAAAGGAAATTTCTTTGAACCATGATATAAAGGTTAAGATAAAGAGTATCTATCAGCTGAAAAAAAAGTTAACATTTTTTGGAGCTCTCTTCTCTTCTACTACATTGTTGTAAATTCTTATTTAGCCAACATTTTGGGTTTGTTTATTGGATTTGTAAATAAATGTAAATAAATTTCCATTCACTTTGTAGCTGGAAATACTTCAGCCAAGAACAATGAGCTGAATCTCAAGGGAAAGAGAAGGCCTGGAGCATGGTGAGCTACCCTGGGGTCCTAGGAAAACTGAGGATTGGTTTTCTGGACAAGATACCGGGACATTCTGGCTCAACAGCAGCCTCAAGAGTGAATGCCTAAGCTTTCATAGAATTCTTTTTACTCTCTGAAGTGCCTGAGACAGAATCAGTGACAGAAATGATCAAGAAAAAAGGATGAAAGTCATGACTTCTTTAGGTCTTAACTTGAGGTCTGGAAGGTAGGACTACGGCACTGCCTTCTGTCTAGTGAACACTTGGGGATATTACTAGCATTTGGTAGCTGCTCACGGAATGTTTCTTAAGTGAATGAATAAATTGTTGTCTTTCCATACATACACTGTCTCATTTTATTCTGAAAATACTGACTCTCTTGAATTTTCATTTAATGAATAGTACTAACACCAAGAAGACTGACAAAGAGCTTCAGGATCATGTCTCTGATGTTAAGAGCTCAGAGTTTAGTAGGCATCTAAAAGCTGTCATTATATCAGAGCTCATAAAGGAACATGGGATCAGAAATGTGAATGCATCTAAGACCAGGGGTTCAAGGTGGTCAGGGAAGGATTGTTTAATACCTGTGTGCACCTAGAGTCTTGGAAGGTGAACAAACATTCTTTGGACACTCAAATTAAGGAATCTTCTTTCAAGAAAAAGGCTGGAAATACATGCCTAATTACCTGGAGATTTTATCTAAACACAGATTCTGATTCAGCAGGTCTGGGGTAGGATCTGAGATTTTGCATTTCTAAATATGTCTTAGGTGATGCTGCTGCTGCTGGTCCATGGACTGTACTTTGAATACCAAGACTATGGAGAGAGAAAAAGCACATTTAAAGAAATATATAATTATATGTTATATCCAGTGGTGGACATGTTTACCAGGGGACTCCAAGATAGGAACGGGAAGGAAATAGTACAGATTTTACTTATTTTCATGTCCACTTCTGATAATTTATATTTTTGTTTATGTTTAACATGCATAATATATTAAAGGAGTAATATATGTACAAGATATACAAATGTATGTATACATATTAGATTGAAAACATGCTCAATATTTTACTAATAGAGGTTAGTGTTAAAAGAACAAAGTGATGAGCTTAGACAGGACTGGTGCAATGCAAAGGAAAAGGCAAGGCATAGATCGTTATCTCATTTTTCAGACAAAGACACTGAGGCTCTAAGATGTCAGGTGATGTGCCCAGGTTTGCAAAGCTGAGGCCTTGATGCAGACCTTCTGACTCCAAACCCAGTGTTCTTTCCTCTCCTCTGTGCCTTGGGCACTTAACTGGAGAATAGAGCCATAAAATAAGTCAGAGCACCAGGGAGAACCTCACCCACAAATGCACTTTCCTTCTGACCTCTAATAAAACACAAGCAGAAAAGGAAAGTTGCAAAAGCCAGATTGTCTTACATAAGCATCTCATTTGAGATAAAACCTTTCTTGCTGGTGTCATTAATCACCTTACCTCTTCCCTTCCCCTAAGAATCCCTGGTGACAGAGCAACTACAAGCTGTTTTGTATCTGGATTGCAGCTATCTCAAGATCAATTAGTATTTTTCACAGAGCTGTCTTGTAGAAATACAATAGAGGATGTGGACAAAGTCAGCTGTTGCGAGGCCAAGGTGCAAAGTTAGTTGCCTATGAGCCTGTGGGGACACAAAATGGCATATAATAGTGTCAGCTTGAGCTATGAATATGACCATTTATGACTCATTTTAATAGAAGAATAAAGAATAACCTGGGGAGGGGTTGAGGGGAGGGTGAACCTTAAGTATTACCCATGGAAGTACTTGCTTTGTTAGCTATCTTGCAAATTAAATAAATTGCATTTTAACATGCAGGAGTCCTTTAGCAAGTCACTTCCTCCAGAAGCTCTGGGAGAGACTCAAGAGTCAAGTCCTACAGATCTACTAAGATTTCTTGCCCAGCGTATGAAAAGTAAAAGATGCAACATTAAAAAAACAATTTAAAAGTCTATTTAGAATATGTGCATGCTCTGTCATTTGCCTCAGTCTCCAGCATTCCTCCTTTTGTTATTTTTGCTATCACAGTATGCCCTGCAGGCATTAGAGGTTTAGAATCCTGAAGACTGGGCTCTTTCCAAGTGCTGACATAGCATTTCTGACCAGAAATTGCTCAGAGGCTAGAAACTCTCACAGGACCCTTGCCATTTTCCATGTTGACTCATTCTTGAATACTTCATCACCAAGTCTAAGGAATTTATTTCTGTTAATTAATAGACTCATTCATTCCTTCACTTAGTTATTCAATTATTAACTTTAGCAAGCAAGCTTTATCTAGTGTCTACGAAGTACTGGTCACTGTGTAAGTCATGGAAGAAACAGAATAAACACCATCCTCACCCATCAAATGCTACCAGTCTAAGGGAGGGCAGATAAACAAGTAATCAGTCTAATGAATGGGATTTATGTTGGCGTGGAGTAGAAACAATGTTGGAGAACTGGTTTCTAGTTCCAGATCCTGCATTTGTTAACAATGGAGGTAATACTACTGAAAGGCCTGACAATCTCTAATGATACCAGCAAATGCAATAACGTCTGGGGAGAAAAGTGACATTTATTGAGTATTGAGGCTAGCTTTATTTATTATCTATCTGTCTGTCTGTCTGTCTGTCTGTCTATCTGTCTGTCATACCTTTGCATGTATATACGCAAACTACATACACATATATATGTGCATATATGAATATGCATAAATACTTACACATACATACAAACGTGCACATATATTCATATATATGCCCATACATATTTTTGCATATATTTACATGTATATACACATATAGCATACATATATATGTATAAATATATGTATACATAAATGCATGTTTTCATTTTTCCTGAGAACTATCTGAGATATTAATATTTCCAACTTATATCAAATTAAATTAAAATTAAGAGATTATGAAGAACTTGCCAAAGTTTCTCTGAATCCACACTGTGTTGACTGCAAAGCCAACACTGTTTCTGAAAACATGTCCTTAGAAGGCAGACAGACACAATGCCGAGTACTTAGCACTTTACCATAAATGCATTCATTGGGTACAAATAAAAGAAGCACAGTTGCTCTTTCAAACTTTCTTTGGTTGTGGAAATTATTTGTGTGTGTGTGTGTGTGTGTGTGTGTGTGTGTGTGTGTGTGCGCAGATTCTTCCATATATTCTGGGTCGCTATAGTGACAGTTCAGTTTTAATTCCTTTTTAAAAAACTAATCTCTCAATAAAGAACTCTGTTGTGCCAGGGAGTGACTACCTAGGTAACAACTGTTTTCATGTTAATAATTCCCTTGTAGAGTATTTGGGATTTAGACAATCTACTTTGAACAGTTTAGAAAATATACTTCAGAATTTCAAGAGGGCATATCTTATATTATGCCATGAATTGCTCAGTAGCTGTGAAGCTGACATATTAAAAAATATTTTCATGGACAATAATAGAAACGAAGAGAAGCTTCTATCTAATCCTGTGTGACATTTTCTAGATTTTACATATCAAATGTATGCACTCTCAGGTTTGAGATTTGAAAAGCCCACTCACTTGAGAGAAAAGGAAAGTAGGGCATAGAGAGGCACCAGAGCTCTTTTAATTTTCTCAGTCTGTGGAGAGTATAGGTTTTCTATACCTTGTAGGCCATCAGCTCACATCTCAGACTGGTTTAATTCAGCCTCTAACCTTACCCACTTTGGTCAAAGTGAAAATGTGGGTAATTAGTCACTACCCTACCAGAGTTCACACTTAGTTGGTATCTTGGTCAGCTCAGGCTGCTGTAAAGTATACCATGGATTGAGTGGCTTAAACAAGAGAAATTTATTTTCTCACAGTTCTGCAGGCTGAGAAGTCCAAGATCAAGGTTTGGATGATTTGGTTCCTGGATGAGAGCAGATGGTTGTGCCCTTCTCACTGTGTTTTCATTGGGAAAGAGTGACTGAGCTCTCTTTCTCTTTCCCTTCTTATTAAACCACAAATCCTATCATGAGTCTCCACTCTCATAACCTCATCTAATCCTGATAACCTCCTAAATGTTGCGTCTCCTCATACCATCACACTGTGGGTTATGGCTTCAACACAGATTTGGGGTGGAGGCACAGTTTAATCTACAGCACTTGGGTTTACAGTGTCCTGGGCATTTGCGATATGCGGTACTCAAGATGGAGATGGGACTGCCCATGCCAGTAAATCATTCTGTCTCAGACCAAAGTCTTGCGACATGGACCAGCATCACTGCTAGTGGGCAGTTACAAGTGAGATGTTATAAACTGATATAGGAAATGTTACCAAAAGAAGAGACAGTGAGAGTTCCCTGGATCTTTACAGCGTCAATAGGAAGGCTTGTAGAATGAAGGAGGTGGCTCAGTTTCCATGGGGCTTCTGGGCATTCAAATAGTGGTCTTCTTTTCCTGGGTCTCAGAATGATCCTTTTTTTTTCCCCTCGGATTTATCTCCCAGCTCCTGTTCCACATCCCCTCAAATCCTTAGTCCCTCATCATCCTTCCTCTCCCGAGCGGCACTTCCTTCCTTGTACTTTCATATTCTCCATATGTTCTTTCAAAACAGATCTTAATGACCCAAATTTTCAACAATTACAATAGAAGTTTTTCCTGGATAACAGGAATACTACAAGAAGTTTGGAGAATGGGAAGGAAGGCAAGCATTTGCATTTGTATTTCTTTTATTCTTATTGTTAGCAATGGGAGCTAATACATACTAAAATATTGCATTGCTCTTTTAAAATATTATTCACATTATTTCTTACAGAAAACCTAACTCTTAAAGAACCTACATACTATACCTTGATACAGATTGGTATTTTAGAAACACATAAAATCACATTTCTTAGAAAGGTCATTCAAATATATGTATTATCATTGTTGTTTCACCTGTGAAAATACATCTGAACGCTATAGATCACATTGAACATCCCATTCTCTCCGTAGCCTCTGTACCTATCACATCCTTCAGTTTTAACATCTGTCAATCACATTCTCTTGGAATTACAGATTTTTTTTACGTTTCTCACCCTAATCATCCAATTCTTTGAGGGTAAGGACTCTGTTGTTTTCACCATGCTATACTTGGTGTTTGTTGAGCAGGATAACAGAGACATAGCAGTGCAGAGTAAAAGTTTATTCACTGCAAGAAGTTCTTTGAAGATCATGCAAACACTTCGGTTCATTCGAATTTTATTGGATATTTAATACATGTGGAGTAGATGTAGACAAAGTTGTGGAATTTCCAAAACTGAAAAGATTAGGAAGTTTTAGACATCTAATCAACTGTTTAGCTTTGCCATTGCATAAAACAAAAAGAAAAACGAAAAAATATTCTGGCCCTTATTTCAGTCCCTTAGTCATACAAAAAAGACCTGGATTCAGGTTATGATTGTTGCTAATTAGCTAGGTGAACTTTGGCAATTTGTGTGACCAATGGGCCCTATGTCACCTTCTGAAAATGAGTAGGTTATACAGAATAATGTCTTACTTCATTTACCACATTAAACTTTTTACTTTCATGTGTAATAATAGTGTGAAAATGCTATAAGAAGTGGAAATATTTTAATACAAAGCTACATCATAAAGCTTTGTGGAAATGGCAATAGATACATTTATAGATTTTGCCATAATCTATAATATGAACAACTTTTATTCTCTCTTTCTATTATTTTTTTAGAAGAAATTGCCTTAAAGGGCACATACCAGCTGTGACATTGTAGAATGTTATGTTATTGACAGCAACACCTAAATTGAGCAGGCTTTCAGATGCAAAAGCTTTTTGAGATTCAATGAAGGGTTTTATTTTTCTGTTATTTTCGGGAGAAAAAACTGGAAAATTACTGTGGGCCAACAAAGGAGGAATATGAGTGTAGTGTGTCTTGGATGGTAGTATTATTGGATAAGTTTCAGTATCTCTCGTTCTAAGAGTTGGGCTTGCTTTTTGAAAAAAAGAATCTGCAAAGACAATAATATATGTGGTCACAGTTTCCATCTCACTGATACATTCCTGTCATGTTAATGAGGCTTTTGCCACTGTGTGGCCTCAGTGACAGTTGGATCCACAAACAGCAGTTCATCAATTGATTGCAGGTGTTTCCCCTTGAAAATAAAAACTGCATGTACAGACCACAAGGTGAGGAAAAATCGATTTTCAACAGCCACACAATCTGGTGAGTTCTGAAATACAGCTTTGAGAAACAAATTCTCTTGTTGCTGTTTTCATAAGTAAAACATATTTCATTTGTAAATATAGAACCAAAGACATCAATAGTCATAAGGATTCATAAATTGAAAATTAACTACAATATATTTAGAAAGGGACAAACACTTTGTTTCTAATTAACAGAAAGTAAAATCTCCTTTGGGCAGGATGTGTGGGGAGTTGAGGGTGGGAGGAATTATCCCAATTGAGAAACACTGATTCAGGGCCTTTATTGAGAAAATATTTTAATTTCCTCTGTGTACTGAAATTACAACAATTGGAAGTGGGAAAACAAGAAACAGAAATTCCAATGCTCAGTTCTTCCTCTATCAAGTTTTAAGGACTACGACAATTTGGGAAAGATCACTCTGAGTTAGGACCAGGAGGCACAGATTTTAGTTGCTGTTTTTTTTTTTTTTTTTTTTCCACCATGTCTGGGATTTTGGACAAGTTTCTTAAATTCTGTAGCCTGTTTTCTTCATGTATAAATAGAGGTAGTAAGGGAATAGAGAATCCTATGTTCTTTTTAATGGAGGGATTCTCTGCTACCTACTTTGCAAATTGATTGTAAGGATAGATGGGGTATGTGAAAATAATATCGAAACTTTAAAATATCTGTAGAAATGTAAGTACTACCTGTTCAGGTCATTCCCTGGTCTCTGCCAATCTGTTATCTGCTATCCCCCTGTAAGCTTAATTTAAAACTCAGTCTTTCCGGAAGCTTTTTCCTGATTAACTTGAGCCTAATTCTAAATTGTGTAATTCTTCCTTTGGAATTTTCTTCAGAGCCAGTTTATGAGTCATTTAAGGAAATAAAGTCTTATTACTTTGTAATCACACCTCATATGGGACCCCAAATAGTACTTCATTCACTAGATTTGGCTCCAAAAGACGTTTGCTCTTTCCAAAACAAAATCAAAAGTTATAGATTTGTCAACTTTGCATAAACTAGAAAGATTGTGTTGCAGACTCCAAAAACAATTGCAAAGGAGAGGTTTCATAGAGTTTTGAGACACAGAAACTTGTGGGATTGAATATATTTGTTTAAAAAAATCACTTTGAATGTGGATAATTATCATTTGAGTCTTTTTCGCATTAGTCACAAACTATTTTCCACAAATTTTTACACATCATACATATTTGTATCAGATTATTTATCCTTACATGCCTATTTTGCTGTTTTATTTTGTGGCTTCTATCACCAACTTTCTTGCCCTTTCTCTAGCTCTATGTGTTCCTTTGGCTTATCCATAACTTTAGTTAAATCAAATTCTTTTTTTAACCTGTGCTTTCTCATATACAGTTTAAAATGGCCAAAGTAAAGACATATCCTCTTGACTAGTTTCATTTTAAATTTTTAAGCCTAAACCCCAAGTAAACAATCTTACTCTATTTCCCTAATTCATGGAGTCATCTTTCTATTGATCTAGACTTTTTTTCCTGCTTCTCTTTCTCTTTTAAGCCTCTGCTGCCTCTTCCCCTAATCTCACTCTCAAGTGATGTCTTGGTTTACCATAGTGAGAACAATGAAGTCATCAGAAGAGAACCTTCACAGATGTGATCACCACCTGAGCCCACTACCAGCCATTGTACTCCTGTCCTCTTTTCCTCTTGTTACTATACAAAGTACCATGCCCCTTCACTTACACACATGAGCCTCTCTCTCTTTGCCTATTCAAGGGTACTGTTCAAGGACTTTTACCTTCTCTCTTTTATACCGTCCTTTCCCTTTTTACTGGATCATTCCTATCAGCATAAAAATATATCTATAAAATATCAGTCCTTTGACCCTTTTTCTTTCAATTTCCTTCTCATTTCTTTGCCCTCTATTTGGCAAACAATCTTGAAATAGTACTTTATACTCTTTTCATTCTCTCTGATAATTCATGCCAGCCAGGCACATGCCTTCATCACATCACCCTAAGTGCTTTTGTCAAAGGCACCAGTTGGCATCTTTGGTTGCGTGCAATGATTATGCCTCATTCTTTATGTTACTCAGCTAACTGTCAGAATGTGAAGCCGTCCATCACATCCTCCATGAAGTACTTTCTTCATCTGGTTTCTGGAGAACCTGCTCTTGATTTTCTTCCCTCTTTACTTGTTTCTTCTTCTCAGTCTCTTGTTTTTTCTGTCTCTTCTCCTTGTCCTTTCAATGTCAGAGTGCCTAAGGCTTTTTCCTGACAATTTCTTCTATAGCTAGAATTACTCCCTTGATGATTTTGTTCACTTTCATAGCTTTCAGTAGCATCACTAAGCTGATGATACACTATGTGTGCTAACATCCCAGATCTTAGTTCTGAATTCTAGACTTACCTCGTATCATTCTGTTCCTATAGTATTTCCATTCAAATGTCTAAGACGTTACAAACTTAGTAAGTCCAAAACTGAACTCTTGATGTGCCCTATTAAATCTGCTTCACTCATTGTTTTTCTTACCTTTCCAATTGTTCCAGCCAATAGCCTTTATCCCTTTCTCTCATTCTCCTCAACCAATTCTCATGGAATCTTGTCAAATCTAACTATAATATATGTCCAGAACATAAATCTCTTACTACCAATTTCACTGCTACCATCATGGCCTAAACGGCCTCAGATTATATTTTCCTTATGGATTATTCCAGCAACCTCATAACTAGGTTCCCTAATTTTATTCCTATTCTTTGACAGTCTGTCTTTATGACAGCATGCATAGTAATTCCTTTAAGCATCTCTTCATACAGTGTCTCTTCTCTGCACGAACCACTTTTTTTGTTTGTTGGTTTTGTTCTGTTTTGTTGTTTTTTGGATTCTCATAGCTAACTCCCTCAGCTCCTTCAGGTTTTTCTCAGGTGTCACTTTCTGAGGGAGGGCTTCCCTCACCACCCTATTTAAAATTGTGCCTCATGCCTTACCACAATACAGTCCATACTCTCCTCCTTCCGTCTGTACTTCTAGTGCCCAATCCCTTTTTCTACCCGTTTTTGTGGCACTTGTAATCTAATATCTTATATAATCTAACAGTATTATAATTTTATTTATTTATTATCATTGGTTTCCCCCAGGACAATATGAACTCTATGAAAAGAGTTTTCTATTTTTTTTTCTGTTTTATTCTCTGATATATCCCAAGAGCTTAGATTTATTTCTAGCCTATAATGAATTCGGTGAATATATTTTTTAAATAAACAACTATTATATTTTAAGAAAAAGTTACCTCTCGCATATCAGTAATCTTTTGTCCTTCAGTGAGTTCAAGTGTACTTGAGGTCAGGGATAGTACTTCTTTGCTCATACTCTTCATGGAACACTTAGAACATATTTATACATATAGATGAGTTTCAATAAATGCTAACTAGATGATGAACATTTACAAATATAATCTTTTCAAAGATCATTTCAGTGCGGTTAGTTTTTAAATACATCATTTTCAGAACATTGAGTACAAATGAAATAGACTTCTACACATAGCACAATGATCTTAGATAATGTAATGTTTCTGCTTCCTTTACTGACTAGCAATTATAACAGTGAATATGTCACTGTGACATTTTGTACGATTGGTGCAAAAACATGAAATTATAAACATTTTCCAGAGAATTATTTGACAACTTTCCTTGTGTAGACAATGATGACCAAATTACATTTATAAGCAAATAGTAAAAATTAGAGAATTGATGCCACAAAGCTTGATTTTTTAAAAAAATGTAGTGGAAAAATGGACCATGAATGTGTCAGACTCGCTTAATCCTAGCAATAAAAGAGGCAGCTGGACATGGGATCTGTATACAAGCCTTGTTGATAGATCACACTCCAAGTGAGGTGGACCGGGGGAAGCATTGTTACCTGTGGTAACTGAGCAGGTATATACACAATTTCTTAAACCCAATAAGGATGGGTAGAAACAGACAGTATCACAGTTCGGTTTTCAAGTCATTTGCTCTTCATTGAAAAAAAAATATATTTTTAAAATTACTCAGGCAGTGCATGAATTATTTTTTCTTAACTTCTATCCAATTATTCTCAAATCTCTTTCTTCAGTTCTTCTTCCATATACAGTGGAACTACATGCACACATACAAATACACACATATAGGTGTTGTAATTTATTATTTTCCCTAATTCCATGCTTTGGAGATTTGTACTTGTTATGTCTTATAATTCTATCCTACCTCATTCTTAATAATGGTTATATAATATGCCATAGAAGTAACACACCACAATTTACTTGATTATTCCTCTGTTAATAGGTACTTCGGTTGCTTTCAGCTTTTTAAATTTAGATGCAATGAGAAAGTGAATATTTTACATATGCATATTTGTGCATGTGTGCTGGTATTTCTGTAGGACAGGTTCTTCAGGAGAAAGACTGCTGGATCAAAGAATGTTGATTTACATTTTATGAATACTGCTAAATTGTCTCCACAAAGATTGTATCAATTTATGTTCCCACCAATGGTGTTTGCGTTTCTATTTCTTCTTTTCCTCAGCAGTACTAGAAATGATCTTTTCTTTAAAAACTTTCCAATCTGATAGATAGAAAGACACAACTTCTGGTTGCTTTTGGTTACTTTATTTTTCAATTTTTTGACACTGGATGAGATTTTAGTTGTTTGTTTGTTTTTCTCCCTCTCTCTTCCTCTCTCTCTTTTTATTAGTAGATAACATGCTGTTTTTTCTTTATCATTTATCTTTTTTTTAATTTAATTTTTTTCCTTCTTTTTCTTCCATTTGCCCTACTGTCTTTTCTAAGACAGGGAGTCATTCAGGCTTAGGGAAAAGGCAGGGAGATAAAAAGAAACTCAGTGCTCTATCCACACTGGCCTTACTGTTGCTTCCCTTCACTTCTGGACATGTTTGGGAAACAGAAGGAAAAACTTATAAGTAGAGATACTAGACTAGTGATAATGAGCTTTAGCTACATATTAGAATTGCTTAAGCCTTTCAGATTTGTTTAGTTGTGTATTAATACTGATGTCTGGCCATACCCCAAATATGTTAATTTAATTGTTATGGGGTGAAGCCACAGGAAAAAAAAATCCCCCTTATTTCTCATGTACAGCTGGTGTTGAGAACTATATTTTGGGAAGTCCATTTCTTCTTCTAGTTTCTTTTCAATACTTCAAATGGTAAATTTTTTAGGACGTGGGGCTTGGAGAGTTGGTATAGATCTACCACAGACTCTTCTGTAGATAGGTGACTTGCTGCTATTTTCAAGGTGTGGTTCAGGTTCTCTCACTTGGCTAGATTACCTAACCTATGTCACAGATAGTCTGAATTTACTTTTTAAACAGAAAAGCAAATGTAGTCATTTTATTTTGGAACTTTCTCTAATCTTATGTACATGCACATGCATTATTATATATAAACAAGATGTAAGATTAAGTACTGTGATTCAGTTTCAGGTTCAAGTTTGGGAATTTCAGGTTCCATTGCAGGAAGATGGATAATTACCTAGGCAGACTATATGACAAAAATAAGACATTTTCTTGGCTTTGACCATGACATGCTGCAGTTATTGCCCTTCTCTTGAAAATAACTGCTCAGTGCACCTGTTGGTTTTTATGTGTTCCAAGTATTTATTGCTCGGTAACAAGTTATCCCGAAACTCACACTTATAACAACAACATCAATTTAGTTGCTCACTAATCTGCATCTTTGTCAGAGTATGGTAAGGATAGCTCACATTCCACATGGTATCAGCTAAGGCAGTTGACTAAGTGAAAAGGGGATTGGCATCTAGGTTGTCTTTTCACATGGCTGGCAAGTAGATTCTGCTGTTTAGTTCCTTCCACACTGGGCTTTCTCTAGGGTTTCCCATCACATTGTGGTTGTTATGTTCAAGAGCAGCCAGTGCCTACAGGCTTGAGCATCACTTCTGCTGTATTCTGTTGCATAAGCCATCCCAGAGCCCAGGTTCAAAAGGAGGAAACAAACACCCATTTCTAGATGGGAAGACATTTCAATCAATTTGTGACTATGTTTTTAAACTGCTACATAAAGCAAAATCCTTGTTTATAAAATTCCCTATACATTACATAAAATAAACTCGGGGTGTGTTTTATGAAACTTTTCACTCTTACATGATTTTTAGTAAATTAAGTCCAGTTTCAGGATAAGATACTGCCATGAACAGGGTAGGCAAATTGATATTGTTGTTGAAATTTATCTACATCTTCCAAAACAATCTTTATTCCCACTGAGTGCTCATAGCACATCTGAGGAGATGAAAATCAAATTCATGGGATGCATTTTTTAAAACCATACCTTCACTAGACATACTTAGTTATGATTTATTTCACTGGTCTGCTAAAGATTTCAGAGCTGATGAAGTGATATATTCTTGGTAAGTTAGTGACATCCTCTTAAAATAATGAGCAGAAAATTTTATTAGTTATTTGCACCTTGAATTGCTTTTATTTACTCAGTGTACATTAGGAAGATTTCACTAGAGGATTTGGGTGACAAATTTGTCAAACAAATGTGCACATTAAAGGGTATCATTCTAAAAGCAGTTCTTTCTACAAACCATGTATAATGATATGCTTTTAGTCAAATTACAAAGCTTTAGTGGGTTCTAAATTTTTGACTTTTTTATTAGTCGAATCTAAGTAATAAATATCATAAAGTGCAAATATATTTGTGGACTAATATTAAAATTCACTTAATTTTTTCCCAAGAAATTTATCTCAGGAGCTGCTATATGCTTTTGAGTTGTTTTAATATAACAAAGCAAATGCCACTTTTTTTTTTTTGGTAGTATGGCTTATTTCAAAAATGTACTGAGCTCCTGTGAAATATAATGCTCAGAAGATAGGACTAAAGATTATAAATGGCATTCTCAACTATTTTTCAACTGCATTAGCACATTTTGCCTATATTGTGAATTCAGGTAACATTTTTTTTCTGTTTATAAAATAGAGTATCTACAGCAAGGATAGATCTTTTGTATAAGATGATGGTGCCATAATTTTTTTTCACAATATAACAAAACCTATTAACATTAAGAAGCCAACCCCTCACAAAAGGAATTCATCACATTGTTACTTGGACACCTTGGTTCTCAGTAGAGCTAGTTCTTCCTTTAATTTTTAGAAACAAATTAGATTTTAGAAAATTTTATTTTTTTTAAAAAGTCTTGACCATATTGCTTATTCTTTTTCTTTATCTTTTTTATAGACTAATACATACCAATTTTATAAACAGGCTAATACCCCAAGTCAACTGATGGAACAACAAAACCATATGGCTGCTTGTCTTCAATGATATTTGCGAATAGAACCCTAGCCTATTGCTTTTTATTACTATGATCTCACTTGTTAAAATTCAGTGTAAAATCCTGTTTGTGTAAAGTCAACAGTAGCTGAACATACAGAAGACCTCTGTAGCTCTCGGTACTAGAATATACCTAAGACAGAGGCTTTGGAGCCAGACTGATTTCTATTCTAATCCATATTCTATTATTTACTAACCGTGTGTGATCAAGCATGTCACAACACTCCATTGATGCTCTTTTGTAAACTGAAGCTCACAACATGTTATAATGAGGATTAAGTGAGAAAGTCCTTGAAGAAGTGGCTGGCACAGCACCTGGAAAATGTACATTTTCCCCAATCTCCTTGTTTTCCTAAAAAAAAAAAATACATTTTCTTTTGTATTGTCAGGATTCCCCAGAGAAATAAAACCAATTGTGTGTGTGCTTATGTGTGTGTGTGTATGCAAATATATGGCTACACATATATACATATCTATTTATTATTAGGAATTGGTTCATACAATTATGGAGGCTAAGAAATCTCACCATCTGCTCTCTGCAAGCTGGAGACCTAGCAAAACCTGTGGTACAATTCAATCTGAGTTCGAGGGAGATAAATCCCAGTCCAAGGGCAGGAGAAGATGAGATGAAATGTCCAACTCAATCTGTGAGACAGAAAAAAGGGTCAGATAACTTCTTCCTCTACTTTTTGTTCTATTCAGTTCCTCTAAGGGGGGCAATCTACTTTACTCAGTCTATAGGTTCAAACGTTAATCTCATCCAGAAGGATCTTCATAGACACGCACAGAAATACTGTTTAATCTGGGCACCCCATAGCCACTCAAACTCACATAAAATAAACTATCACCTCTTATTTTCTTTTTCTATGTTTCTGAAGTCCCAAGCAACTTCATTAAATAAATGTTTCTTAAGCATTAGTTTCTTTTTATCTTGTCATGGACCTGCCTCCAAACCCATATCAGTAGAAAGTAAATTGAAAAATAAGGCTACAATTTTTGCTTAATTAATTTTGTAACTGAGGCATAGAAAATCACACAGGACAAAATGTCATTTACCTAAGTCTGTCTGATTCTAAAGTTTGTGTTCTAACCATTAGCTTACACTACTTCTTAATAACTAAAACTACGAAATATTATTTTGCTAATTCTAAATATGTCGCCAAAGCAATAGCAACACATCTTTGAATAGCTGGTTTGTGATATCGACTCCTAAGACATTTTTCTCTGCTATCTCTTCATTCATGATCTAAGCAATGTTTATTGAGCACCAACTTTTTATGGTTCTGATGTTGCATTATATATCCAGGATTCGCTGATAAACAATGATTAAAAAGACAGAATCCCTCCTCTTAAGGAGCTATTAGGATAGAGGGAAATAGGACATAAAAGTAAGCTGCCATTGCAGTAAGTGCTTTCTAAGAAGAAATGAGGCTGGAGAGGTTTACTGGGGACAAATTATAAAAGGCTTACTTACTATTTCATATCATTTGGACTTTATTGTTTGGATGATGTGGTGTCAGCAGAGGGTTTTAACTAAACAAGTGAAATGAAGAGATATGCACTTTGGAAAGATAACCAGCCACATCATGGAATTAATGTCTACGAGTGGTCCAGTAAGGCAAGTTCTACAGCCATTGCAATAATCTGGGTAAGAGATGATTGAGGTCTGAATTGATAGGTGGTAGGGTGATGGGAGAAGAGACAGATTCCAAAGATGTCGTGGAAGGAGAAATAGTAAAATCTGGTGATAGTTTAAATGCTGCATTTGAAAAAAAAGAAAAATATAAGATTAACACTTAACGTGTAAACTGAATACCTTGGTAGATAATAATACAAAATTTTCAAGAAAGAAGAGCATATTTTGAGGTAAGATTGTTACCTTTCTATTTAGTGATGTAAATATGTACCTATGTTTTAGCCAGTGGACTATCCAGTAGAAACTTGAATATAAGAATTTGATCTATAGCAAAGATATGTTGAAGAAATGGACTTGAGGTTTAAACATAATTCACGAAATGGTTAGACAAGATGACTTAACTTTAACTGCATGGTTTGTAATGGTGGAGAGGAGGAAGTGAGATTTAGAAGTTTGGGAACCTTTAACTGTTTCTGATTCTTTTTGTTTCAATGTTTCTCAAGAGATGGTATTTCTGAAAGTACTTAAGTAAAATGAGGCGGAAATGTAAGCATGGATTCAGCTTGAAGTTAATTTAACTGACAATTGTATGTGCAGTTGTGCTAATAATCAAAATTAGACAAAATAAAAGCAAGTTATCTTAGTTTAAAAAAAGGCAAAATTGTTGCTTACTGGCTAATGTGTCAAAAGGATTCCTAAACTGCCAAGTACTGTTTTCTTTTGCTGCTTGCTGTCATTCTAACTTACCTCTATCTATTAGAGATTTCCAGAAGGCATCTTAACTGACTTCTATATTGCTAATTACAAAAAACTCAGTGCATTTCCCTATTCTTTTTAAGACATTGTATCTTTCACCTTCCTCAAATCAAAGATAAAATCTTGGTTCAAGTAAATAATTCTGACAGAAGTTTAAGTGTTCATGGGCCATTAAAATGCAGGAGAGAGAGAGAGAGAGAGAGAGAGAGAGAGAGAGAGAGAGAGAGAGAACTAAATGTAAAATGCATGTCTGTACAAAATGTGATTGTCGAGTTTTGGGAAGCATTTTATGCATTCGTGTGACTTTTTTCCTTCCTAAATATTTATTTATTGATGTGCGTTCCAGTCAATTTAAGAGTTAAGGTTGGGAAAGTAGGGCTAATTACCGATTAGTGAAAATAAGTAGCCAGCAGCTAGCATCCAACAATGACAACGATTTTCTGAGATTTAACCACGCACTTGGGTACCCAGGTTCTCCTGCTCGAGCCTCTAGGATTCTATTTCTGTTGTCTCTTGAGCCTAGCATGACAATCATGATAAATTGTATCATACTGTGAGTTAGTTTGTGATGAAAACAAATTTCCACTAGGGACTGTAACACAACCTCCAAACTCATGCTCAGATAAAACAGAAATGTACAATTGTCTCCTCATCCTTCCCTCTCCTTTGTCTATTGTCTTTGTTAAAAACAAAACAAAAAAAAATAGAACTAAAATGTGCATTGGTAACAATAATCTTTTTCTAGGTAGATATTAGTGTTTCAATAGTTTTACCTGTTTATATATATTTTATCTGGTATCTATCTCATTTAATTTTTTTGAAATATTCAGCTTTAAAGTGGAAAAGAGTAGGAAATAAATGGATAAGGATTTGAAAATTTTGGATAGATAATTTAAAAAGGATGACAGCTTTCTATATAAAATGTACTACTGTATACTTAGAGTTCTTTGTGGATATAGCACAATGATTAGCATGTTGGTAGATTACCTTTATCAGAAGGGCTGATTTATATCATTACTTGAAGACAGTCATTTTGGGGTTAAATGGATCACTTGCTTATTTTGGATTTAGCTCTTACTTGGTCAAAATGAACAGAATTGATCCTCCTAAAGGAGAAATGCAATAACCTGCCAATTTTCATTATTAAATTTCTTGCTTTCAATCATTTTAGCTGTGTGGTTTTCTTGTCTTCTCCCCAAAGTCTGCTCAAGACCTTGGTAGATTACTTCTCTGAAATATTTTCACACGTCTGGAAGAACACTCAGAACTCTGGAAACATTAGAAAATCACAAAATGCACTTCAAGTTATTTCTCAGGTGAATACGGGTCCCCAGACCATTACTCAAGTTGAAGATTCCCCAGTTAGGCAGCTTTAAAGTTCTCAATAAGGCAACACCATTATTTCATGTGTCGTTAGAAGAAACAGGATTATATTAGCTGTTGTTTTTTGATTCTTGCTTATTCATTCATTGATTCTCCATTCTTCAAACAGGCATTTACTCTGAGTTTTCTGTACTGCATGAGCACTGTGGGATTTACACAGAAATAACAATGCTTAGACTTCATTCTCCAGGAATTTACAGTCGAATTCTTCCTATCATGCATTCTTATACAAGAGCTCAGCCTGTTTTCTCCTAAGAGGCTGGGTAACTCCAAATCAAGAACCTGGACTATGCTCTTTACATATCAGACTAAATTGAAAAGGTATCTAATTAGATACAAATCAGAAATCACAAATAATGGAAAACATAATAGATGAGGTATAAAAGTTACATAAAATGGATGTTTATGAAGGCAAGGTATGTGTTTTGGACTGAATTTTGTCCCTTGCAAAATTCATTTGTTGAAGTTCTAACCTCTTAACCTCTAGTACGTCAGCATGTGATAGTATATAAAGATAGAATCATTTACAGAGTAATTAAGTTAAAATGAAGTCTTTACAGTGTACCACAATGTAATACGTCTGGTGTCTTTATTAGAAGAAGGACTTTGGAAACTCCCACACATAAACGATAGCCGTTGTGAAGACACAGGGACAAGCAAGATGGTCATCTAAAAATTAAGTGAAGATACTTTAAGAGGAACCAACTCTGCCAGTTCCTTGATTTTGGACTTTCAGCCTCCAGAAGTGTGAGAAAGTAAGTTTCTGTAGTTTGTTGCACCAGCGTTAGCAAACTAATATAGCACAAGATTTAGAAAGTCAGTCAAAATTAATTATTGAGCAAATATTGTATATACGTCACTATAGTAAATATTGCATAGTAGACATTCATTTATCCAGGCCTTAAGCTGCTCGAAATTTATTTCTCAAATATAATCACACATTTGTTACCTGAAGGAAACACACACGTACAGTTAAGAGGAGAATAAGCTTTATGATTGGTAGTTAGGAATAAAAAGTGGGAAAAGCACAATACTTAGAAAGAAAATAATAACAATAGCAGCTCTCTATATTTCATACTTTTTCTTTGTCAGATGTGTCATTAAGCATCATAACTCCTTTTTGTTTTTAAGGATTTTTATTTCCGTTATAGTTAGAGACCTAAGGTTAAAAGTAGTCTTTTATTCACCCAAGATCTCACAGCTACAATTTTAACATAGATTTATCTGAGTCCTAACCTAAAGCTCTCACAGCTAATGGGACAGAATTGGCACTTGCTATTCTCTGAAGATGCAACAGTTGCTTTCAAAGATCCTTCAGTCCCAAGAAAGGTCTAGTTTATTCCCGAGGGCTCATTAATGCTGCTGGGTAGATACAGGGATTTTTAACGGTAACCAAGAGCTCTGAAATCCATGCTGGCCCTTTAAGGATGGACGATATCCTAGGAAAGGTTTTTTTTTTTTTTTTTTTTTCTGGTCTCTCCTATTTCAGATCATTAGGAAGTTATTCTTCTTCTTTCTCAAACCTCACTTAGTCATTGAAGATCAGTCCACAAAAGCCCTTTCCTTTCCCAATTTGATCTAAAACATTACACGGAATTGTTGCTAAGGTCTTTACAAGGTCAAAGCCAAATATGTGAAATAGGCAGACCATATATGAATTTGCATAAAAATATGCCTTTAATTTGCATTCAAATGCATTTTAATTTGCATAAAAGTCTATTATTATGCCTTTAGAGTATAAATTTTATAATCGTTCTTTTTTAAAGCTGTCATTTATTGTTCACGGTTTCTCCCTCCTTTTTAGTTCTTCCCAAGATTTCTGCATTCTTGAGGATGCCTCCTTTCATGACCCAATCATGGTGTCATGGAGGTGCTCATGCTTTTGCATAAAAAGCTTTCACGAAGAAATACTGGCACTATCCTTGGTTCATTTTTCCTCATCAGAAAATCCACTTACACACTTTTCTTCCCTTTTCCTGTCTAGTGTCTGACTTCCTCAGTGATTGTTAAATCCACTACTATTGAAGAAAAATTGCATCAGATGGAGTTAAACAGAAAAGGAAGACTTTATTCAAGACTATTTCAGTAGAGGTCAACATTGTTACAATGAGGGAGAGAGGTTGAACTTTGTTGAAACAAAAGATGAGAGAGTTTTTAAATATTGGGGTGAGTTAGTGTAAAAATGCTGAAGGACTTTTAGCGGACAGGTTGGTCAATGTGATTAGGCATCTGTTTGCTAATTGGTGCTCCTACATTCCCACAGAGACAGGGAGATAGAGGTGCTTTCTTTCCTGTTTACTTTTCAAAGGGATGGCTGCAAGGTCCTTGAGAAAGACATTTCTGGTTATAAAACAGGCAAGAAGCTGGGATATTCATATCTCAAAAAGACAGAGAAAGAATTTATGATTATTAGTTTTCTAAAGTAAATGCTCTGAGAAAAGGGAGGTTAGGAGTCCACTGTCAGAAAGACATCTATCTAAAGTTTAGCCAAGTTGAAGGAAACATTAAGGCCCTCTTGGTCTACACAGACACCAATAAAGTTAATCAATAATTAGATATACAGCTACCCAATCCCTTCCTCATCTCTGGACCTAACTGCCTCCTTTCATCAACGCCTCTGAGGCATGGAACTTCACTTTATTTTATTAATGTGAAGAGGCAGAAAAGTCACAGTATGAAACATATCTAGAAGTTCAAAGCAAAGAACTACTATTCAAAACTATGGTAAACAGATTAATTTACAAGAGTCACCTACTAATTCAAGGTAATCAAGGAATTTTCCTCACTTTAGACATCTGGGAAGGATATAGGTCTTTTTTCTATTTAATTCTTTCTTCTGTCCTCCACAGAAAATTTCTAATGATGGTTATAATGATGTCAACCAGCATTGAGCCACTATTTTGCAGAAATCAATGGTTTTGGTACTAACACATAATAACCTCATAAGCAGGTTTCAGTCATATCGTATAGAAGAGTGAAGTGGGATAAGAAGTGTAGTGAATTTCCTAGAGTCACTCAGCTAGTGATGCTTTGGGAAAATGGTGTATTTCACAGTTTAACTCTGATACTATCTCTCTGACTTTGGCTAGTTACTCAATTTCTCTGTATGTGATTTCTCTAATTTATAAAATGAGGATAACAAATAATACAAAATTATAGAGTCGTTGGAAGAATTTATTGAGGAAATAATCTATGGATAGCTTACAGAGGATTCCTGAACAAATAGGAAGCGCTTGATAAACTTTAGCAATTATGATTTGCTGGCTAAATCTGGGGTTTTTCTGATTCTAAAACTCATGCTTTTTTAGTAAGTCATGATGTTATATATGTTATTATAACCTCATCATTTATCTAGAGTATTTGAATTAAATTTTTCTGTTAAACATAAAATTATAAGGGCATAAAGGGATGCATAATGGTAACATATGCCATCCATTTTGTCCTGACTTTGCTTTCCAGGTAGATTTCTCTTAATGTCAAACTCTTACAGAATCTATCTAGCCTTTCATGCCAGTTATCCAGGTATTAAACTAATCTTTGTAGTTAATAGAATGATGTCTGGATTGATCATTTTTTGTTCTATGATGTTCATAATACAAGAAAAAGTAAACTTTTATTCATGTTATTTCTGTAGCCAAGATCATGATGGTAATACTATATGCTTCAGCTTTTATCCTCATTGAATGGATGACTTTTTTTTTACCCAATTCATTGTTCTCTTTTCTAAATTTTCCTTAAGATTTTTCTTAAATCTAACTCCTTTCTGAATTTATAATCCTAATTTGTAGCCATAGACCATAAGGTTGACAAGATGTTTCTCCATCCTTAATTATCTGGACATTGGGGATGCCTGTTTCTAATTGTGAAAAGTCTCTAACTACCAAAACTAGATTATATTTTATTGATAACTTAAATAGTTTATAAATTCTATTACTTCTCTACTCCAAATCTTTCTGATGTAGATTTTAATCTTATAGGAGAATAGAGTGACTAATATTTATTCTGATCTTGAATAAACTCGCTTGAAATAAAATAAATTTACACCTCAATTGTTGGAATAATTTTGAGATATTTTGTTTGATTTTGAACATGTGATACTATTAATTCTTTAAGTGAAATGAAACACAAACTTAAGAGGGGTTATCGCATGCTAAATGCTGTCATTCAGTGTCAGTGTTGATATTTTGGGCATTGTTCCAATGGATCATAATCTGAGAGATAATGACTCTGGTTCTGTTTTTCCCAGCTGTTCTTACTAGTGGGAACAGCTGCCATTGTTACATTTGTAAACTCTGTGCTTGGCAGAACTTGTGATGGAGTCTGAAAATGCATTTTTGTTTGCAGGTTTCTTTTCCTGCATGACAAAGTTACATTCAGATTTGAAACAAGAGTGATAGAACATGATCTGGTTGACAATAATAATGCCTATGAGACATCAGAGGAATTCAATTGCACTTACAGGCATTACCTTTTATTTTTCCTTTATCCTGGTTGAGTGAATCATTTGTGATATACTTATTTGAATAATCTTATCTTAACATTTAAAAAAATAAAGAAAACTTCAAGGACAAATGTAAGTGACTGGAGTATACTGTCTGTTGTGTTGTAAAATGTAAGATTAACTAGGTTAGAAACTTCTGCTACTTCTTGTGGATGATAATTCCTCATCAGTAATTCACCTTCTCTCACCTGGGTCCCTTTGTGCTTAACGACACTTGGAAGACAGCTGGACTTGATTAGAGGTGCATACAAAAAAGCTTTCCCTGTGTGGGACCTGTCGGCAGTACAGGGATTGAACCAGCAACTTTGGCCTCATTAACATCATGTTCTACCAGCTGGCTCTGGGAAGAATTAATATTCAACATGGAGTGATTTCTCTGAATGATCAAAAATAAAAGAAAATAGATTTGAATCAAAGTGTCATTTTTTTTTTACCTTAGTAATACTGTATGCAAAGAACCTTCAAATTTCCTGCATCATAAATCATAAAATAGCCCCAGACATCTCACCAGATGTCAGATATATAACTCAGAAATGTCATGTCATGGACTATACTTACCTTGCTGTGGACTTTTCTTTTTAATTATTATTATTATTATAAAAAGCAAGAAGTTTGGCAAAGACGGTTACAGTGTTTTAAGCCCTATTAGCTATTTTTGAAAAATACTTTAATCTTACCTTTATCAAGCTTACTTTTAAAAAATAGGCTTGAATGAAAACTTTTGATCAAAGGAAAAATGTCTGAAACCCAATAATTATGGACATTGTCCAGGATTCCTTTTGTGTTTCCTTCTCTTTTTGCTTTTTGCCTTAGACTTTCCACCTCAAAAAACACTTGAAATCCAGTTTCGGAATCTTTTCTAAATGCCAATCTCTACTCCCTAGTGGAATTATTAATTTGCATAAATCCTTCATTTCATTAAATTGCAGAGCATCTCTTATCAAGGATATTATTTCTTAAAGTGGCTTTCCCTTTTGACTTGTTTCTACTGGTGCTATTCCCTTTCCTCAATCACTCAAGTTTTAAATCTAGGTCATGATTGCTTGTCAGTTTCTTTCACTCGACTGTATGCTCCTTAAGTACCAGAATTGTCATTCTTTATTCTCCATTTCCTGGTGCAGTTCTTGCCACACAGTAGTTGTCGAGTAAACATTTTTGGAATAAATGCATATCTATATAGATAGTAACCTTTGCTTGCTTTGCTACTCTTTTTATGATTAAAGAAATTGAATAGATAATCAAAGAATTTGAATGCGAAATCAAAAGTTATAAAATGTATAGAAGATAAAGTCTCTCTTTCATTCTCATCCTCCATCTGCACAGACATTACCCCCACCACACATATCCACACACAGGTAACCACAGTCTTTAGTTTCTTATTCTTCCTTCCAGAGTTTCATTTTTCACCTACAAACATAACATATACGCATGTATATTCTTGTATATATATTTTATACATACATATGGTGTGTGCGGTATACCATACCCACTACTTTCTATGTTGCTCTTTACTTGAAATATTTAGAAATATTTCCACATTTGAGCACAGTCTTATTCTTTCTGTTTAAGCTGTATCCCATTCCATTACAAGAAGTTAACCTTTTGGGCTGTTTTCTGTTGATAATTTCTCATCTTATGCTTATTTAAAGAATGCTTCAATAAATAACATTGTTTCATTTCACATTTGTACAGGTAAATTCCCAGAAAGTAATTGCTGGGTTGCTGGGTCCACGATGATAATGATGACATAACCAAATTGCCCCCCAGAAGGGTGATGCTAACTTACGTCAGCAATAATATGAAAGTATCTGTTGTCCTAGTCTTATCAGAGGGGGAGTTTTCAAAATATAGATTTTTTTCGTTAAGTGTCTGAAGAAAAATCATGTTTGAATAAAGCTTTATTAAGGATTTCACTGATTATATGTGAAGGTAAACATCTTTTCATGCTTTTAAGAATCATTTGCATATTCTTTTTTGTGAACAATCTGCTAATACTCTTCCTACGGGGTTTTGGATCAGTTTCTTATTAATTAAACTATCCAAGTTTGATCTTTGAGGTAAGTTTCATTACTGCTTCTTGCTCTCTCTCTCTCCCCCTCTAAAAAAGTCATTTTGGGAGAACTTTCTTCCTTAACAAAGTTTTGATTTTTATAAAGTGAAATTTCTCAAACTGTTCATTTATGACTTTTGGGTTTTGAGACTTAATTAAAAGATTTTTCCTACTTCATCAGTATAAAGGGATCCAGTATGTTTTCTTCTAGTAGTTTCATGGGTTACTTATTTTTTATTAAAATCATTCAAAATTTATCATGGGATATAATAGTGTGGTACATAGATCTAACTACATTTTTTCCAAATGTTGACCTAGTTATTTTGATAACCTTTTAAATAGGCTCTTTCCCCACCGATTTTGAAGGTTAGAAGTAAACTTTATGTTATACTAAATTCCATTGCTTTTTAAGATTTAAAATTTTTATAGATCCTAAATTCTGTCTGAGGATTTATTTATGTACCAATTATTATCAATGCCTTATAATACCTTTTAATTTCTAGTAGAATCAATGGTTTTCATTGCTCTTTTCATTCAAATACTCCTTCGCTATGTTTATTTCTCCATATTAACTTTATAACTAACTGGCTTAGTTGATTATAAAAATTTTGGCATCTTATTAGATACATATCAAATATACAAATAACAGAGAATTAACAATTGTAGGACATTGAGCTTTTCTCTCTGAGAATGTAGTGTGTTTTTCTTTTTGTTTAATTTTTATTTTTTATTTTCAGTGGTGTTTAAAGTTGTTTTTGTATAAAATCTGCAGAGGTCTTATTAAATTTGTAAATGTTTTAGCATTTTTGTTGTTTTTTTTAAAATAGATGTTTCAATTATATTTCTAACTAGTTATTGTTTACATGTATAAAAGCAACTGATTTCTTTATATTAATTTTTGTTTCATTGCAGTCTTCTAAACTTTCCTTTTGCTTGTAGTATGTTTTTATTATTTTTTCAGTTTTTCAGGCATACATCATATAAACTAAAATTGTTTTACTTTTTTATTTTTATAACTGCAATTTTTAAATTTCATTTATTCTATTTTTTCCTAGTTCCTCATTTGCAATATTAAATACTAGTTATATAGTTCACTTGTTCCAGACTTTAGTGGGATTGTTTCAGTGTTTTCTGATTTAAACATTTTGCTAACTTTTGGATTTATCTATTGTCTGTCTATCATTTATCTATCTATCTATCTATCTATCATCTATCATCTATGTCTTTATATATTTATATGTATGCATGGATGTATATATACATAGAATAATATATATTAATATGTGTATATATATTATACTATATTATATGTATATTAATGCATATTTATATATACCATAATATATATTAAAAGACATGTATATATGTCTTTTTAGCAGCTATGTATTTCAACTTAGTACTCGTGTTAATTTGGGTCCTCTGAGGAGACACTCAATAGGGTTAAACAAAGAGACTTATTGGAAGAATGCTTGAGAAGAATAAAGGGCAGAGAGCAGAAATAGGTAGCAGAGGCTTCATCCTGTAAAGCAGGCTTAGCAACTGTGAAATGAGAGGAAAGAGTTTCAGATGCTGGTGAAGTTCTAAGGGAGTTTGGCCATGATAATGGGAAGTTCCTGAACCAATTTCCCACTGGAGGAGTTCTGTGAAACTACAAGATGGACCTTATTGAGACCCCTATCTGTGTTCACTTCCTGTGGAAAAGCCTGAGGGAAGTGTGGCATTAGTGTTTCATGTGGTGGTAGATCCAGTGGGGTGACAGTGGGGTGATAGCAATGTGCCCACAGCAATCTCTCTTGAAGTAGAGCAGAGAAGTGCATTTCCACGGCTTCTACATTATACTTCAAATTAACTACTGGATTCTGCTTAATATTATTATTTTTTTTAATATAAAATATTTGCATTTTTGTCCTCAGGGCACGTTGGAATTTACCTAAGTGGAAAAAGAGCTCCGTAGTCTTTTACATCTCAGGCAGCCCTCATGTTAGGGTTTGATGTAGAAGTTGTTGGTCATGTTTCTATCCCACTCTTCCCACTTGAAAGATCAAATCTGAAACAGATGTTTGAATTCATTCTGGTCTAGTCAATAACTCAGGTTAGAAAAGAAGGGAAAAACACGAAGATTTTTGAGCTGGAGAGTAGTAAAAACACAAATCTCTTAAAACTTGAGAAGCAGAAATTATACAAACTTTGGAGTCAGATCTATGTGGGTCTAAAACCTAATCAATACCACAAATTATTTAACACTCAGAGATCAAGGTATTCCTTCTTTGAAGACACAGGTAGAAAATTTTTCCCAGTATCCCTTGCATGAAGTATGGTCATGTGAATAAGTTCTTTCCAGAAGAATGAAAGTGGAAGTGATATGTACCTGGCCATAAAGACTTCCAGGCTTGATCATAAAAAGCTTCGGTATGACATTCTCCTTTCTTCTAATGGGTTCAAATGATAATGAAGCAGTAGGGGATTACAGAGCCACTAGATGGAAGGAGAACTACCTAAATGATAGCCTTTGGGAGAGCTGTCATTCCACTAGGAATATCTGTTTGGGACTCTCACATAAGCAAGAAGTAAATACTGATATATGATAAAGTGAGAATTTATTGCTAATGCATAACGTTTAATTCATAGTAGAGCGCAATAAATATTAATTATTGACCTCATCTGAGGCATGGCCATAAGGTACTTGAAAATGTATAGTTTTAAAACAATAGAAATAAATTTAAATAATCTAAATTTAGGCTATTTTTAAGGTTCATACAAATTTTACTCAAATTAATTTGTTATTTTATGGCACATTTATGCCTATAGAATAATAGCAGCACAGAAACTATAAAGTTGCAATGTTTTCTGCAGCTTATTTGAATGTGGGAGAATCATTGCTCACTGACCTACATATGATTTAAAAGAAACCCTCATCCAACACACATGGTTCCTCCTACAATAATAGTGCAGAAATAATATTTTGTAGTTTACCTTTCAGTTGAGTGAGTTCTGGGGGGAAAACTATGACACTGTATTTTTTGGCATTAGATAACATCTGTACATTAGCAAACTTAACAATATTCAAAACAATATTTTTGAACAACTATGATGTATCAGTCACTATTAGAGCCATGTAAGTTTTACATGTCACTCACGAAAAAGATGCATAGTAATTGTACATTCTAATTATTAATAGGAGAAAGTAAAGAGTTCTTACTCTTCAACTATACTACTGAACTTAACTCTGTTTCTAGTACTAACTTTAAATCAAATCTTAACCTTGTTTGTATTGGACTGAAGATTTGTGCATAACTACAGAAAACAATAAAATGGTATTTGTACAACAGATGACAGAAAGCATTTTACACACCTAATCTCATTTAAGCCTAACTCCAGCTCTTTGAAATAGGCATTTCCCATTATGTATAGATAGCATAATTGCAGTTTAATGAAGGTAAATAAATATGGGGAATTGGACCCAAGAAAACAATATTAAGCTTGGATTTGATTATAAGCCTGACTGTGCCCAAACTCATGTTCCCTGCATCAGGCAACACTAATTTACCGAGGATTATCTGTGTATACTTGAGTGTATTCCCCAAACAACTGAAGTTTATCTTTTGAAAACTTAAACTTCCAATGAGTAATTTGTAAGGAAAGCTTCCTAAAACCAACCTTTCTTAAGATAAGTTTGTGTTATGTGTATCTTTTGTGCTATCATCAAGAATATTTACTAACTGTGAGGTTTTTGTTATTATATTTTGTCTGATCTTTACTTTCTACATGCAGCTAATGTAGATATTAATGCTTATTTCACAGGATAGATATTTTATGTATCTCAATGAGATACTTAAAAATGTGCTTTGAAATCTAAAAACTGATATGTGAATGTTAACTAATATTTTTGTCACTAAAATATAAAGATTTCAGTGCTAAAGCCTCCTTCATATCGTTTTCATATCACTGGCTGTTTACTCATATTTTTGTATATGTCATAATTTAAAGCATAGTAACTTTCCTCTATTTGTCTTGGTTGGATAGGAGGGGTTATATATTGTTATTATGTATGGTTATGAGTTGTTTCATGTGATAGTGTGTGTGTTGGGGTATGTAGTAAAGGCATGCTTATATTTTATTTTTGTTTACCTATTTGTAATTGCAGTAGTCTTTTGCCTACCTTTTCAACACAAACAATTATTTTTTCTTCAAAAATATTACCTTTATCTTTCCAATCTTTTATCTATTTATCTCTCCTCTGTGTGGTTAAGGGATTGCATTGATCCCACATGTTCCCCTCTAGCTTTAAAACTCTCTAATTCTATCACTATCTGAACTGTCTCCAAGTTTTTCTCGTACCTTTGAAGTTTGTGGTCACAGATGACTGAATCAAGGCACAGAAGTAGTGAAAGCTGACCTAGGATTATACGCTATTTTCAAAGAGTTGATCATGGATGTTTTATAATGAAAATTAAACTTTTACTCTATATTGAAGTTAAATGATACTCGTTATTTAAAAAGTTAAAAATTGTTTCAAAAATCTATATTCATCTGGGTGGGTGTTTAGGGCATATAGAAGATAATTACAGAATCTCTTTTTTAAGATACAACATGAAATATTAGGAAAAGAGGGTTTTGGGGAGTAGTTTTTGAACACAAATGTAATGTGAGTAATGTTATTTTCAAATACTCCGGTTTATGGATGCTGTCTTGATGACTAAATGAATAAACTATTTGCCATAAGTAAATTATAAAATATGAGATAATAAAACAATAGTTGGTTATGGTTTGCTGTAATGTATGTGTATAAATACTCATAAATCCATGTAGCAACATACACACACACACATAACAGCTATACACATAAATATATGTATACACACATATACATACACATATATACATATACACACACATACACATATATTAGGGGCAAATGCTATTCATTACATTGATCTTCCAAGCAACTTGAAAAATAACATATTTATCCAGACACTATTTTGTGCTCCAAATTTCGGTTTCATTCTAACTTTTGAAAACTCCATGTGGGGACAGCCTCCTCTTACAGAAATTCTATTTCGGACAGGATAGGGCTGGCAAGCTGGCTTCCGAATATAAAGGGCAGCTCATCAGGTGCATCATGCTAGTGTTCCTGCTGCTGTAGCTTCTGTCTCCCTAAAACTCTGCTCTAAAACACTTGTGTTGGTGCCAAGGCATACTCTTGAGTGTAGGTCAGAGAATGTGTTCTGCTTATTCATCTGCCAACATTAAGAAAAAGCAACCCTGAATATTACTGTCTCAAGGACTGAACTAAATCCTGAGTAGCCTTCTGGTAATCTGGCAAGTGTGATGAAGAGAGAAAAAATAATATGTAGGAAAGTTTTTTTTTTTTCATAATTAGTTATTTCTAATTATTACATTCGTTGAGGGGGATAAGGAGCTACAGCATACTGACAAGAAAGCTTGAAAAATTATAATGAGTTACTTATGCATAGTTTGCCAATAACTCTAGAAATCATTTTGTTCAAGCAGTAAGCTTAATGATTATTATTCCATCTCTAAGGACAGTGAGCTGAACCAAATTTAAGCTGTGCATCCCCTACTTTTTGCATTATAATCAGTAAAATAGAGGTTTTGCATTAAAAGTTTATTAAAAATATGGACTTTAAAACCAAATCATACTTCTATTGATTTTTTTAAATAAAATAACTCAAATAACATTACAATCTTTAAAAAATTATTTTGTCTAGTGAATTAAAAAACAAGGAAAAACTATCTTTTAAGGAATAACTGAATTATATGCTTATATTTAAAGTATGTGTGCAGAAGATATTTCAAATTACCAAAACTTAAACTTTTAATGTCAATGATGTACTTTTCTCATTAAAATAATTTAAGTCCACAGTAGCGAATGTTATAAATGGGCCCTGATTAGGTTCCAAATCATGAATTTTAGGGTATCAGACCCTTATGAAATGACAGTTGTCTGAAATGGACCTCTTTCTTATGTTTACTCGTGGTTGCCAGTAATTCATCCAAAGGGGCTTTTACTTTTCGGAGGACTGGGGGAAACTTTGTTCTGTATTTTAATTTGTTCCAAGGATGCATTTGTTTATTTTCTTTTTTTTTCTATCTCAAAGAGAAACTTGGAAGACTTCAAGAGCTCTCTACCTTCCTCTAATGGTAATGTCCTCCAAACCCAAATGTAACAGATTTGAAGGCTTTCTGTTTTAATCACTGCTGTTGACAACCTGTAATATAACAGGTGCACTCTTTTAAGATTGCCACATTTTATGCTAGTCTCTTGAGTTGTTTTGAGATTTTTTTGAACCTGTAACATTAAATTCTTACTTATAAACCATTAATATATGCTGAGTATTCACAATGTTAATTATCCATGAGAAGGTTAAATTATGAATATCACATATCACAGAACCTGTGGTGGTACGTATTATAAACCCACCTGATTGCCTTTTTCATTTTGATTACTGGAAAATCAGTCATTTCCTGCCAGTTAATCAAATGCCACAGAGATTCTCATTTTGGTTCCAGTTATCCTGCTTATTTCATTTATTTTTTGATTTATAAAAAATTATTACCATAACAATATTTCAGATTTGATTACTGGTGAAACTAACAAACTCATTTTTAGTCAGACACCTTTTCATTATAAACAGGCTGTTAGCTATCAGATGGTTAAAATGTTATTTCATTAATTAAGAATATTATAGATTCATATAGCCTTCAATTTATTATCATTCAAGAATTTTGCATATAAATCTCATCAAATAAATGTGTATTAATTATGATATCAGAAAATATAGAAGTCTACTTTTTATGCACAGAAGCATCAGCATTTGCCTCGGAAAAGTAGTATTGAATCTTTGTCAGTATTACTCAGATCACCAGGCATTTACTAAACTATTTACTTCCTAGTTTTAAGGCCTTTTTTTAGTTTCATTTACTCCCATTTCTTTGACCAGTTTATTTTCAGTCCTTTTAACTAACTTTATATATGTCTTTTTGTGTGTGATTTCTCTCTCAATATTTTTGTTACTTGATTCTGTATATTCCTCTTAGCCACCTACTCTCACAGAATCAATTGTATCTATGTAGACTAGTCATAGATACAAATATAAAACTATCTAAAACTATACATCTGTATTTACAAGATCTGTCCATCTTTACATAATTACCTATTAAACAACTTAAATACGTCTTTCATGCTTATCACAATTTCTAAATAAATCTCTAAAATGAACTTGCTTTCCCCCAGAACAATGATTTTTTTATTTGGTCTCAATCTGAGTTAATGATGCCCTCATTTATTAGCTGCTCAAGAGAAAAATCTCCAACTGTAAGCAGTTACCCACCATCTCTAGCCAGTTAATATCTGATGGACAAACATTTTGCTTTTTCTTTTGTATCATAGTAATACTATCAGAAGGTAGAAGGCTGAAGCAAATTTTACCTTGTTTTATTTGATGACACAACACAGGTGACTGAATCACAACTGACTGACATTGGTTAGTTGGAATGATTAGATTATTGTTTCTAATCTTCGAGGCTAGTTGAATTAATATGTCTGTTGGGCCAATATCTGATTCAGTACCCCTTATGTAAAAAGTGTTAGATAAAACATAAATTTAGATGTTTGCAATTGAGCATGGGATGAAATGATGTCTTACATGGGTGGATACTGAAGGTCTTAAAATAGCAAGACCTAATATGTATCTAAAATATGAGACAAATTTGCTGCAGAAAGTTATCTGGCTAGATGAGATACTCCTTTCCTTTTACCTTATTCATCTGCTTATAATATTATGAATGCTTAAGAAAAACTTAGGAAGGTATTTTAATATTCATAAAATATTCACCAAAACATGTGTTTCCGTGTTAGCTGAATTAAGAATTAAATTTAACTTTTATGTAATGCAATATAAATATAATGTAAATAATATAAGTTTAACATTTATATAATACAATAACAGGAAACTTCTTATGAATAGCTGCTATTCTCAAAATATTTTCCTAAATCTATTGGAAGCCTCCTACTCTAATTACCACCTAGTATTTCAGGTCATCCTCTATTTCATTTAGATTTCTGTAATTATCTGTGTAATCGTGTTTTTTACTTCTTCTTAGCCATCTTGCCCTCTTATCCAGACTAATTCTCCAGAATAAAAATCTGATAATTTCTCTTCTTGATATGAAATCTGTCACATTTCACATTTCTTATATAATGTGGAGCAAACTCTAGTGCGACATCTGGCATAAAACTATGAGACTCTTCCTATCATAACGTTTGCCCAACTATTTTCTTGCAAGCCAGACACACTCCATATCTCTTGCTGTTCATATAATGGACAAAGATTTTTATATTTATGTCTGTTTATTATTATTATTTTTTTCTTTACTGGGATGTCCTTTAGAATCTTCATGTAGAACTTTAACTCTCAAAAATCAAAAGCTGTTTGCTCATTGAAACCATCTATAGATCCACTGAGAAGCCAGATATTCTTTTCTGTACACTCATAACAAATGAGTATAACCCTAATGGCACAATACGTCCATTACATTGCATTTATATATTTATTTATGAATTCTTTATAAAATTGGGTGAAACCATCAAGGGCAGGCCCTTATAGATATTTTTATTTAAAGCAGAATATAACATAGTCTAGACAATAAAACAGCTTGTCAAGAAACATCATGTATACACATAAATCAATGAAGTACTGAATTTGCAAATAAACTATTAGCTATATTTACAAAAAAAACAATTATATACATGGAATTTTTCTAGCAAACACTAACTTTGCACATTACCTAAGTCCTGAAGTTGTTAGTTTCATTGATAAAAATATCCTTTGAATTGTCAAAAAATAACATGAGTAATGAAAGAAATTAGAATGCTTTGAAACACAAAATAAAAATTTTCCTTTGGAAATAAAGTATTTGTCAAATTTAAAACACTTTGAGACTCTAATGATTAGGAGTTCAAAGAGAAAAAGATGATATTAGGCTTAGTGTTAAAAATAAATTTTAGAAAAGGAACTCAGAAGCATAAACATAGAAATACCAATAAAACTTATATGTGTTATTTTTATAAAGCTCAGTTCTTTTAAATAGTTTATAGAAATGAGGTTCAAATGAAGCTTCATTTTATTATCAGCATCGTCTCAGCTAGATCACAAATTCCAAAAGGGAAACTTTAAATACGTAATAACACTGGTAAGCAATTTATAGCATTTGTGGTTTTGAAATATATAAATTGATGTTTGATATACAAGGCCAGATTACATACTAAGAAAAATACTTAATTAAAAAATAACAGCGTTTTAAATTTTATAATGTGATAAAAATGTTATATTTATTGCCACTGTGTACCTGTTCAGTGGGCATAGTTTATGGAAATTGAGCTTTCCTAAATAAAGGCACATACATTATATAAACTTTCCTTTTTTTTCTTGAGAAAAGAAAGCCAATTAGTAAAGAAATACAAATAAAAGTAATATGTTTTGTGAATTCATGCATAGTAATTGAAATAAAATTAGTTTTTTTCTGAACTGTAATTTTTGAAAAATAAAAAATTATAAATGTAAAGATGTTTTAAAATATATTTGAAAATCATTCAAACCAAGATACATATCCAGCCGGTATAAGTTTTGTCCAATGTATTATAGCATCTCTAACTGTAGAACAATTTATTTTCATACTGACGATGACTTTGTAACACTTAATTTTAAAATGACTTCTGAATTATATGAATTTTGGTGTTAATTATATTGTAATTTGATAACTCATTAATTTTCTTTTTCTTTAATATTCTTTGCTTGGCTTATGTATTAATTTTTAGATAATCAGTATATTCAATTCACCAGAATATATCAAAATGATAAATTCCAGATACTGAACTTTATATGTCCTGTGATTTAAGAATTCTTTCAGAAGAATAATGAAAGAGAAATGATTAAAAATATTCATTCTCCTAATAAAGTGGAGAAAGACCTTTCAGAAAGATATTAAGAATAGTGAATTGTAATCTAACAGCTGAAAATCTACATTTTAAAAAGTAAATTTTATAAAGGAACCTATTAATAAGAAACGTAAAATCTAACTGAAGTTTCTCTATAACTTCATAACTATACTAGTGTTTATATTTCAGCTGGAATGGTAAACTAGAAGTTTACTTCCAAAGTATCTGATATAAAAATAGCTTTATTCTTTAAAAACTGTATCTACATTTATTTTTATTTAAAACATTTGTTAATTTTTTAAAGTATATAAATTTATGGTCATGTATGAATCAAGTTTGTAATTTTAATAATTGGAAATGAAAGTTCTTCACAAACTAAAAACAAGAAAGGTGACTTCTATTAACTTTATAGGATATAGGTGTATTATGTATTTGCTAAGGCATAGAAGAATTAGAAACATTGATAATGCGAAATTTTAGCTTTTAATGTTTGCTTAATACAATTAAATAAGGCCAACAATAGCAACATTTTATAAATGTATCAAGATATTTCTAGATTTTAATTCCAATGAAATATATTTGTTAAGAATGAGATACCATCTCATACCTTTTAGAACAACTATAATCAACAGGACAAGTAATAACAAATGTTGGAGAGGATGCAGAGAAAAAGAAACTCTCATACACTGCTGGTGGGACTGCAAATTGGTACAGCCACTATGGAAAACAGTATGGAATTTCCTCAAAAAACTAAGAATTGATCTACCGTATGATCCAGCAATCCCACTACTGGGTATTCACCCCAAAGACTTGAGAACCCATATCCCAAAAGATATTTACATACTGATATTCACAGCAGCATTATTTACAGTGGTCGGGACATGGAAGCAAACAAAGTGTCCTTCAATAGATGATTGGCTAAAGAAGTTGTGGCACATATATACAATGGAATATTACTCAGCCATAAGAAGAGATCAAATACTGCCATTTGCGACAACATGGATAGACCTCGAGATAATCATGCTAAGTGAAATAAGCTAGACTGAAAACGTAGAAAGTCACATGATATCACTTATATGCGGGATATAAACCTAAAAGCAAAAAATGAACAGGACAAACAGAGACTCTGGGATATGGACAGTGAACTAGTGGTTAACAGAGAGTAGGGGTGGGGGAAGAGGGGCAAGTAGGCGAGGTAAAGAGGATCAAATATAGGGAGGTAGAGAGAGGGCGAAGTGGGTAAAGGTGATCAAATATATGGTAGTTGAAGGAAACTGGACTTTGGGTGGTAAACAGACAATAGAATATATAGATGCCAAATTATAATGTATACCTGAAAATTATATAATTGTATTAACCAATGTTACCCCAATAAACTTAATAAAAAATAGATTTGTTAATAAAAATGGAAAAATCTGTATTTCTAGTATTTTTTTCCTGAAAAAAAAGTCTTCGTTGACATGTTTGTTTTTCAAGAAGATATTTCACTGCAGCATTTATAGACTGCTTCATTCATGATATTTTCCATTGAAATGGAAAAATCACCAGAATTATAGAATTTTAATTAGTTAAAAAAAGTTATATGTTTTAAGCGATAGAATTTTATAAAGTTACAAGAGACAATTAGTCAAAGCAATATATCTTCCTAAGTTTTCTCTAAACAGAGAATTTATATATATATGCTGGCAGATAAACATACATTCTGCCCAAACTAAAACCTTATTTATGATGAGAATTTTGAACAACTTTATGTATAAATTATTATTTATCATAGTTATTATGTATACATTTTATGTATAAATAATTATTTATTAATATTTGGAAAAGTTGTAGAAATAGTTATCATACAAAATAAACCTGAAGCCAAAAAATATTTACTTATATAAAAGCTAGAAAAATACATTAAAATTTAAGGAAAATGTGTAGTTGTAATAAACATTAGAGAGTAAATTCTGCAAAATGTCAGAATTCCAGAATTCTTGAAGGACAGTGTAATGATAAAATCTTACTGAGCCATTGGGTGAAGTTTCGGTAGAAGCTATATATAAAACTAAATATCGAAAGGTATATTACATTTCTTAAAATGTTTTCAGAAGTTTCTCAGTAGAAACATATATCTTTCTTAAGTTGAAAAAACATGAGGAAGCTTTAAAAATGGCAAGCATAATAAGAAAGTTTAGTTAGGATTAATAACTTCCTTAAATGGTTAGGTAAGAAGGATATGGAAATACCTTTATTTACAGTTAAAATAAATTTATATCTCTAAATGCCAATTAGCAGGCCCCCATTGACTGTTGGTGATTCATTCTTTAATGAAATCATAAATGTTTCTGTAGACCGATCTTGCACATCTCCCCAGAGAGCAGCAAAAGTATCATGAGATAGATCTTGGAAGTCTGCCACAGCCCACCTGCAGCAGTAGGGGTTTTGATTTCCTCAAGCAGCAGTGTCCAGGTGGAGGCATGAACATGCAGGGCATCTGGCTTACACATCATGTATTATGTACATCTGGAGCAATGTCAAAGCCATAATTAACTCAAAAGCATATTCTTTCATTACATTGTGGAGCACTAAAATCCCTTGGGTAGAACATATCACCATTTTCTTCTGAAACAGCTCTGGGATGCCCAAAACAATGCCGAGTAAAAGGAGAAATGTTACAATTGTTGCCTTCCTTCCAGATTTATAGAATCCAAGAAATAAGAAGCACTTAAATTTAAACATAATTTTTATATTGTTTTATTTAAAAATTAAAAATTCTGAGGGCATTTTAAAGTTTAAAGAAAATATCGTTGAAAATAAGCTTAAGAAAATTAATTATAGATTTCTCAAAAAAGTCAACGAGATAGAAAACGTTTATAAGTTAAAATAGATTTCAAGGAAAAAATCTAATAAATATCACAACAAAAACTTTTAAAAAGTAAAGAGAATTTATCAAGCTGATTTTATTGACATTATTTTCATTATGTAAAACACATGCTAGTTACATTGCCTTTATACTAAACATCTTTGTTAATGATGCTCTAAATTTGTCACCAAGGCTCTAATAATGTTAAAAGCTTTTCTTGTGTGGCCTTTTGTTATGATAATAAATTTAAAACACCTAATCAAAATAGTTCTCCAATTTCATTGGTAGAGTACTTCTACAAATTTCATCCATACTAATTTATTTTTTATTTTCATTGTCAATTTAGACAGCAATATATTGCACATTATCTTAATGCATAAGGATCTTTATATATCAGTTATTTATTCTTTTTTGTTTTAGAGTCCTTCTAATAAAATATCAATAAGATTTTTCAAAAAAAACTTTTCACATAAATTTTAGTAGTTGCTACAGAGAATAAAATAAAGATTAAAGAGAAATGGACTCAAATTATTTTCAGAAAGACTGTAATAGAAATATGTTCCTTTCATATGTTGAATTTCTCAACCTTTTTAGAAAATTTATAAAATATTTAATGTTCTTGCAGAGTTATTTGATAATTTAAACATTGCTTTTCACATAAACTGATTCCAATTGAAATATTGAATGTAGTACAATGGAAAAATAAAACCTAGATAATATTCAGTGGAAGAAAATAAAACACTAAAAGATTTATATTTCAAAATAGTAAAATGAAGCATATTTAGTTTATGGTCCCTCATGGCCATATTGAAAGCCCCCCCAAAAAGGAGTGAAAGAATAATCTAGTATAGACCCTAAGTATAAATAGTGGGGAAAATGTAAAAGAAGAAGAGAAACATTACCAGACACTTTCTGAATGACCTACGTAAGAAAATACATTTTAAATGAGGTGTAAGATTTCCAAAAATATTTCTTCCTTCTATCAGAGAATTTTCCAAGAATTCCTCTTTAAAAAATGAGAGAGGCGTGTAGGAGAGTCAAATTGTAATAAATACAAGGGCTTAAGTAGAACTTAAAAGACAACAGAATGAGATGACAGGTAAGCTGCCAGATTTCAGGGAAAAAAATTAAAAATATGTATACAGATATAAAATTTATATAAAGCAACAAAAAGAATAAATAGGAGCTAAAGCAATTACATACATGGTAGACAGGTTGGAGGTTAGGAGATTGGAAAGGAAAAATAACAGGTATAGAAATAGAAAGATAGATACAGAAAGTAAACAGAAAAGAACCAACAAATCAATAGCATATATTCTTTATTAATGTGACAGAACAAATGAAAATGAAACATTCAAAAATAAAATAGAAAAAAAAAACTTGAAATGTAGGGAGATCTGAAATTACAGATTGAAATACCCTCCAGATCTCAGGAAAAACCAATAATCAACTCCAAACTATATCCTAAAAATGGAAGTGAATTCAATGGCTGAAAAGGAATCTAGAAGTATTTAGGGAGGATAAGTCACCAAATAGTGAAAAATATCAACCTACCCTTAGAATTCATACAGCAATATTCAAGTCTAAGTAATAAGAAAGGTTCGTCTAACAAACTTCAAGGGAAGCTATGACACCCAAATTTTTGTACTGCCTTTAAATTTAATTAGAAGCACATATAGTCTTCAAATCCAAAAATTATCAGAAATATGCAAACTAGAAGATTTTTACAAAACATAACATGCCAAATTTTAACCAACTCAGAGGTATAGCAAAATAAAATCATACCCAAGAATTGAAAGGAGCCATGTAAAAGACCTGATAGTGATCTTAAAATCCATCTACCTATAAAATTGACATTATTCTCTATGTAAATTGTAATTAATAAATACTATACAAATTACTAAACTTGACATTGTAGCACTATACTATGAAGAACAAACATCAGGAAATGAGCTGAAGGTAATAGTGATAATTACTTGAGATCCAATATTTAAAAGGTAATTTTTAAGATTAAAATATATATAATATATATTTTTAATAACAACTTCTCTAAGCTTATAAATTTATTTCACTTTTTTATTAAATTTAATTTAGGCAGTATTATATCTTCTTTTGAAGAGCATTCATCTGATCATCTTCTGTTCTCATTTCCATTCTGTTAAGTAAAATTAAAATTTTAATTACTTGAATTAATACAATGGTACTTTAAAAGCATTTCATTTACTTTTATGCATATACAACACACATTTGTATAAGCATTAAAATATACAATAAATTTAAACATAGTTATAGTTTATATTAAATAGAAAATAAATGTATAAATGTATTTGACATAAATATAAATGTATTTTATATTAAATTTAACAACAATATAAATTATAAATTAAAAATACACAGCAACAAAGCTACATGCAATAAACTACAGATAAATGAATGAATGAATGAAAACAAAATCTTATCAAGGGTCACCTGATAAGAAAGTGAAAAAGCCTATTGCATAAACTTCTAGAAATAGAGAACACACAAAGAAATAAAGATTCAGGAGAAGTCAAATGAGTTTCGTACTTCTGACTAACCCTTCCCTAACCCATCATTTTCCACTCTTGAAATTATTCTTAGAAAACGAGGAAACATAATCCTGAGAATCCTCAAAATGCTCTCCAACTAGGAAGATGAGATTGGAGGAATGAGTGGACCTAGGTGGAGGAAGGGAAGGAGAAATCCTGAAGTGTAGAAGCTTCAATCTACCGTTCTGAGATTGGATTATGGGCAGCAAGGGGCTTTTCCTTCTTCCAGAGTACTAGCTAAAATGGGTTAACAAGGTTTTTCAGATGAACAGGATACACAACTGCCTGTGAGAGAAGGTCTGCCCATAGGAGATTTTAGATAATCTCAGAAGAGAGTCGACCTCAAGTGTGCAATATGCAAGACAGAGCTCTGCCCACTAAGCCTGTTGTCCTGTCACATCAACCCTAGTGGAAAGAAAAGAGGGGAAAAGATTCATCTAGCAAATAAAAAAGTCTAAACAGAGCTGCTACCATTAAATATAAGTAAGATAAGGAGAAATGAGACAAAAATAATACAAAGTACTATAGCAGAAAAAAAAAATTAGAAAGGGATAACTTGTGAAACAGTCTGAAAGAAAACAGCCTGAAAATTAAGATTGCCTGTTTGTGTTATGCATTAAACATTTGAATTAAATTAATTAAAAATAAGAATGCAGAGACATAAAGGTAAAAGGCATAATGAGAGAAAAAGAAAAAACAAGAAATACAGGGGATGAGTGAAAAACCTTAAACTGTGTCATTACAGATCTAATGCATGAATTTCCATCAGCGGAAATAGAATTGAAACAGCTGACATGTCAATCAATGACAAAAGAAGTGAGAATTCAGAAGAAGTGGCAAAAGATAAAATGGGGACCGAATTGGATATGATCATCGAAAGGACATACTAGACATCATAAAAATACAAATGCAGGAAATTCAACACAGAGATGTGTCCAGAATTAGCTAATGGGCTGCAGAGATAAAGCAAGAAGACTTAGGACAACTAGGGAAGAAAAATGCACTTAGAGTACAAGACATCAGGCTCCAGGGTGTGTTTAGAACAAGGAAACAAGACAAAAGAGAAAAGCCCCCATTATTCTGAAGGAAAGGAAATGTGACTCTAAAATGTTCTACACCGGCAGGTTGTTGTTCGAGTATCAAGTATGAAGATGATCTGAAACATAGGATAGTTCATATGCTAATTAAATAAGCAACTCCATAAGGAAATACAGACAATCCATAATGGAATCAAAAACATGAAGTGTGAAAAGAGGAGACATGGTAAAATGATTGCAGTTGAGAATTAAACTCATTTAAACAAAGAAACAAAATTATATATCTAAACAGGATATAAATGCAATCAAACATGACAGGAAAAAATAATCCAAAAATAAAAATAGGCCAGTGAGGACAGAGAAGAAGAAGGAAATGTAGGACTATCAAAAATCTCATTTATATAACATGGGATTAATTATATAGTATTTGAAATATATTGCGGGTTGAATAAAGCAACAATGACTTCAAACTCAATATAGATATCAGAATCTCTTCTCTCAACATTAAAGAGATTAGCAAAAATATATATCCTGTAGTGAAGAAACATTTACATGAAATTTCAGAATCCACTCAGTATCAATCCACTGTTTCTCTTCCCAAATTCAAAGTTGAATTTAATGTTTTTAAGTTTGTTTAATGTTACCTTATCATTATAACATTATTCAGCTCTCTGGTTCTCAGCCTCCTCATTCATTATCAATATGTGTCCCTGACCTTCTATGTGCCTATTTATGGGAACATGAATGCCAGATTGCCATGCAGGCTGTTTCTAGGTGGTAAGGTTTTATTGCTTACCTCTTTGTATCCTTTTTTTCATCAGCCTATTTTTAAAGAGTATACACTATTTTAAAAAATCAATGCTCTTTTCAAATATATATTTAAAAACTACCCAGAAAATGAATAAGGAAAATAAATAACAGATAATGGGGAAATGTGAAATCACAAATAATTAATGAAAATAATGGGGTGATGTGTGAAAGATCTAACCTCACTGATAACTAACTGAAATTAAAAAGTAAAGGGAGATACTGTATTTCCCTTTTCAAAAAATCTTCAAAGGAATCACCATAGTAATAAATGCCTGTGAAGACACTTAGATGGGTACCAGAAATGTAAACTATACAAATCTCCAAGATTCGAATTCTAGTATGTGGGGTTAGTTTATAACTTTCATCTAAGCAATTCACTTCAGGAAAAAAATCTATAAAAATAACATGAATGCAGACAAAGCATTGATGCTTGTAGAGACTCATCTTTGCATTGCTTCTAATACAAAACATAGATGCTGCCTATTATCTTCCAAAGGAAAGGTTTTAAATAAATATTATGTATTTATGATATACTACTATAAATAAATTAAAATTAACATTTTAAAGGATTTTTAAGTCTTTGGAAAATGCTTGCAATGGTAGATTAAGTTGAATGAGTTCTGAAATTGCATGTTCAGTATAATTGCCGAATACATACTTTACAATATATGTGCTAAACTATATGTGCAGGTGTGGACCTGGAACTTAATATGTCAATATTTTACAATGATTTATTCTGTGTTGTTGGATTATGGATAGTGATTTTTACGCTGTTTATAATTATAAATTTCTTTATGTAACCTTTTTAATGTTTTCAAACTTTTCACCTTGAACTTTATTTTAATAATCAACAATAAAACACAAAGCTAGAAAATATATATTTTAATATTTTACATGTCATATGAATGATTAGCCATTTATTTTGAGAAAAAATTATATGTGTAGTGAGGTAAAGTATCCTGCTTATTGGAATACTTTTTTACTTACATTCAGTTTTGATTGTCTATTGTGTACATGATATAAAGTTACGCCTTTTTAGATCTTGTTAATTTATCACAGTTTTGCCTAGTGATAAGTCTTACAATGACAATTAAAATATTTTTGTTAAGTAAAATAACAGTTGAAGATTTTTAACAGTGAAATGTAATGAATTTTTTTAGTAAGACCTTCCTTAATGAGTTAATGATTTCAAATGATTTCAAAACAAAACTAATCTCAAAGATAATAAAGTTGTAGTCCAGCTTTTTATGTGGGTTTAGTTTATAACTTTCATCTACACAATTCTCTTCATACTAATGTCAAAAGGTACTACTTTTCATTTTCATTTATATAGAACTGCAAAATTTATCACTATTTTCATTTGTAAAGTGGTTATTATAGTTCTTTTCACCTACCTACCTTGCAGAAATGCTGTGAGGATTAATGAGATCATTTCTATAAAGAATTTGAGTCCCTTGGAGATGGGAGATATAAAAATGTTATTATTATCCTGTCATTCACATATTAACTTGCTCGCTCTTTCAGGACCTCAAGGTAGAATCAAAAAGAAGCAAATTCTGATCCACAGTGAGAAATATTTAATGAGATTTAAAGAACCCTTTTTCCATGTTAAATACCTGAGGTTCTCAGAGCTTGATATACTAAACTCATTTCAAAGACATTTTGCATACAAATTTGATGTCTCTTATGTATAAACCTGGGTTGCTTTCAGTTAAGTTTAAAGTGGAATCAGATGTGCATTATTTTTGTTTCTTTGAAATAAGTTCACCACTTTTGGCTGAATTAATGTATCTTCAAATTTAGAAGATCAAAGTATCACATTATGCTGTTAAACAAAAAAGGGCCATATGGATGTCCACTGCTTAATTAAATAATGAGTTCACTTCTTTGTTTCTAGAATAATCATTATTTCTTTTGCAAATTTCCTTTTAATTTTATATATTCAAATACTCTTAACGCCAGTTGAATTATTCATCAACTTTAAGAACTCAAATATGTCTTTCTAATAAAGCCAAAAAAGTATAAAAACCTATGTTATAGATCCTTTATTAAAGCTGAACTATAATTTTTTTCAAGTATTTACTATCATTCCATAATTTCTAAGAATATATATGTATATGTAAACTGTGGTACTGTGGGATGAGCATAAATTTACAAATGCACCTCCAAAATGTACAAATTCTATTACCAGCTTATCAGAGATTTTATTTAATTATCTGTAATTGACTATTTAATATATAGTAAAAAATATAAAGCTTATCAAGAGATTTTAATGATTTTTTTTTTACTTCTTATGGCCTTCTTAGGAGAGTGTTGCATACAGTGAGTAAGATTTTGTCAAAGTAAAATGAGATTTTTAAAAATTGGCTTAAATTTAAATTTTTTCCATTAACAATATACTGAAATCTTTACAAAATCTAAGAAATTTTAATATCATTATTTCTCTTTAAGATAATTTTCTCAAACACTGATAATAAGATTTCACATATTCAGATATTTTCACCAGCTACGTTAGATTACCAAAAATATCTTAAAGTATGCTTAAATCTTACATTTTGTGTTTAAAATTTTATGTAAATGAGTTAAATCTTCATAAACAATAAGTAATATTTTACTGCACTGTTTGTTTTCCAAAAGTTTATTTTTGAGTTTCAGGAGGTATCTTGCAACCAGTACAACTATGCGTTGATGAATGATATCAATCAATTCAATCATAAATTAAATGGAAATAATAGAACTACGTTTAAATTATTTTTAAGTTAATTAAAATATTTCATGTCATGATTTTTACTTTAATTATGGTATTAACATTCTGATAGCAATTTATCAACTTTATTTATCTAGTTCATTTATTTAGTTTAAATATATTTATTTTTGAAAAATATCAGACAGGAATATAGAAAGAATAGTAAAATGAACATATAATTTTTAAATCACATTTTGTTAAATTTTTGTTACTTTCCTTTTTTCTCTTTCTTATACATACACAAACATTGTTCAACTGATGCATTGCCTAAGAATTATAACATTCTTCTACATAGCTAATATATCATTAGTATACCTAAGACTAACAACATTAATTTGAAAAATCATGCAATATGCAGTCCATATTCAAATCCCCTGAATTATCCCTAAAATATCTTTGGAAACTTATTTCCCTATCCAGATCCAGATGTAAATCAAGGTTTACATATTATATTTGCTTGTTATGGTCCTTTATTCACTTTGGATTAAGTGAATGTCCCCTAACATTTTTGTCTTTTTCTTTACACTGAATTTTGGTTACTAGGGAAAAAAAGCTATGGATATATGTAAACCAGTCTTTGAGTACACATATCTTTTCATTTCTTTTGGAAAAATAACTAGAGCTAGAATTAGTGGATTGTATGGTAAACGGATACTTCATTTTATAAGAAACTGTTTTTTAAAGTCTTTGTACAACTTTACACTCTCATTGGCAATGTATGAAAGTTCCAGTTGCTAGACATAATTACCAAAATTTCATAGTGACAGTATTTTAGGCAACTAATGAATGTAGAAAAGTATTTCATTGTGGTTTTAACTTGCATTTATATGATGACTAGTAATCAGCATTTTTCATGTCCTATAGTCTGTTCAAATCTTTTGATTAAATTTGTTTTCCTTCTTAGTACTAAGATATATATATATATATATATATATATATATATATATATATATATATATATATATATATTTTTCCCCCTATATTCTGGAAGCAGTTCTTTGTTAAATATGTGAATTGCAAAAAGTTTACTCTGTAGCTAGTATTTTTATTGTGTTAATGTCGTTTGAAGAGCAGAATTGTAAAATTTGATGAAGTCCTGTTGATTACTTTTCCTTCTGCTTTCTGCTTTGGGTATTCTAAATGAGAAATCTTTCCCTTCTTCAAGATCGCAATGATATTCTTTTTTTTTTTTTTTTTTTTTTTTAGTTATAACATTTATGTTTAAGTCTACATTCATTTCAAATTATTTTTTTTTTCCTATATGGTATGAAAATAGGGTTGAGATTTATTCTATTTTATTTTTTTAAGGATAAGGTATACTTACTGTGCTATTCTTGGTTTTCCACATCTAATGTGGAACCCAACCTGACTAGGGAGCTGGGACGAGGTGACCAGGCTCCAGGGTTCTTGGCTTCCTGACCTGAGTAGGACCAGGTGGCAGGAGGGACATGTTGAGCTGTTGGCCACATGCATATGAACTATAATTTCTGCAATATAGAGTTCAGGAGAACAAAAGTGCTGGTAGTGTACCCCTCCCAGAGAGACTGCAACTTTTGGGTGAGAGTTGGAATGAGAGCGACCCACATATTTTTGGCCAAAACTGCTCAGACAAAGTTTCTATCATGCTCAGCTTGGGGTGGTGAGAGAGTGGATCCTGCTTCAAGTGCCAAAGATATTCGTCATTCTTAAAAAAATTTACTAGATCTTCTAAAATATTAAAATAAAAATGTGTTCTATGAACTTAGAAACATTTACAGAAACTTTAATTAAAAAAAAAAATTGTAACTAGTTATAATTGTTTCACCAAAGAGAGATCTACAGAGGTTTTAATTATACAAGTCCAGAATTTATTTTTTAATTATTATTATTGATTTACTGTAGTATTTTTGTGATTGTTGCTTGCATTACAAATATTTTTTAATTAATGATTTGTCTTTTTTAGACTTTTTATTAAAAAACAAACACTTTTAATGTGCTTTGCAAATAGCTTTTAAAAGATCATTTCTTACTTTAAAATTATAAATGTGTTTATTACATTTATGTACTTAATCCACTTGGGTTTCATATTTTTTATTATGTCAGAGATTAATTGAATTCTTTTTCGATAAACGTAAACAATTATCCCATCGATATGTATTAAATAAGCTATCATTTTTCCCACCAATTTGCAACTTATGCTCTGTCATTGTTGTAGCCACCAGCCTCTGATAGACACAGAGGCCACCAGAAACCAGAGAGTTATAGGAAACACTATTCCGCCAGCTGGGTCTGCCAGGGGTGCGCAGACTCCAAATTAAGCAGCCCCGAAATGTAGAGGTACAGGGTTTTTAAGCCCTAAACCCCATTCTTCATTCTGTATGAACACACAGGTCTATTTTTCTTCTTTTTACTAACTGTCAACTCACAGGTCAGTCATGAAAAGGGGGAGTACAGAAGCAGAATGCTTATTGTTAGAATGTTAGGTTTCCACGGGTTTTAGCCTATGTTTCCATGGGCAATAGCCAAGCAGTAATTTTCCAGCCAGCTCATCACAAGTCAAGTTTTTTTATATCTGATCAGTCCCTGGATTCTTTTATTACAATTCCATTGTTATTTGTCCATCGTCAGTACCATTTCAAAATTATTAAACTTTAATCTTCTAGTAAGTCTTGATGTTTGAAAGAGTAAATCCCATCAAATTATTGTTTTTCTCCTTTTTAACTTTCTCCTTCTCCTCTTTTTCTTCTACTTGTCCTCCTCCTTGTCTACCAACGTCACTCCTAACATTACTTATTTCTCTTTCTCTCTTTAAAATATATATCTTATTAGCTTGCCAGAAGCTTGTATTTTAAAGAACGAACATTTGGCTTTATTGAACTTTACATTGTTTTCTATTTCAGTTATTGTTTAATTAATTTAAATGTTCATTCATTTCTGCCTTTATTTTCTATCTTTTCTACTTCCTTTAGATTTATTTCTATAATATTTTACTTATAATTTCAATGCATATCTCATTAATTTTGAGGCTTTCTTCTCTTTAAAACTGAACTATTAATCTCTAAGAGCTATTATTAAAACTGCATTCTAAATTTTCTATGTATAATATTTCCATTATCAGTCTATTCTAAATGTTTTTAAATGTACATTATTTCTTCTTTGACTCATGAGCATCTCATGAGCATTTTTTTTTTTAGTTTCCAAATCTATAAAACTTTTGTAACTGTATTTTCAGAAATGTTCTATGTGAGAACTAAAACTAAATGTGTTCTCCTTGGGTGCAGTTTTCTGCATATAGTCACTAATCAGGCTTATTGATGATTGTGCCAGGTATAAAACTGTCTCTTTACTCCAAATCCATCTTCTGGAGCCATGCTTGTGGTCCTACAACATTTTTCTGTTACAAGATTACATGATGTTAAGCTTCATTGGGAGAGGCATGGAGAGATCTGGATCTCAGGGAATCAGGAGGGCTCCTTCAGAATTTTTCCTTCTTTAGGTATTATATCTCAGCCCTAGAGGTATAAGGTGCTCCTATATCTGCTATTTTTATCTTTGTTAGAGTCAACTTTACCCATAGCCACCCTTCAGTTATTGTTAATAATTAATAATATTAAAATGTCCTTGTTCAAATTGCCGTGTGATTTCTGCTTTCAGGTGGACATTGACTAATACAACTGTTGTTCTAATACTATTTTTTAATCGTCTACATGTTACATTTTAGAGAGGTAAATGACAATTTTCCACTCTGATGGCAGATGGTACCATCTTTGTAATTCTTTCAGTTCTTGCAAAATATATTTTGAGGTAATCATATTAGAAGTGTATGTTTAAACAATGTCTATTTTTTTAAATAAATTTTTTTATCAGTATATAGACACACTTTACTTCTACTATAATTTTACACCAAATTCTAATTTATTTATTATTAATACAGCTGCATCAGCTGACTTGTGTTTCACATATACATGTTTTTATTCTTTATCTTCAAAACTTTCTAGACCTTGATAATTTAGAGGACTTTGTTCAATCAGGTCTAACTATATTTATTTTTCTTTCTTCTGCTAATTTGGAATTTTTACTAATACTCTCTAATTTTAGTGGGTCCTTCTGATATTATTACATATACACATAATAATTTAGATTAATGAAATCTAAGGCTAATTAATGACCCTGCTTAGTTTCAAAACAATAAAAGGATCTTAATTGTTTTAATTTCAATCATTTTTCTCAGATTATAAACAATCGTCAAGTATTTTTGGTTTACGTAATTTTTTTTTTGTTTTATATGCACAAATTAGACTCTGTAATGATTTTATATATAATCAGTTTTTGTTAATGCTACTTATATGTTTACAAATATCATCTATGTAAGAACTTAGTCGATTTGCATTGAGTTTATCTTTAATCTTGTAGTTACCAGAGTCACAGTGTAAAGATTTAAAAAATAATTGATGTAATCCAATTGTGTTCTTAAAACTGCACAACATCAAGGCCACTATAAGTATATAAAAGGGGACTTGAAGTCAGAAAGACCAATTTAGAAGCTATTGCTGGAGGCTAAGGTAAGAAATAATAAGTACTCCTTTAAATAGAAGGGATAAAATGAGAGTATATGGTAACTAAAATGGTCCCTCAAAATGTGTTTTGGGGGAGTGGTTACATTAGACGGTTAGGGAAAAGAAAAGAACTGTGGATTATTTCTAAGGTAGTGATTTATTTACCTGCACTGCTAGTTCATTTCTGTGCATGTGTTTGAGTGCCTCTGAGACATCCAGGTGGAGATATATTCTAGAGAAGTGAAAAAACACATAAGGGGAGCCATGTGGATGAGGTCACACTCACACAGTGTGAAGCCTGAAGAGATTGAGTCAGATGTGTGTACAAGAATCTGCACCCTTTTTTCTGAATGAGTTCAAGAACCTCAGAGAAGCTTGTCTTCAGGTGGACCCTTCAATCATGGCTATAAGGATGGTGTTACCTTCACCATTTTCTTTTAAAGTTTTGAAATATAAAGAGATGTAGCTTTGGGGGCATAGATTCCTAGTAAAGCCTGCTTTTTCCTATGCTTTCTTTTCCCCCTTCTTTTTGGTTTGACTCTCAATATGCTACAAGTTGTAAAATACAAGTTTTTCTGAATATTTTATAGCGCTTTTATAAAGAAATAGTCTTTTACATCAGTGCGCAAAATGTTTCTGAATTTTTTTTGAAAAGTAAATATAAAATGATAGTGATTTTAGACTCCTTTAAGATTCCAAATGCTGTAAAGAAAACTGTAAAAATCAAAATGAAGAAATAAGATATTCAGATCTTCTGACTCTAGTAATTTCTCACCTTTCACTACTCAAAAAGCTTCCTGTAATTTTAAGTTTTTGCCAAGTACATGTCTTTCAACTATAAACTTTCACACCTACAATATAATCCAGATGGAAGATTTGTGCTTCTTGAATACGGAAGCAAATCTACACCATGTCACACAGTAAAGGCATTCAAGACAGCATTTCGTTTGATATGAAGCTAAAAAGTTTAACAAAATTCTTCATCCTCTCTCCTGATACTTTAGTCCTGAAATTAAACTGGCCAGGACCTGAACTAGTCTATTTGTCCTTTGGGGAATTTATAACATCTCATTTTCTCAGTACTGTGTTAGGAAGGGATACTTTCTTAAAGATGGACCCTTTCATCAGGGAGAATTGCTGAAGTTTACTAGCTATAAGAATAAAAAATCTATAAATTAGACAGATCCTAGAGTATAAACATGAATTGTTGCTTTCACAACTGATACCACTTTTCTATAATAAGAACGAAGTTCGAATGTGCCCTTCTCTTTTCTGGTGTTCTGATAGCTTTGTGTCTAAATAGATTTGTGGCATTGTAATTTACAGGATGAAAATCAAGTTTGTAAATTAGGTTATTTTCTACAAAATAGACTCTATATTACAAAGTATACACTTTATCTGTCTTTCATTTGTATTTTTGTTTGTCGAGTCTTTTTCTGTTGAGAGAATATTGTTTAGTTTTCTAAATATACTTGGAAATAGATTTGAAAGACAAAATGAAGCTTGATCAGGCGGTGTTAAAAGAATCACTGTCAGGGACATGGATAAGATTCAATCTGAAGGTTTCACAAGAAGTTATTACCTATGTATTAAACAGGGTAATGGTGGAATTAAAATGGAAGAATAAATGGATAAGACTATACAATTTCAGATTATTACTTTCAAAAGATATAGTCCTCACCTTGGCAAGGAATTCTGCCTTCATTTAGAAGTTCTGGCCCTAGATGGAACTGAAGGTCAGGTGTTAGGATAGAGTGTTCTCAAATGCCCAAAGACTAAGATGCTTGTTGAAATAAATCTGATAATGTTGAAGCAATATTAAAAATAATTTATATTATTTAAAGGCTGGGCAATGTTAAAAATAATTCATATTATTTAAAGGAGTAACCCAATGATTTAATTCAGAAAGAGCAAAAAAAATGAAGAGATGGAATGAAGAGGGAAAATATTAAGAGATATTGTGGATAGCTTTAGAATAGTTAATGCCCAAATAATAAACGTTGTAGAATTAGAAAAAAGAATATATGACAAAAAACTGATAGACAAAAAAGAAAATTTACTGAGATTAATAAAGAGTAGTATAAAAGAGTTCAAAAGGACAAGTCAGGAATATAAAGTGATAAATATATAGACAGATAAATTGACAGGTATTAAATATCACTGTTTTTTCTTTAAAAATGTAAAATATCCCTTGACACCCCTATGAGTTTACTGCAGTATGCCAGGGCCCCTGGCCACACTGCTTGAGAACCAGGACCTTGTATGATTGCAGGCCAAGTCATCTGGATTTAATATCCAGGTTGTGAGAGAATTTTTAAAAACATGCTATCAGTGCCATTTTCTCCACTGTGGACAAGTTATACAATAAAGCGTAGCTGTGGCTCAGTGCAGATACAGTGCAAACGTGCAATGTTGCCCAATCTCCGCACAGTACTCTTTGGTATCTTCAAGGCCTAGGTATAATAAACATGCTAAGATGACCAGAAATTTCTACAATAATATGTTTTTCTTTGTGTTTTCTTTGTATTCGAGGCAAAATTCAAGTAAATAATCAACTGTCTAAGAATACAGATTAAAACAGAATCAAGCTTCCAAAGCCTATGTAAACCACTTAGACATGAAAATTTTCCTATTAAGTAAGCCATTTGTATGAGATAGTTCTCAAACATCATTTTGTTAAGTGACTAAATCAAACTCATATTGTAAACCTAGGAAGTGTGTAGGAAATTTGAAAATTAACAGACATATGTGAGTTCCCAATTTGCTTCCTTATAGAGGTAGGAGAGGACATAAAAGTAAAGATTTCACTAAAGCAGAAGTGGGCAAATAATGTCTCTTGGGCCAAATCTGACCTCCTGTCTACTTTGTAAATAAAATTTTATTGAAACCCAGCCTTGCTCATTCATTTACATATTTTCTATGCTTCATTTTGGGCTACAAAAGGCTTGAGTAGGTGCAACTGAACCATACAGCCAGCAAAGCTCAAAATATATATTATCTGTATCTTTACAGGAAAAGTTGCTGACCCTACACTAAAGTGTGTACTCTTCAAAGCATCTGCATTAATGGTAGTACTGATGAGTAATAGTAACATGATTTTGTCTTTAGAATGTATCCTGTGTTAATGTTCAGATAACAGTATGTCTAATTCTCTATAAATTGTGAAAATATCTTAGGAAGAGATAAAAAGAGACCTGAAGTCTGCAGCACATCCCTAATCCCAACACACATCTCTGAGCTAAGACTCCTCCCCTGACACTGCAAATAGACAGGTCTGCATTTCAGCTTTGTTGTCAACATGCACAGAGCAAGCTACTGGTTTCAGTCCATTATTGCCACCCTACAAACTATCTAGCATTTCTAGTAGAGTAGATTTGTAGAGACAAGATCATACCTTAGAAAAGATGAAGCTAGTTTGAAAGACATCAATAGATAGACAGGAATAATAATTTGGATCCTTGGTGTGATCGATATGAGTGCTTATAAGATTAAAGTTCCTAACACTGAGTGGCTGCCTTTTGGGTGTCAAAGTAGTCAGGCTATAATCTGGCTTTAGGAAAATATTTGCACTGTGGCTAATACAAAATTAATAATTCCTTTCTGGGCTCAAATTTCCTGTTATGATTTCTATTAACAATTTCCATACTGGGAGAGAGTTCTGCTTCAGATTTTGGGAGAACATCTTTTCAGAAGAAGTTTATATTCAGAATTCAAATGAAGTGGGTAGAATCTTAATACTCTAAATTAGGTCAACTAGAAATATTATTATTTTTTTCCCTAATTCAAGTTAGTTTCCAACTTAGAAATTCTATTCACTGACCACTCTGGTAGACTATCTTATAGAAGGCCTTCTGCGGGGCTGATCTTTAGGGAGAATCTTTTCTTTCCCAGAGTTTTACAATGGTTTCTGTATCTGCAGGAAACAAAGTGATTAGTTGTGTAGAAAACCTGGATTCTGGTGATGCTCCTAACAGTGTACTGTTAAAATTCCCTCTATTCTTTTTCCTCATGGTCTTTTCACATATAGCAGGCCTCCCCTGCTTAAAATCAATATTCAAATATTTGGTGGCAGAAGGAAATTTAACTTTGGGTGGTGAACACGCAGTTAAATAAAATATAAAAATAAAATAAAACCAATAATCTAAAACCCATAAAAGTCAATATTTAAGAACAGAAACTTCAGTTAGTGTTTAATTGATATAGAGTTTCAGTTGTAGAATATAAAAAAGTTCTGGAAAGGGATGGTGGTGATGGCTGTACACCAATGTGAATGTACTCAATGCCATAGAACTGTACACTTAAAAATGGTTGAAATGGTAAATTTTTTGTTATGTATATTTAATGCAATTTTTTTAAATGTGATTTTTAAAATGAAGAAATTTTTTTTCACTGTAAATTATTAGATACATTTAAGACACATATTGTTTCAATCAAATAAACTTTTTCAGATTAGTAAGAAAGGAAAACTTATTTCAAGTTTATTTCTTAAAGCCACTAGATACCTACCTGACACCCAAATCAGATGAGGTCTTAAAAAAAATTATATGGCACTAGTTCACTAGCCTGGAGGTAAGAAGCTGACTCAAATGCTGTATTAACAATCAAAATCTGGCTATATATAAAATATATAATTCTTCATGAATAATTTAAGTTTACCGTACAAGCTCAAAAATGGATTAACATTAGAAAGCCATTAATGTATTCCACTACATTTATAAATTGAAAGATTAAAAACATTTAATCAGTTCAATATTCCATAAAATCTGTCACATTTTTGGCTTATTTAAAAATCAAAACAAATCTGAACCAACTAGGAAGTAAAGGAACATTTCTTATACCGATAACCAGTACCTACCAGGAACCTATAGCTAACATGAGTCTTAAAGTTGTAACAACGAAAAGATTCTGGTTAAAATTGGAATCAAGATAAGGATGCCTGGCATCACCATCTCTCTTCAATACTGTCCTTCAGTTTTACCAAGAGCAAAAGAAAAAAATAAAATAAAATGTTTAATATTTGAAAGAAAAAATCCATCTTCATAAATGATATAATTTTGACTTAGAAAATCTAATTACATATTTAGAGTACATAAAAATGTTAATTAGAAACTGATCAGATTTGCTAGACATGTGATTAATATAAAACTTCAAGATATCACTATATCTCAAAAATGAGAATTTACAAAAATATTTTTATATAAAAATATATTAAAAACAATAAAAATATGGCTCTTAAGACTTATTTGATTTAACTAAGCTGTTCACAATGAGTGTAAATAATTTATAGTATTTTATTGGAATATATTAAGAACTATTTAATCTTCATATTATAAAGATGTCAATTTTCTTGAATTTCATATGAAATCAATACAATTTCAATAAAAATTCTAGTAGATTTTTTTGTATGGTAGAAAAAAATTATAAGAACATCTATCTCCCCAAAATACCAACTTCATATGCATAGTGTAGCTTAGAGAAACTTTTACAAATGTATCCAAGGAGATATACAAGAATATTCTTTAGCAGAATACTTGAAATAAATAAACAAACAAACAAATAAATAAAGGAAACTGCAAAAAGTTTCATCAAAATGAGAATAAATAAAATATGCTCTATTAATACAATGAAGTTGTATATGACAATGACAGTAAACTAACTCTATTACACATGTGAATATCAATGAATCTTAGTAATAATATTCAGCAAAAGAGTTTGTAGAAGACCTGCTACATGATGAGATTTACATATAATTTAAAAACAAAATCTTCAAACAAATTAGAAAAGCAAACATAGGTTGTAAATGTCTAAAGAAATTCATTGGAGTCACTATCACCAAAACTAGTTAAGGTAGTGATTCATTGTGGGGAGGGGAGGTAGTGAGATTGGATTAGGAATTTTATATGGACTAGAAACGCTTTATTTCTCATGTGGGTGCTGGCCAGGTCATCTGAGTACCAGTGAATTTATTGGGTCACTTGATATCTTTAGTGTGCCCTTTTTTGTAGTAAGTAAAAATGAGCATATTATACAACAATTTACCCTAACAGACAAAAAGAAAACCAAATGACAATATGGGGCAAACCAGGAGGACAACAGAATGTACAAGCTTTCTAAGCCTACTTTTTTTCAGACAAGACCTTTAGCTCCCAGGCTTTGAGGGGTGGAAACTCCGAACAGATTTCAATACAGAAAAGAAACCTTACAAGCAAGGAAATAAAGTACATCCTGGAGAGACAGAGGGACAAACATGCATTTGTCATTTGTTGCTTTAAGATGAATCAATATCCCTTTCTTGGGGAGATAGGAGTGATCTAAATGAAACTCAAATATATGTCATATGCTAGATATTGAGGCAGTTAAGACATAGCCTTGCTCTCACAGAGTTTATAGTTTAATGGGGAGAATGACATGTAAAATGGTTAAACATATGTATGTTTTTAAGGAGTATTGATGTTTTGTGGTACTGCACACTTATGAAAGCTAGCTTTTTCTAAGATCATCCAGTACCCTAGAAGCCCATCCGGTCTATGACCCATGACACATTTCGAATGGACAGAACTAAGTACTTTAATTGACTAGTGTTTGGGTTGCATGGGATAGGCATTGGAAATGTTTTGGGAAATTGGAATGGAGGGATTTGCAGAAGAGACTATAGAATGAGTTGAAGTTTAATTATAAAATACCCTCTTAATTTGATTTTTGGCAATGAGAAAATTGAGGTATAATAGGGTCATATTTGTATGTGGGGTGGAAGAATATTGTGCAGGATGAATTAGAAGAGCGAGTGATAGAGGAAGGATTGGTTGGGAGGACAATGAGACACTAATGGGATTATACAGTCCTGACCCATGAGAAGGAGGGTAGCTTTGGCCACTGTGTAGGAGTCATGAGATGTTTCAGAGGCATAGGGTAAAATAGGATTTGAAGCTAGGTCCATGAGGAAGGCAAAGTGGTTTTCAGATTTCTCAGTTTGACATCTGAGAAGGTGGTTGGTAGGGCAAGAGATTGAGTTAGATGTTAAGTGTTTTAAATCTGAAGTATTTTGTCATTAAGTGCACAGCTTAATGACTTACCATAAAGTGAATATTTGTCTATCAACATCTCCCACCGAACCCTTGCTTTTCAGTGTGTTCTTTTTGGGTGGACAGATGCTTGGATGTGCTTCAGGATTTCTAGAAGACTTTTAGTGTGCAGTGAAGACCTACCCAATGAATGAAGACTCTATGGTTTTCTTGTTAGGGAAATATCTGATTTTTGGAGCACTAATGGTTGGGGGTGAGGTGGAGTGTGTGAATACAGATAGGAAACAAGAGGACAGAGGCAGGAATCATAGACATTTACTTTAAAATAGGCACACAACAGGAATTGAAGGAATTTTTTCTAGGATATTTAGCCTAAGTAGAAAAGATTTTGTTTTTTGGAACATAGGTAGAGGGAGGGAAAGAAGTAAGACAGAAAATGAGAAGGAGAAAAGAAGGAAAGAAGAAATGAAGTGGCTTTTTTGGGGGGGGAGGCAGGGATATAAACTATAATGCATCTCTCAGGAAACATGTATAAATAAATGGAAAAAACCAATTTTACAGATTGGAAAACTGATGCTTATATAAATAAGGCCAATTTCCAAAGGTATGTATCAGGCAAAGGAGAAAATATTTGAACACAGAATATCTGAATATAGAACACATATTCTGTATCACTATATTATACCAGCCTTCCTATATGGAATATGTCTCCAAAGAAGGCATTTAATAATATTCAACTTTAGGCAGTATTGTTTTATAAGTATATGCCTGTCTTATCAATTACCAAATTTAAGTACCTTATGAGCAGATATCTTTAAATAATAAAAACAACACTGAGTTACTTAGTATATTTTCATCATATGCTTACTAGGATGAATTAATATTACCTAATACAGGCTATTTGTAGTTTTATTTATTACTTAAGAAGCTAAAATATAATCCATTTTGGTTATATATATTAAGATAATTTGTCACTGTGAGAGAACATCCAAGTTTTAGAAACTTTTTTTCCAGCCGTGAAGGATTAATATCTTAGACTTTTGACCTTTTATTTGGAATGTCTATCATTTTTGAAAAGATGAAGAACCTTACACTTCAGTGAGGAGATATTTTTTCTTTTGTGACATGACTATGAAGGATACATGACATTTATTATCAGCTGGTGAAAGGAAAGGTCTGAGAAATAGCAGACAAAGTTCAGTGATAAATCTAAATATCTTTTCACCACATTTTTGGACTGTTTTTCTTTAGTTATTTTTGTTAGCTTTGCAGCTAGCAAAACAAAATTATTTCTAACGCTATTAAAATGTTCTTCACACTTCAAGTGCAAATGCTTATTTGTTCTTAGTGTTTCTCTGAACAGGAGAATTGTCTGAAAATAATGTCTGGCATGTCTTTTCAGAGAAAGGTTAACAGAGAATAGACTAAAAGCACAGACAAACACAATTCTACTCATTGCATTCTTCACCTTGTAAAAGTCTTAAGTAGTTGAATTACTTGTAAAAATACATGGCAATGAAAGCCTTTTACTGTATCTTGTTTCTTAAAATTTGTTTAATCAGTTGTACTACTGAATGATGGTCTTTTCTTTTTTTTTTTTTTTTTTTTTTGTAAAATACCAATGAGAAGTGTAACCTTCTAGTAAAAACTACTTTTTAGTTTTTGAACTTTTTCTTCTTTAGTAACTGTCATACTTTTTAGTGAAGGTCACAAATGATTTCTTTCTTTTTGACACAGAATAGATGGCATTCACATGGAGCTACACTTCTCCAAAATTTTCAGGAAGTTTAACTTAATTATGTTTCAAAATTATTACAAAATAAACAGCTTTTTTCAATCTGTTTAATGTCTAAAGATATTAGACATATCCAATATTTAGCGTTTTATCACCAACAACCAAACTCTGGTAGACAAGATTACCAAGATGGAGGAGCTATAGCTTACAAATATTATTTTAAATTAATTTAAAATGATAGAGAATGACATTTACTTCTTAGAGTATGGTAACTAATTGCTAAACTTTTACATAACATAGCAAATATAAAAGTGTATGCTAATACCTAATGATATTCGATCCCTTGTCAAATTTTTAAACAGTAATTACTAAAGGCACTTTTGAAAATATCTAGAGATATTTTTGCCACCTTCTTATTTGTTGAGAAGTTTCCCTGTAGTATGAAATATAGTTTATGTCATTGGACATTCTGATATCTTCCAAGCAAAATTCTTTATGTAATTTAAAAAGTTCGGAGGTTTTCTTATGTTATACAATTGGACATTGAACTACTATGTCATTTACTTCTTCCTTCTTATATCCCACTTTTCTTGAAAAGTTAAGTAAGTTTGATCCTAAAAACAATCCTAAAAACAAGTATACTCTTTTATTACCAGAAGCAGATCTAGACTAGTTAGAGCCAAAGGAATAGTCACAAATGAGGAAAGTTGCATTCTGCCAAGATCAACTGTGTGTATATGCATGAACATGTGTTTACTGTGTGTTTTGAATAACTCGATTCAACTTTTACATCTTAAGTGTTTTTCTCATAAACCTTTTAATGGGAATATCACCTGGTTATTTTGTTTTTTGTGCATTTACTAAGAATAATTTATCCTTTATTTTATCTTGAATTCTGTATTATGACAGACAAGTTTTAATATCTGACACAAACAACTCCTTGTGCAGTCAGAGAAAGATGAGGGCTTTCCTAGGTTCTTTTCGGTTAAACTTCTTCATGGTCAATTGGTTGGACCATAAGAAGATAAGGTACTTTCACAACTATAGATCATGATGACCACTGCTTCAGGGAATAACATTGCACACATTTTATATGTTGTAGAGAATCGTTATTTGCTCAATCATGCATTTGACAAATTGTAGTACAACAGATTCTTTGAAAAAAAATGACTAAAAAGATGCTTTTTCATAAAAATGTTTTAAAAGCCTAAACACAAATGTATTTGTATACAAATTACACTTGTACAACTTCTCAACAATGGATTGTTTTAGAAGACCAATGAAGATAATTCTTGAGCTTCAATAAGGTCCCAGCTCAAGTTCAAACTCAGTGAGAGAAAGTTAAGAAAAAGACACATTATTTGATATTGCTTTACCTCCAAAGCAATGACCTTTTAAAACCCCAAATAAGGAAAGTTTTCCCCTAACTTACTCAAATCTTAAATGCTTTTTAAATTAAGATATGACAGTTATATATATATAATTTTGTTTACATTATTCATTAATCCAAAATACCCTTTTTTGCTCTCTTATTTTTTTTAAAAGTGTTATTCATAAGGTAGAGTATTTAACACTTAAACAAAATGTTAAACTAAAAATGAATATTTGAATGCTCCTACAATAGTTTTGTGTGTATGTATGTGTATATGTGTATAAATATGTTTATATAGTTCATGTCCTGAGATAAATTAATAAAGAAGGGTAGAATTTAGGATAAACACTACTCTTATTATGATAACAGCTAGAGAGAAGGAAAGCAGAGAAATGCATAAATGAAAGAATAATATCATATAAGCTAACCTTAGAAAAGGAAGGACATTTACAAGGAGCTCCATTGAGTGTATCCACTTTAATCAGATCAGGCAATCACAAATATTACTGAGCAATTGCTTTGTGTCTCCTAGTCTTCTGGACACTATGGACAGTAGAAAGAGCAGAAGATGAAATGGGAGATTGAATCCTTTTTTGCAAAAATATTTTATACAATAAAATACTAAAATGTGGAATAAATGACCAGTGCACTAAGATTTGAGATATTAGAGAGATTAATATCCTAAATATTTTTGAATTTCAGGAAACTAGCTCATATTGACATATCTTTATTGACTTATAAAGTTATGAGTATACCTATGTATACTCTGTTCATTTATTTTTCAACAATCCATTTAATTTAAAATGTGATTTGTCTTACAGAAATAAATCCAATACATAAGGTAAAAGATAGATAATACATTTTTAGAAGTCAGATCAAAGTCAATAGCATAGAATAACTTGATGTGGTCCAAAAAATTAACATGCAAGAAAATGCATATTGTATGATTTTATACAATTATTAAATTTGGGATATGGCAATGATTAAATAGTAGGGCTACATCTTACATGGTGACAAGAGAAAGCATATTATGAGTGTCAGCAGGACTCTCATGCTTCTATTATATTTTAAAAGAATTCTGTTTTTAAATAAATATAAAGTAACACTATAGGAAGAAAATGTTTTAAACTCTTTCACTATACCCATTGGTTATTTAATATATGGCTTATATCCTCCTGTAAATTATTCTGTGAATATGAGGTGAAGTGTATGCACTATAGAGTGTGAAGAAAATTTCTGCACTTCACATTTAAAAACAAATTTCACAAAAAAATAAAATGGAATCTTTCCAAGGGGACAAATTGTGAGATCCTTTTTTAGCAAGTAGGAACCATTTTCTTTTACTCCTGAGATTTTCCTGAAGTGCTTACACATCATTTTGTGGTTTGGGACAAAGAATGTGCCGAATGTTTGAGAAATTCTGCTGTCACACATCCTTTATAGCTATTAATTCCTCTTTTCAAAGTTGGAGGTCCTGGGAGTAGTGATATCTTTAGAAATTCCTATCCCTGCTTCTCTGGGTCAGTTAGCTCTGACCACTACTATTTTCTTCAGTATTTTTACTGGAATTTAATATATTATTAAATAAATGTTTGGGTATATGTTGTATGCGTGTATGCCAACAACTTCCACAGAATGTATAATCCTATAAAACATACAGAATTCAAATTCCATCTTAAATGCAAACTAGTTTAATTTCTTAATAATATATTTAGACTTTCAACTAGTTTGTTCTTTACAATTTATAGCTTGACAGTTCACATGCAAAATTAAAATATGTAGGAATGTTTAATCCTCTAAGGAAAAAAATCTTACTCTAATTATGTCAGTTATTTATAATCTTTCTTCTGATTTGGATATTTTTACATTTACAGGATATTTTAGTATTTTAACATTTCTACTGTGTTTTATGCTTATAATGTAATTGAAAATAATTTTAGTATCTTGTTTAACTGTCAAGAAAAATTTTAATCACAGAAATTGCATGTCTATAAATAAAAGTTTTACAAATTAAAGCATCAACTCATATTAATATAGAAATTATGTGCCATAATCCATAACAAGATACAAAGTTAAGGAGAATGCATAACAATGTAAATTAGCAAGACAGAAACTATAATTTTAATCTGTTGTTTGAATGAGGAAAGGGTGATTAGTAAGTCATTGGAAGAAGGGGATGTATGCATTAGGTACCTGGTTGGAAACATACTAACTGCATGGAGGGTTTGTCATATTCATCTTCACTTTATCAGCAGTGAGCACTGACACTTTTATCTCATTTTCAATTTGCCTCATTGAGACTTTTGGGGCAAACAATCCAAACAGTGGTAGTACAAAGAACTTATGGTTAGGAACTATCATCATAAATTTGATAAGTTAATCTAATATGCATCTGGAGGTGTAGAAACTCATGTTAATTAGTTTCAGAAGAATATTTGGACTATATCTGTATGTTTTCAAGCTTAAGATCTTCCTAGAGAAAGGCATGACACATCACCAGGAGGACTCCAGGGGCCGCTGGTAGAAATAACTCTTCTTAAAGAGAATTCACAGAGCATCAGTGATGGTCTCATTATTCAGAATTCTTGAGAAACTCTTGCTTGAGAAGCTTTTGAAAGACACAGTTGCTGTCAGTGACCTTATTCCTGAGGTTTCTCTCATTGGGCAATTCTGAGGGAAAAAGACGTTTAAATGTTTACAAGTGTCCACAAAACAGTAAGAAAACAAAAACAAAACAAAACAACCCCCCACCCCCCGCCTCCATAAAAAAAGCAGCTCATGGAACTATAAAAGTGTCTCTTCAGCTTCCCTCAAAGAAGCAGGTGTTAGAACTGAATACATAACAAAACAAGTGTTTGCGAGCACGATGCCATAAATAAATAAGACTAGTTAAGACAAAAAAGAAGGAAACAAAACATTACTTGCTATAGAAGAGAGATTTCAATTATCACCAAGATATTGTGTACTTTGAGTTCTTTTTATCTTTATACACTATTAAAAAAATGCTTGTTTGAAAGGATTTGAGTTTAAACATAAATGGTGGTCTCAGAGGTTCATTATCAAAATGATCTCATTTTATGTGTGAAAATTGTCAAAACTCTGAGGTGCCCAGATGGAACTCACATTAGGTAAATTATGAATACTTAAAGGACTAAGAGAAGAAAATGAAAGGTGCTATGTTTTTCTAGCATGAACTATGAAAAAGAGATTCAGTCTCCCTTAGTAAGGTTACATCATTTTCAATAGCCTCTCCACGTTCACGATTTTTGGAAAAAAAAAATTATTTTTTAATTACAGTTGACATACAATATTATATTAGTTTTAAGTGTACACCATAGCAATTAGATATTTATATAACTTATGAACTGTTCATCCCAATATGTTTAGTACCCATCTGATAGCATACATAGTTATTACAATAATATTGACTGCATTCCCTATGCTGTACTTTACATCCCTGTGATGGTTTTTATAACTGAAGTTAGACAGCAAGAACACTTTATTCTGGGGTGTGCTTGTTAAAACCTGAATAAAGTTAAAAACATTTAGATAAAATTGATAGCTATTGTTATTTAGTTAATAAATATTTATTGTCCACTTCATCTTATATGCAAGTATTTTGCAAGATACTAAAGATATTAAAATGAAAGACATGGCCCCTAAAAGAATGCACAATTTAGGGGGAAAACCTGAAAATGAAAGTTATATTTAATAGTGATTTGCGGGCTCTGTCACTGATACTAATTATGCTAACTGCTGGGATTAGGCCTCACTATTTTCTAGATGTTCTCTAAATTCTCCATTTCAGCCTCTTAATTACCATGAAGCATATGCAGGAAACTTACTGAATATTTTTTCTGTGATACAAAAGGTAACCAGTTGGTGGGAGAAACCATAGGATTTGTAAGGTACAAAGGTTACCATGTGTAATTACATCTGGTATTGTGGGCCAAGCCTCAAGGCAGGTCTGCATTTAGGAAGAAGCCATGTTTCTGGCAAAGTCCTGTCTTGTTCTGCCTTAGCACATGTGCACACACACATATGCACCATGCCAGCTTGAGAGGAAAGAATTGGGTTATCAGAGAGTGACCCTTTGTGCAGAGGAGACCTTTCTAAAAAACTGCGTCAAAAGATACTTTACTAAAATGAAGATGAAAAAGAAGGAGAAGGAGAAGGAGAAGCACAGTGAGCTTCTCAGGCGGAGATGGAGAGGAGCCAGAGTATGGTGCAGGTGCTGTTTGCAGCTGCTGCAGACACCTTCGTACACTGCGATGCAAAGCGCAATTCTACTGGTTGTTCATTGCTGTATCTTAGGTCCCAGGACACTGCTTGGTTCACAGCAAGTAGATGCTTGATACATGTTTGTGAAATTAATTCATGGATTCCTAGAAATTGTTATATTCCATACCTCTGAAACATGGCCTTGATAAATAATACTCTTTCTCCCTCTCAGAATTGATTTTAAGATTTTGATTATAATTACATCTCAGTATTTAATATTGCTGGCCTTTTATTAAACCATAATCTTTGTTTTAAATCTATTAACCTAGAGATTTAAAAATATATTTGTTAAATTCTGAAAATATAAATGTGTTATTTTAGTCTATTAAAAATACCTAGTAGAGAAATTGTGCAAATATAGCATACATAACATAAACAATATACATTTGTATATTTCAACTTTTTATTGATTTCCACCATGATCTATTTTATTTTCTTTCTTCTTTTTGTTTGGGATTTAATTATTGTTTGCTTGTTTGTTTTTTTCATTTTTAAGGAAAGCTGAGGCCACTTATTTGAGACATTTCTTCTTTCCTAATATTTTTTGTGTAGTGCTAATAGAACTAATGCTTTTTTCAGATGACCTTAAAATAGGGTGGGTGATTACCTTAGTTTGTCCCAAGGTGAGGGGGACTCACTTTCATCACACGAGCCTTTAAGAATGGAAAAGGAGGCAGAAGAATAGACCATAGACAGGAAACATAAAATCAACTCAATATACCATTTCTGGATTTGAAGATGGAGAAAGGGACCATGAATCAAGAAATGAGGAGAGCTTCCAGAAGGTGAAAAGGGTAGGGAAATAGGTTCTACTCAAAAATGTCCAGAAAGAAAGCAGTCCTTCCAACACTTTAATTTTAACCCAGTGAGACCTGCATTGGACTGTTAATCTATAGGACGAAAACATAATAAATGCATGTGTTTAATAAGCCACTGAATCTGGGGTAATATGTTATTTGCATGATCAATTAAAAGCTAATCAAAGCTAGTCATCAAGTTTACTAATTTTTTCCACTGCCATATTTAATCTGTCATAAATCCCATCTATTATGTTTGTCTTCCCAGACATTGTAATTTTTAGCTCAGAAGTTCAGTTTGGGTCTTTTTCTTTTTTAAAAAAAATCTTAATGACTCTATTGAAATGTTTATTTTTTCCCCTATTTTCTTGAACATATGGATTACAGTAGTAAAAATTGTTTAATGTTCTTGTCTATTAATTCTGTTAGCTCTGTTCTTTTTGGATCTGTTTCAATTGATGAATTTTTATACTCAGTATGGTTGATATTTTCCTTTTTTTTAAAATAGATCTTATAATTTTTGACCGAATCCTGAAAGAGGTGAATGTACTGTGCTCCTGCACATAGTTTCAGTTTTATATTCTCTGTACTCTGGAACTTGGTACTAGACAGGGTTGTCACTTAATAACAGGTTCTTTCACATTTTCCTTTTAGGCTTTGTTAGATAGGACCAGATCTTCACTTTATACAGGGTTAACCTTTCCCTTTCTTGACGCAAGATCCTTTTTATTACTCTCACTGGTGGCTTCTGACTAATGTTTATTACTGTGGTTGTTGGGTGTAGGTACTATTCCTTACTATTTGACCTCTAGGAGTTGTTGTACTTAATACTCTCATATTTCTCTCCAGGGGTCCCATGTACATCCTGATCAATACAAGTCAACCGAATTTTTGAAGATTTCTGCAAATCTCCAGCATTCCTTGCCTTTGCAGCTTTCTCTTTTCTCACATGCTGTCCTAAGAACTTTATTTGCCATGGCTTTGCTGGAGTCCCAGTTTTGGCCCCTCAGTTCCAGGCTCTGACTGGATGTTCCTTCCCTGTACCATGGCCTGGAAACTTTCTCAAAGCAATAAGTGGGAACAATCTTAGAGCTCGAGTTGTTTACTTCCCAATTTCTCATGTCTTAAAAATCAGTTCTTCCTTGCTCATTTCTTAAAAATCAGTACCTGGTGTAGGGTGAAGATTTAATTTTATATTTTTCTATGTGGTTAATCACTGTTACCCTACATTTTAATATGCTCAATTATATTTATTATGTCTAATTTGGGTAGCTAGATATGCTTATTTATAATTTATTCAAATTGCATATGATATCAACATTAAAGAATAAATTATAAACAGAAAATAATAGCAGTATATAGAGCATGTAGAGAAAAAGCAATGCATCTTCAGTTCATGTAGATGCATTATTATATTTATGTGTTACACTAACACATCATATAAAATATAAACTATGCATTCCAGAACTTTGTATGGCTGTTTACAATTGGAAATAATATGCTACTGTTTTTTGTTTGTTTGTTTTTTAAAATTTCTTAGAATTAATGCTTTTGCTATGCTTTGCATAAATGTGACCTTTGCAACTACAATCAGATGCTTGAGGCATTAAGAGTTAAGTTTATTTAGCTGAGTGAGAGTCTAAGATTCAACTGGATAAAGACAAGTTTGCGGATCTGCAGGGCTTAGATGCAATGACATTTTAGACATTGTCATTACTCATTAATTCCATGAAAACTTTCCAGACCAATTCAATGATGCAGATAAGCAAAATACCTCATTTGCACACTTTATATTTATTTTTAATAAAATTAAATGTTTAACTCAAAGAACAAGGTTATTCTTCATTTAAATGATTTCTACCATGTATCGAAAGTATCTAATTTAGTTAGAGTTAAAAGCAATATTGCAATATAATTGGTTTATGGTCCCATGAATCTTATTTTATACATTAAAAAATATCCTGAGATGAGGTTCATAGAATTCGCAATTCTCTTAGAGTGCCAAAGGAATCCATGGCACACAGGAAAATATAATAAACCTTGGTAAATACAGATATTTTAAAATATTTTCACCATGTATTTTATTAATTAAAAGATACAAGATATGACTATTATCCTTCATCTCTTTTTCCTAATTTTTCTCTTGCGTATACCTCTCTCCTTTCTTGTTACCTTTCTCATTCTAGCTAATAACACCTAAATGAAGGCTCTGATACCACATATTGGTGTTTTATTTGACTATTGTGTCAATGGTTGATTCACTTCTAGCCTTCTCAATAAAAAGCTTTTTGCTTTTTTGTTTTTTCATTTCCTAATTAGGGTCAAATTCTTTGGGATTTTTGTATCAATGTATTTGTGTTTTTTGTGTGTATATCTGATTTTTGACTACCTACTTGAGGACTGCTGCTTATGATGAGGAATTACTATATTCCCATTGTTGTGACACGTACTTCATATGTATTAAATCATTTAACAGTTACAACAAACATGAGAGGTATATGCTATTAATACCATCATTCACATTTAAAAATAAGGAAAATGAGACGTTGGAAGATTAACCTGCCCCACTGTTACCTAACTAGTTAGTGCCTAAGATACGAATAAAATATGGGCATTTGAGCTTCAGAACTGACATCCCAGACACCGTATTGCCTCTGAAGCTTTTTCTCATGTGTTTAATTTTCTTCTGGACTATATTCACTTAAAATGGCTTAAAAAAAAAAAAACAGATTAAATCTCTCTATATTCCAGGTTTTGTTTGTTTACTGCTCTACCTTTGGGATTTTAACACAGTGTCACCTCACTGAAGCGAGTCAGTATGTATTGATTGAATAAGTAATTGATGGCCGCTGCAGTAAATCCTTACCTGATGTCTCAGACAGAGCTGGTGTCTTTGTTCTTTTTGTTCCCAGATCATTGTGTTCTTATCTCTATAATGTATCTGCCACATTTCATTATTATCCACCCTTTTCCATCAGATTGTGGTTTTGCTAAGGATGGGAATTATTTTTCACTTGATTTTATATATTCAAGAACATAGTTAAGTATTTAATTATATCAAGTGCATTCAGTTAATAAATATAGATTGATTGTATCAGAAAATCTTAGAAAGTTGCTATTAAAATACAACATTATAAAGGTTTATATTACTACTCACTCGAATATATATATATTTCTCTATTATTGCATTGTCTTTGTCTTTGCCCATTAGATTTATTGTTTCTTTTGATTTATATGTCTTTCTTCTCTATTAGTCTGAATTTCTTGGGGATAAGATTTATATTTTATTATTGTATATCTAGAACCCCCAACAAACCTGTTAGTTCTTGATAAATTCTTTCTAATTACTGAAGGAATAAGTGCTTTATTATCATCTAAATGTCTATCTTACTCATAATCTCTCACCTCAAGGAAGTGATAATTTAGTTGATAGATTATGCAAATACAACAAGAAATTTAAATTTCATTACATATATAAGCAAATGTGAAAAAAAGTAGCAAGTGAAATAAGCTGTTTATTGTAGAAAACAGAAGCTAAAAAAACATAGATGATTGTATTAAATGGACAAAGGCATTTTCTAAACATTGATGTATACGTGAAATTTTCTCACAAAAAGAAGAGAAAGATAAAATTATAGGAAAAAATTAATTTCCTTTTGTTCTGAGTTTGCTGAGAACTTTTTAAACACAAGTATGCATTTATTTTCCTCAAATGTTTTACTAAATTTGAGATGATTATGATTTTTTGTTTTATCTGTTAACCTAAATAAAATTGTTTTGTCGTCATGAATTTTCTTTTTAATATATCATTAGATTTTCTTTAAATATCATATTTAGGGATTTTGTCTCTGAATTGTTCTGCAATTTTCTCTTTTTGTAATAATATTTATAAATTTTGGTTATCAAATTTACACTAACTTTGTGAAATGATTCATCTTTCCTTTTTATTATTATCTGGAAGCATTTATGTAAATTTAATTACTTCTTTCTTAAATGCAAAGATGAATTCTTCAGGAAAGTCGTTTGGGCCTAAAATATGTTTATATGGAAGTTTTAACTAAAAATCCAAAATTGAAACAGATGTAAAATTATTTAGAGTTCTTTTTCTACTGTTTTAGTTTTTGCGAATTCTGTCGTGAAGATATTTTCTTGTTTTGTCTAAATTAACAAATGTATTGACATAAAGTTGTTGACTATATTCTTTTTATGCATTTAATATTTTAAGTATCTTAAGTATTCTTTTTCATTTGTACTGATTTTTTTCCTCAAATACTCTTGCTATGGTTTTATCAACTTTATTATATTAGAGAACCAAAATTTATCTTTTTAATATTTTTTTGTTGAATGCTTTTTTTCTGTTTCATTGATTTTTTTCCCCCTTACCTTTGATTTTTTATTTTATCTGACTATTTTATACATCTAATAAAACTATAGTTCAGGTATACAGGGAAATATTAAAGATGCCAAGGGCTAACAAAATTTTTTCCCCACTGTGTTTTTTTTCTTTTTGATAATTTTTATTTTTTGATTATAGTTGGCATATGATATTATATGTTTCAGGTGTGCAACATAGTGATTAGACATTTATATAACATATGAAGTGACTACCCAATAAACCTGGTACCCATCTGACACCATACATAGCTATTGCAGTATTTTTGACCATATTTCCTATACTACATTTTTCAACCACATGACTACTTTGTAACCACCATTAATACTTCTTAATCCCTTTCACTTTATCACCCATCTCCCAACCCCTTCCCATCTGTATAGAGAAAGCTTAAAGGCACCAGTGGATCAGTATGTTCTTGACAGTCAAATAATTATTATATTGAATATAATTTAGTAATCAAATTAAAACATTAGAATGTTTGTTTCATTATTTTGTTTCAGATATAGTAGAGTTGTAGAGATGACAAGGTATTTGGTAAGCTACATGAGTGTGGATGGTGGAATAGAGTAGGAAAAATGGAATGGAGTGGAATGGAATAGACTAGAATAGAATAGAATAGAATAGAATAGAATAGAATAGAATAGAACAGAATAGAATGTCAAGTGAGATAAAGCCACAGGATTGATCATAATAGACGATGTTGGTCAGTTTTCCTTTCTGATTCTCATAATAAATCAAGCTTCTTGTGGGAAGGGACTGATCACGTTGTCATTTTCTTCTCCATACATTTTATAGAGCTTCTCACATGGAAGATGCTCAATACATGCTCAAAAAATAATGCAGTAAAAGCAGTTAGCACAACTCTTTCATTCCACTAAATTCTACAGTTAAGTAACAAAGTTATAGAGCTCACCATTAGAAGACTGGGGATTTGGGCCACAATCTTCTGAGAGCCAATATGTGCAGACATTGAATGCCAAAGCAGGATATTTGAGCTGTGAAATTCACAATGGCAGCAACAATGTGGTCACGTTTTAGAAAATCAAGTTATTATATTGTACACATTTTATTAAAATCTTTTTTTCTTTGTCAAACAGGCAGGAAAAAAATTAGAAGTAAGCCATAGAACATACAAACACAACTCAGTCGTATTGGGATATTTTGTGTGTGTGTGTATATGTGTTTCTTGTTTATTAAATTTGTTCCTAAAGCATGGGTTTAACAATATTTGTCCACATGGGCCTTAATTGATTTAAAAGCAGTCATTGAGTAGTCAAACACTAAATTCTCTTTTGAATACACAACGGGATTTTTATAGTTCTTTAAACAATGAGATGAAGTGACCTGTGTAGAAGAGCTCGGGCACCATGAGCTCAGGGACAAAAAAGGGGAGCAAAGCTCTTTGTTGTCCTAAATTGAACTGAAACCTTGTGCCCTTGGCAACTACACCTGATGTGTGGAGGTCTCTTGTGGATGAAGGGTTCAGGTGTGCTGTCAATCACAGCCTGAGTGCCTCCCGTGCCTTTGTCCGTCTTTACAAGTAATTCTTATTTTTTAATGAGATCTTGGCTATTAGAAATCCTTTCTGGTTGTATGAAGGTTTGAGTTCTTTGGGTTTTTTCCTTTTTTGATTACAGTGGTCTCTATCACTATCTTGAATTTTAGGTGTTACATGGGATAGCTCACAGTTAACAGTGAATTATGATGCCCATTCTGCCACCTCTATGAGTGAATTATGCTGGCTTCCAAAAAGTGAACACCAAAATCTCCTTAGCAGTTCACTCAATTTGGATTGGCAAGAGAAAGGAAGGTAGAGAAATTGGAATGTATAAAGTAAATAAATAATGGAAATGAAGAAATGCCATTTTTAATCCAGCAAATAATACAAATTGACACAATATTGCAATATCTACATTAATATACACAAAATATGATTTCTTTCACTAGTATACTGTGAAGATCTTAAGGCACAAGAATCAGTCTAATTTTATATCATAAGTACATACACATTTATTCCTGTTTATATTATCATTAGTAAGTACTTAAGATCAATGAAGTTCTCTATAACTATTTTTTAAAAGACAAACTGAGTTATATTTAAAATTTTAAGAATATATTTGAGCAAGAATCAACTGAAATCAGGCAGTGTCAAATTGGAAGTGGTTAGAAGCACTTTGCAACAGGAGTCAGAGGAAAGACATACAAAGAAAGTGCAGAAGTAAAGTAAGAAAATTATTGACTGGCTATAGCTGAAAGCTTAGTTGATTGTGATTGGTTGTCTTTAGTGTCTTGATTTCCTAACCATGATTCATTTATAGGTTTAGATTTTATTTTGCTTACATAGGCCACCATTGCTATAGAGCCACATCAATCTTCCTTGTTTAAGGAATTTAACAGAAGTTAACAGTGAAATTATTAAGAAGACATCATCCAGAAGGAAGAAAGTCCCACATGGCAGAATAACTGGTTAGAAAAGAGAACAAATAAATGAACACAACATATCCTTAGAGACCTGGGGAAGCCATCGTAGTCACTTGTACTTGACCTGTCTGTGGGGATATTGAAGCACGTGGCCAAAAAATGGAACAATTTTATGAGTCTAAGCAGAAAGAGAAAATAAAGACATTTAAGCACTTGCAGAACTTATGCAGAGCATTTAATAAGTTCCTGTTATTTTGTCTGAAAAGAAGGGGGCAGGTTTAGAGTTTTTATATCTATCTATTGCAGGAAATTTAAGGAGAAGGAAATTTTGTTTATTAGAGGCTGGCAATGAGTTACTTGCTGAGGGTTGGAAGGTGAAGAGAGGGAGGAAGAGAGGGAAGAAGACTAAGCTCAAGAGAGTCCAAGTACTCAAACTGTTAAGTTGTTAGAGACCTGTTAATCTGTTAACAACAATAGTTACGGTTTTATGTATTTAAAAAAAGGCCAAGAGACCCTACCCATTGCCAAAGCCATGCTGTGTATTCTAGATAAGTCTCGAAACCCAGAAAAAGAAAGATAAGTAAATCATTTTAAATTATTATTTTATTTTTTAGGTAAGGCAACCCTTGGTTGACCTCACAGATTGCAAGGATCTTGTTAGTTTACAATCCCTTATTTTTAAATTTTTTATCCCTACAGCACCTGTCCTTCCTAGGTGGTCTCCCATCCAGTACTAACCAGATCCGACTCTGCTTAGCTTCCAAGATCAGATGGGATCAGGCTTGTTCAGGGTGGCATGGCCATAGACAAGTAAATCATTTTATAATCAAGAAAAACATCTGAGTATTAAAATGAGATTTTCTTTTAAGATTTTTTTTTTTTTTTGTAAAATTTATGTTTGTTTCTACATATGTCTTATGGAAGATATTTATTAAAATGCAGATTTTTTAAAATGTTTACTCTGTTTCGAAACAGACTAAAATAGGATGTATCTTAAATCCTTCAAATACACTTGGAGAAAAACCTAACCTGGCCACCTGATTATCTAATAGAATAGTTTCTTAGCCTAGTAACAGCCATTCAGCCCACATTACATAGATTTAAAGCCATGATCCTAAAACTAAGGTGAGTGTCAGGATTGTCTGGAAAGCTCATTCTCATAATTAATGACCACAACCTAGACAGTCAAATGATGACCCGTGTCTATAGTGAGGCTAGGGCATCAGTAGTTTGGATGAGCATCCAGGGTAATTTTAAAACACACAAAAATTTGAGTATCACTTTGTTAAAGAAAAAAAAAATGATAAGAAATGACTGGAACAGCCCTATAGGTGCACACCTAGAGCTTCTGCCTCAGCAGGTCTGGAGCTTGTACCAGGGATTGACAATAGTTGGCAACCCCCCGTCCCCTGCTGCCCGCAAAGGTAGGTAGTTCTTGGTTTATTGATAAAACTTTGAGAAAAGATGATGTAGAAATGAGATATATTATGACTAATGTTGGTCACAGATAACTGATAAATATGAAACATCTTTATTAAAAGTTTTGTGTAGATTGTGACAACATTAGGAGTCATGAGGAATTAAGGGGAATTTTTCTATATTTTATGTGGATGTAACTTATTCTCAGGTCTATCTCTTGTCTTTCTCCCCACTCTTTTATTTTTTTTCTTTTTTGCCAGCCTGGATTTGTGACTATGGGAGGGAGAGAGAAAATGATTAGAATTGTACTATAAATTTATAGCCAGGAAGACCAAGATTAGGAAGAAGAGAAAAATATCCTGGGTCTTCTTTAGAGACTTTTTAAGCATTTTTCAATATAATTAACCATGTTAGCTCTATTTGACCAGGAGAAAAATCTCCCTGCTTTAATACATATGCTTTATGTACTTCACAGCCAAGGAGATTTACAATCCATTCTTCTCTGAACAGCCCAGGAAGTTAGAAAATCTGTCGATGTAGCGCCACTGTCTTTTTTTTTCTTTTATGACAATCAAGCACAATCTTAATTATAATACATATTTTTAAACATAATTTCTTATTGCTGAAAAACAATATAAAAATGGAGCTGTTTTTTATGCTGGGAAGTAAAGAACGGTTTGAAAAATTGTGGTTGCTAATCTTTAAGTCACCAGAATTTGTAGATTATATATTACAAATAAGTAGATATAGAACATTTTCAAATATGATTTTGGACCAAAATAGTTGAATTTTCCCCTGCCTCCATATACACATGTACTCATAAGTGTGAGTTTTGGTCTCTCTGTGGCTCTCCATTAATGAGAAAGTGCTCTGACATTAGTAATAACTTCAGAATGTTTGGATGGTGTTGATAAGATGATAAGATGAAAAGATAAGATAGGCATTTCAGGACCAATTTATCAAGAGGCGAGATCAGTTTTTATAAAAGGGGCTTTATTCTGTTATATAAACTTTGTAATAAATTTGATTTTTATTAAGATGTCAAATAATATCATCAGAAAACCCCTTACATAAGAATAAAAAACTACAAAAAATCCTTCTAGAAGCCATTCATTTTATCAGTCTTTTACTGTAAAGATTTCATCAGTCTTTCATACATAATACTACACATGAAATATGTTCTGTCAGTGGATATCTCTCTGTAGCCTGTCCCTGGTGTGTAAGGCTTTTGAACTCAGACTTCTTTAGTTTTATCAGGATCGCATGCCTCATTTGGCATCTTCACCAAATGATCCATGATTTATTATACATCCCAGGGCTAAGCTTGCTGTGCATAGTCATTGGCCCCAAAAGGCTCTGGAAGCTCTTCTGAGCCTTAGTGTTTTCTGGATGGTCAGATTTGGAGTTTAATACTAGTTTCCAGACTTTTTATGATTTAAATACATCTCAGTAAATTTAACTATACTAGACTTAACCAACTCAGGTTGACTTTATTCAACCTGACTCCATGACCTAAGTGAACAGAAAAAACAAATTAAGTTGCTGCTAACCACACTATGAACAAAATTCCACTATGGGTTACAAGATCTGAAGCAACTACGCTGCTTTATGGTTGTCCAAGGTCAATTCTACTGATAATTCCAATGAATTCCATATTAGGAGCCATAGACTACAAGCTGTTGAGAGAAAAATGATTCTTAGTCCAGTAAGTTGGAGAAATGCTGTATAACCTATACCCAATGACCTTGGCCTTGACCATAACTAGTGCCTTAGTACATTTAAAGCTTGTTATATTTTATTTAACATTAACTTGCTTAAACTTCTTAAATTATAATTTTTTCACATGTAATCTTTTTATATCTGGGTGGACTCTTACTACTGGGCTGGAATTTTGAAAATGCTGGTATAGAACTGTTTTAAAGTCTGATACATCTGATCTGCAATTATCAATACAATTTCCTGCAATTCTTCTATTACCTTAGAGACTGCATTTACTAGTAAAGTCCATACCTTATAGTTTGTGATTCCATAGGACATTATTCAGAAATAGTCAAAATGGAAAACTTATTTAAGACAGATAATGTTTTGAAAGACAAATGTAATGAGGGTGTGCCATCTAGCTAGAGACAGAGTCCAATGAACTATGTTTAGCTTTAACACTCTGATGGCCAAGATCTTTGTACAAGCTACTTGGGCCACATTTTGCTTCATGAACAATTTAATATTACTCATGAGCCATACTTAAATTTAATGGTAAGACAGAGTCTACAAAAATTAGATGTGAGTATGTAGCCAAGATGAGAGAATTAAATCAGTGTTTGCTTTAACATGGTTCTGTTATTAAGAAATAGAAAAGTTTTTTTTTTCTAGAAATTCCAAGAAAAGTTTTTTTTTCCCTAGAAATTCCAGTGAAATAACTTTAAGTGATTACCTACAGGGCAGATAAAAGAAACATGACTAAAGGCACAATTCAGCAAAATTATAGGTGACATTTCTAGAAAAAAAGCAAGTTGGGGTATGATGAGAAATAATACATGGATAAAATATAAATATTTCACCTTAAAAGACACTGTAGCAAAATCATTTATCAGTAAAGATTGGAGTTATATTATTTCTGGTAATTGTGTTTTAGTTAAATAGGGCAGTGGTCCTAAGGCAATGTTGTTCAATAAACACTTAGGGTTCCAAACTACTACCAGGTCACTACTCTGCCATCGCTATGGTGTTCCCTTCAACCTGTGGTTAAAGGTGGCCACTATCAGATTGTATTTCTGATAATGAAATGGAAAAATAGATAATGAAGATACAAGTAAAAGGTGCATACCAATCATCTTTTAAGAAAGTGTTCTGGGAAAATGCTTCCATCCTATTGAGCAGGGCTTAGTTATACAACCACATTGGATTGCGTTTAAGACAAAGAAATGTAATCTTTTTCTGGAAAGTTAGGATACAGGTAAAATTTTACCACTTAAGAAATGGGAAGCTCCGTTTGGCCATTTAACACACCTTATCCAGTTATTGTATCCAGCTCGAATCTAGGATACCGAGGTAATGTACATTTCTTGGTTAGGATGGTATGTGGGACTTTATCCTATTCAACAACCTTGGGACTTTATCCTATTCAATAACCTGTAAGTGCAAAAAGAAGTGATATGCTATCACCACTTCTAATATATGTTTATGGAGTAGGAACAGACTAATCACAATTGAAACTCTCTGTTGGAAAAGCAGTCATTGTTCTTTAGCAAGCATCACATCCTTTGGGGATGGACTAGTAAATGCTTCAGTTTTGGCAGTGGAATAAACTATTAGTGACATCTGGCCCCTTCTTTTTCTGTGATATGGAAGATTCCTCCTCTCTATTATACTTCATGGCCAGCCACCTCTAACATGGACATGGAACTTGCTCTTTTTGGAGCTGACCAGCTTTCTCAGGGTGTGGATTTGGGGACCTGGGGGTGTTTTAGATGTAAAGAAACAGGCATTTGCATGTCAGACTTATAGCTCTTTGGAAAATAAAATTTCTTCACAAACTTAGTAAACTCCTCAGTTTACTAACAAGCAAAGTATTTGTTCCTGGCCAATTTTCTGAGCAGGAAATCACAGCTTATAGCTTTTAAGCCACAAATTTTACTGACTGGTTTCTGTATTTTGTCCATTACTCATCCTTCTTTTCCTTCCTTCCACACCACCAAGAAAATGGAGGGAAACGTACAGCATTGTCTACATTTTGGGACATGCACGGTCAGCCGTTATGCTCTGCTGGCCCATCTCGTCACGGCTGATCTGCTGATTCACCAACTCGGTGTGAAATGGCAGCTGGACTTGCAGTTTCTCTGCTGCCCACACTGTGAACTGACAGCTTTAACTGTAGGTCCTCAGATTCCAGCCAGCAGGTAATATTCTTTTCCTGAATGCTTGTCCTATGGACTTTGGACTTGCTCAGCTAGCCCTTGAACTTACATCATTTCTTGTGATAAGCATATGAATAATCTTTATTTATATATCTGTGTATATCTATACATTTCTGTATATCCACAAATATACAGTTTCTAACTGCTGCTTCTTTAGTTTAGGCTCCTTTTAGGATTTCCCAAACAAGGGGCTTGAATGGGAAGGCAACATCTTTAATTCAAGTTTACTGGGGGGCTGACCGCCATTGTCTGGCCTAGAACTCTTAATGGAAGGTGCTCCAAAAAAGCTCTGGGTGTCAGTCTCCTACTGAGGGGGCTTTTAAGAGCCAATGAAAGGTAAATGTCCCAATTTCAGAAAGGAAAGAATTTTACTTTTTGAGATCCACAAGGTCCCTGCTTACCAGATTCTCAATCTGTTCAGAGTACTGTGTACTAACAGACAATGCCTCTATCATAGCGGTGTGCAGACAGGCTAGCATAGATGATGTGCATCTCTCTTTAACGTTTCTCTTAAAGTGGCAAGAAGCAGCCAGTAAAAATCAATAATCTGAGTTTTCTTAATATTTTTTAATATTTTCATTAATGTTACTATACCTGTTGACATTTTATCTGACCTCTAAGAAAAAGCGAGAAATGCTTTTTCCAGTGTTTTGTTCAGGTATAATAAACTTTCAGGCGACAATAGCTCAGATCATGAAATACTATGACCTACAAATTCCACTAAGCAAATGCTATGAGTTTAGGTCCCATTATTGGTAGCGCTCAATTTCTAGATACCAAAATCTATATTAGTTGGAATTAGGTATACCTGTAATAGTAACAGTTACAGCACACGACAAATTGGCTTAAACAAGACCCAGCGTTTTTTTTCTTATGTTCAAGATGTTCAAGTGTGATCTGTGTTATGGCTAATATGTTTCACTGTGGGATCATAGGATCAGGCCCTCTCCATCCTATTTCTCTGTGATTCTCTCTCCCGAGGTCATTTTCATGGTCTAACAATGGCTGCTGGCTCTAGCCATTGAATCACATTCTAGCTAGTAACATTAGAGAGGCCAAAGGAAGGAAACAACTCTCTATTTAAAGACACTTGGTAAAAGTGGCATAATTACTTCCTATAACATACACAATGGAGGAGCATCAACTCTTTCTGCCACTTAAGTGCCACATGTTCTGTGAAATAATGAACTGGGGAAATAAACAAAAACAAACTGCAGATTCCACACACAGCCATTATGGCTGCAGAACAAATACTACGTTTCACATTCAGTAGGAATGCAAGATGTGTTATGACTTTGTATTCAACTCTAGGTAGTTTCTTTTATATGTTCATTCTAAAATTGGTGATGTTGAATAAGACAAAGTTGTAATCGGCTTTCACTTTGTGTGTTGATATCAGTGTTATTTTTGTTGTTTAATCTTATGCAAAGATTAAAAAATAAATAAAAAGGAAATTTAGATTTCGACATTACTCTGAGGCTCAGTCATGAGGAAAAAAAGGTCATTTATACAAAGAACTGTTTAGAATTGACTTCCTATGGGAAAGCTCTGAGCCAGACAAGGTAATAATTAGACCAAATTGGAACTTGATGTTAATGCTTCTTGTTTAACTGAAAAATATCAGTTCAGGTTATGTGACTACCACTGAGAATTCTTTCTATGTATGGTTAAACAGCCCTTTTCTAAAAGGACAAGTTAACTAGATTGAATTGACACTTTCAAACTTCCCTGCATTAGTAAGTAGAAACAAACATAGTTTCATTTTGAAGATGGAGATCAGCTAAGTGGCACTAAAGAAAAGACCTGGAAACATAGAACCAAACTCAAGTAATGAGATAGGAATTAAGCTTGCATTGCATACTGAATTAGTAAAGCCTAATGTATTTTCATCATTTTTTTATGTCATACATTATCAGAATATAAAATAGATTTAGAATGTTCAGTTTCTCATAATATGGTGAGTTCAATATTCAGAAATGTCATCTAATGAAAAACACTAAAATGTACTAAGTAAAATATAAAATCTAAGAAAATGCAAGGAATCTTCAAAAATCTCCCAAATAAAAGAAAGTCCTAATCCACAGAAGTAAACTAGAGTTGTTTGGCAGAGGAAATAAAGCAAAAACTAATCCCTGGTGACTAGAATTTCCATATTAATGAGACTCATTCTGAACTATGAGAACTAACCTAGTTAGGCAAATCTAAATAAGAACTCTGTATGAACAAATGGCCAACAAATATTTGAAAAGATGCTCAACATCATTAGCAATTAGGGAAATGCAAATCAAAACCACAATGAGATATCATCTCTCATCTGTTAGAATAGCTATAATCAACAGGACAAGTAATAACAAATGTTAGAGAGGATGCGGAGAAAAAGTGTCCCTCATACACTGCCGATGGGACTGAAAATTGGTACAGCCACTATGGAAAACAGTATGGAGGTTCCTCAAAAAACTAAGAATTGATCTACTATATGATCCAGCAATCCCTCTACTGGGTATTTGCCCCAAAGACTTGAAAACCCACATCCCAAAAGATATTTGAACATCAATGTTCATTGCAGCATTATTCACAGTGGCCAGGACATGGAAGCAACGGAAGTGTCCTATGACAGATGATTGGCTAAAAAAACTGTGGTGCATCTATACAATGGAATATTACTCAGCCATAAGAAGAGATGAAATATTGCCATTTGTGACAACATGAATGGACCTTGAGATAATCATGCTAAGCGAAATAAGCCAGACTGAAAAAGTAGAAAGTCACATGATATCACTTATATGTGGAATATAAATCTAAAAGCAACAAATGAACAGAACAAACAGAGACTCATGGACATGGACAATGGACTAATGGTTACCAGAAGGTAGAGGGTGCGGGAAGAGGGGAGAGGTAGATGGGGTAAAAGGAGTCAAACATAGAGGGGGAAGGAGGATGAAGTGAGTAAAGGGGATCAAAATAAGGTACTGAAGGAAACTGGGCTTTGGGTGGTAATCACACAATAAAATATATAGATGCCAAATTATAATGCACATCTGAAAATTATATAATTGTTTTAGCCAATGTTACTCCAATAAACTTAATGAAAAAAAAAAAAAAGATCTCTGTATGAAGCTTAAATGATTACTGTCTTGGTGAAAATTTTCAATACAAAACAATACAGTTAGTTTCTTGTGTTGGTTTTGAACCACAATACCAAAAATAGCATTTCTTATGAATTCTTGGCCATGCACCAGAGAAAAGTTGTCATGGGGATAACCACCCATGAGATTCAAAAAATATCAGGTAATGGTTTATTTTAAAGTGATTCTGATTAGGAAGTGCCGTTGGGTGCTTGGAAATGGGTAACACATATTCCTTTGGTGGGCATGTACCTTCAACCCATGCTTTAAAGAATTCTTACTACTCAGAAGTTGTAAAACACCTGAGAAAAAACATTTTCACTGAAGCACTCAGAAGAAACAACCAAAAGCTAATACAAATTCCAGGAAATCAGACATTCAAACAATAGGTATTGGAATTATTGGCTACAAATTATAAAATACATAATTTAATAATACTTAAGTAAATAAAAATATTCCAAAATCTGCTATAGAAAAATGAAACAAAAACAGCCAATTCTATTTAATATTAAGAACCACATAGAATTCTAGAAATGAAGCATAATTAAATTTAAAAGCTTAATGATTGATCAGAAAATTGTGACACAACGAAAAAATTTAGAGAAAGCTGTAAGTAAATTAGAATATAGCACAGAAATCCAGAGGAGGAAAATATGAAGAAATTATACAGATAGTAAAAATAACATATTTAATTGGAATTGAGAAGATTAAAGAAAGGCAACTTTTGAAGTAAATATTAATTAAAGTTTTCCAAAACAGATAAAAGGCACCAATCTTTAGATTCACAAATTCCAACAAATCTTAAGCAAGATAAATAAAAATAAATATACACCAAAACACACTGTAGTGAAACCAAGGCAAAAACTGCCTTTGAAAAATATATAAATAAATGAAAACCTATTTAGACAATATAAAAGAGGTTATTTACCATTAATAAATCTTATGAAAAAAATTTCTAAATTTTGCACTATAAAGGAAAAAATGATTTTTCATAAAAAAGCTGAGATGCAAAAAGAAGTGGTGAGCAAAGTGAATTGCAACTGTATGGGTGAATCTGATAAATACTGAATTTGGGGGAAAAATTAACCTAATCAATACAAAATAAATTAAGACATGAGAAAATATTATAAAACTCAGACTAATCATTATAAAATAAGAAGGTAAAAATAAATGTAAATATAATTATAATCACAATACATAGCAAGGGATAAAATTCTTTTTTTAAAAGCAAAGTTTGTCAGATTGAATTAAAAATCACTTGATTGTTTATAGTGTTGACAAGAGATGCACAAAAATTTAACAGTAGAAAAATGGAGAAACTCCTACTTAATTTTATGAATCTTTTGTGGCCATACTAATATTATATAAGCTGGACTTTAAGGCAAAAATATTATAAGATATAAAGATGGCAATTATCCAATAATTAATTTTTCAATTCATCAGTAAAAGATAACAATTCTAAACTTGATTTATGCTAATAAGTTACAAAATATGTAAAGGAAAAACTGCAATGAGAAATGAGAAAAATCTGGCATCATTATGGGAGATTTAAAACATTTTTTTCTCAGGAATTTTTAAATCAGATGAATAATCAGGCTATAATAGATTTCAATACAATAGAGTATTCTCTAAAGACACCAAATGCTTTTTTACTTAAGTGTGCATTGAAAAATTGACCAAATTTTAGTAATTCTCAAAGAATCATTTTCATATAACTTATTTACTCAATTAAATAGAAATCAGTTTCAGAAGGTCAAGTTTTAAAACTACATATCTGGATCAGAAACAAGACAAAAGTTAAAAACTGTTAAAACAAACATATAAAGAGATTTAAATAAGAATATAGAATATGTGTTTGTCTTTATGTATGTCTAGATTTATATTAACTGAATAATATTAATGCAATTTACATATGTGGGTTATCTTCTAAAGTTCATATCAACACTTTTTGAATCTGTGTAATTACGTCCCTGTTGAAGATGAATCGACACGGCTCTGGATAACATCGGAAGAGGATTTAAACCTCTTGATTTTATATATGTTGTCCTCTATTTTAAATATCTCTTTTCTCCTCACTTCTGTTCTCATACATTCAGAATATCACCCTGTACTCTTCTTTATTGATCTCAACAAGCCTCTGCTTTTACAACTCTAACCATAAAATTAGGCTTGTTTAACTATATCTTCATATCTCTACTCACATATCAGTGCTAAGCTTAGCAGAGAGAGTATGGGTCCTGACACAGGCAGAACAAGTCAGACTCTGCTGGCTCTCTGACCATGGACAGGTTATACACATTCAGTTAGAGCAACACTAAGACTTACTTTGCAGGGTTGAAGGAGATTAAAATTCTGTATGTAAAGCATGAGGTTCATAGTAGGACCTTGTTAAATATTTTGTACTGAGAAAAATTTAAAATCACAAAGGGGGCTTATCTTAAATCTTGATGTCATTTCTGATTGGATTTGTTCTTTATTTCTAAAATAAGAATTTATTCTTACTGTTGTGGTAATGATAAATGAGATACCATGCAAGAAAAATTGTAGCTCGTGTTGCTTTATTTTATTTTGTATTATTTTCATTAGTTAGAAAAGGACTTGACAACCAAACTGATGAGAACTTGTATTGTTAGATTTATGACTGACAAAGGAAATATCTTTTTCTGTTTAAGAAAACAATGATTTTAAAATCAGCTCATTTTGCATGGCTTCATTGGAATAAATTAATAGGAGAAAAATCTATCCTTTTAAATAAACTTAAACATGGATAACTTGAAGTGTTCATCATCCCTTTTCTCTGTGTTCATTCAGTATGAATTTTCAAACATAAGACATTGCGTCAGCAAAATGCTTTTTAAATGTATCAGTGTTGATGTTTTTAAACCGCCTAAACTAATTGCTAGGAACACAAAAATGAAACTCTAAATGATACTTAAAAGATTTGATAGAATAGAATATTTCTTATTATCTTTCCGATCAATCCTAAATTAATTTCATTTGGTTCAAGAGCTTATTGGGTGGTGGAGTCTCTTTTAGAAATAACCGTCTCTAAAAATTATTCTGGGATAAATGTTTGGTAAATTATGACCTGTGGGCCAAATCTGTCTGTACAACCGATTCTGTAAATAAAGTTGTATTGACACACAGTCGTACCCCTTTGTATTTTCTATGGATGCTTTTGTGCAAAAACAGCTGAGTTGGCCAAATGATGAACCGGGCCTAGCATATTTACTACCTGCCTTCCTCAAAAAGAGCTTGCCCACCCCTGCCCTGTGATTAAAATTAATGAGAAGATATGTTATTATAATATTTAACAAAGGATACTTTTAAAACTTTTTCCCCCTCTCTTCTACACTTAGAAGAATATTTGAAATTAATTATATTATCAACTACTTGCATTATATAATTCGTTTTTAACCTATAAAAAAACATTGTTACTTTTCTACCTTTTTTTAAATAAATTTTTCCCAGGAAAAAACTCATTTTAAAAAGTGTCACACTTCTTCATTGAGAGACTGTATTGTGAAATTTTTATCTCAGTTACTATTATGCATTTCTTTCAACTTGTTTCCAGTGGTCAAGTAACTCTTACAAGCTTAACATCAGACTGTGTTTGCATTGCAGGCTTTTGGTTATTGGGGAGTAAGAGCATATATTTTAAAAAACATATTATAGTCATAATATTAATTTGAGTCACTCATTTTTGTAGTTGAGATGTATTGATAAAACCAAATAAATGATAGTACAAAATGATTAAGTCCATTCTGCACCAATTAAATTAGTATATTTCATACATCATTCACAAAAAATGAAAGAGTACAGATTCATTGCTTCATACCTGCTCCCTTTGGGTACACACTATAAAATTAAACTCTGTAGTCAATTATTTTCAGTTCTGCATTGTTTTGTTAACAATCCTATTTATACAATGCCATGTATTATATTTGAAGATCGAAAAATCAGGAAAACATAATAATTTTGCATTTTGACAAGTAATTTATTGAAGAAAAAAATTTAGCTTGAGTAGACAATATCGTGATAGTTAAATGATCACATTTCACGGCTCATGTATTAGAAAATGCAGGTTATGGTTTCACAGGTAGTCTAGGCTATGTTACTAATGAAGTAATTTGCTCTGAGTCCAGTCCCATTTCACTTGCTGTCATCAAAGATTAAAGAATACCATGGAAGGGTCACTCTGCATTAGCACCTTTTCTTTGCAGAGATCCCCACTTAAAAGAGAAGTATTTTAATTTGTGTTCTGGGCAATGCCACAGGTAAAAGTCAGTCAAAAGGAATAGTGTTTTCTAAATGTTTCATTAGGCAGTTATCATTGAAGAAGACAGATGGAAAACATTCCCAGATGAAACAATCTATTTATATGGCTCAGAAAGTTATTTAACACAGGACTAAGAAAACCTCAAAGCATCCTCCAGAGAGGAGGAAAGCAACTCAAGCAAACAAATGGAAAACAATAATAGGAAACAAGCAAACCTGGGAGTTTTAAAAGAACATTCAATATTTAAGAAAGAAGAGCTATAGTATATCGACTCATCTATTTCCCTCACAGGTCCTACTGCCCACAGCTTTACTGGACAAGTTTTTCCTAGGTCAAATAAAAAGCAGTTGACAGAGACCACTTACATGTTTTCTTCTTCTCTTTTTTCTTTTTTATATAACTCAATTCAATTTTATATGTCATTTTTAGAATAAGATATTTAAAAGACAATAAATCACATAATATGGCTCCCACTTTATAAAGTATGATAGTACCAATTGTCGGAAGCATGAAACACCTTTTTTTTAAACAAGAGCTCTGTCATACAAGTAATTTACCTTTCTCTAAAATAAATTTAGTATCGTGTATACTCTGTATAGTTTACCAACAGAAGTATATACATATCACCAATTTTTTTTTTTAAATTGAAGAATAATATACATGATAGCTTTACTGGCGCTTTAGAAATTACGCGCTATTTAAAATAATTCACATCTTAGAGTTCATAGAATAGAATTTCCATTTATATACTAGTCCTCCTTAACCTGCCAGAGATATATTCCAAAACCCCCAGTGGATGCCTAAAACCTTGGAGAGTACCAAACCCTATATATACTATATGTTTTCCTAAACATACATACCTATGACAAAGTTTAATTTATAAATTAGGCACAGTAAAAGACTAACAACAATAACTAATAATAAAACAGAACGGTTGATCTGATAACTGAGATGGCTACTAAGTGACTAGCAGGCGAGTAGTGTGCGCAGTGTGGATGCATGAGACAGTGAGGTGATTCACATCCCAGGCAGGACTGAGCAGGCGGCACTAGAATTCTTCATGTTACTTAGAATAGAATGCAATTTAAAAATTACGAATTACTCATTTCTGGAATTTGCGCTTTAGTATTTTTGCATCATGGTTGACTATAGGTAACTAAAATCTTGGAAAGTGGAACCACAAATAAGAGGGTTACTGTATACAGAACACTGTATATACCTAATTTTAGTCAAACACTGCTTATAAATTAAAGCAATTTAGCAGTATGTATGTACGTATGTATATGCGTATATATGTATGTATTTAGAAGTGATTTAACCAAAGACTCACCTACTACAAAATAATTTTTATAATGTGGAAGCAAATTAGTTTTTTTGTTTAATTTAAAATTTCTTAAAAATCTTGAAAATTCCTTTAGAGGAAACAATATGTAATTTTTTAAATAAAAGTCATTCAATTGAATGGCCTGATTTCTTTAGAAAGTGTCACATAAATCTTGGGCCACAGTAACATCCTGGAAGTAGCAGTGACATTGATCCTGCTAGCTGAATGGGGAAACTGTTTGCAGGGAGATTCATAGAACCATTAGAAAGACATACCTCAATGGAATGCCAAGCAATAAGGCATTAGTGAAGCAACTGTAGCATGTAGAAGTTCATAAAATAATAATTAATATTTATTGAACACTTGCTAGGTACTAACACTTAGGCCTTCATATAAATTATCTCACTTAATTTTTAGAAAATTTGATAGTAGTCTCTATTAGCACACCTACATCACAGAAAGGAAAAAAGATTCAGAGAATTTTTGTACCTAGGAATTCAATCTCGACCACAAAACTTATGCTTTTTTTTAAAGAATATATCCAATATGGTAAGTGAAAGTAGCAAACAGAGTTGCTTTTTTGGAGCAAACATTTGCAGCTGACCTCTAATTTAAGAGACAAATTTGCAAATCAATTTTATGTTCTTTGGAGAACAGCTGCACCACGAATCAAAGGGCATGTATTTGCAACCTTCAGAAGGAAGTGAGTAGCCCATTTGGTTTTTAGGAGCAAGCCCACACATAAAAACTAGCATTAGCAGTTTCAATTTTGAAAATTAGGAGTATACAATAATGATCTATTATTGATTCCTACATACTGTCTTACCTTTTGAAAATAGTGATTACAGATTTTTAGTTTTCTTTGGCTCCCTTCATCTCCCCTATTTCCTCTCTTTTCTTTCACCTGTTCCTCTGTTTTTGTTAACTTAAGTCTTTGTCTTTTTGTTAGAAGATTTTCTCAAATGTCTAGTAGAAATTATCTTTGTGTTGGTATTAAGGTTAAGCACTAAATATCTGATTGTGATCCTGGACAGAATGTTTAATATTGTTTTCATTTAAGTGATTAGATTAAGCCAATTTTTGCAAACCTTTGACTGTTTGTATCTGTATGTTTTGTTTCTTAGACATGGCAGTTATTCCAAAGTAAAATTTCAGTCCAGGAATTAAGTATTTCTTAGACAATTGGTTAAAACTATTGGTTTGTATAATAATGACACCCAAGATTAGAATATCTCCAACAGATGGAAGTTGGCTCTCTCTCGTGAAATAAATTCAGTGTAAGCAGGCATTATAGGGCAGATAGAAACACCTACTCCAAAAGATCATCCTGTTTCCTGACCAGAGGAAAAAAAAGATGCAGCATCAGCAGCTGTCTCTTAAAAATGTAATATGTAGATTGTACACATCAATCTCATTTGCAACTCATTAGTAAAAAAGTAATCACATGGCTCAACCCAGCTGCAACGCAAACTTTGAAGAGTAATGATTGCCTGGATGCTCAGCTAAAACTTGGGGCATTGAGGGTTTCTATTACTAAAAGGGACAGAAAATGAATCAATACTGATAGAAATTTGCAGTGTCATCACAGGAGCCAAATGTTTGGAATTGGTGATTTTGAAATTTAGCCTGTTAATGTTCATTTAATTTCACGTGTGTCAGCACCATGTGTCTACCACGACGTTTACCACATTAGCTATGCTTGATGTCCAGTCAGGAATCCCTCTGTTTTCTCACTTGTTTGTTTCTTAGTTGGTTTATTTGTTTTATTTCAAAGCTCCAACTTCCTGGCTTAGAATGGGAGGGGTAGTTGCCTGCGTCAGTAGTAGCTTGGGAAAGAAATACAGAAGCTTAACTATTTTCGTCCCATATTTTCAATTGGCTTTTTTTTTTTTTTCTTTTCCAGCCCTATGAGACACTTCACTTTGGAGAAACCTCACCCCTCCAATTCTTGAGTCATTGTGGGATTCCATGGTGAGAATAGGCTTACTTCTGGATTTCTTTCAGAAATGTCTGGCCTATTCAAGGCTTGGATTTAGCTTTCTCTATCTCGCTAAGTCAGTTTGCAGCTTCTAAAATTTCGTAGTTGTTGTTTTCTATTCTTTGTCTTTGCAGGTATATACCTTTTTTAAAAAAAATCTCTTCGTTCTATTTTTAGCAGAATTTTCATGTTATGTTACCTATCTTGGTAGCAGGTAGAGATAATAGAATACAATGAATTGCAAAATAGATTCTTCTGTGGAGTTTCCTATAAAACTAGGCAAAAGAGAATAAAGAAATTGAAACCTAAGGAAAATATATTCATTTCTGCATGACAAAGATAATATAGTTTTGACCCTAAACAATATCTTTTTCATACTGATGTGCCTATATAATTTTGTTACAAAACTGTGTAAACATGAGAATGCTAATGAGTTGGAAGGCTGGTCTAAATAGATTGGAAAGGCAGAAGCTTGTACTCTAACAGTGCTGAATCCACACCATCTGTTTTAATAGGGCAGATTAAAAAAAAAAAAATCAAGATGGGAAAACCTTACAGGCTTGAGACTAGCCTCATAGCAGTTTAATAGAGGAGCTTTAGCTATTGGGGGAGTTAGACAAGTAGTGGAGATCTTGGCAAGAAGACAAGGAGTCTAAGGGGGTTCACTGGTGGACCATAAGAGACTGTTCTGAGAAAGGCCAAGGTATGGAATCAAGGTGTCCTGTAATAGCTAAAGGCAGATTTATACCTTGGATCTATAATTAAGAATCTGCAATTAAAAAAAACTGCTGATTTCAGTATGGGCAAAAGCAAGAAACACAGGCTTTTGAAAATCTAACACTAGGGAAGGTCTCATTCCCAAAGGGAGTAAAAAGATAAGGCACATTCCAGTCCTGAATAAATTAGGATTGCAGATTGGCTCAAAAGCACTGAAGTAATCATTTCAGGCATCCAGGCACTAGGGAAGCAACAGAAGAATCAGACTTGAGATAGCACACATATTCTTTTAGAGACTATTAGTAAGGCGTCTAATTCTAAACCATAGAGCTATTTCCCTGAACTGCCTAAAAACAGTGTTGATCTTGGATTTTAAGAGATTTAGTTTATAAATAGATATTATATTGATTGAACAGTAGAAATTATATGAAAACTGAGGGTTAGATGAAAAGAAATTATATATTTTTTATTTGCCTTGAAACATTCCTCACTATTATCTATCTCTTTAACTATAATGTGTCACCTTAGTCATTATTACCTAAAGCCCCAGGGGGAAAAGAACAATCTATTTGCATTTTAAATTACATTATTCTTTGTCCCATTCTATAAAATGTAGGGCAGTAGGGTCTCAGGCACAGCACTGAGGTGCCCTAAGCTGGGACTCTTTCCATCCTTAGAGACCAAACAATTCTCAAAGTAACTAGAAATTTTGTGAGAATATTAGATAAACAAAGAGCAAAGGAGCGTTTTACCCTAATATCTTTTTAAGAAGAATGAAATGGGCTCAGCACATTATTCTCCTTTCTTCTATGTATCAAAGGAGCCACCAAGTCTGTTCATTTCTATCTTGAAAACGTTCTTAATTATAACCCTTCATCTTTATTTCTATAGCCACTTTCTTAGTATCATCCAAACATCTTTTTTACTTGTTATTTCAAATAACTTCTGTCTTATCTCAGTATCTCTAATTCATCCACACTCTGGCATGAGAGCTATCTGTCTGAAAATTAAATATAGCTATGTCGTTATTCCAATGCTAAAGATATTTCAGTGGCTTACTGCACAATAAATCTAAATTCCATTGCAAGACATATGGGATATTTTATAATCTGTTTCATATCTACCTTTCTAAACTTTCCCAACAAACTCTAGCCCTATAATATCTCTAAAATTCTGTGAATGTTTCTTGTTCTTGAAAACCTGCAAGACTTTTCATTCCCTAGCACCTGTTTTATGCTTTTCCCATCACTTGTTATCCCAAGAATCAGAAAGCATACTTCCTTCTAAAGGGGGAATCTGGATGGAGAAGAGAAATGAGCCTTTTTAGTATCTTGTAGTGAGAAAGAGTATTTGTTTGCTTCTTATAATTTTTGTTGATTTTGTGTCTGTTTTTGTTTGTGTAAGTTTTTTTTTTTTCCCCAACAAAACTCCTGGAAAAAGAAAGAAAGTTCCAAACTATGGGGAAAATGCCTTCCAAATGTATCTCCTTTTCAATGAAAGAAGTCATTGAATGTTTCACCAGATTCTTCCACTTAAAACTCTATTTTTAAATATCATATCGGGTGAAAATAAATTCTTAGCTAAAATATGGCACATGTCAAATCTAGGACAGAATGTCACCCAGACTCTAAATTTCTTGCCAGATAGATGGAATGTGAATTTTGGCAAAATAAAAAAGTACTGCAATGAATAAACCCAAGGCAAAAACAATGACATAAAAAAATATATTGAGTTAATTAGTAATCCCTGGAGAAACGAGGGAATTATGTCGAAGTGGAAGGATGAGAGATGAGCACTGACAGATTGTTATAAACACGATGACCTTTTATTGATCTATGAGTTAAGATAGGCATAATAAGTTCTATACTTTAAGTCGTATATAAAGGAAACAGTTTAGGAAACATACATTTAAAAGGCTCTACTTAAACATAGGCTTTTCAGTCAAGTCATCTGGATGGGAAAAATCTCATGATTAATTTTACTGACTGTGTGGCTCTTATTTTATATGTGAAGGTATAACTTAATCCTAGAAAAGAATACAAATACGAGTCTCCTAGTCACAACTATGGCTATAAGAAGTGGGGACCCCTAAAATCTAGGCTTGTGCCTTGGTCAGATCAAAGAGCAAATGTGCTGGTCTTCCTAGGCCCCATGATGGGGTGGGAAGCCACAGGGAACTTTACCTTACTCTCTTTTCTTAAGCATCTTTGGGAAAGGAGACCTGCCCAGCTCACCACAGTGTGAAATGCCTTCATCATGTTTATTTTCCAGAGGGATATCCCTCAAGGTGTACAGGATGCAGGACAACTCAGCCAGAGCAAGGTCCACTCAGGATAATCTTATCTGAAAGGAAGCCTTATCATTGGCATCTTTCCCTGGCACTTTGGGATATTATTAAAGGTAAATATTCCATAATTGAATTTTAACGATGTTCATTAAAGTTGTTAACCAAATGAAGCTATGTGTACCTTTTTTTTCCCCAATAAAATATTTATCCTTGAGTAATTTGAACAGCTCTATAGTTTGTGCATTATAATCTACAAAAATAAATATTTTAATACAAATGGACATATCAGAATGACTAAGGAGTCAGTCTTAAATGTTACACACAACTGAGTTCTAGTGCTAGCTATAAAGATTATTAGAATATTAGATTATGTAAACTTTTAAACTCTTATATGTAATAGACAATTTATATTGTTATATGCAACAGAAACTGGATCAGTTAACTTAAAGAGAATGAGAATTCATTATCTTGAAGCTAGGAGTCCTTCAGGAAGAAACAGAAGACTGTGAGCAGTACTAGTACCAAGCATCACCAAAGCAGCTCTAGAAAGTGCTTGGAGGACACCCGAACCATCTCGAATAATTCTTGGAAGGATTTCTTTGCACCGAGTCTGTAATTAATGAAATCCCTCAAAAAAGACTCTAAGTCTGTGTTAGGTCAAAAACTATGCCTTGGTTACATTAGGGCAATGACAGCAGAATGTGAGGAGAGGAACTTCAAAGAGCCATCCTCCTTCTGTAGAGTGTAGCAGACCCTTGAATTTAGCCTTCTCCCAAGACTGCGGTTAGGCAGTGAGAATGGAAGATGAAAAGCAAACAAAATAAAAATAAATAAAATTAACTATATCAGAGAGTCAAAGCATTGTTCAGAAGAATTAAATGAGATTTTACATGTGTTCTGAGATAGAACGGTACATCTTTAGTTGTTCCAGAATTGGAATATAGGCTCAAAATAGGCTTATCAGCTGAGATATGATCAGGGGTAATTTCTTCACGTTCTAACAAGATCTCTTCTCCAGGGCTTACTCGGAGATTAAGTCTGATCACCATGCAGAGAATGCCATTAGCGTTCTGCCTAGGTTGGCTGACTATGCCAGCATACCCAGCCCTCAGTTGTGAGAGTTAGCTGCTACCTGCTCATAGATGCCCCTTCTTCTCCAGAGAGATTTCTTCAGATAATTGGGGACAACTTCCTGGAATATTATGAACAGCCCTGCTGCCTCCTCTACCCTCATTTGTCCCTGCATATGGAAGGACTTGCAGATAAGAATGGATGGACTAAAAAGGGGTTCAAAAGACCAACCTCTTTTCTTCCAGACTGTGTTGTGATTTACCCATCATGCTCCTCTATGTATCTACCCATCTCTCACATTATCAATAAATCTCGTGCTTCTAAGTTAATCAGGCACCCTTCTAGGGGACTTAAGGCACATATTCCTCCCAGTCTCCATGTAGAAAGAGATGAAAGACACCAATGATATTGGCCATATAGAATATTAAGGGCACATTTATTCCCATCTTCCTATATTTCTGCTTTGGAAACAGTTTCAATTTTAAAAAAAGCACAGGGCAACTAGGAAATTTATAATGAGACATGAAAGAGCAGGTGGATATATATCAAGAGACTTGGGATTTCAGAAGTAAATCTAGATCTACACAAAAGAATGGGAATAGACTTCAAAACGAATTCTGCAGTCCAAAAGCCCTTAAACAGGGTATCTAAAACATGAGGTGATGTTTGAACTTGTTACTACATCAGCAAGAATGATTGGGACCCCAAATAACTTATTATAACTGAAAAAGTGTTAAAATGAGTCCCCAAGAAACAACCTAAAATCTATTAAGCATCCTTTAAAAACTACCCATGCCAATTAGAGAGTCTTCTTGAAGGCTTATGCAGTTGTACTAAGGAATTGGTAAAATATGAATCAGTTTCAGAAGGAAATACCAAGAAGATTAAGGACAGTATTCAAAGAACTATTAAATGAGTTTTAGGATGACTCAGTTCAGGTGGGTGGGGATGTGAGTGTCCTCTTCCCCTAGAGAACATGCCTGAGAGATTTATGGAATTAGGACTCTGTGAAGGCACAAGCACGATAAGGCACATTAAAAATGAAGCTGTCACCTATATAGTATTTATGTCAAAAGTGCTTAATTTATAGATAACCACGAGGAAACTAATAGACAAAAATAAATAAACAAGAACAGTTTTAAAAAAGAAGAAAATGCCTGAAAAACCTATTAGATTAAAAGCAACCAAAGAGACATGACATTAAATTCAAGGTAAGATCCTTGATTGCATTGACAAAACAAACAAACAAACAAACAAAAAATAACAGGTCTAAAAGATAATGTTGGAACAGCCACAGAACATTGAATGTGAAGTATGTTAGATAATAGGATAAAATTGACATTATATGTCCAAAGTATGGCCATTCCATTATGGATATTTATAAGTTCCTTTTTTCTAAAGAATAAATATTGAAGTCTTTAGGCATAAAGTGTCATGATACATGCAAATAATTCTCAATGTGTCAGCAAAATACAACAACACAAATGTATATATAAAAGAAAAAAGCAGCGTAACAAAAATGTGACAATTGCTGAATCTAAGGAAAAAAATACTTGTGTGTTCATTGTCCTATCCTTGAAACATTGGTAGGTGTCAAATTTATCAATATTAAACACTGGGAGAAATATATTGATTAATCGAAAAAATTAATTTATTGACCTTTTATTTTATTTAAAAAAAGAAGACTTTAAGGAAAATAGAAGGTTGAAGTCCTTGCCTGGGGAGAAGATGGTCTAATGGGAGGATAACTTTGGAGTTCAGTTTTCTCATTCAGAAAGGGAAGGTAGAAAATTTTGGTGCGAACCATGAATGCTTTTGGCAGCCCCAGAACTTCCTAATTTCATACATTTTACCATGGGAGACCCCTAGAAAGATGCTAGAAAAAGAAAGGTCTGGGTCAGAAAGTAAAGGATATTTAATAATGAAATTGTGTACTCAAACACAACAGATGGTGCTAACCATCTAAGTACAGACAGAAGCGAGCAAATGAAAAAGCATGAATACAGCAGATTCTTTCTTAAAAGAGTAGAGAAAAATTGGAAGCCGATAGAAATAGACCCCATTGCTGCAGAAGGTAATGGCTACAGACACAGGTCTTGGGCAGAGCTCAGGCTGTTAGTGGGCTCCTAGTGTTACAGCTTTTAGAAAACTTGAGAGCTTCAGTTCTTGAGTGTGGGGCAAACAGGGATTTCTGGGCTAGGAAGCAATGGCAGCGGCTGAGAGAGGGCAGGAGCAAAATGTCATCCTCCAGGAGCAAGCAGAGGCTACTTAGCTACACGTTTCTAATGAAGATGGAGCAACATAAATTTAGGACAGATAATGTTAAATTTCTACTTTCTTTGGACTTTAAAGTTAAGACTTTAAACTTTCTTTGGAATTTAACTTACAATGGCAATAGAAATTAATTTGGAGAGCTATAATTTCTCCTTTAGAAATTTTAAAGGTAGAGCTTTATTTTTCATTTAAGACATCTACATGTTACATTGGTTGATATTTATATTATCATTTTGCTGACCTGGTGAAATATGTGGGACAAACAGCTTGGATATAATTTGAGACAAAAATTGGAATTTACAGTACATCTTCAACTTTTTGGTGAAGTATGACCGTGGAGTTCATCAATGTCCTGTTCTGACCAATTTTAGGGCTTCATGAGCAAATGGTAATAGACCGCTGCTGATCCCAGGAGCATATCCATATGGGAGCATGTTGGAAATGGAGGAGCAGATTCTTTTTACTATATAAAATCTTGAACATTAAAAGAAAAAATCTTATGTATTAATTCAACAGCTTTATTAGGGTTGGCCACCTAATAAGTTACACATACACTGGGATACTTGGAAGGTCATTGCTCAACTTTTTAACTGGTCAAGTCAAGCAAACTGGTTACTTTTTCTACACCTGGATTCCATTGCCCAAAAGGATGCCTTACCTGGCACAAGCCGTGCAGGTGCTGTAGTTGAACCCTGACACAGGATTAAGAAGTCAATAAAACTCGCATGATTCTTCTGGCCACTTTCATTTCAGAATACCATGTTTATTAAATTAGATCTTCCTCAATAAACAGGTTGAGCTACCCAACCCCTGCAACTTGTCTACCCCATCTCAGTTAAAATTTCTTTTTTTGGAGGGGGGGTGGTAATGATGTAGATTGAAAGCAACCAGTCAGTAGTAAAATAAATGTCAGTAGCTTGTTCCTGCCAGATTATACAGAAACCCTGGCTCAAGGGGTTTTCTACTTGCAAGATTCTTTTGTTTCTTTTAGCTACTTTGTTTTGATGACTTTGCTATGATCCTGGGGTGCTCAAGTACTTCTCCCAGCATTGACCTTTGTCTGGATTATGCTTCAGCAGTCTTGAAATGAGATCCTTCGCCCCCTCTGGTATATAGTCATGTTTTCTGTAATATTTTGTCAAAACCCATCAGCAACAAAAACTTTCTGATCATTATTAAACTGGCCTCAGAATTTTCCTTGCATTTTTGTTTTTATTTTGTTTTTGCTTGCAGTTTACAACATTTACCAGATTATCTCTGATGTTATGAAAATAGCTGAGTCGTAGTAGAAAAGAAAATGACATGGGCCCTTAAAATCAGCATGGCAGGAAAAATACCATGCAGTCCTGGTGGGAGATTCACTTTTTACGAGAAGGTCTTTTCATTTCGTTTTCCTTCAAAATTAAAATTTTGATATACTCATATCACAGCTAGATAATAGATTTTCATTCCATCCAGAGTGAGAAAGTAGAGACAATGGAAAAAACAACAACAGGGTTCAGATTAATAGTAGATGACAACTTGACCAAACAGGAGGTGGCAGCCCTGCGAGCTCCATGGCTCAGTGGCTGTGACAGGCAATTAACGATCACAGCAGACCAGATGTAATGTGAGGCAGCAGCAATTCACCGAGTACCTCCTGACTCCTTCCATCATTCACAGTGTTTGTGGAGACAAATAAACATGAGTGCATGCTTCTTTAAAGAATGGAGTTATGTTAAGAAGAAAAAGAACCATGAGACTAGACGAAAACTCAGTTCCAATGGAAAAAAGAACGTTCTTCTCCACTCACAGCATAATAGAAGATACAAGAATTATCAAAACACTTAACAGCAGATTTTAATTTTTTTGCATGACATCATAGAACTTGAAATAATATTTAGAAGTCACGTGGCATATAGGCACAGAAAATATTAATATCTCTTCTACATATGCAGCAATTAGGCTCTTTTTTTCCTCCTAAAATTTGTTCTTCACATTTCTACCTCAATACAAATAGTTAGAAAATATATACCAATAAAAATAAATCTTGAATAATATATCAACTTAATTAATAAGTTCAATAATTTTTCTTTGTAGACAGATAAACTGGGTATTGTAGCTATCATTGTAATGTCCTCCATAAATTTAACTGTACAGCGATTAATATTAATTCTTACTTATAGTTTGTTCCAGATGTCCATGGTATAATATACTCAGAGATATACTCATGTCTACAAAATAAAGATTAAATTAATAATACAGTTCGTTAGCAGCCCACCCCCTAAATAATTTACAATTTTGCCCCTGCACACAGACACATTATATCCATACACCACACACTTTCAAATGCAAACTTAAGTCAGCTTCTTTAAATTAAATATTGAATTCTTGAATAATCTTTATAAATTTAAATATTGTGAACATAATACAATTTGAATATGGTAATAGAAAATATAAACTATTAGGTAAGACCAGTAGCTGGTGTTATTGATTATCACCTGATGACTCAAATAGTAATATAAGAAAAGAAATTTTTCAAAATGACCGAATCGTATCTGCCATGTATGCAGTGTTGACGACAGAAATGTTAAATGTTGAAACATTGAATACAGGCATTCAGAACAGATCCACTAGCATGTGTCACCATTTCAAATTTCCATGACTTTGAAGCAGATGTTTCTGAATACTCATTTATCTAGACATTGAGTGTAACAAAATGAAAATATAGAAACACTTACTTGAATACATCAATCTGCAAAAAATGCAACTTTATGGCAAAGAAATATTTAAACAAATCTACCCAAATTAATTTTGCTAAATGAGTATTATCATAAGATTATGGGATTTGAAATTTAAGTCAAAGTTAAAAGTGATGCCTTTAAATGTCCATCTTATTACTCTTCAGTCACTCCTACTTTTTAATTACATTTATTTATTTAGCATTTGATATCTCCTACTTTCATCAAAAAAGGTTTGAAATTATTTTCAAGTGTTTTCTACAAATATTTGCTTTCTGGGAATGAATATTAAGCACTTTGGAAGATCTTGAAAAGACTGTGCCATAGTCTTTCAATACTATTTTAAAAGCGAAAATCAAAACAAAAATATTTTGAATCATAATAATGACATCAGTATAATAAGCTTCTGAATGTCTTCATGTATTCACATATACACATTGCCATTAAACACGAGTTTGCATTTCTTTTATGCTCAAGAGATGATTCTACTGAAACAAAGACAAAAGATAAACAAACAAATGAATACATGGTCTCTTCCAACTTGGAAATCACAATTTAATAAAAGGAATAAAACATAAGCAAATATATGATAAATCAAAGAATATTTATGGTATAAAGAAAAGAAAAATGTTGAAAATCATCTGGTAAAATTTAAGCAGCATGGGAATCTAGAGGGATAATTAGAGGTCTATAGATGCTTTCATTCTAATGAATTTTCCACATCTTGATGAACTTGACCATCAGTTTGCCATGTTTCATGAGTTATGGGAGACAGAGGTAAATGCTTGCCATTCGTCCAAAGTGGAGAGTTCTTTGAAAACTTCCTGATGTTAATCTTATCATGCACAGGGTACTTCTGCAGAGTACAAATGAAAATACTCAAAGAGCAAACTTTAGAGGAAATAATTTTAATGCTGACTCAGCAGTAGAAAGATGCAAAAACAAACATAGTAAAAGCATAGCACAGCCTTTGGATTTAAAGCCCCAATCATAATACCTAAAAACTCCCAAATAACTCTCAAATAACTTAAAACATGAATTTAGTTGAAGTGATTCTGAGCTAGAAGAGACCAGCCACTCATCAAAAGCAAATACAAATACTCTCTTGAGGAATTTACTCCCACATATATTTTAAAGATTAACACAAATCCAAAGATTACTAAGGAACCAAAAAAATAACGTTCTCATGAGTATGAACCAACATTATAAAAAATAAGATCTACAAATACTTTAGAGGTAGAAATATAACACAAAGATTATAAAATATACTGATATTGTATAATAAAAAGAAAGGCTAAATTTTAAAACTTTTCAGGGAAAAAATAAATTATTAGAGAATAAAGGCAAATAAGAATACTTAGTGAGTTGAAAAAATAATCAAATAAATTATCCAGTAATTAAAAATAATTTATTTTAAATATGTTTAAATAGTTTAAATTAAAAGAAAATTCAATCGTCAGTTTTAAAATCAAACTAGACAAAGTTAAAGAAAGAACTAGTAAACTAGAAGTCAGGTTGGAAGACATTGTACTGAATGCATCACAGAAAGAAAAAAAAAGGATAGAGTTTATGAGAGATTAAAATACAAGAGCAATAGAAGAAGAATGCCTAGTAATTATTTAATTTGAATTCTAGAAGTATAAGAGGAGGCAAATAGAAGAGGTAATATATGTGTATATATATATATTTTTTAAATTTATTTATTTTTTACGGTAACATTGGTTAATGAAATCCAATAAATTTCAGCTGTATACTTTAACAGTAAGGCATATATATATTTACCCTGCATGTTCACCTCCCCTGGTTAGATTTCTTTCTGTTATCATATATTCAACCCCCTTTACCTTGTCTACCTCTCCTCTACCCTCTGGTAACCACTAGTCTATACTTTTAAGGAAAAAAAATCAAGCATTTTTCTTATTGATTACAAACAACAATCTACATATTTAAAAAAAATTCATGAACCCTAAGCTTTATAAAGAACTATAAATAAGCCTAGATACACTTTTAGTGAAACCATATAAAACTATAGTCATATTTTTAAAATACCATACAGCTATACAGAGGAGAAAAAAAGATTATCTTCAGACACTGATGATGATCAACTGGCATAGACAATAGAGAAACGTAGAATGATATTTTTAATATCCTGAAAGACAATAACAGATAATCTAGATTTTTATAGGTAATACTATATTTTAAGAGTGAAAGTGAAACAGTTGTATCCAGGTAACCATAATTTGAAATAACACTTGAATACATACACAGACACACAAACACAGATGTTCTCTGACTTACGATGATTCAACTCACGATTTTTGAGTTTATGATGTTGCAAAAGTAATAAGCATTCAGTAGAAAGTGACTAGGCTAAACTATGATGTTTGGTGGATTACTCCATTGTTAGCTAAGGAGCAAGTCTCTATATACCTACTTATTACATACCTTTATAATGATCCAAGGAGGTAGCTACTTTAATAATCCATAGTTTTTTAGTTTAGAAACCAGAGAAAAAAAGAGTTAATTAATTTCTCCAAGACCGCAGGCTTAATAGAAATCAGGATGGGACGTGAAGGCATTCTGGTTCTAGAGTCTCTTAGCTTAACCGAAGGAAGGAAAAGACAATGTGCTAGTTTCAGGCAGTCAGGCAGGAAAAGTTCTCTTCACTAGAGGAAAGGACCGCCTTTTTTAATTTAAGCCTTCAGTGTGTTGGATGGGCCCACCAAAGTAGGCAGGATAATCAGTTTTACTCAGTCTATTGATTCAAATGTTAATCTCATCCAGAAACATCCTCACAGACATACCCAGAATAATGTGTGATTAAACATCTGAGCACCTCTTGACCCAGTTAAATTGACACATAAAATTAACTGTCACAGGTCCCAAGTTACAAATTATTTCCTCCACGAAGATTTTCTTCACCTCCCCCAACTAATTTGGTATCTTTTAACGTATTTCTATGGCATCCCCTGAATCCCCTTAATTTAATGAATTTACACTGTCATGGTTAAACATCATCTTTGTATCTTGGACATTTACCACAGTGTCTGTCACTTAAGAGGCACTCGTAAATGCTTGTGAAGTATGTAAATGAATTACAGTATATATAGTACACATAAGTAAATAAAACTATTGTAATGAAGAGGACTGTTTTATGTCATTAATGATTATATTAATAAATATTGCCATCTGTCTTCTTGCCTATGTAAAGTTGAAAAATAAAATATTTATCATTCAAGCTATAATAGTTTAAGGACAGCATTGCTCTTCATTATTACTCAACCGACAATAGTTTCTGATGTCAATTAGCAATAGTACGGTTATAATATTGGGCTAAATTTATAAATAAACAATACATTGTCAAGAAGACCAATTACAATTCAAAATGCTACTTGGATTCTATTCTAACAAATATGACAATCACCTCAAGTTGCACTAATGAGAGAAATAGAATTGTTAAATACACAATTTAAAAGACCTATAAAATTTATAGCACATGTAATTGTATTACTTTCCTATGGCTGCCATAACAAATCACAACAATGTAGGTGACTTAAAATAACATAAATTTATTATTTAATAGTTAAGGAGGCCAGAAGTCTGAAATCAAGGTTTTGGCAAGGTTGGTTCTTTCCGAAGTTTTTGACAGAGAAACTGTCTCAGGCCTCTAGCCTAGCTTCTGGTGTCATTCCTTGGCTATCCTCACCCTTTAGATGCTTCACCTCAATCCCTGACTCCATTTTCACCCTTTCTTCTTTTCTATGTCTCTTTGTGTCTTTTCTTATTTTCATAAGGACACAAATTCTTAGGTTGGGGGTTCATTCTAAATCTAGAATGATTTCACTTTACAATCTATAACTAATTCAATATCCAAAGACTTTTCTACATAAGATCACATTCTGATATTCCAGGAGCATATAAATTCTTGAGGGACAATATTTAACCCACTATAGCCATAATTTCTAATTGTGCGTAAATTTAAATTTTTTATATGTGAAATTTCTGAATGTCCTAAAGTGGCATTAGAAATAATTACATATTTTCAAATAAAGGTCAAATAGTGTATATGCTTTGGTAGATACAATAATAAACACATTTTTTCAAAATAACTTTATTTGTGGAATATCATCATTTTATTTTTTATTAATATTTTCATTACATAACAAAAATGTTAGCCACATACAAAGTCTGAAGTTAAATATGCAATTAAGTAAAAACCATAAATTATCAATAATACAGTTTTACATTCAAGCTGAGGGCAAGAATCCTTTATGTATATTATCAGAATCATGACTGACATAAAAATGAATTAACTACATCTCACTCATAATCGCTGATAACAGTCTTGTCTGTTGAATTAGGTGTTTAGAAATACATGAATTTCACCCCTACTTCCAAAGGAGGAGACAGCCAATCATCAGTTTTAAAACTGCACCAGTACAGAGTGAATAAAGTAAGATATTTTCTAACATATGTTCATCTATGCAAGTCTGGGTATAGTGGTGAGCACAGATATTGTTTTTTACCTTGAGTAGATGACACAAAAATGTTAAATAAGTGATTTTTTTCTAGAAATGATAAAGCTGAGAGTATTTATTTCTGTCTTTGAATAAGTTACACTGCTTCTGATATTAATCTCATATCTCACACTTGTGCATTTGTAAAAATCGTAATAAGGATGCTCTCTTATTTCTGCTGATTGAAATGAAGTGTTAGAAAATATCTCCAATATTTTCAGCATAGTGTTCTACACATTTCAAGCCTTTACATCACTTGAGAAAACTGACTTTTAGCTGTAATAACAATAATAACAACAAATTTGAGAAGACAGATAAAAAGAAAATCATTTATTAGGATTTATAGATGCGATAATAAGCCTATTAAAATATCATAAAACATGATGTGGATGCTATAAATAGTACCTGATATTCTGCAAGGTATTTAAATTTATTAAATTAATTCAAATTTAATTAACAAATTATTTAAAATGTTTTTATTTTACTGCTAATGTAAGATAATTTCTATAAATATGCTGGAAAAGAAAATATTGAAAAATAAAATCAGATACAAATTTGTAAGTCAACTTGAATTTCTTGAATGTCATCATTTTCTTGAACAATGTGGACACATTTGGAGGCCCCGTAAGATAAATGGCCCTTCAATGGATTGCATTTAACACCTTATAAACATGATCACAAAAATTAGTACAGAACTTTTTCCCTGAGATATAATTTTGAACTTAATGAATTTAAAAACATTGAAACAAGGCAAAAATGTGTTCTCCAATTAATGGAATAAAATTTGAAATAAATAACAGAAGAAAATTTGAGAATTTCACAAGTACGTGCAATTTAACAAGATGCTCCTAAGTAATCAGTGGGTCAAAGAAGGAAAAACAAAAAATATATAGAGACAAACTATAAAACAAAGTTCAACCATAAAAGACAGAACCAGAATATCCAACATCTGTCTAATAGATGCTCCAGAAGGAGACTATAGAAGAAATAGTTTTTAGGAATTATTCAGGAAAAAAAGAATATCTATCTATCCATCTATCTATCTATCGATCGATCGATCGATAGATAGATAGATAGATAGATAGATGTATAGATAGATTGATCGAAAATTCTCCCTCTCTCTCTCTCTATATATAGATTGAAAATTCAGGAAAAAAGAATATATATATATATATATATATATATATATATATATATATATATATATATATATAAAATTCCACTAAGTGCTTTACAAAATAAAGCCACACATATACACTTAATAAATAAAACTTTAAACTGCAAAAATAATAATAATAGAAAAATCTAAAAAATAAAGAGAAAAAAGAGATAAATTGTAAAGAAACAAAAATCAGTTGGTATTGGTATTCTCATGGGCAATAAAAGATTTATGAAGACAGTGGAGCAAAACATTCCAATGGCTGAGGAAAATTAAACCTTCAGAGTAAATAGATGCTTAATACAGAGGGTAAAATTAGGACATTGATGAAAAGTAAAGGCTACAATAATTTACCATTACATACTCTCAATTAAAAAACTATCATAGTTTGCAAAAAAAAAAAAAAAAGAAAGAAACATGATCTTAGATGTAAAGATGGAATGTCAAAGGAATAGAAATCAACACATGAGTAAACCATATTGATAGACCTAAATATATTTAATTCATGTTAGGAATTCTCAACTGGAGTAGTGTCATTCCCCTATAAGACATTTGGAGATGTTTAAGGACTTCATTAGCTGTGAAAATAATGAAGAAGTGTTATTGATATGTACTACTGGCAATGCATGGGACATTTTTGAACAAAGTGCTGTCCTATTATGAAAGGATATAATACTTATGCTGACTAACACTGCTTTAAGTAATAATAACTATAATAAACGTAACTACAGCAACTTCATAAATATGAATTGAAAGTGAAATCTCAAAAAACAATAATACAAGAGTAGGGAGAGTATAGAGTTATAGGACATTTCTTCCTTTAATGAGCAATCCACAAATGTAGGGGACTATATAGTCATATGTTCTACAGAATTGAAAAATCTTAATTTCATATTCTAAGCCAATGTACAGAGATCCAGAAAGTGAAGTAGAAAATAGAATTGAAAAAAAAAAAAAAACTGCTACATAGATATTGCTAGAAAACATAGGATGCTTGATCCTTCATGTTCAGGAGAAAAAGAGAAGCAGATATATAATATATTGTGACAGTAAGTAAGCAAGTTTAAGTGACAGTGATTCCTGGGGGCTGGTGAAAAATTTTGAGGAATAAAATTTTTTATTCCTCAAATTTTAAGGTTTGAAAAAGGTATACAAAGAGAAATAAATATTAAAACTAATGTGAAATCTGGAGATGATAATTATGCAAAAATAATATATTTATAACTTCTAAGATTATTAATAAATGAAAATGGACAAAAATATTTGATGATATTTAACAACCAAGAGACAGAAGATATATAATGGAAATTATACATTTTATTTAGGGACACAAAATTACAACTGCATGAATAGAGAGAAATTCTACATTTCTGAATTAACACTTGGGAACTGTCAATCCTTCCTCAAATTATTTTTAATTAAATGCTGTTCAGAGTCCCAAAAGGATTTAAGAAAGAGACAGCATAATTTTTAAAGTTCTTACCTGCTCAATCCTTCTTTCTATGTACATCATATTGAATATAGATAGCACCATTGTCACAAATTACCACAAACTTGGTGGTTTATAGCAATGGAAGTTTATTTGCTCATAGTTCTAGAGACTAGAAGTCCAAAGTCAAAGTGCTAGCAGGGCTATGCTTTCTGAAGGCTCCACAGAAAATTGTTCCTTGCCTCCTTCAGATTCTAGTGGCTCCAAGTGTTCTTTGGCTTGTTGCTGCATCACTCCATTATCTGCCTCGGTTTTCACATTGCCTTCTCTGTATGTCTGTTTTTCTCTTATAAAGATATCTGACATTGGATTTAGGTCTACCTGGATTAATCCAGGATGACCTCACCTCTTAATTCATAATCTAATTACATTTACAAAGACCTCTTGTCCAAAAAAGGTCACATTCCCTGATTTGGAGGTGTGGACATATCTTTCAGGGGACTATCGTTTAATCCACTACAGATATCAACTCCTCCTCCATTTAACAATAACCATATCTGATTTGTTTACTTAGGCACAACTGATCAGACTTTTCAACACTAACAAGTGTTATATAACCCAAGGAGGCTAATGCCTAAAAAGTTTTTAAATAGTTGGAAAAATGAATCAAATATTTTTAGTGTACAGGACTAGTTCCAAAACCCATTGCTCATTTAAATAAATACCTTTGCTTTGCTAGTATTTTTTTCCTGAAATTAAAAAAAAATGTTTTATAACATGGACATGCTAAATCTTTACTTACTATTATGATTAATGTCTTAAATATTATTAGCTAGACTTTTATGTAGAAATGAATGTTATGGTTATACAATTTGCAAGTTTTTTTCTACTTTAGGTAATAATTTTGGTATTTAATTTGAAAATAAATGCATTTAGTTATTTTAATACAAGGACAATCTTAGAAAAATAGAGTTTGATTGAACAAAAGAGAAATTAAACTAAATCTCACTACTATAAAATGATCTGTAGTATATGATTTAACTAAAACTATGACATTTAACTTTACATTAGAATTTATATAAATACAGTTCAAGATAGAACAGAGAAATAGATCATATAGTAAGCAGTAAAACAAAATAAGTCCATTTGCCTTAAAGGTTTTTATGCAACTTATAGGTTGAAAAATATATTGGATTCGTCAGGGGAAAGAATCTCAGTCTAGGTATATGAAAAATGAGTCTATCTGAATACTTAGTAGAATTAAAATAAATCTGAAGCCTAAGGAAATGTCATTGAATGAAATAACAGTAACCGCCTGTGGAATGGAGCCTGTTTCACTCTGAAATAAATTTTTAGTAAGCCCTTCTCTCATCATTTCAAGAGAAGTTAGCAAGAAATGTAAAAAATGGAAAAAACTAGGCAGCATGCACACTTATATCACTGTTCTTTCGCATCTCCCATCAAGGAAAGTTAACTGTCATTGCAGTGGGAGCATGGATTAATGTGTAACTTACTGTAACCTGACATTCCCATCTATCTTCAAGTGTCCTGAAAGCATGAGGCATAGGGAATGGAAGATCACTTAGAAATGATGCAACTCACTCACTCCACGAAGAACTTTTTATTCATACGACATGTGACTGAAGCTCCAGGGCTCTTTTGGATTCAAGATGGTGAAAAAATTAAATAAACTGGATGATGACAGAGTGGAAGGCATGAAAATTATAGACCATATTTGATTTTGTGAGCCTTCTTTGGTGTTTCCATTTGGACATTAAGTAATGTTTACTGGAATCATGCTGACATTTGCCACCTCACCCTTTAGTATGTTTTAAAGAGAAAAAATAATTTACAAGAATAAAATCTAGAATTGAAGAGTAATTCATTTTTAAATCTTTTTTTCCTTCTTTATTTCTTATTTTATTTTTTTCTGGTGAGTCCAGTGAGCAGTGACTGAGAAACTGAAAGTTTTTGCTAATATTTGATGCACAGTTTTTCATTTGTTATTGAAGATACTAAAGTTTTTGTTTTGCTTTATTTTTGAAATAGCACAAAGTGAGTTTCTGCATCAAGATCTTTTAGCAGATACTGCACTAGTGGTGGAAATGGAGATCTGGTTCACAAAACAACACTGCACTTTCCAGCTGTAGAAGGTACTTGGGCCCCTGATCTTCCTTGGATATTTTAGAGTCAAAAGGGACCAGAGCATTTCTGTGACACTGGAGAATTTAGTACACAAATGCAAGCAACAATGGTTTGGCTAGATTGTCATTCCCAGGAAGACTCTTGATGTAATCGGTTTATTACACAAGGATTTAGCTCATGAAGACTGTGTTCATTATAGTCAGAGTGGGAATAACAAAACAAAAACAAAAAGCAGAACACAATGGATTTTCTTTTGAGAGACTCAGAAACGCATGGAATTATGGAATTTGGGCACAGGCCAAGACTTCAAAGTGATCTTCTTCAGCATATTTATCTTATAGATGAGATAATTGAATTTCGCAGATATCAAAGTACATGCTCGAGATCCCATGGAAAATATGCTAACACAAGAAAATAAGTTTCCAAATCTCACTACTGTTCTTCACCCTACTGCATAGATAATAGAGAAAAGGAAGAAGAAATCACATAAAAGCATAAATTATACATACATGGCCAAGGGAAGAATTCTTGGAGCTGAGACCTGTGTATCAAGGGGATGCATGACATGAATTGGTCAAAAGGAGATGGAATATAATTCATAAAATGAGATATTCATAGACTTTAGTTCAGGAATGGAGACAAAAATGATATATGTAGGAAATAGTAAAGAAACCTACATAACTACAGCAAGGTTTTAAGCTACACACATGAGAAGGGTTGATAATAGAGAAGAATCAAGCCAAGCTGTACTCAAAAGGCCTTGAGAGGTAACTGGACAACAGATCTTAATAATATAATTTGATACATTGAAATAAAAATATATAACAATAGGAGCTCTTAAACTAATAAAATTGACTACTTTTAAAAACCATTTAAATACAGGATGCTTTTGGGTTAACTTTATTTAATGTAAGTCATGGCCAAGTGGGCGATAAATTTTTAGTAAATATGCTGCCTATCATACACACACTGTTTATTTTGTATTTTAAAACTCTATTGTAAATTTTAAATCAAATATTATTTTGTTCTTCTGTGTATTTTATCCACTGATTTTATACTAGCTGGTCTGCAGGTTGGTGTGTTTCTGCCTGCCATGTAGCACACTAATGCAATTATGATATTATTTTTTAATAAACATACAAAATGCTTTGACATTTAAAATCTTTCCAGATGATTTATATACAAAAATGACATTTATTTCTATTGGAAATTCTTGGCTAATGCAGTATAATCATAGGGTCTTGTGCAAAATAGAAAATAATTTGTATTTTTTGGAATATTTTAAACAACGAGAGCTTATAAATAAAAACAACAGAGTGACAGTGTATAAGTGGGTACTTATTAATTGCATGTTAAAAATTAAAAGGTGTGGGGTTATAGTATCCCTAATTCAGGAGATGTGTGGATTTTTAAACTAAGAATCTATATATTTGGATAGAAAAATTCTCTTATATTTAAGTCTCTAAATACAAGCTAAATCATAGCATAACTCATTTTTCTTAAGTTATACATTATAATATTTAAACTGAAGAAATTGTTTCTAAGTTATTTGTAAATAAGTTATTTGTAAATATTCTGTTTGCTTTATTCATTCATATTATCCAATAGTTGGAGGTGCCTCTAAAATGTAGAAGTAAAGCTAAAATCAGCTGGCATAAACCTAATCTTATAACATAGAGCTATGGGGTTTGTACTCACTAAGATTCTTATTAAATTAAGAAATTATTAATTTTTTTACTACAGATTTTACTATAAATCACATAATTAGACTTGCCCTTTTACAGCTAATTACAATATATAGCTAAAACTGGTCAAATATTTATTCTATATTTTTCTTTAATTAAGAAGATAATTATTAAAGTACAACTTTTATATTACAAAACCTAATATAAACCAATGCTGGTTATAAATATACAAGTGGATGTTGCATGACTACAGAAAGGAAATCTATATTAAGAGTTGACAGAAAGGGAAGGTGGAAAGGTAATTTCCTTGCATGATTTACGCATAGTTTTACCTGGAGAAAGAGAAATGGACAAAATGCAGTTTGGAAATCAGTTAAATCCTTTTCAATCTACAATTCTATATTTGTCTTTTACTTTTTTTTTTTTTTTTACCAAGTATAGATATAAGAATGACATTGATGATAGACAGAAAATCACACATCTTTTGAACATAGGAGTAATTTCTATGTATTTATTAGAGACCCAGGTTTGAAAGAATGTGGGCATACAGGATACAGCATTTGAAATGAAAAATCCTTACCTTTTACTTAATGCTGTTTTTTATAAGTTGTATTTGGCTACCCAGAAGCACAATATTTGGCACTGAAAAGCAAAGGCAACATATATATTTAGCACTTTCATTGTGGGAACACTCTTTATTGCTTATTAATTCAGCTATTATCCACAAACAAGGGTGCATTGTGTAGTCAATGATTTTCATCTAAAACAATAAACGTTTCCCTCAGAATGTTCTCTTTCCCTTCTTTATCACATAAATTCTCTTTCTGCTCTAGAACACTGACCAAACTTTGTATTTCCTTATATGGAATATTTTACTACCTTTTCTCTGTTCCAGTCTTTAATTCTATATTTTTGAGAAATGAGAGCCTCATCCCATTCATTCCTTTACAAAATACTTCAGTTCAGAAATGTGTGAACGGTTTTGGAAACAATTCCCACTAGCATTTCTTCACACCACTTATGATTGACACAGACACTCAGAACTGTGTATTGTTTTAGTTTTCATATTTATAATGCTAGTGTACAATTATCCTTTTATGAACTAGGTTTTACTCACAATCTCTTTGAAAGAACATAAATACTATTTTTTCCCATATACATCTCCCTAGATATTTATAAAAATTTATTTGCTATCACATGTAAAATATCTAATGAAATTTTTGCTACACATCCTGCCAAAGCTACTTTTCATACTTATACATGTTCATAAGTAGGTAACTTGAAGAAAGGGCAATGCTTATAACACATGCATTTATATTTTGTATATACACATACAAAGAGAAAGAGAGAGAGGGAATTTGCTAGATATTATCTCTAAATAAAATCTAAAGCAAAAGTGAATTTTCCGATGGTTGGGAAAAAATGGCATTCGACAAGAGGTTTGTTATTTCTGGATTCTTCCAAATGGCAAATATACAAGAGAATAAATATTAAGGAAGCAAGAAAAATCAGAATTTCAGTCCCTGATGGACTGAATGAGCATGACAGAGCAAGGTTACTTTTGATCAAATAGATGGGAAAAGAACGCTTTAGATTTAAATTGTTGATTGAACCATCTCCTAGATCTCTAAAGTCTTGAGACTTTATCATAATTATTATGAGAAGCTCTGTGAATATGGAGATGAAATGAGCAAGTGGAATTACTCATCTATTAAGATGAATGATGCTGTCCATCTAGTCCAAGGATTTCCATTAGGTCCATATTTCTCCTGAAGAAATTGAATATTGCATATCCAATCAGGGATAAAAGCACAAAGTAGGAGACCTCAATGATGTCCTTAGAGAAGCATACACATTTCATGTGGGACTTAAATCTTCATTACACACACCATTTTTTGTACAACACAACTTAAAATAAACAGAATCAGCAGTTTGCTAAACAGAAACACTGTATCATCCCACATAAGATTTATGCATACAGACTTACTTAGAAATGTCCTTAAAAAATGAAATTCAGAAAAAAATTGTGTGCAGATGATATTTGGACAGGGAGAATTTCTTACATGATAACTAAGATATAGTGTTCTGGTGTAATGCAACTAATACTAGATGTACAAAAGTTTTGCAACATAATAGTAGGAAATCTTTTGCTACTATATATTTTGCTGTACTATGAAATTTAATTTTAAAGTTATCATGAAACATTGTTTCTAGTTTGCTACATACTGTAATTCTTTGATTTATTTACCACAATTCATTTATTCATTTAAATATTCTATCAAAGAATAAATTGAAACAGAACAGAGATGTAATTATCTTCATGGTGAAGGAATAATCCTACTCGTTATTTTCAGTGAAGGGGTATGAAGAGTCTCTACTGTTGACTGTCGTTATTGTTACCTGCTGAGCAGTCCTATGCTATTAGGAAGCAGAAGAATAAAATCAACCACGTGAACTACCACCGGAACACTGAAAAATGTTCCATTCTATCATTGACATCAAATTATCAAATGCAGTGTTTTTAGGTCGGGCATGAAGTAGGCTAACACCGAGATGCCACAAAGTTAGCATCTTGGGGCCTAAAGTCACTCTCATGGTGATGTACATATGTATAAAGAAACGGTTTCAAGTGGCAATCTCAGAATCAATGCATTACATAAAAATGAAGTTTGAATAACATTATAGAGGAAAGAAACCATTGTTCACTTTGCAAATCTTTTCTATCAACGTTCATATGTTTTTAGAGATCAGGGTAGAAACCCAAATCCCATTCCCGGTCTTGAAATTTGTTTTATATCTGGCATTTTTAAAAAGTCACTTCCATGTATCTTTTGTATTAAAAAGTTGAGAATATATCTCTCATTTAAAAGTATACATTTTTTATTTATAAAGTAAATTATTTAACAAAATAGATACTCACTTTTTCAAATATTTTAAATTTAACAACTAAGAACAGCTAAATCAACCAAGTTAATGTATCTAAAAATTAAAACCTTTGTAGTTTACTAATTATGTTTGACCTCTACTGAGATCCAGTCTCTCAGGACAAATGTATTTCTGCCCTAAGTGATTATTTGGTGTGTATTATATCAAAATAATTAAGAATATAAAATTTGCCCAATTTCTATTTTAAACTATGAAAATATGTTAAATGTTATTTTTCCTTTCTAAAGAAATATGAAGGCAACACTTTCAGTTTTTTCAGTGACATTTAGATTAATTTCTTCTTTGTTTCTAATAAATAATAAAGTTCTATAATATCAAATATAAGGAGTTTTATTGCTTAATATTTCTCTGTTATCTACTGTTTTAAAGTGATTTCATGTAAATTAAGTAACCTTTTAACATTAATATGAATCATTTTTTTATTCCTGCTTTGAAGAAACTTGCTTTATTATTTTTCTCTTCTGAGTGTTACAAGTATGTTATGAAATTTTTCCATCTCTGGATGATCTCATTAAGCGAGAAAAATGCTACGGGAGTGGCTGATCTCATCATATGTGGCTGTTTCAATACCGCTTCCAGCTAAATGAATGTTCACTGTTATATGTCAGATTTTTAAACTTATGGGTTTATTGTCTCAATTTACACTGCTCTTATAATGAAACATACTAATTAAATATGTTTTTATTAGATCTTCAAAATTCAAATTGACTTAGAATATTTGCAATGAATGATAGAGTTGTTAGTGCTATAATTAAAGAAACATCATTTTATCTACGTCAATATCTACTATAACACTAAGTCATTATGTAAAATTTTTAGGAAAAGTAAATATGTAGAGTGGGAATATGGCAGACATAGATGCACATGCAGAATTAGAGTAATATTTCATATTTAAAAGCTTATATTTTGCTGACTTTTTAAAAATTCTTCTTGTTTCTCCCAATTTTATAAAAAATACAAATGAGTATCATTGAGGCATAATAATATGATTTATTTGAAAAATTATTTTCTACAATACACTCCATGACAATCATTCTCTAATAATCTTTCATTAATTTTGATTTTCTGTTTAAATAAGTAAAATACTATTTATTGAGTGAAAAATAGACCTAAACTACAAGGTAGTTACCATCTTTTTCAGAGTGTAGTCATTTGTATAAATTACTAATGATAGAAAATATATTATGACATAAAGTTTTTCTAGTGTGTAGGAAATCACTTTGACTTGGTAACATCCTTCGACTAGTCTACTAACTACATTATCTCAATTAATGGAACAGAAACCTCATGTACCCAATGAATATGCTCAAATCACATGACTTATTAAATCAATTTCAAATGGAGTCAAAAGAGAAGTAATAGAGATAGATGAGCTAAGACTCGTAGGATACGGCACAAGCAGGAGGAGACACCACGCTACTGAATCTGAGAGGTAGGATTCTGTACACATCATATACACATCAGCTCCTCTCAAACAATGGTAATGGTATGTCAGGAGGACTAGAGTTGAGTTGAGGTTTCAACAAGGAGGCCTGAATAGATAAAGGACCAAAATAGCCAACACTGTTTAACTAAAAATGACTTACGCACCATTCATAGCATTTCGTAATCACTAGAATGGCATGTCAGGAGGTGGGCAGCACCAGTAGTATAATTTAGATCTCAGTAAATTACTTGATTGAATATTCCCTGGTATCCTTGTGGTCAAGAAGAAGACATATAGACAAGATTATAGTGCATTTTGGTTTATTTGTAACACAGAATGCCTATTCTCTCTCTCTCTCTCTCTCTCTCTCTCTCTCTCACACACACACACACACGCACATGCACATGCACACACACAACGTTGAAAAGAAGCAATCTTTGAGGCTGTCAAAATTCAAGAGTTTTATCAAAAGACTTAAATAGCACAGAAAATATGTATCACCTTTGATGATGGCATAAGCTTAATGAGTTAATGGATAAGTTGCCCAAGCTAGATGATAACACATATTGCACAGTGGGTCATTATATTCGAAAAATAACTTTAAAATGTGTAAATAATTTTGGAGAAGAATTCAGGAAGATTAGAGTACATGTTCTTTAAGTTTCTAAACTTGGCAAGAAGGAAAAGCAGACACTGTAAGACTGTCTCTAACCCTGATTCTATGTTTATCCTCTCTGACAAGATCTGTCTTTTAAATCCTGTATTTAGACCAATTATTTATAGTGATTATTTATATAGATATGTCAATAATCTGTGATTAATATCCACCATGTTTGTAATTGTTTTTAATTCATTGTGTTTGTTCATCGTTTCTTTTGATTCTGCCTCTTCTCTGCCTTTCTGGTTTGATTGACCATTTTATCTGATTTCATTCAATCTCTTCTTTTAGAATATTATTTACACATATTTTAAAACATATTTAGTGGTGTCATTAGAGTTTAAAACATGCATTTTTAAATAATCAATGTTCACTTTGAAATAACTTTATACTGCTTCACCTATAGTATATGTACTTTATAATAATATAACCTGTTTCTTCCTTCTGATACTGCTATTTACTTCATTTATCTATCAACTATAATCACCTGATATGTTCTCATTATTTTTGCTTTGCATAAAAAGTTATTTTTAAGTCAAACAAAAAAAGAAAATTAAAGGCTTTTATTTTACTTTCATTTATTTCTTCTATGCTCTTCTTTTCTAATGCAGATACAAGTTTCTAATTTATAATATTTTCTTGTATATGAAGAAACCTATTTGAATATTTCTTGTATAGCAGGTCTGACAGCAATGAATTCTTTATTTTTCATTTTTGCAAGATACTTTCATAGATAGAGAATTTTAGATTTGTGGGTTTTTTTCCTTTTCTTTCAAGACTTTAAATATTTACTCCATTCATTTCTTACTTGGTTTCAAATGACACAGTCATTATGTTTATTATTCTTGCTCTTCTATAGGTAAATTTTTCTATTTTTCAATTTTCTTTAATGGTTTATCTTTGTCTTTGCTTTGCGGTAGTTTGGACATAATATATTAAGGTGTAGAATTTTTAGTATATATCCTGCTTGGTGTTCTCTGAACTTCTTGGATGGGAGATTTGGTCTGTCATTACATTTTGGAAAGTTCTAGGTCATTATAATTTCCAGTGTTTCTTCTATTTTATTCTCTTCCTTTCCCTTTGATAATTCAATTACATGTTTGTGATAAATTGACTTCAGCTTGGGAAGTTTTTATTTACCTGTTTTCAAGTTTATTGAAAGTTTCTTTGCTCAGCTATGGTTTTAGTGATGATCCCATTGAAGACGTTCTTTATTTCTGTCATTGTTTCTTATTTTTAGCATTTTCTTTTAATGCCATCTTAAAAGTTTCCATTTCTCTACTTATATTACCTATTTGTTCTTGAATGTTGTTTACCTTTTTTTTTTTTATTAAAGCCCTTAACATGCTTATCATCTTAATTTTAAATTGCCCGTCCAATATTTCAAACACCAGAGTCATATCTAAATCTCATTTTGATGATTACTTTGTTTTTTCCAGATTGGTTTGTGTGCATGTGTATTTGTATGTATAAATATATGTATTTATGTATTTTGGCATGTCTTGAAATCTTTCGTTGAAAGACAGCCATTTGTTTTGGATAACAGATATTGAAGTAAATGAGGATTTGTGTTAATGTGGCTAGAAGTAGGGCTGTGTTTAATGTTTGTTGTGGCTCGGTGCCAGAGGCTTCAAATTCCTCTAGTGTCTTTCTTTTCTGCTTGCCCTCTAGGAATTGAGGCTTCCAAAGTACTGCTTTTCAGAAAGAGTTTGTGCCTCACAGCTCTTTCCGCAGTAATCCACTATTATTTATATGGTGCTTTGCTGGATGTGATGGATAGGGGACAGTCCATAATATTCTGATTAAGTCCTAATCTTTTAGTGAACCTATGTCTTGGGACTCTGGAATTTATAAATGTTTCAGTTAATCTTCCACTAGTATAGCTCTCCCACTTATCCTTACCTTAGTTGTAGTGTTCCTAACTTATTTCTGTGAAACCTTGTCCTTCCTTGACTATAGTTTTTATTTCTTAACATTTCCCCTCTTACTTTATAGAGGAAGCCTAGAGGTGGCTTGAATGGAGGAAAATTCCCTTACTCTAGCCGAGATAAAGTAAGGGAACTATGCTCTGGTGAAGTCCTGGAGGGCATGCTGATGCTACATCTAAGTCTTTGGTTTTACTATATTGAGTCTTCCTTGCCTTGGCAGCGTCATGAGGGGATGTTTCTTGGATCTTTACCATGGGGACTTACTGGAGTTCTTTAGGTAAAGAAAATATAATAGCCCCCAAGGCTGTGGCCCCAAGATTTTCTTATTCTCAGAATAGTCCACACTCAGCTTCCAAAGATTGATCAAAAGTACCATTTAAGTCTTCCTAGTGTGTTTGTAGTCAGGTAGCCAGAACCTGCAGCTGGGGAAAACGACCTTAAGTCACATGTCTCAGCCAATAAGAAACAATGAGCGAATAGACCCATAAGCGCAGGAGAGATATAAGTGGGCCCAGGAAAAGTCCATAAAGCTGTGTTTGTGCAGTAGTTAAAAGAGCTGTCCTATAGTTAACTTTTCCTCATTATCATAGTAAAAAACACACACCTCGGTGGATATTTAAGATGTTAATGAGACCTGTGACGCATGAAGCATCATGTAGGTACACTGCGCAGAGAAGGGCCCTCCTCAACATACTTTGAGAGGGAAAAGGAAAGAGAAAGGAGGGGCCTCTAACCTGGGGATCTCATAAAAACACTATACCCATAAATCTCAGGATGACACATCCATTCTGCTCTGGTGTGCTCCTTTGATGCATCAAGTTTTCACTTTAATAAGCTTTTCTCTCTGCAAAATTGTTTTGCCCACTTTCTTGATTTCTATCCTGAGTGGGACAAGGCCCCCTGTGCCAATAACACTGACACTTTGAGACTTTAACGACTTTGGATCCAGGTAAGTAGATCATAGTTACTGTGTCTTTCAACAAGGAGTATTGATTATTTTGGAGTGGAATTTTGAGAAATAAGATTGACTTGTGAATTGCTCATTGCAGCAAAAGTGCCTTCGACTAAATTAAATACCCCTTAAGTGCTGGGAATACCCATTATTCATCTTTATTCACCCAAACACTTCATACCGAGTCTCAAATTTAATAAGCTTTCAATATATATTTGATTGATTTGCTTGTTAAAGTCAGTCATTGAAGATAACCAGGGTTTCTGTTTAACGGTGGCCTATAGTGGTCACACAGGTAAGCCTAAATAATACTAACATCATCTTCTCATGATACCTTAATGCTTATGGAACTCTTTCACACCCCTTAAATCGATTTATTCTTGCAATCGCAGTATGAGGTGAGAAAGGATATTTGGTTTCATTAAATCAATGAATCAGGCTGGAATTTTTACCTCAGTTTTACTAAGGTAAAAATAGAACATTATTGAATTTTGTTAATGAATTACCCATTTTAACACATCTATTAAGAGAATTTATTATAAGAAAACAGTTATTTCCACTAAAAAATGCTTGACGCACATGGCAAACATTCACAATTATATATCATGAATCACAAGTGGTTTATGTCATCTTTTATTTCAATTATTTTACTTCTATAATTGGCTATTGCCTTATTCACATTTGAAAGTGAGAATACATCTAATAAACCAATATAGTCTACTTATAACATAACGAGTTTTAAAGCAATCTCCTGAAATCATATTTAAAGCATATTTTAAAGGAAGAAGCTTAGCTGAACACTTAAAAAGAATAAACTGAAACGTGGTAGAATTTTACTCTCTGTCTAGAGGATTTTTCAGCACTTCACTCTAAAGGCCAGGTTTTTAGAGTAGTTAGCAGCTGTGATTACAGGAAATATTACATAATTCAGGGCACGGTTATGTGAACTTTAAGGCATTTTTCACAAATTTTAAGATGCCATCTATTTTTCTTGCCACCTATTTTTACTTGATCTTTTAAAGTAATCTTTACTATACATTATACTGAATACTCATTTTTTTTAAAGACCCAAAAGAAAAACACATATCTACCTTCTTTTTCCCATTCTGTACAATTTATAAGCTGTACTTCAGTGGTCTTTATGTTTTGCAACTTAGTTTAATCACAGGTCTAATAAGGGCAAGCAAAAGTATTAAAAACTCATTGGTGTTTATTAATACAAGATTTCTGTCATTTTACTATATAACTCCCTTTAAAGAGGAGAAATCTACAGATTTCTCATAACCCAGGTATACATTTACATCTTAAATATTAGGAAGAGTGTGCTAACTACTTTTTGATATTTCTTCCTCAGTTTTTGTAGTTTAAATGATATATAACAATAACAATAACAGCAACAATAATGATACATCTGTAAGAAAGTCCAAATTCAGCTTGTGTATTAAAATTGAATCAGAAATCTTACTTATCGTTTTTGCATTTTGAAAAGCAAAATCAAAAGACAAAAGAACATAGCCTCTCCCAAATTCTTTTCTGTTTTACACAGATGACCTCAAGCTGTTTATTCTATAAACTGGTTTATGATGATTCAAATCTTATATCGAAATCAAAGTACATTCAATTATAAACTCAAGGACAATGATGATATCTAAAAATTTCTATATAACCAGGGTATTCTAGTTATATAAATAATTGCTTTTAGTGTGAATAAACATTGTGTCTAGGTTAACTAAATTTTATTTTGATCAACCAAGTTTTCTTATCTTCCTGTTTAATATGATATTAATTAGTAAGAAGAAGTTATTCCATAACTTATTTTTCTTCCCCATTATTTAAGATTTTGCAGAAATACATCACCTCCAGTGTGCATACAATTTGCACATATACCCAACTATTTTATCCCCAAGAACAGTTTTGTCTTTCAAGTGAAAACTTAATATTGATAAACATTAGCAAGACAAAACAAGTAGTATAAGAGAAAGAACATGCATCATGAAACCAAAAAGTTTTCAGGGATAGATAGCCTGAATTCATTTTGCCTATTTGAGATGTTTTAAAATTTTTAAGTGAGGAAAGGGATAATATCTCTACTTATTAGCTCAATTCACTGATGGCAATGAATTTTAGAACCTATGTAATAAACTTTTAGAACTATTCAACATAAAGAATTAAATGAAGATAAATTACTATTATTATTATTATTATTACATTAGACATCACCTTTAAAATATAGACAAAAAGACCTTAGAAATTGTCAATAATATTCTTTTGAGAATATTTTTTTTATTTCAAATCTCCTTCTAAAGAGGATTTTACATTGAATTTCAAATTAATTGCTGTTATACACAGTGTCTTAAAAGAGGTTTTGGAGATTAGAGTACATTTCCCCTAAACAAGACTTGAAATTCTTTCAAAACCCTTTAAAAAAAACTTTTTGGAATCTCAAACTTTTATTATATTATATTTAATATTAAATTTGAAAACAGAATAAAGAAAATAATATTTTAAAGATGACTCAAAGCCTTTCCAATGTTGGGGTCCAAGTTTAGGCTCTGCAGAGTGTATGTTTCCACAGCTGCAGATGGTAGCATCACTCACACTTCATCGGCATCACGATCTGTTCAACACACATCTACACATATAGCTTTGACACCGTTAGAAAGGGACTAAAAAATCCAAATATTTTTACAGTAAATATTATATTTTTTCAGGAATATAAGTTGTCTAATATGTTATTTCGATAAATGGAATTTTAAAATAATAATTCTTTATATATAGGGTAAAAACAGTTTATAGCATCTCTAAGGAGAAATTTGGGTGTAATTTATAAATAAAACTGAAGAATACAAATAGTCCCAAAGTTATAGTAGATTTATTCTTCATGGTTAAATATTATTTTAAAAATACCTCAGAGTCATTGAAATATGCACATTTTTTTTACATTTGCACAAGGTCTAAGATTCCCTATTTTCACAATATAGTGATGAAATTTTCACAATATAAATATATGTATTTTATATATGATATGTGCATATAATACATAAATATAAAAATCTATTTTATTATTACTATTTGTTATTTTAAAATATTCAAAGAGTAAATCTAATAAATCTATTAGATTGGGCAATATTTTTAATCAATCATTTGGATAATGGTGAAAAGGAAAGCACACTTTTAGATTGCAAGTGATACAAAATGAGGGAGTTTTAGTTTACATTTTTTAATAAGTATTTGAGAAAGAAATATGCCAACATTAAAGGAATATAGCTTTAGAAAGCAATGTAAATTTTTGCAGCTAGATGACTATGTTAGGCTGAATAATAACCCTTCTCCAATAGAGAAACAAGTCATAACTTTTGGAAATTGTGAATATAATGCTTTACATGGAAAAGGAACTTTGCAGTTGTGATAAATGAGTATCTTGAAGAGATTATCCCAGATTTTTTGGGTGGGTCCAGTGCAATCTCAAGGGTTTATATAAAGGGGAAGTGAAAAGGTCAGAATTATAGAGAGATGATTTGAGAAGGAAACAGAGGTCACAGAGAAAAGAGGCCGTGCTGATGGCTTCTAAGATGGAGGAAGGGGCTATGGACATGGAGTATGGGTGGCCTTTAGAAGCTGGAAACAACATAAAAACAAATTCTCCCATAGAGTCCCCAGAAAAAATATAGTGAAGTGGACTCATTAGATTTCTAACCTCCAGAACTGTAAAAAATAAAATAAATTTGTGTTGCTTTAAGATACTATGTTCATGGTAACTTGTTCCATAAACAATAGGAAATTACAATTCAAATTAGTGAGTATTAAATGGGGTCTGTGTTTAAGCTGTTCATATGAAAAAGTTCTAAGTTCAATAAACATTTATTAAACATATTATTTAAAATATTTGACACTGAGGATGCAAAGATAAACTAGGGAGAGTATCTACCTTCAAAGATCTGAAAACAAACAACATTTACATATAGTATGGTAAATATGGTGAAGTTATAGGGTCAGGGAGAAGCCACCAAAACTCAGATGGGTAGATAAGAAGTGAACGGTTTTGTAGGAGATGCTAGGTTCTGGGAAATACATGGGTAACAACATAGAGAGAAGGCTTTTTTGGGCTGAACAGTGTGGATAAAGACACCAAGACATTAAACATCTATGAGTATGTAATGAAAATATGCAGTCTGTCATTCTTTGAGTATAAATTATTTGTGAGTAGTGGCCTGAAGTAGAGCTGAAGATGACAAAAGTCTTTGCATGTTGCCTGAGTTCTATTTACAGATAATAGAAGTGACCAAAGGCTTTTTAAGAGATGAGGATCAAAAGCCTGATTTATACATTGAAGGAGAAACTCCAATGGTAGAGAATGCTTGGAGTTAGGGAAGACAATTTGAAGGCTATAGCAATTGTGCAAATCAGAAACAACAAAGCCCTGCTTTAAAGCAGTGATTGCAATAATATGAGTAAGGAACAGTTTTGAGAATAAACAGGTAAAACTGGAAAACAGTGACTAGTTAGATTTGAATGTATAAATTTGAGTTTTCTGGCTTGGGCAAATAGTCAACAGATCATAAATAAATTTGGAAATAGTTTAGAAGAGAAGTAATATGGTAAATTCATATTCTGAGGAAAAAATGATAAATTCAGTTTTTGACATAAAAAGTTTTAGATGTCCACTAGAAGGCCAAGTGAAAATGTTTCATAAGCAGATTTATACATGCACCTGAATTTTTGTGGATATAACACAGCGATCATGGCTGGAAATTTTGATGTAATAATAATAAAAGATTGGATACAATTGCCAAAACCAAAATATCTATGAATAAGAAAAGCAGAGGAAAAATAAAATACAACCAAAGAATTCTAACATTTGTTGTGAGAATAGAGGAAATCAGTGAAGCAGAAAATTTCAGAAAAAAGTAATAAATTAAAAGTTTTGAGACTTTAATTATGTAAAGAATAGTAAAAAGCTTCATATAATTTCAGTAAGAAAAAATTTACAGATACTGAGAACATGGATAATATTGTTTATGATGGTTTCAATGGTATGAGTGGAAGTCATAAGACAAAGGTCTGGACAATGGCTCAGTGTAGAGGAAATTCTTACAATAAGTATAGTTTGCTCGATCAAGAATCAGTGCTGAAAAAGGAAAGAGGGTAGTATTGATGAGAAGCAATCAAAGGAGATTTTTTTTCTTTACTTTCTTTTGTCATGGGGAAGACTTAATTAGACTAATGTGAAATAATCAGGAAGAAGAAATTTAAAAATGGGAAGAGAAAAAGCTAATTCTTTAGCCAAGAATAAATGTAGACATGGAAGAATTTATATTGGCTGGAGTGAGAGTGACCTTATCATCTGAAAATGAAGAAAAAGAAAAAGGGACAGTTGTTTGTGATGGGTGATGGTGAGAAGTAGAGACAGTTAATTCATACACCATTCATGGAGAGTTCTTCAACACCTTCTATAAAGGAGGAAGTGAAATCATCTATGTAGATAAAAACCATTAGTAAAACAGAGTAGTCACCTAGGATAAATAAAAATTTAACTGGAAAAAAGACAAACTAAACGATTGCCAATAACAATAGTGTCTCACAGGGTTGGGAATGAAAATATGGTTATCTCACCAGTGACAGAGTTATGGGAAGAAAGAAAGCAAATCAGGGTGGTAATTTTGTAGAATGGGTATATCAGGATTAAATTTAACTGCATGTAATAGGAAAATATCAAATAAGTGACAAAACGATTAGGATTCAGAGGACTAGGAGGTATCCAAAGTTTCTGACTGGAATTTTGATGCCTACACAGTCTCAGGAGACTCAGCTCTATGCCATTTGGTAGAGGCTTCTCCTCAATGGCTGCTTCTTCATACACATTCTTGGAAATGTGGCCTGTGAAAAGCTACATCTTTCACTTGACAAGAAATTCAAACACACAAGGTGACAGCCAGAAAAACGAATGCTATTTTAGCCTACACCAGTAGAAATAGAGTCTATAAAAAAGAAAATAATCTGTGTTCTCTGACTTAGCAAGACCATGCCAGAATTTTGTACTCATTTCTAGACAATGCATTTTGAAATAGGACACTGGCTGATCAGGACATATCCAAATAAGGGGGAGGGGAATTAATGATGAGAGATTTGGGGGAGAAAATGCTAGGAATATTGATTGAAGACAGAAAAAGAAAATGTATGGGAAAATGATTAATTACTTTTAAATATTGAACTGATAATATATAAATTTGATTAGATATATTTGCTATAACCGTAAAGGAAAGATTTAGACCACTGGACAGAAATTATATTGATTCAAGTTTAAGCATAAAGATAAAACACATCTAGGAATAGTAGAGTTCCTGTGTTGAATGGATTCATTTATGAGGTTGTGAGATTGCTAGTACAGGAATAGTTCAGGCAGAGACTTGTGAATGTCAATCAATAATGTAGTGCGCAGTAGAAAACTCCTGAAATGGAGAGGAAATTAAACTAGAATTCTTTCAAGAATATTGCCTACCTGCTTCTAATATTCTAAGAGATACCATCCCTTCTACAAAGCTTTTTAGAAGTAGTGTATATATTAATATCTCTAAATATGTGCTATGAAATATTACAGACTGAAGAGTCGGAGATGTGAGTTCTAGTGCTGAATTTGATTTAAAAAACTAAATCTGAGTAAATGATTTAAACTTTCTGAATTTCGTTTCTATTTAGTTTATTGTATCATGAAATTTTTGGTAAAGTATTAATACCTAAGATCCTTTCTGTTTATATGAATCTATATTAGTTTAGTAAAGACAAGTATTCTAACAAATTACATCTTTATATGGTATTGATATAGTTTAATATCAAAACAAAATCATACACACAGGTGTGCACACATATCATTTATTTGTATGCCTGCTTCTCCCTTTGAACTATTAAGATCTCAAGGATAAAGGAGACGTCTTATCCATATTTAATTCAAATAGTGCTTACTAAAATATCTTACATATAGTAGGTCCTAAATACATATTTCTTCACTTAACAATACTTATGCTCTATCTCATACTCACCACATGAGGTTGGGGAACTTAGTAAAATAAATTCAGTTGAAGAACACTTCAGATTTTATTTTGGTTGGGGCAGAAGAGAGAAGAAGAGAAAAGAAAATTCTAATGCCATTCAAACTGATATAACAATAACACTTACTTTCTACGAAGATAATTTCAGTGAGTTACTTGGCCACATGAGCTGGAACACATACATGGAACATATTTGATAGCTACTCTTAGATCAAACAATATTCTGTACAAAGTGGGTACCTGTCTTCTGTTTCACTGCATATTATGAACTCTACACTAAAACACAAGAGGACACTTTGCTTTTCTTCTATTTTACGGAGGACAGAGTTGAATATTGGAAAGAACATTATGCTTAGAATGAGATAATCATAGATGTCACCCTGCATTCCTTACCTTCTAAGTATGTGATTTTAAACAAACCAATAGAATTCTGTAGAACCTTGTCTATGTAATAACCACTGGTATACACAGCTCCTAGGATTTTTCTTAGAGTGAAATGAGATGATGCATGTGAAACCACCCAGTCCAGTTTCAGGCACAAGGTACATATACAATCTATGTCACCTATGGATCAAATGACAAAGTTTAACTCACACTTTTTGTTTTGCAAAATTTATTTTAAGGTTCAGGGTGTGAGCCTCAGGCTCCTGCCTTCACAGAGAACTCAGACGCTGTGCAAAGGGCTTGAGGTATAGGGGCATTTCAGAATAAAAATCAGTACTTAAAAATTTATGATTTTCTCATCTCTTCCTGTAACACATATGAATGCTTTTCTAGTTTTATTAAACAATTTGTTCTGATTTCTGCAACATAGATTACATTTTCCCTTGAGGCTATTAATGGAGAGAGATGTTATGAATTCTTATAGTCAATTTATTATTTTCTTTTTAGTACCTTACTACATTTTATCTATCTATCTATCTATCCATCTATCTATCTATCTATTATCTATCTATCATCTATCTATTTATTTTATTATGGTGACATTAGTTAACAAAATCCAGTAAGTTTCAGGTTTACAATCAACAGCAAGGAATATATATATTGCATTGTATGTTCACAGCCCATAGTTAGAGTTCTTTCTATCTATTAATAGGGTCAGTTTATCTATTCAGTTGTTTAAACATTTTTCTTGCATACAATTTTTTTTTCATATTAACTTGAATTATCAATGGTAAGTTTCTTTAGAATATTTATAGTTTTTATTCTCTAATATATGTCTAAAATGAAATCTTTTTGAGAAATTTGGCCATTTCTAATCTCTCAAACAACATTTTTCTATTTTAATTATGGATGTTAAATGTCATTATTATTTATTTGTATGACATATTATGCTTTGCAAAATTTGTTCTCAAGATTTTCATAGTGTGATTTTTCTTAGGGCTGGTGCCTTAGTTTTCACAGGTCTATTTTACACTTCGGGACACTAAAAAACCACTTCTTATCCTTAATTGGTGAATATACTTGGAGAAACACTTTGGTTTCCACTTTATTAGGCAGCAAAGTGAACAGAAGAGAAATCTGACCTCTGTCTCTTTTAGAAAAAAAAAAAGACACTTCTAGTACTCTGAGAAATGTATTATTCTTCTTTACGGACCAAGTGTTTCGAGTATTTCTTCTATCTGGAATACAGACACGTTTCTGTCATAATTTTCACATTTATCAGTTTTGTATGCACAAAATGAGACAAATTTGCTAAATTAAACAATTCATCTGAAAATTTAATGAAGTGCTGATGAGAGTTGTTTAAATGATCGCCTGCTCATGCATCAAGCTACTGAGTATATATTAAGTCACACTTTTTTATTTCTATAGTTGTGAAAAAAATTACTTTTTTACATATTACAGGATTTATAAAATAGTGGATTTCTCAAAGGTTGATACATTTAATTAGATTTTACACATATGAAATAATCTTAACTATGCAATAAACTAACATTTTTAAGTTTATAGTTCTTGAAGTCTTATCTTTATTGTTTTGATGACTAATGATTCTTACTCTACAGAATAAATACCTTTTCTATGTATCTATATAAAACATGGATGAAATTTATAATTCAAATTTAAATATATTTCTCTTTTTTAAAGGTGTTAATCAATCTTAGGGGGAAAAAAAACTCTTTAAAGTTTCCCAAATATCATGCATTAATTTACTCATATTATCTCTTTCTTATCTACCAAAGATAGCTGAGAGCCTACCTGATTATATTAAATTAATTTAAAACTTTGTTCATTCTCTATATAATTATATCTATAAACGTTTCTTAATCTACATTTAGAAGATGCGAGAGGAATGTGATTTTCATATGCTTGATTTCCAGCATTTAATTTGAAAAGAAACAATGAAATTCATTCTGAACTAATTTTTCAAACATATCGTCCAGCTGGGATTACTTCAGAAGAAGGCTGTGTTTTAGAAGTATCAGGAGAACTGCAGTTATACACTCCTTTTCAAACAGATTTAGTAAGTATAGTCAGCTGATGTTGAACAGTCTTATAAAAGCAAAATGAGGATAACACATACCTCACTGGTACTTTGATAATTAAATAAGTAAATGCATGTGGGACTTCTGTGTACTTAGGAATACAATATTGAACAGCCGCATTACCATTTTGCAAAACTACTCATATAGACTAGAAGATATATTGAAATCTTTAGTGAACTTGAAAAATCTTTTAACTGGCCTAGGAAAGCCTGTGAAAACCCAAACTATAAAGCAACGAGAACATTGAATAAAATATAGAAAGGTACTGTGGTGGGCTGAATGATGGCTCCAAAGATGTCTAGATCCCAATCCCTAGAAACTGTGAATATGCAAACTTTCATGGTAAAGGTAAAGGGATTTTGCCTATGTTAGTATCTGTAAATTAGGGATCTTGAAATAAATGGATTACTCTGGATTATCCATGTAGACCCGATATAATTGCAAAGTTCTTATAAGAAGTAGACAGAATGCAAGAAGTTGGAGCAGAGTGAGGAAGGGGTCATACATCAAGGACTGCAGCAGCCTCGAGAACCTGAAAACTCAAGGAAACGGATTTTCCCCTCAGCCTCCAGAAGAAACTGATCCTGCTGACATCTTCGTTTTAGCCTAATCAAGACTGATTTTGGACTTCCGTTCTTCAGAACCATATGATAATAAATCAGTGTTGTTTTAAGCCACTAAACTCATGGTAATTTGTTACAACAATAACAGAAAATTAATACAACTCTTTTAAAATATCTTCCCACCTAGTTCTCTAAAGAGTGAAATATACCAAAATTGTTGTCTATATTCATTCAGTGATTTCATGTCAACTACTGGCTTCACACACACACAGACATACTCGTGTGCACACATAGAAGAATCTCGGTGCCTCTAGCTGATTGGATTGACAGGCTACAGCCTGCAAGCCAAATTTGCATGACCAACCTCTTTGTACAGCAGTGAGCTAAGAATGCTTTTACAAATGAACATTTGTGATTGATTCGATTATAGGGAACACTAACTCTAAGCCACAACTCAGTAAAATGTTATCTCCTTAAGAAAAAAAGTCATTGCTTCTCATTAGTAGATTGTTTTATAAAACATTTTATTCAATTATTTTGTTATATTTCGAATTTCCTCAAAAAATTGTGAAACTTTGTTTTTTCTCTTGCTCTGTAAGTACTTATATAATATTCTGATTTCGCTGCTTGGCCTGCAAAGCCTCATCGTTCTTTAGAAAAGAAGTTCGCTGACACTGATTCAGCTAATGGATTCACGTTAAGGCAAGAACATTCATTCGTAGCATATGTTTTCCCTCTTGTCTTGTCTCAGTATATGATGGTACTACATGCAATTCCTGAAGGTATGCTAATGAGAAAATTAAGCAATGTGATACCAACCAGTATTCTAAAAAAAATATTACAGTAATTTCCTGAAGTTATTGAAATAGGAAATCCTGTTGAAAAGCTTGCCTTCATAAGGATTGTAGAAAATGAAGGTCTTTACGTGATAAGTAATGAATTTAAACTCAGCAGTAAGTCAGTGAAGGAGGCAATTTTGAACACAAATGAATTTGAGTATAACCTCTTTCCTTACAGCACATAGCTGAAGCTGCATATTTCAAGGATGACGTTCAATCAAAAAGTTCAATTTATTTTCAAACTACAGGTGAAAGAGAAACAATGTCACAAACCTACTGTCACTCTAAATTCCTTTTTAATGCTTTTTCATAAGGCTAGTCTTAAACTGGCTATGTACTGGGGAATGCTGGCTGAAGAAGGGATTCCAGAGGTAGAAAAAAGTGCTTTTGAGATCAATTTCCTTTTAAAAAATATTCAATGAGCATCGAGGAAAATTTTAGGAATTATTTGTAGGAAATTAAATATAGAGCAATCTCTATCTACATGTCACCAACCATTTTATATGGGCCAAGATCATTGAACTAGTGATATTTTACAGAAATAGGCCATGTTCTTAGGGGCTCAGCAATATTATCTATATATATTAAGCCACAGAATGTAATTTTTTTTTTTTTAATGTGAATAAAAAGTAGTCATTGAAGATTTTGGGCCAATCGATTGCTTTCAAATCTTTAAATTTTATCACCTGCTATGTTTCCAGCACAATACTACAGATGTAGAGACAACCTCTTGTTGCTTGCTCTTTCTTTTACTAGACCGGCACTGTATAAATGTGGCTATTGAGCATGTAAAATGTGGCTCATTTAAGTTGAGATATAGTGAAAATTTCAGATTTAGCATAAAAAAGGGATGAAAACACTTTATTCATTATTTTATATTGACCATACATATGTGCCTAATATATGTCAGTCACAATAAGAAAATTTAGGGTAGCCTGCTGCCATCACATCCCGATGTCATAGAAATTCTTCCGTATCTGTATTTAGAAAGGCCAAATACATTTTGATGGCACTTGAATCCTTGATGGAGAAAAATATATTCATAACATTTGGATTATGATTAAATAAACCTAAAAAAGACTATAATAGATCTAGCCACCATTAATTTTTAAAGTCCCTATTTCCCAAACTATAGCTTGAAAACTCTGCTATTTTTTTTTCCTTCAAAATATGAATTGTTAAAAATAATATTCTGGAAGAGTGGGTAGGAAGTTTGCAAACATCCTGCCCCTTGGTCTACTCAGTTTTTCTTCAAAGACAGTCCTCAAAAGACCTGCACCAGAATTTTGAGTTGTGTTTCTGAAACATGAGGGACCTATCTCTCTTCTTCATCCACTTAGTCAGACTCTCTGCAGTTGTCTCCTAGAAATATGTATTTAACCACCACTCAGCTCATTCTTAAGCACACTAAAGTTTAAGGATCATCAGTCTAGATTTTAAACTTTCATCTAGGTAGTCATCAATAAATTGTATACTGAGACAATTTTTTTTCATACTCTGCAAGTTGCTTTCAGCAAACTGAGCTGAATAAGTATATGTTCACCTTGCTTCCAAGGATGTAGTAAATAATCACTTTCTTGTTTTTATTGACTTTAGCACTGCATACTGTTCAGAATGTCACCAATTTTATCTCTTACTGTCCCATTAAATGGGCCCAGAGGATTACTGTGTCCCAGAGCTGAGAGCTAGGAAGGCTTTGCTTCCCCTGAGTCAATAGTATGTATGTATTCATGTGCGTATACACTTGTGCCCATTCTATGTACATGAAACTTTTGTAATTGGAGTGCATTTCGGCTTGCCACTTCTGCTTGCTTAATTTTACTGACTTTCATTTCTTATCTGTCTTTTAGATTTGCGCTATTTGGCATATTGTAGGTGTCTATAACTCATTGTAAAGACTTTTTGAAATAAGACATAGTATAGGTTAAGTGAACAAGCAAACAAAAAAAGAATAAAATAAGTCTGAAAGTACTTAAGTAGCAGGTGCTACTTTTGGATTTTTTGTGTGCTTTAAAAATAAAAATTAAGAATTTATTTGCATTTTCAAGTAACTCATCTCCAGTGAAAAATGTTACCTAGCACCAGGAGGAGAAATGGTAACATTAGGGCTAACGATTTTCTAAATTTCTAGATGTTAAAGTCAGGTTATTAAACATATTAACAGCCTTCCATTCATGTTGTTTTAGTTGAGAAAGGCAATCTCAAATTCAGTCAGGGATAGAAAAGTGGCCTCTTTGTGAGATCAACTGCTCTAGTCGTCTAAAGGTCAATGACATCTGCCCTTTTGTAAACCACTTATAAAGCATGGGGGCAGAGCATCTGTGAACTTATCTTCCTGGCCTTTCTATAAATAAATCACCTTATTAAGAGGCACGGAAAGCAAATGATGTTTATGTCAGCGAAGATGATTTAGAACACTGTAATAAAGTGAGTTGTTTCTAGTGTGATTTGAGGAGTAATCAAAATGGGGTAGAGTCAGAAATATTACTGCACTTGAATTTTCAAATATGTAACTTTAAAAAATGTATATATTTTTTATTTTTTCACCACTGAGATTCGGAAAATGTTTTGTCAGGTCAGCATATGTTAGAGGTCTTTTTCAGATTATCTGAGTAATTTCACAGAATGGTGGTAAATGCATTTTTATTTTGATAGTAGATATAAATATAGATGATTTTAAGATAGAAAGTTTATAATTTTGGATTTCTTCTTTTTCAAAAACATGCTATTAAAAAAGAATAGGCCCCATGTAAAAAGAGTTTGCTTATACATGTAAAGTTCAAGCACAATTAGAAAATTGTGTAGAGTTGATCAAAAATCTTTATTGTGAAATAACTTTAGGTATACATAGGCCAAAAGTTAAAAGAAAAACAGTTCCTAGTTGTCTTATGACACATAATGCCATTTCACATTCTAACAGTGTGAAAATACTCTCCAGTTGTGGTTGAATAATTTTCTGTCTTATACATGTAACCTTGGCTTGAATTTCCTCTATGTCATATTATCTGGAAGAATAATAACATATTTTTGTAGTTTTCTTCTTAATGGCAATATATTCACATTTATTAAAAGTTAAGATTACAGTAGGAATTTACAAACACACTATAAATGTTTTTACTTTCAAAGATGAATGATACAGGCTTATCTTTTTTGTTGTTATTATTAGAAATATAATCAATGATATCCTATCAACGCATGTTTAAAAGTATTCATTGTCTGTATAACAAATACTCAAGAAAAAAATATAGCACTATTGAGATATTTCTTTAGAGATACAAAGAGAAACTCTTACTTGTGAAAGAAACCTTTATGATAACACTAATAAAATAGTAATGGCAGTAATATACTCATTAAATAACGGAGCTAACACTCATTTAATTTTAATCTGTGAGGAATCTTTTCATCATTTTAGTGGTGTGTGTGTACAGTGTGCGTGTGTGTAAAGAGAAAGCTTTTATTTTGTACACCAATGTAAATGCTGAGTAAATACTACATTCTATTTTAGGAGTTACATTTAAAATAAAATTTACCTAAATCTAGAAGCAAACAAACATTTTCAGCATATATACTATTTAATTTTCTAAGTTGCCACATTGTGTCATTCTGCAACATTGTCACAGAAAGAAAAGGTCTCTTGTGTGAAATAAGAAGGCTATATTGCACAATCAGCACACTACCAAGTACTGCAGATACTTTCTCTGCTGATCAGAAGTAGCAAGGTTTCACACTGATTTAATCTTTGACCTTTTAACGTGACCATTATTTTGGGTATTCCGTGCTTTGGCACCTGTTAACTTGAAATTCCACAAAGACTATAAATCTCCTTTCATTGGCTATCGATTGAACATCAGATTGTAGCAATTTTTAGCTACTATTAACTGAGTCTGCATTCAAATTGTTGACCTGTAGGTCAGGGGCCCATTACTAGTCCCTGGAGCAATTCGGTTTCCTAGTTATTATGTGTCATTTAGTAGGCTTGATTCATATGCATATCTTTTAGCAGCATCAATAGAAGTTCTGCCTGGGGATCAAGAATGATGAAGGGCCCAGATTTTATTGCAGAAATATAATAGAAGAGCTGGATTAGTTTTGTAATTTCGAGATGTGACATCTCATTGATTATGAAGAAGGATCTATGTACACATAAAAACCAATGCGGGCATAGCACAAATTACACATGAGACAAACACACAGTTTTATGGGAATATGGAATCGGAGAAATTTTTCTCGCTCTCTAATGCAATCAATGTGTTTATGTAAGTGATCTATGCCATTTTTAATTCTAATTTTCTAGAAAAATCTCTCTATTTTAATAGACTTTTTACTAAACCTGATTTTTATAGAAACTATTTGCAGCAAAGGCATTTATGTTAGTAAAATAATGCGGTATATTAGAAAGTTTTGAGACAATATTTTTGAGCAATAGCATTAGTAGTTATATGGATAGTTTTAAGGAAATGCATTCTATTAGATTAGTTTTGTGTATAAGGAAGAAAGTCACAGAATTTATTAAAAAGTAGAAATATAACAAGAGGCATAGAGAGTAAATATTCGGGGCTGTATTAGAGAGCAATATGAATAAAGATTTTCCATTTTTACTGAAGATACATTGTGTAGCTTTGGTAAGAGATAAGTAAGTTAGGTTTAAGATGGAATATGTTAAAGAAAAAAATGGTCAAATGTCAGCTAATAAAAAATGGCAATAATAACAACCTGCATTTCTAGGACTGATTATAAGCTAGGTATTATTCAATGCACTTAACATGCATTAACCCATTTAAAACTCAAAAAGCACAACAGAACAAACATGAATTAATTATTATTATTGTCCCCAATCTTTAAGAAGAGACAGAAGAGGCACAGACACAGTAAATCATTTGCCCAGGATTATATTTTTTGGTAAATCATGAAGCCCAGATGTGAAAGCAGGCAGTCATCCTGCAGAGCCTAAAGTCTTAACCTCGCAGTTTGGCATTCTTTATACACTACAACTGAGAATTACCGTAAAAATCAATCTCATTATTTCTCTCAGAATGATTTGCTAATCCTCATTTTCTAATTTCTATTACTAGATAATAATAGAATTCTCCTTATCCTCTAAGTCTGATCTTTAGCTATCTTTGGCTCCTTCTCCTCCTCCATGCCCCCACATTGAATAACTCATAAAGTCCTGTGTCTGACACCTGGGATGTCGATTCCTCCCCTCATTTTCTCCTGCTGCACGCTGAAACTACATCTTCATTACCTTTCCCCTGGAAGACTGCAAAATACTCTTAGGTTATCTGCTCTCCTGACCCAAGATGAATCATTTTAGGGCTCAATTATGGTTGTGTCACTTCTTTCCCTCAAACCTCCAAAAAAGCTTCTATTGTCAATGACATACGTTTAAAAATATCTTAGCCTGAAATTCAGTGTCTTCTGTGACCTTCTGACTCATTTCCTTCTGGCCTTCCATATAATCTGATGTGTATTTTTTTAATCAAACTGGATTATTCATACTTTTAGAGCATGCGCTCTGATATTTCCGCCTCTGCTCTTTTGCCCATATCCTTTCTTCATGGGAAATGTAGATGACCCTGTGTGACAAACTTCCATGCTTTTCAGTGATGCCCTTTCCAATCTCAGTGATCAGCTCTGAACTTTTTGCTCTGTGACTTTCAAATATTCAGTGTTTATAACCCTTTTATGCTATTATCTACCTTTTCTCATTGTGGTCTATTAACAGAACCATTTATGCTAGAGGAGACTTAATGGATTATTAAGTACTTTGTCAGAATTACCTGTGCACTTAACTAAAATTTCACATTCCATCTATTATCCAATATATACTAAATGAGAATGTGTGGCATCTACAAGTCATATAACCCAACAATGTTATATCCTTCCAAAAGGGGTGTTTGTCTCTAATTCACACAAAGAACAGCAACAATCATGGTGACTCCTCACCCTTTTATTTGACAGTTGTTCTGTGTCCCTTCCTACCCTTTAATTCTAAACCTGGTTCACTGATTTAATCACTCTTATGACAGGATGGGTAATAAAACCAGACGGGCCATGTTTCCACTACATTCTTTAATTTACTGCATGACATATCACAGACCATCTAATGGGTTTCCTATTTGAGAAGTGTAGTTAATGAGTCATATTTTATTTTCCTTCAACCCCACCACTCCCAATGTCCTTATTAGTAAAATCACATTTAGAATCCAGACAGCAAAGTGGACTCAGAAAAAGTATACTTTTTCCACCCAAGCCCAGAGAGAATGTTCTTATAGTTAGAATTTCATATTTAACCTCTTAATCATGATGTTTTCTATTGTTTCTATGGACAAAACTGTCTCCAAGTTGAAGTGTTCTTTGTGTTCCTACTTGAGAAGTCTTAGATGCTGAGTTTTAATCTAAAAAAGCAAACATCATTACACAGTATAACTTGTGAGGTGTTCATGTCTTGCGCCTTCATATATGCCACTGGGGTGTACCTAGTAGTTTCCTGATCCAAATAATGGATCTTTCGCTCAAAGTGTGAGAATGCTAACATTACACACCATTGGTGAAGCTCACTTCATTATCTTCTTCACTTGAGAATAAAGAATGAAAACTCTTTTATTCTATTTAGAACATCCAACAAACCTCATATGCTCTGCTCTGCTTATTTAGAACTAACTCACTGAGAATAACAAAAGGGAATATTAGAAAAAGGCGATTTGTGAAAACTTCTTAGCAATTAGGTAAACAATGAGAACCGGTTCAGTTTATCTTGCTGCACAAAGTATAAAAGGTAATAATATCAGTAGTTGAGGGATTTCAACAAAGGTTACTTCAAAGCTATCTTTTGACAGATATAATTTTCTCTTTAGTGCAATTCGTTGCATCTTATGTTGATTTTTTTAAACTGAAAGTTTATAAAAGAAATACAATTGTAGTTACAGATACCTCAGTTGATTATGTACACTTTTAAAATATAAATACAGTATTGGCTTTATTTAAAAAAAAAAAAAAATACATTTTGATCCAAAAATGCTTTCACATAGAACAAGTTTTCTAGTAAACGTGAAATGGTTCAGAAATACTGGATCTTTCAGTTATGATGGTTATTAAAAAGTGCTCCAGCTAGCAGTCAAAAAAGAACCTAACATGTTTTCAACATTATTCATTTTGACCTAATGGAAAGCTAATGGTAAAGGCAAAGGTGTAAAAGATATTTACCCCCATAAAAAAAATTGGTCATAAACTAAGTAAATCTCTTTGAACTTCATAGTAGACTGTCAGCTGCACTAGGTAATAAGAGTGCTTTGAAAGTAATAATTTTATTTGTACCTTATACAGTAATACTTTACACAATCAAGATAGGACTAAGAGGCACTTTAACTTGAGTACTGTCACTAAAACTAAAAATTCATTTTCTTTTATCAGACTAGGATTTTTGGATGGACTCTTTCATTATATTTGTTTTTATCTCATGTATTATCACCTTTGTTCAAATGAACTTGTTTATACTTTAGTTTATATTAATATTTTATTCTTAAAAGTATAATGAATATTAATAGTACCCCATAATTTTAATGCCTTCTTATGAGTTTAAGAATTACAGTATTTTATCATAAGCAATATTGTTACTCATGCTAAGAAACACTGAAGTATGTTTTTCTGCATAGATACAGTTTGTGTGTTTTTAGTTTATTTTAATCTGTCAAAGCAAGAAATATACTATTTTTTTATATAGTTTTTGTCCTCCAGTGTAGCAATTTCAACTTTTTCTGAGCCACTCTTTCATTTGCCTTAAAGTTGTTAAAAGCAAAACTCTTATATTAACTAGACTTTTATCTTACCAATTTCTCTTTTTATTTAATAAATAAAGCCATAGAATTTCTCTACATAGCCTCAGCATATGAATAAATATACAAAAATATAATAACTATTAGTAGAACATAATAGGAACATCAGAAAGCAGCACTGACTAAAACACACTGTGAACGGAATCTACCGCATTTTAAGACCAAAAGAAAAAGATAGTTTCAACTAGAGTAATGACAAAAATTCACTTCTTTATTTAAAAAATAATTCTTAAGTTGAAGTTATCTATTATATAACCATTATCCAGATATTCAATAATTCCATGTTAGTAAACTATTTAGTTAACCAGATGTAAAAAATAAGTTTAGAATAATATAAAATATGTTTATATATCATAAACTTCATAGTAAATAATTATACTAACATTGTTTAATTTGATTGAACTTTATTCTTTTTAATTTCATTATTAATTTTTTTCTAAACTGTAAGTTTTTAATTCTCCTATATTCCAGTCAATTTTTCACCTTAAAATGGCTTGTCATTTCAATGCAGTGATGTCACAAAACAGAGTGATAGATAATACTTTGATTACAGTATAAAAACACTCAGCTGTTAAAAGGGACTGTCATAACAAGCCAAAGTATTACAAATTTAGTAATATGAAATGTAAAAGTCTGCATTTACAGATAAAAGTCAACTGCAAAGTTCAATACAGGAATACTGCATATGACTTCAATTAATAGTGGTACATATTTTAATAAAAAAGTTAAATGACTTTGTAGATTTTTTTGTTGTTTTTACTTTACCTACACTGTACACTAACAGTCTGTCAGGATTACTAACATAATAATGCTTTAATACATATCGATAGGAGTGGAGCACTTAGATTAAAGAGCAAATCAACCTTGTGTTCTCCACTATTAAGACCATGCTTAGGCCTATCGACTCAGTTAAAAGACTACTAAAAATCCTGTGAGCAGAAACTGAATTCAGGAATGACAAGACTCAGAAACTAGGCAAATAAGGGACATTTGAAGAAAGTGGAGTGTGGAAATCTCTTAAAGAAAAGGTAGAGTGACTATACTGACTATTCTGAAAGATTTGAATGTCAGATAAAGAAGATTTTGCTTACTAAATGCAGAAATTATATAAAGACAGAATTTTGTTGATCCACCTAAGAACTTTATTATACTTCCAGCAGGACAATCATGGGATAGGCTCTCTTGAGGGTGCTGAGCTCCATTGACTTCTAAGTTCAATTCTAATCACCTTTAGTGTACCTTTGCTTTCCTTTATCTTTCTGTTTATTCTTTTTGTTGTTTACATGTACAACAATCCTGGAGATGATCGGACAGAGGTTACCTCCCTTTCTTTGATGAGCAAATAGGGGGATGAAAAGGTGAGGTCTTTTCATTGATATCACTCAGTCATTGAGTACTAGAAACAGAATTGAAAATAAAATTATTTTACTTTAAATGTTTTATTCATTATAGATTATTCATATTCTTTCCATTATGCACAAAACTAGTGTAAGAGTAACTCACATTTGAATATATCTTCACTTTGGATTGCTAAATTTGAATCTACATTATTTTTATGTTTATTCTTAATCTGCTGCACCAATAGCTTTTGATGGACCAGAAAACTTAAAATCAACTTAACTGCTTTCTGTCACATTGCATTTCTAAACACTCAGCAATTCTCCAAGACTTCCCTTTAAAAGATATCCAGAACATGATCACTTTGACCACCTCTGGCTAACAAGAGGTCTCTGTTTCTTTCATGTCTTCCCACTGTGATTTACCACCAAATGGCGAAAGGAATTTTTTTAAAACTTCGCTTCCCATTTCCTTCCAACCAAAAGTCAGAGTTCTTACAATGCCCTCCAAAGCAGATCCAGTGTCAGTCTTCCTAGAAGTCTTTACTTGGATTACTTCACATCACTCACACTTTTTTATTTCATATAAATTCCATGCACATTCTCACCTGACGCCTTTGTACTATGGTCAGTTCTTTCTCCCTGCAATGCCCTTGACCCAGATATTCACATGGGAAGCAACCTCACCCACTGCATATCTTGGTTCATGTGCAGTTTGTTTTCTCAGTGAGACCTCTCCTGGTCACCTTATCTAAAATTTCAGCCCAGCCCTCTGCTCCCTTGACCAGCACTCATGATTCACTTTATCTTGCTGTACTTTTTTAACTTTTTCATAATATATTCACTTTCTACTAGTATACTTAAAAGTTACTTATTATTTCTTTTATTTTTTCTATTTTCTTATTTTTTCTATTCCTAAAATGCAGAAACTGATCATTTTCTAATTGGTTCACTGATGTATCATAAGTACCCTAAGCAGCTTCTGTCCCTTAAAGGGCATCCAGTAAATATTTGTTGAATGAAATGTTATTTTTTTACATTTTGTGAAAATAATTTTATCCCTGGGGTTTAATATTTTTAAACTATTTTTAATTTCTTTTCTTGATAATTTAATGAAGATACACTTTACGTAGAGCGAAATGCATAAGTCTAATTATGTATTCCAAAGAATTTTGATAAATGAATGCGCAACCCATGTACACTTCATTTGATAAATGAAATGTAACCCAACACTCTATCAGGTTATAAAACAATGTTAAGTATTGATTTGATTTCTATCACTGTTGAACAGTTTAACATATTCTAGAATTTTATATAATATAGAAAAAACATATAGTATGTAATTTTTAATTTCTTTTCACTTAAATATTTTTAAGTCTCATCTATTTTGTGGCATGTAGTAATAGTTAATTTTTGGCAAAACGTATACTTTCTCACTTTCATTTTACTAAACAAATGATAGCACGTAAATTAGAATTCTCCTTTAAATTTTTCAAAAGGATTCATTTATCCTTCTACTGCTGGCCTTATAGATGTATGCCATTTAACATTGTTGATAGAAGCAACATGTTGATTGAGAGGTGTGCAAATAGTATTTGAGATGAGTACAGTACAGCAATTGGAAGGTTTGCTTCTATGATTACCAATTTTTCCTCTTGTTTACGTGTGTTCCATTTCTCAAAGGGATGATGGATGAAAATGTGTATGTAGTTATCAAATCTGTCCCAGCACTTTACATCCTTTGATTGTCTTAAAAGCTCCTGGTACATTTGCTCTAAGAGGGTCATCTCTTCTACTCCTTCCATTACCAGGGCACCTGCTATTCTTTATTTTGTTTAACAAATATCATTACTGACACTCAAATTTCCAGCAGCTCTGTCAATTTTATCCTAAAATAGTCCACATAGTTTTAGCCACATGACTTAAACTGATCCTTAAAATTAATTTTCCATGCAACACTTGCCATTTGTGGAGCAGTGATTTCAGGCTGAACTGATTTTTATCAAAATGCTGAACTCAATGCTGGCCTCACTTATGGTTCACTTAATTGCAGTCAGACACTAATGAAGCAGAATCTAGAGGTAAAGTTTTTAAATGTTAGAAGATTATATGATAGTGACAATATATATAATTTCATAAAACATTTCCCTCTCTACTTTCAAAGAAAGCCCTGTTTCATATTTAATCAAATAAAAAATATTTTTTATGTTATGAGTTGTAAATGTAATAACGTAAATAAGTACACTGTTTAAATATAAATAAGCTGACATTAAGCAGTTAAATATAATTTAGAATTGATTTTTGGCACTGTAATGTTAATAAAAGCTCTTTCTTGAAATTAAAAGCAAAGATTTATAGACATATGAGATTTGGGAACGATTTCTATTTTTCTCAAGTCAAGTTTTAAGAAATTGCTAAGATTGTTCTTTTCCCCCTTTATAGTCATTTGTACAAACACAAAATACACTCTCGGCTAACTTTTCGAAGAGTAAATGTAAAGATTTCACAAGTGACTAGAAAAGTATTTAAATATAGGAAAGAATTTTTATTGTTAAGTCGAATTGGCAAATTTATTCATTTCAGTTGTCCTAGACCAGCACAAAGAAAGGATTGGACCAGAGCTATTCCACCATTTAGAATAAATTTACTTAATGGGAGGGTTCTCAGAAAAATGTTTCAAAGTCATGTCGCATGATTTGAAAACAAGTGCCATAATGGAAAACAGGAGACAAGTATAAACATAACAGTGATATAGGAAGTAAGAAATTTAGGGAGGCTGATTCATAGAAACACAAAACCGAAAGTACTGGAGTTCTGTAAGTTTAGAGAAATGATGCCAAAAAATAATAAGGGCAGCGAGGAGGTGTTTAGTTATGAGCAGCTCAAAGGTCAATTCTTAAAGTCTGAGTGCTGGCCATACAGCCTTCTTTTGGGCACGAGCCTTAAAGTTCCTCAATCATATCACCCAATACACACTTAATTTTTTAATCTCTCACACATGGCTGCTTTGGTTTTGTGGGTACATATAGTAAATGGCATGTTTTCCTTTCTGGGTAGAAAATTGACACACTACTTTCTTCATCTCCAAAACTATTTTGAGAAGCACATTGCAGCCTTTCAGCTCTCATTTGAGTCCTGTCTGTCCTTTATTTTAACATCAGTTCATGCACACAACAACGATTCTGGGTGGTAAAGTTCACTTCTAATAAATTCAGGGGAAAGATTCTGCTGTTGTCAGTTATCCAAATACATTTCTATTGAGATGTTAACTTCATTTGTTCCTTTATTTAAATATATAACGCCTAACTCAAATGCTAAAGAAAAAAGACATACATAAGCTTCAGCTGTAGAGTCTTCTTCAAACTCCAAAATTCAGGTTTACAGAAGTGCCATACAGATGTGGGCAGGCTTTTGCGTGCTTTGTAGTGACTGAAGAAATCGGCAAATAGTCCAGAGGGACTCTGTTTTTTTCTCCTTGATAACGCTTTCTTTAGAGGTTTAGGCTCAGAGTTGACAGGATGTTTTGACAAAGTTGCTATTATTAATTATAAAAAAATAAATATGAAGAGAAGCTACCCTTTGATATAAACATAAATATAAGCTCAGTGGCAGTGCACAGCACAGGTGTTGGGATCCTTCTATTCCACAAAGAAAAAAGAAAAAAGGTTAAAAGGTTTTAAAATGCAAATAGCATTCATTTTATTCTCTTTGCCTTATTAACTGAATACCTGTTATGAAAAACAATGAAGAACATTTTTTTTTTCAGTTACTTTTGTGTGTATATGTCCTAAAGGGCAATTATGTATAAACATCATAGTCTCTTTCATGTAAGATAAATTCATTTAAAAGGCATGTTATAAAATCCATAAATATCAGTTATACTTTTATTTTTAAATAAGGAAGAAGACATTAGCTCAGAAAAGGATACTGGCTTTATTTGAGATTTATGAATATACTCTTCCTTCAATCAAAATGCATCAATTTTCAAAGTCAAATATGCCTGCTGTTACCTATGTCTGTTTTCATAGCATCCTGTTGGCAAGTTATCAGTAGGAAGGATAGACTCGACAATTTTGACTTTGTGACAGATTTCATTAAAAATAAAAAATTCTTTAAGAAAAAGAGCAAAATGGGGGAAAAGGGGACATATGAAGTAAATAGCCTCTCCTGAAATTCAGAGAACTTTCTTTCTAATAACTCAGTTTCCCTGATGAGACATGGGTTGTGTTTGCTTTGTAAAGACAGTGTTTCAAAGGAAGTAAGTAGCTTCATGGAATTACTGTGCTCCCAGGTAACCATGGCTATGAATAGCAAAACACATGTGTATGAAGAAGTAAATGGTGTACCCAAAATGGCCTTTTAAATCACTGCCTAGAGTTATTGTAAAATATTGACTTTCTTGCAACAATAAATTCACTTTTCAGGTTCTCAGCCACCATCTGAATTCCAATGTGATGTAAATGAAGAAGTAACACTTCGTGATTGGCATTCTCCTCCCTGCTGCCAGCTGCTCACTTGCTGGGCACCCACACATAGAATGCCATTGATTTGTATGCAGTGCTAAATCATTCTATCCACCAGCTAGCTCTGCGGCAGATGTATTTGACCACAGTCTCTGATAGCTTTCAGTAAGCAATTTCATGTTGAACTGTTTACTCAAGTGCTTGACTTTTTGACTCTGTTTGCTAATGGCTCTGCAAACTGAGGCTGTAAAATTTACCCTAAGCCATTCCTTTTTTTCAATTCTTCATTATAATTCTTCAGGCTAGTTAGGGACATTTGGTTTTCCTTCTCTAAAAGACATGGGTTGATATTTTAGTTTTTTTTTTTCCCAATTACTCATGAATACAAAGACAGGTTATGTTTTTTCAACTACCATCCTTCGTATTGTTTAAAGTTTCTACAGTTTATGAAGATCTTGAATTTACCTAAACATTGACAATAAACAAAGATACAGCTATTGCAATTTATACTTAACCTTTATATGCAAGCACACACTCAGGTATAACACACTCAGTATAACATGGAAAAAATAAAGATACTTAGATACATAAAGTTATGGTCTTTTAAACACTAAAGGTGCTGAGAATAGTCTACATAAAAGTGAAAGCAATTGCCAGTGTTGGAGATGGTTTCTCTTTCTCTAGAATACACTGGGTGAAATACATAAGTCCACAATCATAGTTGATTTTAACATTCTTCTCTAAGCAGTTGATAAAATACCTAGAAAAAATAGTAAAAATTACAATACTTAATTGGTATGTATAGAGCACTGCACTCAACAACTATGAAATAAACATACTTCTCAAGCACACATTGTTATGTTCACCAAGATAGTCTATGTTTGGGACCAGTGAACAAGTCTCAGTTTTTTCTGGCCTAGATCAGTGCTAACGAGAATTCCACAGGTATTCAGTTGATTGTTTCCTTCTAGATACTGTGTTATTTTACTTTGGCTACTTTAAAAATATTCTTTTTTTTTTTCTTTTTTTCAGAAATTTGACTATGATGTCCCTAGGTGTGTTTTTTCCACGTTAATGTTTGGGTTACAGTAAACTTTTTGAATCTATAAATTGATGTCTGACAATGTTGAAAGTTTCAGCCATTCTTTTTTCAAAATCTTTTGTTGACCTATTCTTTCTCTCTTCTTTGAAATGGCAATTATCCATAGTTTAATGTACTGACATTACTATTAGGGTCCCTGAGGCCCTCATTATTTTAATTCAATTTTTTTTCTTTTTCTATTTAGATCATTTATATTGATCTAGCTTTTTCATTGACTTTTTCTTTGGTCATCTCCATTATTTTATTAATCAATTCAGTGACTTTTATATTTTTTTCCGTGTATTTCAGGTGATGTTACCTCTACCGTCAGATATGATGGGGGGCACATGGCCTGGGCCAGTCAGAGCAGTCACCTTCTATCCCCTTCTCTGGACACAATTAGTTTAGAAAAGGATAGATAACATAAGCCAGGTGGTTTAGTGACTGCAAACTTCACTTCCTGGAATTTATGTAAAAATCTCTGTGACAAGGACACTCTTCACTTACGGCATGAGAGCTGTGATTATTTGATTCAGAACCTCAAAAGTAACATTTCTTTTAAAATAATTATCAGTCATGCCATGTACCTGCTCAAAAAACTTCTGGCAGTTCTCAGTTTCATTCAGAGTGAAAGCAAACTTATTATGACCTAAGTGACTCTAGACTACTTCGTCACCTGAACTGTCTTTCCAGTATCATTCCTTACATCTCTTCTCCTTGTTCACTCTGCTCTAACCAAACTGGCTTCTTCAGTCCTCCTCATCACATCAGGCATACTCCAGTGTCAGACTCTTTTCTTCTGTTCCTCTTTGCTTGGAAGACTCTTCACTGAGATATTCCCATGGCTCCTTTATTAACTGCATTTCAGTCTCAGCTCAAATGTCTTCTTCTTAGAAGTTTATTTCCTTTGATAACCTTTCCTGGTAACACTATCAAAAATACATTCATTTCCTCATCACTTTTTGCCACTTACTTTAAATTATTTTTTTTCTTCTTTTCACTGAATAGACACACATACAGTCACTCACAAGCACATACTACCTGATATATAATAGGTACTCGAAAGATATTTGCTGAATTAAGCCATCAGAGATTATTGCTTGGAGTCTGAGATTGAAGTCAACTGAAGCATACAGAGCAAGCGATAACAACTGATAATGAAGACTGAATCAAGCTATGTTTAAAGCTAGACCTATATTCTTTTTTTAATTTTTGAGCCATTTGTAATTAAAAATAAAAACTTTTTCTTAAATGAGTTTCAATTGGGTTTTCTGTCACTTCTAGAAAAATTCTAAATATTCTCTATTATTGTTATTTTTAATGTTACTTTAACTTTTTATTCTATTCATGAGATAACAATGTATATTCTCTAGGATATGAATATATTAGACAAGACAATATTAGGAGAGTCACTTTTTTTTTATCATCACCACCTACAAATTGGTATTTGAAGTTGTCAGAAAATTGTTATATCTACTGAGTACTGAGCAATTAAAGTAAAAAATTGTCATTTGATAAATATGTGTAAGTTAGCTTAATTTCTGTGCTTTCTTTCTAAGCGTAGGAGGAAATATATGCAAGCACAAGAAGAAATATTTCATAAAGTTTCAGATTTGAGCACTATAGTTTAGTTCACACAAAAAAATGCAAAACTAAATATAATAACTGAAAAAATTGATAAGCCATACAATGGCAACAACAAAAAAAAGAATAAGGAGATCCAAGACAAAGTGTTATTTATTCTGAACCATAAGCAGACTTTTCAAATGGCAAAAATAAAAGATGAGTATATTGGGATAGGACAAAGAAAGGAAACAGCAGGCTGTATTAAGAACTAGAGTAAAACTTTTGGTAAGTTTTAGCAGATCGTAAAAGATAATATGGAGTCAGATTTTAGAAAGCCTTGACAGGCATGTAAGGAATCTAACCTATATTTTTTAGGTAATGGGAGGTTTCTCAGAGGTTGGAAACAAAAGAGGCCTCACTCCAACATACATTCTAGAGCATGCCATAATTGGAAATGTATAGGATAGACTGGAGACAGAGCATACACGATCCTACCAAACCGATATTGAATAAAGTGGATCTGACCTAGAGCTTTAGGACTAAGATTGGAAGAAGAGGGATATTCCCTAGTTTCATTTTCCTAAGAGTTCCTTCATGTATTGGCTATTCAGAATATTTACAATTCTTTAATCTTGCCATATTTTCTCATAGGACTTCACTCATCAATTTACAGGCTTTTCAGAATATCAGAAAAACCCTTTCCTTCTGCACACTTTGGAAACTTCTGTTTATTATTTAACACAGAAGAGTTGTCTTCTTGGTAAAGACATTTTCTTCTTACTCTGCACTATTAGATCTACTTCTGTGCTTCCTAGAAAAGAACACAGAGCAAATATATATAAATTGAATTTATTTCCAAAGAAAACCAATACGATTCAGATACAGAATCATACTGTAATCTATGCATACAACTCATTTAAAAAGAAAATTTAATTGAAAAATTCAGCAGAATATAGATCTTGGGAAAATAGCATCAATGTATTCATTATACAAGAGAAAAAGAAAAGTGAACTGTTTGTGACCAAAAACAATAACCGACATTCTCAGAGTTTTTGTATCGTATTGTTTTTTTACCGCTTTATAGTATCTACGACCTCATGCTGTCAGTTCTTTCTTTAAGATACATCGTGGCTTCTTCATTTTTCTTTTTCTGGCCACTCCCTTGGCCCTAGTACGTATCACTTCATTTCTATATGATTATTACAGTTTCATTTTGCTAGATTCTCTTTTTTCTCCAGTTAGTTATATACATTTGATTGATCTTTCAGAAGAAATGCTTTCAACATGTCTCTTCAATGTCTATAATCATTTATTTCTTCTATAATATCGTTAAACCCCAATTGAACTGTATCAGTTGTAAGTTATTCAACAATCTGGTCACCTCATTAACCTAATTTCCTATTCCTTTATCCCAATCTCTTTCCTTGATGCATGCATCATGTCAACTCACTGCCATATGTATATCTCTGCCTTTATTCATAAAAATATCCCCACATGAAATGCCCTTCAGTCTTCCTGGTTTCAGTTAGAGTGAAGTCTAATATTTTTTATAAGAGACCAAAACATAGTGGCTTAAAGAAAAATGTTAATTCACTTACATGTACTTCCCCTGGGTGACAGATTAGCTAAGAGGTTTCACTCTATATGGGCATTCAGTGATTTGTTTCTTCAATAATGTAGCTAGCTTCACAATGTCTAGGTTCTTATCTTCATCTGTATCAAAGCTGAAGTACAGGTACATCCACACTGCAGTGGTTGTGAAGAGGAAATCAAGGAAGTACATGCAAACAATTTTCTTTTAAGCAAGTAAGGTAGAACTTATGAATGTTGATTCTTTCTAGATACATTTTGTGAAGACTTAATTATATAATTAAGTATAAATACTGAGGGGAACCAGAAATGCATACTCCAGATATAAGGCCACATTTCTTGTTTAAACTTCATTAGTATGACAAACAGGGAGATGAATTTTGCTGGCCAACTATCAATCTCTGATACATGTCTCTTTACTTATTAAATTAGACTCATCTTCAACATATCCTAATCTTATTTTTTCTTATAATTTCAAGTATTTCTTTGTCATCTGATAAGAAAATTGAAAAATAGGCCTACATTTTACTTTTTTAAAAATTGACTTTATCGAGGTATAATTTAACACTATAAATGATTACATTTTAAGGCACACTCTGATGAACTCTGATAAATGTAAATATCCATGTAATTCCTGCAACAATCAAATTATAAAATATTTCCATTATTCCGGCATTCTCCAGTTAATCCTAGGCTCAACTGATCCCTGCTCCACTTTCTATTTCTATACATTAATTATACATGAATCATCATGTATAAATAATTTTTATATGGGTCTTTTTTATTTGTAATATGCTTAAGATTTATAACATATTCATATAGTATATAAATAAATTTGAGGTGGTTATAATTTATTAATTTAGTCAACAAAATTTTATGAAACATCTACCTTTTATGAGATACTGTACTAGATACAAAATTATCAAATCTGGTCATTTAACCAAATCACCAGAAAGACAAATAATAAATTCTTGAGAAGATCAAGCTTCTCTTTTAGATATTCAAATTTAGTTGTTCTGAAATATGGGATTCTTTATATTAAAAATCTCCGCACCACACAGAAGAATCCAAAATAATTTATGAAAATATTTTGCTCTCAAAGATGTGAGCAACATAATTGATTCACTATCTTAACTAAATGACCAAAGTTAACATCGACAGTGATAACAGACTGAAATAGAGCCAATTTATACAATTGTGGGTCACTTGTTACCCTATTTTTTCTTTTCTCTCTCTCTTGAAACTACATTGAAGTTTCCAATTGTGTGTTACTATGACATTATTTGACTTTCACTTTTGGCATGAAGTGTCACTTTCATACTAAGTCTCCTTTATTCTTAAACTCACTGTTCAGGAAAATCAATGTAATACAACTTACGCTGATGAGACCATCAATACATATAAGCATAAACAAGGTCACTGACATTGAGTGGCTATCTTTGGGCATGAGTGTGTATTTAAATGTCCAGTCATATACTTCTGCTATTTTTAACATAGCTACTGAATGTGTGAAAGCATTAAACTTTAAGTCTTATAGGAAAATGTGAGATCCAGGAATGTATGCCCACACAATCCAATGTAGAAATATTACTCTAGAACTTACCATGGTCATTTCCAGCTAGGCACTGTGCCCCTATTGAGTTTATTTTCTACTAAAAGACATATATAACAAGTAATGTTTCCCTAAGTTTCATTGTGGTGTACTGTAGAAAGCTTTGAAAGGATGTAGAACCAATAAACCTGCAAAAGTAGGCAGGACTCAAATCCTGAGGGCTGAGAACGCCAAACAGAGCAGTCTTACTTTTTAATGAATCAATAAAGACTCACTAAAGATTTTTAAAGCTCTTTTGAAAGTTTAAAATAGAAAATTGCATATCATGTATTTGTGTTGGAGAAAAACTGGAGATATGGATACCAGACAAAAGAACAACTTAATTTCAGATATGGGAGGATAAGAGCTCATAGTAGGTCAATGAAGTAGCAGAGTGAATAGAAGTAACACCTCGTGACAACTAATTGGAAATAAGATGTTGATGTTAATAATAAGGTTTCACATCAAGATGACTGGGAGGCCAGGGGAAAAGCCTGTAGTAGGGAAGAAAAAAAAAAAGAAGTCTGTTGTTGTTATGAAGCAGCAGAAGCCTTTGGTGGGAAAACAAGCCAGCAGCTGAGAAGAAGCTTGTGGAAATAAACCCACCACAGAAAAAAAGAACCATGTGGCATAAACTGAAATTAGTTTATTCCTTAAAAGTCAAATCACTTTGGGACAGCTAATTTTGAATAAAAACCTGATCAAAGAGGCAGTGAGAAATGTGGAGAAAAAAAAGATGATTGGAGAATGGTGGATGGACAGACATATCTAAATAGTAATTCTGATTTTCAAACAGAACACCAGACTCAAATAATTACAGAGATTGCACAGGCACTTTGTATGAATACAGTTGACTGAGTATTAGGAAAGCGTAACAAAGTTTGAGCAACAGAAAAAGGATGCAAATTCAGTGAACTGAATGCTGGGGAATTATTCACATACAAATCAGAGCTGCAACGAGAAAGAATGGCCAACCTGCCAGATATTCATGCTTTTTGAAAGAAGCCAGAAACTCAGGTTTTTATATATCTTCCAATTTTTAAATGTTGGCAACCATTTCAAAAGATTTACAACTGTGGACAAGCCAAAATTATGTGGGCCAAACAAAACATATCTGAGGGCAAAAAAATCTGGGCTGTAGATGCCAGGTTTTGACCCGTGCTCTAAGGTAACAAGATTGATTTTTAAAAATTGCTTATTAAATCACTCATTTATGTGTAGTCATACCTCAGGCTAGAGTAACTCAGACTGTTATCAAACAAATGGAGTGACCTGAAATTTATATTTCATACTTTCCTAAGTTAACTTAAAGCGTTCTAATTATAGGTATTTAGTAAGGTTGTTGTAGAAAATAGAAATTTGAATCTTGCTATTTTTAGAAATTCTGAATAGATTTCTGGAAATTTAATTTATTGCTAATAACTGTTGATGAAAGTAGAATTGTAGAATTTGTCAGGCAGTTTCATTCAGATTTATTACAAGATGGGCCAGCAGGAAGAGAACAAACTCACCCTATATTTGGACATTTTGCTTTGTTTCAAAGCATTACTCCATAATAGAGCTTTGCATTCATTTCCTAACATCTGCATTGATGTACATTGTATATTGTTAGCAGGATTTATGTGACCAAGTATACATAGGTGTGCATATGTGTAACTACACAGATATGCATATGTTAGATATTATAGTGACCAGGAATAAGGACTTTGAATCAGATTCACCAAATTCCCCATCTTTCATCCTGATTTCTAGCAGTGTCATTAAATTCTCTAAAATTCACTTTACTCATCTGTCAAATGGGACTGATAATATCACCCATCTTTTATGGTTTAAAACAATATAATACATATAAATACTTGACAGTGTTTGACCCATTGCAACACTCAATAATAATATTAGTTAATATAATACATTTAAGCATGTGTATTCTTATGTGTTACATTTATAGAGATATATTTATTCTAATAAAGTATCATTTAATATAATTAGCAGTGACAGAGACAATTCGATTTCAATGTCTTATTCATATTATTTTTGTTATTTTTTCAGATTAACATAAATTTTATTTTGTTGGTTCATTTGATTAATGACTAGAGCTAGAAAAATAATATTTGAAGGAGAAAGGGTATTTTCAAGGTCATCGTAAATGCTATTTTTTGGAAAGCCAGTGCTAAAGGCATCATTCAATTATGTAGAGTACATAACAGGAAATTGCATGCAGCATATGTGGACAGGATCCCTGCAGACAATGACATCAGCAGACAAAATTCAGCCACGGGAAAAGATCTGTGTGTATCGAAATCACAAATTAAGAGTTTCCATTACTAAATATCACACGCATTGAGTCATTAGAAAAGATGTAATCCTTAAGTGTCAATAGCTAGGCATTCAGATGTTTGCTTTCCCAGTCAGAGTCAATAGGTCACTGTACTTACCCTTGAAAAGGAGTAGGTGGTTTGGCACAAAAGAGAAAAAAAAGAATATCTAAGATAGATGATATGGGTCTTCAGTACAGTTCTCATGCTCTTTTAGGTCAGGGTTTTGCAGTGGTAAAAATGTCAAGTTAAGAAAACCTTTTCCTATGGTGTTTTCTATTAGTGCACACTGTGTATGATCCTTCTCAATGAGTAAGGCCATTTGTATTATTCTAAGATTTCCTTCTGCTTCTTGCATCCATCAATATTTTTACTCATTTCCTCTCTTCAGTTCAGGCTTTTATCACCTGCTATCTGGATTATTGGAATAACATTGTAATTATTTTTTCTGATTATAGCCTTTGCACTTTCACATATGCCATTCTCTCTGCCATCAGAAGTAAAGTCAAATTGCAATGTACTTCCCTTGCCATTTATTGTATTCTAATTCTATCAGAACACTGAGTTTATCTTGAAGATTTCTAGCTCTTCAGGCCTTTGACATTCTGCTTTATCAGCTTAGGATATACTAATAATTCATGATGTACTTGCCTCTAGAAAGCTTACACTTGCCAAAATTTGTCATGTGAAAACCATGTTTGATAAATAATCTTATGATTAATAACTATAATAATAATAATCCATCATTTTGTAAAATACTATGCGTCATACTCTTTGTTAAATGCTTCACATGTATTGTCTTTATTTGAGCTTCACAACCCTTTTATGAAGATACATTTTTTCTATCCCCATGTTGTCAATGAGGAAATTGAACTTTGGAGCCATTGATAATCTATCCACTGACATAAGTGGCAGCACCCAGACTTACATCCGGTGTTTACAATAAGGTCCTTGCAGGTTGCATAGAAATTTAGTTTTGCATTTATAAGTACATTTTGTCTCATCATGTTGCCTTTTATAAAATGTGTACAGGTCTGTCTCTTCAATTGATTATTTATCTTAAAAATTGAGACTGACATCTTTGTTCCTCCCATACCTTGATAAATTGTACTCAGTATTTTAAAAAGTAAATGGTGTACATCTCTACATATTCTTATAATTAAAAGTGATGTAATCTGAAAAAAAAGCTACTTTTTTATATGTTATGCTCTTTGATCCTCATTGTAAGTTATGCAACAGATATTATTCTCCCACTTAATAAAAAAAATTAGGCTCAGAGTTAGAGAGTTCTGACCAAGTTTGCATAGATAGTTAGTGGCTGGACAAGGATTTGAGTACAAATATTTTGTTTTCTAATAGAATGCTCTATCATCGACCTTGAACTTTCTTTTATTAAAATACGAAGTTTACATATAGTTGAAATAATCTAGATATCAGAATAAAAATTTCAACTCTTGGGAAGATATCTGGTAACATTCAAGACTGAAGAGAATAGTTTTGCTCCTTGGTGTTATAACTTACAAAACAATCCAATTAAGGGCCACAAGTCTTAAAGAAAATCATAATTTTAGAACTTCTTATTTTACTTGTTTATTTATTTAAGGAAATAGTTCTTTTCTTTTAGTACTTGAGAATGTTGTGCCATTTCCTTCTGGCCTCAATGATTTCTGATAAGAAATCATCTCTTGTTTGAAATATTTACCCCTTAAAGGTAAGATGACATTTTTTTTCTCACTGCTTTTAAGATAGTTTTTTTAGTTTTTGGTTTTCATAAATTTGATTACGAAGTATTTTGGCATGATTTATTTGGGTTTACCCTGTTTGGGATTCACTCAGCTTCTTAAATATGTAGGTTTAAATGTTTTTCTAAATTTGAGGTTTCAGCCATACTTATTAGAATATATCTTCATCCCTACTCTCTTTCTCCATTCTTCCAAAGACTCAGATGACATGAAATGTTAGACATTGTGTTATAGTCCTACAGATTTCTGAGGCTCTGTTCATTTTTCTTTAGTCTATTTTCTCTCTGTTGTTCAGATTGGGTAATTTTTCTCTTCTGTCTTCAAGTTAACTGATTCTTCCTGTGTCAGCTCCGACTTCCCGCTGGACCCATTCATATTCGTATTTTTCAGTTCTGAAACTTCCATTTGGCTCTTCTTTATACTTTTCTTTGGTGACACTTTCTTCCTTTGGTGAAACTTTCTACATTTTAATTCCTTTCAGTCATGTAATTGCTCATATGAGTACTTTTATGATGGCTGCTTTAAAATTTTTCTCAGAATATTCCAACACTCCTATCAGCAATGTTGGTGTCTGTTGATTTTCTTTTTTAATTTTTAATGTAATTTGAGATATTTTCTGTTTTTTGACTTAGTAATTTTTGATGTATCTGGGGCATTTTGGATGCTGTGTCTCAAGAATCTGGATTTTATTTAAGTCTTTGGTGTTAGAGGTCCTTCTCTGATACCGTGCCAATAAAGAAACATAACATCATTACTCCTGGGTGTGATGCTAATTCAGGCTTCCCAGCAGACCTCTAAAGAGCCCATTTTAGCTCTCACATAGACTGAGTGGGGAACCTCAGTACTGCTCCTCATGTGGCTTCCACTGACCCTCTGGGTGTATGTGGGGGGATCCTTCCTGCCATGTGAGGATGGAAGTCCCAGCTCTCCATTTCACTTTCTTTGAAACCACCCCAGTGAGAAAAAGGGGGAATCTCTTGACAGACAAAATTGGAAGTTTAGTTTCCAATTTGGTCTCTGTTTAAAGTGGACATGAAGGGGTCGCAGTTTTATTTGTGGTATTTGACTGAAAGTTTTCTGTTTCGAAAGATCCCTTGCATGGTCTTTTGCTTAGTAGAGAGAGTAACTTGCTTTGGCTTATTTTCTCTTTCTTCCTTTCTTTCTTTCGTACTCATTGATATTTCTAGGTCGATAGTCTGGACTATGTTAAGCAAAAAGATAACCTGGAGAAGCCACTACCAAATCATTCCTTGGGTCTCTAGTTTCCTTAATGGACTGACTTTTTCTCTCCATCTTTCAGAGCCTTCTCTTTGTTTTATATATAATGTCCAGAGTTTTTAGTTGTATTTAATAGGAGAAATAGGGAGAAATAGACCTACTCTATCTTGTTTCTGATAATAGAAGTCATATTTAAATACTGGTAACTTTAACGAATTGGTGTTATTTGAAGTCTTTCATTTAGATAAAATAGAGTCCATGTAGTTAGACTAGAGGGCCAAATCTAAACTCAGAGTTGCCCTAATATTTAAAAGTTGGTCAGAAGAGGGAAACTCAGTAAATGAGATTGAATACAAATGTTCAGAGGGGAAAGGGATAAAACCAGAATGGCGTGACATCACGGAGAACAAGATACATGTGTTTTTCAGGAATAATAGTATGATGAACTGTCAATGCTGAAATACTGAACTAGGTTGAGTACTATGAATTGGCTACTGTATATTGCTTGACAAAATTATTAGTGATCCCAGTAAGAGTAATTGTGGAGTAGTTGGATAGAAACATTTAAATGGGCTTAAGTAATTTTAAAGGTAAAACTGTGGAGACAGTAAAAAGAAGGGTCATGGGGTAGAAGGGATGAATAAGACAAGCACAAAGAATTTTTTAGGCAGTGAAGCTATTCTTTATGGTACTATAATGATAGATACATGTCATACTTTTTGTTAAAACCTATAATATATACAACATTAAGAGTAAACCGTGATATAAACTATGGAATTTGAGTGATAATAATGGTAATTGTAGGTTTGTCAATTGTAACAGATGTATCACTCTGTTAGGTGTTGAAAGTAGGGAAGTCTTCCTGTGTGGGGTGGGAAGAGGAAATCTAAAAAAATCTTTGTACTTTCTGCTCAATTTTTCTGTGAACTTAAAACTGCTCTAAAAAATACCCAGAATTGAAATTACTGGTCATAAGGTAGTTCTACTTTTATAGTCTTTTTTTTTTAGATTCTTTTTTCAAAGAATCTCCATTCAGTAGGCTATCTTTTTGTTTTGGTGATGTGGGAAATCTTTTTCATTTAATGTAGTCCCGTTTGTTCATTCTTTCTTTTTATCTGAAGAAATCCAAAACACTACTCTGAAAAAAATATATGCACCCCTATATCCATTGCAGCATTATTTATAATAGCCAGGATATGGGAGTAATCTAAGTGCTGAAGAATATATGATTGGATAAAGAATATGTGATACATATATAAATGGAATATTACTTGGTCATAAAAAAGAATGAAATATTACCATTCGGGACAATGTGAATGGACTTTGAGGGTATTATGCTAAGTGAAAAAAGTCAGACAGAAAAAGACAAATACCATATGATCTCACTTATATGTAGAATCTAAAGAACAAAATAAATGAACAAATAAAATAGGAACAGGCTTATCAATACAGAGAACAAACTAATGGTTGCCAGATGGAAGGGTGGTTGGGGAGTAAATAAGATGAAGGAATCAAGAAGTACATTGGTAGTTACAAAATAGTCATTGGGCTATACAGTACAACATAAGTCAATAATATTGTGATCATGTGTAGTGCCAGGTGGGTACAAGACTAATTGGAGGGATTGCTTTGTAAATCACATAAATGTCTAACCACTATGCTGTACATCTGAAACTAACATAAAATAATATTGAATGTAAAATGTAATTGAAAAATAAAAGTAAATAGTATTATTCTAAAAAAAAGACTATAAAAATAAGTAGCAAGCAAATTAATAAATACACCATTTTAAGGGGAAAAAATGTATGCTATTTAGGAATTTAAGAAAGAGACCAACAGACTTTTTAAAAAAATTTTTGCTCTGAACATGAACAGAAAAATAAATGGTAGCCAGAGGAAGAAGTGGGCTCAACAGAAGGTTTTTTGTTTTTGTTTTTGTTTTTTTAAGATAGCATCTATTAAATCGGGATGTAGCTGAGAGGAAAAAATGAAGAGTAAGAGGGAGAGCAATTTCTAAAGCAGAAAACCTTAAGTAAGAGAAAGGGACTAAGATTCAGATGCATGAGAGAGGAGGTTAAGTTAGGAGAAAGAAACTCAGAGAGAAAAAGATACTTATTTAGAGAGTCATAGTAAGTAGGATAACACAAGAGAAGAACATAATTGGAGAGATATCTATGTCCAATTTATCTTTTAACGTATTGACACTCAAATTATTTTGATGCTTCACTTTTATAATTACCGGTGCTGTTAATTTGCCCTGGGGATTCGGATAAAGTAGGGAAACTGCTCCTTTTCTAAAGTGAAAATCTAAATCATGTTCAGATTTGCCGTAAAAATAAGACAATGCCAAAATAACACAGGTTCGTATGCTAGATATAAGATTTTATTAGATAATATAATTAGCTATCGACTTACTTATAATACACTGTAAATGATGGAAATGCAATAACTATGTTTACTTCCTTTGAAATGTCCCTAAGGAAAGAACAGACAATTCTCTATTTTGCACATTCACAGCCGTTTACCATATTTAGCATTTAGTAGACCAAAAACCATTACCTTTTTCTCTTTCTTGACATTGTTAACTTTGTGATACATGGGAGTTTGTATTTATTAACTACCTAAACTATTACTTTTCTCAAAATTTTTTTTCTCTATTTCCTTTTACAATTTTGGTCAAAAGAATGAACCCCATTAAATGTCAGAACAATAGACAACATTATTAGTTATTTCGATGGCAGATAAGTCAGTTTAAGGGAATGAAATGCCATTTCAGCTGTGAAGTGGTGTGATGTGATGCTGGAAGCTTCTGAACATATTTTATGCTTGACAGTAATAATATTGAATTAATATGTCCCTGCAAGGCTTAGAAAATCTGGTTCAAATTTAGCCCAATTTATCAAGGTTTGGCAGAGTTATAAGAATTAACAAATCATGCTGTGACTTAAAATTAGCATTATGAATATTTAGGAGCTGTTAAAACTGTGGGCTAAATATATAAAATGTCACTGTCATCATATAAAAACACAGTTTCGAACATAAAAGAGGAAGGCTTGTTACACAGTTCAGTATGGTACAAAATACAGCATTTGATTTTGTTTTTGAAATCGATATCTTCATAAATGTTTTCTATTGGTAATAAAATGTTCTCCACATCTGCTGAAAAGATGTCAGCTCAGGATATCTTTTTGTCCTCCATTCTGATCTTCCTTTTCATTACTCACACCACATCGGGAAATAAATAGTGACACTCCTTCTTTTAACAAGCAGGAGAGAACGCTTCCAGAGTGTTTCTCCTTTGCCCCATGTAGAACCCATGGGGAATCTGAAGGTCACATGCAGTTGTTTTAACTATAACCAAATAAAATTGGAAAATGCAATTCTTTGACAAAATTATATGACATATATTTGTCCCTTGTAAATCCATTATCTACACTTTTGTATTAGCAAATTGCAGAACTTTGGTTTCATTTTATTTTTTTGGTTTGAAATTTAAAATAAAAAAAAAAATTACCTAAATATAAAGAATGATGATCTGATCAGCAAAATGAGGTCAAATAAATTGAACAAAGTGATAGATAAGCAATTACATCCATGAGGAACATGTTAAAGGTTACTTATGATAGAAAATTGGGATTGAGAACTCAGTAGACTGCTGATGACTTTATTTTACATGGAAAGGTAGTTTTTGTATGTATGTAGGAATAAAGATGGGAAAATAGCATTACTGGTTATCGCTAGAGCAGTGGTTCTCATTGGAAGTGATTATGCTGCTGGGGTCATATGGCAGTGTCTGGTGAGATTTTGTTTATTGGGGCATAATTGACATATAGCATTATATTAGGTTTAGATGCATAACATAATTATTAAATATTTGCGTATATTGCAAAATGATCACCACGATAAGTCTAGTGAACATTCACCACCATATGTAGTTACAACCTGTGTGTGTGTGTGTGTATGATGAGAAGTTTTAAGACTCTCTTAGTAACTTTCAAATATACAATACAGTATCATTAGCTATAGTCACCGTGTTGGACATTACACCTTGTGACTTATTTACTTTATAACAAAAGTTTGTAGCTTTCGATGACTTCAGCTATTTGCCCACCACACCTCCTGCCTCTGGTAATCCACTTATCTGTTCTCTGTATCTATTTTTCCTGGAAAAATACTTTTAAGTGGATGCTGTTCTCATGAAGTATATTTGTCTATTTATAAAGATAAACATGAGGATATTAAATTTAAATTTTATTAGCCAAAAAGAGTTTGTTATTTTTTTCTGACTGCTGGGCTATTTCACATAAAGCCTTCTTTCTTTCTTTCTTTCTTTCTTTCTTTCTTTCTTTCTTTCTTTCTTTCTTCCTTCCTTCCTTCCTTCCTTCCTTCCTTCCTTCCTTCCTTCCTTCTTTCTTTCTTTCTTTCTTTCTTTCTTTCTTTCTTTCTTTCTTTCTTATTTTTCATCTCAATCTAATTTGAATTATCTTGATAATTTGTTTTTGTTTTATGTTGCATTCATGGTTTAAACATTGGTTAAATACTGATATGTCTTCAAGCATCTAAAACCTATATATAATTCAAATTTTGAAATTTGTAAGTAACATCAATTGATAATGAATCTTTCGAAATTACTTATCTTTTGGAAACAATCGATGCATATTTGGTTAAAAAAGATCAAAACTAAAGAAAATAAAGTAAGATGAAATACAGAGCAATATCTTATTAGAAATGTCATTTTAAGAAGAGGTAGAGTGAACTAATACAATTTTACTAAGAAAATCATATACTTTTCTAAAATTTTGAAAACATTATGATACATAAAATTAAGTGCTAATGAGTATATTGTAACAGGTACAAAAAGCAAAACAAAAACAAAACAAACAATAAAACAATGTTTTTATAATTATTGCAAGTATTAACCAAAACAGTTTGTCTCATTTTTAGCAAAAAATACATGTTATATTGTTGAGTGGCCCAGAATTGATGCCATACATATTTGACCCAGAAAAAACCTTAGAAGAACACCTGGAGGAAAGCCTTGATCATTTGGGAAGATTAAGGGAAGCACTTCTGGATTCCTAGTCCTCATACTAAAAACAAGAAAAAAATGGCAGATTTTTTTTCCAGATTCTTATAATTGCCAGAGTGATGAGTGGGGATGAGGGGGATTGGACAAAGTGGTAGAGATTTGGATAGTCATGGGGAAGAGATTTCTCTCTTACTGCCTGGACTGAGATGTGCAATATCATAGTAGTGAAGGAGGAAAAAATCAATTAAATTACACCTGAAATTTATATGCTATAATAAACCATGTTACCTCAATTAAAAAAAAAATCAGTTTATTTTGTTAAAAAAAGAAAGAGTAAAAAACAAAGAAACAAACAAACAAAAGAAAGAAAGAATAAAAGAAACAAAAAAGAAAAAATGGCATCAGAATTCCACTGTTGGCTAGGTTTATTTTTCACAAGTGTGCCCCCTTTCATGAAGCCTACTGAGGGACACGTCTAAATAAGTCATGGCAGTGTGCTTGTTCTCTAGGCAGAACGAAGAGAGAGAAAAGATGGTGGGGGAGGGAGTTCAGATGCAGTGTTTGTATTGTGACCTTGATTAAAGTAGCAAACAGATTGTGTGTTGCCCAGAGAGAAGTGATTATTTATTAACACTGACATATGTTATACGAACACCTTGTCAGACACTTTGGACTGTCATGTGCTATAGATCTTGGGGAAATTAGAGATTTCTGATATTATTCTTTTGGGAGCTTGAGCTCTAACAGATGAATCATTGCTTACAGTCAGTAGTCCTTGATTTTATCCTTCTAAGATGGGTGTTGTTGAATGAAAGTTTTTTTATTCTGTTTTGTTTTGTTTTGTTTTGTTTACATATATAAGCTTGTATTTGCCAAAGGTTAACTTATAAATTTCTTTAGATTTTATTCTAGTTTTGAATGCTTAATTTTGCAACCCAATGTTAATTTAATTTTAAAGGTGTTTGTCATAATTGCAGGACATGCCATATGCAGAGAAGTGATATATTCTAAGACACATTAACACAGGATTTGAACAGCAGGTGAAAACAGAGTAATGCAAAAGAAAGCTGAAAAGCTTGAACACTAGATAAGGATACAAAATGTAACTTGAAGGAAATAGTTTTCAACATAATGTTTATTTTATTGTTAATATCTCTTTCTCTTTTATTTTATGAGAAAAATGAACTAAGAAACTTGCTACCAAAAGGTCTAAAATAATACTTAAGATTTTCATATCAGTGGCTTCATGCCATGAATCTTCCAGGTTGCTCTCGTTTTTTTAGCCTTTGATACCCTTTATTTTTGTGGGATCAGATTCATTCCAGATAAAGATAGATGTTTAAACATCTATGAATTTTGATACTTATCCCCCAAGTATTATTTTTGCATATGAGCTAAACATAAAAGATAATGATAAAGAAGTGACATCATCAAGACGGCAGACTAAGAAGTTTCCTTTCTCCCTTGGAAATATTGATTCAACAAAATATATGAACCTTTATAAGAAAACCAGAAACCAATTAAAGGCTCCTGTGCCTCAGGTAAGGACAAAACTAGCTGCTTCACAGCTGGTAGAAAAATCATGGTGCCTCTTTGTCATAGTATCCTGGTGCAGTGTCATGCCATTGGGCATACAAAAGAACAAAATTGAACCCCAACATTACATCATACACAAAAATCAGCTCAAAATGAATGAGAGATTTACACACAAGAGCTGAAACTATAAAGCTCCTGGAAGAAACTTGTAGAAGAAGTGAAAATCTTCATGACATTAGTCTTGGCAACAATTTCTTGATTATGACACCAAAAGCATAGACAACCAAAGTGAAAATAGACAAGTGGGAACACATCAGAGTGAGAAGCTTCCACATAGCAAAGGAAACAATCAACAGAGTTAAACAGCAACCCACAGAATGGGAGAAAATATTTGAAACCATATATCTGATAAGAGGCTAATTTCCAAAAATACATGAGAAACTCTTGAAATAGCAAAACAAACAAATGACAATTAAAAAATAAGAAAAGATTTGAATGTATATTTCTTCAAAGACATACAAATAGTTAGCAGCTATACGAAAAGATGTTCATTACTAATCATCAGGGGAATGCAGTTCAAAACCACAATGAGATATAACCTCACACCTGTTAGGATGGTCATTATCAGAAAGACAGAAAATAACTAGTGTTTGGGTGAGGATATGGAGAATTTGGAACTTTTATAAACTGTTGATGAGGATGTGAAATGGTGTAGCCACTATGGAAAACAGTATCGCATTTTCTCAAAAAATTCAAAATAAAACAGCCATATGATCAGCAATACTACTTTAGCACATTTATCCAAAAGAATTAAAACTGGGTTCTCAAAGAGGTATTTACACTCTCAAATTCATTGCGGTGTTATTCACAGTGGTCAAGAAGTGGAAACGACCTAAATGTCTATGGATAGATGAATGGATAAAGAAAATGTGGCATATACATAAATGGAATTCAGCCTTAAAAACAGAGGGAAATCATGTCATATATTATAGCATGTATGAATCTTGAGAACATCATGCTAAGTGAAATAAGCTAATCACAGAAATACAAATACTGCATGATCCCCCTTACATGAAGTATCTGAAACAGTTAAAATTACTGAGGAAGAGAGTGATATGAAGGTTGCCAGGAGCTAGAGGGAGGGGAAAATAGAGAATTATTATTCAAAGGGTATAAAATTTCACATGAAAAATAAGAAAGTGCTAAGAGTTTGATTTAGCACATTATACTTATAGTTAACAATACTGCTCTGTTCACTTAAAAAATTTTTAAGATGGTAGATCTCATGTTATATGTTTTAACCTTTGCAAGGCATTTTATCCTATCCAGACTGTCCACAGAAACATTTGGTGAACACCAAAATGTTCTTGATATTTGGTCCTGTCAAAAACATTCATGCTTAGGAAACACCAAATAACCCATAACATTATTTATATTTTTGGTTGGGTTCAAATGTCCCATAATGTTTACTTATATTTTTGGTTTACAGGATTAATATATAAAAATATGATCATGTTTTATTGGTCCAATAATGGTGTTGTGACTTATTGGCAATATAACCCTCTCACCTCAGCAGCCTTTATGGTCATGGCCCATGGGATTAGGTAACTGGGTAGGCGTGGATCAAATGTCTTTGGTGGACATTTTGGATAAGATCATATGTTCGCTAATTATTTTAACCCACATATATACAAAAGATAATGATTGAAAACTAACATGTGTTTTATTTAAAAACATAATTTTAATTTCTCAGAGTTCATGTCTATTTTAATTTCTAAATAAATTCTGATTATTTGGGAGATATGCTTAATCCACTCTCAAAATGTCATGCTGAGCATGGCGTAGTAAACAAGGAGTTGGTTTTAGAACTGAAGCAAAGGGAATAAATAGAACTAATTGGTGGGATCCTTGCATGTCCCTAGGTCAAAAGCAGTGCTAATGTTGCATCTTCTTAAAGTTCAAATAGAATGGAATCAAAATAAATGGTTGGTGAAACATATTTCCACCTTAAATATATATAAGAATGAATTTTAAATTTGTGTAAATGTGAATCATATTTTAAAAAATTCATTTCACTATATTTTATTTTAAACATAGTTTTATAAACTTTTTGATTCCATCTTTAAAATGATGCCATAAAGATAGGAGAATAATACACTCACAGTGAAGAAGGGCCTAGTTGGGATACCCGGAGGAGAGGCCTCACAGAGTCCTCGGCATCACCTTTCCTTAATCCATAGTTTAACAATAGATTGTCCCCAGCGGCTTGACCCAGAACTTGGACCATCCCCTGCCATAGAAAGTTGCCTTGAAATTTATGATTAATGCCCTTATGCTTACTGATCACAATCTTTACGACCTAGCATTCTTTCCAGACTACTCTCATCTTTGATTGAATTGCTAACGCACCGGAGGACCAGGTTGCCAGAGGAACGGCTCTGTGAAGCACAGAAGACACTCCCACCTCCGGAAACCTCTTGCAGCCTCTGGAATAATGCCTAGATTTTCCTTTAAATGTCCTAAGCCAGACTGAGAGAGGAAGGCAGTTTTGATGGTGTTAACCAGTTTCCTTCTCAGATAGCTGGTGCTCTGACAATAAACACTCATTCTAAAAACTCGACTCCTGTGTCGGTCTATTGGCTGAGCGGCATAGGCAAGGCAGTACGAAGCCTGGACTCGGTTGCCCTTTCCGTCTCAACAGGTCTAAAATTGCCTTAAGAAAATCTTCTAGTCTAACCTAGTGTTTACAGTCATCTTATTTTACCACTTTGCGATTCAATGATTCCTGTTTACAAACTCCCCTGACTAGATCCTCCATCATATACCTAAACTATTCCTACCTGGTATTAATTCCATCTGTCTTTGACATGGGATTTTGCTCATCAACATATTTGAGACAGCATTATTGTTGCCCTTGTGCAAAATGAAAAGGCAGTGTTGTCAGTGGTGTGGTGTTAAAAGTTTGGTCCCCTAGAGATCCTACTGTAATTTCTTGCAGGGCTTTGGGGTAGTGTTAGCTGAGAGGGTTTCCTCCTACAGTAAAAGAGTATATTGTTAAGGAATTGCTTATTGCTTTAATGTCTAATTCTACCCAGCACTCCACGTTCTATGTAGACTTTCCTGATAAATCCTACCTTTTATAATTGTTACTTTTTAAAAAAAAAAAAAGTTTCCTCTATTTCTCTTTTTGTGTTGAGAGGTCAGAATTTTGCCAGTATATTTAAGAAATCTGTAACATTTTATACACTATTTGCAAAGAGAACAGCCCTTTAAAAAGGACTGCTTGTCCTTATTTAAGTTCCTTCAAATAGTTCATGCTACGTATTTACATTTTATTCCATGGCATCCTCTGAAAAAGAAATGTGGTTGTGCAATTGCACAGCTTGCAAATACAACATTAGATTTCTCTGTAGAAATTGGCAGATGCACAGAAATTAAATACAGAATTATTTAGGAAATGAATGATCTGTAAATTCTTTTGAAATGCCCATAGGTACCCCTTTCTAAACTGGGGTGCTTTTAGTGATATGCTGCATTGATTTTCTTGTATGTCACATTACATTGGGTTTGTATGTCTCATTATGTGATGTTATCACTTTATGGTGCTGTGGCTTTTGTGGTGACACTGTGAACATAATCTAATGTGATGTGCCATGGCTGTGAAATACCATTAAACTATGATACTCTAGAGAGTCAGTGAATTATGCCATTTCGCTACTGCAGTTCCAGAAGGCAGAGAGGACTGCAGGAGGCACTTGCCTTGTAGGATTATCTAAATTTGTTTATCTAACTCATTTGAGTCATGTAGTTATATGTTGATAGCATTACTAATACTAATAATACCACAATTTGAATTTGATACTAGGAAACCCACCTGTCCCTAAAATGGGTTGTTGTTACACCCTTTCATTTCTGCAATTATGAAGCAATAATAAAATAAAATATCTTGTGTCGTCGACCCAATATTTTTCTCATTGTGCAAAGAAGAGAGAGAACTGTTCTTCTCAAACGTGGCATTTACTCCAGGAGAATTAGGGTTTTTCCTAAGCCTATTTAATTTAATATTATGTTTTGTCAATGAATAAATGCATTCTAATTTTTCATGTTGATTTTCATCTGCTTATAATATCTACTACCACATTAATAACTTTGAAATAGTCATATATTGCATCCAGTTTACTGGCATGATAATATGTTATAAGAGTATTGCTATTTTAAAAAATTCCTATTAATAAATTGGATTATTCGCCTCTCATTTAATCTCCATAGAATACAGAATTCTTGCATGAAAACATAGCCGTTATAGATCCAGTTAAAAATTATAAGATATTTTCATAGCTATGATTAGTTTTGTTCTCTTATAAACCAATATGTGTATGTGTGTATATGAATATGGATGTTAAATCGGACAGTAAGATTGTAAAATAGGACTCTAATGCTTAACTGGTATGGATTTATGATCCATGGGACCCCTTCATGTCCTAACTTTATTTATAACTTTTTATTATTTAAAAAAAATTTAAATTACAGTTGACATTTAATATTATACAAATATCAAATGTATAACATAGTGGTTAGACATTTATATAAATTACAAAGTTAGACATTTATATAATTTACAAGACATTTATATACCTCATTGTATAATTTACAAGATCCCTCTGATAAGTCTAGTATCCACCTGGCACCACACATAGTTCCAGTATTATTGACTACATTTCCTATGCTATACTTTACATCCTTGTGACTTTTTTGTAACTATTTGTACTTCTTAATCTCCTTCTCTTCTTTACTTAGCTTTGGACTTTCCTCAAAAATTAAAAGTAGAACTACTTTATGACCCAGCAATTCTACTTCTGGGTATTTACCCAAAGAAATGCAGAAACACTGATTCGAAGGACATATACATCCCTATTTATAATTCTTCATACCTTAAGTATCCAAGCTTTGACTTTCATTTTAGGGACACTTTATGTTATTTGCCAGTCTTTTTATACTAGTTCTTTATTGCTGCATTACAAAATACATTTGTAATTTCAGAATTTCCATGGATCGGAAATTCAGATAAATCTTAGCTGAAATCAAGGTGTTGGCCAGGCCGTGTTCTCATCTGGAGGCTTGACTTGGGCAAGAATCTACTTCCAAAATCATTTAGTTCATTGGCAAAATGTATTTCCTTTTGGCTGTAAACCTGAGGGTCTGTTTTCTTACTAGTTGTTGGCTAGAGGCCACCCTCATGTCCTAGAGGCTTCCTATAGATAGATCCCTGTCATGTGGCCCTCTTTATAGGCAGGCCATGACACGACTTTCCGCTTCCTGAAAGCCAGCAAGAGACTCCCTCTATCCAGACTGCTAAGATGGAGGCTTAGTTGATGTAATATAACCATGAGAGTGACATGTGACCTTTGCCATATTCTACTGATTAGGTGCAAGTCACTTGTCCACCTCCACTCAAGGAGAAGCAATTTAGAAAGTTGTGATTCACTGGGGTTCACCTTAGAATTTGTGTACTCCTCTATTGTGCCAAGAAATTCTGTCAGTTTAAAATATATCAGGTACCTACTTTATTAATATTTCTCTGTGATTCATATGGAATACAGTTGGCCTTAAGTCAGTGTTACTTGCTGCTGTATCAAGGGTACTTTCTGAAAGGAATCAAGTCAGCTGGAAATTTGAGGCTTATGAACAGTAATGCCTTCTTGGTCTATTCTTTTTTATTAGTATCTTCCACTAGAATATTATTGGTATTTTTTATACTTTTTCAATTTTAATTACATAGGATTAGAGTGGCTTATATTATTCCATATAAAATAGTGATAACAACAATAATACTACCAATTATTATTATTTGTTCCGTGTGGTCCTCCTGAATATTGTCATTTATTCTTAGCATTGTTGAAAAAGAAGCATCACAATGTCCATTTTCAGGGATGAGAAAACTAAGATAAGAGAGTTTTGTGCACGAGCCCAAAGTAAAAATTTTATAATTTGCAAAATGAATAACTGAGGTCTGGTTGACACAAAAAAACCTTATACTCATTAGAAATATTTTGATATGATACAATATCATAAGAATGTTCCTAAGAAAATTATCTTTCTTTTGTATTTAAAGAAACTTCTTTCTAAACATATCCAGAATCTAGTTTTTTTTTTCTTTTTAGATTTGAAATCATAATTGAAAATATACAGTTCTGGAATTCTGTAACTATCCATGGCAAAGTTGCTCAATGTTGCATAATGCTTTATTTTGAAGAGCTGTTTTTCTCATTGTAAGATGTTTAACAGCATTGTTGGCCTCTACTCAGTTGTGTCAAGCAAAAATGTCTCAGACAGTGCCAAAATTTTGAAGATTGGGAAGTGAGAAGTGTCAAAATTGCCCTTAGTTGAGAATTAGTATTTTACAGTGAACTCTACTTCCGTTAAAGCTCCTGACTTTAGCTCTGAGATTTTCTCCCTAGGAATATTCTTAAGATCATATTTCTCTAAATATGACATGATATTTACTATTTTCCCTTTAATTTATACCTCTTCAAAACTACTATTTTTCTACAACCGCCCATGCTAACTTATTTAACTCATCATATATTTTATTTGTCAGATATTGAAACATTTGTTTGACCATTGGATAACTCACACTTTACTCACATTTCACTAGTCAAAAATGTTTACTGACCACTCCCTATTTCTAAGGTACAAAGAGCACTATCACTTCATTGCCTTGTTGGAAAGTTAGAAATATTTATCGGCAACCAAGGCAATATTGACTATCACCATGTCCCTTTTAGGTCACAAAATATTAAGTTCATTCTCCTTCCTATATGCAGAATGCACTAACCTCTCTCACAAGTGAGATCACAAAGAAAGTCTGATTCTGTCATTGGGTCCGACTCAAGGTCCAGAAACTTTAAATTATGCCCAGTTAACAGGAATGTCCTCTGGGACTTGAGACATATGAACTATGGAGACCTGAAATATTCTATCTTCTTCTATTCTTCATCCTCCTAATATATTGGTGGGGGCAAGCATAAGATGTCCACAGTAAATACTCTCTCATCTAAAATGGGGCAGAATGGATAACTAACAACAGCTGCTAGTCCATAGCAACTTGGATGCTCATGAAACCACACTATTTGGTTCCTCTCCCCCAAGGATGGAAAACATTCTTTGATTAAGCTCTGGTTGCTCTTTACGGGAGCCTCTAATCTATTGTTTCTCAAGGCTCTTCCTTTTCCATCATTTTGCTTGCCTATATCTGAAGTTGAAGAATGTATACTCCTTAGGAATGAGTAGCTTTCTAGTCTGCTTCCGGCTTGTATACTAGTTGGGAGGCCAGGGCTCATTTTATGTTTCAAATGGTCAACCATCTCTTTTAGCCCTGGAACCTGGAAGTTGTGGTTTTGACAGTAAAATGCCCTAAGAACTAAGTCAGATTTTTATCAATTACATTCCAATTCAGCTCCAAATAACAATGTACACCCTACATATTTTTTCCTATTTGCTATATCTGTGACCGTTCTTGCCCTATGTCTTTCTACTTAACTGTGGGTAACGAAGCCTATCAGGCCTCAGAAAGAGAGAGAGAGCCACACACTTGGTCTTTTTTCTTTGGGGCACTTTGTCCAATTGAAATGAGTTACTAGGTGCTTCTCTCTTAGTTTCACCTTTACTCAAAGTCCCTTTTTCCATTTATTCTTTGAAGCTTGTGCATGTTCTCTGAATATTATTTCAATGGCTGTAAACTGGCATGAAAGGATGTATTAGTCAGAGTTCTTGGTTGCCAAGAACAAAAGCTGAATCTGGCTGATTAAAGAGAAATAGTATCTATTAAAAGAATATTGGGTAGCTCACAATTTTTTTGTCATGAAAGACAAAGTTTCAGGCTAAGTTTCCAGATTTAACACCAAAATCTTTCCTGCAGAGCTCACCTGATGAAGCAGTACTGATGCTGCTGCCTCCCCTTGGAGCGGTGTTGGAAGGTGCTATACTGCCACTGCCTGCTTGAAGATGAATCTGTGCCGAGAACTTTCGATCACTGTTGCCCTTATAATTTTATGACCCTGTCTCTACTACCCTCAGAAACAAAATGACTTGTGGATAGGCTTACTTTGTACAGTTGTTCATTTCTTAATACAAGTTCTTGAGACATTTTCTGGATTCCACCTTGAGGAGACCAACTTATATATCTAGAAATTAATCAAACATAGCAAAGATGCTCAAAAAATAATAGGTAGGAGAAATAAATGACTTCCACAACCTCATCTTGCTTTTGACGATCATACTGAAGGTTTAGTGGATCTCTCCTAACACTGAAAAATTTTCCAAAATATTGCATATAGGTTCTGGAGTTTTAAAAGAATTTCATTTGTTAATTAGGTACTATGCCTTGAAATTTTCAAATTAGAATTATTCTAAGGGGTATGGATACTTGAGTGTGGTAGCACATAGCTATTAATGGTATTCAAATTTAGAAAACTATTTTTTATTTCCACTTTCTTATTTTATTTTTATCACAACTTTTCTCTCTTAGTATTATTGTTATTTTCACTTAACAAACCAGGAAATAAATGTAAAGAGACTTCGTGACTTGACTCAGAATTTATTTCGACTATATAATAGAACTGAGAATTTTATCTAAACTTTGGATTCTAAAATTCTTGTAAAATGGACTAAATTGAAAGTTATGCATTGATAGTAGATAAAGAGTAGACTTAGAGAGGATATGATAAAGGGAGACAAAACTTTAATATTTGTGTTGCTGGGTAGGAAGGAGAGTTAAAATGAGATAGAAGGATATGAGGTACATATAGATACTCTGTGTCATGATGGAGTATTGAGAAACCCAAATTACCTGTATGATAGTGTAAGTTCACAGAAGGAAAAATAATGAGTGTGGAAAGAACAAAAATAAATTAATATTATGTGCTTCGTAGTTAGCTGAAGACTTCTGACATTTTTTTCCTAGAATTTTTTGTTTTCCTGAAATTCGATGCCACAAAATAGTACATTTATTCAGCATTCTAAAAAATATGCCGGCTGTTTTCTTGAAATTCAGTTTTTCTTCCCTACAATGTTCATGAAATGTCTAAATATTGGCATTATCTAAGAATAGCTTTTGTTGAGATTTAAGATTTATTAATGTTCATTACACTGTTGAAAATATGGTTTTAAATTTATTTTACATCATTGTTGACACATTTTGCCCAAAAGCACTCTCGTTTTTGTTTTGGTTTCATAGCTCTAGTCACTAACTAATATTGCACTGTGACATTCCCCAAACAAATATTTGCTTTTTATAAAAGGTATACAATATTTCTTGAAAACTTATGTAAAGGTGATGAAAAGTATACTTGCAGTTGTTAATTCATTTTTCAAGTATAGATCACTGAGCAGAAGTTTGACCTTTGAATTTAGACTCTGGTCAGAAAAATTTGAGAACATTAGCAGCTGGTTACCTTTGATTACCATCATACTTTTACCTGACAATGAATCATCCTTTGACTCTGACCTGCTATTTCAGGTTCTACAGTATATATTGAAATTTCTATAATGCCTTTCATTAACAAAAGAGTACAAAAGTGCAACACAAAACTACTATCAAACTATACTTCAGTATGGCTCATGTGATAGCCTTTAAGAGCATAAAAGTTACCATTTTATCAGTTGGTAGAGACTGTAGAGTTACTTATGTTTCAATAATGTAGGAGCCACCTCATCTTCAGAAAATTTATCAGATTTCTGCTCTTTTTAAAACACATCTTGTTTTTAAACAAAGATATTACTACATATTATGGTATAATAATTCCAATTTATATGTCATTTTGTATTTCTTAAATTCATTAAGACTTTGGTATCAGATGTATTACATTATGATTTAAATGCCAAATTTAATTTAGTCTTAAAAAGATTTATTATCTGAAAGAGAAGCTTATTATACCTATTATGTTGACCTTTTCATTATATCTCTGTAATTTTTATTTTTGTTTATTCCATAACTGTAATTTTAGACTCAGAACGTCTCAACACTTTGAAGGAATGTTTGAAGCACACGATTGTGTGTGTGTGTGTGTGTGTGTGTGTTTGTGTGTGTGTGTGTGTGTGTGTGTGTGTGAGAGAGAGAGAGAGAGAGAGAGAGACTACCACAATGAGATTTGATATTACTTTATAATCATATAGCTTTTGTTTCTTTCAGTTTTCCTGTCTTATTATTTTCAGTCTTATTATTGAGCCTACCCAGAGAGCTTTTTCCCAGTATCTATGCTTCATCTGGTTATCTTATTTACCATGATGATGCATTGTCCTTTTTATGCAGATGATATACTGATTTATCTCTTTCAGTGAACTTTTCTGCAGCAATTTCAAAGCTGTCAGGCTGGCAGACTAAGATTAAAGACTAAAATACTCAACATTTCCACAACAAAATACATACAAACGCAATAGCCAGCTAGAGATCTTCCCTTGATTTAACAATCTTTGGGTTGTGACTCTTGTTTTAGAGAACAGACTCTTCTGTGGAATTACAAAACCAAGGTCATGGAGGAATGGACTCCAAAGGTATTCTAGGGGGATATTATTCACTGGTGGCTTAAATGTTTCATTTAACTTCTAAAGAACATTGATCAACCATGACTGTGGTTCTTTAGGACTGATTTATAAGTATAAAAATTGCCTAAGAGCATCACATTACTAAATTAAAGATCAGGGAATGAATGTGAAAAGTGTAAGAGAGAGAAGAAAAAACAGAAAATTTTGTAGTTAGTAATGTCTCCTCTACTATCCTCTACTATTTTCTCAATGTTGGAATTAGTAAGGGCTTGATTTTTGACTTTTTTTTAAGTTTTCATTCTATCCCTTCCCTCAAAGTCATGTAATTCATTCTCATTGCTTTAAATGCCATCAATATTTTTGACACCTAAACTTACAACCCTGATGAAAACATTCTGAGATGCATACTTATATAATGACTTGATTTACTATTACATGGAAATGTCATAGTTATCCCTCATGTGACATGTCATATACTAGCTTGCATTTAATCTAGTCTTTTCCATCTCTAGTAAAAGCCACATCTATACAACGAATTGGTCAAGCGAGACACCTGGCTATTGTCCTTGACTTGACCTTCTAAGCCTGGCAGTTTGTCCTCTGCTTTTCAATCTCACCATGTACCACTCCTAATTGCTGAAATTCAGCCATGTTGTCTTCTGTTTGGTATTTGATTATTTATTTAATTGTTTTTATGAGCCAGCTTTTTCCTTCCAGTAGACCTCAGCTTAAATACTATCATAGCAGAGAAACTTTCATTTGCTCTGGCTGTGCAACTTAGTGACATTACTGCACTTGGGCCAGAACTAGGATAACAGGAAAGGTGCAGGGGAGAACCCCTCACACTCTCTTGTTCATGGTGGACTTTATTACTAGTTCTAAGTCCAGAAAGACAGGCTTATCGAAATTTATGCTGTTCATGCAACCCTTTTGCTGTCTCATCCTCAAGTCGATGTCAGGAGAGAAAGTAGAAAAAACAAGTAAAAACAAAGTTTAAAAAAACCTTTCTGTCACCACATATTTGAAGTGGTGAATACACAATGCAATATATATATGTGTGTGTATATATATATACACACACACACACACACATATATATATATATATATATATATATATATAGAGAGAGAGAGAGAGAGAGAGAGAGAGAGAGAGAGAGAGTCACCAGAATAAATAAAAAGAGGGAAAAAATGAAGGAATTACAGAAGACAGAATAATATGTTAATTTATTATTCATCTATTATACTCTTTATTATACTATTGGAGTTCATTATACTATTTGCTTTACTTTTGTACATGTTTAAAACTTTCTATGACTAAAAAATGAAAAAAAGATTATTAGTGGAAGAAAATTTAATAAACAGGAAAGGATTTAAATTACAAAAAGAAAACCTGAGATATTACCATATATGGTTTGCTTCTTCAAATTTTGACTACTCCCCACGCAGTTTGATTTTGCTTATTTTTTTAGAGTCTTCTGGTAGATGCTTTTTTTCTATTTACCCAGCATTTCAAAGCACAGCGTGCTTAGTCTATATTAGCCAACCTTAAAAATTCATGAAACTTATTCTTAAATTTAAAGACTAAATTATTTTACCATGAGTTACCCAGTGAACTTCATGATTGCACAAAATATTTGTAATATTAGCACATTTGATTCTAAGTATTATAAACCTTCAAGTATCTAAAACTCGTTTTTATACGAACAGTCTTATCTATGATAACTTGCAGCAGATATAGGCACAAGAGCACTAGAGGAAAGTAGGTGCAACTGTCAATTTCATAGAGTTTTAGAAGTTCTACTCTTCCTTGAATATCTAGCACAAGTGTAAGCCTTCATGGAAATTTATATATTAAATATAAATAAAGCATTTTTCCAATATTTAAGGACAGAAAATGAATGAAAACAACAATAATATTCATTTCCTTCAATCCATTGAGTCATTTTGAACACTCCTTGAAATATTCCCATCTGTAGGTATCACTGGTGAAAAGCACATACTGTAAAGCAAACAAAAATATGCAGCTCAAATCCCAACATTTTTTAGCTATATTCTCAGGTGCAAATTCTCTATTCTGAATTTCAGTGACTGCATCCGTAATATAATTGTGGTAATGATTAAACAAGGTAAAATATATCCATTATAGTGCATAAAATCTCTCACAAATAACCTCTCTCTGCATAGAGACATATATTTACATAATATATACTATATATAATAGATAGGATAATTTATCACTCAAAATCATTAAATCTTTATCAGCTGCAATTACTACATATTTAGAATATGATTGATTAATATTGCTGAGCCTTTATCACTGGCTGATTGTATCTTGCCAATTTGGCATCACTGCCACTACCTTTAGCTTTTGGTTTTTCATTGTAGAGTGAGGCCTGGGATTAAATCACCCTAAAAAATCTCTCAGCTCCTAAATAACAAGGGAGATACTGTGGATGGACCGGATCAGGTAACTTAGAACATCAGTGTTAACTTCTTTTGACTTGTTAATTTCTCCTGAACCACTTTGGTGCTGTAGACACTTGTGTTGTGAGATGCAGTTCCCTGTGAATTACTAGGCATTTTTTCTTTTGTATTATTTTTCTAAGACATAATGGAAACATGTGGCAAATATAACGTATAAAGAGAAATTTTGAGTGCAAGGTCATATAATTTATATTGTGTAGTTACACAACTTTTTACGATTACAAATTTGTATGTAAATAAGGAAATTATTTTCTTCAATTAAAATAAAGTGTAGCCTTTTTATTGTTGCTTATTTCTTTGCAATGCTTCTTCAAAAGGGTATTTTTAAAGTAAGGATGTTGTTGAAATGATAGTACTTGTCACGAAATTGTCAATTTAGAAAATGGAACTTCTTCATTCCAAAAACAGTATAAAGTACATACAAGATAGCGCTGCCTATCTAACTTGCAGCAGATCTCATCATGAAGGGATACCGATGTATGGAAAATGAGGCTTATTCTGACAAACTACCAAAGGATCTCTAGCAGAGAATGCCACAACATCAATATCCAGAATGTCGCTTAGAAAACATAGGAAATGATATGCTATCATTTGAAAGGTTTTAATGAAAAGAATTTTAGTGAGGAGGATAGATAATAAAAATATATATACAACTTAATGTAAAAATGATTATTTCTAGGGAAAAGCAACTCCAAGTACCAGAATAACCTTTTTTTTGCATGACTTTTATTGCAAACCAGGGTCACTTTTCCTGGAGGAAACCATAAAGGCTGCCCTAGGCTACAATGAGACAAACTATTTGATTCCCAAAGAAGCTGAAGGCTGGGACAATGATAATAAAATTTCTAATGTATATTGCCTGGGGAAAAATTTTCAAAGATGGCATGATGCCAACAATAAATTACTTTTAAAATAAATCCCTGAACCTTTGCTCTTAGTGGCTTCCCTTTGGTGTCTTGTCAAATGTTTCTAGTCTGATAGCTGACGTCATATTGAAATTGAGGCATCCATAATTTATCTTAAGCCTGGCAGGAAACTTCTTTTTTTTACATCTCATTCAGAAATTTTTCCAAGTTACAACAACAATATCTAGGCCAGAAACTAGTAATGGATGTTACTATGCATGTTTGTTTCTCTTTAAAATTGTTATCACTGAAGAAAATGAAAAAGGGACTGAATAACTATTACAAAAATGTAGCTATTATTTATTTCTTCCTTTTTTCTAACATATGGAGCAAATATGTATGTTGCATGATATAGAACTTATACTAAATAAAACCTTTATACATACCAGTTATCCTGGGCTATATTTGGGTCTTTTTGAAACTCATTAATGAGTCTAATTAATGTCTGATATATCATAAAGTTTTTTTCTAGAGTTTCAAGATGTGTGCTAATCAAATCAAATAAATTATAAATACAAAAAAAATTAGTTTGTCACAAAATAGAATTTAAGTTCATGCAGAATATTTTTATATTCACATCTTATTGTAACCAAAATTCATGTTATGCAATGAAGTGGGTAACTTGTGGTTCTTCCTATGTATAAAACTAGTGACTCAAGATTGTTAAAACTCTATTAGTTGCCAACACAAAGTAATATAAAACAAAATAGAAAACATGCCATTACCCATTCATCAAGATGAAGCAGACCTGCATTCAGGAGAGAGAGAAAAAAGCATCAACTGGAATATTTCAGCTAAAAATATAAACAATTGAATCTTCATTTAAGTTACGTATGACTGCCTCTTACTGCAGGTGTTTTTGTTTTTTTTTTTTTCGTAATATCCATTGTCTCTGTTATGAATATAATTTGATTAGATGGGGCAAACAAAAAATGTATGCAATGGTAATGTCTTCCAAGTTATGAAGAAAACATTTCTATCAAAAAGTCTGTTTATTCAACTTTTTAATCGAAGATGATAGGACAATATAGGTATTTTTAGACATTCAAACATGTATAAAATTTGTGTCCCGTTAACTTTTTCTTAGAAAGTTACCTAAGGTGATACTCTACCAAAATAAGAAGATAAAGGTGGCGAGAGAAAGGCAGATGACTCAAAAAATTATTGAAGATAGATGTCACCCCAAAAAGTCCTGCAGCACAACAACAAACAGGACAGTATTCTCTAGGACAAGGTCATAATTAAAATGAAAATGTCAGAGTATAAATCAAAAATTTATGAGTCATTCTATAAACATAAAACAGTAACTTATTTAATTAAATATAAATAATATTAATTGAATAAATTAGCAGCTATAAATTCTGGAGAAAAACAGAGCTCTAAAAATGTTATGGTAAAAATTTTAAGTAAACTAAAATGCAGTTTCATTTTGAGCAACTCATTGAATGTCATTATGAAACTCAGTTTATCTTGACCATGTAACTTTATCTTTTGAGTGGCATAATAGAAGTGTCATTGAAAGAATTATGATCATAGTACCAGAGTAAAAATCCAAGTACTATAAATCCAAGGATGACACTGAATTTACAGTGGCCAATATTTACATAGTTTATTTTCCTAAAAAAATAAGTTTACTGTTTTTAAAAATATTTTTGGAATCAATAATAGACATATCATAGACTACTTAATAAAGATTAGAGAAAGAAAGAAATGTTAGAAGTCCTGCCAATATCAAAATATACATACATTTTACAGAAATTGGAGGTAAGAAGGGGGAGAAGAGAGATGTATAAGGGAGAGTCAAAGTGAGCATTTGCAATGTTCTTTTTCTCTTATAGGAACAAAAAATAGATCAAGCATGATTTTTAAACTTCCATAGTTGAGTAGCAGATGAACTAAGATTTTAATATAACTAAGTTAGGAAAAGGAAAGGTAAGACGATGTATAGAGTTATAAATCCACAAATATTAACCAGAAATGATCAAGAAAAAGTTGGTTAAGCTTTTCAAAATTATTTTAAAATATTTGCTTTTGAAGATTTGAACTAGGAGTTGAAAAGGATAAATTGGGCTCATGTTCTTTGTTAAATTTGTCTGTGCTATTAGATTTTTAAAAACCATATGTGCATATATTCCTTTAATTATAAAGCAATTTGAAAACAAAGATTTCATGTAAAAAGAGATATAGAGTAGCAAAAGTTCTTAAGAATGGAAAACGTAATAAATTTATCAGTGCTATTTTGCAATTCTTTTATCATTTGTCAATTCCCTATCAAATTTCCAAAGCATCTTCTCCAAAAAACAATTATTTAACCTCAATTTCTCAAATTTTGATCAATTCCTAAAAGAAATTCCTTCTTACCCTTATTTAAATAAGAAGGTAGATACTATCCAGAGAAAACTGCTTAAGTTTCCTTTTTCTCCCTTCAGAATGCCTATTCAGCTCATCTCCGTTGATTCTTTTCTTTTTCTTCTGTTCCTATAGAGATATATCTGTTCCTCTCTGAGATTAGGTTCTTTCATAAGTGCTCTTAGTTCAATCTCAGTCATCCATCTCCTTCGAAATTTAATCCCCTCTATTTGGTCTTTAATTTTCACCTGTACTGTTGCCCTTCCTACCCATTAACGCGTTCCAATATAGAGTTTCAGATTCATGTTTTTCAAATGACCTGTTTCTTGCTTTCCCCCTCTCTTACTCAATCTTATAATAAGGATAATATACACTTGCTGCCTATATTTTCTTATCTCTTGTACTTACTTATTTGATAACCTTTTAAAATATGACATTTATATTTATTGATCTAAAGAAATTACATTTTTGTGTTAGTAATATCACTACAAATATCACATAAAAATAATTTTTTTCTCAGTTTTTACCCTCATTTACTCTGTCAGTTTATCAGTTTTGATCACTGAATCATGAGTGAAATTATGTTTTTTATACTATAGCACCAATTTGTCCTTGTGTCTTTTTGAACATAGCTTCTCTGTTACCATTGTTTGTTTCCCTTATTCTTCTTAAAACCTAAATGGTGTCACTCTATACATTTTTATTTAAAACATCTTTTTCCTATCTCTATGTTCACTCTTTTTGTTTTCATATCTTCAACAAAGCTGTATCTTTACTCAGACCTTTATAGTTACAGTTCTGCCTTTGAAACCAAAGCCATACTTTAATTCATCTTATCTATTATATAACTCATTACATTTCACCACCAAACCATTTTCTCCTGCTGTTTATCTCTTGTTACTCTTTCCATCACTAAGCTTAAGACCTCATGAAACCAATCTCATCTTCTTGGTTCTTCTCATTACAAATATACATCTACTAGATTAGTTTTGTTGTTCATGTCTTTACAGTTACTTGTGCATTTACCCTCTGCTTTATATTCCCAATCCCGCTACCTCTCTTATCAGCATCCACATTTTTTCCCTTACTTTTTCACACATATTCATCACTCGATCATAGTTCTTAAAATAATCCAGACCGATTTAAGATATATTTCAAAAGCTTCAGCCTCACAATCTGACAGAGCTTAAATATAAGTCATAAAGTCCATGATTTATGACAGATGCAGGAGCTGGAAGCCAGCCTATATTTCTGGGATTTTTTTGCACTAACACATTTTTCTCTTTTCTAATTAGCAGAAAAGTTCCAAGCGCCCACAAGGTTAGAAAATTCAGCACTCTTTTTACCATTTTGACCTGGCTTAGTTCTCTGGATTTGGTTTCAGATTTAGCTAACATCTCTCTACTATCTTTCCAGACTGCCAATCAAAAGCAGCATTCCCCTCCTGAATTTTGGATTCTACACTAAAACACAGGTCATGTCTGGGGCACTTCTCCATTCGGCTTGATCAAGTATGTGATCTACCTCTTACCTGTCCCCATCCACCAGAAAAAGTCCTGCTGTAGCTGGACAATGTTTTTGATAGAATTGCACTCAATAGGTTTCTGATTTTAATCTGTAGGATGGGCTTCCCAGTGCTGTCATGTGTTCATATTAACTGTACCACTCAGTACCAATGGTACTTTAAGTTGTGCCTGAGATTCCTGCGTTTTTAGAAACTATTCTTATTTGAGACCAGTCTTTACAACTGGTTTATTTCCTTTTATTCCTACCTTACTTTAGTGATATATAATCCAAATTAGGTTTTACACACTCTCTTATTCCATTGTCCCAACTGTCACGATCCCATAGTTCAAACATAAATACTACTATCGTGACTCAAGTCATTTACTCTCGCTTCAACAGCAATAGTTGTTTAATAATATTTACTACTTAGAGCTACTCTTCTAATTTTGTTTGTATATTACTATTTGTTTGCTTTACTTAGAGTGGGGACTATTCATTTATATGAATTATTATTTCCTTTTAATTCAACATATGTTGATTCATATATCATTCAACACATATTTATTAAAAACACTAAACTGTTCCTATATTCTCTTTCTCAAAGGCCTTCAGTGGCTCTCCATTTTCCTGAAAAGTAAAATACAAAATCCATTTGTTCCAAACTACCTTAACTGTATTAGCATCTTTATGTGCAAATCATGTTTTAAATAAACTAAATTTCTCATCTTTCTAAAGTAATTCTACATATCTACTTCTGGTATTTCTTCCACAGGAGTTGTCTTCTTACTCTCCTATGTCTCCAAACCTTATCCTATGTTTTCAATTCAAATCTAATTCTAAGAAGAAATTTTACCAATATTTGACTATGGGAGTAAAGGAAATCACTTACTCTTTAAAGACTGTTTCCTTGTTTTTTAATCCTAGTGTCTTAATACCGCAGAAGTTAGTAAAATAATTAGTGTAAAGTTGCTACTTGTTAGGCTTCACACATAGTAAATTATTAACAATATTACTGTATTAATTCTGAGTAGATATGAGTTTTTGCTATTTTTGGATAATGAACACACATAGAATTTAATTGTGCTTTTCAAGAGTCTAAATGGTTATTATGGCAAAAAAAATCATATTGATATTGGTTAACAATGAACAATTTTATCATTTATTAAGAAAATACACTTAGATATGGTATACTCACCCTTCTAGTTCTCTCTTACCAATGTGTTAAAATGGAAATAATGGGCATAAGATAATAAACATGCATAAATGTGGTCACTACAAAAAGTCAAAGAACTATATAGCTAATTATCTTGTTTTTCTCAATAGTATAAAGATAAACAATTTAGAAATCATTTCATACTTTTACTTGTAAAGAATAAAAGATAATGATCTTATTTTATCTTACAGTTAAAGCCACCATTAAGGGAGGGGACAGAACTTTGAAATATATATCAGTTATACATCTACCTATATTATATGATATATGACTTTCTAAAAACATATATAACCATTTTGTTTTAAAAAGTGATATAAATTTAATTTGGTAGTTTCAAAATAGAAGGTAAGAAAGTATGGTATATTTAAGAATCAATAATAAAATAAATCTATGGAAATATACAGGAAAAGGGAGTTTGCTTTTTTTATTCAACAAATATAAGTGGAACATAAAGATAGAATAGTTAACGAGACAGAGATAATTCCCGCTTTTATAACATTTATTTATTTTTTTAGTAGAAGGCAAATAATAAGCTATAAAATAAATAAACATAGCAATATTACATAGTGTTAAGTGATAGGAAGAAAATACAATAGCCTAATATGAAAGTGAAAGGGCCAAGGAGGGAATTACTTTTGATCGAGTGCTTGGAGACAATCTCTCCAACACGGCATTGGAGCTGAGAGTCAAATGCCGAGAGTCAATTATCAGAGAGTAGGCAATAGCAAGAGCAAGGGTGGGTAAGATTCAGAGTTTGTTTCTAAAGGACACAGAAAGGAAGCTAGTGCAGTTTAATAAATATAAATGAAGAAAATTACATATAATTAGGTCAGAAAGGAATGAGTTTATGTGGAGTCATATAGACCAGAGTGTTTCAATTTTGTTCTAATATTTTATTAAGACGTTATCTTCTTTAAGCTAAGAATATTGTCTAACCAGCTTATGACTACCAAGGTCTATTTTTGCACAATAAAAAACAAACATATCCTGAAAAACATTTCCATCCATTTCTAACTCTACTCTTTATATCATATATGTGTGTATGTATGTGTGTATATACACACATATACATATAATATACTATGTATCATATATATAATTTTATTTTATTGAATTTCTTGCCATTTAATAGATCAACTACTGCCTAAAATTTTAATTATATCTAGGTGTTACAATATTTACTTTAGAAAACAGGTGGAGATATTTTCATATGAGGCTAATGTTGTTGAATAAACCATTATGTTTGCTAAATTAACTGTGTCATACTCATAAATGCTTAGGTAAATCATTTTCAAGAACCAAATGGAATGTGTCAGGTTGAGGCACAGAGATTTTTATTTTCCTCTGAGATATGACCTCTAGTTCCACTGGTAGAAAGAAAGAATGAAATTGCATCTGCCCATGCCAATCAGTGTGAATATAACTTAATTTGTTGATCTGGACTTTTTCTCCTCAGTTGCTGAACCTTTAAAAACATAAACACTAGGGAGTTAGACTTACAGCGTATAAAATATCTGGTACACTATTGCTTTTTATAATATCAAAGAATAAAATAAAACCCACTTTTTATATGTCTGTCTTTTTTTAGCATCTCTCTTTAAGCTATTATACACATTGACGAACGTTTATCTACCTTGAAGATTTCCCTGGGATGTTATTGGTGTCAAACATGTTGATCACAACAAAAAGGCATTTCTTTTATTATAAAATCATGCATACCTATAAAAATAAAAGTTTTAGTTTTTACTATGTCACTCTGAAATGTAAAGATTTTTCTAAATTGAGCAAAGATAAATGATATTTTTCAATTTTAGTTTTGTATACATTACATAACTTCTGAATATGTTATTTATTAGTCTGTAGTTACATGCAACATTATGGTCCATTATTTCACTTAGATCAACTTCAGCATATTTGACGAGTTACCTAGATCAGAAACTTCAGATTGCCAATTGCCTGGCATTTTCTTTTCTTTTTCTTTTTTACTATAAAAATAATTTTTGAAATGTTAACTAACTATTGTGCACAATTTCAATACTGATATTCCAAATCACATTATAAAAACATTAAATGATATCTTGGGTAGTTATTTTACTTCTTTGTTTAAAGACATTTATGTCGTGAGAAGGGAGGCTATAATGAGAGAGAGCAGCTCAGGCCTAAAACATCCTAAATGTTTCTCTGATTCGAATGGTACAGTTGTGAATTCCTGTAGAACTATTTTATCTCAAATGACAATGGTCACATCTTGCTCATTAATAGAGTGATTTGTAGAATTGTCAATTTCTTCTATGGGTTAGTTTGGTCTAATGTACAAAAGATGGATTTTTAGGTTTAATAAACTAAGGTTTAAATTCTAACTCACTTACTACCCATTCTGAAAAGAACTTGTGCAAATCATCTTATTCTTATTGTGATCAGTTTCTTCATTTGTGTTAATTGGAGTTCTAAAACTCTTCAAGATTGTGGATAGAAAATAATAAATGATCATTAAATTAAAATCATGTTAAATGTGTTTAAGTTAGGTAATATATCATCATTTATTATTGCAATGCAAATATAATATCTTGTTATAGTCTACATTTAATAAACATTTGCTAAATCGAATACTATTTGTCATCGTTCCTATATAGATCTACTCTCTCTCTCTCTCTCTCTCTCTCTCTCTCTCTCTCACTATATATATATAGATAGATATAGATATAGATATATATACACACACATACATACACACACACACACACATATATATGGGTGTGTATAAAGTGTACATATATACATATATATACATATATACACATTTTATACACACTTTATAAAACTTGTTTCTTGAAGTGGTTGTGAAAGAGATCATCTATTCACCTATTTACTTATCTATTTATCTTAATTTAGGACAAAGCAAAATGACTTGACATTTAAAAAATTACTCTGTCTCTGAAATAACACTAATGTGATTGTGAATCATAAATTTTACAAATTAAATGTGTTGCTTCTTGCCCTAAAACTCTCAAATGAGAACATCATTAAAAGATGACTATGAAAGAGAGCATAGATAAGAGTCCATTATTTCCCAAATAGATGATTTTTCCTAGTGGCCTTTTGCTCAAAAATTAATTTTATCAACTCAACCCATGTGGTAAGTATGAATTTCCTAGTGTATTGAAATGAGATAACGAAGGGACATCATTAACACGGATGTAGCATGAGCATGAGGCCAGTTAAGTTCAGTTTCCGAGTCCAGATTAACCATTTTGGTTATTGGCTAGTGTAACTTAGATGGCCAGCAAGCTCAGAAACGAAATATGACCACTGAGGTCTTGATATTTTATTCTGTTAATAACTTTAAGTGTTCTTAGAGGACTGGTTGACTTAAAATCTTAGTAAATAAAATGGTTTTTCAGCTTTGATAGAAGATTCAAAGGGCAAGAAGGAAATAAGAGCACAGTAGTATATCCCAGAAATTACTAACCAGAAATACAACTCACACCACACTACTTAGCAGATGTTAGTAAAAAAATTGGCTTTGAGTAGAATATTGTTAGGTAATACACCGATGATTAAATCATAAAAGATATAATAAACAATAAGACTAAAATTCAAATATCTGCATAATGAATAGGATACTCTAAATGACGAGATTTTTTAAATAAAAAATTGAATTATATTTAAGTTATAAAAGTTAAATCTTTACCAAATGTTCTATTAATAAAATATTATATGGAGTTTGTCTATTCCCATATACAGGTTTCAAAAGCTAAACTTGTCACAGAATTTTGAGACCCCATTAAAAGAAAGTTTAATGAGAAAAAAAAGTTAAACATTAAAATTTTAACTTCTCTTTTCACATAATACTTGTATGAAATTGCTTTTTAAAATTTCAAAGCAAAAGCATTGATTTTGTACTTAGTTGTTTTTTTTTTTTTCCTATGATAGCTTTTCCTTTGTTAGACTTTAAGTCTACAATTTGCAAAATCAATACAAACACAGCTTTCCTCAAGAAAGAAAAGTCCTCCAGGGGTTTACCTGAGAGTGTCTCTAGCAAGATTTCTGTGACCTTGAACTATTTGTAAAGTACCAGTGGTGACTTTTGAGAGTGTCACATCAAAATTGGTTTTCCGTCTCCAAGGAAGGTTCAGCATGTAATGTCAGTAACAGCTGGGGTAAAGGCAACAATTATATGTCAGCTCCGTTTTCTTTTCAAAAAAAGCATTTTTTTCCCAGGCTGACACATTATAGGGTAGAAAAAGGACACATACAAAAGTTTGTTTTAGTTTTCAATTATTTTTGGAGATATTGAGACTGTGACAAGCCAATAATAGTAAACAAAAATGAAAAGAATTGACACAGGTGACCATAAGATGTTGAAGCTACTGTGGTTAGTACATATTTGGGTTGGCTTCTTTCAATTTTATGAGTTTGGAGAAAAAGAAGGAAAGAAATTCAGAAAGCCACACTCATTTAATAAGATTTTTCTAGCTATAAAAATATGCACTCCCTCATGCCTTTGAAACTTCCATCATTTAAGGAATATAGACATAATTGCTCAGCATGAAATCATTGCAGAACAGGTTAAGATTGACTTAACCAAGCATCCTCATCCTTTCTGAAGCCTAAAGTTATGCATTGTTCACACATTATAGGACCTTATTTGTGTTGTTTGAGAACGAGCCGTGAAAAGTTCACTCTAAAAGGAAAATGTTGAAACTCAGCTACAACTAATTAATGTTTAATCTACACTTTATAAAATGTAAAAAAGAGAAAAAAGAAAACTGTTTCATTTATTGAAAACAGTTGTGTGGGCTTGCTGGCAGAAGGAACTGCTATGTTATATTATGAAATAATCAGAGGAAAAACCCTCTAATGCGCTTTTCATAACACTTAAAGGAGGTATTCTAATATCACAGAAACCTTAGGGAAAGGTTGCAGACAAAAAGCAACATAATTAAATTTTAGTGAAAGGTCTGCCAGAAAGGGATTAAATCAATGGTCCTGTTATTCTTGGTAGACTTCACTGTGGGGGCTCCACCAGCAGGGTAAACACCAATCACAAGAAGTTGTCTTGGTTGAGGTTTTGCTTGATCAGGATTTTCAACAGTTTATTTTCAAAATTTACTATAGATTTTAAATGTAAGGGTAAAATTTCTTGTTTTACTGATGAAAATCCAATGACATTTTAGCTAACTGCCATTTATTTCAATTTGTTGTTTTATATATTAAAAAAATAAGATGCCAGAGAAAAGGAGAAAATAGTTAAATTCTAATCATCGTTGGTTTGTGATTTATCTCAAGCTGTAATTTATACTGGGTCCAATCCATATTTGTTTGTTTGGATATAACTTTTTCCATTTCCGCACTTGCCCCAAGCATTAATTCAGTCTTTAAAAATAATTTAGGGAGGAATAGGTGAGCATTAAACCCAAGGAGGTGCCAGCAGGAGACCTGAATAAAGTATGGGCAAATAAATATGTTTAGCAAGGTCACATGTTGGCAGACCATTAGGACAGATAGCTACAGATCTTTCCTTTTCTTCCACACATTAGAAAACAAACAAAAAAACACCATGAACCTGGAGAACATTATGCTAAGTGAAGTAAGGCAGTCATAGAAGGACAAATACTGCATGATTCCACTTATATGAGGTATCTAAAATAGTCAACCTCATGGAAGCAGAAAATGGTCATCTCTAGGGTCTGGGGGAAAGGGGGAATAGATATAGGGTTTCGGTTATGCAAAATAAATAAACTGTAAAGATCACTGTACAACATTGTGGCTATAGTTAACAATATTGTATTTTTCACTTGAAAATTTGTTAAGAAGATGGATCTTACATTAAATGTTCTTATCATGATTTAAAAAAAAAGTGGAAAAAGGAAAAAAAACAAGTTCTTCCTGAGAATTCTGAATGCAAAAAGCAATACCATTGTTTGAATGGACCATGCACATTTTAATATGAAGCCCTAAGTAGCTGCAGTACAGTGTTGGATGGGTGGAAGGAAAAAGATTAATTGATCATCACCATGAAAAAAGTGCTTATTATTATTTGGATAGAGCTTTTAAAAAGAGAACTAGTTTGGCTGTTTATCTTTGCTTTCTTAAAGCCTCAGAGCTCTAAAAATTCTGCCATTTCAACTGCAGACAGGAATTCATAGAAATTTTGAGCCAGACTTTTTTCTAGAGGGCAATTACAAAACATCCCCAGCAGTGGCCACGTTTAAAAATATTCAAGGAAAAGGAAAGAGAAGTAAACGTTGCTACACATTGCAAAAACTGCTAATGAAGTTTACATGTGGGAGTATTTTAGCTATCAAGCTTGAGAATTCTTGTAAAAATGTATTAGCTTTAGGCCGAGAAAAGTGTGGACATTAAGGGAGGAGATTACATAATGAGGGATACAGAAGCAGACTGGAGTAGCCCAAAACCAGAAAATAAAAATAGAAGAGGGCTGGCCTGGGCTCAAATCCCTTATCACTCTTGGCTAAAGATGTTATCAATATTCTAGCATGTGGGGATTGAAATTTAAAGTTAGGCACGTAAAGAAGCAACACATATGCAATGTGCATTGTTAAAAACAGTATCTATGTACTTTTGTGTATATATATAATACTAAAATATTATGAATATATATTAGTATTTAGATGTTTTTTTCCTTATATATGTATATATAAATGTGTCCTTAGTTAAAGGTTTTAATCTTTTCCATGAATTATTTTATGCTCTTACAAAATGCAGATTAAATAATTTGCCTAGATATTTTTAATGGCATGTCTCCTAAACCTTATCCATAATCACAGTGCACACAGCCCAAAAGCACTCAACTCCGATAAACTTAGCTCCTTAGAAGCTGCCCTTAACAACCGAAGTCTAGTTTCCCAGCAATCTGTAGACACTGCTCTTTGTGTTGCTGTGTAACATTCCGAGTCCACGTTGATATTCAGAGCCCACCCAACTCCTTGGCTCTGAACTCTGTGCATGTGTCAATAATAATCCCAATGAATAATGATTTCCTTTAATTGATTTAAATTAGACGAAATCTAAAAAAAAATACAGGAAATGTTAGAAAATGACATTAGCATCGGTCTTTTTTCTTTTCTTTCTTTTTTTCTTTTTTTGTTGTGGAATATAAAACAAAAGGAGCGAATGTGTACTGTACAAAAAGAAAGATAAGCTTATATGAGTTATTAAGGCCACACTGACTTCATACTCTAAGAAGTGGCACCATGGGTCATTTGAGATATGTCTGGGAAGATGCTTGAAATAAGTTCATTTACACATCATGAAAGAGAAAAATATAAAAAATATTGGTAAAATTAACATTGCCATGTAAATGAAGGTCTGTATTTATATCTCATTGCTTGCCTGCTCAGGTTTACAAATATTTTATGCTACCATTTAAGTTTCACATTTTCATGGAACCTGATAATAATTATCTAAATAATCAGCTAAACTGTTTTATGCACGTTGAATGTGCCAACTATTATCCCAAGTATTTTACATGTGTTGTCTTTTTCATCTTCACCATGACCCTATGAGGTAAGACATATTGTTTCTTTATTTTGAAGATGAAGAAGCTGAAGCTTAGAGGTGTTGATTAAACTGTCACAAAGTTACGAATGATGGTGCCAGGACTAGGTCAGTCTGTCTCCAGAGTCTGGGTTGTTTAATACTCTATTTTTTGTTTCTTTTTTTTTGTACGATAATGTTATAAGATTTAAATAAAAGACACAAAGTAAGTTTTGCAAATTGTTGGCTGTGACGCTGTTGTGCCCTCCATGATAATAATACTAAAAACGTTCCTCTAGAGTTTCTCATTAAATTTGGGTGAAACTAAAGATGTCTTAATTCTAGATTTAATTCAGCACAGTAGATGATTTCACAATAAGGTACATTAAACAACTTTGAAGTAATTGCAACCAACCTTTATAAATATTTGTCAAATGTGTTGAGATTCCTTAGAAGTCAGATATTTTCAAATTCAGGTTTCTCCAAAACCAGATCCTCCTGATTTTTATTGAATATTGCTATACACAGACATGTACTAGATTCTTAAATACTAAGAAAATATCTGCAAAAACATAATCCTATAAAATACTTATATCTTAATCTATAGAGAATGATTCTTCTCAGTAATATGGCAAACTACCCAATAAATGTTCAATGGACACTTTGCCGAAGATACATAAATGTCAAAAAATATTTTCAACATCTATAATAAAACGTAAAATTAAAACCACAACTATGTATTCCTACACCCCCAATGTATGTTGTTGAGGACTGAGCAATTAAAAAGCTCTTAGGTTTCTAGTGGAAATTTAAAATGATACATCTACTTTGGAAAACAGCTCAGCAGTTACCTGTAAAGGTAAATACACTTATCATGAAACCCAGCATTCCTACTTACTGTTATTTAACCAGGAGAAGTGAAAATATGTCCACAGGAAGACTTATAATCAAATGCCCATTGTACCTTTTTCATAATAGCTTTGAATGGGAAACACTTTTCAGTTATCAATTGATAAACAATTTGTGGTATATCTATTTGATAGAATGCTGAGCAATAAAAAAGAACACAAACAAAAAGGCAAAGAGATAATTTAAACACACACACACACACACACACACACACACACACACACATACACACTGATACAGGCAACCACAATATCGAAAACAAAATAATAAAAGCTAGACTGTATTTAAATAAACTTTTAGAAGAGACACAACTGTAGTGATGGAAGACAGATCACTAGTGACCTGGGCTGGGAGTGGTGAGAGGTGATCCACTGCACAGGGGCAAGAGGAAAATTTAAGAATGATCGAAATGTTCTATATTGTTATTATCATAGTGGCAATTATACGCTGGAATATATTTGTTAATACTCATCAATTACACACTGAAAATTGGTGAATTTTAATGTATTATATTCTTTCAATATGCCAATAGTAAAGGCAGTGTTAATTCAATTTTTCAGAAAAACAAATGAAGTAAATTGCCCAAATTAGTATAATTAATAAATGGTATACTAAGCTTATAAACCAGGTATTTGGAAGAGCAAATTAAAAGCTCTTTATATTATACCAAGCTTCTTCAGTATCCTTGCCTCATCTTTAGTCATTGCATCAACCTCCTTTTGGTATGAAGCTTCTCATGATCTCTGTTCATTCCTATGACAGAGTCACAAGTCGCAGACTTGATCTCTAGTATTCCATACCTTCTTCTCCACCCTTTCTCTTATTATCTACATATCATTACCTTTCCATGGTCTTTCTTATAGATTAAATTAGACACAAGCCTTCTAAAAAAGATGCAAAAACATCGAATTAATATACAAAATGATTTTTTGATTCTACATATTTTACGAAGGCAAATTCATAATTATCTGATCTAAAGCCTAAAAATAGTTTATTATAATAATCATAGTAAAATAAATAAAATTAATAAACAATGACAGTCCTTCTGTGTCTTTAATTGTGTTTTCTATAGTTGTAATGAGCAAAGCAGAAATGATAAAGCTTTTTATTTTTAATATAGGACAAATTGTTTTCAAATGATGTACTGTTAAATGAATACAATTTAAAAAAGTAATCTATGGTCTTGACACTAGGAGGAGAGGACACAGATTCTTCCTAAAAATGCTCAGATCAACAGTCAGTGAAGAATTTTTAATACAGTGATCAAGCCTTTAGAAAAGGATAGTTTCTGTGCTATTTCTAAGTAGTAAAAAAAGTCTAATGAATATAGATTGAAGGTCAAAATATTGATATTTCTTTGAAGAGTTTACTGGGAGTGAGGCATGCAATAAAAAAATAAAAACAAACTTTGAAATTATGGTGGACCTGAAAAATATGACTAAAATAATTTGTCTTTTCAAGTTTTAGCAGTCACCTGTGAAGAGAAACATTGCTCATGTGTGTACAGCCAGTTCCATAATTTTTGTTTTTTGAATTTTTGTAAGAGTATATGTGAGCCAAACTGATGACATATACCAAGGAGCAAGATCTCAAATGCTCCCGGAACAACAGTTTTGCAGTTTCTTTTATGCATTTGAAATTAAAGAGGGAATATAAGGAAGATTATACTGAGGTGAGGGAAGGGAAGCAGGGATTGGATTACAGATAGTTAACAAGATTATGTGCTCCCTTGAGGGTGGTTTTAGCTTATTTCAAAGGTGTATTAACCTAGATGCACAGAAAAAATGGACAGAACTTGCTTCAGGCAAAGATAAACCTTTTATTAAAAAGTTGTATGGCCGGGGTGTAACTAACCCACCAAGACCTGTTAAATGAGGAATTTATGATCAGATTATCCTGTGAGGTTACTTTCCACAGAACTCCTTCCCTCTCCTTCCCCTACCCCACCCCCAGTTCCTCTTTTTGGTCATAAATCAATGGAAGAATGCATTGATGATCAACCTTTTGGTCAGATAGTGTGGTCTCATAGTGCTAAGAAGCCTCATTCCTTAGAAGTCTCATTATTGACATTGTCTTGTTGACTACTGGAGATGGGGCAATACTATAACCATGGGATCTGAGTCGAGGCTGAATTTTCCCTAAATGAGAAGGACTGGTAAATAGGAGGTAGCTAGATCCTGTGGTCTTCATTGAGAGAAAACACTCTGGGATGATTTCTAGCCTCTGAAAAATTATTACCTGAGTTTTGCCTTCTGTCTCATTTTTCTGAATTGGGCATTTAGTATAACATTTAAATAAACCATGAAAAAAGTGTTAACAATAATCTTATACGTGTTCAATGATTATAGACAGTTGGACTATATAGACAAACCCAAAAAACAAGTGTAACTATTATTATGAGTAATATCATTAGAAAACAGGTAAAGACAACCAAATAAAATTGATTTCGATTTTAATATTAATCCATAAGTATATAGACCAGGCCTTTTCGATGTCTTGGGATACCTTGTCTGCCTCTGGTGTCAGAGGCTTCTCCTCTTTCAAGAGTCTTTGATATCCGTAGACAGGATAGATGTCCATTCTCTATTAGGTGTCTAATAAGATCCCTACCAACAAGGTTGGAGAGTGTCTTTTATTTGATGTTCTTTCCAAAAAACAATATTTAAAGTCTTTGTCTGCTAGGAGTTTGTTGTGAAAGAAAGGGGTTACCAATTTGGCATTTTCTTTAGTGGCTCTACCAAACTTTGATCGTAGTTTAAAATGTTTCTTTTTAATAATGTCAGCTCATAAGTTCCTTTATCAAAGTCTAGCCTAAATGCATTATGATATGCAAAAGAATACAGAAACTGAAAAATGAGGAGCCAGGGGGCAGGAAAGAACTTATTTATTTAATTTATAACCATTGTTTACCTATACAATATACCCTAGAAGTTTTTCTACATATATTGAGAGTTTTAACCCTTAAAACCTCAATATGTAATGAAAACTAAGAAATAATCAATTAGCTAGGACATTTTATAACCTCTAGAAACATTTTTCATAGAAATAAAAGTCAATTATTAACATGGACTTATTTTTGTAAAACCCAGGTGAAATAAAAACATATCTGTTTTAATTAAACCAATAAACTTAAGCCTGCTTTTGTTTACTAAAGATTAATCTTGGATCATGTGAATTTGAAAAGCATTTTAATTGGTTTCTTTATTTCTGAGAATTTTGGAATACCCAGTTTTTGCAAGTGCTTGTCTTTAAATTAAGTTTTACAATACTATCAGAGGTAGAAAAGTATCTCATATTCACAACATACATATATAGCCATACGCAGAGAAATATAGTGGATCTAAATATTGTTGTGGAAGTTATTCACAATTTATATCTGTCCTTGACATGTGACATTTCAAATGACCTTCTCCCTTTTAAAATAAGGACAACCATTTTTAATACCTCAAAATATTGGGTTGATACCTAAAGAATATCATAGGTTGACCCATTTATCTAAATCCTTTAATATAGTTTCATTTTAGTTTAGGGAAGCGTCCTTTTTATGTTCTAAGACAGTCTCTAATTTTTTTTTATTCATTCTGCTTAATTTTATAGCCAGCTTTTCCCAATTGTGTATGCAAAATTTAAGTTAGAAGTATCAAAGGATCTTCACCTTAGCTATCTTAATATTAATGAGAGGCTGACTATGGGGGGCCAGGTCAGCCTGGGAGGCATGATTTCCCATGTTAATTATGAGATCTATAGAGTCCAAACAAACTTCTAGAGAAAACCAGTCCTTACATGCATGTCTCTGGACAAGCCAAACACAGTGAATATCCCTGTAGGACTACTTTATGCCTTAGAGGAAACTTTTCTTTAGGCAACCCCACAAAGATTCTTAGTCACTTAAGAATATGTGAGCAAGAATCAGCAAGAACTTGCGGGGCTGCTGCTGGAACTGAGACACTTTCCAAGCCATGGACCTCTCTCTCAGGGTAAAGCCATTCCAGGGCACCCTAACCTACTCCCTGGAGCACCCACTGGCTTCTCTGGAATTGGCTGCATTTCCCAAACTGAAAGATTCCTGGCACCCATCTTCGCCACTCCAGATCTGGGAGTCTGAAGCAACTGTCACCATCCCATTGGCTACATATGTGGGGAAGAACATTTTCTTTTCTTTCAGAGTTAAAGAGAGTTCAATTTTTCATTTAACCAGCAAAGATTTGTTCAGACTCTCAGTAAGCAATTCGATTAAAACACCAGAATTAAAGCAGCTGCTTATCTGCACCCCCACCCCCTCATGTTTTTCCCTTCTCTGTGTTATTTCAACCTTTATCCACTTTGAAAATTTTCTAAGAACATCTCAAATAAAGTCATGGCCTTCTGCTTAAAACAAGGAGGACTGAAATTCTAATGGAAACTCATTCCAATTCTCCTGATGAGGAGCAGGGAGCCAGTGGAGCACAATTGGCCCTTGCTTGTAGATAGTACCATGTTCAGGTCCACGGAATGGTCCTGAATGGGCTTCTTCAGAATCCTGCTGATCCACACCAAATAAATGTTGATGTAACAAACATTCAAACCTGTAGAGAATTTGTATGTTTATTTGAGTCAAACTGGTGACACACACCAAGGAGCAAGATCTCAAATGCTCCCCTAGACAGTTCTACGATTTAATGAAGGCAGCTGCTTTAGTAATAAGTCAAGATGAAGTGATAGAACTAGAGAGAGATTTTAGAATTTATTTTTTGTTTTATGTTTCATAAAATACAGAACAGCTGGGGCTTGACTTGATCTGAGATGTTTCAGGCTAAAAAGAGATGTAAATATTTACCTTCACACTTCTTTGTGCAGAACTCTGTAATATACCGGTAGCTGGACTGTGTGACTAAACAACAACAACAAAAAAATGCTTCTACTATGAAATATATTGGTCCATAAAATTAATTACATAATTGCTTACTACATATTCCTCTAGAGTTTGTTAATTAAATGTATTCATACTCATTTTCTAGGATAGAAGGATTACTTTGTGGAGAGAACTATATGATCTATCGTGATGCTGATTAATTCAGTTTTACATTCTTCATCATGTTTAATTAAAAATCCTTACTAGGAACAAAATTTTTTCTAATAAATTATATGATGGATGATTACATCTATACATGTGTCTAAGCAAAACTAAATTATTTAACTTACAGAATTTCAATTCAAAACTTGTTATTGAAAATTCTACATTTAGACTAAATGAACCTACCAGACATATACAGAATAATATATCCAACGGCAGCAAAAAACACATTCTTCTCAAGTGCACACAAAACATTCTCCAGGACAGATCACATATTAGGCCACAAAATAAGTCATAACAAATTCAGTAAGACTGAAATAATATCAAGTATCTTTACTGACCACAATGCTATAAAACTTGAAAATCATAATAGGAAGAAAATTGGAAAATTCACAAATATATGAAAATTAAACAAAAGACTCTTGTACCACCTATTGCTCAAAAAAATTAAACGGGAAATCAAATATATAGCAAAAGGATTAAATAAAAACACAACATACCAAAACATAGGATGCAGTAAAAGCAGTAGTACTAAGAGGAAAATTCATAGCAATACACACTTACATTAAGAAAAAAGAAAAATCTCAAGTAATCAATCTATTTTTACATCTTTGGGAACTAGAAAATAAAGACTAAACTAAGCCCAGATTAGCAGTAGAAAATAATAAAGAACAGAAGTAAATCAAATAGAGACTAGAAAAGTAATAGAAAAGATTAGAGAAAGTAAAAGTTGGTTTTGTAAAAAGATCAATAAAACTGACAAGTCTTTATATAGACCAAGAAAAAATATAGATAAATGAATAAAATTAAAAATTAAAATGGAAACTTTACAACTGGTTCATCAGAAATATAAGAAGTATGGAAATACTATGAACATTCATACACCAAGAAATTGGACAACCTAGAAGAAATGAATAAATTTCTAGAAATGTACAATATACTAACACTGAGTCATGAAGAAATATAAAACTTCAATAGACCTTTAACTAGTAATAAAATTGAATCAATAATTAAAGCTCTTACAATCACAAAAAGTGCAGGACTGAATAGCTTCCCTGGTGAATTTTATTAAACATTAAAAAAATAATAATAATACCAATTGTTGTCAAACTTTTCCAAAAAAAATTGAAAATGAAGGTAGACTTCTAAATTTATTTTGTAAGGCCAGCATTACCCTGACATTTAAGCCAGACAAAGACACTTTAAGACAAGAAAGCTATAGGACAATATCTTGGATGGAAAAATCTCCAACAAAATTCTGGTAAACTGAATTCAACAGCACATCAAAAGGTGTATGTACATGGTCAAGTGGGGTTTATCCCACTTGTTCAACATATGAAAGTTGTTCAACATATGAAAATTAATAAATATGATATGTCACATTAACAGAATGAAAGACAAAAATCATGTGGTCTTCTCAACTGCAAAAAAAATTGGCAAAATTTTATACTATTTTATGATAAAAACACTCAGTAAATAAGATGTAGAAAGAATGCACTTCCACATAACTTTAACATATTTCAACATCTTCTCAAGATCACAGCTAACATCATACTTAATGATAAAAAGTTGAAAGCTTTTTAAGATTTGAAATAAAAAAAGGTTGTCCACTCTCATTACTTCTATTGAATATAGTACTGGAAGTCCTAGCCAAAGCAATTATGTAAGAAAAAGAAATAATAACATTAATGTTGGAAAGGAAAAAGTAAAATCCTAAAACTCCACCAAAAACACTGTTAGAACTAATAAATTATTTCAGGAAAGTTTCAGGATACAAAACCAACCTACAGGCCTGTTTTTTTTTTTTTTTTTTTTTTTTAATCAAAATGCTTGCTGGAGTGGGAGAAGTCTGAATAAAGTGTGAGTGTAGATGTGTTTTCTAGATTTCCTAAAAGGGAAAAAAATAATATTTGAAAATTTAAAATAATTTTTAATAATAGAAGAAAAAATATGTCTCTGAAGTGATAGAAGCAGAAACCAGTTTCGATCATGTTATTTAAGTTGATTTTAATGGTCTCTATTTTAATAGAATTAAAGTTTTATCTTCATAAAAATAATTCCTGTCATGTGAATATTAGCCCTATTTAAAATAAAAGAATACGGGGGATGATATATAGGACATTGAAAATGAAATTCAAGATATCTGGTTTGAATTTCTCCTTTTACCCTTTTATGATCATGGGATACAATGTTTTATCTTCCTAGGCTTAATTTTCTCACTTGAGGAAAAACACAAAACAAAATAAAAAACAAACAAAAAGCTCCACAAGTGACTGCTATTATAATACGATTCTTTCGAAGTGACTCTGGCAAGGACAGGAAAATAAATATAGGAAAATGCAAGAAAATTAATTAAAGGAAAAACCTGTTTGGTGTGAGGCTGCTTGCAATAGAGAGATGTAGGATTGGAAGGATAGGAAATTAGAGTGGAGAATCAGTATGGGCAGAGAGAAAATGTGAAAAATGGGGTAATTAGCCTTGCCCATGATTAGAAACATGACTTTCAAAGAATTCTTCAAGGCTGAACAATAAAACCCACACATCCTACAGAAGGAACTGTTAAATATGTAAGTAGGATAAAGGTATTTTGAATGCCTTGGCATCTGGGAATTTCTTATAGATCAGCTACCTACTAATTGCTTATGAAATTATATGTGTGTATACACACACACACATATATAATATGTGTGTGTGTTTTGATTAGGCATTGCATTCACATAGCTCACAATTTAAAAAGTTTAACTTTTATAAAATATCATGCTATGATAAGTATCCCTCTAGACTATATACCGTTCACCTCCAGTAAATAATTAGCATAAATAGTTTCAAATATCTTATGCATAGAAGAGAAAACATGATTCTGTACTACCTTTTGTCTGTCTGTACACTTTTTTCTTTAATTCTGTTACATTTCAGTTCCTCTGACTATCTTGCTATCTTGTCAGAATGGTTATAATTCTGTATTTTTGCTGTTTCTTCAATTTAAAAGAATTCCTGAAAATATTTTCAGTTATTCTTATCTTTTCTATGGCAAGATTATGTGCTGCAAATACTTAATCTGTCATTTTTTACCTCCTTTTTTTTTCTCATGTAGTATATTTGCATAGAGTCTGTGTTGATTTCTTTTTCATTATATATCACCTCCTCAACCTCAGAAGCTACTTGCAAGTTGTTTGTTTTGGGAGTTGTTTGGACATGTTCCAAGTTAATTGGAGTTTTGAGTGTTATTGTTTGTTTTCTTAAATTCACTTTTTTTTATTTGAGTTTGATAGTGTTTTTCCTCTTCCTAGTTAAACAAGATAAATAGCTCACTGTGAAAAACCACCATTCAAAAACTCTTGTATACCATCATGGAGACTGTATATATGCTCTAAAAATGGCTTCCTGCTGTCCCCTCTCTCCCTGCTAATTCTTATTTATTTCTGCCTCGTTTGTTTCTTAGAACCAGCTACCTCAATGATAACCCAGTATTTTTGCAAATAAATGTGTGTTTCTCAATTTCTAAGACTTTTACTTCCTCTTGTTTTGCTTGGGATCCATCGTAAATGAATCTTCTCTACTGATGTATTGACTCCACATTTTCCTGTGTGCCAGCTTCGTCTACCTCTTTCCTGGTAGCCACTCTATCTATTTGGTGACTGGCTTCCTAGCTGTCTCCTCATTTCACAGAAAATGGATTTTTCTTTTTTTATTGAGAATTTTTTAAATGGCCAAGATGAGATAGCAAATAACTAATTTTTTACCTTCATGTTCAAACTGAAAACATCTTCTCATTCCTTAATTAAATTTACCAACACAATTTATCATGTCCCTCTGCTGTAGAACATTCTAGGAATAAGATTTAGCAAAATATCTTAAAATTAATTGCACAAGTATTTTTATGAAAAATCTGTCTAGATGGATAGTCTATGTGAACATTTGAACATCATATTAATATCATATGTTTATTCCTTATATTATCCCAAAGTAACATGATATGAATACTCCTGAAACTTTAAAATATGTTATCTCTGCAATGTTGTATGGTAATGGTCCAGGTATTTTGTTATGGTCATTAAATATTCAGGAATGAAACTTACTCTTTAAGGAATTTTTCAGTATATAACAAACCAGAAGGAAAATAACAGTGTTTCAAATAAGTCACCTTTCTGGTATCTTTTGAAAAGAAAAGGATAGAATGATCAGACAAGTCAAAACAGGTCACGAGTATCTGTCATTGTCATATTTCTGGTCAACTTGCCCTTCACAAATATAATTCATGATACATTCCTAGATCTTTGATATGTTAATTTTTCTCACATAACAGCATGTATTTTTAATAAGTATTTAAAATGGCTTATAATAATGCAAATCATTTCATGTGCAAATATTGTTGCTATCTTGGGGGAGGGAAAACTTTACCACCTTTTCCGCTTTAGTTCTTCCGACTGATCTAATAATCAAAATGATATAAAACTGATTAACAGGAGAAAATAATGAAATGTAATAATGTATGTATGTACTGGGGTTCCATAAAAATATGGTATCTGGGGAAAAAGGAAGCAGTTGAGGCTTATATATTATTTTAATTTAAGGAAAAAAGGAGGTAGGGTAATAGTTTGGGACCTCAAAGGGCAGGAGGCAACTCACATAGATCTGGAAAAGCAAAATGTCTGGTAAACAAATGTTTTCTGCACCATCTTTAACAACGGAACACAGATAGGACTTTGACCAAATGGTCCTTGCTATGTTCCTCCTTGTCTATTACAAACCAGTTCATAATAAGCTATGATGAAAGCTCCCTTTCTGGAGCAAGTCCTCCAATTTCTTTTAGGCCATTGGAGAACTTCAAAGGTTCTTCTGAGTCTTTTGTTTCTTAAAAATAACTAGCTTAAAATAATCAATATCTTCCAATAGGCATGTTATAGGGTGGCAATCTTTGCTCCCCCAAAGTATTGTTTAAAATGAACAAATAAATAAATAAATATATAAAAGTGGCAAAAAGAGAAAAGCTTTTGAAGCTATAGCACCACTGGTACATTGAATCTAGAGATAAATAATAAATAGAATGAGGCACATGGTAGATACGGCAGTGCATTGGCACAAGAGAAGAAGGCATGAGCCTAATGTTTACAATGTTTGAAGAATGAATAAAGGCATAGATCTTCAGTGAAATATATATATGTATATATATATACATATATATATATATGTATGTATTTATCTTAGTTATGCAGAACTCTAAGGAGTTCCACAGGGATTCCTCAGGGATCATGAAGGAAACACAAAGGTCATGTGGATCTTTCACCAGAGATACCATCAGAACAAAACAATTTTTAATATGTCATCTATACTATGTAAATCTGTAAAATTATGCTTAAAGAAAGGAAACTGAGGTTTACAAATGTTTTAATAGTTCTATTTGATATTATATTAAATGACCAGAATATGCAATGTGTTCAGCAGCATTGCATTTGAGCTTTGTTGGGTAGACATGCAGTGCTGTGAACTCCACGGACATCTTAGTTTTGCTCCAGCATTGCTTATGTAGCCTTACATGAAGGACAGTCACCCAGCTGTGCACAGTGAGAATATATGTCTCCTCCTCAGTGCCTGATACCTTTTGTCACACAAGTGTTACCCTGGTGTCTTAAGACCATAACTTCAGAGTAATAGTGTACTTAAGTGAATAATTTAGTAATAATAAGTGCTTTTTGAAAGTTAAATGTGGGATCCCATTCCTTTTTCTATATTTTATTGTTTCTACTTTCTTCTGTGGAAAGTTTGAAGACAATTTATCCCCAGCTGAATTTAAGCATGGAAACAAACTGTGCCTTTTGACACATAATGATGATCATGATAGCACTGTTACAATTAATAAAGATGACTGATGTACAGCAAAGAATTTTGCTCAACAGCAACAGAAATCTGAATAATAGGTATTTAAATAAATTAGGTTTTAATTTTGTTTAATGAGTGTATTAGTTTGGGTTGTTCAGAGAAACAGAACCAATAGAACCAATATATACATATACATGTATATTTATATATACATGTATATGTGGAGAGAGAGAATTTAAGGAATTAGCTGATAACTTTGTGTAGGCCAGCAGAGAGGTTGCAGTTCAAGTCTAAAGGCACACTGCTGGCAGAATTCCCTCTTCTTGTGGGGAAGTTAGTCTTTTTTCTATTAAGGATCTCAATTAACTGGATGAGGCCCACCCACATTATGGTGGATAATCTGCTTTACTCAAAGTCTACTGATTTAAATGTTAATCTCATTAAAAATATTTTCAAAGAAACATCTAGAATAACATTTGACAAAATATCTAGGTACAAAGAACTAGCCAAGTGGATACATAAAATTATCTTAGGTGGGCAACCAAAAATCGTTATAGCAGCTGCATGCTATCATCAGGGATGTAAACTTCTATAATATTTCTGCTTCATCATATTTAGCACATGGCTTTCATCTTCCAAGTTGTCTCATGATCACAAGATTGCTGCTGATTTTTGGGCAACATAGCTGTGGTTCCAGGCAGAAAGAAGGGGTTAAAAACAAAATAGTTTCCTTGGTGGCACACTCAGTTTCATAGCATCTCCATTTGTCATAGCCGTTTCACAGAGTCACATTTATCTGCAGAATACCTGGGAAAACATAGTTTTTAGTGGGTATAAAATCCCCCCCCCCCAAAAAAAACACAAAAAACTGTGATTCTGTTCGTCTAAAACAAAGTTTGTGTCTATAGGATAGGTAACTGGCAGCCTTTGCCACAGCAGCTGACTTTTAAGAAGCATTGGCTGCCAGGTTCTGTGCTGAGCACTTTGTACACATTATCTCATGTACTCTTCACACCAGTCTTATTAAATAGAAATTATTTTCACTCACAGGTAGAAAAGTATAAGTTTAAAAACTTTAAGCCTTAGGTCCAGGTCAAACATATACTAATAGCAAACCTAGAAACTGTGAGATCTTCTGACAGACATGCTTTGTTTATGGTTTCCATTTCTCCTTAGTCATTTGATCATATCTCTTCATTCCCTATGGTTTCGAGTATATAGAATCATATGCCCTTTGTTTTTAAACTCAAAACCACAAGGTCAAAAGAATCATTCTACAACTTATAATTGCACATAAAATATTAACCTTAATAATTGTGCTCCAAATATTCACTTATATTAAACATGTCGTATTAAACCTCCTCTATTTCTTATCTCAAATTATTTCAATTGAATAAAAAGTATTCCAAAGATACTATTTGCACAATATGCTAAAATGTCAAATAGATTGTTTTTATGTATGGAACTCACCTGCCCAACAATCTAATTTGTCTCCTGCCTATGTATAAACAAGTGATCATTTTGTGCTTATGTGCATAAGCCATACTTTCCTAAGTGATTAAAGCCACTGAGAAAAATCAGTGCTCTGTTTTTAATCAGAGTATTGTTAGCCTAGAGCCATCCTTAGTGTTCTTTTTCTATCTTCAGTCCATCTAATTCTTTTGCCTTGTCCCAGTATCTTCTATGCTCAAACCTGAGTTGGCCTGTCTCTTGTGATAAATAGGTGAGTGAGAATGGCCCTCATTGTATGTTTCAACTCAATGGTCCCAGAGGGTCCAGACTGAAGTTCCTATATTCATCACATAAGACCAGTTAGGTGCTATTGTGTCTTTTGAAATGGAGAGCAGATTTTATTATTTTAATTAAACTTGTTGCAGATTTTGCTTTTCTACTCAACTGGCACTGTGGCCTCTGGCTTCGATTCTTCCATCAGTGCTACTGACTTTAATTTGACTTTGTTGCTTTGATGTTACCAGGGTCCAAAAGCTAATGCCATCAATGGAAAGAGAACTCTAACCATGCAGTTCCAACAGTGAGGCATCAATGCTGTGGCCTCCTGGAAATCAATTATTTCCAAAAGACATAAAATTAATATCCCATTTCTTTGTCCCAGAGGCTTCTGAGACTTTCCTTAATTAACCTCTAAATGGTTATCAAAAAATGGCTATGTGTTAGACCAGTCCTTTTCTCATACTGAGTTTCTGACTTCATGGGTAAACCTCCCTGCCTTTATTACAAACCAAAGCTTCCTCCCGGATGATCAGCATAAACTCAACACTTCTTATACAACATTACCAGCTATTCAGCCCTCTCCACACATAAGCAGTTTAATAGTCATCACTGATATTCCTGTCTCATGGGTGGAAAGATGGCAAAGGTGACTGGAATCCTGAGATCTTGGGTTCTTTTCCAGGTGTTAAAGTTGCCACAAGTTCAAAGGGATGCATGGAGGAAGGATGTTTTCGATTAAATGTGTACTGTCTTTAAACACTAGATGACTTGTCTCCAAACTTCTGACCTTAGCATATATAACTGAAACAGGTTCAGGAAACAAGTACTTTATTTATGCCTATTTGACCATTTTTTTTCTAGTTTTACATCCTAATCTTAGTGTTTGATATGAGAGAGAGAGAGAGAGAGAGAGAGAGAGAGAGAGAGAGAGAACAAGCACTTTATGGCAAGATTTTATGGCAAGATTTCTGAATTTTTTTGAGGGGGGGAGTGAATAGGTAAGATAAGTTAAAGAAATATAGACCACACTACCTACTCAGGGATGCCTATGTCTTCTTTTACAAATGAAACAGACACCTTAAAAAGATGATCCATCCTGTATCTCCGTAAGTGCATTTATTGATGTTGATAAAATTCAATCTTCCTTCCTCAGCATATTTCTACAAAAGAGTAGAGTCCATCTGTCCTAGGAAGAATCTGAATCAGCATTTCCCAAACGCAGTTCATTAGAACACTAGTGACTATGATAATTTAATAAGTATACACATTAAAAATCAAATTCTGGACAGTTTGAAAAATTCTAATTTTTAAAATTAGATTACCTTCAAATCATTAATATACTAAACTGTATTGTGATATATGCAGTATATCACAATAGGTGAGTGGGAGATTAAGCTATGATAGTCTACCATCTTATTTTTCAACAAGTGTTTAAGGTAAATGTACAATGTCCTTTGTTTGCAATTAGAAACAACACAGCGGAGTGCTTAAGAGCCCACACCCTGGAGCCAGGCTGCCTGGGTTTAAGTCCCAGCTTTGCCACTTTCTAGCTGTGCTATCTTTAGCAGTTATTAAATCTCTCTCACTCTAAGTTTTTTCATCTATAAAATGGGTTAGAAAATACTACGAACTTCATGAGACAGCTATGAAAACCAAATGAGATTGAGATAAAATTTACGTAGCACTTAGAATAGTGCCTGACACACAATAAATGCTGCATAAACTGTAGTCATATATAAAAATAAATTATATGAAGGTAATCTGTGTAAAATACAACTTATTTAAGCACAATTTTCTCCTTTACTTGGGCTTGTTAGACATACTTGAATCTTTACTGAGAGTTTTAGAATTGCCCACTTTATTCTATCCCATTGGAAAAAAAATATATAAAAGAGAAAGGAAATTAATTCTGTTATACCTTGGAGAAATTGTGGATTTATAGGATATTTAGGATCAACAACAGTGAATATACATTTGAGAATGAGCTTTGAGCAGCTGCATTTTCATGGGCAACTTCTACTTGGAGACATTACAACTATTTTAAAGGTGAGCAATTTGAAAGAGAGAGAAGCTAAGTAATCTGTTTAAGTGTATTCTTCAATTATTTGGCAAAACCGAGATTTGAATACAGGCGTCCTTGCTCTGGAATTCACTCTCTAACCATTGCATTTTTAGCTTACCCTTACAACATCTCAAGTAATTGGTTTTAACTATACAGGTTGACAATGCAAAACTTATTGGCACAGATGAAATATTGCCCTAAAGACTCTGAAATGTGGAAATCTTTTTTGTTTTATTCTCTTTATGTCTTCTTTTGTTTTCCCTAAATGACAATAATTCTTTGCAGCTGGTCATGAAAATTCAAGTCTAGACTTCACTATGTATATTTGATTTTGGCACACATGTTTTGTAGCAAAATTTTATAATGGAGTAATTGAAACCTAGATTATAAACTGCTGTTTGTCATACTTAATTGATATTTTGGTTGTGTGGATGTGAGGGTGATGCTATAGTATTCTTGGGTTTTCTTGATATTCGCTAAAATGATAGAAAGATGTTGCTAGTGAGAGCTATTTTGGGAGGTGGTGAAATGATTGCAGTAGAAAGATATGCCAGGCCTCAGATAATGAACAAATGCCTGAAATTCCATTCATTTACTTGACTGCTGTTCCTCACACCGAACATGAGCTGGAATAAGAAGCAACATGGCATGTAAATATATTTTTTGTATATAAGTTAATACTCAAATTGCTCTAAGTTGATATGGGAAGAAATGCTCTGCCTGAGGTCAAGGGCAAAGTGGAGTTCTCTCATCCACAGAGAGGCACCAGAGGAAGGCATTTGATCTTTTTGTGGACAAGATAAATTATTAAGTATGGAATGTAACTGGTGCAATATTGTTTTCTTTACATAATACTTTTTTTCGAAATCATGTAGCTGGTTTGGAAAAATGAACATGGTATTTATTCCAGACTGTGAGGTGCTTTGCAAAGTGTAGAATAGATCCAGGATAAGATCATTGTTAGTGGAAAAATAGCAATTAATCTAAGACTTTCCATAGTCAGCTCCTTCTGCTTCCACTGGAAAAGAGGAGCACTAAAGTTATGGTAATATGGGTTTATAAACTAGGATATGAGACCAGATATGCTCTGGGAAATATGCCCCTCCTTTTAGAGATTAAAACACATTCTTTAAATAAATAGCCCTTACGTGAGCATTTGGCAAGATAACGACGGCTGTGGTATTTAGATTAGACATTTTTTAATTCTGGGTTTTACTTGGAGTCATGACTAAGGAGTGTTTATTTTCTCTTTTAAAGATAGAAGTATATTTTTTAAATGCTTGTGTTCAAATGTGGAGGTTTTGAAGGAAGGTGAAGAACTAACTGTTAGCATTAACATTATGTTTTTGGCGACACACCACCTTAATCAGATATGCACTTCAATGATCACTACTCTCTCCATCAACAGAAAAAGGCTAGATAGCAGGGAGCGGATTGTGTGATAGCAGAGTGAACAAAATTACAGGAAAGGGGCAGAAGTGAACTTCATTGCCATATGTCCAAAAAGTATTGGTTAAGTTATAGTATTTATTACTCAATGTTTGATTCCAAAAGCATATTTATATGATATGATCAGTTAAGGGTGCTGAGCCATTCTTCATCAGATTAAAAATGAAGGAATAAGAAAAGCAGGTTGATATCGTGTTATATAGGATTATAGTTCTGTTTTTTTTTTTTTTAATCAAAGATTATTAGACTGTGTTCTATTATGGAACATGCCTGAGTTCTCTCAATCCATTGCCTTTGGAAGGCAGAATGACAAAATTCAAATTTCAAACTCAGCTAGAGAATGAAGGAAGAGGGGAGAAGACTCAGCCAGGAGAAAATATGACCTTTGGAGTAATATCATAAAACAAGCTTCATTGTTCAAGCTGTCAACACAAATAACAAGAACGAGTAGGAAAAATCACAGGGAGAAGAGTAATTTAAATGAATGCGAAGTTCTCAATCTTTTGACTGGTTGAAAAGAAAGCAAAAGAAGAAGGTTCTTATATATTTAAATTTATAGGACTTATTTAATTTTCATCTATAAATTGAAATAGGAAATTGCATGAATAAATGGCAGCCTTGGGAAACCAACCAGTCAGGATGTTATGAACTCGTTATAGACTAGAACTGTACCTGGTCAAGCCTCTGATGATAATCTATTGACTCAAAGAAAAAAAATCCCTTACTTGATAATGTAGTCTATTTATTCATGAACTGTTTTCTAAAGGTTTGTGTCTTTTAAGTATTAAACCCATGGGGAAAAAAAAAATACCAGGATAATTCTGGAATTAAATATATAGCCTACTCTTTTTGTGCTTCAAAGAAGAATGTAGCAGTGATTTGAGCAATGGTAACTGGGAATTGCCTGTATTGATCATGAATGATCAGGTGAGTTGTCTTTGTATTTAATGAACAAAGATTGGGGTCTTGAAACATCCATAAGTATAGACTTTGAGATTCTTTTATCGTAATAAAGATGTGTATTTTAAAAGAAATCCTTAAAACAAAATTTTAAGTTCAAGTGCCCAATACATTGATTACCAATTGAGCACAAGCTATAGGCATGAATCTGCCAATTTTATATTTACAGCAACATAAATTTAATTAATTTGAAAGGCAGAATTTGAATCAATTATTTATTGTACTATGTCAACTCTTTCTTTACAAACCCCGTTACCTTAAAAAATGGTTTGAAGTGACTCAGACAATAGCTGTCATTAGAATTCACAGGCTCTCATCAGTGGGTGGCTGCATACATTACGCAATTTCCACCACAAGTACCTGAGAACATACTCACTGAGTTTGTCCTATGTTTTAGTTTTTTTACAGAACAATATATGCTGGTTGTCTTTATTCACATCAGTAATGTGTTCCTTCTAGTTCATAGGCAAGCTCGAGTACAATGCAGACTGCATTTAGGAAATGGAAGCTCTTTCACAGAGCACGTGATTTGAGGACAGTGGGGGTTCCCCTGGGGGAAGATTAGCGGCAATGACCTTCACTCCAATCTTTTATGGTATAGATTTTGGGGTTCCCCCATCTCACGCTGGGGTAATACCTCCTTTTGGCAGAAGAAGAGAGAACAGTTGCAGTGACTTTTCACATTTAACTTGAAATCAGGTCATAAATCTTCAGATTATAGCTATAATCATACTCCCAGGATTGCCAAAACAAACTTCTTTGTCACTATTTTTTTGAGAAATTTGCTTTTGATAGATACATTTTAAGTTATGTATATTTTTTCAAGAAGTTATCTCTCACACATTTCAGAGTTTATCTATGTTTATATTATAATATTTAATGTCCAGTAAAATATTGTGAATTTTTACCAAAGGTATTATACTTTCGAATAGGTTAATTGTCCACGTAATTTTATAATTTCTGTTTCTCTTTTGATTTGATTTTCTTTTTCTAGTATATATATATTTTTGATTATCACTGAATGCTTTCAATGTTTTAAAATGTAGTTCTGGTCTCATAAACCTGATCGATTTTATTTTGCTAATTCTCTTGAGTTTTAATGTTGACAATCATATCATCTAACAATGATTCTGTCATTGGCTAGGATATCTAGTATAATGCTCTGTGATAGTGATATTAACAGATATTCTTGCTTTTTCCTCCTAAATGTAAAAGAATGCACAGTTACACAATTAATTTTTTTTTTAGCTAATGCTATTTGTCAGGTTAATGACTATTATGTCTGATCCTACTCTGCTTTGTTTTTATTGTAAATGTTTTAATTTTATAAAACATATTTTTCATATATTAAAATGATCATTTTTTTCTTTTATCTATCAATGGCATATATTATGTTACTCAATTTTCTAGAATGAAAAACCTTGTACTTCTAAAATATGACTATTTGGTTAAGATATACTTAAAAAAAACAAAAAATACTACCTAATTAAATATAGCTACATTTTTAGTTAAAACTTTTTACTTTTTTTGCTTTTGGAAACATCATGAAATAAGTTAGAGAATTTTTCTACTTTTTATATTTCCAGGAAGAAAATGCATTGATGAAGAGTTTGCAAAAGACTGCTATTCCTGTTCCACAAAATTTAAAAAGCATATGCCTAAAAGACTCTGCTTCTACTTTGTGTAGTTTTGGGAGAGGGTAGATTAATTACAAGGGAGTTTCTTTACTATGTAATGGAATAGCAAGTTGTGCATGCGTGCGTGTGTGTGTGTATATGTATGTGCGTGTATGTGTGTGTGTAGGTTAACTTTGCTGTTGTACATGCACTTTTCTAGTCACTTGACGATTTAATTTAGACTGTAACATGTATTGCAATAAAAATGTCCCTTATATGGTTTTAGTCATTTTTTTCATAGGAGTTAAGATCCTCCTTTTTATTTTTACTATTTTTTCCCTTCTTTGTCCATTTTACTGAGTTTTTTAAAAAATAAGACTGCTCTTTTTAGTTGATGGTTTCTGAGAGTTTTTTGTTGTTTTTTTTTACATTTATTTTTTATTTCGTGTATTTTATTTCAGGTATTTCATATATTGTTCACTTTTTTCTTTATTTTACTTGAATTTACTGTAATCTTTTCTTGCTCTTCAAGCTAAATGTCAGCTTATTTTCAGTGTTTCTTGTTACATAATAAAAATATTTAAGACTATAATTTTCATTTAAGTACAGCTGAAGTTGTATTTGATCACATTTAATATGCATTGTTTTTGTTCTCATTTGATTCTAAGTATTTCACAGCTTTCATTAAGACATTGTTCTTTGACCTATGCATGATGAAAAATGATTTTAGTGGTAGTTGTTTCCCAACATTTGGGGCACTGTATTTACTTATTTACTTATTTGTTTGTTTGTTTGTTTATTACCAAGAAGTTATACATGCACTAGAAAAATTTTTAAAAGTACAAAAGGAAATACTGTGAAAATTTGTCTCCTTTCTTCCTCACCAACTAGCTACAAACCCTGCCCCCGCCCCCAAAGGCATTCACCATTCTTTGGTGTTCTTCCAGATGTTTCTCTGCACTTCCACACAAATTGAGGTATGATACGGGGTTTAATTTTCATTTTAACAGTACAACTAGAAATACTATATGCTATATAAAACTGTAAGGTATTCTATTGTATGCATGTAGCATAATTTATTTAACTTGTTCCATATTGGCAGGCATACAGGTAATTTTTATTATGACATACAATGGCTATAATAAATGTCTTTATGCATACAATACTTTATAAATGCCCAGGAAGACGAATTGCTGAATCAGAGAATATGTGCATTGCACTTTCATAGTTATTGTCAAATGATCTTCCATGAGGGTTATAAAAATGTATAGTTTCATCAGCAGTGTATAGTTTTAAGAACACTTCATGACATACATATATATATATATATATATATATATATAGAGAGAGAGAGAGAGAGAGAGAGAGAGAGAGAGAGAGAGAGACTGTAAACTGCTCTTTGTTCCACTTGGTGCTTTTTTTTTTTTTTTTTAGTCTTTTGATTTACAAGTATTTATATATTTATATATTAAGAAATTTTCCTGCTCTATATGATGGGAATCAAAAGATATTCCCCCAAATTAGCATTAGTCTTTGACTTTATGAAATTTTCTGCAAAGAATTTAAAATGTTTATGTATTAATATTTATCAGTGCTTTATTTGGTGTCTTTTGTGTTTTGTTTTATACTTAGAGATGTGATGCTAACCATAAAAATTTCAAACCGAATGTACCTTTCATGCTTTCGTTTTGTACTTTTCCATGTTTTTGCCAGTTGTTTCCATCATTTATCCATCTGGATTTATTTTAATGGAAATTGTAAAGTAAATTTCCAAATTATTATTTTTCCTTAAGATGACTACTCGGTTTCCCCATTTGTTGAAAAATGCGTCTCTTATTGATTTAAAATGTCAACTTTTATTATATTTTGAATATTCCCATCTCCTCAACTCTTCAAGCCCTTCATATTTTGGACACGCCTGAGTTTTGCTTCCATGATCCTAGTCTTTCAAAAACAGTATCTCTTTACTCTCTTTCAAGCCAAGGAAGTTTTTAGGCCTCTGGACATAAATCCCTGCTTATCTCCTCTGTTATGGGGAAAATAGCTTTCATTCTTTCCTCTTCAAAGTAGAGAAAAACAGGTATGATTAATTGTTTTATTTAATTCTTCTGTCACAGATGGAATAGATATAGCAATAACCACAAGTAGAATAATTGACTTAAAAACACTTACTCCTCATAATTTATCTTGTAAATTATTGGTGTTATACATTGTTGTAAAGTAAGATAGTTTAAGTTGTATAATCATGTTTAATCAAAAGTCATTGTGAGAATTTCTCTTCTCACCCCCACCTCTTTTTCTCTGATGAAGTTAAGCCACGAATTTTAACCTGTGAATCATAATATAAGACTTAGGGGTCTATGGAGAAGATTTTGTGGATTTTGCAGATGTGACTGGGTCCCCAGTTGCACTTCTACGTCAATTATACCAGCTATAGTTACATCTGTTTTATTTACTAAAGTTTTTAATAAAATGTTATTTTTAAAAAGTTCCTGGTACTAAAAAGTTTTGAAGATATTAAAGTAGACTAAATGTTTTTCTTTGATAAAGACTAAAATTTGCATATATTTTAAAATATTTAATGTAAGATTCAGATTAGGCTTTAAACTATTGAGAAGCCATCTGTAATTATTCTATAGTTCATTACATGACCTTTCCTCTATAACCTCATAATATTCTCTGTAACATCTTTATTAGTTAGGGTTCTCCAGAGAGACAGAACCAATAAGATGTAATATATATTCATTATAAGGAATTGGCTCATACAATTAGAGGTGGACAAGTCTGAAGACCTACAGTCAGCAAGCTGGAAACCCAGGAGAGCTGATGGTGTGCTTCCAGTATGAAGGCCTGCAGTCTTGACATCTAGGAAAAGCTAATGTTTTAATTCAAGTTCAAAGACAGGAAAAAACTGATGCCTCAGTTCAAAGGCAGTCAGGAAGCAGGCATTCCTACCTATTTGAAAGAAAGTCAGCCTTTGTTCAAGTAAGGCCCCCAAATACTGGATGAGGCCCATCCATACTAGGGAGAGAAATCTGTTTCAACCACTCTTTAGACTTAAACGTTAATCCCACGTAAAAAATACCATCTTAGAAATACTGACAATAATGTTTGACTACATATCTGGGCACCTCACCAAGTCAAGATGACACATAAAATTAATCATCAAAACTTTCATCAATGAACTTATCACATTTTGCATCTAGAACTCTACAAAGGCAGAGACCAAACTTTGAGCCCATCTATTTTTAGTAGCAAGAACAGTGTTTAAGCTATAATAAGCTTTAAAGAATTCCAACTAAACTAATAAGTTAATTAATATTGATAAAATTACATGTTTAATTAAGGATAATAAACATTTTGGCAAGAATTTGGATTCCCTTTAAAAAGAAAATTCAAATGAATTCTTCTAGTTGGAGATATATTACACCGTTTTTAATTAACCAAACAGTATTTTTTAGAATAAATAAATTGACTGACTTCCTTAATAAGCAGAGGATTCCTTGAATCCCTAAAATAATGTTATTTAACCATAACTCAAGTGACATAGAGTTTAGACATACCTGTAACATTTTGTATGAGTCTTTTTGTTTTTTCTTTCCCTCATATTGAAATGGCACACACTTAAGAGCATATCTCCTTTTTTAGTGTCTGGCTAGCACATCCTAGGATCTCAAAAGGATAACTGGAGAATTAGAGAGACCCTTAGAAAGTCTGCCTCCTGCTCAACATTGTCTTTTTCAGTCCTTTCTGTGTTATGAGACCTAGAATCAGTGATGTCAAGAATGAAAAACTTGGAAGATAATGTCTACATACAAATAATATACAATTCCATCCCTGTAAAGCAATGAGAAGCACTGCACAGCTGATTAATATGGATATCTTAAGTTGTATAAATGTGTGCAGCCTAGTCTGCATTGGGGGATTTGTCTTGGATTTAACACAGGGCTGCCTCCTTTCTATAAAATTTTGTTGTTGTGTTGGGAAATTAGTTTGGTCTTACATTTTCTTCTGTGAATAATAAAACTGTCCTTGGAGACTTGATTCATAGGCAAATTATTCTTAGAAAAACATTACTTGAATTTGAAACATTTGTAAAACCATTTCTCTTTGGGACTACTGGCTTCTGACCTCTGAATCCTCATAATTATCCTAAGGCCACAAATCTACCTAATCATTGCCCAGACAAGCCATTCAGTGGCTCCCTTAATTCCTCAGTCTTTTTGTTTACCAAATTTATGCTTTTTATATCTTGGATATAGGCCTCTAGGGTTGAAGTCTTCTTATGTTGTTACTTCAGTCTACAGCTGCTCCTCATTTGGTTTCCCAACAAATGTTCTCAAACTTCTTTTTCTATGGGAGGCTAGTACCTGAGCTCAGTTTCCTATGTCTAAGTACCCACATCTGAGTATTAACATAATATTATGTCCCTCTTATCCATTTTTCATAAGAAGAGGAAGGTACCCAAATAAATAGGTGGTGATACAAACTGTAATGCCTGAAGGGAATAAATTTATTTTGGAGCTATCTAAGAAAGAGGCTTTCCAATTACTTGCTTGCAATGTGGGTGAAAATTAACAAGTCAAAGAAAGCAGTTTAAACAATAGCTGTTTTAATATTGGTTTTTAAAGAAAGAAGAGGGAAAATGGGAATAGTTTTCAGAAAACTACTATTGTATATGTTGACCTGGTATTCTATATCAATTAAATTATTTTGATACACCTTGTTCACTGTCCTTTACCCAAACGACCAGAAGAAAAACCTGTTGATTAAGCAAACTAAGATTATTAGACTTGTGACATAAGAAGAAAACCTCATCTATAATTAAGGAAATTATAAAAATGTATCTACAGATGTTTTAGAATCTGGGATAAGTGATTTATGTTTTTGCTTATTTATTAGTGTAAAATATTTTTAAAGTTTTTATTTTTTAATTACAGTTGACATTCAATATTATATTAGTTTCAGATATATAGCAGTAGTTAGACATTTATATAACTTATAAAGTGATCCCCCGATAAGTGTAGTACCCACTTAGCACTATACATAGTTATTACAACATTATTGACTATATTGCCTATGCTGAACTTTAGATGGGATAGGCAATTGTAAGGTGAATACTTTAAGTGTGGGGCAGGTTAGGATTAGGTTAAGTTTATAATGCAATAGCTTTGGATTTGCAGGTACATCAGAGAAGTGAGTCTGGGTGAGCAAACAGTCTTGGTAAGTAAGTGGTTTAGTTGCTTAATGTCTTGTTTTCCAGAAGCACGTAATTCCTGTAGCCAAAGATAAGCTATTTTTGCCTGATCTCAGTATAGGAAGCCATGGGAAATTATCCCAGTCTTGTTTACGAAGGATGAGAATTATGCCGGTTTAAGTTCTTGGTCTTCAGCTGATCTACTATAACATCCCATATGTTTTTAAAAAGAAATTTAAAACAATCTAAGGTAATCTTTCTCAGCTATCTACTAGCATATATATCCATACCCAATTATGTATTTATAGATGCAAGAAACTACCAAAGTCAATATGTACTCCTGGTTTGAGAAGAACCATGAATGGGCTCTGGTATTCCGATGGAATCTGGCTTTCTCCATAGTTTCTGAAGTATGGTGTTTGAATAATTGTGTGACCCCAACAGTTATAGTATGTTTATTGTGAAAACCATTCTGAAAAAAAAAATTTTAATGTTTTCAATTTCTCTTTAGTTTTAACAAGGTGAAGAGATCCATATATACCATGGTATTTGAACATTTTTACAGTCCATTTTCGATGTGTGGTAGAACGATATGTCTAGGTTTATCCTAAAGTCAGGTTATCGAAAAATCAAAAATAATTACCTTTCAAAGATTCTCCATTCTATCCTTGCCAAAAAATTCTTAAAGAAAGACTCAAGAAAATTTTATGTCCCTGGTTTTGCATAAGATTTAATGTAAGGAACGTTTTCATTATTGGCATATTCCTAAAGAAACAATACCGTACTTACCATAAAATTACAATTCCTTCCATATATAAGGAAATTTGATACCACAGAAAATTTTCATATGCCCAAATCTCATCCTGCTGATACAAAACAAAACAAAACAAATCTCTCTATGGGAGATGGGAGGCAATTTTTAAAGAGTGAGGTGCAGGTGTCCAAGGTCAATACCTTAGAAAGTGGGAGATTTGAAAGTGGAAAGTAGCCCTCTTACAATTAGTTTAGTGCTCTTTCAATTACGCTGTTGTCCTGCTTTGAATATATGAATGTGACTGCAATACCTGGGCATAATAAGGACAAAATCTTCCTCTTTAAAAAGGTAATTATTTTTATCTCTGGGATGCCTTTCTAGGCAATCTGGACCAGTCTGGATATGAACAAAAATAATTAGATTTCTTACTAGTCACCTGAACTTCCTTTAACTAAGTATTTGTAGGATATGCTGTACATTTAAATGTGGTTCTTCTCCAGGAGAAAATTTTATTTTAGAACAATTCAAATATCTAAGATGAAAAATTAATTTAATTTTTAAAATTTTAATATATCATGACTCTATACTTTTATAAAATCCAATCAGAACAAATTGTTAGAATAAAAAAGGGGAAAAGAAACGTAAAAAACACAAACCCATTTTTTATTATTACATTTACCATACATAAAATTACCAAAATTACTTTAAAGCTTGCAAAATACTAATTCATACTTAATGTATTTATCTCACCATGGACCTAAACAGAATAGCACTGATCCAGGCCACACTTTGAGGAAAATTGCTTTAAATCATGGGCACAGCAGCATAAATGTTGATGCATTTGGTGAGTGTGAAGAAGGTCCTTACGGAGCTCAGAATTCATGGGCAAGAGGAAACATCCTCCATTGTTGAACCATGGCTATTAGCTGAGAGTCACTTTAGCATAGACATTCTCCTTCTCCCTTGCATCTTATCTCTGTCTCTTAGAGCACTTATCACTTTCTACTTTGAATTTGTAGTATTTTATGCTTGTTTCTTTCTGTTTTTAAAAGGTAAGCTCTTGTAAAAGAAAATCTGTGCCTAACTTACATGTGTACCTGACATAGCTTAGCACCTTGCCTATAGGAAATCAAGAAATATGTTCCAACTCAATGAATTTACCCACTTTTATAAATATAACAAAGTAAAACAAAAACAAATTATTATCTAAATCAAGTTACTGATAATCAATAAAAGCCAGATTATCCTTAAATTGTAAAAGGCTCAAATCCTGCTAGTAATAAAACCCCTGAGAATTATGTGTTGAATCATGTCTTCCTGCAAAATATGTCAAACTCTTAACCTGTAGACCTATGAATATGACCTGATTTGGAAATAGGTTTTTGTAGATGCAATTAAGTAATATGAGTTCATTAAGGTGGGCCCTAATGAAATATCCCTACTGGAAGAGAAGAGAGACAGACACAGAAGGCAGATGACCATATGAAGACAGAGGCAGAGATTGGAGTCATGCAGCCACCATTCGAGAATCTCCTGGGCCCACCATGAGCTGCCAGAGGCAAGGGAGGATCCTCCATGAAGGGTTTGGAAGGATCATGGACCTGCCAATGCTTTGATTTGGTACTTCTCCAAAATTATAAGAGAAAAAAATGTCTGTTGTTTCAACTCACCCAGTTTGTAAAACTTTGTTTCTCTAGCCTAAGAAATCAATACATCACAGAAATCTAAAAAAAAAAAGTAATGAAACTTCACCAAGTGGAACTTCCTCAGTGCTTGGACAACAGACAGAAAATCTTATAAATTTAGTATTTGGGCTGAGGTTTTGGACCAGGAACTCACTAATTCTGTGCCTACATAGAAGGAGATGACTACAACCTATCTAGCAACTGTCCAGTTTTAAAAGCCAAACAAACTACCTGAAACCTAAAGAAGAAAAAAACAAGTAAATAAGTGAATTTTCTCCCAGTCCCTGGTACACTAGAAGTGTCATTCCATACACATGAAAGAGAAGTATGATATCCATTATTAACACTTTAGCTATGCCAGTATGTCTTGTGCTTTTTGAATTTTTTTTTTTATCCTGAACATAGCTAACTCTTTTCTGGAAGAATGGTAACACATTTGTAAAGAGCCACCTAATTGTTAACCTTTTTTTTTAAACTTCAGTTTCTCCCTCCTGATTTGTTATTCATTGTATGCTCAAAAAAATTATGAAAATGTTATTTTATAGTATTTTGGATAAAATGCTTATCAAATAACGTACAAATGTAAAACTGTATTCAAAGAACATATAATAATTTGAACTTTGAACACAACATATAGATCAATCCTGTATTGACCCAAACAGTTTAAAAGCCTGTTAGTTGTACGTTAGCAGTAATACATTAAGTGCAGAATGATGCATTTAAAATTCATAGGTTTAATATATCATCATTAGTATATGTCCGTTAACAGACATATACTAATGATGATATATTAAACCTATGATATATTACTTATAAAATTTATGGAATTAAATATATAAAGCTGGTACTACATGAGTATTGATTCTCAATTCTAGATTTATATAACTATATCTTGTTAACAGGAAAAAAGTCTTCAATTTGTAAGAAACCTGGAAAAATATGAAGAAAAACTCAAGCAGAAACAAGGACAGGTAAATGTATGAGCAGATTAAAAACAAATAAAATAAAAGCAATCTATTAAAATATCAAATGGCATTATAAGTAAAAAGAGGATCTTAAAATTGAACCCAAGCATAACTTTTAGATACTATTATACCTGTAAAAGAAAAAGTAGTTATGTGTAATATTTTTAAAGGTCAGGATATATTCAGAAATAGGTTGGCAAGGATGAGAGTGTCAAGATGCCCTGCATGCCTTGGAAAAGGTGTCTCTCACTTTGGCTGCCTTGCCGGCTTTCTCTGATAGCCAATAAGGAGCAGAGCAGCAGTGGCTGTGAGTAGTCAGGAATATCATAACTGAAGGTGCCATCAACATTTGCAGTGATGTAGAAGAATGAGCCATTCTAGGAAAATATTTGTGCTCCGCAAAAGTCAAGTGAATCAGAACACATTGAACTACTAACTATGGACACTCTTAGGAAATAAAACTTAAAAGTCAAACATAAGCTTTTAATGATGTGATTTTCATTCTTCTTTAGAAAGCATTCTAATTAGAAAAATCAGTAACTCCAGTCTCATCTAAATATCTACATAAAAAAAATAGTCAACCAAAAGAAGACATGGTGACATAACAAAGCAAATAAAACACGGGAGACTATAACCTATTTAGTATTTGCCATGTGGCAGACAGTCTTCTAAATGTGTTATCTATACCATTATTAAATAATTTAATTTTCAAAATACCTCATAAGATAGGCACCACTTTAGAAATTAAGAAACTAAGGCACAGAGGGATTAATTTACTTGCCTAAGGTTTTACATCTTATGAGGATTGAAGGTTGAATACAAATCCAGCAGCCTCTCTCAAGGTCAGCGGCCACTCCTTGTCATTAAATAATATTGACATGCTAGGACTTGCATAGTTTTAGGTTGTAGCTTTTCCGCAGCTGTTCTATGTTTATATAAAGTGTTTCAATTTGCTTCTCAATCTGTTTTGCTTTTATATAAAGTGTTCAATTTGTTTCTCAGTCTATTTTGTTTTTCTATAAAGTGTTTCAACTTCTCCTAGAGAATTTTTAAAGATTTCTTAGTAATTTCACTTAGATAAGCATGGAAAGCTGGAAATAGATGTCTTTTTATGATATGAAACAAATTGATAAGTAGGAAAACCTATGAGCAGATGTAATAATTAGGCCCTCTATCCCTTTATACTTTATGGATGGTTCTTTCCCCCCTTTCCTATTTCAAAGCATATCTCCAGGTAACAACACATTGTGTGTGTGTGTTCAATGCAATGATACTTATTTCCATGACTCATAAACTAGCTTCAAAATCAACTCCAGGAGTGGAACTGCAAAAATTTTCTACTCAATAACTATATGCTAAAGTATATAGCTTCTTAGTGAGGCATGCTTATTTAAGAATTACTCTTGTCTAGTTATTAGATTTATTATTTAAAACACAGACTAAGTACTCTTTTCATTCATTAGCTTTGTATTTTTTTTTTCAAGCCAAAGATAAGTACTACACATGTAGAAATATTGAGTTTGGAGATGATTGCTATAGCTGGACACTGCAGCTGGATTTCTTTGATAAACTAGAAGCAAGAGTCAGTTAACGTGTGAGATCCAAGGCAGCCACATATGTCTTTTGCACTTGTTAGTCCAAGAATTTTACATACTGACCTCAATGATATTGATTAGTTAATATTTGTACAAACATGAAGGATTCTAAAAATGGCTCACATTCATAATGGTGTATACAGAATACATGAAGTTTTGAACTTAAAGTCCATAAAATTAACTCATCATTATTGATTTTTAAAAGAAAACATAACTTTGAGATTTTTAAATTAGTTTGGTTTGCCGAAGTTAAATATAGTGGGTTGATCACATATATTTATCACTATTTTCTAGCAACAATTAACTCAGATTGCTATTGCTTCTGGGCTGGTTATTGTTCTAGGCTTTTTCCTACGCAGAACTAGCAAATATTTTAAAGACATATGAATGATACTTGCATGTTAATATTTCTAATTTAAAGTGAAAATTGTAGAATTTTTACTTAACCTTGAGTTTATATTTGTATCACTTTCTTCCGCCTGAAATCTATCTATATATTATCTCATAATTACCAGATAAAATATCATTAATGAAAGAGTTTAAGATTTCTTTGGGGACATATCTCACCAGATACATATAGTTGAATAACTGTGTTTTAAAATTATTTAGTTTGATTAAGACAGTATTGCAAAAAAAGTTAGATTGAATTGTTTTAATTTGATTTTGATACTGAGGGATTTTTTTAAACTGGATTTTATTTTACAATTATGTAAAACGTGCAAGTTTCTAAAAGCAAACTTACAAATGTATTACATTCAGAGCAGTGAAACTTCCATCCCAATACTCTCCTTTCTCCTTGAATAACATTTTATATTGATTTTTAATTTTTCTTGCTTTGGAGTGTGTGGGGGGATGTGAGGAATAAGGGCAAAGATTGTATGCTCTTTAATTTTTGTTTTGTTTGCTTGTCTTTTGTCTCCCAGGATACTAAGTTTCTCCTTCCGGCTTAGTGTTTTCATTCATTAGCCCGAATGCATCAGGCTCCTCTCCCATTCATTGTCCTACCTCTTGTCCAGGTGGGGAGGAAAGGCAGGACACACACACACACACACAGACAGACAGACAGACAGACAGACAGACAGATAGATAGATAGATAGATAGATAGATAGATAGATATACTCACATATACATATATAATATATTATAACATATATAATATAATATATAGTATATTAAAGCACTAAGGTTATATTAATGAAAAAAAGCCAAAAATTATGTCTTCATAGGAATTATATTTTGATGAATGAGGCAAAATTTCATTCAATAAATCGAATATCAAGGGAGACCAACCTGTGTCATAGTCAGTCCTCTAGAGAATATATGTGTTTATCAATGACATTGTTTATAATAGCCGATGCATGGTGAAAATGAAAAGCAAAGGAGTTTAGTGGGTTTATTAATTTCTTTAGTTCTCTACAAATGCACTCCAAATACAAGTGCTTATAACCAAGCAGGACCACTCCTCTCCCAAATTTCCAAAGTTGTCTGGTCACTGGTAAATACCCAATGGTGACAAGTGCTACAGAGGAAAATGGTGGGGAAAGGGCACAGAGCAAGAAGTTGGGACACAGAGATTTCAACTAGGTGATCTGATGTGAACAAATAACTGAAGGGGTACAGGAGAAGAGAGGTTTCTGGTGGCCTTGGACCCCTATCTGATTTTTGCTGTAATTGTGGTGAACACTTCTGCAAAGGTAGACTCGCCTTTGATAATAGCATTCCACCTAGAACACTAATCGTGAGTGCTTCTACTTCTGCCCTATGGCCTTCTCCATCATAGCAGGATTCAACCAATGAGAGGGAGGGGCTTCCAGTTGCTCACTTTTGGCAACTGGTTCTGGGAGGCCTTCTGAATGCTTCTTCGCAAGGCCTGGAAGAAGAAGGCTACTGCTATCAGAGGTGATTCTGCTGGTGCATCCTTCCTTTCCTATTTAACCCTTGTTCTTGGTCTTAGTTTCTCTTTATTGGGAAAGCACAAGGTAAGACAATCAGTGAGCCATGTGGCTATCCAGCAGGGGAGTATTCCAGGCAGAGGGAAGAGTAAATACCATGGAGCCCGGCTCTCATGCACTAGGAACAGCAAGAAGGCGAGTGTGCTGGAAAGATGTGTGAACCTGGGGAAAAGAAAAGATGTGCTCAGGGGCACTGAGGGCCAAATTGTGTAAAACAGCTCCTTTCATTTCTCTCAGAGGAGTCCAAGATCTACAAAAACAAACAGAGTAATTAACAGCAGAAATCTTTAAAAATTGTAAATTGCTTATAAATCATGTGCCATGAAAAGAAGACAAGGCACCAGAATATCTATGAGTTTAGAGATAATGTTAATTTCTTTACTTCATATTCACACCAGAGTGTTATTTCCTCCCACCAGGAGGGCCTTTGCTTTCTTTTAATTTTATTCTTATTTTTTCCTTCCAGTTCACTTTGAAATGCTTTCGGCCTTCCTGTTTTGTTATCTCTTCTCTCCAAATTATATTCACTCTTTCTATTTCTCTTAGTAAAATGCTTTTCCGAATTCTTACTGGTTGCATACATATTAAGCAATATGTAAAACTTTTTTTTTTCACATTTCCTAAACCTTTTGACTGGCAAAGAGAGAGGGGATGAGAGAGAGAGGGAAATAGAGAGAGAGAGAGAGAGAGAGATTGGGAGAGAGCGTGAGCTACCTGAGCAAGCTTTCCTTTACCTGAGTGTTATAAAGTAGTAAATACACATTGCATAGCAGAACACTGATAAGTTTGTTTTATGGAAGGCTTCAGATAGATACATTTATGTTCAAAGAAAAAACTGTACAGCTAAATTATCATAACAAGTGTTTCTACTTTAGAGCTTCTAAAGTATTTCAGAGAATAAACTCACTAAAATTTTATATGCTTGTAAAAAATAGAGTGTATAAAGTTATTTAGTAATCATTCATAGTTTCAGAACCTTTTCCAAAAATATGATATAGCATTTGCTACATATTTATGCACAAATAAAAAGTCTTCTGATCAAGTGGCTGCCTAGCAAATAAGATGGGCCATTTGGATATAGATTTAAACCTCTAAAAAAGAAACAAGAAATTGGTCAGGACAGTTAATAAAGAAGATGCTTAATGAATATTGAATAAACGAATGACAGAAGGTTTACTAACAATTCTTGCTATATAATCTCTGCTAAACTCTCATGCTTGTTCAGCTCTCTGCTAGGCATATCTTTACTATTTTACTATTGTTTTCTTTACAAAAGTTACGCTTAAATATTTTGCCCTCTTAAGCAGCAAATTCAAACCTATCTCTTTTGCTTCAGCAGATTGTTCTCTATCCTGATGCAGATTAAAGCCATCTGCATTTAAACTGGCCCTAGATTCATAAAAGTAGTACAGCTCAAATGTTACACTTGCTCTGAAATTTAAGAAGCTGCCACTTCATTTTCTGTTTGTTTGTTTGTTTTTGTAACACCTAGTACATAACTTTTGTATTGCGGTAGTGTGTAATCATATCTTGCATTTTTAATGTAATTCTTAAATTAGTAAATATATATTTAATGTTGAGTGTCAATTGGTACTAAATAGACAGATGTGAGAAAAACAAGATCACTTCCTATAAAGAACTTACATTCCAAAGGAGATCAGAGAAAAAACACAGAAGCAAATGAAGAAAAACATAAGATCATTTGAGATTCTGAGAAATGTTAAGAGGACAAAAAACCAGGTGCTTTGAAGAACCGAGGGTGGTAGAGTATGGCTTGCTAATTTAATAATGTAGAAAGGGAAAGTGTATCTGATGGGCATATGTTGAAGAGTCTCAAAACCTTGAGTTTACCCTTTTCCTTTTTTCTAGCCATCCTCATGAAATTTTAGCAGAGACTTGTGTTTCTGTCATAATTTTTTGGAATAAGTCTAGAGGAGGGAGCCCAGAATTATGAAGGAATATTTGAAGGAAGTAGAATTGGTTAATACATACCGAGAACGGAGAGGAAAAGAGAAAGTTTACATAGCTATTTTTAAATCATCCAAAGAATTATTTTAGGAATTATTATATTTCTGTAATACATAAAACCAATAGACAAAGGGTGGAAATTGTGAGAAAAAGAGTTCATTATTTGCTTTGGAAAGAACTATCGACACCATCTAATATTGGGTTGGGGCTTTCATCCTTGGTGAGGGGTCTCTCCCACAGCCTTTCTGACAGGCAGTCTCAATCTCTGCTTGAATATCATGAGTCAGCTCTGTCACTAGACACCTAACATTGATAGGATATTGAACTGTGCAACAATCTTACCCTTGTTTACTGTGCCTTTCCTGTTAACCAACGATAACTGGACTTTCTTTCCCTTCTTCCTGCTATCTTTCATCTTTACCTGAAAATGGTATTTAAGGTGATGACTTGGGCCATTTGGGGGAATTATTCAGTTATTCTGGGTCTCTCCTATGTATGCAGAAGGTATACATATTCTCAAACTTCATTTGTTTTTCTATTAATGTATCTTATATTTCAAGGGGTGTCTCAGCCAAGAACCTAAATGATAGAGGGAAAATTACTTTTCCTTCCCTGCAACATCCATCTTGTTGAAGTGGAAAGAATAGGAGGTTTTCCTTTGAGAATGTGCTGTCATCTGAATGAAGTGGAAAGCATACTGTAAGGATCTTAGTTAATCACTAACTAGATGACACTGGAAAATTCCCTTACTATATCTGGGTTCACAAAATGATAAAATGAGGGCAATATTGCCTATCTTAGATTGTTTAAAGTATAACATTAAATGGAGACATTGAAGGCAGTTGAAATACCAGCACATAAGAGCTGTTCCATAAATATTTTATTCCTTTATCTGGATACAAACAGAATGGTCATAGAGAAGAATATCTATGTTCTTACATGCTTAATATTTTATTTTGGAGAAGTTATTTTACTCCTCAAACTGTCAATTCTTTATATATATATTGTGTAGATAAAACTGCTCTATTTAGGATTTTCAATACCTGATAAATTAGCGCAAAAGAATTTACCATATATAATTGTCATAAAAACTAAGCTTTGGAAAAAGAAAGGATACATAAAAAGATTTTCTTTATAAAAGGTAATTTGATGAGGACTACAATACGTATCTTCTTATCGATTTATTTTTTTGTTTGTTTTTCATTTGTTGATTCATTCTTTTAAAAGAATTTGTTGACATTTACTATGGGTCAGGGTTTATGTAAAGGCCCTATTTATCCACAATTAAGTATTTTGATATTATATTACTAATGCAAATGCTTCATGCCTTTGTTGACAAAATGGAATTTTAGCTGTTTCTTCTAGCTGCCACAATTTTTTATGGTGCTGTTTTGGAAACACTAGAACGATGAAATTAAAATAGACTATCATAATTTCTTATATTATTAAGGGGATTCAATTCGATTTTTGATCTTGGAATGTTGTTTTTTGCAACATAATTCTTAATGACACATGATTTCAAGAAAACTTTACAAGATATATATGAAAGACATGTGAGACTAAATCCATTCCTTATGTGATTTCTTAATGGTAAGTATTGCTTTGCTTATGTATAGCAGAGATATAGCAGCAAAATTTTTAAAAAATAAGATAGAGAAGTAAACAACTAAGATAATTTATGTAGAAAATTGCTTATTTTAAAATGCTCTTTATAAACTAGATATTTATTTAAAGTTTACTTATGGTTTAAATGAATTGTATGGGCTTTTTGGCACCGTTTTTTATAAATGAAAGTCATTAGTGTTTAGACTAACTTGTTTAGAAGGCGTTACTCATATTTTCATGAGTCATACAATTCGAAAGCAACTACAGTACTTCTCTACATTATATTTTTAATCTATGGAGAAAACTGTTTTTGATGTTTGATAACAGTGTTAATAAACTTTTTAAATTATGCAGTAATGCAAGTACACCGATATTTGCTATTAACGATGAAGAAAAGATAATACTGAAAATGTCTGGTATAAAACTACAGAGACAATTTGAAATATGATCACACGGATACTTGACAACCAGCATGTTTTATGTTTTGAAGCTGAGAATTTAGAGGCAAAATAAATAACTGACATTTTAAAGAAGAAATGGATGAAAATGCTGCTCTTGAAAGAAAAATTTTTTATCGTAAATTCACTGGTAATTGTAGTTCTATAATTATAAATATCTCTTCAATATCTAAAATTATTTTATTGTAATGAACTATAAATCCTGTGTCAAATATATAGAGTAGCTACCAAATCACTTGTGTAAATATATACTCAATTATATATATATACATATATACACATATTCACCTATAGATGTATACATATATACACAATTTCTTATTCTTGCAACCAATAATAAATATCAAGAATGATGTCAATTAAAAAAGTGTCATATTAAATGCAATTTTTGTCAAAATACTTTTATTAAATACACTTTTAACTAATAATACTTTCAATTAATTATGCAGAAATTTGACAAACCAACAAAGTAAACATTGAATTTTACTTCCTTAATGTGATATTAAAGAAAATTAGAATTACCAAATACATTGAGGTATTTATTTTTCTTGTTGATTCAACTTTAGAAATTGAAAAATTAAAATAAATTAATTTTCTTTGGGTAAAATGATAAAGTACTTAAAAATATTTTTATCAAATAGTAATTTAAAGTTAACAATATTAGAAAAAAATAAATAACTTAGTTTGCTAACTCCTTTTTTAGTATGTGCACAATTCTTTTGATAATATAACCAAGAAGTTCCTGGGATCCATTTTTACATGCATGTTTAGCAGAGGGTGAGATTCTGCCTAGGAAATGCAAGCCTGCAATTTTCATAACTTGTAAAATCAACAATATTTTTTCTTCTGAGGTCATGTTGGGTCAATCTTTGATGAAGGAAAAGAACATGCTGGAGTCAGTGTAAATTCTCGAAGGACAGGTTGATAGAGATTAATTTTAGAGGAAGGTAAATGAACCAAAGTAGAAATGACCATAAAAGATTAGGGTCTATGGTTTAGAAATATTCATTTTAGCCGAAGAGTGCTTTTCCTATGATCCTTTATTCAACTTGACTAGTTTAATTATTATTAGGTGTTAATAGTTCAGCAATTACGTTCAGATTTATTTGACCTTAATATTAATTGTGACACGCTAATACATAGCAGTAAAATAAGCAAGAGACATCAGGGCCAAAGTGAATCTTCCAATGTAATATTGCTATTGCATACCATTGGCAATTAATAATAATTAAGACTGCATTGTAGCATGACAGTGAAAGTGCTATGGTATTATATTATTATTAATTTTTAATTTATTTTGTGTGCAGTGCTAGCTGGATGGAGAGACTTGCTTGAGGTTATTTTGTCTTAGATCATTAATCTTTGTCAAGAGGATTGTAAAAGAAAGGCGGCAGGCTGAGTTTAATGTGTAGGAACCTGGAGTACGGCAGGAGCTTAAAGGCAGTATAAATAAGAGTCTAGAAACACTGTCACTAAAGATGATAAACCACTGGTTAACATATGACCCTTGGCTCACTATAGTACTCTAAAATTATTGCAATGTGGAAAATCCAGAAGTCTACACAACATTGAATTCAAATAGAATAAATAGTACTCATTCAATAGATATTTACTGAATTCCTACTACAGTTCAACCACTGTTGTAGGTGCTAGAGTTACAGGATGGGCATAACCACGGCGTGGGTCACTGATACATCAAAGCATAAAGACACATTCCATCAACAACAACAAAAGTTTATTATTACTAGAAGCAAATCATAAACACATTTGGAGTCCAGAGTTTATTTTTCCATTAGGTCATATTTCAGACCTAGTGAGTTAGATGGACAGCTGGCTGTACACCATTTCCCATGTTTCTTCCTCTTTTCTTATTTTCTTTTTTCTCTTTCTCAACCAGATCTTGCCCCACCTCATGGATTGTGATCATTATTCTTGAGTCTATTACAAGATGTCACAATTGGGACCTCAATAGAATGGTTCCTTGAGGTTTTTGTGTTTACAAGAGGAATCTCAGTTCTCAGAATTTTGAATGGAGTATCTGTAATATGAGTGAATCTTTCTCCTGCCAGTAATGATTGCTTTTTATAAGAAAACTTCAGTGAGTTATTATTAAAAACAACAAAAGCAAACAATGACAAAAACTCTTCGCATGAAGGTGAAGACAGGGAAAAGAACAGTAATGGTATCACGTGTGCTAGAATATGTCCAAATTCATCAGATTGTACACATTAAATATGTGAATTTCTTTAATAACAATTAAACCCCAATAAAACTGTTAAAAATAAATAATTCAAAAAACACAGGAAATAAAGGTCTTATATTTGAAATATATGTAGATGCTGTTTTAATGTCAAAATATTTAAAGGGTTATTTTATTCATTTAACAGATGTTTATTGAGTTTCTTTCATACACCAAACTCTCTAATATTTCCAGGTTATTTTCTTAGTCAATGAACACCAAACTGCAATAATTGTGTGAGATTCATGAGCTTTTTTTGTCATTTAAAATGTGTGGTTTTATGAAATAATAGGATAAGTGTATCAGGATATACATACCAAATGTTTATCACAGTGGGGTTTATAAGAATAAAAATAAGAAGCTTACCAAATACTCAATAATAAAAGTGTAATTTAATTCATTATGAGATATAATGACACATTATGGAGCTATGAAAATTATAACATAGATATATGATTATTGGGGAAAGAAATTCTATAATACCAAAAAAATTTGCATTATAAACAACATGTTTTGTTAAATCTCTTTCCTTAAAAAATGAAACAATATTTAAATAATATTTTCTTTGTTATTTATTACCAGCTATTTTCTTTTTTCAGGTAGTGACTCTTTTTAACAACCCCATGCCTTCCTTTACCTTGTTCATTGCATAACAGCAAATAAGAAACTATTATTGTGAACATGATTGTTTCTATTAAATATAATTTGTTCTAATAGCGTCTAAATGAAAAATATATAATTTGGATAAATGACAGATGTATAATTTCTTCTACTTAATTACACATTTATGGAATAAAAACATCAAATGTTGTCTATGAGCTCTGTTTTCACTCTCAATCATTTTATTTCTTTATTTTATACTTTTAGACAAGTTTTTCTTTTTCTTTTCCCCTTGATATGATTCTTCTGTGTTGTCCCAGGTTTCCCAAACAAATCAAAGTTCTTAAATTCTTAAGCTCTAATTTAATTCCAAAACTGCTGCTTAAAACTGTTTTTCCTATAAAGAGTAAGATTTCTAATTTAGGAAGGTCTTCCTGGCCCACTCCATAGGAATTATGGTTTATTTAGTCCCTTCTTGTTGAGCTTTCCATTCTGATGATCATAATATGGGTTTCCGACAACACGTTCTCTGCCTGTCATTTTTTGCTAATCATATAAAAATGCTTGTCCTATTACCCTTGATCCATATAACCTGTATTGTTCTTTTCTTCCAAATCCATTTTTTTATTACCTTAAAGACTATTTTATATTCAATAATTCCAAATGCACTTGTGAGAAGTTTACTCTCCAAGGCCTAAAACACTTTAATACCTAATTTAGTGAATACGTAAAGATTCAAAGAAGGCCTGGCATTGTGCGTTATGTACCACCTTTGCTGCTGCTGTCTGCATGCTTCTCATTTTAACTTGTTAAGCTATTTTTCCCACAATATTTGGAGGACAGAGTTTTGACTAGTATCACCAGATACATACTGCTATGTATCTATCTGTACAACATTGAATAGAAATTATGAGAAACAAATAATGTTGAGTAGGCAATGGTTGTAATTACATTAAGAGTTGATGCCAAGAATGTCTTGTGCACCAGAATAGAGAATGAGATGGGAAAGTGGAATAATATTTGCATATTTTTATAAAAATTGGCCTTGCATCTCTTAAGTTCAATATCAAATGGACAGTCATCTGTAGCTTTACATCATGATTTCATTATCAACTTAAAAATTCACAGGTACCAGATTAGCCATCATAGAATCATAAAGAGTCTTTTTATTAAAATTTTATAGTTTTTACCTTAAGGTGAGATATCCTAGAAATAGTTGCAATAAAATAAAATAAATAGCATCATATCAAGAATTGTCTGATAAAACTCAAGAGCAAACTGTCTTCCTCAATCTTCCTAAAGATCCTGCATTTTTGTTGTAACAGTGCTCTAACTAAAACTTGCAAGGTATCCAGTTATTCTTAATTTTGTGTAATATTTTATTAAGTTAAAGACGGTAGTTAGGAAAATAATTTAAAAAATATAAAATGAATGTGGCTACCATCAGATTGGTGAAAAAAAAATTCAGATCATAGTGTAGGTATTATAATTGAGAGGAGCCAAGATCTAGTGGAAAGGGCACCAGCCTTCAACGCTTCAACAAGAAGCGCATATTGATTGGGCGCCTAATTTACACATGGCATTATACAGAGGGGCTAAAACCCATTCTCTGGTTCCACCTCTGCACAAAACCATGACCTAATGTGAGCTATTTAAACTTTCTGTACTATAGTTTGCTAACTGATAAAATGAAGATATTATTTGATATGTCTTATCTAATTTATGCTCTTGATAATTTATTCAAATAACTTTATATATGCAAAAGAGATAAAACTAATCTTATAAAAACTTACATATTATCCTTATTATCTTGTATGTTGTTATTTTTAATTAAATAACAAATACAAGAAAAGTCATTTTTTACTATGTGTAAATAACATATTACTTAAAAATTTCTTTATTTGCCTTTGAGGAAATTTTGCTTTCAGATAGATGTTACATTGACAAAATCAAGTGTTTTTAAGGAGCTTAATAACAACTTCTCAATCTATAAATTTCGAAGACTTCAAATTCATGACTGAAACACTAAGCTTTATAATGTGACATTAAAGTAGAAAAAATCTTTAGAACATTTTAAGGTGAATTAACTTTTGAGGTTCAGCTAGCTCCATTTCAAAAGTTTTAAACAATTCGAATCAAGTAAATTTACTTTATAAATAACCTCAAAAATCAAGTGAAAATTGACAGGTAATATCATTAACTCATTGCAAAGTGGTTCAACTGAATTCAATTTTAGTAAGAAAAAATATAAAGTAAAATCCCCCCCCTTTTTTTTATGGCAGTGGCTTTATAATCATAGTATTGAGGTCATTTAAAGTAACATTACTAAAAGAAAGATAAGCGGGTACAATTCTTTAAAATAATGAGAAAAACTGTGACTTTACATTGGATTTTATATTAAAAATTCTTTAGCTAAAGTTCACTTTGAAGGTAATGGAGGATAAACTAATTTCCCATCAAGGACTGACCATGTGAAATCATAACATATGAATGTAGCAATTTTAAATCTACTGAAGCACAACCATGGAGTGCAATTTTAAATCTAAACCCTCTTGGAGATCAGGAAAGAGAGCAAAGCGGGAGTAGGATGATAACAGGCTTTCTAATATAAGATGGGAGGTGAGAGAATATCACCCTGCTTGACATTGAATCAATACTCTCTTTATTCAGTTTAAGCCTCATGATTTTGGCAAATGTTCTCCAAACTGTTGAGAAGCAAGAACTCAGTAGAAGTCAAGTTGTAGCTGTTAACTTCACTTCAAAATAACAAAACGTGTTCTTGCTTTTTACAGGGCATTTTCATTGCTAAAATAAGCATCTTTTCAAGGCTAGAACTAAATATTTTCCAGTTTTGAATTTGTCACTTGCCAATGAATGTTTTGCCAAAAAGAAAGCACTCAATAATTAGAAACGAATCATATTTCTTATTCATTTTGATTAAATTAAAGGAATTAATTTTTATGTTTCAGAACAATGGAGCATAGCATAATCATTTCTATATTTACTACTTAAGTTCCAAGAAAAAATTAAAATAAAAAAATATAAAAATGTATACTTCACTTAAAAGTACTGTTTAGAAGATTGGAAATATATTATACATCTGTTATTAACAAACATAAACCAGTGTATTCATATTTCCTTAATAATTTTTAACATATAAAACAATTTCACTATAATGTTTTCTTAAATTTGTTTCAATAATACTAATAAGAAGAATAACTAGCATTTACTGGTGAGGTGTAAGGGCTGAACAAAGTTTTTGATATACAGTGCCTCAATTAACTTCACTTTCACACAATGAGAAAAGAATCTTTACCATCATTTACTACAGGCTTTTGAGAGTTAGGATAAGCTCATCTAGTTCTACATATTGAAGGAAATGGTCAACCGAATCTATTTTTCCACTAATTTACTACCAAACAAACAAATGGTAGTGTAAGGTGTAACTCCAAGATTATGAATATACTTATAAGTAGGCAGGACTCTGATATCTTATTAGCCCTCCCAGAACCCCATTTTAAGTGGATGAGGCAGTCTATATGGAACGATGACCTTCTAGGATAGAACTTTAAGGGCTGCTAGAGAGGTTCCATCCACACTCAAGGATATACCCTTATATCATTTAAGGACATCCTTATTGGATCAGAATTTTATTCTTCATTTTTCAACTTTTTGTTACCTCATTGAGTCTACAGCAGTGTTGGCCTGGTCTTAGAACAGGAGAATAAGTAATTTGTAAACACTTTAGTAAAAGCCATCATCTGAGGGAGGAATTGAATCAATATCTTTGGCTTCTAATTTCTCAGTTCTACCCATATTAATTTCAAATGTATGTCTTTTCTTTGTTTTCTGCATTGATTTAAAGTTCAAATTAAAAAAAAAAAAACCTCCAGAGCAACAAATGTTACCAAAATTAATCCAAATACATTCTGATTTTTTATATAAAATTTAAGATATTGGAAATATCTAAATTGATCAAGTCTCCAATCTTAATGATGGTGTGTTAATTTTTTTCTATTGCAAATTGTACATTACAGTCGTTAGAACTGAATGTCTTTCTTAAAGGAAAAAATCTCACAGAGGGTTAAAGCTAAAATGCACAATGAAATATATTACACTTTCCTTAATTAGTCTTTGTCTAAACTCATTTTCTTATCAGATTTTTTTGTATTTCCTCAATATTATTGTCACATATTCTTTCCCTGTTGTTTCCTGAGTACTACTACCAAATGCAGAATATATTAAGTTTTTAAACTAAAGAACAGATTTTTATAATTATTTTTATCTTTTACATTCTTTTACAGGGCTTGTTTGGTAAATAAAGATAAATTTTAGGACACTTTAAGATATACGAACTTTAAAAAACTCAGAGTTGCTATAAATTTATGAACTATATATAGAAATAATACAAAAAAGAAAATAATAACTCAAATGATCTTATAATATACATGTGAATAACATTTGACAGAGATATAAATATAAAAGTGTATAGATGTAGGTACCTGGAATTACGACCTTCATAAAAAGTAACAGGTAGTTTTAAATCTATCATAGGTAAAATGGCTTATAATCATTTATTGAGTTTCTGTTGTATATAAAACACTAAAGCAGACAACAAATAGTTTCTTTTTGAGGGCATTCTAGTTTAACCATGAAAGAAAAAATCTTCAGGAAATATGAGACCGATCACAAAATGAAACAGCTGACATATGAGATTTGATAGAGTCTCAATCACTGGAATCCAAAGGCATAGTTATGTCTGTCTGGGTAACATTCCAGACACATTGGTCAATGCATGTAACTGTCTACTTGGCAAGCTCAGGATGAAATATGGAAGTATTTGAAGATTAGCATTAAAATTCTCCTCCTAATACATACTTCTTTCAAAATGATGTTCAAAATTCATCTCATGCAGGATGCTTCCTTGTCAGTTTTGGCAGGGAGACTCATCTTTCCTTCTTCAAATATTGCTGCTAAAAAATGTATTTTCTTTTAAAATTTACATAAAATCCTAAAAATAAAAGTAGTAACTGAATCAACTACTGTGAAATTATCTATATTGAGCCTTTCTATTGGGGCTTTTTTCTAATAATGTAGGTGTGTATATTTTCATGAAACTAGATAAACTTCACTTACATTTTCTGAGAATTGGAAAGTTGGAGATGGGTGGGAGAATGAGTCCAAAGAGCATTATATTGGCACAACAGAAGTCTATTTGTATCTAGTGGAAAGGGGACTAGAACCTCACTTTGATCAATCTCGGTAAATATGTTAAGTGCATGTAACTGTGGTAACATTCGTCCATGTTAATAAAACATCAGTGTTTCCCTGAATTAGAGAACAGCTGACATTTTCCACCCACTCATGGCTTATTCCTGCTGTGGCGTAAGGTTCACAGAGGTAGCAGATACTACCAAAGCTAGATTGGTAAAGAACTTTAAGGAAAAAATGCATTTGTTTGATGCTTTTTTGGCTCAATGGAATGTAGTGTCTATTTGGGAATCATGACTTCTGATTAACGGAACCAAAGAAGAGAGACATCTTGTCAGAACATGACATCATATAAGTAAGCTTGCTATTTTAGACTGAGAAATCAAGAAAACATCAATGATAAAATGACATTTGAGAGGTCCTGTAGGAGATGAGAGAATAGCCACTGGATTAAATGGTAGGTAAGAGGGAAGGCTTTCAGACAGGAAGAATAAAATTGATAAAATAATTATCAATAATTATGCGGCCCTGTGATTTCCAATTTTCTTCGATAAAACAAACAAACATATACATTACTGACAGTATTAAACACAACAACCTAAAAAGTGAAGGAATTGACAAAAATATCTGTCTTTATTTTATAAATGAAATATCAAAAATCTAAGTATTTTTGCAAGTGGAATATGTGGAAAAATACATTTTATTTCTTGAAATTCTTTCAAGGCAAGAAGTGTAGTACCTATTCAATGAAGAATAAATGGTTATCTTTATTGTTAGAAACAGTTAAGTCACGATTTAAATGAATAATCAATTTGAAAGGACCGTTTTAAAGAGTCATCATTGATCGTTCTCTTGTTCTTGAAAGATTGTTGTCATATAATTGCATTTGTCTGATGAAACATAAAAAAAAAAATACACTTAAGATTACTACCTAAGAGATTCAGGAAAATCTAGAGAACCAATGTGACTGGGTGAAATTTTAAGACTCGAGTATATATTCAAAAATAAACAAACAATAGAAAGTGTAAATGGAAACAGTTCATAGAAGTTTCGAAAAAGGGAAGAATTATAAAGCACTATCCAAAACTGCTTTATAATAAAACTTTTGTTTTCTTGCTCCTCTCTTTTGCAGAACATATTTTGAAATTCTACCCTAAAACAATATTTCATTCCACTATGGAAGTCTGATTTATTTTTTAGATTTAACTTCTATTATCTTTTTGTTTGGAAGTAAAAATATATATATTTTAAATTTGTTTCTGTTACACTAGTATTTTGTTTTTAGAGACTTATCTATTAAAGTTCTCTGATTTCTACATACATACTTATCTTTGATCTTCAAAATACCAGCCATTTGTTTTTTATCGAATTCAATAAACTACTTATGCTTGTCCTGAAGAAAGATCCTTATATAAATGAATACCTTTAATAGTGTATAGATGGTTTCTGTAAGCCATTTTGAACACATCAGTGTTTAATCATTTCTAGTGTTAAGTTTATCTTGGGTCTGTAATAGAGGAACTCAACTCCAAAAATTTTATGAACTTGCACATGATAACTGGCTTAAAAGTGATTCAGGATGGGGTGAATTCCCATGAGTCGGGACTCAAGTCCTGCACTGAAAGAGAGAGTAAAGGTCCTTGACTACATGCAAGAAAGAATCCAAGCGCATGCCAGTTAGGGTCAAAGGAAAGTTTATTAGAAAAGTAACAACACTCCATAGACCGAGTGTGGTCTTATCTCAGAAACAGAGAACGAGAGAGACCAAAGGAAAGTTTATTAGAGAAAGAATAATGTTCCACAGGCAGAGCATGCTTTCCTCTCAAAGACAGAGAATGAGAGAGAATAACCCTGAGTGTTTGAGGAATTCAGTTTATGTATAATTCTTAGTTTCCATGAATTACAGTTTAAAGACTTTGTTTCCCCATTTTCCTTTGATGGTATGGGTAGGTAGCATGAAAGTATGGGTATACAGCGTATAAGGCGTGCTAGTAATCTCAACAATTGTTCTATAGGTTCCTATGGTATAGCTGTGGGGAATAAATGGTTAGATCTATTTTACGTAGGGTATGACTTAAAGACTCTGTTTTCCTTTCATGATATAGGTAAATAGTTTGTTAGTAATCCCATCAGGCATATTCCTTTGCTACAGGTTTCCTGTGGTCTAGCAGCAACACTTTGTAGGCTTTTAATACAACTTGATTTACCATTTTGTCAATTTATGTAGTTCTCATGCTGCTTCCCTACATCAAAAGCATTGATGTTGCCTGAAAAATTAGAATCGTTACATTGAAAAATGAAAATAATATAATAAATAGAATGCAATATTTAACTTTTGATTAAAAAACTTAAATTTAGCTTAAAACAAATTGGAATGAGAATAAAACAATTGTAGCATTATGTGTTTACAGCTGGGGAGTCTACTTGGTCTATAATAATAAGAAATAGACATAGGGTTTTATTTTTAAGGAAGTCTGGGACTGGAGATGTACGTCAATGGAGATGAGCTGGGGAGTTTAGATAATGGTCAGCAGTTATGTCATGTGGAGACCTTTTGCTATTACACACTGAGAATGCTGGGAATAGAGTCAAAGCATGGAAACAGAGATAATAGTTGGAAAATGTTTCTTTGCCCTTTAAGAGAGCACTCAAGACCACCAGCGCGGAAAAGAAAAATCTGCCCTGACCCCCTCTGATGTAGTAGGAATGTCTTCTCTGAGCTTCCTCATAGTTTGTCCAACTGGTGTTCCCTATTAAGGCAGTGAGGTTTTTGTCATATAGCATCTGAATTTTGCCCATGCACTCCCTCAAAATGTCCCAGGAAATTATAAAGCCTCCTTTCTGTTCACACGTTTATTACAGAGAATGAAGTGATATTTTGACCTGCAGAATTGCAGTGGTATTGTAAGTAGAAAAAACAAGCACTGGTAGATTTATGGTGGATCCACCTTAGTTACATAGAGATAATTATTTTATAGACCTTTGTTCAGCAAATGCTTATATTATTTACAGCATCTTCTCCCTCATCCTTGATTACTTCCTTCTTAAATTTAGCAAATGTCTAGACAGTGGCCTTCAAACTGGGATGCACATAACTTAGGAGGACTCAAGAAAATAGAAATTGTTGTGGGAAAAAAGCTTAAACTTTTATTTAAACCATTTCTATTTGTATTTTTGCATATTTTTATAATGTCCAAATAGATTTAGATAACAATACATGTTCAAATATTTTGTTTGTTTTGTACGTGTTTGTTTTGTACGTATGTGCAACCACAAAGAGATTAACTACAATATTCAAAAGTCAAGTTTCTTAGAAAAACAAAATTATATTTAAATGTACTTTGTTGGATTACTAGATGATGGAAAAAAATAGAAATGGAGACAATAAATAGAATCTTATTGCCATTTTGCCTAATATCCCCTATATTTCATGTGTATCATACAACTTTTTACAGCACCTCGTAGGCCTTCCTTGGTAAGAATAACACTAGTAAATACTGTCTTCTTTGATTGGATGGTGTCAATTTTCTTATATTCTAATTTTGTTATAAGAGATAAGTTAAAAAATATACTTAGGAAAAAAATAGGAAATAAATACTTCTTTTCTTGTGTTTTCTTCAACTGCTTTTTAAAAGCTCTTCTTCCAAACATATTTTTAGAAAGGTCTACTTCAAAAATTCTACATTTATCTTAAGAGAAAAAGAAATGCCTATATGAGTTGGTTCCTAGCAATGCTGCAAGATCTCAGATTTCAGGATGAGGGCTTCCAAATGAGATATTATCATCATTACTATATCACCATTTATCCACCTTTTGTGAAGTGAAGACTTCATCAACCCAGTTCTTTGCTCTGCACTATGACTTCGTGTTCTCAATTTTTGTCCTCTTTCAGATATCATCTCTGTACTTGTGCATGTCCAAGAATTCAATTCTGTCATTATGTGATAAGTACTGCAAAAACATTCTTTATCGCATCCTCCACATTTAAGTGTCTTTTCTGATACTTTGTAGGTCCAGCTGTTACTTGGCCTTTCCTAGACATATTTTGCATAGATAATGCATTTGCATTTTAAGAGTCATCTGTTATTTTGATTCTTCTTTCCATAGCAATTTGTTTGATTTCTTGTCTAGTAAAATCATTCTCATCAGAGTTCTTTCTCTTTTCGTTCCTGCATTATTTTACTCTCAATGAAAATGTGCTATTGAGACATTTTGTCACCCTTAGGACAAAAAATGGCTGTAGATATTTAGGCAGTAGCAGATCAATCATTCTTCCATTTACCAGCATGGAAACCAATTTGGCAGACATGTAATGTAAGAATATGCCTTGGCTTTTTGAGTTATTACGGCATTGTGCCATGTGTAATTGATGTTATTTTCTCCACAACAAATTATTTTTATACATTTTTACAATTTATATAAGTTCAGAATGCATAATATTATCATAGATAAAGTAAATTTTATGTGTCTTAACAAATAAAAAAGGAGGAAATAGAGATAAAGACAGTGATATAGAAAGGAAGAAAAAACATAATGAAGAAAACAATAAAATTGTTGCAGTACCAATTTTACAGTGGAATTCTATCATTCTTTTGAGTCAAGATAATATGCTCCTAGGCACATTTTGAGATGAGATACTGAGTATAGAAGTGTGTGTAAAGTTATAAATCTTATTTACATAAAATATGCTATAGATTGAAAGCTTCTGAAGAAAATAATACATATTTAAATATCAAAGTTTTCCTATCAATGTCAGAACTTGTTTTCTATTTTAAATTGTACTAAAGTTTTCATCTGCATTTTAACAAAAATATTTAGATTATTATTATTATTTTTTTAGAGGAGGCAACTCTTGGTTGACCTCACAGATTGCAAGGAACTTGTCATCTTACAGCCCCTTATTTTTTATTTTTTATGCCTACAGTAAATATGTTTGTTGTAGCTTAATGAGATAATCTGTCTCACAAACACCTGTTTTTCCAGCCTCCTCTTCAATAATGATTGATTTTGTGACTTCGAACTAATGTCTAACTCTAAGACTTGGATTCTACCTCATAATAAGCAGTATAGCATATTGAGACAAATGGAAATTAGAATATTATAATTAGAACACTTATTATTGTTAAATAGTACTCATCCTGAGCTTATACAGATTTTAAAATACTAAAAATAAAAAATAATAATAGTGTATTCTTACTTTGTTAGGGACTTAACATAAATTCAACCACTTCACATGAATTTTCTACTGCAATCTACTTTTAATCCCCATGAGTTTGAGGGTACTCTTTATTTGAGTTTACTCTCTATCTCAGATTACCTGTGAAGGATCTGAGAAATAAACAGTTTAAGTAACTTCTTTAAATCATTTTTTAAAAGATTAAAATTTAACTGATTATTAATAATAAAAACTGTCCAATTAAAAGCTAGAGACTGTCAGACTGGGTATAAAAAGTAAGATCCAATTATTTGGGGATTAAAAGAAATATATATTACATATAAAAAAACAGATTAATGGTAAATGATATAGCATGTAAAATTAATCATGAAAAAAGGCTTAGATTATATGAATATTAGAAAATAGAGTTTGTGGCATCATTACTAAATAAAATAACAAATAATGATAGTCTTTTCAAACAGAGGAAATAAAAATTTAAGCGTGTATGTTTCTCATAATAGAGCTTCAAAATAAATGAAGAAAAATATTTAAAGTAAATAGAGAAACAGGCAAGTCCACCAGAAACAGTTGGAGATTTGAATATGACACTCTCAGTAACAGATGGAACAAGTAGATACAGAATACTACAAAACCACTATCAAAGATTTACTGCAATAGACTCATGCTTGGCTACAAAACATGTCTCAGTGGATTTCCATGTATTTAAATGATACATATATTCTCTAACCACAGTGGAATTAAATTAAAAGTCAATAATAATAACACAAAAGAATTAATAAATAATGTTAAATAATATAAATGATGAAATTTTTAAGTATTTTAAGTTAACCAGAAAGATTCTAAATTACCAATGGATCATCAAAAATATAGAGGAAATGAATATTTCAAAATGAAATGGAAGACACAGTATAGAAAAATTCTGAAATAAAACTAAAGCAGCGCATAAAAGGAAATCCATGGCTTTAAATGTTTATAATTGAAAAAGAAAAAGGTATATCATTAATTATCTAAGATCCCAAAACAAATATGACATAGAAAATAATCAAAATAAATATTTACCTAAATGATGATGAAGAAATAAAAAGAGAACAAAAATTTAAAAAATGAAAATTTTAATTCAGAAAAATAAAATTGGTCAACTATTAGTGACACTAATCAAGTGTAAGAGAGAAATAATATAAATTGCCTGTATCTAGAATGAAAGGGAAAATCACTACAAATCCTACAGAAATTAAGAGAATTTTTATGGAAATATTATGATCTATTTATCAATTTGAAAACAACAAAATAAATTTTTATTAATACAATTATTAAAACTAACATTATAAAAAATGCAAGATCTTAACATCTTTAATCTATTTAAAAAATTGCATTTATCATTAAATATATATCTCCAAAGAAAACATATTTTGTACTTCATAGGTAATTCTATTAAATGTTTAAGAAAGGAATAATATAAAACTCATATAAACATCTTTAAAAAATAGAAAATAGAGGAACATATCCCAACTTCTTTTATGAAGCCACAATAACTCTGATCCTAGTATGAGACAAGAATATTGCAAGAAAATTGTTAAATAATATCCTTCACAAATTTAAACAAATAAAATTAACACAAAAGTACCAAACTGAATTTAATAATGTATAGAAAAAAAAGAGTAATTGAGCATAATAAAGGTTAAACCAAGTGATTTAACATTTAAAAATTCATCAATGGGGTTGACGACATTAACGAAGGCTAAAAAATATATGACTATCTAAAGAAATACAAAAAAGGCATTTGAAAAAAAACAGTATCCATTTATTCATTAAAAAAGAGTTTTTGTGACTTATTCTAATTCGGTCAGTGTTAGTGACTTGAGCATACCGTTTAACCTCTCGATGCTGTTTTCTTATCTATGGGATATCCAGCAGTTCAGGTATGTTTGTGTGGAGAGCAGGACACACATTCCAAGAGAGCTCATTGCTGAGTCTTTTCTAAGCCATTTTTGGTCTTTTCTTTCAAGGAATTCCTCTCCCAAACAGGCTTCTCCATAAGCTGTCACTCTCTGCTCATGTCTCTTCTCCAGTCTTTAGTAGTAAGAAACTCATCAAATGCATTACATTATGTTTTACTCTTAGACCTTGAATATTAGTTTTGGTTTCCTTGAGGTTTGGAAAAGGGTGAAATGTTATCTGGGATACTTGTGAGAGTGCATAAAGGGAGAAAAAAATATATGTTTCATACAGATGTAGACTTTAATAGATACAACTCTGAACTAGTGTGTTAAATCCCTTATACAAGTAGAACATTTAGCACAAATTCTGGAAAAATATATGTTTTCATTCCTTGAGGTTTATTGTTCTGGGGTTATCTTTGGTGTTTTGAGCAGAGGTGAATTATAGTAGGAAATAGCAAGCATGGATACAATTTGGGAAGCAAATGAGAAGCTAGTAGGAAAGACAAAATACTGGGAAAGTGGAGGAGTGCTACGATTAAATATCAAACTCCAAAGAGTCTTATATTCAGGAAATGCACAGAGATTTGTTCAACAAAGAAATAATTGCATTGTTTTATCGCTCAACAAAGAAATCCTGTACTCTTTCATATGCTGAACAAAGATTTCTGTGAGTGCTCAACTGTTGTTAAAGACTGGAAGCAAGAGTCAGTGATGAAGTTGAGCCTGTGCTCCAAGTCTCTATGTTAAGTAAGGGTTAACCAGTTGCCCAGCCATGGAGAAAAAATATTTAAAAAAAAAAGGAGAAGCATCCAGGACACTATATAAATCAGAGAATTTAGTTTCCTATAAGTTTAGACACAAAATAATTATCTGGTTAGGGAATGACTACAGTTAGAGAAGATACTTTATCATCAACTAACCAACGGGTATCCACTAGGGTGGGTGATCCACTAGACCAGGTTCCCTAACTACAGCTGGCACATAAACTTTGTAAGTAAAGTTTTTCTAAAGAACCACATTCATTTATTTATGTGTTGTTTATGGTTGTTTTCATATATAAAACAGCCTGGCCATTTATAAAAAAAAAAATTCCTGACCCTTGCATTAAGTGTTAATCTTTGGAGTAACAGTGTTTGAACACCTTGTACTTCCTCCAAGTACCCAAGCAATTGCTTCATAGTAGGAGGAAGGCACAAATAATCATGAATGTGAAAATTAAATAACTTCATCGATTAGAGGAGTCATGGAACCGAGGAAAGAACTGAAAACTTCATTCTGAGGTCTCACTGATTAATCATCAATCACATTCTTTTAGATACAACATTGACTTGTTTCTGGTTATTTTTGTATTTAGTGTATGATCTGAGAAAAAAATGTAAACTACTTTTCTTTTAATTTTATCTTTCATTTCATAGTACTATTCCGTAATGAATACAAAAATCATTCTAGGGGCTGAAGTGACACAACTAGATAAAGAAAGAAGAGTACAGGATTTCCAAAAAAAAAGTCTCTTGACTCTAAGAGTCATTCTACTATAATACTACTTTCTAAGCACTAAAAGTGTAGCAATGTGGAGATAGTCACTTTTACTACAGAAAAAAAAAAAAAAAACGCTAGAATGCATTGCATAAATATATTCCTGTTCTGCTTAAATCATAATTCTTTGTTCTATTACGTGTTTCTCATGTTTTTACAATACTTATTGTATTTTGAAAATTGCATTAGAATAGAATACATGAAGAGCAATTCCTCTAAGTAGATGCCTGCTTCATTCCTGATGGATGGAATGGTTAGCTGAGTGGCCACACACCTAGATCCACACATCTGGACCATTCTCATTTGGGTTCAGGATCAGGTACTAAGCTTTAAAATTCTAGGAATGCTATTTAGACAGCTAATTCAAAGGGGGATTTTTTTTTTTTTAGGTAATCAATAAAATCGTACCCAATTTAAGTATACTAATTGATTAACAAAATTGATTTTTGAACGGTATCAATACTACTCATTTACATAGTGCAGCCATTTTAAGTGGACAAGTCTACTTAAGATTAAACTACAGATTTGAAAAGTACCTGAGAAATCCAAAATGGAAACAAAGAATATCACAAGTATTTTGGGCCATTTTATAAAAACCAACTTCTCCAAATTAGTGACATATTTTTTTGTTTGTTTTGATAAAGGTTATGGCTCATCAGAAATAAGATTGTATTGAACTGGTGCATGGATTCTTATTCTTCATTCTTTCCTATTTTCAGAATTCTTTCTTGTGCAACTGTACATAATGTTTCTATCATTTTGCAAAATTAATATTATTTTGATTAAACATTTTAAACAATTATTTTATCCCCTTGGATGAGTCTATAGTAAAATTAATCAAATAACTAAAACCTATAAAGAACAAATTTGAAATATATAATAGAAATCTATAAGAGATTTTAATAACATAAAATCTATGTCCTCATATGAAACTCGTATCCATCATGCATGAACTTAACCCATCTATAAACAAAATAATTATTTTTCTCTCATCTTTGTTCCCTATCCTTCCCTCCACTACTTCTTCCTCCTTTTATCCAATTAAAAATATATCAATTCTGATTTTTACAAAAATTTCTTTTCTATAATCTACTGAGGATCAAATAGTGCTTTTATTTGTGATACAAAAATAAATCCTTTTGGAGTTCCTAATCTCCAAAGAAATATAGATAGATAATATAATTTAATTTCACTTTGAAAAATTCATTCAGGCTTTTCTAAATGACTAGCTTGATACTGTGTACCATCAGACTTAATTTCTTAAAAAATAGACATTTTGAAGTTTGATGATATATAGAATGCAAAAGACTATTACAATATTTAATATGAGATTCTAAAACCAATCAATGTTAGATATAATTCTATGTTTAATCCTATGACCATTCTTACTGTTAATATAAAAATGGAAGAAAAATAAATTCCTACTACCTGGATTAAGATACTGAATTTGTGTAAATATCACAAAAAGGGAGTAGACACAAATGAATGGCTTTTTTTGAACTTAAAAATTTTCATGAATGCCAGTTTACTATTAAGTTATAGAACATCATCCTTTTCTTCTAACAGACTAGATTTTTCATTTGTGGAAGTAGCATTTCAGCTCATTATTTTCTAATCATGATATATTAAAATGGATCAAAATGTTTCCTCCAGAGAATCCTAAATGCTCTCTCCACATCTCTTCTTTCCTTAATAGCATTTAATGTGAGTTCTTTCTATTCATAGTGAATTTAATAAATTAGATATTGCATTTTACAATTTTATATTATTACTATTACCCATGCTAGAAACATTTTACATGGTTAATAGTATTAATTGGCTTATGGAGACTGTTGCCATAAGAAAGAAACACACTTACAATAACAATGATAATTATAAAGAGGAAAATCAAGCCAATGTTATAGTATATACATAGAGTAACATGTATATCCTCAAATAATATAAGCTTAGAAAATATAAGTATGTGTTAAAAAGAACTAAAATCACCCAACAATAAAAGATACTGTGGTCTAATTTTTAAAATTTCTCTGCTGAAAATCACCGAGCACTACTGAAAACATTGAGATTTCAAGGGCAGAATCACTCACTGCCTTAGATGAATTGCCTTGCATACCCAGCCTCCTTCGAGAGTTGAAGAGAACACTCACCTCACTTGACTGGAGTCAAGTACACACATTGCCAAGGTTATTTTATGGCTCCCTTTCTACAAAAAAAAAGGCATCATCATATTTTCTTTTTATTTCTATTGAGCCTCATGCAATGGTGATCGTATATTTAAAAGTGTAATATATGAAGCCCAGTACATCTGAATCTATATCATATCTCTGCCACTTATTAGCTAAGTTACCTTGAGAAAATTACTCAAGCTCCATAAACATCAATTTTTTAAAGGCATTATATTATAAAGCATTACATTAGTCTTTACCTGATAAGGTTGTTAAAACATTTAAATTGGAAACCTACTGTAAAACTGCCCACGAGTATAGTTCCACTCAAATATAAGTACACAGTAAATGTTAACTGTGATGATTATTGTTTCATTCATTGGCATTATATATGAATTACCTTGCCTGGTACCACACAAATCTTTTCCTCCATTTTATTTTAATGATAATACTTATATATGACCTAAATAATGTAGCAAATTGGTGCTATTTGGTCATTATCTTGCATGGCCTTACAATAGAACTTAATTGTCTACTTTCACTTCTTTTCCACATATCACTTTTCAGAATTTCCTAATAGAGTTTTAGGCTCTGGTAAAGCCATATGTGCGCATATGTATCAGTGGATACCAATGTGTGTGCATCTATACGAGGGTGCCTTTGTGTGTTTATGTGTATTTTGGGATCCCGACATAATCAGGCAAGTTTAAAATCTTTAGAGAAAAACAATATTGGGGCCAAGCCTCTTTCCACTCCCTTCTAGATAACCAGCACCAAAATGTGTACTGAATTCACCCCATACTTACAGTCTTGCTGGTTAGTATTTTTTTGTTGAATATTCTGCTAGGTTCTGACCATTGAAAATTAGTTCTTTGATACTCTACAATAGTCCTTCTTTCAATTTTTAATTAATATCTTTTTTTTCCTAGAGTGATGCATTCATTCCAACAATTTTAATTACTGATGACACTCAAACTGTATCTGTAACACGAATTTCTCTAAAGATCTTCAAGTATACACATTTAAATATTCCTTTGATAACTATAGGCATATCTAAAGGCCAAAGTTGAACTCATAATCTTTCTCCTAAATGTGTTCTTGTCACAGTATTTAGGTAAAACGTGGCCTTTGCCTACAGTATCGAGTTTTTCACATAATGCCATGCTTTTATACAGCTTATTTGACTTGGCCTATAGCTGTTCAATAAATATATTAGTAGTAATTATTATAAATTACATAAAAATAACCTTTGCCATAGTAATTGATCTGTGGTAAAAGATAAGTAAATTATCTTAATAACATTTAGATATTAGTTCTAATTTGCATAATTCATTTTCATATTTTGAATTCACTTAGTAAACCACATTGCTCATTAAGTATTATTCAGGCAAAGAACAGATATACCACAACAAGAAATGCTTTAATTGGTGTCTAATTGCTTGGCCACGAAGACAATGTCTACATGTGCAAAATGAAGTGGAAAACTGATTCGATTTTCTACATTATTAGAGAAAACGTATATGCTCTAATTAGATGAATTGCATATCATCGTCAAATGTAATCTCTTTAAAGGATGGTGTTGACATGTATAGGGTGTTAAGACATATTGAAGTATCAACTTCCCAAGCAAGTCTGCATGTAGTGGACCACAGTGCTCGTGCTCTGTCTCTTACTCTGAGACTATAAATGCACAGAAATTGGAGAGAAAAAATAAAGATTTTTCAGTTCTACTTTGTAAAATAATTTAATTATAAATTCAAATTTTAAATATAACATTATTTGTGAATGGTCCTCACTATTTCTGACACCAATCCATGTTCTAATCAGCAAAGCCTAATCTATAACCTGTAGAAAGTTGGATTCAAGAATACTTACTGAGTAGCTTCAAGGATTTATTTAAAGCAAATCGTTCCTTCTCTTCTTGTTTTTAAGATGCCAAGCCAAGTTCTGCTATGGAAAGTGGCAAATGTGTGTTCTTGACCTTGTCCCAAACGCATGACTTCAGTGCTGCTTGAAAGTCATGGGGAATGAGTCATGGGTCCCTCCCCACCTCATCTTCTCATTCCCCTAGCTGGTCTCTACTTTAACAGTTCCTGCTCTTGGATTTGGAGTGGTGGCTATCCATTCCTAACCCAGATTCTTCTAGAGCCTTAAAATGAGTGAGGCAGATGTTACCTTGCCAAAGTCACTTGTCCTCTTTTTGCCTCATTTTTCTCATCTGTTAAAAGAGATAATAGTAATACCCATATCATAATGTTGTTTTGGATGAGGATTAAATAAGCTAATATTTAAGTGTGTAGTACACTGTGGCACATAATGAGTACTCTATAATTGCAGCCTCCTATAACTATTATTACTATCATTGGTTGGAGTAACATTAGTGTTAGAACTGATGACCTTGAAAAACCTTACATTACTTGGTAGTTAACTCTTTAAAGTCCAAGTTCAGGTGTATGCTCTTATTATTAATTACACAATAAAATCTCCATGTAACTTTTTCCTAATATTAATATCAAAATCTGGAAGTATGTGTTTTAGATATGTGTTAATCCCTCTAAGTTTTATAAATGTTTAGATTCTTTGTCCAAGCCTTTAAATAATTTAGGTGAGATATAAAAAAAAAATTTTGTCCTCTTGGTTACAGGTCAGATACTGAGTGATGCTTAGAGCCATTCTTGACTGACATGAGCAATAATATCCCCTTCTAAAATTTCCTAAAGGCTACAGACTAGGAACATTCAGGTTATACATATTATTATTATTATGTTGCAAAAGACCGTTATACATGAGGTCTTAAATTTAATTAAACAGGGTAAGTTGAGTATAGCAAATCAAAATTATTGTAGATGGAACAGAAATCTGATATCAGAAATGATTATTCTCAAAGGAATGAGGTGAAGCAAGATGCTATATCTTATTAGGAAGATAGTAAAATTTTAAAGTTTCCTTCCAGAAAAAAAAAAAAAAACTTTCCTTGTTATACAAAACTGCTTCTTTCACTGTTAAGCTGTTGCTTTGCCTTTTCTGATGGGAGATCTCAAGTTAGATAAATCCTCTCTCTTTTATTATTCTGTATTAAAAACAATTATAGTAAGTCTGTATAAATTTTAAAATTGAATGTATTACTATTAGAATATAGTAATACATTACTATATTACTAGAATATAGTAATACATATAGTAAATAGAATATTTCACAGTTTTAAAATGCAGAATGTTAGGGTTCATTTACCCTCCTACTTTCATTTTCTTTTTATATTCCACTGTCTAAAAAGTGTTGTTGGTTCTCACATATAACTTCAAGTCTCTCTCTCTTTTTCTCTCTCAATGGTTAGTTAAAATGCCATCAATAGCCTGCATAGTTTACAGATAATGTATACTATGTTCTAGCTTTCTTTCTTAAATTTAAAACATCTTAGTTCAATGATACCTATACATAAGCATTTCAAACTAGTAAATTAATCTATATTCCATACTTCCTATCATGTGTAATTAGGAAAAAGAATTTCCTGAAGTTTGCAGGAAACCTCGCTAGTTTGCAGGTCTGCCATCTTCATTTTGTAGCTTCTGTGATTAATCCAGTTACCACCATTCATATTCAGCCGGTGAGAACATAGAGACATAACTACACCTAAAAGCATAGGAAGCTGAACGTGTAAGTAGCTGAGCACCCAGAAAGGCAAGAATGAGTCTTAGGAGACAGCTGGCAGTTTTTAAAATATATCATGACCTAAGCTTACAGATACTATGGTCCCCAAATAATGAAAACATAATTGTGTGCTTTGTGGATACCTAGAACATCAAGACCTACAGAGGGTCAGGGGTTAAAAAGCAAGTGCAAGGTGGGCATAATAAAAGAGGCACAGTACTGGTGATGCCACTGAAAAATCAAAACAAGCCAACCAACAAACACAGGAAGATCATGTACTTCCTTTAGTTTGTTTAACACAGTTATAGCATTTGTTGCAAGAGACTCCTCTACCATGATGATTGTATCTTGAGAAAGTAAAGCAGCAAAGGAGACATTAGTATGAACATCATCAGTATTTTCTGAAGCCACTATTGATATCCATCTAGTTTAATGGTAGAGATAAAAACAGATTAAACCACCAGGTGGTGGAGAGGAGACCTGTAGATGGCAGAAGTAAACAGATGTCAGAAGACATTTGTGACCCAAACCCAAAGTTTTATGAAGAAATGAATAGTATCAATATACTCATCATCTAATTAGAGATTCAAAAGCAAAGACTAAGTGATTTTCTACTGTTGTTATTCATGTTTTTTTTTTGGGGGGGGGGATATTATTGTCTCTTATTTCTAGTGAACTGAGATGGTGGGAGTAAGAAGTTACGCTCTCAACAGTTACTGAGTATTTGGAAGGAAAAGATAGAGTGAAAATTCACCATGGACCACAATTAGAATTCTAAGCATTAGGTCTCTTTATAGTGAGATAAGCTTTAGGAAACTTCCCTGTCACAGATAGAAACCTCTTCTTTGAACCAATTAAACGTACTCTACCTATAAGAGGATCTCCAAATATAAACTCTATTTTGGCATCCCAAATCCAAAATTCACAGTCAGATACCTTGGAAATATATGTCATGGGCACTAGCTGAGAAGGTGATAATTAATCAACACTAGTTTGTTAGCATTGTGGGAGAAGCCATTCAAATACTGTACTTTACCAAAGGTGGGTGTTTAGGAGTAGCATCCTTGCACTGAAAGGAGAGAATGCTCTTTATGCGTTTGCTGAATGGAACACTTTCCTAAATGGCTCAATGATTTTTCACTTTTTGTCTTTGATGTTCTATAGCTCTATGCCTTTCCTCTTATACTAGGAAGTTTATAATTATTTCACAATATACTTTTTATGGTGGAGTTAGCTTTGAGATGGTTTTCCTCACATATTATTCTGCAAAGACAAAACCTTGTGAAATGTGTCCACTAAGCCCTTCTCCCATGTAGTCAATCATGGAAAAAGTGCTTCACATTAGATATCCTTGGCCCAGCTGAGGAAGGCAAGAGCCTTAAGCACTTCCACTCTAGGCAGCTGCCGTTTTGGCCTTTGGCTTATGTTTTCTTCAGGGACTTGAAGCCTGAGGATGTGTAAGCTTTCTAAAATGTCTCAAACATAACTACTGATGACAAGATCTTTTTTTTTTAATATCAAAAACACAGCTGCATCAGATTTTTTTTTTTTCTCTTTAAGCTTCTGAGAAACTTCAGTTTTCAGTCTGGAATTTCAAGCAACAGGGACATGACCATAACTCCTCAAGGGCAGAACCACATGATCTCTTCAGTCCAACATATTAACACATGGAATTGATTTGAGAATTGAAATGACATGTGAACAATAAGCATTGGGATATGAAAAAGCACAAGGTTTTGTGATTTTGTATGATTATACTGAATGATAAGATTTATTATAAAGTCATTGATGCTCACCTTTGAGCCCAGAATTCTAATCATATATCATTTTTGGATTTAAAGGCAGAAAAGCCCTGTATCATGATATTCTCCTGCATTAATTTGCTAAACAAATGAACAAATAAAGTCTACATCCTTTTGTACAAGGGATTACAATGTGATTCAGTTCAATTCACTGCCAAAAAGATGCCCAACGCACACACACATTGTAATTCATATTTGATCAATGAACAAGGTCTTAATGAACTCAAGGAACAGTTATAGGTATTTGAGGATGTACACAAAAATAAAAACTAAACTCTGCTCTCAAATTTCAATTCTATGTGAGAAGGGCAGTTGCTTATGTAATAAGTTGGGCAATGACAAAAGTAATGATCAAACATAAACTGCTTAAGGGACTACAGGAACAGTCCTAAGAGGGATGAGGACACATGACAGAAGTCTTACAGAGGAGATATTTGAATTAGGCCTTGATGAGGAGCAAGTCCTGCAAAAAGAAAAGAGGATAAGAAAAGTTGAAGGAGAAAGAGTACATAACATTAAAAATTTTAGTTTTGAGAACATTGCAGTTGAAGATATGGAAAAACATTGTTCTTCAATTCAGGACTTTCATATGCATTTGGTAAGGATATGGGTTATTGTAAAGGAGTAAAGCTGTAAAATATTGAAATTACAACTTTGGTAATTAGAAGTTGAAAACACTCCCTCTCCAGGGTGAATTCCCACTGGTCTACATGGGGAGAAGCTGAGAGAAGTGTCACCTGGAGTCTTGCTGGACTACGTATGGCTGATAGATCCTGACAGTCTGGTTTAGTGTAAGGTCCCTGACTGAAAGCCAGTGAGGATTCAGGAGTCAAATCAGGATCAGATGTCCAGGTACAGCAGCAGAGATCAAAAGATGAGTGCCGATAGAAAGGAGAGGGTTCTTTTAGAGGTCTAAGTAGGTAAGTCAGGTAGAAATCTGAAACATAGTACCTGCTGTACAAGACATCTCTTGAGAACAATTTCATGCCCTTGTTTCCTCTGTGAATTTTTTCTAAACTATGCACCTACCATATATTTCACCTGCGAGTGAGGTGAAAACTTTGTTTTCTCCCTCAGGTATTTAAAAGTGTATTTCTATTTTATTAGGTTTATTTAACTTGTCTTTCCTTTCTATCAAACCATAAATCTTTGAGAACATTGTCATGCCTTGTTCACCATTGTCTTACATCACCCAGTTTACCAAAAAAAAAAAAAAAAAAAGTATCTAATGGATTCTTAGGAAATGTCTAAATGACAGATTAAAAGAATTCAAGCAGATCCTAGAGCCAATCTCTAGAATGACTTTGATTTGTGAACCAGATCAAGGTCAGCATTTAGCTAGACCTGGGCCTGTACTTGGGGATATTAGGACCTAGTCAGAGAGAAAGAATGCAGGAGAAAACTGTCAGGTATTCTTTGTCTGGAGATTTCAAATGCTTTAATGCATATTTTTAGTATGTTGAAACCAGGGATACAATATTAAATAATTATTAAGCCAATCTTAAGTTATCAAAATGAATTACAGAAAACTTTAGTTATAAACCAGCTATGAATAGTAGCATTGTTTGGCAACATTATGTTTTTTAAGTTAATAGCTGAACTTAAACAAGTTAAATTTGATGAATTGAGATTGTAATTAACCACTGAAAGTAAAATAGAAGATAATACAAAACATCACACCAGAAATACTAAAATTTAGTTGAGTACTTTCTTAAAATTTGTCTTTTATCTTGTATTTACTACAAAATAGCAAACATATTACTTTATACTTTATATATCTGTATAATATTTGGCGGTTGTTGAGTTGCATTCATATTTACTATCTCTCCTGACCCTTAGAAACCATTCAAAAACCTAGGAAAAATAACAGAGACTAAGTGGGTGAGCTATAAGAAGCATTAAGAACCTAACCTTGAGGAGTCAGGTGGAGAAGGGGTTAAAGAAATATTGGATCAGGATAGGAATAAACAATCAAAAGTCAGGCCTTAAATAATGCAGAGTGCAGTCCTTTGATGAAAGAAGGCCAGACAAAATAGTCATCTCATGAGGAATCAAAACTTAAATCCAAGGATAATGGTCATTCGAGCTTTGGAAAGAGGAGACATCTATTTAGAGATATAAGCACTGGCTTCAGGAAGAAGGCTGTTACTGAAACATATATTCTCCCTCATATGGTGTATTTGCCATAGCGCAGATTTTATAAGCTTTCAATTCTATAGCATGCAAGGATCTCTTTAACATTGGAAGAACCTGTGTAGTATATTTATTATGTAATAAAATCCTTTTTAACTCTAAAAAATTTTAAATGTATTGTAGCTATTTTATACAAATTAGTCAATCTTTACTGAAAAGCAATAGATACTGAAACCTTCATTGAATAGTGCTATTATTGTCAGATTTAATTCTTTTTTTCTTCTACATGTATTTGTATTTCTATTAGCACTGTTCTTTGATATGAATAAATGAGTATTCTATCTTGACAGAAAATCATCTTAAATGTAGGGACTGAGCTAAGGATTTGATATAAAAGAAACAGAAGTCATCAACCACACTGTAGTTTTGAAAGTGCACAATTCTACCTCAAGCTGTGCACCTTATTTTCAATCTAAAACCAAATTTATTTTCTTTTCTTCAGATCTATTTCATATCTTGTGGTCTCTATCTCAGTTAATTTAATCTTCGCTAACATATTCACCCAAGATATAAGCCTCTGTTATCCTCACCTATTCCTTTCAATTTTTTCTGCTTTCAAACATTGGTCTTCATATTTTTCGATATATGTTTATATTTGCTTCAATATATTTTATATTTGCTTTCTTATCTTTATATCTCCTACTGAAGGCCTGTCTCAGGTCTGTATCAACTTATTCCTTGAGAAATTTAAAATTTCTTAAAATTTATATTGAATAAGTTTGTATCTAAGAGAGTAGTAGAAAAAATTAACAAATTAGAGTTCATAAATAGGACATTCAAACAGGATATATAATCTATCCTCCAGAAAATAAAGTTAATTTCATTATCTGTTGATACTTGAAATTTTAAGGACAATTGTGAATTTGTTCTGCAATCGATTAATCCGGGAGTTATGAACATTACACTTGGTTAAGCAACAAGGTCATGAAGATTTACCTTGCTTGAATTAAATCAATATCATTTTGTTATTCTTTATCCTAAGCTCAAAAGGCCATATAAAAATCAACACTATATTGATGTAACTAAATCTTCTTCAGTGAGATTTATGAGATCCTGATAAAAGAGTTTGGCTCAGCACTAATCAGGGACAAGAGATCTTCATTTGAGTTTTCAAACAGCATCATTTGTTTTCTTCAATGAAAATTCAAATGTGTGCACCAACACTACATAGTGTTATTTAATATTATATGGTATATAACAAATCTTTACATAAATTAAAATTTCAGTAATTTTACATATGTTATATATTTGATGCTTTTTTGTCTTTCAAGTTTAAATGTAAGCCAAAGTTAATTTTACAGGCACAACAAATGCACATATGTAAGAATGACTGGGTATACAAAGGCAAATATGTGTAATTACCTTATTAGAAAAGAAATAGGGAAAATAATTGAATAAGACAGATTTTAAGTTATCAAATGTTACAAAGGTTTTCCATCCTAATTTATTTTTGGTCTGCGAGATATGACTTCCTTGACTTTCTATAAATATATTAAATTTTTGTTTTAGGAAGGTTTTATATGTAATACTACAGAGATTTTGTTAGAGTTCTAGAATATTTCATTAAATTCTTGGTTGATTTGTTTTCAGTTTATTCATTTCATGAACAATAAAAATATAAATTCTGATTGATTTTAAGGGCATTCGAAGCTATTTTTATAATTATCATTTGTTAATCAAAGTGCATTGTTAGTTTCCAGATTTTATCATTTGCCTGTAGTTAGCAGGAATTGGCTCTATTTTTCATGTTTGTTTGTTTGGGCACTTACCTATTTTGAACAGGATTGAGGAGTTTGATAATTACTACCCCATCAATCATGAGTTGAATATCCTTTGTTAAAGTCTTGTGGTAAACATTAGGCAGGAGTCTCAAATTTGGTGCAGGTGAATAATTGTACTATAATTATCCCTAAATGCACTGCAGGTGAAAGGCTAAGTGACAGAGAAAGACATGATTGTTACTTAGGACTCCATATTTTGGAATGATTTTCTTCAATGCAAATTTAATAATTTGCACACATTGGTTCCCATCCAATAATCATGTACTCCTTGAGTAGTTTTTATTTTTGTCTTTAGCCTAAAAGACCATTATATTTCAACTCTAAGTGTGTTGTATTGTTTATAAAAAAAAAATAACCATATAATTTTTCCTCAAACAGGGACATTTGTGAGTCTGAGGCATCTTGCTCTGATGGATACAGCAGGAATGATTTACAAATAGATGTACATTCTGCGGAGAAAAAAATTAAAGTCAGTAGGAGGTTATACATTATAAAGAATGTGAAAGAATTATTCAGATTTAAACTAGAATGGTCCAGGGTAGGATTCATTAAAAAATGAAACACTTGAGTTAGGATTTGAGGAACTGCCAAAGTTGAATGTGTAGATTTTGGAGAAGAGTATCACAGGTTGAGAGTACAAATCAAAGACAATACGCTGAGTTAGGAGTGTGCCTGATGTGCTGAAGTAAAAGGTGTGTTTAAGAGTGGGAGTGATGCTAAGGTGGTTGTAGCAGATGAAGTTACTGACAAGCGAGGAATGGGAGGGCAAAGAAAAAAGGTCGTGATGGCCCTGAAGGTCTTTAGCTTCCACTCGGGGAAAGCTAGAAAAATATTCAAAGACTGAGCAGAGAGGTCATACCTACTTCAGCATTGCTCTGGGGCTTTATATATCTGTATATATAAGTACACTATTCCCCTTGAGCGATTATAATTTGTTTAGAAAAATATAAAATAAGCATAAACTAAAAGTTGTTAAATAAGAAATATAATTGCTATTTAATTAGTTCAGTAAAAAATTTAAGACTTTTTAATGACTTTTTCACATAATTGAAAAAATCATCTTTTAAATAAAATGATAAAAATGATATTTCTTTCTATACCTGAATTTAGTCAAAAAATCATTATAATTTTCAATATTTATTTTGTAGGCATTTTTAAGGTTTGTTTCTTTATTGAAGCATATCACAAAATACAGGTCTTACTATTTGTGGTATAAGAGAGTTTGCTTTTCCTCTCTCTTTATTTCTCTCCTTTTCCTACCATTACTTTTTCCAAGTCAAAAAAAAATTTAGAATGACAGTTTTGATAATTTTCACTTAGGATTTCATGAAAAAGATTGCGAAGGCCGAGGTACATTAAGTTGGTTAAGAGATGGAAATAAATATAATGTGTCAGTTTCCCTGAGAAATGAAGGAAGAAGTCAAGAGAAAAGGAAGGAAAAAGTAGAAAGTGAATCCTTGAAAAGCCCTTTGTCTTCTACCTGAGCCCACTGCTACTGGCAGCGAGTCATGGTTCAACATCCAACCAAGTGAGAGGAGAAAACACTACGTGGCAGACAACCACGATTATTTTTGTTGCAGGAGATGGCCAACCCTTCGCAAATAGCAGACCCTCTACTTTTTAATATCGGAAACACAACATAAGGCAACATTATTTTTATTGCTGGAAAAATCTTGCACAGGGATGAGCATGGAGATTTCTGAAGTGTAAATTTTGTGTTTAGTTTTTATTTCTTCAATAATTTGAATTTTTTTTTATTAATCTTAGTCAAAGGTCTTCTAAAATTGTATTCTAGATAAGAAAATGATAGTTTAATGCCACTATATATGGCAATTGTACAGGTATTTTGTGATTTCTCTGTGAATTACAGTCAGTTCACAATAGCTTAGTAGAATATGTTCATCAATGTAATAATGTGTATCAGTAAAATTAGACAAGAAGAGGTTAAATAATCTTCCCAAAGTCACCCTGCAGTTGTCAATGTCAAAGTCTGGAAGTTTACTAAGAGGACCTGTGTCAGGGTTGTCAGTCTCCCTGCTGTGTGCCCTGTCCATCTCTTTAATCTTTGCTAATTTGAGAAATGCTGTTGATCATACTGTATATTTGATCTGGCAAGAAGCAGCATGACATATCAAACTCATCCTATTTGCTCTTGAAGCCATTCATTTCTCTATTATCTACTTCTCCATATTTCAATTCATCAGAAAACAAACCTGTCTCATATCTGTCAATTTTAATGGCATGCTGATTTTTCACTTGAGTGTATCATATGCCATTTTCTAATATAGGACCTGAGTTTTGATTCCACTAGATAAGGTTATATTTAGCATGAACTCAAAAGGTTTGAGTTATTGCAGTGTTGCAATCAATAAGAAAAATACAACAACATTCTAAATAATAACATCCAACCACACTCTCACCTAGAAAACTCATAATAATCTTCATAAAGAAATGCAACTTATAAAAATATAAATTAGTTTATGAACTCAGTAAGAATCTGGTGTCTCCAGTGTGAACGTTTTGTACAAAGTCTAAGGGAAGAGCAGGTCGCCCGATGAAATAGTTCAGCATGAATTGACTGTGGTCCAGATTACATACTTGTGAATGGTATTTAGATTGCTGATTAGAATTCTCAGCATTTCAAGTCAACCTCAGAATGGAAAAACACAGGAATTCAATTTCGTGGAAGATGGAATGAATAAATAAAATATATCACATATTTTAAATTAATTTACAATAGAATATGACAACAATAATAACAGATTCATACAGCAAAATTATTCAAGAAAAAAAGTTTTCTTTCAGTCATTATCTGTGACTTATAGTATAAATTTCAAGGCAATATAAATACAATATTCTGAAAATATATATATGTTTTGTTTTATATTAAATTTTTCATGAATTATTCTTTATTAAATTTTTATTTTGTGTGTTTTCAGAATATCTCCTCTTGGTGACATTAAGATCAGTCTTCATAATAACTTTATTGTATGTAAAGCCTTTCCATATTTTTTATAATAGTTAACTTTTAAAATATTAATTTGGTAAATACATTAGTATTTAATGTATCACATTAAATTTTATGTAACTATGGATTAAAGTTTAATTACATGTTATCTAAGTTAATCGTAATAGAAAAGTATAGAAATTTCCATTAAGAAGAAAAAAAACACTCAACAAATGGATGAACTTTGTTTTTATTCAGAAAAATGAAGTATGCTATTTTGTAAGTGCATAAATTTGTAATGTAAATGGTTCGATTTGGATATATTTGAGTCACAGAAATATTAAACATCTATGCCACAGTGATTTTTCTAGGAAGTTGCTTGTCAGTTTGTTACACAATTCGTTCTATTTGCAATATGATTATTTCTAAATAAAAAAGAAGTAATCAGTTTTAGTATTTACCTGCTGGTACTATTCTGCAGCTTTCTTCGATACCCTCCCCCCCCCCCCCGCCCCCACAAAAAGGATTAAACAGCAGTTGGTAATCATCTTACTTTTTCTTACACCTGGCTTTTCACTCAAAACAGAAAGACAAATAACATTTCTTATTAAGTCAATGAGAAATGATGTTGTGTTTGCTGAGGCTGGTCTGTCTTCCTATCTTTTGTGAAGTAAACTGGAACAGAGTGGGAGCATAAAGCACAGTCAGCATTATGATAGAGTACTGCAATTTAATCTAGGGCATCTGTTGACATTACAAACAACAAAAACACATTAAGAGCAGTGTATGTGCCAGAGGTAGTCGCTGGGTTTGAATTACAATGATATTACTATTATATTATAGAACACGCTTGTAGTTCTCAGCACAGCTAAGGTGATTGTTACATGAAACTTTATCAATCTGTTTTTAAAGTATAAAACCATTTACTCCTTGAAGTGGGAGATATTTATAGCATAGGAAAGGTAATGACAGAAAGGAAACTAAAGAGAATGTATTCTGGAAGAAATGGATGGAGAGCTACTTTAATTCTTCTTTTCTTAGTACAGCATGTTATTTTTTACTATATTGAAATCATGACATTGATTTCAATATAGTGGGAAATTGAATTGGAACAAACAAAACTGTGGCCAAAATTATCAACAATTGAGTATAAAAGCAATGAATGAGTGGGACTAGAGCCAAGATCTTTGAAAAATTACTTTTAAAACAGCAAAATATATTTTTCCATTATCCACATAGTATTAATGTTAATAATATTGGCAAAAGACTTAGAATGATTGCCTTCATGGAGGATTGCTTCAAGATAATTTTGTCTCCCTCACTAAGCCCCTCACCTACCTATCTGTTTGAAGCAGGAGGTGTTTATTTGCGCACACTAGCATTTCGTCTCCTGAAGAAAATACGTGCCTCAATGACATATGGTAGAGAGATGAACAGATGAACAGATACAAGCTAAATAATAATAGCTTATATCTATTATAGAAAAATGTTGGAAGAGTAAATGCTAGAAATACTAATACTCACTGACCAATTGGAGAAGGGTAATTTGTGTGTATCAATTAGGCTTGTATTCCACAATCAGCAATAGAAACTCCAGGAATAGGTTAAAATACATGCAATTACTTCTCTCTTCTAACCAGAACTCCTGAAGAAGGCAGACCAAGGAAGGTACATTTAGTTAAAAATGTCATTCTGGAGCTCGACTCCAGGTGTCTTCTTGTGCTTACTGTCATGTTTCCTCTCAAATCTCCAGGGGTCATCCCTGAGGACCTGACAGAGGGGGTGTGGGAGGGCCTGAAGTCTTTCCCTCCACTGGATTTTCAATCTGGAAGGGGACGTTCTTCCCCCCAAATTTTCGTTTACAATTTTTAGAGAAAAGTTTATAATTTTCTAACCCTGACTGGAGTCTGGCTAGAAATGGTACTTAAATTCTAGGTATTAAGTAGTGAAAGGTCTGGAAGAATACCTTGAGAATGTACACGGTGTAAGAAAACTTGCACTATTGTCTCTAGTTGAATATGAGTTTAAAAAGCCAGATCATGTAAATGACTTTTAGCAAACTATTTTGGTATACAATACATTAATTATTTTAAAATATAAACTCTTCAGAATAATCCATGGCAAAAAAGATACCAATGTGAACTAAACTCCTTGCTTTAAAAGTTAATCTTTTAAAGCTAATACTTTTTTCACAATTCTCCTTTTGTGCCCCTGCTTTCCCAATTGGTGCTGTTTATAGTTAATAAACATAGATTTGGAAAATTAATGGTGGACCTAGACTTGGAAAGCAAAACTATTAGTATAGATTGCTATAGAAAAAAATAAGAATAAAGACACAATTTATATTCTTAAATATGATTGCTCATAAAAAGCAGCTATTACCAAAACTTACAAAATGACCTTAGATTTTAAGTTTTAGAACAGTGATATATTTACATTATCTATTGGGCCTAGTTAAAACATAAATTGATTATCATCATATATAGATAGATAATGTAAATGAATATATGTAATTAGATAAAATTTAATATTCATATCTATCAAATAATGATTTTGGAGACATATCTGGACTAGATGTGTTATTCATTGTGTTATTTATTATAACAAAATAAAGAAATGTAGTCTGATAGAGTCATCATGACTGGCAAGATGGTCAAGTCACTGGTCATTTTTTCTTTTCACTGTGTATAGGGCCTGCGTACAGATTCGAGAGAGATGGTCCATACAACAGTGATCTATCTACCCAGGGTTTGTCAGTTTTTTGTTTTTGTTTTTCCAACTCTCTGAGCAGAAGCACAGATAAGGTAGATGTGCCTGGGCAGTACCTGACCTTGGTCTAGTGTCACCAGTTATTCCTTACAGAGAAGAAGTTATGGATAGTGAGCATTCTGTTAAGCCATGTTGGACCCTTAGAGAGATAAACCTAAGTTTCAAGTCTATTATTTCTAAAAGTTATTTCCATTTTGTAAGTACTTTGTGAGATTGTGCCAGCCTGGAACAAGTATAATTCCCAGTAAATGTAAACTTAAGCAAATATATCAATAATGTTTATTTAACGAAAATGAATTGAGAACATTTTCTTTAAGAAATCGATTATATATAGGAGTTGGAAAATGATTACTTATCAAATCTTTATAACTCACTATTCTGGAGAAGGCCACCATCAAAAACAGTTTCCATAATAGACTTCTGCATTTAAAATAAAATTCTTAAATCAAAATCAAAGTTTAATTATTCCGGTACTCAGAATAATGCATTTATGGGCTGTCTGTGGAGTATTATTTTGTTTTAAAATTTGAAGTAATTTAGGAAACTATTATGTCATTTTCAAATTATTTTTTTGTTCTTTCATTATCATCACACTAGATTGAGTTTCTCTCTTTGAAGGAGATTGATTTATCTTCAATCCAGTTGTCAAAAGGTCACAGACCACGTGAGGAGAGTCGTATAAGAAAGTCCTTTATAAGAGGCACATTTTGGAGTGCTGAAGGTAAGCTTGCCAGCGCACTGTTAGATATTACTTTGGCAGGGCTGCAAGCCTTGTAACTGTGTGCACCTGCACCTATTACATTTCTCATACAGAAAACAAAGGGAAGCAGGAAGAGACATTTTGGTTGAATTTACAGTATGAGTGGAAACTGTTTCCGATTTTATCGCACTTACAGTAAATGAATTCTCACGTGACCTAACCTATATAACACTCTTGTGAGATGAGATAAAACTATTGCCACAAACATTAAACAAAAGGTTAACTGATATTTAAAAATTATTACCAAATTAGTTTTAACAGTAAGCTTTAAAAGTTTTATAGTATGAATTTGTTTATTATAAGCTATCTTATAGAAATGCAGAGAGAATGGTATAACAGATGCCCACACAGTTTTAGCTTTAATAAAATAGAGGCAGAATTTGCAAGACAATTATCTCAGCTTTTTTATGCAGTTAATATTTTGCAGATTTATTTTCTTCTAATTTACTCATTGTTTCCTAAATGCAGCTTCTATCCTTAAGTTTATTTTTATCTTTGTCCATATGGCTATTAGCATCTATAAAGCCATAGAGTATTTTTTAAAGTTTTATATAAACACTATCATGATATGTCACTTTTTGCAACTTGCTTTTGCAATCAATATTGTTTTCAAAATTTATTCATTTGGAAAAAAATAAAATTTACTCATTTTAATTGCTTTTCTTTGTATAAATTTATAAATTATGTATTCTCTCCCCTCATGATATACAATATAGAATTTTCAATTTTTCAGCATTGGAAATAATACCACAAAGAAAAGTTACATGCTTTTTACTCTGAATATGTAGGACTGCTTTTCTAGAATATACATGTAAAAATGGTATTGTTGAATCTTCAACTTTCCCCGATATTGTCAAATTTATCTCCAAAATGGTTTTAGCAAATTGTACTTAAACTAGCAATATATGAGTTTCTGTTTCACCATATCTCCATCCGCAGTTGGAATTAGCAGCCTTAATGTTCTGTCAATCAGATGGTATTCCAGTACTGTTTAAGTCACACTTGTCTTATTATTGGTGAGGTTCCATCATACATTATTAGCCTTAGATTGTGCAGAAATATAGAATCGTGTATGTGCCTTGCACAGAAAGGTATTGGAGGTTTTAAAAATTAAATGTGTATTACTTCGATTATGAAATATCTTACATATGAATAATATGCATATATTGCAATATATTTGGAAGTAGAATTTTAAATATTGTTAAGCAAGTTAAATTGCCTGTTATACTAATACACAGAGAGTATATTTTAAATAGGTTAATGTATTTGTACTTTTATATGCATTTGTTTTATGATGTCGAGACCATATTAGTTTTAGTTTTAGCTTCCATCTAACTTTATAAGTATTTTAAAATGTTATACTTGGTTCTTAAGCATTGAATTTAATGGCTGTGTAAGTTTCCATTAAGAAGATATAATTCTTAACCATTCACTTATGGTCGAATAAGGGTGGGTCTAGGTTTTAATATTAAAGTCTTTTTCGTGACACCTGAAGTTATGATTATTTTCACTTAATTATAAGAAAATAAAAGAGATATGCAAAGAATAATTCACAGCTTGAAAACAGGTTTTGGCTTCCTACTTTACCACAAGTATCTGTGTGTGTGTGTGTGTGTGTGTGTGTGTGTGTGTGTGTGTGTCTTTATTTTTGAGCCCTACAAAATAAGAATGACCATCAATGTTTTGGGTTTCTTCCACATAGTATTTATCGCTAATAAAAGTCTAGTTGGCTCACTGTCTTCTTTCATAAATTAAAGCATTAATTTTATGTTTCTATTTCCATTACTGATGCCAAGGTAGAACATAGATAATAGCTGCATGAAGTGCTTCTTAAGCCCTATACTTGACTTTGGTTCAAATTTAAGAAACAGTGAAGGACTACAGTTCTTATTGCTTTGACTGAGGTTCCAAGATAAACAGTGAGTTGTGAAGAAAGAAGTATAAATAGTGAAAGAAAATAAGCTAGGTTAGATAATGTTTTACTAAATCATGCCATCACTTTTTATTCTGGAGTGTTTGAGGGTAAGCGAATTGTCTGCTCAGAGTCTCACGGTGGCTGTGAAAGTCTATATTGCTCACAGGTAGCCATATTAAGTAGCTAATCTAGTGATAATACCACTGTGAATTCCAACTATTGATAATGTCATTTATGGCTGAAGATTTGTTTGATCCTTTTGTTACTGCAAGCATGGACTACGGTCAGTATGTTATTTGAGAATTGGATTTCTTTCACTTTCTCTTCTCTTTTATGTTGCTTTTGATGAAAAGAAAATATTACATTACAGGTGTAAATGGAAAGTTGGCTTGCAAATATAAGTCCCATTTTCAACATAGAGAGAAACATTATAAAATATATTGTCATATGGAAAGACATGTCCATTTTGACATATGAATGAGGCACTAAACATATCTTTTTGGTGGGGTCTATAATTTGGTAAAATATAAGATTAGGATTAGAATTCTTAAATATCATATTTAGATTTCACTGTTTAAGCATATTCCATTGCTTAATTCTGAGCATTTTTATTTATTTGTTTGTTTATTTATTTATTTATGGCAGGCAATAGAACTGATACAATAGCTTACACGTGTGAGAAGAAAGACAGACTATTCAGACCTAGCTCACTATAAGGACACTGAAGATTCTTTGGGCTGAGAGAGTTATAGATAAATTCTAGGCCCTCAGCCTTACCAGCCTGAATAGAACGGATTTCTCTGGGGTAAGTCTGGAGAGGTGACCTTCAATGGTATCTTTCACTCATAGGCAGAAGGTCCCTTGGCACAGCCAGCCCAACCTCAATTTACTCTTGTGTCTGCCTGAGAGACAACTGAAGATATCCAAAGCAAGTGGACCACATATCCACAGATGGTTCTCCAACAGGGAAAGTGCATCCTTTAAACAATTAACTTGTCAATTCTGTCCTTACAATCACTTTCAAAACTGGCATGAAATCTCAATAAAATTCTGGCAAATCGAATCCTTTTAAAAGTCTTATATTTCCCTAAAACAGGAAGAATCATTTGGCTTTATCTACTCAAGTTCTAAGTTCCTACACATCTTGATTTTATATAGCATTTATTTACAAAAGGGTTGCCAAGGACATTAAGAAATTTTTGTTTCATATTATGTATGAGAAGTGCTTAGAAATAACACACAGCTATGCTTAACAGTCACATACTACAATGTTTACTTCTGTATGCTTTCTGCCAGGCCCTTCACACTCAAAAAAGCAGTGAACAATGTTGTAATAAATTACTTTTGCATGGGCTGAGAATGTATTTGCCTTCTCACTGGGCTGTTAAATCCTCTCTTATTATTAGTATTTCAGAATGATTACTTTTTTTTTTTTTTTTTTTGGAAATTTTTTCCTCTTTTGTTCCTGGGTTCTGGAATACTATTTTTCGAACTGTGGGTCCTGATCATGGTGTGGGTGGTGAAATCAATTTGGTGAATTGTGATTAGCTTTTTTTTTTTTTTTTAATGTGAGAGAATAGAACAGAAGACAAACTAAGAGTTCATCATATGTAGGAAAGTAAATATTATTTCAAGAGACATTCGTTTAACAGATATGAAGTAGAATTTATCTACTGGTGTCTTAGGTCTTGCCGGAAAATGTTTATATGGATAACAGACAGAAAAAGTTATAATACACTGCTTTAGTCCATTTTAACCTCTATATTGAATAAAGACTTTTTTCTTCACAAAAAATGAATTTATTTTTAGCTTAACTTTAATAACATGGTACATGACAGTTTCATATTCCTTTGTGTTCCACCCAGATATCTTCCACAATACCAACATTTCAGTTGCAATTATTTGACATCAAAATGTCATTATCACTGCTCATCCTTCTAATTATGTTTGAAGAGTTTTCTCTTTCATAGTTTTTACATTCCATTGGCTCTTTCTTTTGCTTCCCTACAATTCCTTTTCTAAGTGTCATTTTTGTCTACTGTTCAAGATTAGGTCAAGTTTAGAATGAAGGGAGTTTATTTAGGATTCATTCTAATTGACAATAAATAGCCTGGGGACTTAGCTGCCACAGCTGTCCCTTATTAGATCATAGTGCAGGTCATCAAATTAAAATAAGCTGTCCTAAATTCTGCACTGTACAAGAGAAGAAAGAAAAAGCATTAGACTCTCTTAGAAAGCCCTTTAGAATGAATTATGTTGATGGTTTATGTAGAAAATGGGCCAGATGACAGCCAAGTTAGACCAGCCTGTCACAGCAGCTAATGCTCACATGTCAGCTTTTAGACTGGAGCACAACTGAAGGCTCACGATTGACTGGCCGTCAGCTTTGGTTCAGAAGGTCAAGGTGCACAAGGTGAGGCTCTCCAAGCTTTCAGCTTGCTGCTCTGAGCTTTCTGTTCCCAAAGTCTGGGTTTTATAAATTGTGGGATGTTGTAGATCTATGTATAGAGCTTTAAATCACTATCTGGCTTGGAAGTTTTGTTAGAAACATGTTTATTTCTACTAAAATTTTTCTAGGTGGCTGACTTGAGAGATACACCTAAACTAATCGATATTGAGAAATGAAGTTAGGCATTTGCATATAAGGTTGCATACTAATGGTGAAAATCAATTTCTTTGCTGCCATTTTTCTAATAAATTTACATTTGTTTCTAAAAATATAAAAGCAGTGTAGAATGATTCTATGGTGTATGATTTTAAAGTGAACTAAATGTGCTTCCCCTCTTTTGTTTTCAATCCCCCAAATCATCTAAAGAATAAGATTGTAAAGGCCTAGACTACAATGAGACTGGAGTGGGGATAGAGGGACAAACTTAAAATCATGCCCATTTTTTTTTCACTTTAAGATGACCCAAAATAAATAGCAGAGGAAAAAAAAGAACATTAGAGCTTACTCAAGCTATTTTTGTGTTATTGTTTTTATTGTGGTAAAACATACCTAACATAATATTTATCACTTTAAATATTTGTTAAAGGTACAATTCAGTGGCATGAAATATTATGTTCACCAAAATAATTCTCTCTAGTAGCACTGGCACTGCCTCTGATATGCTAGATGAGGGTTAAGATACACAGACCATAGGAAACGAACTGAAGTTAGGCAATGAGCTGAGCTGAGTGTTCTGACCACTGCCAGAACTTTCTCATTATATGCAGCTCTACATTAGAAGAAGTCCTTCTCAGTTGGAAGAACTAGCAATAGACTAATACAATAAAGAACATAGAATGGTTTACAGTCTTAACCCTTATAGTGTAAAACAAACTTTCATTTGCTCAACACGAAATGGCCCAATTCTAATGAAGAACAATGGGGACAATGTGAAATATTGAGATTTTGATTTGTATGTAGCTTCCATTTTCTGGCTGTTTAGAAAATCACAGAAAAACTATTATTTTTTTTTCCCTGTGGAAAGTGAAAAGAAACTAACTTTTGTAGAATATATACTATGTACGACCATTTTGATTAGTAAGTGTACATGAACTAATGTATTTAAGACCCTGAGGTAAATATTAATATTTAGAGAATCTCAAAATATTTTAATAAACTGCTGAAGATTACTTAATTGAAAATCATAAACATGAGAATATATTTTTTCCCCTCTATTTACTCAATACAACACTGGGTATGTGACATATATGTATAAATTGAGCCTAATTGAGTATGCCCAGTTTAAAATCCAAGTCTTAAAATATTACTATGGTTAACTGTATTTTAATCTTTAATATATCTTTTTATTGCAAATCCACTTAATATAAGAGAACAATATAAGCAACAAGAAAACACTTCTAGTTTGTCAAATGATGCTTTTATTGATACTAAAAAATATTTTTATCTTCTCACTTCATAACTTTAGTATATTATTCCTTTTGTAATTTTTCCTTGACATTATTGGGGCAGATAAGATGCTTAGAGAGCTCAAAAATAAAGGCATCACATCTGCATTAAATATTAGTAGTAGTAATAAATAAATTCCATTTGCCATAATTATTAATGTTCTTTAAGATCAAAGATAAAATTAATGATAAAGGAAACAGTTTCCCAAAACTACTATTTTTTATTTGATTGTGTTCTTTAGTTGCCTGTACTTTAATGCTCTAATGGCATGAATGCTTGGTCTCTCAATTCCTGGAAATGAAAAAAAAAAAATTTCATGCTGAATCAAAAGTATTATTTTCTAAGATCACCAAATATAATGCAAAATCAAAACATTACTTATTAATCAGGCCTGCTTTAAGGTGATTTAAACCTATTAGATTGTAGTTCTATGAATGTATCTTAATCGTGACTTTGCTTTATGCATTATGAGATTCGGAAGAGAATTTCCATTTGTATAACAAAGAAAGCATAGACTGACATATTACAAACAATAAAGCCACTGACCATGGAGCTGAAGCTCAGGGTTCTGTGAAGTATAATTGACATAATTATATTTGAACCAATTTGACTGAATTTATTATAGCTTTCATATTCCTTGAAATGTTATACTCAATCTTTCAAATAATTATTGCACACATAATATTTTTAGTTCCTATTTCACATGTACTGAATTTATTTTTCTCAAAATATAAAAGACCTTCTCTTTTACCTTTGTTTTTAATCTAGTGGGGGGAGAAAGCTTGCCTGCATTTGAACTCTAAATAACCCCCTCTCTCTACATTTCCATGAGGTGCTGCTAACATGTAGGCATAGACTGAGCTTTATCTCCATGTGTTAAAATATTTGCTAGTCTGCAGCAAAAGGAAGCTAAAAGTGCAGTGCAAGTTTTATTAATATTGGGATTTAAACCATTTCTGTCTCAGTAAGTAGCAATTGCCTTTTTATTTGATACAAAAATGTTATATATTTAAAGGGCACCTAATAATGAGAGGAAAGCTCTTCTAAGAATTTTAAACAGTGGAAACAAATACTTCATTTTTATATGAGAAAAAGTATATGTTTCTTTAATTTGTAAAATCCATATGGCCCCAAAGCAGATTCTATATGATCTCAAGGTATGCACTTGTCACTAGTATTCTAATAGATTTTCATATAATCAAAAACCATTCCTCATAATTCCGGTATATTTTAAATTACTAATGTATTTGCCATAGCAGTGATTATTTTTAATTGCTATGATTATAAAAATATTTCTCCCACTATGCTTCTAACCTCACAGCACTTCATTATAAGGGGACAGTAGAGAACTTGGCCTCACCAAATTAATGGCAAGACTTTTGGGTGTCAATCAAATGTGTGGACACAGAGCCACCCCTTCAATCATTTCCTCCTCAGACACTTCATACTTTGTCTCAGTGAAAATTAAGTTTTTCCTGACAAATCTAAGTTCAGGAAAGAAAATAAAATATTAATTAAAAAAACACATAGCTTGGTGGAAGTCATTATATCTTGCTTTGATGCCGATAGTTTAATCAAGTGTTTCATAGTTTGGCATCCTATTTAACATGTGAAAATGAAAGAGTAAAAAACCATTAATGTCTATCATTTCATTTAAAGAAAAAACAATAATAATACATAGTAATAGATTTTATTTAATGAGAACTTCAGAAATGTCATATATTTTATACAGTTTATTTCACTTAATTTTTAAAAAGACCCTGAGAGACATAGATAGTCCTACACTGATTTTAAAATTGGGGAAAACTATGCTTAAAATATTTCAGCTTTTCTAATTCAAAGAGCTAACAAATGTCATATATCAATCTGAACCCAGACTATTAGAACTAAAAAGCCCATATTCATTACGACACTATGAGCCTCTAGAATATGATCTTTGTTTTATTTTGAAGCAGTTCATAATTAATGAAGGACATGGATAACAAAGAAATCAACCCTGTTTAGACAACTATTTTGAAACACTATTTAAAAATTTTTTTAGGTGATGTAAATTTTCACAAATATATTTCCAAGTATTTTATAGAGAAGCACTGACAGTATTGGTTCTGAGTTTAACAACAATAATACCCTTCTTACTATGTTGTGATATATATTTTTACAAAAAATTTTTCAAGATTTTCATGTATTGAAAATTTATGAAAGCATGATTAAATTGATTTAATTTGTTACTCAGACCTAAGTGAAATGACTTTCAAGAAAGTAAACGGAGAAAATGATTTCTGAGTTTTAAAAACATAAATTCTCAACTACTTAAAAAAATCTAGACCTATTGTTATTAATCATCTGAATAAGTATTTTGTTTCTGAAAATTCTGAGAGAATATTCAATATTTTAGTATTAATCATTTTATTATGTTTTTATATTGCTCTTAATGAAATATGCTAAGAGTGAATAATATACTCTAGGGTTTTGAGTAGCCAAAAAAGAAATAAAAGGACACAAAGAATTAAAATCCTAAGAAAAATTGGCAAATGTACAGATTTTAATTTTACTCGTTAAGAATGTTTTTTCATATTTTCAAATCTTTAAAAACATTTTCCACCTTCATTGGTCTATACCAAATATATGTCATGAAAGCAATTTTCAATTATGCAAGTACTTGTCTACAAATGAACCCACCCATAAACATGTACCAAGATCAAATGAGGCTGAGATTTTACTGGTTGGCTTCATCTTTCGGAATTCTGTGTGTGAACCTAGGTCTTTCCCTCTGGTACTGATGGTAATTTTAGGTTTTTAAAGAGGGCTGGAAAAATCCTGCTTAATGGGAGATTGCAGAGGGTTGCTGCAAAAACAATTTTGCATTTTTAACGGTGACTAAAGCAGAGAACACATTAAATTAATAATTATAAAAGAAGAAATAAAGTCTATACTTAGGAAAGACACACACATACACGCATACAAAAAAGAAATAAAAAACAAAACACAAACTTTATTTACTATGAATTAACAAATTATTTGTCCTTAAAAATAATAATGTTTTCCATTTTTAAAGATTACAACTCATTAAAAAATTTTACATTCTCAAATTAAAGAAATTTATGCCTCATAAACCTAAATATTTCTGGCAATGCAAAATTGAAATATGCTGCCAAGATATTCTAAAGCATTTTCTTACTATTAAAAAGATTTTACGTAAAGGTCGTTATAACATTGAGATACTGCTTTTAAGACAGTTGTACTCAATTTATTTTTTGTAGCAATAGAATGAATTTAAGCTTCTTTTTATATTTTCTAAATATATTTTAGCAATTTGAATTTAAGACATTTGATTTTCGATCATGCATGTAGCTCCCTAATTATTGCTTTATTAAGTCATTGTAAAAGTGCTGGCTTTTAGCTTACTTAAGTTACATAAAAGAACATTTGCAAACATTTATTTACAGTAACTTTGCTGTGTTTTAACAAACCTAATAAGCATAATGGTTCAAGCTTCTATTTCCTCAGACCTTATGATAATTAGAGACTTTCAAATTCATTTAATTATCTTTATCTATTCTTGTATTTTACTTTATGTCTACAGAAGAGATTATACATGAAATTAAACATATACGAACAAAATTAAAACCCACTGTGATAGACAAATACTTCTAATGCAGGTGGAAACTACAAATAGTCTTAATATCATCAGGGCCGAGAGCTTTTATAGGGCTCCATAGACCAGCTGAGTTTTGCCATAATGGTATGCTGGAAAGAACCGTGGACCCAAGAAGAGAGGAGAATAAACTGGACTTTGTAGAACTTAAATAAACATAAAGTCGAATCTAGTTGTAAGTACAGGGGCCAATACTAATCACTGCATCCAATGGAGCATGGTCAGCTCATGTACTACCTAACCACTGCTATCATCTAAGGGGTTGATCTAGTGGCTAGAGCACAGAGGAAGGACTTGGGCAGCTATACACTAACTCAATTCCTCCCTCTCACCACTGCTGTACTACTTCAGGCCCTCACCATCTTTAGCTTTGAATTCAACAACTCCCTCCCAACAAGTCTCCTGGTCATTAAGGTATCCTCAGCCTCAAATTTTATACCCTAAATCTAAAAATGTCATTTCACAAATAATAATTTTAAAATGCTTGAAAAGTGGACCAAATTCTTTAAAATCTGTAATATTCTGTAGTTTGGGGTAATTGTCTCAAGGACGAGGAGGAGAAAGCCTACTCAGTAATTTAGTGGAGTCGTAAAGAAATCTACTGGGATTTGATTCTTTAGCTAATTATTGTAAACACTAACAAAACATGAGTTATTAAATTATATTATAAAGCTACTATAACTCAAAATATTTGGAATTGAGTAATATTAATTAATCTACAGACAAAAATTTTAATGTTTATAATTCAATCAAATGGACATGTTAATTTATCACATTAGAAAAGTAAATTGCAAATTGGTGGAAAAAATGGAGTACTTAATAAATTATTTGAGGCAATGACCTATATCAATTTCTTAAAAAATAAATTTAAGATAAATATGATAACATTTAAAATTGCATTAAAATATTAGAAAAAATAAAGAATATTTTTATAATATATAGATTGGAAAAGCTTTTCTAAGAAGTAAAGAAATGCAGAAACTATCAATATGTTGTCAAATGTCATTCATAACAAGTTAAAACATTTTAATGGGGGAAAAATAAAAAGACAAATAGACTTTTGTCAATAATTGTGACATATAGAATGGTGAAATCAGATCACATACTAAATACACAAAGAGACATAACAAATTATTAGACAAAAGAATAATAAACCAACTCAAAATCTGTCAAAAATATAAACATGCAATTCACAGAAGAGTATGCAAATGGCTGAGGAATTAGTGGTTAAGACAACAATTATTCAAAATAAAATTTTTGGTTTTTGAAAGTTATTTAGGCATCGATTTAAATTTTAAATGTCCATAATTTTATCTATTATCATGAATCTATCCTACATAAATAACAGGATGACTACATCAATGCATTCATTAAAATTAAAAGGAAGATGAAGAAAAGGAAGAGGAGAATGAGGAGGAGAAGGGAGAGGAGGAAGTGAAGGAAGGAATTTTGGGAAGGGAAGGAAGAGGAGAAAGAGGTAGAGGAGGAGGGGAAGGAGGAGGATGAAAATGAGGAGGAGGAGAATGAAGAGGTAAAGAGAAAACAAATGAAAACTATTCAAATACCCAGGAGTAGAAATGAAAGGAATGGATGGAAAAATACAATAAATTGTGGCACAACCAAAAAACCATACCATGAATACTATGGAATACTATACTACATAAAAAAGAAATGCTATTAGGTATGTCTCCTTTATTTACCATTTAAAGTTCAATACACACAGCACACATTAAAAGCAAGTAAATGCATTGTTAAAGCATATATATGAGCCCTTAGCACTGGTTCTCTTAGGGTGCTCAGGATGGAACAGTATAGGGAGAAACCAGAAGAGGACATGGATGATTTAAAAAGCCTTTAAACAAGAAAGTTTTCTAAGTATGACATAAAAGTAAGACCATATAAAGATAAATGTTACCAAATTTACCTACTTGATAAATTTAACATCAAGAAAAAATGTGGCAAAAATAATTATAGAAAAAGTTAAGAAAATAATAAACATTGAAAACATTGTAATCCATATGCCAAAGACTTTTTTCTCCTTGTCATAACTGACAAGGTTATAAATGTGCAGTACATAAAATAAAAAGACTTTACAATTTCAGGTGTTTTTCCATGTATGAAGCTATAAATAAGTGAAATAAATTTGGTTTTCCTGAAGCTAAGAAAAAGAGTAGCTAGTTTCATACATTTTATTAACAAGAATATGTAGCACTTTTAATAGTTTATAAATGAACAAATAAAATCATATTTGAATTTGCTATCATATTATTATGTAAAGATCATAATTTTAACTCAACTTAATTAAATTCATAAAAATATCCATGAAGGTTCTGACTGTAAATAAGGTCTTGGGAAGCATTATTGGTAAAAATAAAAATAAATAAAATCCCAATCCTATCTCTTAAGAACATAATTTACTAAGAGTTTCTATCTTAATTATATAACTATAATATAAGGTTAATTTAGGTAAATGTATCAATGGAAGAAGAGGAAGAAGGTCCTATTGAGTTATTTGGAAATGCATTCAGGAGGAAAATCATCTTTCATAGCTGTTCACAAGGTGACATTAAGAATAAAATGTGATTTGTAAAACAATACCAATAGTCATTTAATCAAAACTTTTAAAGTTTATTTTAGTAAGGTTTTGTATCAGTTGGTGTTCTATCAGGAAAGTAATAACTGTAGATATTTCAAGTGTCACTGTGTTTAAGCTGGGAATTATGTGTTTGCAAGACTACTTTAAGGAGCAAGGGTCAGGGAAGTCTGCTGTCAGCTCACCAGTTTGCAATTGTCATTAAGAGAATCTGGAAATTGCAGACATTTCAGAAACTGCACTGCTAACCACTGATGCTTGTTGTGACAAGGTGGGTGTTTTATGGGGAAATGCCCAGATGCTTCTGCAAAACCTCAGGTTCACTGAGAAACATTTGTTTTACCAGTGGAATAAAGACTGACACAAGAGACCAAGCAGAGATAGACTTGAAGGAATTTAAGAATCAGCCTCACATCCATTTGTCCCTGGGGCTGGTGACCCTTGTAACATTTTACATATTTATTTATCTCTTGCTTAATTTAATAAATCCAGCCTTTTGTTCAAGTTTAGTTTCTGTCTCATGGAGCCAGAGGAATCCTCATTAATACAAGTCCCTTGGCATATAGTAGTTTTTCCTTTGTTAATGAAGGCTTTCCCAACAAAGTTGCTCATTTCTCAAATTATTCCATTTTTCTCCTCAGCAAGGATCTCTGCATCAGGTATGGATAAGGTGAGATTTTCTATTCAAATTCAATCATAAATCTTGTGTTTCCTGCAGTCCCCAAATTTTCCTAATTAGCTTCAAAGGCAGCATGGTTCAGTAAGGACTGAGACTGGCAATTGCAGACCCTCTGGGTGACTATGGCAGGTCAGCTGATTGCTCTAACTCCAATTCAATTCCTCATTTCAAATGGAAGTAGTAATAGTTTAAGTTCCTAGGCCTTTTCTAATGACTGGATAGAACACTGCATATAAGAAGCTTGGTGCATTAAATGCACAAAGTGAATACACTTTAAGTACAGCCAGCAGCCTTACAATAATTTTTTCCCTTATCATGTCCTATTTGCCAGTGTTCGAAGGTGAGAAACAGCCTGTTAAGTAAGGTGACTATAACTGAAGGCCAAGAATAGAAAACTTTAGAAAAAATCTATCAAATTTCCTTGTCTCCATACTTTCATAAGTAATATTCTACCTGTCCATGGTTCGATTTATAATCTACAGGATGATAAGCTATGATTAAGAACATGAGCAATGGAACCAGGGATGTTTACATTTTATCCCAAAACCAGATTAAATGTGATTTTAGGGAAGTAGTTTAATTCCCATCTACATTTCAATTACTGTATATGCAAATAAGGGATTATAATAATTCCTACCTTGTGGTTTCCTATGAAGATTAAATAATATGACATAGGAAAGATATTTAACAGTGTGACCGGCACAAAATAAATGCACAATGAATGGTAGCTGTCATCCTCATCATCCTCACCTTCATTACTAATTTGCCTAAACATATTCTTTTAAGAATTGAATCTGTGTAACTTCTGAAAGAAAGGGAAATAGAACCACATAAATTTGGGTTAATATTTTCATTTTTAAGAGAGATCTGAAGTCGATATTTTCAAAAACAATAGATAAGAGGGACAGATGTAGTTCAGATCATTTCTACCTAACTCTAGCTACTTATAAATAAATCATTTAGAAGAAATTTTGAAAACAACTTTTGAAAAACAACTTATGTGGGGCTCCAATTCAGCCAATTATGGCTGGTCTCTAGAGATGAGACTTAGCTAGCACTTCTAAAAATATATCTCAGATTTTAAAATGAAACTAAGATTGACAATCACTTACCTCAGTCTGATATGTGTGGTCTTCTCCCTTCAAAATTTCAAACAGAAGGAAAATGGTTCATGATCTAGTGAAAATACAAACGTGAACGTCGTCAGGGGACCCGGGGCTGGCTACACCAATGCCGTGGGCTATTTGTCCTAGATAATGCACAACTTCCACATCTCTCAACATAAAAAGATGTACAGTGAGTTACTTGGAAAGCTATAAGTACAAAGAAAAAGCTGTTACAAAGTCTGGTTGATTTTCCAGTTCAGTAAGTGCATAGCTATCGAAAATAAAAGTAAAACTTAAAGGGCAGAAATGGGAGATGGGAATTGCTGAAGCCTCAATTACATAGGCACATAGGGTAGGTGAGGATAATCAGTTCTTATTTACTTTAAATTATTCAAATGCTTCCCTTTTATTTTTCTTTTACTTGATCCGTAATGTCCAAGCCGAGCCTCTATTACAGAGATGTACTCTTAGAAGAGATAATAACAATAAGAAGCTGAACTCAATTTGCTGAGTAAATCTGGATCAGGGCTCTCTGATATATGATTGCTTCATTCTGCCATTATAAAATCACTCCATAAAGAACCTTGATGTAAATTATTAATAATAGTATTTGCATTTTAGTCTAACTGAGGAATACAATGTTGGCTCCCACTTAAATTGTTATTTTAGAAAACTACTGAGAGGAAATCATCCTCAGGCTCTTTAACAACTGAAATCCTAACATTGGGGCAGCATCTCATTCTTACTAACTAATTAGTCATTTTTCAAGTAAACTAAGTTTTTGGTTCTCTTATATAACCCTATCGACATTATTAGAAGTAATGGATGTCATACTGTTTAATGCAAATTAAAATAACATTTCTGATTAAGAGAATACATTATAATACACAAAAACATCTAACAGGTATCTGGATATTTTACCTTTATTTTGGTTAGTGTTTTTTCCAGTCTCTCAAAGAAATAAATGTAGTATAGAATAATATAAATAAAAATAGAAATTAAATATTAACACAAAAGTTTGAGCTAATTTATAACTTAACTCTCTATATATCTATATAACATAGATATATAGATAAATACTGATACATGTATATATATTTATATATGTATGTAGATATATATTATATATAGAGATCAGATCCTTGCAGACCTTAAATATTTAAAAATTTTACATCAGTGTAAGAAATGAGGAAAGTGGACTGAGTGACAAAGTGAAGCAGAGCACATTGTTCTTGTCACCTCATCACTCTGCATGGATAGATGGTCGAAGGCCTCACCATCACTCCCCTTACTTAAGTTTTCTTTTTCATGGTATCTCACAAAGCTCCTGGTTAATTTTTCCTTAGAAGGCCTTGATGTCCACGTGGAGATCTGAAAGGTCTAAACTAATTAAGGTTTTCTCTGGCTACTTCTCTTTCTCTCACCTTTCTCCAATGGAATCAGTAACACCATTTTTTTTTTTTTATTTCTGATTTCTCCTGTGTCTAGAAGAAAATCCACCTATTACTCACATTTTACATTGAAACTTGTTACTTGCTAAAAATGATTCTCTATAATTAAAAAGAACAACAACAACTCTGAACTGAAAACTTTCAGTCATAAAATAAACCATCTATGCAGATGAGTAATTATTATATTCTGGTCTGGTTACACAGGAATCTTTTCCACCTTATTCTCATAAATCAGAGAATATGAATTCTGATATCTTTAAACCTCAATTAGCAAAATAGAAAGAAGGTCAGAGACTAAAATTGGATAATGAGGATTTCAGATAAGGATGGGAAGTTCTTAATATAAATGATGAAGCATAGCCTAATTCAGATGGCAGTGTTTTTCAGATAAGAGCTTCACATAATCAACTTTTCTGGTAGTTGAATATAAATGCAGACAAAAATGCATTAAAAAACAGTTAAGGATAGATTAGTAAAATATATATATAAGACAGAGATAGAGAGAGGCTCAACCAGTATATGCTAGCATATTTCTTTTAATGAATAAACATTTCACTTTCCTTATACCTATTCACATTTTACTTGAAAAAGAGTCTGTATGCTCCTATAATATGGGGAATTTCTCATGAACAAAGCCCTTATGGAACACAAGCTTTACAGTAAATACTAAATGTGCTTTACAATAACTACTGACACTATCTTGCCTTTTGGTCCTCACGGAACTTAATAAAGTTATTTTCGACCCTCTTCCAAACCCTTTACAATATTCTGCATTTTATTCAACAATGTATTTGTGTCCATTTGTTGCCAAAATTAGCAGTTTGGTTTAGTTGATTCAGTTAAAAAAATCTATAGAAAATAAAAAATTGAATACTAGAGTAGCTGATTTATTCATTAATTTTTTTCTAATAATAAATTTTGATTAATTAATTATTTTTTAATGGTGACATTGGTTAACAAAATCCAATAAGTTTCAGCTGTACACTTTAACAGTAAGGCATATATATATTTACACTGTGTTCACCTCTCATAGTTAGATTTCTTTCTGTCACCACGTATTTGACATCCTTTACCCCATCTACTTCCTTCCTCCCTTCACCCCCTACCCTCTCTGGTAAGCACTAGTCTATAGTCCATGTCCATGAGTCTCTGTTTGTCCTGTTCATTTGTTGCTTTTAGGTTTATATCCCACATATAAGTGATACGATGTGATTTTTGACTTTTCTGTCTGGCTTATTTCATTTAGCATGATTATCTCAAGGTCTGTTCATGTTGTCGCAAATGACAGTATTTCATTTCTTCTTATGGCTGAGTAATAATATTCCATTGTATATATTTACCACAGCTTCATTAATTTCTGAAGATATCATTTTAAAGTTTTTATAAAATTTTTATTAAAGAAATATGTGTAATGGTGAGAAAATAAGCATGTGCTATAAATTAGTTATCCCCAACCTTTTTTGGAACCAGGGACAGGTACTCTTACGAGAATCTAATGCCTGTTGCTCTGAGGTGGAGCTGAGGCAGTGATGCTAGCGTTCAGAGCTGCTGCAAATACAGATGAAGCTTCATTAGCTTGCCCGCCACTCACTTCCTACTGTGTGGCCCAGTTCCTAACAAGCCACAGACTGGTACCCATCTGAGGCCCCCACATGGTTTTGTATTTTAAATACATTTTGTTATGACTTTAACTGTATTTGCAATATTATCCTTTCCTGTTAGGTTTCATATGTTACTAGTATGTGCTTTCTTAGGGATGGAGAGAAAAATTTAATATCTAATATATGGGTTTATGTTTACCTGTTCATATTCAGAAAATTATCCAGCTAACTCAGAATAAAGTCTTGATTTCATGTTTAACAACACAGGAAAAAGGGATTTTTTTTTTCATTCTCCAACTAAAATTGTAATAAGAAATATAATAAATGTTTATTGTTTTATTGTTTTTATTCTTATTGCCCTCTCTCTTAGGATGTATTTCTTACAAGGAGAGCCTGAAACAGAATTCTCATGTGATTAAGTTATTGAGAATGTGCTCCTAGGAGAGAGAAGAGGGAAGAATAGGGCACTGAACACGTCTGAGCAGGAATGTGGTCTCTCATGCCATCTGGATTTGACCTGATCCCACAGGGAGCACTGTAGCATAATGTGCACCCCAAGTTGCCCTCCCACTGTGACTGAAGAGAGTAGGCTTGCTATTTTTCACTCTCTTGGGTACTTCTGCATATACATTTTCATATAATAGATCTTGATTTTGTTTAAGTAAGGTTAAATTTGTTTCTGCTTCTGCTAACAAAGGATGCCTAACTAAACTAAATGGCTCAATAATGTTGGAAACACATGTTATGTGGTACCAGATGTCAAAATGTAATATAATAGGTACAAAATAAGTGCTAAAAAGTAATTTTTAAATTAATTATTCAGAAGAATGAAAAATTAAAGACATCTATAAGTAAGGTTGCAGAGAGATGACAGAATTTTCTTTGAAGCTTGAAGTAAGGTAATTATTTTGGTAAGGTGAGTGGTTGAAAATAAACAGAGGTAGTGGAAACAAATACTTGAGAGTCGGAGAGATTTAATAATAAACAATCAACTGAAAATATATTTTTAAGTGTGTTGTCAAGAAATGTCAAAACAACCTGAGTGAAATTAGTTGTAGCACTTAAAACAATCAATAGTCATTATTTTCAAAGAGCTTCTGGAAAAAAAAACATAAAAAGGAATATATTTTAACAAAGTATGTGAATAGATGAGCCATAGGAAAAAAAATATATAGATAGTCAATAAACTTTTGAAAATATGTTTCATTTCATGAATAATCAGGGGAATAAAAATTAAAACAATATGAGAGCATTTTTCTCTTATTGAAAAAGTTGACAAAATATAATTCTGTTATAATTATAAGCATAACAATATTCTCATATAACACCAATGAAAAGGAAAACTGCTAAATTTTTTCCTGTATAAACAGATAGCATCTACTTATTAATATTTTAATTGCACATAGCTATGATCCAGGAATCCAGGTTCTAAGCATCTCTCTTAAATAAGAATATATGAATACTTATAAGAACATATATATAATCTGTATATACATATGGTGAGAAAGAGGGAAGGGAGAGAGAGAGACAGGTAGAGAGAGTGAGAGAGAAAAAAAAAACTTTAGCAATTAAGAAAGTACAGTTTAAACACAGACTGCTTGAATCTCATCTCTGCTCTGCTAACACACTATTACAATTGCAAGCAAATTGCTTATCTGCTTTCTTCAGTCATCCCAACTCTAAAATTGGTATAAAAATAATATATACTCTAATGGAGTTTTAAAAAGATTAAAAGAGTTTTTATATATTTATATATCTTATAAACATAATACAATATACATGCACCAAAAGTTATTATCATCATTGTAATTACAAGCAATAGGAAATAATTTAAATAGTCATAGGAAAATGATTTAATAAAATGCAATTGGATGCTATGTAACCATTTAAATGAAATACATAGATACATGTATTTTCCAGACAGATATTGGTTAGCTAAAGAATCAAACTGCATATCAAATTTTATAGCATGATTCCATTTGTTAAAATAAAATGCATACACGTGTATATACATATTTATACATTGTATAATCAGCTTACAGAGCACTTTCTTTTCAATGAAAATAACCATAAAATATTTTAATTTTTCTCCAATTATTTTATACCTTTGTCAGAGTTCAATCTAGAAAAGAGAAGTCACTCTGTTATTACAATTAAGAAGGATTTTAATACAGGGAATTAAGGACCAATGTAATTGTTGGAAGAGCTGGGAAACAAATATTGAGGAATCTGGTGCTTGAAATCATAAAAATCAACAAATGCCTGGATTACAAGAAAGCTGCCATGCATTAATTCATCCGCGTACAACAGAAAAAGCAGATGATTTCTTGGAATTTTCCCAGAAGATGAAGCTGCTCACAACCACAGCTGTAAATTAATGGCCTCTCCTACTTCTTCTTTTAATCTCAAACACGTGCCTTCATTTCCAGAATTTAACGTTTAATATATAGGGATTGCGAACTTGAGAAATGTACATTCTCAGAGTTTGATGCAGCAGAATCTGTAGAAAGGGGAAGCAATGATGCTAAATCAACAGCAAAGAACCTAACAGTGCTGACATTTCTTTTTCACCCAACACACACACACACACACGCACGCACACACACACACACACACACACACACACACACACACACACACACAGAGTTTCAGTTAGTTTTTACTGCATAATGGGTCAACCCAAACTCAATGTCTTAGGTCAGTGATTTATCATTTTCCGGATTTCTGTGGTTAAGTTGGATGGATCCTCTTGGTTTCTTTTCACCTTGGTTCACTGAAGCAGATACATCTTGGAAGGTACATTATGACCTCACTTACATGTCTGACAGTTAGTATTTGCTGTTAATTGAGGACAACTGGGTTCTCCTTCATGTGACCTCATATTCACGAGCCATCTGAAGAGTGAAAATAAAGGCTACAGGTCCTCTGAAGGCCTAGTTTCAGAAGTTGCAGAGACACTTCAGCTGCATTATGTCAAGTCAAAGCAAATCACTGAGCCAGCCCAGATGACAAATTCACATTGACCAGAGGTATGCGGTCTGGGATTACAGAAATGCATGATACTGTTTTGCAAACTACCACACACTGCTACCCACAGTTAACTATCCATAGCACAATGACAACAATGTTATCATTTAAAGTGATGCAATTATACTTCATACCAACAAATTTATACTCACCTTCACCCTAAAATGCAGAGACCCATGATAAAGAGACAAATGTCCTATACCTCATTCAGTCCTTTTCTGGGTGATTTATCATTGTTGGATGATTACTTTGTCAGGATAATATAAAGGGAAAATTGGATAGTACATGCATGAAAGAATACATGCTCAATTTCATAGTCTTCATTTCTGTAGTTAGTTTTGAGGCCATAGTTAGTATTTATAGTTTCCTACTCCCCCTTTTCATTACAAGTTCTCTTCATATTCAGTCAGCAGTTCTTTGAAGACTTAGAGCCACTTAAAACTCTACTTTGTGATATCTTGTAATATTTTCGTACCAGTCTGGATCCAGTAGGGACCCACATGGTGATTTAAACAGGAAGGATTTCATAGAAACTATTTTTATAGTATAATAAAAAAGTAACAATAAGATATAAAGTACCATAGGACTGATGGAGTATGTCCAAGGATGGACAATATTGGCAGGCACCATCCCCACTAAATCTGTGGCTCTGACCTTACTGGAGAAGTTGGAGTTGCAGACCAATAAATGGCAGAAATTCTGATGTTTTTCCCAGAGCATGGCTGGACTATAGCTACTGAACAAGCAGGAAACAAACCTTGGTGCATGTGAAACACAGCCAAAATCCAGATGCACCATTGTGCAGAGGGGTAGAGGCATACGTGGAGGCTGAGTGTCTACAGTGGGCAGTATTCACTTTAGAATGGTTGCAGAGTTGGATGGCTTGTGGGAAACAAGCTTGTAGGGAGGGACGTGCAAGCAGATACCTGGTGTTCATTTCAAGGGGGCCATGGGAAGCTGATCACCATGCTGATCTGAGGCTGCAAGTTGTACACTAGGCATTCTAGGCTGCGGCTAGGGAGAAGCATCATCCCATGACTTCCTATCCCTGCAGTTGCAGGAGCTGCAGGCGCCAGAAGAGGAACGTCCTCTCCTGTTATGTCCCCCCAGCGCCCTCTACCGAGAAAGCTTGTTATGCACACTGTAATGGACAAATGTTTAAAGGCATCTCATCCATTACTGCGAAGCCCAATCTGAAAGGGTCAATTTGGAGATGAGAGCCAATAAATTATTAACTGAAGAATTATGTGAAGTAATAAATTCCTTTTACTTAAACCATTAATAGCTAGGCTTACTGCTACCTTCGTCTAAAGCATATTATTTAATATAGAAATGTCTTGAGTATTAGGATGTGGTGTGCTCCCCGGACGTAATGGATACCCAGCATTGTGAAACTATTAGTTGAATGTTTTGTTTAAAAAGAAGTAGAAATATTTAAAGTAAGTATTTCCTTTATATACTTTCGTTTTATTCATATTTTGGCTAAAATGTAATTAATTTTCCATTAATTTTAAAAAACATTAAAAACTGCAAGTACAAATATAAAATACATATATAAAGTGATTTTTAGAGAACAAGGTCCAGGTAAAAGGAATGACTTTTAATGTCATGACAAATCTGAAAATTTTAGTTTCAATTGTTTTTGTCACCTGTAGATATAAATTATAATCCTATCATCATTGTACATGCATCATTCAATTCTTATAGGAGGCTTGCTTTTTGTCTATTCTGTTATTTTTTGATATAAGGCCAATGAGACAAAAAATAAAATCTTGGACAACATCTTATCAAAATGAAAAGCTTTGAATTAATGAATGCTTCTTTTAAAACATCTTAAGACATTTGATCAAAAGATAAAATTATCAAAGTTCTAATATTATGCTAATTTAGGGGTTCCCCTACCCAATGAATATATGTTGACTCTCTCCTATATTATGAAAAAGATCCTACAAAAACTGACAAGGCAGTTTTCAAAATTTTAGAATACTGAGAACTCAAGCTAGGGACTCATATATCTTATATCATTGCAAACAGGGACAATAAAATTTCCTTGGAGGAAAAATAGGTATAATGTTTCATTTAGATGATTGTGATAGAAATATGTGTAACAATATTTCTTTCACTGAATGAAGCATTGGAGAGTTCAAATATCTCTTGAAAATATCAAATTTTTGAAACTGCTATTCACATTTGATAAAGAAAATGTAATATCAACATCAGTGCTGAACTTAGGAATATATATATATATGTATAATGGCAACTCTGTACATTAACGAAACAGAATGCTATGATTTTACACTTCATTGCTTCATGTTTTCATGTTTAGGATATTCTCTGACATTTAGCATGAGCATTGAATAGAATATGATTTTTGTTAGTTTAATGTAAATGAAAAATTAATGTATGATTTAAAGAAGATATGAAGTTAAATTACATAAAGATTTCTAATGACAAAAAATAAGGAACATGAATCATTTAAAATAATATAGATTGTCCTTGAACTCCATGCATCCAAGTACTACTAGGGTTTGTATTTTCATCCAAAAAATAAATTAATGGTTACACAATTTTTATTTATCATAAGGAAGCCCTTCTAGATTCACCAGAGTTCCCCTGAAAAAAAAAAAAAAGAAAAAAAAAAGAAAAAATGCACCAATAGGAGGTTATCTCTCTCTTTCTTTTTCTTTCTTTTTCTTTCTTTCTTTCTTTCTTTCTTTCTTTCTTTCTTTCTTTCTTTCTTTCTTTCTTTCTTTCTTTCTTTTCCTCTTTCTTCTTCTTCTGCTATTGCTTTCTTTCTGTCTTTCTTTCTCTTTCCTTCTTCTCGTTCTTCTTCTTCTTCTTTCTCTTCTTTTCTTCTTCTTTCTCTTTCTTTCATCATCTGTCATCTATCATCTATATATTTATCTATCTATCATCTATCAATCATCTGTATCTATCTAATCATCTATCATCATCTGTCAAGATATTTATTACAGAAATAGGCTCACTCGATTATGGAGGCCAAGAAGTCCCATGATCTGCTATTTCCCAGCTGGAGAACCAGGAAAACTGGTGGTGTAATTTAGTTCAATTTCAAAGACCTGAGAACCTGGAGTGCTGATTGCTGAAGGTAGGAGATGAATGGCCCAGATCAAACAGAGTCAATTCACCCTTCCTTTGCTTTTTTGCTCTATCTAGGCCTTTGGTGAATTGGATGATACTGACCCACATTGGAAAGAAAGACCTTTGCTAAGTCTCATCTATCGAATGCTAATGTCCTCTAGAAAACCCCTCACAGATGCACCCAGTAATAATGTTATAACAGCGATCTGAGCATCCTTTAGCCCAATCAACTGATCTATAATTTTTTTTTGAAAATGTACTAAGATTTAATCATCCATAAAAGCTGTAATTTAATTTGACAGTAAAACATAAGAAGCAATATTAGAGTTGGTTTAGTATATTATATATTTAGCTTTGGAAGCCATAAAAATCAATTATACCAGTGTTTTTCCTATTAAAGACTCATTTTTCTAAAGCATTATGCACAATTTTAATTAGAATATAATGACAGAGTGATGTTTAATTTTAAACATCACACCTTGTGTTTATGTAATTTATAATAAATATCTGATATTTTCACATTTATATGTTTAAGCAATGTTAATATTCTAACACAAAAGGTGAGAAAGTAGCAACCATTTATGTGAATAAGATATTTAAACATTCCTTTAAATTTATGCTTTACTTATTGTAATTTGTTTGCTTATTTGAGTTATGACTATCAGAGCTTACTGCTTCTTGCAAATACCCTCAGATCCCTATTCATTCTTAGATAAATCTCCATAATGAAGTTGAAGACAAGAGTAGAGTTCATTGTGAAGACCTTCTCTTAAAAATTAGACTGTGAAGAATATATTCATAATGGTATTGTGAGGCAGGGCTGTTATGCTGTGAGTGAATATTTAAATTATTAAAATCTATCGCATATTAATAATAGTAAGTTTAAATAAAGTTTCTTATCTCCATCTTGGTTTCTATGGCTACTTTACTTGGTCAATCAAGTCTATTATTCATCAAAATTCTATTGTTATCTTTCTGTCATTCTTGATCCATTGCTGTTACAACTTCCAACAAATTGTCAGCCATGTCAGTATTGTGCTTAACTTTGTTTCTGCTATCACTTTACTGATTGACATTTTGACAGTTACTTAAGGCTTTTTTTTTTTTTTAATTAGCAATGCAAAATCCTTTGACTTATTTGGAGGGATATGGTCTGAAAACAAAAGATACTAAAAAGTCATTTTAAATCTGTAAGTAGAAAAATGACATAAACCATTTGCTAAGTCCAGGATACTATGTCAATGGTTGTGAGATAGAGGGTGTCAAGTGAGGAGCCTAATGGTGGGCAAATGTAGCTGGAAATATAGATTGCAAATGGAATTAAGAGAGACCAAAGACACTGTCACACTGTCAATGACAAACTCAGAATTTGACCACAAACTTTCTAATTGTAGAATATATATTCTTAATCTCCATAACTCTGTGTTTGCACATTTGAACTATATTTTATCATACTTTTGTATAATTTGTGTGTACTAGTGTTCATGTATGAACTCTTTCATGGATGGGAATAAGGAATAGCCACACTAAGCTGCCAATCCCTGAAGCTCATTTGGCGTATGACTACACTGAAATGTCTTTGCAAAATGTTAAGACTAATGGAGATGATGATTAACTTTGAATCGATTAGATATTCTACATTATTGACCAATAGAAGTAAGGATAGAGGTTGCTCTGGAGCAGAAAAATGAGTCTTATTTGTGTGTATGTGTTTTGGGGAGGGGATGGTTGAAACCAAAGTAAACTAAAAGAACATGCAAACAAAAACAATAACACCATGTGAGACTCAGTGTATGGGTGTAGGTCTCATTTAAGTTTAGAATAGTCATTAATAGCATTCAAATTGTGGAAATGTGAACAAATTAGAAAATTTTGAAGATCCAAGAATTGTGCTAGAAGCTCAACATGCTACTTATAGGATCCATGGAAATGATGCTCAGCAGAAAAGGCTTATTTCAGGGGATTAATCTATTAGATAAAAGGTAGTACATTAATCAGTAGGCAGAGAAAATGGCATGCCACATGTCAATTTTCTTGGATGAAAATGGTTAATATACAATTCTTTTATGTGGTTTAAAAAGCCTCGAGGGTCTCAGTAATGGGATGGAAAAAACAAGAAGACAACTTTAATTTCTACTAAGTAACATTACATTTGTAGAATATTTTTAGTTTAATTTTTATGAGTATAAGATGAGAAAAAATGGAAGTGTCTTACTTTAATTTTTTTTTCATTTTATACTCACCAAAATCCTTCATAATGAGTGAGATATTATCATTGTCACCATCCTTTTCATTGTTAAAATTATGGAGTAATAACTAAGAAATTAAGGATGTCTTTGAGTTTAATAAGAGTAGTTCTGTTATTAATGCAGAAAGTAGATACATAAGAAAGTTTAGAAAGAATATAGTGAGGTTTTCTTTGTATGCTATTATGTTATTTCTAATTCTAATTTGACAATTAAAACTTTTGCCTTGAGAATTATAAGTAGCTTCATAAATTGATAAAGATGTTTCTATTGGTTTCAACCATAAAATGAAAGAAAAAAAACCCTGGAAATAAGCAACTGCTAATTTATACTAAAGTTATTATAATTAAAATTGTATTGAAGATTGCAACAACATGAGTGGATCCTAAGAGTATCATGCTAAGCAAAATAAATCAGACAGAAAAGAACAAGAACCATATGAGTTCACTCATATGTGGCATGTAAAACAGAAAGCAACAAATGAACAAACTAAGCAAAGTCATAGACATGGATAATAGTACGGTGGTTTACCAGAGGAGAAGGGGGGTGGGAGGAGGATGAAGAGGGTAAAGGGTGCCAAATATATGGTGACAGAGGAGACTAGACTGGTTGGTGAGCACACAATCCAATATACAGATAATGTATTATAGAATTATGCACTTGAAACTTATATAATGTCACTCCAATAAATTTAATCCAATAAACAAGTATGTTGGAATTGCAGTCTCTTTTGAATAAAATAATCTATTCAAAGAACATTTAGTAAAACCGATAACATTATGTAGGTACTTGGTTCCCTAATAATTATTTATAAAGCTATCTCCAGTATTCATTTAAATACCAGATTTCCAAATATTTTATATTAATTTCTACTTTTTAAATAAAAAAACACTGTTTTATACATAATTCTTAATTTACCTATTTTAAATTGAGGCTTCATCAATTACATAATAATTAAAGAAATTTTATTATACTAAATATGATTTGCCTGGTTCAATCATATCTCGCTGTTATCACAATTTCTAATTGCAGGGTTTCTTTAATTGTTCAATCCCAAACCATTGACTTAAGAAGAAATATACATTCTGAGTCAGGGGACCAAAAAAATGCCATGAAATATCAATTTGCATCAATACAATTAAACACTGAGAACTTCATATGGAATTTGACAAAATTCCAAATATGTAATAAATGTCTTAACGTTCCCCTCCTATAAACTGCTTTAATTAAAAAAAAAAGAAATCCTTTAGAAAGTTATGAGAATTAAATGAGATCAATGTGTGTTCGATGAGAGAGGAGACTCTTGGAACGTGACAGCCTGACAGCCTCTAGACTCCTGACTTGTGCCCATATAGTAACATCATAGCACTCCCCATGCTAGCAAGGTAATGGAGTCTCCTTTGCCTTTTGCAGGATGGAAAATTCCAAACCAACTCTGTTCCCAGCCTATCACTGCTTTAGATGAGGCAGATATGGTAGCTCTATTTAAGACTACACTGTTTATCTTTGCGAGCCAAAGTTTTCTCCTTGGTTGAGAAAAGACTTAGAGCAGAGAAATCTGCCTCATAGTTTTCTCTTGCAACACTGAAAAGGCTATTAGTATTTACTGTTTGCTGAGGTTAATCTTGTTTAAATTTGCATTAGACAATCCATTTAAAAAACAACTAAACGCTGATGATTACAATGTCTGCATTACATTAAAACTGTTAATTTGCGGCAGTAATAATTTAGGATTTTAATTATAAGCTTGAAAAGCAAATTTAGAAATGTAGCTGGCACAACTAATGTTAATTTGTCCTTTAGTGTTTATTGAAAGCAGTATATCCAATGTAATTACAGTGCATGTCAAATAACCTACTATTTTACTTTTAAAATATATGATCCCTTGATTTGCTTGATTAAAATGACTTACCATCTGCTAAGATTATTGTTGTGTCATTTTTTTGTGTGGGTTTTATATTACTTATCAACAAGAGTTTATCTAGAGCATTATTTTCATTGATTCCATAATAATTGTTCTGATGCTTATCCATTAAATTTTTCACCATGTTGTTCATCATTATTTTCTCTTTGCTCATTACATCAAGGGTCATGAAATGTCTATATCACTAAATGCTGCAAATGTTGGAAACCAGTGGTATGCTATTATAACAGACATGAAATCAATGCCAAGCATATACTCCCTGAGTTCTTTTCAGAGGAAACAAGCACTATTTTTCAAGCATTTTTACCTCTCAAATAATAATACTGTTTCCAACTAAATTTGTTCTGTACCAGCCTTCTTTTTTTCACTCCTTTATTACTGCTTTATAAGGTTCTAAACAAAAAAACAATGCTAATGCAATGTGTATTCAACTTTATGAAATTGCATTTTTTAATGTTCTTGGCTGTAGATGCAGTAGAATCTGTGCATGTAATTAGGCATTTCTGTGCTCCTGTAAAATCTCATTAGAACTTAAAAATGTAATTCATAGCACTTGTATGAACTCTTTTATTCTAAATTTTAGTTATTAAATTTTATAATTACTGACATGTCTATAAATAAAGCCTTTCCTTTATTTTAAACAAAATATGAATACATTCTAACAAATGTAAATCAGTAAACTTTAAAGAGCATCGAATACTTCCATTTAAAAATATGCTTTCCAATTTTTTTTTCTCATAAGCTTTTTCTATTGATAGTGGTTTTCCTTAATAGTTTTCAAAGTCAAAAAACAATTTATGGTTATTCATCTTATCCTCACACAAAAGAAATAGTTGCTGAAATCAATATAGTATTAATATTTTTATTTTTAAAACTGGATCAGTTTAGATAATTCATGAATGTTCTACATTCCTTGGAATGAGCTTTAATGAGACTTGATCATCAGTGGGTCATATAAAATTGAATATTTAAAGAAATCATGTAAACAATTATTTAAAAGATGAAATTAAAAACCAATAGCTGTTATGTGAAGTTGTTTAAAATAAACTTATATTTGGAGAAAAATAGCTTACATGAAAGATTAATACATGTTTTCAATGATTACATTATAAAAACAAAAATAAAAGAGACATAAATAGAGGTAAAGTAAATCTTATTTATTTTAAATGATGAAATCACTTTTTAGAAGACAGTACTATCCAACTATGCTAGTGATTGTGAGCTGAGCTGCTGCTGTTCAATTAGCTCCTCTAAAGAATGTGTTCTGGAAAAATTTAGTTTAGATTTGTCCTAGAAATATCAAGGGCTACCATTTATTACAAAATGAAATAACACTTTTGGAAAGCAACATGAGAGCTGCTACACACAGAAATAAGAGAATAGTCACAACAAATTTTAAGATGTGCTGCTATAATTTACGTTAAAAAGAAAGCTTAGTTTGCCAACTTTAATCTAGGAAGAGATTTCCCTCCCCCCGAAAACTCAAGTAGGCTTATTAAATACAGTAAGATTTTCCATGTATTCACCATTTATTTGACTACATGCACATACACACACAAACACATGCACATGGCATACACAAGCATACATTTTTTTCTTTTGGATTATTTAGCTTTAGTATAAAAGTAATAACAGTGGCGCTCATTATCATATGCATAATACTATTACATGTACTATGGAGAAGGCATGATTTTGGATAATTTAGGAATATTAACTCCAGCAATGGAAATAATCTTTCAAATTAGTTATTATTAGTTTCATTTTACATGTCAAGAAACTAAGATTTAAAGAGATTATGGGACTTGCCTATATCAAAATACTAGAGATCATGTTGGCTTAGTTTCAAATTCTGCATTTTCTCCATTCCCATAGGTTTTGGAGAACTATATTAAGTATAATCATAGTATTACAATTTTCAACTAGTTATTACGGTCATGTTTTCTAAGCTTAACTAAGATTCAGTTTAATTATTCATGTGAATATACTAAATAACAAATCGTTTATAGAAGCAAAAACATATTTTATCATTATTCTAAAAAGTACTAACATTCACAAACAATCTGCATTTCCAAATGCAGAAGTGAAAAAAATAAATATAAAATATATTTCAAAAACATCTTAAGACTAAAGGAACAGGATACTTAGGACTTCTTTTGAAGCATGATTGTGTACATATTGAATATGCTTATTACATGCTGTCCATGCTTGTGAAGTGGAAATTTTCACAATAATTGAAGCTAGACTTCAAACCCCCAAACCAAAAAACTTTTATAAACTATTTAAGTTTACTAAAGCATATTTGAAACTCTCTGCTAATATTAGTATAATAAACTCTATCCTGTTGGTATATACATTCATTATGAGAAAGCATAGGTGATAATTAGCACACATTTGCCTTAAGAGTAGCAAGGCTATTGGACGTTGTATAATATTCTGTCATGCAAATTAAATTTGGAGTTCAGACGTTAAAAAGAGGCATTTTGCAGGCACGGATCATCTCTTTGCAAGTTTATCATAAGAGACACTTTAAAGGAAAAAAATACATTTGACACAGGAAATTACATTTAACAAAAAGCATTTTTTAAAATGAGCATTAAAAAATTAGCAGGGAATGCATCATTCCCATCTTACACTCTAAGCATTTACTGCGGATGGACCTACAAATCACATTATCATCACTTTCCATACCTTCATCAAATGTCATAGCAACAGCTGCCCTAGTAACTCTGAGTATGCCTTAGGCTAAAGAAGACATCTGTTTACTGACAACCGCAGATCTAATGACAAATGGGAGACAGAGACGTCATTGCTTGGCAAGGTCAGAAGCCTTATCTATTTGTTAGTTTCAGTTGACACAGGAGTTTTTCTTCTTTTGATGGACAGACAAGAAAATGACTAAGATAAAAGCAGTTAATGATGATACTAATTCTTCTTCAATCAAAATTAAGTATGGTTTGGAAAGAAATACTACTCTTTTGTGATGGACAGGTATTTGCTGACACTTCTTTCACTTGGAGTTGACTTTCATTATATCTCAAAAATAGTCACAGATGTTTCTTTTAGTCTGATAAATGTAGAACTGGGACTACAGATTTCATTTATTTTGATATTTAAGAGTGGTCTTTTAATTTTAATTTAGTTTACTTTTTTCAAACTAAGAAAAAGAACAATATTTTTATATAGTCACTAAATGTGAACACTATTTTTAAGTTAAGATGATACATGTAAATATCAATTACTTTTATTTCTTAGTCACTTCCTTTATCATTTTTTAAATTTCAGAGTTTGATTTCTCTACAAAATCATCTTGAAGAATACTGTGCTACTTTTCATTACATTGTTCCCTCCCAAAATGGCAGAGACAGATGCTGTGCAAAGGAAAAGTTCCAGTGCTCAAAGAAAGATGCCAGAAGCCTTTCCACATGGAGTTTTGATTTTGTTAGGTTTTATCAAGCCAGCTTGAGATGACAGCCTTAAGTGAGAGTCTTGATGATAAAGGAAGATTACATAGAGCTCTCATAGAGATGTGTTTTATCTTTGACACCCCTTGTGTTATTTTTGTAATATTTCTTGGTTATTTTATGCTTTATTTACACGTTTCTACGTTCCTCCTATTGCTTTTTTTTTTCTTTTTGCTGGAGTCTCATATAATTAATAATATCTAATGATTATTGGTATTATCGAAAGTGATTAATTTGGAAATCTAAAGAGATTCCAATGAGTTTATTATATGCAGATGAACTTGCTAATTATGTGAATGTATAAATTTATTCTAAGAACATATTTTACTCCTTTTTAAATCTCAACATTTATCTATATATCCAATCCATAAAAAGCACTAATGTATGGGGAAAATTCTTAAAGTAAATGACTTTTAAAAAGTAAGGACAAAATCATTTCCTGTATTCCTTCCTTTCCAGCTATTCTCTTATGAATCACTTTAATTTAAATTTTCCTCTTGTTTACTCACTTTATTATTTTTAAATTTGTTATGCTTTTATTTTATTCAATATGCAATAGCCATAATATTATGAAAACTTATCTTCTCAGTAATAGAGTAATATTATTTTGAGGCTTATTTCATAATCAATATAATGCAAAATTTGTAGTAGGTTAATATTGATTCATTCAGTCCCTCATTTGATATACACTTATGCAGTTTCTACTGAATTCCGAATACAATATTAGGACCCGGAAATAGATTCAAGAGTGAGGAATAAAACTATCCACAACAATTTCAACATCTAATTTAAGAATTAAATTAAATAATTGAACAATATTTCATGTTTTGTTAAAATTTGATAATAAAGTAACTATAAAATAGTGATCGGTGCAAATTAACTTTAATCGAATGGTTTAAGATGGATTAATTTGTGCTCCCCCTTTTTAAAGACTTTACTGTTTCTCTCTATATAATATACTAATTTATTCTTTCACCTTATATACTTCATTTTAAAAAACTCTAAAAATGCTTGAAGTACTATTGCCTTTAACCTTTCTTTTTATGATCTTACTGTTTGTTCACTTTAAATATTCTAAATTTCTTTGTTTTCCCAAGGACAGCACTAAACTCATATAGTGTTAGGCGCCTATACTTAGACACACTTATTCTAATTCTTAAAATGTCAAGCACAAGATAAAATGGAAAAGTCAAGAGGTTTACTGACTAATTAAAAGTAAAGTAAATTCTTTCTTTTTTACTTTTCTTATTTTGAACATAAGACTTCTAATAATACTACCTATAATTTACTAGCTTATTTTAGAAAAATTAATATCAGTTTTTTCCATCTTCCACTGTAAAATGTAGGTTTGTTACCCACACCCCCATCCCCCACCCACCACCCCAACCCCCCCAGCAAGCACTTTACTAGTCTGTGTTGCTTGCCTGATGAAACAACCAAGATTTTCATCCATGAAAGAAGGTTGGGGAATCATTGCCCGCCGGGGGACAAATGTAGCTGTATGGGTTACAAACAATCCTCATTGCCAGCTTGCTTATGCATGATCTCTGAACCTCAAGGCAGGAAAAAGAAGCATGAAGCACACATTTGGAATAAGGTGTTGTCATGTTGTATCTGCATGAAACAAACTTGATCGTGTCACTGAAGAATAGAGTGAGAGGTTAGGTCAAGAAGATTTGAAGCGGTACATATGAAGTATGTGATAAAATATTCAGTAGTTACTCAAACCAAAAAAAGCAAAAGAGAAACAAGATACAGAACAGAGAATTCCAATAAAATAATAAGAGGATGGTAAATAATTAGATGGTAGATTTAAACCAGAATATATTAGTATTAGTTTACATGTAAATGGGCTAATACCCTAATGAATAGCAATCATTGTCAGACTGGAATACAAAACAAAACAAAAATAGCCATTTTGCTTACAGGAGACAAATGTTCAATATAAAAATGTATAACATGTGAAATCATAATGAGTGAAAAATTCAAGCACACAAACATAAAAATAAAGTGGTATATTTCTAATAATGTTAGAATAAGTATAATTTAAGGCAAAAAGCATTGCTAGAAATAAAGGAGATATGTCATAACAGTAAAAGGTCAACTCAACAGCAATATATAATAATATAAATAGTGTGTTCATAACAATACAAACTCAAAATAAATAAAACGAAATAATTGCACGGAGAAATAGACAAATTATTATTTGTACTGAGGGATTTTAAACATCTACCTCAGTAAGTGATAAACCAATCAGATTAACAATTGGTAATATTATGGGTTATTTGAATAATACTGTTAACACAAACAGATTATTTAGTTCTACTTAGGGATGTGCAATTTTCGAGATTATTTGGGTCATTTGACAAAATTGACTCTATGCTGGGCCCTCAAAAAATCTTAAGGATAATGAAAAGAAGGGACTCCATTCTCTGGAGTCATTGTTGAGGATGGATTTTACGTAATCTCTTTCCATTTTCATTTTCAAGTGGATATGTTGAAAATATCTTTACCTTCTTTTTAGTGGTTTTTCCCTTTTAAGAAAGCTTGATTCTTTAACTCTTTATAGTGAGAAATATGTACTAGCAAATATTAATCGAGACCAAATAAGAAATATTAAAATAATCTTATTAAGTCTATGAATACAAATAGAGAATATATCTAAATAAAAACATCTCCATATGAAAAGTCATCACATATTTTATAATAGTAATGCTTCCCAGAAATTAAATACCTTTTCTAGTCAGCTGTCTTCTCACAAGAGACTTTAACCTCTTCACTAATATAGAAATAAAAAATTTTTATTCTTCAGTTATAATAAAAATAAATATAAAATTTATATAAGAAATATCAACTACCAATTCTGTCTACATATATTTTGAAAAAAACTAAAGTTTTGTAAGCAAAAGATTGAATGTTATTATGATAATATTGTTAAAACATTCAAAGAAATTATTATGTTTAAATCTTCAGTAAATATTTTCAGAGTAGGAATTGTGTGAAACAAAATGGTGCAGGTTCCAGCTCTACTTTCCCTTTTTGGGAAATAAAATAAATAAATACACTACACTACACTACACTATACTATACTACACTACAATACAGTAAAATAATAAAATAATGTACAGTGACATAAAAATTACAATGTAAATCACTAACAAGCAGTCTTCAAAATAGTGTAAAAAGAAACCACTTTCAGATTCCAGAGTAATTTTCACTAACTATAACATTTATCAGACCATATTGAAAAAAATTAACCTACTCGTATATTACAATTATGTATTTTAATACTATACATATTACTGTATTACACAATAAAATGAGGTAAAGAGATTGTTCACCCAAACCGCACCCTCAATTTCCTGCTCAGAGGAGTAAAATTCTTGCAAACTTTATAGCTCTTCTATTCTGATTACTATTTACTAAGTACAGTTTCCAAAACTAACCTCACACTTTCCAAAACACACTCATACCCACCACACACACATACACACACACTTACTCACATATTTAGAAGGAATCATAAAATGAAGTGGGGAAATATTCTTAGGTAGGTAAGCAAATCAGGAATGTTTTAATGAGGATTTGAGGAAACATTTTGAAAATAAAGTAAAATAATAATAGTAATTTTTTTAAAAAAAAAAGGCAAATGACTGAAAGATAAAAATGAGGAAACAATAAGGAAAGTGTAATAAAAAGACTAACAAAATGGAGAAAATAAAGCAACGATTAGATTTTTAAAGAATCAGTCCACTAGACCCAAAATCTCAAATTGCAATTTCGCAAAAAGAATAAATTGAGATGAGAAAATTATTGAAGCAACAAGTCTAGGAAATTTCTCTGAATTGAAAGACAAATTGTCTGACTGTTAGGGTCACCTAGTTCCCAGTCACCTAATGAAAGTAGATCTATAACAAAGCGTGTTGTTCCACATTTTAGTTCACTGGAAACAAAGATTATACTTAAAGTTTTCTAGAGAAAGCATTAACATAAGTAAATATCAATGTCTCAAACACAAACCAAGATAACTAGAGATGAGGGAAGTAATACTTTAGCAGAAAAGGTCCTATTGTAGAAAAAGATTTCCCAACATTAATTCTATACTCGATTAAGTATGAGCCTAGAATAAAGACAACTTTATATAGGTGCTTTCTCAAATTTTTACCTTTATTCTTGAGATAGCCTCCATACAAACTAAGAATCAGGATACGAGATCCACTTAGCAGATTTTACGTGAGAGATATGAAGAGGTCATGTATCTGAAATTATTAAAAAGAGGTTAATAACTTCCAGTGGAGTACTAGGAGATGAATTAATGAAAAGTGCATAAAAGTTAAACAAATGAAAACATTAGATTGTTATTTACTCAAGGAAAGACAAAGTGATACAGAAAATGCAATTTTAGAATACTATATGTTTCACCTGAGATGACATATACCTAGTCGTCATTATATGAGCAATGAATACTGTCTGACCAAAATTAAGTGAACTAGTTTAGATGAAGGAGAAGAGAAAGTGTGTTATTATTCATCATGGATGGAAATATATGGCTGAGCCAAATTTTCATTTTTCATAATTTGAAATCAATGGGTCATGTTAAAACTGGAAAAATCAAGAACTTGTGGTACAAAAATGACACTAAGATATTATGTTAAATGCCTAACAAAAGACTGAAAGAAATCTTCAAAGTAATTACTTTTGTTTGCTGGTGAAACTGGAAAGAGAGGGAACAGAAGCTCCCCTTTCCACAATATAAAATTGTTTACTTTTTAAATTCTGTGTCTATATACTTGTTTTAAAAACACAATGACAAATTAAAAAGAAAATTAAGGGAATTAATAAAATTTAAAAAATTAATTTAATAATAGTCTGGTGTATAAATATACATAAAATATTGATTTCATACATGATAGCAAAGAGAAATTGAGACATGAGGATGAAAATAATCATACCACCACCAAAAATCAGTCTAGAGATTTAGAAATATCATTAAAGATACATGTGGACCATGCATTTAAAAATATCCTCTCAAATCTATAAGCGATACTATAAACTTAATTTGGAAATATGAAAAAAAAAAGAAAATTTTGAGTACTGTCCCTGAATTCGAATTATAATAGTCAAATAGTACGTAATCATCATTGCAATTCTACCCTTCTTTGCTACAGAAAAATCACATATACACCACACAAACAAAAGAAACTAGAAATAGTTATAACGATGGCCATCTGTACTGGAAATAATATGTACTTTGTGTTCTATTAATACAATTCTGTATTTTATAAACTAAAGCATTTTCATGTTTGATGTTATAAATCTTGGGAAAATTGAAGCAATTCCTATTGCAATAATGTGTTCAGATTCTTTTTGTCCATTGTATTGATATCAACTACACAATTAAAGATAAACTCTAAAACAGCTTATATTTCTCTTTAAATACAAAAAAATCTCAAGTGTTCAGGGAGACTCTTGCTATAACAAGAAGAAGCAAAAGAATATCTTCAGTGGATGCCTGGAGGTAAGAGAACTGTTAGTTTTACCTAAAGGGATAATTTAAAATATATCTGATATAAAAATTCCATTGCATTAGCTTGATTCACTGTTCCTTATTGATTTTAAAAATATTTTTATTTTTTCATTTGGTTTTCTAATAGGGATTGTGAGTATTCATAATTTTTATAGTCAATGGCCATAAAAATTATGGCATTTTTTTTATGTGAGGTGGAAATATAAATTATTTATTGGTTTGTTGCTTCTTACTTTTGTATTCATTTCTTAATATGTGAATTTCTTGCTCCATATATGTGATTTCTATTACCTAGCATAATGCAGCCATCACAAAATGTCATTTCAGATGATAAAGTTATGAAATGGTTACCAAAATAAATATACATGCACTTATGAAGAACATAAATAATGGATTTTTCCAGTGCAAATTTGGATGCTAGCAGTAGAATCCTCACATATTTATTTGTAGCTTCTTTTTTATTGTGTCCTAGAAGGTAAATATATCAGGAAATGTTTGGCATCACCATAGATATCAGTCTTAAAGTATAGTCCAATTCTAGGCATTATAACATCAGACAAATATCATATACTAAAATTTGATCATTTTTCAAATATGTGTTACTGTTTTCTCCTTATCTGGCAATTTGATTTCATTCCTTTTGACAGTTACCTATTATCCCTATATATAAGGTATTGTACTAAGGACTGAATGGGTATACATAGATCAACAAGACCCATTTTGTGACTTCCAATAGCTCACAGTCTAGTAGGTGACACTGATGATCACAAAAATAGCTCTAATGCAAAAAAAGTCAGGTTAAATATGGAAAAGCAGTACAAAATGCAATGAGGAAGCAGTAGAATGAGATCAATTTTTTCTAGAGGATCTGGGTAATCTGTGACGTTTTGATTGAGGTTGAAGTTTTTCAAATTTTAAATATTTTATTAAAAATTAGAGTTGGTGATGCTAGAAAATGCTAAAAAATAAGTAATACATCCTGTGTAGTGGTTATTAGCCATATGTAACTATTTAGTACTTGAAATAAAGCTTGAGTAACATGCTGAAGTGATACTGTTTTGTATATATAATAGGCTAACATTATATAATATAATATAGAAAAAATTAAAGTACATATATATTTGAATTCTAGCTATGCCACTTATAAAGAAAGTACTATGGACTTGGATCAGTCATTTAATCTTTATGAATTTGGTTTATTTTTCTGTAAAATGGGCAAAATAGTCCCAACTTTAAGTAGTTCATGAAAGAATAAAGGATATTGTATGTAAGCATCAAACGTGGGAAATATTCGATATGTAGATGCTGTTATTGTGACCACTTTAAAAGAGAGAATTTTGAAGATCTTATGGGTTAAGTGACTTACTCAAGGCAAAAGCTAGTGAGTGGTGCAGCAAGAAAATCCTAATGAGTCAGCACAGACTCCATACGCATTCTTTCAGGAAGATCACTTTGTGAATTCTCTCAGTGTGTGTAATAGTTTTTGAAACGTTAACCTTCCCTATCCTTATCTTTCTGAATTCCTGTTGCACGCCACCTCAGTGCTTGATCTCCTATGATGGCAATGCCTCCGTATTACAATAGATTACAATGCAGCCCTGGACTAAATTTCTCTACATTCAAGACCTATGGACCCTTCCACTCTGAAATTGGTTTAATATAGAGTGGGATTTTTGTTAAGGATTAGACATTCATGTCCCACATCAAAGTCTCAGTTAAATATATCAACATTTATGTTTGTGCATATGATAAAGATATCTTTGTATATGAAAACAAAAATACCTTTGTACTTTTCCATTAAAATTCTCAATGTTTTAAACTATCGTGTTATAACTGTGAAAGTGACAGAAGGAAGCTCTGTACCATTAGATCATTTGTCCAATTTTCCTTTGTAATATTTCTTTTTCTACATGAAGTTTTTAGTAACAGCGTTCATCTTATTTGGAATATAATCTGCTACCAATACCAAAGATCTTTCCCTGGTGTTTATTTCTAGACAGTTTCAGCTGTCCGACATAGTATAATTATACCACATTTCCCAAAATCTAGAAGACTTTTATTAAGTAGACACTATATTCTTTCCTTCTTGGATGCTATACTTCTTCAAAATTAACTCTTAAGTACCTATAATCGACAGACACGTTGAGTTGCAAAGATCCTACAAATATTGGATGGAAGTGATAATGTGTGCTTAATAATCTTGTTGATGGAGGTAAAGTGTACCAGGCCAAAATCTCTCGCATCTAAAATGCTCACAGGCAAAGGCTGCTGGGGTTACCTCCAGCCTGGCATTTGCATTTCCTTTCTGCTAGCTGAGCAGGTAAATTGAGTTATACAGGACAACCACGGGAAGTAGGATCTGATGCTTCCAATTCTCCCCAGAAGCCTGGTTGCATTACTTCAGAAATCTGCCTCTGAATACTATGATTGAGGGAGAGTGGCTGTGCATTGTTTACTGGAGATTTGAACACTAGCTAATAAACTCTTCTCAGCTGACAATGTTGTTCATGTTTGCCCCGTGGTGAGCTGAGAGAAAATTTTAAAGCGCCTCAAGCAAGCAGGTAGCAAAGCAAGTAGATGTTCCAGTTTAATATCTATTGGTAAGCTCCATACTATAACTCTGTTCTGAATAGCAATAACAAAGATTAAAGAACAAATGCCAGCAATGCAAAGCTCACATCAGAGGTGAAAGAAAGGCAAGTTGAGAAAATATAAACTTTAAAGATATTTAAATACTTCAATATATTGTTTCTATCTTGTGAGGCTGTAAGTACTTGGCAAACTCCAGGAAAACTGTCGGTTTGCTGATTTTTCTCACATTTGTCCCTTTCAAACAAGATTCACCTGAACTTAGAGTAAATGTATTCAAAAGTAGTATGATTTCAGAAAATCTTCAAAATATTAGCCTCACCTACAGATGGTCAATACAATTCCTAAGAACTCTTCACGTTCTAAGCCCTAAAAAAGCAACTATGTGGGAGAGAGACAACATTAGCCATTGCTGGCCTACATTCCTCAGTATGGGTATATGTCCCTTGTCTCCTGAGAACAGAGGCTCAGAGGGGCTGGGTGGAAGCAGGGGGCCTGACTGCAGGATGGAGACACTGGGAGAGAACAAAGAGCATGAGAGATAAGGCTGGGTGAACTGTAAAGAAAATATTGTCCTCGTTTATTTTTTTCTCTATAACATGGCTATTGGACAATTGAATGTGATTCCAAGTTGAGAGGGGGTACATTTGTAAGATGCACATTGGATTTCAGAGTACAAAAAATTAAAGTTAAAATATTTCATAAATAATTTTATATCGATTATATATTGAAATGACACATTTTAGATATATTAGATTAAATAAAACATCATTAGCAATAATTTTGCTTGTTTTTTTACTTTTTTTAATGTGGCTACCAGACAACTTAAAATTGCATTCACAGCTTGCATTTTATTTCCACTGTACAGTGGTACTCAAGTAAATTCTATGAGGTGATGGAAGCGCTCTGACTGACGAGAACAGAATTTAGTCTTTTCCTATCAATGGCCCTCACCATCTTTATGGTACTTATTTCTAAAGAAGTATTTCTAAAGGGAACCCGCTCCTAACAGGTAAGATAGCTAGAACAAGGAAAGTATCTTAATTCCCCTGGGAAGGAGATTTAGATTACCTCTTGAGGAATGAGGGTCGCAACAAGGAAGCCTGGCTTCATTTGGTTGAGGATCCCACCAGAGGGTGGAGGAACTCCTGCAGGTCGAGTGTTCACACAAAGGAGAATCCACACTGACATCTGTGAGAGCTCACTTGCTCTGACTGTCTATGTCTGTGACCAACGCAGCTCCTCAAAAAGGCACAGTGTAATAGGTAGCCCACACTTAAATCTAAAAGTGAACCTACAATTATTTTGCCTAAATATACATCATGCCTGATAGGTAGCAGTGTTCCGTGATTAACATTTCACTATACATCACTCAGCTTTTGCCTACTGAGCTATGTCTCAGTTTTTGTGGAGAAAGTTGTGTTTGATAACCCACTGGCTACTTCCTGATATCTAGGGCTGGAAATACCATCCCCAGGAGCTGTGAGGACCTGGCATTCTCACAAGCACTCCTTTTTCTGTGTTACTGAGCCTTATTTGCTCCCAAGAAGAATATGCAAGGGGAGCACTTGTTTCTCTAGAGAGGACACCAACACCAGAAGGCCAGCTACACTAATACGTCTCTTAATAGTCACACCCTAATCTTTTGAGGTCCTTTCTTTGCCATGCTACTAAAATAGTCATTCTGTTTACATCATTCCCCTGATTAAAAACAAACCATGTCCTTCTCTTACATTCAAGATTAGAAGAGTAGAGCATGAATGTTTCCATTATGATCTAGTCTCCACCTGCCTCGTCAAACTCAATCCCTGTTACTTTTTCCAATAACTCTGTTGCCTATCAAGTTTTCTAAAATGCTTAGCTCTTTCAAGCTTCTGTGTCTCTGAAAATGATGCTGTGTTTTTCTCCCATGCATTTCTTCTTTCCTCACTGCATTTGACTTGGTAAACTACTGTCAGCTGAGATACCCACCCTTCCAGGAAGCCCTCTTGGACTGCCAGTACCAGTCACCTCAGGCTTAATAGGTATCCATATTTGCTTCCACAACATCATGTACATATTATCATTATAGAATTGACCACTGTGTCAGATAAGTCTCTTTGCATGTCTATCCAAAGTGATTACCAGCTCTTGGAAGTAAAACACTCTGTTCAATATATTGCATCTTGATCACTTAGCACAGCACCCCATATATACCGAGTTCTCCATCAAAGTTGACTGAGAAGAAAAATTTAAAAGGATGTGCAAATGCTCTTCCCTGTAAACTCTGATCAGGCATTTAAATTAAATCAAGTGATATATACATTTGTTGAAGATTTACCCATTTTAAGCATGTTATTTTAATTGCTAAACATTGTTAACAAAATTGGTAACTCATTTTCTGTCAAGAAAAGACTATACATAAAATGGTTGATCTCAGAATGACACACATATGTAGAGAACTAAATATACAAACGAACCCTGACATCCAAAACAATCATAAAATAGCTATGTGTAGGAATACATGAATCACACTATATCAGTCCTTAAATGGCACTGCATTGGCAGAGAAATGTCATGAAATACACATTGTGCAATAAATGGAAAAAACTATGAACTCGTGTTTAGGCCTCTGATTTTAGCTCTTCACAAATCTACTTAACTTCTGTTTCTAATTTACTTTAGCTCATTTCTTTCTTCAGTTTCTATTTAAGCTACCCTTCTCCCAATATAGATCCATATGGTGCTGTCTCTAAGAAAACCTCAATAGTTCAGAGCAGCCAAGTGGCTTCCCTCCCAGACTTTGTAGTCCACTTAATACTTCATGCATACCCACCAGATGCTTACTCTTAGCTTTAAGAGGGTCGCTAAGAGGCAAATTCTTCAACTACTGCCTTATGTAACAACTGGCCATCTGTCCCACCATTGCACTAAGAGGCTACAGATTCAGTTTCTAGAAATTTCACATTCACAACATGCACATTCAGTAAAAGTTTCAAAGATGTTTAGATTAATCACATTCTGCCAAATGATGTTTACTAAAGATGTTTTGAGACTTAGTGATCAAATCACAATACAAAGCACACACACAAAAAAAATGATATTGCCATTCATGCATATACACAACCAAATATATAGTAATGACTTCCTAATATATACAATACACAATGTGTGTTTATAAATACTGACATAAAATCAGAATAGGTAAAACCATTATTGGATATCTGGCTTGACAGAGAAGATTTTTGTGTAAAATTCCCTATTTTTTTTCACTGGTATGTAAGGATTTTTAAAAAGTACTGGATGTGGATTTAGACCTCTTTCAGAAAGAAGCGATGTGTATTATGTTTGGAAACACATTAAAATAAAAACTAATGTTAAAAAGCATATCATTCTAATGAAACACCATAATTCTTCTAACCAAGAGTTTGAGATGGAGAGGATAATAATTTGAAATGACTAATATGGTGAAACCTGGCACATCTTGAACTTTATATTAAGCAATTCTCTTATTTAATCCACAAATACAAGATAAATATTGTTTTGTTCATTCTATGAATGAGAAAACTGAATTGCATAAGTCGCAAATCACTTGACTAAAGTCACAAGCTTTCAAAGCAAGTACTAAACTCTCAATTAGATAACTGATTTCCAGCACAAATTTTGAATGTCTCTCTCTCTCTCTTTTTTTTAAACAGCTTTATTTAGGTATAAATGATATCTAGGAAACTGCAAATATTTAAAGTATAAAATTTGATGTTCTGAAATAAATGCTCATTTGTAAAAACATCAGTATGATATAAAATTATGAATATACTAATTCCCCTCAAAAAAATTTGTCATGATATTTTGTAATTTCTCTGTCCCAACTTTTTGCACCAATACCCTTCATTTCCAGGCAACCACTGATCTACTTTCCATCATTATACACTTATAATGTATTAAAAATGGATTTCCTATAATTTTATATAAATGACATCAGTCACCAATTACTCTTTCTCATCTAACATCTTTCTCTAGCAAAATTATTTTGAAATTCGTCCATGTTGTGGTATGCACCAGTAGTTTATTCTTTTTCTTTTTAAAAATTTCTAGGCAGCATTCTAGTGCATAGATCAATTTGTTTACCTATTCATTCTCCTAATGAACATTTGGGTGATTTGTAATTTTGGGGTATTACAACTAAGATTTTATGAACATTTAGGTATACTGCTTTGTATGGACATAGGCTTATTTTCTCTTACTGAATCATATAGGAATGAAGTTGATGTAATGATAAGTATATGTATAGTATATGTATTACTTTTTAATAACTACCAAACTGTTCTACTTGTAAACAATTTTATCTGTTTGTTTCTGGCTTTCAAGTTTATTAAAATGAGATGAAAGCAATGGTCTTTCTTATTCTAAGTAGTTCCCATTACTGAGGCAAGAATCCTCTGTATCCTCTACCCAATGGCCAAGAAATCAGGAGGTTTTCCAGTCTGGAGGAAATAGACACTATTCTGTGTCCTTTGTATATTATAGGCACCTTTCCTCCTAATTTTCTGGGAGATTCTTATCCTTATCACATCTTTCGCTTGATATGTAAAAGGGCATTCTGAAAATCTCCAGATTTCTCTCTCTGTGTAGCAATCTCTCCTGGACTCTGTTCTATGAACTTCATTTTCCTTGGTTTCTGATGCTTAGCTCCATCTTCTCAACTTAGGGATTCTGCTTCTTGGCTCAGTTTCTCTATGCCATGGCCTGGAGACTGTTAAGGCTGTAAACTGGAACAATGTAGGACTCACCTTGTGTCCCATTTCTCAGGAACCATTGTCCTTCATTACCTGAAGTCCAGTATCTTGAAAGTGTTTTGAATTCATTTTGTCTAATTCTTGTTACTGTTTCAGTTTCTTTATTTCATCTTAGCTGGAAGTGAAAACCCAACCTCAATGTTCTTTCTTCTATACAACCAAATTAAAAATCAACAAGAGCGACATCAAAACTTACACCATAAAATTGTATTAGTTACTTCTGAATACAGTATTATGGGTGGGAGAGTTCTCTTCTACAGTGCATTTTCTTCCTTTAAATATAATTTATAATGATTGATGATGCATTATATTAATAAATAGGGAAAAATTAACTCTCTAATTTTTCTAGTTCATTTTTTTCAACAAATCAGATGCAAACATAACAGCAGATGTTTAGGGTGCATCGGTCATATTCCTTAGCCCTCACTACTACACACTTAACAATATTTACCATGAATCTATAACTCTTTCTGTGGCTGTTTTATTGGGCCATGGGGCATACTTAACTCATGCTGTAATTCAGGAATGATGAAGAATTTTTGGATAAATTCACTAGATTCCTTGCCTCTCTGTTGCCATAATGGTGACCTATGTTCCGTATGCTCTCACCAGTTCTCCAGTGGGGCCATGCTTTAATAGCCCACAGTGATAACTTGTTTAACAACATGGATTTTATTAACTTTTTCTCTTCCTTATTTCCCCTCCCTTCTCTCTTAACTGTGGTTTTCTAAGATCACTTCCTAAACGAACTATTCACACTAGAATATTGGTCTCAAGATAGTGTCCTGAAATTTTTTAAAAATTGCATCTGTATAGTATTCAGAACATGAGTAATAAAATGATAAAAACATGTTTTTATTCTACCTTTTTCCCTTAACATAAAATAATAATAAATTAGTTTTTTTCAATAGGTTAATAAAGTGTAAATATTAGTAGGCTGTATTAGAAAAGCATTAGTACATAATTCACCACTTCCGATGTTCCAGATTTTCTTGGGCTAAATCAGGAGGGGTGGGAAGTCACTCAGGCTGATGAATACCAGCCATTTCCAAGAGGGGGATTCCAAAGGCACTGTGGACATTGACATTCAGCTACCAATTGGAAAATTATCTTTATTTTAAATCTTTAAATTATTCTTTTATTGTGCCATTTATTTCTATTTGCCATTAGTGTTTGGATTCGGAAGCCACTTGTAAGGTGACCTACAATTTCTCATGCTTCTAAAGTTCCATCACTAATATTTCTAAGGAGAGCCATAGTGAATTAGAATTATTTTATTAATCAATGATGTCCTTGTTTTTCCTAGCAGTTGTCAAAAGTGATTTTGTATTTCTGAAATTATGCACCTATTCTTGCCCATTTTTTTTTTTCATGGAAAGTTAAACTTATTGCAGTTTTTTTCTATTGATTCCCTAAATCATTTTGATATATTTTTGGCACATTAAAAAAGAAAACATAGATAAACCAGAATATATCAAATATAAAAGCATTTAAATGTACAATCAAATAAAGTAAAAACATTTTCAATAAATTTTTTAATGCTATATTACATTTCTTCAAATTTGTAACACACATAAACACGCATAAATAGAACATAACTTCAGAGAAGGATATCTACCTGACTTCTAGTTAAAATTGCATTTATTTTAATAAAGATGCATTTTTTTAACTTTGAAAATCTTTATAGGCATGTAATTGTATCTCATCATTATAGTTCATATTTCCGTAATGAAAGATGATGTTGAACATAGTTTCATGTATTCTGGATGAAAATTCTTTGTCAGATATGTGTTTTGCAAATATTCTCTGTCTACAATATATCTTTTTATTCTTTTGACAATGCCTTTCTCACAAAATATTTTTTAATTTTACCAAATATATCATTTTTTTATGAATTATACTTATTGTATCATATCTAAAAACTCTTTGCCTAACCACTATTGACAAATATTTTCTTCTATGTCTTCTACTACAAGTTTTATATTTTTATATTTTACATTTATGAGTTAACATTTGTGTACAATGTGAAGTTCAAGTAGAGATTCAAATTTTTTTTTTTTAACATGTGGATATTCATTTGTTCCAATGGCATTTGTGGGAAGAGCTATTCTTTCTCCATTGAATTATGACTGCATATCTGTCAAAAATAAATTTGCTACATTTGTGTGGCTATCACCGGGGATTTTTTGCTGTCGTTGCAGTTGTTGTGTGTTTTTTAATTAAGGCTATTGCTAAGGCTTGAATCCCATCAACAAAAACCACATCTCCATGGATAGGGTCTAGGCATTTGTACCTTTTAACATATTCCAAGGTAATTCTGATATAAAGTGTGTGAAGAAGCATTACTAGGAAAATGAAGTTGTGAAGTAAAACAGAGGTCACTGTATCTTCTAGAGTATTTCCAATGAGTGCTGCCCAAATTAGTAGGGTTTATGCTTGTCAAATACGTGCACCGTCTCCATGTCTGTGTTAACTGGCTCTGTAACACACAGGTCTTTCTTCCTCTTAATTGCTTACAGGAGCAATTATCTCAACTGTCAAAGGTTAACAAAAGATTTTTTCTTAAAAGCATGTAAGAAAGCTTTTCCTTTCTTAACTATTAGCTAAGCTGACAATTTTATTCACAAGTAAATCACCTAACAGGAATGTTTTCAGATTAGTTTTTAGTTCGATAAGGGGATGTATTTCAGTAAAATGAAAGGACATGGAAAAATAATGACAGGAGAAAAATAAAGCTTTACGAAGTTACCACAATAAAGTCTTCCATCTCAAAATTGCCCAGTTTACCACAAGCTTTCAGAAATCTATTCTATTTTAGCATGAATGTAAATTTCACTTCATTTATAATTCTAATAATATTCACTTTGAAATTGGAATAAATACAATTGACTCATTCCCATCAAAAACAGAAAGAAGAAAAATCTTTTTTGTGTGTGTAGTTCTAATATTTTTCAGACCATTTCATAATCACAGCTAAGAAATTCATAGTGAATATGGCATGGTATCTATCCTAACTGTCTAGTTAAATGTTTGTGTTTAAAACTCATACATATATTTTGAATCAGACAAGCTTAATTCATATTGTACTAACATAAGTTAGTTATAAATATAAGTCTTGACTACTGTTCTGCTTCTTAGTAGATGCCCTTAAGAAAAGAAACCTTGTGCTTATAATTTAATGTTGTTGCTTTTTTTTTTTTTTTCAGTTGGAAACCATTGGGATTCAACAAACTTTTACTCCGTGAACAGAAATACATTATTCAAAAAAATCCCTTTGAAGCCTCTTGGGTAAAAATTATCATCTAAAAGTCTTTCTCTTGTTTGTAGTAAATATGTTGTCACAGACAATATATCAAATACAGCAGTAATTTCGCTATAAAAAGTACTACTACTGCATGATTATGAGACAAATTGAATTAACCAGGATTTTTTAAAGGAGTATGACTGCACTATATTATATCAAACATTGTATATTATTTGCTTATGGAAGCACTATTTGTTTTTTGATAATTAAAGGTGACATAGTTATAAAGGGAATCACCTTTAGGGATAGAATAAAACATATTTTAGAATGTTTCTGCACAGAGACTTTGTCACCTATATTTATATAAACGTATTGTTTCATCACTTTATAAATGTATATTACATTACAGTTTCCATAAGAATATCACTTGTCTGTGTAGCAGATAAATGACAATGACAATTATTAGGCCAATATCATTTGTCATAGATAACTACTCCACTTTCAAAGAAATAAAATGCTTTCTTGTGTAATATTTCATATATTTTGGCAAATTAGCAATGTTCTTATGAAGGAAAATGTCATTTCCCCCAATGTGTTGAAAGAAAGTAACAAAGGCATAAAGAGGTTAAGTCATTAAATATAAGTTCATATCTGAGGGCAAAGCCAACAAAGGTCCAGAATACTTTTCTTAAATTATTACTTTTAAATACTTATAAATTCATAGGAAGTTGTTATCTATATGGTGGTCCTACATATCCTTTTTACAATTTCTTTTAATAGCAATATCCTGCAAAGCTATAGTACAATAACAGTGGTGACAAATTAACATTGGTACAATATGCAGAACTTATTCAAATGTTGCCAGGTTTCTATGTACTTGTTTGTGTGTTGGGGGGGCGGTGTGCGCACACACATGTTGGGTATAGAAATGGGTAGTTTGTGCAATTTTATCTCATGTGTAGATTCATGTAACACCACCATAATCAAGATACAAAACTGTTTCTCTTCATATGACTCTCTCACACTAACTCTTCATTACCATCCATCAAACTCTGGCAACCACTAACATGTCCTCCATCTCTATAATTTTGTCATTTGAAAATGTTCTATAAATGCAATAACACAGTATGAGTCACATATACCTTTTGGATTAGCTTTTCATATTTATCATAATGTCCTTGAAAAAGTCATCTAGGTTGTTGTGTGTATCAATAGCTCATTCATTTTTATTGCTATATTTCGTGGTATGGGTGTACCACAGTTTGTTTATCCATTCACTGATTGAAATAAATTTTTGGTTGTTCTCAGCTTTTGACTATTATAAACAAAGCTGATCAGCACAAGATTTTGGGTGAACATTATTTTTTATTTCTCTGAGATAAATGCAAAAGTTTATTTGCTCAATTGTATTATAAACAAATGATTAGTTTTATAAGAGCATTTGTACAAGTAGACAGAAGTAGACAGTTCTGAGCAGGGTAGGATTGCACAGTGGTTAAAGATGTGTTCTCCGAGACCTGCATATCTTAGTTTTATACACAAATTTCACTATCTGCTACCCATGAGATCCTCATTGATAAAATGAGGATTATAATGATAATGAAGCCATTTCAATAAGATCATAGAATTAGTTAATTCATGCCAAGTTTTCAGAACCACATCTGATACACAATTGCCTTTCAATAAATGTTAGCTATTATTATGATTTACATGACTTTGGCTATCAGTAAGGTCAAACATTATGTTTGTCAGCTTGTTCAATTTCTTCTCTTGTATATTAAACGTTCATGCTTGAATATACTGATATTGTCTAATGATTTTTCTAACTGACTTGTTTTATTTTTATAGCCTTTTGAAAGCAAATACAATTGAATGTTCAACTTAATACTTAAATAAATAATTATTTATAATAATCAACAATAAACCTTAAAAATTCTTGGGAAGGTTATTATTATAAAAGTTACTATTTTTATGATTGGAAATGCTACTAAGCATATTTAAGGAGGGATTTAGCAAGCCAGCTAATATGAGGATGAAAAGTGTGGTGCCTAATTTTCCTTAAGTCTGCACAATTTAATGGCAATTTGTCAAAATTAACCAAACTTCTTTCTATTCAATACACTGGTGGTATTCAAATAATTTAAGTTATGGTTCCAGATAGAATATAAAAGGTGTGTTGAATATAAGGAAAAAGGAAACCTCAAAACCACCTTCAAAACATATTGAAACTTTAAAACATTTCAGAAATTTTAAAGAGTCCCAAGAGTAGAGAACAAAGTCTTGGGATAGAGTCTTAAAATGAACAGACAAGAGCACTCTCAGGCCATAATCCCTCAGGCTTAATATACTATGTGATTTGGCCTAAGGCACCATTTCCACTTTCTAGTTTGCTTAACTCCAGAGTGTTTAATAAAATACAATAAAGAGTAAATATTTGCTTTGGTGAGCTTATTTTTCTAACAGTTCCCAATGCATTCAGCTTATGTACATGATAAAACCTTTGTTACTATTAAATTAATATAAATTTGGGCTTTCTTATTTATTTAACACATACAGTGAATACCTACTGGTATTCAAGGTCCTTATCTGGTCACCAGGATCACAAGGTTGACCAAAAGAGACAAGGACTCTCCTTTAATGAGAATTAATCCATTGGGGATATTAACTATTTACTTATTAACAAGTAAATGACTGTGAGACATAATTTCAGGTAATGATATGGGTATTAGAGAATGAGGCAAGGACAGGAATGAGGAAAGTCAGATATATGTTATAGAAGATAATAAGGGAAGGCCTCTATAACCAAGTAATAAGAAAGAAAAAGCCCAGATAAACATGGTGAACAAGGTTGTAATAATTTATGAAAGAGATTTTCAGCCAAATGACAGAAAATTCTAAAGCCCTGAAGTTAGGTGAATGAGTGCACAACCTCAATAATGAAATTGCTCATGATAGAACAGGTGATTGTTTTAGTGCCTTCTGGCTGCTATAACAAAATTATCACAGAATGAGTGGCTTATAAACAACGGTTTTGTTTCTCACAGTTCTGGAAGTCAGAAGTCCAAAACTAAGTCATTGGTAGATTTGGTGTCTAGTGAGGACTCTCTTCCTGATTCATACATAGCTGTCTTCTCACTGTAACCTCATGTGCTGAGAGAGATGAAAGAAAGGAAAGAAAGAAAGAAAGAAAGAAAGAAAGAAAGAAAGAAAGAAAGAAAGAAAGAAAGAAAGAAAGAAAGAAAGAAAGAAAGAGAGAGAAAGAAAGAAAAGAGAAAGGAAGAAAAAGGAAGAGAAAGGAAGGAAGGAAGAAAGAAAGAGTTAAATTATAATTATAACACTTTTTCCTTTGTTGATTTCATTTCTCAATGACTGTAGGAACTGCCACCAAAGCACATGCATCTATTTTGATCTTGTTTACCCAGAAATGAGAAGGAAGAGGAAAGCTTATTCATTGGTACTGTTCAATTCTATAATGCTACTTTATGAAGATAAAGTGTATTTCATAAGTATTCACTAAAAACCTACCTATTAGTACCTAAAATGTGCCATGAAATGTTCAGACACTGGGAATATTTAATGATGATGATAGACAAAATTTCTGGAACTCACACTCTGGTAGGTGAAATAAATGATAACCCAAAATATCTAATATAGCATCAGGTAGTATTAGGAAGGGAAATTATATATGATTAAAGGTTAGAGAGTGACTGGAAACTGGGCTGCTTCTTTCAATACAAGTGTTACTTGAGTAAGAATTTTATTAAATCAATATACACAGAATAAATTTTAGGGTAAATATTAAAAGAACAATTGTAGAATTTTTTATAGAGTAGTGGCAATAAAAGGGAATAAATAAAAATTGGTCAATTAAATAGAAAATAGACCATTAAAAATAATCAAATAAAATAGCAAATAGAAAATGCAAAACAATATAATTAACCAAATCCAAATACAACAATCATCATAATGGTCGAATAACGATTTACAAGACCTAAATATTCAGATTGAACTAAAATAAAATCTAGGTTGTTCACAACAGTATCAAATAAATACATAGATATTAAAATGTTCAAATAAAAGTACAAAAATATGATTCTAGGAGAATAAAATGAATCTTGTAAATAATATTAATATTAGATAAAGTATACTTTAAGAAAAAAATTAATCTAAGGAATACGAGAGATATTACATAATGGTGAAATAAAAACTATAAAGGCTGACGACCACAGCACTTTGTGATCAATTAGATATGAGATGAAGTAAAAGGGGAATTTGAGGTTTATCATTTAGGTTATTGGGAGATTTCACTTGAAATAGGCAATCCAGAGGACTCAAACACCAAGATACTGGTGCCAACCCAAAAGTTTCCAGTGAGACACGTCTAAGTAACGCACCCAAACACCGCACGGAATTAGGAGTTAGCATTTCACATTCACAATTCCCAGAAGGCACTGTGCAGTCGTGTCAGGTTTCGCCCTTTACTTCCAATCTCCTCTGCCCTTATCTGTCACATAGAAAGGTCAAGAATAGAAGCTATGAAGTGGAAGAGAAGGCTAGTAAGCAAAAAGGAAGAAGCTACCTATGGGCTGCTTTTCCTCTGTGGGCTGCCACACCCATGTCAGTCTAGGAAGAATAAGAGTCACAATTTTTAATAATAATAAATAATTTTACATTAGTCAAGATTGAAGTACGTGATATGAACTCTTAATAACTGAGAGGGAACAGAGGAGTTTTAACTTTGTGAGAGTGACTGTAAAACCTATGCATCTTATCAGAGATGTCACCGAACAGAAGAAAATGAACAATGCCATAGAAAAGACGTAAAGGTAGGAGGATGTAGAAAAGGCAAAGGTTTTTATTTAGATTATGCTCTGTCAAATTCACTTAATAAAATGTTTTTAGTCCAAATAGTTGAAAGGTTTAAATAAATATTTGACTATTGAACTACGTTGATGGATGTTTTGTTTTATGAACTATGTTTCACAGGGCCAAATTATATAACACCAAATGTAGCAGCCTAACTGAACTTTCACACCTTTCACTTGCTCTCTATTAAAATAAAGAATATATTAGTCATGATGAGAGATATTAAATTTTTCAGTGGGTCTTTGGAAAATCATTTATTTATTAGACAAATATATCTTGAGTGCCTCGTAAGTTTAGACAAAGGCAGAGCCACTTAGGATACACTAGTAAGGTAAATGAATATCCTCCTTTCCCTCAGTGCAGTTATAGTATAGTAAATTCATCTACTAATGTCTACAAATGAATTTAACTCTGTACACTTACTGATTAATGCAGGCTAATCCAATTTTAGCAGTATTTTTTTGTTAGATATTTAACATGTTTGCTCATTTCAAAATACATCCAATGTATTTGCTCTTTTTTTTTAGATGAAAGAAGACAAATGTTGATTTAGTTGAGTCTCATAAACATAATATAAATGAGTCAGAGTTGAGATTTAGTAGCATCCTAACACAAGGAATCTTTAATCTCAACTGGATGCTCAATGAACTTAAGTCAATAAATTATGTGTCTAATAGTGAATCAAAGGAATAAATATATAGAACATGAAAAATGTCAAAAGAATTTTGTCAGTTTATGTGTCATTGGTTATTTGACTTTTGGTTTTAGGTGAAGAGAATCAGCCTTATAAAATGTAATATATTTTCTCTATACATACTTTTTACATTTTTTTCCCAAGAATACACTAGGTTGTATTTGTCTTACCCAAATAAAACTAGTTTAAAGGAACCAAAATTTAGACTACTAGGATTTGCCTCAGGAAGTAACAGAGATTCCCAAGGTTCTCCAGGCTCCATCTATTTGCTAACACCTGATTTTTCCAGCTGGTAGCCCAATGTCTACTGCGATCCTATGCCATATGTCTATAAAAATGTGCCACCTAGTAGGAGTGAAGCAGAGTTGCTAATGGACATATTAATAGTAGAGCAAATACAAACTTTTCCAGAAGTTCACAGAAAAATTCTGCTTGATCTCATTGGTGCAATTTAAGATACATGCTTTGAGTTATTCACCCTTTCAAGTGCTATAATTAATTAACCTTAGATATCCAGTGTTCTAAGAGGATTAAAATGTAGGGGCCAAGAGTAAAAGGTAGGCCCAAAGGGTAGATATCTTGAAATCAAGAATCCTTAGGTAAGAAAAAGGGAGGAATGGTAGCCCAGCACCAACAAATAATGTCTGCTATGGTCAGAAAATATAAAACTTCATTTAGTTTATTCACGATATATCTGACTTTGCCATTCATTTCAGTAGTCATGATAATTAAATTTCTAAAATAATAGGCAATGAATCCTCAAATCTATACATGTTAAAAATAATGTTTAAGTGATTTACACTAAAAGTTAAAAGATATAATATGACCTTTGGGGTCATCCTTTAGTCCTGACAATCTGTAAAGCCATATAATTAATTTTTTTTTTAATTTTAAAATTCTTCAAACTGAAAACTTTTAAAAAAACATTTCTTTTGCTACCATAATTTAACTTTATGATGTCTGTATATTGCTTCTTGCTCCTTCCTTCCTTCCTTCCTTCCTTCCTTCCTTCCTTCCTTCCTTCCTTCCTTCCTTCCTTCCTTCTCTCTCTCTCTCTCTCTCTCTTCTCTCTCTCATCAGAGTATTTGGCTTTTCCTCATTTGCACAATATTCTCCACATAGTCTCAAAACTAGAGAACATTTTCGTTACCCTTAACATGCATAAATATCAATCTTTAAGCTTCTGTTGATGAGTTCATGAAAAAATCAAAATTTATATAGATGTAGAAAGAATTCTAAACACAGAATAAAGAGCATATCAAATCAGCAATTTGCTGTTAGCATTTTTAAAATAATTACTTCTAAAATAAATTGTTTGGAAATATATTTAACACTAATATTACATATTTTTAAGGTTAAATGATAAAACAAGTACTTCAGAAAGGCATGGGGTTATGCTATATGAATATTATAAGAAAAAGGGACTTGTTATACCAACATTAAAACAACAAAAAGACTGAGAATTGCATTGCTCTCTCCCTCCTGCCCACATAAATGCCAAGTTTCCCTAGAGTCTAGATCAATATATGTCTCCAAATGGTAAAATCTTATGTCATGCTACATCTCATAGCCAACACCTCCTAGCTACATATTTAGTTACCAATTATAAATTTGTTGGTTTTCACAAACCCCTCCTCCAGTAGGTTTTACATTTAAATTATAATTTTGTGTTTTATTCATTTTTAATCCAGCAAATATTTATCATTGTCCATTATGCAGAAACATATGGTATTGGAAGAGCTGTATAAACCTGAGTATGACATTTTTTTCTGCAGTTTCTTCAGCTGCTAAGTAAGAATATTTCTTATACACTATTTTATGGTTCAAATTCAATTAGTGCAATAACAAGTGTTCACTAAATAATATTTACCATTATCACTATTGCTATTACTGAGTAGATGACACTGTATATAAATGAAGAAAACAAATGAAGATCTTTGTGATAGTAGGTTGTTCCCACAGGATGCTAGTGAGCCAAGAAGGGATAAATGGTGTACATTCTCTCCGATCTCAGAAAATTCTGATGCTTAGCAGATCTCTATTCCTCATTGCTGCTTTACATTTGTCTCGGTTAAAAACAAAACAAAACAAAACAACAACAACAACAACAAAACAATAATATAATGCATTTATTAGTACAAATTAAGTATGATAGGAGAAACAAAGCTATAGTGAAAGTAAGTGTTCTCTATACTATACCTATGATATGTGTATTTATACATATATTTTTATTCTAATTACTTAAATTAGATGACCACCGTGTGAGAGAAAATTATACACACACACACACACACTTCACTAAACAAGTTACACAAGACAGACAACTTTAGACAATAGCCAAATGCCACAGATGACACTGTTTCCATCTTCAACCATGAGAGCAAAAGGCAAGTGGAATCTCTATAATATCAGACTAGACAAGGAGTTCTTAGTCTTGATAGCAGGAAAAACAAAACAAAACAAAACAAGCTATCGAGCAGGAGAAAACATTTGCAAGCCACTTATCTAATAAAGAATATGCAATAGAATATAAAAAGAATTCTCAAAACTCAATAAAAAAGCAAACAATCCAATTAGAACAAGGTAAAAGTCATGAAGAGACATTTCAATGAAGAAGATATACAGATGGCAAATGAGAACATGAAAAGATGTTCAACATCATTAGCTGTTAGGGAAATGTGAATTAAAATCACAATAAGATATCACTACACACCTATTGGAATGGCTAATGCAAAAAATTTTTAAAAATGAGGACAATGCCAAATGATGAGAATGGAGAGAAACTGAGTCACTTATACATTGCTGGTGAATATGGTAAATATTTCTGCACACTCTGGGAAACATATATACACATATTTATAAATGAAATGGCTAAAGAAAAATGCCAAAAAAGTATATTAAGCAGCTCAAAGAAATGTATTCAGCAGTTGTGTAATATGGACTGTTTGTGGCAGAGAAGTTAAAAATATTAATAAAGTGCTTTAACTTAATGTAGAAATTTAGAAAAGGTGTCAAACCGTGGCAAAATCTTGGGTTCAAGTTCAGGGTACTCCTTGGATCAGCAGCATCAGTTGTTAGAGTTCATGTTAGAAACATAATTCTCCCTCAGACCTGAATCAAACGGTCTGGGGGTGGGGCCCTCAAATCTGTTTCAACAAGTGATCTTGATGGCCACTTAAGTTAGAAAATGGCTGTGCTAGAGAAAATTGAGAGATTGTCTGTCGATACACATTAATAAATCTTTTAAATTGATATGTGAGACATCCAATACCCAGTACCACTCACTTCTCAATTACCAGGAGCCAGGCACTACACCACATTGCTGAGTCTGTGTTTCTTATTCTGTCAGTCTCATCTATTTCACTCAATGCCTTTGGATTTCCAATGGAATTCTAAATTTCTTTTTACTTCATTCTTAATGACAAATTAAATCTCCGTCATATAGCCTTTCAATTAAAAGCAATCAAAATGACCTATCAAGGTGTTCTGCTTAATAAAAGATATTCTCCATTCTAAGGAATTTTATCATCTGTTTTAAATGTGTGTGTGTGTGTGTGTGTGTATATATATATATATATATATATATATATATATATATATTATTATTTATTTATCACTGCTACTTGCTTTTCTCTCTGGGATGTGAGCTACTCTAGGGTAGACACTGTTTTTGTTCATTTTTCTAAATTATTGGTGTCTCACAATGTTTTCCATATAGCAGGTAACATTTTCTATTGAAATGATAAATTAATGCTCCAATGATGAGGGTCTGAAATAGAAATTTGTTATTTTGTACAAGTTTCTGATGACACTCATTTATTCACATATATGTCAGCACCGCATTTACCTTTTTGTCAAAATAAATCAAATATTTACTTATTTATTGGCTGTTTTCCTCCATGGAATACAAATTCAAAGAGGACATAAATGTTGTCTATATGGTTTTCTATTATATTCCTAGGGCTTAGTAGGTAACAGTTAATAATTTTTCAATATTTGCAAGTGGAAACTTTATGACTAAAATGAATAAATAAACTTGAAAATAAATAAATAAATTTTAAATAAATCTGATCCTATGCTTGTCATAAATACACACGTCCTAGACTGTAGTACTTGAAATGTTATTTGTAGTACTGCATATTTTATTTACTTCCAGAAATACTTCAACTTATTAATATAATAAAAAATAGGTTATAATACCCAATGAAACTTTCTAATTTGAGCAAGTCAAGTTCAATTTTTCACCAATTACTTGTCTTTTTCCCTTGTTGTTAATTCTCTTTTATCCCTTGGGTTTATCTAAATATTTGGTTGATTCTCCAATAATTTTCAGATTTTTTTAACATTTCTGGGAAATAACTGAAATATTCTCCATATTTCATATAAATCTCAATAATTTTATTATTATTTCTGACAGCAGTACTATTAGTTGTAGTATTTCTTTTCAATTTCTTTCGGAGAATTCTCACCAACATCTATAAACAAATTATTACTTCCAAAGCTCAAATTATCTAAGTATCCAGACCTGAAAAAAATTATTAAAATGCTCTTATTTTATTTTATTTTTTTTTGTCCAGAAGCCCGAAACCTTTGTGAATCATGGTTTAATCAGACAGAAGTTCCCACCACCTCACTGGGTATAAGAAATATGAAGACTGCTCACATAGAAATGACCACAAGCCAAGATTTTATATTTACACCTCTGATATCTTCTCTATGGCTAGTTATGCTTATTTTGTCTCCATGGTTGCCTCCAGTTTCTGTCAGTGTAACAGGCAGTGAAAGGGGATAGAACAAAAAAATCTACAGGCATATGCCAGCAGAATCTTTTTTTGTGTGTGTAAAACAATAGCTTACAGCGACTCCAACTTGTTAAATTCTGCTTATAACCCATTGGCCAGAACTGGGCAATATAATTATTCCTAGCTTTAAGCAAGTCTGGAAGAAGGTATGTCATATTGACAACACATACTGTCCTTTTGAAGAAAACTAGGTTTCTCTTAGAAAAGTAGAAAGTAGGTAACCACTATCTATAGAGGTCAGCCAAAAAGAGATTCCCTTAATGTAACTAATAAATAATACAGATAATTAAATTTTTGATGAAATTCTTGTATAAATACAAGCTTCTCTCTTTACAAAAAAAAAAAAAAAAATCCTTCACCTAGACCACATAACCACATTTTCGTTTTATCAATATTAGTGAACTTCACCTTAGACAGTTTATTATGTCAATTTCATAGAATGATAAGATCCCCCAAAAAACAATTTAAAAATAAAAATTAGAGTGCCAAAAGAATCTCAAAGTCAGCCCATATTATTTTATTAGCCTTTCATGGTAGCGTTTATGAATTCGTGTTACCATAAAAAATTTGCAAGTTCTGATTTTATAGAGCCTCAGTTTTTTTCTCCGTCATAGTTCTCAGGCAGTTTTAGGCTCTTTGGAGAGACATTGTAAACATCAAGATATGAATATAGTTAAAGTATTGGTGCTGCTTTTCTGTAATTTTGCAAGCACTTGCTGATGTCAGTCCCATAGTTCAGTGTGCCCAAGCATAAATTGTGGCAACAATTTTATATTCCCAAGAGAGTTTGCTTTTTGACATTCAGCAGAGTCCAACAAAATATTTGTCTAAGAACTGGCACATGAAGGAGTGGGAAGAGAATAAAGTGAGTCTTTTACTTCCCTGGTTGGAATTAGGGTCCAGTTCAATTAGTGAGTCTTCCTAAAAGCAAAAATTTTGAGTGTTAATTTTATTTGTATTGCTCAGTATAGATATATTCTCCTTTTTGTGTTAGTTTATTATTTTTATACAGGAAAAAATCATCTAATTAAATATTATGCTTGCAATTATTTTTATCTTAGAAAGAGTATCAATATATTTTAATCACTTAGTGAAATAGTTGTCTTTCCAATACATGAAATCATGCAAAATTAATTTGACTTGGAAGTTCAGCATATTATTGTTTGTTCCTTAACAAGTGTTCATTTTATTTTCTTTATTACACTATTGTTATTTAATTTAAAATATTTCATGCAGGATAGCAAACCGTGCACCTAGAAATAGAAAGTTGATGCATGTAAACGATGTGCACTTGATATGGTAACACCCAAATAACCTAGAGGCCATATAAGTTAATCTAGATAATATGATAATCGGTTCATAAATTATGTATACCTAAGCCTTTTTCACGTTAGGCATTTTCATGATGTCCAAAATATCATAAAACTTAGCACACTCAAACAATAGGTTATATCATCTTAATAGCTCATAAGAACCACTGTAAACATAGTCTTATCGATTATGCATAGTTGACTATTAACAATAAAAAAATTTAAAGGATTTTCCCCCAGATGTATAAACATACTTTGTGTTTCTAACTTCAATCTCTTACTTGCAGATGTCCCTGTGTATTTTTTGCTCAAGGTAAGAAGAAGTTATTCTCACAAAGAAGAGAGAAACAAATATTTGGCCCTATATTCTCTATACTAATAGAACACTAGGCTGGGAAAAGATAAAGCCAGTTTTAAAGATACACAGCAAATGAGGCTTTGGTGAATGGAGCTGATACAATGATAGCAACACTGGTCAAAATTTTTAATGATATTGCCTATGCAGAAGGTCATGCACCAAAAAAAAATCAGGAAACTCACATGAAATGTACCATCTCATAGCTATGGCATAAATGTAGTGAGTAAATGACAGGGAAAATCTTCTTTTTTTGGCTGTGAATATTTTATAATAATGATTACTAGATTTTTAATCAATTGGTCTTTGGTGGTTTAAAATTACTAGTCACTAAGAATCTGACTAGTTGTCTCTTTTCTCCATTAAATGTATCTCCTAAGACTCTTCAAAGAAAATAAAAACAAACATCGATTTATACAAAGCTAATTTTCAGTGACAAATGTAGTAATTATAGAAGTGAATAGAGTCAGAGGAAATAAGAAAGAATCTTGAAATAACCCATTGAAATTTTAAACAGTAATAAAGCTTATACCTGAAACCTCCCTGTGAATGAAAAGTTATTATCTTATTAGGGAGACTTTCATTGTTTCATAAACTGAAGTGTGACAAAATTCTTTATTTAGACAGTAATTCTTTCAATAATTGCTAATTGTGCATTTACTATGTAGTAAGAACTGAAATGTAGTCTCTAATTTGATAACTAATTTTTAGTCCTGTTCTTTGAAACATTGTATTAGAGCAAAGGTATTTCTTAAAGCTTCTGCAGAGAAAACTGTATATTTGAAATTAGTCATCATAATTTCTTCTTCAAAAATATTCTTTCTTCCAAGTTAACATCAAATACTTTCAGTTATTTTCCTATGAAATGCTATCTTTACCCATCAACTTCATGTTCACATATCAAGCCCAGTATTTCAGATATTTATATTTGACATTCCAAAAAGAGATCTATGCTTTTTATAGTATACTCAATCTCTACTAAAGCAACATATGTTTTTCTTTTTAGCAGCCTCTTGGCATTATTGGTGATTACTGAGTTATGGCCAAGTCAGATCTTATAACCATGAACTACTGTCTGCACTATCCACTATTTTGCTTTTTTTCCCCTCTTTTTGAAACCCAAGATGTGACTTGAGATTCATCCTTGTCAAATTTTATATTCTTGGTATTCATCCAGCATTCCAGTCTTTCAAGATAACCTCAATCTCAATCTTGTCATTAACCGTTATATTGCTTATTTCATCCAGTTTTTAATCATCTCAAATTTAGAAAGTGACACATTCAGCCTTGTTTATAATTTGCACTCTGTCTTTTCTTTACAGCTGGGGCCAATTGATCCATGTTAGTAAGCACAGACTATTGCCTAATTTCAAGAGTATCTTTCCCAAACATGAAGTAAGTAAACAACTTCAGCCTCACTTATGACAAAAATCTTCCACAGTATCATATAGATATGATATAGACATGAAGATTAAATTTTGATGTTATTACACAAATTTTATTGTGATTAATATCTGCAGTTAAATTGTAATGGACAGGAAAAAAGAAATCATAAAGTATTTTCATGTGGAATTATAGATATTCAATGCAAATAAAATATTATTTTCAAAACTATAATATTTATTGATAAAAAAGTAACAAAAAATCAGCCTAGATACATAGGATCACAAAAGGAGTACACACTTAAGCAAAAAAAGGATTAATTCTACATTTGTGATTTTTAAGTATTCTCACCATCTATCATCAAGTCACTAATGTAACATTTTGGAGGGAACAAGAGACAGATACTGGATGCAAGCAACTGGCTTTTTTTTTTTTGAAATAAACATTTTATTCACTAATTGTAGAATTTTCTGTAAGGTTCCCTTATTTTAAGTTTTAACACACAAATCCCAGATTCGTGGAACTGAGAGCTATGGTTTGATATGATCTGATTTCATAATTTCTTGTACACCTATAAACATCTAACAAAGTTCTATATTACTTTACTTTGATAGATTCTAAAACAGTTTCATGATTTTATTGATATCTAAAGAATAGTAGGTTATATACTCACATTGTCATATACTGTAAAAGTAGTTTAACAAGTGTTTAGGGGATATTGCAAATTCCTACGACTGGAGAGACTTTATGGATAACTATCTAAAGTATCCTAGAAATTAAAGATAAAAATTGTAGGCACATTTTAAGTGACCCATTCTGATATTTGATGAGTAAATATTATTAATTTCTGTCTACTTGCTATATTCAGTCTTAAATGTAGAAAATTCCACATGAATTTATTTTATAGTGCGTGAAGAAAGTATAATAATTATATAGACCAAAAAGAGTTTTATTTTTTAAATTTTGTTTCTTATTCTATAATTTTCAGCACATAGTTCTCTAAAATGTTAAATTATTCTGGTTGTTATTTAATAATCTGATTTTTTTTAGATAGTAGAAATTATTATATTGGATCCTTAGAAAATATTTACTCAACTTAGTACAAATTATCTTTTTCTTTGTTTTATAACAATAATATTTCTAATGTTCATTCATTAATATTTGACATCACATTTAATTTTTTACCACCTAAATTAAGGCACAGTGTATATAATGGGAGAAACATATTTGCTAATGAATTTTGGGTAATTGTGATGTTTGTTACACGGACTTTTTAAAAGATGACTGTCAAATCATTAAAATTCTTACCAATTAACTACCAATAAACTAAAAAAAATTCTTAGCCTTTTTGTTAAGACTTTTCGTTTTATTAAATTTTATTTAAGTTTTTTTACATACCAGCACTAAAAACAATGTTAAAATGTAGAGGCAAATTTTTGATGTGTTAAACTGCAACTTTATCCTCAAACTACTCTGTAAGCAAAGTGCATGTATGCAGGTGTATAAAAATCTCCAGTACGTTTATTAAAAATAATATTGAAAAGAATCCAAAACATTGAGATTTTTTTCTAAAGAAAAATAAAATAAAAATTTACCACTAGGGGTTATATTCTGAAATTATTCCAGCAAAATAAATTTTTCAATGAAAATATTTTGAATTAAACAGCTACTATTAGAAAAATAATGGGATTTACATTTCGCTTTTACCTCTCAATGATTTTTTTTTGCCAATTATTACCTTTAATATTCATATAAGTAAAATAAATTATTTTCAAAGAGTTGTAATGCAATAAAATAAAAACATTAATTTTCTGTGAAAAATAAACAGAAAGAATTTTTTACTTATGGATACAATTTTAAAGCAGAAAAGGAAGGAGAAAAGTAAATTGGGATTTTCACTTTTGGGTCATAAATGGAATGATTATTAATATTTTCCACAAAGATGTCAACCTACTTGAAAAACACTAGATATTTCTACTGTCTTCCTATTAATCATTAAATTCGTTGCTGAACAATTCCCAAGAAACATGTGAGGTGGCTTACAAAATAAAACATGTATAGTAAGGTGAACATTTAGAAATTGAAAACCTGGTCCAAAGGAAAAAAGGCAAGCATGCGAAATTATGTTTATATCTTTTTGTTTGTATAGGAAGGTCAAATCTGCAACAAAAGTCATTAGAAGGGTGGATGACTGACAACTACACAAGATGTGAATGGAGAATGATGAGAAATGAATATCCACTTTCTCTTGTTCTGGACAGCTAGAACCCTTCAGCCATTAAGCTACTCTTAACACTAGGGAGCACACTTTCCCCAAGAATTATCCTGGCAAGTATGACAAGACGCATCCCTCCTGCAAATAAGCATCAGGCAGGGTGCCAGCCCATGCCCTGCTGCATAGAATGACAAGGCACACAGCTATGACAGTGCTAATGGTAAACAATGACAGTTCTGTCAGGAATCTAAGAGGCTTTTCATACTTCTGCATGTGTCGAAAAAGAAGCAGAGTTATTTTATTTGTGGCATAAAAAAATGACGGCATGAACTCTTCACCCCTTTTTTTCCTTTAAACAAATCAAAATTAGAAGAGTGTTAGCAGCTTTATGATGGTGGGAATGGAAAGCAGGAGGCTATAGAAATTTGGAAATTAGAAGAAATTTCCTTAGGTAAAAATACAAACAGAATACTCATTGGTTAAATTTTTAAGACTTAAATGACTTTAGTCATTTTAAGACTTCCAGATCATTTAAGATTTTAATGATCTTATTATAATGTTCTTTCTTATTATTAAAAGCATGTAAAAGTCATCTAAACAGGGTACAGAAATAACAGGCACAGACCAGAGGATCTCTGAAGGGATACATCTTCTCTAAACTTAGACAATTCATATTCTGATGAGAAATCCATAGAAGGGAAGACACGATGTTCTTTGAATCTTCCACAATGATATATACATCATATATTTATACGAGTTTATTCAAAATCTTATTATATATCTAACGTACATAAAACATTGCCTAAACTTTTTGAGAGATAAAGAGAATGAGGCAATAATCTTTGCTTCTGAACAGCTGACCACTTTTCAGGAAAAAAAAAAAAAAACATGAACATGCGCATAGCACGGGATGTAAAAAGATGAAATACAATCAAGCATTATATATCAAGTGCAAAGTGATATGTAAATAATATACCTAATTTGTGGAAAAGGTCATGCTAGCTATTGTGAAAATAAGGTGAAAAACATATGAACCCTTACTGTAAGAATCTTATAGTTTAATAAAAAATAAGACAATTATAGGTATATTTTTATTTAAAAGGAAAAAAAAATCACAATATCACCAATGACACAGCAAGAGAAAAAGAGTGATAATATTGATATAAATAATAACAAGTTGCTTAAAACTCTGAATTTTAAAAAAATTATTTTGTGTCTTCTAAACAATGGATTTATAGAAAAGGAAAATAAAGCTTAGAGAGATAGCTAACAAATCATAAAGATTCAAACACATCTATTCAAACACAAAATCTATTTTTTACCACCAAATAATTATTTGCTCAAGTGACCCTCTTCATTTTTTCTAAAATCTTATTTCTATTTTCTGGTAGAAAGCTTCCTTGATTGCGGTTATGGTGGAAGCAAATTATAGTGGACCCCTGTTCTTCTGGATGTAAGGGTAGAAGTATGACACAGGCCTCCAAGACACCTTAATCTGCCCAGAAATATACAGAAATCCTAAGCCAAATCGGTGACATTTCTTCCTTGTAGTTTTTTTGTATAACTGTTGGTAGAAGGCTCGACTCTCTTTCCTCCTGGATTTCTATTTTTGATAACATAATCTGTTGCCTCCTGAAGCCATGTTCTCCCTCCACTTGCTGTATAAAAGATCTAGCCATGGTTAAAGGGAGAGTGGCAGGAATTCAGTGATGTGGAGCCCACAACTCAATCCATTCTTTCTTGAGACTTGGTTCACCTAGATATTTTCCAGTAAGTTAATCTGAGTTGAGTTTCTGTCATTTTCAACCTAAAAAACTTAAATAATGCATTTAACATTTGGACAATGAAAAATATAAGAAATGTAACATTTATGATAGAATTTAAAGTATAAATAGTATTACAAGGAGGATCATTACAAGAGAAAAAGGATTCATTGTACGTAAGTAGAAAATTACAAGGCCAGATAAATGTTATGCATCAGATTGACCGTATATCTCAATGTGCCTGGGAGAGATTTGATTTGTGCTTTTTATTATTTGTTTTTATAGTAAATTACATGATATAGTCACTCTACTTAATTTTACAACTAAAGGAAAAAATGTATAACTAATATGTATAATTTAAAATTTAAGTTTGAGTAAGATTATAAGGTCCTTTTAGATATTTACAAATATTTAAATATTATATTAAGAATCTAAGTAGTGGGTGAATTAGAGGAGGGGCATGGCCATAACTTAAAAAAAAAAAAATCATAGCTAACCATGTTAAATTTGGATTGAGATATAAAATTTTAATTATATACATATTAGTATAGTCTATGTGAGAAATGATTAAGCTCTGAAAAATAGTTACACAAAAAGGTGATTTTTAAATTTAGGGTATTAAACAGTGTAGGCCATCTATTTAGATTAGAACACCAACAGCTAGAAATATAGAGTCAAGCTATTCTTTTCTCCATCATGGAAAGAGGGTTAAAGAACTGGAAAAAGGTTTACAACATTGTTAAATGGTCATATATAAAAAAAATGTTTATATTCAGCAAATAGAAGCATAAACTCTATATAGTTTATACTAACTCACAGAAATTAGTGAAGGCCACAGTTTTCTGGGGAGTAGGTTAATTTTTAGACACATTATATTCTTAGCTTATGGCAACAAAACACAACTACTTTTAAAATGTACCAGCTCTTTTATCTGATCTTTTTGCCTTTTTTAATTCAAATTGATCTCAGGCCTGAATGGAGCTACTCCCAAATCTTTAGCTGGGTAGGATTGGAGAAAGCAGAAATTGACATGGCAAGAAACCTATGGAAATAGAACTAATGGAATGTAGGCCAGCAATGGCATATAAAGCTCAAAAGAAGACAAGTTGTGGAAACTGATTCTAGTTCTAAGTTCTAGATAATACATGTTAATTTTTTCAAAACACATGGGAAGGAGAACATACAGTATTATAAGGGAAATGCTAGAAAAAATCATGAGGTCAGCGATATACTTTTAAGTTTGAGATAATGGCCAAATATTTTAGCAGAGTTTTTCATAATTTACTTCATAGGTAAATACAAAACTGAAGAAAATGAGGCTCTATACAAAATAAAAGAAATGTATTATTTTCATTAAGAAAGAAAAGCTGACATCAAGTCTTTGTGGAAAGACCTACATTTCTAAGTTGTGAGGAAAGGGAAGAAGCAGTTTCACAGAGACTAAGGGAACCAGAAGATTTGCTCTCTTCAAATAATTGGAGAAATACCTTTAAAGAAAAAGGTATTTAATTATGTCAACTGGTCTTACAAGGTACAGGGGGTAAAATAAATTTCATAATTATAAGATAATGTTTGAATAAAACCAATTTCAGTAAAATAAATACATTGATAAAAAGAAATGGATATAAAAGGGCATTGGGCGATAATGAAAATAGTAAGGCAGTCCACCTAAGAAAGAAGTTTAATGGTAAAAGGAAGTAGAAAGTAGGATAATAACTTAAGGCAGGAGAAAGACAGAGGAAATCTTTGTGGAGTAACTTAGTATGGTTTAAGCTGTGTTGCTTAAGTGTTGATTTAATCCAAAACCAGCAGACGTTTAACATATACATTTGTGGTTCATGCAAAGTATTGAGGAAGTTGGTTAACTCCCCAGGGCAACTCTCTTCCATGAAGTGACTGACTCAATGATGCAGACTGCTTCAAATACTATCATATCATGTGACTTCCAAGATCATTATGCAACGTAAGGAAGCTCATAGAGAACTTACCTTGCTCTTCTCTGCTTTAGCTTAGAAACAAGACACAACTCTTTATCAACAATTTGCCAAAATTAACCACATTGATACAGCTACCTACAAGCAGCTAGGAAAGAGAGGAGGCAAGAAAATGGTTCTTGAGCAACAAATGGCCACATTAGTATTTGAAAGAAAATATTCAAATGAGGGGAGAGTAACATTAGATGCAAGAAAACATACAATATAACACAAGTGCTATTTCTTTAAGAAATAAGAGAATTTTTACACAAAAATACTTGCTCAAAGTTATGGATTATTTAGACATCAAATTCTATTGCTCACCACAAAAATCAGTCTCTTATTTCTTCTGTGTAGTAAATGCCTCTTCTACGAAATTCAGCTGCAAAATTCTGTAATTTATAGACATTTACTGCATGAGATCTAGATGAAATTCTGTTGTATCTTTAATAATCATTTAGTATTCAAATAACTGTTTACCTCCACATCTATTTAAAAACTATTTGAGCTCTCAAGGATATAGAAGTTGGAGTACAAAATTAATTATAGAAAAATATATGGGTTCTTTCAGCCTCATTTCCTACTAAATGTATATGAATGCCTTATATACAATTGTATTGCCACTTAGCTTATTTTACTATATTCGCACATTCTATAGGTAGCACTTGAGTTCTGTTTTTCTCTTTCAAAATTGCTTTAAAATTTTCCAAAGAAATTGGTATTGAAATAAGTAAAGTAGGAAAGAGAATCTTGTGGTAAAGCAGACAGAGAAATGAATACTTCAGCATTTACTTTTTATGGTCTAGTTAACCTCACTGGATTTATATAGCTGCCAGGATTTGACCTCTTTTATTGCTGAAATTTATTTCATAAAATACACAATTGATCACCTTTTTAAAAGAGAGATGGGAGAAAAAGTAGCAAGATTTGATCTGATCTCTATGTGTATGATGCTTACATGAACTCTCATAAATATATAAAAAAACTCAAATAATCTCATTCTTATAGGAGCATTGATTGGTTAAATCCAGGTTCACAAAATTATTACCTAGAAAAGAAAGATATTTTAATTAAAAAAATGTTTAATAGTATCCTGTGGAATGTGATTTGGTTCAAAAAATAAGAAAACTGTTTAATCGGAGGAGTAAAAAGTTCATTTTAAGCAGCTCAAAATTGAGGGTTTTTTTTTCATTTTTTCTCTTATTAGGAAAACATAAAGGGTAGACATATCATGAATCTATGGATAAATAATATCACTTCATAAGAAAGATAAATCTAGTCAGTCACCTGTATAATATGTGTATGTGTGTATTTGAAATCAGATATCAAAGAGTAGAATAAATATAAAAACATAATTAGTATTTATAGTTGCCTCTGGCTATTACTAACAATGCAATCAGGACTTGGTTTAAAGACAGATTCTTTATAATAATAGATTTAAAGTAGAATATGAAAGGTTTGTCCTGTAAATTCAATTCTAGATTAATGAAATATATTAGTCATTAGTATCATAATACTATCTCATACAACTAATGTCATAATTCAAATACCATTGTAAGGACTATCAACTCTAATATATATTTTAGTTTTTTTTTCAGTTTTATAGTGAAAGAAGAAATGAAAATAACCCATACAAGAAAATTATTATGGATATCATTAGTTATTTTTTTGTTTCATGGTATTTGATAACTTTGGAAACAATATAAAGAGAAAACATAACCTTTACTAGTTTCTATGATTTTGTGCAAACTTTTTGCTTTAAGGACAAAAATACTTATGTACATCTTTTAATCAGCTGACTTTTCAATAAAATGTCAATATTGAACATTAAAATATAGTCGAGTGATTCTTGATGGTGAATTGGAGATAGCATATAAAAATAAATGTGCTAATTGGCACATTTAGATTTTTAATAAATGAAAGACTATTCTTAAGGTTTCTTTGCAAATACTATTTTCAACTCTTTTCAGCTTAATTTTTTTAATTATTACTTGAAACATTTCTATAGAAATTCCATTTGTAGATTCTTTAGCAAAGATAATATGATACCAATAGCCATTTCCTCGTTGAATAATTCTTATTATAATAATTACAAGTTAAAAAACAGCAAATCTCTAATGAATTCCTATGTGGCACTATGTGTATTCCATAATTATGTTAATATAGTTGTACAGCTAGTGAACACATTTGCACATTCTCTTCTGTTTTTACAAATCTTAATTCAAACAATATTCTTAGGTTAAACTCTATCTTCATCACCTAATGGATGATAAAATGAAGAAATGTATTTTATGGCAGATTAGATCCTTAACTGTCTCAGGAATGAATTGTCCTGTTTGTCAGTACATAGCATTTTAGTAGCTGAATTATAAGCATATCAGGTTGATAGTTGTGTTCTTAACAGAGGATGTGTTAATGCAGAGATAAGTACCTATATAAGTTTTGACTTCCTTTCCACCTACATTTGAGTTTCTAAAGTCTTATAGAAACTCAAACAAGTTAAGCATAGTAATTGTTATTCATGGGCAAGTTGTTAATATTTAAATAATTTATTTTGGCCTAGTAGTTTATTTTAGTTTCTGTACCATAATGGAAGAAGCAATCATTGCATTTACTCAGGATGTGCTGGCATTTTTAAATGTAAATTAAAACTTTGTTTCTATGGTAACTTATTGCATCACATAGCAGATTTATGACTCACAGATACATTACAAATAATTTTAGTAAATTTTCTCTTTTGTACTTTTTTATGGAAAACTATCTTATTTCATTGAGGAAAAAACATTACTTTGTCTAGAGAATTTATTGCAATAAAGTGAAATAAGCTTTAGATTTAAGATGTGTTTAGGATGATCAAATGGATAGATGTTTTTCCTAGGTTTGGTTAGTGGTATTTATTTAAATTTGTATGTACCACATGACAACTGATTTTCTCCAAAAATCTCAGATGGTGTTCCTAGATAACAAGCAAAACTTGGTATGAATTTCAAAAGTAAATTCATCTACTTTTGACCAGTTAAACTTTTGACCACATACAAAGAACTGTTTTACATTTTTTATGATTGTCTTAAATTTGAGTCAATAATCTTGCTCCATTTATAAACTACAGATAATAACAGAGGAGAGAAGAGAAATTGAGACTTTTCTTTCTTTACCTTATTCTTGTAATCTTTAAGCATTTTAACTTAGAGAAAAAGTCATTTGTTTAAAACTATTAACTCAATTTATATGAATTATAATGTAGCCAAGGTGACAAATTTAATTATACAAATTATATACATAAAGTCGACTTATTTTTTTTAATTTTATAGAAGTCATTTAATCTTCCTTATAAGACCCCAGGCTACTTAGTATGAGAGAAATTTAGATAGAACCCTTAATTTTATCTTGATTGTATTTGTTTAAAAAGTTTCCTTTAGTTACATTTTGGTTCAATGTAAGTTCAACTGTTTTCACATTTTCTCATATTTAAAGTGAAGTAGTAGAAATATGATAATATTTCTTAGCAAAAGGTAACATTAGGTAGCCATAGTTCTCTCTTTTTGTCTGGTTCTTATCATTGGATGTTGGCTTCATTAGTCTCTGTACTGTCATTAGCTGAGATTCACACATTCATTCAGCTCTTGATATGACCTAGTAACCACTGTTTCTGACAATTGACCACATGCAACCCCATACTCGGTCTCTGCCATCTGAGTACATCTTTCAACAGCTGCATATGCCCTCATCAGAGCATACAACAATTTCTTGATTTCTTGAATGCCAGGAACAAGTGGCAGTGTGATGTCACCATCACCTATCTAGCAAATTCGCCCTTTCATTTGCTATTGTTTAACATCATATTGGACATTGCTCCATATAGAACTTCAACTGAAGGCTTGGTAAAATAAGAAAAGCTTTCTTGGATTGTCTCCTGCTTACGTTTTTGTTTCTATTTCTACTCATTTCCCAATTTGTCCACTCTGATTTCAAATTGGACCCCAACAGGCCCATAAGGGGAAGATTTTCTTCTTTTTCCTTATGCGAACAGAACCTCCTTTTTTGATATCTTAATTATTCCTTGACTCACCAAATATCCAGACTCAACTTGATGATGAGCAAGATTTTCGATATCTTATGAAAAACAATCTGATATATGTCTAACACAGCTGTCAATACAGAAAAATCAGATCAACGTGGATCCATAGGTTACCAGGAACTAAAATAAATCTCTTTTAAATTCCCCTCACATTGACTATTTCTTATAAATTTGAAGGGAATCTTCTAACCCTTTCTTATTAGGAATCTGGATTTCTATCTGATTAATTCAGACCATGTAAAAAACTACAAGATTGAAATACAGGAAATCTTTTTTGGATGTCAAAAGCAGTCAAATATTGTCAATGAACATCGAATTATTTTAAATCTTCCCTTACCTTATTTCTGTGAAAATTACTTTGGGAAACCTCTCAGCAAATACATGCACACAGATACGCGCGCGCGCACACACACACACACACACACACACACACCATCCTTTGTGTTAATCTGGTCTTTACAAACTACACAAATTGATTTACTGCTACATATTAAAGCATGAACATTTAATTTGATAGATAAGAAATTATCTACTTACTCGCATTGTGCTCTCTACTTATAACTAAAGCAATACAAGCACATAGGTACATATACACTATACATATACAAATATATATATATATATACAATACCATGTAAATTTTGTTCTATATATATATCCAAAGATTATATGATGATTACACCTATTTTTTGTGCTTTTTGTCTGAAGGTTTCTATTTGCCATTTGCTTTGTTGTTGTTGTTGTTTTTACCATCAAAGTATCCAATTTCAACTTAAACATTGTAAGCATAATAATAAATCTATTTTTTCCCCCAAGAGATTCTCATTTTGATGGTCTCCATTCTTTCTAAAACCCAAGTCTATACACAGCTGTCCTGAAACTTCTCATAATTTGCTTCCTGAATATGGTACATTATTTTCTAGACATTGTATCTTCCCATTTCATGATGCAATTTTTTATTTATCTGAAGTACAACCTCAAGTAAGAAATGGTGCATAGAGTTTAAATTCATAAATTATTTATTGCCTAAAAAAAATCCTTATTCTGCCTAAATTGTCTCAGTGCAGAATTCTAGGTAGAAAATCATTTTACTCAGATTTGAAGACATTTTCTCTTTGTATCATACCATTCAACATTACTGACTGAAAGTGCAGTTCTAATTTTATTCTCTGTCCTTTGGAGATTGCCTTGTTCCCCATCTTTTGACACTCTGGGTATTAGTTTTCTAGGGCTCTCTTACAAATTAGGTTGCTAAAACAAGAGAAGTTTATTTTCTCATAGTTTTAGATACCAGAAGTCTGAAATCAAGGTGTCGACAGGTCATGCTCCCTTTGCAGTTTCTAGGGAAGTTTCATTCATTGCCTCTCCCCAGCTTCTAAGTATTGCCAGCAATTCTTGGTGTTCCTTGGCTTGTGCTGGGTCACTCAAAATATTGCTTCTGTTGTCACATTGCATTGTTCTTATGTGTCTGTGTCAAAATGTCCCTCTACTTAAAGTGAAATGAGTCATTGGATTAAGATTGACCTTAATGCAGTATGACCTCATCTTAACTTGAGTGTAAATAGAGACCCTGTTTCCAAATAAGGTCACTTTCATAAGTGCTGGGAGTTCGGACTTGAACATATCTTTTGAGGGAATGTAATTCAACTCAGAGTACTCTGAAAACTCTTCATTTTTTCTTTTTTTCCTAAGTAAACACATTTTAAATCTGAGAAATTCTCATCATCTTTGATAATTTATTTTCCTCCATTTTTTTCTGTTTCTTATTTCTAGAACTAATATTAATTGGATCATCAATTTTTTGGTTTTATGATTTATGTCATTTATCTATTTTCCTCATATTTTTTGAATTATTTATACAGAAAAAAATAGACTCTTTCTAAACTTTATATTTAAACTTTGTAGCGAAATTTTAAACCTATAGGTTTATCTTTGTTTTTAAGAGATCTTTTATTTTTCTAGTTTTTTACCCTGTTCTTATTTAATTCATGAGCAGTTTACTCTATAATTTTTATGAAAAATACAATTTTGAACATGCTTGTCTTAATATCTGTATGTTTTCCTAAATTATATCTCTGGATACTTTTGTTTATCTCATACTTATTCTTTCTTATTTCAAGCTCTCCTTAAATGTATAATCAACTTGTTTTCTCATAGATATTTTAAATGTAGCCATAGACTATTTTAAACTAGTAGCTATGTGAATGTGGGCCAGGTTAAACATCTGTTCACACTTACTTTAGAGTAGAAACAAACACTTTGTGGAGACCACTCATACGTAAGAATAGAAAAGCTTTATTGTGGGGTGTCCAACTAGGTACTCTAGTTTTCTCTTGACATTTTATTCAATTTCTTTGGAAACAAAGTTTCCTTTTTGCCTAGCTATATTACTTCTACTTAGTAAAATATGATCCGATTTGATATACATAGTCCTTCACTTATATCTTGTATGTTAAGCCATACCTCTTTGGGGTTCTGGTACTTTGCTGGTGATTTGCTTCATTAATTTCCTCCGTTCAGAAAATATGGGAATTTCTCTTCTGAAATTTGCCATATTATTTTGCTGTTGTGAGATTATATAAATTCTATTATTTTTTGATTAATTTTAACTGGGTTTCAAGAGAGAACATTATAAATATCTTTGGTAAATCTGCCATATGTCTTCCGATTAGACTTTTATAATTTTGAGCTGGATGACCTCATCTCCTTGAAAAAATTGTTGTAGGGATTGGTTTTGGGGTAAAAAATTTTCAAAGGAAACAGTTACTCAAAAAAAGTAAAAGAAAAGCTCTATGCCAGCAGGGTAAACAAGATTTTCTATGAAACTAAGAAACTATGGCCATAGAACAAAGAAAAAATATCAATTTTTCAGAGATAATATTTATAGATAACTATCTTAGTAAGCCAAAAATATAAATATATTTTATTCTTTCTACTTTTTTCTTTGCCTTTTCTATTTATTCATGTCCTTTTACTTTCTCCTCCTCTCCTTTTTTTTTTTCTCTATTTTTCTCAGTCACCACCAGGACTCTACCAATCATTTTGTCTTTCATCTTAGTTCTCTTTCCATAGGGCCAGAGGGCAAGCTGCTACTTTTGGTGAGCTCCAGCAACCTTTTCTGAGCCTTCCATTTCACTGCTTGCATTAACTATACTAAAAATAAAATCTGCCTAAAAATATTTTCATGACACATTTACAACACCTGGAAAGTATGCAAATCTTTAAATAAATATACAACTATTATTTGATTGATTTTTATGGGCAGGTTAATTTGGATTTATAAATATTAAAGAAGAATCTACATAAAGGAAATACATATATTTGTGTACCTTGAAATATTCATTTTGCTTTAGAATAATCTTATTTGACATTTTTAATCTGGTGGTTTTTTTTCTGTTACACAGTTTCTAAATTTTTATCTTTATAATGTATATTTTATTTGTAAGATATCTCAGATATTACTTGGGGATCGTATTAGTCTGAGTTCTTCAGAGAAACAGAACTAATGGGACATATATAGGTATACAAGAGGAGATTTATTATAGGAATTGGCTCACAATTAGGAAGCCTAAGAAGTCTCACAATTTGTCCTGTGCAAGTGGAGAGGCAAGTAAGCCAATGGTGTAATTCGGTATGAGAAGACCTGAGAACTGGGGCACTAACAGTGTAAGTCCTGATCTATATCCAAAGACTCAAGAATCAGGAGCACCCACGTCTGAAAATAAGAGAGGATGGATTTCTCCACTCAAGCAGAGACAAAATTTACTTACTCTGCCATTTTAGTTCTATCCAGGCCCTCAATGAATTGGATGATGCCCACCCACATTGGTGAGGACGATCTTCTTTACTAAGTTTTCTGATTCAGATGTCAATCTTGTCCACAATTGCCCTTACAAATATACCTAGAAATAATGTTTTATAAACTGTTTGGTTATCCTTTAGCCTGGTCAAATTGATACATAAAGTTAACCACCACAGATGTTCAGACTTAAAAAAAATAGATATAAATATGTCTGATCTTGAAGAAATATTTATTGTATAATTACTACAGAGCTGGCCCTATTCAAGTACTGAATTGAAATTACTAATGAGTAATTTCCCTGCATAAAAAAAATAGCTTATTTAGTAAGAGAAATGGACATACATAACCAAAACAGATAGTATGTGTTTATGCCTACTGTAGTTGTATGTATAAATTACAGAATTAAACATGTTCTTCTGAAATAGCTCATTGGTCCTAGATCTAAGATGTGCAGGAGTGGAAGTGTCAGTGGGAATGGGAGCAGAACATTTCCCATGACAGTCTTTCAAAGAACTTAAGCATATTAGATTTAATTTCTCTGTTTGAACTTCCTCTCATTTGTCTACTCTCTCAAAGCCTAACCCTATTTGTTATTCATTGATTGGCTCAGTGGCCTTCCTTCCAGGAACCTCCATCACTGTTACCATCGCTGATGCTATTATCTATGTTAGCACATTAACATTTCTTAGTCTTCACCACTAATGGTACAAACTCTTCCTTTAGTTTTGGAAAACTGTATTTTCTATTTTAGCATAGAAGTGGGTAATTTTTTTTACTAGGTAAAACATATCTGTTTATAGTCTAATTTCTTTATTTCTTTATGCAGTGGGGACATTGTGTATCATGGTATTCTAGGCAAGACATAGCACACAGGGAGCATACAAAGTATAGCTCTCCATTGAATCATTTCTCCTTATTTACAAAAAAAAAAAAAAACAAACTTACAGAAGGGGTAGAACATTTGTTTAGCAATTAATATGTTGCAGATTGGAACAAAATAGACATATTTTACTATCGCGGTGTCTGCTTTCTGTTATAATTTATACATGACCTCGGTTTTGTAGTAACATTGGATTATTAACCTACTAATGCCAGTTATTATTCTTTTGTACTAATTCATTGTAATAAAAATGAATTCTTCTTATTAAATGATTAATGTTTAGTGAATGTTATATTAGCTCTGTGGAAATGGAAAGATTCAGAGAACTTTTGATGCATACCTAAGATCTGATTTTTTTTCCTTTTAACATTGAAAAACCTGAACCAGCAGTATAAAAATAGTGCCTATGAATACAGGTTTTCTAGGCAATCATTTCTCATTGAAGCACACTCGCATAAACATCATATGTAGTTGTTTACTTATAGCAAAATAACTTCCAATTTTCTTATATGACTTATAATTTTCTAGATTTGAAATATAACAAGGAAATCGTGGATGACCAAATACTGTGAGATTTATTATGCCTTATATAAGTTAAATTGCACACCTGTCTCTATAAGGGATATGCATGACTAAAACATGGTATAAATGTATGTAATTTAGATAAACAACATGTTGCTAGATAAATCCCGCAGAGATAAAGAATTTAAGCAGGGACTTTACAGAAAAACTAACAATTGGATTTTTTCAATTCTTTTGAAAACATTTGTAGAAAGAAATATTGATATTTTAATGAAACAGTACCAGCATACATGAAAGTCTCAGCAGTCTGAGATGATGGTAGACTATTTCTCCCTCCCATCACCAAAGGAAAATGAATGAGCAGACACTTTCTATAACACACCCACTGAGCTGGCAGTACCCAAGACTCCCAATAACCTCTGTTTGACTTGTCACTTGTAAGACAAATTTGCTCATATATCATGACTGTCAGAATCCCTTTTCGGCAACTGTATCTGTAATTAGCTATGCCTTGTTAGTGCTCAAGGCATATGTATCTGTCACATTGATAAAAAGGTCTAGTTGTTGTTTTTTTTTTTTTTAAATTTCAACTAACATGTTAGCCTCTCAGCATTATAATACCAACAAAGAGCCACAATATTGATTAAACCCTCATTGATGACCTTTAAAAACTCCTTCATTATTTAAGAAAATAAGAACCAGAATGCTTTGCCACCCTAAGTAGTATTAAAATTTGAGAATAGTAAACTCTGAGTTAATATTTAGAATCATTTGGACACAGTTTCATAAGTTCTTTGGATAACTTTTTTTGAATGAGTCAAGCAACATATCTTCTGTAGAGTTTACTGAGAAATTTTTGTGATAAAATATATTCATACATTGTCTATTATAAAACTTAAAGAGGTAATTACAAGAGATTCCGTTGCACTGAAAACATAATGTCACTTTAGATGTCTATTTATGTTTATAACGAATTTAAAGGCAGACATAGAATTATATATATCAGTGATTTTCAAATTGAATCAACAAAATCAAATATAGTGAGTTTTTAAAAATAAAAATTCTCAGACCAAAATCTACTGACATAAAATATCCTAAGAGAAAAGGCACCTTAAAAAAGTGAAAAGGCCAGAAAGAATTTCTGATAACCTATCTGAAAAAAAAATTATGAGGTGATATTATAATTAATGTTTCAAAAATATTTCATTAAAACAATAAAACATAATTGAGCTGCTACAAATTGATGAGAACAATATTAAATTAAGCAAGATATTTGAACAAGAAATTTAGAAAAAATACAAATGATCAATAAGTATATAAAACTATATCAAATCTCATTTATGACAGAGAAAAATCAAAATAAAATAAAGTAGCAATGGTGATTCTCTTTTTGTCCATCAGATTTATAAAAATTAAAAAAAAAAAATACCAGTAATTCTGACCATGGTAGAAAGACTTTAACAGTATCATCAACTATTGGTGAGATTATTCATTTTTTCAACCTTGAGGAGAACCATTAAAATATTTAACTATAATAGTCTTGTCACAAAACAAACATGTCTACCATATCCTCTATTGTGTCCTTGTACAACCTAGAATAGTGACTAAGACTAGCTAGCAAATGGGTGATTCTCAAATTTAATCAGTTCAGTTAACTATTAATATGCATATTCTCTAATACAGTTCTCTCACTTGCAAAATCAATCTTATAGAATAAGTAATATGAATGATTGAGCGTACTAAATTTTTCATTGTAATGCTGCTTCCTGTAAAAGAAAGGTCATCTAAATAGAAATCAACTAAAAAGAGAAAGAACTAGATCTCATATGCTTTGGAAAGACAGCTAAGATATCAAGTTAAAAGACAAAATTATAAATTTAAATACAGTGTTGTCATGAATCCTGTAAAATGTTTAATTATTTTGGAAAAGTAGAAGTTTGACAAATCTGTTGGCGTATTTTAGAATTTGTGGAGAAAAAAACTAGAATCAGATACACAGAATATTAGTCAAATGAAAACATATGAATAATTAAATATAAAAAAACTATGAAAAGAATTATAATAATAATAACAACACATTACTTGACTGCAACTAAAAATATTCAAGTAGTCATAAAACATAAATATTTGCTAGTTATACAATAATTTTGATTTCTTTAAAATGGATTGTTCCAGGCAAAGTGTAGTGGATGTAGAAGAGGCTGAGCTCACGCACACCATTGCAGGTAGTTAAAATCTCTTGCGCATGCTTCTTAAATGAAGAAATTACTACTAAATATATTATTATGAAAATTTTAAATAAATACTAGAAAAAGCATCTAAAAAAGAGCAAGGCTATGTAAAGAAAGAATAGTCTGGAAAGGCTATAGGGGAAAGATTGGACAGGGTCCCACTGAATTCGAATTTAAATCTTTAGCAAACTATTTGAAGATTCTTTTCAGTTTGAAAAATAAGTAACATTTTTGTTTCCATATTTGTTTTGTTTGTTTGTTTTTTGTTGTTGTTGTTGTTTCTTTGCTTTACTGTGGAGCTGGATGCTGGATAGAAAAGATTTTTAAATTCTTTATGAGAAGATCCAATCAAATTACTCAGTTACTTTCCTGTGTTCTCAATATTTTTTTCTGTAAATTTCTCTTGTGAAAAGAGGAGTCGAAAGTTGTGTGGGATATGGAGAGGCATTTGAAGGAACAAGATTACAGAAAAGGGAGTAAATACCATTGTGACATAACAGGAAACAGCATACAGCGAATAATTTGTCTCTTTTAAAGTCAGAAAAAAAATCAACTTTAATGCTAAGCAGTGTTAAATACAATATTTTATAGATATGATTTGAGAAAACTTTCTTCCCATGGATTTTATTCTCCTATCACGTAAAAATACATGCTAGTAATAATTTAGGGACTAAGTTTGTATCTTCTTATAATTTGAAAAAGAATAAAACTATTTTAGTTTAGCAACAAGAAGAAAGTTTTCTGTGCTAGGAAATCTTTTACTAAAGGTAAACTATACTTTCAATCAAAATACATTTAATACTGATGAGAAATAACTTAATTTTTGCATGTATTTTATGAATAATTCCTTATGAGCTCTATAAACTTGGATCATTTTATTAATTAATTTGAAACTTAAACAGCTATAAAATGGGAAATATACAAGAAAAATTTGAATTGACCATTTGGACTTCTCATTTCATCATAAATTAGCATATGACTATATCTAGATATATTAATATGTCGCTGATATATTAGAAATACAAAAATAATAAAATTATGAATTAGCTTTAGTAACTGGGCTATAGAATCAATTTTAAAAATTCTGAGAAGCGATCTAAAATAATTATCTTCATTTTCCTGATAATATTAGACAAAAAATTTTCAAGTATTTAGTTTTTAGGGCATTTAGACAATGCCAATTTTTATTGTATTTCAAATGAAAGGAAGTAGAAAGACAGTTGCATCCAAATTATAATCAATTCACATTGACAGGATGGTATCAACATTAGCTATGCCATATGCCTGCATATAAAATGTACTACTTAATATGTGTTACCTGAAAAGTAGATTGTTAATTTACTATAAACTTATTATGCATATTAATTTCCCATTAATGAGAAATCACAGAAATCTGTAAAAATATGTATCTTTTTTTTTTAATGTGTATATCTATCACTCTAGTAACTTTTTTATGTCCTTTTGTAATTCTCTTTCCTACAATTATCCCTGCCACTCAGGCATCCTCAGGCAACTACACTAATCTTCATTTTTTCACTGTAGATTAGTTTGTGTTTTCACTGTAGATTAGTTTGAGTTTTATGTAAATGAAATTGTTCAATGTGTACTGATTTTTGGCTTTTGTTCAGCATAACTCTTTTGAGATTTGTATATGTTATGTGCATCAACAGTTCATCTTTTTATTGCTGAGTGGTATTCCATCCTACCATTTGTTTTCTGATTCACCTGATGACAGATATTATGGCTATTTCCAGTTTGAAGATGATACTAATATAGTCCTGATGATGTTTGGTTCAATGACAGAGAGCATATATGATGGTGGACCCGTAAGTCCATAATGGAGCTAAAAAATTGTATTACTAACATGTTCGAGGTGTTACTTATGTAAACAGCACTACTGCACTGCCAGTCATATAACAATGTACATATATAATTATAATAGTAGATTATATCATTGAGGTTTGTATAAATATATGCTATGATGTTCACACAACTATGAAATTGCCTGTCGACATATTTCTCAGAACATATCCCTGTTTTTAAGTGGCATGAGACTTATGCTTATATATATTATAAAAATAGTAAAAAAGAACAAATTCAATTTTTTGAGCTTATAGAAATAACATTGTTAAGTAGCTGCATAATTTTTAATACAGTAATTATTAAAAGAGATCAAAAGAGATCAAAGTAAAATCTATATTTAAAAATAAAACAATATAATAAATTGAGTAATATAAAATAAAATTTATATGCAAATGAAAAGGGCCAAGAATAGTCATAGAAATCCTGAAAAGAACAACGAAGCTGTATGTGTATACTTGAGATATTAAAATTATTATAAATCTGTAATAATCAGGAAAATGTGTTTTATAACAAGTAGGAAAAAAATGATTTATGACATAGAATAGAAAGACCAGACCCTACGTATTCATATATAATATTTGTAAATATCCACTTTGGTTTTATCTAAGGTACAATGAAGTAGAGATAATGTGGTTTTTCATATAAATGGCACTGCATCATCAGATATAATTTAATCACACTCAAAAGTCATTTTCAAATGGCACAAATTTATTACTATAAACCAAAAACAACAAAAATGTGAAGCATTTTCCAATCCCAAAGTTGGCAAATATTTCTTCTATTAGAAACACAAAATTACTTACCATAAAGGAAAATTTAATGTATACAACTTGATGAGTTTGAAAATAAATATATATCTATGAAACATCACCACAACAATATTGATGGCTCTGGAATACAGTATGCAAAGTGATATGATATAGAAAGACAAATTCTACATGACATTACTTATATAAGGAATTTAAAATAGTCAAACTCATAGAAGGAGAAAATGCATTGGTGATTTTTAAGTGTTGAGTGAGGGGGCAATAGGAAGGTTTTAGTCAAAAATATTTTTATTAATCAGGGAAATGTAAATTATAATCACAATGCAATAATGCCATTCACTGCCATATGGCTTAAGAAAAGAAGGAACAATAAATAAAAACAAAAAATATAAAATAATTATACAAAATGTTAACCAGAATGGAAAAAGTGAAAGCTTCTGGCACTGCTGGCAGATGTATTAATTCATAACAACCCTTTTGAACTACTTCAGAAGACTCTGGTGATGTCTGTTAATGCATATTTTATATTCTAGACATTCTAATATTAGATATAAACCATACACGCACAAAAATACATACTAGAATGTTTACGATGACAGTATTTGTGATGGCAACAAACTGGCAACTATCCGAATGCCAATCATCAATGCAATAGTGTATTCATACCATGACATTCTAGAGTACAATAAAAATATACAATCTACAACTGTCCACATCAATATGAATGAAGCAGACACAAAAGAACACACATTGTATGATTTGACTTATATTTTTTAAAAAAGAACAAAAATAAACAAGCAAAACTATTTTCTGATAGTAAATGCCAGCAGAATGGATCATGAGTGGAAAAGGGCAAAAAAAGAACATGTGAGTATTAAACATACTTCTGTTCTTGATATACTGGGTAAGTTCACTTTTAGAACATTTACAAAGATGCACAATTATAACATGTACAGTTTTCTGTATGTAATTTAGTAAAAATAAATGCAAAAACAGTATGTGCTAGAAAGAAAAGCAATAATTCCCCCACTATACTTAATTGTTCGAAAGAATAGTTGATACTACATTTTCTTAGCCCTTTTGTTGGAACATTCTGAGACAGATATCATTGTGACTCCCAGAGGAAATCTGGCTTGTGGTTCCCTGACGTACACAGTTCTGTGGTTTTAAGCAGTGTTGTCAAATTGTCACTGGGTTGAGTTAGTTTCAAGGTACTCATTTTGGGTCAGAAAGAGAATAATTTTAAGTAATATTAGGATTCTCAGAATTAACTGAGATTTTTTTGGGGGGGTATGGGGTGAGGTAATATATATGTAGGGAGGGTATTATATTCATCACTCTTTTCTTAAACTTAAACTTCTGTTCTCAATTTTTAAAAAGAAAAAATGATGAAGTAGATATAAACAAATGAAAGTAAGTAAAAGGGTAATAAAAAGAGAAACTTCTACAAGTGCCACTAGAGATTGCTTATCTAATTTATATCTCAGCAAAAGCTGTTAGTGTATGCATGGCAGAAATATTGAAAATGAAGATATTGTTGATTATGATTAGCATTAGGACAGAGTCAATCAAAGACTGAAACAGAATTACTAATGAGATTTATCAAAGACTGTGTTCCTGATCACAGAGACTAATAAAATCATAGAGTCTCACAGTGACTACTTTCAGATAGAATCTGTATCTTGGTGATCAAACTGATGACTGGGTGGGCCGTCTGTTCAGGCCACAACTCAGAATGATGCATACACTCTCTCAAGCATATACTTAATAATAAATGTGTTGTGAGAGCTTTCTTGATAAGCCTAACTAAAACAAATTCTTTTCTTCATTTAATTTTGTAAAACAAACTTCTTAATCTAAAGGCATGCTGGTATGTGGAAGTTAGCATTTGTAATAAAAAGATCGGTTTATCCAAAACCCATTCTGGATGCTAGCATTTCCTCAAATTACAGTTTTTATATATTGGCAAGGCATTAGACTCATTTCCTTTTACAAAGAATTGTGAAATATTGTTTAGAAATAGATGAATAATTTATTGACTTATGGTGTCTGATGAAATAATAAGAAAAAAAGAAACCAAATAAAACTAGTATATGTATAAAGACAAGAACAAATTAAAATGCTCATAATGTTATTTATCACTTTCTAAATAGGTTTCATTTTGGAAAGATAAGGAAAGTAACAGGAGCTATTTCCAGACCATATGGAACTGCATAATTTATCGAGGATGTTGCCAGATTCAAGCAAAATGACTGCATTTCACAAGCTGGAGAGTCCTTTTCTCGAGTAGGATTACAGAATGAATATGCTCATCTTTAGAGGCTTTCGAGGGTTTTCATTGGATCTATATATGATGATAAACAGTATGATGATTAATTTTTTTCTTCAAAATTTTAAATACATAATGTGGTTCTGCCTTTTTATTTCTGTTTGTAAACTTGTTATGCCAAATTGTGAGATTTTCTATTTGGTTGAGTCAATAAGGACATTATAATTTTTTATTTTCTCAAGACGATATTTTTCACAATTTTCCAACCTCATTTTTTAATGAGTTATTTCTTGGATGGGTTGATATTCAATCTAGCCATGAACAAAAACGTATTTATTCTAAGATGCACCAAAAGTCTTTGACAGTCTCTGACATTTCTTTCATAGAAGTGACTATTCTTTTTTATATATTGTCATGAACTAAATAGTGTCCCCACAAATTCATATGCTTAAGCGCTAACCTGCACTAACCAAAAATGCGACTGTATTCAGAGATAGGGTCTTTAGAAGGATCTTTAAGTTAAAATGAGTCTGTTAGTGTCCCTATAAAGAGAGGAGATTAGGACACCTAGGGAAAAACCAGGGATGTGCACACACAGAGAAGGATACAGTGAGAATGTGTCATCTGCAAGCCAAGGAGAGAGGCCTTAGAACAAACAAACCACCTGACACTTTCACCTTGGACTTCAGCCTCCAGAACAGTGAGAAAATTAATTTATATTGTTTAAGCCATTCAGGCGGTGGTATATTGCTGTGGCAGCGCTAACAAACTAATACATGCACTAACTGATCTTCAAAAACTAAGTTTCCTGCATGGGTGGGTTGGGCTAGTTCCATTACCTAACTAGAAAGTTAGAAAGATATGTGAGTTAGCATTTTGAGAAAGCTGATAAGGATTTTGATAAGATTTTATAAATTTAAGGCCCTTAAAAAAAGTCTTGAAATGACTGTATTTTGTCTGACCTAAGACCTCTGGCCACCAATTTAGATGGTATAAACAGGTGAAAAGTTAGCTTTTAAATTTGTGCAATTTTAGAATTTATTGAGGTTGAATATAGCAGAACTACTGATGCAGGAGCATTTAAATAATTGAATGCAACGTTTACTCAGCATCCAGCTGAAAACTACATCTTCAAGGGCAAATTTGATAAACATTTTTGTTGTTTGTCCTTGGTGCCAAATTAGTAGATAAGGTTCTATTTAGCCATTAAAACTTATATGTATACATATTTTAAGAATGTAATTATCCCTTTTTTGCCTTTTGGATGCTGCATTGAAAATAATCTTTGGTCTCCCTGTACCCCTGATTAGCAGCCACCAGAATAGAATGAGAATGCTCAGATTATACCTAAATTCTCCACATTCTAGAAAGAATCTCACTGGAACTGACAGTTGCATGCTTTTAAGCCATAAAATTGTAGAGTGCTATCAACATTCCACTGTTTCTAACAGCTAATAAAGTTTTCAAAATCTCTCTACTCACATCGGGTTAAATACAGTGCTTTGTGAAACACTAATAGCTTGTAAGTCAGCCATCATTATGAACATGCTAGGGATAGCCGTATCCTGATTGTAATTTTTGACTAGTAATACCTCATATGAAAATATAATCTTGATTATTGAATCAAGAATGAACTCATACCCAAATTAGTTATTTTCCTGGAAAATGAGCAGGAGGACATCTCAGGTTACTGTATTCTTTGCATCGGCATTTCATATGTTTCTGAGTGATGTTCTCTTTATGAATCTATCAAAGAATGGTTAAGGAAGTAATAATATAAACATTTTCATTACATTTTATATTTTACAAGATATTTTCTATTAAAGTTTTGCTTTATACTCTTTAAACTCCAATAAAACAACATGAAATTCTCATAGGATCATAGACTTGGAAGAGTTCTTATTTTATCTTCAGGTTTATAATGATCATTAATGATTTTCATACCATAATATTTGGCAACTATTAATCTTTAAATATATTTCAGAGTAAAATTTTTAAAACTTTATCATTCGAACTTTATGATATTAAAACTTAACCAAAAGATGCTATCCTGAAAAGTATTATAGAGATTTTGAATGAATCAATAAAATGATAAATGCAAAACTAGGGTTCCGTTTCTATGCCAGTCATTGTGGGCCATGCTTTCTTGTTGACTTATTGCTTTTTCTGCACTCAGGATAAAAAGTTGCCTCATTTGTATTTACCCTGGCTGTAAACTCTAGAAAGACAAAACAGAGAAAAAACAGAGGCAAGCTTCTCCCTGAGTCTTCACATGTCTTTATGCCTGCACCCCATTGCCACCCCCCAGCAAATCTCCTATTAGATTAATACAGTTTGGAGAATAATATACTTCTCTTTTTATGGCCAGAAGAAGAAAATAGAAGATTAAAGGTATTATTTGTCCAACTTCAGCTCTCACTTTTGCAGAAAAACGACAAAACAAACATTTAAAATATTTATTCTCTGGCAATTAAACATTAGTGATTCTATTCATTTACTCAAACATGATACATTTGATTCAATATTTTATTCTTAAATGAAAGAGCCAGAAGATTTTTAAATTATATTATTAGTGTGATTTTTACATTGTTAGCAGTCTTCAACTTAGACAATATTATCTTCACGTAATAAAATGCTTAAATGTTAAAGAGCAGGCAGCTCCTTACTTTTTTGGTTGACTAATAAAGTAATCAAGATCTAGAAATAATAAAAAAGGAATAATATAATCATTTTCTTAAACATAGATCTTCAATTTGTCACTCCTAATAACTCAAATACTTCACCTTTTTCTCATCTTCTTATCCTACACTAACATGATTGTATTTGAGGAAAATTGCCAACTTGAAGTTGTAGGTAATATTCAATCTGCTCTGGTTCATATATAGAAAAGAGTCCTCTGTTACAAACTGTGTTTGTTTGCTAATGTTTAATAGATTGTTGGCATTTGATTGACTAGAAAATTGTCTAAAAATATTTTAGATTTAACTCTCAATATGTTTTTATGCTTTCACTGTTTCTTATTTCAACAAATTCAGTGATAAGTTTGAGTAAATGCAGAGAAAGAAAGGATGACTCCATTTGAGAATAAAGAGAAACTGTTTTAAAAGTCAATACCTTCAATGCATAACCCTTTTAATCTATTACTTAAATCGGTGACTGTAGCATGCAATAGCTCCAAGGACACTTAAAGCTTATCCAGTCCTATCTTCTCATCTTAAATATAAAAGTGTTATTATTTTTTCATATAGTTAAATAAAATTGTATTATGTAAGTTCAACAATTACAACATAATAAAAACTTAAAATAAATATTTATACATTTATGTTCTAATGGATTCCTATAGAATTTATATTTTGTTTCAGTATTTATTACTGTTGGTAAAAGAACTAAAATGTGTGTTGCCTATTTCATTATAATTATGAAACACATTGACCACATTTTAATCAACTAAAATTTGTCTGTATTCTGAACTTATTTCCTAGGAGGCAGGCCCTGCCTACCTCTTTTCTCTGGTGGAGAGATACCTGTCTGGAGTTTGTTCATTAGCATCTAGTCATTTGATAATGCAAGCTTCCTTTTTGCTTTTTGCAAGAAGTAAAAGCAACAACAAAAAGTCCGCTGAATAAAAACTGCAGGGAATTAAAATAAAGTAAATCTCTGTATTGCTTTTCAAGGCACCTGATCATGATCTCTTTCATACATTGTCAGAGAATAATGATTCTCCTTCACATGAAAATTATAGCTATATTATTTTACCATATATATATATATATAAAATTTACTTTGAGTAATTACATTTTTGTAGTTTAACACTAAGTGCTTTGAAAATCTCAATTCCTTTTCTTCCTCTTTCATTTTTTATGGATCTATGAATGCTCATGAATTTTACTTAAAAGTTTTTCTCTTGAGTACAAAATTCTAATTTTTTAAATTATATTTAAGTCCATAGAGTATCTGATATTAACAAATCTAGGTACAGACATTATTGTTCTAAGATATTAAAAATCCAGCTAAATTAATTTAATTTAAAAAACACAAAACTATACTACAAAGAGCATTTTCTGTTTGAGTTTTCAAGTAATCAAGAGCCAGTTTCTCAAAGTAGAAATTATGTTGTACATTTTCACTAAAGATATTGGTAAAAGAAGTTATTATCTTCACTACCACTTATAAAGAGTACATTTGTAAAATATAGACACATATACTCAACATTAAAAAAATCAACTTTCCTTTGATTGTATGGTACTTTTATATTATTTTATTAACCATGGTATTACAAAAGATAGATTTAAGAATAGAACTGAGTTTTAGGCTTATTCTTGTAATGGGTTCTGTGATAAAGAGCTTATGCAACTTATCACAAACTCATATTCACGTTTCTGTGAATATTCTTTTGTACAGGCAAGTTATACATTAGGTAAGTTGGATCTCTTAATGGCTCATTCCTTTCTTCAGGGTACATTGTAATGGTATAAATTCCTTGAAGCTATAGCCTGAGATTCCTGTCCATGGGAATAGATTCTGCCTATATAATCCCTGTGTGTCACAATGGTGCCACAATTGAGTGAGTGCATGTTGATGCAATAATCTTTTGTTTCAGTATTACAATGACTGATAAGATTAACTCATTTACTGCTGTATGGTATACATTACATTTACCCTGTATATAACATATTTATTATAATCACTTTTATTCCTTGAGCTCTTCCCTGGAATCACAAAATATGAATTATCAAACTATTTATACCCAAAGTAAATTTTGCAACAATTTTTGAGAATATGTCAATTTGACACTGATCATGACACTAATTTGCTGCTTGATTGTGTCCTTTAAACAATGTTCTCCAGGGAATTTAGGGAATCCTGATATATAACCAAGGATAAGACCTGTGATCATGTTAATGTTTTCTGGGCTGTTCCAGTTCTTGAATACTCAACGATTTTTACAAGACTTTCTGGAAGCACCTGATTCTAGGTCCAGTATTAAACATGGAAGAAAGGGTTCAAATGTAAGAAATTATGTTTACCACTAACCTAATCTCATTCATGTTCATTTCTGATATTTAGTGGTTACACAGTCCCAGAAAAAGAAATGCCCCTTCTCTTCTGTTTTCTGAGAAGTCATATCTTAGAGACTGTCTACTTGACAAACACATTTTAAATTCTTGGAGTGATTTTGACATTTGCTACTGCAGCACCTATGAAAAATCAATAAATATATTTATGCAATCATAAAAAACATAAATAATGAAAATAGTAAACATGTAGTTCCTGCTGTGAAAAAAAGTGTCTCCCAATTTAACAGATGATTGTTACATATTTGATACAATTTCCAGCTCTAAAATCCTCTTGATGACTTTCAGAATGGAAAAGGTATTATTCTGGAATTATCCTGGAAGAGATTGATCTTCATAAACATTCTCTTCTTTCCATGTATATCTCTTTCTCTTTCTGGAATGCTCATTTTAGCACTTTGGCCCTAAACAAACCAAAGACTTAAAAATCAATGTAGTTTTTGAAGTAAAACACAACCAGGCAATAAATCAATGGGATATACAAAGTTCCTTGCATATTTTAAGATCAAAGTCAATAACGATGACATATTTGGCCTCAGTTGTTCGTGTATTATTGTTTGTCTTCAAGTTTTTACAACAGATAAGGTTAAAAGTTCACATAAAATCTATAATAGTTACTATGGAGAAAGTCAGACAGTACTTCTAGAAAAATAACAATAGTACAAATGATATTGAAAGCTTTTTTACAGTATCATAAGCAAATATTTCTGACATATTTTTATTGTATCTATATGTTCTTAGAAAAATAGTAGATAATTTTAGAAAGCTAAATCTGAAACAGTAGTATTCATTAAATATTTATTGAATGACTAAATAAAATAAAACAGTATTATTATACTAGCAGGATTTTTATATCTGAAAATGCCTTCAAAATGTTTGAAATTTTAAAAACAGCTAACTTATAAACTTCAAGGCATAATAGAAAGGTACAGTTTTTAATATTCTCCAACTAAGAAATAAATGTGTATTCAAAAATGTTAAATGAAATTGGTAATTATATCTGAAAGAGAGGCTTGAAGTATTACTATTAATTTACTAATCCAACTTAAATATGTTTAAAATACATGAGCAATTTGTGGTTATGTTTTCTAAAGTGTTGTATTTCCAAATGCTCAATGTTTTGTGATTATCTGCGATATAATTAAAATGTGATAACTATTATGTTCATTCATAGGTGATTAGTAAATAATGAGGAACTGATTTTAAAGTTACACTAAAGAAAATCAAATCATCCGGACATTGCAAAAAAAAATTTTCTTCTATTTAAAAATAACAACAAATTTTAAATATACCTTCTTAAGAATCAAAGAAGGTATTCGAGTCCATCTTTAATTTTCTTTGGAAGGAAGATAGAAGTCATTTTAAATAAAACTATTATTCAGTCTAGAGGAGGCAAATTATGGTAAGGATGATTTTTTTCACATGTCCCTTAACCTATGTTGACTCAGCAGATATCCATGTAAAATAGATTCAGGTAGAATTGATAAAGTAATTTTACATAAGAAATTTGGTATGTAAATTCATTTTTACACTATTTTATTATTAACAATTTCTCTGTAGATATCATAATTTAAAAGCCTTTTGGCATTTTAGTTGTAGCTAATTTATTCATAGATTGAAAAACTACATATAGTTATGTCATTTTATTTCATACATCCTCATACTAATATCCATGCAAAAATAATTTATAAAAATATTTTAAAATGGAAAAAAGAAACTGAATCAGAAATGAGAAAATCTGAGTTTGATTCAGAATTCCACTCTTACTGGTTAAGAAGTCTTTCGCAAGCCAACTATATTCTGAGCCTTAGGTTCCTCAACTATGAATGGATACATTGTAAATATATAGGCACTAATCATGCTTTTGTAAGTATCTAGATACTTAAAACAACATACAGTCATAAAGGTAAGATATGAAAGTGCTTCACATTTAATAACTTACTGTATTTTAAGAACGTTCACATATGTATTGTCATTTGTTCTCACAACAACTTTGTAGATTAGGCAGGGAAGAAACTTTTGCTACAAATTTACCTCCAAACAAAGCAAAGGATGATATAAACTACATGCTTTAAGCAAGTCAACAGTTACAAAGCTATGGCATGCATAAAATAATATTAATTTATGTGTTTGTATATTACATAAAGTAGTTCAAGATCTATGAGAGAAGTTTCACATGTACAGACTGTTATTGCATATTGTGAAATCATTATTGAATAGAATATGTGATAAGTAGAAATTTAGATATAATTTCAGAATCCTTTAAAATAAATGAACTCAGTCACAAAGAAGTTAAGCAAGACTTATTTTTTTTAATGTAAGGGTGAAAATATGTGAGCTAATGTTTATTGTGTTCCTACTCTTTTCTAAGTACTTCATGCAGGTCAGTTGATTGTTAATCTATGCAATTAACCTCAGAATATTTTTTATATCTCTTTATTTTTCAAGCAAGAAACTAGACATACAAGAGATTGAATAATATAGCCAAAGCAATACATTCATAAATGATGGAGCTGATTTCAATTTAAGCAAACGTTTGTTTGTTTAGATTTGTCTCATCTTGCATCACTGCCTGAGTTGTGTCATAATGAAATACATTTATTGGTAGAAAATAAAGAATTAGAACTTTAATCTCCCGAATAAGTCCAGTGTTTTTTTACTCTGAATGATTTGATTTAGTTATAATTATTGGCTGAGTACATATTGCAATGTAGAAGGCATTTCTAGGTTTTGAAGAATACAAACATTATGAAATGTAAACATGCATATACATATTTTAATATATATGACTCTGATGGGTAAGAAAATAGAACTATATAGTTACTGCTATGGAAGAGACAAGATCATTACTCAGTTATGAGTGAACAACAAGGAGTTCAAGAAAATATGTTACTTACTGTTTGTAAAATAAATCTCCATAAACACTAGCATAGTTAAAAATAGAGGTGTAAAAGTAACATATGTTTAGAGACAAGCCAAGGCTAATAAGTCAGTCAACAGGCTCAATGTCAAGAGATGCGCTTAGAGAAATGGAAAGGCAGCAGATTGTAAAGAACATTGAATGTTGAAGTGTTTAGGCTTTATTCTTAAAGTAATGAGGAGATATTATAAGTATGAAAAGGGATGCTCAAGGAGAGAAATAGCATTATTCAATTATTAGAAGTATTATAAATATATTCAAAATTATATAGAGATATATCAAATGTAGAAAGTCTAATACTTTTAAATGCCAAGACTCATTAACTGAGTACTTTAAAGAAATCTTTGTCATTGACTTTCTTATTAATTTTTTTAAAGTGAGAACTCATTTATTTTATAAGGTTTGATTATATAACCTCATTCTTCACTCATAAATTTTATCTTTAGGTACAGTCTGAAGCAAATCAATATTTTCTAAAGTTAGGTGCCAAGATACTTTGTTGTAACAAGAAGGTAGGTTACTTAGTAATTTATAAAACTAAAGTAAAGTAAAATATGAAATAGCTTCTTAAAGTGTTTTTCCATTTGTGTTTACTTTTTTTTTTTTTTTGGCAGTTTTATAACTTTATTCGACAATCAGCAGTTAGTTCTCATCCACATTAACTGTTTGTAAGCAATATAGAGAACATATTTGGCGAATCTTCATCCTCGTTACATGTTTTGGACAACCAGACCTAGATATTATATGTGATGTTCCTTATTTCTTTGACCTAGACAGCTTTGTTGAGTCTGGTGTCAATGTGTGCACCTGGAGTTCCTATCTCCTTCATGGCAAATTTGAAGATCTCCTAAAGTGCCCAAGGGGCACATTTCTTGAAACCCACTCCATGGATGTGATTATGAATGTTGATGGTGTATTCTCTGGTCACTATCTCTTTGACGGCAGAACGGCACTTCTTACCATTCTTTGCAGAAGCCATTCTGACAGGCTCAAGTTGGAAATGAAACACATTTATTTTTGATTTATGAAATTTTTCAAGAAAAATTATTTTGTAGAAAGGCTTGATTATTTTTTATTTGTAAGGATTTTGTTTTGCATATATACGGAGTCTATCTTAATATTTTATGTTTTATACCTCAGTTTGTTTATGCAATTTCTCCACCCAATTCAGACTCCTGGAAGTCCAATAAAATAAGTAGATTTTGTGAAAATCATATAAATCTGATTAATTCAAGTAATATAGTATCTACATTTTTAAATTATTGAAATAATATTGAATATTTTAAGCATCCTCTACATAAAGATATTTAGATTTTAAATCTATTTATTTTAATACAGAGTGGACACATAGATATAATTTTCTTTCAGGTCAATGAGTGAAAATTTCAATTTAAAATATATCAAACCATAATTGATATATCATCTCAAAATACATGACCATTACCTATCAATATGCATAGTACTTCATTTTCACTATCATTAAATAAAAATACATTTGAAAGTTTATTTAAATAAACTATTCTGAAATAATTTTTTTTCTACCTTTTCACTCAACTATTTTTTGGTGACCATTTAGAGACCTTTCTTCTTTTTTCAATGGTGTTTTCCTTTTCTTAAAGTTAATATCGTGAGGGAATTACATTTTATTTATAAATTCTTCTCCTCACAGATATTACTTTTCAATCTTACTATTATTGAAGACTTTGTTTATGACTACTCTATCTAGCCATTAACGTCTATTTTGTGAAATATGGTAGACTTAAGAAATATAAAGATTAACAAGTTTGTAGAGAGAGAACCAATACATGAACAGGTCATAAAAGTCTGCCTGATAAATGCTAATAAGGAGCTGAGAACACACAATTGACATTTAGTCTGATCATTTCACCAGTGGCAAATCACTTCTCCAAATTGCTTACTAGCTTCAGAGACCTCAAACAATTGCACAATAATGTTCGACGCACATCACTTTCACTTTAACATTCTGTTTATAAATTTTCTAAAGGAAAAACCAAGACACATCTTAGGAATATCTATATGCAAAAGCTTCTTTCTATTCTGCAGCATAATTACCCATGATATATAAGGACTTCATCATGTGAGATGAATACTTCATTTTTATCTATTTTAGAAGCCATCTCATTGTGGACTTTGTTGTGTCTATGTCTGGAACACCTTCATGTTATCCTAACTATAATTTTCTATCTTCCTTCTCTTCATCCAGTCATTCTCCCTTTATTCCTGTCAGTCAACTCCAACCCTCTTACATCTTCTGGTCATATCTTAGATGACCAGTGAAGGTCACACTACTTATATATAATTTACTTACTCCTCTCTTATTTTTTCTCTGTAAGGTACAATGTAGTAATTTTTCTTCAAGCTGTTTTCTCTCACTAGTTAGATCTCAAGTATTTCTACTTAGAAGATGTCTTTCTGATTCAACACATATGCTTTTTAATATTTTTATATTATTCTCACTTTGAAAATTCTGGCCTGTTTACTTAATAATTTTCTATATTCATAACCTTTTTACATTGATCTGATAATATCTATACACATATACCATTGAACTCAGTAAAACATATAAACAAAAATAAAAATCACATTTAATCAGTCAACAAACTAATGCCAGTTGTTGCAATATTTTTTAGTTAATTTAATTCTTTATTTTTTCAAAAACCAATGTACTTATTTAAAAAATGAAGACAAATTTTTACAGATATGTAGCCTGATTTTCCTTTAAAAAAGTGTATTGTGATCTTTTCTCAATGTGACTATTCTAAAATTTTATTATATGGATGTCGTTAGCCAATGTCTTATTGTTGGTGATTATATTGCTCCCAATAATTTGCAATTAAAAATCATGCTGTGATATAGTGACAGAAAGAAATGGGAGGTGAACACACAGTGTAAATATATATATGCCTTACTGTTAAAGTGTGCAGCGGAAACTTAATAGATTTCATTAAGCAATGCCACTATAATGAATGAACGAATGAATGAACAAACAAACAAATAAATAAATAAATAAGTAGAATTTTAAAAAATGATGCTGTAATCGACATTCTTGTGTAAAATTTTCAGCCCCATCAACAACAAATTCTTTGTCATATATTTCCAGAGATAAAGTTAAATTGGTAAAATAACTCAGAAAGTTCAAAATTAAAGAAAGAGAGGAATACACAAAATAAACTATTACCTCTGTTAGTAAACTATTAGCAATACTAATATAGGAATTTTTGGTTAAGCACTAATATTTTGCTATATACTTCCCAAACTCAATCTTTTTGGGTAAGCACTCTTTCCTCATTTTCCAAATGAGGAGGTCACAGTTTTTAGAATCTATTTTACTCTAAAAGAACCAGAAATAATAATGTAATTATGGACACAGCGCAAAATATCTAGCAGTGTAAAATGAGCAAATGTAAGTTATTTTATTTTGACAAATAAGTAATGCTCATTACTTATAAACATATAAAAATTTATATGAATATTTGTAAATATTTATAAATCATGAAGATATATTTGCTAGATAACACAAGTATAAATTACATAAAAAATAGTAGAAACCAAAAAGAAAAGTACTCAGAATTGCAATTACAAAAGGACACATTAAGAGGTAACTTCAAAAAAAAGAATCAGATAAAGATTAAGAGAAAGGATAAGCTTAATAATAGTCAAAGAAATGCACCCAGCATATATTATTTCTTTGGTTAGATTGTCAAAGATTAAAAGTAATTACAAGAACATTTTTGTTAAAATTAGAGGACTAAAAAATGACTTTGTCTCTCTTGTTCCAAATTCCATCAGCTTTTAAGAAAAGACATTTTTGAAAAGAATAAAACCAAATATCAGAGAGACTGAAAGGAGCCCAACAGAGAACATGATATTTCAACATATTTCTCAAAGAGAAAAGCAGAGCGAATATAAAGTGAGGTACTTCAAAATACTCAGAACAGAATTTGTTAGAAAGTGTCTGGGTTCAAAGTCAGTAGGCTAAAAACACAGGTACCCAGGAGGGGAGTAGTTAATTAAAATCTGTCTATGGAAACACAATACCAATTTTTTTCTTATACTTCCATATTATTGCCTTTCTCTGATATGTATGCAGGCTAAATTCAGATAGGATCTCATTTATCCCCAGGCCTAAAAGAGAAAAATCCAGTGTTTTCTCCCTTAAAGGTACGGAAAGAAATACCAGTGGAGAATTAAGATAGTGATAGTCTTATGTGGAAGAAAATCCAACAATTCTAATATTTAAAATTCAGCCTGAAGTGCAGATCTGTGATTGTTCTACCTTTATTTTGTAGTTCTACCCTATTGATGCCTTTCAGACAATAAACTTTTTTCACACTCTGAATTACTAATCATTAATCAATCTTTTCAAGAAAGATGTAGTAAAGGTGTGGGAGGGAAGGAGAAGATGAGCCTAAATACACCCCTACAGAAAAAAAAAAAAAAACCACTTTTGATACAGTATTACATTTGTATTTGAAAAAAATATTAATGGAACTGAAGTTTATAGACATATGACAATTGTTGAAATTTAAAAGAAAGCATTCAAAAACAAGGAAAATCTGAGAAGGCATCATGGACAGAAAGAACTTAAATGTAATGTGGTATACTGGATGGGATCCTGAAAAAAGAAAAAAAATTAAGTATAAAAATTAAAGAAAACTGAATCAAGTAAGTATAGACTTTACTTAATAATAATATATGTCAATCTTGGTCTATTACTTTTGAGAAATGTACTATTATAATGAAAGATGTTAATAATAAGGAACGTTTAATGTGAAATATATGGGAACCCTCCACATTAGTTTTACAATGATTTCTGTAAATATTAAACTATCTTAAAATAAAAGAAATGTTTAAGTCAATAATAATAAATATTGAGAGGTAAAAAAACAAATGGAAAATTTTAAAAATGATGAATCTGGGTAAAGGACATATAAAATTTCTTTATCATTGCAACTTTTTAAATGCTTGAGATGATTTCGGAATAGAAAGTAAAAAAGTGAAAAATGAGAAGCAAATAAGTAGGAAAACTCATCTCGGAAATATGCTGAGAATATTCAGAAAGTAGACAATCTTTTAGTAGCAATAAGAACAAAAGCTCCAACTTGTTTCCCTAAAGTGTCATGAAGATATAGCATCTAATGGAAGGTGGAGGGGACTTGGAAAGACATGTACTATCAAATTGAAATAACCAGCAAACAAGAAAGACGTCTTAAAACTTTTTAAAAAAATGACTAAAAAGTCTGAAAACAAATTAGATAAATCTTCTAAAACCTAGACAAAAATATGAAAAATATTGTGAAAATAAGATAAAGAGAATAAATATGAGACATAAAACATCTGATATATTTATATTAGTTCCAGGCAGTGAAACAAATAAATGAAGAGAAGAATGTTATCAGAAAAGTAATATAAAATATTTCCTGGGTCTGAAAAGAGATTTTGATCTAGAGTCTCAGATGGTTCCTATGGTGACAAATGAATCAATGAATGCATGAATAAAGAGCCACCAAAAACTATGCATGTTATCATGAAAGTTAAGAACATCAATGAGAAATAGAAAATCTTAAAAGATTCTAGAATGCATAAAACTAACTACACAAAGGTGACCAGTCATAGGCACCAAAACTAATCAATCACACTAGTTCTTCTAAAAACAAGACTAAACTCTTCAACAAGAGTATGGAAAGCTCACCATTATGAGACATTATCTTTATATTCTTGCTGCAGAAAAAAAAAATTCAATAACCATAAAATAACATAAAACAAATCTTAAAGTAACAAATGCAAAAAAAAAAAAAAGACCAAAAAAAAAAAAAAAAGCAAAAAACCTGGCGATTTCCCAAGATGGCAAAGTAACAACATTTGAGATTTATTTTAACTTTTTTTCTGTTTGAAGAATATATAAAGAGTTTCTCTGTTTCACCTTTCCCACTGGACTTCCTACAACACCTCAACTATTTAACTGACTGAGTTATGGCCCCTCTTTCAGTGTAACCAGTATAAGAACTGGAGAAGATTGACCACTGTTTCTTGTCTGCTGTTTGCAAATATAGATCAAGCAGGTGGAATAAAATGAGAAATTTTTACTATGCCTTTGTATCTGCATTACAATTCCACAGCCTCATATAATCATACTGCTACAACTGTATGTGTAATCAAAGATTCACACTTTTCTCCATGAAATCTGAAACAAATTTCCCTAGTATTAATTCATTTGCATCTTGACTATCATGATAAAATCTTGAGCTTTGTCACTGATACCTTTCATGTACAGAGATCATTTGCAAAATTATTTTCCTTTCTTAAATATCATACTTACATTTATAAATGTTATTGTCCAATTATCAGAAACCATACTTTATATCAAAATAACTGTTATTTATTTTCTGTCTCTATATGGAATGTACCAGGATTATATCTTTCGTATTTTGAAGACTTACATGAATGCTTAATTTTCAAAAAATACTTTTATTTTGGAATATAATACCTTTTATCCTTTAGCAAGATTTCGTATTTCTTTGGATTTTTCTCAGATCTACTATGTATGCCTACTAACTGTCAAAAGCTTCCTACTTCTGTTCTATTTTATCTAGTGGCAGAATTTATATGATATGAACTCTGCCTCATAGGCCCATCTGGTTCTTTAAAAATATGGCATGACATATTAAATTCTAGAGATAGAATCAGGTGTCATGAATTATATTTCCAGATGCTCAATGATGATTATTTATGCCTTTCTGAAAATTAATCCGCTGGTAAATTAACCTAAATTTATTTCATGGCCTGAGGATTAATAATAAGTTAATTATCGACAAAATATTTAAATATATTTTTAAATGTAAGATGTTTTAAATAACTTTATATTTATAACTATTTATTTATTCATTAATGTATGAGCATATAATAGTTTATGTGAATTTTATCTTTACTAATTAATTAAAAATAGTAATTAAAACTTAGAAATCAGATCTCCCAATTGTTTTAGACAAGAAATAGAAACTGATATAAAATTTTTGCAAGGCAACTGGGACTTTTTCCTAATTTAATTAATGTGCCTGGATTTCATCTCTATTTTATCCAGCAGGCAAAGAGAATATAGAATTATCTTTGGTTCCACAAGAAGGACCCTTCTTTCTATTGCAAACAAATTTCAGGCATCAGTGAGTGAAATAAGAAAAAAGAAAAAGAAAACAAAAAAGTTCAGAAGAAAACAAACATGTTAATATTTTTTACTTGCTTTTCTGTTAAAGAAATAATAATGCAAACTGCACAAAGTCACCTCCAAATGAACACAAACACACAACCCCTACTCTGGATTGAGGATGATTTTTTTTCTCCCTCTGGGATCAGAATATGAAAACGGTTGTAGATGTCAAGAAATAGTATAACAGAAATGAGGTGATTTCTCATTTAAGCCAAATAGAAAACTGTGTCTAATTTTCTGATTGCTCCATTGACTTCAAATAGTCTGCAGTCCCAGACTCCTGATACTGCAATGTCTTCACAAGTAGCTTAACTGACTTTCTGCAGTAGTGAATGGGCATGGGAATTCAAACAGGGTTGTTGTTGATTCTGTGTCTCTTCATGTCTTTTCAGCGATAATTTTGTTTTTTTAAGTAACACACACTGAAATTTCTTGGTTAATGCTTTTCTTGGTTTCTTAGAGATTGTGAGGAAAAAACAAAAGCTTGGGGATTATAATATCAAAGAACGATCACGCTATTCTTTTTTGTTATTTTACATCTAGGCAAAATATACTTGCATTATTTTTGGTCTCAATGATCTGATGACTGTTGCCAGCACTTTAGTATTTATTCAGTATTCAAAAAGATTTTCTTTTGTGCAGTCTTTTCTAACTTTATAACGGAGTTAGACTTTTTACTATTTAAGAATATATTTCATGAGATATTTTGATTTTAACATTTTTTCTTTGATGTTTAAATTGACTAAAGTAAAAAATTAGACACATCCTGTGATTAATATAGCAAAGGAAAGCAATTTAAATAATGAAGTTTCCTAGAGAAAATTGGGTATTGTTTTGACTAACCATAGAGACATTTTCACTCAGCAACAACCAAAAATATCCAATCGAAAATTTATAAAATCTAAATTGAAATTGTTTAACTTGTGAAAAATTTTCTTATGATGTTGTGGAAATCTAGAACCAGGAAATGATAATTCCTTTATTATTAATATGATAGCTTATACTTTTTATACATATATCTAGACTGTAAAATAAACTAGAATAATAAAATAATAAATCTGGGTTCAATTTTCACAATATATATAAACTTTATTTCTTAATAAGACATTTATTTGGCTTCAAAAAAAATTCTTTATATAAAAATTAAAGAAAGGCAAGATAACAATGTAAATCCTTGCTCAGACAATACCAAATTATACATACTATGATATATGTTTGAAAGTGATTTATGAAAATTATATTTTCAGTTCTAAAAATTAATGACATCAGAGTTTGCTACTGGCTGAAATGAAGAAACCTATTAATAGTTTTTAACAATTTTTTGAGGACCAATATCAGAATCAGATGTCATTACATAAAATGATTGATTTAGTGAAACAAATATTGCCAACAATGGAGGTAAATAGAAGCTAAATATAAGTGTTGTGGTTTGATCAAATCTAAGACCCACGGAGCCAATTGAGATGAATTGTGAGCCTTTATTAGCTGATGACTGACTCTCTACCTTGCAGGGTTAGAGGAGATCAGTCCTGAGCTTCCAGAGGAGGCAGCTTATAAAGCCTGAAACTACATCAAACAAGCAAGCAGGTTTACAGAAGCAGAAGTTGGCCATTAGTATATCTTTACATAAAACATCTCCTAGAACCACACCCTAGTTAACATAGACCATTAGCATATCTTTGAGTAGGTTACCACGCCCTGGTAACAACAAAAAGCAACCAGATTACAGAAGCAGAAGTTGGCACTTTGAAAATTTTCCACCCTTAACATAAGAGGAACAACAAAATTTATGACTTTTGATTTAATAAGCCAAAAAAGTACTAATGGAATTTCATTTGTTAGAGTCTTGGGGAAAAGTAAACTGATCAGAATGAAAAGGCTCATTTAGAAATAAAAAATGCACACACACATGCCCATTTTTTTGAAAAATAGTTTTGCTATTTCTAGTTTGCATTGAGTGAAATTAACTAGCAATTGAGATTAGTCCTGAAACATTCCACCGGGAGATCAATGATATGTCTAGATTTCCATAAGAAATGTTCCCCTACTACTTCCTTATCTGAATCCTTGAGCAAGTAGGTCCCTTTATTCAATAAAATAATTGCTGGTATTCCAGAACCCCATTAGAGAGGAAATCTGGAATTAGCATTTTAAAAGGAAGGTGTCTGAGAGAAATGCTATGTAGATACTATAATCTGTGTGAGAGAGATACACATTTACTTCTCTATGTGGTCTTGGAGTTCTGTCTATGAGTTCACCTGTCTGTTAGGAGTTATACCACTATATTAACTTAACTCTTCCAAAATCTATATTTTTTGTTCTTTTATTATATTTTAATGTAAAACCTTTTTTTTTTTTTTTATTAAAGTACACTACATATAGAAAAGCAAATGGATATGTATGAACAGTAAGATGGGTTTTCATGTTATGGACAGCAAGACCAAAAATAATTTTACCAGAGTTGCCTAAAAATAATTTTGTCTTCCTTTTTCAAGAGCATTTTTCCTGAGTCAGGGTTTTTGGTTATTTCTTTTAGTGCTATAAAAAACTCATTCCATTGTTTTCTGATTTTTGTGATTTCTATTGAGAAATAGCTTGTCAATCTTATGCTTGCTCATTTGAAAAAATTAGGTCTTTTATTCCCATTATTTTTTATAATTTTTCTTCCATTTATATATCTTCTAGTAATTTTCATTGCTCCCTGTCTTCTGTGTCTAATCTTCTGTTAACATGACTTAAAATGTTCTTAATTTCAGGTGTTTTAGTTTTCAGTTCAGAGTCTCCATATACTTTCCCTTTATACATTTTAATTAATTCCTGAAATTCTTTATATTTTTATCTACTTTGTCCATCCCTTGTGACCATTTTTTTTTTTTGAAAAAAAAAATTACAATAGTTATTTCAAAAACTTAGCCGACTTCAATTTCTGGATCACCTGCAGATTTGTTTCTTTGCTTCATTTTTCATTCTCTCTCTTTCTTAGTTTTCATTTCTATCATTTGGCTCAACTAGCAATTTTAGACTAAATGCCAGTTATCGATACTGCATATAAAATTTTTGAAGCCTTCAGGTAATATAATCACCCTCTAGGCCAGGACTTGGCAAACTATAACTCATGGGACAAATCTGGCTAGTTTCCTGTTTTAATAAATAATGTATTATTGGAACATAGCCATACTCATTTATCTTCATATTGTCTATGACTATATACACAATAAATTAGCATAGCTGAGAAGCTTCAGGAAGACACTTTATGGCCCACTAAACCAAAAATATTTACTACATGGCTCTTTACAGAAAAAAATAAAAGCCACTGCTCTCAGCAGAAACAATAGTTTCAGATCATTTTAATCTAATCAGAGATTTGCTCTTACACAACTGTGCTGTAGTCCTGGAAAGACCAATTCTATCCATGATCTCACTCATCCTTTAGGGTTTTAAATAAGGTCATAGTGGGTTCTCTGAGGCCCTTATTCATAAAAAAAATCATATCGTTGTTTCAGAAAACTAAAAACAAGCTCTACTTTGTTTTCTGTAGGCTTTCAACATAGGTATTTAGTCTCGTCCTCATAGAATCCTAGTATTCAGCAAATGTATTTAGAGAAAAATCAGCTATGTTTGTGACCCTCAGATCTCTTTAATAATATTGACCATTCTATTTTTCTATCAGCAGTTGTCTTCAATGGGCACATAACTGAACAGTCAATCTTCTGTAATCACCCACAATTAGAAAATTGCTCCATAATAAATTTGATGGCTGAAGGTTAGCTTACTTCTAAAAGGTTCTTTTCTCTTAGCAGTCTCAGTTGCTCTAGATTTTGTTTCAGCACTCTCATTGCATTCTTATAGCTTTTTTCTCTATTATTCTGCTTTTCTAATTGATGAGGAAGGAGAATTAGTCTACTACCAGCTATTCTATATCAGCCAGTGAAAAGCCTGCATTTAATTTTTATCAAATATTGCTACGTATAACAGCCATGTGAAATTGGTTTTCTATATTGCTTTCCTTCCCTCACCCCACCTTTGTACCTGGTTTTCAATTTCTAAATGTTCATCTTATTATATATATTTTTACTTTGTAAGCCACCTCACATGTTTCTTAGAAATTGAACAGCAATAAATTAATTTAATGATTAATAGGAAGGCATTAGAAATTTTCGTTCTTTTCATTTAAACATATTTAAATGCAATACATTTAAATAGAAAGTGAAATGCTTTCCAGTGAAATGCTCTTTCACAGCCTCTTTCAGAAGAGTCTGATAAGGAAACAGAAACAAGTGATTCCTTATAAACATAGTCCATCAGGAACTTCCTTTGACATAGAGAACAGAAATCACCTTACCATTCAGTGTACCTAGTTATTGTTCAAATTCATTAATACTTCTGCATTCTCTACCATAATATAGTTGTCACTTGATTATCCTTAGTCATATAATTTTCAATTTCAACTTATTTGCAGGCATGATATCCTAAATACTACTATTGTTTCAGTCCTGATTTCATTATGGTTGGTTGTTAGCACTAAATAAGGTTAAGTATGAACATTTCATTGTCCATCTTAAGGACTGCTTCTTGATGGATGCTCAACAAAACCTGGACTGTTTCTTCTTATGCTTTCCTCAAAATTATCCCATGTTCTGATATCATCCTTTCTAAATCTGTTTTGCTCATTTTTCTATTTTTTGAGGTTATTAGATATTATTTTATATAAATATTTGATTACAATGATCCAGTATGAGGGGACTAAAATTTGTCAAGAAATTAATATGGCTCAGTTACCGTGCTAGTTATATATACATATTATTTTCAATTGAATTCTCTATGTTACTCATATTTAATACATGAGAAAACTAAGCTGAAGAAAAGTTTGATGAATCTCTTTAGATTACGCTCCAAGTTATCATTATCAGAACTTGAAAGTTAACAATAATTATTTAATATGCACAAATACCCAATGATCATTGCCCGAATTGTCTTATACCAGGAATTCTAATGTATTCTATATATCATAATTGATTAATAGATTCCTCAAGTTTGTTTCAGTATTTTTATTGCTGCATAACAAAACTTCTAAAATTTAATGGCTTAAAACAAAAACATTATTTTCTTTTAAGTGTCTGTGAGTTGAAAAGAATAAACACATAATTTTCTCTTCTGTGTCTGTGCATTGACTTAGTCCCATTTCTGCAGTTCTCACTTGGCGTTTCCTTCGAGGATACAGTAAATGGTGGTTGGGCTGGAGTAGAAGTATATCAGAGCCAGTATTTGTAGGTTTAAGAGAGACATAAACATCTAATTAAAATGTTAAAATATTCACACACAACTTTCATACCTTCTCTCTTTGTATTCATATATTTATGTATTCACAGATTTATTTCAATGAAAATTAATATATTTAAAATATATAATGAAGTCAACATAAGGAACAATCCCATAATTACTTAATACTATTCTTCCATCTTATAAAGATGGCATTTTATTACTGTCCATCTTCAAGAAGAATAAAACAAGGCAAATCCTCCTAAAGGGAGATTTTAGAAACTGCTAAATAAATAATTTTCAAACTAGCGATAAGAGTTTGGGAGCCATGGGAGTAGAGAGATAATATCATGCATTTATTTTACTGTTACCTTAATATAGGATGAAACTGTTAAAGTGTGAGATACGACTAATTCTGGAGGTTTTTCTTTCCATTTAGTTTTTTGAAAAGTATTATATTGGATGGTAGAGAATTCTATTACAAGATACTTTGACTTTCTTTTAAACGTGGATCTATTACAAAGTAGTTCTTTCCCTTGAGAACAAATTTTTTAAAAGGAGAGGAAAAAGTTATTTATATGAAATTCAACTAAAAATGCATAAAAATTACTTTTTTATTGATGGTCAATACCAAAAAATTGCAAATTGAGTTAATGTTACTTGCATACATAAGAGAACGTTAAAAACTACCTGAAAATAGGGGAGATTATTGACTAGTGATGTTTCTCATTGACTAAGGTCAAGGAATGGCAGCTCACATGCCATTTATTCACTATCCTTAGTTTATAAATTCTAAGAACTATTTGATGGATTCTGTGTTTTAAAAAGTACAGGATAGTGACTTAGAGTATATTATAAGAGTTAAGCAGACCTAGATTGTAATATCTCATCATTAGTAGTTGAGTGAACTTGAGTAGATTACCTCTGAAACTTGGATTATTCATCCATAAAATGGGAGAAATTAAAACTGATGCAAAAACTGTTGATGGTGGTAAATGAGAGACAAAAAATGTAAAACACTTAGCACAGTAAATGACATATAGGAAGTATTCAATAGATAATACTTCTTATTGCTTGTCCACAGTGGAATTAGAAAACCTTGAGACAGCCCTCGTATAGAGTTTTCTCTAAAATGATTTAGAGATAAAATATTTAAATGAAAAATATATGTTTGCTATTTTAAAGACTAAAACACACTTAATATGACAATAGTATCCATTTAAAGTAGGAAAATGTGGTCTTGTCATAGGGGTTGAAAGGAAAAATTCAGAAACATTAAGGAAAGTAAAATTACTAACATAGTATCTTAAGCTTTTATTGATTGCTTACTATGCTAAGAATTTTCTTCCATTTTTATAGTTGTGGTTCTAATACAGAATCTTGACCAAGTATAGTGCAAATTTTTTTTTATTCTTAATCTTTTTGTTTTTGTTTAGATTTAGAGTAGAGCTCAATATTTAAACTGATTTATGTGTGATTTAGCAAAGAGTTCACAAAATCCCCAAACAGATTAAAAACATATTGTCCTCAGACTCATGTTAGATCATTCTTTTAACAGAATTTATTTTTTATAGCTGAGGCTTAATGAACTCTTCCAAGGAAGAAGTTTCTCTGCTTTAATTGGAAGAGAAAATGTTCTTCTATAAAAGTATCTTACTCCAATGACAGAAGAATAGTACTTAGAGACCAATATAGTTATAACTTAGAAAAAGAACAGTTTGGCGTACAATTCTCTTCACAGCTATCAGAATGAATGCATATTTGATAATGTTTTTAGTATTGTATAGAAAAGTAAAAGTATTAGCTAAGTGAGTGATAAGGAATTAAACTTATTATCTTCAGGTCACTGCCCTGTCAAATAATATGTTCTAAGATAGATTTCCTTAAATTGATATTTATTAATTAGCTAGAGTGTGCTAAGAATCATTTCATTGGAAATTTTAAGTAATATTTCTTTTTTCATTTTTTTAAAGTATTAATTTTAACCTTATAATAACATCTTATTTCCTGATAAAACTGTCCTGGAATGAGCCCTGAAGGCTTGTTAACCTTTAATCATAAAAATATTTTATCGTAATCCTGAAAAGCATATTTAAAAGTTTATCCATTTTATCTATCAATAAGGAAATTGGTTAAAAGATAAAAGGGTTTTAAAAATAATATATATTTGTAGTCCAGTATAAGTGAGTTATGTCATGATGATAAAATTTGCTTAACTAGCTTTATTACATTAAGATGCATGATACATGGTTCAATCAAAATGAAAGTACAAGTTTATAGAATTTTACAAAAAAATATTGTTTTATAATAGCTTAAGATATAGAATTTTAATTTTCTTCATATTTTTCTCATTTTAAAATAAAATGTGCTTTTTAATATTTTTCTTTATTTTTTGCAAAAAGTATAGATTTGAAAACAAGGCCCTCATTTGTAATATGTATATGCATATACATATGTACGTGAATATATATATAATATTTTTTTCCTTTCACTGTTTCTTTGCAAATCTACTATATTTGTTTAGTAAAGGAATGGTTTAGTTATAGTTTTCTCTGTCTTTCATCATTACATCAAAAATAGGCATTAGGAAAAATTGATAAATTTAGATTTTGGGTATTGTTAAAATTTAGAGTGAAAAGTGTTTTGGCAATGCATTGCAAAAAATTTTCATTCCCATTCAGAATATATTAAAAATAGAAAAATAAGTCATTTAATATTAATTCTGTAAATATAACTTCCTTTTCCAGATCATGAAGAATTTTTTGCTAATGAATTTTAAGTGCCTTTAATTCTCTTTTAGTTTTAATATTTGGTGAGAAACATTCCTTAAATAATTTAATATATGTAATTAATACTTCCTAAATATGACTATTCAAATGTTCTGTTGTTGCCATGATATTCCTGTAAAAATATTTTCACATCATTAAATTTCCTAAATTTAATATCACAGTTGAATAGTAATACATAATTTGGTTTATTCAAAAACTAATCCTATTTAAAAGCAACTTCTTATAATAACAAAAGGGAGTTCTCCTTTGGAAAGCCTACTAAGATAATCTTTTTCTTCCATGTAGATTTTAGTATTGTATTTGGGCAATCTATAAATTCAATGGCTCAAATATTTTAATATATCCTAAGCAGGCTTTTCCTTTACTGATATTTTTGTCTATCATAAGATCCAAAAGCCTAAATTTATGTTATTTTGTATTAACATATATTTGAGTTGCAAAACTTACAAATATTTGACTTCTCTCCTGTTGCCAAAGTAAGAAATTTTGACTCTAAAAAGGTGCCTTGAATCAGGTTCAGAATTGATTATGGCGCATAAATGTCACCTCAAATTTTTATCATTAAAGGAAAACATTTAATTTTACTAGTGAAAATGCAGAAGAGTGCATTATTGCAGGAAGTATGCCTTTTAATTTAAAATATTTCATTTATATATTTTCTAGAAAATAATGTAGCAATTAAAAGACAAGTAAAAATGATCTGTCTTCTATTTATCTATCTATCATCAATCTATCATCTGTCTGTCTATCAAACTATCTACCTACCTACTTACCTACCTACCTAAATACCTATTTTTTTTATCCATCCATCTATTCTTCCATCCATCCATCCATCTATTTACCTGTTTATCATCTACCTGTCTACTTATAAGCTGACTCATCTCAAATTCAATAAAACTTTATTTGGCAATTAACTCACAAAGTTGTTTTAATGTTAATGTCTAGCATTACAGTTTATAATTTGCTTATTTAGTAGGTCTTATAAACTTTTATTGCAGGCATTTCATTTCATTTGTAAATGCCATAGGGAACCAAGTTTGTTCTTGAAAATTGGAAATGAATGTGTGGAAATACAATATACAAATTGATATTCTGGACAATAGGATTAATATATATATAATATGAAAGAGTGACAGAGCTATTTCTAACCTGAATATATATGTGGATTAACAACTCTTACTAGTGCCTAAGAAATGTTGTGAGACAGTGGAAATGGACTCTGAGTTCTAATTCTGATCTTAACCATATTTGTGGATTTAATAAAGTCATATATTCTTTTTTAGATCTTGGTATTACCACCTGATGAGCAGTGCTAATCCAGGTAGCATACAACTATAAGAATCTGTATATTTTCACACACAGACATGGACACATAAATACAGTGTTGGATGTACATGGCCATGAACACATTTACACTGTTATTTTGCTTTCATTTGTCAACTTCTTTGCTAAACTTATAAATAACTCACCTCTTGGTCTAAGGTATGCATTTGCTAAATACAAGCTACTGACACATGGTTTTTAATTTGTTGGCCAGCTTGCCCTACTGCTGGCTGTCAATAATGATGTTTGCTAACAGTCCACAATTATTGAGTTGCCTAAATGTTTGCTTCAAAATGTCCTTATGCCACCTAAAAGAAAGTGAAATGTTGGCAAGTGTTCAAAAGTATCAATCAGGAAAGTGATTATTGAAAATGCTGAAAAGTGGGACGTGGTTCCATAGTGTAGCAGTTAGCACATTTGCTTTACATGCAGACGGTTCTGGGTTCAGTCCTCAGTGGAGTCACAGTCCATGGTCAATGGCCATGCCACTCTGAACAAGCCTGATCCCATCTGATCTTGGAAGCTAAGCAGGGTCAGGCTTGGTTAGTACTTGGATGGGAGACCACCTAGGAAGACCAGATACTATAGGCATAAATAATAATAAATGATAATTTTAAAAATGCTGAAAGGTAGCAATTGCAATAAGATGTCAATGCTCCAGGGGGAAAAAGGTGTGACAGTCAATGAAATATGTTCTAACGTATGGTGACACTTGGAAGTACAAATTGTCCCTCTAACAAAGAATGAAGCAACATAGGTATAATGACGTGTAGGTCTAAAAGCAGGGAACTTCAAGAGAGATAATATCACACATTAAACTCAAGATAAGTTGGGCTTAATTCTATGGCTTTCCTACAAAGTCTTCTCTTTGTGTAAATTATTTTATACTTTGTGTAAATTATTTTATATTTTTAACATCTCACATAAAAATATTTGTTCATTTAATGAATGAAAAGAATGAATAAACAAGTATGTCACTTGGACAGAAGGCTATGTTAGAGTCCCTCAAAAAGTAAAATTCAGGTAATCTGATTTTAATATGACAAGAATTGCACATGATTAATTTGCTAGGCAATTCAAATTAAAGAATAGCACTTCATGAATTATTAACTAGTCATATAGTTTACAAAACATATTGGTTAAAAATAAAATGCTAGTAGTGATGTAATTCTTCAAGCCAATACATTTAAAACAAATTTTGAGCAAGAATCTAAATGGAGACTGAGAATAAATACACTGGTAAAATAATTTAGTTCAGATTGAAAAAGAGTTAAGGTGCCCCCAAAAATGTGAAAAAGGAAAAAGAAGTAAACTAAATTGAATAAGACTCAGAAAGGATAAAATTAGTAAATTGGACTGGAGATTAAAAAAATATTTTTAGAAACTCATGGGTAAATACTTTAGTAGCTTTGTAGGTATATATAAATTTTATATCAGAAGCTCATTATATATATGCTTTAGAATGATGGATAGCTCATAAAATGTGTATTTAGTCCTGCTCAAATAACATCTATATCATTTTTAGAAATATACTTCAAATAATTTTACAGGTAGATTTGTACATCAAATTAGTAATGCCTGACTTACTCTGATTTAGGGATAGATTAAATTAAAATGGATAAGCAGGACACCTTATAGTATGTTATCGTATCCAGACTAGCTCAATATGCTACATGTTACTCTCTTACATATGTTACTCAAAATTGAGGTCAGCATATTTGCAAAACTTCAAATCGAATTTTCTGATTTATATTGCTTACTGCATTGATAGAATTTAGCTTTGGGCATTTCTCTGGTAATATTCTTTCTGTTTGTCTTTTAATGAGTACTACAAAACAATTCACATGAATTAGAGTTATTTTTATTTATTGTACCATTAATCAACTCTACTACTTGTTTGACCCAAACTGGATCCTCGTGAAACATGAATATTATCATCACTATCAGAACTTCCACCTCCAGCATAGTCTTACGGTACGTTGGTATATACACCCCTGAAGTAAAAAACAGCAGCATCACTGGAAACAAGCAATGAAGCATAACAAATATCACCCTAGGGTTCTTGGAGACACTACCAACTTCCATACTCTTATTCCAGAGCCATATTATTCAGAATAGTAGAATAGAGGAAGGAACTGTAGTAAAGAAACATATAAATATCACACATGCAAGACATGATGAACTGATAAAAATAACTTTCGGGCTATACAAACTTTAACGTGAGACCAAGACACGATAATAGAGATGTAAACAGGTTAAGTTTAAATGTCCTCTTCTGTACATTGTTTTGTTCATATTTATTACAACATATGTTTTCATACAAAAGGAATAATATTTTGTAATACTTGGGAGAATACTAAAAAGAATACATAGGAAAACAATCTCATCAACTGCCATTAGGTCATTGTTTTCCTTCTAATATTAAGCTCTGGGTTTATGTGTGTGATGAATTTATGTATTCCATATGTATAATTTGTAGTTCTCCGTTTCATTGTATTATAGACTTTTTGAAGACATAACATAATATCGTTTAAAAAGATGGGTTTTAAGGGTTTCTAATACCCTATTGAGCTTATCATGGCTACTTTTGCATTATGATATAGTAGGGCCTAAGGTTTATTGTGACGTTTTGAGTAGAAATACACATCATTTACAGAATGTACATCTATTTAATTACTAGCTTTACTAAACATTTTATTTTGCTATTATTTTTGTTGATGGAAATTAAAGATTTGTGTTGCATTTATTTTTTATTTTAATTGAGAAGCTAGAATTTTTATTTATTCTCTTAAAACATATTTATTAATAGTTACTTATTTGCCATATTGGTAACAATATTTTCTTTTTATCTGTTACTTTTTTTGTACTATAGTATAATTTTTTTTTATTTTATCAGCATGATAAATACTATCCTTTGTGATTCTTTTGATTTAATGCTTAACATTTCTACATATTTTTTTTACATTAATTTTATTATTCAAATCATCTGTTTACTTTTCTTGGGGTCAATATCACCAAAGAAACCAGGAAGAAACTCATCAAAGTCATAGAACAAGTGTGTTTTTCTTAGTTTAATCATTGTTATTCTAACAGCATTCTTGTTTATACATTTTGTTGCCATCCTATTTATTACATAAACATGCATAAGTGATTACTCATTGTAGATTGGACATTTTGTCAATTTGAACTAATTCTATTTGTCTTGGTCGAAGATTTTCCCTTAAATCCTTCTTTGTCTGCAATTAATTTGCCACATGTGCACATTTTTGCGTTCTTTGACCACATCACTGTCCACCTCTGTTTAAAAATTTCACGTCAAATTTTAGTTTAGTTGTGTCTCTTCTAAGCAGAGTTTATTTGGGTTTAATATCTTTAATTAATATAAGCATCAAAAGAGAGTTAAATCAGTTTACAATTGTTCTCCGAAATGTGCATTTGATTTTCTACTGTATTTGGTGATATTGATTATTTTACACCTCTTAGGTGTTTGTTTCCTTTCTATTATGATGTGAGATTTTTCAGTCTACTACTGTCTATAGAAAGAGAGGTGCCAGTGAGGCCAGATCAACATTACTGTGGCTGCCTCAAAGAGCAGCAAAGGAGAGCAGCTGGTATTTATTTATTTTCTTTATTTTGCCTTTTATTGTGTGGTAAAAGAGTAGATATTATAGTTTTCTTTTTGAGGACAGACAGTAGGAATGTGTTTTCTGCCCCACCCCCCTTTTTTTTTGGTATTTCAGAGGATATGTGTTTTTATTTATTTATTTATTTATTTATTTATTTATTTATTTATTTAACGCTTAGGTTCACATTCAATATTATCTGCTTTGTATCTTGACAGTGGGATTACTGTATTTCTAATGACTAAAAATAAAATGGGACTCTTATCTTGTTTCTCAATGGTTGCATTACATTTGTAGGTGAAAATGCTTCCTTTATTCTGTAAAAAGCATTATTACAGATTCTGGTGATGTGGTAATGTGAGCCTTCATCACTCTGTTTTTCTATAGTTCTTTAAAATATACAACAGTTATTTCAATCCGTTTTCCCTGTCTTCATAATGGTAAATCTTACATGCAATCCTCAAATTCTAGGAGATACACTTGGTTTTAATGTCGTAGAAAAAACTTGAAATAATCAAATTCACCTCCAATTTTCTCAAATTTCCATTATGAACCCTTCAGAATTATCTTGTCCTTCTTACTAAACATCTCCACCCTGTCCAAGACATTTCTATTTCATTCTGGACCGCAGAGTCTTTGGTCTTCCCAGGGACCTTACACCCCAATTACACTCTGCCTCTCTGATATTTCTAAAGTCTTCTGCTTTGTTCACTCCATTTTATGAGCTTTTATATTTTAATAGTTTTCTCATTTATAAAACAAAAAATAAAACCATAAAATTAAAAATAAAACAAACCTCAACTTCACAACACCCCCTCCAACTTTCGCCTTAAATTATTCTTTCCTTTGATATCCAAGCTTGTTTACACTAGATAGAATCTCTTATTTTGACAACCCTACTCACTCCTCAGTTTTGGTGGGTACCTGCCATTTGATTTTTCAGCACCCCTTCTTTAGCTTGAATAGTCCTTTCTCCCCATTTCAGTGAAATTACTTTTTCTTAGCCAAATGCTAGAGGTTTTGGAGAGAATGAGATACACAGTATCCGACCCATGTCATTTGTCTGTTACCTCATATAAGGCGTTGCAACAAATAACTCTCAAACTCAGAAGTTTTGTTCACTGCAACCACAGTTTGGTTGAGTGTTACTGCTTTAGGATGAGCTCCAAATGAGATCTGCTTCAGGCTGCACGTCTGCTGGGCTTGACTCCTGGTGCACATGGGCTCAGGTTTGTGTTACGTATGTTCATACTGTGGCTCAGGATGAAGAAGCAACTCCTCTGAAGAAAGTCCTCCAATCATGATGGTTTATGTGTGAGAGAGCAAGCTTGACAGAGAAAGCGTATTATAAAGTTCTGCTAGTTCAGGGCCACCAAGATCCATTTACTAAGGCTAGACATATGGCTGATCCCAAAGTCAAAGGAAAATACCACAGCCAACCACCACTGTCACACAGTTAAGACCATTCTAGGGATATAGGAGAGGTGCTGGATCTTTTGGACCGATAACGTAATCTAAACTCTCAATTCTTACTGGGAAGAGTTTATCAGTTTAGGGGCAGAACCTGAAACAAGCTGCAGGGGTGCGGCCTAATATGCATTCAGATCACAGTTGGATGACAATTCTTGCTTGTACGTTTTTAAACAAATTTTAGCTTAGTGAAAAATTTAACCTCTTGCTGGTAATCTGAAAAAGTTTTGGTCACCTCTTCTGGCTAACATTTCTCCTAAACTTAGAGAAATCACATTAGAAAGAATAACACTTATGCATACACAAAAGTCAGAGATTAAATGCAGAAAGTGTGTGACATCCAAGACTCTAATTCCAGTTATTCCTAAGGTCCATGCATACTTGCACCTTAATGTTAGTAATGCAGAGTATGCAGATGCTTCACATCTAACCATGAAACGCCCACACTTAAGCTCATGTCATCCTTCAAAATACCTTCACTTCCTGCCATCCCTCCTTCATGTAAGAAACTTCTGTCATTCACAAACTTGGGTGTGTTTTAGACTCTTTTTTTGGCCTTCATTACACAATCTAATTGCTTACCAAATCTTGCAAATTTTACCTCTTAAATATTACCTTTCTATTTTTTTTTTCTCCCATTGCCATCTTTCTATTTCAGGTTATTTCCATTTTTGCATATTGATTGCCTCTACAATATCTTCCTAGTTTTCCTATTATCAGTTTGATAACTTCCAAACTGTATTCCATACTGCACTGAGAATTATGTTTCTGTCATACTAACAATATCCTGCATTGATGAAACATTTTCAATGCCTCCTTTTGCTCTTAGGATCAAGTCTAAGCTCCTCATGATACTTAGTGAATCCATTGTGGTCTGATTCTTATTCTTCTCACTCTTCCCTCATCATGCTTTACTAGCACTCTATTCTTAAGCTATAATGAATATGTATCAAGTGTCTTATATATGTTGTCAGCGCTGTGCTGATTGAGAAGGGAAGGTTTTGGTGGTGAGATGCCCAGTTGGAAGAATGCACAAGGGGCCGACATGAAAATGAAACAGCAGGCACCAACTTTATTGTGGGAAATACGCTTCTATTGCAGGAGTGCAGTTCTATTGTGGGGAACACACTTCTGCTCCTGCTCTCCTTCTGCTTCCTAGGGGACTGCATGGGTTCTGCATATATCAGAGCACAATAGTGGCATTCATCCACACATGCGTGATACAATAAGCTAAATTATGTTTACATATGTTAGGCACAGGCTCCCTACTATACTAATATAACATTCTAAATCTGGAGTCCTATTCCTAGCCACGAGTCTGGATCAGTCAGATCTAGGACCAGCCAGGCCTGGGACCCACATGTGTAAATGCCCTATCTTGTCTCAACTCCTTCCATGAGCATTTACCTCTCATTGCAAATCATCCACTCACTTTTTCTTCCACTCACAGCTTTTCCTTACTAGTAGTTTATTTTATACTGTAATATTAAAGCACTCCAGGCAAAGAAACACAAATATTTGAACTTATTTCTTTTTTAAGAAAGGAAAATACCATTAGCAGAGGGGAAAATATATCATTTCAGAAATTAATGTGTTATACACTAACAACGGACATTTCTGCCTTTATATTTTTATGGATAAATTTGATAAACAACATTTCATACAGAAATCTTACTTTTACATTATCGATTGATATCTCCTTAAGCCCTTATGAAGTAATTTCTTAACAGTAGCTATTAGTAATTTAATTTGTATATATTACTTTTAAATAATTTATTTCTATGATTAGACAATCCTGGAGATATATACTTACTCTTCATCTTCTATACTTTACTCAGTTTTGAGATACAGAAATAAATTTACTCAAATAATTGAACTTAAAAAATCTGAAGAAAAATATAAACATGAAGATGAATTTAAAGTTAATCTGGGTAGATACTTGTTTATTTTTTATTGTGTTTATTTAGTGACTCAATTTGATATATAAATTGCACAGAGTGCTAAGAGCATATGTCACTGTTTCTGGTGTGCTGCTGCAACTGGAGATATAATTTACAAATAGATAATCATAAGCATGGGCACAGGTATTGTTGAAAATGGGTCCTCTCCCTACCCAGTATTAAAAGTCACTGACCAAAGACCACTGGGGATATACTTATAGTCCAAAAGTTAGGCTAATTTAGCTGGTTGTAGCAAGGCCAATGCATCCAGAGGACCTGTGGCAACATCTCAAAAAGGATTGTTGAGTAGAGCATTTTCTAGGATTCAGGCTTGTGCTGAATAATTCCTGGGAGGAATTCGGGAAGCTATGGAAAGTTCCAAATTGGATATTTTCTATATGCAGAGGGAATTTAGAAATTATGTATCTTAAACATTTTATCTAGGTAGAAGAAGAATTAAAGTGGGCTGGGTTTGTCATTAGTAAAAAAGCAATGACCTTCTATGTTAGACAAAAGCTAGGTTTGTTCAATCATAGTTTGAGTTGTGAGATACTTTGTCATTGTCTTGTGCCAAACATGCTTGCAGTATACTTTATTTGAATGTTTTTTGTATTTAGTTGAGAATACTTTATTCTGGCTGCATGCAGTGCTGTTTGTAATTTTCTCAGAAGTGATTGTGCCCCTCTTCCACACTGATACCAGGCTGGCCATGAGTCTTCCTTTGATCAATGGACTATGAGTAAAAGTGATATGTATGAGTTGTGAGGAAAAATTCTACGACCACCCTGTTTTCTACACCAATTCTTTTTTCTCTCTGCTGAAGAGACCCATGATTTTTCAGAAAGAGGCTGTTCTTCTTAACTGGGTCTTGGCATGAAGATAAAACAGAGGAGAATTACGGCTTATATTGAAGGACATGTAATGTAGCTGTACAAACAACGCTGGCTCAAGTGAGCTCTGAGATTTGAGTTGTTTGGTTCTGTGATATTACTAAATCCAAGCTATATGTCATATAAAATTATTAAAATAAGTTACTGTCTACTAATAAGCATTATATGAAAATTGCCTAATTTATATTTTCTGTTATCTTCAAAATAATTACATGCTATCATATTGATTATAAATTCATCTCTCATGCACAGAATCTGTAAATAATATATAAAACTAAATTTCCAGCATTTTAGTTTACAAAAGATAAATATCACACTAGATAATTCTCTCAACAATGTGTTTCATTTATAAAGAAATATCACTGCCAAGAAGAATCCAAGTCCTTATGATCTGTGCATACTACTTTTATAGGCAAATCTACAAAGAAAGAAAAACTCTGATATAAAAAAATGCTCAGAAAACATGGAATCATCACACAATCATTTTGGTCAATCAAATGTTTATTTGCATTAGACTAAGAGGCAATAATCTTTAATATTGAATGACTTCAGCAGGAATGGAACACTCAAAGTTGTTTTTCTCTTCCATAGACAACTCATGGATGGATATTGACTTTAACATTTGCACTAATATAGGATATTATGATGTGACATAAATTGTCATCTATTCACATCTTTATATTCAAGTATGAACATCTGGAGACTCGAATCATGACTTTTCATTCAGCACTCTGATGACAAAATATATATTTTCATACTATTGGAAATATATTTTGCTAATGCCTTCTTATATGAACTGCTAGGTTTTTTTTAAAATAGTGACATTAAACTCTCATACAACAATTGCATATTTGTCACCATCTCATTTCTTTGTACATTCATAAAGCACCTCCCATGAGACAACTGAACATGGATTCTTTGTGAAATGAAGCTTTTCAATCAGGCAGTTAAAAAATTATTACCACCCTAGCAGATGGAACATCAGTAATTTAGTACTAATCAGCTCAACTGGTGTTACAGAATTTCTGCCTTTAATGTTCTGTGCCTTCACTGTGTATGATTTACATCTAAGCTGAGAAGAGCTTCAAAAGCTGGCAGCTATCAATAGCTGGTTGATGTTATCTCACTGTCATTAGTGCTTCCATTGTCAGTGGTCTTTGGATCAGGTGACTAAGTATTGCCTTAGAAAAGAGAACATCTATAAAAGGATTTTTCTTATATGAGCCAGATTAAGATTTAGTAGAAAAATGGTGCACTGTGTGTCTCAGACCACCAAGTGACCACACCATTATTCTGTTAGCTATCACAGACAAATGAAACAGATAAAGATAGAACACCTGCACATAGAGTCACTGTCATCCAGGAAGAAGGTACCAGAAACTCAAAGACTGGTTCATCCAGGAATTAAGTAGTTGTCAATTTAGACATACATATATGTCTAAAGTTTTAATATGGTAAAGGTTTGTTTAGTATGATAAAGGTTTTGTTCTACACATTTTTGAAAAATTACCAATTGAAATCATTCAAAAATAATATAACTTACATTGGGTGCTAGCTTTGGGGAAAATAGCTATTTTATTCTTTTTTTGAACTTCATTTCAAGATGTTGTATTCCCCAATGTGATTACATTGAGCAGATGTTCAATAGTTTATCTACTTTCTTTTAAATGCCTGAATTGAAACATTTTATCCACACTAAACTTCTTTAATTTCCTTTCAACTCCAAAAGTGGAATTTGCATTAAGTAGAATCCCAAAGGAATTTAGATCCTGTGATCTAAGGCCATGCTGTTTTTGTTTAATTTAGCTACAGTTTTGAAAGGCATGGGAGAAGCATCCAGGATGTTGATTCATAAATGTTAAGTAGCATAGTGCTTTATTATTTTTTTTTCATTTGTACTTAAGTAAGCCCTCTCTAAAGGGAAATGGAGTTAAATTACTTCTAAACAAATACCAGCAATAGCTATAACTTGGTAATCTGATATCAATCTGATAGAGACAAGCTGGCTCCTTCATTTGATGATGGATGGGGAAAAAAAATAACTTTTGAGCTAAAGCAATTGTAAAATGTGGCAATTATCTCAAGATATAAGAGTGAAGATAAACACTGTCCACACCAACTATGTTCCCAAAACTATTTTTTTTTGTACTGATATGCAGCACTGTTGATACCTAAACCTACACTCCCATCACCAACCAAGATTCAGCTGATTTTTTAAAAATTGTATATATACATAATTTGCTATAAAAATACAGGCCTAACAATTTCTAGGAAACAACTGCTGGAAAACTGGCTTTTATAGGAATACGTATATTTGCTTTGTACAGATGGGATAAGGGTTGGGAGGAAGGAATCCATGGAATTTATTAAACTTGTTTTTACTTTTTACTATGATCGTGCTGAAATGACCTGTTTGAATTTCACTGTGGTTATAGGTCACCGTTGTGTGAAAGTGCTGTTCATATGTGCATGGAGGTCAGAAAAGCTGAACTCATTTTAAAAGCTTGTTAGATCCTTTACAACCAAATATAACTGAAACACATTCGAATACTACATAGTAAGTATGTTTTAGTTTAAAATAGAAAACCTCAAACATATATAAAACTAGAGTATATAATGAGTCCACATGTATTCATCACCCTGCATCAAAATTTTAAACACTTATTCAACATCATTTTATCTATATCTTCATATGCTATCTTGGAATTCATATAAATTTAAAACAAATCCAAATATCATTTCATTCTGTTTATAATCATTTCAGTAACTATCTCCAAGAGGTAAAGTTTGTAACAATAGCAACAACAACAACAAAAAAAAACATTATAGTATTCTTTTTCTTTGTAAAAATCTCTTAAAATCATAAAATATCTAATTAGTATTTAAATTTTCCTACTTGCTCCATAAATGATTTTGTTTTGCAGTCCATTTTTTCTGAATCGGGATTCAAAAGCCATCTACTGTAATTGTTTGATATGCTCCAAGTGTTTTTAAATATATTGGTGCCCTCTTGCTCTCATGTTTTGTAAATGACACTGAGAAATTTGTCCCATAAAATTCCCCACAGTCTAAATGTCTTTTTAAATTTTATTTTTAGGTTTTCTTTATTTATACTGAGTATAGCTTGAACAGGAGACATTATTGTCAAATTCAAAGTTTATAATAAATTTACCAATCAAATGCCCCTTATTTTTCATATAGAAAAAAAATTTATCAATAAATGGCAAGAAACTGTTATTCTAATGCTTGAATAAATGTTTTGCCCCAACTTTAACACTTGCTTTATTTTTATCAGTTACATTTTTATCAGTTAACTTTATAATAGTTGACATATACAGTTATTTTTATTTTAAACAAAGCTAAAAACACTTTAAAAATAACAAATTCTATGAATGATTAACATTAAATTACTACTTCAGTTGACTTTTTTTTAAATTGAGGTATAATTGACATATAACATTACATTAGTTTTGGGTGTGCAACATAATAATTTAATATTTGTATACTCATAATTATAAAATGATCACCACAATAAGTTGAGTTTATATCAATTTTTCCGATTTTATTTTTTGGTGTCATAGTTTGTATTCTCTACCTTTTGTTTTTCTGTAAATTAGTAAATATCTGGTCAGAGTAAGGTTTGATTTTTTTTTTACAAGGTTATTTCATCAGTGATTGTTTCTATCAGAAGATAGATATCTTATTGATGACAATATGACTAATATTTTTTTGTATTTCTATCCTCTTGATTTAGCTAACACTGCCAAACCTCCAAAAAATTGTTTTACAGTCTTTGAAGTCTCACAACAGAAATGTCAGTTATTAAAACAATTAGTTATTTAATTCAAAGACATTTGAGGGTATATCATGTAGTAAGTAAGCACTAACCTCTTAAAAAAGGACAGAATTAAGATAAAAGATAGTCTCTCTGCCCTAAAGGATCGCATTTCAGTGGTATGAAGATACATGTAAGCAAAAACTCTAGTATTGCATAGTTTTTTGAGAGGTATGAATCTAGCAAGATGAGGCCATTTGGTCTGGGGAAGAACTGGGAACAGAGATCTAGTCTGGTGAAAAAGGTCTTCCTGGAAATGAGGAAACAATAGAACAAGACATATTCGGTGTGACTGAATAATAGAGTTTATATGACATCTACTTATCTAGAAATTTATATGAGTCCGTAGAGAACACAGTAGTTTGTTAAATAGGAAAAATATGTAACCACATGTATGTTCTAGAAAGAAAACTAGCATGGGAATGTAGGAATGATTAAATTGAGAGAAAGTTGGCTAAACTAAAAGGAGATAAAATAGTTAAGAAACTCTTCAATATAACCACTGATTAGATAAGGCTAGAAGTACAGAATCCATTAGAAGGAAAAACTGGGAAATCTGAATTCAAGTACAAGTTACGATTAGGTCTCAGACTCTGCTCTGTACTGCTTAATCTTAGACAAACTACCTTACCTCTCAGCATCTGAATCTTCTTAGCTATAAACTGGGTACATTGTATTACTCAAGAGAGATTTGGTTTCCAGTGACAACAAACCCACTGCAAACTTGCATAAAGAAAAAGAAATTCATTGTGTTGTGTGAAATGATATTCAAGGGAATATCTGAAGTGACTTGATCCAGGGACTCAGTGTGTAATTGGAAACTGGGATTTCTCCATCTCAGCTCTATCCACATCTATATTAGCACCATCTCTGAAGAAGTGACATTTTGGTAGCAGGTTCCTGGAGTGCATCATCATCCTGAAGACTAATAGAAAAGGAAGAGATACTGTTTCTTAAGAGTTTCTATAACAGTTGTAGATCTGTATTCCTTTGGCCTAAATGGAATTAGTTGCACAACCCTGAACTAACTCTGTGGATGGAAGCTTGAGATTAACTAATTTACTTATTCCATGAGCACCTTCAAAAATGAGATTGAGTGACTCCTAAATGCAAGGACTAAGAGCCAGGAGGTGGCTCCTCTTAATAAAAAATAAATAAATAAATAAATTTTAAAAAAAAATTGAGTACTGTCATAAGACAAACAAGGAACAAATACTGAGTAATAAAATGAAACGAACTTCTACTACCAGATAATGAAAGTAAAAAAAAAAAAAATTCTATTGAGGTAGCACCTTCTTACTATTCTGTCATATTCTCTTAGGCCACTTTTTTTGCTCTGGCGATTGCTAGGGCAACTTGGATGCATAGTCAGTCTGACAAGCCCTTATCCCTGATGTTCTATGTATCCCTTATTTTTTGCCTCAGAGATTGTGGCAGACACAGATACATGTTTACAATCTCCTCAGGAAAGAATCACTGTCTAGATATAAGGAGGGTGATTAGCTGAGAGACTCTTAAGTTCTTTTGGAATCAACTTCAGCTTTTTAGTCAAAGTCACATTATGCTCCATGTGGTTATTTAAAATTACTCAAACTCTAAGTATATGAAAGAGAATATGGATGTTTGCATACATTCATTGATTTCATCTACCTACATATGTACAGTGGAAAAATGGAAATTAAAGTACTTTTCATATGTTGTCAGAATTACTGAAGCAAGGAAACCTCAGGCCAGATAAAAGAGAGTCACTTTATTAGAGTAAATTCAAAATCTATAAGACAAGATATAATAAAGTCGTCTACTAAATATAACTCATGTATTGGCAGAAATTCAGCAAGAGTATATGAGATAGTTAAATAAAAGTAAGAAGGACTTGGGACTTAGAAGTCAGTGGCAAATATATTTTAAGAATGAAATTATAAAGTAAAATGAATGTTAAAACAGAGGTTCTGGAGTTAATGATAAATTTAAATTTTTGCATTGAAAAATTTTGAAAAGAACTCTGTTATTAACCTTTCTTGGAACTATAAATGATACGGGACAATGAGCATATTTAACTCAAAGAGACAATGATGAAAGTTGTATTCTGAGGAGGAATTCAAGTATTGATCAAGTCAATGAGAAGGAAATACTCTGATGAAATTAAGAAATACTAAGAACAAAAAAATACAGTAAAAATATTTGGTAAGATTATTAGCTGTAATGTTTGTGTTAAAGTTAAATGATGAAATAATGGAAAAACAACAAAGGAAAAAGAAAGAAGTGTTTTAAATTTTACTCAAGACGTCATGGATAGAAGCGTGACTCGAACTTTCTGGCCTGGAGATTCCAGATGGGATTATGATGCCAGGTTGCTTCCAGACCAGGACTGAAAGTACTGAGGTCACTGCACACCCACGTCTTACCACATGTTTGTCAGCCCCGAGGCTAGATTTTGCTATCCATTTATGTGTTATTATGCAATCAGCAAACCACATTTGAGTACTTCTCCTTTATCAAGTGCCATCTAGTTGAGGATATAGCATGACTTCACTCCTACTTTGAGGATTTTACAGCCTCTTGCAGGAGATAAACAAGTAAACAAGCTAGAGATTACAGAAATGGGAGATGCTAGAATTGTCAAAGAGAATCGTGCCATGGGAACACAGAGGAGAGCCTACAAACCCAATCATGTGCAATCGACACAGACTTTGCTTGGAACTAATGTCTGTTTTCAAAGGTAAGTAAGTGCCAGCAAGGTCGATGAGCAAAATCTCTGTGGTGGAGAAAACATTTATGTATATATTTTGAATTTTACACATTGAGAGACACCTGTGCAATGCTTCAGAGATGAATGTGGCATATTAGGGGATTTTAAGTAGTCAACATAACCAGAGTCCTTATGAAAATGAGGAAATAAAGGCAAAACTTGTGACACGATAGAAAAACAAAGCAGCTCATTGAGGCCTTTGCTTACCAGGAGAAGGAATTTTCACTTTGTTCTTCAGAAAAGATCTTTTAAGCAAGGAAAGGACATAATAGCATTTGATTTTATAAAGAGTACTCGATATTGTGAAAAATTCACTGTACAGTTACGTTAGGTACAGTTGAATGTCATTTGTCTTAATCCAGATACCCTTCTCTGATAGAAACATGAAGATGAAAAAAAGTAGATTGGAGGGATATTGTCAGGGTTCTAGCACATTTGGAAAGCGTTGTCAGTATGCCATTGTATTTGCTATATTTATGAAAATAAGAAACAAATATAAGCAGCTTGTAACCTCAAAATATTGATAATGCAAAGGCACTTTTTTCAGAAAGAATTGACTATGGAAAGATAAAACAGAGACTCATATAAACACAATTATCTAACAATGTAGAAATTTACTGCATCATTTTGTCTTGAATTTTTTCACAATTTGAGAAATCCAATACAGAACCAAATATAAATTTCTCAAATATCAATTTATTATTGTTTTATTTACTAATAAAACTCTAACAAATTAGAATAAATTAGAACAAAATTGTTAGTTTTAGTATATGTATATTAATATGCTTCATATCTCTCTGCATATATAGCATATATATAATACACACATATATAGATGTGTAAAAATAGAGATGTTAAGTTTAAAAAATTTGTTTCTGGTAGCCTTTAAGATTACTACCATGCTAAATAGAATATAAATATCAGTCCTACACTGGTGCTGTTAAAAATTAAAATGCAAATAGCATTTTCCATGTATACTTTCCCCAAAACACTTTTCTTAGCCCTAAAGTTTAAAAAAGCTATTCGATTAGTACCTTTACAGCCCTGTCTAAACATTAAGACAATCTAAGCTGATACAAAATAATTATAATATAGTAACATATTTGAGGACTTAATTTGTGCTAGGCACATGGTTAACCAAAGTACATTTAATCTTTCATTTAGCCCTTACAACACACCCATTGCACAGTACTCATAACAATGACATTTAACAGATTTTACTTATTAATTTATTTGGTTAGTTAAAGTATATTTATTAACCAATAACTGTGTCATTGAACAAAATATATAAACATCTCTTCTCTATTGGAGCATATATTCTAGCAGGGAGAGATAAACAATAAACGATACAATTATTTATAATGACAAGGTCCAGCTTTGACCAAGAGGGTGACTAAAATTTAGACTAACAGGTTTAGATTAATTGACTTTTAGAAAGTTAAGTGCATGGATGCAGACCCAGGGTATCTAACTGCAGAGCTTGTACAATACTGCTTCAAATTTTCTATTTTCAAATCTCCTATTTGCTATAGACTAATATCAGTTACCTGGTAACTTCTCTTTGCTGTTATTACTGCCAGGAAAAGGCAACATATTTGGTCATTATGATGTACAACTTTCTATTTATTTTGAGAAATGCTGGAAAGTTTTAACCCCAGGAGGTCTTTCAATGAATCCTGAGTCATCTGCTGCCACCAGTGTAAGCTTTCCAATCATACTTTAACACTCAGAGGAGTTTGAAGCGAGGGTTTAGCCAGTAGCTAAGTTGCTTTTAAAATTTTACTTCCTAACTTCTTACTTACTCTTCTAACTTCCAGGAAATGCTCTTCTTTTTCATAGCACTCTCAAATTTAAAATGTGCTTAGGTTAGTCTTGGAATTGTTTATGTCTGTATTCCTAATGCAGATGTGTATCATTGGCTAACATTGTAAATTACCATAGCACAAGAGCTGTTTGTATCTAAACCATTTTTTATTTCTCATAACTCAGTGTGAAATGTAAAAGTTGCTTAATAAATAGTATTGATAATAACAGTTATTTGAATTTCTTAAAGATTAAAATCATTCTTATAATTACTGAATGGTAAACAGTGGTTGGGGAGGGTGTGGGAAGAAGAGAGAAAAGTTTTATTCCTATAAATGAATGCTATACAATAATAAACTAAAAACAGATCTTTGTAACAATTATTCAAGTAAAAATCACATGACTCTTTTCTGAATTGAGACTCAAAGCTAAGCTAAATATTAGTGAGTGTAATCATGAATATCAATCATGTAATCTGTCTCTTTTATAACTTCTGTAACCATGTTTTAAGACAAGTTGTTTTGTATTTTGTTTTATTTTATTTTTTTTGTCTTTTATTGTTATAAAGGGGGAGAAATTCATAAAGGAGAAATCTTATTTTAACATCTGCTTCATAATGAAGATTTTAATTTTAAAATGTTAATAATTGTTCAGATTGGCCAGAGGTCATATTTCTTAAAACAATTCTCTATTATCTTAAAAGTTCATGGACACTTTCTATTAAAAAATGTCTACAATAGCATTTCACACTGTAAATGTGGACCTATTGAGAATAATCAGTTATAGACATCTAAACATCTTTGTTTTTTTTATATCAAGATATATTCTGCATCACACTATTGCTTCATATAAAGTCTTTCAGGTGATTCATAATACTATGTTTAATTGGATAAAATTAGGCTGAAATTTTGGAGTTTAATCAAGTTTCTAACCACTCTATTTTCAGAACTGAAAGAAAGTAAAAAGTGTAAAAGACAGAAAGCAAAGTATCAAGAGAAGGAGGAAGCGAGGAAAAAGGAAATAAGGGAAGGAGAGGCATTATCCTGGAATGCTAATATATAACGCCAGAAGTTATAAAAAAAAATAAGTAAATGAAAATAAAAAAATATAGAGTATATCTAATGAATTCCCAACTTGCGAAAGCAATGATTTAAAGATGTAAGTCACAGAGATGAAGATAGATTTGAATTGGGTGGTGTAACAAAGAGAAACTGAATGTTACAGTGATGCATTTAGGGGGCAGTTGTCTCACCCAAAAAGAAATCTTATACAAAAGACTTTAAAAGAGCAGAAAATCTGTGCATCGTGGTTTTTTTTTTTTTTTTTTTTTTTTTTTTTTTTTTTTTGTCTAATGACGAAAATATGAAAAAAGATGGAGGGTGGCAGGAGGAGGTCAGCTCTGAGAAAATGATGACATCCAAAACAATAAAAAATAAAATAATTAAATTAAATTATTAAAATAAAATTAATAAATTAAAATAAAATAAAAACTTTGAACTATACTTCAAGTAACAAGAAAAATAATAAATTTACCATTTATTTTCTCAATGTGTTTAAAGAGAACATTGTCTATACAGGTATGGGGATCAGCAAGAATAGAATCTAGACACCTGGCCAATGAGTTACGTGGAGATATACTAGTATAAATTAATTGCATGCTGAATAAGAAAATAAACACTCTATTGATAGGAAAAAATGCTACCAGTACTGTGTAAGGTTCAGGTATTCTAATATAATTCTGGAGCACAGATATTATGCTTAACATGTGGAAACTGCAGTGCATAAATGTAATTATGATATAAAATATATAATGTGTCGAAATCAGAATACAAATCTAGTTCTTTATGAATGCAAATTCCATGTTCTTCCTATTATAATAGATTGTGTTGTGTACTGAGGGACATTTAGGTATGTGAGAAAACATTTTCAAAGAATTGAAAGATAAGATAAATACTATAATATAAGCAATAAGAATTAAAAACTCAAGAATCTATGGTGGGAAGAAGCTTGGATGCTAAATTATCGATTTCCTCTTTGAACTTCAGTTTTTACCTGAAGGTTTTGGTGTCATGTGGACAAAGTTCAATATTGGTACAGTTTGATAAAATTAGCTAGAGCCATGATATTAATATAAACAATACCTTATGTAAACTTAAGAAGAGTCTGGAGGCTTTGGCTAGAAATAAATAATAAAAATTTATTCAAAGGTCTTAGAATTTGCAAACCAAAAATACAGTAAGCAAAAACCCAAAAGCATTCCAAAGAAGAAGAAAAGTTAGGAGTTCTTATAGAAAAAGTAGATTATTACAAATAATCAGTTCTGAATTCTTAGCTTTAGGATTGGTCCAGGATGGTTATCAGTCAGTCAGATGTCAGGTGGTCTAAATGATGGATTTTAGGTACCCTGGAGGATGGGTGCCAGGAGGTCTAGACATATCTAGTGGCCTAGATAATGGATGTCAGGTGGTCTGGGTAAGTAAATCCTTCAAGGTGGTGATCAGAAGTTTATTTGGAGGTCTGATATATATAGGCATTGATGCAGGAATGGAAAGTTCAAAAGTTTGTGTCCAGGCTAGTTAAAATGAGAATACAATTGTTTCCTCATGCCTCAACCAACTTAATTTTTGTAATATAGTAGCTTGTCTATAGTGACTTCATTTTATTACTCTACTGCCTTCCTCACAACGACACTCAATATCAACATCCTGTATTACTTAATACATTTTACATGGATAAATTACTTTTCCAAAGTAATTCATACCAGCATTATTCTCCACAAAAAATGTCTCGAATATGCACTGATGGTCATGAAGTCTAAGTCAGTGTGCATAGCTCTGTCACCTATGGTCATGATTTTATTTAATTAGTCTTCACCCTTGCAGACATATAGTCTCATTAATTTTAACATTATTTATTAATTTTCTTCTTAGAAGGCATTATGCTAATAGTGATAACAAGTATGTCAAACCTTTCTCAGTATAGTAACAAAGAAATTTAAAGCATATGCTTTAAGAAATTTTAAATAATTCCTTGAAGATTATAATAATGTATGCAAGATGGCATGTTTGAGTTGAATCACATATACCAAAGATAATGAAAATGACACTGATTATACTGAGATTAGAACTAGCTGCATTTGCATTTTATCTCTCAGCTCTATTACCCTTTATCACCACTTTGAACCTCTTATGGTTCTTTATTAATTGCTTTAAAATTTTATATGTCGATAACAATTACTGCAAAATGATTTAAGGTTTTTAAAATATATTTTACTTAATTTTATATTTTATAAGAACCCACTCCATTATCCTACTTTTACTTTACATTGGGAAACATTAGGAATTTCCCACTTGGGAACAAATAAAAACAAACCCCTCAATAATATAAAATTTCTCTCAAACCACTTGATTGCTTTCTATTACTGGTTTATTGTCAACTATCATTAACACTTTCTAATTTACAAAAGAACATATAGGACAGTATGGGGATTTATTTTACCTCCAAAAAACATGTCATCACATTGAAATAATTTATCAATTTTATGATATATAATCTAGGACCTAGAATTTAGGCAAATCACTTATCCTAAGTCATCAATAATTATAATGATTCATTTTTAGCTGCATGAGAGTGTTGTATATATTTAATAAAATAATAATTTAAAGTAACTTAACACCTAGAAATCTTCAGCAGTCTAATTTTGTAACTATTATTTTTATTCCAAACACTCTCTCAATTATCCCCTTGATGCTATCATTGCTTTTGGTAGACTTTGAAAAACTGACTTTATTAAAATTGAGTATTTATGTGACAATTTTCTAATTCAAAGTTTAAAAATTTTTATCCACAGTGTTAAAAATAAGCCTGTGTTGAGATTTAATCTACAGTTTGTGATTCTAATTTCTTTAAAACAAGCTTAACCTTTTCAGAACTAGTGTTGTATCATATCTAACCATGGATTGTTGTCATCTGAATTTCCTAAAACTTGTGCTCAGTTTGGGGAGAACAACATTCCTGCCAGTAAAGGTGAGTCAAGGAAAACTGAGAAAGTAATTAAGGAATGTCAAGGGTAAGCATATCTGACATTAAAATATCCTGACTCTCCTGCTGTGAAAGCGACTGTTGTGGAATCTGGTAAGCAACCTCATTAATGAGGGTAATTATCTCCCCTTGCTTCTTAACTATTGTTAATTTTTGAAAGTTCCTTTAGCAAAAGCTTGCCAGAAGTTGTAATGATACTGCCAACAAGGTCATTAAGCAGACATTGAACATTCTGAGGTGAGGTACACATGCAGAATATTCTTTAAAATTTTTCCGTTTATTTATTTGAGATTTTAAACATTCCTGAAGGTAACATAGTATTTTTTTTTATTGTTATGTCTTACCTAGATAATATCTTGAAAGATTTAAAATGATGGCACTGCTTGAAAAGTGTTCTACAATAAAATAAAAGAAAGTGTTTGGGGATTTTCCCATCTTTTCAGTTGTTAGTGCTCATGAATTTGAAAGATTTGGAGAACAGAATTTAATGGCTCTCATGACTTTCTGTGATATTGTGACTTATAATAAGAAATATATATATATATTTCTTCGCCTGATTCTGGCATGAGACTCCTAAAAACTTTGGAATTCCTTAAGTGATGAGAGAGCTAAAGGTGTCTTTCGGAAAGCACCTAAGGTTGTGGGGAGCCAACCATTTTATTAGAGGGTTGGAGCTTTCAATCTCACCCCCTCAGAGGGGCTAGAAGCTGAATCAATCCCCAGTGGCCAGTGAGTTAATCAATCATGCTTATGTAATCAAGCTTCCAAAAAACCAAAAATGATGGGATTCAGAGATCTTCTGGGTTAGTGGACACGTGGAAGTACAGGAAGAGTGGTGTGCTTGGAGAGGGCATGGAAGCTGTGCAGTCTCTCCCAGATTCATTGCCCTATGCATCTCTTCCATCTGGTTGTTCCTGAGTTTCATTTATTTGTAATAAAACAGTGCTCTAGTATAAGTAAAATGTTTCCCTGAGTTATATGAGCTGCTCTAGAAAATTAATCGAACCCAAGGAGGTGGTGATGTAAAGCCTCACAGGATGTGTAAAGACTTATAGCCAGTCGATAACAACCTGGACTTGGGACTGATGTGTGAAGCTGGGGATAGAAAGGAGCTGTCTTGAAGGTCTGAGTTTATGGAATCTAATGTTATTTCCGAGTAGATAGTGACAGAATTGAGGTAAATTGTAAGACACTTTTCTCGTGTCTGAGAATTACTTGGATGTGTGGGGAAGCCCCACCTACATGTTGCAAATTGGTGATCTGGAACCTAATATATTTTTCAATACATCAACTTAGATCTCTCTACCTTTATCCTGAGGTTTTATATTTGTCTTTTATAAAGGAAATTTCAACTAAGTGAATTGTTGCAGTAAATTCTAAGACTCCTCTAAGTTTATGTTAGATCATTAATTTTTAGGAACATACTGGTTATTGTCACATTGTTATAGCATCTCTTCTGTGTTTATACGTGTATGTGTATTTTAGTTTTCATTTATGGGAATAATCACCCCATCTCTTTTGCTATATCTCTGATTTAGTCCCACATGCTTTAATCTGTGGCTATTATGTAAATAAGATATTACCTTAAGTATTCAAATTAAAGAGTAACATATGGGTAGCCAGGTGTCTCTTTTTGTAAAAGAGCTTGAAGATTTAGAAAAAATATTTTACAGAGCCAACCCTTCATACTGTATACTTCATCTTTTATATATGGAAATTAATAGAGTGTTACTTGCTAAATTTCCATTTGAAGATGTGTAAAGCCGACATTTTCCTTTTTTGGTCCTAAAAATAATCTAAAAGCAGCAAGGAAAACTAAAACCGAAAGGAAGCACTTCAGTTTTTTCAGAAAACTGGGAAAAAATGAGAGCTTCCATTTAACAATTGGTTGGGAGACCTTTCAGGATGTGTGAAGAGTTCAGAGAATCATAAGGACGTAGCCATGAGAGAGGACCATGAGAGTAGTGATCAAAAGGACTTAGTCAAAGGTTCTCAAAGGTTAGGTGCAAATGTTAGGTGCAAAATCTTATATACAGGGAAAGAACTGGATAGACTAGTAGCAGAGAGCTGTTGAAATCTTGTTTGGTCAGAAAGTAACTGCAGAATCAATGAGGACTTACATGGAAAAGCCATTTTTGTAATATACAGACTACATCTGTGGAAAAAAAAGGAAAAACGGTCTTTGCATTTAAAATAACAACATAAATAATAAAATAACACAATTTATATGGATTTTATTCTTTTTTGGTTAGAAAGAAACAAACAACTAATTTACTCATAAAATTTTAAATTAAGAAAAATTCCAGTTAATCAGAAATACTTCCTGCCTCGCCACTTCCCTCCCCTACACACAAAAAACAAAAACATACAAACATAAAAAACACCAGAGGCCTTTTTGCTTATGTGTGTGTGTGTGTGTGTATGTATATACATGTATGTGTGTGTGTATGTGTGTATGTGTGCATAAAATCCTAATCCTGGAAAGTTTCCCTGTGTAAAGCTGAGAAAAGAAAAGAATGACAAAACATTCTGTTAATTTGAATTCACGTGTCTTTTGATTCCAAATAGAATAGAGTAGCTGATGGCAGATTGAAACTTCTGGCTATATGTGACCTTCCAAGAGAGTCAATAGAGAAAGAAAACTACACGATCTTAGTGAAAGATTCCAATAAAAAGAACCAAAGTTCCTTTCCAGAGTTGAAGCAGGGGAAAAACTAGATGAGTCTGGAATAAATTATTGTGACACAAAGCAAGACATTATTCATAGAATGATAATGACAGATCAAATGGACAGATAATCTAGCTTGAAGAAGAATTTGACCATCAAAATTAATTATTCTAATATAACCCATTGTTAAAACATAAAATCTGAGTCATTGAGATATAAATAAATAAATAACCAAAAATTTCGTGAGAGACAGGGTTCTTACATAATTTTAAAGAACCTCCTCCCCAAATTCTTATTAATTGTAAATAAGAAAATTATAATTTTGCAGCAAAGAAGACTGACAAATACTCTATCAAATGATCAACATGAACATTATCAATATGGGCAATTAATTTAAAATCCTGGCTTCACAATAGGATGCAATCAGAAAAAAACACAATATTACTTCTGGACAAAGATGTTTAACTTGAATCTAAACACAAGGTAACATCAAACAAAACCAAATCCAAAAACTGAGAGACATTCTACATAATAACTGGTCTTTTAAAAATGTCAAGGTCGTGAATAATAAATAAGAAACCTAAGACTTTCTCAAAGTGAGAGATAATACAACAAGATGAAAACCAAATACAGTAATTCTTAACTGAACTCTTTTGTCCTACAGATATTATTGGAACATTTGGTGAAATATGAATGAGGTCTAAGGATTAGATAGTAGTAATTTATCAGTGCTAATTCGTTGGTTTTGTGAATAGCACTGTGGTCATTAAAGACTTTTTATTTGTAGAAATTAATATTTAATTATTTTGTGGTAATGGGGAATCAGGAAGACAATTTAATTTCAAATGATTTAGAAAAGATAAAAGTTCTCTGTCTTACGCTTGTGAGTTTTTGGTACATCTGTGATTATTTCAAAATAAAACAATTTGAAATAAAATAAGCCATGTAAAATAAGCATCATCTTAATGATTTAGATATTAGCCCATTTTTTCTTGCTTTGGTCTTTTAAAAGTTGTTAAAAAATATTTACATTGAGTGAATAAACTTTTTTATAAGAAGAATCTGTGTGAAAAATATTCACATGTAGATAAATGGATTATACATTTCAAATCAATCTAGACAATTTTAATCATTGAAATATAGAATGCTCGAAATTTGAGCTAATAATGAAAATATTAAAAACTAACATGAAAATGTTAACTAACTCATTCCTACAGAACTTCAAAATAAATAATAGTATCTAAATTTTTTTAAAAAAGGAAAATAGGGGGCTTTGTTTTCTTTTTGCTTAGCTGTTATATATTTGACCAAAAGGAAAGTAAAACCCACTCCATAGAAATGTAGTTTATATTGTCTTCTGGAAATCAGAGTCTCATGTGTTTGCTGTTTCAATATGCACAGCATGATAGCATGACGTGGGATCTGTTTTTGGAGAGTAATTTGTGCCATACGTGTATTCAATTATAGAAATAACTGTGATGTGAAATAACAATTTATATAAGAGACCTTAGAAATGTGACACGAATGTTTTGTATTTTCTTAAAAATGAATATATGCATTAGATCCCTTTTGATGTTTATATCTGAACAACTGACGAATGTGTTAGTAAGCATGCTTTGTTTTTAAGGTATCTAAGTTTGAAATGGGTATGCTGAAACACGGTGGAGCTTTGAAAGAAAAATTGGGATTTCATGGGATCCATTCCCACTCTGTTGCTGGTAGGAAGACTACCTAGCACCTACAGACCACTTACTTAACTTTGAGAAATTTGCAAAGTATTTTCTCTTTTCTAAAATTTTGTCATCTCTCAAATGGGGCTAGTTATGGTAGCTACTTTGTAGACTTTTATTCAGGAGCGGAAATTTAAATAATTCAGTGATTCTCAGATATTATTTTACTGGTCTCAAACCTCAGCACTAGAGAATTTCAGTTTTAAGTATTTTCAAAATTTTAGTAGTAATGTTGATAGTTAAGTATTCGTTTAATGTTTACTATACCAAGATCCAGTGACATATTAAGTTTCTTTTTAAAAAAGACATATTTTAAGTAAAGCAGTAATTTAGTCATTGTCATTTTGTAATTGCTTCTTTACTCCCTTTCCTATGATAGTGTTTAGACTTCTGTTTGTCTACACAGAGTACACAGCTTAATGGAGCACTATGAAATAGTTAATGATTTCCAGCAAATTAATGGCAGCTATAGCAAAGGATGGGTCATGGTTTTGTTTTTCTAGGACACCATAAAATGAATTTATATGTAATATGTATATTATACACATAAATATCTTTCATTGGCTTACTAGATATAAAATACTGATAAAATAATAAAGTAGGGAAGAAAAAGACTGAGGTTTTCTTTCTTTTTTCTTTTTTTTCCTTTGGGGAAATCTCCCTTTGTTAATATACTTCATTCAGCTAAACTCATAACACATCCTTTATTTCTAGTTTAATTTTTGCTTTAGTTTTTGTTTAGCTTTTCTTTTGCCATAGTCATATAATGTAGCTCTCAAAGGTGTTTTGATGCATAGCTCACATATAAGCTATGACAAATAATATTACATCTGTGACTATGCTATATAAGTGAATTTTGAAGTGAAATTAAGATGGACAGGAAAAGCCACTTTACATTATAGCAAGTAGCTTGGCAAAATAATAATAATAATAATAAATAAAATAATGATACTCTGGCTCTACGGAGATTATTACAGTTTTTTCCTATCCCTTCTGAGCATTCAAGGAGAATCAGTGAAAAACATTTGGCTTCTCAGTGCTCATGAGTGCAGCAGGATGGAAATTCTGATGAAACTGCACATACTATAACAAAAAGGTAGTTGTTGCATGCACCACATTTTTTGGAAACGAAGCAACTATTTTATATTTAATCTCAATAGAGCTGGAGATAATTAATGCTTATGCACTTTGGTCTCATAGAGTTTTTTTTTTTTTTTTTTTACCATTATTCTCTGGGCACCGAATTCACCTGGACTCCTGAGAAGACTTATTGAACAGACAAACACAGTCCTTTAGGGGAAAAAGTGCTTCCCTGATAGGTCCTGGGACACTTTTCTATCTCATACTTCACTTCTAGTCTCAAGATGAAATCTGCATGACACTGAATCACTCATATGGGGTTAAGTTCTAAAATCAGCATGGGAAGTGACAATGTATATCATCAAGATAACACAACTGGTGATGTGAGGTGATCCTTCTGTGAGAGGCAGGCTGCCTGAGAGAAGAATAAATCAAATATTTCCTCTCACTACCTCATGCTTCTCTGCAGGACTTACATATCTGCTGTTTATATGAAACTTGATAATTTAAAAGTACTGTGACATAGATCCTCTTATTTAATTTGTATGTGACCTACAAGTGTTATTAGCCTTCTATTAAAATTAAAAAAAAAAAAAAAAAAAAAACAACAACTCAGTCTAACTTGCCTAAAAAAATCTTTTTTAGGACTCATTTCATACTAGCTAAATTTTGGTTTTAACTTCTTTGCACTTAGACATAGTAGTGTTTTGTTTTGTTTTTTCTTTTTTTTCCCTGTTAGACACACTGATGAGAACACATACACACACTCATACTGATTTGGGCAGTACAACTTCATGTTCATAATTGTTTCCTTTGTGTCTCAATATTCTTCACAGATCTTTGTTCTTGCCTATTCTGGAAAGTTGATCAGTTTATTCCTCAATGTCACCCCATCTCCATTAGATAGACAGCAGATATTTCAGGATTATAAGTCACTGTGCCTTGCTTTTGTGGCTATAAAATTGAAAAAGTTACATGGGTTACCCATTCATTCTCAGCTTGTTTGCTGCAATCGTTTAAATGTCTACAGGCCAGAATCAACGATGTGAGAATAAACAGCACTTCTAATGTCTTTTGTTGCTATCACTTTATCATTTCAGGCTTAAAATATAACATCATTTTTTTCTTATTTTTTCCTCTTTAATAAAATCTTGACAGCTCAAGCAATGTGTTATATAACCTTAGAAATGGATTAAAAAATACCTCTTGCCATTCAGTCTCTCCTAATCTTCATCCACATGTAAAATTGTCACTAATACTTCTTAAATTTTTTATTCTTTCTTATTTTTACATTGAAAAAATGAGAATTTTTCAAATGGTCTCTTCTATTTTAAATATTCTGCAAAGTTACAATGGCATTTTCCAAAATAATTTATTAACATTGATCAATAGATTCTTGATCACAAATGTGGTGTTTGATAATCTAAACACTTAGAATGGGAAATTGCTGTTATTGCAAATATTTCAAATATACATCAGGTAAGGTAAAGTTACCTTAACTGTAAATAGCCCACATAATAGTAACCTTTCTCAGGAGAAAACTGGAGATGCCATGTGCTTAAATTTTGGTTGGGTGAGAAAGATAATGTAGAAAAGAATATTGATTAGAAAGTTCGCACATTTCATAAAATCTGACTTTAATTAAATTACAAATGATGAATTAAAAACTGTATTTTTATTCGTTGGAAGTACATATGTTTATGTAATATATTTTGTTATTTTCTTATTACATTAATTGTAACACAAGAATAAGAACAACACACGAGATTATCTAGGTAACCATTAGCATTCTTTGTGATTTTAAAGTATATTAATACAATTGATATCACAAACATTATAAATTTTTTCCTCACAAATGTAAAGAATATGTATGTACTTTTTGATAATACAGGGGAATTTCTGGAGTTTTCTCTATGCTAAAATCATTTGAATTTTCATAAGCAAAATGTAAATTTTCCCAATTGTTTTTTATTCCAATTGCTGCTTTTTAATTTCTTTTTGATTTTAAGAAATAACAAAAAATTATTTGTGTGTCAGTTGTTGGAAATTATTAGTTGGATTTAATTAATTTTTGCTTAGCTTAGTCATAGGTGATAAAATCTAGAGGATTTAAACTGATCTTAATTTTAAAGTCTTTCTTTATCAATAATTTCTTGACATGACTAAAGGGGAGATTTGTTGAAGACATATAGAATCTCCACTACAGCTATTTATTGCCTCTAAGATTTTTAAATATGGGGTATCTACACGTCTGAGCCATGTGAGTTTATATTCATGACGAGGAGCAAGAAGGTAAGGGACACATTTTATAAAACAAATCTATATATTTCATGGCTATATAATTCAACACACATTTTTAGTGTGAACCTTTAGGGTGAAACTCACAGAGGAATTTCTCATGAACCTAAAGGAACTTAAGCCTCAGAAATCCCCCTCACTGTCATGGGCCTTTCTAAGGCCCTGGATGAGCAATGTGTTCACATGGTCATTTTGAAGAGGAATTTTTCCACATGTTTGCTGCACAGAGCGAAAGGAAGAGTGACCTCGAGATCAACTGAAGACTCACCCTCCTCATCACTACCAAGGAACCCCAGGTAACTCTGGACATAATGGGTAAGCAAATTTAGTTTCTTTAGATACTGGGGCAACCTATTCTGTTCTCCCTGCATTCGCAGGAAAACCCTCCTCATAAACTACGATTATCATAGGAGTAGAAGGGGAAGGCAAGGTCAACCATTTTACTCCACCACTGACCTGCCAATGTGAAGATCAAATCTCTCAGTATGATTTTTTAATAGTTCCAATCTGCCCAGCGCCCTTATTAGGACTAGATATTTTAACTAAATTAGGAACAATATTACAACTCGGGTGTAGACCTCCCAGACTTTTAATGCATCCAGAATCAGCTAATATACCAGAAAACATTGACCAACAAGTTAATCCAGTGGCTTGGTATAATGGCAAGCCCAGGCAAGCCAGGACTGCTACGCCAGTAAAAGTTCAGGTTCTATGCTCCTTTACCAATACCCAGACTTATTAGCTGGCCCAATGACAGGAGCGCCTTCCCAGGGATTTCGGTAATCAGGAATTTTCTCCCCCTTCACCCTTGGACTCTGAGTGGGAAACAAGTTCTCTCAGGACCCCATCTATTTCTTTGCTCCCTGAGTAAACTAAATATGTACCCTCAGGGAAGTTACAAATACCAATGATAGGGAAATATGAGTATATGCATGACCTCTGATCTATATTTGCCTGTGTTATATATAATATAGTGGTTGAATTAAGGATTCTAATTATGATGGAAAGGAAAATGTATGTTTTTAGTAACAGAAGGTATCAAGTATGGAGATTTATTTTGAAGGGAATTGAAGGAAAGTTGTTCGTCTTAAAGTTGGTTATTTCTGAATGAGTGAGAAAAGGCAAACTAAAGAAATGAGGCAAGTGGTAGAAGGTTTGTGAAGAGAAATCCTGAGAGGAAAGTTTATGTTATTAAGCTAAATAAGATTGGAAATTTAAATGCCAAAAGTAAACTAATGCAAAATTAGAATTGTGTTGCAGTATTTCTTAGACTATTGGTCTGCTACTGATGTTATGGGAAAGTTTTCTGAGTAGAAAATAAGGATTCTGTGCTTAATCAAAATAATTTCTATGTTTTTTGTTGCCTTAACCAATTTTCTGAGATTTTTTAGAGAATATACTAACATTGGCCCAAAGTCTGAAGTCCAGACAGTCCTGGCTATACATTTCAAAACTTGGTCTGTGCTCAATATTCAAAGGAAGCTCCAAAAGTTGGGGCCTAGACCCAAACCCTATAGACTGCCTTGGTGCCAGAGGTCTTTTATGTGTCCTATAACTGGGACAGGGTAGAGAAGGAAATACCTTGTCTAGGGACTAAGGTGGCACTTCAGCAGGAAATCTAAGACTCTGTCCTGATTTAAGGCAGAAAGGGAAAAAAGCTTCATGAAAGCCCAGTAGGCAGGGACTACGAACTTTCTAAGAAGAAAGCAGATATGGAAGAAGAGACCTCCCATCCCTCAATATCCATACTAATAATAAGAGGGTTCATGGCTCTTAGAAAAGAGTTAGGCAGGAAAATTAGGGAGTTTTTGGGTCTGCCTGCAAAGACTCAGAGATCATTCTATCCTAGAAGGGGTATGCCCTAATCCACCAACAATGAGTCATGGGGGTTCTTGTCCAGAATATGGTGTTGGGGATCCTGGCTTCTCCCATTTGCAGGTGTTCTCCTCATGCTCTTTACTGCTCTCTTATTTGGTCTCTGTATCCTGAACTGTCTCCTCATGTCTAGAGTTCATAAAGTTACAGATGGTTGTGACATCCGAATCACCCTTATACCAGCCTCTAGGCCAGGAAGATTAGGAAGTTGATGCCCTATAAGAATTTAAAGGGCATCAAAAGAGGGGAATGAAGAGGAATTTTTCTACACGCTTGCCACATAGGGTGAAAGGACAGGTGAACTTGAGATCAACTGAAGACTCACCCTCCCCTTTGCTTGTTCTGTCTAGATAATAGATGTATTGCTTTTGCTTGTTAAGAATAGATGTCTTAGCAAGCATGTCTTATTGTCTTTGCTTGTTAAGCGCTATATAAGCTCAGGGCCCAGATCTTCAGAGAGCTAGCTCTTCTGGAACAGCTAGCATAATAAACCTGAGTTCTTCAACTCTCCAAGTGGTGCTTGTTTACTCTCCGGTCTTCAAGAGACTCTGTTTGAATCACTCTTTTTATTCAGATGTCCCCTCCATCACTTTTTGCAGCCTGAACTGGCTGGAGTAGAAACAGTTTTCAAGAATTTTCCAGCTTCTCCTTATTCTGTCACACTTTCTATCTCAAAGTTCCTGGGCCTATAGTAATGTTGTGCCAAGAAGGTGTCCTACACTTCCACCTCTAAAGTATGTGGTCATGGAGGAAAAACAAAGTCAAGAACATATGAAGCCAGAATCTAATCTGTAGAAGTTAAAACATTATATGTAGACTTATAATTATTCTCATAGATATCTTGTCAGTTGTAAGTTCTATCAGGGATCTTCCCAGTAGTGAATGTACAAAATTATAAGTTTATCCTTTACTTTATTTTTTTTGATGATTATTATGTAAAATGGAATATATCAGAATTCTTATGTTTGCAGAGCATATTCTGTAACCGCTCTACAAAAAATGCAATTGTTTGGAACAGCTCATATATGGAAGAACCTGACTGAGATTTCTCTAAATTTGATAAAATTCAGTAATTGTAAAGCTGAAAGGAAGTTTTATAAATTATCAATAATAAAAAACAAATTTTGATTAGTCAAGTTAAAAGAAAGACTGAATTATCTTTTTATCACTGCAGAAAATATAAATACCATTTTGTGACATGAAGGGTGATCAAAGTATATGTAAAGATAGCTTGTCAAGAAGTCAATCGACAAAGATATATTTTCTAGATTTTATAATTTGAGATATTGTTTATCATGTATTGTTTGTCATGAGCTGTTTCTTTCTTCTGTGCTCACTTTTTTAACAACTCCACTAAGATATCTTTAACATGTGAAAATTGTGTGTGTGTTGTGTGTGTGTGTGTGTGTGTGTGTATGGTTTACATATACAATATATATATACATTGTGAAAAAAAATACCACAATCAGGCCAAATAACATATCTTTCATCTGACAGTTACTGCGAAATGTGGGTACGTGTTGAGATTTAATTTAAAAACTTTCTTCTTAGCAAATTTCAAATATACAATAAAATATTGTTACTATCATCTATCATGCTGTACATCATATCTCCTTTTTATACACACTTTTTATTCATGAGTTGTATCAACTTTCTTAAAATGGAACCCCAAATTATATAAGCAACAGATTCAACACAACCGTGATTTGCACCTGCACATATTCTTTTATTATTTTTCTCTCCCTCTCTCTTTTTGGTAATTTTGAAGAAAGGTTTTGTTTTTTCACAAATAAAAGTATGAAATAATAAGATCCTTGTAACTTTTCCGATGTTAGATTTATTAAAGTGACTCTCACTAAAAATAAGAAAACAAAAATTAAATAAGCATTGACTAAACTTACAGAGAAAAGCCACGGTGATGCAAATTTATGTTGGCATGTTAAATCAGAACAACAAATTCATGTGTTTTAAACAATAATTCAAAGTAATGAGAAGAAACTACTTTAGAACAGAAATGGGTTAAATGCCACAAAAGATTTATTAAAAATCATCACATATTAATATTTTATGAAGAGAATCAACACATTATATATTTTGTTAATAGCAGCTAATAAATCTCAAATGAAATCATCAAATAATTTTAATACATTTAAAAGTATATTTTATTATTTAAAGGAAAATGTAATATTGAAAAAGTTACCAAAATCATAATAACAAAACATTCATTTGTATATAATAGTATATACTATGTATTAAAACACAAATTTTTTAAAAACTTCCATTAAATATAAATTAATTAAATCTTTATGCACTTAGAATTTTTTTATCATTTAGTAAATTATATTCATCAATAATTAAATATCAATTCATTTAATTATTCTGATTAACCTATTAAAATATATAAAATTAATTTTATTTTCATGACTTTTTTGGGGAAAATTTTAAAAACTTTAAATTATTTCTGGATTTCTGAATACATTCTATTGTAGAATATCCCAAATTGTTTCACTCATTTTATTAGGTTAAAGGTGATTTAGTTGCATAGTCTGTGAAGGAATAAAACATGTTAAAATGAGACTGTTTACAAAAACTAATTCAAACAAGTTAAAGAAAGATGAGAATATGAGAACGGTTTCATTTAAAAGAATCTGCTTTATAGCCAAATCTTTGCTTTAGATTTAACAACCTACAACTTAATTCAAGCAGGAAGGCAGCATTGGAAAAGCAGACATTTGGAAGAAACCTAACAAATTTCTATATAATTTCAACCATGTAGAGGATGAACTAAATGGTCAGTTCTTTCATGTAAGTACTCTCGGTACAAATTCAACTGTATTTTGGAAAAGTGTATACGCATTTAAAAATAAAACTTGTAGAGTTTTTCTCTGTTGAAACCATCTGAACTGTCAGTTTAGCTAACCTTTGTTTGCCTGTCACTGAGTTCCTGTGATTAAATGTGAAGATTATAATCATTAACCATGCCAAGGGGTTCTCTGTGGGTGGAATTTGATGTGCAAATGACATTTGTTTATACGATGAAGTCAAAATCAGACTCATTTTTTCTAGCTCAGCACCCAGAGGTCTCTAGGTTAGCTACCAAGGGCCAGCAGTACTTGTATTTCCTGACTGTATATTAAATATTGCATTCATATTGACTTAGGAATATTTTCCTACATCCTGTAAACGCTGCTTCCCCACTAACTAGGATGACACCATAGAGCTAACTTAATTGAATAATGTTCACTCATTTTAAACTATTATTTTTAAAACATTTAGCCATTAAGAAATTTTAATGAATATGCATTTGCAATTTTATTTCTCATGTTAGCTTATTGTTATAAATGGTAGTAACACCAAGAATGTTAAATATTCCTGAAATTATTCAGCTACAAATAATAGTAGAGCATTTTTAGTTTTAATAGATTAAGTGATAAAGTGTTTTTTCCAAGAGTATGCTAGTCTCTAATACCTTTTTCCAAATATTATTATTAATAACTCTGGATGTTTTTTCTCTACTATATGTGAAAAAAATTTACTTAGAAATTAAAATGCTTAGTAATTTGAATTCAAATAAAATAGTTTTTTTTTTTTAATTGATTTAAATTCTGTTGAAGGCCAAAACAAACCTGCATTTTTTGGCTAATATTTAACAATTAAAATAATAATAAATTGAAGGAATATAATATTTTGAAATTTATATATTTTTTACTATCTATAATTTTTATTGTGCTTGCTTTTTTTCAAAATTGAGATACTTGTAATTTGTCATTTTAACTCCCTATAGTAAAATTTCATTCTAAATATGTGAGTTTACCTATCATTTTCTATCAAAAGATGTCTTCTGCAGCTTAGACAAATGGTTAAAACCCACTTATTTACTGACCACTTAGGTTTGTAAGAAACCAAGGAACATAATCACTAATGAGTCATGTTTCAAAGAATAAATAAAGCTTCTCAAAAGCTACTTCTCATTTAACATCACTTTTCTAGATTCTAATGGGATTTAGTAATTGATACAGCAAATAAAATTAGAAATAAGCACATTTAAATTAAACATTGATAACTTTTTTGATTGTACTCTATGAAAATAAGTATTATTTATCATCAAATAATAATATCTCAAACATCTTCGGAATTAATGATTTTCACATGAAAAGCAATCAGATGTTTAGGCTTTATGATTCCAAAAAACTGCTGATATCATCGTCTTAGAAGAGAGTCTTGAGACCCTTTAAACATACACTGTATAAAGACCTTTACTAAAATTCAGATGAGATTTTTTAGTAAATGGAATGATGACTTAGTAAGTACAATTAAGAGAATGTTGAATTAAAATGCAACATATTTATTGTGAGTTCAGATAATCACCAAAGCGAAAGCTCTTGGAGAAATACTGATAATATTAAAATAGGGTAAATTATGGCTGCCGCACACTAATTAAAACCAGTAAGTGAATTGTAAAGGAAGACAACTTGAACACTGTATTTAGTGGGCTTATCTGTCAATGCCTTGTGTGACTGTCCTGCTGCTAAATCTTCTCTGACCTTTGTTATTTTCATTAATGTTATAGTGATTTTTCCAGCAGATCTATTCACTGAAACAGCTTTTTTTCCCTCCCTCCCCCCCCCCGCCCCCGCCCCTCATCATCCATGCTGATGAAATGGGGACAAGGAACAGTTCTGTATCTTTCATAAAGTCTCTGCAGGTGCTCCTCAATACTACTCTTTTGGGTAAACTAGAGAGAGATGTCAGGGTCAAGGGAGACATTGTGCGAAATGCATATAAGTGAGGCAGGTGCTTTCTAATGAAATGAAAATCTGACACTAAGTCATCATCTCATGGGCCACAATTATTCCAACATAACTTTAATGGACACAGGTAACACGCCCTCCTCACCTCACCACCTGAATGTATAAGGTACATCATAGAAGAGATCTATTGGCCCCACAGGGACATACAAATGTGGAGCAGGGTCAAGTGGCAGTCACACATGGTTTTAGAGCCAGGAATAGAATGGTAATAACTCTGGTAAATTAAAATAATAGCAATAAACAAAAATGAGTTATTTTACATAGATTATCTATTATGTGCCAAGCATAATTCAAATTGCTTTATCTGTATTAATCAAATTAATTTACAACCACTCCATAAGATTTTAGTTTCACCCCTATTTTATAGAAAATAAAACAGAATGGTTAAGTAACTGCCCAGCATCACACAGCTGGGGGAAAATTAAAAAAAGAAGAAGAAGAATCCGGATACAAGTGCAAGCAGTTTATCTCTGGAGCCAGCCTTCAGAGTAACTCCAACACACTGTCATGCTAATGCATTTAAGCATATTATCAAATATAATAAAATATTATTTGTCTGCCTGAAGTTATTTTCATTCTATTTGAATTATCTCTCTAAGTTAAAAAAACGTTGGCCTGGAAATCTAAGTTATGCAAATAATATTTTAAAATTTTCAATAAAAAAGTTTAAGAAAGCAAATTAACCTAGTTGTTAATGTTAGTTGTTGGGGCTGGGGGTTAGTAGAAGTGGATGTGGGGTGGGGGGGGGAGGTGAGTAAAAAATAAAATAAAATAAAAGAGAACACAACAAGTAGAAAAACTTTAAACTGTGTCTGTGATGAAAGCACACGTGTGGTATACTTCCATGTCCCTGCAAGAGACTAGTGGAAGGGTTGTCACGAGATCAAATTACTTATTTCGGAATGGTCAAAAGCCTGGTAGAAATTTTCTTTATATATTTTTCTTTCCTTTTATTGTTTTTTCCTCCCCCAATGGCCAGGAGGACATATAAAGAGCCCATATATTAACTTGAAACCTTTGTCTAGATGGCTCAGCTAGAAATTCGAGCTCCTAGAAAATAGATGTGAGCAAATATTGGGGCTCTCTTATTAATGACGTGACGCCTTTTGCATATCACTCTTGATATTTTGAATGTCACTCTTCCAGTGTCCTATGCATGTCTAGTTTCCTATTTTTGCTGATTCTCTAACTTAAAAGTGGTTTGACCTTCATGATGCCTTGAGTTCTCATTCATACCCTGACGATGGCTTACATTATTTGCTACCCATTACTGAATCCCCCTATTTTCCTGCTAACTAAACCAAGAAACTGAACTTACCTCATCCTTTTACTCTTCACATACAGATGCTTGATCTAGTAAAACTTTCACATCGGCCTTTGTATGTATATTTCTATATTTCTGCTCCTTTACTCATTTTTCCTGGCTCCCTCTCTCTTCTCACTCAATGTTTCTCACCATATCTGAAGCAGAGCAATTGTTTTCTTTAATTCATGACCTCAGGGTCTTACCTTCCATTTGAAGATCTTACTGGAGTTTTTTTCTAAATCTTTTGTCCCCTCCAGGAGGAATGTTGATGCCTGTTTTAAATCTCACCCCCCAACCTCCATTATCCAAACATACTGTAAACTAATCTCAGGTAACATACATGATGCAAAAATACATTAGCACCTGATTGCTTTCTTCATTCCACTTCTCCTCAAGTCTCTCTTCTCTTAAATGGTTTGCTTGCTCTAATTTATCCCCCAAACGCCAATACCAGAAAGATATTTCTCAATTGCCAAAATGATCATTTTATTCCTTTCTTCAAGGGATCTCCACGATCTAAACAACAAACTTCAACCTCCTCCACATCAGAATGTCCACATAAACAGGCTTATTTCTCAATAAATTAATTCCACAGCAGTCATCCTGAATTACATGTATTTTTGCCAAAGATATTTGTGCCATTTTCCCTCTGACCCCTTTGCTTATTGTGGTGTAATCCCCTGGGACTTACTTCAATCAACTTATTCACATGGAAATTATTAATGTTGTTCATCTCAAGCTTTATATTTTCTTTGAAGGATTTAATCTCATCCTGGGTTGAATTGAGACGTGTGTGTGTGTGTGTGTGTGTGTGTGTGTGTGTGTGTGCCCATGAATCCTCTAGCTTCAAAAATACAGCTAAAAGCACTTGTTTTTTACTTCTTACCTATATGCCTCTGCTTTCTGAACCAAATCAAAGGCATGTTTAACCCTAATAAATTAAATAGTATCTTACATATATTAAGCACTGAATAAATATTAAATAAATGATTTTAAAATTTAGTAATGATTTAAAAGTGTTTAAATTCAAGACTTTTAATTAATATTGAAAAAATGTGACACCATACTTGAACATTAACAACCCTCATGAACTATTCAATGGAAAAGCAATAGATTCTTGCTTTGTCCTAATATAGAATGTACATAACACCATAATGCTAGATAGTAGAGCTTTCTGCCTAGAGTGAATCAAATTTCCAGCAAATTAGCTCTTTTAAAACTTAAGCTTTATCTATCTAGGTATTTCACTTCATTGATATGTATTATAATAAATATCTATTTCATCTGTGTCAAAAATTTAGGCTATTATTTTTAACAAGTTATCTAGTCTAATAATAACACAATATTTAAAATCAGGGTAGTCCTGAAATTCCAGGATATACCATCTCATCTTTGAAGGGGTACCACTTCTTTATCTGAAGCCCTGATTTTGGGGCTGGGAAGTAGATGATTTGATTCTGGTTTCGATATACCACTGTTGCATAAATATACACCCAAAATGTAAAATAAGGGATTGAGAGTGGATAAAATTATTTTCACTTCACATTTTAATATTTTTTTTGTATTCTTAGACTGGCTAGAGTCTGGCCACATCTGGGCCACTTAATACTCTCCCTCTACCTGAGGCAGTGGGCCAGCCTTCCTGTAAGAGGCCCCCAGCAGGTGCTCTGCATTTGTGGAGCTAAGTCTCATTGATTTTGGCTCTCTCTAGCTCATTCCACCTTGGGCCTTCCTGTTGACTCTCAGAGTTCCATAAGAGGGTTTTAGTTTAATGTTTCTTTAATGTGGTTAAGATTCACCTGGAGATCTTGTTAAAATGCAGATTCTGATTCCATTGTTCTGGTTTGGTCTATGACAGTTTTCATTTCTAACAAGCTCCCAGATGAAGACACTACTGGTCCCATGTCACAAATCACTTTGTGTAGCAAGAAGTTAGTTGATAATCCACAGGTTATTGAATGAATTTGTTTAGATTTTGGGCTCTGATTTCACTATTTGCTATCACGGGAACCTGGGAACCTATATAAATGCTCTCAGCTTCAAGGAACTTTTCCTATAAAACAGGCTATTAATACTTCATAGGGTTCATGAGAGGACATGGGATAATATACTTAAAAGTCCAGTTACTTTGGACTTTTGAATGGAAGGTTGCTCTATAACATAAGTGTCCTTTCATACCTCCCCCTTTCCCCTTGAACTTTCACCCTGATTCACTGTTTGAAAGTTTGCCACTCACTTTAGCTTGCCATCACTTGCTCCTTTTCTGGCTTTTACTTTTCTCTCTGGTGCTGTGGTCTATTAACTAATTGATCAATAATGATCATTCATACCCATTTCTTTGCTCATAGGCAGACCCTCCCAAGATCATGAGGACCCAGGAGAATAAAACCTAAAGAATAATAGCACTCTTTTGTTGAAACATAATTTCCCCCCTAGATCTGGAGTTCACATTTCACCAGTAAATTATGTGAATTTCATTGAAGTCAGTGAAAATCTATGAGAGTTTCTATGAGGTTTTCTAGTTTTAACGTAGTAGGTGCACAGTAAAGGTCAACAACTTTCCTCCTTATAAATTTCTCTCCTAGCTAAATGGGCATATAATAACGACCCATTTTGTTAAGGTGCTTGATTACGTATATGATTTTCCTAAATTAAGTTTGGTGGACAGATCTAATTTAAATAAAGCAAGTTTTTTTATTGTTTATATGATCCAGAATAATCAGTTTTAGCTGGTTGTTATTTTTTAAATTTTGAAATAATTGTTTAGTTCAATTAAAATGAGCCACAGAGCACAGAATAAAAATTATCATCATCATTGTGACATTTGATACATAAACAATTAAATTCACTAGATCTCAGAATTAGACAAGCAAAGAAATATTAGATCAAATATACTGCAAACCAAAATAACATGACAGAAATGACTTATTCATGAAGTAAGTATGCTTTCGAGGTAACGTGTTTTTGAAATTGCCATTGATACTATTATACTTTTAAAAACCTGTTTTTTGTGGTATTTCAATCTATTATATATTTTATTCCAACTTTTGTGTTGGCATTCAATTTTGATATTTCCTTCCGCTCAAAGATGTAGACCAACTACCTAAAGGGGCGAATTATAGTTTATTATAATATTCTATGAATATCACAACTTCTTATATTTCCTGATTTTCTCTGATTTAAAGGGAAAAGTAATATTAATCATTTCCATAAATTCTTTCAGATGCTGTTAGTCTGGCATTAATATGAGAAATATATTTGAGCTAAATTTTTATTCTGGCATAAAATGTTGTATAAGTGAGCTTTAGACTTGAATGTGGTTTTACTCTTGTTCAAGTTTGTGCCAATGACCTAATGAAAAAGGTACAAATAAGAACTGTGAACAACATAGTACCTTTTTTTTTATGAACAATAAGCTTATATTCAGTTTCTCTTGCATAAAAATATGCATACATGCATACAACTGCATTGTAATTTGTGGGTTCTTTGTGTCTATCAAACACATTCAAGAGTCCTTCTCATCATGTTTTACATTTTAGGCCCCCGGTATTTTAAATCAGTTACTCGTCATTGATTTGACTAGTATGTTGAAAAGTAAAGGTTAAATATAAAAGGACATGTAAATATGAAAGTTATTTTTGCTTCTTGAATGTATTAAAACACCTATATGGGTTGGCTCTTTAAAAGAGAAATTTATTATACAAAACCTGGTTTTTCAAAATTTTGTGCTGATGAAGATTTTTATTTTTATAGTTTTTAATTAAATATCCAGTAGGTTTGTAAAACATATTCGCACTTGAATTAAGTGAACTCTAGTTTGCATCCTGGCTCCAAACTTTAGTTGCAAGAAAATTTCTTATCATTCAACACACATTTTCTAAGAAAAGGGAAACTGATATTAGACTTTATCCTCTAAGATTGACATAGAAATTAAATGAGATAATACACAAAAGTGTTTAACAGTGTTCCTCCCTTATATTCAGGTGTTCCACCTATGGAGATAAAAATTCAAAGGTCAACCTCAATACCTGTATCTTTGATAATATTCTCTCCTGCCTTCATATTGTTATTTCCCTTCCTTCATAGTTAAATTTATCCAAAAGTTTACCTTCATACTGGTTTTATTTCTTCATCTCCCAGTTTCTCTTCAACTACTCTGGTCACACTTTCTCTATCACCATTCCAAAGACTATAAAGGTTGCCACACCTGAAGGTCAGTTTTCTGTATTCATATTACATTACATCTTGGTAGCATTTGGTACTCTCTTTTTCATAAAATTTTATTTCCTCGTTTTTTTTTGATGTTTCACTCAATCACTGGTAATGCATGTACATTTCCTTTGTTGTTGTTGTTGTTGTTTTATTTTATTTATTTTATTTATGTTTTATTTTACCAGTTCCTTGACTAGAAAAATATCCTAGGGCTCGTCCCTCAACCCTCTTCTCTATAACTGCAGTCCCTCTCAAGTTTACTTTATTTGTCCCATAACAGCAAATAGTATTCATACCCTGACTTTTAAATGCACATCAGTAGCAGAGCCCTATTCCATGACCACCCATATCCAACTTCTTACTTGCTGTTTTCACTAAGATATATATATATATATATATATATATATATATATATATATATATATATATATAAAGTTTAGACAAAACAGAAGTAATGACTTTTCCTTCTACTAATTTATTCTCACCTCACTTAAGCATCTTCCCTTTAGTAAATGCCAAGACCATTCACCCAACCACTTAAGAGGAAACCTAGGAGTAATTCTTTATCTCTTTCACTCATATCCACAGTTACTTCATCACTTAGTCTTACCACCTCTAATTTCACAATGTCCAGAATCAAATCTGTGCTTTCTCACTTCCATGTCCAGAACCTGAGTCACTACCACCATCATCTATCACCAAGAATATGTTTATAGCTTGCTGTTATTTTTCCTTCACACTTACTCTCAAGTTTTATAGAATAGCCAGAGTTATTTTTTTTTCTAAAACACAAATCACCCATAGTCAAATATCCCCAGTTGTTTTTTGTAGTTCTTAAAATAAAATCCCCGCTTTATATCACAGGCTGAAAGATCCTAACTAGTTTGATGACTGCTCATTTCTCTGAGATCCCCTTGACTATCTTCCCTTTTCACTGTACTCTAGCTCAACTGGCTTTATTTTGGTTTTAGAAAACCACAGAGGTATTTCTATTACAGCATTCTACAAATGCTATTCCTTTGACTTGATATCCTCTTACTGTAAAATCATGCACAATTCTAAAGTCAAGACCCAGCTACTGAGAGATGTCTTACCTGACCATAATCCCTAAACATCTTCCACTTATCCACCTCTCAGAACCATTGACCGTATTGACAATTTTTATCTTATTCATACTGCTTGTTAATAGCTGAAGTTATCTCAATTATTTATTTGTTTATATGTTATATGTATGTAGATTCCTAAATACAATGCAGACACAGGGAGCACAGGCTGTCAGTCTTCCTTGGCACTATGTACCCCATTCAAGAGGATTTTCTCCATATAATACTTTATTTAATCTGATGTATATATTTTTTAATTGGATGATGTCAGGAAAAGATAATCGTTTTTATTAACTCATTGAGTAAAAATGACCTTAGGTGGATAGTTTCAAGGTTTAATTCAAAACGACAGTTTTATATAATCTCAAAGTTAACCAAAATAGGCTTCACAATTGTAGATATGTTTTATAAGTGTCATCTACAGTTATGTTATCACTGGTTGAATTTGCAGTTCTGAGATATGTATGTGTGGGTAGGTATGCATATGTATGATCATGTGTGGAGTAATTTTTAAATGTATCAAGAAAGAAATAAATGTGGATACAAATACAAGGTTCCAGAAAAGCCCCTTTGCCTCTCATTATAAAGGAACTAGACAGGACAAGTTGGTGCAGTCATCACAGGGATGGATCACAAAATCAGTTGGAGTCCCTGAGGCCTGGAGTCCTCTGAACTCCAACTCAGGAAACATTGTTAAAACTCTACCCTTTAGCAAACCCCCAAGAGTTTCCTCAAACCATCGTTTCTTTAACAAATGTAACAGCAAAAGTAATGGGATCATAACATGTTATGAGAACTTGTTTCTTTCCATTCTCCTACATCATGTAAAGATTGTGGGTGGTCCTGAGAGCTCTTACCCAGTCTATAGGTGTTAAGAAAAATAATAATAAATAAATTTCTTTCTTGTAATGTCAGACAGTATGTATCAGAAGAAAACCACAAACCACCCCACACTCACATGTCAACCGTGGCATATGTATATTAAGCCTGGTTTTCAAGGTTAAGTTATTCTATGACATTTACATTTCTTAGCATCATTGGAACAGTCCACACTGAGGTTATCAACTATAAAAATCTCTAAATATTAACAATAAAACACAATTTTATTCCATTTTTTTAAATCAAATTTTAGAAATCTGGAACAATCCCAAACCCTCCCTGAACAGAGTGAACTTAAAAATCTATAAAGAATGTCAAGGAAAAATAGCAATTTTAAGAACAATTGTTTTAATATGTTATAGTCTTTTTGAATTATCACATACCTCAAATATCTTAAGAAAGAAAGAAAGAAAGAAAGAAAGAAAGAAAGAAAGAAAGAAAGAAAGAAAGAAAGAAAAAGAAAGAGAGAAAGAGAGAAAGAAAGACAGACAGACTAAGAGCAGACACTTCTATTACCTGCACTAAGAAAGGGGCAGATAGAATTCAGAATAGAGGGTTCGTCACTAGTCCTAGAAGGCCACACATGCAGCAGTAAGATTAACACAGGCAATTGAAAGAGGGGTCAGCCCAAAGAACTCTGCTTTAATGTTTATTTCTAAAACTTGGTCTCAAATATCAAATTTATCTCTCTTCTGTAATCTAAACTTTAGTCTGTTTAATAGAAATGTGAAAAGATGTCACATTCAACTAGTTGATAACTTAAAAATCCATTAATTATGATTTCCTAACTGGTATTCTTTATATATATATTTTTTTTCCCCTGAGATGAATTGATATTTGAAGTTTATTTGACTTTTGAAATAGTATTACTTTCAGGATTACCAAATAAAATCATGAGAACAAAATTCTCTAGCATTGGGAGAAGAAAAATATAATATATTTGTATAAATGGCAATAATGATATATTTAAAGGTGAGCATCTTTTAGAGAATATTTACTCAGAAACAGAGTCAATTACTGATAGATGACCTGGATTTACCTTGGTGGCTAAAAGTATATAGAAACATGAACTATACTCGAAAGGTATACAAAAGCATAAGAAATATAACTACTCTCATACAATAATCAATTTTCAAACTAGGTAATATTGCTATGCTAAACTGTAAAGAACAGAGGTGGTTTTATTGAAAGAAAACACTCGGACATTTCACGCACATTTCATTATTTACTTTATCAGTCATTTGTCTGGCTAGTTCTCACACAATAATGTTTTAAAACATCATTCCTTCGATGGCAAATTCTGATGTTTGTTAACTGATTAGTTAATCTGGAGTTTATTTGTCAAGAAACTGGGTTTTAAGATACAAGGAAAAAAAATGAAACGCTTAGTAATGTTCAGAAATAAAATACTTAAGATTATAGTAAAAATCATTTCACTCTAGCAAAAGTTTTCTCCCCTTAATTAAAATAAAACAAAGTTACTTGTGTCCTTAGAAAGAATGACAAAGCCAGAACCAGGCCCCTGAAACAATAGAGTCATCAGCCAACTTTATAGCCCAGTCTAATTCGATGTGTCAGGCCCTAATCAGCTCTGTTTCATAGGGTTTTGCTCCATAAAAACAGATTTGTTTAACCACAGCCTCTGTTTCAGCATGACTGAAGACCAAGAATAACGGACAGAACCAGGAAGATCTCACAGGTTATATGATGTGGATAAAGTGAATCCATCATTTGCTGGAGAAGCAGAAGAAAAGTGACAGGCCCATTCATGCCTTCAAGACATTTTTTGGTCTATTGAAAATTCTAATCTGTGCACTCTAGATGAACCTCCGCACTCCCTAATTTAGAACATGTAGCCATGTGAGGAATCTGTCTGCCTCAGATAGGGCAGGCTGGCTGCTGTAAAACAGCAAGCCCTCCAAGCAGTTTTCCTCTCTAAATGCATCCTGCCTTGAACTTTACACACACATATCAGCTGCATTTACAGGAGGATTTCAGAGTTAATTAAACGCTGAATTTGTTTCTTTAGACATCACATACGCCTCAGGGTTAAGTAATAGCATTTCGGCAACTACTTTAATTTAGGATTAAGCATGCTGTACATTTTCTGAGGGAATTTTATTTGTATAAGTACACATCTATGGAGATGGGGACATTTTCCCCCTCCGTTACCATAAAAGTTTTTAAAAATAGTTTGAAAAGGGCACCATATGCTAGGAGATGCTGCAAATCAGCAAATTCAAAATCATCTTTTACTTAACAAGGTTTGGAAATAGACAAATAAGGAGAATGCTGGTAAAATTGTTGCTTTATAGATAAGGCAGTTGAGTGACTTCCACCAGAGGCTTCCAGGTTTGAGTTCTCTTTGCTCTGGATTTGCTCTGTGCAGCCACAGGAATAATCCCCAAAGCATAATATTTATAAATATTTGGGTCAAAGAGGACAGGTTAGATTTTTATTATCAAACTAGCAAGTTAGTGCCAACATATATTATATTACTACACTAAGAAGTCGTACATTCAACAGTAAATATTTTCATTTTTAATTTTCTTAATGCAGGATCTTTAACGGCAGACAAAACATAAGCAAATGAAGAACAGAGCAAACCAGGAATCTAGTATCATCCTCGGCGGATTTACTTCTGAAATACTGTGCTATAAAACCTTCACAATAAATGTAGTGCCTCGAATTCATGTTCATTGATATCTTTGGGCATCGTTTGCAAAGATGTTGCACTTTAGTGAAATGATCAATCTATTAAGTCTTAGATGTATGAAAATCCAGAGGCTATTTTTCAAAATAAAATTTAGAAAGACACACAAACACACACAAAAATGGTTGATTTAAAATTTGAGACCCGCTCTGAATTTTTTTGTTTATGTTTATATTATTGAGACTTACATGGTCACCTCAGCATGGAGTACTTCTTTCCTTTCTGAGATTTTTCCCTGGCTATAAAGTTTAAAATGAAAGTAATTGTTGCGTTTTTTTTTTTAAGGTAAGATAAAATGAGGCAACATTCAGTGTGTTCTGTAGTTCGATGAGCATATGGACTCTTGGAGGTAAAAAGTTCAATTCATGAGGAAGAACAGAGACAACGGAAGGCTAAAATCACTACAGTAAAATAAAACAGCCCAAAGCCCTGCCGAATAAGCCCCTATCCATAAATCTTGTTAATCAAGGATACTTCAAAATAAAATGAGCAAGGGAGAAAAGTATGCTCCAGTTCAGACTTGCTCAGATTCTTTATTACTAAAAAGAGAGGATTGAAAAATAAATGATTAGGACCATGAAAGATGCATAATCAAATCCAAGAAACAATGGAACATGTGTAGTTTGTAGAATATAAACCAAGTATGATATTTTAAAGAGGCACGTATATCCGATACTGAATGTGTCAAAATTTTATATTTGCATAAGTGCAGATTTCTACTGGTTGTGTAAAAGATTCTCATTTTAAGAAGATGTATCAATATGTCATATGATTTTTATTGTTTGACCTATTAAGATAAAAATAATAATTATTCTAAAGGTATCCCCTTTCCAAATACATTGTCCAGAATTTTTATTCTGGAACACTTTTTGTTTCAGTTCTTATTCATTTGGAGGAGAATTTTTTTTTTCTTGACTTCTAAAAACAGATATTGGGAAAGGAAATTAAATAAAACAAACTAAGATGATCTAATTGTGAGTAAAGACCTCAGAAAGCATTGTATTTGGAAATTTTATTTTAATATCTGAGGAGAATCTGCTATTAAAATAAACCATTGGTTTTGGGAAAGAATAACATATATATATATGTACTAATGTTTGCATATATTAATGCAAACATTTAAGAGAATGTAATTTGCTCATTATTTGCTAAAAATTAATAATTTTAATTCATTTAAATTAAGCAATTTTGTAAAGCTTTAAATCTATGCATGTAGTAAAAATGATTTTCATTTTTACTTCAATAATTTGTGTTTATTAATTATAAAAAACATAGTAATTTAATTATAATTCACTACATAAAAAGTATAAAGGAAAATAGCACTATCTCATAATAGAGATCCTAATGTTTTGGTTCACTCAATCTTTCCCAATTGATTGCTCTCATTCAATCTGTGTAGACATAGTTATATAAATATGGATAAATATCACAGTAAGATTTTGTTGTTTATTGGTTTGGATGTGTTTTATGCTTCTACATAATATTATAGCCTAAATATTTATCATGTCAGTAAACATTTTTTGGAAATACAATTTTTGTTAGCTCTCTAATTCTCCATGTTACAGAAACAGAATAATTTAGTTGATCAGATTTTTTAAGTATTTAGATGATTTCTTTTATCACCACATTAAAACAAACCTATATTATTAATTTTTCTTTAGATAAAGAACTAGATTCATGTAATTTTAAACTGCTCATTTTATGGCATCTAATAAATTTCTTAAATAAAATTTATAAAATTTTAAGAAGTATATATTTTTATTGGTTTAAATTACACTTTAGGATTCTTCTAAGATTAATTATTATAAATACATTCTTATTGGATATATTTTATTTCATATTGGTATATATTTGTATGTTTTTAAAATTCATATTATGATTTTTTATGTAATCATTCTTAACATATAGTAACACTATTTTCTTTTATATTTTAACAAGTTTAAGAGGTTTATTTTTTGCATATATATAATTTCAAACATCTCTAATTAAATGTGGTTGTTTATTACAATTCATGTTTTGTATAAGTGCTTACAAAATCTTCTCTTAAAAGCATGGTAATATCTCTATTTATTTTAGTGATCTTTTGTTTTAAATACTGTCTCATATAATTTATATGTAATGTGTTTGGACATATGGGAAGAATAGAAGAATGAATTTTATTTTTTTAATAAAAAGCTATCATAGTATTCTTTATTAAATTAAATGTATTTCTTTAATTTTTTCATAGTATCACCTTTAGCATATACAAAAATCTATACACTAAGGTCTACTTCTGCACTTTGGTTCTATTCCAACAATTTTTTTCTGTCTATCCAATTCAGTAGTATACTGACCGAATCATAGAGATTTTTAAAATGTATTTTAATATTTGATACAGCAATTTCTCTCATTTTTACTTAAAAAAAAGACAAATTCTCTCTCATTAATACTTCCAAAACCATTTAATCATACTCTTGCTAAGTGGCCCCAAATAATATATTTATATTTATATTTTACTTAGGAATAAATTGGATTTTAGAAGTACTTTTATGTTCATTCATACAGTTTTATAAAAATCTCTCTACAGATAGATGAATATAGATATACAGACATATCGGATTAATTTTTATGTGGTGTGTATATTTATGGTAAGTATAAAAGAAGTTTTTGAATTCATTTACTTTTTAATTATTATTGCTAGACTGGAAAGTTTGAAACAATTTCTATGAATCTTAACATATATTAATTTTATTCCCTTGGCTTATCTATGTAGTAAATTAAATTAGCAAAGATAATTTTTCACAGGTTATTATCTCAGTTAAAAAAAAACTACAAAGAAACAGAATGCCCACTATGTCTTATTTACTTTCCTAAGTGTCAGAGTGACAGCACTAAAACACTACATCTGCCATTATGAAGTGTATGACCATATTTTATACCATATTTACCCCTACTTTTGGTAGTTCTAATTTACCTTTTTGTTCCTTAATATTATATTAAGTATTCTTTTTTAAAGAATAACCTTTAATAGTCATAATTTTTATTTTTATTTTTCTATCATTTATGTCAATATAAGTTTTTTCTATCATTTATGTCAATATAAGTTTTGCTGTTTATTAATTTATTTTTGGATGTTTAGGCTATTTTACACTTTTTATTTTTATTTATCAAGTTGATGCTTAATTTATTAACTGTTAAATTAGATTAAATTTTCTTTATCTGCCACATTGTGTTAAATTTGATGCTTTGGATTTTTTATCCCCCATCTTCATGCCCTATCTATCTATCTATAAGATTTATGTCTTGTATAAATAGACATAAATAGATTTTCTCCATATATTTTCTCTATATCTCTATGAATATATATGGAGAGATAAATACAGATATAGGTACAGATATAAAGATGTATATATAGAAATAGAAATAGCATAAAAGAAATAAAAACAAAAAAACAGAAAAAGAAATATAGTATTTTTTAGATATTTGAGTTAACATATCTGTACTTCCACAAAAGGATAAGTGAGACCAAAAAAAAAAAAAAATTAAAAGTAACCTTAATCAACTTTCAGTTCTTTCCTTGGACAAAGCAAATAAATTTTCTACTTGTTCTTTTCATTTATTCTTGGGTCTGGTGTCTAAGGGTCAAGTTGATAAAATAAGAAGATTACTGAGCCAATAGCCAATAGCTTGTCCTCTTACGGTTCCCTGGCTGTCATGAGAGACAGTGTCTGCCACGCTGAAGAGCTAGACGCCACTCTCTGGTCCCAGATACTGGTAAAGGACAGTGTGATTTTAAGGGGCAAGCATGTTATACGCTGGATGCAACCAAGCGAGAAATCAACTCTGGTGGATAACCTTAAACAAGGATAAAAGAATAATCTCCTTCCCAACAGGGCTGGGAAATTTGTGCTAATAAATTCTAAATTTGAAGGAGGCGAGCATGAATGTTTAACAATTATGGGCAAAAGTAAAGAAACAAACACCCCTGGCATCAGATATTTCTAGTTATTGGACAAATGTTCTATTTCTAGACATGTTTAATTAATCTAAACATATTTAGATTAATTTATATTTGGATTTGATCTAACAACTTCTTTAAGTCATACTCACAGGTATTTTATATTTAGACACAAAAGTCTTCTTTATTATTTTTTTCATACCACGATTTTTTACATTCATTATGTGTAAAGACCAAAGAATCTGGGGGGGGGGTGCAATTTAGTATTTTAGAGAATATTTGCTTAGCATTAATAGTTTATTTTAGCCAATTAATTTTTCACAATTGGAAAATACATACCTCACATCTTAAAAAATTAAAGCAAAATTAAATTCCCTGTCAAACAAAATATTAAATTTGAAATCATAAATTACTCATTCTTTTCTAATGCATACTTTGCATTCCTATTATTAGTGATATTTTAAAATGCTTGTACACCATTGCTTTTGATATTAATATATATAAAAGAAACACTTTATATAAACATTATGTGTTTTTTACATTTTCTAAATGTGATTGAGATTTAGCCGCTGCTTTTAGAAAGAAAGAAGGCAGAGTGAAGTAAGAACTCAGTTGTGAGTCTGTAATATTGGGCACAAACATCAGATATTCTACTGATTGGTCATAGCACCTTGCAAAATCTTCAAGAGATAAGCCATATCAGGGTCTATTTCTCTGTGCAGGGGTTTTGGCAATTAGAATATTTAAAACTGTTCAAAAATTAAATCAATACAATACATAACAGCCATTATTGTTACTAGTTTTATTATTATTGTTATTATTGACACTGTGATATTAAAACAACCACAAAGTCTAATTATCATGCAACATGTAAGTAACTCTGTTGGGTTGGAGCAGGTTGCCTTTTCTCAGCACATTTTTTGTAAATGTAAATGATCTGGTTCTAAGCATGAGACAAAAGATTCAATTATACAGCCTCTACTTTTTCCTGCAGATTATATGAACAGCAGAGAGAGGACATAGTCAGAAGAGGTAAATAAACATGAGCAAGGATAGACTAGCTAATTGAAAAATAGTCTAAATTTATTCATATGTGCTGGAAGAATCAAGTAGATACCATTATCATGAATCATGTGTGTCTGTTTCATGTCTAAATATTTACTATATAATTTGGAGAATTGAAATAATACTTCTGACTGAATTTAATGTTGGAAATATTAATAAAGAATTAATAAAATTGTCAATTAAAGGCAGACTCACCTCATTCTGTCATTTTGAATCTGAGCTCTGAGCACACTCAGAGGAAACCGTCCCTCTAGCACAAAATTTATTTTGATTTATTTTTTTTATTGTTTAATTTGGTTAACATAAGACTTCATATTCTCATTAGCACAAGTGGCTTAGTGTGAATACTCTTGCACTGTTTATTTTTTAGTAAAATGCATCCATAAAACTCCTCACGGTTCCTTGCTGTGTGATGTACATGAAGATTCTATGCTGCCCACTAGCCTTACGAATGAACATTGGCTTCTCATATAGCACATTTTAGGTGGTAACTAAATAAATTTGTTTCTTCTCCACAGTTAAGGCTTTAGATTTTCTCCTGTGTACATTCTCTTGTCCCATTATTAGCTGCCCCTGAGTTTGACCTTCTGTACCCCTACTTTTCGCACTGGGTCAGTGTAGTTCTGCTCTCTCCTGATCACCTTACAGATAAGAGCAAGAAAAAGGCTCATTCCTTTAATGCTTTTCACTCTAATTTCAACCCTTATCCACAATTCTGAATGTTTTCTAGAGAATTAATAACCCCACTAAAGCTATTAACATGATGAGAAGTTTCTAAATCAGTCTTAGCTCATTTGGGCAGGTATAATATATATATATATCATAGACTGGGCAGCTTATAAACAAGGGAAATTTACCTCTTGCAGTTCTGGAGGCTGGAAGTCCAAAACAGAGGCAGCAACAGATCCAGCATCTGGTGAGGACCTGCTTCCAGGTTCGTAGATGACTGTCTTGTCAGTGTGTCCTCCCATGAGGACGAGGATGCTCTCTGGAATCTTTTTTTTTTTTTTCCTATAAGAGCACAAATCCCATTCATGAGGGTTCCACCCTCATGACCCTCATCACTTCCCACAGGCCTACCTCCTCATACAATCACCTTGGGGTCGGGGGTAAGATTTCCACATATGAACTTGAGGATGACAGGAACATTCAGTCTGAAGCACTCTGATAGTCTGTCAAATTTCGAAAATTCATATCTAGTTTCTTATTTCATCAAAATAAAACTATATTTCAAGGAGAATGGTTTACTTCCTATTCAATTCTATCATTGATACTACCATTGATACGACTCATCATTCTTCCAAAGATGGAGGATCCATTTAAGGGAGAGGCAGAAATAAAAAGCCAGAGACACTCTGGGCAGACGCTGTAGGCGGTGGGAATATGGGAAAAGAGCCAGCAAGACATGGGGCACATGTGATAATTAAGAAAGATAGTGATTAGGAAACCAACCTAATCTTGTTCCTAAGGAGGGTCTGATGAGAATCTGTGGTCCTTGAGCAACCTTCTGAGAAGACCAGTTCCAACCACCAACACTGGTATAGCCCTGTCATCTTGTCGTTACTGACATTCATCACAGTGGCTCTATTACCGAACCCTCAATCCCATCCCTCCACTAGAGAGATTCCTCCCCCTCAAAGTCATAGAATAGCAGGAGGGGAGGCAGGGAGTTGCTTCTGTTTTCTCATTGGAATTGAATGTGCTGCTTCTCTTCCCACTTGGGACACTTGATTTTCCCATGGAAACAATTTGACATTAGAGAAAGGAGGTTGATACCTCCATGGATCTGAAACCAAACATGTGTTTATTATGCATCACATAAGCTTTTATGGATTTGCCTTAGAAGCCAACCACATTTCCAATGCTCCTTCTATCGGAAAAGGCCACATTCAGGGGAATAGGTTATGAAACCAACTATTGGAATGGCATATTTTCTGGAACTAGAATTAATCTCTTAATTTTGCAGAAGTATAGGGAAATCATGCACCCCCAACAGCATTGCTTAACAAGCTTTGAAAGCCAGAATTCTAAGCAAGGTTATCATGTTGTCCTTCAGGGAAAAAGAAAAGAAAAAAAGAAAAAGAAATCTCGATTTTATTTTGAATATGTTATGCTTCCATAGATAATGAGTTGAACTAAGAATTGTTGCGTTGTTTCTGTTTTACTTACAAAACATAACTGACGGGTTGGCTTTTCAGTGCTTGGTTGGTTAGTTGAGTCTAGCTAAGTGGTTAAGGGCATATAAAGTTCAGTCCCAGCCTGCAGTTCTTGAAGCATTTATTTCCTTGTCAGTATTGTCAGCAAGTATGTGTGGGTGGTAAGGGGGGTCCTGGGAACACTGACCGTTCACCTGATTAAATAAAACACTGCAAAAATAATATAAATGAAGATATGAAGGGGCTATCAACAAATCCCAATGATCTGGGTTTAAAATTAAAGTTTTTTTTTCTTTTTCTTTTTTTTATAAAAGAAGTCAACAACACATGCATAAATACATATGGTCAAATTGGTCATAATCCTAAAATAAACATTTTCCACAGGGAGTATTAATGCCTTATCTTGGAATATGCTTTAATCTAGTATGTTGTCCTCAGTAAGGGAATCCAAAATCTAGGCTAGGAAGAGAAGAAACACAGACCTCCATTTTGACTGCCTCTTATATGAGTAATTGTAAGTTAACTCTGAGGAGGGATGGGTTGTTTGTTGTAAGCATTTGGCAAACAGAAGTGGGTAAATCCATCTACAAATAGAGTCTAAAAACTGGAGTGACACATTTGTCCACTCAAGAAGAATGTGGTGACTTCATCCAGTGTCATCCCCAGAGGTCTAGGAGTATTGTAACCTGTTTTCTAGTAAGCATAATTTTAGGAGAAGATTATGACTTGTAAAATCACCTTCTCAGGTGAAGGTTTAAGATGAATGAAACAGAACCGTTTGGTCTTAATGAAATCATTAATGGAAAAGCCAACTCAATTATGGGTTTTCGTTTGAGTGTTTTGTATTTATTCATATTTTCTGAAAAAATGTGAAAAATATGAGTTTATTAATCATGTTACTACTCTGACTGAAATAATTTATTAAACAATATCATAGTTTCCTGGAAGATTTACTAAGCCTCTTCAATTACTTAAATCTTGTATAATAATTTACACGCTGGCAAGAGCTGAAGAAAAAAAAAATACATAAATGAGGTCATTAACTTAGAACGCTTCAGAAGTGCCTGGATGAAGAAAATGTTTTTATCTCTTCAATTCATCATAAAATACTGTTCTCTATGTCTTAACCTTATTCTAAAAAAGCCCTTACAAATAATTTCTTTTTTTACTTTGTCTTTTTCATCTTCAAAATTGTGGATAAATGATGATGTTTTCTTCATTAATAAATTAATTTTAAGTAAATATATTGACATAAATTTGCTTGCTTGTGGTATAAATATCTTATTCCAATTTGCTGATACATAAGGACCAGTCAAAATTATATGTTTTTTTTTTTTCAATGACCTTTATTTCCAGTTAGTGTTTTGCCTCTTCCTCCTGATGTTCCAATAATTACTTGTATGTACTGCCTGCAGAGCCTTGCTGTTAGATGCTATTAGATCGATCTGGTGAAATAGTTTCTGATACAATTTATATTGTTATCTCTTTAAGGTGCATTTGAACAAAGGGCTTAAAAATCTAAATAATGGAATTGTAGGCTCTGCTATCGATATAAAAGAGATAATGTTTTGTTTACATCTTAGAGGATTTTGATTATTAAACGTACCATTATTTTAAGTACCACTCAGAAGGAAAAAAATGTTTATAAACTATAATGCATGTTTAGGCATAATTTATATAATGTATAGTAGTCAAACTAGCCCTTGGAAACTTTGAAATTTATTCAATATATTACTGGTGAGATGTCACTTTTTTCCCTTACATTGTTTGTAGGTAGGTGATAAACAATCATTTTGCACATATCTCAGTTGCAAAATATAACATCATATGATCTACTTACAGGTTTTTTTCATCCTTAGATAAAATAAAGCACTTTGTTTTTCTTTGCAAGAAAATAGCTGGAATTTCAGTCATTCTCCTAATGGCTAATATTTACTCGCAGAGATTGAAAGATGCCATCAATTTCTAGATATGCCCTGAATTTAAATTTGATAAATTGAGAGAAAATGTGTTTCTAGAATGGATAAAATGTAATACCTGGGGAAGATTTTTATTTCTAAATCCATTTAATTCAAAAGAATGAACTGTCTGGGACTCCCATCCACTTATGGTTATCAAGCCGGGGACTTCAATGGGATTAGAGAGATATTTATTAAGAGATGGACCTTGTCAAAGTGTACTGCCTGATAATTATTTATGAGCATCCTTAATTTACCTTGTTATTTATAAATTATTATATCTATAAACAAATATTTTTTCTCAGAAAGATGATAAACTAGATGATAGTGAATGCAAGCCTATATAAAATAAATTAATATCATTTCAAAATAGAGCATAAAATCACATAATTCTGTACATCTAATGTATAAATATTACAAAATGAAATTTTCTGACACTTTATGGGTTTAAGTTTGTAATGCAGTTGTTCAGAACAGCCTATACTTCCTCCATCTTTGCGAAAATTTTGGAGATGCTCCTAAGCAGATGAAAATGGCCTAACATCTGATCTTAACAATTAAATTTTTGAGGATGGTTATTTGAGAATAACATATTTTTAGCTTAAATTATTTCTTAAAAACCATTAAATCTATAGACAGCATTGATAGGTCATTAAGCACTGAATTTAGGAAAAGCATTTGTTAGTACAGAACCAAATGTCTAGATGGTCATTTATATTTTGGCACTAATATACATAGCTCTAGATTTTTTTTGTATTTTGTCATCTCAAAATTTAAAGAACATTTATTATTTTTTCTCACTGTTTTCCTGATAAAAAACTTTATTACACATGATATATTTAAAATTTCAATTTCCTTTTAAAAAATTAAAATGCGGATTTTTAAAACCTGTGGCTATCTGACCTAACAGTCTTTTTGGAGATTCTATTTGAAGTGGGGAAGGGAAAAGTATAGGGACTTTGGGATTTGTTAGCCTAGGTCTCTTAGCACTTATGCTGTTCCATCCACGTCCTATTCTGTAAAATGGGGCAATAAGACTTGATAATTTTGACATGTGCCTGGCTGATAATACAGATAATGGTGCAAGACTTATGAGAAGTAATCAAATATTTTAATCCTACCAACCACAGTTATAAAGAGGAAAAATTAAAACTATTTATGAAAATATGAATACCCATAACATTTATTCGAATTAACATCTGAATCAACTTCATGGCTGCCGTTTTGAGTTGGGTTGCATCTGTCATACTGTGTCATGTCATGTTGCATGGTACCTTATAATAGATGCTGACACGAGGTGGCAGGTTGCCTTCACACCTATGAAAATATATTCAGAATGAAAACATATGGTACATTGATGCAGCAACTATTATTGTGGCATATAAAATATTTCAATCTAATTGTAGAAAAGGATATCATATTGCCAAACTTTATAGTTTGAACTGTATCTAACATGTTCTGATATAAAAGATAAATGTCATTTGATCTAGTATATGCTTTTTCTTGAATCATGTAATGAAATAGAAATCAGGTTAAGAAAAGTTGTTTCTTTTTCTTAATATTGCATAAAATATTAAACTAGAAGTTATAAATGCAACCATATTCCATGCTATCAGGGTTATTTTAAAAGTGATTTCTTCTGGAAATGGTAACACTAGTACTTTTGCATTTATGTGGAATGACATTGAAGTTAAAATGATTTAATAGTCAATTCCTGTTTTGGAGAAAGTGACAGTAACCATGTTTTGTCACTGATCACTCTAAATTTGTAGATTGTGGCAAAGAATTGCCAATGCATACATAAGCAAAGCTTCAGCAATGATAACCATTTTAATAGAATACAGAATGAACAATTGCTGATATATAAGGCCAAATGTAGCTAAACTATTCCTGTATTACATTAAATTATAGGCCAGGTCAGTGAACACTAGAAATAAAACCTAATTATTCTCAGTTGAAAAGTTCAATATCACCATTACGATCTGACCTATTTCGTAAATTCTTGAAGTTTTTTTTGCTGTAAGAATAGCAGGTCATCTAAACTCTTTTTAAAAAACATTCAGTTGTGTGCTACATCTTAGTTACAATTAGAAAATTGATATTTTATGTTATAAATAAAATTATAAGAAAAAATTTATAATTTGGTGAATCTTTGTTTAATCATAGGATTAAAGGTACTCTGTTACAATCAATATAATATTTTAAGAGAAATGCTATTAAATAGGTCAATTAATTTACTAGATTAAATTTAACACTTCACTAATTTCATAATTAGTTTATACAGATTTTTAAAATGTAGTTATTTCATGTAAAGATGTATTTTATCTTAGATTTTATACGAATATGTGTTAGTTTTAATTTTAAGTAAAGAAATATCATTATATAAAATGTTAGTCTTATTACATAGGTTGGTTGATTAATTCAAAATTAGAATGATAAGCAAATGAACTGTACCTTGTGAGAAATTTTTCCTTTATGTTTGACTGAAATATCTCAATAATTCTAACTCTTTCTATAACAAGGTAAACCCATATTCAAATAATTCTGGTATGGTTTATGTGGAAGCGTAATGAAAAAAAATGGGGAAAATATATGGCTATCTTTTATAAATACATTTTATAATTAAATATACATATAATTAGATAAATATATATATATGTATATTTTTAATCTCAGGAACTAGTCTGTCTAGTATGACATCACAGAGGTCTAGGTTGCATATTAGGTTATTTTTGCTTGTTAGAACCATAGCCAAAAAAATATATTCATTCTCAGTAGATAGTTTGGGTTATCTTATTTGGCCCTGTCCATGTATATATTCTTTAATTGCCTCATAAAAGAATCAAAGAACACAAAACTAGATCGATAAATGATAGATAGAAAAATAGATGACGATAGATAGATGACAGATGATATATAGATGATCGATTAATAATTTTACATTCTTGTTACAGAACTACACAGTTATGCTTATACTAATTATCATCTTCCAACAATGATTTTTGTTTTTGTTGTTTCTTTAATTACAATCTCAACCTCTTCTCAAACTTTATCCTTTAGATCGCTCCTCAACACTTGAAGTCCTTAACCAATTCATTTTTCATTGAAATGCTCTTCTAGCTATGAGGGGGCTGAACAGACAATCTCTCTTTATGAACAAACTATCTTTGGAGTGCCTGATTTGTAATTACAGCTGCCTAAATGAGCAGTGTTGGTTCAACTGGTCATTTATTCATTCATTCAACAAACAAGAATCTTCCCTAGCTACCTTAGCTGTTGGGCTAGAAAACCAAATACAATAAATACTGTGTCTGTCCTATATTGAGGGAAATCAGTATATAAACATTGAATTTAATGAAGTCTATTATGACAAAAATATTTTCAGAATACATTCTGGGCATGTGAAAGTACTTTGTAAATTTGATTTTGAGGCGAGATGTGCAGGGGAAAGAAAAAAAAACTACAAAGAGAAACTGACTATGTACGGTTAAGTCCTGATACATAATGTACTTGAGGTACATTATTTTCTTGCACAAGCAAGTATAGAAAGGAGATATGAAATAAACAAAAAAATACGTTTGAAAAAGCACAGCATTTAGGTATGCCTAAAGGAAATTCATGAGTAGTTAGTCAATGCCCCCACAGATATGAGGGTAGAGAATTATGTTTTAGAGGCTCTGTTAGGACATATGAAACAGCTGAACTTTACTCTGAGAACAATGAGAAGATTATCAATTAGCCATTATTCTCCCTTAACCATCTACATTACTTACCATAGTAAGTCGATTCTACCTCAAAATGCCTCTTTAATTCACTCTTTCCTCTTTATCCCCAGTAAAGTTTTCCTATCTCAGCCTCTCAAAATCCTTTACTCAAAAACCTTCTATACTTTCTAACTTTACTCATGTCTTACTCCCTTCTAATTTATCACCTACCTTGTCACCAAGGTTGCTGTTTTAAATTAATTTTATCACAACATTCTTCTTTTAGCTCATTACTGGACCAAATCCAAACTCATCAGCACAGAGTCAAGATGTTTTTCTATCTAACCCCAACATTCTGGTTCTTGAACTCCAGTTTTGGCCTTAACACAAAAGGTTCTGTAATAATACTCACAAGTAGAGATGATTTGACACTTTATTTGTGTCTGGTACACATAAACTCTATGAAAGTATATGGCATTTGTTACAATCATTACTGAAAACCACAGATGTTGATGAAACCAAGAGAGCGAATTAAATAAAGAATCAAACATAAAGCTAAGATTAATGAACTGGAAAATAAATTTCAAATATGTCTACAGGATTGAGGTTTCTGAAACAAATAACAAAACAGGATGCATATACAAAAATTAGAAATCTCAGAAGAAAGTCATGTAAGAAGCAAGGGATAGAACAAGATTATGGCTAGAGAGATCTTTAGAACTTCTTGCCAACAGGTAATTCTGACAGATGAGTCCTGTACCAGGCTAAATTCCACCAACCTATCACTATCTTAACTGTCTTCCTCCTTTTCGTGAACAACCTGTATTTAGGACTGAGCTTATTTAATTGATGGTGATGAGTGATCTACTCCCTTATATACAGTGCAATGCTACTTCTTCAGCACATTATTCTAATTAGCAATGAAAAAAGAAACCCTTGATTTATTTACACATGAGGAAAAGTCAAACAGATTATGTCCTCAAGAACTAATGACAATTAACTGGCCTTCATTTTGATCTGTTGCCAGCAGATCCAATTCGAATTTCCAGTCACTTGTGTCCAGTGAATTTTTGCTTTACCAGAACAAGCAAGAGCTGAGAGGTAGCTTTTCTCTAACAGATGTAAGAAAGTCTTTATTAGGAAGCAAACATATTATTATTAAGTCTCAGACCTTCCAATTTGAATCTTCTCAACCACATCTAAGCACTTGGCACTGAGCTGCTCTCTACCCTTGGTACATATGATTTGTTTTGGAACCAAATCTAATTAACTACTTCTAAATGCAAACCAGTGTCTTTCCATAATGAGATTTTATTGGTCCATGTCAAAATGAAAAAAAAAAAAAAAAAGTGCATTCGGTAAAAATTTCCAAAGGACAAATTAATATATTACTAAAGCCTTTATATTCAGGGTTGAGTTTTTTTTTTTTTTTTTCCAAATTTTTGGCACAATTGGTGGGAATGTAAATTGGCGCAACCACGATGAAAAACAATACAGAGTTTCCTCAAAAAATTAAGAATACGATTACCATATGACCTAGCAATTCCTATTCTGGGTATTTACCTCCAAAATTTGAAAACATTTATCTGTAAAGATATATGCACCTCGATGATCACAGCAGCATTATTTACAATGGCCAAGATATGGAAACAACCAAAGTGACCTTTGGATAGTTGATGGGACAAATAAGATGTAGTACATATATACAACGGAATGTTACTCAGCCATAAGAAAAGATGAAACACTGCCATTTGTGACTAAGTGGGTGGCTGTTAAGGTTATCATGCTAAGTGAAATAAGTCGGATACAAAAAGTTGAGAACCATATGATTTCACTCAGATGTGCGCTATAAAACTGAAGGCAACAAACAAACAAGTGAAATAAGCAGAGACTCATGGACATGGACAACAGTTTAGTGTTTACCAGAAGGAAGATGGTGAGAAGGGGAGACAGATAAAAATAAAGGGGGTTAACTATATGATGATGAAAGGAAATTTAACTTTGGTGAACACACAATGCGATATACATATGACATATTCTTGAACTGTACACTTGAAACTTATATAATTTTATTAACTAATGTAGCCCCAATACATTTAATGTTTAAAATTTTGATATTGAAATATCTTAGCCTCTGTGAAATGACAATGATGAAAGATTCTACTTTGAGTGGTAGAATCTTATTTTGTTTTGGCTTTTTTATATGCTTACTAGAAAATAATAATTGTTGCCAACCTAATTACTACTCTCCCATATATACTTTGAATTTTCCTGGTTTTTGAAATCCAAATGTATAAGAATTCTTCCAGCATATCTTAATAATGATCCTATTGTTTTAAAGAAGCATTTAACATGAGCCCTAGCTTATGGAGAAGAACAACCTCTGAAGTTGTGTATCTCTCTCACCAGTGTGAGCAAAAATTGGGGTTCTATGGAAAGTAGCCTCACAGGGTGATCTGATTATAAATCCCTAACTGAATGGGTCATGGTAGATAGTCACAGCCCAGGCATTTAACTTTTTAGTAAAATGTTTGTCTTTGCCTTAAACAAGCCCCGTCCATTGTTTTCTGTGCACTTACCTTAATATATCCTTGAAAAAAACTGAAACCATCCTCTAGAAAGCACATAATCTTGTGAACTATCCTGTAATTCAATCCCTGTGTTGCTTTTTTTCCCACCTGTATGTACTCTTCCTTACTATTTCTTCCTTAATTTCAAATGCATTAAACAAGCTGCAAAACTGTTATTCTTGCAAAGAAAAACAAAGCACTTTATTTTATCTAAGAATGAAACAAATCCATAAGTAGATCATACGGTGTTATATTTTGCAACTGAGATATGTGCAAAATGATTGTTTATCACCCACCTACAAACAATGTAAGAAAAAAAAAAGGTGACATCTCATGAGGAATATATTAAATAAATTTCAAAGTTTCCAAGGGCTAGTGTGACTATTATACATTGTGTAAATTATTCCTAAACGTCCACTATAGCTTATAACCACTTTTTCTTTCTGAGTGGTACTTAAAATAATGGTACATTTAATAACCAAAAGCATTAAAGAAACTGCAAAACTGTTATTCTTCACATCATTTGGGATCTTGCTCCCTAGCATATATGGTCAGTTTGACTCAAACAAACTCTTATAAAAGTTCTCTACAGGTTTGGATGTTTCTTATAACAACACCAGAGCATTCTTCATGGCCTTGATGAATGAAACATTCTGTGGGTGGTTCTATGGAATATAGTCCTTGAGCAAGTCCTCCAACATCACATTTATATCTATTCCAGCATGCCTACCTACCTTTCTCTAATAACTGCTACAGAAACTAAGATTTGTTTACTTCACTGAGAATTGGCCCCCACTTTCCACAAGCTTCTGATAGCCACAATCCCAATATGTTTCCCTCATCCTTAGGTTCTTCATCAGAGTACAAAATCTTGTGTCCTAAGAAAGCATCACCATTTCAAATCATTCAGTTTACCAGTTTTCTCGTATAGAAAATAGACATAACAAAATATGCCTTCTTCAGAGTTGTTATAAGAACTAATTAATGTTTCTAAACTTCTTTGAAATTGCCATATGAAAGACACCTAATCTGGCCTTCTTCAATGAGCAATGAGGAAAGCATATATGGGAAAACACTATTGATGTGGAAGCTTAAATTAGCTTTTGATTATGTAACTTGAATTTTTACTTGACAAAAATATAACTTAACAGAGGGAATAATTTTTTTTTTTTAAATGCCACCACTTCTTCTTGCTTATTCAGTCTTCAATTCCAGCCCTATAAGTCATGCACACTCAAAATATAATGGCAGTAATACTTCCTGGGATCCTACCAGCACAGGTTCTTAAGTCTTGTAGCTCCTTTGTTGTGCAATCTCATCCTTCCTTTATTAATCCCAACAGTTTCCCAGCCAGACTATGTTCTGCTTATACCACAGTAAAGAGCCCTGAAGCTCCTGGGGGTAAGGTTTCATTTCCTTGTGCATTATGTTTCATTACAGGGAAGGACTTATCTTTACTAAGGAGGTTGAGACACTTCTGCAAGCAATGACAGCTCAAGGGGTCTGCAAAGCCAAAATCCACTGGAGCATTTATCTACATGTACTACTCTATAATTTAAGTTCTCAGATTTTTCTAATCAGTGTCCTAAACTTAGCCTAAAATACTGAATTTAGCCAAATATTTAAACATCTCTGGAGATCTGCTACTCTCAGGTTCTGAGTCTACTCTTCAGTTTTGCCCCCTGTCTCACTACAGAAGATAAGGCCTCTTAATAAACTTCCAAATAGGACGTCTACTTTTCATGTTCAGCCTTTAACTACTTGGTAATGGTACTTAGTTTCTCATTATCTTTCTTTGGGAATGTTATGGACTAAATGTTTTGTTTCCTCCGTATTTACATGTTGAAGTCTTGACAATTGGAGATATGAAGAGATGATAAAGATTAAATGAGGTCATAAAGGTGGAACCAAATTTGATAGGGCTGATGCCCTTCTAAGGAGAGAAAAAGACACCAGAACTCTTTCTCCACCATATGGGATACAGAAAGAAAATGGTTGTTTGCAAGCCAGGTAGGGAGTTCTAACCAGGAACAGTATCAGTCGGCACGTTGATCTTGACTTCTTAGCTTCTAAAACTGTGAGATACAAATTTCTGTTGATTAAATCCTCAGTAAATGGTGTTTTGTTATGGAAGCCCAAGCTGACCAAGATAAAAAGTTAATGCAATTTTTCGATAACCAGCCAACTCTTTGTAGGCATTGTTTCCTGCATATGTATCAAGTGCCTGATTAAGGCATTTGTTTCTCTCCACCAGAATGTTTCCCAGGTCAGTACTAGCGAAATATTTATTAATAAGTTTGCTGTCTTGTGCCAGGGACTATCTCTTCTCATGTAAACCTCAATTTATTATTCTCTTTGCCAGAGAACATGTAATGAGCATGCCAGTCACCAAATCACATCTTATTTTCTTTTTTCTCACTCTTGGAGTGACCTGCATTTGGGTTCTTGGAGAAACATACAAAAATGAAATAGATATGTAAAGGAAATATAAGTAACTCATTTTCATGGCCTTCATAGAGGCTACATGAAATGTTGATAAAACAAAAGGAAGACCATGAAGGGGAGGGATTATGCCTAATATTGATCCTGGGTTACCAATGACATAGAGTTGCCTAAAATGGGTGAATAAAAATGTACACTCAATTGAATTGTTATATATTAAACATGTTCTTATTATGCAGACACTCAAAGCTTTCCAGGAGTCAACAGCACTAAATATCTAAAGAGGGCTGGCAATATTGGTCAAGACTCTTCAGTTATCTTTCTACGTAACAAGGTTTGAAATCAGTGTAGTATTATCTCTATTTTTCCCAGTTCAAGTGTAATATAGCTTTTCTATATTTTCTTATATCAAGCAGACAGAATTATAAGGTAATATTTTGTGATCTCCTTTTCCTTACATGTTTTTTTTCTACACTTCTTCTATTTTTTAAATAGAATAAAAATAAATTGATATTATTCTGTACAATTAATGATGGTACACATGATCCAAGCTCTAAATGTTTACCTAACTGATATTTCATAAAGGTGAGTGATCACTTAGAGAAATAAAAGAAATATCATGGTATAAATATCTGAAACCTTGAAGCAAAAAGTCACCAGATAGTGTAATACATTGTTTCTTTTTAAAACCAATAATTTTTAAATGATTAAAATTTATTTAGAGGAATAGAAAGGAGTTTGTTCTATATCAATACACATTGTTTCTAATTTAGCTCCTAATCATTATATTATGTTCTATCTATGAATTGTTACATAATACATTCTTTTTAATTTCCAACTAGAAACAGTTTCTTTTATTAATTTATTTCACCAACAAAAATAAACAATGATTTTAAAAAATAGTAAACCCTTCTCTACTTTTGCTTAGTTGTCATTCTCTTTTCAGTTCCTTTCTGATTTTTTTCCCCTAAAATGGACAACTTATTATAAGACATATGAAGGATTTGAAATTTAAATTAAATGTTATTTATTCTGGGAAAATAGCATTAGGCTCTGTTTTTGAATTCTTAACCATTGAGTCTGCATTATGGTTATGAAAAAATATTTCCTAGATATAGATGTAGACACATGAGAGTGCTTATCTGGGACTTATTTATATTTTACCAATGTATTGATATAATGTCTTAGGACTCTTTACAAATTAGTTGCCTGGTTTTTTATCTTTTGGTGTGATGATAGTCTATAATCCTGGTTGTGGAAAAAGCGAAAGAACTTTCATTGGTAACAGAAGTGGTTTTTGTAAAATATTGTATGTACTTAGGATTTTGTTATATTTTTCTTATAAAATATAAAATATCACTTTTGAAGCTAAGATAGAAAAAAAAAAAAGATGAAAACTCCCAGGATATGGCAGACTGAGTGAAATTAATAAAATATTTTTGAGATATTTTAAACCAGACACGGAGCAACAAAGATCAACCATTATTAAAAATGGGCTTTGGAAAGACCCCATGAGAATTTATATGTTAGAAATTTAGAGACAGAAAGTTACCTTTTGACTTTCAAACCAAAAAATAAATATTCATAGTTGGGTTTAACTGAGTAAAAAAGTTGAAGGGAGAGAACTTTTTATATTGGATTTTATGCAAGCATTTTACTATATCTCCATGTATAATAGAGGGATACTACAGAGATAGAATATTTTGTTATATATAATGTCTTATGTCATAACATTCAATAATAACTATATTTCAGATAACTTATTGATTCTTTGTAATTCTTTACCTTTGTTTATTTGGTCAGCTACAATTTCAGTCTTATGTCCCTTTTTTTATAGCCTCAGTTTAACACCATTATGCTCATATTTATAATAGTCTTTCATTACTGAAATAATAAAAGCTATTAAATATGACATCTTCCAGATTCCTGCAATTCCAAAAGGTCCTAGAATTCTTATTTATTCTTTGCTATTTCTTGCTGGTCTCAGAGTAGAGATAGTCTTCTTTCTGTCTATAGAAAATCCCTTAATATCTTCTATGGGTCTAATTAAAAAAAAGGAAGGGAAAAAGTCATTCTTCTTTGGATGTATATATTTTTAAATTTACTTCGTCCCTTTCATTCTTTATTCACCTTCTTAATGGATGATACTAGAATAGATGTCTCTGCATTCTCATGCCTTATTTCATCCACAGTCAACTAAACACTTGCTCACAACAAAGTACACAATAATTGCTCACTACTGTTTATCCAAATAAAAAAAAATCCAACCAATATTTGCAACTGTGATTTAGCCTGTATTCCATGAAGCATTTAATAATGTGATTATGCATTAACTCATAGATCTTATTGTAAAATCAATTGGTTAGAATCAGAAATTTTACTAATCGTTAACCTTCACTGACAATTTCAATTCTCAATTGAAGCAGAGAGAGTTCTGGAGCATCAAGAACAGCTCCTCAAAGTCCTGTCTTCCTGCATCGTTCATGGACCTCTCACTCAGAATAATAAAAAAGATCTTTAATGAGGTCCATATTCATCTAAAACAGAGGGGTTATTTAAATTATAAATATCTCTATTTCATATGCAGTTAAGAATTATATAGTTTATGTCACATTCTCCATGGAACCATTCTTTATAGATAGTAAGTAGTTCAACTTCTTATAAATTAACCTTTGCTAGGGATATCCTTCTAAGAATATTTCAAAGATAAATTCTCTCTCATTGTAAATATCAGAAGACAATTTGACAAAGAAATTAGACCAGGCCATCAGCCTATCTATCTTATTTTCTTTCTCTTGAGTTGCATCTCTAATGAAAGAAATGTATAGGTCATAGGCCAACTATTCTAACTCTCCCCTCCCATTTACTCACTTTCATTTGTCTCTTCTTTTGCTTGCTTCCAAAACACAAATCTCTTCTAATTCTCCTTCTATCCTCTAACTATATCTCATCTTTTCAATCAAAACTTTTCCTTCACCTTTTCACAACTTTTAATCCACAGCACTCTGTTCTAGATCTTCTCTTCTTACTCTACATTCTCTTTATATGTGATTTTTACATTTTCTGTGTTTTTAACCATTATCTTATATCATGACTCAAAAAATATTTTTCTAAACAGGATAGAGTTCCTGATCTGCATATATAAGTAACTGCTAGACATCTTTACTTAGGTACATGAGAAGCATCTCAGATGTAACATATTCTAGATGGAAGTGATGGTCATCCTGCTACTCCATAATCTGATATTTACCTATTTATCATCATCATTATCAATAACAATGAGAAGAATAAGAAGATATTTTCTAATATGATTATCAATCTCAGCTCATTATTCAGTGACATAGTTAAGTATTGCTTGTCAACTATCTTCTATATGCTACTTATAATTATCTAATTTAATGTCCTCAAATCTTTAAAAAATAATTATTATTGTATCAATTTTATGTATGTAGAAATTGAGGCTCAAAAAGTTTAATTGATCTGGATGAAGCCTGTCAATAAATGGCAGAACGAGGACTTGAACAAAACTAACTCCATGTTTACACATATTTATGACTTGCCAGTTGAACTACTCCAGTTAAATGTCTCTGTATAAAAATATGGAGGCATGAACAATAGGAGGACACTGAAGCATCAGAAGTCTAAGTTCCTGAACTTTATATGGGTCTGTATATTTTTGAAAGCCTTAAGTAAACTTCAAGGAGGTATCAGGTGAAAATGCTACCAATGTGCCCTGTGATATGACCCAGCAGGGATACAGGCAAGATCAGTCTAGTTGATCACTCTACACTGAATATATTAGTTAAGGCTCAAGCTAAGAATCCTTTGGTTCTTCAAACAAAGCTAACTCAAATCCAGTGAAATAAATGAAATAGTTTATTATTTTCTCATGTCCATCCCTAAGCTGTTCAGGAGGGTGGGATTTCTCTACCATTCTCAACATAATGACATTTATCTCTGGGTTCATATTAGTAACTCCAGTTTTTTTTTTTTTTCCTAGTCACTAGGAATAACAATAACAAAAATGAAGAGCAGGCAACTTCTTTTTTAAGACTATAAACAAGAAGTACACAAATTACTTTTATTCACATGCCATCTCAGTAAATTTAATCACTTATTTTTGCTGAAAGGAAAACAGAGATAATGTATACTAGGAAAACTTATTTATCCATGACATACTCATCTAAAAAGAGGGAACAACAATCAAATATGAACCTGAAAATACAAAGTGACTTGTTCAGACAAAATTACAGACCCAGGTATGTGCACCATTGAAACATGTCCCTGACAAGCTTATCTTTCATACCTTACTCTGGTCAAGCTTACCCAGAAAACACAGCCTGGACACACTAAATATCTAAACCCATTGGCAGACTTGATTCCATTTTTACTTTTTATTGCCAAAGAAATGACCTGTTCATGATCAGTAATTAGGTGAATATTTTATATACTCCATATCAGTAATGCCTAACACATTGACAATCCCTTATGTATTATTTCCTGAGATTCATCTGGGCATGATTCATATATGACATATATAAGCATCTAGACATCTTGAATAAACCATAATTGTTGTTTTAGAGATGTTGAAAACTGACAGGCAATCAGGTATTTTGAGAAAACTTACAGGAATTGTATGTATTTCTGACCACTTCTTAATAAATTTCTAGCAATCTTGTATAAATGTTCTATTTCTGAATAAGAAGGTACCACAAACTTAGCAGCTAAAACAACACACATGTATTATCTCCCAGTTCCAGGGGTCAGAAGTATGGCACATGCACAGGAACTCACAAGGCTGAAATTGAGGTATAGGCCAGGCAGCATTTGTATTTGGAAGCTCATCTAGTGAAGAATCAGCTTCCAAACTCATTCAGGTTGTTGGCAGAATTTATTTCATCAGCTTGTATGACCGTGGTCTCTATCTTTTATTTATTTATTTTTACAACGGTCACTTAACATCTGCTTTCATATCTTAAAATTTGCCCATATCCCCTTTCAAAATACAGTGGCTTACTTCTTCAAGGCCAGCAGGAGAATCTCTATTTCTCAAATTTGTTATAATGGAGTCATATAATATAATATAACCTGTGAGTAACTATTTTATTACCTTTGCCATATAAGACTTTGAAGAGAGTGTCTATTTCATTATCTTTTACATTCTATTGGCTAGAAAGAAGTCACAGGTTCTACCTGCACTCTAGGGAAGATGTTTATACAAGAGTGTGGGTCATTCCAGTTCATTTTAGAATTCTGCCTACCACAGATCTTAAAATATTGTTTTATATGTATCTACAACTTATGCAGTAATAAAGCACAAAAAACTAACTGTAATAATTTTATGAACTTGTGCCAATTCACAAAATCAATCTTCTAAGTGAATTTGATTATATATTCTGATACCTGTATTGAATCATATACATGTACATATTTGTATATGTATGTATAAATATGTGTGTCCATATACACACACACACATATATTCTTGTTCTTAAACTATGTGGTTTTAATTGTTTTATTAAGCTTCATCTTTTACATACATTACATAGAATACTGAAATGGCACAAAACAAAAAGAAATCATTAATCATTTTTTTAAAGTATAAACTAATATCAGTCTAAGAACAGTTGTGAACCAAATACTCCTACCTCTTTTTCATATACTTTTCTTTAATTTTTAGTTTTCAGCACTTCAAATCATTCTTTGGTCTACTAATACAATATTTCTATACAAAACCAGTAAATTATATGAGTAAAGCTCTAAGTAGAAATAAGTACATATTGGTCAAAGAGAAAATTTAGAAAAAGCAACGAAATAATAAAATGATATTTCCTTAAGGAATATTTTATTTCTGCCTACCTCTCTTATGTTCAGAATAACACCTAGAGCAATGCGAGCATAGCATTCTATAATATCAGTGCAGGGGATCGTCCATGTCTGGTATACAACGAGGCAGAAGTGATGTCAAACCTGGACTGGGGCTAGGCTACCTAATTCTCACCATTTGTGGCTAGTATGTAGGCAGACATTATGCTCTGACTTCTGTTACACTCTAGACTCACTCAAAGACATACGGATGGACAAAGACAGAAGTGTGTCTCTTGGCAATGTCCATAGGCGAAACAATTTCAAGGAAGTGTGTAGGAGTTGTGATCTGTTCATAATCTCTCTTGTGGAATAAATAGAAGACATTCAAAGTGTACACTTACAGATTTTCTTAAATTAAAGCTTTAAAGAAAAATGTCTATATTTTTCATTTCCTATTTTTAATAGAAACATTGATACTAAGCATACATACAGAATTTCTAGATAGAGAAAGATATCACGAAGATGTAGAATATTACTTGTTTGTTTCTTTTTCTTTTTGTAATAGTATGTATTATCTGGAGATTGACTGTTAGAACCTTGTACTATCAATTTTTAGAAAAAAAATAGTAGGTTTTATCAAATCTATCTGTTCCTAGGAGAAGAAAACATTACACATGACTGACATGATCCGGCCTCAAAGAACACTTTTGTAGTTCCTTATCTCCCTTTTAATTGACTTTTTTTAACCCATCCCCATAATTAGTGGGTTTTTTTGCCTTGATTTGGTCATCTTTTTGGAATTTACTTTTAAGTATATATCAATTTTATATGTATGTAATAGAAAAATAAAAAACAATAATGAAAATAATGAAAGAAGAACAGAAAAGAAGAAAGAAGGCAGGAAGGAGGGAAGAGAAGAAAATGAGAGAAAAAGAGAGTAGAAAGATTAAAGAGAGAAAATTTGTGTGAAGAGACAAATTATAGGGCAGAGACATCATTCGGCTTTTCAGATTAATCCAGGACTTTAATTCAGGTTGGAATCATTATGCATATGCATGTAAACAGAATTTTAGAGTTCAATAATTTTAACTTGTTGGATTCTCTATTTCATCATTTTTTTGCAATATCTTTTAAGAACAATAGAGTTTCTCTCCTAGTCTCATTATCTTATTTAAAATTTCTTACTCACTTTCTGATATATCTTCTATACCTTGAAATTTGACTTCTGCCCACAGAATGCAACTAAAACTGCCTTTTTAAATTTTGCCTCCTAATTATTACAGGCAATGGCTTTTTCATTTTCTTTTTCTTTCTTTCTTTTCTTCCTTTCTCCTTATTATTTTTTCTAGTCTGTCCCTTGCTACAGTTTTCTACCATCCTCTTGTAAACTTGAGTGTAAGACATGTTTTTAAAATGTTTAAAACTTTATCGATTTTTCTCAAATTCCTAAGTTCCTCTCCCTTAGCTCCTTCACAAATTTATAAGGTGATATCCTCAGTTTTCCCCTCTTTTCTCCTGACCCACCATCTGTAGATCACCCCACCTGTTTCCATGCTTCAAAACACTATATTTATGCTGAACACTGATAAATCTGTCTCTAAGCTGAAGCAGCTCATTTGCACTTTTGAATTATGTACCCAACTGCCAGCCAAATGTAGCCATCTGATATTTCATAAACATCTTAAGTTTCATGTGTCAAAATTCAGACTCATCCTCTTCTTGAATAAATCTGCTCCTCTTATTTTTTGTGTCTCATATTTCCAGTAAAGAACCTGGAGATTTTCTGGTCAAGATGGCAGAATAAGTAAATACTGTGCTCGCTTTCTCTTTCAAGTGCATCAGAATTACAACTAAAGTACAGAATGACCATCATTGAGAATCACCTGAAGTCTAGCTAAACAGAAGTCTTACACCTAAGGATATACAGAAGAAGCTACATTGAGACTGGTAAGAGGGGCAGAGATGAGGAACGAGCTAGTCTCACATCACATTCAGGTGGTTAAAAATAAGAAGTCATATCTTGGCTATAGTGGTCTCCCCAGAGGAGCAAGGGGCCCCCAGCTCTACACAAAGAACCCCAGGCCAGGGTAGCAGTGCTGGGAAGAGAAGTCTCCATAACTTCTGGCTGTGAAAAACGGCAAAGGCTGTGTCTGAGTGAGACAGGCTGCTGGAGCTTCAGGTACTCTTCTTAAATAGCCCATGGGAGAACTTCTAGAAGAACTCACTTGGCTCTGAGCTGCAACACTGAAGCAACAGGGCAAAAGAAACACATGAGGAGGAAATGAATTGTTTGACTTTAGGGCAAGGGCTGAAGGGGCAGATTTCTCCTAGACAGAAGTGGTGGCAGAAGCTATTGTTCCTTTATTGAGCTCTCCCTGTCTCAGTGTGCCGACATAGGTGGACATCATATCTGAATCTCTATCAACCTAGCTATTACTAGTCATCCTGCCCTGTTGATTCCCTGAGACCCCGCCCCACCCAACTTTTAAGCTCACTCAAGCTGTTTCCAGTGGCTTTTCAATACAAACAGCTTGTCTTGGCCATGCTATGGTATTTTCTAAAATCTTTCAAAGATTCACAAAATCTGAACAAGCTACATTTGTCCTTGAATTGTCCTGTACCTCTTGCTGAGCATTCTCAAGCCCAGCACTTGTCATAGCTGGCCTCGGTGTTCAACTTGGCCTGTTGAGGTGCCTTGAAGTTTGGGTGGTGGTCGTTTGCAAATTGTTTGGTAGCTCATGCCAGGTTGTCCCAAGCAGGGCATGAGCTATAGCTGTATTTGACCTGGGGGCAGGGACTCTCCTGGGAGGTCCTGGAGCTGGCACACCCAGTGCCCAAATTCAAACAGAGACAGAGCACCACCTAGGATTGCATCCAAGGATGACATACCCAAAGGGCAAACTGGGCAGGCACCACAGTTCTGCTAAAGTGAATCTTACTCTATAGGGTCAGGCTCTGCACAATAGATTTTACACTGTAGTTGTAGCTAGTCTTCATGACCAATCACCGTGAGTATCAATCCTTCTCATTTACATGCTAATAGCAACTAAAGCTCAACTACAACAGAAGGGCACACACAAACAATAAAAAGGACATACCTGGAGCACCTGGCTCAGGTGAACAGGGGACTGCTGTACTGGGCCCCATAAGAAACCTATTATAAAAGCCACTCTACTAAGACTAGGAGACATAGCAGCTCTACCTAATACAAAGAAACAAAACACAGGGAATCAGCCAAAATGGGGAGACAAAGAAACATGTCCCAAATGTAAGAACAGACAAAAACTCCAGAAAAAAAAAAATTGAACAAAATAAAGACAAGCAATCTATCAGATGCAGTTCAAAACACTGGTTAGAAGGATGCTCAATGAACTTAGAAGAGTAGATGAACTTAGTGAGAACTTTAACAAGGAGATAGAAAACATAAAAATGAAAATAGAAAGCATATATAAGGAGACGTCAGAAATAAAAACACAGTAACTGAAATGAAGAATACATTAGAAGGAATCAACAGTAGATTAGATGAAGCAGCAATTTAGGAAGTAAGGTAGCAGAAAAGACCCAATTGGAATAGCCACAAGAGAAAAGAATGAAACAAAAAATGAGAATAGCTTAAGGGACCTCTGGAACAACATCAAATGTAGCAATATTTGCATCATCAGGGTCCAAGAAGGAGATGAGAGAGGAAGGAATTGAAAACCTATTTGAAGGAATACTAACAGAAAACGTCTCTAAATTTGGAAGGAAAGAGATACACAAACTCAGGAAGCACACAGAGTCCCAAACAAGATGAACCCAAAGAAGTCCACATCAAGACACATCATAACTAAAATGCCAAAGCTTAACTACAAAGAGAGAATTTAAAAGCAGCAAGGAAAAAAAAAAAAACAATTAGTTACCTAAAAGGGAGCACCCCCTAAATTGTCACTAATCTTTGAAGAGAAACTTTGTAGGCTAGAAGGATTACCAGGAAATATTGAAAGTGGTGAAAACCAAGGATCTATAACCAAGGTTACTCTACTCAGTGAAATTATCTTTTATAGTCGAAGGACAGAGAAAGAGCTTCCCAGACAAGAAAAAGCCAAAGGATTTTATTACCAGCAAACCAGTATTACAAGAAATGTTAGAGAAACTTCTTTAAGAAGAAAAATTAAAATAATAGTTAAAAAAATGGATACTAAAATGGCAATAACTATAAATAAATATAAACTACAAATAACTATATATGTATCAACAATTACTCTAAATGTAAATGATTGTAATGCACCAGTCAAAATATAGGGTGGCTAAATGAATAATAAAACAAGGCCCTTGCATGTGCTACCTATAAGAGATTCACTTCAGATTGGAAAACTGAAAGTAAAGGGAGAGAAAAAGATATTTCATAAAAATATAAACAAACAAACAAACAAGCAAGCAAGAAAAAAAAACTGGGGGAGCAATAATTATACCCCCAAAAAAGAGACTTTAAAACAAAGTCTCTATGTCAAGAGTCAAAGAAGGACTCAAGAATTCCAATTCTGGGTATTTATCCAAAGAAACCCGAAACACTACTTTGAAAGTACATATGAATCTATTGTTCATTGCAGCATTATTTACAATAGCCAAGATATAAAGGCATTCTGTGTATCCGTCAATGGATGAATGGTTAAAGAAGAGGCGATATATATGTACAATGGAATATTGCTCATCCATAAAAAGGAGAATAAAACCTTGCCACCTTCAATAACCTGGATGGATCTCAAGAGTGCTGTGCTGAGTGGAGTAAGTCAGACAGAGAAAGACAAATGCCATATGATTTCATTTATATGTGGAATTTAAAGAACAAAACAAACAAACAAACAAAACAGAAACAAACTCATAGATACAGAGAACATTTTGATGGTTATCAGATGGGAGGGATATTGGAGGGAGGTTGAAAAAGGGGAAGAGATTAAAAAGTACCAATTAATAGTTATAAAATAGTCATGGGAATATAAAGTACAACATAAAGAATATAGTCAGTAATAGTGTAATAGCTATGTACAGTGTCAAATGAGTACTAGATTTATCAGGGTGATCATTTTTTAAGTTATATAAGTGTCAATTACTATGGTATATACCCCAAATTAGTATTAATTATATGCCAACTATAATTGAAACATAAAACATAATTTAAAAAATAAATTTAAAAGAAAAGAACTTGGAAACATTTATTACTTTACCTACTACGTCCAGTCAATGTCTAAATTTTATATTACTTCCTAAGGTTTAACCATTTGATCTTTACCCTCAGTCTTCATTAATGATAGCTGTAGCACACTTTCTTATCATCTTATTTCTGTGTTACTGTTATAAAGAGCTGCATGACCATTTTGCATTCATTGAGAAATCTCTCTAATCTATTATTTGCATATACAGTCAAGATTAATGTAAAATATAAAGCTCATCACTTTACTTACTTGTAAAACCTTTCCATAGCTTCTCATAATCAAGAGAACACAGCCTAAGTTTTTTTAAAAATGGCATATGTTATCTAGGACTATCTCCCTTTCTAGCATTATTTTCTACTTTCTCTCAGATTTTAAGCTCTAATTGTCCCGATATCTTTATGGTTTTCTTGATCACAAAATGCTGTTTTCATGTACACACCTCACACTCTACTTTCTCCCTGGAAATTCCCTTTGTCTAGGAATCCCAATTTCTTTTCTTTAAAATAAATTATTAGAGAAAGTTTTTCCTTACTACCAGAGACCCAGGAAACTCTTTCCCCTCTGTCTTACCATTATATAAAGATCATTATCGCTATGAAAATATTATATTTAAAGATGTGCATGTGCCTGCCACAGACTAAAAGCTTGGATATATGAAGAGCCAGAAAAGTAATGCTCCACCTCTTACAATAACAACAACAAAAAAGACTTAATATGCGAGAGAGGAATAAGAAAATCTTCAGCCTGAGGATGTAGACTGTCAAATCATTCAAATTTATTCTGTTAAAAAATGAAGAAGGAAAGCTTTGAGTATGCATTTCAAATATTTATATCTGAGGAAACACATGGTCTCAAAATGCAAAAGAATTGGTATCTAAAGACTGAAACTACAATTCAATTATAATTACTTGCATGGTTATTTGGAGTTAATACATCATTAAATGGAACTTGCATTGGTTATGAAACTAAGTTAAGTATATGGTCGAACACATTTTATTATTTTTGCTATTGTTAGCATAAATGAAGAAACAATTTTCCCTGGGGAACTACCTTCACCAAGAGTAACTGAGAGCAGGACAGTAGTTCAAAATCTGTATTTCTTTACTTTCTTTCACTCTTCATTTAGCATAAGAATTTCCTGATTATTATGCTGCCCTATTATGGAAAGTTACCACATAGTTGATGTCTAAGGTATTTGACACATCTACACATTCGCTTCAAAGTTGACTGTCTCACATCAAACAAATTCTAATCTTCACAATCTAAATTATATGCCATAGCTGATGGAAACTAGAATTAGGAGAGCAGAAAGGAATAACTAACTACAGATATCTATTAAGACTATTAAGTAACAGAGTGTCTTAGAAACTTGTTACTTCTAGGCTTTAAATCAGACTCTACTTTAATTAACTCTGTGACTCTTGCAAAAACAATGTTTCTGAAATCCACTCTCCTCAATTGCAAAATGCAAAATAATACCTCCATGAAGAGTTGCTATGAGGTTTAAAATCATTATGTATGCCAGTTTTCACTTTAACTGTTTCATAAAGAAAACTATCATCGTTATTGTTATTTTTTAAATAAATAACTTCAGCTTTATCTTTTTATGTTTTGACTAAATGGATTCTCTTATTATACATAAATAAGAATACTAGTACTGTTTTATTTGAATTTTCTGTAATTTTTAAATCAGAAGAGGAAACGTACCTATTTTGACTAGGGGAGCCTTGTCCTAGGTGAAATAGTTCACAATTTATCAAATGCTAAAGCCCATTAAGAGTTCTCTCAAAGAATAACTGTCTAAACTTGCAAATTGCAGATGCAAGAGTTGATGTGCTTATAATGGACTTGCAGTACATGACATTTCATCAGGCATTCAATGAGCTAAATTTAGAGCAGCAGCTAGCATAATGGTACCATGGAGTCAAATAAAATCAGTTCTATAATGGCAACCTGCAAAATTCAAAGGCATTTGCAATGTTAATGAATTTGATTTATTAATCTTTCACATTCAGTATCTTATTAGGTTTTAAATGGTCAATATTTAGCATCACATTTCTGGAGAGAAAATGAATCCTGTCATATACTAAATTTAAAATAAAAGGCTTCTACTGGGTGACTAGAACTGACCTCGTTTGCATTCATTATGGATAAATCAAATGCAATATGGAAGCCAATTGCTTTTGGGATTGAATTCACTTGAGATGGAGACATTTTTAGATGCGTTTATGTCTGTGAAATTCAGTACCTCATAAATATGGTCTTGTAAGAACAAGGTAATACTTAGAATAGAAAAGACTACATTCAGATGTCTTACCTTACACACACACACTCATACACATCTCAATTAATAAAGTGCAAAGAATCATAGGAAACATTTGGGCAAAATAAGTATGCAACTGAAAATCTTACTTCTCCAATTTTCCTCCTGAATTTATAGAGCATTCTTTTACCGCTCCCTCCTTCCGTTTTCTTTCATAGACTCCTCCTTCTCCACAGTATAATTTATAATCTGACTAATAAGTGTCAGAATCACAAGGTCTCTGAGAAATTCTGACAAGCAAGACTTGCTAATAAAAAAGATCTATATTATAATCAATTTGATATTTAATATCACTTGTGTTCAGTTTACACATAAAAATAAGTGCTGTATTTAATTGCTCAAAGTTTGTCCCCAAAGATGCTTTACTTTAAATATCCTTAAGAAAACTACTGTTAATACAAGTATTTTTAATTTAGTTAAATAAATAAGTTGGTAAAAAAAAATAACCATAGTTTTAAATACTGTAAATCTGAAGTCTTCCCCCTGACCCACAACGGAAGATAAAACTGATTTTATTGGACATGCGAAGAAATAATTATCGATATTTCTTAAAATTACTAAAAATAAAAAAATAAGAAAACTGTAATTTAGATACTTGTATCGAAATATCATATAAATATTTTGCTTTTGTTTATTGAACAGCTTAATTTCTTTTTCATTTTCAGTTGCATACTTATTTTGCCCAAATGTTTCCTATGATTCTTTGTACTTTATTAATTGAGGTGTGTATGAGTGTATGTGTGTGTGTGTAAGGTAAGACATCTGAACGTAGTCTTTTCTATTCTAAAGTTTCTTCTCTTTTGAGATTTTAATAGTATATAATTTGTAGAGTACTCAAGTGACAGGGTTTAGTAGTTGTTTGATGGAACTGTGGATTGTGGAACACAGGCTTCTGTTTATTGTGCTGGACTAACTTGCAGGGAGATGCATGTATTATTGAGATAGGCCTGGACAAACTTAGAGCAGGCCTAATTTTACAGAAGCCATAATTTTACAGAAGCCAATCCATCTGGTGCAAAGTATTCTTTCTCTAGAATTCCAGCATAATGGGACAGGCTGCTAGTCAACAAAGAAGTGCCTGCAAAAAAATAAGAATAGAATTACCATATGACCCAGCAATCTCTCTTTTGGATATTTACCCCTCAAAATTTGAAAACACTTATTTGCAAAGATATATGCACCCCGAAATTCATAGTAGCATTGTTCATAGTGGCCAAGACATGGAAACAATTCAAAGCATCCATCGATAGATGATTGGATAAAGAAAATGTGGTACATACATACGATGGAATATAAAAGATGAAATAGTACTATTTGAGACAACATAGTTGGATCTGAGATTATTGTGATAAGCAAAATAAATCAGAAAATGTTGAAAACCATATGATTTAACTTATATATGACATATAAAACTAAAAGTAACAAACGAACAGAGAGTCAGGGACACAGACAACAGATTAATGGTTACAAGATGGAAGGGGGAAAGTGGGGAGGTAGATAAAGGTAAAGAAGGTCAAATGTTTGGTGGCAGAAGGAAATTTGACTTTGGGTGGTGAACACAATGCGATATCCATATGATGTATTATTGATTTGTACAAGTGAAACCTATTTTATTTTACTAACCAATGTTTTCCAAATCATTATAATGATTTAAATAAAAAAGTGCCTGTATTGAGCCAACAGTGTAGGTCTGGCAGTTCATACATAGGCTGAAAGGTACACGGACTACACAGAGCCCTTGACAATTATAGCAATGTGTCCTCACTCTACGTGAGAGTTATATGAACTCTTTCCTTTTTGTGTGTGTGTTATTAATAATTTTTCATTATCAGTACCAAAATCTTTCAGTTAAACTGCATGTCAACTGATTTTAGGTAACATTCTCCTTTTAGGCTTAAATGGTCTCACATTTGGCCAGCAGCAGGCGCTTGTAGATTGGATCTTTTGTCAGTTCAATACATACCATTAATCTATGAAAGTTGACAAGTTTTCTGGCTAAACAAGATGGTCCAGATTTAGTTTGTACTTTCTTGCCTGAAACATGACCAGGAATTTCTCTATGGAATTATTTTTCCTCTTGGAAAAAGATTATCAGAGACTGGAATTTGATTGCAAGTGTAATTTTTTGTAAGGAGTATTGTTTCTGTGCAGTTCGGGGGTTTGAGCTAGACAATATATTTATTCTTGAATTATAAATCATGTATTTATAATGGTTTAAAACTAGTTTTAATATGACAGTGGTCCCACTTAAATTCTTGATTCCATTATTACATTTTTTTACTATTATATTAAAAGTCTAAATTCCTCACAAAATAAATAAACTAATGTTACATCCTACCATAATAATATATTGTTAACACACAATACAATTATTGAGTAAAGTCAACTTGTTTCAGACTGCATCCATCTAAAGATTTGTAGTAAAATTACTTTGTTCTATTGTCACTGAAAAATCCTAACTCTGTGATGGAGACTTAATTTCTATTTTTTATTTTCTTTTTTAAAGGCTTTATTGGGATATAATTCACAAATATTTAAGGGGGACAATTCAATGATTTTATTATATTTACAGATATGTGCACACGGCCATTATCACAGTCAATTTTAGAACCTTTTCATCACTTTAAAAAGAAACCCCCTTCTTTTTAGCTGTTTCCATTCTCTTTCAATTTGAGAATACTGGCATTTTGACACCTAACAGTTCTAAATTCTAAGGTGACAGATTCCAGCTACTATTTTTTTTTTTAATATTGCCAGCACTCAAGAGATAAAAATATCTGCTCTAGCTTGAGATTATTAAAGAATTCTTAAATATATCAGTTTCCAAAATTTTGTAGAATAGGTTAAGTCCACCATTGTCCAGTTCATCTAATGATAGTTATTAAGCATGTAGTAAGAGTATAGTCCATAGGTGTGATTTTTGTCTTCACTGACCAATTCTTTCTCTTATTTGGTCTAGAGAATTTTTATATTTAATTATTACTAATTCTAAAATATCACATTGTGATCTTCCAAACTTTTTTTTAGTAGTTTAGAATTGCATATGATAAGCAGAGAACAGTACATGAAAACCAGGTTCCTGAGGTTTTGCCTAAGATCTTTTGACTAATTAACCCAAATTCTTACCCTCTCTTTTTCCCTATATGTCTCTTTGTGATTCTATTTTATAGTGTATACATATGTGTGTGTGTGTATTTATGTGTATTTTTAATATATATGTGCATGTGTGTATAACACACATAGTAATATCTTTGGTTTAATTATAAATAAACAGTACAAGATGTCAATAACTCTGAGATATTTGGAAAAATTTAGCATTCTGTACTGTAATGTTCTTTAAATTCAAACATCCTAAAGACAATTAAGTATATTATAATTATAACTAGAATATAACAATATAAAATACAATTGGATTCCAAAAGTTGAAAATGTGTCAGATATTGCACTTCTAAATCACGACCTCTCAAAATTAAGTAAAATTTATTTTTGATTATCTAGGCCCTGCTACGACTATTTACTAAATACATTAGTGTTTAGAACTATAACATCCATTAATTGCAGTATATTTACATCTAAGTACTACGTGTTACATAACATTTACCAGAATTTTGTCACATTTCCATTTCAGAACCCTCTCTATAAAGAGGAATGGAACCATATTAATTTTTTAAGTCCATCAGAAATTCCCTATAAAGAATGAAAGGGCCTGAACTTTCCCTTAAGGTTCAGATGATGAATAGATAGTGAAATGAATTTAGGAACTTGCCAGAGAGAAGAAAGAGATGATAATCATCAGGAGTGCAAACCATTATGATTATGTCTGTTACAACATCTATACATTAAAATACAATCCACAGCCATTAATATAAAACTCTTCACTCATTAGCAATGACATTAAATATTTAAATAAATATAAATAATAGTATGTGATATAGTTAAATGACAAAACTCAGAATACAAATGGTCTGTACTATAGTCTGGTTTGATTCTCATATATTAAGACAGATTAGATAGATGATAGATAGATAATAGATGACAAATGACAGATGGTAGGTAGGTAGATGGATGATGGATAGATAGATAGATAGATAGATAGATAGATAGATAGATAGTAGATTTATACCTAGCTGGCTAACTAGCTAAATAGATAGGTAAAATAAAAGATTATATAGAAAATATGCCCAAATTCACACTGTAGTGGGTTTATGGTCATATTTAAATCTTCTTTTTGTTAATCTGTAGTTTTTTCCCTTTTTTAGAGCAAACATATATTTCCTATCATACATGTAGGGGTATTTCATTGAGATATCTCCACTTTGTTTGAAATATTAAACTATTATCTATGCTAAACAGCCTTTGAGTAAGATTGTCTTCATGTGATAGTTAAAATTAGAATATTTTCTTTTTTTAATAAACTCAAATCCTGTTACTCTTCTATATTAAAAATTTGTACCTTTGGAAAAAAAATTTAAGTTATTCAAAATACTCTTCTTACTAATTTCTTAGTGACTGTTAGTCATATAAACATCTGAAATCTTAAAAAAAAATTTAGACTTTGTAGGAGAAATGAAAGTTTGAGACCAAAAGAAAAATAATGAACCTTGATCACAGGTTATTTTTTAAATCTTATTTCCTGTTTGAACATATAAAGCTCCCTTTTCCTCATGTTTGATCATGCAGTGATTGCATCTAATGGGCCCTCAGAAAGTTCCTGCTGAGCATTTTAGAAAAGATTAGATGACAAATTCAGTGAAGTTGAATTGAAAAATATATGTATGCTACAACTAAGGATTTAAACTATTTATTTTCTTTTTCAGTTCACATCGTTTTTGATTGTTACTTTTAGATGGGATTAAAATTATAGCAGTTTGAAAGTCAGGGCTATTGAAATAAATATAAAATATTATCCATTGTATAAATCTAAAGAGACGTCTCAATTTGTACAGTAATTTTACAAAGCTCAAATACAAAATACAAAAATATACTCGGAAGGGGAAGAATAGACTCTAATTTTTGAGAATAACTTGCTCGCATCTATAAATTATCGAAATTGCATAGATGCTAGAACAAACCATTAAGAGGAAGCTATAAACAACAAAGAACTAGCTAAAGAAAGGCAAACCTATTTGATGACATTATATGTAAAATATTAGCATTGCTTTAATGAGAAGAATGATAATTGGCTTACAGAGAGAGTCCTAAAAGTTTTTTCCTTTCCTTTTACATGTGATTTTTCATATGCATATTGAGACTGAGTTTGGATAGTGTTAGGAATGGCTGGTGCTATTGAAATACCACATCTGTTAGCATCATCTGTACAATTATTAACCTTTGTAGGTAGAAAAAAATATTATTGAAAAAATGTAAACTGACTTTTTATATACCATATGTTATTTTTGTAAGCTAAATAGTGATAACTTTGATTATAAACTAAATCAATTATTTGTTTATTTGGAGAAATATGTGGAACTCATTGCAATTTCAGTGTAGAGTGGAAATATATTAATATTTTAAAGAAACAGAATATTTATTGGTTAACTCACATATGATAAGAAATATTCACAGATGTTATAGTCATTCAGCAATGGGAAGAGGCATAGGTTAATATTTTAGTGAGTATTATGTCTTAAAGTTTTTTTCAATAATACTATTTAAGCTCTTTATGTACTGTAGTCCATCCCTCACTGCCGTATCTAGAAACAGAAATTTTTGCAGGAATGTTGCAGGACACGTAATAGACTAAAGCCCTTTTTCTGCCCTTACAACATCTACAAAATTCTGCGTGTCAACAAAAACAAATGAAACACAAAAACTACTCACAACCACAACAAAATACAGGATAATAAATATTAAGAAAGTCATTTCAATTAAATAGTATGTTTTGCGAAGGAAACAATATAAAGGTGCTTGGTACATAGCATACACAACCAATTCTCCTCTTTCTTCTGCAATTTCATGTTTAAATTTTATGCTAACAGATCATGGTGTTCAGTTTGTGCAAACTGACTGAAAAGGCTATGAAGAAAGGTGGTTGATCTGAGACAGAAGAAAATTAGTGAGGAACCTGGTGATGGAAGAAGAGGCTTTGCAAACACTCAGTATTTCTCCAATCACACCCAGCAGAAGATTTTACCGATGTCATACAGAATTATTAGCATTGTGAAATACACTTATTATTAAACATGTTATATACAATATTTATCATATATTAAAACATAAGTATATAATATACATATACATATATATTTACATTTATAATGTTGGGAAAGGCAATCTTATGCACTTTGTCTTTCAGTTTTCACTTGACTGCTTAAGAATTGGCTTTGGGCCTAGAACACTTTCTTACCAAGCTATAAAGAGCCAATACTACCTGTGGGCTTATTACTTTGTGTGGGAATATATTGTTTCAGGTTCAGTGAGTACTGTTTTATCTATACTTAAAGTGTGGACATCATATGTGTATCATATTCCCCAGTGTTATATCTGTCTTCCATAGGTAGGGTACAGGGTCCTTCCACTGAAACACAAAAGGGATATATGTAGGCCAATTGCCATGCATCAGCCATCAAGAGAGATCCTTGGCCATGAGGAGCCAAACCCACTAATGAAGCTGATCTTATTTTGTTTCTTCTCTATATAAGAAAAGTACTGTTCCATCCAACATTTGATTGTGTTGCGTTTTCCTTGGGTATTCCGATACCAAGATTCAATGGGTAGAAGTGTTTGGAGTTTTATCCTTGATGGTTATTAGCATAGTGACAATCTTTGCTATTCTTCATGTAGTTAGAATTCTCCTTTGGCACTGGGGACTGGTGCATGTAACTCAGTTACATAGATAATATATAATATAGTCATAATATAAATATATTATATATACTTATAATACAGTATATTTTATATTATTATAATTTATAATATAACATAAATAATATATAATTATTATAATTATAGATTACATATAATATACAGTATTAAATATGTAATATATATAATATATGTATATGTTACCTTCTGCCCTCCACATATATATATATATTACATATATATTATTTATGGCCTCCAAGAAGATTTTTATCTTATTAATGATCTCCTGTATATGATGAGTAAGTTCTCTTTCTCTCTTACTGTTTTTAATATTCTCTTTTTTGTGTCTGTCATTTGACAGTTTGATTTTTATGTGTCTAGGTGTGGAGCTATTTGAGTTTATTCCATTTCCAATTTGTTGAGCTTGATGTATAACTATTTTTCTTCAAATTTGGGAAGTTGTTGGCCATTGTTTCTTAAAATATTCTTTATGCCACTTTCTCTCCTCTCCTTAGGCTCTCATTATGAACACAATAGCAAATTGGTAGAAACGAATTTTATTTTATAGACAACTTGATGTCCACTCAACTGTGAATTTCTATTTATTTGATTTCTTTTTTAAACTCTCTTTTCTTAGATTAAATAACCTGAATTGACTTGGCTTCCCTTGTTTTCCAACTTGCAAACAGCAGATTATAGAACTTTTCAGTCTCAAAAATTACGTTATCTCTGGAGAACCGTAATAGAACCACTCTCACTATAAAGTGCTCTCAAAAGAGTCCACCATAATCTGGGCAGTCAAAAGCCATTTTATCACTTCATTGTTCTCTCTCTCTTTCCTCCCCTCAACCCTTCTCTGTATCTCACACTTTTGCACATATATTTCTATCTCCTCCTTCAAATCTAAATACTCTGAAAAGCACATGAGTAACTCCTGTAAATATATGCCAGGGAGATGAACAGCCTAAAGGTTGCACAAACATTCAAATGGAATCTTGGTTTGAGCTCGACTGGCATACTCTGCTATCTTGACAGAAAGTAGAGGGAGATGCTTGAAATTAAAGAATCATTCTTTCAAATCAGAGGTGCTTCATAGGGCTCTTTGAATATATCAAATGACAAATTGTAAAAATGTAATGGCAAGTGATCTTTTAAATATCAGAGGAACATGCATCATTTTAAGTCAGAACGAAATTCAAAGATACTGAAGAGTTATCCCTCTGTGTCTACTGCAGATTTAATTTTTCAGAGGCTCCTCTCTGATCAAAGGAAGACACATTGCATTTATCTTTCAATAGTAAAAAAAAGTATGTTATTCCTAATGTATGATTCCCTTTTGATTTATTTCTTAAAATTTATAGAACTCCTTATAAAAATGAGTCTCAATAAAGAAAAGTGTAACTATGGAATAGAGTATAGGTCTGAAGAATCAACATTTCTAGTTTCATAATTTTCAACTGTGACCCCCCAAATATAGGTAAGATATTTAGAACCCTCGTGTGTGTGTGTGTGTGTGTGTGTGTGTGTGTGTGTGTGTGTTTAATTTCTGATCATAAAATGAATGAGTTGAAAGAATTTTGAATGCAGATAAAGGCATATTGTATTTTAATGTATGTCCTAGAACGGAAGAGTTTATAGACCTAAGACTTGGCAGGATGCTTTTGTGGTTATTTATGTGGTTCCTAGGATATTGGAAGCTAAATCTGATGCTCTCCTTATTTCCTGCTTCAAACTCTGATTTTTTTAAAAGTTCATAGCCCTTGTAAAAATAAGAAATTATCTATGCCGTGATTATTTTTGTTTTTGTCTCTACTGAAATGTAACAGCAATCACATTTATTTTGTTCATTCAGCACAGTGCCTAATACAGAGTAGGCACTTAAAAATATATGTAAATTGAATAAATAAATGATACATATATTGAAGTATTATTAATTATCCAGTGTTATACTTCAGAAATTGTGTTTTTGAAGAGATGCTACTCCACAAGTTCTTGTGTTCTTACATATCTTTCTGCCTATGCCAAGAATGCAAGGCCCTGTCCTTTTGCCCCAGTCATTTCTCAGGATTGTATTTACAGCAAAGCCATCTTAAACCAAAATACATCTTCATGGAGGCACACACATACAACAATCTGAATTAGATAAAACACATAATTTTACCAATTAAGACATTGTCAGCAATGGAGCAAAGTAGACCAGCAGAGTTGAGGCTAACAGAAAGATTAGAAAAGCCTATGTAACCTCATATGTTTTCTTATCATAATAGTTATTTCTATTACCCTTTTTGTGAAAGTAAAGGAGGAAATAGGCTAAATAACTCACCCAAGTTTATGCACCTAATATGAAACACAACAGTGTTTTTAACACAGGAAAATGGGCTGGAGAGTCAGTGCAATTAATCTTTCTACTGTTTTGCCTCCTGCTACATCATATTCTCTAAATATTAATTTAAAGAATGGGTACCTAGGGCATTATTAACTGAGGAGTTATTAAACCAATGTCAGTTCAATATCATCCAATGTTTTCATTTTGTTAAAATATTCAATGTATTTAGTATCTCATTTCAAAGTCAAAACAGTATCTTTTTATAATTTCTAGCACTTCTGTTAAAATATTAAGTTATATTTTATAATTAGGAACAGATTTATAAATAAGGATGTGCATGAATTGTAATTTATAATAGTTAAGAGTTACGACAAGAAATCTTATAAATCATGAAGCATTTATGTAAATGTTATGCTACCATTAAGAATAAGGTTGAAGACCACCCTCTGAAAACATGAGGAAATGAGTTTTATACACAAAAAGAGCTTCAATGTGTAACCAGCAAAGGGAAAAGACCAAAGTCATTATGCTATTATGTTGCTAGTCTTTCTGGATGGTGGGAAATATTTTTCTTTCTTTTGTCATTTCGAATATATTTTCTTAGAGTGAGATATTAATTAATTAAAATGTTAACATTGCAAACATTTATGAACATTACAAAATTTTAAAAAGAAAGGAAATTGGGCTATATATTTATAGTGATAGGGGAATCAAAAAACCCTCCAAACTTTGTTGTAGGTTATTAATACCCAGGGCAAGTGTTTATAACTTTGAATATGCTTACCTTCTATTCTGAGTGAAATTCCCAGAAAAAAACCACCACATACAGAAATGGAGTAGAAAGAGGGAAAGAAATGTACTTAGTTTGTGTTAGCCTATTTCCAGACTTCACGTCAAGAGAATTGAAGTTCCTATACAAATTTCTCCTGAAAATATCAAGTTTGGATACACTAAGAATTACAAGGTATTACTCAAGTTTTCTTCTTACTTTACTTAATTAAGAAAAGTTATTTTTGACCACTTATATTCTTTTGTCTCAAACTATATAACTAGTTCAAAATAATTTTTAAAACATGGTGAGATTTCACGTTCTTTTAAAAAAGATTATATATATATATTTATACACACACACACACACACACACATACATACACACACACATACGGGTTTTGATCCCTTTCCACTTTTTGGTATTTAGTTTTCTCCTGTGTTTCCAAAGGAATCGAAGGCCTTGTTAGTAATCCATTGTGCAAATATTTATGTTTTGTGAGAGGATATCCTCTAATTTCTCCCAAAGTTTAGGTTAAAATTAGTACCATGACCTTTTCCCCTCACTGGCAAAACATTTGGTTGGAATATGAAAAGACTTAATAAATCCTTTGACATTTTGGTGACTCTCTTAAAGCACTAAGAGCATAAGGTCATAAAACAGAAATGAAAACAAAGAAGACGGCAACATAGCTCATCTAAAAAGTTTTGCCTGGCTATGAAATTTATAATCTTGTAAGAGTATATCTCTATTGGCAACCATGGGGACTTGGGAGAAATATTTCCATAGAGCGTATCTTACATAAGATCAAGCCTTCTTTATCCATGAAAGAAGTTTTTTTCTATAAAAGTTAACAGCGTTTTTCAAAGTGGAGCTTATACCAAATTGGACTTGTGAAATTCACCTGCATTCACTTTGGAGTCTACTCGGGCTATGTCAACAGGAATAAAATCTTTACATATTTATAAGAAAATAAAAAAACAAAACTAAAGCACAACTCTGTATGTCTTTTTATTTTATTTTTTGTTCTGTTTTCCAAAAACACTTGAGACTATTTTTATTCGATATTAGTGTTATTTATTTTAAACCAATGATTCTTAGGAGATAGTTTTCATTTTTTAAAATTCTACCTATTTCTATATATTATTGTAACATACACAATTTGATGAGCTGTTTTTGATGACAAAGATAATTGACTTTATTTTAAATAAGTGTATTTTGTTAAATTTATGCTGAAACAATCATCTTTAAAGGCAATTATGAGAAAAAAGATTTCTCAATTAATAGGTACATCTTTATAATTGTTTTGAAAACATATCTAAGATAAAATATTGTAATTTAAAATTATGAAACATACTCAATGGGAAATCAGGTATCTTACTTATTTTTTAAACTCTTCATTTGTCTGTGAATGTTATTTTCTTATATGCAAATAGAAAATTTCAAACATCTTTTCATTCATTCATTCTTATGTCTTTTTTTGACCTCTTATTGTTTATCCCCTTCTCCAAACATTTATTGAAAATATATTATGCTCATTGTTCTCCATTATACACTACACTTGAAAGAATAAAATTAATATACTATGAATGATTATGACCTTATGTGATAATTAGATATTATGTTTGAGTCTAGGCTAGGGTGGTGAAGAGGGAAGAAAGATGCTACATACACACACACACATACACTAACACACACATATACACACACACATTTTTTAAATTTTATTTTATTAGTTTCAAGTATATAGTACATTGGTTAAACATTTATATAGTTTATAAAACGATCCCCCTAATTGCTCTTTATCTCCTCTGGTTCTTAAACATTGTTCTCTGTATCTTTATTGATTTAATGCTATGTTTCTAAGTTAATACCATTTTTAAAATAATTAAAACCTTTTGTGCAAAAGTATGTTATTAATGAAATATACATGGCATACTTGACCCTAAAATACTAGGTTGAATAGGATGTGTCATCTGTGCCTCACGAGACTATCTATTTCCATATTAATTGATAAAAATTTCCATTACTTTTAGTGCCTTCGAAAGGGATCAATTTAATTTCAAATCAAGGGAAAATGTTGAAACCTTGAAATACATGCTCATGAAGAACTTTGTCAATAGCAATTATTCAGATTATGCACTGTCACTCATTAGCACTTTCTCCATGTGGTGAAGATCTGAGAAAAATCTTACATTCACTCATGTGCTTTTCCTAGAGTGCTGTAATGAATGTTTTTTTAAAAACAAGAGCATGTTTTAAAAAACATATTTTGTTTCCTTGAAAAATGACTAAGAGCTCTTTGAGAGGATTCTGAGAGCCTCTAGGGATACTAAAGAACAATCCAATGACCATGCATTTTTCAAGTACAGCTAGTGTAAGATGGAACCATATGACAATGTCATTTTTGTAACAAAATGGTTAAACATAGGCAGTTTCTTAGTTTAAGCTATTATTACTGGATGCTTTAAGTCCAGTTTTTTTCCAATTTGACAAAATTACTTTTCTGCGAGACTTGGCTTCAATTGTAAAAATAATTTTTTGAGGAAGTAAAAATAATTTTAAAACAATAATCTGTGGAAAATTATAAAATTGTGTGTTGACTAATGAAACAAAATAAAAAGAGTAACAATTTGTCTTTCAATAATAATACTTTTTATAGATTTAAATAAAGAGATATTCTTTAACAGTTTTGAGTTTCCAACTTTAACAATACACTCATTTATTAGCAATAAATTTATTATAACAGAATTTTTTTAAATGAGCCCTTTTAAAAATAACATGAGGTAAAAACTTATGAAGGTGATGATATCCATCTAATTATAAAATACACATACTGATAAACTGAACTTCATTAAAATTAACAATTTTCTGCTCTTTATTAAGCACTGGTAAGAGTACAAAAAGACTATGAATAGACTGGGATAAATTTTACAGACAAAATATCTGATAAAAGGCTTTACTTCCAGAATATAAAGAATTCTCCCATATCTAATACAAGGAGAGCAAAAGATTTAATAAAAATAAATGGGCAAAAATCTCAGATAATTTCTCAAAGATATTTGAGTGTTATATTAACAAGTGAAAAAAATATTTTAAAGTGATATAAACTTCGTGTATATACATTTGTAAAACAATAAGAAAAAGTAAATGTTGGAGTACGTGTTATAGGTGACAATATAATGAAATAGGAACGGCAGAATATTTACAAGTTTCCAAGACTGGTGATGGATCAATGAGGGATTAAATTATTCTGCTTACCCTGTATATGTTTGAAAGTTTTCATAATGCAAAGATTTAATTAAAAGAAAAACAACAACAAGATTGTGTCTGCCTTCTGTTGAACTAGTTCTGGACTACCTACTGCTTGACTATTTTTGACGAAGACATGCACTCCTATATTTTAAACTATATCTTTTTAAAATGGTGGCTTGATTATATTCTCTTTCTACAGCAAGAAATTAGATATATGAATTATACATAGTAATAGATATAAATAAAATATATAATTTATAATAATATATTTAAATAATTAAAATAATGGATACTTGATGGTATATAATAAATTGGATATATTTTAATTACAATCTCATAATTAAGTATATATTCCATTATTTTAAATAAACACAAATCTCTCCATCAAGACACTTTACAGCTTTCTCTTTGCAAATAAATTCAAGACATGAAGAAAACCTTTACTTCCTTTATTCTAACTCAGTTCTCAATAGTAAAGTTTTGCTGACCTGGTTTATTACTTTTTAGACTCTTTTGAGTTTTTTCTTGCAGAATGTTTCTTTTGAAAAACCTTACCTGGCACTCACATAATAAATTTTATTCATTCCATTTATTATTAATTTTATGTTTATACAGAAATATTATGTGATATAAATAGTTTTATTTTCATCTTACTTTTTTTGTAAATAAGCTCAACTAATACAATCAACAAAACAACTTATTAAATTTTCTTTATTTGTGTGTGGTTTGTGATTTGAAATTCTCTCTCTCTATAAACATTCTTTTTGTATTAGTGACTCTTAATATTTATAATCTCTTTATTACGTAACACATATCGATCTTTCCTAATTTAATAATTTAATTGCTATTTTTAAAATGTTCATTCTATGCAATATAAAAAACATTCTATATTGTAACACACACAAATATATATATATATAAATCTATCTATATATCTATCTATATATGTGTGTGCGTGTGTGTGTGTGTGTGTGTGTGTGTATGAATTTATATCAGTGAAAACATTGCATGGATTTTGCTGTGAAAATTCTATCCACAGTGTTAGTTTCTTGACTGTCTGAATTTCACAAGAAAATTGAAAGACAACATCAAACTAGGCTAATGATCTTTATTATTATTGAATATGATAGAAGACACACAGGTACTCCTTAACTATCCTTTGAATAGGTTCATCATATGTGTAATGAGTTATGAAAGACATCATAAGTTAGAAGAGAAAGAATTGTTAAGTACTGCAGCATAGAACATTTGGAATTAAAAAATAATATATTTTTACTATGCTACTACTTTGTGAAGCAAATATTCAGTAGCCTCATAGCCTTGTAGCATGCTCTTATAAGAACAAAAAAATATAAGCTTTTCTTGGCACTTTATAAATCATGTCACAATTAAATATGTTCTGAGATCCTCTGTTGGAAAGATTCTGTATGAAAATAAATGGGCTTTTATTGCAACTTCAAAAGCAATTTTTGTGCCTACTTACTGAACTTGGGAACTTTGAAATTGCATTTACAGACATCGCAAGTATATAAAATTAGGAGTCCACAGAAAATAACATTAATTAAATTTCCCATTTGTGTATATATATTTTATCTATGTGTATGTACATCATTTTAATTTTTTGAAAATGAGATGTTTAGAATTTTCTGTGAGTGTGAAAGAAAATCTGTTATAATATGAAAAATATAATTTATTTTTATATTATAATAAAACATTTTTACTTGAAAAGTTCTAATAATGCTATAACCACCAATTTTTCAAAATTATTTTATCTTCACAAAGGAAAAATTAATACAATAATTTATTTTTTAATAATATATTTGTTAATATTTTTTCTTTTCAAGTTTATTTCTTGTTACACATGTGCCCAAACATAATGAGAAAATATTTTGGTATCTATAATTGACTGTTAGGAAAATTGGTGATTGAAAAAGCATTTAATAGAAAAACTCTAAGTTCTTGTATACAAAATTAAAAATCAGCAGACCGAGACCCTCCTGACGACCACCACTCAACTGTACAATTGTATAAATTATTAAATTTCCAGGGGCTCCACATACCTCATATATAAAATGGTGCAGTTAGAAAGAATGATTCTTAAGGTTAATGCCAAATCTAATATATTCTGATTAAACACCAGTTTGAGGGTAACAAAAGCACGTGTGGAAAATACTGGGCTAAAGGGAATTTGCAAAGTAGTGAAAACTATTGTGTACATCTTCACTGCTGTTCATAGAACAAGAACAAGAATAATACAATTCATATTTTGTTTGAATGTTCAAACATTTTTGCCAAACCCTGAATATCAGTCCTGCTCTTTCATATCGTTGACTCCTTTCTCTCATACCTTGTTGTATATCTACAGACTCTACATGCACTCCTTCTTTTCTATCATTCCAAATAGTCTCCATGCATTGGAGATTCCCAAATTTATATCTCTGACATTTATCCTTCTTCTAAAGTCCAAACGCATAAATCCTTTTTGATATCTTCGCTTGGGTATTTGACAGATATGTCAGATGCAACATGTCCAAAACAGAACCTTCTGTTCTTCTACTCTGTATATACCCTTTTCACTTTTTTCCTAGTCTCTGTAAGTGATGATATTATTACCTGATATCTCAAAGCAAATATCTTTGACTCAAATTCTCTTTTCCTATATTCTATATTCAACCTGGCAACAAATATGGCCAAGATCTCCTCCCATTTGTTTTCAAAATCCATCCACCCTCTTCATTCTTCAGTGCCATGTGTACCATTGCTTTTAAATCTCAATGGCATGCTGACTAGCTTCTTCTTACTCTACAGGCCTCATCTCAAATTTCATCTTTTTAGAACAGTGTTTTTCGAGCATCTTGTTTAAAATAATTTCGCCCCCATCAAACTCTAAGTTTGCACAGTGAGTTAGGCCTTCTCGTATAGTCTGGTGCACCTTATTGCACTTCCCACCATCAGGATGCATCAGTTTTATGTGTTTATCTATTGTTTATCTTCACCTTCTAGAATGTCAGCTACAAAAAAGCAAAGCAAGTATCTATTACAAAATATTTAATAATTAGTAATAATAACTAATTTATAGAAAACTCTAACTGGAGGGAATATAGAATTAGCCTTCTACCTTCCTGATAGGTCAGTTACTTTATACACATCAAATGCATTAAAATTCTTAAAACTCTGTATTATTGTTATTATTATTATTTTAAAATTTTTATCAATAAATAAAACAATTCTTCAAAATCAGCAAGATCGGTTATTATACACACTATACACATAGATGAAACCAATATTGGAAAAGTTAAGTGACTTGCTAAATATTATACAATATTTGGTTTGAACAATACCAGAATTCAAGGCTTCTAATCTTTCTAAATTAGTAATTGTTTACCCAAAGCATTAATGTTCTCAAAAAGATTGAAGATAAGTGTAGTAAAATATGTATGTGTAGTAAAATATTCCCCTGTGACCAAATATGTTAGAAATGATAACTTAGTATGTTAGTTTATTTTATATTATAATGTATGCATTAGATGCATACTTTTTTAATATAAAATTGTTATATTAATGATAAATGAAGTGACATTTTATTATTTTTAATGATATTTATAAAAATATTTAGTTTTTTTTAAAGTAATGATGAAGAAAAAAAAATTTAATACTTTTTAGTCTGCCCAATGGAGAAACACAACAAATAAAGAATAAGGTCTTATAACTTAAGTTTTATATAATTTTATTACACCTAAACAAAAATAAAGACTATGTAGAATGTATCAGGAGACCATCAACCCTGAAATAACTTTGAAGTTGCATGTCAAGGAAAGCTTAAGGTAAGAAGTCAGTGGCGGAGCCAGCAGGCCTAGGTCAAACAGCACCCAAGATGGGGAGTGACAATTAAAGAAAAAGACAAAGACAAGAGATAGATTTGGGAGGGCTCACAGTCAATACTGCAGCAGCCTTGAGTTTATTTTGCAACTCATATTTATACCCTACTGAGTGCTTAAGCAGTAAAACACCTCTAAATAACAACCAACCATGGAAACTCTGTAACATTCCGTTTCCCGCCCCCACACCAGGTGCACTGCCTCCTGAGTCAGCAGACTGCACAGCTGGCCAACTTTGCAAAAACATCCTGCTTAACAAACAGTCTTGTTTTCCTCAAAATGGCTCCCGACAAGTCACTTTAATAGCGGGAAAAAAAAAATAATAATAATATAATTCCAAAGCAAAGGACTGGAGGAGCCATATATGGCAAATAAATGCTGAAAAGAGTATGGACAGACAAAACAGTATTAAATCGAAGGATGCGCTGTCGCAGAATGAAGTGTTGAAGAATGCTCATCAGCATATAGTTAGTGTAAAAGAAAGTAATAAAGACTAAACAAATAGCTACTTTATTGAGCAACACAAAGCAGCCTCTTAATCTTAAGTATAAAAAATAAGTTACATTTTGCCACCTGAGTTTGGATGATATATTCATTGTGATAACAATAATGTCACTGAAATGTTAAATCTACTTAGATTTTTAATTAACAAAAGGATTCGCAGGAAATATTTCGCTCTGAAAACATTTGTCTGATGATGTTTAGTGCAAATTGTGCTTAAAATTAGGACAATTAGAAGAGGTTGCTAGTAATATAATTATAATGGGATATTTGTCAAAATCGGTGTATAAAAGGTAGTTGAGGAATTTAATAAAACTGTCCCTTCTGGGATTATTTCTGTAAAAAAGTGAGGCTACATCTATTGGCACTGTGAAAGACACATCTCCTGGAAGAAAGAGTTTGGCTTCTATTAATCTACACCACCAGACTTTGGATCCATTTCACTTACACCATGAACTGCCTTGTTGGGAACCTTCATGTCTCCAAAACATAAACTTGGGAAAATAAGTCATAGTAGAAACAGAAGCAAGATATTATTTTCTGCCACACAATATTTTATATATATATATATATATATGAATATATATACATATATTTTAATTTTTTGAACAAACAATATTTTTTATATATATACGAATATATATACATATATTTTAATTTTTTGAACAAACTCTTATATGGAAAAAGACCCGAATACCAAAATTGAGTGTGATCTAGAACAAGCTCTAGGAGCATAATTCAAAATCATTACGATAAAGCCTATCCATATAATGAAATGATTGATATTGGGAATTTTATTACATAAGAGAGACAATGCTAATATGTAGACACAGAAATGTATAACAGATACTAGGCAAATACAGCAAATTCAGTGCAACTTCAATGCATAACTATGTGTCGTTCAATAAAATGGAAAGCTCCACATGTCAAAAACAAAGGTCAGTTCATTATGAGAACACTTGATAGAAATTTAAACCAGGATATTAATGGCAAATATACAGAATAAGAAGATAAAAGACTTCAAAATTTTGAGCTGGGGTATTATTAATCAATTTATCTATCTATCTATCTATCTATCTATTTATTTATTTATTTATTTATTTGGAGGATGAGAGTTGGGCTACCTGCTGTGAGTGTGGAACTGAACAATTTGCATAAGACTAGGATATGTGCATAGAGGTTTGTTATTTGAAGTAGGAATTATACATTTTTGTTTATCAGTCTTAAAAAACCTTTTATCCACTTGTATATTACTGCATGTTTAGAGCCAAGACATGATGGCTTTGGGGATGCTATATACATATTGAATTATAAAATTCCTTCAGTATAGAAGATAATAATAAAAAGGTAGAATTGATAAAGAGAAGGAGCACCTATTCTAGCTCTGCATTACCACCTCTAAAACTCTTTTACTTGTGAGAGTAAATACTTATATGTTTAAGGCAGTGAAGTCAAGTCTCTGCTAATAGAAGCCAAGAGTAGTTCCTAACTGATCAATTGATCCTGAACCAGAAATTCAGTCTTAACTATAATCACAAGAAGGGATTGAAACTCTCCAAGAGGTCATTCTTAATTTTTTATGAGCTGAATGAAAATATGTACTCTCTTTTAAATGTAAGATGTGTTAATTTTTTAAAAAACATAACAAAATATTTTAAACAATACTTGATAATTATGTTATTCCAAATGTTCAGAATAACATATTTTTCCTAACTTGTGAAAAGATACTTTAGATACAGATGGAGGCTTTGGAGATAGAAACGGATATTTAGAAAAGTAAAAGTGTAAAAGAAACTGTAAAAAATTGCCTTTAAATCATGACAGCTGAAAAAGCCATATTATTTCCCATTTTAGAAGAAGTATTTCAAGCATCAAAAACAACACATAAAATGGTTCGATAGAAATAGGTGCATAGATTTTGCCTAAAAAAGCATCCAGTGATCTTTGCAGAATTTACTTTCATCTTATTGTTAATTATATAATGAATTGGAAGATCCAAATAGCTTCTTTTGCGATTTATGTCACAGACTGTAAATTTTCTAAAAGACTGAGATTAAAAAATAAAACACTTCTAATTTTTTGTTTAATTTTCAATATTAGAAGATTGCCTCTAATTCTTTTTGGAAAGTAAATTGTGTTAACAAGTGTGATAACCTAGATTACTAAAGTTAATGCTATAGAATTATTATTATTTAACATTTCTATACAATTCATTATTTTATTCCTTCAATATTTATAAAGTATCTACTATGTGCTATAGAATCTGTTAGATACCTGGCACCATGACAGCCTCTGAATAAAGATTAGTCTTTAAGTCCCTAGAGGCTTAAGCCAAATAGGTCTAGTTGTGGACAGTTTATGTTGAAGGCTAAGAAGTGTGATATTTTAAGATAAATAAGTCTTTGGATAGATCTAAGATCATACCAACTTGGTTGCTATTTTGCCTACAAACCAAGTTAGATACACAATCAGAGATCAATCTCTGAACAGACATTGAGATGACATTCCTGATAAATTAAGATTTACTATATTTTTGAGTAAGAAAATCAGTGTGCTCTATAGAAAAGGCCTAGGGACAACTTTTAATATTTTTAAATTTATATCAGAAACTTAAGGACAAAATGAATTAAACGACTTCTCACTAAGTCAATTGGTAAAACAAACTAAAATTAGACCCAAGGCTCCACACTGTTCCAGCAGACCTTGTTCGTGTTAAATTAGAAGTGGTCAACCTGGACCATCAGATAGGCCAGGAGAGCTACCAAAATATTGGTCCCTTCCCATTGCCTGCTCTCTCCTAGAAAAGAAGAATACACCACAAACTAGCTAATGGAAGAAATAGGAGAATATCCAGTTTCCCACAGAAAAAAAGTATATCTGTATAGTCTTCCCTTTTTGTCATTGCATAGCCATGTGGTAAAGACAAAGCAAAATTTGGTTCAAAATAGCAGCTATGTACTTATAAAACTCTTATAAAATAGAAGACAGAAAGCCACACAGATAGCAGTTAACAGTATGTAGAACGAATGTTCTACCCCACAAAAATCTTGGGAAGTTAACTAATGATTTGGGAACAATATTAAAACATGTTCTTATGATTTATAACCCTATATTCACATATAAAAATAAGATTTAATTACTGTATGTAACATGAGAAGACTCAACATAGAAACAATTAACCTCCATTTTTAAGACGTATGTAATATGAAATATGATATATACTACATTAGTTTTAAAGAACTGAAAGCTGTTTCATAAAATGTATTCTTTTTTAACATGGGTGAGTTATTTGTGAGTTTCTAATGTTGACTTTTTTTACACTTTGGCTTTCGGATTTCTAATCTGACTAAAATGAACAAAAGAGTGATTACACAGATTATGTAATAAATATTGAATTTGGGAGGGACTCTAACCTCATACAGCAAACTTCAAAATAGAACATCAATAATAACTTTAAACAAGCTGAAAAAATTTTAGAAATCCACATATTGGACCCTTTTTAGAAGAGCACTGTGTTATATAGCATTAAGAATATGAAGGAAATTAACAGAGGCAAAAAAAATTTGTAAACAAAATTTCCAAATAAGAAATGTCTTTGTCTACGGCCATGCCACCCTGAATACACCCAATCCAGTCTAATCTCAGAATCTAAGCAGAGTTGGGCCTGGTTAGTATTTGGATCGGAGACCACCTAAGAAGACCAGGTGCTATAGGCTAAAAAGGAAAGAAAAAAATAAGAAAGAGAGAAAGAAAGAAAGAGAGAAAGAGAGAAAGAGAGAAAGAGAGAAAGAGAGAAAGAGAGAAAGAAAGAAAGAAAGAAAGAAAGAAAGAAAGAAAGAAAGAAAGAAAGAAAGAAAGAAAGAAACGAAAGAAGGAAGGAAGGAAGGAAGGAAGGAAGGAAGGAAGGAAGGAAGGAAGGAAGGAAGGAAGGAAGGAAGGAAGGAAAGGAAGGGCTTCAATTGGAATTTCACTCACCATTTAAGGTGGCATTGTAAAAGCGAATTTAAAGCAGATAGGGACATGATATACAAAGAATTGCCATCTGGATAGGAACACTAGATGAAAGAAGCAATGTATGTTTGTGGGAAGAAGGAAATTGGGGATTACAATAGACAAGTCACAGCACAAAGAAAACCTCTTATTAGAGCAAACTATAAAGCAGTAGAGCAGTTGACAATGTGCATCAAATTTAAATAAGCCTGACCTTTACCCCAGAAATCTTAGTTTCATTATTTCAAAAAGATAACTGGCAAGGTGCATAAAGCTGTTAATTCAAGGTTACTAATTAGGGCGTCTTAAAATTTTTCACAATATTTAGAAATCACTTAAAATTTCATAATTAAATAGTGGTAGACTATATGTTATATTCATGCAAAAAGCTTGTTATCATTACTTAGAAAACTAACATACATTTTACATACATTGTCATGGAAATACACTATGTAGTCTTGAGTGGAGTAAAACATGTTTTCCAAATAGCATGTATAATATGATCCTGTGTACACATCACACACATATGTGTGGTGTGTGCACATGTGTGTGGTTGTATGTGCACAACTGTGGAGAGACAGAGACTGACAGATACTTGAAAGTTTTATTTCTTGGATTTGAAATGTTGAGACAATTTTTACTTTATTTGTTATACTTTTTGAATTAGATCTCATTTTCTACAGCAAATATAAAAAACTGGAAATGTTTTAGAAAGTTGAATTACACAAAAGAGAGAGAAGGAAGTTAGAAGGAATGAGCAGGAAGTGGAGGAAAGAGTTTCTTTAGCTATATTGTGACTAACTCAGGTTTGTAAAAATTATTTAAATCAACAATGTCCACTTTCCGGCTCTCCATTGTAATTGTGCTTAAGTTTATACTTTTATAATTCTGCCTTTCTGAAGAAAGCTCTAGAGCTAAGCCGATTTCTGGTCACTTGTCTGTCATTGCTCCCATGGCTTGCAGAACTTCGAGGGCTGTGGGAACTCCTAATTTACTCCTCAACCCAAGGCGCGTGGCAGTAACTGCGGTGGGGTTAGAGAAACTCTAGCATTGGTTCTTATAACGATAAGTTTAGAAACAGACATATCTGAGTTCAAATAACTGGCTTTTGTTTACTAGCCATTTGAGCTTGGTTATGTCTCTTAAATACTCTGAATTTATATCTTGTCTTACAATAGGAGATGCAGTGCAAGATGAAAGTAGTCATGGGAGGAATAAACAGGCCGATATATCTAAAGTCACATCATTAACACCAAAACAAATAGCCATTCTCGTAACACCTCATTCTTTCCTCAGCATGATTCTAATTGAACTGAAATTTAAAAGAAATACAACATTATTGCTATTTATCTTTTAACAGCAGCTTTTTTTTTTTTCATTTGGATAATGATTCATCGTGAACTCGTAACCTGACGTTGTAATTCTTAACCCTACATTGCAAAATAATTTTAATCTCTATTTTACTTCTCCTTCAATCCAAGAGTTCTATTTCAACTTGCAATCATTTTTTTTTTCTTTCTGACATCAGAAATGTAAACAATAGCAACTACAAATAAATCTTTTACTTTTGAATAATTAAAATAAGGGACCAATTTTTTTTAAATGAGGAAGAGATGTTTTTTGTTGATTTACAAGAAAATAGGAAAAAATGTAAGCATTCTATTTTATGCATGTGAATTTCTAGTAACGATCTTGTTTCACTTGCTATTTTTACTTTATATATGAGATTCTACAAGTAGTATTTTAATTATATAACAAGATTTAGATCTTGTAAATAAGAGAGTTGCTATATCTTTCCAATATTAATTAACGTCTAAGTATAGTAAAAATCATCTTGCCTGATCATTTTATTCATTTAATATCAGTTTTTTTTCCCAGAAATTTTGAAAACCATATACTGCAATCAAGGTGTTAAGAAATGCATTATATGTTCATCCTAGACTAAAATATTAATTGAAAAGGGAAGATGAAAGCAAGATAAAACATCACTTTTTAAAAAATTAAACATTGAACTCCAAATGAGGAAATAACATCTTAGGCTCGGAAACTAGAGTAGTTAGAACCAATGATGTTTTAATTCCACAAATGTTTATTGAGCATCTATTCTGTGCTTTGAGAAACTGGGGAATGTAACAATAAAATGACAAGGAGTTCCTTACTTTAAAGCTCTTTAATAGAGAGGGAGAAAATAACACTCAAAGAAATAAAACGAAATAAATTCAGATTTCAAAATTGCAATAAATAAAATAGAATGATAAGTAATAGCTTACAGTGAGGCAGGACTTCTTTCATGGTTGGCCAGAGAATGTTTCTGTCCAGGTGTCATTTGAGCTTGGATTAGATGGACTAGGTAGAAGCTGAGTAGAAGCAAAGCAAGGGCCATAGAGAGAACAAATCTGTGCTGGGAGTGGAAGGATGAGAGAAGCAGATCCCTAAGGACTGGTAGTGTTAGGAGGAGTTCCTGGGGAGGGATATTAGCTGAAAAGAGGAAGTAAGAAGTCAGTTATGTCCCTTAACTTGAAATTCTGACTTTATCCTAAGGCACTGGAAGACCATTCAGGGATTTTAAACAACAACAAAATAATAGTTTTTTTTTTTTTTTTTTTTACTCATAAAGATGACTCTAGCACCTGCATGGAGAATGGAATATGAAAAATAAGAGAAGACAGAAGCAGAACAATTAGTATGCTGTTAAAATTAATGAAGACGACAGTCACAGGACTGAGCAGCTAGCTAGCAGTGAAATGGAGACAGGATGCCAACTGCAAGAGCTACTTTGGAGACTGACATGGAAATACTTATGGATAGATTGGACGTGAAGAACTGGGAAACAAAGAAACACAGTTTTAAAGAATTTCTTTTTGTTCGTGTGATAATATCAAAGCAGTCTAGGTAATAGCCAACACTTGTTTTACCAAAGAAATGAAATTAGTAAATTCAAGTAAAATTTTCAAAGAATCATATTTTAATATTTTTACATTGAAAGCAACTCAAATTTTGATTTTCTATCCTACAACGTCAAGACTTATTTCATAGAGATCTCATGTTATGGCCTTCCTGTCAGTTGGTTCCATGACTGAAATAGGGAGAAGAGTAAATGGTGTTCATGACTGGCCCACGACTAACTTCTGAGCACTATTTTAAATAGACTTATTCTTTGGCAACTAGTCATTATACAAATAATAACACTAATTTAACTAATTAATGTGTAAATATTTAAGTTGGCAATAACCTTTGGTAAGAATTTACCTTCTAAGACATTCAATTTTATTTTAAAGGTCTAAACTATGTTAGTGAGTATTCCTTAAAGGATATTAGGCAACATCTTGAAGTATGCTTAATTTAAATTTTAATGTGGCAAGCATTTTACCACTGTAAAAATGGTACTATAGAAATTGATCATTATAGATAAATTCCAATTTTTTCCTTGAGTACTATTCGCAGAATGAGACTCAAATTATGAATTCTCTACATTTCATGTCTCACACTTTACAGCTAAATTCACTTTAGTTTTTCTTTCAAAAATACCTGCACCCTTATTGTCTCTAAAGTCATAAAATTGAGGGGGAAAGTTCCACTTCTAGAGGCCAGTACATTGCTAGTCATCTCCACTTAAAAAAAATTTGTAGTGGAAAAATTAGGGTGACCAACTCATCCCAGTTTGCCTGGGGATTCCCAGATTTAGCACTGAAAATCCCAAATCCTGGGACATCTTGCAGTTCTGGGCAAATTTGGATTGATGGGTCAACATTAATAGAGGCAAAAATGTGTGCGATATCCAGAAAATACCAAACAAGCAAGCTTAGGTTGTTATACAAAGTATTCTGTATATTATTTTAACACAGAAGCTCTATCTATTCATTTATAACCTAAATACAATTTTTGGATTATATTTTTATAGCAACGTGATGAGTATAGTTACAAATGAAGCACAATCCAGAGGTAAGTAAATTGTAGTAAGGTGTAATAGAGAGGATTGAATGTTGGCTTAATACGCTCTTGAGAAAATGAGAAGAGAAGCAAAACAAAGCACTGTCACTGTCACTCCTTACCTCCTTTCCAAAGCTTTTTGTGGCAGCAGTGTGCGAGCCCAATTTGTCAAAGTCATGGCCCACTGTCACAGTTGAAGTCAATGTTGCCAGTATACCCACTGTGTCTCTTGGGGTCCTATCACTTCAGGTCATTGAGTAAATGGCACCTATCATCTCTCTCTTGACAACTATTGCTATATTTTTCAGACTGCATCCCTCCCCATTTTTGCCTAAATCTCAAAGACCTGAAAAATTGAACAATATTTATTTATTGCTTTTGTTTTCTCCAAATTGAACAGGATAATATAAAATATGGTGAATTTGGTGGCAGTTATTCACTTTTAATATTGACAATGAGCAACTGTTTTTAGTCATGAACAGGGGCAGCAGACAGGCCAGCGTGAAGCTGCCCACTCACAGAAAGAACAATGAACCCAGCAGAGAGGAACCAAATGTAAGGTCGGGTCTCAAGTTTCAATTTAAGGTGGGGTTAAACCTAGTACAGTGATTCATCTTATGTTATCCTGAATGCTTCTGCTTAATGCTCATGCAATTTAATTTTAATGGGCATTTTACTGATTAATAAATGTCAATTCAGCATGTTATCTTCACATTATAGCATATTCACAGACTTTATCTACGCCAAGAGTATTTTTATTAGACTTTATGTTTTAGAGAATTGTGGCACTGTTGACAATAGTTTCATGGTTTATGTATTTTGTAAGGGTCATTTTTAAAATGGAAATTCTTTGTGAACTCAACGGACATGTTTTGTTGATAATAAAAGAAGAAATATAGAAATGGGATGGGTAGTACTGGTTTTGTTTAGGGTAAATTAGGTTTAAGATCTGTGCTAATAAAAATATCTTGATTTTTTTTTTTTAACATAATGGAGATGATCCAGGCTAAATACTTCAATCAGGCCTATTATTTTCCAAAGTTATATTATCTTAACTTTATCCAGAATAACTTACACAGAATACTGCAAGCTTATTACTTCTAATAACTGCACAATATTACTTCTAATAAATGTAGAAATAGTCGTTAATTTTGGACAAGTACTTTTAAAGGTAAATTTTTCCTATGGTGACATATGACTTTATATTTCTGCAGTTTTAGCTTTATTTTTATTACTTAAGCCAAAGACCAGAAATTTCATGTCTCTTTTGCAGAACTATTTCAGTAATCTTTAACTTGAGCACATAGAGTGACAGGGTAGACACAGGAGACCAAAGATATAGTTCCAAGGTACCTTCTTGAAACAGAGAACTCGTTTATATCTACACACACACACACACACACACACACACACACACTTGTGTGTGTGTGTGTGTGTGTATACATATTTTTCTTTTTTAATACTGGGTTTTCCTTACAGTTGTTATTTAAAGAATAAGTTTAATTTTAAGATTGTTATTATACTTGATTATGACATCAGAGTAAAAACATCTGAATTTTAAAATCTAACATTTTTTATAGACACATCCTGGGAATAAGTCTATCCATGTTTTCTAGCTTTTCAAAAATATAGGTTTTTATATATTTTTTTCTCCTTTATAACTAATTGCCTTAATTTTTTCCAGAAAAGTGTTCTGCAATGGCATAGAAGAAACTTATTTAATCTGATAATTTACTCTTTTAAAAGAGAAAATAGATGTTTACAGAGCAAATAGGAAAGAAGTAAATACTGAGTCTGTTTAGTTGTCCTCGATCTCTAATACACTGGGTGAAAAACCAGCAGGCATATTTTACACTTGTCCATTAATACCATCTAAGATTGGTAGGTGTGAGCGACCAAATAAGATTACGTGACATTTTAACATTAATCTTTCATTTTACACTTTGAGGAAGAAGCCATTATTTAAATGCTATCTTGGAAGACTCTTCTATCTGCTTATTCAGAATCTCAAGGCCCAATTAATCTGTGAAAACTTTCCTGACAAGTTAGGTCATCAGTATCGAACATCATCGCTCTCAATTCACAGGAGAGCAGTTTCCCCTCTTATTTAAAGAGTGATTCATAGTTACAAAGCCCTTCTGTACATGTTCACGTATTATTTCCATCCCAAATTTATAAGGTAGGGAGTTTTTTTTTTTTTCTCTCTTTTAAGGATTGTGGAGGATTTTTTTTCCAGTATTACAACTGTGATAAGTTTCCTTTCTTTTTTCTTTTATAGTTTCTCTAAATATTAATAAAAATAGTCAATTGTCTTTTAACATATCTCGCAGTGATTATTGTTAAACAATATTTTATGTTTTGTATACTTAAATTCCTTAGAAGTCAAAGATTGAAGCAAAATTAATGCAGAATCACAAAGCATAGGTCAGAGAGATCTGACAATAGCTAGGCTGGCATTTTACTACCCGTTACTAAGTAAGAAGGCCTCTGGTTTACAAGGACTAACTGAAAAAATGCGGTATTTTGTGATTGAAATCAAAGTGATCGAAACTAGCTCAGCGTTTTCCCAAAACATTAGTGGCATAAAAAAAACACTCAAAAGAGAAAAAAAGAAAAGAAAAGAAAAAGAAAAAGGAAAGAAAAGAAAGTAAAATAAAAAAAAAAGAGAGAGATGGGTAGAAATTCCTTCATGAGTTCATTGAATTCCAATCCTCGTCTGTTTAATCTGCTAATAAAAAAGTATTTACTATAATGATCTTTATCACCCAATAGAAAAGGAAAATGTCTTTTTAAAAAACATTATAAAACTCCATAACCTGGGTAAACTATCACTAATAAACATTTTAATCAGAACATCTTAAAATGGACCAAACAAGATAAAGATATTGATTTAAAAGAAAAGAAAAAAAGCCCAAACTCAGAGCTTTCAAAGTAGCTCAGAATTAATGCAGAAAAAATTTGACCTAGGTCACTGGATTGCCTGGTGTTAAAGGAAGCAAGCCGAGGATTCCAGGTAACAAGCAAAATGCCAATACTAGAACCACATATATTCTCACTATCTGGTGACTGGTGTCAGTGAGTAACAGTGACAGAATGGCAGCTGTTATAACTTGTTACTGCTGATGAATCCTCTAGGCCCTGTACTTGTACCTACAGGCACTGTCCAAACAGCCTCCGCAACGTATCCATAAAATGAAGCTAATTTAATTGAGGAGAAATAATTCCTTTCTAATTTATGATACTCATTTCTTCCAGTAATTTGTTTGCTAACATACCAGCAATCGATAGATGACAGAGAAGAAATTCGCTTTCAAAAGCACTCTTCATTAAATCATACTGGCCCCACACACCGCAACTGTAGTTTGCTTCATTATTCAATAGCACTTTCATATCCCATGTGTGTGGCTTTCATTATTACAGATCATTTTTCCTTAGGATGTGTGATTTAATTTTAATGCCTGAATCTAAATCAAAATCCTCTGCTGCTTAGAAGCTCTCTGGTGTAAAAAGAAAGGGAGGTTTATTCTGCTTTGTGTTTGGGAAGTTTCTAAATTATGATAAAAATCAATATAAACAAAAGGACAGTGAAAATGAGGCATAATGTTTTTCTTTCCTAGATAAATATATGATTCAATTTCCTCCTAAAACAATGTTGTTACCCCTGGATAGCTTCCTAATTCTTGGTTGATATGATCATTTAACAATGTTTTAGTTTGAGAAATATGATTATACTTCTGAGACATTTCCTTTTGGAATATTTCACATACTTTGCAGTTAAAACTAGTGTGTTATTTGTAATCGTTCTCTTAATTCTTGAATTGCTCATGCACACAGTATCCTCTTTTAAAGATGGTCTCTTCAGAATGCTAGCAAAAATTAAAGCATTTTCTCAGCTGGATGATTTCCAAGATAAGCCATGATCTAATAGAACAAATTGTTTTCTTTATTTCCACTGGGAAGCCAGTAAGTTAAAAGCCATCTCCCCAGCCCACCTTCTAAAGATCCAAGCTTCAGCAGGTGTAGTGGCTTTGACTTTCTGCTGTGTCCTCATTCCCCCAGGACACAGAGGGCCCACGTGTGCTGGCTTCAGGTGAAGCCAATTCATTCATCTCTGAGGCAGTTTTTGAATTAGTGTTAATAAATGGCACATTGAATGCATTTCTCATTTCACAAGATTTAAATTTCAAATATGTAGTTGGAGCAGGGGTGGAAGTATCAGCTTAAGCCATTAGGCTCAAAATACTGTCACAATGCAAAATAATAAAATATTTGAAATCAAGTAAGAAATATTTACATTTAGAAAATAACAGTGTTATTATGGGTTCCATGTTTCACACTTATACTCCAAAAGCTGATGTTTTCCTTCTTTTAAGGAGTACTTTCTGTTACATGTGGGAGAATTAACTTGGAGTTTTTTTTGTATTGGATCTTGAGTTGTCCTGCTAATAGTTTCTCTGCCGTATCCAAAACCCCTCCAGTCAAGCCATGGGTACCTCTTTGTATCCCATAGGCTCTTGGAAGAGTCTTGGACACAGGCCTTTGATAAGCTGTTACTTCCTAGCCATGGGCACTAGGAGAGAAGAGAGAGAGCGAGAGAGAGCAAGAGAGCGAGAGCAAGAGCGAGAGCGAGAGAGAGAGAAACACTTCTTTTCCTTTTCTTCCTTTTTTCCTGAAATATCATCTCACAAAACTATATGTGTTTATCACATTTTGCCATAGAAAGCAAAAGATATGTGAAGAAAAGGTTTTTATTCATATGCTATGTAGAACTTTTTCCACACAGCAAGGAGAAAGCAGCTATGGAGAGATACATTTCAAAAAGAATACTTCCGTGGAGATCACCAGATTCTGACCTGACTCCTCTGCCCTCTGATTCCAAAGTCTTTAACAGAGACAAACAAACAACAAATAATAAAAAATAAAAAAAATAAAAAAATTAAAAAATAAATTTTTTTTTCTCTTAAAATCAGTCGTAACACTTATCATCTTTTTAAAAATCAGAAATCCATGAGGTGGCCTTAGCCCACAATACTTCATTTCCTATTCCAAGTGTGAGATGTTAGGTCTGGAGTCTTCCTGGCATTGGCAAGACTGCCTGTAAGAGCCGCTAACATTAAAAGTCATGGGGAGATGCACACCAGGTTATTGGACCCTTCAGTTAGAAGTTCTCCATTGATGTGTGTGTGTACTGCAATTTCATCTTTTAATTTTTTCCCAATGTATAACTGTTGAATAAGAAATGCACACAAACATATTCATGTCGTTCAACATTCTACATCTTTATTAAAAAAAAGTGTTCAATTTTTGTGACTTGTTTTATAGAGCAGGAGTTCAGTATTACCTTAAAGGAAAGTTTACTTAGAACTATTTCAATCTGTCGATGGTATATTTTATATGAATTCCAAATACAGGTCATTTTTCTTCAGAGAAAAGCACTTTTAACACTCTGTCATTTGAAGTGTTAAAAACAAGATTTCTAATATAGACATTGTATGTAAGCATCTACATACAATTTATGTGTTCACTTTTTAATATCATCAATGTTTTGGACATAGCAAACTATAGATAATAATATAGTGGGCATGAACATGATTATACTGATTGATATAAACAAATGAAGCCTGTGGGTACCCCTCCCTCCTTACTGTGCTCAAATTTCAAGATTATTTTTCAAATAAAGTTTAGAAATACAAGAAGTAAACATTTTTTTCAAAATTGCCTGAAGTTTCTCAATTGAAACTATCCATTTCTTCCAGACTTTTAGAAATATATTTTATTAACTATTTGAAGGGTATAGTAACCAATTATTTTTATAATCAAATAATCACTTGGTAGATTAAAAAAAAAAGAGTTAATAACAGAGACTGGAAACCAACAGACCATATTTGAACTTTCCATTTGCATATCTTCTATTTATAGAACCTGAAACTTTGTATGTTTGTAACATAGAACATGATGAAACTAAATTTAAATATAATTAACCTAAAATGATTAACTCCAAAAAAAGAATGATAAATAAGAAGTTTGGGGGACAGTCTTGTGCTTCTGTAAATAGTGTACTCTCTCTCTCTCTCTCTCTATTTTATATGAATTCCAAATACAGATTACACACACACACACACACACACACACACACACACATATTTTTTTCATTGAGAAAACAAAAATAGCCTGTTCATAGCATATTATTGTAAGCCTGTAGAGAAGTATCTTAATCTAGTAAACTTTAAATATTATAGAGAATTAACATAAGAAGGGGCTAGCTTAGAAAAATGTATGCTTTTCTTTTTGCAAACTACTTTTAAATACTTTGTAGGCTACTATTTCCCACTAATTAATGAGTATCTAATATAAGGACCTATAGTAACTAATTCCTTTAAAAATTTAGACCCAGGGCAATCTGATCTCTCGTAATCTAATGGGAATATTTAGTGTTAAGTAATGATACTCCATACAGTCTAGTACTTTTGCTTTGTATTTGTCCCTTTGATAACAAAAGTCTCTGAGGAAAATTTGGTATTCTGTTGAAAAATAATTGTATAAGTAAATAGTATTTTTTCTTTACTTTTAATATATATTTTTAGTTATTATTTTGATATTCAGGCCACTATTTTGCACATATAAAATACAAGAAACTATGATTTCCCTTTGAAGTTTTATTTTAATTTAATATGTTTTTGTAAGTGGAGTCAGATGATAGCAGACCTATAAGCATCATTCAGACACATATAGCAGAACTAGTATGAAATTGGAGTAAAGTTAAATGATTTTTCAAATAAAGTTTAGAAATACAAAAAGTAAACATTTCTTAAAGTTAACTTTAATGCAATGTAATATAAAAATGCTAACAATTGAGAAAATACATATAAACAGAGTGACATGACAAGATGCACAAAATAGTGTATCAAAACAAATGATTCCTTTCATCTGTTTCTTGACACATCTGAATCATTAATCATTGCCTTATTCTGTCTTTCTCTCTTCCTTGTGTGCTGTCTCATTTTCTCCTCAGTGCTCATCAGAGGAGTTATATAAAGTACTTCTTTACAAACTATATAAATTTTATAGGCTTTATTGAGTTCACTACAAGGGCATTTTACTACCCACTTAGCTCATCTGAGGCTTTGAGGGAGGTGGGGCGAGAAACTTGAACTCATCATGTTTTATTTTTGCAAGCCTTTGTCAGTGCTTTCAGAATACATCATATCTATGAGGCAACACCCTGTCCAAGTTTCTGCACGTTGTTTGTGTACAAGACTCAGAGCTGCCATTTCACATCACAGCACACCGATTTTTAATGATCTTCTAATTTAGGCTAAAGATGTAAAATCTTAGCTTGGTTAAGTTGCATGTTGACCTGTGTTTGAACTTTCTCTCAGCTACTCCTGAATCCCTATCAATATTGTTTTAAGCTGTACCGTTTGGATAAAGCAATCACAAAATATATAGGTTGTGATTATTTTTTAATCACTGAGAGCAATCGGTAATAAAGATAAAATTAGGAAACGGTTATTTATTTTGCTAGATCTCAGCATACACACACTGTCTCTGATCTTATTTGCTCTTTAGAACTATTGATATTTCTTCTATAACCTATCGCAGTTAGTTTGTCCTTTTGTGATACACTGAACCAAATGTATCTGGTCTAAATAGCACAAATGCATGGCAATGGCGTCACCCAGTTTGTGTGTGTGTGTGAGAAATTTGATGAGTAAAATTATTGTAAAAAAGTTGGATAATGCAGTATCCAATAAAATAGTTATGTCCAAAAATCTTGGAATTTTAAAGAGAAGGAAACATTTAGTAAATTTGCATCAAGCATTTTTAATAGAGATTGAAGCAAGGGGTGAAAAAGAGATTCAGCATTTACAAAGCATTTGGTAGGCATAAAACAATAGAGTGACAAGTGTTTTGAACTTTTTAAAGTTTCTCTTTTTGAATATAGTAGATATATTTATATTCGCTAATATAGTAATTTTTTTTTATTATTATTTATCTGCTACTTCTTCAGACAATTAGCCCAGTAGGGCAAGGTAAAATAAAAATGTTCATAACATAAAACAATTCTACACAGTATAATATGTTTACCTTGCATGAATAACATATTTTTAAATTTGTAAATAGCTTTCATTTCTTAAATTCTACTCAGTAGTTCAGAAGCACACAAAAACTAAAGTGTAAGTTTTTCTTTCAATTGTTGTCTTTTTATTGATATGCTATATACTGCCTTTGTTCATTTCTTATAAGACATTTATAATAACTGGAATTTGAATTTGAAATATTATGTGATAATGCCTAAAGCAAAAAAAAAATCAAAAGAACTGTATTCACTTACAAAAATTAAAGTACTACTCCACACAACATGAATGTTCTTTTCTTTTTATTTTTTTCAACATTAAATAAAAAATTCAAATATGTTCATTGGCAGTATGTAAATTTGTGGTGCCTGACTTGCACATTTAAAAACTTGTTTTAAGTTCTATATATTTTTATTAAGGTGTAATTTATATACAAAATAACAATGTTCAATTAATTTTGGTAATTGAATACTCCTGTGTAACTACCACCTCAATCAAGGTAGAGAATATTTATTCCACCTAAAAAAGTTTTTTTAGACAACTTCTCTATCAATCCCACTTCCCATCATCTGTTCTGATTTTTATTATTCAAGATTGATTTTGCTTGGTTTAGAACATCGTAAAATGTAATTATATATATATATATATACACATATATACATATATATACATATATATGTATATATGTGTATATATATTGAATATATATATAGTATCTAGTTGTTCCTATTCAATATAATGCATACAGGATCATTCAGTTTTTAGTTGTAGCTATTTTTAAATTGCTTGGTGGTATTTTGTTGTATAAAATATGGGATAAATTGATTATCCATTCATATATAGATTGACATTTGAGTTCTTTCTATTCTGGAGCTAATACACACTAGATTATTGTGAATGTTCCTGTACAAGATTTTTTTTTGGGGGGGGGGGCGACATATTTTTTTTTTCTTGGATAAAAACATGACAGTGAAATCATTGGTCACAAAGTAGATGTATGCCTAACACTTTGAATAATAGAATGGTAAATAATAGAATGGTAAAAGTACCTAAAGTATGAACTACAAAATATTTATATCAGAAAGGTCACATGACTCCTTCTGTTGGTATCCTGGCATGTAGAGCAGAAGAAATCTTTAGATAAGCGAGTTCAGAAGTTTATTGTAGTATTTTTAGAATCAGTTCACTAATATCTCCAACTATTTTGAAGGTGAAATCAGTGCATTTTCTTCAACATCATCTGAAATCTAAGTCTCAATAGGACTCTGGATATATCGTTGAGATGAACAGCTCAGCCACCAGTTTTCCCAAACATTTGAGACTTTGTTTTAAAATGAGGCTGCAAGCTTTTGGATCACTGGGGAATTTTATTTTCTCCCTAGTTCTGCTCATGGCTTTCTGTGCCTTAAGAAAGCTCTGCTTATCCTGCCCTACCTCAGTCTTTGTAGAGCCACTCTGTGTCAGTGAATCCTCAAACAGATCTCTGTCAATTTGCTCTATGCCCAGAGTCAATGGGAACTGTCTTACACTTGGAGAAGACCCCACAGAGGATCTCCTTAAGCAATCCTGGCTTGTCCTTGACTGTTAGAAACGTATTCCAATGCACTTAATGGAAGTCAGTTGAAAGATCTGGGTGTGTGTATAGATTGACCAAGAAGCTGGGGTTTCTCTGAATTTCTACCTCCTGAGACAGCCTTTACCAGCCTACTGAATATATATTCCAAGGTGTTCTAGTTCTCTTTACTCTAATTTGTGGCATATTATTTGTCTAGCAGCAATGCAAACAGGCATGGATCTTCTCTATCTAAGAAGGGCTAATCGCTTTCTGTGTTATATCCATTTAGATTTCTAGAATTTGCAGTTCTCTGATGGGTTAAGCAAAGAAAGAAACAAAAATCTATGATTTTTTTTAAGCCTATTTAGTTTTCCTGTTCTTGGAATGGAGGCAATAACAATAGATTTTTATTATTGTTGTTGTTTTGTGTGTGTGTGTGTGTGTGTGTGTGTGTGATTTCTGATTACAAGTAAAAGCCATAGTGTCTGACTTTTCAACAAATTATTATTCTTTGTATTTTGTATTTTGAGTTATAGAAAATGATATTTATCTGTACCAGGTAAAATAGTGTCTTGAAGGACAAATTAATTATAACTAAAACCAGAATCTAAAAAGATAAAGATCTTCTTTAACAGATGCTATACCATATGGCTAAAGTTTAAGACAGAACACAGTTAGGTATAAAAACATAGTTTAATAAATGCAAACTTTTTATGTTTCATAAAAAAGGAATCAGAAAGACACTAGAAAAATCCTAGGTTCATTGTAAAAGGAACTTCTTAAATTCACAATTTTATCTTCTAAATTTATAAATCTGATTGAATTGCCCATGTTTTTTCCTTCTTTTCCTACATCCATTTTATTTATAAAGTAAGATATAAAATTGGAGATAAAACTCCAAGGACAATGAAATAAAATTAAGAAAATATGGCAAATCCAGAATTAGAGCTAATTATATTTGAATCTCGAATACTTATATAACTGTAATATTACTTACAGATATTGCAACTAGAAGCACAAAAACAATGTCTGAGTATCTCTATATTAATGTAAGCATATAATAGAATGTCTTTTTAAACTTTCTGATTCACTAAAGGATGTTTAGAGTCCATCTATTTTTGGGAGTATCTCGAAAGAGAATCTTTAAATGTACTCAAAAGCTTCACTGAAGTGCTATTTATAATAGCTAAGATATGGAAGTGACCTAAGTGTTCATCAGTAGACTACTGGATAAAGAAGCTTGGTGCATACATACAATGGAATATTACTCAGCCATAAAAATGGAATTTTACCATTTGCAACAACATAAATGGTCCTAGAAGGTATTATGTTAAATGAAATAAGTCAGACAGAAAGAGACAAATAGCATATTATTTCACATGTGTGGAAGCTAAAGAACAGAATAAATGAACAGATAAAAAGAAAACAGACTCATAGATAGGGAGAACAAACTGGTGATTGTCAGATGGGGGCAGGAAGTGGAGAGCTGGATAAAAAGGTGAAGGGATTAAGAAGTACAAATTGATACCTTCAAATTATCATGGGGATGCAAAGTACAGCACAAGGAATATAGTCAATAAGATAGTAATAACTATGTATAATTGGAGAGATCACTTTTTAAATTATATAAATGTCTAACTATTATGCTGTACAACTGAAACTAATATAAAATAATATTGAATGTCAACCTTAACTGAAAAATAAAAATTAATTTTAAAGATAAAAATAAAAATGAATAAATAAATGCACTCAACACCAATATCTGGCTATGCGGACATGCAGTGGAGGGAGAATTGCACCAGTCAGATGAATATGACCAGAAGCTGAACAAGACCAATTTCCACGCACTGTATCCTCTCCTTCAGACCTGGTCAATAGCATGACTACCATCAAAGGAAGGAAACAAACATGACACAGAGAAAGTTTTTGTCTAATTGCTGGAACACAAGGAGAAAATAATATTTTCCATCTAGACACAGTGAAACAGTAATAGAAGAGTCCTAATTTACAAATACAGTAAGGTAAAAAACACACTAGCTAATTAAATTAATGTGATGCATAAAGATTTTATTATTGAATTTTACACATAAGAAATGATTCCTTCCTACACGTCAGGACTGTATTATTAAAAAGGCCAATGACTTCCTATCATCCCTTCCACATGACCATAGAATTGAGATAATTCCAGCAATGAGTGGTTATCTTCAGAGCTTGTCACTTAGAATCTTGCATGATCCAATCAGGTGTCTCTCCTGATTTTACATGCTATTGTTATTGTGCAGAAAGAGATCTACTTTTCCCTCTCCTGCAAGACCTAATGAAAATATTCATTTTTCTACTAAATGTGAAATGTTTCTGAACTCTTTTAGGCTTATCTCCACACCTGCATTCTCTAGTATTAGTTCATCCATATAAGTCTAATCTAATTTTGGATTATTTTTTTCATATGCATTTTATTAATCAAACTTAGAACTTATGGATTAAACTAGTTTATTAACTAAAAGTCAGCTAAATATCTGACATATAATCATTGCTTTAAGATTACTAAACCAATAAATGAAAAAAAAAAAAGCCAAAAAAAAAAATGGGCCTTTTAATTGAAATATCTGGCTATCACAAGTCCAGTGCAATGTATTTGTGTCTTAATGATCTCACAGTTTTCTAATGCTAAATTGTCTCTGGGACTGTAGATGTTGCATTTTCTGTGATCTTAATAGTGATTTTTAATGTAGAGTATGTATTTTCAACTCTTTGAATGTAGACCACCGGCACTGAGGACGAATTATAGTCTTTCTCTTGCAAATAATCAAATTGCTCTGTTTGTGATATAGATATGGTGAGATTATTTGCAGAGACTTTAGAAATAAACCTTCTCAGTTAAAAAATAACAACTTAATGTAATATAGTAGAGAATATAATTGAATAATAAATAATGCTATGAAATATGTTTCTGTCATTGAGATGAAGTAAACCACATACCAAAAAATATATATACTATTTTTCAGCAAAATCTTGAAATATAAAAAAAGTTTCTTTTTATACAATAGAAAAACAACAGAATTTTTAAACTGGCAAATATTAACAAGCAAAATATTAAACAGATAAAATCATAAAAATATTTATTTTAGGTATATTCAATTTTTGCATATTAATTATTAATATTTATTCAGTCTAGCTTAAGTTAATATGTGCTTTTTTTTTATAAGTTTAAATTAGAATATTTAATATAGGCATGAGAAAACATTGAAAAAATTAATTTACCCAAAATTATTAAAATAAGATAATGAAAACATTTAATATTTCTTTAGAGTATTACGATAAAAGTATTCACATTATTTTAATTTCTTAATATGTCTGTGATTTCATAATTAACATAAATGTATAAAGATAAGAGAGTTTCAGAATGTTTGACTAAGATGTCACAGTTGGTAATTGCTAGTGTAAAATATAAATACTTTCAATTCAGTGCTCATGTCGCCATTACATTGATTAGTAATGCACTTTTTAAGAACAGAGAGATTCATGCTCATATGAGTTATATGACATTTTTGAAATCTATAATCTATTACACATTGGAGCTTGGTATCCTACACAGGTCTTCTAGGTCCTATTTCAGTCTGCTTTTTTATTAGCCCAAGTCAGAATGTAGAAAATAATAATATTAAATGTCAAACTTCATTAGATCAATTCAGTGTCTGTGCATCTTAGTGAAACCTAAAGAATTTTATAAAAAAATGTGTTTTTTTCTCATTTTTTTCATTTGCTTATGTAGTCACTATTTTAATAATTCATTTAGTCTTCAAATGTTTGATATACTTGTTAATCTGAAAATGTTAAGTATTTAATGTCTGTATCATAAGTCTGTTCATAGTAATAAGCAAAGCTCATGTTAATTAACTTATGAGGGAAATTATTTTAAAACTTATAAAGACATATTAACATTAGTAATGTAATTGATGAGAAATGGTAAATTGTTTGTGACTAGTATCACCAAAAAATTGCTCATAGAGGAAATGAAAAACTAGCAGGATTCTGCAAGGTGGGGAAAACATGAAGCACAGTAAGGAGAGAAAGGACGCTGCGATCAGTGGGTGGTCAAAGCAAAGATTTTAGTTTTCTAGAGCGAACAATATTTCTATATGGGATAGTGGGACACAAGATTTCGTAAGCTGTTATTTAAAAAAAAATAATAACACTTAACTTGTCATACCTTAGATCTTGTCAATACTAATAATTGCAAATCCACCATAATTTTAATTTTAAGTACTCTGCTTTCAGTGAGCTCACTTGCAACTGCATGATGACTCTTTATGTGTTTCAAACCCAATAATATTTATCATTTTTTCCATGTTCCTCACTTCTCTCATGTCCTAACTTCCCTCTGCTCCCCAACTTTGATTCAGCGGTCAGTCATTACAACTCAGCTGTGTTATCTTTCACCTGCACTCTGTATTATCAGTCTTGGTTAAACAAACGTCCACTGCTTCATCCTCTATACTCTGTTCTTCCAGCTTAACTTAATGTGGCTAGAACAGGTCCTGGGGCTTGTCTCCAAATCATTCTATAAACTAAGAGAAACTTTACACTTTATAGTGTTTAATCTCAGAATGTTTTTTTCATCACCCTTTAGGAACCTAATATTTTGCAGGTTTATAAAGTGGCAGTATGTCCACAAACATAACGATTATGGCAGTGAAATAGCATATACTTAGAAAGTTGTTTTCCATTCAGTAATGTTTGTCTAATGTTGATCATGTTAATTGTAAAATTTTCAATGTCAAGAGCAATATAAACATGACAAATGACAAACACTGGAAGGTATACAATTAAAATTATTCACATCATATATTAGAGTATACTTGTTAATATGTTTAGGTCTTTTTTTTTTTAGACAGTCTATTACCTTGTTTTCACTGGGTATTTTTCAAAATCAGAATTAGCCTGATAATATCTCAAAAATGAATTAAAATTAAAAGCTGCTATTGCATTCATTTTAAATAGACCATTTGCATGACAACATAGATTATATGGGCACAGTATATACATATCAGAAGCTCCTGAAGTAGACATGGTATTAATGAAGATGAATATGTAAGTTGAAAAGTTCAGGGTAAGGTCTAAATCATTTAGTGATATAAAGAATGGAAATACCACTTCATTAGCTTAGATAAAAAAAATTCACCTTTTTTTAAAGTTGATACATATCATTTATAATCAGAGATAATATAACTTTAAAAAATCTCTATAATATTATTAGGAAGAATTCACTCTTTAGATATTAATTTATAACAACATTGTATCAGTATAGAGATATTTTAAACATTTTATAAGTGCGGATTTTAGTGACGTATTATTTTAATATACAAGTTCTGAATTTATATCATATATAAATTTGTTTATACATATTTCTATTCTTTCTCTTGACATTTTTACTAGTATCTAACCATCTAAATGGTAATATCTTAAATATTTGTTAACATTACATATGTCACAAGACAGTTGTAAAACTATGAATTGTGCAATAAAGCTTAGTATCAAATTCTGTAAAACTTCATCACTACTCAGTTGCAGATTATAAAAGATTAGATTGTAATGAGATATACTACAGTATATACACATAAAATAGATTCAAGGTAAAAACATTCTTTAGCAAAAATGTTGTGATATAGATCATTTTTATAAATATAAAAATTATTTTTTAACCTTATTATCATTGAAACTCTAAAAAACCCTAAAGCTCATTGAAGTGATTTTTTTCTATCTCTGTATATCTTACACTTAATATATTTTCTACTTACTAATAAAATAAAAAATTATTCCTTTATTTTAAAATAACATTAAAAGTTATTATAAAAACTGGAGAAAGACAGCTCTACATGCTCTTCTAAGCTAATATTGAATGTTTTCTCTTTTGCCCAACCTTGAACAACTCGTGGCTTAGTTTAATTTATCCTTTGTCCTCTCCTTTCTCTCTCTCTCCACAAATGCTGCCCAATACTAAAAGGAATGCCCAAATTCTTTTTTTTTTTTCCTAGGAGAAAAACAGGATTGTTTAATGTGTACAATCAAAAGTTGTTTGTTCTTGATTACAGCATTCAACATGCAAATTACATTCACCTCTTGGTACAAAAATGGTGCCTTGCCACTTCCCTGGGACAGTTAATCCAGATGAAATTATTACTGGGCAACCTTTATCTATGCGTCTGCCAGCAATTGCTCTCTCCCTTCTTACAATGATATGTAGACTCCGTCTTATCTAGAATAACTTGGAAATGTGGTGTTTTGTTTAAGTGAATAGACAAATACAGAACAGCACCATTGATTTGTCAATGGATTTGATATATTCTAAGTTCCAGATCAAGACCTCACATTATTTAACATATGTTTGATAATTACCCAAGACACTTGAGATTCTGGCAGTGTTTCAGGGTCACTAATTTTCACTGGACAGTATTCAGAGACAACATTTTTGCTAAGTCTGTTTTGGCCCTGAGCATTCAGTCTGAAAAGAATTTATTTCTTATGTTTTTCAAGACGAAGGTCTGTGAAGAATCACATCATTCTAAAAAGTAATATGAAGGAAACTGTAGGATGTTACATCTTGGCATTCTCCCTATAACACCATATAGACATTTCTTATTAATTATCAAAAGAAAATGTGCATAGAGATACAAATTCAAAGTAGAGAATGTGATGTCAAAGATGGAGATGCATTCTCTCTACCATTATAGAAAAAAATAGAAGATAGGAGAATTATGTATAGAGTACTCTGTGTATATAAAGTAAAACACACGACAAAATATATATGCAAAATTGATGAAAATATTGATAAATCAGGAATAGATTTAAATTGCTTTAAATTGACAATGAAAATTGGATAGTAGTTTAATCCCAATTACATTAGAAATATAACTCTATCTCTAATAATTGATTGAGATAAATATTCAGGGCCTTATTTATTACATCCTATTAGAGCTCACAAAAACATAGAATTATATTCACTGAAAATATTACACATTGGATTGAATTTTCAAATTATTGCAAACTCCAAGTTTTCAAGTGAATGCATAGATAGTAAAAATTGGTAGTTTTCCACAGTTTTAAATATTATTCCTTTATATGAGGGAAAGGACAAGAAACAGTTTCTCACTATTTGATTATCTGTGCATTTATCATCTGTCTTGTCTTCATTTTCCTCTGAGCACCCTACAGAGGACTGTATAACTAAAAGGTTTTCCATTATATGTAATTTTAAAGAGAACAAATGATATGCAATCATATACAATGTGAGAAAAATTATGACCATTACCATCTTTTCTCCAGAGAGATTCACATTTAACATCAATTTATTCCCAGAAAACGTGGGACAGACATCTTCTGCAGTTTTCTGACATTCATGGGTGAAGAAAGGGCAAGCTTCCTGCTGGTCCAATAGGAATATGTCAGTCTACTGCTGACTGTACACTTTTTATGCCCACACACCATAGATTTAACTGGGCAGAGAGACAAAGTACCAAGAACATAATGACTATGATTATCTTCCCATTATATTGTTTCCCTTGTTTTATCTTAAATTTCTAGACACTTCTGAATTTCTACACATTTTCTGGCTTCCACTGACACAGAAATATGAATAGGTATAAAAAATGAGCCAATTCACAGGAAGCATAGTGTTTTAGGAAAAAAAAAATGTTGTATATAAGAAAAAAAGGCACATTCAAGTTGTTCTAAGAAAAATGTGGATGATAGATTTAGTTTAGAGAAACAGCATATTCTACTACTTGATCATTGAGAAACTTAATCTTTCTTTTTGCTTCTCATGACATCTAGGCCAGCATCGCTGGCAAGAATGCTATCTCCTCCTGCAGTTTTGTCATCCATGCTTATGTGGCTTTTAGGGCTTCTTTCATTATTGGGCTGGCACTGAGGCAACTATGAGCAGGAAGGTCAGTCTGGAAGGTGGGTGGGAGGAGAGCTCCTGCTGAGCTCTGAGTGTGTAGCTTTGGTCTCTGAGTTCTGTCTTTCAGTATTTTTGTCTTTGCCAACCTCATCTCACTCTTCTCATTTCCTCATGGTGTGTCTAGGTAGTGATAAAAATTAACTTTACAGGTCTTAGTCTCAAAACAGCAAATGTTTTGGGTGGATCATTTCCTCTCTAACTTGATTTCTTCTTATGGCCTTAGACACTTCAGTTAAATTCTATTCAGAAATTATTATTTGACATATTTAATAATTATTATATATTCGATATCTGTTGTGTGCCTATCATTGCTTGAGATACTTGGAAACAATAGCAAATATGTTAGAGAAAGTTCTGACCTGATGGACCTGAAATTCTAATGGGTGATAATAAAAATTTATTGTTTTAAGCAGTGATTAATTTTAGGAAGAAATTAGTATTGGGAATGTATTCTGAATAACTCTGACAAAATTTCTTTGTATGTTTAAAATATGTTTGATGGTATATAATAGTCAGTCTAATATTTCAGCAAGCTTGAGCGTTTAGCTTGAAAATGCATATTATAACCGCCAAGGCTCCAATAGAAAAGAAGATGACAAATGCAGATGATTTTCTGATTGGGGAGGAAAGGCAGAAGTAAGCTCATCCTAAAACCCAGACACCTCAGACCCCTTGATAACAGTTGTTTCTATTGTGTTCTGTGAAAATATTGCTTAAGTAGTTACAATGAGAATTGTTTTCCATTGGCGTGAAAAAATTTACTAGAGAGTTAGTGACTTCAAACACCACATATTTTATTATTTTATAGTTTCCGAGTCAACAATTTTTCTGGATATGGCTTAGCTGAGTGTCTGCTCAGTGTCTCCCAAGGCTACAGTCAAGGTATTGACCAGCCCATATTCTCCTTTGGCACTCTGGGTCCCCTTCCAAGCTCTGAGTTTCTTAGCAGAATTCAGTTCCTTGCAGCAGCTATAGAGCTGAGGCCTTCAGTTCATAGATGCCACCTATCCAGTATCTTACCGTGCGGGCCTTTACATAGGCAGTCCTGTTGTGACAGCTTGCTCTCTGAGGTCAATAGAGGAGTCTCACACTCAAGTCATAAGTCTAGAGTTTAAGATGATATAATCATGAAAGGAACCTCTTTTCATCATTTTCATATAACATAACCTAATAAAAGGGAGACTTTCCATCACTTTTTGCCATGTTCTTTTTAAAATTTTTTAAAATTTTTTTATTTGAAGAAATGATTAAAAATTTTTTCCGTCATTACCTCCCCCCTCCCCCCTCCCCTCTGGTAACCACTAGTCTTTTGTCCATGTCCATGAGTCTCTGTTTGTTTGTCGTGTTCATTTGTTGCTTTTAGGTTTATATCCCACATGTAAGTAATATCGTGCGATTTTCAACTTTTTCTGATTGGCTTATTTTGCTCAGTATGATTATTTCAAGGTCTATTCATGTTGTTTCAAATGGTAGTATTTCATCTCTTTGCCATGTTCTATTAGAAGTAAATCACAGATTCCACCCATACTCCAGAGGACAAAATTTCACAAAAGCCTGGACACCAAGTGACAGGAATTGTTGATCACCGTAGGGTCCGTCTGCAACATAGACTATCTGAGAAGGATAGAGTTAAAAAACATTCTTTTTTTCTGTGGTTATAGCTCAACTGAACTTACATAGTTAGATGCTGAAATACCACAATTAGTCTATCAATATCAAATTATTCTAATTCATGCATTAAAAAGCAGGCCTTTAGTTCAAGATGTGTAGTTCAGCTTGACTGTCTGTTTCTTTTCCTTCCCTAAATCTTATTAAAAATATGAATTGAGGAAAGGGAAAGGGAGGAGTCTTTAGTAGAAAAGAGAGCTCAACAAATATCTAGAAGAGAACTGAGAATGAAAACCTTTTGATGGATGATACAGATCTTAAAGTGGAGGCTCAGAATATAAAGAAAGGTATGGACAGGGACAACAGGACTCCAAAATGTTTCTAAGCTGTGAGCAGACAGATCAGAGACCACAAGGAGAAAGTGGTTCCTCCAACAGCAGCAGGACTGCTGTCAATGAAAGTCTGTTGATGGAGAGGTATTATTAGCTCATACCACTCTTCTCTATCCCTGCTGCCTGAACAGCGTGCACTGCAGTTTAATTTGATCATATTAATTATTTTTTTATATTTTGTTATTTTTTAATAAAATATGAACTAAGTAAAAATGCAAGTTAAATAAAAGTGCAGAGAATCTGTCAGCCTCTAATAATATATCCATTGTGTCTTGTTTAAAGAAATTGAGTTATAATCTGATTCTCTAAAGACACTATATTTTAATTGTTAATTTTGCTAACAGTTAATTGTGAAAAGAGGAATATCTTTGTTTACTAAATCTTATTTTGAGTGGCAATTTCCAAACAACAACTTTATGTTAGCTATAAAAGTAATACCTATTCCTTAGTAAAAATTTATAATGTAGGAAAAAATACAAAAACAAATTAGTTTGTCATAAATTCTACATTTAAAAAATTAACATGGTATTGATTAACTTTAGAATTATTTACTCATTAGTCCTCATATATTTTGAGTTCATAGTGCAAATACCATTACATTATTTTTCATTTATGATATTATTTTTGTATAACTGAATATTATTGTTTATAGTTATTTTATAGTCCGTGTTTGAATGACCATAACTTATTTAAGCTTTTTTCTATTACTTCACATTTAGAGTTAGTACCAATTTTACCTTTTCCAAATGAAACTGTTATAAGAATCGTTATATATTAATGTGTTTGATTGTTTGTGCAGAATCTTAAAATGGGTCCTAGAATGCAAATAGCTGTTTAAAGTTCTTGCTCAATATTTCTAAGTTATTTTCCAGAAATAGTAAGTGATTTCCTTGTTTCCACAAAATACAAGATTTGTCTTCTCAATGCCTCTCCACCAATATTAGAGATTATCATTTTTAAAATAGAATCTCAATTGGTTAAGTGAACAATTGTGTACACTGCAATAATTGGATTTTTAAAGATTATCGATGAGATTAAACTTTAGAAACTCAGATTAAGCATGGCTGCAATTATCAGGAGAAGTTATTCTCAGGCCATCTGGATTCAACCTCTCCTTCCAGACCTTTTTCGTAAGGACTACATTTCCTGGTGCACCGTATCACTCCAGTCATTCCAGATTCTCCTACCTCTTACACGTGTGTGTGCCTGTGTGTGTGTGTATGTGTGTGGGGTCCCCATTTAGAAAGGAAAGAATAGTTTGCACACTGTACACCAGTCCTACGAATTTGATCTGGTCCCAGAAGCATATGGGTGTTAAGTCCTAAATTTATATTTCAATCCAATTCTATTAAGCTTTGTAGTGACTGGTATTTCTTCCTGGATTCTAGCGTACTGCTAGTTTCTTGTGAATTTACATTGTTTCTCCATTTTTATAAAGATAAGTTTTGAGGCTAGAGATGGCATCTTTACTTCTGGTTAGATAACAAAGAAAATGACATTTTCTTTTTTAGTCTATAGGAAGCCTATGCTGATTATCCTATTTATATTTGGAGTTCCCCATCCTACCCACATACTGTTTTTTCCCCCCAGCAATTATTACCTTCTAAAAGACCACATAATATATTTATTTATTGTGTTTTCCAGTTACCATTCAGTAAATAATACCAGAATATAAATTGTACAAGGGCAAAAATTGTTTTTGTTTGTTTTGGGTTGTTGGTGGATATAAGACACTAGAACTGTACCCACATGATAAATGATCAATATTTATGGAACACATGTATGAATTTAAACACTGGAAAATAATTCATAACTACTTCATAGTTCCCGCAAATTCGAGGGCAACATGTCGAGTATACTGCCTTCTTAGTAATCATGAGTACTGAAAAAATTTTTGTTGAATAAAGAAATGAATCTGTGAATGAAAGAATAATTTTTAGAAATATCTCTAATTTGTACTTGATGATAATGCTCATTACTCAGATATTTAGTATAATTATCCAAGATTAGTTGGTGTCAGTTACCCAATTTCAAGTACAAGTTAACTAGAAATAACAAACTGTCTTTATTGGGTATACAGTTCCAACTGAATGAAATGAAAAAATGCCTTCAATTGTGAAAAACATAGTATAAAAAAATTTAAACATACTTTTTTATGAAAAATTCTTACTTATATTTTTCATTTAATAATATTTTATTGAAAATGCATACCTCTTATAGACTTAGTTAAAATATTAACTGAGTTAATATTATATGAATATTATAAATTAGCCATATAAATTTCCAAAGTGAAATAGGAAAATGATGTCTCTGGGAGGAGGGTGGAGGGGCCTCTGTGTTATGGCCATGTGGCTCCAAAAAAAAAAAAAAAATCAATTTGCAGGTGTTTCTACAGAACTTCAAAAATCCATTTTCAGAGCTGATCAACTAGTCATTACCATTTTAATAGTTCTGTTTCCAGTTTTGACTTTCTCAAGTCAACATTCTGCAGATTTGGTACCCCAGGATGTGCAAGTCTTATACGAGTCTGGATATGATGTGAAAAAGAATTCCACTGTTGAGAAGCAAAGGCCTGTCAGAACAAATCAACATTTTTTTCCCCTCTTTCTGTATAATATAACTTAAGAACAGGGAGGGAAAAAAAGCGATTTTTTCTTCATGAAAAAAAAATATATTACTCCAAATGCTTTAGCGATGTCTGGATCTCCAGCAACATTTAGCTGATTCTCTACTACTACCACTTACTTTTCTTGATCAAGGTTGAATTTCTTAATATCCTCTGTCTAGCCAGAGTGATATTAACTGAAAATTTAGTAGAGATGAGAGAGAAGATTCCTTCTATCTGATGCTTATAAATAGTGAACAATTCATATCTTCAGGATAAAGACACATTTACCTGTGCATTTATGTCATCCTTAGGAATTTTTGTCAATCCTTCTAGTAAATTTAGGACCCTAGGGGACTTGAGAAAACTATGTAAATGTCAGTATTTATCTGAGGAAACTCTCTCTCCCTTAAGACAAACTTTTTTCCTTGGTGGAAGACCCCTCATGTGTATGCACATGTGTGTGTATGTGTGTGGTTTTGTGTGCCTAATGGTATATGAATCTAACAAATCTGTGATATAGCAAAAAGAAAATGCAGTTTGTATTTAGTTTGACTATACAAAATGAGGCACAAGGCAGACAGTAACTTAGATAACCTTAGAAACACAGATAACAGGTCCCTTAGATGAGTCTAGGGGAAGCATCTCTCTTTTTGTAATTTATTCTAATAAGTTGGAAAAAATAAAACCTTAAATGTTTATTTTAACTGAGTACTTAGTGTAATCATAGCAAACTATGGCCTTAAGAAAAGCTGCCGAGAAAGTAGGACATCAGTGACACATCTTTCTCATTATGGGTTATTTCTTCTTAAATGTGTTATTTGTGAAAAGTGAGAAATTTTCTACTTTTTGCATAGAGTGTGTTTACTTTTTTTTTTTTTTTTTTTTAAAAAAAGAGAGCACTCAGAGTCCTAACAAAAGAGCCTGCATTAGCACTCACATTTCCTCCCAGGGGTGTTCAGTGGCATTTCAGAGCCGATACCCTGCCACTGTGCTCAATGGGGAGCACTTCAATATTGCTTTCTCTCCCTTAGTAATACTAAGCAACCACATGTTGTGCAAAGCTGCCTAAAAACATTACACATGAAGAAAAACTTAAGACCCTTTCCAGACTTTTCTTATCTATGAATGTATTAAAAACAAATATTTTGGCAAATATCTCTACTTTAAAATTGAAATGAAAGAACCTCTTCTATTCTTGATTTTGGAGACATTTTGTTAAATCGTTTTAAAATGACATTTTCTGCTACATTTTTCCAAAATAAACACAAATGATTATAGATGTATTTAAATATATATGTTAAGTATGTTAATAATATTTGGCAAATCTGGATTCTCTCAAAATATACAGATGTAAGTTGAAATGGCATTAAAAAATTAAACAACCTTACTACATAAAGAAATTGCCAGTGTTCTTTCAAGTTGGTAAATCCAGGTTAACTTCATTTATAATTACTCATAGGTTAAAGAAAGCATTTCCTTTTAAAAGCGTTAGTGAAATCTTGCAAAATGAAATAATATTTTCAGGATCATTTTGTATCATGCTTCTCTGGAACAAAGGCACATTTCTTTTTAAAAGGATTGACTTTGGTTTTCTTGTAAAACTTTAGCTTATCTTGACATTTTGGATTGAATACAAGCGTTTTAAAAGGTAATTGCTTCTTGCAGTGTTATTTTTGGAAGAAATATAGAAATATGTAACCACAATTCTTACATTAATTGCAGTATGTAGTAAGATAATTATTTATTGTAAATGTTACAAATCTGAAGAGACACGTACTGAAGGCTGCACAAATGCTATTGAAGCCTGTTTCAACACTTAAAATTATATCTTAAAATTGATAATTTTATAATTAATTACAATCTTATCTTGCCCTAAAGACTTCTGCATTATTAGAGAGAAGATACATAAAACTACGTTTTTAAACACTGTGTAATTCCATTTCTTATTTTCTTACATAAGTAATGATATAACTGGAGAGGACTGTAATTTTTGCTCCACTATGACTTTTGATGAAATTATTTAATTTTGGTCTGATCTTACTAATTCTCCTCTTGCAGATAAATCAACATTTTGCATCTGACATTTTTATGATTAAGTATTTCCACTTATATTTTATTTTAAATTAGTTATTGGACATAAAATTAAAGAATAAAATACTGTGAACTGTGATTCTATATTGAAGTACAGTATAATGAAGTCTATTAGACAGAAATGAGCTATACCTACATCATATCAATAAGCAGCACCTTTGGGATGATGTATTTTCAATACAATTGGAAATATACATAATTTTGTTATGTTAAAAAGAATGATAATTAGGTGCGAGTATTCAAGTCAGATCAATTTTTTTTCAATAGTTTCAACTGCTCAGTGATTAACTTAATACGCTATTCAGATAATTGTGAAAAACCTAATATAGATTACTTTATCAAACCTCAGGAGTCAGCCAATATCATTTTAAAATTATAGTAAAGCATTATCAAATAGTCTCAAAATCATTTAAAGCCCTAAAGAGAAATTTATTCAGGAATGTTCTCTACACATTTATGTTTTTTTCTGTTGATGTTAAACTTGGTTTTATAGGTGTACACCATGAGAGATTTAAGTGGCATGTTTATGAAATCATTGCCTATGAAATATTGTGCACAATGGCAGCATATTTAATAACTTATAAGTTCAAATCTCTTATATATAATTCTGACATGCAGGAAGGTTTTCTCTCCTCTGCTTCACTGTATTTTGGGGGAAACAAACAAAAAAAGTGTCTTCATTCCGTCCTTTCCTAATTGTGCTGGAAGCAGATGTTAATATTTTATATACAATTTTTGTTAACCAATAATTGGCAATGAAGACAAAATAATTTACTGTTTCAAGATTCCTCAGTGTTAACTAATTAAACCAGCAGCAGGCCTGGAGCACAGGACAATGGCAAACTTTCAGATGAATTAATTTTATGGAAGACCAGCTGAGTAATTGGACTCCAATTACAGGCAGTTTAGCTCTATCATCACCTTCATATATAATTAAATTCAATTGGTTGATACAGCTTCTATTTTTATGAGGCCACTTACCAGCTTTTTGAACCCCACTGTGACTTTGGATGCAGGCCAATCAATTATTAGTCATTTCTCTTTCAGATGGAAATGCTTTCGATTAGTCATATCTTCCATAATGCTCACATTTAAAATATCTCTCTTTTAGTAAGTTGTGATATATTTGAATCTCTATTTTTGATTATACATAGAAAGGATATTCATTGATGTTGAAATATAATAAGATAAACACTGATGATAGGGCACGGCTACATGCCTCTGAAGCCTCACTGAGATGATATCCTACATCATCTCATTTGCAGATGAATTTTGTACTTTTGGAAAACAGCAGGATGAATTTTAACTTCTTTTATTTTCGAAAACTCACCCAGAAGTAGCTTGATATTCTAAACTCTCAAAAGAGGCAGTTTCTATGTTTTAGAAAATATATAACGATGTTATAACAAAACTGTTTATTTAAATATTTCTATAAAAAATTCCACATATGTATTGTAATAGATGGATTGATCATGAGGTTTTAATCAGAATATGCATATATTTCTATTGTTTGTGGTTACAAATATATACTTAGTTAAAAGAATATTTTAGCACAATAAATTTCGAAGACATATCTATTGGCATTTATTAATGGTTCCAAAAGTTTAGAATTGCTTTATTTGTCTAAAACTCAATTTTTGATAAAAAGAAAAGATTTTTAAAAAAATAGAAATTTGAGGGGATGAATATTTTGTTCAATATAATATGTGAAAAGGATTTAATTTAGTAAACAAATCAAAAAATTGAATTATTTATATGGTCTTTTTATCAATCACAATTAAATACAAATTACTACATGGGTAATGCAGTTTGACTATACTATGAATAGTATATTTGTCCTTAATGGTGATTTTTAAACATAGTAATATATTATCAGTGGTAAATAACATTTAGCAGTTATAAGGTGTTACCAGTTATAACCTTTAAAAATTCGCTTAGGTGAAAAAATTACTTCCATTCCCATCTAAGCCAAAAGAAGGCTGACACTTCACAAGAAATTGGAAAAGTAATGGAATGGTCTGAGATCAATAAAAATAAAAGTTTTATTTCAATGAAACAATATAGATAATCAAACTAGATACACTTTATTCTGTTGTCTGTGGCTTTAGTTTGAAATATTTTGAATAGTACTTGATGTCTCTGTTTCTACCCTTTTTCTGACTTCAGTTTTCTGAGAAAATTCTGGTTTAGAATTCAGCAAATTATTAGCAAGGTAGTGAAATTTCTCAAAGACACATAAAGTCCAAACGATAGGATAATAATTAATATTAATCTCAAGGATAGTGAAAACTATGAATTGTAAAAATAATTTTCAGGGAAGTTACTACAATAAAATTATAAAGATTAAATTTAATTATAAAGATAATTTAAATCATATACATAAAGAATAATTACATAACTGTGTATATATGACTATATATAAAGAAAAATACTAGGTATGTACTTAATAAAAATAATATTAAAATGGAAAAAAATCAAATTTAATCTAATGATGCACATATCATGAAAAGCATATTTTAGAAAGGAGATGAGTTTAATATTGACTATTACTCCAAATTTAGTTTCACATTTATAAATGATAGTACATATTTATTAAATATTAAACATATTTAGCAAAGTATACTGGGCTATTTTTTTAACTATACTTTTCCATCTGCAAGTAAATGAAAAAAGTCATTTGATATAGATATAATTAAAAGATGTCCTCATCATTATTATTTGCTACAAAATGTCAGTTTCCTACAAAGCTCATTTTTTATTTAATTTCGTCTCTTTCAAAAAAATAGAAAATATTACCTAAATATATTTGTAATTCAGTGCCAACAGTTACAGTGGACCGTGGCTGATTATAACAGTCTGTGGTAAAAACTTGTTTTGCTTTCTAAAGAAACACTATTGTACTATGGTACCTTACTCAATCCCTCTCAACTTAAAGACAATCTCGTTGAACTTTAAAGAACTAAATGGAGAATTAGATTCCCTTTATAAACTCCCAATTATTTAAAAAGCTTCTTGGACAGAAGTTATACATTACACATTATATAGAAGTTACACATATCCTAAGTCTTTAATAATGTCAAACTTCAGTACCTGTCATGCAACCCCAAGCTGAAATAACAGGATTGAGGCAGTCACCAAATGCTTTACGGTCCCATATCGGAGTTGTATCTTACACAACTATTCAATTTTGTATTAAGGGGAAACAATTCAGTTACTCACTTTATACATATAGAACCTGTCTGAGTTAATTATTGGAATAAAAACGTAAACTTCACAACACTCTACTTCTTCCTGTATTTCGAAAGTATTGTTAAGAAAGCTCAGAGACAAAATACACAGATCAGGGAGCCTTTGCCTTTTTAAAACACATTAACTGGTGACCACAAATATGTAGACTGATGCTTTATTTAGAATATCATTTCTAAAATTTGGAACATTGATAACAAGGGGAATAGTTAACCATCCCCCAGTTTGAACAATAATCTTAATTTAACTTTTATTTTCTGAATTATATTATAATGTTTTGTTGCATTTCGTTGCACGTTTTAGAGCTAAACACAACATTATAATTGATCTAGTTAAATCCAATTATTTTGCACATAAGAAAATTAAATGTTAAGAGGTAGAGCACACATCAATACTTGATGAGAAAATAGTCTCGTATTCAGAGTTTTACAGAGTTGTGTTAATTCCAGTGTATTTTGTATAACTCCAAATTTCATTAATATTTTCTGCTTTTTGTTCATACTTAACTATCATGTACAATACAAATATATCTAGTAAAATATTAATGTATTATGGCAAAGACTTGTATAGAAATAAAAAAAATAACTGGTAAACTTCATTTTACAGATATTCTTAAGTAATCCTTAAGTATGTCTTTTGTATGGTGGACATAAAATAGTAAAAATGGCAAATGATGTTTTTATGTAGTCAGTAACACTTTAAATTTTTCTAAAATATGTAATCTATTTCCAGTGTAATATTTGATTATTTTTCTATGACAAAGAAAAAAAAAGATGACTAGGGAAACATCTAATTAAATCTAAACAAAACTAAGAGCAATATTTTTTATTATGTAAGTCAGAAAACACAAATGATTAACAATTCAAGTATTCATTTACTGTTATTTAATCACTGCAGGTTTATTTTTACTTTAGGAGCCATCTTAAGTCTCCAGTCCTATATTATGCAAAAGGAGCTTTGATCATAGAGAAGAATTAACCTTTGCTTTCCCTGAGAACAGAATAAGCTTTCGGGTATCACCTAAATAAGGAAAGAGTGTAATAAGATGTCTGTCTGTCTTTCCTCCGTCTTTCAAAAAAGTATAACTGAGATATTCAGCGTCTGCCTCCACAAACATTCTTTTTTGCCTACAAGACAACAAAAGCTTGTGTATGCCCATGGTGTCAGCTTAACAAAGTGCATTGAGAGTGCTGGCGTCCTGGGCAGAGAAGCACATCAATAACCCAGTGGGAAGTGGCACCGACAGAAGGTAAACACGGGTCAGTCAGGGAAAGCCTGGTGGGTGGTGGGGCACAGATCTTCAGACACAATAAAGAGAATGACATCAGAGGGATTCATCCTTCTTTTTAACCTGAATTCTCAGTTATTAACTAAGGCATAACATCATATAGGCACAACAAAGGAAGGCTCAGCCACTTTCAGCTGCCTCGCAGATGGCATCTAAACGGCAAACTCTGGGTTCCTGTGAGAATTTGACGGTGGCCATTGTATTATAAGACTTATTCAGCTTGGGGGGAAAGGGATACATAAATGCCCAGTTTAAATAAATATTATTCAGTCATGTGTACCACCAAGGCTTGCCTAGTTCTCTATCATTTTTCATTAAGTACATGGGAACTCCATGAGAGATTTTCAAAATTCTGGGCATAATTTTTCTGTCAAGAGTTGGCAAAAGAAAATAATACTACATAGTCATTATATATAAATGAAGACTTTTTTTTTTTTTAACAACAGAGCAGGAAATCATTAGATTACTTCCACTGAGTTTAATGAGACTTTATTGAAAGATAGTTCCTTTGATATTCATATTGTCAAGGAAATATACCTTTAGTATTTTTCTGTGCTAACTAAAATCAAGGGAAATCATTACTGGGAAATGGTAATTCAATAGATTGAATGAAATTCCATGACATCAACAAAATGTGTGGGCATCATAAATGAAATCATTTCTGTGAGAATTCCAGGGTTTTGTTTTTTTGTTTGTTTGTTTTTGTTTTTTAGATTTTACTTAGCCAGTAGAAGCAGCATATTTCTTTGGATTTCTGTGTTATAATAAACAGAAAGTATAGGGGATGCCATTATCCATAAAACACTGCTGCATCAGATGAACTGAAAGACTCATTCTGAGGACTAATTCAGATGTTTAAAGCACATAAAGATTTACTTTAAAGTGTTTATTTTGTTTTATCTTGAAAAAAATATTTATAGAAAATGTTTATAAATGGAAACAGTCAAGTGGAATTTTTCCACCAGTTATAAAATTGCATATTCCAGTCTCCCACTCAAATACATTTACATCTGCGAAATCTACAAATTTAACCTATTCAATTTTTTCCAATGCAATTCACTTAATAGGCAAGTAATAATCAAAATGATTTCCCCAAACAACCAATAAATAATTTTTTGAATACAAAATGTTTAGCCACTTTCTTTTTAAACATTGAAATAAATATTACTTTAGTTCTTATTGCATTTTCGAACTTAGTAAAATATTAAAATAACACTATGTTTTAGGCAGTACTGCCGTTATTTTATAGAACAATCTTGTCCCATCAGGTTTCTACTGAGGCAAATGTATAACCATATCCCATGTTATACTCAAATGCATGTAATAATAAAAAGCTTAATAACTTTGTTCTGCCTTATTAATCTGTACAGGATATTTGAAAAATAGAATTTTGAAAAAAGAAATACATTCACAGTAGATTAAGAAATAGTGAGCAGTCATCGTTGTTAAATTTAGCTAATAAAATGAACCTATGTGATGGAAATTTATGAATATGTTCAGAGGTATAGCAACATGAATATGTATTAAAATTTGCTACCAATTCAATTACTCTTTTCCACCTCATCGGTTATATAAAAGCTTAACTAAACAAATTAATATTGAGTAGTTCCCGAAGGCCAAGGACCTTAGCTTTGTTGTAATGAAGAGGAAATGAATTCCAGATATGTGTGTCCTTTGGGGAAAATGGCAGAAGTTCAACTCTGAGATTCCCAGGCAGGCATGCCCTATTGATCACTTTTCGCCAATGATGTATATCATGAAAGTAAGTAATCTTTGAAGTAACTAGAGATTTAACTATTATATAGAACAAAGTCAGTATCTTTGGATTCTTTGGATTCTACTGTTAACCAAATATTAGGTTCAACTATGCTATACATATGCAGTCAGCTCATTAAGTAGAAGAAAGGCAATTGTCTCAAAGTTTTAGTTGGTGTACACACACACACACACACACACACACACATATACAGAGAGAGAGAGAGAGAGAGAGAGAGAGAGAGAGAGAGAAACTGTTTTTGTTTTTCAGTTATAATTTATGGGATATTGAAAAGCCTAAATGTTATCATGCAGAAATTGTTCAAAGCAGAAGGAACTTCAAGGTAATAAAAAGAATGATAAAGTATCACTCTCTATTTTTACCATTGCCTTATTTAAAGGTTTTAAAAACTAAAATGGTGCAATTAATTCACCTCTGTACTCCTCTCATAAAGTCATTTCATAATGCAACTGAAAAAAATTGTCTGTCTACAATTTTAAGAAATCCAATTAGTGTAAGGATTTATTTTGAAAAACTGAAATCTATTACTTTTATTATTTCATTTATGTGTTCATTGAATATGTATGTGAGTGAATATTTGCCAAAAATTGCTCTGGCATTAGGAATGCAACATCGAACAAAATAAGAAATATCTCATTCATGAAGAGACATTTGATATCTGAGTAGTCCTCAATTTCTTAACAGATTATTTTCGCAGTGAAAAATAATTTTTAAATTTTTTTATCCAGTATATTTAATGTGCTCAGCTAGCATGTTTTGCTGGGTATTTATCTGCCATATTGGCTTAAATGAAACACTCTGTATAATATCTACATTTCATTTGAGAAACAAAATGGTTAGTATCCAATTCTATATAGACAGATAATCTCATAATTATCACTAATGAAAGTTGAGAAATATTTTCCTCTAAATAGAACCAGACTCAGAAATAGTATGAAATCAACAAAACAAAATCTTCCCTTTAAAAATTTGTCAGCATTTTGAGTAAATTATCTTAATTCTAGCACATGATTTTCTTATCTAGTTATTATCATTATTATTTTTTTTTGTATGGACAGTGTAGTCTCTCTTCATCGAAACCTGTGTAAAATTAACTGTTTTCATAAAAGAATTTGGTGCTTCCATTCACAAGAAGTTGTACTTTATCAACTTACATAACTTGAAACTACATTTCTCAAAATGCTCTTCCCTGTGATAGAGCCACAGCTTTATCACTATACTCAGACATTGCGTCAAGCTCTGCCACTGTTGCAGCTCATTACTTGTCCTGGCCTGTGGAGTCTGGTAGTGTGGGGCAGTAGCCAGGCCTGCACCAGTTCTGGCTCCCATCTCAACTCCTTTGTGTTGGTTAATTTTATATGTCAGCTTGACTGGGCTAAGGATGCCCAGAGAACTGGTAAAACTTTATTTCTGGGCATATCTGTGAGAGTTTTTCTGGAAGAGATTAGCATTCGAATTTATAGACTAAGTAAAGAAGGTCACCTTCACCAATGCCTATAGGCATCATCTAACCCATTCAGGGTTTGAATAGAACAAAAAGGCAAAGGATGAACAAATTTGGCCTTCTTTCTTGAGCTAAGAAATCCATCTTCTCCATCACTTAAACATCAGGTACTCCTGGTTCTCGGGCCTTTAGACTCCTGTGAAACTCACTTACAGCGTTGGCTCCTCCATTCTTGAGCCTTTGAACTTGGACTGAGACTTTCCTGGCTCTCCTGGTCCACAAGCCTTTGCACTTAGAGTGAATCGTACTACCAGCTTTCCTGGCTCTTCAGCTTGCTGACAGCAATTGCTGATATTCTCAGCCTCCATAATTACATGAGTCAATGCCTACAGTATTTCTCTGGAGAACCCTACCATCCTCTTTCCATTACCCAAATTCTGGAATAAGTTTGTGTCTGCAGCATCATCTGCAGGACACCAGCTTATTCTGCAAGTCACTGGTATCTTCAGGACTATAGGTAGTGAGAGACAAATATAGGCTCCAGTTTTTCCTATAAATTCAAGCTTTCCCTTTATCTTTTCCACTTCCTTAACATTGTGCCTTCCTGATCCTGGTCCTGTTCACTTCAAGTCAAATACGGGTTGCGAAAGCAACAACCTTTTGTAGACTGTTTAATCAGCTGCCACAATAGATAATGGCTATCATTATAATGTGTTTTTTATTCTATTTCACTCATAGTGGTTTTACTTTGCTGATCAAACTCTAATACAATGACATGAGAGCAGCCCCAGGCTACCAGGATTTGAATTCTAGCAATTCTGCTTAGCAGCTGTGTGGCATTTGGAAAAATTACTTGACCTCTCTGGGCCTCAAGTTTCTTTAGCTGGAGAACATTGATAAAAATAATACTTGCTTTGTACCATGTCTGTGATGATTACATATGTTATTACATGTAAAAACTTTGACCAGTGCCTATTTATAGAAAGATCTCAATATATGATGATAGTAGCATTACAAGTAACATTAGTATTAATCATGTCACCGTCGGGGTTATCTAAAATCCATCATGCCCCAGTAGCACTTGAGGGGTACCTCCGTTCTTTTTGCCTACACAGTAAAGAATTACAGATTAGCAAAATTTAGAAAAAGTAAAATTTATTAAAGAACACTTCAAAGAAGAAGAGGGTCATGCCCGAAAGAGCTGTATACACGTGCAACAAAAGGCATGATTAAAGTATCCTCCAAGGGAAGAACAGATTACAGCAAAGTGAGCTGTACCCTTGTGGGGGTGGGAAGATCTGTATGATATTTGGGCCACGATGGGAGGTTACAAGGGTGCTCCTAGATGATTAGCACTTAAAGTCATTTTGATTGACATTTGGCTATTACATAACTCTGCGCCTACTGCGCATGCAGTTCCAGAATTCAGTCTGTTATAATTAATTAGATGCATGAACTGCCATGCATAGGCATGATATTATAATGATAGCATAATGAGGCTGAGGTCAAATGGTCGGTGTAGGATTGATTGTGCATGTGCAACTATTGTTTTATAACCCTTCATTCCTTTGTTCCTCAGGGTGCAGGGGTTATCTACAACTATAAAATTGATGGTTCAGGAAGGTCTTTGGGTGGGACCTTTATTTCTGTGTTCCTCTGTTGCTGACATTACATAAATACCTAACGGTCATAGTAGTATACTAAAGGGGGTAGTATACTTGTCTGTATTTTATCTGAATTTTAGTAGGCAAAGACACTTTAACCTAAAAATTGAAAATGAAGAGCCATAAAGTATTAATATCTATTTGAGGAGGAAACAACTCAATAGCAATATTTATATGCTGTAACTAAGTATGAGTGTTTCCCAAAATATGACATCTTTTCTTCTTTTTTTTAGAGGTTGTGATATTTGAATTATATATATATAAATAAAATATAATTTCAAAAATGTATATAAATGTTTATTTCCCCTCTATATTATCTTGTATTGGAAAAGGTGATAAAAATTCAGTTATTTTCAGAAAGAACTTCAAAAACAAATGGTTACCAAAATCAGCATTATCTACTAAAGACATCTGTACTTTTAGCACACATTAACAAGGAGCTATTAAATAATAAAAAATATTAAAAAGCAATGCTTATAAATAAAATACATTAGAACTTTAACTTATGACTATAACTAAGTTGTAGATTTTAATTCAATGTTTCTTATAATAATACTCTGCTAATGAAGGTTGAATTGGAAATTATTATTATAGAAGGCATTTGGAATATTGAAAACAAACAATATATTAGAATGCTGGACTCTAAATCAGGGAATTGAGTTTCATTCATTCATTCATTCAATGGTTGTTTCTAAAAGTCTGCTCTGTGTGATCCCTGTTTTTTCGCTGGCTAAACTTGAGTCCCTAAAACAACCTCACTCATCCTCTCTGGACCTCAGTTTCTTGATTTTAGTGATCGAATTAAAGAATTCACTGTGTTCCCTTCCTTCCCTAAAATCATATGATTCTATACAATCCTAAAGAGGTATACACAATATTAAATTTCATATGAAGCAGACTCTTATAGTAAAGTCTGAGGGCAAATATTTTATACATAAGTTTGAATTGATAAACATAACATATTAACCTCAAATTATATTTCAAAATAAAACTTTAGTATTGGAAACCAAAATTAATTTTAGACTGTAATAAAAAATAATGTATTTATTTAAACAAAAAGAGCCGAAGCCCTGGACACACAGATTTAGGTAGTAACCGAAATTGTTTGTGTTTCATCAAGACAAAGGGGAAGCTACATTTTATAGAAAAAGTTCCAGCCCAGGTTCTCAATTAAGTCCCTTTTATGTAAATGAGGTATTCAATTGTGCAGTTCTAATTAGATGGGACAGGTCTCAGTCCATTGGTAAAAAGACAAAACCAGGTTTCCCTGTGGTGGTTGACTTAGAGGCATAAACAAGTGGGTCATAGTGCTGGAAGCCTAGAGTTCAGTCCAAGGTTGTTCCCAGTGTACACAGTATGTGAAAAGCCCTTGTCAGCAAATGGTAGCTCTTATTATTCATAAAATATAAGCCTTCAGTTGGCCATGGGGAATCCATCTTAGTAAATAAATTCCTTCTCAAGATTCATATCAAATGAATCTCAGGGTCCAAAGTATGCACCAAATTTCTTCAAGAAAAAGAAGGAAGAGATATTCTAGGCTATGTATATTCACTAAAAACTTGACAAATTCTTAGAGCTCATCAGGTTATAAAAGTAATAGCAAGAAAAAACAGCTCCCCACTATTCTGTTTTACCAATACAGTCCTCACTTAACGTTGTTGATAGGTTCCTGCAAACTGTGACTTTAAGGTAAATAATATATAACAAAACCAATTTTACCCTAAGCTAATTGATATAAACAAGAATTAAGTTCCAGTGATATATTTCTGGTTACAACGACATCGCCAAACTTCTAAATGAAGACCCACAACACTCTAATATTAAACATTTGAATAAATGTAAGCTATACATACATTTAACAAAGTAAATAAAAGTAAGTATTTTCCAACCTTGATTTTCAAAGCTGATTCAAGTTCCGGGTTCTCAGTGGCCAAAGCCTCTCCCCCAGCAGTTCAGGTAGAAGGCAGGAACCCACCCTGGATAAGACACTCTTCCATTGCAAGGGGCACTCACACATACCACATTCACTCAGATTGAGACAATGTAGACACATCAATTTACCAAATGTGTACATCTCTGAAATGTGGGAGAGAACTGGAGCAGCCAGAGAAAACCCACACAGACATAGGAAGAACATAAAACTACTCAGACAGTAGCCCCAGATGGAATCAATTTTTTTCCTAATCAACGTTATAGCAAAATAACTTCAAATGAAAGTCTTATTTGAGGATGTGTTGTATAATGTACTTTCCTCGTTCTCTTGGTTACAATGTAAAATGCTGTTATATTTGGCAGATTCATAAAAAGAGGACTAAACCATGTGGATTAAGAAGTGCTATCCTACTTCAGTATTTCACTGATATGAATTACCATGTGTTTTAGCAATGAGGTACTTCAAGAATGCAGAAAGCGATTGAGTCAGGGTGGGTTCTCTTTATTTTTTTAATGTTTGTTTAAATATATGGAGGGGTCAGTATGTATTGGGCCACTCTTGGAACAAAAATTAAAATTCTTTCTTATGTATCATAAGGCATTGGAAAGCAAGTTATTTTCTTTGTCAAATAATGAAGGCTTGGTATTTCTACTCTGTACATCTTAAAGACACATCTAGTTTGTTTAGGGATCTTTTTACATTAATCTCTGAACTTCAGTTAATTAAACAGTCTAAACAGAGTTTGACTTTATCCAGGGAAAGAACTTGTTTTATCAATTGTCAGATTTTATAAGATATTTAACCCAAGTGTTCTAGCATTTATCATTTTATTTAGGAAACCAGCATTGAATGATGAGACAACCATGGATGGCTAGCTGGAAATGAATAAGATTTTTAATTACTTTTAAATAATGACAACTTTAATCTGAAATATTTAATTCCCAACTATAAATAGGGAAAAAACGTTAACCATTGTAACGTTTTAACGATAACCGATATACAAGCTTTAAAAATAACATTTGGTGCATAAGAATCACTGGTGAGAATTTAAGTTTTGTATGGCAGGGTAAGAATATAGCTAAAGCATTAACTAAAAACTTTCCTTTTCTAATAATTTCTTTTATGCCACTGAGATCATTTAAGTGAAAACCACTGTCAAACTGAACACATTCTAAGATGATGAAACAAAGAGTCAGCGTTTTGTGGCTTATAATATAGGTAGATATTTTCCACGGAAAATAGAGTTACACTTAAAAAACTCGAACAACATTTAGATATTATCATTATTATAAAAAAAATTAAAAACACTAAAAGAACACATAAACCTATATTAGAATTTATATTTCTTAATAATTAATCTCAAAGAAATGACTACAGTTGCTCTTATCTACAAATAAGATCATTTTTATACAAAAGGAAGTAAAATGGACTACAGAACAGTGTTATCAGATATCCCAACAATTCACTGACACATATTTGAAAACAGAATGTGTTATTCTTTTTATATAAGGAATACTATTGCTATGTTATGCTTTTTTATAGTTTAGTTTATTAGAGATTTATCCAAATTAGAATTATTTATTTTATTTTTGTACATGGATAGTTCCATTTGTTAGTAGGCATATCAAATACAATTGAATTTCATATCTCTCTTGCTCTTCTACATTATAATAATCTTAGATTGTCTCTTTCTACAATTCTACAAAGTTTTGCCTTGGTAATAATCCTTTCTAATGAAGTATATAAGAGTAACTAAGTCAAGGTTGGCCTGTCCTCACTAACTGCCTTATTATGCAGGTGAAGTTTTTGAAACCCATCACCACATGTCTCCTTTTCAGTCTCCAGAGATGTTCAAATCTCCTGATGAGAACTAACATCAAGTAACTCATGGGACCCATTTATCTTTTCTACTTCTACTGACTCTCCTGCATGTATACTATCAAAAATTAACAGCCCTGAATCCCTGCCAGAGTTTTTGCTAAGAGTCAGAAAAATGCTAAATGGATTCAGTTCACTGTGATTATTAAAATGTAATCCTCTCACATAGTTTATTTATATTTTAACTGTTTTTTAAAATATTGTCTTAACCACAAATAATGAAAATAGTTTTCATAGTCCTCATTTATTCTGTCTCCTGACAGGAATTGTGCATCACTATTTCACATGATTTTCACAACCCCTTAGGGAAGGAATTATTCAAGCTATTTTACAGATAGATGAGATGAAGTCAAGTAACTTGATTGAGGTCATAAAAATAGTAAAACTGGATTTGAGGATTTGAACCTGGCTTTTTCAAATTCAAAAGTGTTATGTATTTAATCAGTATTAAACTTTTTTTTTTTTGGCATGTGAATGACTTTATTCTGATCACTATAGTAGATAATGAGAATTTTTTTAAAAGTGGTATTTTATTTTTTAAAAATATTTGTAGTTTATCCCTTATGCAAAATCAGTAATGAACAAGTTATGTGTTATTTCAGGTTGAGACTTAACCAAAAATAAAATTGTGTATCAGATTTTCTTGTTTGTTTTAATAGAAAAATGATTCATTTCTATCAAACTGAAGAGTGAGAATCATTCTTTAGGCAGAGTGCTTACCAAAATAAATAATACAATTAACAGTTAACATGTGGAAATTGAACTACAGGTTTAGATACTTAGAATTAAACAAATATTTCAGAATCAAGATGGCTGAGAACTTGGCACACAAGGAAAAGTGCTCCATCTTATAGTAAACAAACAAGTGCCTTCTGGGAAATTTGATCTGACATTTCAAAGAACAGTAAATCAAGGAGACAAGTTGTCATTGAGATAGAAATCTTATTTCAGTTTAAGAGATTTCACAGTGAACTAGATCAGATCTTTTTTAAGACCACTCAGATTATTTTTGTTCTCTGTGCAAATACAATTTTTCTTCTCTGATTAAATCTAAATATATTCCTTCATTCATAAATCTCTATGCATTGATATATACATATATTACCAACTCACAAAGGCTTATTGCCAATACAATGCTTCTTATAGAACTACTACTAGGTTCTAATACTGTGAAATTAGAAAAAAAATAATGCATAGGTTAAGGAACTCCAAGTATTCCATATGATAAGTGTAAGTATACTGTTATAATGATACTCTGTGTCCTGAGTTATTTATTCGTAAATAAAACATTGGATAGAAATGAGATGTATATCTTGTTCAACTTTAAAGGCATGGCATTTTTTTTAAAAGTAATGTACATCAGAAAACATCATCTGGTGACCTGTGAATTAGATAAATAAAGATAAAAAAATATAAATAAAGAGCTGGATTAAGATTTTACCTTGAAATCAGTGTCAGAACTTCAAAGTTAGGCTTTGCAGATTAGTAATAAATTTTTTAAATTTTATGTCAAATGTTTTTAAGAGATGTTAATCTTGACAGCTATTAGTTTTAATTGATAAAATAATAATTATGTCTTAGTATCACACATATATTTTTTTCTGTAAAAATATATGTTTTTTTTTTTAATGTTCTGGGTGACAAATTTACATGTAAATCAGCACTTCCACAAATAAAAACAATTGAGAAGAATTAGTAAATTGTTTTTTTAAATTAACTTAATCCACATGGAAAATAATTTTGAATATTTAAAATTACAAATAGTCTACTTTTTCCTGGACCAAAAGATTGATTTCTTCCCTAAATGCTACAGTTAATGATCTCTTTCAAAGATGTCTATTAAAAAGAAAACAAAACAAACACACAGCAAGCAAAAAACTGACACACAATGAAAGGGTAATTTTAATATTTACAAAAATCAATTTCAGAACCTATTAATCAGTCTTGTCAAAACTAGCTTCTGTTGGAGAGCAAAAGAATTTTCCTTTCACCCTTCTGATTTCCTCTGCCTGGTCTGAAAGCTAAATTAACATTAGATAGAATAACAGGAGAAAATCAAATTTAATTACATGCATATGGAGTTCTCATAGATATGAGACATGCAAAGTGACCAAAACAGGCTGTTTATATATAATTTTTAGACAAAGAAATAATTTTTTTGTGAAGATTGGACAAAAAATGGGGAGGAGGTTGCATTTGGGATGGCAAACTAATGGAAAAGCGACAGTTTGTTTACGTAGCTTTTTCAGGCTCGCATTCCCCAACACTGGTGATAGGATGCCTTCTATCCTCTTGGTATAGGGAGGGTACTTTATTTTATTTATTTTTTGCTTCCAAGAGGAAAGAAGTGAGAATTGGTGTATCTTTTTGTTCTTGTACTAGGTATTTCTCAATAATTTTAATTTATAATGCTCAAAATACCAAAGTTGCATATTTTGGGGTGGTAAATTTCATTCCCTTACACCTGGTAACTTGATCTATCTTAAATCCGGTGTTTCCATCTTTGAAAAGTGAATGTAAGCCCGTAAATAATTCACTAGCTACTAAAGAAATAAATCCTTTCTTCACTTAAAAGCTTCATACTACAGCATTATAAAATAGGAGGGAATTATGGGTCAAAGAAGAAATTTCCATTTACTTACTATAATACTGAGGACCAAAATAGAGAAAACTAAATTTTAGTCATTAAACACTACAGATAACAGCCCAGGGTATCTAACAGATATGTGATTACAGTTAAATAAGGGGCTAAAATATAATTGTTGCTGTCCATGAAAAGAATATAAAATGTATGCTCCTGAAAATAATCATATGTTTAAATATCTTAATGTAAATACCATATATAGTGACTATGAATAAAATACTTCTAAAATATTTTAAGACGTCTTTTATGCCAGTGATTATAATATTCTTACTCATTTCTTTTAATCGTTTTTAAATTTAAATTTGAGATGTGTTTTCTTCTCAGTTATATTATGTGAATAATTACTTTAGAAAGTATTAAGTAATAAATAAAAGTTAAAGTTATTTTAAGTATTTCCAAATATCATGACCATCTTTAAAATAACTCGGGAATGTTATAAAAATTAGTGAGCCATTTAATAGTCATTTTACTTAAGACCTTGACCTTGCATTTTTTTTAATAAATCATCATAAAATTGAACATTTCCATCAGACATGAATAAAAAATGTTTCTGCTGTATGAAGTCTTTGCTACATTTTGCTGTCTTAAAGTCCATTTTCTTCCTGGTGACTTGGCTGTGCTATGGCACAGCCTAACTTTCTGGTAAGGAGTGGCTAAAGGAAAAAATCAGCTCCTCCTAGGACATCGCTTGACTGCAGTAATAAGACCATTTGAGAAAGCACATTTTCCTCCTAGGTATCATGACACCCATATTTCGTTTCCTTAGGAAAACAAATATGCATGTTTACAGATTTTCTATTATAATCTATGAATATTGATTTTTATCTATAAAGATTAACACATTACTCTCTATGCCAGTTTTATGGGGGAACTTGAAACTCATCTCTGAGTTGTCAGGATCGCAAAGTCAGGACCTCTTATCATTCAGATTAACACTGACGAAAGTCTAGAGTTAAGTTTTTTTTTTTTTTTTAATTTTGTATTTAAGTATAATTGGCGTATATCGTTATATTCATTTCAGGTGTACAATATAGTGATTCAGAATTTTTATACCTTCCAATGTGATGACCCCACTAATTCTAATAATCATCTATTACTGTGCAAACTTATTACAATATTATTGATTATATTTCCCTTTACCTTTTTCACCCTTCTTCCCACCCCTACCCTCTAGTAAACAGGCATTTGGTCTCTGTTTCTATGAGTCTGTTTTTGTTTTTGTTTCTAGATTCCACCTGCAAGTGAAACCAAAGGATATTTATCTTTCTCTGACTTATTTCACTTAGAGTTAAGGTTTTATTCTGTGGGCAGGGGTTGAGGAAACACTAACAATCTTCATATTTGTTATGTCCCTAGATCAGCTCTCTGGGCACAACTTTGGTGGCCTGACACGAGTGAGTCACAATTTAGCTCCTGAGTATCAGAAATAATTTATTGTTAATAGTGATGTCTTTTTTATTTTTTAAAAATAATTTAAATGTTATTCCTACAAAAATGTCAACTTATTTTCATTCTGCTGTATTTTTCTGAGAGGGAAGAACTAGAGTTGCAGTTATAGCTAGCATATAGAATTGTGCATATACTATAATCTAGAGCAATTGAAATGTGTCTAACAGATGATGTCATCTGTCATGTCTGCAACCCCTAAAATTGCAGAAATGTATCTGTAGAGCATGTACACTTGGGGTATAGTACAGCCCAGAGACATATGAAATAGGGCTAGTGTTGAAAAGGAGCAGAAGTAAGGAAAACTCCTCTTTCCTGCCTCCTGAAAATATGGGCACATATATATGTTCTGTGGGTTCATAACACACTCAAACAATCTGCTTTCCCAATTCCTCTAAGAAATTGCTCAAAATTTCTCTTAACATGCAATTTCCTTTTAATATATTTATAAAGTATAATGGATTTACTTCAAAAGCAACACCTCTATAAATTTTGACTTCCACTTTAGTTCTTTAACAATTTTGCCCTTTCATTTGTTTACTTACCTCAACATATTATGTAAATGTTCTTTTAAAATGTACCATGCTGATTTTCTAAGATTGCTCTACTTGGACATATTTGAAAGTCTAGTTGGATATACACGGTTTATTGTTCTTAGAAAAGAAATACTGGTAAACCTTCACTCTCCCGCAAAAAAAATAATGTATATATATAAAGTCCTTTTGCTAATGTGAAGATGAGCTGTTAGCTGTGTGTATGTTGATGTTTCACCCTTAATTTAGTGTATTCTCTCAATGCTATTCATACTTACACTTGAAAATAATGAATAGTTCTATTCATTTTATAAGTTGATCTTTCCCTGAGTGCTTTTAGCAATCTCTGCCTTTAGAGAAAGTGGCCCTGATTTAATAGAAATTGAGGCATGGGTCATAGAGAAGTTAGAGAAAAGGTTTCCAAAAAAGAAACTGCAATTTTACCATTTCTATGTTTATCCGAATAACTACTTCACTTTTAATACAAGAGGAAAGAAGAAGAAGAAGAAGAAAAAAAAAACACTTAGAGACCACGAAAGCCCAAGCATTTTAACTAATAAAATCCCATCAGTATTATTTTAATTTATGGTGCCTAATCAAATTTATAGAATGAGTCAGTCAATTAGGAAATATGAAATATAAAATTAATAGTCTTACTAAATATCTCAAGATTGCAGTCAGTCTTTCGGCACCGGCATTCTCAAATTTAAGAAGTTCTCTCTTTAGAAAGATTCATCCTGTTAAACTTAAATATGATAACAAATTTTTCACTTCTTCTATTTCTCTCCCTTGACCATAAAAATTTGTCTATTGCCGTTGTTTTCCATGGATAAAACAGTAAGAGACACTATTTTACTTATTTTCTAAACCCAAACCTTTGAAACATTGCTCTAAGATAGGGTCTAATGTCACTGTGACTACTTTTATGTAAGGGTTAAGCATTATTATTTTCTACCTCATTTCCTCCTCCAGGACACCTTGACATTAGAAAATAACTTTGCCCAGAAGTTAATTCATTTAAGTACTTGGCAGACCATAGACAATTGACTCTTCTTGGAAGCCCCATTAACAGGAAGAGGTGTTCTAAATCAGACTTTCTATGGAGACCACAATGAAGTTAGTTTATGACTCAAGATGTTGAAGGTTAATACCTATCCCTAAAAATTTCCAAGCAAGAATCAGCTCATTTATGGAACCAGGTAAGGCTACAGGACTTTTTGAGTCTCGACTGAATTAAGCAGGAAGCATTATTACAAAACAGTGGAATTGAAATTAGACAAATTTCAATGTTTTGAGCCTTGATTCTGTCACATAACTGATACGTTGTTTTGAGCAAGGTAAATAGCATCTTACAGCCTAGTTTTTGCTCTATAAAATGTGAATCATTCTTTAACATGCTCATTAAAATATGACATGACAATGTATAAAAAGTGTTAGTAAAGTGTTTGACAATAAAAAATTAAACTGTAGCTTTTACCTATATATTCATTATAACTATTACTATCTAACCTTGTTTGTCACTTAATTCATCTAAGCTTCAGTTCCTCATCTGCAAAATGGAATCACACACAAAGTTCATTAATTCGCAGTTGTGTGTGAATGTGAGGATTAATTGAGAAAACAGCTGTACTTATATTTTTTAAATCTTAAGAATATATATGTGAATTTTTAAATACTAAAAAAAAATTAATGATTTAAAAAGTTAAAAAAAAATGTTAAAAAAGCTCTGAATAGTGACATTTGTAATAGTGACAGGTTACCCAGAGAATTTATTAGTACAGGGTTGGCAATAATACAGACTTATCTTTAAATCTCAGTTCTGTCATTTATTTGGTATATGTCCCTGAGTAAAATATTTAACCTCTTTATGCTTCAGTTTTTTCATCTCAAAATGGGGAAGAAATTAATTTTTACAGACAGTCTGTGAGAATTAATGAAAGTATACATAAGACATAGGATAGTGAGCCCAACACATTATAAGAACAGAGATAGTAACATTTATTGAGAACACATTATTTCTCTGATACTATACTAATCATTTTACATATATTAAATTATCTAATTTTCAACACAACAAGACTAGTAACTCTATTTTATATATGAGAAAACCGAGATGAAGAAGGGTTTATTTTCTTGTCCAAGGCTGAGTAGTTGCACAGAAATTGTAAAGGCACTCAGAAAAAAAGGTTTTTTAATAGTACCCCCAATGATAATATGGTTACCTCCTGAGAGATTAAGAGCACCCTTGAACCTGTATTTGTATGATCATGAAACATTCATATGTGGTTTCCATCTTGTTCTCACCACTAGTGATCCAGCTAACTGCTACTTAACCTTTTCTTATAAAACATTGATGATGAGTGATGGGTGGTAATGACAGATGTTACTTATTGACTTCTCATGTGCTAGATACTTTCTATGCATACATCTCTATTCTTGACAATGTCTTACTAGTTACTGCAGTGTTCTTCATTTTTCAATGATAATCAGATTAGGTAAGGCCAGATTACTTCCCCAGATTTATTTATCAAGGAATTTGAGGAAGTATGAATAAAACACAGGTCTTTCTAACTGAAAAGTTTAAATTTGTTCCACCACAATATAGTTATATTTTGAAGGATCTTATACACTCTATGAACTAACAGTATGCTATGAAAATTAAACTAAGAAATGCCTAAAAGATGTAGATTTGGTTTATGTACCCAAAATATTAATGATTCTCTAATGAAAGAGCAATCATAAATAAGAAACTCTTTCATACCATACCACATATTGCATTTATGCAACTGTTGTAAATGTATGTATAATATGCATTATTATACTTATTAAGCAACCATTTATCATATATAGATCTATATTCTGTTATATATAATACAAAAATAAACTTTGCCTTTACATTGTAGTTGTGGAGGTGGTTTATTATCCTAAATTACTGGAAATGAAAGAGCAATATCATTTATAGATAAAAGAAAGGAAGTGAACAGAGAAAATGAGACAAGGAGCAAATAGCCTGATGGGGAAACAAGAGAGAAACAAAACACTATTTCCCAAAAAACGAGTACACAAAAATGTTTCAGAAAGGAGGGAGTGAGCAAATCTTTTGAATGCCTTGAGAGAGGGTACATAAGATTGTCAGCTGTTTTCAAGATTTGACAAGTGACCATTGTTGATTTTGACTAGTTTCAATAAAGTAGCAAAGTCGGAAATCAAGCTAGAATTAACAATGAATGGAATTTGAGAAAGTGGAACAGCCTAGGTAGAAAATCTGTCAAGAATGTTTGTTTTATGGTGAAGAAGAACAAAGAAATGTGGCTGTAAGCAAGAGAGAGAGTATGGCTTCAACAAAGGGCTGCTGAGTTTTCTTGTTGGTGTTGAGTATTTTTCCTCACTTTAGGAGGAAAAAAAATACTAAAACAATGTTTCTCAATATTGTTATTCTATTATTTACACCTACCATGGAATGTCCGAAGCCCCTTTAAAAGGCTGGCTCATGCATCCAACCCTAGTTTACTGAATCAATGGGAATAGAGACTCGGAAATCTTTATTTTTAACAAGCTCTTCTGAAGAGAGACGTGGACACTACAGTTTGAGATCCTCACTTTAAGAGCATATTTTGTTATGAACATTACCCAAGAGTATCATCCTCATCAAATTACTCATACTGTATATCTGTAGATAAGTAGAAATACTGGTTAAATATGTGCTCTTATAAGGAACAAACACATAATTATTAGATATTTACATTTCCAGGTCTCTTTACTGTATTTTAATTTACTCTATAAGATATGATGCATGCATAATTTTAGCTTTTCTGGTTTTTATGTTGTTGTTGTTGTTTTATTTTTGAGGAGAAAATGCCAAATTACAAATACCACAACAAGATATTATCATGTTATCCAAGAGAACAAGTAGAGATTTAGTTTTCATTTTTCCACCTGTAAACTCAAATAGCACATTTTTCTATTCTAAAAATACTTTATATAATGATTGTCACCTTGCATTATTAATACTGAACACATGTCTTGATTCCTTTACAAGCTTCCTAACTCAATGAAATCAGGGGGTGTGTTGTACACTTCCATTTATACTTCACCTTGACTAGAGAACTGCCTTCAATTCTGCAAAGGTTAACAATTTGCAAGAGGCTGAATAAATGATTGAGGGCACATGTAGAAGTACCTGTGACTCCCATACCTTGCTGTGAGTGCACTTTTGGATAGAAAGTGTATCTCCCTCCTTTAAAGTATTCAACCCCAAAAGGACTTTTTCCCTTTCCCTTTAAATTTCCTATTATATTTCAGGGCCCCTCTGCTATTCCTTTAATCTGGCACAGATATTAGTTCATGGAGATTCAGAATACAGTTCTCCCCTTCACAGCATTAATTTTTAAGTTTGTTTGGATTCGAAATGTGACTGTTGCTTCAATTCTGTCTTGCAGTCTGTACACAGACAGCATAACATATGCGCCGTAATGGAGTGTGTCGGGTTTGAAGAGCCAAGCCATTAGGCAGTGCATTAAGCAAAGCCTCTCTAGCTAGTGCACTGAGCATGACTAGATCTTAGAGAGGCCAGACCTATACAAACAGAGCCCTTGAGATGCATTTCCTTGCACTCTCTTTGTATTCTCTGATGTTTGCAGATGCTATGTGAGTCTTTTGATTGATTCCATTTGGTTGGTTCAATGAGCACGCCCAATGGGCTTTGTTCCCTGTGATTTGAGATAGCACAGAACAATAATAAAATGTTTCCACCTGCACATAAAGATCTTATCATATGTCACAGCAAGCTTTATCACATTCAACACTGATGAATTTCCTGAAAATTGTTAACTATTAACAAAATGTTCTTGTAGGTCCTCTACGAAGTTCATAAACATCAAATATCCATTGTCAAATATCTATAAATAATCGTTCCCCACCAAAAATAATTAGTTTTATATCTTGCATGGAATTATCTAAGTGCATCAAATATAAGTACTTTTGATGAACAATTATCTGAACAATTGCCTCATTTTTGCATGTAATTTTTATGCTGAATGGCCCATAAGATATGACATATTTCTGAAGACTGCCAGGCTAAGGCTAACTTTTAAAATTTACATATAGATTTAAACAATTTACACATTAATTTGTATACTTATTCCCAGAAAAGATATCACTATAATCTAAATTTTAAGTGGAGTAAAAACATCATTCCATTTAATCAATTATATTTACTTAAAATCTTTCTCCTTTACTACTAAACTGTTTCCCAGTTATATTAGCTTTTAAATATTTTACTCCTTTATCTAAAATAATTTCTTTAAGATTTGGCTTTTTTTGGCTCCTGTTGAGATGTTTTTTCTAAAGTCTGTACATTGTTTTCCTCAATCAAGTTTCCAATAACTTATTATTAGAATGTCCCCAACCATTATTATAATTATTTTCTTTCTGAAAAAATTTACATCAGCACTGTTCTAATTTATAGAGATGATACTATATGGTATTTATTTTAAAAGTTACCTATACACGCTATACCTGCAACAGACACTTAACCAAAGAAGAAATGAAATAAGTAAATAGATGTGTGTCAAACATACAAAATTACAGTGAGAAAATGTAAAGTAGCTGGCTCACTATTTCGTGCTTACTAAAGTAGCAAAACTATAAAATATTTATGGTTCTCAAACCTGAGACTCTTGCTGGTGGAAATAAAATGTGGATACGGACTTTTAGAAATCAATTTGATTAAACTTTTGAAAGTCTCAGGATTGTTCATATCTGAGAATTACATCAATGACCTCAAGTAATGTAATATTCACATGCAAGGGGATGTTCATTTGAAGAGTGATTAAAAATAGCCACATATGAAATGAAACTTAATAAAAGCCTCCAAAATGTCAAAAATCAGATGTGTGAAACATATTGAGAAGTAATACAGTGATTTTTAAAAAGAGACTGAGCTTGTATTTACTCTGTATTTAAATGTTAACTTCAACACTTACAAAATTGAGATACGTAGGGTATATTCCTTAGAACTCCTGCTCAGATGCAGCCAATAGACCCACCTATGCCTAGAATACCTAAAGACTTTCAAACTTCAAATTACAGCAGAAGTGTTTTCATTTAGTAATCCAGAAGTTATTTTCTCCTCAATGCTTCAGAGGTCATTTGTAGTGGGATTCCAGCATGATGACTTAAATTCTCAAAAACCCAAGTTGGAAATCATATTACCTGTCATTTGTCAGATTGTACTGAATTCTCCATCTTCTTTCTTCCAGGCAAAAGTCCTCTTGGCTTTTGGTCTGGTATGTGCAAAACAATATTTGCCATAATGTATATGATCTACTGTCTATTCCAGATTATTTCTAAATAATCATTTTAATTTTAATCATTCATTTTTCTTCTTATGTCATCAGGAAAATGATGAAAATATTCAGACAAAGACCCATGACACTTGGGGTTTCACCTTTAATCAAGTGAGCAGAGTTAAATAAACCAAATCATTCAGGACCAATATAATTACTTTAGTTATTTTAAGATGAAGATAGAAGTTGCTTTTCTTTAAATGCTTTGTCATTCCCAAAATACTCATTATAACTATTATTAAGTTTTCTTCTTTATAGAAGAAATATTATTTGAAAAACTATAGTCTAGTATACTTTAAAATATAATCAAAGTTATGTTTTTCTGAATACATAGTAGTCTACAAACTCAATTATTATAAACAGATCGTACATTAACTTACTTACTTTAAATCAGATACGCACTGAATAAAAACAAAAGCAAAAACAAAAACAAAACTCTTGTGTCTACACCCTTCACCATGTTACATTGTGGCCCCTTCTCACTCTGACTTGCTGTGGCTAATGGATGTAGGAAATATAATGTCGAGTTGCCTCAGTTGTTTCAGTCATCTTTGATCGAGTTGTTAGGTAGCTAATCAGATACAAGCAACAGGGGAACAAAGGAACAGGGGCCGAGCCTAGAGACCGCCCAAAAAACACCCTAATGATAGTAGAATTCTGGGTACACATATGAGCACTAGGCAGAGTTATATAGCAACCAGGTGTCAATCAAAATGACCTCACTTGCCAATCACCTAGGAATGCCTTGGGAACCACCTATCGTGGCCCAAATATAAATCAGACATACCTGCATCTCAACTCTTTTTGCCCTTCTGGGTTGTCTCTCTTTTTGGTGATCTTTTGTGACCTTTTTGCCCTTTTGTGGCCATTTTGGCCCCTTTGTGTTGGTTACAGTGCTGGGACCATGTACCTCCTCAGGGCATAATTTATCTTTCTCCATGTGCCTCCTTGGGGCATTCTTTGTCTTTCTAAAATAGATTTTTAATACAACTATTAAATCTCAATGACCTGTGATTCTTCGCTGCCTCATTTGAGGCAAAACCGACAGAAAATGCTACCTACACACCTGTGCTGTCGTTATCCCTCTCCCTCCCTCTACCATTGGGGCAACACGCCAAATCGGATGGGCCCCAATGGTGACAAAATGACGCAAAGTCCAGTGAGCGACTTGACTAAGGACAGAAGACCTACTTAGCCAAGCCCAGCCTAAATCGTTAATTGACAGTAAGCTAAATAAATGCTAGTTGTTAAAGTCAATGAATTTTGTGGTGATAGCTATTCAGGCTTAGTGGCAATAGATAACTAATATAGAAAGAGATAGTATTTTTCCTGCATGTATAAAATAAACAAATTTTCAAAAAACAACTACAGTGTAAATAAAAGGAAGAGAATATCTTGTTTGCAAATTAATTAAGACTCGACACATCTCCTCATGGATTTAAAGTTAGCTACAAATAAATTATGCCTGTATGAGTCTGTACTTTAAATATCACCATGTACATGATTTCTTTATGTGTGTGTGCTATTATATATGTATATAGATTCAATTCTCATTTTGTATATGTATATATTTGTATATTTGTATATGATTTGTGAATTTGTCTACTCACCAAAATTTTTTCATAACCCCAAAATCGAAGCTTGTGGTGCTTTCATGGCCATTCACAAACATACACAGAGTGGTAAAAATTTGAATCCTTTGAAATGCATATTCCCAGCTAAGGTTGAACAAAGCGCGGACACTCTGACTTCTTATTTCAGCTCTCATACTGTAAACACTTGGTCTTATTTTGCATTTTGGTGTTTTTGGTTAGTAATTTTGCTTTTCAAAATGACTCCCTAAGATACTGCTTAGGTTTTCCAGTATTCTGAAACACAAGAAGGCTGTCATCTGCCTTATGGAAAAAAAAAAAAAATGTGAGTTAGATAAGCTCATTCAGGTATGTAGTGCTAGTGCTATTGGTCAATGTTAATGAATTAACAACATGGTACATCCGGAAAAATTAAGATGAAATTTGCCAATCTTTACCTAAGGCTGCTCTAGAAAGTGCTGATGTAACATGTACAGTGAGTGATAAAGTTATGGAAAAGTTGGAAAAACAGCTAAATTTATGTATTTATAAACTGACATTGATAAAAAAAAAAGATTTTTGTGGGCAGCATCTTTGTGAGGCTAAAAGCAAAGAAACTTATACATTACCTCAAGTCAGAAATGTTAAACTCTGTTCTCAGTTAATGCTGGCTGACTCTCACATTTCATAAGGTGATACAGCATGAAAAATAACCAAACTTGTAGGTGAGGTAGGTTCTGCAGATAAGAAAGCTGTGGAAGAATTTTTTAAATAATTGCTAAATATTATGTAAGAAAGAGTTATGTGTAAGATCAGGTTTTCAAAGCTGGTGAGACTGGTTCATTTTATAAGGATGTTGGCAAGTGAGTTGAAGGTGAACTTTAAACAAACATAATCAGTTGGGAAGAACTATAGGAGGAACTAGGGTTTATGGAAGTTCTTGCACTTTATATAATTGTGATAACCCTATACATGAGAACCCTACAGGAAGAACTCTTGTTTATAGTAAAGCTCTACGGTTCTAACTTCCCCTTCCATTAACTTCCTTTTCTGTTTTATAAATACACCTCTACCTTGGCATGCAGGCCAGAGTATGCACATGGCAAGCAAGGGCTGCAGGCATTGGTTGCAAATCATTCTTTTTTGACAGTAAATCCTTTTTTAGTGATGAAGCACCTAGTCAATATTATTTTTCAGTCAACAAGTCTAGAGAACTCAAACAGTATTTCAGTTGATAAAAGCATTGTGTTTGGAAAATAATAGGAAGCTAACCCTATATTTCTATAGGAGCATTATCTTAATATTTTCCAATTCTGTGTTCACAGCAACCTTATAAAACATAACTATTATAGATACTGAAAATCAACTCTGTGCATGTATGTGTGTATGTGTCCATATATTAAAGGAAACAACAATTTTAAGTTGTTATACTTATATTTGCCTTTTTTGCTATGAGCAGGTGTAGATTCTAACATCTTCATTACAGCTATAAGAGTGGTCATTCCTAAGCCTTAAAAAAAAATATATATATATATATATGTATATGTATATTATAATATACACACACATACAATGAACAAGTAAGAATTTTCTTATTTATGTTATAATTATATCATTTTATTGACTTTAAAAAAGTATGTGTGAAATAGGTTATATTTATACGTTTCATTCTAAGATTGTAAAAGGAACATTGCAAAAAGCAGTTTGAGTCTGCTAAGATTAGATAGCATTAAGGTATCTTATTCATTTAGGAGAGGTAAGAAGCTCTCTAAATTATAAGTATTTTTACAATATAATTCTAGTATGACAAGTCAACCAGTAGAGAAAAAATATGTAATAAAAAATGATGGGACAATTGTTAATTATTTGGGAATAAAATATTTAGATTCCTAATGGATATCTTACGTCAAAATAAGTTTCACATGAAATTGATGTACATATAAAATCTGATACAATGCAATAAAAAATATTTTTAAAAATATTTATCAAAAAGATAGAAATTCTAAAAACCACAAAAACTTTAAAAGAAAACAGATTATATAAAAAAAATTAAAATTGTGGTAAAAATCACCATAATCAAAGCTAAAAGATAAAATGAGAAATGCTAAGACTTTTCCCGATTAGGTTAAGAGAGACTAGACAGAGGGTTCAGGACAACTATTGACAAGTCAACAACAAATGTGTACTCCTATGATGGTGGTAGAGTACATTGTCACAACTTTTCTGGAAAAGCAGTTTACCATATACATTAAAAGCTCTTAAACTTTTTCTCTAACAATTCCATATTTAGGGATATATCTCAAGTAAATAACTGAATAAGTCCATACTATACACACATACATATATATGTATATACATATCATAGGCATAACATTCTTTACAACTTTATTATAGTGAATTATCAGAGGAAATCTAAATTTTAGCTATTGAGGAGTTACTGAGTAAAATTGTTAAAATTATTTTATTTTAAGAAAACTGTTGATAAGCTAAAATAAAAGATTAAAATCTTAGCTATAAATAATATAATGGAGAAGCGTTCCCTAAATTAAAAGGAGTTCGTTTGCCTGTGCACCTCAAAGCCAAATGAGATCAAACAGGATTTGCAGCAAAGAAAGTTAAGATTTATTTAAGAAAATGGTGTGAAGCTGCGAGACACAGGTGAGTTAGTGCTCAAACACCTGACTCCCAATACCCTCCAGGAATTAGGTTATTAGGAGAAAACTCATTAGTTATGGTAGCTAAGGAAATTGGGGTCATGGGCTCTACTGATTGGTCTTGGGTAGGAGGCAGTTGATCATTATATCAGGTACTGATATCAGTCATGGCTTCGTTCTGTCTGGTTTCGAGGGAATGCCAGTAGGGTCACTCCACCTTCATGGGTCTGGAATAGAAACACAACTGAGGTAAAGATGTTATCCTTACTTTAACCAAAACTCTGTTCCTGCGGTTAACATACCTCTTTGTTCCTAAGACTGATGTGACCTATGGGCTTAATAATTAAGAGAGTGATGGTGTGGTAAGGGCAAGGGTGGAAGGATAAGAAAAGAGAGGAAGTAAGTGAGTACAAGGCCAGTTTGAATCAAGGAGAAAGAGAAGAGAAAAAAAGCCATTTTAAAGAAGTGAAGATTTGTACAGTTACAGTAAGAGAAGGATAAAAAGAAAAAACAGTCATCTGGAGACTAGATAGCCATTTGAATAAGTACCGACAGTTTTTATTTATAGTTATAATAGAAATTAACAAGAGAACTGTAGGGAATTATGTAAGGATAGTTGCCTAATTTGGAAAATTAAAAAAATAAATTTTAGAAATTATATAGATTAATCATAATTTAATTTATGATCCTTCTATGGTTAGACATTTGAATGTTCAGTTTTCAACTTTATATGTAATTGATGAGGCTTATTTAGTAAATATTTGTCTACATTTTTATTTTAATTAGAATGTATTTCTAGAAATGAATAATCAGGTCAAAATATAATGATTTTTTAAAGACTTTCAAAAACTATAAAGTAATTATTTTTGCAAGAAGTATACATGAAAATGCTCTTCTAAGGAGGGTGTGCAATACAAGCTATCTTTATTATCACTGAGTTTTAAGATTTTTATGTGCCACATATTTAGTACTCAAAACAGATTAAATTTTGCTCTAAATTTTCAAAATAAAAAAGAAAAAATTTCTCTTTTCCTCCTCTCCTTTTATTTCTATTTTTGAGGTAACAAAGTGAAATCTGGCGAGATACAGAGAAAATACGTTTCAAAGTATGTAGTTTTGACGACAGGTTTTATTTTTATTCTCCGATTGCTGGGGCTCAATGATACTCTGCTGAATCTTATATTTTTCTTTATAGAACTGAAAACTAAAATGTATCAGATGGACTATAAGTGCAGTTTTATGAAGGAAAGAAACTATATAAAATTGACACTTTTATTCTCAACATATCTGTTATTGGTGTTATTTTTAGTCATAAATCTGCTCTATACAAGAACAAGTTGTTTTTGCTGCTGCAGGAACTGAAGAGTCAATGTAGTTATAAGAGAGTGAGTTGAATTCTATACTTCCTTGCACATCATGAACTAAATTGCCAATGAAGTAGTTTTTAAGAAGCTTTATTATTAGTCCCTGTGTGAGAAGAAAAAGCAGCTTAATTTTTAAGGTCCCAGACTGACTCTGTAGCCCTGGAAGTTATTAAAATCACCTTTACACACACACACACACACACACACACACACACACACACACACTCACACGCACGTATACATATATATGTAAGGCATTACTGTAAAATTCATTGAAAAAGAATAAATACAGAACCTCACGATCATATTTTTACTGAAATACTTTCTTGACTTTAACTGCACTTGGAGAAATACCTTTTTTTCTCCCTTTCACACTGATATTCTCTGTGTTTCCTAGGGTGTTTCCTTTAGTTCATTTTTGGGAGCAAGTGTTGAATACTGATGGCAGGTAATACATATTGAATTCTAAGCACTTTATTTTTCTAATAGATTTGTATATTCTGTACCCATCCATTATATATATATATTTTTAAGTAAAATTTAGTAAAACTGTACCATATATTAGAATATTTTTTTCAGACTTTCTTACCAGGTTGATTATATAAATAAAGAAATATGGTACTTTTCCTTCATTGATTGTGTACCTGAATTTGTCTTCTATACACTAGAAATGTCAATGAATTTACTTATTCAGCTACAGTCCCCTATGGCTGGCTTTTTATTTTTATGAAAATACTATGTTTTTAAAGTTCAGAAGTCCTTTGAATACTTCTCCTTAATCTATAGAAAAACAGAACTGGGACATATTTTTAACATATTTTTGTTATTCTGTTCTATTAAAAAAAATACCAATTAATATTTTGAAAAAAAAAGATTCTTAGTGATATATTTTATGAGTTGTCATCCATAAATTTAAGGTACTTATTTAAAGAAATGAGTCATAGTCTGAGCTACACGAAACCAATTCTTATTTACTTGATCATCGTTATTTCTAAGTGTTGTCTTTAAGACAGGTATATTTCATTGTATTTTATTGTGAAAATGTCAGTGTGTCTAATGTTTAAAAAACAAAGCGGGGACAAGAACATGCAGAAAATGTTATAGTTGTAAAAAATTACAATAACATGCTATAAACAATGACTTTTATCTTAATCTCCGCAAGAATGTGATAACAAAACTTCTGTAGGGCTCCATGCAAGGCAACCTTAGATTTGCAGGATTTGAGCTTTGACAAAATAGTATACATGATTGTCCTTATGCTGTGCACTACAGGGGAGCCCAGCCATGTCAAAGTCCAAAATCTACTAAGTGCCAAATGTTCATGACAAAAGATCTTAGTCTTTTGAATAAGTCCTTGATTTACCATTCCAGCCCCATCCCCTCCTCCCCCAGTATGTCTTGTTTGTAATTCCAGGAAGCTACTCACCATTCCTAAGACATACAATGCATTTTTATACCACCATGCTCCAACTGGCACAAGAGTTAGACATGAGGAATTTCCCAAGCACCAGTAAAAGAGGGAAATAAAATTGCCTTAGAGATTATAAACTATAAAATCAACATGTAAAAAAAAAATCAATTTAAAGAGACTGCAAGCCTCCAGGACTAGTAAGATTTAACTCTAAAGGATTAAATATATTAACATATTTAAAGACAGAATATAGGAATTCAGAGGCATTGACAGACTCTGAGCCTGGGATTGGGGAGGAATATGGATGAGTTTAGAAAGTAGAAGAAAAGAACAGACAAGCTGGATAATTATTTAGAGCATCTATCAAACAAAAACTTTACTACATAAACCACGTGTGGGTGTATATATGTGTATACACTAATAAACACACACATCCATATGTATTAATCTATCTGTTCATCCGTCTATCATCTATCTGTCCATCCTTGTATGCATGCATACACATAAGTTTTCTAGATATCCTCTCAAATTTAGACCATCAGCCATTTTGAGATATGTGAAATACAGCTGGGGAAGTTCATTTTATGGATTTAGATATTGATGAATTCATCAAGGAACTTGTATGCCTACTCTTCCAACATGTGTTACTTCAAAACCTCTCATGAATGGAGAAGAGGCCTGCATGAAGAGCCTCACAATTCAGAGACCAAAAGTAACACCATAGGATGGTATGAACATAAAAATTTCTAATTAGAGGTAGGTCATGGCCAGCAACCACATACATGGCTTGTAGCTTCCTTGACAAAGGTTAATCTTTACCTTGAGCGAGTCTGTTTATTGTCTTTTTTGTATCTGAGATAACATTCCCTCCAAATGTCAGAGTAATCTTCTCTAGACTCTTCAAGGTACAACCTTACAATAGAGCAGGAGACTACAGAGCCCCTCATCGTTCTCTTGTTCCCCAAATATCATCTCCCTGCTCTGTAATTGTTGATTATTAACTATTTGTACTGACCAATGATGTATCCCTCTGTTTTACCTTCTATCCAATCTCAGAGATTTCCCTGCTTTGCTTTCTTCTGCCTCCCTAATCTATCATCAGTGGATCCAGCATAACCCTGTCTTCTTTGATTCGAATGTATAAAATAAGTTGTAAAACTACTATTCTTCAGAGCATTTTCTCATTTTGTTGAGATTTTGTTTCCTAGCAATTGTTGTCAGTTTGGCTCAAATAAACTCTTGTAATAATTTTTCTTAGTCTGGATGTTCTTTCCCTGACACTCTATAAGTGAGACAGCATAGGGACTTGGGCCTCAGCTGAAGGAATGTCAACTGGCCAAGAGGAACACTGGAGAAGCTGACCACAAGAATGCCACTGCCCCATAACTCCCTACACAAAAGTGCAGAAGTAGAAGTATCTCTCTACTAACCACGTACTTCCTTACAGATGTGGAAAACATTGTTCTACATGTTCCGTTGATCAAGGTTTGACTGCTATACAACCTTCCTGGGGTGGCGATAATGAGCAGTGTGCCATCTTGCCCCTTCTATGCAGGTGTGCAAACATAGTTACCAGGTAACATTACCGGAAAAGTAACTCACTAGTTTCAAACAGCCCACCTTTTTCCACAAGCCTATTTTGTCCCCAACTTATAAAAGCAGCCAAACAAAGGCAGCCAATTCAGAAGATCTTTCTTTCCTCTGTACTGCCTCCCTTGTGCTTGAGCATAAGCTTAATAAAATTTGTCTGGAAATTCTTCTAGAATTTCCTCTAGATTTTTATTTTGGGGAATTCAAGAACTCCAATGCTAGTAACATAGGTAGTAACCCTTTTCTTAATTTCCCTTTCCACATATCCTCATCTGTAATCTCAAATTTCACAAGTTTGGGCAAAAATGTTATGTTTTTATGAAGATGTTTTGATTAATTAAGTTTTAATTCATTTCCTTAAAATTTCATATATTTATCATTAATCTTATTATAATGTTATAATTTATGACTTATATGTGTGTCTCTCCCACGAGAATGTGGTTTGCATTTCTGTTGTGAAGCACACTGACAAACACATTTTAGGTACTAAATATTTGTTGACTGCCTAGTGTTGAATGAATGAATGAATGAATGCATGGATAATAAGTGAATGCATTAGAAATAGTTATTATTCCTTGCAATGTCATTTCATTTACCTATATTAATCTTACTGAGATATTTTAATCTATGTACACTCGTGGTAACATCATTTGGGATCAGCTCAGAATTACTTTTTAACATATATTTTATTCCATATTAATATACTTCTTAAATTACATGTATATGTGCTCTAGCTTTACCTATCATTGGGAAGATGAGAATCATCAATCCTTGGTATTTAAATTGAGAACTTTTTGAAGAATAGAATCACTTCCTATATCTGCTTATATATGTAGTACTACCTAGGTATGCCATTTTCAGGAGTAGTTGTGTATCTCGGAGTGAATCATTTTATTAAATATCACTGAAATATTTTATGGAGGTCCCAATGAAGCTAACATCTCAGTTAGTAATTTATTTATGGAAAAAAAATTAGGTAAATATTTGCAATTTAAACAGCCAAATTTTTGGAATAATGAGATTGTATTATGCACAGCAATCATACGAGTCGTAAATATGATGCTGAGAAAGATTACTTGTACTGTTTGGCAAGATTATATACCATAGTTATAGAGAAATGTGTGGTATGGAGCTTAGAACCCATGCGGAATCATGAAATCCATGTCTTCAGCTAGCTTAGGCCATGTAGATTTCAATTTGTTTTTACACCTGGTTAAATGTTATTTTTGTATTTTTTTTAAATGCCTGATTTAAAAGCTTCACAGAAATTTGGCCTCTTAAATAGCACTGTTATTACAACATTGCGATGAGATAAGATTAAATGAATCAGAAATGATACATTAATTCTATATTACAATATGCATAGGTTTAAATATTAGGAGGGTGAATGTCCTGGTCTGTAATCAAGGATTTGCTATTTCCAAACATTTACAAAATAATGTGTTTGCCAGGGGGGTGAAAAATGTTGCTGAGATCACTAATCTCTATTCATTAAAATATTCTATGCAGGGTACAAAGCTAGACTTAAACTTCACCAGTTAATATGCCCACAGGGCATTGAATAGTACTTACCAGAGCCAGCCAATGGCTATATTGAAAAATGAAAGAATTTTTATTTCAGTGAAACCCAGCACAATATCCCAAACACCCAACTAATGGCAGCCCACAGTTTCCACTTTTTAATTACCTTTGTCCAGTCCTATCCTATGCCTGAATTTCTAGGTCCATGACACATGTAATTACTATTTAAGCTTGCTCCTTAAAATTGTTGGTTCTTATGATAAAAATTAAAATTATATATCATTTAAAATGCAAAAAACTGCATCATTTTTTACTTTTAGGTAATATAACTATTATTTATACAGGGTTTTTCTAGTGCTAGAGTACTAAATCAATATAAGATAACAATTTCAATTTTGAGCAGTTAGGTTTTGGAGAATCAAGTTCCATAGGACCTTTTGCCAGAGTTGCTCTCAATTCTTCTTTCTGTGGCTGTTTTACAGGCTAACATAGTAAAAGCTTTTTTTTTTTTTTTCCTTTTTCTCCCCATGCAAAAGCTTCTAAAAATTTTTTTTTGAGATTACCTTTGAAATGCATTTTTTCCATGCATTAATCAATATTACTAAAATGAATGTAAAAAATTGTATTGAAATAAAAATAACTTTTTAAATACATGATTTTAATCAGTACTTAATGTATATCATGCTTTAATTACATTATGATTAATTAATATTACTAGAGTTAAAGTTAAATGTCTCTTTTGGAAATCTGCCAGTTTTTGAAAGTCCATCTCATCCTTTTTGCTTGAGGGATTACTCTTTCCCACCCTGCATCATTCTGAGGACAGCCATTTAACTGGATCTTGCCCACCTTGCAGATGGGTACCTAAAGTAAACCATCTTTCCACTAAAGCTAATTAGTTCAGGGGCAATTAAAGCCAGTCCATTTGAGATTCTTTTGAGATTCTGTTAACTTCCACTCTTCTCCCTCCCTGGCCCCAGATCTGTTCTATGTGAGAATGGAGACCAGCCTGAAAATAAAATTAGTAAGACTTGAAAGCTCAGAAAGGTAAATAGTCAATTCTGTCACAGAAAAGGTAGATAATGTGATGCCTATTACATCAGAAGACTCACATAATGCACCTTTCATAACCATAACTTCAGGGGACTGGGTAGAAAAATTTTAAGACATTGAAGTTTGTTGACTACTAATTCCAGCCTTCAGTAAGATCCTAAAAGAAAATGAACTTTAGCCTACAGAGGCTAAGAGAAGAAAGAGAATAGTTCCAGGCTTCCAGAAATGTTTTCTACTGGTGGTCAGCAACCAATATATCTAAAAATCATAATAATGTGCCTTGTGGTTTAGGAAAAATTTGTCAAATTCCTTGTCCCATGCACAGACATGGAGGTCATGATCAAAAGAGACATAAGATTGCAATGTAAGAGGAGACAGAAAAAAAGAAGAAAGCCTAATCCCACAAATTGTCTGAGTACTTCTTGCTCGACAAAGGCTAAAATTGCACTGGAAAAAAAAAAAAAAGTAATGTTTGGTAGTTTAATCTAGCATCCTTGCCATATCCTTGTTTTAGGGGCAGAGACCAGGATGGAAGCAGGGGGATCAGGATAGACTGAGTGATGAATTCTGTAGCTAAGTAACATCATTTGCAAGGCACAGTGCCTACACCATGTGTCATGAATGGAGAAAATCTCTAGCTTTTCCAGTTGGTCCTTTGAGTCAATCTGAAGTGAAGGAAAGTTTTAAGGAAATTATTTCTCTGTCATATAAGCCTAGCAAATAGTTGTCTACTCACCAAAGTAATCTTCCAAGCTCCATGATCTTCTTAGATATAACTGCGATAGACTGAATAAGGAATGCACTCTGAGAGATCAGACCTAAGAACAATAAGTTGACTGACCAAGGAACTCATTCTGCTATGAACGCAAAAATTCTTGTTTTGTCAACCTAGTCAACTCAGCAATGTGTTCACAGTATCCCCTTTCCCATGGTGTATTTGTTGTTTATAATTGTATTTAATATATTTTTGTTTTTCCTACTCAGTATGCATTTTGTAAGATTAAATTTCTCACTTAGGTGTAGGTAGCTGAATTTAGGTATAGATAGCTAACTTTGTGAGGAATTACATTTGGTTGGAAAGAACACCATTTACTCTGAACAAGGACAATACTACTTTTCTCTTTTTGAAGTAAAGACTATCAAACCACCTGTTTTGGACTATCATCCAACTTGCGCAAAAGTTGTAAATAAAACTTATATGCAATTTCAAAATGTGACCTGCATGCCTCTCAATAAAGCCATAGAGAACCCTCACAGTCAAATGCATCCTGATTCAATAGTATATTTCTTATTTGTCCTGAATTAGCGTATTTTCACACTGATTTATTTTATGTTTTGTTTCCAAACCATCTTGGACCAATACTTTTGTTAAATATAAGAAAAAAATGGGAAAAATAAAATTTAAAACCATAAAATAAGCCTAATTTGTTATAAGATTTAACAGACATAAATACTCTGTCAAACTATTATAAAAATTAATAAGTACTCAATTTCTGTACGTATGTTATTGCAGAAGAATAACAGTTCACATGTTAAATTATACTGGTTTATGTTATAAGAGTTCACTAACTTGTAAGACTGTCTGTACCTAGCTTGAGATTCACAGTGGCAGGCAGATTGACTGACACACAGTGAACCTCTAATAAATGTTTGGTTAATTTCTAATAAATAAATGAATGAATTTATAAAGGATCTTATTAAATTAATGTGTCAGAAATTCCTAATTGCCTGTTCTGATATCTAATTTCCTTATTTTAATGAGACCTCCTGTATTTAATTTATTTTAATTAGAGAAGTTTCAGCTGCATGATATGAAAAGCCCCAAATATCAGAGATTTAATGATATAAAACTCTAATTTTTCCAGTAACAGATTTCTGAAGTAGCAGCCCAGGTATGCTATGGCCTCCATGGTCACCAGGGACCTCGATCCTGTTAGCTCCCTATTCTGCCAAATTGAGCATATTACTCTTATCATCTTAATCCAGAAATTGCTTGGGAAACTTAACCAGTATTTCCACATACTCAAAAGCAGACTGAAAGAAAGACTTAAGAATAGAGTTTGCACTTTCTCTGGAAACTTTATTGAAGTTCCACAATACCCTGACCCTACCTCTTTTAAGGAACTTAGTCACATGGCCACACAAATGTCTAAGAGAGGAAATGATAAAGTCATCCTTTAGCTGTATAGCAATGTGCTCAACTAAAGGTTTCTGTTAAAAGGTATTTTCATAAATATCATAATACCAGTCTTCTCTCCAGGATCATGGTGTCCTGTAAAAGAATCACAGGTGAAAATAAAAAAGTTAGGAAAGTGGGGGCCATTCTCCTCTCTGAGTGATATTATACCTGTTATATTGTTTCTCTTGCCTCTCATTCTTTAATTTCAAATTAAATTCTGAATTTCAAAATTTCTATGAAAATAGCATCAATCTCTTATTTCCATTAGTACCTTATAAATAATCACAGCTATTATTTCTCTTAATTTACAAGCACTTTCATTCACTTAATTTCACTTATTCTTCAAATAAATGAAGTAAAGTATTTTCATTTTTTCAGTAACTTATCCAAAGGCAAGCACTAGAAAAAGCTAGAATCAGGATTGTACTCCTTTTACTATGGTGATTCCATGAAACTGAGCTTTATATTTATAGAAAATTATTATTGATAAATTTATCTTAAACATGCACTCTATTTTGAATGCCTAATTATAGTCTAATTGTTCAACATATCTTTATTTGAATTTTCTACAGGTAAATAGAATATAGATATTTAATATCTGAGTCTTTGATGATGTTCAAGGTTTAAAGGTGCCAAGGAACAAATAAATATTAATATCCTTTAACAAATTTTTTTCAAAATGTTCATTTATACTTATTTCATGTTCTCTAGATGTACATTTCATAGACTTGCATTTACACTCAAAATTTTTTATTGCATTTTGTGAAAAATGAGTGTTACTGTCTGTTGCAGTAAATGTTGGCTACAGAGAGTTAAAGATACTTTTATGATTTGACTTTTGCTGTCTTATCCTATATTATATTCTTTATATTTACATAAAGCAATGTTTTGTGATACTCACTGTAACATTACTTTTTAAGTACAAATAATATTTTTCATAGCTTATCTCGAAAAGAAAGGGGTGGACTTTAAATAATTACAGTTTGATTTTCATCCAGTTTACATTAACTAAATAATGGATTCATCTCACATTAGAATTTATGGTCCCCATTTGTTCCACTGAAATTGTTAGTCTAATGAATCTCAGGCCATCATGTGAGGTTTAGCCTAAACAACATTCACACACAGTTTGCATGTGAGAAATTAAACATTGAGTGATTATCTCTACTTCAGAAAATCTGCCTGAATTTTAACTAAAATTTATCAGATATATCTGTCTACCACCTTCCACCTTCCTAAGAATCGCAGGTGATCATGCTGGCAATAGTGAATTCATTTGGGAACTTTCCAAGTCTTTACATTAGATTCTTCCAGAAATCCCCATGGGTGTAAAACCTGCAGCTGGTGTTCAGAGAACAAAGTAGGCATACTGATTTTACTCTTCAGCATGTAGGGTTTTCTTAATTCCATCTCCCATTCCCTGCTCCCATTCCATTTCTTCAGAGATGACTCGCCTGGCTTCTGTGGAATTATCAACATCAACCTGCCTAGGGTCCCATGATGACCCAGCAGTCCCTTAATGGAGACTTTTGGCAAACCACTCTCTCTTGCTGCCACTTCTAGAGTAACAAGTGCTTTTATCTTTCTGACCTCTTTGTGCGTTTTTAGATCTTGGTTTCTTCCCATTGCTATATCACTCATCTTGCCTCTGCATGTTCTCTGCCTATATTGTGAGTTATGCTAAAAATATATTTTCCTAAAGATGAAAACTGTAAATTAATTATCATTCTATTTACAACTTATGGGCTATTTGCAAGAGAATAAGGGGTCAGAAAATTTATTATTGTACCAACTTGCAATTAAAAGTTAGCTTCTTAATTTTTAATGTGAAGCTAATGACTACCTCATAGAATTGCTGTGAAGACTGGATGGAAAAAGAAGCTGAAAGCTTCTTAAACTTTTAAAATTTGAGAATGTGTTGAGATTTAGTTTATTTGTAAGCCTTCTAATAATGATTTTACTGGATCAAATTTCATGTGCGTGTAAGAACAACTTTTAGCTCAGAAGAGATGTGATAAATTAATTTTTTTCCTTTAATTTGGTTGATATTTTTACATAGAAATACAATTATAACTGTATAATTTCATTGTCTATATTTTAATTATCAATGTTAAATAGAATGCATTCATGTTTAAAATCTGCATGCAGAATCAATAATCAATCACAACTTTTACTGCTGGTTTTAATTAGCCTTCGAACCAATGAAGGAAAAGGATATCTAAATAATGGAAATATTTTAAAGCTTTCAGAAAATTAATGCTATTTAAAGACATCTCACTGTTTACTTCAAACTTAATTATATTTAAAGCTACACAGGAAGAATCGAAGTCTAGTATATTAAAAAGAAGAAAGAGAAAATACTTCCTAAGCCATTAAATATCCACAATTTATTAAAGTAAATATTTAAGATTTTTGATCTTGGCATTCTCCATAAGTGACTGAGATATTTCAACTTTAATATCTAGAGGCTATCAGAAATTAGTTCTACTGTTATGACAACTTAAACTAATTAGAGCAGATAATAATGCTCCATTTTTAAATTTTTTCCCTTCACAACTAATGATCAGATTTCTGTACATTAACTATAGCAGTAAGTTTAATGTCCATTACAGATGTTCAAGAACAAAATAATCCCCAAATCAGCCCGTATTACTGAAACAGAGATGTGTAAGTCATCTTATGTGGCAAGCAAAAAGCTAAACGAAGTGAGTCAGAGGGGAGAGTGGAGGCAAAAAGAAGTTATGGCTAATGGAGAAATAAACAGTAGTAATAGTAGCCAAGTAGATTAACATTAAAATGACAGAAGGCAGCATAGAGTGAAGAAGAGAAAAAAGGAAATATGTATTGATGGAAGAGCTTTGGCTGTTTCTATTTGTTTTTTTCTTTTCCTAGTGCTTCTGTCCTCATACATTTGCACAACACATAACCACCCAAATTGGGGTAATCGGAGACATCACACTCTTCCATCTACCATTCTTGAATTCCATATTTTGATCAGATGTTTCTCTTGGCACTGCAGTAAGAGAGAAAATAAAGACCAAGAGAAGTGATGGATTCTGGGGTGAAGAGTAAATAGAGTCTTGGTCCCTCAGCTTGTACCCAGGCTTTTCTCCTTGGGTGAACTTAATCTTAACCATATTATGGAATACAGTTTGGAATTTATACATAGCAACCATTTCCATTTCTAAACAGCTGCATTTGTGTTGGCACGCTTCTCAATCAATTTGATACACTATTCAGTTAGGTAGAGAATGCACAATTTACTCCAGAGGGAAAATAACATTTTCAAGTGGTTCTCTGGTTTTAATATTTTAAAATGGAATCAGTGGATTAAGTTAAAGCTGCCACCAAAATGCTGTGGGTGTAGTACTATCCTGTGGCTAAATAATGCTACTGGTTTTTATGTAGAAGTAGTTTTGATGTTTCCATGTAGAAACAGATTTAAATATCTTAAAGACATGTGAGATTTCCTGAAAATCTTAATCAGGTAAAATACAGATTAATCAAATTGGATTAGTTTAAACCACTTATCTTATGACTCACTTATCAGTGAAATGATTTTCAAGGTATGTAAAGAAATATTTAATAAAACCAAAAAGTATTTATTATTACTCTAACACAATTATTTAACAAATGTGACTGAATTCCTGGTAATTGAGCACAGTCACACAGAGATCCTATTAGAAGATATGGAAATAAAAGTTGCCAGCTGTTTAAAGAATACACACAACTAAAAGTTTCTAACTCTGCCCAATATATTGCAAACCTTATGTGTAATTTTAAAATATCTTCCTTCAAATTCTGCTCTGAATTTCACTCTTATGACACTTTTCATTTTGGATGCTTAGTTTTTATGAGAACTACTAGATTTGTATTCAGGTTCCATTAAATTTACTGTTGGAAAAGAAGATTTATATACCATAGTTATTCCAAACGTACTTAAAAGTTTGCAGATAACTAAATTGATTATTAGAATTTAAATTTAAATTTTTATTACTTAAATAAAATTAAAAATTTAATTGTTTATTTATAATAGCCACATTTAAAATTCTGAACATTGTGATTAGTGAGCACCATACTGGACAGAAGATCAACTAGTATAACTCTTTCAAAATCTATATATAAAACCAGAAGGAGAAATATCACCGAGGACTATTCAATATGTTTCCAAAATTAATATTTTCTAATTAATTTTAAGGCTAAATAAATAAATACACATATGAATTTGGACATTATTAGTTGGGTAGTATCATATATGAAGGTTTATAATACACACTACTAGTCTGCAATCAATGATATGGGGAATATGTTAAAACTGAAGACATTTAGATCAATAGAGAAAATATGCACAAAAGTAAGTTGAAAAAACATTTTTTAGTATTAATGCAGAAGTAAATCTCAGTAAAGCGAGAGAGGAAGCATGACTTCACAGATTACAAGGACTTTGTCAACTTACGATCCCTTATTTTTTTATTTTTTATGCTTACAGCACCTAGTCTTCTTAGGTAGTCTCCCATCCAAGTACTAACCAGGCCCAACCCTGTTTAGCTTCCCAGACCAGAAGGGATTGGGCTTGTTCAGGGTAGCATGGCCTAGACTAAATTTGAATTAATTATTCAAAGTTAAAAGCTATTGTAAGTTACAGTTTTCCATTTCAATGTAAATTTTAAATCTGTTAAATACATAAGGATTTAAGTACCTTTTGTTTAATCACGAATATTTCAACCATTCAAATAATACCATATAACACAATACAAATAACATTTAATCAAAAGATATGATATTCCAGCTGACATAAGTATTCTACACATGTGAATTACATTACTACGATATATAAGGTTTTAAGGACTTGTTAAATAAGAAAAAAATAGATCGTTATTTGTTTTAAGGGTATTCTAGACAGAGTGTGAACCACTTCATTTCCTGTTAGGACTTTTGAAAAGTGTTTATCATAATAATGTAGCAGTACAACCTGATATGTGGAGGAAAATAATGTGTAGTGCATTGTTAAATATTTCCTTTTATCAATCTAGAATGAAAGTTCCAAGTTCTGAACAATATTTCCTTTATATATTCAAAATATTATCTTTCCATTCTTCAGTCATAGTAGATGCATTTTTAATGCAAATGTCAATAAAAAGGAATAAATACAATGATTTAATTCAATGTTACACTACAAATTTTATTTTCTTGAGCTGGAGTAAAGAAAAATGTGAAAAACTTGCTGATGAAAAATTTGATCACAGTCTTCTCTCTTCTTTACCCCTTTATTAAACAAATATTGAATGCTTACAACAGGCACAAATTGGAGTGACTATTCAGCTTCCAACAATTTCTCCAAAGACTCTAACAATACTATTTTCCCTTGTAGCAGTCATGACTGATTGTTGCCAAGACAGAAAACATCACCCAAACTATAACTGAAACTTCAAACATACACACTGAAAGTGCTTGATGTTATTCTAGTTTCCAGTTTCCTTGAGGTTTAGTTGTTTAGCTCTTCTTTAAATTTTATAAGCCTCATCAGTACACATCCCGTACAGTTTACAACCACAGTTTTTCTCATGTTAGAATTTGTTTCTGTTGCTTGTAATTAAATAGATATCATTCAATACATGCTAGGCAATGGATATGTAAAAAAAAAAAAAAAAATGAGTAAGAGTCACTAGCATCAAGGAACATGCAATTTATTGGAGACAAGTAAATCATCAGTTGCAAAAACATGAGATAATTAATTGCTAAGGCAAAGATAAATCTTGGGTTCCATGAAAGATATCTGACAGACTTTTAACAAAGTCTCATTTGACAGGGTACAAGGGTATAGAAAACTAAATTCCTCTCCTTTACTTCATTTCTCACATCATTAAACAGGAAAAAATTGACCTGGAATGATCCTCCATTTTAAATTGCATATCTAATCTCACCACTCTTAGATGTCTCTACCATCACAAAGTTACACTGAAGGAGACAAAGCTCACTCAGGACTATGTGTATCACAGAAGAGTACTCTTCAACCCTAGCAGTGCCTAATACCCTTTTTGAATAATAAAAGTTACTTTGTAGTGGTTCATTTAATATCCATAAAAAATTTATAGATAACTTACCTTTTAAAATTTTTTTTCAAAAAAATCAATGGTTTTGTGATATAAAAGAGGAAATAGATCGTTATTTCAAATACAATAATATAAATTTTGATATGATTATGTTTAAATATAACTGCACTAGGATATAATAAATAGATGTTTACAAATCTATGTAAAATCAAAGTGAATATGGCATTTAAAATATTGAATTATACACATGTATTTTAATAATAACTCAAAGATGATAAGTAGCTTCGATGTGATTTTCCAAGGTGGTAACAGTGCTTAGTAAAAGATCCAAATAAAGCAAAGTAAAATATTTCTTCAATTTACATAGTAGTAACATTCCTGAAAAACAAAGTGTTTATTAAAATCATGCAAAAAAGACTTTGGTTTTTCTATGAAATAGTGTTAGGTCCTTGGCTCAAATGATTTAAACAGGTTTTTAGCCAACATAAATATCTAATAGGACTTTAGAAAGGTAGGAAGGACGCAGGACAATTAGATAGGCTGAACTGCTCCATGTAGTATGGAATACCTAGTGTTCCTTGACTATACCCAGTAAACTACAGCAAACCTCAAACACCAAAGCTATTACAACAAACAAAATCATCTCCTCTAATTCTCACAATGATCTCTATTGAGAACCAAATAGAATTTACAGATTGTTTAGTTGGTAAACAATTTTATGAAAGCATTCCCTTCATCCCTAATCATTATTTTTTTTTATTCTGGATCATACAGAAAGAAATCAAAGAAAGTTGATTCATAGGAAGTAGGGATAACATAAAAGAATAGAGCAGCAATCATTTCAAGTAGTGCTTTTATACAAACTAGGGATGGTTGAAGGGAGGTAGAGTTGGAGAAAAATGATTCTCAACTTTACATGAGTAAAGTAACAATGACTAGTACAAATTGTATAACTAGTGATTTAATCTCTGGAAACTATTTTATGTAAGAAGACTGGGAAAAAAGTTTGAGGCAAAGGCAGCTAAGCAGAAATTGACCATGGACTGTTGACCATGGATGAGACCTGGCCAGCAAACACTTTATTAATTGACTCACACATAAGTAAAGACAATAAGGACCAAATTTATCAAATTCAGAAGATTTATGACATTTCCCACTTTGGGATTTCGGAATTCTTTTGATAAGTCGAAGATCTTAGATCAATGAGCCACATTTCCACATGGAAACATCATGCTAAGACTGAATAGCAACTGTTTCCTTTACATGGAGCAATCCCTGCTCCTCTCCCCTTCCCCTGCCTGCATCTGGCACATTTCAGCATTTTCCAAATCTCCCTCACTCCGGTAAAGATTTTCCATTTATGACCCTTGGTTTACACACACACACACACACACACACACACACACACACACACACACATTATTTTCAGAATATATTATAAATTATATATATAATATATATTATATACCTACATTATTTTCGGAATAAAGAAGTGAGGTTTATTTTAATAGAACATAGACATTTATAGCAGTGGAGTGTGTGTGGAAGGGGGCTTCAGGATATCATTAGTCATCATTTATAAAATTAATTTTAGGTTATTCAGATAGAGTATATAAGAAATAATGAATTTGTGGTAGTAGCAATGATAAATTGGGAGAGAAAAAGTGATTTCAGGTATAATTTAAAGGTGATATAAGTTTGCCTGATTCTTCTATTCAGAAGAAGATGAGAGGAAATGAAAGATTCATACATAACACTAATATTTTGAACTAAAGTGATGAGGAAAATGGAAGTGTTATGAGTATCAAAAGAGATTGCTGATTTTGGAGGAAATATGAGTTTATATTTACACAACAAGCTTTTGAAAATTGTTAGAATCTTTTCATGAAATATTTAGCAGCCATACAATTAAAGTGATCATTGAAACAATAGAATTGAGTAAAACTGAAAATAAATAGGTATTTTGGATAATATTTATATTTAGTGGGGGGAAAAAACAGAAGAAAAAAGTGAGTAGTGCTAAAAAAGAATGGGTTAGAATGAGAAGATAATTCATACGGAAGAGGAGGATGAAAGGCAACAATAAATTAAATAGTATGAAAAAGATTAAATAGTATGAAACGTTACAGAAATATCCAGGAAGATTGGCACAGAGATGCTGTGGGTGAAAGAGAAGTAACTGACCTCTCTTGAAAGTGCATAAGCACAGAGTGAGAAAGTGGAGACTATTAGTACAAATCACTTTTACATATCAGGATATGAAGGAAAGTAGTGACGAGATGCTAGCTTGAGACAGTAGGTTTTGGAAGGATTGTGTAGGAGTCTTATAGGGTCCAAACTTTTCTGTAACAATCCCACTGGCATAGCTTCTAATGTACTCACAAAGATTATGCCCAATTGTTATGCTCCACAATACTCAAGGAAGAGATAGTCCCACATGAGTTATCTATTGTTTATTTGTAGTTCCTCACAGTCCTTTCACCCTAAGTGATGTTGTCTACTATCAAAATTGGTATATTTCATCTTATCACATCAGAAGGGGATGACAAGAGGAAGTTAATCAAAATCCAAATTCTCATGCAGAAAGGGAAAAGGTATTGTTAACTTTTTGTACACACGCTATGCATTACTAGATATCTGATATGATATTTACACAATGTAAATATTGGCTATATTGAGTGTTTAATTTTACTTTATTCATTGCATTATATTTTTAAAATTTTATTTATAATAAATGTAAACAATTTTATTCAAGATAATATAGCCTTTATTTAAACATATATTATAAATATATATTATATTATATTTAAACACATACTATATAAATACATTATTTTTATATTTATTTAAATATATTATAAATACATATGCTAAATTAAATATAGATAATAAACAAGTAATAGAGAATCCTTGTATTATTATTACATGACATTTTTTAGGAAATTATGTTAATAGTGCTTATACAACAAACAGAAATACTGTATGTATTTTTTAATGGGACATATAAATAGTAACTTCCACATGACTTATAGATATAAAAAAACTCAAAAAATTTCACTCTTTTAATTAATAAAACCCTGTAATTCTGACCAAGGGACCATGTAATAGAATTTAAAGTAAGAAAGCCAAAGATTCAACCTTAGGCCACTGAAAGAACAAAATTCGGAGAACAAAGTAAGCCTCAGAAAGGTTGACTTAAAGGAGTGGCCAGATACTTAGAATAAGCATCAGCAAAGTTGGGTTTCTGCCAAGGAAGTCAAAAAATAGATTTCCAGAAGGAAGGAATGATCACCTGTGCCAAGGATAAGAATTGTAAATTGATCATTGCATTTAGTGACAGGGATTTCATTGGTAACGTTCATAAGAGTTCTATTTCTTGGCGTCTTAGAATAAAAAGTTTCATTAAAGTGAAGTCAAAAAGATTGGACATCTTGAGCATGAAGTTTTTTTTCAAGTTTACTATAAAGAGTAGAAGAAGGAGTTCAATAGAAAAAATGAGGTAATTTTTCTTAAAGGAAAAATTTAAAAACAGAATAAAGTTTATTTGAAAAAGCAGCATAAGGTTCTGACATCAAAATATATTATGAATTTATAAACAAGAAAATATTGGGAAACTGACCCAATAATAGTCAAATATAGTAAAATGTTGACATAAAAAACACATCTGTGAAAATTTATCATACACATATAGAACATATATGAAAAGATAATTTCTTCAACAATTAGAATCAATTCCCAAAGAGAAAACATATTGTGACAGAGATTGCTGAATGTCCACCAAATTCAGATTCTTTTATTAGAGCATGAAGGTGTCACTAGGGAGATAGTTTTCCATTTGTGGACCACATTTTCTACCTTAGCTGGTATCCATGGCCACAGAGCAAATAAAACAATTTTCCAAAGGAGTGTGGGCAGAATTGAAGGGGTTCAATGGCGGGCTAAGATATAAAGAAATGGGTGTCTCTTCACTCTCTCTCCACTTCTCTGTCCTGGATGCAGAGGACTGAAAATGCTTTCAGAATCGTGGGACAACAGGAAGAATAAGCCCTGGCTTCTGGAAGTAGGAGAGCAGACTGATAATGAGGAATATTTGTGGATTATTGCATAGTGAAGAAATACACTTTAATTTTTTAAGTTGCTGAAAAAGACATTTATTTTAAAAAGACACAAGGTAAATAAAAAAAAAAGGCAAAGTAATATGGTCGGGTTAAATTCGTAATTATAAAATTTAATAATATTTACATCAGAATAGATTTTAAAGGTTATATTGTCTAAAAATGAGCTGAAATCTATAAAATAAAACAATTGAAAATAAATAGCTGTATATGAATATAACAAAATATTCCTTAAAACACTATGTAGCAATGTTACTATGAGACAAAATAAAATTTGTTAAAAACAATATAAAAGTAGTTTTATTTTTTGAAAGGAAAAAAATGTTTTATACTTATATTCAAACAATAAATGATGTTCAGATATTTAAGGCAAAATTGATAAAGCTGCCAGGAGAATTGGAAATGGCTTAAAAATGTTAAAAAATTTTTAATATTCTCCTCTAGGAAGTGAAAAGTTCCTCAAACAAAAAATAAATAACTCTAAAAAATAATTAAATAATACAACAAACAAGCTTGATCTCAGTGATAGGTATGTGTACATATATTTTAAAAACAGTGAATATATTTAGTAAACTAGTATAAAATAACTGGGCATAAGACCATAATTTTAGCAAATTTCTCATATTTTATATTATTAAAACTAATTATTGACCACAATTTAATGTAATTTGAAAGTAACATCTAGAAATATTGAAAATAAAAAACTATTTATATAAAATTGAGGAGAGAGAATAAACAAACTTTTAAAATAATTCAAATAAAATGACCACAAAACTACATATGTAAATATAGAAAAAGCAACACTTAAAAGGGAGTTTTATTTTTAATGCAGTTGCTGTAAAAATAGAAGTTTTAAAATAAATAAAGTTTTGAACTCAGGAAGCCAGACAAGAAAAATAGGAACAAGAAAGAAAATGAAACTAAAAGCTAAGATCGATCAAAAAAAAAAAAAAAAAAAGAAATACAATAGAAATTATGAATTCTATCACCAACAAGTTAGTATTGGTTAATAAAACCTATAATGCCCATTGAAAAGTTTAATAAAAGTGTAATAACAATTAGGAACAGGGAATAACATCAGGATCATAAGTAGGACATAACTAACATAATTTTTAAATTATGAGAATGTCCAGTGGAGGACCGCTCTGCTTACTACAAAACTAGGCCAAATTACGCAGGGACCTAAAAGGCAGCTTCTGCCTCCTCCCAATTCTTCCAGGTAGCAATGCAAATATGTAGAAAAGGTGATAGAATGGATGTACAACTATTTTATCATCTGTACCGTGTTTGATGAAATTCCGTAGAAGGAAAAATATATTAGCATTCTGCAGATCCAAAAACATATCCAAAGCCTCTTGAACTCTGTCTCTGTAAATGATTTGATTCTTTTTCTGTGGTTAACACAAAATAAAACTTTTTAAATGTCTCTTTAAGTACCTGCCATGGAGGAGCACCACCTCTAAATACTATTTATCTGGGTCAGATAACCCTATTTTCCTCACTAAGCTGGCATTTCCCATACCATAAGGTGTGATTTTCTTGCCAGAAAAGGTGGATTTCCAGTTTTAGTGAGAGCTCAACTTGGCCTGGCTTAACTCCCACTCTGTTTCTAACCCTTCTGGATGTTGTGGCCCTAAGAATATAAAACATACTTGAGCTCTGTTAAAATATTTCCTATTTTGTTTTCACTAGATAAGGTACCAAAGATCTTTATACACTTTTGACAGTTTATGGGATCACTTCACTTTATATCCATAAACTATCTCTGATGTTTTTCCCTCATCATATGCAATTAGATGAATTCTTCTCCTAATTCAGTGCCTACCCAACAGATTTAGAGGTGAGAGTCAAAGGAAATTTATACTTAATCTGTAATAACTTTACAAGATAAATCATTTCATACATTATTTTTGTTGGAATAAATTTAAATTACAAACACATGATAGATTTAAAAATTATGTGTAAAAAATTGAAATTCAGAACCAATAGATAGCAATAAAATTTGTATTTATCTCTATTTTAGAATGGACAAAAGCCTTACTTATCATAGACTGATAGAAAAAAACAAAGTTCGGCTTTGGTTAAATATAATGTAAAATACTTGGAATGTCAAAATGTCACAACTACAATTAAAAAGATAATAACATTCAGCAAATTATTATTATCTTAAAAAGCTCACATTATTGGAAAAGGAAATATTAATATTCTAAGAATTAGAAATGACTCTAAAAGACAATTTATAGAAATAATATAAACTTCCGATAAATTTAAACATTGAACCACATGAGAAAACAAATATATAAAAAACAGAGGAATAAAAAGTACTTGTTTCTTATTAAACTTGCACAGATTAAGCCTAACGGTAGTCAATGACCGGGAAGGTATAGTAGAAGTGATTTGATACATTTTATGCAAATGTAAAATGATAAAACTTTTCTTGAAAAAATTTCTGGTATTTCCTTGTGTTTGATATAGTATTTGTATTTGCATGAAACTATTTTAAGGAAAAATCTAAGATATAGTAAAAATTTATGTACAATTATATTAATAACTCTTATTTTAATGAAAAGGAAAATAATCTTAAGGTTCCACATTTATTTCTCCCTCAAATAGTTTTCAAGCCCTGTAGTAGTTTCTGGGGATAAAATAGGGACTAACACATATTATAATTGTCGACATGAAAGAAATTTGTATTTATGAGCAATCCCACTAAAGACTATATAATTACGAACCACATGTAAATAAAGTACAGGGTGCTTTGCAGGCATAGACAAAGGAGTAATGAGAAATGAGTAGAAATGATCAGAGTTCAGAGATATTTGGAAAAAAAATAGAAAAGTTTTGGTTTGGGCATGTGATAAAGAGGGGACATCACGGATGACTTCTAAATTTGTCCTTTGCATAATTAACTAGGTAATTACTGTATTTACTAAAATAGGAACCCCTTGAAGTGACTTTGATACATGGGTCTAGAACTTAGAGATAAGCTCAGGTGGAGATTTACATTTTGTTAGAGTGGGTTACTAGAAGGTAACTAGAAACATCAGTTGGATGATAACAGTTGGGAAGAATGTAAAACAGGCCTGTATACCAAAATGTTTGTCGATAATATAAATTCTTGAAGGGGTCAAGAAAAACAGATGGACACTATAAAGTTTGTATAATGTGTCTTGTTATATTGTTTTCTAAAACATAGTGGGCCTAAGAAAACATTCACAATGAATGTTTCTGTGGATTTTACATAGCCTAAAGGCTGAGCATTTTGTGAACTATGCTTAGAAAATTGCTTAGGACCCAGCCTTGATGAATTGGGCAATGTATAAATAGTTAAACATTATTTTATTCCAAATATGAGAAAAATTATAATGATTAAAATCATTTAAAATAACATTGAAATATAGGATTTAGATAATTTCTCAAGATACTGTTAGCAGGTGGCTAGAAACATTTCTTCTGTCATATCTAGAAATGTGCAAAATACTGACCAATATCACAAACCACAATGTAGGCAGTTGGTTTTCTTTGTAAGCACAGCAATTACCTCACATTTACATAGATCTTTCTTGCCTATGCTCATGAGTATTTCAGATCCTGCTTGCTCTGTGTTTTGTCAATAGCATCCCAACATGAAAATAGATGTGGTCTATGATTATTATGCACTATTAAAACATCCAGTCAGCTGAGTGTAAAACTGATTGTTTGCTATTGAGCAAATCAAACATTTAGATGGTAAATTTGTCTGTTTTGATGTCTTCTAAATATAACATAACTTTAGAGAAGTGTATATTTCAGAAATTTTTAGAGTGCTACATTAATTTATCATTAGCTATTAACAATTTACACAAGAGAAGGTGTAATACAGGTTAGAGTATTTTAACTTATTTGAGAAATAAATTTAACATGCATCACTGGCCTCAACAGAAAGATGAAAAAGCATGTTTGAAACAACTCTTATTGAAAAATTTTAAGGGATCCTGTAGCATGAACACTTAGACCATAGCTATCTATGTATGTCAAAGTGAATGAAAACACTATGTGTAAGAAAGAGTTTCAAATCTACACGGCATGAATATTAAGAAAGAAAAGTGGGCTTGGTAATTACATGAGCCTGACTTAAAATTTCCTACCATTTTTCAATTCCATAAGCAAATATTTAGCCTCACTGATCTTTAGGTTCTACATTTGTATATTGACAAAAGTGCTATTTACCTAAGAAAGATTTGCAGAATTGAGTGAGAAAACTTATACAAATGCCTGCCATACTCTGGCACATGGTAGATACTCAACTTACTTTGTTTTCTTACTTTATATCAATGTAAAACAATGGGTGTGTTTTATCCTCTCATATTTATATATTGAGAACATAATTTATCATTTTTCTCTGAAGCTGGACATATCGCTAGTGGTAGCCATTTTGTCTCCTTAAGGGAAAACAGTTTGAGGGAAAGGAGATACAATAAAGGCAGGTCTAAAAGAATTCAGGAAATGGAGCCTGAAATATGACTGTATAATGATTGAAGGTCGCTTCTAGATTTCTGGTTATGTATACCAAAAAATTCCTTCAGTAAGGAACTTCTGTTTGTAGCTGAAAATATCCTAATTAATAGAACCATTAAGTAGAAATAGTAATGCTGATGCATGTCAACAAAAAATGTTGGCAAAAAATAAAATAATGCTTTAGAGGCGTATGTACATGTAAATAGTAGAAGGATTCTCAAATGTTTCAAATTAAGGAGGTTTGGGAATTACAGTCTTTATCCACAGAGAAGAAGTTGTTCCAAGTGAAATTTTACTGTGTTATCTAGTGCCAAGAAAAAGTTTTGATTAGTCAAGATTTCCCATGTGCTTTTTGTGATTAATATAAAAGGAACAGGATACCTTTCTTGCTTGATTAGTGATAAGGGCCAATAGATTTTATAGGTATTCTGAAACACAGAACATTTAAGTCAGGATAAATCCTCCTGCATCGAAACAGGAAAATCCAACCAACCAACAACTAACAAACAGACAAACAAAAAACAATACTTGCATAGGGCCAAACTAACTTTGTAAAATAAAGGTAGTGAGTATAAAATGGAAACATGATTATATATAAGTTATCAAGAATCAAAGACAGACCATTAAGACGATTCATGCTTCCCAGTGGATTTCAGTCTTTAAAGCTGCTCTATCAATATTTGCATATTAAAGGGACAGGGACAGGGACAGATTCAGATTCAGGAGAACTGAAACTTTTATAACTTTATTTTCTTTATATAATTTGCAAAGACCTCTTATAGAAGTAAATAAAAATTATAAATCAAAATTAGGTAAGAAATTAAATACTTAAATTGGGAAAAAAGCCAGCAAATATCATAGATGTAACATAATCTAAAAGGAAAAATAAAAGCAAAATAATTTGATTAATTAGTTGTCTGACACAATTCTGTTTTCTAATTACTGGTCTGATTAGTATTTCTGAAAAAAAATATACAAAAGTAATCTGAGAAATCCAAACATATTTTCAATTGATGTTGTGTACACCAAGCTACATTATTTCATAACCAAATTATTCTCATTTTGTTCCTCTTATTGATGGATATACATTCCAAGACCACAAGTGTTTGCATGAAACTGCAAAAAGTAATAAATCTTGTACATACTATGTTTCTTCTTATACATGCATAGCTATGTTAAAAGTTTATAAATTATGCACAGTAAGATATTAACAACATAAAATAGAATAATTATAATAATACTGTAATAAAAGTTATGTGATTGTGATCTCTCTTTCTCATAATATCTTATACTGTACTCATTCTTATTGTGATTAGTTGAAATGATACAATGCCTACAGGTTGAAATAAAGTGTGTTGGTTAATGTAGGCATTGTGATGTAGCATTAGGCAAGCTATTACTGTTTACTTTCTGACAGTACATCAAAATGAGGATCATCAAGCCATGATGTTGATGGCTGGAGATCAGGAGCAGAAAATGTCGATGACTAGAAATCCTAGATAGTTGAAGGTTTTTGTTACTAACAGGTGGGTGGTATATCCAGCTTGGACAAAGGGATGATTCACTTCCCAGGCAGGATGGGGCAGGACAATGTGAGATTTCCTCATGCTATGCAGAATGGCTCACAATTTAAAATTTATAAATTGTTTATTTCTGGAATTTTTCATTTAATATTTTTAGACTGCAACTGACCACAAGTAATTGAAAGGAGGGGAAGCAAAGCCTTTGATAAGAAGGGGCTCTTAGGTAGTTAGTCAGACATGAGTGACAGGGAAAACAAAGGAATAGGGGCCCAGCCTAGAGACCACCCAAAATATACTCCATTGGTAGTTAGAGAATCCCTCCCGCATCCTCAGAGAGAAAGGACAGGAGGGCCTTAATCTATTGCTTGTTTAATCCAGCCACACGGACTTGAGTAAAAGGTACTACACTAATCTGCCCACGATTTGATGCTCATTATACTGTCATTATAATACTACGTTTATACATAGAAGTTCATAAATATAATTATAACAGACTGAATTCTGAGTAAGCACATGCACAGTAGACAAAGTGGTATATATAAGCCAGCTGTCAGTCAAGATAACCTCACATAAGGATCATCTAGGACCTCCCGTCATGGCCCAGATATAAACAGACCTTCCCACTTCTGCATTGTTATAGCTCTCCTTGTTGAAAACTGGCTCCTCTCTTAGGGCATATTCTGACTTCTCTCTTTACCTTCCAAATTCCACAGGGCTAAAGTCTTCCTTGGTGTGGCCCTTCTCCTTCTAACACATACTTTTAAATAAATCTTACTTTTTCTAAATCTCACCAGCCTGTAATTTGCTGTGTTTGCAGGGAAGAACCGAAACACAACATACAACACCACCATCCTCCCCCATGCTTCTGGGGCAATGCCAGATTTTACATCACCCCAGCAGTAACAGCCGTATTAATTCTTATGTGTAAGTGCTATGTTACTACACCCTGTTTTGTTTTTTTGTTTGTTTGTTTGTTTTTACTCTATTTGCTGAGTTAGGAGTTTTGTTGGCTATTTTGTAAAGAACTGTCAAATTTCATCTGGATAGAATGTATTAGGTACACTAAGATATAATTTGGTAGGTTGGCATGCACAAAGCATGACTGCACACACAGGCACTCCTGAGCTTTGTGGTGCTGCTATGAGATGGTGCCCTATAAGCAGAGGTATTCTCATCAATTTCACCCTGAGCAATTCCCATCAAAAAATAAATAAAATATACAATTCTTTTATAATTGTGTATGATATATATACACAGATACACACACACACACACACATGCATAAGCATTTTTGTGTATTCTTAGTAGAAGGAGTTGAATTTCTATTCTGATCAAGTGTCAATGAAAACCGAATCTTCTTTTCATATTTTCACATTTCTAGTGATTGGAATGAATGGCCCTCATTTATTTTGTGACTTTTATGGCTCCTACACTGTTATATTAAGACTCACGTGAGGGCTTTGATGTGAAGGCTCTGATACCTATATATGACACGATGACTTCTGACCCTCTGTAAGAATATAGAAACTGGACATGTCAGCACAAAGAACAGTAGATTTTCTTTCTGAAAGCCTTTCTTTTACTTGGGTTGGCCCATGAAAACACCATTGAAGTGATAAAGCATAAAATAAATCCAAATTACCAAATTCAAATGAAAAGAATTTCTAAACCGATTTCCTAAGCTGAATCCAAAAATTCATAGTGCTTTCTTAATGGTCAACTTAAACAAGGTTGATATAATGAAGGAAAAATCAAGACAGAAATAGACAGAGATTTTTACAAATTGTAGTTAAAATATTTTAATTTTGAAAATATTAGAAAAGATAAACCCAAGTGAACATGTTACTAGCCCCCTTCCCAGGACTTTGAGGAATTCCGTAGTTTGTTTTAAATCTGCATCTGTAAACAAGCTATTTTCCATACCTATGTGACTCTTTTTGTTATTATTTTTTAAATGTTTTCCTTTATCGCTTAAACATTTTTATTTTCAATAGCTGGGTTCATTGAAAATTTAACATATACCAAGTGCAAGAATTATATGAATTATTTCCTTTACTAGCACAAATATAACAGAGGAACACCATTACTGTCCCCATTAAACTTCCAAAGAAACTAAGTTTTAGGGAAGTTTCGCTTGTCCATATTCACATGACTTTATTCATTCATTCATTCATTTATTCATTTAAGTTTATTGGGGTGGCTCGATTATCACTCAGTTTTAAATGTATAACAATTGTCTCTTTAAGAGAAATATGAATTTCTGGTTTCTGCAGCAGAATATACTTTTAGCATGGGACGACCATCTAGTGATGCCCTTAAGTCTGCTAGTTATTTTCTTTTAACAATGTCAGCTGGGTCCTCAAGGCATTCTAAACTTTGTACCTGAGCCCAAAGTAGATCATCATAGTCAGTTAAATAACATAGATCACAAGATATAATATTAAAGAAACTTAGAAATCACTGCTTTCTAATTTCAGGTTTTCAGATAAGCAGCTGAGGGGTCAAAGACACCAAATGATTTGCATTTTGTCTCTTCATTATTTATTAAAAGAGTTAGGTACATACACCTTTGCCTTTTTGACTGTGAATTCTCTTGAGTTGCCTTGATAAAATGCTGCCACATACTCAAATCAATGATCATCATGCATTGAGAAGGACTGTAATATGTATAATATTCTTTTATAATACAAGCTTTTTTTTCCAGTACTCAAACTTTACATTATCTAGTAGGCAATATATGTATACATTACAAAATCAGTTGATTTTTCTTAATGTAGGATGGTTTTGAAACAAATAGTTTAGAATTAATGTACCTTCAAATGTATGCACTTTCTACAAACTCTAAATGGGAGAGTAATGGCTTTAATTTACATCAAGTCATCTGTCATGGGTTTGTGTAACAGCTTTTTCATTAACTGTAGGCTTGGTCAATATTCAATACTTCACATTATATTTTTTCACAACAGAGTAAACAGTTATTTTTGAAAATAGCCACAGGGCACTTGAATCGAGTCATCTCTTATTCCTTCCCATCAGTTATTTGTACAATCTTCAAATTTTTTGTAGAGTTTGTTTTTCTTCTCTATTTAATGGTTATGATTTGTGGCAGGGCTAGTTAGAGATTATATGGTCTTATGTATAACTTGTTTGATCTTTGCAGAAAATTTTATTTTGTATAATAGCAAATTAAATAATGAAAAAAATTAAATAGTAGAACTTAAGGAAATTTTTGGTTCTGTACTTTAGATAACTTAGCTCAAACACTTTTCAGCCAAAATAATCTGGACAATTTCCTCAATTCAGTAAACCAATTTTATGTCTTAAGATACAAATAAGAAGGTCGTCATGTATTTAAAACTTTGTTAATAAGCATGAACTATGTAGAAGAGACAGTAGCTTCTAATATTCTGAATGTGACTGAAACTGCAAAGCATTTCTAGTATATATGGTAATTTACTCTAGAAAGCAAAATCTCAGAAATCACTAATTAAAATACAATGCATATTTATAGCTTAAACTAATTCCTAAAAAGAAATTTATTTTTAATCACCAAAGACAGTTATTTCTAAAATTTAGATTATTGGTACACATTTCCTCAGATTTATGTTTTCTAGTAGTTGAATCCTACTTGAAAAGAAATAGCAATTTAATAAAAGAAAAAATTAACTTTACTTAGCAGTTTTGAAATCATTCTATCCTGAATGTAGTTTTCCTTTCATTTGTAGTCTATTTACTTTTGATGCATAAGATTTTAGTCAGACAACTTAAGGATGATGATAATCACCATTTACTAGATACAGAAAATATCTGCACTTAATTTCCATTCCTTCTGAGGAAGTGGCATGCATTTTCCCAAAACAAGGGATGTTTAATAGTGTTATTTACATTATAGTTAAACCTCAAAACAGTATATCCAGTTTTTGTTAATTAACAACACATCTCATTCACTTTAAAATGTTTTATTTCCCTGAAAATTCTGGAATGAGAATCTGGAATTAGATTTCACTCCACAAGATATTGATGACTGAGCCCCATCTGGGTGAAATTATATCAAATATTGCCATTATTGAAAGCATATGTAATATTTTGATTTTGAATAATTTTTTTTTTTTTTTAATTTGAAGTCATTGTTTTCTTATTGATTTTGGATGTTCAAGTTGGATACTGATAGAATGATTGCCCTATTTGACTTTAGAAAATGTGGTCAGTGAAATAAAATTATGACACTTGTTTAAACAAAGCAATTGTCAAATCACATCATAGTCTCCTTCTAAATAAAGACTCCAGTACATTAAATTTGTTTTTCTTTAATGAACCTAAGCCTTTTCACTGTCATTACTCATTCCTTCTAAAAACAGTAGAAAATGTAATACATTACTCAACTGAGACCGTTTATCCCGAGGTACATATTTTATTGATGTAAGTAAATAAGATTTTGGCCCACTTAACTACCAATGTTTTGATTTTATAGAAATTTTGTATATACATTGAAAGTTTTTATTTTTAAAGATACTTCCTCCCCTTCCCAGAGACTCTAGTGATAATGTTTATGAACTTATGATTCTTGATTCATATCTATATCTATATCTATATCATCTATCTATATCTATCTATATGTATATCATCTATATCTATATCTATATCTATATCTATATCTAATCTATATCTATATCTATATAATCAGAAATCATAATATTTTAATGCTCCAGTTGTTTGCCAGCCTCCATTAATAAGATATTGTTCAATATACTGTTATTGCCTTTGTTCACTTCTCATTTCCACTGTGACTATTGCTAGGTTAGAGTCCAGCACTTCTCAATACATTTATACGATTATGGCAAATAAAGAGTATTTCTGATTTGTTATGGCATTTCCAGTAGTAGCTACAGTGAGTTAGGTCTATATGACAGAACTTTGTGCTAAAAAGTTTTCACTGCCTGTAATGCACGTATATGGCATTCGACATCTAAACTTCCAAAATATAGTATACTATTGAAATCTTCCACCTCTTAGAGAACAAATAAGACACATACTATCTGTTAGCAGAAATTTTTTTTTTTTTTTAGGCAATTGCCTGGCTACCTTGGAGATGAAATGGGCTACTTTTTTTGGTGGCAAATAAATCACATGTGTAAACTGAGGCACAACTTTTAAACAAATGCATGGGTTGACAGGGAAAATTTCATGCCTTAGAATATTATCAACTTCTGCTTTGTCTATATAGTTGGTGTACTCTTCTCTATGCCTGTAATTTGGAGATAATTCTACTTAGAATCATCTTGCATGCTACTATTGTCAATGATGTGGTCTGCCAGTGAGGTGGTAACAGAAAGGATAAATAGAATTTTGCTCCTTATAATTTAAACAAATTAAATGGTTGAATATTTTTTAATTAGAAGAAAGTTTAAGTTTTCCTTTGAAAACTCTACATTACTAAAACTAAGAAATAAAAAGATTAAAACAGACTTTTTACAATATCTGGCCAGAAAAGATATTGCTCTTTTCTTAGGAATTTAAAGTAAAATTTTTCTTCTTTTGAGTTTTCTTGTACAACAATTAAATAAAGTGAATGCACATTAAAATTATATTTCCCTTGCCATTGCCCTTAAGTGGAGAGACACTATTATGTTACCAACATAAATTCTATTTTTAAGATCATTGATTTAATGGAATACTTTAGATGCCCATTCCTTTATTCAGGAAAGTAAATTACCCTTTACTGAGTACTCATTAGTACAAATTACATAGGACTGAAAACAATGTAGTTAATCATATGAGAGAATTAAAAATATATTGCTTAGACATTTGCTTCTGAGAAAAGAGAAATCACGCCAGGCTGAAATGAGTAATCTTAATTCAAAAAAAAAAAAATTCAAGAAAAAGAGAGACTCAAAATCAATTCTATTTATTATTCCTCACCTGTATGAACAACATAAGGGTTTAACAGTCAATGGATAGAAATAGTCAACCAAGGCACCTTTCCTTTGCATTATTAATTTCTTAAAATCAAATCAAAATTTAAACTCATACTGTAAAAATTCTCTTTCCATTATCAAATGAGATAATCTTTACTATGGACAACATTTTAATTTAAATCTTTTGAAGTTATTGCATTTCTATCAAGAGTTGATTTTCCTAAGTGATTACTGGCTTCATTTATTTCAACAAGAAAGTTAAAATAAGAAAAAATAAGGAATTAAATTTCAAAATTAATGTTTTAGTACAGAACTGTGTAATATTTTAAATTAACTTTAGCTCAATTGTTTTTATAAGAATCATAAGTGTTTCTGTAGGACCTTTCTGTTGAAAGACAACATTAATGCTCACATGTAATAATTTACTATATTATTTCACATTTCAGATTTATGTGTTTATTATAAGTAGACTGTATTTGCAATATGTACTTTAGTATTTTATCAACTTATATATAATAAGGAATAGTGTTATTATATGTAAAAAGGGTTATGTTGATTCACAGGTTTTCGGAAAAATAAATAAAATTTCTACATTTTAATTTTAAGTTTACATAACTATGTTATGTCCATATCTTCTTCCACTAAAATAATTAAGTAATTATTTTGTTTTAATTGAGCTAAATTTTGTGTGGGAGTAGGGGTATAGTATAAATAAGAAATATAGTTATGTACAAAGTTAGCTTAATAATTTTCTTGTTCTGAGAGTGGATGTATATAGTCTATAAATTTTTATTTTAGTACAGTTAGTTGGCAGTAAATTTGGTCCATATTTCTATAATAAACTTTACATTACTTATATTTCCTTTATGTTGATTTTCATCTGATGTTTCTTTCATAAATGTTTAAAATTTACCATTTAAAATTTTTTAACATTCAAAAATTGAACAAAGTATTGTTACTGTTTTAATATTGCTTACTTATTCAAGCAGATTAGAGTAATAATTAGATAGTATGGCCATAGTATATGATAAGATACTTCTTATCTGCTTTTCAGGAAAATATTTACTCTCTGCCACTTTCTATAAAGTGGCAGAGAGTAAATATTTTTGACTTTGAGAGTCAAAAGGTCACCATTAAATTAATCACATAGTAACCAGTATCACATAGTAACAGCAGCCACAGATAAAATGTAAACAGATTGCTGACTTTTAGGGTAAATCTTTTGATAGAGCTTGGCCAAAACTTCTGTGTCAGAAGTGGGTCCCTTGACCCATGACTTTCCCCTTTCCCTTAGCTTTGTGATAAGAGATGGGTTGTTCCTTTGAGATGGAATCAGGCATAATCCTGAGATCACTAATGAGGTAACACATGGGCATTTAGCACCTCTACTATGAAATAAAGATGTCTACTGCATCCATTACTTGGTAATAATTAATTAAAATTAAAACTTTATTTTTATGTTTCAAAGCACCTGCTCCTCAACATTGTCAAATTGTGATATGTCTACAATAAATAAAACTTACTTATTTAGCCACCAAGTAGGATTTTAATAGCAGAGCTGCACTTCCCCCTGGTAATTCACCAGATATTGGGACATTTTTCAAACAATCTGCTCTTCTGGATAGACTGCAGTTTATTGCAAAGTGAGTCTAGAGAACCTTATCAGGAGGAGTTGCTGAGAAGCTTGAGGGGACTCCACTCCACTTTAACAAGAATTCCATTTTGTTTTCCACATAAGATTACTTAAATAATTGGTTTACTTTGCTGATACATAATTTTGAAAATCAGTGAACTAGGGCTTTCAATAACATCATGGCCTGAGATTTCTATAATTATTTTACATTTGTTTTATCAATATAACTTGCTCAGTATGCAACAAAGGGTGTGAGCTGTCTGGAGTGGAGGTCACTTTGGCAGACAAGGTCTGGAGGATTGGATTTTGAGGAAAAGAGGCCACTCTCAGTGACATAAGACTAAGCTGATGGCACTCCTTTATTTAGAAGTATTAGCCTTGTTAGAGCACTGTTTCAATTGAAATAGATTCAAAATTTATTATATTCTACTCACCAGCTGAGTTTCTTACCTATATTACGACATCATTCAGAATCTATTATTTCGCTTTCTAAATTTTGTAATATTCCCGCAAAATATACCTTCATTGTTCTGGGATGAACTTGCTCTTTTTATCTGAAAATCTAAATTTTGTCTGACCTTTTGTCTCTGCAAATGCCTCTGGTAATTCCAACGTATTTTCAACTCTGTTCTCAATTTTTCTTCAAATCTCAGAAAGCTAGCTTTTGTTTCTAAACTTAAATAATTTTATTTAATAACCAAATTTTTACTTGTACTATTAGTTTCCACAAATAAAATTAAATTTTATTTTTGAGTATAATTTATTTTACATGACTTTAAAAAAATGTATTCTAGAGAGTTATGAATAAAAGCCCATATTTAATGAATACTTTTGTTATTGATTGGTAGGTGTTTATTAAATCACCTACCAATATATGATTACATATTATTTTTATCATTAGAAAAATGTTAAATATTATTATAAGTAAAGAATATTATATTAGAGCTCACATAGTCCTCAGTGATATTTATATATGTTGTTATATAATGTCTCATAATTTAACATCACTTCTTTTTTATTATTATTATTATTGGTTTATAGCTAGTTTTTTAAACTTATGAAAAACAAATTAATCAAATTATTCATTTTTTTCTCTGAATTTCACAAACTCCTGAAGTGGGTCATTTAAACGAACTATTTAACTTTATTTTAGGACACTAAAATCAATCTTGTTTTCTTTATTAAGTGATTTTTTAGGGTATTTAGTTCTTAATTTCTGAATAAAAAGTGTGATATCTCCATTTTGTCTTTCTATACTTGGTATAGAGCAGTGAAAATTTCAAGGAGAAAATAATGCCAAGCACTTTTTCAGTAAGAATGAAATAAGAATTTTGAGAAAAATGTATTCTGAATATCAGCTAGGTACCAGTTACCCTTGAGTCATTTCGAAGGGCACAATCGATTCTTGAATTATGTTTGCTGTTTACATTACTTATTCAATAACATCATGGTCTGAGATTTATGCCATTAGTTTACATGTGTTTCATCAATACAAGTTGCTCAGTATGCAACAAAAAGCATGAGCTGTCTGAAGCAGAGGGTCACTTTGTCAGACCAGATCTAGGGGGATGGATTCTGAAGAAGAGAGGCCACTTCCAGTGACATAAGTCCGAGCTGATGAAACTACTTCATTTAATTTCTCTTGATTGGCATTCGCTGAACAAGCTCCCTGTACTCCATTGCATAGAACACTGAACTTTTATTCCCCACCACATGTCTGTAATTGTATGTGGTCCCTCTACACCTGGGACCAGGTGCTTCCCTATTGTTCTTTCCAAGACTCCTGGCTGAAAAAGAATAGGTCCTTTCCTTTCTTGAAGAATGCTGAACCAACTCATGTGCCCACTCTCACGAAACTCAAAGCCCTCACAAAGCTGCCCACAGTTAATTGCAAAAATGTAGCTGAAAGATTACCTTACCTTCGTTGCTTAATTAGCAATTTTGTTTTTACCTTTGCCATTCCACTGGCTAAAAGCCAGTCACAGGATTCTCACATACAGAAGGGGAGGAGAATATAGGACGTGAACAGCAAAAGAGCAAAACTCGTGGGGCCACTTGGGTAAATATAACATTTTAATATTAGTGTATTAATATTACCTGTATTTCTGTATTAGTATTAATTTATTAATATATCTGTATTTGTGGCAATCAATGCCAAATGCTATTGGTAAGTCAATACATATTTGTATTATATTTTACTCTATACTGCTCCTTTCTTCTTTTTGGGTTTTTAAATAAAATATCAAATACAAAATCAAACCAAAGTAATTTTTTTTATTCTTTAACTCTTTAGTGAGATATAATTGACATACAATAATCTGAACATGCTTAAAATGCATGATTTAATAAGTTTTGATAAATGTATACACTTGCAATTACTATAATGAACATTTCCATTACCCCCAAAAGTTTCCTTATGCCCTAGCACTCACTTCCTTCAACCCCTTCATCAATGCCCCAACAACCACTAATCTACTTTTTGTCACTATAGATTAGTTTGTATTTTCAAGAATTATATATAGATGATTCACATAGTATGTATGCTTTTTGTATGGCTTATTTCACTCCACAATTATTTTTAGAGTCATCCATGTTGTAACATGCACCAATAAATAATTCATTCCTCTGTATTATGCTGGATCATATTCTATTTTATGAATATATCTCAGTTTGTTTATCAATTTACCTGTTGATGGGCATTTGAGCTATTTCTAGTTTGGAACTATTACAAATCAAGTTGCTATGAATATTTGTGCACAAGTCTTTGTATGAGCATATACTTTCATTTTTCATGGGATAATATGTAGGAGCAGAATGGTTGTATCATACTGTAGGTGTATGTTTAATTTTTAAAGAAACTATTAGAATGTTTTCCAAATTATTTGTACTGTTTTATATTCTTACTAGCAGAATATGAGAGTTACAATTTCTTTGCATCTTCATCAACAGTTGGTACAGTCAATCTTGTAATTTTAACCATTCTAATAGGTATGTAGTGGTATCTTACTATGGTCTTAATTTGTATTTCCTTAATGACTAATGAAGTTGAATATCTTCTTTGCCATCTGTATTATTCACAGTTCCAGAGAAACGGAGTCAAAAGGATATATGTACATCATATATATCATATAACATTTTTTTGAACAATGGAATATTGCGCAGCCATAAAAAATGAAATTCTACTATTTGCAATGACATGGATGGATCAGGAGGTTATTATGCTAAGTGAAATAAGTCAGACAGAGAAAGATAAATACCATATGATTTCACTTATATGCAGAATCTAAGGAACGAAGTGAACAAATTAATCAAAAACAAACTCACAAATATAGAGGATAATCTTGTGATGGCCAGAGGTGGGGGGAGGGGGGGCTCTGAGGAGCGGTGAACGATTAAAAAAGTACAAATAATAGCTGATAAACCAAAGTAATTTTTAACAATTTCATTGTTGTCTCATTATTAATCCTTTCTTGACTGCGAAGAATAAGAAGATCCCTCAACACTCAACAGTGTGGGATGAAAATTTTAGGAAAGCTAGATGATAAAGCAGGCATAGGAACATTCATGAATTTTAACTACTTTAACAATAAAAAAAATATAAGAAACTGAAAAGCATTGCTTTTTTAACCATAATCTATTATAATTAAATGTGTATAAAGTAATCTCTCAGAGTAGCATCCACAGAAAGCACATCTGAAAAAACTAAGTTAAAAATGTAAAAATGGTCACTGTAAGAAGTTACTTCTACTTTATAAGTTTCTATAACAAACTGACTGAATGTGTGTGTCATCATGATCACCATTGGCCTTATTGTGAATTAACTGTGTGTGTGTGTGTGTGTGTGTGTGTGTGTGTGTGTGTGTAAGAGAGAAAGAGAGAGAGAGAGAGAGAGAGAGAGAGAGAGAGAGAGAGAGAGAGAGAGAGAGAGAGAGAGAATGATTACCAAAGATAACCAGATAAGAGTCTAGTGGAGGGGATGGATCTTTTGAAGACAGATGAATGTGGAACCAACTGACCTTGACAAGGTCACGACTGGACCTACGACATCTGTGGCTTCTGTTCAGAAGAACTAATATGTTTGCTTAGAACACTTATCCATCTGGCATTATGCAAAACAACTTACGTAAATTCTGGTTTACTTGTCACAAAATTCTCATGAGGTTACTACTAATATAATATTTCCTTTTCTCATAAGGAAATAGAGGCTTATAGAGATTAAGAGACTTGCTAATGTCATATGACTAGTAATTGGTGGATCCAGAATTAGAATAAGTTATCTAACTGGAGAATCTGCACTTAGGTTACTAATTTAGGCTGTTCAATCTCAAAGTCATAATTGAAGCTAGAAAGCAGAAAATAAGAAACCCTTGGAAGTGAATTAACTGTGCTTATTCATTCCCACTATGGCACACTATTGCCAAATAACTCATGTCTTTTTATTTTATTTTTTAGGATAAGCTGCCTGTTTTGATCTCTGACAATTTTTAATAAATGGTTACAATATCTATTAGGAAACAGTATGAGCCCTACTTAAATATTTTGCCTCTAAATAGATTTTATTTCACTGTTTGATAACTTCTCATAATCATGTTTCCCCATTTTTTCTCTATGTGTCTACATATAATCAATTCCTTTATCTCTCTATATTCATTCTGACAATATTAAACAAAAACTTTCCTGTCAAGGGAAGCAATACAAAAGCAAAATCTACTAGAATACATCTATGTCTCAGAAGCAGACACCAACAATTCCCTGAAGTTTTAGAAAAGTGTGGAGTTGTTCCTGACTTTGGGTGTGGACCTTGTTAGAAGAACCATTCAACTGAGCTAGTTCACTGTGATTTAGCTGCACGAAAAAAAGCCGTACCATTTGATTCATTTCTTAACTATTCCAATGTGATATGTCCTGACACTAACATTCTCACATTAGACTGCCAGCTGTGTGCTTATATGTGTCTCCTTGGAACTGATCATCTTTAAAGTTTTGATGATCAGAATTTGCTATAGATTTGATGAAATCCACCAACGGTCAATAATGAGTTGTAGGATATATACCCTACAGATGGTTCTCTTAGAGATGTTTATTTACATAAATGGATAATCCCCAAATTTATTTACTTAACTGAAGCCCTGGAAGCCCAATGTGAGGCAGATAATTCCAGGAAACAGTTTGACTGCGTTTCTACCCTGCGGCTAACACCTTAGCTGCTTTTATCTTATTGTTTGTCTTGAGAAGTGTGCTGGTCTGGGTATGACCTCAGTAGGACTTCCCTAGATCTGTCAGTCTAAATGGTTGGAGGACGACAGGACTGGGGAGGTTAAATGACTGAGAAGACCCTAGAAGGTATGTTGAGGATGGTTATTATCTCAGGGCTACTGAAAACTCTCTCTACCTTGGGTGGCTTGAGAAAGAGTTTTTTTTCCACCATGCTTATTACCCACTTATTAAAGATAAGATAAACTCAGGGCTAACTGCATTGTGCCCAGTCAAATGCTGGCCTTGCCAATCCCTTTATTAGCTGGTTGGCAAGGACTGCTTGAAAAGATAAAAACAAAACAAATCTCCCAACAGATTACTTGACCTCTTGCTTCTTATTACATCTTCTTCTAGGAAGGTGTGAAAGGCTTGCTGAGGGCATGCATGGTGGGCTAGTTTTTTTTTCTTTCTTTTTCTTTTTTTTTTTTTTTAATTAAAGTGATGAGTAATAAAAAAAAAAAAAAGGAAAACTCCATTTTGACAACTCAGTCTAGAAGGGTTGACAAATAAGAAAAGAGATATAATAGCAATGAAATGGAGCAAGCAAGTAACCCAAACCTGCACAAACTGTGATGGTGGTGAGAAGCAGAGCATGTTTAAGTAGCTGTGGGCTTCGAGGGGAAGCCTTAAAGGAGAAGGTGGCATTTGACATGAATCTTTTAATCAGGTTGGGAATTTGAGGCTACCACTTATAAGGACTATCCTGCTTTTATAATAAAACATACAGGAACCAAAAGTAATGTCCGTCTTTGAATCTCTTTTCCTCTTTCTTCTAGAGTCATTTGAGTTTCATACCCCAGATTACAAAATACTTTTCAAGGGGTAGAGGCAGGCTCAGCCAACAATACTTGCTTCAGTATGCAGGATAACTGCTCAGCTCCATGACTTCCATAGCTAAATGCAGATATATGTCTACTACGCAGACCTAATTTGGACTGAATAGGATAACTTGGGAGACCTCAGACATTCTGTACAATTAAATGAACACTCAATGGGTTATGTTGTTTTTAAATGAAATTTCTTGTGCTTGTCCATGAGACCATAAAATGTGGAACAGCGCTGGAGGCCTCTGCTATTTTTATCTGAAGTACACAGAAAGTATGACTTTTATTTTTTTTTAAAGGAAATGTCATTTCAGTGATGTGTTGCTAGTTGCTATCATGTGCACCAAGGTGACTTTTAGAGTATTTTGCAGTACTCAAAGTCAGAAACTCAGAGTCTTCAACATCCAAAAGATGCTTAATGAGTAGACCATATTTTAGATGACAGACTACACAGCCTCGTTTTTCATTTTCAGCTTGACAATTCTATTCTTTGAAAGAATAAATGCTTAACAAATCTAGCAGTGTGTGTGTGTGTGTGTGTGTGTGTGTGTGTGTGTGTGTCTGTGTCTGTGTTTCAGTGAAACAGGGTGTGTAAATTCTGAACAAGTCATGAAATTATGTGGGATTCCAAAACCTGAACATAGAAACATTGAAAATGCTGATGTCGGTTTGGGGAAGTGATTAATCACTTCAGAGTAGTATAGGTTCACCTCTATCTGTGTCAGAAGATCAGACTTAAATTATTTTTAAGTTTGGAAGTAAAGGGCATATTTTTGCATGATAATTATATTTGTAAGTGTTAAAATATTAGTAAACAGTTCTTTGTCAAATTGGTAAAATAGTTTTGTTTCAGTTTGTTGGTTTTAAATTTAGTCATACCAACAATGTTTGTGTGATCAATAACCTTTAATGCGAGCAGTCAGATAGTATTTTGCAATGAAAAGATTGTAATGTATCTGCTTAGATAAAGTGTTATTTTTGAATTTAAATCGTGGTCAGCAAAATATAGGCTCCTTAAGGCAGGCAGAAGTAAACAGACTGTGACCCTATACTGAACCTAAAAAAAAATCTTGATTCTTCAAATAAACGTAAATCATAAAAGTGACTCATTTTGGCATTTGTTAGATAAATTTTAGAGAAAGAAAACAAGGTATTTAACATCTATTATGTTTAACCTTAGATTATTTTGCAATTTTCTGCTTATTATCTGTGACTACGAATGACAAAAAACTTTTTTTAGGCTTTAGTAATTTCCCCACATAAAATGAAATATAAGGTAAAAATCTCTAAATCTTTTCAAATTAAAATAAGAATATAACATCATATAAAGTCTCCTATGTTTTCTTCTAGCTCTAGGATCTATGATTCTGTTTTTTTTTTTTTTTTTTGAACTGTGAATAACATATATACAACTGTTAATCTCCAACTCCAGCGATATGATTTTTACATTATAAAGGATTTTGAGCCTTAAAGGTTATTCTGAATTTTCAAGACTGACAACAAACCTAGCTTCTGTAACATATGGTCTACTTTTTTCTCTCTCTCCCCCGTTTATGCTGTTAGTTCTCCTCTACTTACCTGAAATTCCAACTATGGTTGTTCTTAATCTCCTTGTCTGGGGCTACATAAATAACACTAGTGAATGTCTGTATTGGATGTGCCCTCTGAGGTCAATGGAGAATTTTTTTTTTTCATGTGAAAATTTGAACTTTCTCTTGGATAAAGGCTTGTATTATTTTTATAATTCACCCACAATTATGTCATCAGTGCTTTTTTTTTTTTTTCTAGGACTGCCAGGCATAGAGTAATTGATAACAGAACAGCTACACAGTAGAGTGACTTATCTTTATGAAAATAAACCAGAGTATAGAGGTTGAAACTTACATAAAAGAGAGATTAATGGGTCAGAGGAGGAAGGCATTTTAAAAATCACCCTAACTCACTTATCCATTTCTAGTTGCAGAGATTGGTGAATGATTCTAGATATTTTACACTTTCAATGATCAATAAGAGACAATATATTGAACAAAACAAGTTTATTAGTTGTCCTAGTTAGTTTATTTCAGGTTCTATAAATCTCATTTTGTGTTCGGAATCAAAATGAAGAGTACATACAGCTGTCCCAGCAGCCTGGCTCATTTTAATTCGCTTTCTGTGCCCAAAACACTTTACCTCTGAATGCTTACATTTAAACAACTAAAATGTTGGAATTATAATTCTAGGGGATGATGTAAGATTATTTGAAAAGTGCATTGGACTATTCAGATGCACATTGCTACATAATAAGAAAATATTTTAATTAATGATACATAAATCATTCCGAATTTCTTGGCAAGGGGAGATATTATTTTGAAGATGAATTTGAGAATTAAGCACTTAATGAGGAGTCACGTTATGAATATAAATGGATTCATGAGGTATGTTCATCAGTTTGAAGTTTGAGTAAAATTGAAAAGCTGTAACAGGAGTTTATTATTAAGAAGTAACTTGAACAACTCTTTTAATTCAGTGTGTCATTTGAGGTGTTGTTAAATGGCCATAGCTTATTTTGAAATACAAATTAATTATCTATTACAAGCATGCTATTGCTTATCTTCTTCAGTCTCATTAGTATGCAAATTACTCTAATTAGGTCACTGTCAGACAATATTAGTGCAGAGTCACTTTCCATGGTTTAGAATGAAAGGTTTTTGGTTCCTAAATATTTATAAAACTATTTCTGATATCAACTTTACTTAATTGAGATTATTGATGAAGTCTTGTTGGTGCAGAGGAGATAGTCTTAGACAACAAAGAAAAAATCATTCTTTAAAAAGCAGCAATTTTTAACTGACACACATACAATCAGTATATTAAAGAAGAATGTTTATACTTGTAATATAAATTTTAAAATTTTAAATCACTAAGTTGTATCTTTATATGTTTTTCATAGCTTTTTTATGTATCACCATGAGAACAAAATATTAACATGATTGCAAAATGTATTCTAAAGAAAATTTGGTTCATTAGGATTTTTTTTATAAAACTATAGAATTAATAATAACAGATATTTAATAAAACAGAGCATCTCAGGGCTTCATTACTACGAATTCCAAATTCCATAGAATGACTTTTGATTAAGCTTAAGATATCTCTTTACATAGGCCCCATCCTGTGATCTACTCAGATCACAGAGGTTTTGTTTGTTTGTTTGTTTGTTTGTTTTTTGCACAGTCATTGCAAGCTTTCTTATATCATTCAAACTCTGACATTCTCTGTACTATTGCATATAGTCCAAATACAACAATAATGTGGATAATGAATAACAACAAGGGAAAAATTAATATTGTAATATATTTCCTGGGCATTTTAAGCTGAAGTAGTTTGATGTCTTCCCTGTGGAATGATTGTGTTCACAATCTATGAATAAATACAGAAGTTATTTGAAGGAGCTGACGTCCAAAGGGAAAACACAATAATCAGAGAAAAAAATCCTGGAGCTATATAAGTTGAGATGGATGAGAAGATAATGGTTATGAGAATTAAACATGCGAAGAACAAGAGAGATTTTGTAGAAAGGAAAAGGAAAGGTTAGCAAATACAAAAAGGGAAACTTGTGAGAAGACAAAAAAAGCAAAGGAGTGCTGACGATTAAAGAAAACAACAAGGAATATGGAAAATGAGGCTGATTGAGACATGTCCATTTGAGAAAGTAAAGGAACTTGTGTGCCAGACACTGTGCTCTGTTTGGTTATAATCATTATCCTTACAACATCCTGTATGACTAGATGTCTTTTCTCTTTTATGAATAGGGAAACCAAATCACAGAAAGATTAAATAATTTATTCTGACGAGTGGCAGAACTTATTTTAAGGCCAGGTTCTTTCTCTTCAGAAACACATATTCTTTTTTGGTAGTCTTGTATCTGGGAGGCATTAAGACATCAGAATTTAATAGCATATACTCTGGAGTCAAACATCCTGGCAACTGGCACTTGGTTAGAAGTGGGATAATAAGTGTGTCATATTTCTCTAGGACTCATTTTTTCATCTGGGGTTTCTGAGGATTTAAAGAATTAAAGTATGTATAAGGTTTAGCCATAATTCCTGGACATAAGAAACTAAAAAAAACTATCCATTTTTGTTATTATGTCTCTAAATGTGATGGTTCAATTATATTCATCTTATACACAACTTTCAAATGTAAGTCATTCTTAAACTTCTCAGTTTTGCCCATGTAAGCAAAGCTGCATCAAAAGAACCTGTCAACTACCAGGAGGGACCCTTCAACTTTAAACTGTATAGTATTCAGCTCTTCTCCAATATAGTATTTAGCTTATCCTCTAACCAAACATTGAGCTAATTTTTAAAAGATTCTCTTTTAAGACTTTTAAAATTATTAAGTTGTTCAGAATTCTTAATTGTTTCCATTCAACATTTTATTAAAAATCTGCTGATAGCAGAGGAATTTGGTACTTTGGATTTTGGATGGATGGCTGGGAAAAGGTTAGGGATATTATTACAAATTATTTTTAATATTACCAAAATATGGTTAAGTATGAAATCATGTCAAAACTATTTCTAATTGTAAACCATATGAAATAGATATCAAAATACAATTAAATTAGTAAAATTGCAAATTCAGCGTTTCATAAAACAATATCAAGTTAATATGGTAATTTTTTTCTATTAACTTGATATTTGTGGTGCAAATGTTCTCTTCACTATGTAATATAGTGCTCTTGGAATCCAGCATGTTTACTCTACTGTGTCCTGTGTAATGTCTCAATCATGTAGTATCTTTCTTTATCTGACTTACTGTACAGTACATGTTATTTACTCTGCCCTTGATGCAAATAGATTATTCATATGTTAAGTCAATATTATCTATGTCTTATCAGCCAATAACATTAAAAATAGCATTGTGTTGCAATGATGAACAATGAAATTTTGCAACAGTATTACATAAAAAATGATCCTCCACATGACCCGAATATGTGAATATTCTGTTTTTCATAGGTCGCTATCAAAATATAAAGCACCCGTTTAAATATTTGTATGTTTACAGTGTGTCATACTAAAAATCCTAATAACTGTACTCTGAAAAATCTCAAGAATCTCCCTGAAATTTCTTTATTGAGCTTCTAAGAGAATAAGATCGGTCAGAGAGCCTAAAACGAACAGGGAGCAGGAAACAAGCTTTCTAATCAGTCACTGAAGCCACCTGCTCGAAGTGTATATATCACCGTGTTAACCTCAATGTTAATATTAGTAAAGGAGGCAGAGAACAGGACAGTAAACTCACACAGTTGAATCCGCACAAAAATCTTGGATCTTCATAGTACTATAGACTTTGTAATAAGGAGCAGTAGAAGAAAATGGATTTCATATTCAAAAGGAAATTTTTTATTTGGATTAGCCTTGTGTCCCAGGAGGGGAAAAATCTCTTCACAGACAATTTATTGTGACTAAATTTCTCTCACATAGGTTTAGGACTTTGATTTGTATTATTTATGTTATTGTCATGGTCCAGGAAATGCTGGAGTTGAGAAATTAAGTAACATCATCCCAGCTTGATAGCTCCCAGGGGAAGATGGCAGAAACAAATGCAAGTCTATGCTGGAGAGAGATGGCTCCAGCCAGACATTTCAGGAGTCTCATTCCATATCCAGTGTCTTTTGATTACTCTTTCATCTTTAAAAAATATATCATGTATTTTGCTCTGTTCTGTGTAATTTCCATGTCACTACATCTCTTTTTAGGTTTGCCCAACCTACTGTTTACTATATGCATTGAATTTCAAAGTTAAAATAATTTTATATTTTCCATTCCTAAAAGTGTTTTTTGTTATTGTTGTTTATATATATATATATATATATATATATATATATATATATATATAAATCTCAAAAACTTATCGGTGATATATATATATCACCGATAAGTTTTTGATACTCTTTCCTGTACTGCCTTTCTTTGTGGAATGAGTCAATGTGGAAAACACGGTCTGGGAAAATACCAACAATAATTCATCAAACATTTCATATATGGTTGTTTTGTGTTTTATCTGACTATTGTAATTTGAATTGCTATCTAAATGAGCTGTGTTTTATTATTGTTCCTGCTCACTCATGGTGACTCATTTCCTGGTATGAGATATTGAAGTCTTAATTTATGAATATTGTCTTCTTAGAAGGATTTATATTTGTCTTCATATGGTAACAATGGAAGATTTCAACCTAGAACATGCATTTAATTCCTTGCCTTTGGATTTCCATAATCAGGAAATTTACCTCAAGAAAAGTAAGAACAGTCTTATTTTTATAAATTTTCAGATAGCCAGTGCTTCTTTAAAGAAATTCACCAAAATAAGACTTTTCTAGCATATTCAAATGTATGTATCCATGCGAATAAAAGTATATGATACATAATCTGTTTTTAGCTACATCTCTTCCATGTCCTACATACATGTCTATTTAGTCACTTTGACTGAGGATGGTACTGTTGTTCATTGACTTTAAGTCTCAGAATAGATTTATTTGTTAAAGAATAGTACACATAAGCTTGTCTTGCTTAATATATACATTGTATTGAGTTTGAAAAAATTAGAAAAATATATTTCAAATTGGGGCATAAAAAGATATAAATTATTATTGCTTAAAACCAAAGTATCTGCAAATTGTTAAAATAAATGAGTAGCTAGTTATAAGATAAATATTTTAAAAACCAATTATATATTCTTATATGCTAATTAAAAATGTGTTTATAAAATAATTAAAAGGAAGATACTACTTATAATAGCAACAACAAAAAAATATTCAGGAAGAAATCTAGCAAAAGATATAGCCTTTTATGAAGAGGCACAAAAAATTTTATTAAGATATATTAAGAATATAATATTACATTCATAGGTAAATCTCACATACAGTTATATTTTCTCCCTATTTACTATGTGAATTTAATACAATATGAATAATTTTCCACAGAATTTATTATAAAACATGGCAATTAAATTGCATTTGAAAGAGATAGTTGCCAAGAAGAGCTAAGACAGTATTAAAAAAGATTAATGTAGAATTATTTTCCCTACCAGATCTGAGGCCTATATGCTATAGTTACTGGCAGAGAGATAATTGTACATATTTATTTATGTAAAGAAAACAGAGCCCTGAAATAAAGCTTCACATATGAGAAAGCATAAAATATGATAAAGTTGGCATTAGTCTTCAGTGAGCCAATGGTATCAATATCAATCATTAATAATACATTTAGAAAAACTAATATTGGATCTCTAAACCAAACCTAGAAATTAACTCCAGGTAACTAAAAGATTTAAATGTGGGGGGAAAGAACTTTAAAAATTGAGATTATATTAAAGCTTGCTGACTATTCGTGGAATTTTTTCCCCATTGTATCCCAAATTTCTGTACTTTTTTCTCTTTATAGCAGAGGGCTAGAAGTCCGTAAACTATATTTTCTATATTTCATTAGCTGCTACTTTCTATTTTCTCCTTATTGTGTTTCTTCGATGGCAGAGCCAGGATCCAGTAGCCTCTCAGCAGCAAATGGCCCTGGCCTTTGAGGGAAACATCTGTATTAAGAGTCTGCAATCTCCTGGAATCCTCGTAAGGCATAGGCAAGAATAGTTTGCTCCTGAACTTCGCAAATCAGCCATTCTAACAATAACAATGGCAGCAGCTTCGGTGTTAAAATATTAAAGCTCTTGTGGGCTCTGGGTTAAGATTTCTGGTCTGTTTTCACTTTTTCTTTAACTTTTTTGTAGATAATTTACTGCATTTCCATTCCTCTGTTTGAAATACTTAGAAGATTTCTGTTTTCCTAACATATTATTAACTAATGAAAAGGAAACATACCAAACTCCTTAGATCTGCTTTAAAAAATGTAAAGTATGTAGTAGTAATCATAGAATCATAAACATTATATTTATGATAGTGATAATCTCCAGGATGAGGAAAAAAGAATTATGGTAAAGGAGGGAAATCTTTATAGGCAATTTCAGTTATGTTCACTTAACTAACTAGTTTGATTACTAACCAGTTTGATTACTTAAACTGTTAGGTAAGTAAGTAATTTTTATATAATATTCTATATATTTTTATGTCTGAAATTAACATAATATATTATTGTTATTCATGATATATAAAAATATATCATATAAATTTCTTAAGGATATATCTTTAACCCATAAAAGTCAATATTTTCTGGTTTAAGAAACAGATGCGAAACAACTTGACCCGCTCTCAATAGTGTCTCCTTCACATGACAGTCACAGGGATCTTTTTAACATTTAAGTCAAATATTTTTATTCCTCTGCTCAAAATCCTCCAATGGCTCTGGTCATAGTCATGGTAAAATTCCAAATTCCTACTATGCCCTCTAAGACTACATAATCTGGCTTCTCATTACTGTTGTGACATCTATTTGTTTCTTTGTTCTGTTCAGTCCAGCCAGATAGATTTCTGTGCTATTTCTTGAAGATACGAGGTCCTCATCCTTGCAGCAAGATATTCCTGCTAATATTTGCATGACTAACTTGTACACTTCCCTCTCGTCTTTACTCAAAATTCCCCTTCTCAGAGGGGCTTTCTTTCCATAGCTATCCTTCCCTCAGGGATTTCCAGTCTTAGTAGCATCATGTACATATTTTTTTTTCCTTTCCAGTACATATTATTACTTTACCATGCTATCCATTTTACTTATTTTTGTTATTACCTGCTTCTCCTCTAGATTATGAAGTGCATATAAGGAAATGATTTTTTTGCATGGAACATTGCTTGGCAATAGCATGCATTGAATAAGCATTTGTTGAATGAATAAGTATCATATCTTTCCATTGCAAACAGGATATATTACAGTCATTTTTTGCTACATTTTTTATCAATAGATTTTAAAAATATGGAATATTTAAAAGATTGGAGGGAAAACCAAGTTAGAAAAAAAATCAGTGAAACCAACTATTATATTAAAGTCTAGGAACTGAATCTAAATTATCTTAGCACTGATTTAAATTATTCTCTTTGTGTTTTTAAAATCATTTTGGTAGTGTTAGCTTTGTTGTGCATTCATGGACTTAATTTCTATTAGACAAAATTTTTTGGTGAATTTTTTTATTCTTGTAGCTCAATTGCTTACAGAGCATACTAAAATTAGGGCAAAATATACCTCTTGGAACTTTTATGATTGCTTTATAACTATTGAAATAGGTTCTCATATAAATGAGTATTTCTAGCAGGCTTTATTAGAAAATATCAGTAAAATTGCATTTCTCAGATATTATGTTAAACTGAGTTTTTGATGGAAAATTTCACACATATTTTTAAAAAATGCTTGTGAAATTTTATAGCCAAACATTTCTAGTGAAGTTCATTTGCAGCCAGTTTCCTAATGACAAAAATATTAGAATATCATTATATCTATTAATAATGTGTTATTTTTACAATTTTGACATATCAAAGTGGGCAATCTGTGTGCATTATGCTGAAATCACTCATGTATTTATAATCTGAACATTCATTCTAAATGTAATTCTTTATAGAATCTTACTATTTATTTTTATTTAGCTTTTTCATATCAAATTTTATAAACTGAAACTATAACTTGAAGATGTTTACAGTAATAACTATACAGATGTTATGTTTTTCTCAGCTGAATGCACAGACATTTTAACCCAATTTTTCTGAATATAGAGGACATTTCCTCATGCTTTATATATAGAGGTATTCATTTTGTTGTTGTTATTGGTGATCATGATGGTGATGATTGTTTATCATACTTACAATCCCTCAGTAAAGTTTTATATCCTGTGCAAGGCACATTTTTGGGTTATAAACAAGTATTAAGAAAACTATGTATAGTAATTTATTTCTTTTTTCTTTCCTTGATTGTAACAAATTATAACTATCAAGTTCTCAGTGATGAGATAGACACTCATGTACTGTTTCTGAGTTTTCTATTACTTTTTCTAATGTTCCACTTGAAGATGAGATTACTAAATTACTATATTTAAAAATGCAATATTATTTAAAACTCCATAAAAAAATGAACTAAAACCTTGGCATTACAGTCATGAGACCCAAGTTCAAGTACTACCTATTCTTAAATTAAGGTCATGGGCAAATATTGTTTTTTAACTTCAGTTTTCTTTTATGTAAAATTCTTTTCTGAACTGTCATGCTTCATGGAAGTGTCACAGAGATGTCAGCCCCCAAATTATATGGGGTAAAAAACAACTCATTTTAACTGAAGAAGCTTTACCTTTATTATATCTTATATTTATAATTCCTAAGGCTTTCTCATTTTTTGATTACATTTACATTCTATATTCCATGATAATTAGTCAACACATAATATGAATCTAATTATTGTTAAACATTTTATTTTATAGTGGATTTATAAGTTTTTGTTGAAGTATTGATTTTGTTGAAGTATTCATTTGTTTGATGGTTTGCTTGTTTCTATAACTTTCAACAATGGAATTTTTAAGAATGTATATTTGTGATATGGAATTCCCTGTTTAAAAATATTAAATTCATTAAAGGCAATATAAACACTAAAAATGGTCACATTAAGTTTGAGATTTCCATTTTTGGCTCAAAAAACTACAAGCAAAAGCAGGTTCGAAATTACATTTGTTTGATTACTTAAAGAATCTCGTTTCACTAAATCAATAAATTCTAATCATTCTTCTGTCTCAATGCCTTTGGATGATGGGTTATATTTTCATCAGTAAGAGAGGCACCTTATAGTAGTGTTTCTGTTGTGAGAAATAGACAGATTTGCAATTCCTTATTGGTTGGATTAGATAGTCTTCAAGACCTACTAACTCTAAAATGCACAGATCTGTGTAAATTCATCCTACACACATGATTTTTGGTTACGGAAAAAAAATATTTTCATAAAATGAGAACATTTTACTTATGAAATTTTAACCCTAAACAATATTAAATGACCAAATTTCTACATAATTCTGAGTATTTAAGAAATAGAAAGAAAATGCTATACTTTTTTTCTTTGTTTCTTAATTCCAAGAAACATCTTTTTTTTTCTATCAATAGAGATTTGACCATTTCACAGTATTTTTCCCCAAAATCTCAAGGATCAGAAAAGTATATTAGTTATAAAATTTCATGGAGGGATCTGAGAATAGATATTCATAAATAAGAACATTTGAGGGTATTGGCTAGGAATTGTAAGAATTTACTTTTCTTGTAAATATTCAACTAGTCAAAAGTTAATGTTAATTCATTTGGATATTAGACTACAGTTTTCTCCATGTTTTTCAGTGAAAGGTGCATGTTAAGTAGTCAAAAAAAAAACTCTCTGAGATGCTAAAATATAAACTTTTTTGGTAGCTACCACACAGCCTTGCCAACATTAGCTCCATTTGATTGGATATGGTGATGCACTTGATTTAACACAGTATTGCATACAAAATAGGTTATTGAGCACCTGTTGCTTGAATTAGGATACTTTAAAAATACTGACCATGTTGGTTTTTACATCTAAAGGGGACGTAAATACCATCTAGTCCAATTCTAGACTCATAGAATGAGTCTAGAATTTATTTCATAAACATATGAATCCATGAATAATTGAGTAAGTGAATTAATAAATGCTCACCTGAGGTTGTTTAGTGGCTTAATGCTAAAGACTAAGGATGTTAGTATGACATAAACTTAGTTTCTGAGTTTATAAAATGGAAAATATCTATTTTTTTTTTTTTTTTTTTTTTGAGGAGGCAGGCGTCCACAACACTAATGGCGGGAATTAACTTAACAAAACTTTACAGGAGAGGGGAGCAAAGACATTTTCAGAGGGCTGTGGTACATGAACTAAGAAAGACAGAAACCTGTGGCAAAATTGAGTGAAAAGTTGGGCAGATTGACAAAGTAAATTATCATTCTCAAATAGCTACCCAGAGAGCAAGCCTCTCTGTAGAGTTGACATGAGAGAAGGTCACAGAATAACTGAGAATCTTGTAACAGCCTTTATAGGATTTCAGGGGTTCCTATTACAGAAAAGGAGGGCATTATTAGAGTGTAAAACTGAAGATAGTAATATGTTGTTAATTAAGTGGTTAATTTTATAGCATCATGGTCATGACCTAACTGATGAGAATTCTCAACTTTATATATGAATATTTTGACTCAGAGTATGTTTCTAACTTCACTACAAATCAGTTTTCATGATACCCCAAAGAAAAACTTTTTTATGTTAAAATGTGTGCATGATATGGTCAAGGGACACCCTTTTCAGTATAGTTCCAAAAGACAGAGCTACTGATATAAAAGCTCGGTGTAGACACAAGACACAGATAGTAAAAAAATAAAAACTGATTTTTTTTCTCTCTCTGAGATGTTTTACAGTAAATTACTTATTTTTAAACTGTCTTGAAAATTAAAAAGAAAGCAAAGTATAGCTGAAAAAGAATCATCATTTCTACCATATGAAAAAAAATCCTACTGAATTTAAAATGTTTAGCTGAAAATTATACATACATACTATAAAAGAGGCTCACTGGTAATAGAAAATTTGATGGCTATTTTCTGTTTGTAGTGTAAGCCTCAATAAAATAGGGAATAACAGTGAATCAAAAGAAAAAGGAGCATGCTACTTTGTTCACTTAAGTATTGGTCCATTCATACATTCATTCCTTTGTGTTCCTTATATATAAATTCTATCAATTTGAAAAACAGTTTTGTTACTTTGATTGATTTTTTGTTTTGTTTTGTTTTGGCACTTCAGAGTTAAGTGTTTTGAACTCTTGTTTCTTTTTTTTTTTCTTTCTCCTCCCTCCCTTCCTTTTTTCCTTTCTCTCTCCCTTTCTCCCTTTGTTTGTCTCTCCCTTATTTTCTTTGTGGAAACGCCTTCTTGTTTATTTTTTGCTATAAAAAGATAAAAACAATATCTTAGGCATTTCATTTTTATTTGGAAATGTTTTTCCCATTGGATTGCTAACTGTGATACTTTTTTAAACATATGAACAAAAAAAATTATATTCTTATTTGCTCTTATCTCTTTTCTATTTATAAGCAGTAATTTGTCTCTTGTCTGTGTTTGTGGGAGGGTAAATGTGCTTGTTTGTGTATATATATGTATGTGTGTGGGTGTAGGGGTGGGTACACGGGTATGTAAACGTTTTGGAAAGAGAAGTCATTGAAATCGCCTGGGCTTTAGTTTTTTAAATTTAATATCTATAAAATTAGTGATGTCAATAGATCCTTAAACATTGCATTTTAAATCATTCTTGTATGTTTAAAAATATAATTTTTGATAATTATGGAATTTTATTGTCTGCTTATAAAAAATAATAAACCTAACAAAATTATTTTTATTATTTTTTACTTCCACATATTAAAATCTGCCAACATAGATTTTTTGCTTTTTTAACCCAAATCTACATGTAATTTATATTCTAAACTTAAAAATATATTTTAATAATTTTAAAAAATAAATTTAAGTTCATTGCAAAATTGAGCAGAAAGTACAGATTTCCTTTATACCCCTTCTTTTACTCATGCATAGCCTCCCTTATTACCAACATTTTCCAGAATTTTAAAATGTATTATTATAACATAGCAATTCAAATAATTTTCTCTTGTATTTTAATTATTTTAATACAAGTATACTATTATACAAACTTTTGCGCCATAAACTATTAAAACTATCCTTTATTTTTATATAAGAATTTTGCTAGTTTAAATAATAGTAAATAGAATCACTTGCATTTAGCAATCTATTATTATCAAATTATATTCTGAGAATAAATTCTCATGAGTTTATAGTTGATTGAATTTGTGGAGAGCATCTATTTGGCCTTTGTTATGTATTTAATTTTCACAAAAGGATTTTATGAATATAATTGGCACCTCCATTCAAAATATGTAGTACTTCCTTTATAACTGTAGAATTAATTTTAACTGGCTAATTTAGTAGACAATGCAGTATATTTAAGTGCATGTTGAATTTTTATATCTTTACTAACTTACTTAGAGAAACAATTTTCAAAATGTTGCTTTGTTTAAATTAAAAGACAACAAAAAACAAACTTATACCTTCAGAAGGTTTAAAAGTTATTAAATTATCTAATATAAATGAATCTATTGTACTCAAATAATACCTATTATTTGAACAGTGTATAAATGTAAATATCATATGAATGTCATTGTGGAAATTGGAATGAAGATAAAAAAGAACTAAAAATATAACACAAGATTAGCTGTGCTCTACCGAAGAGAAAAAGGAACCTTGATTTAAAAAAAAAAAAATTCATTATTTACTAAAAGATTCAATAAAGTTACTAAAATTTTGATGATTAATTCAATTTAGCATATTATCTCCTTGGCTTTTTCTTCACATTTGTCTGCTCTCTTGAACTTCTGGGTCACTTTGCCTTATCATTGTGTATGTTCCGCTTTTATTCAAGCATCTTTTCATTGATGGCCCTCCCAATCAACACAGAAACAGTACCATCAGACTTAAGAAAAAAAAATCCAGTCTTATTTTGAATTATGTTAGAATGCTTCAGACTGGGAAACTATGTTATAATGAGTCAATGATATAATAAGCAGCTGTATAGTAATATAGTTCCTTGAAGCATTATTTATAAATTATGCAGCAACAATTATAGTGGTAATTGAGAAAAAAAGAGTATATATAGCACCAGCCATGAAAGTGACAAGGGTAACATCAGAGATAAAAGTAATTTATAATTCTTAATAATTCAAAAGATTAAAACTACTGAATTTATTTGTTTATGTCATAAAGTTAAATAAAATTTTAAAATATTTTAGGTGAAGTTTGTACTATATGCTAAAGAATGTTGCTTCTAGAAGTTTATTTAATTATCCAGACTTAATTATAAGTCCCAAAGATTTTTTGGGTTAATGTATTCCTTTTACTATCCTGAAATTTACACAGCATCATTTTTCCCAAGTGATTTGACTAAAGTCAAAAGATATGAAGGAGCAAGAGAAAAAGATCACGATGGCAATTTAGTATGGGGTTATATGCCTATATTATTTGTCAAATTCAAATAAATATGGAACATATGCATGAATAACATCTAATATTTTGGTGTATCATTTTATTCTAGGTCATTAGATATGTTTGTTTAGTCTCATAATTATGTGTTTGAGTTTGATAGATTATAATGTAACTCCTGTTTCAGATGTTCATTGAAACAATCCTGAGTAACTGCTTAAATTAATCCTAATTTTAAGTTTTTCAGAATTTTTAGAGACCGTTATAATTTACCTTGGTCATCACATAATTATAGGGAGGATAGTCTAAGACAAGACAAGAGCATGGAGGGGAGAGATGTTGGAGAGAAGCAGATGACCATGGACCATATATTGGGGGTTGCACACAGTTAAAAGGCAGAAAGCATAGTGTTAGAAAATGATACAGATAAAGGGAAAAAGTCAGATTATTTCTTCTAGTGCAAATAGGGGGAAAGGCAGCAAAATCCATATATGACATTCTTCAGGAATGAAAAGTGTTATCTACTAGAGAATGCTGATTTGATATGTAAGATTAAAAGGGTTCTTAGCATGAGGGCATAACTGATATATCCACAAGGGTCAGGGCCACAAAATATTATAGTGGTTGTGCCACAAGAAGAGATTTAAAAAGCTGTAAGGAATTAAACAAGTGCAAATGGCTGTTCTACAGTCTCTATAATCAAAGGCAATATGAAGAGGACTGATTTCAAAAATTTGGAGAAAATTCAAGTAGGTGTAAATAAGATGACCAACTCTATTATTCTTGGTCCTCTGACTTATTATAAATACACGTTGTCAACTCATCTTGAGAGATAAATTAATTACATGTCTATTTCATATTTGAATATATCTGGGAAAATAATTATTTCTAAAAGGCTTTTATAACTAATTGGTATAGTAGAAAATGAAAATCAAAAGAAAGTCAACATTTTTTTTTTCTATTCCTTTGATGAAGAGAGAAGAAAAAATAGAAGAAGACTTTGACAAAGAAATGCTTTTACTGTTCAAAGAACTTGTTTAGGAAACTGAACACATTAGCATCTGATGCTTGAGCTTTCCTTTCAAAGTGAAATTAAGATTAATTAATAGTAATCTCCTTCCTTCTGACTTCTTTAAATAAATATATTTAGACATAAAACTTTGCATTGTGGCAAAAGGCTTATGGCTTTTTTTACCCTTAATAAGACCAAGGCATATGTAGGAGTAAGAATATGTTAATGAGGAGAGAGAGAGGAACAAATCTGACAGACTTAGGATGTAAAGAATTTTTATTCTTCCTGAGCGTGTAGAGAGTTTTCTTCATTTGTTAATCTCCAAGCATTTTTGCAATCCACAAAAGACCACAGGACTTCCAATTGTAAAGACACTTTGAGTTGGATGTTTATATTGCTTGGCCAGGAATTTACATTTTCTTATGGTAGAGTTAACCCTCAGGAAATGTTTCCTCCTACCTAGGACTCTGAAGTCCAAAGACATTTTCGGATTAATTTCTATTCCTAGATACCTACTCTCCCTTGCAGGCCGCTAATTCCTGTTCTAACAATCTGTGTATTCCTCTAGTTTACAACTTAGAAATTTACCACTTAGTCTTGAGTGTCTCTCTTTAACCCATGCTCTGCTGCTTTACTGTAGCATCTCAAACTAGATATCATATATTATTGTCATGGAGAACTAATGGTCATTTATGTATATATATGGATATAGATATATATATCCATATATATATAGTTAAATTAAAATTTTAACCAATATTTTTTTGTGTCAAATCTATATTCTGAAATCGTTTTCCTTATTCCTGAAATATGTCTTTTAAAATTTCCTTTAAAGTGTGTTGGTGAAAAACATTTTTAGGTTATTAAAAATTTTTGAATTTCATTCCTGACTGGAATTTTGAATTTTAACGATGGCTATTTTCTCTTACAACATTCAAATTGTTATTTACTGTTTTCTGCCTTTTGCTGATTCTGTCAATTAGTCAACTGTCATCTTAACTGTCCTTTGTAGGTGGTTTGTCTTTTCTCCATGAACATTTTTAATTAATTTTCTTTTCCTTTGAGTTTCTTTCATTTCAACATGAAATGTCTAAGTGTGGATTTCTTTTTACTTGTAATTTTCATGCCTCTCGAATCTGAAGTTTACTGTCTTCTAACTGTAAAACTCAGGCATTATTTCTTTGAATAGTGTCTTTAAAAAATTTTTTTTTGTTTTCTTTTTTTGTTGAAAATTAATTAAATATGTATTAGAATATGTCTATTTCCTATGTGATTTTTAACACTTTTTTCCTTTTTTTGTAATTTTATAAATTTTCTCTCTGGACTTGATTATGCTGATTTTAGGGTTCTGTCTTGATCTATGTTGAATCCATTGAGTTTTAATTTTTAAGTTATGGTTTCATTTTTCAATATTTTTATTATTTTTAAAATATGCCTATTTATTTCTTAAATATTGCTCACATTTTTATAATTCCTTTCTTTAAAAGACATTAAACATGTTTATTTTATATTTTGTAACTAATAACTCCAAAATCTGATATCTTCATGGGTCTGATCCTGCTCTGCTGTGTGTGTCACTTCTCGCTCATGACACCATGTTATTCTGGGCATTTAATAATCTTTCGCTGTAAATCCAGTGTCCTCCCACTTTCCAATGAAAGTTCTTTGAAGCATAGTTTGAAGTTTGTTTGTTTATTTTTGAAAAAAGATTGCATTTATTTCTGAAAATGTCTGAGGAAAATATCAATCTGAAGCCACTGTAAATTTAAAAACTTTCTTGATGATTAAAAAAATAAAAAGATGACATGAATTTATACTACAAAATCACAGGAGGGGTGATTTGTAAATGTGAATTTTAGAAAAATCTTTTCCCTTCTATCTAGAACTAAGGTTTAAAAGAATCAAGTGTACTTTTTGCCTCTCTTCTTAGTGGCATATTTACTAATTTTTTAACCTTTAAATGCAGAAATGCTCTTTATGTGATCTTAGTTTCATGCAACCAACTTCATCTTCTTTTTGCCTATCTTATTTACGTATGCCATCATCATTTCCCCCTAGTTAGAAAAATTAGCCATATGTGACTCTTGGAATTCCCTAACTTTCCCACAGTCAGTGATTTGATGACCCATAAAAGACTGTGATATGGCTTGCATTTTAGTCCTCAGACATAAGGTTATATCTCAATTTAACAAATGCAAACGAATATACAACACAGAGCTGATTTGCTTCTGGGTGATCTAGTCCTGTACATATACATTTTCTAAAAATCTGTATTATAAATAGTAGGTTCTCAATAATTATTTTGAATAGAGACATGAACAATGCAGTACAAAAAAAAAAGTTTCAAAGTCTGCAACAGATCTCAGTGACTTGTTCATGATGAAATATAAGATTGTATCCTCTGCCAGCAATATGATATAAATAACTGCTTATGTGGTTCATTGAAGGTATAAGTGTCTCATCATTTCTGAAACTTTTATTATTGTTATGGTACAGTTGTCATAAGGATACAAGTTATGTTGTAATCATGCAACCATGATGCTATTAATTCATTCCCTGTCTCTCCTAGCTTTTGCCATCTCAAACCATGAAACCAGTTGAGAACGCATTTTGGTCACAAAACATAAATTTGTGAAAACACATTATTTTATTTTTTTGCTCATAAGCAATATATATTATAATCAGAATGTCATCTTCATATCAATATAGTTAAATTTCAACCTAAAAATAAAATTTTAAATATTAAAAAATAATTTTGTTGTTGTTATACAATAATGTAGCAGTAACCAAACTTCTCTTTTATAACCGAAGTCACTATAATATCCCTGTATTTTTTAAGGTCAGATTCAAATATATTGCAAAATGTTTTGTTTACATTAGTAGTGAGCATTTTTTTGTTACCATTAAATCCTAGAGCCTACCACCTTCACTGCTCTCAAGGTGGAGTGTCTCTCCACATCTTCTGAATTCTAAATTATTATTAGAACACCTATTCTCTAAGAACATGGGTTTCACAATTATGAATCATGTTGCTTGGATCTACCACTCAGTAATTTTGCCCATTTATTATTTATCATCTGTAAAATGGGAAAATAAAAGAATTTAAAATGTAATTTTACATTTTAACTGAGTCAATCACATAAAGTCTTAGTGGTGTGTCTGTAACTGAGAAAAGTTCTCAATATGAACTGTAGTAATGTCAGTAAAAGTAGCAATATCTTAATTCACATGGGTTCTAAGAGTTAGAGACTTAGCATTTTAAGTCTAAATAATTTCACAATGTTTTAAATATATGACTTGCCTCTGCGTTCTTTTATTGTTCTCTAATAAGCCTACGCCTCAGGTCAACATAGCTCATGCAATATTTTCCTCTGCTGAAAACTGATACTATCAACCTTTGTCTATCAGCTCATGTCCTTATATCTTTATTAGTTAGCCATTGCTGTGGAACAAATTACAACAAAATTTGTGGTATGAAATAGATATTTTTAATATCTCATAGTTTCAGTTGGTCAGAAATCCACATACAGCTTAGCTGGGTCCTCTGCTCCAGGATCCTTCATGAAGTTGCACGCAAAGCATTGACCAAGACTGAGGTCTTATTGAAAAGCTTGCTTAAAGAAAGACCCTCTTCCACTGGCTATCAACAAATAATATTTGTTGCAATCAGACGTGTCTTATAACTCTCTCAAAACTGAGTTATTTCAGTGTTCCTCTACTCAGCAATATATTTCTAAATATCTACTATGTTCTTGAATGAGATGTTATGAAATTTTTCCACCACCTCGACATCGTAAGATTCTTCCCACTATAGTCTATGCCACCACCCTTCAAGTCTTTCCTTGAGTCTCCAAGACTCATTCCTTGTAGTCTCAGTAAAGCTTCACCATCTCCCCAGAAAAAGTCTCTTCTCATCTCCAGACAACAGTAATTATTCCTTTTACTCACCTCTCATTTTATTTTAAAAATTTTCCCAGTTAGATGTTCTCTTTTTGGTTCATTTTGACTACATAGATAAAGATATTAACCAAATAATAAACAACTTCAGTATACGAGTCATCGCATTTATATCTTGCACACCCCTTAACATAGATCTTGGAAATTTGGTGCAATTAATAATTATTATTATTAAATGGTTGTCTAATAATAATTTTCAACATAAAAATCTTATAATTTAGTGTTGTAAAAGTAATGCTATATTCTGGTAGACTTGAAAAGTAATAAAGGAGATTTTGTTTTAATTTCAAATTGTGATTTCATTAATGCACATTTAGTACAGAGTCATTTTTAGTCTTTATCTGAAACACGGCCCATTATAAATAATCTCTGCAAGTACAAAGAACATTGAACAAAATGTGTTTTTCTAAACATTTTTAAAAGTCAGGTTTATTTAGCATTGGATATATGTTACAAAATAGTGTGGCATAGCTTTAGGAAACTTAATGATTTGGGTTTCTCGGTGATAATGATCCATGTGGTCAGGAACTAGTTCTTCTACTCGGCCACTACCACACACACACACACACACACACACACGCACACACGCACATACGCACATAAGCACACACACACTTTTGTGTGTGTGTGTGCACTACTGTTTCAAAACACATTCTAACAGACTGTCTAGTTCATTAAAAGCCTAAGTTCACAGAAATGCAGATACCTTTCTTTAACGTAATATAATGTTAGACAATTTACCTCTGATCACTCATGTTGTTCCTCCAAAGGTTTTCTAATTTCACCTTTGGAATTTCATTTTTTCATTGTTCCCTTTAGTCTAGCAATGGGTAAGGCTGGCCAACATCTGTATAAATAACCATATAGATGAAGATGGTAAATGATGTATTCTAACACACACATAACTGTGGGGCCAACGTGGTGAAAAGAAACTGCAAGATCAGAAGAGCAACCAGGGCCATCTACAGGAAGATCATAACATGGTGAGGATAAAATTGTGATTGAGCAGTGTTTGGGAGAAAACATAGAGTTCAATGGAAAAAAGCAAGTCTGTCCAGGTTATACTTTGCGGAGATTTGCCTGAATGGGAGATTGGGAGGAGAAAGAAAGAGAAGCAGGGAACTGTAGAGAAATGTGGAGACTGACATTCAAAGTATTAAGAAAGAAATTTTTTTTTTAATAGTAGGAAAAATGTTTGATAATAGTGATGATCCAGTAGAAATGCAAGAAAAGGATAAGTGCTGCAACAAATGCTTGAGGGAGAGGGTCTTTTGGGTAGAAAAAAAAAGAAATTAGGACAATATTATTTTTCTCTTTTTCAAAAATATACTTTTATAAATCTCCTGTTGGAGTTAATTGATTAGCTTTAGAAATAAAAATCTTTCTTTACCAAATGCAAACCTATGGCTGCCTATTGACCTGATTTCTAGCCATATCCTCTTAGGTCTATCTTAGGAGCACAGAAAACTCATTTGTCTTTACAGGAAACAGGGCAGAGGCATGTGTCTAGTCTGAGAGCTTGTGGAAGTTCTCTCTCCTACTTATATCAATTTTCTTAGAAAAAAAGAAAGCAAGGTCAGCTGTGAGTGAAGACTGGAGAGAAGATGTTAGAGATATGAAGAGAGAACTTTGAAATGGTAGTCTTAGGGGAGTAGGAAAGCGAATAAACCAAGTAAACCTGTTTGGGTAGAATGCAGAGTAATACAGACACTAATATTGAGTACTAATGAAATCCAACATGTAATATGGCTTTATCAGGAGAAATGGTAGATGAGGATGATGTATGTGTATGGGAGGAGGCAAAGAGAAAAAAAGGAGCCAAGGAGAAGGGTAACAAATACTAATGAATATGTAATTTGTATAAAAAGAAGTAAATATTCAATAAATCAGATGAAAGAGCTAAATGATTATTTTTTAAAGGGACTGAATTTAATTTTAAATCTAGTAGAACTAGTTGATTCTTTATATGCATGAATGGCTTTGATAAAAATAAAATATGAAAATATTTAATATTTGGAATATTATAAGGAATAAGATAAGAGAGAAAAGGAAGTATAGATCAAATATATATATTTATATATATAAATTATCTACTCAAACTGCTATATATATATATACACATACATGTAGATATGTTATATATTTAGCAGTTTGAACGATAATTTATGTGCTTACTTGTTTTAAACTCATGGCCTTCTTAACACCAAAGGGGACTGGAGATGTAAGCAGAATAGTCAACTCTAAAATGAAACACCCTCACAATTAATGTGGTCTTTCAAGGAACAGCATTATCAGCTAGACTAACTCTACTAATTGTTAAAACATGGAAATAAAAATAACTTTTTTTTGTAAAAAAACAGCTGGCATTCGCAATATGGAGAAAAAATGCAGTTTTCTCATTTATCACTTATGGAAACCTACATTTTGTCAGTCAAATTCTCTTAATTAACATATCAAGACAATTGTCATTATCATTTTTTAACAAGAAGATTATACATATAAAGTTCTGTGGATTACCCCTCTGTCAAACCATTGTTAATTTCCAAGAAATTAAAATAAAAAAACAGTAGATATGTTGCAAAACACTAATAGGAGATGCCATGATTTCTGAGAGAAAATAACTCTTCTGCCTTTAGGAATCCAGCTTCTTCGCTGACATCTGGTGTCCTGGTCAGGTCCAGCCTTGGACAATGAACTCACCAGTGGAACGATATTCCTACAGATCTAGTTTTCTGGGATCATCTCCTCATATTTAGAACTGGGAAGAATGTTCAGGAATTCTTCTCATGCCTCTCTCCTGAACCCTGGTGAAGAGGAGACAGCTAGACTGTGACATGGATTACAACTGTTTTTACTCTGCAAGCATTCTGAGAGTGTTATGGTAAAAGAGTTGATTTAATATCTATAACATTCATTGTGGTTTATTGTATACCTGGAGCCTTAGTTATAATATCAAACCAAGAATAAGGTCCTTCTGTAAGTGACATCCAATGAGCCATGAAAGGAACTAAGTACATTCACTGGCCCGGAGAGATTCTAGCAGCTTCTCTGAGTGAGATCAGTACATAACAGATGGGACCAGGGTGACAGATTTAATTAGAATATTTTAATAGCAGAATAGTGAATATTGTACAGCTCTGTCAGTTAAGTGGAAAATAGTTAAATTCACCAAAGTAATTGTTTCATTGGGAGGATATGTCAAATAAAATATATCTGCATTATATATATATACATATATATATAAATTTGAAGAGGATTTCAGATGATTATGAAAATGAAGTCATTATAAAACATATGTGATTATCTAAATCTTTATGAGAAATGAACCTTTAAAGCTCTTCAAATATTTATCTTGTCTTAATTGAAGTATCCTGCTGCTTTAAACTCTTTTGACCTAGTCACTATAGACATTAGAATCTTGAGACATTAGATGAGGAAGTAGCTTTTTCAGACTCCTCAGAGAGATATTTTTGAGACATAAAAGGTAGCTTATAAAATATGCAACATTTAACTAGAGTTTATGAATTCTCTAAAGGAGATAGTCATATAAATAGGCAATTCTTAGAGGAAGATGCTATCCTGCATTATGTTCTTGAATGAATTTCATAAAAGCAGAAAGCAAATTAATCTTTTTAAATTATTGTTTAACCATAAAATATTTAAAGGTTTTTATTTAAAAGATTTCTGTTAGTCTGAAATTTATACTTGTAGAATTAAGGATTAGTATCTTCAAAAAAGTTTATCTGTTAATCCTAGTAGATGATATGTTGCATATTTTCTCCTAAGTAGTATCTATCATTCTATTTTGAACAAATCCTGTATTTCATATAGTAGAGCAAGTCTTTCTATGATAATGAATAATTGGCATACCACAAGGCTTAACACCATGGTGCTAATGGAAATTGAATTGATGAGATAATAGAATTTATGTCAATTAGCCTTAATAGAATCTGCTATTAAGTTTCTGTTCAAGCAACAATAAGAAAAAAAATGCCACTTTTTTACTGAAAAGGACTCAGTTTCATTCATGTATACTTGATAGATTTTTTAAAAATTTTGTTCACAAATCAAAATAATCAACTATGAGTAAGGGGGAAATAAAATAAGTTATCTGTATCCATCTCTATATCTTCTTATGTATGTATCAACGAGCATTTTTCATTTGATAAAAAGAGACATGGTACATAGTGTTGCATAATAATAAGTTTTCATGCTTTCTCTTCTTGAAATATGTAGTTAATACGTTTCTTTTTAAAACAGCTTGTGTACACACACATCACATTATTATTTAAGATATAATGATAAACAATGCTTAGTAATAAATTCTAGAAAGAGTACAAATGAAAGAATAAAGAGAAAGCTCTTAGATTCTTTGACTGCAGTAGCCAGGAGAGATATTTGCTGCTGGCATCCAGAAAGTATCATAGAGACAAAGATGCTATGAGAGACTTATTCAGAATGTACCAACACAGCAATAAAACTCATAAAACTCATATTAATTATAAAATCTCTCTTACTGATCCATTACAAGTCAAATTTCAAATGAGGAGACAAAACTTAATATGCTATATTGATGGCACTTCTCAGTTAAGCAAACTATTAGCTGTTCCATGAATTCCATATGAAATATATTGAAGGAGAATGTATGCTTCAGTATTATTGTGTTACACAGATCTGGAGAGCAGCTAGTAGCAACAGGATTAATTAATATTATATGAATAATTAATAAATATGTTCATCTTTTTTAAACTTTGAACAATAGCGCACAGTATAAATCAAGAATCCTAGACAGTTCTTTTTGATATCAATCTTTCCAAAGCTAACATTTTGAGACATGGACAATGTAAATGCAAGAGTATCAGACAGTAAAACTAAGCCGGTTGTGATGAGGAGAGGATTGGATACCTGGTGGTCGTGACATGCTAAGAATGACATCAATTTCATGTGAAAAGGACTCAAGATTAATTTGAATTACTTTATGTTATTTGTATTTTAAAGTATAAATATTTCTGATTCAGTTAACCATTTAATAAATCCACAAGGTTCTAATATCGTGTTTAAGCCATTCCCAAGGAAAACTTTGTAATTTAAAAGAAAAAAAACAAAACAAAACTCTCTCTCTCTCTCTCTCTCTCTCTCTCATTCTCTCTCTCTCTCTCTCCCCCTCCCTGCCTCCTCCCTCTCTCCACCCATCTATGCATCTATCTAACTATCTATCTATATAGTTCTAGTTAAAGAAAACTTTACAGTGCTGCTAAAGGGTACAATGACAATTGCAGTCCAACCCTCTGGTATGAAGAATGATTGGAAAAGACAGGTGGCACCTACAGTCTGAGATTTTATTCACACCCATTCCAGCATGACTCTGCTCTACACCACAGCCACACCATGCTCTTCACTTTCACTTCCTCCCCTTATTAGTGCTTTGCCTACCTTTGAAAGTTCTTTACCAGATGTACATGTATCCCTTGAGTCTGAATAATATGGTGTAAAAGCCCTGTCTTTATTTTTTCTCTAATTACAAATGCAAAGATTTAGAATAACAATTTTATAAGGCATATTAAAAAATAAGAAAAGAATTATATTCTTTCTTAATGCCCTTCTTAGGACCGAGTCTGTGCAAGTACAGTCATAAGCCACTAAAAAGAAATGTGTCCATGTTAAAATCACTTTTTCATTTTGCTCTATGTGAAATATGACAAAGAGAATGATTATTTATTTCTATTGCCAAGAATCAACATAGTGCCAGACTTTTCAGATCTTCTGTAAATTATTTTTGAATTTTTGAAGGAATTAAGCCAACCAAATATTCTATACTTATGTGAAAATGTTGCTAATATCGATTGAAAATAAAACCAGACCTTTGGGCTAAAGTTATTGAGGAATATATATTAGTTTCACCATGATATGTTGTGTCTCTCTTTCTGCCTCTAATGGAACCAACGAGTTGTATTCTGACCTGTACTGTGTAGGAAATTAACTAGAACTTATTAAAATTAAGCCTTTCAAAATAGACTCCATAACACATTAAAGTAATCTGATAAAAATGTCTAGGGAGCTAATACCTATTATGTGCGGAGTGTTTTTTAAAATGAAAAGGGTCCTTGTAACTATATACTCTAGTTGGGAGACAAGATGTAAAAAATTAAGAAAAGTAAATTAAAAATGTCATTAGATGGCAAAATAGTATTCAAATGGGGGAATATATTTAATTAATGCTATGAATCTTGAAAAATGAAAAATTATAGTGGTCTGCAATTGTGTTCAAAGGCTTCAAAGGGAACAAGTTCTTGAGTGGATTAGATTTTGCTACTAAATTATCTAGCTAAATATATATTTGCAGCATACATTATGATTACCAAGTAATATTGGTTCTATGTCAATACTGAAGGAATTTAGAACCATAGATAATTCAAGAAGCTATCGATTGCTATTTCTGAGAGAAACTGGAAGTTGTCACTTAACAAACACTCCATATTCTTGTTTCAGCAATTGTTATTATCTTGGTTATTTACTGACACAATTTAGAAATCACAAGGTTAGTATGATATTGAGATTTTTATTTCTAAAGTGGGGGGTGGGATGGGGTAGATATCAATTCAACATCATTATGACATTATGATCAATGCTTGGTTTAGATAAATGAATTTCTTTTTAGTTTGAATATATAGGTCTATGCATGTAATCATATTTAAAAGGCCTCATCCGTTTCTTGGTTTAAGATTCTGACTATTCAACAAAGAAGCCAAATGTAATTCTAATGTAGCCATGAGGAAATAAATGCCAAAAGAATTCAAACAGGTCACTTGTCAGGAAAAAAATAAGGAGATTGCATTGTTGAAACAGAACCACTGGAATGGAAGAAGAACAAATAGCTTTGGTGGATTGTATGGCAGTAGTATAATCAAGAGGATTGCCTATGGCCAGCTGGAGAAGTCTTGCAGACAGACCATCAGTAGACTAAAGTAGGGTGGTTGGACATTAGTGACCAATGTAGTGTTTGAACTGTTGTGTTAGAAGAGCTTTTAGGTTTCTTGGATATTTATTTACTTTAACTGGAATAATAATGATGATAACAAAACATTAATAGCTAATGTTTTCAGAGTGATTACTATATGCCAAATACTATTCTTAGCATGTTATGTACACATTTCTCTAATGATTATTTCCGCCAACTTTATGAGACAGTTTTAGTATCCCTATCTTTGAGAAAACTGAAGTAAAAAGGAGGTAGTAAGTTTTTTAATTCCTAGAATTAGAAAGTAATAAAACCAAGGGACTTGACATAGACACTGTGATGTCCTTTTTACACACACACACACACACACACACACACTCACACACACACACACATGTGCCATGCACACAATTATGCACATTGCCAAACTATCTCTCTTTAAATGTCTGTTCTCCTTGTGACATTTTAAAATCCACATGTATAGCATTAATCAGAAAATATCAGATTCAACTATTAAGAAATCATTGAGATTCCAATGCAAATGTGACGAGTTTTATTAAAAGCAAAACATCAGTACCATGAGGAAAGAGTTTGAAACATGAGCTATTTAGTAATTTTTAAGATACTCCTGATATTTTATAACATTTTAATGTAAATGATCAATAAAGGTTTGGAAAGAATACAAGTCCTCAACTATCTTCCCATAACTCTTATTGAAGTTGGGGGATTGGCATTTTGTGATGGAACTGTGTTTCCACACATGGTAATTCAACATGTATGTCTGTTTAGTTCAATACTGTGGATCATATATTAATCAGAGGGGACATAAATATAAAAATTACATATATATAAATGCATGATATATTAGTTTCATATTCCTACTGTAAACATTTTAAACAAATCTAGCAGATCAAATCAACATCATTTTATTATCTTATTGTCTGGAGGCAGAATAATCTTAAAATCAGAGTATCATCAAAATTGTATTCCTTCCAGAGGCTCTAGGGGAGAATTTGTGCCCTTGTCTTTTACAACTTTTATAGGATGCCTGTATTCCTTGTCTCAGCTCCTCCTCCATCTTCAAAGGCAGTAGCATAGCTCGCTCTCTCTCTTTCTCTTTCTCTCTCATCTCTGCTTCTTTTAGCACATGTTCTTCCACGATGTATTCTCCTTCTTATTAAGACCCTTAGGATTACATTGGGCTTTCTTGGATAATCCAGGATAATCTCCCCATCTCAAGATCCACCTCTAATTTAATTACACCTGCAAAATCCCTTTTGCATGTAAGGTAACATATTCACAGGTTCCAAAGATTAGTACTTATGTACTAATCTATCACACATAGAAAGATAATATAAAGTTCAACTTATCCTAGATTTTATATTCCTGAAAATATGTCCTCTCATCTCTAAGCACACCAAATTTTAGCAATTAATTTAGAATGTCTAGTGTGTCAACACTCTATATTTATTGCTTTACCACTGAAAGAAGTTAGATTTTGGAGGAATTCTCTCATTTAGTATCCCATTATGAATATTTCAAATAATAACTTTAACTGGTAAGAACCTATTTTTAAAAGTGGAATATGATGTGTGTTATTTTATTTGTTTGACAAGTCAGCATTATCAATTTTTTTTGTATATATGAGACAAAAGGTCCAACTGCTGTGCTATTGGTTTACAGGTGTGTTGAGGTGAGTGCTACCACGAATGGTACTAGGGGTGGGGATGGAGGGCCATGGAAGTATCCTGTTCCACCCAGTGAGCTGCAGCCCACTGAAAGGAGCCTGGTTTGTTTATACCAGCACACTGAGCACACTTTATCATTTTCTATGTGTTGTTCCTGGCCTACAAAAATATTAGGAACCGCTCAAACTAAGAATCTAAACACATATCACAGTGGTGGTTCACATTGTTATTTCTCTGCTTCACGTTTAAAGTTTTTTATTTATTACCCATGTCTCTTAACATGTCATAAAAAGTCTTTGATTTGCTCCCTTCCTGTATCTTCTACTCGTCTATATTCTACAGCATTGATATTCTACACATCAGCATTTATGATGTAAGCAGTTTAGAAACATATCAGTAGTTTTACTTCTCTAAAACATGCACGTGTTTTGTACCACAATGATTATAGTACTTTCAATAACAATCATTTATTTGAAAGTAGCAATCGGGATTTCAGACACGCGGAGTAGGTATTTTTAGTTCAAGCATGTTAAAATCTGAGTATGAAGTCACATTATTTAGTGCTTATTGTGTGCCTTATAGAAGTATTATGTTATCTCATTTAATTCTCATAACAACTCTACACAGTAGTTCTTCTTTATTTGCAGGTACTATGTTCCAAGACCCCCAGATGACACCTGAAACTGTGAATAGTACTGAAATCCATTGATATCTATATCTAGCTATATCTGTATCTATATCTATATCTATATCTGTATCTATATCTATATCTATATCTATATCTATATCTATATCATCATCTATCTATATCTATCTATAGCTATAGCTATATCATCTATATCTATATCTATCTATCTATCTATCTATCTATCTATCTCTATCTCTATATCTATATCATCTATCTCTATATCTATATCTATATCATTTATATCTATCTATATCTATATCTATATCATCTATATATCTATCTATATCTATATCTATCATCTATATCTGTATCTATCATCTATATCTATACCTATATCTATATCTATATATATTCTTTTATATATATATATATATACACCTATGATAAAGTTTAATTTATAAATTAGGCACACTAAGAGATTAACAACAATAACTAATAATAAAATATTGTGACAATATACTGTAATAAAAATTATATGAATGGCAGCTTTGGAGCCATTTTTAAGTAAAATAAGGGTTACTTGAATACAAGTACTGTGGTATCCTGATAGTCAATCTTATAATTTAGATGGCTACTAAGTGACTAATGGGCAGGTAGTGTTTACAGCCTGGATACCCCAGACAAAGGGATAATTCATGTCACGGTGGGACAGGGCAGGTCAGAGCAAGATTTCATCATGCTACTAATAATGGCCTACACTTGAAAACTCAAGAATTGTTTATTTTTGGAATTTTCCATTTAATATTTTTGGACCAGAGTTAACCATGGGTAATCGAAACTGCAGAGAATGAAACAGAGGATAAGGAGGCACTACAACAATGAACTAGGTTCCAACTTTCTTAAATCATATTTTACGTAATAACATTCTATTGGACATTTTAACTAGTATTTAACTTCAAAACGAATTCTCTTTCTACTGCAGTCCACCTAAAGGATCATTTAGCTTAACTCGTTTATTTTACACAAGAGAAAACTGAGGAGTTGAATGTTTAGTGGACTTTCCTTTCCTATGTAACTGGCATAGCTAAACTTACACAGGAAATTCACCAAAGAAGAAACTTCACTTGGAGGATAAGTAGAGGAAATCCCAATACAAAATTAGACACAGATAGTACCTGGCTTAATTGATATATCTACAAATTTTCTTCAGTTGTTTTTAACCCTACAATCAAATGTGAAAGTAACCTAAGCTTAAAATGACATATTTTCTCAAAATTTTTTTTGAAGTCTAATACATATAAGCCTTCCATCTCTTGAGACTAGGCCAGACTGTGATTTCTAGCTTATAGTTGCTGGATACATAGGACATATCCTTTTTTTTTTTTTTTTTTAATTTTTTTTCCATCTTCAGCTAGAATTTTATGATAAATGTTTCTTCTTGACATTAGTAAGAAGCCTGAAGCCATTCATCCTATGATAGAGTAAAGCTGTAGCCTAAATTTAATTCAGGAGTTTCTAAACTTGGCTCCACTGTACCCAAAAGAATTTGTGAATAGACTTTTTGAGATTCATGGACTTGGACAAGGCAAAAATATATCTTTATTTTTACTGTCTGTTACTTTAAATTTAACATTTTCTTTGATATTAAATATAGGCATTAAATACAGTAGTACAAACATTTCTAGGTGACTTTATTGACAATAGAAATTAGAAACTTTCAAATGGCATTCAAGTTATTGAAGATATTGAAAAAACACACCACTTCAAAATTATGAGGTTATTGTTAATATGTTAGCTATCTTTTGATAAGGTTTTTTTTTTTTTTTGTAATCCTATGTACATTATTTTATACATTTAAAAATGTTAAAGGTTATGAGTTTCACTAGATTTCCAAAGGGATCCATGGCTCAAAAATTATTGAAATAGAATATTAGAAATGCTTCATATATGTTTCTCTCTCTTTCTGTACTTAACAACAATGAACCTAAATTGTGATCAATGCCCTTAGCTTACTCAAACTCTCCTTTCAAATTTGGATAGGAAATTGCATTATAAATTGCTCTTTCCCTCTCTCTTTTCTTTCTGAGAATTGATTTAAGCAATCATTAATAATTTATTCATCACAAGATAGAGAAGGTATGTAATACCTACTTCAATGTTTGGTATCGAGTCTTTTATTTTAATGAGAAGCGACTGAACTCAACTTCCATAGTATTGTTTAAAAGGTAATAAAGATTATAATATATCTGCTTATGATGTATATACTTTCTTTAAAGGTCCAGGTTCTTTAAAGTTGCCCATATCTAAAGGATTTGTGTGCTATAATGTATTCAATTTCACACTCAGTTTTCTATTATTAGCAGCACAACTCCAGTTTGAGAAACATTGGTGCTGTAGAACTGAAGCCAAAACTCTAAAAGAGAAATGAAGATGAGTCTTTGCTGGCAGAATTAAAATTAGGGAGGTATTCAAGAGAAACATAAGAGGACATGGATTTTAACATCCTTTGGGGAAGGAATCCTCAGAGCTTTGCCTGAAATTACGAGTTTCAGATAAAATAATGGCACTTTCATTTTTATCATAAATTTGAACATAATTAATGAACATATAACAAATAAAACTGAAGTCAGATAGTTAGAATTTGGCTGCAAATAGGATTTGTTATAAACAAAAATCAACATGTTGATTACATTATCTTGATAATTTATCAATTTTAGTTGAGATAGTGTCTCTGATAATAATTTATTATTTGATTGTGTTGGATACATTGAGCTTCTTAGAATACATGGCTATAGATTCAACTCCCATTCAGTTAACTGCATTTTGGATTGGGGAGATAGATGCATCCCCATCAAGTCCATTTATCTTACAATCTTTTCCACAAATGTCAAAGAATATTTAGTAGAGGAGTCTGATTACATGGTTGTAGGGCAGTTATCACTAGCAGAAACTTAGAACACATCATTTATAGACAGTAATTAATGTTTTTTTTTTCAAAAAATCCCTCTTTGAAAGTTTATATTAGATCTCTACAGAATGAATTATTGAAACTGGAAGCAGAAATTAACGAATTGTACATTTAAAATAAGTTAAGATAAGTTAAGATGTTAAGATACGTTAAGGTGTACATTTAAAAACAGTTAAAAAGAGGTTGAGAGTTCTTCTCTGTAGCAAACTATGCTCAGAAATGCCCTGGTCATGTGCCGTTTTGGCAAGAGGCAAGTTCCAGTCTCTCTTACACTATGTCATTGGTACGCAGAAGAATGTATAAAGTATGAATGTATAAAGTATGGGGCAGAACTTACATCTATAACTGTCACTAGACTGATGTATAGGACTTCTTTATACATTGTTGCACATGTCTTTTGGTGTACATATGCATGGAATTCCTTTGGCTCTATATACAGTAGTGAAATTGCTTGGTTCTATAGTATCTGTTTATGTTCCAGTTTGATAGAAAACACCAGTGTTCTGAAGTGGCTGTACAAATCTGTGCTCTTACCAGCAGATTGAAAAGTTCTAGTTTCCTTACATCCTCACTAACATTTAGTATTGGGAGTCATTCAAAATTTATCATTGTGTTGGATGTGAGGTTGTATCTCAATATGGCTTTATTTTTCATTTATTTAAAAATGAATGATGTTGATCATCTTTTCACATCTTTTTGGTCACTCGAATTTATTTTCATAATTTTTTGAGCTCTTTGCTGTTTTTTACTGGGTAATTTGTCATGTTTTTATTGAAGTTTTACTTATTTATATATTCTGTGTAAGAGCCCTTTTGGAGAAAAAATTATAAATTTGTATGTATGTTATAAATAAATAAACAAACAAGAAGATAAATTTTATGCAATTACTACAATTAAACTAAACTATAGTAAAAAAAAAAAAGTGGAAACAGAAAGAGTTGTTAATTTCTTTTCAGTCTATGGCCATCCTGCCCTGAACAAGCCCGATCCTGTCTGATTTCAGAAGCTAAGCAGGGTTGGGCCTGATTAATACTTTGATTGGAGATCATCTAGGAAGACCAGGTGCTATAGCCATAAAAAAATAATAATAATAAAGGATTGTAAACTGACAAGGTTCTTGCAATCTGTGAGATTAACCAAAGGTTGCCTTGTAAATAAATTTAAAAAAAAACACATAAATAAATAAATAAATAAATAAATAAATAAATAAATCTGTTCAAATGGACTCCATTGAAGACCTCAATGTTTGGTTTTAATTTGCCAAACTAAAGTATTTTCTTTTAAAATTTGAAACTGTAAAGGTTATGTGTTGATATATCATCTCAGAGCAATGTACATTTAGACAAGCATGTCTAAAATAATATTTAACTAGCACTTAGGAAAATTTATAAATTTAAAATTTAAGATAGGTAAAATTGAACTTTATCTTTTACTAAATTTAAAATAATTCAAAAGTGGCAGAGGAAATCTAAATCATCTCAATTCAAATAAGTGATTTGAATGTGAATATTTTAGAATGAAACTTGGTTGATTCCCATTTTCTATTTTTCTTCCCTTTCTCCATAGTTTCTCTAAGTTCCTAGGAAACTGGTATTGTCATGACATTCAGAAAAAGGTGTCTGTTCTATTGCCATCTTCTGTCCTTGCCAATGCTTACCTTATTAAGATGTAATTCCATTAGACAGGTATTGGGCCACCTACTATGAAATCTGGCTTTTATGTCTAAGAACCCTCCCATGGCTTCAAGGCACAGTGTCTAGGCATTTAGAAACTTGCTTACCTCTTCTAAGAGCAGATTCTTCTCCTCCATTAGCCCTCTCATTTCTACATCTTTTTCCCACCCCACCGTTCTAGTTATTTATTCTTCATAACAACCATTTCAAGTTTAATGACATAAAACAACTATTTTTATTACATTCTTGGATTCTGGGGAGAAGCGATTCAGAAAGGCCCATAGAAACAGCTTGTTTCTATTCTGAGCTATTTTGGGCTTCCCCTGAAATACACGATGTCTGGAGACTTAAATCATCTACAGGCTTTTCTTTTACTCATGTCTGAACGTTGACGCTGGCTGTTGGTTGCAACTTCAGCTGGGCCTGTTGGCCCAATACCTACATGTAGCTTCTCTTGGCTGCTTGGACTTCCTCACAGCATTAATGGATGGCTTCCAAGAAAAAAAATAAGCCAAGAGAAATAGGCAGAAGTTGTTTGACTTTTATTACTTAGCATCAGAATTACATAATGTCGCTTTTACTGTTTGTAAGCCGATTTGAGAAGAAACACGAACCCTACCTCTTGATGGTAGGACTGTCAAAGCCACATGCAATAACAGCATGTGGAATGAGAGTAATTATTGCAGTCATCTTTGGAAAATATCATCTGACACATCCACCATATAGGGGGCTTGATCTGTACCTGGTCAAGATTCTCAGAATTTTCTAAAGCTGCCTTCAAGCCCAAAGACTATATCTATTTTACTGGTTTGTCACCATACTTAATGTGGAGCTTCCATGTGCTACACATGGGGGATATAGAAGACTTTTCTACTCTCAGATTTTCTGTAAAATTACATGGGTTTTACTCTTTTCTGCTGGAGGAAGCCAAGGGATGGGAGTGTTGGATTCCTTCTCAGGTATCATCATGCTCTAATAACTAGGAACTTCTCTAGCTTTCTTCTTTCTGTTTATCTGTTGGCACCTTTATCCATCTGGATGGGAAAATGACTGATATATCCATATATTGTCTTTTCTACTTTATGTGAAAATGTTATATTTAAATGCAATTAATGGATATAATGCATGCATTGTCAATTTGATGGGTTTACACTAAAATCAAATGTCAACTAGCTGTAAATTCTTCATAGTAGAAAATTATGAGATTTATTGTGATCCCATTGATGGATCTTTTTGCTCCTCTCTAAAATACTGGCCTATATAAGATTAGATAATGTGTATAGGTGAAATATCTATAATTATTTTCTTTAAGTAGATTACTAAATTCTGAGAAGATAGTTATAGAGGTAAATTTGGAGACTGTTTTTCAGTCGAACCAGAAATTGAGAGGTTTTCAAATTTTCTTTAAAGCAGAGAAGATATTCTCAAAATACACTCTGTTAAATATACTTCTGGTTTCTGTATGTAAGAAGATTGCAAGTTGCTACTCCATCCTAACAACAAATGAAAAAGCTGAATAGACTAAAAAATCAATAACTCTTCTTGAATCCATAAAAAAAAAAAAAAAAAAAAAAGGAGCACAGAGGATAATCAACTGTCTCCATGAGTGGAGAGACAGAGATGTGGGGAAAAAAAAGGGAATCACGGCTTCTTCTTAGGGCCTCAAAATAGACCCATAATATAAGCTATGGACTTTGGGTGATTATGTTGTCTGAATGTAGGCTCGTCCATTGCAACAAATGTACCATCTGATGGTGCATGTTGAGAATGTGGGGCGTGGCCTTTCTTGTGTGAGGGAAATCCCCATACCTTCACCTTAGTTTTGCTGTGAACTTAAAACTGCTCTAAAAAATAAAGTTTTAAAAAACTACTTTACTAATATGAAGTAAACAATAACTAGCAAAGACAACAAAGGCTTCGAAAATATTCTGCAATAAGAAAATGAGGTATTTCTTTACATTTTAATTTGATTTAATAGTAACTTGTAGAGTTCCCATACACACACACATAGAGAGACAATGAGAGAGAGAGAGAGAGAGAGAGAGAGAGAGAGAGAGAGAGAGAGACAGAGAGAGAGAGAGAATGAGAACAGAGAAGTTAAAACAAATATAAAAACAAAAAAAAGCAAATAAACAAAATTTAGATTAGTAATTAAGGAGGAGACTCTTAATTTCATTGTCTAAAATAACAGTTCTGAAAATATAGTTTCCCCTAGATACATTCATTTTAATACTCAAACTATTTTCATAATAATACTAAAATGTTATTTCCTTATGGTGTTGACATATGCACCAACATTACAAAAGCAATTTGGTAAAACTTCTGGTTTCTTAGTATGAATCAAGTGAGTGCCACCAAACTATTAGTAGCCACTGTATTCTTCACAGCCAGGAACTTGTAAGGAAAACAAAACAAAACAAATAATATTTAGGAATGTACTAGATGAAACATACAAATTGTTACTTTTATTAAATCTTAACTCTCCAGTAATGCTGTTTTAATTTACTGAGTAATGAAATAGAAACACTTCTAAAATATTAATGCTTCATAACAAACTATGATAATTGCTCCCTGGCTCGAAGAATTGTCTGGGTTGCAAGCCAAACTGTCTGTTTTTCTTTTACAGAAAGCACCATTTTTATTTGAAAGAAAGACTGACAGAAAAAAAGTGTTTATTCAGAGATCAGTATTTGGTGGACGTTTTCTCGATAGTGAACAAAGAAACTGAACCTGCCACTTGAAGAAATACATCTGGTAGTATTTGTTGCCAGTGATAAAATTTGATATTTCAAAATGAAAATTAGAAATTTGGAAACTTGTCTCTACCATTGTGAGACTGGTACTGCTTCATTCTTAGATACCTTTCTGATGAGACTGGTGATGCAATTGATTAATGTGATACTTAATATTATATAATAAAATGTGTTAATATTTGAAATATTAGGATACCTCAATAAAATAATACTTTCCAAATGATATTTTCATTCAGAGTGAAAGATAGACCAATGTATTTGAATGTAACAGTGCAAAAAAAAAGATGTAATTTTTGATTTCACATTTCAATATCTATGTAAAAATTACCTTTTGTAAAATTTTGATATAGTGTTAAAGAATTTCAAATTAAATGAAAAAGACTATATTTATACCATATACCCTTTCCCCCTACTACATATATTTGTGAGGCTGGATTTTGTCCATATATTTTAACCTAAACAATTTATGGCATCCTTATCTATCATTAAATTATTCTGACTTTTCTCATGTTCCTCTTATTACTCTTTTCTAGTTTCTTCCTAATATTTTAAAATGGCTTACTCCTACTCTCTACTATTTTCTCTATAACTGCTTCTTAGATGACTACTGGGAAAGATGATCCATCTGCCATAGATTGCCTTGGGCATTCTTTCTGGGTATGTCAAGAGTGTGAAGTTGCAATCACTTGTTCTCTGTGCAATTTCTCTGGGTTCTGTTTCCAATGAATGACTCTCAGGAAGGAAGTGAAACCACTCCTAAATAAAGCACAAACTGACTTCTCTGTCTATAAAAACAGTAGATTTCTCAAGCTCAGTGTTCCTCTTCTGCAGTACAACCTAATGCATTTGCAAGCATCTACCAGGTAGGCACTATTCATATCATCCCATGGGATTTGAGTAGCTCTGGCTACTGCCATTTGTTTCATACCCATGTGTCATGTATCTTCTGCCAGCACATATGAAACTGAGGCAGGTAACTTGATCACTTCTGAGTAGGACAAAACTCTAGACCTTGCACTCTTGAGAGTGAACTCCTTCTTACCTGTGGTGTCCCTTTAAAATTCAGAAAGAGCAATGACTCCAAAATGTATGACTTTAGACTGGATTACTGTCTCAGCTCTAGATTGTTTACTAGAAAATATGAAAAAGATACATTTAATGACTTATTTGCACAAAGTCTAATTGTGCAACTAATTTTCTCAGTGGTTATAAATTTCTTGAAATAAGGATCACATCATATAGGTCTTCTGTATTCTTTAGAGCCATGAATTTGATATTATATCATAGTTACACTTCAGTAGACCTCATTAAGAGTAGTTATTAGTGATGATATTTCCTTCTTCAGGTCTCTAGTATCACCTGAGGATTCCCAAACAATAATTTAAAAGTATATTACTTCCTCAGATTCCAGTTTCTTGATTTTTTCCCCCCATAATTTCCAGATATATAATGAATTTAGCCCGAGAGTTTTTAGAAGTTGCAGTCCTAGCCTGTGGCCTTTCTACTGGTGTGCCTCTGGGAGTGTCTGGAAACTTAGCTGAGCAGAAAGCTGAAGCCAGGCCTTCTGTTCAAATGCACCAAATGTGACACATTGGCTCCCAGAGAGCACTCTCTGCTCACTGCTGATGAGACCATGGCCCAAAGCCAAACCATGCTGTAGACACATGACCTCTTAGTGAGGAATAAAAAAACATCCCTTGTAATGACATTTTAGCTTTAGTTCCAGAATCCTGATTATTAACTATTTTTTCAGTAATAAAAGAGTAAAACTGAAATAAATTTTAACATCATGATTAAGGCTTTGGCAGTGTCTCAGAACGACATCAACAGGATGTTTGCATAGACTACTAGGAAACTCTCTGTGGTAGCTACACAAAGTTAAATTTGGTTTAAAATGATGACAAACTAATATCAATGAGAACTCCTCCCAGTTTAATGAGATCTCCTGATTTCTTACTGTATGTTGTTATGGAATCAAGTTTTGGGTTCTTCAAACCAGGATTTATGAACCGCCCAAGACATCTCTAGATTGTTTGCATAGATTCCAAGAACCTGCAGTTTTCTACCTCTGCCAGTTGATACAAGTTAATAATAATCTTCAGGGTGAAACATATTTCAGAATATAAAACCAGTCTTTAATTTTGATATGACATTGATAGAGTTCTTTGTAATTGTTAATCAGAAAGATAGATTCAGCTATTACTTTAACTTCAATCTTTTTTGAAATAAAATAGAAAAACACATATAATACATACATAGAATAGAAATACATACATACAAAAATACATATAATTCCATGCCTATGAAAGAAAATTTATTATTTTTGTATTTTCTTAGAATATTTTACATGATTGCTATATTATTTTTATAATAGTTATCTGGCATTTCATTTGAATGTCAGTTTTTCCCATGTTGTAGATTAATCCCTATAAGAATTTATAAGAAACATAAGTGACATTCATATTATGTATATTTAGAAGATATGAGTGTCAATATTGTGAGATTTATATTATAACCCAGTCTCTCAGACATTCAGTTTCTCTTTTTGGGAGAAACCAATTTTCATTTTCTGGATCTACTATAGCACCACCTTGTTGTATGTGTCACCACGTTGGGCTCTGGAATGATTATTCTTTGTTGGTGGGAATGTAAAATAATACAGCCACATAGGAAGCCTGCTTGGTGATTTATTACAAAACTAAACATACAATCTAATAATTATACTTCTTGGTATTTACCAAAAGGAATTGAAAATGTGTGTCTACACAAAAACCTCCACATGGATGTTTATAGTAGCTTTATTAATCATTGCCGGAACTTGTAAGCAACAGATGTCCTTCATTAGGTGAATGAATAAATGAACTGTGAAACATTCAGATAGTGAAATATTATTCAGCACTAAAAAGAAAGGGGCTATCAGTTCTGAAAATACATGGAGGAAGCTTAAATGCATATTACTATGTAAAACAAAGCCAACCTGTAGAGGGTATATATTATATGATTCCAACTATAGGACAGTCTGGAAAAGGCAAAATTATGGAGTCGATAAAAAAGATTATTGGTTGCCAGTGTTGGGCAAGCGGGGATAAATGTGTGGAGCACAGAGGATCTTTAGAGCAGTGAAAATACTCTGTATGAGATCATAATAGTGGCTACATGTCATTATGCATTTGTTCAAATTCACAGAACATACAATCTCAAGAGTGACCTTAATGTAAACTATGGACTTTGGGTGATTATGATATATCAAACAAGGTAGGTCCATCATTTGTAATGTACCATTTTGATGGACAATATTGAGAATGGGGATGATTATGCATGTGTGAGTCAGGAGCTATGTGAGAAATATCTGTAGCTTCCCTTCAATTTTGCTATGAGCTTTAAAATTCTCTAAAAAGCAAACACAACAAAAATTAATATTCCGTTTTTGTAGGAGTGAAAATAAAAACAACCAAGTTACTTCACAATGTTTTTAAGAGGATCGAATAAAAATATGAATGTGATTTGTAAGAATATTAATTATAAAAAACAATGACTTTAATATTTACTATGTACCACTCACTTTTCTAAATGTTTTATGTATATTAACACATTTAGACCTTACTATAAACCTGTGATGTAGACAATATAATTACATCAATTCTCTAGCTGAGGAAATTAAGGTACTGAGAAATTGAGTAACATGTCATAGTCACTCAGTTTGCAGAGGTAGAGCAAAGATATGATCCCAGGCCTGACTTAGGAGTTTTTTCCTGATGATTACACTTACTACCAATTAAGGTATTGACCACATTCCGTTAGTATTAATCATAATTCTATAAGGGATGGGACACCAATGCAACTACTATTAATGATGTGGATTTCCAGAATGAATTAACACACTTAAACTCTTTGCTTAGTGAGTTTGGGGATATTTTGTATTCCCAAGTGAGGGTCTGGGTGTTCCAACCTCTAAGTTTTTTCACCTAAGTTAGTTTTGAAATGGTTGGGATTTGTGCAATATTTCAGAAGCTTCAGGTTTTATCAAAAAAGATGTATACCCATAAATTACTTTAGAATGACAAAATACAGCAGCACAGAAGATCTGTCCAGTGTAGCCTGGGTAAGGGGTGAACATAAAGTGGTGACACAATGGAAAACATACTAATCTAGGTCTATCTAACGGCCATCACTGAGCCAATACAATATACATAAGAAATAATGAGGCATTTTCTAGAAGTTGCTTAAAATTTATATTTGTCTTTTTCCACAGGCATGATAAAAGACTCATTTGCCAGGCCAACCTACTAAAATTTGATTATATATGCACATAGAGTTAAATGAATAATTGAAAAAAAAAATCTCTTGGAACTTTTCCTGTTGTCTCAAAATCAGCTAAAACCTGAAAGTTAACGCTGGGTGATGCTTAAGCTACACTTTTAAAAGACAAAGCGAGTCCAGTGATGATCAGATTCTACAGCACATATATGAGTAGCAAAAACTTCACTTTACAAAAAAAAAAAAAAAAAGTACCGTGTTATTTCTCAGCCCATCTCCGTGGGAGAGAAGTGATGCACAATTCTCTCCATTTCAGCCAAGTGAGGCAGTCTAAAATAACACAGAGAAAAGTGAAAGTAATCTGCATGAGAGAAGACCTACACTTCACTCCCTGAGTGGATGCTTGCTGAGTTATCAGCCACGTCTCAAATTCCAAACAGAGTAGCCAAACATTAGGAAATTCTTGGAAAAGTTGAAATGCATAGCAGGAATTTGGTATACGTTCTGATGGAAGCAGGTGTCTGTCCCAAGCCTGAAGAACCCAAAACCAAGGATCTGGCTGGATGAGCCACAAAATCATGACAGAAGAAAAGTAGCAGTGGGCACAACCTGTGCTCCTAGTGTTTTCTGAAATAGAAGTTTTAGATTTTTCTTTGGGACAAATGATTTTGGCAGAAGGTAACTTCATTCTAGTTATGTTGACAAAATCTTGCCCCGAAGCAATTAATTGAACATCCAAGATGATCAAAGAGTGGGAACTAAGGGGAAGTAGGAAGTAAAGGGAACCCTAGCAAGCAGATGATCTCTTTAATGAAAGGGGCCTGAGGAACTCACTGTTAGCCTTGAAGGAGAGCAAGGTAGAAGAGAGATGGAAAGAAATAAAAAGCAAAAAATAGACCACAACTCTTCTCATTCCTCATTGCTGTCCAACTACAGAGTGTTCTTAGAAGATATAGCATAGAGGTGTTCAATGAACGATGGCTCAAAATTTTAATTGACACCAGCTGGAATTAAAATGACCAGAAAACTGTTGGATTTCCCCAGGATACTCTTAAGAGTCAGGGAATGAAAATTTGACAAAAGATAGTTTTGGACAATGGCCATAAAAAATAAAACCGTTATATACTAATGAGTTCAGCCTATCTGAAAAGCTAGTTACTTTTATTTATTCAGGGTTTTCAAAAATTCCACAAGAAATTCCAGAAGAATCAAAGCACTCTCCACAACTTTTCCCTGTTATGTAAATAATTATGCTTATTCTCTAAATTGCCATTGCTACTCTTAATAAATATTACTCTTTAAAGTTTAAAGAAAGATATGTGTAGGAGAAATTATAAGGCCTCTTTTTGATGAACAATGTAGCTACCGACTGTTTTGCAATGATTTTTTTTTTTTTGTCAGTGCCCTAAATAACTGTGAAGTTGTTTCATTATTTTTCTAACTGGATTGTATTGTAATACCCACCTAGTCAAATCCCTTTTGATATGTTTTTGTTATACATAGAGCAAACCATTGTGATCACTAAATAAGCCACAATACTGTAAATAATTTGTTGCACAAAATAGCATATTTATGCATGTGCTTTTCTGTCTCTGCTCTATTGATTTCTGCTCACCTGGACCTTAGACAACTATATTGCAGTGACAGCGCATGCAGAGCAGTGTTTGATGAATATATAGTGTTAGGAAAAGTGGCTCTTCAGAACTTTTTGTACCTCTTGAAAATGGACCAGCACTCCTTTACCTAACTCCTGTTTATAGAAATCTTGCTTTGAGGGGATCTTTGCCATATTTTACCCCTGTTATATTATTAGACCTATGTCACCACCTTACATATTACTCCTCTAGGTAAAGAAATTATTTTCAAAGAGATTTTTTTAAAGGACAATATCTTTTCTGCTTACAACAACCACAGGAACTCAATCTAGGATAAATAGTTTCAGTTTACAAGTATTCGTTGTTTGTGTTAGGGAGAAGAAATGTTGTGCTCTACTAGTTGTGAATTTGGTTCCTTGCAATGTTAAAGGATGAGAAGGTAGAAATCCACTAGCTTGACCCAAGACACTGAAATTATTCTCAGTGGAACTGATAACAGCTGGAGAAAGAAACAGATGTGGAGACAGTTATAAAAACTGATGAAAGGAAAATGTGCGAATTGAGAAGAACATTGAGTTGATAACAACAACAACAAAAAATACAAATAAGAAGTAGAAGTAATAGCTCATGTTAGATCATCTGGAAAGAGAGACAATGGCTTCTGATTCCTAGGGCTGGCTTTGATGTCTCATCAGTCTTGCCAGAGATAGCATGATCTGCTCCAACTGGGGACATAACACAAAGTCATCATTGTTTTTTAGGAACAGAAAAACCCACAGTTCCAGTGAAAGAAATCATCACTGAGGAGACAGGTCCAAACTAGATGAGTCCCCTGCAAGGGTTATACCAAACTCTGGGTCTGACAGTTTAGCCAATATGATTGCTGCTCTGGGGTAATAGAGCAGATAATGACACAATGGGAAGTTGTTTCAATGAACTTGAACTATTACTAAATTACTGCTAGCCTCTGTTCTCTCCATTTGCTAAATGGGTCCATAAATAGATACTTCTGAAGCACTTAGAAGAGTGTATAACTGTCATCTATTTTTACTATTTTTGCTGTTGCTATCATTGAAAGAGACATCTACATACTACAGCCTCTGTGCTGGGCCTGTGGGAGTTGTTCTGTTGGCCTCACTGGATATTGTGGGTTTTGTAGGGAAATATAGCAAATTCTTGGTTTTGAGAATCAATATCTGTGTCTTTGAAAAGCGACAGAGATATATCAAAGGAGGATGAAATGGAATTTATGCATTAAGAGGACCCTGATGTTTTACCTTATTATTTCTTTATATAATATTAGCTTATTTAATAAGCAGAGAGGAGTTCTAATGGAAGAAAAATAGGTCAGATAAATTTAATATGGTAAATAGAGAAACTATGGGAACAAGGAAAGTGTGGAATATGGGGTCAGGTAAAGAAGGCCAGGGCAAACTTGAGACAATGGAGGGAAAGCATTGTATCATGTGCTATTAGGGAACAGTGTTTATTTCGGAGCACTTGTATCATAGAACAAATATTTGAAGGGAGACAGTCTTAAAAATGCCAAATGCACACTTCATAATTGTTCAAAGGCTGGCAATTTATGCAGATGTGAGAAACATCTGTTCTGTTTAAAGTTTACAAATAGCTTTAAATCAATGATACAACGGACTCCCGGCTGACACAACAAATGTATTTGACTGTGGAATGCTTGCATTTCAGAGGAAAAATGTAGGACTGGGCAACACAGATTGGAAATAACCTTGACTATGGGCATCTTGGTCAAAGGCAGAAGTTTGAAATTTTCTAGTTTTGAAATATTACACTAAAGAAATTTGCAGTCCTAGACTCAATTTTGAAACAAATAGACAAACAAAAACATCGTCAGTGGAAAAACTGGTAAATTCTGAATACAGTCTGGAGTTTAGTTAATAGTATTGTACCAATGTTAATTTCTTTGTTTGGACGAATGTATCTTTATTATTTGAGATGTTAACCTTATGGGAGACTGGGTAAAGGGTATTTAAAAACTCTCTGTACTACCTTTGTGACTTTTCTGCACAATTATTCCACTGTGTAAGTTTATTTTTTTTAATCGGGGTTGTAACAGACTAAAAACATAATACCTATTTTTTCTTTTTGCCAGGTACTAGAGAAATATATTTAATTTTTTTCTTTTTTTTTTGGTCTGTTTTCTTTTTAAAAAGATATTTAAAACTAATAAGTGTTGAATAATGGGATAAAATAAGAAAAGAATTTTAAAAATTTTATGTGTGTCTACTTTTGAGCAACGTCCACTTTTGGGCTTTTGAGTAAATAATAAAGAATCTTACATAGAACTTATAAATTCACTCCATTAAATCTCCATGAATCTAATATTTTAGAGTAATATTTATGGTAAAATTTGTAACATACATGCAAAGGAAGCTTAAACTTTTGAGGGATTGCACCTTAATTAGAAAATTTAAGCCTAAGGGAACCAGTGTATATGATGAAGCTAAACACTCAACACTTGAAGACAAATTTTTCTAGGCAGTAAAAAAAGTCCTGGCATTCAGATCCGACCTTTAAATTCTACCACATTGTCTCAGGTTAAGGTAATCTAATTGATCTTGGCATTACTCTTCTTGCAAGATACCTTGCCCAGATTGAGAAGGGCAATGACTTTTAAAGTGTCAAAGATGTGGTTTAGAAAATATAACCTGTATTCTGCTCTCTCTAATCTTTTAAAGATTCTCTGCAAATCAATTTCAATTTTCTTTAATATTGCTAATGTCTTAATTTATCAAAATTGGTAGATCACAGTATAATTGTTGATAGTTATAAATCATTTTACGATTTAGCGATTTCACATCAAAATATTTTATTTAATCCTTACAACTGCAAGGATTTAAACCTCACTTATGTTGGACATTAGACTAAAACTCAGCTAACTCAAGGTTCTAACCCATATTTTTATTTCAAATCTGGCAATTTATTTTCTGTTTTACTATGTATAACAACTATTCATTTGATTCAGTGATTCTATTCGAGATTCTTTTATTTTGTTCACTATGTAATGTCTCATATTTGCATATTGTTTTAAAAGTTTTCATAGTTTTGTCTTTTCCAAAATTTCATATAATCAGAATCACACAGGGTATAGCCTTTTCATATTGACATCTTTCACTAAGTAATATACATTTAAGTTTCCTTCATGTCTTTTCATGACTCGATTAGGATTTAGACAGCTTTGGGAGACCATTATTCGGCCTACCATACGGGCTCATAGGATGCAGTCCAAATTCGATAGAGTAATTAATACCCTAGACTCTTTTATTATCAAACTCTAATCCATTTTATTTATCCCTATCCTCTTCTTTACTCACATTTTAGACCAAAGTTATATCATATTATTTGTGGTTCTCTGAAACCACCTTGTTCTTTTAGAGCTTCCGAATTCCTTTTCTTCCTGCAAGCATTTTCGCTCTTTTTCTGCTAGACTAATTCCTGCTCATCCGTGTTTTATTTTAATTACAAACCATTTTAAACATATGGAAAGATGCAGAAAATAACAGACCCCTGTTCTCTAACCCCCAAGATTAAACAGATGTTAACATTGTACAGTATTTGTTTTGAGTTTCTCTATTTTTTAAAGAAATAAAATATTACAGATGTCACTAAAACTCCATTCTATCTTTTCCAGTCTCCCCAGATGAACATCTTAGTTGGTATTTATAAACTGTACATATTGTAGTTTTTATTGCTATCAGCATAAACTATAGATTAATACATAAGTTAGTTTATAATTTGATTTTTTCACTCAACATTGTTGTCTTATGCATGTTGACTCACACAGACATTTTTACTCAACTCCTCTGAAATATTCCACTACATAAATAAAACACTATATTTACCCCAAATCTGTTAGAATTAGTTGAGATTTCTACATTTTTTTTTTTTGCTATTATATAGGGTGATGCACTGAACACAAATGTGAAATTCTCCTTTTGCTGGTAAGCACAAATTCTCCAGGGTAGAGAGCCAGAAGTGAAATTTTCTACTATACTTAGTTCTGTCAAACTGTTTTCTAATGTGGTTGAACTAATTTATATTCCTATATCCTACCAAAATGTGGTGCTATCAGTTAACAAAAAAATTAATCTAATTATTGTGATAGAAATATATCTTTGCTGTGTATTGATCATAGTGGCCTCCCAATGGAGCTAAAAATATTTTCAGTTTCCTTGGCCTGTAAATTGAAATTAATGTGGATAGTTTTTCTTTTTATGTTTTTTTTGTGTATGTTTGAGCCTTGTTTAAGAAATCCTTTAAATTCCAAATCATAAAAGTACTCTATGATCTTTTCTTCTAAAATTATAGATTTTTAAAAAAATATTTTACATAAAATACATGGAATTTGCATTTAATGTGAGGTAAGAATCTACATAGTTAAAATATAATACAAGTATACATGTTTGTCTGTTTCCAGACTCCCTATTTTAATCTGTTTGTCTATTTGTTTTATCTTGTGCTAATACTACACAATGTTATTTACTTGATCTTTTTCTAATGGCCCTAACCTCATCTTCTTTCTCCTTCTCTTCCTCCTTCATTTACAACAAACAAGCAAACAAACAAAATTTTATTTTTTAAAGCAGTTTTAGATGAGCAGCAATGCTGAGTTGAGGTACAGATTTTCCATATACCCTCTTCCCTGACACATACAGTGACTCCCTGTCTATCAAAATTTTGCCCCAGAGTGGTACATATGTTAAAACTAATGAACCTACATTGACAAATCATAATCACCAAAAGTCCACAATTTACATTACAGTTCACTCGTGGTGTTATGCATTCTGTAAGTTTTGTCAAATAATTACAGTCATGTATTCATCATTGTAGTATCACACAGAATATTTCACTGCCCTAAAAAATCCTTTGTACTCTCACAATTTTTTCTCTCTCCCCCAATCACCTGGAAATCATTAATCTTTTAACTGTCTCCATAGGTTTTGTCTTTTTCAGAATTTCATATAATTGGAATCATACAGTATATACTCTTTTCATATTGTCTTCTTTCACTCGGTTATATGCATTTAAGATCCCTCATTTCTTTTCATGGCTTGATAACTAATTTCTTTTTAATGATGAATAAAATATTGTCTGGACGTATCAGTTTATTTATCTATTCACCTGTCAAAGGACATTTTGATTCCTTCCAAGTTGGACACTAAAGAATAAAGCTGCTATAAAGAGCCACGTGCAAGTTTTTTTTGTGGACCTTTACCCTCATTTAAAGAAAGATTGCGAGATGACATAATGAGGGTATATTTAATTTTATAAGAAACTGTCAAACCATTCTCTAAGTCACTGTATCATTTTGCATTCTCACCAACAATGAATGAATTCTTACTGCTCTATATCTTTGCTAGCATTTCGTGTTGTTAGTGTTTTGAATTTTTGCCATTGAAATAGGTGTGTAGTGGTCATCTTGTTGTTTTAATTTGCAATAAACTAATAATGTGATGCTGAATATCTTTTTAACTTACTTTTTTTTTTAGCCTTCTTGGCCTTTTACATGACATTTTTTTTTAAATGTGACATTTCGAATTATCTAATTTATCTCTAATTTTTTATTTCCATAAATTTTATTTATTTTTTAAATATATGCCTATTTTTATTACATCTCTTCTGTTATACATTTGATTTCTTTTTTACATTCTTTATTATAATTTCTTAACATACCTATTTTATAGTTTCTTTCGTAATGTCTTTTATCTGAGGAAATTGGATTCTCATCCTTATGTTGGTTATCTCTGTTGTATCTTTTCTCATGGTGAATTGCTTTTAATGTGAATTCTCCCATCAGTAGTCCTCAACCTTTTTGGCATCAGAGACTGGTGCTCCTATGAGAATCTAAAGCCTGATGATCTGAGGCAGAACTGAGATAGTGATGTTTGTGCTGGGGAGCGGCTGCAAATACAGATAAAGCTTCTCTTGCTTGCCCACCACTCATCTCTTGCTGTGCAGGCTCTGGACTGATACTGGTCCATGGCCCAGGGGTTGGGAATCCCTGCTTGACATCATGTCTTTATATGTTCTGTGTGGCTTGAATTAAGGATAGTTTCCTCGAGAATGGCTTTGCTAATTTCTAGCTTACATTTCTTGAGAATTTTTGAACTGTGCAGGTAGTATAACTTTGAACTCCAAAACAAAAAAATTACCATAGAAGATTTTTTTCCCCTACTTGGGCTTCAATCAGTACTGATCAGTCCTTCTTTCTTTCCTTACTTGTGAGATAATTTTTTCTGGCCTATTACTTTGAGAAAGATGTAAACTTTAAGGTCCAAAATTTATTTGGAGAATTTTCAACTCACCATCTCTTGCAACTTTAAATCTTAATTTCTGTCTATTTATTATTATTAAAAGCAAAGACCTTAGATTTTTGAGACTTACTCATACCACTAACCAAATACATACACACATGCACATGCATGTACACATGCACACACACACACACAGACACACCACTGTGGCAACCCCATTATAAACTCACACACTAACCACTCTGTTTTACAGTTTAAGATACTGTTACTTTTCTGGCACTTTAGGTTTCCCTTTTTTCCTTTAATGTGTTTCTTATTTTCAATCACTATCTCTTACGTTAGACTCACAGCTATTTGAGTTTACATATTTTATCATATTGCCAGAACAAACAGGAATCCTCATTAATAGTTTATGATTAATTTTTGAAGCATCATTTCAATTTTGAACTTACCTTTATTTCTTAAAATTTTTTATGGCCTACTGGCAAAACTCCTACTTATACAGACATCATATTGGATCATGAAACTTGTTAGTAAAAGATAATTGAAGGCATCATTTATCAGAATGTTCATGTGATATGATTAGAAATTTATATTTTCTGCTGTTCTCTTCTTTATCCTTTCCTTTTAAATAGTCTTTTAATATGTCTTTTACTGATTTGTGTCAAATTTTCACAAATAATTCTAAACATCAGTTTTCTTTATACATTATATATACAAGTATATAATAAAATCATTTGACTCTTTCCTTACTCTATTATGCTATGTTACAGTTTAGGTTCTGATGACTATGTGTATGTTCTTCAACAAATGTTTGAATAAAATGAAGGAATTGATGACTGCTGGGCCTGGATTACATGCCCACTATGGGTAGGGGAGTAGGAGATATGGTCAATACCACCTCAACTAAATGAGATAAGGACTGAACATTTTGTAAGAAAGACATATTTGTTACAAGAAGACGAAAGAAAATGGAACAATTGTAATTATCACAGTCTACTAGAGATTTTTTGATTTCTATAGATAGAATAATGTAATGACTTCTCTGAGCTCCCACAGCACTTTACAAGACTGAAGACTTTATATACTGATAATATTGCTCTACTAAATTGTTCATATAGATGTCACTTCTACTTTTCTGTAAGTCTTTCGAAATCAGAAAATGTTTTCAGTTTTATACTTGAAATCTCAGTTTCTGGCCCTTTGAATGCCAAAGGAGAAAAAAAAAAAAAGAAGGGGAAATGAAAAGAAGAAACAGAGGCAGAAAATAAAACTATGTCAAGAAAGTTTAAATAATTTTTTAGCATCACAGTAAGTTAATGATAGAGCTGGTAGCAGTCCCCAATTTCCATAAACCCGGTCAACTAAACATTATTATATGTGTATTCCTGAGTGACAATATAGAATTTTTTATAATTCTGGTGAGAGAAAAAACCTACTAAACTAAAAAACAAAAAAAAAATAATTTACTTTCTCTTTTATTAAATAGTTCATGGAGAAAATTGGTTTAAATATGTTTTGTTTCAGAACTTCCAATTTTATCACTTAGCTTTAAATTCCATTTCTTTACAGTTCTCTCTCGCTCTCATTTTTTTCTTTTTCTCTTTCTCCTTTTTTACCCCTCTGGTTCAGTGTTATTTTCAGGTCATTCTGAAAGTAGTTATATGAATATGAGTATTCCTGATCTCAGGTTCTTACGTCATAATATCCAGGGATAGAGGGAGTGTCTCCTTCAGGAGCTCCTATAGAAGACAGAATAATATGAACTTTCACTCACCAATAAGTATCCCAGGGCACTTCATTGACTGTGACTATATGCTGCTCCATAAACAAATTATCCTGGCTAAAAAGATGGGCCTTGCTGATTAACTTGATTTTAATCGTGACTAACCTGAGGTGTTTATGGTGCCAACCCTCTGAAATCCACCTGGCTCAAAATGTGAATGTTTGGAAATCTGGAGGACTATCAACAAGAAGGAGATGAATACTGGACAGCGAAAATGACACCTCAAAGTACCATTTTTTCTCCAGAATAAATTGCATGCTCTTTGTAGATGATGACTGTGACTCATTCAGTTTATGCCTCATTGTTATTTATATTATCTACTGAATAATTATTTCCTGCTGCTACCATTAATTTTCTCATGATAAGTAGAAACTATTATCTTTGTTAGTCTTTTTATTTCAAAGGCATATATTCTCCTCAAACACACTTGGTAAGACCACCCATGTGGTTTTGGAATCCCACATGATAAAAGTTCTATGTTTTAATTGTTAGATTAAGTGACATATTTACTTTGTATAAGAAAATATCCCGTTAATTAATATTTAGCAATTGCTAACACTTGATTTGTATATTATTTTAGAGATCTGAATCATTTTATTGTTAACTCCATTCCACTTTCTATGCCCTTGAATTCTCATTTTCTTTTAAACTAATAGTGATTTCATCTGAATTAGAATTCTGGTTTCATGCACTTAATACTCTACACCTCTGAGAAAAGGAAGTAATTAATAAACTTAAAAGTTATTTCTCCCCCTTGCTAGCTGTTGTTGGGCTAGTGTAAACTATGACACTGTTTATGTCAATAAAGTATAATCAGCAAAGGGATAATCCACATGCTATTATCCAGACTTAACTCAAAAGGATTCATTTTTATTTGGTAGGTTTGAAAACTTGTCAATGTACCACAGCAGTGAGAGCCACTGAGCTTAACCAGATGTGAGAGTCTGGCTGGACTATCAGTCCCTGAGGAGGCCTTGGACAAGATTTTAAAATCTTTGACCTTACTCTCACCCTCCAACAACAGAAGCAATAATCCTAAGTGTTTTATCTTTCTTGTATTTGGGCTTTTTTTCCTATAGATGTGTAATTTCTATTTTTAATATTATTCTTTCTTCACTTTTTCCATCTGTGTTAATCTTCCTTTCTTGGATCTTGTGGGAAAAAGATAAATTAATTCTTGAAGGAAAGTAAAGTAGGAAGATATACTGTCATCTTGGCAGATTGAAATAATTCATAAGTACGTTATAATACTTTACAGCTGTATTAAACTTTGGTTTACAAATCTGTTTCGAACGCATTAGCTCAAATCTCAAAAAGGCTCAGTAGGATAGGAGGTTTAGAAGGTTGAAATAACATGTCCAATATCACACGCATGTGGTGGTGTAAGAATGACCAAAGAACTCTAATTTTAGTTCTGATGTCCTTTTCACAGCTGTCTTCTTCTATGATTTAGTGCTGGCTAGATCTTGTGCAATAGGGTAAAACACAAGCATGTACTTCCTTTTATTTATTTGGTTTTTTTGCTTTCCTCTGATTTGTTTTTATGTTTTCTATATTATTGAACTAATTTTTCTGTGTCCCAATAGTTTTGTTCGGTGATGATAGTTCTAATTGGCTTTACCAATCACACCCCTTACATGCATACCTTTGAGGTCTTCATTTTTGTCATTACAAATCTTGGGATCATTAGGAAAATATGTGGAACAAATTCTGCAGTATCACACAGTATAGCTTCAGAAACAAGCTTCATTATGAAAACTTAAATAAATAAGGTCGAGAGAAGAGAAGGCATAAGTCACCCTCCATTTCTCATTTTACTTAGAGTATGGAATATCTATACCATGACACATTACTAGATATGTCATTTCTATTGCTTTTTGTGCTTAGAAGGTGAGCATGGGAGCAAACTGCCAGTCAGAATTTGAAAGAACTACTTGACCAGTTATCATTCTAGGTTTGTATGGCAATTGATTGCACGTATTAACTCAGAAAGCTGGCTTCCAACACCTGAAAACATAAACTCATGGGAATAGCCTTGGCAAAGGATTGAAATCACTATCCTGTAAGAAGTTGGCTTTGGTGCTTGTTCTTATGCTGGAAGAAGGTGGAAGCCCAAGTTTCTGTTGGTCTATGGTCCAGGCAACTCAGAATGATTTTTAGACAATTCTGCATCTTTCATCATAACTCAGCAATGGCGTAAATCCATGTATAGTCTTAGGATATTTGCCTTCAATGTAATAATATTAACATTTGTTCAATACTCAGGAATTAACTCTGTTCTAGGAATAGATATTTTCATTTTTTATTCAATGTTTTTAGAATCTTTGGAGCAATTGGTAGAAATTAGGCAGTAATCAAATCTTACTCCAGCAACAATTTTTGCTAAGATTTATTTATAGTCTTCATCCTTTGTAGTAGAAATGATGGTTTTCTGTTTTGTTTTATTTTGTTTTTTTCCTTTTCTGCCCATGAAGATAAATTAACCCATAAGGATTCCAGAATATTTGAGAAAGCATGATGTTGGACACATCATCTAACATAAATCAAGATTTGATTAGACATTATGGCAGTATTAACTTGAATAGAGTAATGATGATACTTCAAAAATACATTTTTAATTGTAGAGAGACAATTTTGTATAATACTATTGGAAAAAGTGCCCAGGGACATGTAAGAAGTGAGATCAGATGGCTGGGTAATATTATGAATATGTTAAATACCCCTTTTAATGCATTCAAATTAGTTAAATGTCTATAGCTTATGAAAAGAATGAATTTTTACAGGTCCTCATTTACATTTACAAATTCTGCTAGGTCTTTTCCTTTTTCTATTCTAATATAATCTGGCATATGACAAATGCATTCATAAGTTTTAATTTTGGCAATACATATACTCTTTTTGCATTCTGCTGTTCAATTTATATGTTCATCTACAAGAAAACAATGTGTAACTTTATAATTTGTTAAATATATACATGTTTACTATAAACATCATGAATACTTAAAAGATCAATAATATATTTTTATGGTGATATAACTCAGAACCTAAATTATAATTTGTTTTATAGAAAATTGCAATGATTCTTTTTATTTATACACAGTTTTCCTAAAGGAATGTTTTTGTACATTACACAAACCACTTTATTTACTTTAAATTATTTTACAAATTATATGCACAAATATACTCCCACTCTCTGTGCCTGTTTTGAAAAGTAATACATATTCAATTAGGGAGAAAATAATCTCAAGGGTAGCCAGGATTCAGACTACCGTGTGTGTGTGTGTGTGTGTGTGTGTGTGTGTGTGTGTGTGTGTGTACTTTAATTCCTCTGATTTTCCTGAGAAGCTAATAGATAAGGAGCACATATATGGATTCAGAGGCAAAAGAAGTCTTAGGCAATGAATATATGTGCAATAGATTATTTAGTTCAAATTAAAGCTTCCAGATAGAATCAAAGGTAAATTATTAAAGAATACATTATAAATAAACACACTTATAAATACAGCTTATATATTACTTTAAAACATTCATTTAAATGCCAATCTATGCCAAAAAATAGAATTTGTGCTTCATCTCAGAGGCTCTCTCAACTCGAACACATATTTAATTCTAATTTTTGTAAATTATCAAAAATATATATAAAGAATGGAAAACATAGCTTTCAATTTAGTTATTGTTTACAAAACCTAACAGAGTGGGGACTATGAGGAAGAAATATAGTTGGGCCACTGTTCTTGCTTTATAGAGAAATATAGAAAAATATAAAATTACATTTTCTACCTGGGATTGGGGGAATTGAGAGAGAGATAACAGATATAATATATATGATATGTATATATGTAAAAATATACATGAGCTCTAGTAATGTTATAAGATTACTATTTATTAAATTTTTTTGTTTAAATAATTATGATTATTTTTATATTGAAATCATATAATCACAACATATATTTTTGTGAGATATTTCATAGCATATGGCTCAATAATTTTTTTCTATAAAGCTATTTTTAAATAAGCATAAAAATTGCCATTCATTTCTTATTCTACTCATTTTAAAAATACATTGGTACATTAATAACACTAATAATGTTATATAAATATGTATATGAATTATATGTTTTTTGAATAAACATGATAAGAAACATTTTAATCGATGCATATGAATTTTCAAGGTGTTTCCATTACCATACTAAATCATCATTTATATGGGCTAAAGAAAGTTTTTTAAAACAAAAGAAGAAAGTATTTTTTTTTAATAATAAGATATATCTTTACATGTATTGTATTCATTTATATTGGTTAGAATTTTATCCTTGTGAAATATCTTTCTCTGGTACTGTAGTTCATGTGAATAGCATAGAAAGCCATCTTCATGCACACAATGATGCATGTTCAATATATCTCAAATATTGCTGATGATAAATATGCAGCAGTTACAGAATCACAAAGACTATCTCACATTTAAATATCCCAGTTTGTTTTTTCATTTTTCCTAAGAGACAATTCTTGCTGAAAGGCCTTAACTACCACCAAATTTTGGATGGCAGTCAAACTAAATTTTCTCTTTATTAACTTGGAGTGATACAGGCTTTCTGATTTCAGCCTGAACATTTCTGCTGCAGCCTTGATATTTACATCCTGTAAGTACTTGTAAACAATTACCATATCCCCTACTTAGTTGTCTGTTAGCCAAGCTAAACAGATTGAGCTCTTTTAATCTTTTCTCATAAATCAATCTCTCCATTCCCTTAATTACTCCTGATGTTCAGTTTTGAACTTACTCCAATATGCTCATCATATTTCTAATACTCAGTTTCTCAAAACCAAAGTGTTTTTTTAATAGATTCATGTTAAAATTGTGCTTATTCAATTGAAATAACTGCAGCAAAAGATGTTTTTCTATGGTATTCAGTTCTCTATGGTTACACAGAATGAAACATCACCATCAGGACACTTATCATCAAATGTATTCCTTTTTTATACTTTATGGCCTTGTGCCAAAGCACAGGACTAGCATATGAGATGTGAAGGGTAATGGTTTTAAGATTACATAGGATGAGCAAGAAGACAAAAAAAAAAAAAAAAAGAAGATACTTTTTCATGATGTACACAGGAAAATGAGTTCTTTTTCATATATTAGCTTAGCAATGTTTGTAGACCAAAACTTAGCTATCTTTTTATCATGTCAATTCATATTTAAACCAAAGCTCTAGTATTATTCTTGTTGTGGTGGTATAAATAAATTCTTTCTTAAAAATTAGAAACTATGATTTAATATTTAGACTAAAATCTCGTGAACTTATCACAAATATTTAATATTATTAAGTGGAAGGAGAAGAAAAAATGTCGAACTTGGTTGTCATCTGTAACAGAGCAGCCAGTATATTGGGGGCCTCCACGATCTCACTCAGTTCCCTTGGTAGCCCTAGGAAAGAGAAGTTGACCAACAGGAAGAGAAGAATAAGGGTACAGAGCAAGTAAGTTGCTGGGCTGGGATGGTAGCTTGCCTCCAAGTACAGAGAAGTAATTAAAATATTTTCTTAAATTATTTTACAAGCATAGTTATTTCATAATGTTTTGTTCTTTACCATTAAACTGCTTTAGAAATGTTTTAAAGTCCTGAAAGAAAAAAGATTTAATTTATTTATAATTCAGTAACATAACATGGGAATTCAACTATATGAGAAATGAAAAGGGGAAGGATATGTGGCAATAAAATACACACAATTTCACAAAACATGGGAGCCATGTAGATGTATCGATAACTCCACTAATTATTCAATAAGTTTGAAGAGGTTACCTTTCTATGTTCTCACTCATCTCCTTTGACTGACTCTTCATATTTTACTGAAGCTTTATAGCTTTTCAAAACATTTTCGGAGATTTTTGATCATTTATAGAAAGCATGAGAAATATCCCAAGGGCTTGATATAACTAGAAATTCAAGCTAGAAAACAGACAACTATAACAGAGGATAATAATTGCCTCACCAGGGTTAAAGGCAGTTATGGGAGCACACTGCAGATGGTTTTTCTCAACATGAGGTTTTAAGATTCACAGGGCACATTTCTCTATTTTCAGTTCCTTACTCTTTACTGATTCTTGATATCTTAGTTTTACTTCTATCAGAAGCAGAATCAAGACACGGATTCAGATGGGAGTAGTTGATTTCAGAGGTATCCCAGGAAACACTAGTAGTGAAGTTGAGAAGTGAGACAGGGAAGGAAAAGAAGCAAAAAATAAGTTTGTTTTAAACAAACTTTTTATCAGAGGGGCTAACAGGATTCTTTAATCTTGCTAGGAATTTTAAAGTCACTTGAAAACAGCAAAACATGCACCTCAGAGTTATTTCCCTCTCCTCCACCTACTTGCTCTATCCCAAACATGCCTTCCCGCTATGCATTTTCTCTACCCTGTCACCTATTCTTTAAAGAGTTGGTCAGTCACTTTTAAACAAACAATCTTTATAACAGAAATAATGGTGACATAAACTATATCTTTTGTTACAGTGGTGACTATTCATCATCTCCCTTTCCTGCCGCCCCCTCCAGAACTCCTAACTGTATCCAGCACTTCAGCTCATCCAGGTCCCTTGTGTTTATTCCCTGTGAAGCTAAGAACATAGATGTACAGTGCTATCTGTTCCAAGTGAATGGAAACTGCTTTTGATTCTCCCTCCTGATAAAAGGTAGAAGGAATACATTTACCCAATCAATAATACATAGTAAGTGTTGATCCAGTCAAGAGAGCACATCTCACCAGTAGTTGCTATGTGGGCTACCACTTTGTTCAATTTACAGTTGTTCACTGGTATCTGACATCATCTGTCTGATATCGCTAGGGACCAGACCAGTGAATTAAACAGGGATGTGATGGGGATCACCACCTGTGAGTCCTGTAAGTCTTTGAGTGGCTGTTAATCTCTACTATTGCAGTTAGGATTAAGTATTGATTCTGATTTATTGCCTTGGCGAGGGATAGAATTGGAAAGGGTTCCAGTTTCCGGGTCTTTTATTTGCTTTTCCCTGTCATTATGACTCTCATTTCACAGGTACAGAAACTAATATGAGTAAAGACTTTTCCAGATACTAAGTATATTTATTTTAATCATCACTCAGAGCTCAAGATTACATCTCACGGGGTGAGTTCTGAATACTCAGTAGACAATCTGATACGAATCTGGCTACAATTCCATTTATTAGTTGGCTTTCATATCCCCCACTCTGACCAGAACTATGATGTAATTGTCAGGATCCCATATCCAATAGTCAAGACAGTTTCTTCTCTGTATTGTACTTTCCCTAGTAAACAGCTGCAGTAACAAATGGAGAAATTACTACTGTGCATAATGTGCATTCTGTGGCAAGGCTTAAAAAGAACAGTTTCCTCTTCCCATTCATAGGTTCTAAATCTGAGAATTATTACAGGACTGAAAATTAGTTGAAGAATCATATTTTTTAATTGTGCTGATAGACATTGATCTCAGTCCACATGTTCAGTATTTCTGGGTCCGTAGATCAAGAAATGTCTTGTTTGTCTATTTACCTTGCTTCTAAATTTTCCATGATCCATTTGCCATCACCACAGACCATGTTGGGCCATGGGTTCCTTTGCCATTCTGGCCTTGTTTACTCATTTGACAGTTATGCCAACATACGCCTTGATGATTCAGTGGAGCCGCTGGGTCAAGCATCAACTTAAACACTGGGAAACCCAGTTCCACAGTAATATCTTTTATTTTCTAGCCTAGCCAATAAAGGAGAAACACCACTGAATTTCTCAGTGGAACGAGTGTCCTCCATCCTACATACTTATTATTATTTTAGTAAACGGATTGTTCTAAGGGCCGTTCCAGGCAATATAATCATCTAGTGGGTTCCATATTTTACTCAATAAATTTATTATGCAATTTTTACCTGCTATAGACCTAATGTCTGTGCCCTCCCCAAAAGCATATATTGAAATCTTACCCCTAATGTAAAGGTAGGTGATTAGGGTTAAATAAAGTCATGAGGTCAGAACCCTCATGAATAAGATTATTGTTTTTGTAAGAGCTATGAAAGAGCTTTCTTCATTTTTATGCTCTCAGTCATGTAAGTATTTATAAGTCACAATCTGGAAGAGGGTTCTCACTAGTGTTTGACAACGCTGGCACCGTGACCTCAAACTTCTAGCTTCCAGAACCAAGAAAAATAAATTTATGTTGCTTATAAACAATCCAGTTTATGATATTTTGTATTATCAGTCGAAAATGACTAAGACACTACACTCTGAACCTTTTTGATTTCTCTCACAGTACTCTTGCAAGATAGTTAAAGCATCTGTTCCTTAATTTTTCAAGCTTTGATGACCAATTTCTGTTGCGTATTAGGATCAGTTTCAGGTTTCTTCACAAGGCCTTTAAAGATAAGGTGTAAGAGAGAGCATATAAATCAATGTGCTCTCTCTGCTCAGCTTTAGGTCCACTCTCTGTTATAGTACTTCCTTCCCTCTTGATCCTGTTATACTTCGCTCTTGATCTTTACTGTGACTTCACACTGGTTATTTGTGTAGAAGCAATGAGTGAAGTTGGGTGTAGGTGTTAGAATGGAAAACATTCCCTGGGGCTTTTGTGAGATCTCCATGCAAGAGAAGTTGGTCGCTATTTTCTTGCAAGTGGTATTGGACCACTATCAGAAAGTTCATGGGAATCTGGGGGTTCAATGAAGGTCCTCAAGCACATCCACCCTGATGCCTCAACTCAGTTCCACTCAATGTCCCAGTATCTGCTCAGGATGTGGACTTCTATTTCCTTGTAGGAGGATTCCCAACCTTCTCAATTCAGGCTTCTCTTTTTAATTCTGTTACTTTACTTTCACAACCAAGCCCTGGGATGGTTTCTTCAGCACAATCTACCCTTTAACTTAGAAGATAAAGTTCTCTTTAAATATTGCCGGGGAAGCTTCTGTTTTTCACCTTGTGCCCTAAGGTGATAAGTAGATGGAGTCTGTATTTTTTTTTTTTTCTAGTGCATTCATTTCTCTTAATTGCCACCAAATTACTCCACAGTTCTTGGAAATGCCACTGTCTCCATAGGTCAATATTAGAGATATTGTGTGACTCAGTCGATCACCTCCCAATTCATCATCCTTGGGTTTTTAGTAGCTGTGCTGGTTAAGAATTCTGGTGATCCCACAGCCTCCTCTTAATATCGGCAAAAGTGTGCTTATTGACAATCATGGGCAAATGGCCTAGTTCTTGAGTCTCATTCTGAGGATCAACTTCTGGTAGCTTTCAATGGTACCACTTTTCTTAAATAAATTATCCCTAAGACAAAATCTGAGGCAGCAATTCCCGTGAAAACAGTTTATTTTGAAGTTGATTTTAAAACACAAATAGTAGGGAAGTGGGAAAGTGAGACACTGGGGGAAAATGTAGTTTTAAAAGTTTGTTACCAAGTACTTTGCAATTGAGGGTAACAGGAGCTTTATACCACTAGAGAACTCTTGGATGGCAGAGTTAATCTGCATCCAAAAGTATTCCATTGGCAGGGCAAGGGAGCTGAAGAATGCATATTTTAATTCCCACTAATTTTTCATTAAAGGATGTTTCTGAGGAACACATTCTCTGTGGACTTCAGAGACCAGAGAAAGCCTTCAGATGAAGATAAGGAGGTGCTGGCATCTGGAAGCTAGGCCAAGGTATACAGAGCCCTAAAGATATCTGATTGGACACTGACACTGTTGGCTAAAGTTGGGTAAAAGGCCACTTAAAAAGAAGAAGTAGCATTTTCTAAAATTATAACCTCATAGGCTTTGTCTTCAAGAATTTTGTTATTATATGAAATAAAATATATGATATGCATATACACACATATGTGTGTTTTTATCCATCCTTTACTTATTACTGTTAAAATTTCATTTCAGTAGATCCTTCTTATCATAGTACAAACTCTTATATCTCTATTTTCATTTTCCTTGTACCTGTTATGAAAAGAACTTTGATTTAGAAAATGTCTTCGATTTATCAAAAGGCTAATATGAGGTATAACTATAATATGTTATAACTTCAAAAATAATAACAATAACAATTTTTATTGGTAGATAGAAAGGTGTAACCAAATTGAGAAGGTTAATGAAGCCAGATGAACAGAAAAGTGAAAACTGGAGAAGTAAGACTAGTGACTGGCATACATAAATCTGTGCCTGGTTGACTAGGAAACACACACACACACACACACATATATAGAGATGTGCTAGCTTATATATGAATTCACATAATTCTTTTGTAGCAATATTACAATTTATTATTGTTGGAAAAGAGAAACAGCTATTTTAAGTTGGTAGTAACGGTGGACAAATTTGGTATTGTATAATGGTACACACACTCCACACATAATTTTGCTCAAAATAAAAAAAGGTTAAATATTTACTCCAAAATGAAAAGCAGCTCTCTGTTGCTAAGATATTTTTAAATATATTTAGAGGAATATAATTAAAATATTTGGGAGCATGATTGAGTATATGTTTCTGAAATTTGATCTATCTATCTATCTAGTCACATATAAATCAAAGATAAATATATATAATTATTGACAGTTTCTTCCTGGTGTTACATTTTAATCTTGGAAACCTATTAGGAAAGTAAGAAATTTCAAAGGACTTGGAGATCCTAAGGTTGAGTGCAGTTGACAATAAAGGGACTACAACTGGAATTCCTGGTCCTATTGTCCAAAAGACTTGGAAATTCGAATTGGGCACCTCCATTTTTCTTCTCCAAAATTGCCCTCCTCTGTCCTCCTATGACTCTGCCCAAGTAGGATGATTAATTATCAGACAATAATCACTTACGATAGCTTGAAATTTCAGAAAGCTGAATCACATTTGAAAAGCAATTTGGGGTAGTCAAAATATATTATGTGTACATTTGAATATATGCAGAACAAATATTGATAGCATTTAATATCTTTTCTGTTGAAAATATTCAAAACTAAGAATGATAAAAATGTTGGGAAATTTCTTCAAAACTGTTAAAATTTATCAAAAAACAAAAACAAAACTTAAAGTTAGAATTATTTAAATTATTGACATATTGAACTTTTCTTCTCAGAATGGTGATATGGCCAGGACATAGTCTATTATTTATTTATTTATTTTTGTTTAACATTATACTGCTACTTCTATTCATTACAATGAGGCACTGAAAAGAAAAAAAAAAACATAAAGATTTGAAAGCGAGAAGCATTTTTCCAAAGTAGAGTGTTATATAAATGTGTAGATAAAAAAAATCCCAGAAATTTACAGAAAATAAGACAAAAACCTAGAACTTAAGAGTAATTTCAGGAGTATGACAGTACGCAAATTATAGATGCAAAATTTGATTGTGTTGCCATGTTGACAATGCACTATATTAAAATTAAACCATAAAACACTCTGGGGTAAATTTAACAAATAATTTGTAAGACTTCTAAAAACCACAAAATATTTCTTAGAGAAATAAAATAAAACCGAATTTAATGGGAAGACATAACAAGCTCACAGATGGTAATACTTATTTTGTTAAAATGTCAATTCTCTCTAAATTGATCTATGTAGTCAATACAAATTAAATCAGAGCCTTAATTTGTACACCAAAAATTATAGTTAGTTTTGCTAAAAAGTTAGGCAGATCAATGGAATAGAATGGTGAGTTAAAAAATACACCCATGCATATTTGGTCAGTGATTTTTTTTTCTAAGCTTTATTGAGGTACAATGAGCAAATGAAATTTTAATATCTTTAAAATGTACAACATGATGATTTATGATGTACATATTGTGAACCCCTTCATCAAGTCAATTAACATATCCACCACTTGAAATGTTTACCTTTCATTTTTTTTTTTTTTTTGGTGATGGTCAAATGATTTCTGACCAAAATTACAAAGTTCAATGAGGAAAAAGGAATTTTATTCAACAGAAGGTATTAGAACAATTAGATGGTTATCTGAAGACAGAAATCATCATTCATACTGTCCCCATATCTAAACTTATCTTGAAGTAGATGGTTGATATAAAGTTAAGATCTAAACAATAAGAGTATCTAGGTGAATAAAACAGAATGTCTTCATGAACTTTTATAGAAGGAAAAATTCACAGAAATCAAGCTAATGATTCACATATACGGAACTACCTACAATAAAGAAAACAAAGAAACAAAAATTTTAATTTAATCAAAATCAGAATTCTTTTGATCAAAGATCATTGATAAGAAACTGAATAGAAAAGCTAAGTATCTTAATATAATTAATAATATTTCACATTTTCCCAAAAACATAGGAGTATATGTGAAGCTATTCAATTCAATTTATGGAAGAACAACTAATTCAAAACTGTTAGAAAATATACTAAGAACAAATCATTATTCTGTCATACTTATAAATATACATTTAAATTTTAAATACTGCCATCGTTAGAGTTTTTAAAATATAGCGTGATTTAGTACATTTTATTGCAGTAATACAAAGAGTCACACATTAGACAATCAATCACTGTAACCGATTTTCTTTTACCAGGCTTGACACAAAGTATTTCATAAATATTTGTTGATTATACTGAAAATAAAGGTTAAATTTATTACATCTTCATGATAACCCTCTGAGTAATGGAATGAAATATACATAACAGTTCACTACCAGAAACAGTAAATAGTTTATTTTAGATGGCATTCCAATAACATTTTACATATAAAAAACAAGGATATCTACTACTGCCAGTGCTAATCTTTGCTTTACCAGAACTATTTTAATATATAAAATAAATGAAGAAAATATATAATTATTATGTAGTATTATTAGTATTATAAAAGCATAGACCAAAAATTTAAATTCTCCAAATCCAAGATTATCATTTATCAAATTCTTAGAATAAAAATTGAAATAAAAATAATAGTTTGTCCAAAATTACCATATAAACTATTTATTCTTTCTAGCCAGACTCAGTGGAAAATGAAGTAAGAAATGCACTCATTTTCAGCAGTGAGAAAAAAATATAAAGAAAATAGAAATAATTCTAACAAGGAATGTTTAAGAACAATGTAAATCAATTAAAAATCAATAAAACTTTAATAAAAGACATTAAGGAAGACCCATATAATCAGAAACTATAGTGTATTAATTATAGAAGTGAAAATTCTCTTCAAGTCATGCTATAAATTCAATTTACAACCAAATTAAAAACATTTCTTTTTATAAATTTGAAGTGCTGGTTTTATATCATAGTAATATGCAAAAAAAAATAGATAACTTTTAAAAATAACAAGGAGGTACATGACAGGAGATAGTAAAACATACTATAATGACTAATTAAAGAATTATTATTTTGTGTACTAGATTAATGAAAGGAAATATAGATCCTATCTATGTAAGACTCTCAAAAATAATAGAATTTATTACATGACAAGGTTGAATTTTCAAATCATAGTAAAAGAATAAATTAGTCAGTAGTCTTTAGTCATCAATTGTCCACATACATTGAATTTACTAAGTAAATAAATGATTGACTTATAAAGAACATTTATTTTAAAAATATTTCTCATGCTATCAACATATTTAAATGTGGTCGTAATTTTCTTTAATTTTATCTAGCTAAAATGCTCTTTAGTTTTGAGAACAGATTCCTCTCTCACTGATTTTCCTCAATTCCCTACTTATTTCAGAATTTTTAAATTAAAATGTTAATTTAATTGGCTTTTGCCCATTATTTAAGCATCCACCATACTTGGTTTCTTTTTTTCTTTTTCTTTTTTCTTTTTTAATTTTACTGCTCTACTCTTCAAATTTCTTAATTACTAAAAAAAATGTCTGTCTTTGTTGGATGCAGTATGTCTGTGTTTTGCCTAATGGATTTTAACATAACATTTTTCTTAGTATTGCAGAGGATAATTATGTGTGGTTTTGTTCCATTTGGCTCCATTTGAAGCTTTAGTTTATTTTCCGTGAAAATTTTAAGAGCATTACTTATCTCAATTTCTGTGAAATATAAAAAAAAATCCAAAAAGTTTCTTTTAATTTAAAATAATAGCATTTGTATTCAGAATAGAGACTGAGCATAGGAAAGAGAACACTACTTTCTCATCTTACTATCTATACATTTTTTCTCAATGTCAGATAAAACGGTAATTATTACTTTTTAATAAAGTATTTCTTTTCTATTAAGTTAAGATCAATCTCAGTAAGATAGAAGTGACATTTATTAACTTGTTAAAAATATTTTAGTGTTGTTTAATATACAATGAAGACTTTAATGTATTCAAATTCAAATTAATCTCAACGCATGTGTTTTCAAGTATTAAGGACCAAAGAACATCAATCTAGGCTTGTTGGATGAAAAAACTTATTCTTTTTTTCTGTGGTCTTCTTTTTATTTCTACCTAATATTTAAACTCTTTCTTTTGCCAACCTGTAATAAAATATTATTTAGAGAGATTCCACAGGAATTACATGATGTTAATGTTAAATCACCTAGAAGACAATAAAAACCCACTTAATATTGTGGAACAAGACTAAGATATTACTACCATAGTGAAAATAATTTGTGTGTTTATGTTGTGCACGTGTGTGCACACTCATGCATGCAAGCATGTGTATGCAGCTCATGATTTACTTTAAAAAAATTAAAGAATTCCAAAACATTTTTAGCATTAAGTACCTTAATTATTTGAATAAATTAAGACCATTCCAAGATGATGACTCTTATCGTAGTAATTCATAGTGGAAAGAGCACAAACTTTAGTGACTTATTTGCACGGAATCAAATTCTTGTTTCACAGTATACCAATTGTTTGACTTTGAACATATGATATAACCCCTTCATGCTTCAGATTCCCTATTTATTTATAAAATGAGAAAAAAATATTAAGTATAGCATAGAAAAAAAGGACCCCGGTAAATGATATTTTCCCATTTACTTCTCAACTTTCAACTTTTACAAAATAAGCAAGTGTTAATTGGTTGGTTAAAATCTTAATTTCACTCATTTTTTGATTTCTATAAATACTCAGATTTTCCCTGATACTTAAATTACTAGGTAAACAAAAAGAAAGGGTCATTAAACCTACATTTTTTGCTCCTTTAAGAGTACACTTACCAGTTATAATCTTATTTACAAAGATGTTACTCATCTATTGTAAATCAAGTTTGTCACTCTCAACTGTACAATATAAGGATAATGGGGAGTTATTTGAACTTTCTTCTTACATTGAGAGGGAAAGACTTTATGGTTTGTTTGAGTTCACATAGATAATACTGATAGATCTTGAGTAGAACCCAGCTACTTTACACTATAGTGCAAATATGTGCACCTGCCACAAGAGCTGTTGGGGCTTTCTGTCCATCTTCTATGATCCGTGGCCACCATAGCTATGGGATGAGCTAATTACACATAAGTCTAATTTTATCAGCAAGTATTAGATCCTTAGCATTAGAGAGGTGGTTGAGAACTTTCAGAATGATACAGTCTCTGCATTTACACATAAAGGTCTGGAGTCATAGATAAGTTAAATGATTTGTCAAAGATTGCACAGCACAATCAGGTGTAAAACTCCTGCATGCTAATTACTGCTTTTTTATGTTATATAACACCAAATAGTTTTCATTCTTTTTATGCTCTTATAATACATGCTTCAGGACATATATTAGCATTAATGAATCTTCTCAGAGTATGGAAAAGTTGAACCATCTTAACTTTGCTCTAATCTATGGCTTAATAGGCACTAAAATTCTCTTTTGCTTTTTAAAATACATTTTACATGATATATATTTTATATAAAAGCATAAAGCAAATGTTCAATAAAAATGGCTGGTAAACTCAGTTTTAAAATAAGCTGCAAGTCATATTCTTATATAATAAGCAAATACTTCCAAAAATTCCCCCCAATATTTCCATGCATTGGCTGTTAGTTGTACTGACTAGCTCACACCAAAAGTGCCATTGGCAAGAATTTGGAAGTCTGTTATATAAGGAGTGTTTTAATATTTGTTGTAATAGTATTGACACACAGCGACACACTTGTAGAATATTACTAGCTTTAGGCTTTCTCGAGTCTGAGCAAACTCAATTCCCAAACTCCCATAGCAATTTTTAAGCAGAAAGGGAGAAGGCAGACCTGGAGCCAAATGTAGTAATGATTCCATACTAGGCGGAAATCGGAATTGAATATGGTAGAGGTCAAACACAATTTAATAGTTGTGGCACAATGTGCTGACTGCTGTTGCTTTGACATGCTGGAATGGAAGGCAAGCAAAACCATCGTAGTGAAAAAGTGCTATTGTTGTGATGCACTCTAAACTCAGGACAGAACATTATACCATAGCAATCTTAATAATAAGAATACACAATATTATTAATCACTACTTTGGGACTTTGATTGAGATAAACGTTTTACATGTGCATTTCATTTAATCTTTGGACCAAGTCTATTAGTTAATACTATTAATTTCTCCATTCTTATGCAAGATGATTCAATTATAAATAGAGAGATCTGAGATTAAAAATATTTATAACTTTATAGTCATTAGTTAATACAATGTGATGTCTTTTATATAAAATCCTAGGAATCATTTCTTGCTAATTTAAATATAGGAGAGAGAATAAATATATAAATAATAAGCACCATAAGGAATAATACTTATTAGCAACTTAAGACTTGCCTACATTTTTAAATTCTTGAAGTCACCAAGTTTGTCATAACTGAACTGTTTTCTTTCTCCTTGGGGTGGATCTTAGAAAACTCATTAACATTTATTTTATGGAAATATTCTGTTATAAGAAAAATCAATTGATTTATCACATATTTATATAATCTAGCAAAAGTGTTTAAAATAATTTTAATTATTTAAAATTATTCTGCATTTCTGATTTCATTAATGTGGTTTTATTTCATTTTTAAGAGCTAGTAAATGGCAAAATTAAAGTGAGAAAAATTAAGGCGAATATTTAACTTTTAGAAATATATAATACATAAGGAAAGAGTTGTTAGTTCCACTGAGGTTTTAGAAATCCTGATGGGCCCTCAGTCTTGTAGTTCTTTTTTATTTGCTTTCTTTTTTTTTAATATTTAAGAGTTTTGATGGATTTAGGAGTCCAGTCAAATTTGTTTCTCTCTAAGCCTTGTAACCTCTTACTTTTTATTGTGTGGTGCAGCACACATGCTTTTCACATAGAGGGCAGCTTTATCCCTCTGAATTGCAGATTCTCTGCCACTGGTACAGCCTCTCCCCAGACAGACAAAACTGAGCAGAGTCCAAAACATTATAATAACATTTGTCTCCTATGTTGATGAGGGCCAACACATATTAATTTGTCATTTGCTGCATATTTATCAACCAGATTGCAGACTATTTCCAGACTGAGGCAGTTAAAAGCCTTTATTAAAAATGATGCTTTTGAAATCTAATTTATTTCAGCATGCACTTATTTTTATTTAATAGTTTTTTTATGTCTTGCAAGCTAACAACGTTTCAACGTGTCAAACAGAAATGTTAGAATTTACAAATCTATTATTTTTTAAATAATTTATTTGGGTACAATGTTATTTTATATCTTAATTCAGCTCTGACAATTCTAAAGGAAACTACCAGTGATACTGGTACACTGTGGCTGATGGTTACCATGACAATCATCATTTTAAGGAATTATGCCTAAGACCTTTATAGTGGGATATTATCAGGTGAATAGAATGCACAAATAAATAAAAGTAAGTAGCCAAAAAATATTTGAACAGAGATTTTCATATCTCACACAAAGAAGCAAAAGGTTAACTGTAAAGTTTGTGTTTACATATGTGGTTAGGCTTAAATCTAGAATAATGTCAGTTCCTGAATTGTTGAAAAAGATATAAAGTATTTTTTTAAAGTTACTTGTGAGTTGCAAAACATAATATAGACTCGATTTATACATGGACCTGAAAATCTGTTTGCAGGAAAACCTTTGTTGAAAAAAAAAATGTGTATAAAAAAAGTCACATTAAAAATGTAAAGAGATATATATTTGCCAATTTTTTTACAATCAAACAAAATGCATCATATAGGTTGCCGAAACATGTTGCCCACCTACTTTTATTGTAACATGAATATCCTTTAACATTGTTTTTTAATTCTCTCAATATAGGTTTTTACCTCCTAAGTTCTAAAAATATAAATAAATTTATATTTTAAGTATCTTGTTTATTGAACCTTTTTAAAACTTTAAGCCATAATTCCAGCTTCTATAAGATATAAAGATTTGGAGATATAGTATTTTCTTACAATGAGCTTAAAATATAGTGAAGTAATAATACAAAAGTAAATAGCTGTGGTGGTATAAACATTCCAAGTTGATGACTCAAATAATAAGCATTATAGGAATTTAGATGAATTTATCAAGCAGAATCTTCACGGTAAAGGTTAGGTAGAATAAAAAAGATTTTTCACTTGCATCTCAAGAACTGAACCTGATCCTGATTCTGCTACTTATTTTCATTTTGTCATTTACAAAGTTATTTTTTTGTTTCCTCTAAGCTTCATTTTTTATTGGGAAAGTGACTGTATAAATTTTTAGAGTTGTCACAATAAAGTACCACAGACTAGGTGGCTTAACCAACAGAAATTTATTGTGTTTTTTTTTCCCCCACAATTCTGGAGGCCAGAATTTTCAAGATCAAGATAACAGCAGGATTATTTTTTTCGAGACTTCTTGTCTTGAAGATAGTGGTATCTCCTCCATGTCTTCAAATGATCTTTCCTCTGTGTATTCTATGTTCTAATATCTTCTTCTTATAAGGACACTAATCATTGGATAAGAATCCTAAAAATGGGACTGGGATTGCATTCTAATTAAAGAGAATGTTATGATCAATGAATGACAAATATAGGCATTTTCTTTCTTGCTTTATTTATTTTCATTTACTTTTTATTATAATGATTTAGGTGACATTGTTTAATAAAATAAAATAGGTTTCAAGTGTACAATTTAATAATATGTCATATGTATATTGCACTGTGTGTTTACAACTCAAAGTTAAATTTCCTTCCACCACCAAATAATCGATGCCCCCTTACCGATATCTACTTCCCCCCTCCTCCACTTCCCTCTGGTAACCACGAATTCACTGTCTGTGTTCATGAGTCTCTGTTTCTCATGTTGATTTGCTACTTTTAGTTTTATATCCCACATATGAGTGAAAGCATATGGTTCTCAATTTTTCCTGCTTGATTTATTTTGCTTAGCATGATAATCTCAAGATCTAGCCATGTTGTCATAAATAACAGTATTTCATCTTTTCTTATGGCTGAGTGCTATTCCATTATATGCATATACCACATATTTATCCAATCATCCATCAGTAGACACTGGTTGTTTCTATGTCTTGGCCACTGTGAACAACGCTGCTATGAAGACCAGGGTGCATATATCTGCAGATACATGTTTTCAAGTGTTTTGGGTAAATACCCAGAAGAAGGATTGCTGGGTCATATGGTAACTCTACTCTAGGTTTTTCAAGGAAAGTTCATACTATTTTTCATAGTAGCTATACCAATTTACTTTACTACCAGCATTGTATGAAGGTTCTTTCTCCCCACAACCTCTCCAAAACTTGTCATTATCCATCCTATTCTTGATAGCCATTCTAACAGGTATGAGACGGTATCTCATTGTGGTTTTGATTTGCATTTCCCTAATAGTAAAGTTGAGCATCTTTCCATATGTCTGTTAGCCATTTGTATGCCTTCTTGGGAGAAGTGTCTGTTAGGTCTTCTGCCCATTTGTTAATTGGATCGTTTGTTTCTTTTATTGTTAAGCTGTATGAGTTCTTTATATATTTTGGAAATTAGGCCATTATCAGAGGCATTGTTTGCAAATATAATCTCCCATTCAAATAATTGCCTCTTTGCCATGTTGATTGTTTCTTTTGATGTGCAGAAGATTTTTAGTTTGATATAGTCCCATTCACCTATTTTTGCTTTTACTTCCCTCACCTTTGAGGTCAAATTCATAAAATTCTCTCTAAATCCAAGGTCCATGAACTTAGTATCTATGTTTTCTTCTATGCAATTTATTGTTTCAGGTCATATTCATAGGACACTTTAAATGGACTAAATCCAATGTAGAGGTGAAAAACATAGAAGCAGGGGACTGAGTTCATTTTCCAACTCTCATATTTTAGCCATGAAACAATTCCTGTTATCAGACCTCTTGGTACCTCAATTTCTTACACAGCAAATTTTTCTTAATAATTCTTTATAAGTACCATTGTATAATACCTTATATGTATTTATCATGAAAATTAAAATATAAATTATAAGTTGAATAATTTTCACATTGTCTATTGCCTTATAAAGACCCAATTAATATTTAATAATATTAAGAGACTTTAAAAAGTATCAATGGTTATAGATTAAACTACTGTTTTTTGTTTTATTCTTGTTTGTCTTCATGTATTTCTAGTTCCTGATACAGCCCAAGTTAACATTTGTATAAACCAAAAAACTTGTAATGAAAACTATAAAGATGAAAAACTACCTTAGAAGAGTTTGTTAGCTACTCAGAAATCTAGCAGTAGTTTGGCAATAGTACTTGATTGGATTTTCTCTTTTCAATAACTTTGACAGTTTATAGTTCAGAACTGCAAGGGACATTTTTAGATTAGTTTATGCAAAATGTTTTCCCAGAAATGTGTGGTCACTCTGAGAAAAACTCTTGGCTATGCTGTCTTGTCTCATCTCACTAGGAACCCACATCAGTACTCACAGTGAGTAAGTGCTTACTTAGACTTACAAAAAGTTTCAGTTTAAACCCAGGCTCACCTGGAAATCCAATAGAATTATTTACAAAATTCAAGTTCAAGATTTGTCTCTTCATGTAAAGTAATTTTAGAATTTATCTAGGATCGCTTTTTAGCATTAGAAATAATTTTTTTTTAGACTAGATCTTTAACTGATCATATTGCCACTGTTGTTGCATATTATCTGGGGCTTCTGGGTGTCACTCAACATTAATATCCCAAAGCAGATTGTTCTAATTTCTCATTGTTATAAGTTCTCATTTAAGGTCCAAACTTCAGATAATCTGAATAAGCAATGACAGTATATCTAGAGGTCATATGATTTAATAAAATATTATTTATAACATATGGAAATATTTGAAAATAATCCTACATGAATTCCCCAAACTTTATATTGTAGTGTGAAATATGGTAATTTAGATAATTTCTACTTACTAAAAGGAAAGCACACATATTGTTAACTAAGTCTGTTAACTTTTGTGGGTTCTCACTGTAACAGTTGATTCTAAGGTTGTAATTCTTACTTTATTCTTCCTTCACTAACAATGCTAGGGAATAGTCAAATAAATTAGACCAACTTGAAAAGTTATAAGATCATAATAATAAAAATGTCATTTGTTTCTCCAAGATAGAAAGCATTGATTTAATTTTACTCTCCATTAGATGTCAAAAAGGTACATATATATTTGATAATATTTATAAAAAGTACTATAAGTATGTTTAACCATATCACATGAAGTTTTATATATTGTATTCACTTATCATAACAGTCAAAATATATTTTTAAAAGTCTATGTTTGTCTTGTTTAGTGGGAAACAGTAGAAAATACATATGAAGTTGAAGCTTATTAAGCAAAACTGAGTAAAATTGGCAGATGGATACTTTATTCTGAATGCTGACATAGCTTCCTTTTGTGGCTTAGGGGAAACTATTTTTAGGGCAAATAAGTGCATGTACTTCAAATTCATTTATTTAGGAAATACTTACTGAAGGACTAGTACATGTCTGTCCTCCCTCAAGGCATTAGAAATATAACAAACAAAATTCCTCATGGAGCTTACTTTCTAGTCATAGCAGAGTGGAAATAAACATATACATTTCTAATATGTCAGGTCATATTAAGCAGACTAGCACTAAAATCTGTTCTTTTTGTTCAAATATACCTGGGATGTCATCATTTTTCAGTGATTATTTCTCTCAGATGCAAGGTGAACATAAACTGCTATGTGCAGCTACCTCTCCTCAAGGCTTATTAAGTGGTTTTCTCTCTGCTCTCTGTACTTCATCAGCTGTTCCATTTGGTCATGACAAAGCTTTTTTTTTTTTTTTTTTTTTTTTTTTTTAAGGCAGACTGCAAATGAGATAAGCCTTTAGTCTGAGGCTCCATAAAAAACAACAACTCTCCAGTGATCAGGTACATTTTGGACCAATATGTGAAAATAAAATAAGCTTATTATGCTTGCATCACACATTGGTGACATTTTTACTGCAGTTTAACTGATATTAACTATTATATATAAAATAGCACGATAGTGTAAGGGAAGAATGGGTTGGGCTGTGGAGGAATTTAAGGTGGATTTGTAAACCCTTCTTAAGAAATGATTTGGTGAGTGAGAGAAAAATGCCTTAAGGCCATCATTTTCCACTTATCTCTAGATGCCACTTGTTCCACATCTCCACTAAGAACTACTCAGGACTTTCTTCCCTCACTCTGCTGTATCAGCACATTTTTATGCCCTTTCTGTGGCACTTTTCTTGTTGGCATACACTCATGCTGTTATTTCACTCACCTTATAATTCCACCTGTGCCTTCACCTTTTCAGGTACATCCTCGTTGCTCTCCATGTTACAAGAAAATTCCTAGAAAAGCTGTCTGAATTTATTGCCTCTCTTCCCATCCTTTTATGGATGGATGCTCAAGTTTTTGCCCCTAATCTACTGGAACTACTTCAATCAAGTTCATCAAAGACCACATAGCCCCATGGTCACTCCCTGACACTTACCTTATAGGGTCTGTCAGAGGCATTTGAGACCATTCTTTTCCTTGAAACAGTTCCATTATGAGGCTATCAGAATGCCATCTTCACTTGGTATTACTTCTATTTTTCTTACTATTTCTTCTCTTCTGTTTTGTTTGTTTGTTCCTTCTTATTTCTTTGTCCTTTTAATGTTGCATTACCTTAGTGCTCAGTCCCTGAGAGTCACTTCTTTTCTATCTATCCTCACTCCATGGTTTACTTAATTTAGTCTCATGGATCGCTATGCTGATGATTCACCAATGGATATTTCCAATCCAGGTCTTTTTCCAGACCGATATATCTATTTCCTACTATGTCCATACCAAGCCCCCGAGTTTCATAGGTCTGCTCCTCCTGTCTTTCTTCCTTTCTTAGTTATATGTACATTTTTAAAGGTGTTAAGGTCTCAAAAATTGATGTCCATGGCTTCATCATTTTATCGTCCCCTCTCTCTTATTCCAATTCGTCACTAAATTCTGGCAGCTTCAAATGTATAGAATTCAAACACTTTTTACTCTCTCACCTCACTGTCATCTCTCACCCAAATGCTATTATAACTGCACAGCTTTTAATCTGGGCTCCTTCCTTCTGCCATTGCCCATTGCAATTTCTTCTCAAAAAAGCAAAAAACCAGAGAAATTCAGCTAAAATGGTATTCCTCTGTTCAAATGTCGTTAATATCTTTCCAACTCGTTCATAGTAAAATGCAAAATCTTATGTCTGTAAAGGCTGCATGATTGAGTATCTCCTTACTTCTCCAATGTCTTTTCCTCTCTACTATCCCCACTGAACATCATGCACACTGGCCTTGATGTTCCTCTGATGTGAGAATCTCTTGAATTCACTTATGGAAACCATACCTTTAATAGTCAACTTCCTGAAGAGGCCACCTTTGGCTACATTATCTGAAATTCTGACAGTTCGTACTTCCCCCTTCCTTGACTTATTTAATCTTTAATATTTATCACTGCTTAACATCTGAAATCTTCGTATACACATGCACACACTTGTTTTTTTTATCTCTGCTTTGTAATAAACTGTCTGAGAGCTGGACCTTTGTCTTTTTTTCACTACTCCATCTCCAATGTCTAGAACAGAATATAGTACATAGAAGATGCACAATAAATATTGATTAAATAATTGACAGAAGTAATTAGACAATGCTATAAATTTTACATATAGACAGTGTGAATGCTACTTGTGTATATGCAATGATAACATTGCCAGCTGTTTCTTTCTACCTTGCTAAATTGTTCCACACTAAAATATTTTTTAAACATAAAAATATATAGTTTCAGTCTATTGTGTTGAATTTAGATTACCAAAATATTCTGAATATATAGTAAACATTTAAAGTTAATACTTTCATTTTTTTGTAAACCATAGTAAACCTTAGAGCAATAATGCTGTCGGCACTAAAACAAAAAAAAATGCAAATGGAACAAGCTGCTTTTCTATTTATTAATTATGATTTCTATTCTATTAACAGTGTCAATGCTTTTCTTCATTTTAATGATTCTTTATAGAATTATTAAGTGACTTTCCGAAATAGTCAGATTACCTTCTGAAATTACTATTTTCCCCTTGAACACTAAATATTTTGCTACACATGGCATTTTCCTTACATATATTTGAAGATGAAGGCAGTTCTTTTTCTATATGTCACTTTATTTATATGTCTTAAAGTGATAACTCAAAATTAGAATGCTCCAAAATAAATTAGTTGGAGCAAAATTTATTTATACTTATATAAATATATCTACATTTATTTATATAAAAGTTAAAATACTACATCTATAAAATGTCTTTAAAAATCTTCACAGGTTATTTCACAGCAGTTAAGTAAATATGATGTATAAATGCCTGACATTCAACAAGCTTCTATTCTGTTTTTAATTCTTTTTGATGTAGAAGTTCACACAGATATGAGAAAACCAACCTAAATGGATTTCACTGTCAAATCAAAATGAGTAGTGTCTGAAATTTTGTTGTGTCTGAGACAATTTAAATCCCTCTTGGACACCCTACACTTCTCTGGTTTTATCAAAAAAGAAACATGGCAAAAAGGTTAGAGCATTTTCACTCAGACGATAGCAGTGAAATGGAGAAAGAGCAGGAAGACTGCATCCTTGAGGGGCTGTGTTCTATTACTCTGTGGGCCCTGCAGCCATTTTATAAAGGCTGAGGGAGAGCACCTCGGAGCCTTCCTGGCCACCAGTTTGCCTTCAGTAGTTACCTGAGCATTTAGTCTAAAAAGGAGGCCAGGTAGCCCCTGAGGAATTATAGAAGCAAGCTATGTAAGAGTTGAAACGAGAAAAACCTGGGGAATAAATACAAAAGCATGTGTTCTCAAGGGCAAGCCCTACGAGGAATGCCACCTCAGCAGAACTCTGGTAACTAGGCCAGGCAGAGAACAGTCTTCTTAGTTTAAATGATTCTTGCAAAAATCTTCCCTATCTCTTTCCTAATCTTCAGTTCAAACATATAGAAAAAAAAAATTAAGTATAAATTTGGGAAACAGACTCAAATTCAACAAATTTTATATTACATATTCATGGAGGCTTTGGCTGCAATTCCTTCAACTGGTAAATTTTTAATCCTCATGCTGATATTGACAGGTAATTGATGTTTTATTTTCAGCTTGATAATTCATCTTAGCTTCAGTATAATTTAGACCATGCAATCATAATGCTCTGGTTTTTCTTCAGATTGTATAAATCTTTCGCTTTTTACTAAAGATTTCCGTGGATAGACTATGCAATAATATAACTCTAATAATAAATAGTTTCAAATTGTATTTTAATTTTTCATATTTACATTTTTTCCAAGAATCACTAGTTAAATATTCTTTTAATTGCTTAGATTTACGAACATGATATTATGTGTCAGTTGATGGGAAACAGCTCGTCAAGCTTGACCTCTGCTTTAGGTTTTGTGCTAATTAATAAAAAATAGACTGCAGCTCCTCCTGCTAATGACCTCATCAACAGTGGGTATATTTTCAAGATGGAAGAAATAAAAAGTGCATCCTAATTATGTATTTCAGTCTAAATTTCTTCATCAACTAGCATGGTTAGGCTCTGAAGACAGATTGCCTGGGTTCATAGCTTAATGATAATAATTCACATTTATTGAACAGTTGTTAATGCCAGGCACTATGTGAAACACTTTATAAATGAATCATGCAATTAAGCTATCACAACAATGTTGGGGTAGGTACTATTACTATCTTTATTTTGTAGATAAACAGATTGAATCTTAGAAAGGCTAGCAAACTTGTTCGAAGTAATACATTTAGCAAATGGCAGAGCAGATTTCAAACCCAGCATTCTGGCTCTGGAGTCTATGCTCTGAATCAGAAGATGGCACATAGTAATCTATTGATAAATATTAATTTCTATCTACTTTTATAGATTTTGAAATGTTTTTTTAAGCAAGTTTTTTTTTTTTTTCCTTCAAACCTTTTTAATGAAAAAAGGTTTAATGAAATAAGATGTTACAGATACGGTTGCAGTTCTATTTTGTGTCTATCTGGACTTATTATTTTTCTTCTTCAGTACAAAAGTCACATTATGTTAAACATGCTGATTTTTTTCCCAGACTAATTTATTACTATTTGGCTATAGATGTATATGACCATCCATAGTATTTTATGAAATGTATGTATTTTTCAACTTCCTTTTTATACTTACCATTACATTCTCAAGATTCACCCAAGTTGTTCTACATTTAATTGTATAAATATATCAAAATTTATTCATTCTACTATTAATATAAAATTAGATTATTTCTATAATTTACTGACTGTAGCAACTGATTCTGTAATGAGCTTACTCATTACTTTAAGAACACATGCAGATGAATAGGTTCTAGCGATCTGTTGCACAGCATAGGGCCATATTTAACAATACTGTATTGTGCTCTTGAGTTTTTGTTAAGAGGGTAAGTTTTAAGTGTTTTCATCACAAAAAAAGGAAGGGGTGGAAATTTTTGGACCAGATGGATATATTTATTACCTTGACTGTAGTGAAGGTTTTCTGGGTATATACATACATAGAAATTCATCACATTCTATATGTTAAGTATGTGCAGCTTTTTTTTTTTATTTTGTATATCAATTATACTTAAATAAAACTATTTTAAAAAGAACTCATGTAAGTTTTAGGCACAGAGTATATGTAGTCATTGAATAGATCTTTCTTACAAGAATATTTCTCTAGAGTAGACAGATGAACGTAAGTTTGGTGTGCCAAAGATTACGTGTATTTTCCAGTTTACTAGGTGTCACCTGATTGCTCTCCAAAGTTTAAGTAAAGGGTCCCTTGGGATTTTCTTTTCTTCATACAATCGCCATCATTTTATATACCAGTTTGCTTACTTGAAAAAAATTCTGTCATTGTAAAGGTTGTGACACACTATATAATTAATAATTTAGTTTATAACTTTCTAAGTACTATGGAAGTTGAGAATTTTTCCTATTAGTTATTTGAGATTCCTTTTGCATGAATTTACACATTTACTTATTTGAGTTGAGATCTGAAGGAGAGTCAACAGTAAATGTCGAATGAATAGTTCATTATATGGGAAGTGAGTTCTTGGGTGGGGGGAGGTTTGAAATCGAAGAAATTAATGTGGCATTATCAATATATAAATTGTATTTACTACAATATAAATGATTTTGCACAAAGAATGAGTGATAGGAGAAGCGCTGAGGCCCAAAGATTGAGCCTTGGCAGTTGAATATCTAAAAATCTTAGAAAAGGAGGAATGACCAATAGAGAGACTGAGAAACAAATCAGATAGTAAAAGGGGGGGGGGGTGGTAATTGAGAAGAATATGGTCTTTGAGAAGGCAAGAAAGTGATTTCAGGATGAAATAACAATCTTTTGGATAAAACACTACTGAGAGGATAAGAGAGGTGAGAAGCAACAATTGCCCATTGGAGTCGTTGGAATTTTGAAGACTGTTGAAAAGAGCAGTTTTATGCAGTGGTGGAATTGAACGAGTACAATTTTCTTTTCAATCAGACACAATTTGCACATCATTTGATTGACTTTGCCTTACCTGTTTCTTGGGCTCTTGGCAGCTTGATCTTATATAACTCACCACTGCTACAATCACTGTGGTCATTTACCAGGAATCAAGGCCATTAAGTCTTCTCCCAGGGTAAACGCCATGTATAAGAAAGTTGCTTTCATTATGATACTGAGGAGGCCAAGGTTATGCTGCCACCCTGACCCAGTGACCCAGACTCCAGCCATTACTCTGGGACTCAGATAAAGTCCCACACTTTAGGGACTTAGGATATCTGATTTCCCAGTGGCCTCCCAAAGATTCAATGACACAAACAAAAGTATGATGGAATCAACGGTCTGTGAGAACAATCTTGACCAAGGTTAAAGAGAAGCTATAAGGGAAACCATAGATAAATGCCCCTCCCATCCTTCTTCTAATGGGTGTTTCTCACACCTGGTGTTTCTTTCTGTCCTGCCAGAGCTATTCTATGCAACCAAACAATCCAGCTATGTCTCCTTATGAAGCTGCATGATAATATATAACGTATTTATTTCCATTCCTTTTTCTCATTTGTTTTTGCCTTCCCTCTGTTGCCTGAGATAACACCTTCTATGAAAGCACTAGCCTTTGAGCTTTTCTTCAGGTTCCGTTTCTAACAGACCATTATGGGATTTTTCAAAGAGACCAGAGAAATGAAACATTAACTTGACAGAAATGTGGAGTTAAGGTGGTTTGTGTGGTTATTTTATTTGTATGTTGTGATGGTAAATGTTATTATAGTATCTTTGTGGTCTCATGTAACAATCCAGCAGATACATGAGAAAGTTTATTTGCAAAAACAACTTTTTAAAGTATGTGCTAAAGGATGGGGGGCCACTGCAAAATAGCTCAACCTGAGATAAGGGCAGAGAGACCTACCAGAAGTCAGCATATGTGAGTATGCAAACAGAAGGTGGTGTCATTGGAGAGGCATAGTATTCTTTTCTGTTTTGTCCATAATCACATTTGATAGTTCTAATCTTCCCAAATGGAATGTGTTTACATTAGATTTCTTTTAGGCATGTTTAGTCTGAAAGTACTTCCCTTTCCAAGAGCAAGTTCATGGACAGAAGTTCTAAACATTCTCCAGTAAAAGACTCAAAAATTAGAAAATTCTCTTAGATAAGAATCTATCTTATTTACTATACTTTTTTGTGGGTTATGCTGATATTTCTCTTATCAACAGGAATTTGTCGCTATTTTCTTGGTAAAATAAGGAACATTTACATTATTGCAAAGTAATGGTATGTTTATACACACACACATATACATATATGTGAAAATAGTTTAAATTAAAAGAGATTTTTAAATTTTAAGTGTCTTTTTTCTTTCTCCTATAACTATGTTTCCTATGTTAATAGGACACTTTCGAACTTTCTTCATTATTCAGGGTTAATAATCAGATTTTGCCTCCCTGTGGAAGAATCATTAATGTTATGATGTAGAATGAGTAGCTATTTTTGTATTATAAATCATTTAGTAAAGTACCAAAAGTAATTATTTTCAAAATAATTTTTTCTGGCATATATATTTTTCAAAAAAAAACATATCAGTTCCAGTGAGTACTCTGAGGGAAGGATACAGAAGTCCGGAGGTAACAATAATTATGTTCAGTTGCTTCTGAGTATATTGGAGTCCTCATTTCTCTATGCCAACAGCGCTGACATAACTTTGCTTAATGAATGGCTACAGATACAAAGACACTATATTCTTGCAACATCAGCCCTCTGCTGACATACCTTATCATTGCAATTTGTCTCACCTTTACTTGTGTGTACTATCTTTCTGAAGTTTTATCTAGTCAACTGCCATAGCTGCTGTTCTCAAACACATTTTTCAAATCTAATGAGAAAGGTGATTTTGGAAAAGAAAGTTAATGGTCCCTGGTGCTATCAGCTTCTCACCCTCAAATCTACACAGCTGTAGCATCAGTTGTCTTGAGATAGATGTAGCTTATCTTTTGTGTACTGGAAAAACTTTGAGAGCTAGTTCAAAGTGTGACATAGCCCTCAAAAGCAAGAAAAAATATTATAATTGTATGGAACTCTGGAGTGTATACAGTAACCTAAACTTACCTACTAAATGGTGAAAGGAAGAAAATGTGGGAAATAATTGAGTGGGAAGAAATTGTAAATCTTGCTTTGAATGCAAGGCATGCATGGATGGACAAATGGACAAGCACATGTGTTCTAGCTGAATCATTTGTGTTTTCACCCTTACTAGGAGGCAGGGATGAAGAGTTTCAAAACAAAGAACATAGTTTAGGTGATGGATATCACTCCCTTTTACAGTGCCTCTTTGGTGAGTGGTCTTTGAGGTAAAGTTCTTTTTTTAAGTAGACACAAAAACTCATTCCCAAATTTCTTCTCTAATTAATAATATGATTTTCACAAAATAGATATTCGAGCATTTCATTTATTTCAGAAGCAATCCTTTTATTAAGTATTTTTTAACTTCAATGTGATTATGACTCATGTCCATTTTTCTCAGGCAAGAATTTGGTAAAAATACAGCTACTTGTTCAGAATGCTTTTAAAATTTGTTTTTCCTTGCTGATCTGCATGAACCTTTTTGGAAGTGATTAGTACCTAGACCTGAAAATATACCCTGCCACTCCTCACTATGCTTAGCAGCTCTGACTTTACGCTTTCAATTCTAATCAAGACAATTTGGGTGTGGGGTCAGAACCAAAAAACCTCTTGAGAGGGCATGATCACTCCATGGAGGCCCATCCCACTCATCCATTTCAGCAAAGAATTGCAAGTGTCTCCTTTCCTCTCAGCAACGCCTGTAATGGATAGACAGGGTCCAGTGTCCATACTCTCTTCACTCTTCTCACTGAGAATTCCTTAGTGAGATATAATATTGGAGCTTTCATCTTAGATGTTTTATTTTCATGCCTTTATTCTCTTATATCACTTATCTTTAATATTCTGACTAAACTCAAGGAAAAATTAATGGCTTTATTTGGCCTTTAGAGTGTTCCCAAGGGTCATGTAAACAGTGAATGAATCTTCTCACAAGGCAGTAAAATAGATATTGGAGTTTGGTTTATTTTCTGGAAGCACATTATTTTCCAGAGAGCCCAGGATCTCTGTTTTTTAGTATATGAGTATGTGTCCACAAGGTTTGATCCTGTTATTATTCTTCTTGGGACATAAACATGACCTTGGTTGTAATGAGAAGTATGGGGCATACTTTTTTCTAGATTAAATTAAATGATTAAATTCTTAATGGGATCTCTGCATAAATACAGTAGTATAATTTAAGGAGAGTTTTTAATGTTTGACAAATAGTAATCTATAAAAAAAAAAAAAACAGGCTGACTGAGCTACATCTAAAAGACTCTCCGTGAGAAATATTCTCCTCTAATGCTGAGGGAGAGTCACTGGCTACCTGAGTTTTCATCCATTTGCCATCAGCAGGCAGTGAACTTTTCTCAATATAGTATATAAGGTTCAAGCTCTCTAATAAGAAGACTATCTAAAGATTACAAATTTTCATTAAATAAAGTCTCACAAGGTATTTAGAAATGTGTCAAATAAAGGTAAACATAAACAAAAATACACTTTAAAGTCTTTGGAAGTCACTGTAATTTTAAACATGTAATGTAATAAAATATAATATAAACTACAGAATATCCTCATAGTACTGTTCTTTTCCTTTTTTCTTTTTCTCTCTAAAGATTAAACATCCACAAACAGCAAAGGTCCTCAACACTCTTTTTGCATGCTGCTGACTATCTTTTAAATTGTTTTCTTAAACTGTCACCCATGTTCTTTCAATTTAAGCTCCTTCGTTCTCTAATTTGGTGAATTTGCTGCCATTCCAACTATATTTATCGAGATGGTAAATTTTATTCGGAATTTGATAGCTCTACATATGAAAGTCAAAGAAGATTTAATTGGAAATTTCTCATTTTTTTGGAAACCATGCCCTGCTTTCCCAATGCCTACTACATTTTTCACTTGAATATCAGGCAAATGACAAGTTCATTGTCTCAAATAAAGACCATTAGATTCTGAAAAAATAAGTGTCCAATTCCTAACTCAGGATTTTTATTAATAATTTCCTTGACCCAGAGCTGTTCTGTAGCCCAGGAAGCACTGTGGTTTATATTAGTCTCTTAGATTCTTTACGTTTTATTGTGCTATTAATGTAGAGAGCTAGTGAGAGGTTAACCATGGGGTGCTATATGGTTAAGTGAGCCAGCTGTTAAAGGACTATTCACCCTTGCACATTTTATCAGGATGTTTTACGGAGTTAGAAACAGAGGTTTGGAGTGAAATAATCCTGAGTTCAAGTTTAGTTCTGGTACTTTCTTAAGTCAGGTTCTCCAGAGGCAGGCCATGTGTTGACAACTCAGGAGAAAATGAATGATTTTTTTGAGAAATTTCTTCTAGGTAATACAGCCAGGGAGGGAGGGGGAAAAGAAGAGAGAAAGGGAGAAAAAGGAAGAAAGCCATCCTGATTCTGAGTCCAGGTAAACTCCCAGCTTCAAGTTACTGCAACAGAGACCTCTTAAGCAAAGCACATACATCTTGGAATTTGTTCCACTTTGAGGCGAGGGACACTTACAGTTATTCACCATTTGACTGGACTGCTCTGTTTTGGTTACTAGGGGATTTTCAGGATATCAAATCTTGCATACCTGAGAGAGTCAGCTACCTTAGCTGAAATGTAAGGAAGAGTTCTCAGACCTTATGAAGTTTTGAATGCATAAAGATTCTGGAAACTGCTATGTTGATATCCTGTAGAAACCAACCAGCACTCTGAACCTAATAGTGCTGTCTGAGCTTTTATTTTAGATATGCTTCTGTTTTATTGGTCACTTTTATTCAGAAGCAACATTTACTCTAGCAAAATTAGCTTTATCACAACTACTTCTACATGCCTTATATACTTCCACATCCACAATTTTTGACCTTGTACTATACCAGCATTGACAGTTTCTCTGCTCTCTGCAGAAATCATATCAAGTTCCTTTTTCAAAGGTCATATAAAATTATGCTTTCTCTGTGACAAGATCCCACAGCTCTGAATCATAGAATGATCTTTCCTTTCTCCTACCTTGCAATTTTATCTTGTTGCTTTTGTAACATTAAATTTAATTCTATGTATTTATTCTTTATTCATTGTTTTATACTTTCTTTGAGCATAGGTACCATAGAAATCTTTACTTATTTTTTTAGTCACTTATTCACTTGCTCCATATATGCTTGTAAGCCCTCAGTAAATATTATTGTGTGAATTAAAAACAAAACAAAATGAAAAAATGGAAAAAAGTGATTTTCCAAATAGATAAGATATACAAAATATGAGAAGAATATTAAATCTTTGAGATTAGAGCTGTAACAAATTTCTTGCTTGAAAGGTAACATGGTTTTGAGACCAAAATTGTAATCCAGCTAAAGAGGGCAGGATCCACTTTGCTTAGCTTGTGTTGCAGTTTTAAAAATTTTGGCTGGATCATCAAAATTGATGAACTTACATAGTGAAATATGACAAGCAATTGAGTGTCTCAGCTAACAAAGCAGATTCAGGCTATGAGGATATTGTTTTCTTAAAAAGAAACAGATTTCTATTCTTTATTTAAGATTTCTCCTACTTTTATAGTTTTGCCATTTTCCTGCTTCTTTATAGGATTCAGTCTAGATAAGATGGACTACTCCATTTCATTCTGTGCTCTACTTAACAAATCTAATAGCCATTCTGCTTATTTTAGGATAAACTTAAATGGTCAGTTCATGCGCAGTAGCAGGAATATAGGTTTTAATATCAGTGTAAATGTGGGAAACTGAGGCAAGTCTCTAGGTGGTATTTTTTGCCACACAGATGGACTATCTGTCCATTTGTTTAAAAAAAAGGTCTAGTTTCTTCACACATGTAATAGCTCAACACATTGATTTGCGATTTTATTCAGTTTAATTTTATTACTTTAAACAATCCATATTTTAGCCATGCTATTTTAATTTTCTTCTTTCTTTTGTTTAAGTGATTTTGTGGTTTAATTATTTAAACATCTCGTGAACTCTGTTCTCATTTCGGATTTATCAACCTTTTCTTCAGTCATCAATTCAAATATTAATTATCCATTGTCACAGTAATGATGTGCAACAGCTATTACAAATCTGAATGATTCAAGGCAATAAACATTTATCTCATGATCATAGCTAATCTAGGTTGTCATCTGTTTATAAAATATGCTTCAGTTCACAAGTCACCTGGAAGTGCCTAAAAATTTCACATAGGCTCAAATTTATCTATCAACTATCTATCATCTATCTATCTATCTATCTATCTATCTATCTATCTATCTATCATCTATCTTTCTTTCATCATCATCATCATCATCATCATCATCATCATCAATTATCTATCTAACCATTATCTATCTCCTATCTATTATCTACCTAATCTAATCGAATGCATCAATCCTCAGAGATTTTGCACATTCTCAGCTCTCTTCTCATCCTATGGCACTCAAACAGACACAGGATGTGGTTTTGCTACTCCGATGAGCTTATTTTTGTAAATTAAAAGGGTAATATGCAATACGTAGGCCTTTAATACTAGCTAAATATTAAAGTAGAAAAAGCTGCACAACTTTATGTTTGCTTCCAGAGCAGGAGACATGTCAATATAAATTTAAACCAGTCATTCTACGACCACCTGTTACCAGAAGAAATTTTGATCTCACTGCTTCACTTTTGAATAACATCGTCCATAATGGTATTTTTAAGATAGCACTTTGTATAAAGTTTCCAAGATCTTGTAGGCAGAATACTACACACAAGGTAAACTTGAAATATTTACTTATTTTAATAATTAAAATTCTTAAAGAAACACATTATTTCTTCTAGAGTTAAGCCTGTGTGCCTTTGTTGCTTCTATAAAGCCCAAAGAAATATTGTCTGGAAGATATATTGCCCTAATATAGATAAGTCTAATTTTCTTCTAGGCCATTTACCCAGTATAGTACTGGATCTCATGATATCTGTGTTTAATCTATGCTTCTACATCCCACAATCCTGACTTTACAGTTTGTTGGATAGATGCCAACTAAATTAACTCCTTAGATGGTGATCAAATGTAGCAGCTTTTCAGTGTATCTCTCCACTTGGAATGTTTTATAACATATAGTGTTTGGCTACAGAATATTACATTTCAGTCAATGTCAATTTAAAACAAATATTTTAACAGAGGTTGCAATCACTGTCCATATCACTTCAAGCAAATATAACTGTATTCATCCGTGGATCATTAGCCACCTTTCCCACTATTTACATGGCCTACAACATAATTCCAATTTAGAAAAAGAGCAAAAGAGACAGAAGGTTGCATGCGTATTCTTCTAAAAACACACATCCTGAGCTAAAAAGTAGAGCTGTGCAATTTCAGTCTCCCTTCAACTACTTATTATGTATAATTTCTCTTGAGAAAGTCTCTTATAATTTTAAGCCTTTCACAATCTCTCCCAAACCATATCTCCTGTTTCCTCTCGACATTAATTTTTTATCATGACCACCTGGGATATTCTCTCCCTGCTTTCTAAATGTTCTATTTTTTCTAACTATCTAATTATCAGTGTTCAAATTCATGTAAAATGAAGCCTAATCCTTGAGGTTTTCTGTGTTCATATTAGTCCTCTATGACCACTGCTCCTTTAACATTTCCTGGCAAGACATGTCTCTTTAGTTCTTTCCATTACTTTACTCTGTTTTGTGGTGGTTATTTTGTTTTGTTTTTGTTACTTCTAGGACAAAACCTTAATTTAGTGTAGCGTAGTGTGTGCGTGTGTGTGTGCGTGTGTGTGTGATATCATGTAACACATTTGTTGATTTCAATTTACCAAACTGTTCCAAAAAGAATATATTTCCAGATTCTAAAAGTGATAATAACACAATTTTTGGAAAATATTTTTCTCAGACATGATGAGAAAGTGGTATACAAACATTTTCTTGAAATAGCCTTGTAAATATACCACAGTTCTATATTAATAGCAAAGCCTTTACTTCTCAAATTATAAGGTTCATTGACAGATTCTTAATGAATGTTACAAGTCCTTACTGGTCATCTCCATTAGATGGTCCATTGATAACTTCACTTGAAGAACCAAAGTTGAAATAACCTTTATAATTATCTCCTTTTATCACCAGTTAAGAAAATTTCTCCTAATCTACCTGGTAAAGGCCAAGATATTGTCCAAGTGGGAAAACAATATTACATCAAGTCTTTTGATTCCAGTTTCTGAATATTTCTGAATCTATTCCCTTCTCTTCTCTCTGATATCATTGCACTGATTCTGACCCTCAACACAAATAAGGTCTTTACTTTCTATCTTCCTTAGTTTTAGAACATTTCTCAATAACCTTATTCTTGGTGAAGCATTTTGGTATTTATATTAGTTTTCCAGGAGTACTATAACAAAATAGACTGGTTGCCTTAAAAGAAACATTTATTTTATTTTTTTCACAGTTTTGGAGCCTAAAAAACTAAGACCAATATGCTAGCAGGATTACTTCGTTCTGAGACCTCTCTTTGGCCTGCAGTTGGCCTCTTTTCGCTTAGTTATCTGGCGTTTCTTGTTCCATATAAAGCAGAGCTTGTATTGTGTCACCTTGAGCATCACTTTGCTTGTGTGAAAAATTAGAGCAATAGCCCTATAGTTATTGCACTTCTTGGCTTCTCCTTTATTGAAAACTGGAATGTATATTGAACATTTCCAGTCTTTAGGCCATTATTTTATTTCCATATTTGTTGACATATTCTTGTTAGGATTTTTCACAGATTCAGTCTCTGTGGATTAGAATAATTCTATCAGTATCCCCTGGTGCTTTATTTTTTTTTATCAATACTTTCACAGCAGCTTTCGCTTCACTTTCTAGAATTGCATGTTCTTCACAGAAATCTTCAGCGATATCTGTCATCTCTTCTGTATTTTTAATCTCTTCTGTATAGATTTTCAGGATTCCATGTTTCTTTTATTTTCTTGTGACATCATAATGTTCTTCCTTGTTGGCCATTCAGCATTCTTAGTCTAGATTTATTTCTTGACTCTTCTGATAGAGAGCTCTTGTTCTTCCATTTCTATTGTTCTCTTTTATCTTACATGAACCATCGTAATAGTTCTTTTTAGCTTTTTGTGCTAGTTGTTGAAAAACTATTTTCACGCTTCTAATTCTGCTTTTATAAGCTTTTACTTTTGCCTCTTGCCTGTCTTTAACAAACTTTAATGATTCTTCTGTCACGTGTCTCGATTTTTCTTTCATTTTTACTTCTGGCAATCTTTTCTCATTCTTTCTTCCCCCGCCCCCTTAAACCCTCACCTCCCACTTTCTCTGCCTGACCTATGGATGTTGCCATTTCTCCTTAAGAACTGGATCTCTGAAGGTGGGGCATCTCCTCCCATATACTCACGGTGTGCACCAGGGGTCTGGTGTACACTGGGGGCCTGGTGCACCCTGGGTTCCTGGCGTACCAGCGTGTAAAGTAGACGTGCTAACCACTACACTATGGAGCCACCCCTCTTCTCATTCTTTCTTAATAATTTTTTTCTAATTTCAGTCCACAGACATTCTGGTTCTCAGTCAAATAAGTTTAACAGTATAAATCTGTTTATCCCCCCTGTGGACCTTGAATTCATCAGGTATATTATTTATGTTATATTTTAGCAGTATGATTCTTTTAGTGATCTCAGCTTTACTCTAAAATTTGAATTTAACATTTTGTGGTCAATACTACAGTCTTCTCTTGGTCTTGTTCTGGCAAAGAGAATACAACTTCTCCATCTTTTGCTTCCTATTACGTAGTCTCTTTGATTTCTCTTGGCCCTTTGGTGATGTCCATGTATACAGTCATTTGTTCGGTTGTTTGTGATGGAGAAGTTGTTGGCTCCACAGAAATCTACAAGCTGATCTCTTGCTCCATTCTGACCCCCAGTCCAAATTTTCCAACAACACTTGATTCTGCTTTATTTCTTACTTTTGCGTTCCAATCACGTATAATTATCAGCATACCTTTTGTGTGTGTGTGATCAATTTCTTCTTGTACATTTGTGTAAAAGATTTCAATGTAACCTTCTTAGTTGGAGCACGGACTTTAACAATGGTTGTATTAACACGTTTTCCTAGAACTCTAATTGATATTATTCAGTTGAAACTTGCATCATAGCCCCAACTGCCTGTGCTACATCTTGCCGCAGTATTAAAGCCACTCCCCCTTTTTTTTTTTTCTTTCTGAGTTTGTCATTTCAGGAGAGAACGTTTTGTAGTTGCCTAATGGCAAATGTCCCACTCCAGTCCACTTTATTTTATTAACACAAGTGATGTAATGTTTAGACATTTTATTTCTTGTTTTATAATTTTCAATTTATCTTGGTTCATGCTTCTTAGGCTTCATGTTCCAATTGTATGTGCTGTGTAACATCATGGTTTCTTCTCACCTTTGTGCACCTTGGCCACAAGACATCCCTCCGGCTTTGGTCTAGTTGCATCATTAGAAACAAAGCTATTTTTACTTGTTTTCTGCTCTTACCCAGTAACAGTTTGAATGCTGTCTGATCTAGGAGTCTCACCTTTCAGCACTGTCTTATATTTCATTTTGGACTGTTTCATCATAGAAATTATAAGGTAAATCAAAAAGAAAAAAAGAGAAAAAAATGCAGCACCATACATTTTTCTATTTTTTCTTACCCATAATGATAATCTGAGCTTCTTTTGGTATACCGAAATTTCATTAAATATTATTAAAGAATACTCACTTGTTTGGTATCATAAAAGATGTGGCCACTAATTTCATTTTAGAACTTTTGTTCATTTAAAAACAATCATATTAGTCATGGTTCAATAGTAGTGATGCTTCTTAGTGTGAGCAATTAAACATAGTTCAGGCTGCTTTAAGAAAATGATAATGGGACAGCATAAAGTCAAAAGAGGAGCTAAAGCAGCAAGTTAAAAATAGGTGGAAACAGAGGGAAGATTTGCAGGTAGAAGCACAGACAAACTCAAGCCTGGTTCAGTAAGAAAACTGCTGCATTTTCTACTCCCCTCTGGGAGTCACAGTCTAACTACTATTGCCACTGCTGCCTAGACCTCCTACTGACTTCCCAGACATTGTTTCCACTGATTGTGCTCCCACTTCTACTTTCATGGCTCATGCGACATGTCAGTAGATTCTAGTTTAAAACCCTAGGCAGAAGTGCCTGCTTGGCTGAGCTGAAGTCATCTCCTAAGCAACTCTTCTCGTAGGTCTTGGGCTCAGCATCCTCCAAATGCTCAAAGTAGGGAAGTTTCCAGATACAGTAAAAGGATACACAGTCCAGGAAGAGAATGATGACAGTGATGATAATGATGATGATAATGACGATGATGATGATGATGATAATGATGATAATAAACCTCTGCATCCTTTTTGAAACATTTTTATAAGTGAAGAGATGCCATATAGAGATTCATTCTCTGTAATTCATGAATTATGTCAAACTCCTTGAAAGGAAAGGGGAGTTGCTACACGATTATTTTCGTGCCTTCCTTGGTTTTAAATGGTAAATATCCTCCGTTTTCTCTACTGTTGACATTACTAGACAATTTGAGGGTAAAACAAAACTAATATTTATAGGCAATAAATTTTTTTAAATGGCCTTCATGTATCATTGTTTGTTTAGCTTCCATTTTGTTTTCTCTTTTCTCTGATTTTTCATATGTGAACAAGAAAGAAATGACTACCACCTTATTTAAACTATTTTGATTCTTTTAGATTTTTAGAGAGCAAGAACAAGAGGTAGACAGGGCGGGAGGGAGAGAAAGAGAGAGAAGAAAAGAGAGAGAACATATTTAGCTTTATGCCTAATATTGCTCTTTAAAAATAAAGATTTAGAAAAAATATGATCAAGTTTTTAATTTATATTGTGATTTATTTATGTTATATTATGTATAAATACTTATATTAGGTATACATAGGTTTAGAGACGTTTTCTGACTCAGTAAATAAACTTTATATATATTATTTTCAGTTGTTGTTAGAAAACTATTACTATTCAATTGATGTTCTCAGAGGGATTATGAAATAGAATTATTTTTTCTAATAATATTGAACTAAATTATTTGTGCTTTATATTATAAAGTCTAAAGGAAACAGAAATATATAAATAGTAAATTCAGTATTTTAGGTATAATTTTTATTTTAATTGATTTCCAAAATTGAAAGAATATTTTGCTGCTTATTTTTACTTATTTATAAATTTGTACTCAACACCTTAATCTTGAAAATGTTGGTAAGTGTAGATTTGGTAAAAATTCAAATATCTAAGTTTGCAGATAAAATTAACCATCTAAAATTACGTCACACTAAATTTCAAATAAAACTACCTAAAATAAAGATGAAAAAATGTATTTTATAACTTTGTTGAGAGTTTCAGTTTCAGTTCTGACATGTAAAGAGCTCGGAAGTCATCACTCCTGATTTTGTGACAAGGGAAAAAAACTGGACAAACCAAAAATTTCTTATTTTTTGGCCTATCAGAAAACTGAGTTTTGAGGACTAGCCACTACCTGAATTCTGAATAGATAAACAAATCAAGAGTCACAGTTAAGATCTACTTAGCAGGAAGAGATACTGCTCTAGAGAGATAAAATGGTAGTAACGTTTAAAAGACAATTCTGACACATTTCTGGCGGCTAAGTGTGTATTGGAATGAGAATAAGAAACTCTTAGAGGGGCACCTATACTTGCATGGATTTTACATCCAGGAGTCCCACTGCATTTTTGTGGTGAAGAACCAAAAAAGACTCCTTTGTGGATGTGGCATTAAAGGTGAAAAGCAGCCACAGGGAAATATGTCCCACGTATTCTCCATAAGAAGGACAATTCTGCTAGACAAAGAATTTGCCTAGAGCCTCATCTTCCCAGGAAAGGGTGTTCCCCCTCCTCTATAACTCTTCCCCCAACTCCAGCCTCTACTAGCCTTTTTGTCTCATCTAAGGGGGCAGGGAAGCATGGACACCAATCTCTGAAGAGAGAACAGTGCCCATCTTATTAAAGAATAACAGCTGAGAGCAATAACAGTAGTGATAATTAGACCTGTGTTTAGAGTAATTAATATTTTCTTGATTGAACTAGCAACTCTATTTAATCCCAATGTCTCAGGGAAGTACAATTATAGTGAGAACATTGAATATCTTCATCTTTTTATTGAAAAAATAGATTGTAAATAAATCTCATTTTTCTCCCCAAATCAGTTTGTATGGGGAGAGAAGAGAATGAGGGAGAGAGAGGGGTGTATTTCTTTGTCTAGTTTCCAAAATTCATGGAGGTGTTTGCTGTGGATGTTTTCTGGGGAGGATAATATGTAAATCTGTAGGAAAGTCAAGACACTCTCATCCTAGACCTAGAGTCCACATAGAGTGAGTATTCTACATTTATTTATGCTGATGATGGCTATGTTGCTAGTAGCATAATATTGAAGTATCGCACCCCATTCTATGAGGCTTTGGAAAATAATGCAGTTATTTTATTGTGACAATAACAGCTTAATTTTATTGGAGCTTGACATAGGTTGGTCCCTGTGCTGAGTACCAACAGCTTTCCATGCACAATGTTGTAAAAACTTCACCAAATATATGTATATGAGGCATCTACAAGTTTAACTCCAATTCAGGTGAGAAAACTGACATACTTATGTTGATATTCATTTATTAGGAGGAAGGGTCTAGACTAAACCCAGGTCTTCTGACCCTATCAAGCATATTCAGAATTTATATAAGTAACATAAAGATTATGTAACATAAAAAAATGATAAACCTATGGATTAATTTTGTCTTGGTTCAAATGATATAGGTGTAAGTGTGAATTGTTTGTGATTTAGAATTTGCACAAGTATAATTAGAAAAATATATTTTAGGTCTAAGATTCTTCTCACTTATTGCTTACAATTTATATCACAAAGATTTTTCATGCAAATAGGAACTATCTACTGATCAAATGGAAAGAAGAAAGAGATGCATTTTAATTACAAAAAGAAACCTGATTGCTAATATTAGGATTTTAATAGACTTCTGAACAGATGATAGAATAATCAGCAAAAATTGCGTTATTATAATTTAACTGAATATAATGAGAAAAACTAAGCTTTTCTATGTTTCAGGAGAATCAAACCATAGTATCTTATGACTAAAACGAAGGTTATAGAAACTATAATATCGCATAACATCGTTTCTAGAAGAAAAATGTCAGCACACATAAATATGTGTTTAGACATTTCTAATTCTAATTTATAGTACTGTAATAATTGGATGAAAATGTCATTCTCCTTAGCAGGAAAGATAATCTGCCCCATAATATCTAATATTGGTGCGCTTCAACATCTTAAAACCTCACACAGAAATACAGTTTAAACTGTTCTCATGTTTTGAGTGACTAGAATTAAAAAGTCTGTGGTATTTTTAAGAATTCATGTATTTGAAAAGAGAGGGACTTTGCATTTAATATTATATTAGCAAAATCTGTATAAATTCCTGCCCATTTTGAACAAATTTATAAAATATTGCTTTGAAATAAAACAGTCCATATCTAAAGAAAAATTTTCAAACATTTTAAATATTACAGACACAGAAAAAGATTTTAATAAAAACACTTGAAAGTTCTCTTTTCTCTGCCATCCTCCCACACTCTACTCCCTTCAGCAAAGCTGTGCTAGCTCTCTCAACCTGCTCCCCCATCTCCCCATTGCCTCTAAAGCGCAGGAGTGCTCCTTTTATGTTTATCCCCGGTTTCACTTTCTATATCTTTTCTTTTCTAGGAGTAATCTGCTGCCTTTTCCAACAAAATCAATTTGTGTTTGGTTTCTTTAGTTTCACCCTTCTCATACCTCCCACCCCAATTTTTCCAATTTGCACATAAGAACTTGAAAAGAACTGGCAAAAATAGAATTATTTTTAATGGGGATTGAAAGGGGAGAGGCTATAAAACTCACATGTTAATGTTTTTCTTGTCAGACTAGATTTCATTTTTCAAACCTTTGTAACGCTGCCCTCTTAAATTGCAAGGTTGGTATCAGTCTGCCTTCTGGGCCAAAATACTGAGCCTGAAAAGTCAGGGCCTTGCAGCACGCCAGAACACTGCAGGGCTCTGCCCAGGAGGGCTGAGAAAGATGCTTTCCTTTGAAAGATAAACTAAGCTCAGACATTTTCTGAACTTCTTATTTGGTTTTAATCCAGTTGTGCCAGTAAAGAATGTGCCTTAGAATCTTGGAAAAGTAAGGTCGTACTTGCATCTTTGTAAATATTCAAATGTCTGGTGTTAAGGATTCCTTTGCAATTGCTGCTCTGTCTGTCACTCAAGTGCTCAGAGATGGTTGAGGAAATTGATAAAAAGCTAAACTCACATTACTTATATCCTCCTGTACATTGATAATATCATTTCACCTGTACTTACCAACTTTCTATATGTCATATGGCTTAAAGTACAGATAAATATCTTAGTGCGGTAAGTGAATAATGAGTGTAATACTATGGGAATCAACAACCATTTGCTTGAATTTTCTCTAGGAATCACAATAGCCCATGACATATGTTCAATGATTTATATTAAATTACTCCTTTGATACAACAAAATTAATTTAGCAATTTGTATCTTATAACAAAATGTTCAGGCTAGAGTTTACTCATTTGAAAGTTGTTTGTATGCTTGTTTGTTTGTTTTGACTAACTTTTACATTTATGTAAATACGAGAAAAAAAAAAGATGGTGTGGGTTTGTCTTAAATTAAAGCAGATTTAGCCTAAAACTGAGGTTCTACTCTAATTGCTATTTAACTCTATCTGTGCAATTCTCTGCTATTGTGATTCAGAGAGGTTTTAAGCACAGGCATATGGATCTGCTTACAAGGCTTCACACTAAATTTGTTCAGTGCTTGATCTTCCATCTCTCTAATGGCACTTTTTTTTTTTTTGTCATCAACACATTCATGGCCTACAGTTGACTGCTTTTATTGCTTTTAATTAAAGTCTGAAATAGAAAGTGTCTATTAATCAGCAAGTGAAGCCAATCATGAGTAAGGGATTTATAAACTCTTTACAAGATGGATAGTAGTTGTATAAATTGCCCCACCTTTGTCATGGTGGCAGAAAGATAGTCATTTAAGTTAATTATGTCATGGGGAACACCCGCACTTTGGAAATTTGGAAGGCAGCACCTACTATGACAGGCCAGCTACTTTTTAAATTTTATTTTTTAAAGGAGCAAGAGATATATTTAAAAATTTATCATTTTATGATCGTTGTATCTATTTCACAGCATATCAGGAGAAAGAATGAAGAATGATTTTTTAATACTTCTTAAATCAAAATATAGTCAGATAATTCCTGAAAATGAACTGAACATTTTGAGCATTTTTTTCTCCTCTTTCTCTTAATATATTTTAAATGGATTCATTTTTGTCACATTTCTCAATTCAGATTTATAGAAGAACTTCTGAAGATAAAATACTTAGCAATCTATTCCCTTCAGTTTTTAAGATGGAGAGAAATGAGGCATTTTCTCTAGTCTTTCTTTTTATGTGCTGGAAAGTATTTTCAAATTCAATTTAAATTTAATTCAGAGATGAGACATCACAATTTATTGCAATGATGAGAGTGCCCAATCTTACCAATACATGTAGCTGTATGGATTGAAATAAAAATATTCAATTACAATTTGATGAAATTTATCTGAGGCCCTTGAGGGGTTCTACAGAGCTCAGCTCATTTTCAGTTGTTCAGGTGAAATGGTGGCTTTTGAGCAGGTGGTGATTTAGTTTTCCAACTTGTGTACTTCCAGTAACAGCATAAACAAACACATCTCAGAGAGAGAAGTGTATACTATTCTTTAGTGAAAATCACTATTATTTGGAAATGTGGAAAGCAAGAATCTCTGGTCATATATCATGGGCTGGGACTAGCAAGGAGTGAGTGGGGTTGTTTTATGGTCAAAAGAACACAGAGTCCTAAAACCTGGTATCAAAACTGAAAACTACTATCATCTATGCCTGTGCCTTTCATCGTGTTTTTTATTTGCTCATATTACAGATAAAAGCATTGAAATATATTATCTAAAATTCTATTCTGCCTCTAAAATACACTAACAATCATGGATACTGTTTTTGCTAACTCCCTCTTTCTCTTTCTTCTCTTTCTAACTGGAACCCACCTCCAGTATTTCTATAAAGTTAAGAGTTTCAGGAAATGGGCACTCTAAAACAAATAAGTGGAGAGACTGTGTATAGAAAACAATGTCTAGGGGCACTAATTAACTTCACAGTGAAAGGTTGGGTATCAACTCCAAGGTTACTGTTTGCCTCTTCATACCCCCTCTGTTGTCATAGCAGTGTGCATCTCTGTCCTTGCCCAGCCACGGCTAGTACTCCCTCCACAGTTAGAATGTACTCCCTGTCCATTGTTAGTCATGGTTCTGTGACTTGTTTTGTCCAGTAGAATGTAACAGATATCACATCTATGCAAAGCCTTTTAATGTGGTTTGTTAGTTTTGCTTCTGTCCTCTATCATATGAGTTAACTTCCTGGATGGAGGCTGCTCTTTCAACCTGGGTTAATGAAAGAGAGGAGTCATAGAACAGAACCTCAATCTACAGAGCAGCCACCGTCAACCTACAGCTTATATGTAGTGTGAAAGAGAAATGAAGCTGCTTTTTGTGCAACTTTGAGATTTGAGCATGTTTGTTACCACCTAAGCTGACTGTTATGATTATATGTTTTCTGCAGAGTTTTCTTTATAATATCTGTCATTATTGTATTCACATGGCCCTTGATAGTGGCCAAAAGTTATCATTTAACCAGGAAATCTTTCAGAAAATCTGATCTTCTTTGCCTATTACCCATGCCATTTAAATCCACTCATGTCTATTGAAAATATGTAGCCAAATTGTGCAATCATTAATCTCAAAGGTGACTTATGATAGCAGTGAGGGTTATAGTACACAATGCATGAGATTCAAGACTTGCACGTTTAGTTCCCATTTCAAGGAATTGCATCATTAGACAAAAAGCTCCTTTTAGGAGATGAGCTAAATACTTCTTTGCTTTCATTTTGGTTACTTCTTACTCATAAAATTTTGAAACATTTAAGCAAAAAGAAGTTGTAAAGATTACCTAATTTAATACCCAAACATCCATGCATCCAAAGATCCAAACTCTCAACTCTTTACTTAATAAATGAGGAAACTGGAATCTTGGCAAATTATAGTGGACTAAGTTATACAAAAAATTGATAACAGAGGCAATATTAAAATCATGTTTTACCATTTTCCATGCAGATAAAACTTTTTTTCACTGTTTTTCTTACTAATTAAAAGTTATACATCAACATCACCTGGGAAGTTCTTTTTAAAATATGCCTGTCTCATTTTATTGACTTTGTCCACTAGTATACATTTCCTCATTCAAAGAAAACCAATGAAATATAAAACTCATATTACTGAATAAACTAGCTTTCTTTTTGTTATTTGTTATTGACATAACTGCTGACCAGTCCTAGATGTATACGAAGATGGACTTGCATGGTGTAATTTCAGATGAAAGAACACCAAACCTGCCATTATATGTAAAATTTTCAGTCACTGATTCATTTTTCTTGCTTAAAATATTTTAATCTTATGTCAATAACATTAACTCTATTTGTCAATTAATTATAGTCAAAGACCTATTATATGCCAGTCTCTCTTCTAGGTATTGCCTATACATAGTTATAGATGGATAAATCTCAGAAACTTTTCTTAAGGAGCAGGAAAATTCTTAAAACAATCATGTTAGTAGTATTGATTCAAATCCCTTCTTCCCAGAAAGTCTATTTATACAGAAGTCATGGAAGCTGAGACAGATGGGGAATGGAAGTCTGCAGAACATTTACCTCCTTCATATTCATTCGACCATAGCAGTAGATTCAATCCAACACAGCTGCTCACCTGAGCAGTTTCCAAGAATACACACTCAGTACACATATGGCCACATCTAACAATTCAAGCTCATTCTCTTTCCTACAGTCTCAATTTTTACTCTTATGCAAACTTCTCCCTATAAAGTATTGTTATTCTATAAAGAGGATCTATTTGGACAATCAGAGACTTCTTATTTGATATTATTTACTTCATCCGTATGGCTCCTCTCTCTTTGTTATCATCCTCCTAAGAACAAAGACCTTTTCTTCATCTACTAAGATCAGGATATGTGCATTTTTATTTCAACTATATTAATGTGTAGTTGATTCTGCTGTATTTGGACAAAACTATCTGTGTGCTTGGTTCACCTGGAGGCCTGTTATTAACACAAATTTAGATATTTTGTAGTCTCTGCCATTCTTTATCTGATCTCATACCTTGATGACTGGTACACTTTTACAAAAAGTTTTCATTTCAAGTATTCTAGTTTTACTCAGGCAAAGAAAAGGCAAAGAAGTGTAATTCTGATGTATTTTTACTTTCCAAGCTAATAAAATATTTTTAAAATCAGTATTACCCACATGCTTCCAACGTTTCCTTTAAAATCTTGTAATGAGAAAATCCCACTGCTTATGTACTAAATATTATTTTGGCCGTCATCAGGTGAAAAAAGATATAAACAGAGGAATACATCTGATTTTGTCAGATGAGATAAGTTATATCCTAGCAGAAAGGGGTCTTAACGAGACAAAGGAACACAGTAGAGGCTAAATGCTAAGGCTCTGAAATAGTGTCAGGAAAATGACAAGTTCATGATAAGAGAGGGGTGATAACTGATTATTCTTAGGGTTCCCTGAATGATGATGTCAAAAGAAGGCATAATAAATAGGTATAGACTTTAAATTGTAATACATCATATTTTTTGCCTAATTAGAGCCCAAAGTATGATTGTCAACTTTTAATTATATCTTGATATACATATATGGAGATAGTATAAAGATATGTTTTTGTTTTTGTTTTCCTTTTGCTGCAGAGTAGTGACATTTTGCCATGGATATTCTGTAAACTAGTATTGGAAAGTGCTTGGGCAGAATACCTAGAATGAGGAGGTAAAAATGTTGTAAAAACAAAGATATAAACATAAAAATCTAGACAAAGATCTAAATACCATTTCTGGCTTGTTAACGAAAAAACTTATCACATTATGAAGAAGCCATTTCTAAGTTAGTATCTATCTTTATAAATCTCTCTTAAAAGTAGAACTTGGGTCCATTATTTCTAAAGTTTTTGTAAATTTGGTGATTAGGAAATTAAACTCAATGTAGTCACACCAAAATATCTGTCTAAAAGGGTTCATTTTTACTAGATAAATGCCCCTCGATTCAAAGTTATGTTCTTCTTAAAGAATGGCAAAAAAGAGTTATTTTTGATTATATTAAGCTCACAAAAAGTGTTTGGAAACTGTAGGATCATTTGTTTGTTGTCAGTAAGACCACAGGCCTTGCAGGGGTCCTTTTAATGAAAGAACTTAGAAGTATATATGGATAGGTATTATGTTAACTTTTTTTATTCCACAATATGTTTCTTTTCTAAATAAATTTTATTTCCTTCAATATACCTGGGAATTTTTCTAAGGGAAAAATATCGTCTTAGTACAAAAATAGGTCAATAGAGAAATAGAATGACCATTAGAATCCACAAAGTGGATGAGTTAGATGCAACATTATATGTCAGGGTTCTAGGCATAGCTATGCTAGTAATTTACTCATTCATTAACCAGTCAACAAAAATGTACAGTGAACCTACTCTGTGCTAGTCACTGTTCTGTACATTGAAGATATTACACGGAACAAGACATATAACAATCCCTGCCTCCATGTTACCAGTCTAAGCTATGCCACCCAAAAAGAATTAAGATTTAGGGCCTCCCCACTTTGCTCTGGGAGTGTATGCTTATACAGTTAGCCTTTGAACAACATGGATTTGATCTACCCAGTTCCACTTACACAAGGATTTTTTTTTAGTACATATACATCCCACACTCCATATTCTTGGGTTTTATATTTGTGATTCCACAAACTGTGGATCAAAAACAGCAGGATTCTATAATTAGAAATCTGCAGATGTTGAGGACTGACTGTATGCATTATTCTATGCCATTTTATTTAATGGACTTGAGCATCCACAGATTTTGCTATCTATGGGGGTTTGGAACCCACTCCCATGGATATTGAGAGATTATTGTAGTTGCTGTTTTGGGAGAGGACAAAAGTTATATGTGGATTTTCAAAAGCAGATGTTTGGCGCTCCTAACATCTGCATTGTTCAAGGGTCAACTCTATCTTAAACAAATTGGCATTTATTAAAGAATCATAATGTGTCACACTCAGGCCTAAATGCTAGAGCTATAAGGATGAACACATTATCCTCTTATTCTCAATAGAGCCCTAATTTATTTAGCTTTAAAAAATATAATTACAATTCAAAGTGATGCAGAGAATATTGGGGATAGTGTCTGTGTCAGGGAAGACTTTATAGAAATTGATATTTTAAAATTTTAAATGTTGCATTCCTGTTTCATTATTTTAATTATATAAAGTATTGTTCTTTATATGTGCAACATTGAAAATAACAAAACAATTCAAAATATATATAACTTTCAACTGTATCCTGTCAACCATCACCACATTCAGCTTTTAATCCTACTCTGAAGGAAATATTATTATATGGCTTCTTCGAACAAAATCATTGTGATATTAACTATTCAGACTTCTGGGTTCAGTGCAGACATGCTGTATTTGAATATCTGTATGTGGGGCCCTGAAATCTGCATTTCAAATAAGTGTCTTATTTTTAAGTGTGGTGGAGCCTAAACTCCTTGTCATCAGATTTTGGTAAGATGATTGTGCAAAAATGTGATGTAGTAGGGTTGGGGTTGAGTGGTTGAAAAGAGAGGTGTTCCTTGGGCTCACTACAGAGCTTGGTATTTGGACTGTACGACAGTCTTTGGAGAGGCATTAAAGGGTGAGTAAATAAAAGAATGAGGTAGACTTGCATTTTGACATTTTAGAAAGACAAATATGGAATTTTGATGGCACACAAATGAAATGATAATCTTTAAGTTGGAAAGAAAAGGGACCAGAAAAAGAGTATACTCAATAGTCCAGGGAAGAAAAATGAAGGTCTGTCCCAGGGCGAGACAGAGTCCCCAGCATGGCAGCTGCTTTACCTATTACAGTTTCGCAGAAGCTTTCTTCAACTTGAAATTTGCCACTGACGAGTTTCAAGTTATATAAAAGTATCAGCAATTATTTAAAATTTTGATATTCAGGCTATTCTTGCAACTCTTTACTTGCTTTTAAAAGCTCAACTCATTGTTTTAAATGACATTTTTAATAACATTTTTAATAAAATTAATTATTCAATCATTGAACTTAAATGAACTTTTTCTTGGAAATAAACAACTAGTATGTAGTTTCCTTTCACATGATATTTCTTCAGTCTGGTATAGAAATATGCTGTAATTGGAATTCAGTGTCTGGAGCATTCGGATAATTATAACACACACATATATATTCTATAATTTCATGTTTGAAAATACTGTATTATTTACTAATAAACTTAAACCCTTTAGTCATAAGAACATCTCTAAATCTAATTGGTATAGACCAGATCAATATTATTTTCAAATACATAACAATAATATATGACTATGCAGGTTTACTAAAATATGTAAACTTGGATAGTTATTCACCAAGGTTGCCTTAATATTCCCTCAGTCTAACGTTTGGGTAGATTTCTTTCTGACTATAGTCCCCTGACTTCCCTTTTCTTAGAGCATTTGCTTTAGAAAATTTGCAATTGTAGATTCTTTCTCTGACCCTTTGAGGTATAAATCTTCTTCAACCCAAAGATATCTTTCTCAAGGACCTGGGAGCCATCTATTTGAAATGTAATCATTGAGAAAGATTGTGCCCCATCTACCAGTCTTTGTAGGAGGGTAGGAGCCTAACTTTCATAAGCACCTTTCAGTAAACACAAATGGCCTCATTATATTGACCAAAGTCCCTCAAATGGCTTCTAGTACTTTTCCACTAGCTCACCCCAGGGCTTAAATACTCTCTCACTTTTTGTTTCAGTGTAGTTGATTTTAATCTCTCTCTCCTATTGCAATAGTCTTGAATAAAACTTCTTTGCCTGAGAACTATGCTGGGGTAAATTTTTTTTTACAGTCACACATGAGCTTATAACAGCACACTCTTATAGTGTCTATATACTGAAGCTAACAACACATACAACCATCATGAAAACACTTCACTAGTTCATCCATTTTAGAAAAAAAGTATAAATGGTGCTTAATGATCATAGTATTTATGCTTTTTGAATTGTAATTAATGAATTTATTTACTATCCATTTAACAATCATTTATAAGAAATACAATTAAAGGAAGCTCAGTATATCATATATACTGAAGTCATTAATATGGAAGTTTGTTCCATTTAAAACAACTTTACCCTTTATTTCATTATCCTGTCTGAATTGGGAAAAAGAGCTGTTGTATTATTGCCCTTTCACCAGTCTTGTTCTGAATCTAGAGGTATTTTTAATTCTCTTTATATACATTAACCAAAATTTTTTTATTACGTGTGATTTTATTTGTAAATATTGCCTATAACTGTAAAACAAACACAAAAACTCCCCCCATATTTTTAGTGTTTTTTTTTTTTTTGTATTTGCATTTACAGAATTTGGAATTTTCCTCCAAAAAAAGGGTTAGGGGATACTTCCCCACCCCCCAAGCGATTTAGGGCCTGTTCAAAGCTGAGTACAAAATTGTGCACAGGCAATGACACCCTTACCTTGAAGATGTTGACCCTATGGTAATCTAATCCCTGATAAAAGTGAGAATTTTTATTTTGCTTTCTAATACTTCACGATTTAAAAACAAGTCCAAGGTAGGTAGTTAAGGTATAATCACTTCTAATGACTGTGACTTTTAAGAACAATGACCCTCTGAGATGAAATTATTTGGTCATCCATAGGTTAGTTAACCTTTTGGAAACTCAAAACCTCAATTACTTCTAGTAAAGAAAGAACTTCAGAGTACAAACATGTCTGCACCTTTAGTGATAAAAGACATAGAAAAATTTAACCAGTGGACTTATGAAAGAATAATATTTACTCAGGTGCGCAATGAATGTCATATTAATAAATAATGAAAGTGAATTAAAAACAATATTAAGAATGAGCTAATTACTTAATTTTTTATCAAGGAATTTTAAGAATGAAAATATCAAATAAATTCATTTAAATGGCTAAATGGGTCAGACTATCAAAAGCCTGACAGATATTTAATTAAAGAAATAATTTTATTTTTTCTGTATGTTGTTTAGCAGAAAAGAAATATCTGCTCTCAGTTAAATAGCCAGTAAGTTTGACCTGAATGTGCGCTGGTAAAACAGGAAGAATATTCTTACATGACATTGAAGCCATTTATTTTTTTTGTTTTTCATAGAAAGATGCTTAAACTATATTGTTTTATGTAGGAAAATTAACATTTAAGCATTCCTCGTGTATTTGTGTATGTATGTGTTAGTTTTCTTAGAAATATATGAGCCTACAATGTGATAATTTAATATTTCTATCTATAGATAGTTGTACCTCTTATTACTATCAATTTGTTTCTAGGGCTACCCATTATTTTAAAAGGATGCCTAAAATCATATTATTCTTAATATTATAAGTATATAGGTTCAAGAAAGGCATACAAATTATAACATTAGAAGAGTGACTTTTCTTTCTACACTGATTATTGGTATACTCTATGTCTTGAATTAATGCAGAAGATTAGTTGATTTGATCTTAAAATTTTAAGCTTTCAATATATGATTTCCTATACTATGCAGAACACTCAGTGTATTGACACACTGGAAAAGCAAAAGTCCTCATACCATTTGAGAGCTTTTCTTTTTCTATCAGATGTTACCTTCTAAGTGATCATGGCTATCACTAATTTTATTAAAAATTGATTATACTTATTACATCATAATGTTCCCTCTTTATTTTAAAATAGGTTTGATATTTATCATTTTAATACTGCATTTCTTTTCAATTCTCATTATCATAAGGTGCTATATTGTTAGGTCAAGTGTTTCTTCTTTATGTCATTATAGTGCTGTTTATTTACTGCTTTGTTAAAGTTATTCACCAGACAGAGATTGTTGTTTATAAACAGTGAAGTATGTGCTGACTGAATAGGGGTAACCATTAGGAGTAGTCTCTATGTGTATAATTGCTCAGAATTTGCTACCTGAATTCCATTTGTCTTCTCAGGTGTTGGATGATAAGAGAGATGCTTGTTTATGCATCATTTGCTCAGATCATATTGTAAGAACTAGAAATTCTATTTGCAAGTACAATTTCAAAGTTCCTGGTAAGACTCACCATAGCCCTAGAATGACAAGGATGTTTACAGAATGCATGAATAATGTGTTATACACCTTGTAATAAAATTTTGTCATGTGTTGTAATATCTTTGATACAAAAATTGCTACTCCTTTGCCTCCTCTCTGTCTGACTTTGTGAGGGCTCTGCTGGATTGTCTGTGAAACCCATACAAGATTCATGTGGCAGAAATTAGGAGAAATAGCAAGATTCCTTGGGGACCTCTGAGAAGGAAGTGCTACAAATAAAGGATATAAAAAAGTACCTGGAAAAAATAATGCCTCCGAGACCAGAATTCAAATTAGCATTTCAACACCACAATAATTTCACTTTGTTAGTGAAATCATATTAACCTGTTGCAAAATATATGAAACATAGAACTGTATAATATGTTGCTTTAGGTTTTGTCTTATAAACACTTTGGCCATCAAAATATTGCAATGTGATACAAAATATAAAAATACCTAGATAAAGCTAGTGTTATTATTGGACATCCAGCTGGACATACAGGCAACGATAACTTGAGAGGTCAGCAAAACTATATAAGAATCATGCACATTCTAGAATGTAAGTATTTGCATTATAAAGATTTAAAAGATTTGAATGAAGTTTATTTAAACTAGGCTTACTGTGATTTATTTTAGTAGAGATGTTTGAATAATATACATAGTATTCCCTCAAACAGAGGGCAGGATAAAAGTGCTTATTGAGCTGAGCTCCAGGAAAGTACACAAGGATTTATCTAAAGTTCAATGAATATTATAAGAAATGTTCATCACTAAAAGTAGTTATAATAATGAAGTTGAAAGTTTATACTTAAAACCGAGATTTGAAAAAAAAAAAATTCCTATAATATTTTAATTTGTTCTTGGCTTCCACTTATACCAGAATACCTGAGGAGTAGTGAGCACAAGTGGGGAAGGTTATAGAATTTAACACCCATTAAAGATATCTTTGTTTCTCTACTTCAAAACTGTCCAGATGTTTTCATTTAACTTAGGTACCTAGAGAGCAAAATTTACCTAGGAGTGAAATGGCTGGATCAAGGAATGATTAAGTTTTTAAGAAATGGCGAAACTACCTTTCAAATGTTTTCACCATTTCACTCCCGTAATTTGTGTATGAGAAACCCAGGCCTTCCATATCTTTGTCAATACTTGGTACAGTTTGTCTTTCAAATTTTAGCTATTACCATAGGTGTGTAGTGGCAATCCATTCTGGTTTTAATTTGCATTTCCCTAACGACTGATAATATTGAGCATCTTTTTATATATGTATATATTATTTTATATATCTTTTTTGTGAAGTATTTCAATCATTTCATCCCTCTCCTTTTTTTAACTAAGTTGTTTGTTTTCTTATTATTAATCTTTGAGAGTTCAATATGTATCCTGGATCCAACTAATTTATCAGATATATGATATGCAAGTATTTTCTCTCATTCTAAAGTTTTTCTCATTTTCATCTCATTTTCATTTTCATAATAGCACCTTTCAGAGTGGACATTTTTGTCTGTGTGACAAAGAACATTTATTGATTTGTTCTTTATGAATAGTACATTTGGTCAAATCTAGAAACATCTCTGACTAACCAAATGACACAAAAATATTCCTCTACATTTTCTTCTGAAAGCTGTATAGTTTTGTTTTATATTTATGTCTATGATCCAATAAAAATGTTAGGTAAAGTTTTGCATGTGATGCAAAGTGTGGATTGAAGTTCAGGGTTTTTTTTTGTTTTGTTTTTTGTTTTTTTTTTTGCATATAGATATGTAATTGTTCTAGTACCATTTATAAAAAAAGATTATCCTTTATCTATGTAATTGTCCTTGCACCTTGGCTGAAAATCAGTTGTGCATGTATATGTGGATCTGTTTATGAACTCCTTATCTGTTCCAGTAACCTATTTGTCTTTGCTCCAATACTACGCTGTCTTGATTAAATATTTTCTTCAGCCCTTGATTCAGGCCACGAGAGCATAGCCGGGAGACCTAGACAGTGCAGACCTGAGCCCCAGCCTGCTTTCTGATGCTTCTTCTCAGCTCCACATGTACATACTGGGATCTCTACAAGGTGGCCCACATAGGCCCACATGGTATCCTGGAACTGACACAGTCAAATTTGCTTCCTGCAGAGGGGGACCTCTCTAGCTCCTGGTCTCTGCAGCATCCTCAGTAACACATTGACATGTTCTGCGTCTCCACCCATCAATATTAGCTCACCTAAGTTCCAGAGAGTATTCCTGTTTACTTGGTGACTATGGATCAGCTCTGGCCCAGGCAACTTTCAAACTTCCATTCGATTGGTCAAAATTCTACCATCTTCAACAAAGCCATCCCTCCTCCCTAATGTGTTTCTCCCTGGACACTCTCCTCCAGCCCTGGAGGATCTTTGAGTTCTCGTTCCATGTTCTTATTTGTTCTCTTATAATTACTTTATCCTAAAATTTTTTATATTATATAAACATCATATAGTGTATAAAATTATTTATAATAAAAGTCTCTTTACTGTGTATGGTTTCTCTTCCCAGTTTGGATACAGACTCATTTAATTTTTTCCATCCTTTTAGTTTTAACACATTTGTTTTCTGTATATTTAAAGTACATTACATGTAAGCAGCATATAATCAAGTTTTGCTTTTTTTACATAATTGACAAACAGTTTAGACAAGAGATCCTCAACCCCCAGGCTGCAAACCTGAACAAGTCCATGGCCTGTTAGGAACCCCGCCACATAGCAGGAGGTGAGCAGCATGCTGGAGTGAAACTTCATCTGTATTTGCAGCTGCTCCCCAGTGCTCGCATCACCACCTCAGCTACAACTCAGATAATCAGACATTAGATTCTCATAGGAGTGCTGGTCCCTGGTGCCAAAATTGTTTGGAAGCTGCTGGTTGGAAACCACTTACATTTAATATGACTTGTTATGTAATTAGATTTAAATTTGTCATCTACTTATTTATTTACTATTAATCTTACAGTTTTTTGTCCCCTCTTTCTTCATTTTATGCCCTTTTTAAAAAATAAATAAATAAATTCCACATTATCTTGTTTGTTATTAATTAGCTATAATTATTTGTTTTATTATTATCGTGGTTTTTTTAGGTTTTAGAGTATATACATATAAGTCATCACAGTCTATCTTTAAGTGATAATATACCATTTTATGCATAGGACAAGAAACATGATATACTTCCATTTCTCCTTGAACTAGCTTTGTGCTATTGTTGTGATATATTTTACTACTTTTATATGTGTTATAAAAGTTACTCTACATTATTAACACATTTGCTTAAATATTAGTTATCTTTCTAAAATTTAAACAAGAACAATTTTATACCTTCCTAAAAGTAGTTACCTTTGCCAGTGCCCTTTTTGTGCATCCAGATATCTATCTGGTATAATTTTTCTTTTTCCTGAGGACATGACTTTCACATTTCTTACAGTATAGATCTGATGGCAATTAAGTCTTCTGGATTTTATGTGTCTGAAATTCTTTATTCTGGCTTCATTTTTTGAAAAAAAAATTCATTGAGTATGGAATTCTAGAGTATTGAATTAATTGAGTATAGAATTTTCTCATAGGAGTGCCGGTCCCTGGTGCCAAAAATGTTTGGAGGTGGTTTCATTGTCATATTTCCCTATGACACAACATCTGTTGTCAACTTTATTTTTTTCTGTCTTTTTTCTGTTTCCTTTGAAAATTTTCTCTTAATCTTTTATTTTAAGTAATTTGACAATATAGATGGTTATAGTATTTTCAGATCTATAGAGCTTGAGCTCATTGACCTTCTTAGATATGTCGGTTTATAATTTCCATCAAATTTGGAAAAATTAAGCTATTGTTTTTTTTCAAGTATATTTTTCTGTACTCCCATTCTTGATTGAGGACTCTACTTACATGTGTATTATGCTTCTTGAAGTTGGTTCCACAAGTCATTGATACTCTGTTCATATATTTTTTCATCTCTTTTTCATTTTGGTATGTTTTACTGTATCTTTAAATTCACAAACCATCTGCAATATTTAATCTGTCAATCTCATCCAGTGTAATTTTCATCTTAGACATTACAATTTCAATTTCCATCTCTGAATGTTCAATTTGGGTCTTTTTTTTTTCTTTTTGTATCTTTCATGTCCGTACTTTATCTTTATTTGAGCATATAGGGTACAGAATAACTGTCTTAATGTCCTTGTCTGTTGTTTCTAGCAGGTGTCAGCTGTGGGTCACTTTTGATTGATCGAACACTCTCCCCATTTCAAGTCATGTTTTCTTGCTTCTTTACATACATGTCTTGCCTACAGATGCAATATTTTTCAGACTAAATATTTCTGAATTTTTCTCAATATTCTTGATCATAGGTCTGGGATGCAATTTAGTTATTGGGAAATAGTTTGATAACTCAAATTTTTCTTTAAGATGCATTATGTGAACGAGGATGATATATAGTTTAGGGCTAATTGGTTTCCACTACTGCTGCAGAACTCTTCTCTGTACTCTGTGAATGCTCTGTGGATATAAGTTTTTCTGATCCATCTGGTAGAAATAGGCACAATTGTTGGCCCTGTGTGAGCTCCTGGCACTGTTCTCTTGAACCATATGGAACAATTTTTTCCAATGCCTTGTGAAGTTTCTTCACATGCAAGTGTTGATCATCTAAGGGAAATCCTTTGCAAAATGCAGGAGTTATCTCTCTGTGTGTATCTCTCTCCTCTGTCCTGTGAGCTCTCTTACCTTGGTCTCACCTGACTATCACTTCTGGCTGCTCAAGTGATGGAGTGTGCTGGATTCTGCTTGGTTTCTTCCTCTCTGAACCATGGCCTCTCACTCTTTCAAGACAGTAAACTGGAAAGATTGTAGGGCTCACCTTGTTTTCTGTCATTCAATGTTTGTAATTGCTGCTATAACAATTAATGCAAAGTGAGAGACATAACAACATCCACTTATTTTCTCACAGTTCTCTGTAGGTATTGGTTCTCTGCCTATAGTCTCTAAGGCTGAAACGAAGGTGCCAGTGAAGCTGCATTCTTTTTCAAGGCTCTAAAGGACAATCTGATCCCATGCTTGTTCAGATTGTTGGCAGAGTTTATTTCCTTATGGCTGTAAGACAGGGGTTACTATTAGCTTCTCGAGGTAGCTCATATTTCCTGGTTGGTAGTTGCCTTCAAAGTGAACAGTGATGTGTCATATCCTTTCAGGCTTCTAATCTCTGTGGTCTCTCTTACTGCCCCATCTCTCTTAACTTCTCTTCTTCTCTTCTGCTTGATTGTTCCTACAGACCCTTTTGCCTCCTTCTACGGTAACCCAGATCCTCTGGGTTATCCAGGATGATTATTCTATCTTCAAATCACTAAATTAGTAATCTTAAATTCTATCCACAGAGTTCACTTACAGCAGAGCCTGAATTAGTGTTTTAATGAATAACAAGAGTATGGTAATCTTGGAGGGTCATCTTTAAAATTCTGACTACCTTATTCAGTAATTACTGTCTTTCCTCCCTCATTTTAGGTGTAATTTATTTATTATATATTTATTATATAATGTATTTATTTTATAATATATTTATATATTTATATTTTTATTTAATACATTTATAATATATTTATTATATAATATATTTTTATGCCTTAAAATTACTTTTTTTTTGTAATTTGTCTTGTGCTTCATTTGTTGCAGATAGAATTGTAAATCTATTTCCTGCTACTATACCTTGGACAGAGGCGATGTTAGAATTCAGGCTTTTAAGGTCTCTCTTCTTCTCTATGATGGTATCTGCATTGCCATAAGAACTGGAGAAGGAACTGCTGGTATGGCAAGGCAACTTTGTCTTATTCTTGAGTCTGTCCTTATTTCTGGTGTGAAGTGTCTAAGTGAGTCTCATCCCTGTCACCTTGGTGTCTACACACATACAACTGGTTTCATTGGTTCTTTAGGTTGTCACCATGACATCTACTGTGGAAATTTATTGCCCTGGACATTCAACTCTAATACAGAATTACCCATACACTTTGTTTTGTTTGTCTTAACTCTGGTTTTCTACTAGAGAACTGAGATGCAGAACACACATAACCCTGGTCACTCCTAGCCATTTTCTGTCTCCACTTAGAATGAGTGACTTCTGACTGTTCACGGAGTGGCTGTGGGTAATCAGAATTGCCACCTTAGGCAAGTCTATATTTTCTTAGTTCTGTGGTTTTTCTCCTATAGTATTTGTGTGGACTATCAGATTACAGGGTTTCTCTTGGATGCTTTCAATCTTCCCCAGGCTACATCTGCAGAAGACAGCCCCCCAGGTCGTGAGTTTGTGATGTCATTTTCCAAGTCTGAGTGAGGGTGCTGACTTCTGCCTTTTTTCCTTCTTCCCACCAATCTTAAAATCTTTCCTAGCTCCTAAACTAGACAGAGAAGACATTTTTCAGCTTCTTCCTCAGTGATTTCCTAGAGAAATCCTTTTCCTTTAGTACCTTCTAATTATAATTTTGGCCTTCTGAGCTGTCCTTTTGATATGCAAAAAGAAATCAAAAGAGCAGTATATTGATAAAATTTAAATACATTTAATAGAATATCACACAATAAAATTAAATCTATAAGATTATAAAGTCTGTATGTTGGCAGATTAATGCCTTTCTGTTCTCAGAATATCTAAGGCATTTCTGCAAATAGATCTAGACTTTGTGAAATAAATACAGATAATGGATAAAAGGACAGAAAGTTAGTTGCAGGGAAAAGGGTACAGAAGATAAGTTAATTTGATCGATTTTGAAATACTGATTTTGGACAGCAGTGAGGAAGAGAGAAATAAGGAGCCACTGGGACCTGAGGTTTCTGACAGTTTTCATAGGAAAGTATAGAGATAAGAGAGGTAAATTCCACAGCAGCCATCATGGGTATTTAGAAGATAAATAAGTGAAAATAATTATCTTTACAAGAAGCAATGTATACTATCACATCACAAAAGAAATTCACCTGATGTTTTTATACTTTCAATTCTTCTTGGGAATGTCACCTTGTACACAGATGAGGCACAATGCAGAAACAGGAGCCTAGTGTTATTTTAGTTCCATATTTGTAACTACATATAGTCAATAATATGAATATATGCTCAAATATCTTCCATCACAAAAAGATATTACTAAAACACTTTCTCTCTCTCTCTCCCCCTCTCCTTTCTCTCTTACACACACACACACACACACACACACACACACACACACATACACACACACACATTCTATTTATTTACATAATAAATATAAACTTTATGAGATATGATATATATCTACTTTCAGGTCACATATTAGGAGAGGGGAATGGACAATAGCAGTGAGTTAATGGGGAAAAAATCCTAGCACATAGCAATAGCACAGTGCTTTATTCCAACTGAATGGAGCAAGGTGAATGATCTGAAGAATGGTGTCATGACCGAATTGATCCACACTGAAGAAAGAAATTTATTAGTGCTTAGGGAAGTTGATACTAGACCTGATTTTCTTCCCTACTTTTAAATACCAAAGCTAGAAAAAGAGGATTTAGAAATACACATCTAAGGGACTTTTTTTTTTCTTCTATCATAATTGAGAAATGGTTAATCCCTTGGGACAACAAAGGGATATTTTAGTTTCATACAAATATGAAAGCGCTTCTTGTTTTTCCAACTCTGTAAAAGTGGTTTCCCTACTTCTATTTTCTATGGGCAAAAGTATTTAATAACATTTATCTTTTGACCTTTTATCCATTTGCCCTTTGAGTTTATTTGTACCAGCCCTGTGAATCCATAAGATACAGAGCAATCTAGTGGGTATTTGCTCTGTAAATCGAAACCACCACAAAGCAGCTTGCAACTTTTTGGGACTCTACTTTTCTTCAAGCTGTCTGTAGACAACAGACAAGCACAATGGAAAGGTATAAGTGCAAATTATAGACTCAGGTTATTTCCTTTTTGTTATTACCTTTCTTCACTTACATTTAAAGAAAATCCACATCATACATCTAATAACACAGAGATGATTATCAGGTCAATAAGAGATAAATACGCAGCTTGCATTTATGGTCAAGACGGTGTGAAGAATTTACTTTTTCACTTAACTTGCAAACAAATTTGAAGGAGGCTGTGTTAATTGGAATGAGTGTAAACTGTTATTATGTTCTTCTATTTTTTTTTTTATTATGCTGTCAAAAGGATAGAAAACACCCAGACGTATGCACAGTATTGGCTTATTTCCAAACTCTGTCATCAGATTAGTATTCAACTTAATGTTCAGGGGTTTATCCATTATAATTAATCGCCCTCTAAGTGCAGAAAGATACTTAATTCTCTATCCCTACTCATTATTTGGATTTTTAGTTCTGTATTGAAGGGCCTCAGAAAAGATTAATTAAGTCAAACACTTTGAGGTTATTCTCCCATCATTGTACAGAGGATTTATATACATAACTGGCATTAGTGTTGGTGAATATTCCTCCTGTAATTCTGTAGAATATAAATGAAACCGATGACTCCCTAAGTGAGTTTGTCTAGCAACAATAATATATGCCAGAATTATCCTAATGAGTGCTTCTGATATTTTGCTTTTATTATTAACAGTTTTTTTTGTAATAACTAAACAATTTTTACAGGTGAGGCAGCACATACTACAGTTTAGGGAAAATTAAAACTTATTTTAGGTTGGAAAATAACTGATCCCATAATCAAATTACTTTCATATTTTTGCTGAATGTCAATTCTCTCAGGTAACAAATGATTGATTAACTATCTAATCTGTAAGATTGCTTACAATTTAAACATACAACATTAAATATTTAATATATTTAAATCTAAAATGAATCTCAGATATCAGATTCTGGAACTTGGCTACTTGGAGTGAAACAAAAAGATTACCTAAAATTACAATTTTAGTTTTGCTACTGATAATAAAAAGTGCTTGAAATCTGCTCTACACAAAAAGAGAATTTTTAAATATTTATTTTTTCCATTTATGAACTACACAGGCTTATGCTGAAATGTCCCAGAGGCCGTCACAACAATTAGTGAGAATTCATGCTATGGACAATACTTTGCCCTGAAAAATTCTCTTCAGACTTATTCCATACTGATACATATTAGCATTGAGGTAGAAAAGAGAATTCAATAGCACATTAAAAAAAACACAATGTGTTCAAATGGGATTTATCCTTGGGACACAAAGATGGTCAAACATACAGAAATCAATTGATGTGATAAACCATATTAACAGAATGAAACATAAAAATCACATGATCATCTCCATAGAGAGAAATAGTGGTTGACAGGATTCAGCTCTGTTTGGGGGGAAAAAAAACTCTCAACAAATCAGTATGGAAATGCTACCTCAGCACAATAAAGGCCATATATGAAAAGCACACAGCTTGCATCCTACCCAATCATAAAAAATTGAAAGCTTTCTCAGATCAGGAACAGGGCAAAAAATGTTACCTTTGCCACTTCTATTTAAAATAATACTAGAAGTTCTTACCAGAGCGTTTGAGCAACATATCACCTTTTAAAAATTCCTATTATAAGAGAATCTTTCATTCTTAAATATCCCTTTCTCCCACCCCTCCCCTACCCCAGTGGCTTTATTTCTCTCTATGGAGGTCATTTATCAAAGCATAAAACATAAGTGAGCTTGAAACTGTTTAGATTTTATAGTTGTGTCTATATACTCAACCACATGTATGCTCTTTTTTAACTTCAAAAAGAAATTCCATACATGATTTACTCATGAGTTGTTAAATCAAAAAATGAGATATAAATCACTATTACATTAAATATGTTAACTTTAAAAAATCTAAGTTGATGGAATAAATTAGGCTATTGTTCATTTGTTTTTAATTAAAATTTTTTAATGTTAGTTCTTAATTCACTCTAGTCTATCCAGAAATATCATTTGGCTTAAATCACCAAAGAGCATTAAAGATTATTCCAAATTAGATTTCTTTCCTAGTGGAAGACAAGCTTATTAGACAAAATGAAGCAATTGGCATTTATTTATTTGATATGTATATTTTTCTGCTCAACTACATTGTAAGCTTTTGGAAACAGTATTCAAATGTTATATTTCTTTGATATTCTAATGCAGAAATTGGCAAACATTTTTTTCTGTAAAGGGACAAATAATATTTCCAGCTTTGTGGGTCATATCATCTCTGCCACATCTACAAAACTCTGCCATTTTAGTGCAAAAGATCTGTAGACAAGATATAAACAAAAGTGTGACAGCGTTCTAATAAGACTTTATCTACAAAAAGAAAGAAGCCAGTTTGGCTTGTGAGCACTAGTTTACTAATTTTTCCATATGAGCATACAGTCATGCATAATACAAATAAAATTAGTTGCAAAATCAATCTGAAGTATTACTTGCATTTTAATATTTTTTCTATAATATTAACTATTTTATCATTTTGTCATAATTAGTAAGTTATACTATTTCCATTCAGATCCACACAAATTAACTGTAGATACAGTTGTATATGCAAACTAATATCTGTCATATAAAAATACAAACATGTAGGGAAGAAACCTAGAAGGTCAATGATAGTAGTAGAGTCTTATAGGTTTCCCAAATTACTTGAATGTGTACTAAATTTATTTTTATAAGAAAACTAATTATTTTAATAACACAACAGATTGAAATTATACTACATGGATCATTTATGCATAAAATTAATACAGATGTTCATGGTTCATTACTTGAAAAATAAAATTTAAAATAAATGAAAGATATCCTTTGCTAAGAAAAATACTGGTTGTGATAAAAAATTATTCAACATGCAATTATTTTAGTTGGTCTAACTTCAGTGCATAATATGATATCGCAATGATTCCAGGACTTGAATCATTTTTATCAGCTGAAAACTTGTTCTGTTTTTTAGCACTCTTATGCTATTTGAAGATTATAGAGGGTAAAGTTAGCCTTGTCATGTTGCTTTAAGCCAGAAAAACAGATTATTGGGTTCTGAGTTCCATAATTGAAAAGGTGTTTTTATTATTTTTATTGTATGTAGAAGCCTATATGGAATGCTAAATTGTTCTTGATTATGAATTATTTGGCTAGAGCAATCAGAACTCAAAAACTTATATCAGAATATATTACTGTAAAATAATGTAAATAAAAATCTGAAATTCATTTTAAAATGCTCTTCTACATCATTATAATTTTTGGCATATTAGAGATATAGTAACATTTTGAGAAGTCTCCATTTAAAAAATAAATATATCTGCACATATTTATTTTTGTGTTTGAATATTTACTCATCTCTACTCCATCATTTCAAAATATTTGTACTAGATATTAGTTGCTCTTTTGGAATTCAAATTAATAGAAAGAATAACTGAATGAAACTTCCTGAGCCTAAGAAAAAATATTTTTTTCTTGAGTGGAAGATGGAGCATTCATTAAAAAAAATAAAATAAAATAAATATGAAAATTTAAAGGATCTCTTTTCCATTTTCCAAAACATTTTTTTCATGACTTTAGAAAATTAATGTGAGAATTAACATCATATTTATAATAAAATGATTACACTACCTATATTCCTTTGAGCTTTAAATAATCCAAATTGTGTAGATTTCAGTAACAAAAGGAATTTATTATGAGTGTATGTGTCAGAATTGGAATGGAATAAAAGGATTGAAATAGTGAGAATCTAAAAGTTTCTCCCACTTTACCTATTGCCTGTATTTGTTTTCTTTTCTTATATATATATTTATGTCCTCTGTTCTTCTCATTCATTTGTAATCTCATTGTTCTTTGTTTTGATGACAAACTTGGTTACCAAGAGGGAGGGTATTTACGTGTTCTCAGTTTCAACTACTCAGAAAGATTTCAAAATCAAGGGTAAACATTCAGATTACCTCAGTTCCTGTCTCCTATGTACTAATCAACCATAAAGTAGGTGCCGTCATGATATAATAGAATATCTGTTTCCAATATAAACATATGGATCAAGGAAGGTCAGAGGTCACCAGATATGGTGTGTGACAAATGAATGGCTTGCACAAAAAATAAAGATAAAACAAAACAAAATAAAAACAAACAATAAATGTTCCCAAATATGGCATGTGTTTTTTTTTTGGGGGGGGGGTGGAAAGAGGGAGCTTTTAAATCTTTGAAAATTCAAAAACAGAAGTATCAATTAAAAATCATCACTCGCATTCACATCCATATATATTTGTCTGATGAAAAATAGTATGTTTTTTCCATATAACCTACTGAAGAATTTCATGAATGTCTTCTTAGATGTCTTAAAAATTATGATATAACTTATCCCACTTGACTTTCTAATGTAATGGATTATGTTACTGCATATCGAGTATGCAAATATCTTTTACATTTCTGTGCTAAATTCTACCTCTGAATGGTATACTCTTATTTTAATACAGAACTAATTACTTTTCTTATCATTTTAGTCAAATTTATACAATTATGCTCATAAATGAGGTGTTACTTTCTTTGATCTCAATTGAGACAACTGCATTTTGTAAAGGACTCTTCATATCCAAGGTCAGTTTTATATATATAGTGTGTTCACTCCCCATAGTTATATTTCTTTCTGTCACCACATATTTGACCCCCTTTACCCTGTCAGCCTCCCCTCTCCATTTCACCCACTACCCTCTGGTAACCACTAGTCTATAGTCCATGTCCACGAGTCTCTGTTTGTTTGTCCTATTCATTTGTTGCTGTTAGGTTTATATCCCACGTATAAGTGATACGATGTGATTTTCAACTTTTTCTGTCTGGTTTATTTTGCTTAATGTGGTTATCTCGAGGTCCATCCATGTTGTCACAAATGACAGTATTTCATCTCTTCTTATGGCTGAGTAATATTCCATTGCATATATGTACCACAGCTTCTTTAGCCAATAATTCATTGTTGGATACTTCAGTTGTTTCCATGTTCTGGCCACCGCGAATAATGCTGCTATGACCATCGATGTGCAAATATCTTTTCAGATATGAGTGTTGCAAGCAATTAGACCCCAATAAAGATCTAATATACAAAATATACAAAGAATTCATACAACTCAATAACAAGAAAAAAATAAATGATATAATCAAAAAATGGGCAAAGGACTTGAATAAACAGCTCTTTCTTTTTTTTTTTTTTTTTGGACACACATTTTTTACTTGGTTTCTCGGTATCATTTTCACCAGTTTTTCCTCCTACTTAACAGGTTGTTCCACCTCCATCTCTTATTAATATAGTTACATTGGACATAGGATTTAGTCTCTGGATTCTTATGTTCTCCTCTAACCTCCTGTGGTGAACTCATCCTAGATTTTGTTTTCAACTCATTTAGATATTGAAAATTCCAAGATTCATATGTCCAGCCTGTTTTTTTTTTTGTTGTTGTTCTTTGTTTGTTTGTTTGTTTTGGGGTTTTTTTGTGAACTGTTTGGTATATCTAAGATATCCACTAGTATAAGATGGTAGTATATATTTTCTGTTTTCTTCTCTGTAGCCAAGTTAATTATCTTTCAAATGTGGAATCATTCTAAAAGTTCTGTTTTGTATCATGCTTATTCTACTTAACCTAAATTAATAAAAATTTTCTCATATCAACAAAGAAAATGTGTGAAAGCACATTGTTATTGCTACAAAATATTTCATCTCAATAGGCCTTTCTTTATTCATCCAAAATATTACTGCTAGACATTATACATAGTGTTTCTAGTTTTTTACATCATTATCAAAGTTGCAAAGAATGTACTTGTGAATATATCATTGCTGAGACCCATGAGTTTTCTTAGACACTAAGTTGGTGTATCATATAAGTCTTATTTTGTTATGATGTACAGTTTTTTTATGTCATATTGTAATTATTTTAATAGTTTTATTGGGATATAGTTTATACCATAAAATTCAACTACTTAAGTGTGTTTAAATATACAATTCAATAGTTTTTAGAATATTTACAGAATTATGCAATAATCACCATAATCTAATTTAAAAACATTTTCATTATTCCAAAAAGGAACCCACACTCAAGAGCAGTCTCTACTTGTCCTCTTTCCTCCCTCTCCTGCAAACCCTACTCAATCATTGATATACTTTCTGTCATTATATAATTACTGAATCTATATTTTTCATATAAGTGGAATCATACAATATGTGGCCTCCTGGACTGGCTTCTTTCACTCAGCATAATGTTTTTGAGGTTCATCCATATTATAACATATATCAGTACTTATTTCTTTTTATGGTCAAATAATATTCCATTGTATGAATATATAACATTTTGTCTATTCATTTATCAGTTGATGAATATTTGGGTTATTTCTACTTTTTGGTTATACTGTTATAAAGATTTATGTATAAGTTTTTGTTTAGAAATATATTGTCATTTTTCTTAGATATATACCTAGGAGTAGAATTTCTGGGTCATATGGTAACTCTCTGTTTAACATTTTGAAGAGCCACCAAACTGTTTTCCAAAGTATCATCAAGGATGTGGATAAATCAGAACTCTCATGCATTGCTGGCGGGAGTGTAACATTTTACACTCCCGCCAGCAATGCATGAGAGTTCTGATTTATCCATATCCTTGGTGATACTTATCATTGTCTGTCTTTTTCATTGTAGCTTTTCTAATGAATGTGAAGTAATATCTTATTGTGGTTTTTATTTGCATTTCCTTAATGGTTAATGATACTGAGCATCTTTTCATGTGCTTGTTTATAATTTGTATATCTTTTTTGGAGAAATATCTATTTTCGTCCTTTGCCCATTTTAAGATTTCCATTTTATTATGGAGTTGTAAGAGTTCTTTATATAGTCTGAATATATTTTCAAATATATGACTTGCAGTCATATATTTTTCTCTCATTCTGTTTGTAGGCTGTCTTTTCATGGTGATATCCTTTGAAACACAGAATTTTTTAATTCTTTTATCATTCCATTCTATTCTTTGTTATTATTTTTCATTGTTTTTCAATTACAATTGACATTCAATATTTTATATTAGTTTCAGATGTACACCATCATGGTTAGACATTGATATAATTTATGAAGCAATCCCTCTGTCTAGTATCTACCTGGCTCTATACATACATAGTTATTACAACTACATTCCCTATGCTATACTTTACATCCCCATGACTGTTTTGTAAACACTAATTTGTACTCTTAATGTTTTCACCTTTTTCGCCCAGCTCCCTAAGATGTACAGTTTTAAAGACAGTTCAACTTACTAGTGAATTGTCCTATACAATTGAGTATTATTAGTAATTGTATATGAGTGCAAAACCTGACAAAAACTCATGGAAAATCGTTAATACTTTTGACAGTTAAAAATGAAATTATTTTGTTGTTTGGTCTGAATTTCATTGTTTAATATTGATCTTAGAAATTTTTTGCACCAATATTGGCAAGTCATGTCTAAGTTTTTGTAATTAATTATCAAGAACCATTACAGGTCTTAGGTTTTACTCTACTTCCAAAGTTTATTATTTTTCCTGGATATTGGTATTAGACATGAGACTCCAGAGTCAGAGACAAAGGACTTTATTACTCACCATAATGGCAGTAACCACCCAGAGAAACAAAGAAGACCAGGTTATGCTTGCAAATAGGTGATCATTTTACAAGGAGTAACTGTCTACATGAATGGCTTTGCTATTCCTAAGGAGCCTGCCTTACATTATGTGAGGCTTGTATACAAATATCACACCTATTGATGATTAAGTAATGATCGTTATCTCATTGTTTCTTCACCTGTAAAATAATAAAATCTATTTTATTTTGAGACATTAAAATGTTATTGAGACATTAACATCTATTTTATTTTTTAAGATAAAGTCTATTTTCTACCATATTTTAAAAATTTAAATAAAACTAAATTAAATAGAAGAAAAATTAAGTAAAAGTACTGGCACAGTGGCTGGTAAATATTAAACTGTCATTAAATTTTAATTTCTTTTAGTTTTCTTATTTAAACATTATGCAATATTTTTGAAAGGAAAAAAAAGTTTTGTAATTATTTTATACCCTGAAAGGTGATAGATATTTAAAACTTTTGATTGCTTGGAAGTTTTTAAAGATATAAAATCTAACAAACCTTTTTGGTTTGTATTTAACTAAAAATAAATCCAAATATCCGAGAGGGAAAAGTGCTGATTTTTGTTAAAAATAAAATTAATAGATACTTTTGTATTTGAAGAATTAACCTCCCCAAGATCAGAGGAGATAAGAAAGTATTTGTTGATTAATTAATGAAAGGGTAACACAGGCATTTAAAACAACCTTATAGAAGCTCGCTTTCAAACCTTACCAAATTTCTGAGGGGAAAAACGCAAGGACATAGTAGGTTAAGAATCTCATTAATCTTGCTCAATGCTAGATAAGTAGAGGGGCTAAAATCTAAGTATATTGAGATTTAACATCATTGTTTTGTGGTTCCTCTTGGTGGTGTGCTTGGTGATAGTTTTCAGTTCACCCCACCCTGTTTTCAATTTAATTAAATCTAAATAGCTTGGGAAAATTTAATTTTTTAAAATAGTTTTTAAACTCTGATAGAGAAATACAGTTCACAATGGATATATACAAAATAAACTGTCCTTTACTATGATACTTCAAATTCCTTTAAATAATTACTTTTGCTTTGAATAATTACTTTTCGAAGGGAAAAAAATGAGTAATTATTCAAGTGAAAATTGATTTGGTAACACCTATTTGAGACTTTTTAAATATAAAAATAGAAGTTACATTTGAAAATGTAAGTTAAGTGATTCAGCTCCAAGAAAAAAATGTTTTAAACAACTCTATGAAAATATTTAGCTAAAAAGCATATTAAATTTATTACTAAAAGCCTATGTTGAATTCTCCATGAAATAACTTCAGCATGTATTTTGGTAAAGAAGGTAAGAGTAAAGAGACACCATAAGTGTGTTGAAACATATCACACCATTCTGGAACTTGTGGAATGCATAAATGTACTTTTTATAAAATTGTAAACATTTTTAAATTGATCGTATTAATTAGTTAAACAAAAGATACAATTAGCTAGCTAAATAAATCTTTTTTAAAAATATATATTCATGTATTTTACTGACTACATTAACTATCAAATTGAGTTAAAAATGGATAGTCAGGAATAGTATGGGGATGCTGCAATCTCTTCATAACTTGTTCACAAAACTGTGAGGCTGAATGGTCACATGCCATGGAGTGGGCTTAGAAGTGTCAAGATGGAAAAACGAGCAATATAACAATTCTCTCTGATGGTCTGGCCTCAACAGATGCCTGGTATAACTAGCTAGAAAATATGGCACTACTTTTTACCTTGAAATTAAAAAAAAAAAAATACTTCTATTATACAAAGATTTCCCTGACAGAGAAAGTTGACTATTTACTTCTCAGTTTAACACCAAACAGTTAAGAAATGTACAAAAGGTTTCCAGATATTTGAAATCTACTAACTTTCATAATAAAATTAATACACGAGCCTGAATGTTCAAGAAATAATTATTTTAGTTCATTGAAATTGCAAAACACATTCTTATTTAATCATTACAGGTATTTCCTGTAAGTCCAACAAAACTTTTATTATTTTTTTCCAATTCTGGCTAAAATAGGAAGGATGATTTGGAATTTTTAGTCTAAAAAATAATGGACACCATTATATAGTAAAATCCAGCCAATGGAACTGCTCTGTGGCTCACCTGGAAAATGAGGACAGAAAGTCTATTTAATGAATATTATAAAATGGATAAAAGAGGTAAACAATATTCTTTGTCATTTAGAATGTTTTTTGAAAATCAAAATCAATATTCAATTATGACTTCTTAGTGTGTGTCTGCATTTGTGTATAGAGCTTTACAGAAAGACATGGAGATTTTAAGTTTCAGAAAATAAAACTCTACAAATATAGATGTTTATTCTATTTTATTAAATTAAGAAATATACTTTTAAGACACCAGAATCATTTCCACGATCCAAGGAGAAGCTGGTTATGTCATTCAAAGCCTTAAGACTAAGTTTTGCTCTTACCTTGAGATCAGGAGAAGGGATAATAGAAAATAGATGGTGTCAATAGCAGACTGATGTTCAATCACTCCCCAAAAACTGCAATAGCAAAACCAGCTATACAAGAAGTCATGCATAAGAGCAGGGAGCATAAACACCTAACAGCACAAATCTTGAATGGTTTCAGCATTTCTTCAAGAAGGAGGAGGGGAAGCAAGATGATTAGTGATGGACATGAGAAGTAGAGAACCCGGAATTGCCAGGAAGCGTGCACTGGAGGACAGGCAGGGCATTTTGAGAAAAATCCACTAAAACTGTGGATAATTATGATGCATTCATAGTTTAGGATGGGGCAACAGGAATGATTTGATGACTGTGAAATCTCCAAAATATCTCCCACCACACAGCTCCACACTGAAGAGAAACTGCTTAAATGGTAATCTAACTTTATCAGATGAGAAGCCACAGGAGCAAATCAAGAGGCAGTCATGTTTAAAGTAAGCAAAAGAAACTGCTAGGAGATTTCAAATGGTAAGCAACCAATTCTTAAAGAATTATTGGGAATTACAGGAGAGATCATTAGAGTTATTACTCTAGAAAAACTCTTCAGACCCACTACTTTTTCCCAAGATGTTGTGATTCTAACTTTATAAAGAGAAAGACAAAGTCTAACAAAATTATTGTAATTAAATGCCATATTAAGTTACAAGAAAAAAAGATGCATCAAAATAAAACAATGCCCTGCGGAAGTTGAAAACACTCTAGAAACGCATGATACAGAGCAGATGGACACTACAGCCAAATGTTTCAAAGCGGACTCAAATAAATTAAGAAAATAAGAATATGAATAAAATAATAGCATAAATCTAAATTAGAAAAACTCAGAAATAAAATGATGCAACACAGAAAAAAATTTGAAATAAATAACAATATTTTAAAAATAAAAGTTAATCTGGATGACATGTAGATAATATCTTCAGATAAATGGAATAAGAAAAGGGGAAATTTTCTCCTAAATCAAAAATAAATAAATAGATAAAAAGGAATCAAGAAAAAGTGACTAGTGTAGACTATTACTGAGAAATATCCAGTAGGTCTATATTAGATGACCTCAAATAAAAAACCAAAGCAATGAAAAAAAATGAGATTTTAAAATTTCTCAAAAACATTACATACTATCAGCAAATTCCACTTAACTACAAGTGATATGCTTCACCATCGCTTTCCCACATCCTAGAGACTGTCATAAAAAAAAGTGCATTATAAAACAACAAAGTAATGTTAGTTTTATAACTTTAGTGGTTTCAAATACTTCTGTTTGATGTACTTGATATCTATGGCTTTTTCCTCAGGGAGGATAATATAAAATTCTTATTTATTCTTCCCAATATTATTAACTCACATTAAATTAGTTGCTAAATAATGATCATTTTTCTTTTACCATAATTTTGGCATTTATCTCCTGTGATCTTATTTTACAAGCCTATATTCTCCCAAGATACTCCAAGTTTTAGTCAAATCATTCATTCAATAAACATGTATTGAGCTTCCCCTGTGTTAGTGATACTTCAGTGAGAAAGGTGCAGTGTCCCAAGTTTCTCTCAACTAATAGTGATATGCTCCAATCTTTAACTAGCTCTGAAATTATCTGTGTCTTTCCAAACATTATGAGTTCCTCAAATATGTCTGAAATGACCTACCGCTGAAGCCAAAGCTGCTTCTACTTGGAACACTCTGCCATACATGAAAGAGAACAAGTTCTGGTTTCAACAACACTCGGGCTTCAAGCTCATCTCTGGTTCAAACTAAATACGAAAATTTAAGAAAGTAATTTAATTTTTCTAAGCCTCATTTCCTCTGCTGTAAGAGGGCTTTAATGATATTTCACTTTATGGATTTATTGTGGGAATTAATGAAACAACATATAAAAGTGCTTTGTAAGCATAAAGTGCCATACAGGCTTCAGGTTAACCAACTACTGAAAATTTCCACATCAAACTCTATGTGTCTAGTATGGAATTCATTTAATAATCATTCAAATAACACAGAATACCTGCTCGCCACCAGTCCAGGTATAAGTTGCCATGTTTCCTTATAACTACTGCTGTAGCTCTCTGATCCTAAGGCTTATATTTTCATCCAAAATTCTGTAATCCTTCCTTTTATGCATTTGTCAAAATTTAGTTTTACTTTAAATCATTTCCCTTCCCTAATTATCAATATACAGTCAATGTTCTTCTGGCTTTCTGATGTTTTCTTTTTTAAGTTTTTGACATCTCTACAATCATCTCCTCTATTCCTATATCATTTTAAAGAAACAGGAGAACAAGCTTAAGGAGTACTTTTAATTTCAAAAGACTATGGCACAATGAGATAACTCTGGATACATGAATAGACACATTACGATAGGAAAACAAACAAAAATATCATTGTAAGAGCAACTTTGCATGATAGGCCTAAAGAATCCTTGACATCTGGCAAGAAAACTTTTAATTTTTTTGACCTGGAAAATGAAAACTGATTCATAGAAGTTACAAGGAAATAGGTATATCCATTTTTTCTTCAATAGTGCTTAATCAATATACCAAGGTTAAATAGGACTTTGCTGTGGCATATTTTAGATGAAAAATTCATAAGATAAAGAAGATGGTTGAGAAGGTTTTCTTTAAAATCAGATAATTATTAAACTCTACCTCTTCAGAACTTAGGATAAAAATATCAATCCAATCACACACATACATGTCCTATCATACCACACAATGTGCACACACTCAAATGAACACACAGGTTACAGACATCTAGACACTGATAGATATAAGTAATCTTACAAATTCATTTGAATAGAAAGAGTTCCATGAGAACCTCTCAGAGATCCAGTCCTGCTAGAATAAATTTCTGAGCATTTTTTTTTTCATAGATCAAAGTCTGGAGTTAATAGATGTAGAAGATAATAGAATAATAATGACAATAACGATAACAATTACAACAACAACAGTAGCAGAAGGAATAACCTACAGTATTTTTATCTTTACCACAACAAGTATGTCTGAGTTCTCACTGACAAAAATGTGGAAGTTAGCTTGACTCAAGTGACTTTGAAAAGGTCATAGCTTAGAAAAATATAAAGTAACCAGATTGACCTCTAGAAGAAATAGAGACAATTGTCAAGAACTACTCCCAGATAAATATTAGGCCTAGACAATTTAAAAGCATATTCTATCAACTATTTAAGAAAGATAATAAAATATATTTCAGTTAATGGAGTTAATAAAATATTTAGGAACAAACTTAACAAGAATATACAATATTTACACAAAGAAACTTTAAACACAACTTTATCTATCATTAAGCATTAAAATAGAAAAAAAACACCTTAATTTTTAAAAAATGAAATGATTTTGTTGACAGCAAAAATAGCTCAAAAGGAGCACAAAGAAAATCACAACGAATCATTCTTTTGAATGTCAATTAAAAAATACCAAATAAAATATTACAATAGAATCCAGATTCAACATGGATGACCACATAGGATTTAAGGTATAGAGTCAAGAGGCTTTGGTGTTAGAATATTTTATCCATCGTATTAATGAATGAAAGTAAAATGCTAAGATCTCATTGTATATTCAATGGGTAGTTTAAAATGCAACATTAATTTCTTATAAAAACTTTTAATTAAATGAGAATAGATAATTACTTTTACATCACATAAAATGAATCCCTATCTCTTTAATGGATAAAATAAAAATTTCTATATGAACATTCTCTTAATGTTATGAAAGCATATAGAACTTTAATGAAAGCATTATCTTTAAAGTAAGAATAATAATGAGTATCTTATTATCATTATTGTTATTAAATTTTGTTCTGGATACACAGGTTAATCCAGTTAAATAAGAATAGAAATGAGAGAGAAAAATGTGAGTGGAGACTTCTGTTTTCAGGAAGGTGGGTTATATATACTTATTTCTCCTGCTAAGTAGAACTAAAAACCCTGGATAGTCTACATAAAATAAACATAAAGAGATTCTGAAAGGTGGAGGGGAGGAGGCAGACTGGCTAGACATGTTGACACCCAAGGAAAGATGTGGTGATGAATTCCCTGGATTTTCTTTGTGGCTCATATTTCTCCCACTTGGAGCTGAAAAGTTGTCAACCTGGAAACTCAGTGAGTGCAGACAAAAAAAAAAAAAATCCGCAACAAAACTTTGCTTTTTCTATTTAAAGGGACAGAAAGGGGAAGTTAAACAAGACAGACAACTTTAGGCAATAGCTGCTCTACTCCAGCCAAATGCCACAGATAACACTGTTTCCATCTTCAACCATAGGAGCAAAAGGCAAGTGGAATCTCTATGATATCAGGCTAGACAAGGAGTTCTTAGACTTGACAGCAGGGAAAAATAATAACAAAATGAGCTATTGGGCAGAAGAAAATATTTGCAAGCCACTTATCTAACAAAGAATATATAATAAATATGAAAAGAACTCTCAAAACTCAGTAAAAAGCAAACAATCCAATTAGAACAAGGTAAAAGTCATGAAGAGACATTTCACTGAAGAAGATGTACAGATGGCAAATGAGAACATGAAAAGATGTTCGACATCATTAGCTGTTAGGGAAATGTGAATTAAAATCATGATAAGATATCACTACACACCTATTGAAATGGCTAAAGTAAAAAAAAAATTAAAAATGGCGACAACATCAAATGTTAATGAGCATGGAGAGAAACTGAGTCACTTATACATTGCTGGTGAACATGTAAAATATTTCTATACACTCTGGGAAACAGTACTCCTACTTCTAAAAACACTAAATATGCCACTCTACAATTGCACTCCTAGGAATTCATCTCAGAGAAGTAAAGACAAAAACCTGTCCAGAAATGTTCATAGAAATTTTATTCATAATAATCATAAACTAGAATCGATTCAGTTGTCAATGGTTGAATGATTAAACAAACTGTGGTATATTTATGCCATAGAATCGTACTCACCAATATAAATGTATAGACTATTGATACACATAACAACCTGGATGGATCTCTATAAAATTATGCCGAGTGAAAAAGCCAATCACAAAAAGATTTTATACTCTACGATTCTATTTATTTTCTATAATATTCTTGAAATAACAAAAGTACAGAAATGGGGGAAAGACTGCCTCAGCAGAGTTAAGGAGAGGGTGGAGGTGTGGCTATAAAAGGGAAACAGTTACAATCCTTATGAGATAGAACTCTTAGGTAGTTTGTATCAATATCAATATTCTGGTTGTGATATTGTGTTATACATTGTTGTGTTTTTGCAAGATATTACCATTTGAGGAAACTGGGTAAAGGGTTTTTTTTGTATTTTTTTTTAGGGTTGCACGTGAATCTCCAATTATTTAACAATAATTTTTTTTTAAATCAGAAAGAAAATGTTAAAAAAGAAAACCTTATAGTTACTTTAAGATGTTATATTTCACTTAGAATACTATGATAAACAAGAAAAGATAAGAATAAATCTCAGATTAAAATATAACTCACTTAATGGCTGGATACAAAATTTATGTATCTTCTATGTAGACGAACAAGATAAGACAATGTTGATACAATTAAAGAATAGACATCAAGAAACTTTTAAAAACGTTCTTGAGGAACATTAAAGAGTAATAAGTAAAATTATATTATATACTTGAAAATGAAGACTAAGTATATTCTAAAGAGAATTATTTGTCCCTAAATCAATCTCTACATTTTAGGTAATTCCAATAAAAATGTCAATTAAAATCTTTTTCGAAATACTAATATTATTTTGTTGGCAAAATATATAAGAATACTTCTCAGAATGAAGGCTATGAAATGTATTGGATCCAACAAATATTAAAGAAATGATTAAAGAGTTAGTTTTCTGACTGTACATATATATATATACATATATATACATATACATATGTATATATATGTGCAGTCAAGAAATTTCAGAAATGTACTATTATACATTGAGAAATTCAATATATTTAGAGAAACCTTTTTATATCAGTAAAGAAAACATAGTTTATTAAATAAATAGCATGGCAATATTTGAGTTGAAAATGTATTTTAATTCTTACTCTACTCTTTATATTAAAATAAATTCTAAAGATATCAAATAATTACATGTAAAAATACTATTAAAATGCAATAAAATAAATACAGAATTTTTCATTTTAATTCACTTTTTTAGTGGTTAGACCTTTCTCAACAGCATACAAATCCCAGAACGTATATATCGAAGTGATTAATAAATTCAAGCCATCTAATTTTTTAAAAAATATATCTTTTTTAGAAAAAAGAACATGACAATTAGAGACACATGACTATTTAATATTTGTGTTGTCTGTTGCTGTGTAACTACCTCCAAATCTCAGAGGTTCACTGCAGTAAGTATTTATACTCACGCTCACACAGCCTCAGGTTGCATCTGAATTAATCCAGATTGGGTTGCTGGGGATCTCTGCTTCAGCCTACAGCACTAACTGTGCTTGGATGCTGGCTGTGGTTGCTTTCAGATCTTTGCAAGCATTTATTGTGGTGGCCAGGATAAAAGGACAATGTTAACTGATGGGAACCTCTTCTAATCGTGGATCACAAAATACCAGAATTTAAGACCAGTCTTTAAGTCTAAAATCTCCACTCCCGTCACATCAGTGAACTCACCCTTGTGCAAAATAAGACATTGACAAGGACAAAGTCAAGAGATAGAGAAATATATTGTCTCATAACACAACAAAGGTCAAGGCTTTGATGTATAATACTATTAAACAGAAATGAAAAGTTGGGACTAATAATTCAGTTTTTGACATTGAGGCTGCTTCTTGCAATTTGTATTACATAAGAGGTAAATTTCCTTGTGCATAAGTAGTTTGTACAAATAAATCCATTAGAATTAAATTGAAATGCAAAGGAAAAATTAACAAAGAAATTGAATATACAAATTTCAGAAAATAAACAAATATACTTTAATTATATGCAAAGATATTCTACCTCATTCATAATAAGATACATGTAAATTAAATTTGGCAAAGATTGGCAAAAATGAAAACAAACTGTGGTTGCCGTGGCTGCTGGGGGGACTGGCTCCGGGGCATGCTAACTCTGCTGCTCTGGAGGATTCACGTGTGGTAAGGAGCTACGTGTGGCTGTCAGATGGTGTCTCACGCCCCCCAGATTGATACAGCAACTCTGATACAACCATGACCAGGTGGTCATGAGTTACTACCACACATAATAAAAGACCTTTGCCTGCAACTTCATGAGAGGATATGAAAAAAGGGGTCCTTTAAGGAAAAAAGCCAAAACTGACCAAAGAGTTAATGACTGGAAGCCAATAGGCTGTCCCTAAAAAATGATGCCCCCCAAGCAAAACACAAAAAGAACAAAAAGGAAAAAATAGTACTTAAATGAAGATGAATGGATTCATGGAGTACCTAAGGCAAAACTCACAGACGGTTCACAATGAGAAGATGATAGCAACAGACAGTCAGGAAGCAAGGGAAGAAATTTCAGTTAAAGAAAGATAGTCATAGGGAAGGAAGACAATTTAAAAGACAAGCGGCAAAGAAAAATGCAATGATCTGTTTCCATTGTAGACAATCTGGCCATGGGATTGCAGGTTTCCCAGCCACCCTTGAGAATCAAGACATGCACGCTGGAATATGTTACCGGTGTGGATCTACAGAGCATGAAATAACCAAATGCAAAGCTAAAGTAGACCCAGCTCTTGGTGAATTTCCTTTTGTGAGATGTTTTGTTTGTGGGGAAATGGAGCACCTGTCCAGAGCTTGTCCTGATAATCCCAAAGGACTCTATTCTGATGATGGTGGTGGCTGCAGACTTTGTGGTTCCATGGATTATTTTAAGAAACATCGTCCTCAAAGTCAGAGTTCAGATGGAATGGTTAGAGTTGGTCACTGGGCAAAGGAAATGAGTGTGGATTATGAAGAAATTTTGGATGTGCCTAAACCAAAGCAACCCCAAACACATGTACCTAAAGTTGTTAATTTTTTATAATGATTACTATGATCATAAGTTACCATCTTATTGCTAAATTCTGAACTGGGTATTCTTCACAAGTTGGAGCTGGTCTCCCTTGGAGAAGCCTAGATTGTACATATCTGTATGATCTGGGTGTGGTCAGTTTTCTGAGTACTGTCCATCAAAGAGTACTTCTTCCACAGAGAAAATCTCTAAAGAAAAGCATAAGATATTTAAACTAGATTCTTTAAAAGAACATATTTTTAACAGAACAGTGTCACTAAATGGTTATATACCTAATTGCAACACTCATTTTTTTCTGAAAAACAAAATTATGCATTAATCTGAACTACTCCTAAACAAAGGGTACCTGCTTTGCATTTGGAAATGAATTTTTGGTTATATTTTTTTCTAGGTTCAAAGTATCAATTTATTATTATAGGAGAAATGTATAAATTGCCACAAAACCTGCTGTATTTTAAAAATATTTAATAAAAACTCTTGCTATTAAAAAAATGAAAACGAACTCACACTACCTTGAATTGGCGAGTCATTCTTATATTACTGACAGTTGTGAAACTAACCATCTACAGAAGGCAAGTTAAGTATATACACACACATGCACACATACATTTATATATATTTTTTACTTTTGTATTTTACAGATATATGTTAAAATGCACACAATCTTTGATTTAGCAATTTTATTTCTTTATATATATTTGTCCTCCAAGTAAATGTGCACAGGGTCATTCATGACAAGAGTTCAAAACAATAGAAGATTGAAAACATCTAAATGGCTATCAATTTTTGACTGGGTATATAAATCATGTTACATCTATACAACTAAATTCCATATTTAGAAATAATTAGCCACTAATATAGGTACTGATGTGGAATGATCTTTATGACATATCAGAGAGAAAAGCAAAATGGAGACAAGAGTTCATAATATTCTCACATTTCCATAGGGAAAAAATGTAGATTAGAATTCTGTTTGTGGGGAACTTGGTAAAAATGAAGAATATGCCTGAATAATAAATAAGAAATAATAGTATTGTCTCAGAAAAGGTAAGCTTGAAAGCAATTATCAGCTATCATTGGGATAAAAACTAAATGAACAAACAAAAAAAACAGCATTCTCATCAGTAGCCGTCTGAAGAGCATGGGTGCCATTTTTAGACATTCGGGGGAAATGTATATTTACAACTCAAGGAATTAAGTTTAGAACTTGTAGATTCTGTTTCCTACCTGCATTAGCTTGAGCTTGAGAGCACAGAGATGCCTTTCATACATTTCATAATATATGTATTCAATAATGAGAATATGAATTTTAGTATGCAGATTTCTGCAGGACAATCATCACCCTCTTTCTTTTTCTCTGAAGTTACCCAGAATTATTGTACTGATGATTTTGATAATGATGATAATCCAGATGATGATAATTTTCTTGTTATATTTTAGCTTTAGAAAGTTATCTGCTCAAAAAAATTGTAATACCCTAATCCCTTTATTATAAATGTTATTGTCTAAAGATATCAAATACAACAAAGAAAACCTTAATAAAGATAATTTTTCTTGTTAGGGAATTTTTCATCATCAGATTAATTTCTTTGAAAGAGGAGGGGTATAATTAACTAAATTATCTGGTATTTTAAAACTATGGTTTTCATTTGCATGCTAAAATATAAAATACATTTTACCCAAACACTTGGTTTCTCTTAAGAAGATATGTTTTTAACAGAAATTTTTCATTACAATCTCATATGACCTTAATGTTTAACACTTTTATTTTATAAAATTTAAGTGATGTTAAAGCAATTTTGTCTGGTTTCCTCTCCGGTTTGTTATAAAAATTCTTAAGGATCACTCAAGTCATTTAGAAATACTCACGAGTGGTCTTAATCTTCCTGTGGATTAAATAATAAAGTGACAACTTTATGACCTTTAGAAATTTATTAAAGCTTTTTATGCCTCAGTTTCCTCACATACAGAATGTGAATAACAATAATTACTACTGACTCTTATTAGAGCAAAATAAAATCATTACAACAGTATTTGAGGAGAAAATAATTGCTGGCTATTTTTAGTTATTTTTTACTAAAATTTTTATTGAATGTTACTAGGAAACTTAAAGATCCACTATATCATATTTATCTTGAGATAAATTTGTGTATTTTGGTATAGTAAGTCATTATAAGTAGTGTTTGTCACTTAATAATAATTGAATAACAGATTTTGCCTTTGTAATACAATTTTTTAATTTGGATGGATTGATGGATGGATAGATAAATACTATATATTAGCTCAGTAAACTAGTATTCCATAATGTTTATATTTTATCTTTCCATCTACTAACAGATATTTTTCTGTCCTACTAATACTTTGGTCTATTCTCTGAATTAAACCTTCGTCTGAAGTGGACAAGTGTGCAAGGACAGAGATTTTTATAGCTTTCAACCAAACCCAAATTAGTTTCTAATCTTTCACTTTCTTCAAAAAATGATTATACATTAGAATTTCAGTAAGCTTTTGATTTTGAGAAATAATCTTACAAGCAATTTTATCAGATGACTTTGAATATTCTTAAAGGTGAATTCTGGCTTTAAAAAGCTGGCAACATGTCTTAGAATGAGCACTGATGTGAAGTGGTATTAATAGGAATGGCTAACACTGTACTACGCGATAGTGGCAGAAATCCGTGGATGTAGAGGAAGATATTTCTTTTACAATAATTCTATAATCCATCAACCAGTTAGAATATATCCAAAGCAGAACAATGATTCATCTTGTGATGTGCATTCATTTTTATGCATGTTGCTATATTTAAATTTTATTTAAAATTTACTGGGAATTATTGTGTATATTTTACAGGTGGAAAGCTGAATTTGAAGAAATTTAGTGATTCCATATTTTCTGTGTACTGAAAGTAAGTTAAAAACTTAACAGAATATGGAGTTTTTGATTTAGATCCCAAATAATTGAATGATGAGTTGTAGTGGGGAAAATCAATCAATCAATCAATCAATCAATCAATTAATGGGAAGAACAGTTTATCTTAAAATATATTTAACACCACCTTGGATAATAATCATGCCATATAAGATCTCTAGTGATAATCTAAACTCAGGGGTACTACATCAAGTGAAAAGCATTTATTTGTTCCAAAGTTAACTAATAAATGTGAAAAGTTATTATAATGTAATTTTAATATTTTTTATATATGATTTAGATAAGATTACATTGCATGGAATAATTGTGTCTTCCAGTTGAAATGTTATTACTTTGCTTACTTCATAGTAAGAGTAAATTCTGTTAGTATTATCTAAAAGCCCCTCACTTTTTTCCTCAGGAATGCCATAGTATTAGAATCTCTTTGTCACTGAATGCACAGATTGAAAGTTACTTTATTTTACAAAGCACAAAGTTGCAGCTTCAGGATCACTTAAAATAAGAGGAATCAGAATCTTCAGATCATTGCGGATACCGCCTATGAAGCCCAGCATCGTTGTGTCATTAATTCAGATTTGACAGTTTACAGTCTATAAATTGAAATGAATATTGTTGCAAAGTTAGAACCACAAAGGCTGACATTAACCTTGAAACTTAGTGTGAAAAAATAAGACAGCTACAAAATTAAGACAAAGCTCATTAGAAATTTTATTTAGCAGTTTCAAATTAAATAAAGAAAATAGAAGTGGAGAAAATTATCCTATTTACAAGAAAGTTTATTAAAAACTAGATATAGAACACAGATTAAAACACTCACCAACAAATTTAGCACTGGATTCTAAAACCAGACATGTGATCACAGAAGGAAATTTAAAAACTATTAAATTAACTTAGGGCAAGTTTTATATTATAAATTATTGAATTTATACAACAGTTCTCTAGTGGTTTCTTTCACAATGCCTGGTCTGATGATGCAATATTAATTGACTATAAACCATAGTCTGATAGTAAAAAACTAAAATAAATATTGAAAATAAAACGGTTTACACACTGGACTGAAAGCTGATCTATTTCCCACAGAGTCTCTGTCACCAATTACTGCCAATAAGCCACTTCAGTCCCTATCTCCCATGTCTGAAGTGCTCCCTCCAGAAAGTGAACAGAATGTTAATTAGATGACTCTACCTGTCTATTTAGGATAAATGGATTGGCACAGGGTATAATGGATAAATGGAAGGACATGAATGAGTGTCTCTGGTCTTTTTCTCAAAGCAAACATGAGAACATTAACCAAAGTCATGAGCTTAGTCTTAAGAAGTCTTATCTATACCATCTATTAGCTCTCATCTAAAAAGTTGACCTTCTTCCTTGGGTGGCACTTTGTAAATAATGCTTTCCCCAAGGTCTAAAGACTATCTTTACTTTTTCTCTTGCAATCTTATTTTCTCCTGTTCATTCTATCTTTTGAAGAAGAAAATGAACTCCCATTTAATAATAAATGTATTTGCTTTTTTTTGACTCAAGTTGTCAACACATAAAAAAATTACTTTGTTTAATGATAAAATAGCAGAGCTTTGGCCAGCATATTGAAATCCACTCACTCATTTCTTGGAAAGATTATAGAATACCTACTGGTGCTGAGACTTGGGAGAATAAAAATGTTGCCAACCAGATATAGATTCTTATATGTCTCTATGGCAGCATCATTCTGCCTGCTTCCAGGAAACTGGGGAAAGTCACAAAGCCAACGAAGCTTCTCAATGCAGGACTTGGACATTGGAGCCTGGATAGTTTCCCCAAGTTCTCTAGGATTTTATCAGCCTTGGTCAAAAGAAGAATTTAGCAGTCAATCTCTCCTTTAAAAAAATAAATAAATAAAACAAAGTTTTCAGTATCAAATAATACAGAATCCTTGAACCAAGTTGCAGTGCATCCATGTTAGGCTCAAACATGGATGAACATAATTTAATATTTTTACAGTTGGACTTAACATCTAATTCATACTGATGAATAGAGATGAAGGAAGTAACAGGAGGTGTCCCTGCTTTTAGCTGCAATGCCTCAAAACTTTTTTTTCTAATTGTTTATTTGGAGACTATTTCTGAGAAGGAAGAATTTTAATTAAAATATATTTATCATCAATTCCAATAGCTTGCGGAAATGCAGCTATGAAACCTACATTTGTGAGTTTGTGAGGTAGATAAGAGAGAGAGAGACAGAGAGAGACGTAGAGAGGGAGAGACTGTTTCGAAGAATAAATCTAGGCAGCAAATAGCCAAATGCTCCTTTCAATTCAATACTGGAACCATTTCAGTTGCTATATTTATCCACCTGTATGAAATATTCATGTTAATATTTAATTTCTAATCACACCATTCAAATAATCTACAAATACTTTCCTTTGGTGATCATTTTATTTAAAATCTCCATTTTAATATATTGTATTTATTTACTTTTACTTTTCTTTGACTTCACCAAGATAATTCAGAGAAAGTTTAAATAAGAAATTTAGCCCCTGGATTTCTATTTAATTGAGATAAAGATAATAAAATTTAGATTCTTGTTTAGGTGACAGTGAACATAAAGAAATAAGCATCATATTTGTATCAGACACATATTCTAAGCAGTAGTATAGACTCTCCGAATAATGCTCTTTTTCATTTTTCTTTTCTGCACTATTTTAGAATGTTTGAGTTTAAATTTTGTGCTTGAAGATCAGGAACATATTTTGAATTAAATTATTAAATGCAGTTTAAAGAGGATTATCTTTAAGAAATAGAAATCGATTCCATTTATATAAACACAGTGAGTTAAATACATTGATATATTTGTTTATCAAGGTACAGTTTTACTTGTACTTAAAGACAAAACTTTAATTTGATATTTTACTCTATTTATACATAAGGCCAATCAGGCAAATTAAACTGACCATATTTAGTCTGATATATGTAGAATCACTCGAAAACGTGCCAAATTACACTTCCCTTTGTGGAAGAAAAGAATTGTGCTTTGAAAAACAAAAATTACCTATCATAGCACTGCAATGATGGGAACTAGAGACTTTTGAAGTTAATAATATAGAATTAGAGTTATTTATTTAATTGGTTCCAGTCTACTGCAGTGTTTAACAAGCTTAGATAAATGGACTAATCTTTCTCAATTAGTCTATTAAAGCCTGGTTATTTTTAAAACTTATATCAGTTGTAATCAGAGGGTTTCCTAAGGCATAAATTGTCTAGAACCTTTATACTTAGAGGGCATTTAACTTGCTATTCAGCTATTTGCCCTATGAACTTTGTTTGTTTTTGAATAAGGAATTCCAGAATAATAGCAGATTTCTGAAAAACCCCAGATGGCTTCAGTAAAAGAAATAAATTAATCAGTGTTAATTATTAAAGGGATCCCCAATTTCTATTGAATAATAACTTCCTATTTTTAGATGTATAAGTACAGACAGTGGAAAAAGTGCAATAACTTTTTTTAGATAGTGCTAATATGTACTGTATTCTTGCATCAGTATGCTAGATCATTTTAATTGTATAGCTTTTACATTTATTTAACCTCAAGTATAATCACATTTTACCCTTTTATAATCTTTTAGAACTTGAAGGAATAAAAAGACATTTATCACTCTTCATAGTTGAAAATCTAACCATTTCCTATTACATAGTCAATCACAATAAATTTTATAAAATGAATGAGTAGAGATAATTGGCACACTATAACCTCAAGGTCAGAAGTAATAACCAAACATGTTTTTCAGTAAAGATGAAAAACTTGAAGAAAAGGTTTAATGACATGGGATCTCCTAATTGATCCCTAGCCCTTTCCTTCATCTACCAACTTTCTTTGACTTCTGACCAACACAATTTTATACTAAGTCATAGTGTTAGTCCAAGTTTAAGACACCTCCGAGTTCTCTATAGTTACTGTTTTTTTTTTCTTGTACCCATGTGTGAATCTTTTTTAAGATGTGTGCTTATAACTTTGTTAACTAGATTTTGATGAAGTTTCAAAATATATCTCTCCCTACTCTGATTACCTAGTAAACATTTTATAATGAAATCAGTTGGTTTTATAATTTGATCACATTAACACTATGAGTTAAGAACTATATTTATGCTCCTACATTAAAGTTTTTTGAAAGCCAAAATGTGTAAACATATAAAAGAGATATTCAAAACCTCTGTCTATTCTTAGGTGAGTGAATTCAGTGGTAATAATTTTAAAGTAACAATTGAATTTTCTACTATCTAAGAGCAGGAATAATTCAAGGTTTCTACGAGTGTTTAAGTCTACTTAAAGAATAAAAACAATTGCAATTCTAAGGGTAATAATAAAAATATAGAGAAATAAAAGATTGTATATTTTCTATTATAAAGTATTTAAAAATATAAATGTTTAACATTTAAATATAAATTTACATTTAAATGAGAGACTTCAGATGCAAGGTGGAGAATAGAATTATAATTAAATGCAGAAAATTAATAGTAACATTAAATGTAATGATAATTACATAACCACAATAATAAATAAAATAATATTAATCTTCATAGACAAAATATATGCCTTCCATATCGTGTGTCTTTACCAGTATCATGAGTGGAACATAGGTCTAGAATTTAATCTATAGTGTTCCTACGAGGTCTCAACCAAATCATGGCTCCAGGAGGTGGGCATTAGGAATACAAGTATTTGGGAAATAATTGTAAATATATCAAGTTTATATAAAGACAATGAAGTGGATTCCTTAAGACCATTGTTTAATGTTGCTGTTAAGCTCCCAAAATTGCCCAAATAAAATACTTTGAGGAAAATAACAAGTTTTATCAAATAAATGAGGAAGGCCAGAGAGAAAATCTTTGGAATGGGGTTGATGGCCAAAGGAGATAGAAACTTTATCTGTTGTGTTCTAATATGCTTCATAAAGAATATTCATGATTGAGAACAGAAGTAAACAGATATAAGATGACTGAAAGTCAGTCTATCAAAATACTAGCAGTAATTGATACTAGATGGTGGTTCTTTGAATAATTATTCTTATTTCTAATTAGTCTTAGTAAATATGTAGCTAATATTTAACTGCGAGAGACAGGGATTGAAAGTCAGTGACATTTTATTTAGGAAAAAAAAATAAGTCATTAATAGATTGAGATAAGTCTCAGCTATTTTATAATATACCAATACTTAAATTAGAAAATATGTTTGATATATCTACTTCCTTTTTAAGAAAATGAGTAGCAGATCTTCATTTTGGGCATTGCTTTACCAATGGAAAAGAATAGATCTATATTCTTTTCTTAAGTTAGATTCTCTGAAGATAGCACACTTCACATTTTGCTAATGTAGCAGGTGTATGTTATAACTTCTGAAGAAATAGAATTAGTAATTGCAATGTTGTTTGTTTTTTGGCAGTTAAACACATAAATTATAGGGATATGACCTTTTAAAGTAATTAACAAAAGCCTTTTTATATTTATTTTCTATGTGATAAGTTGTTGACTTTTCAGCCTTGAAGTTTGGATAGTAATATCACTGCTACATCTATAAAGTTTATTCATTTATTTGTCTGATAAAAGAGATTTGGATAAAAGGTTGTGAAAGTGCATATTAAACTCCCAAGCACCTTTCTTCTCTAAGGAAGAATACTGAGAAATAGATCCTCTGCTTCAGTAGAGTCTGTTTAATTCGTCAACATCTAGTTCTTTTCTTTTTATGAAAAACAACATTAGAAATACTCTTTACATTTATAGAATTTTCAATATGGTTATGTCATTATGTTTAGGTATTATGATTATATTAAAATTGAAGGGCTTTAAAATTAACTGGATGCATTTTTATAGAATTTCGATATCATTATTTTATAAGGTTTACTTGTGCAAGATAGATAGGCTATAAGGTGTTAATTGTTACCATTAAGTAAACTGAGGACTAGATATTTTAAATGATCTTGCTCACAAGGCTAAATATTTTTAAGTTTCAAAGCTAGAACTGATTTCTCTAATATGCAGTACAATGGGAATACTGTTATGCCATATTGCCTTGTTTACCTCTCAAAGTTGGAAGAACACAGTCCTCAAAGTGTATTCCTAATTTGAGGAGATTTTAATGCCTATTCTGATTAGCTATGATATTGACATAATTATGGAAAAAATGTTACACATTATTCACCTCCTACTGCACATCCCTGGAGTGCCACAACACACAACACACACACACATACAATTTGTAAATTTTATTTAGCATTAAAGGAGGTCGTTTTTGTTTAGCATCTTGGAATTAGTTTTCCAAGCTAGTCTAATAAAATTAGTCAGGAATAAAACAGGAATCCTTGTAATTAAATCTAGTAGTATTAATATTTACGTTGTTTCAGCAAAGTATGCACAATTAAGTACTAAATTTACCCAATTATGTATCAAATTGTAAAACATAAATTTATACTTGAATTGTAAACAATCTAATAAGATTAAAAATTTGGGCATAACATAATGATATATATCATGGTTATTATCAATATTAGTTATAGAGACATATAATGTTGTCTTAGAAAATGACTACCAAAATATATCATAATATATAATTTAAAACAATAGTCTGTGCATGTAAAAATAACATTCACATTAGAAATCTTTAATAATAAATAAAATATAAGCATAAAAAAACAGTATTAGTTTTAGAATGTTCCTTTGTTATCTATGTACACACATACTTGTACACATGCACACATTTAAATATTTATTTAGTATAATAAATAGAGAATCTCATTTACATTGCTTAACTAATTCACTCATTCAGCTAATATATATATAATTTATTTAAGTCTTTTATTTTTGAAAGGTTACTTGGTGAAAATACAAGGGTATTTTTTTTACTCTACTCTTTAATAAATATTATAAGTATTTTCTCAATTCAAAACCATCTTTAATCCTTCTGTCAAAATCCATTTACTAGGATGGATCAACATTAGGGCTCTCTGAAAGCTGAATACATTTATGATATTTGCAACTCTGGCTATGATTCATTCAGTAAAAACATGGTTCCTATTTCCTTCACCCCTCACCATTTTCCATTAAAGTATTTCAGTACATTCTCATTACCACAGAGTGAGGACCTAATTTTTCCTATTGCCTCAAAGGTCACACATTACCAGGAATTGAGTATTCTTAAGTTTGCTCCCTAGTCTTCTCCCGGATTGTCAAAAACTAAACTTTTTCACTTCTCAGGGTCTTTGAACCAGTTTTCCTCTCCTTGAAATGACCTTCTCATAAAGCTCTCAGTAGCCATCTACTTTCCATTTTTGGTTATCAGTTTAAATATACTGAACTACAGAGGACACATATGATGGAAGGGTGAATAAGCATTTACGAGCAGCTCCTGCCCGCCAACCCCACCTCCTGACTCCCAGCTCCACATAGTGGATCACAAACATTTCAAATGTAGTGTTCCTTCTCTTTCTCCCCAGTAATAAATCAGGAAAGGCATGCGACAATATAGGCTTGAGGGTAGAATGAATGATTAAATAAATAGATGCATGGATAAGTGAATTATGAACTATTTGTAGAAGAGAATTATTTTTATATAGACTTAAAATATATTATGAAAATGAATCTGTACAAGGAAAAGCACAATCACATAGCACTGTATTCAGTAAAGTAAATAATGCCAAACTTTTAGGCAGCATGGCCTTTTTGTAGTCTGTCTTCTTTACCTATGAATTTTTCTTCGTGTATTTTTCCAAATAATGTTCAACAGTATTATAAGCATCACTTAATAAAAGAAAATGCATATAGTTAAGAAATTATTGTAAAAAATATATATAAAAATCCTTCCTGGTTGTGAGACAATGTGCTAGATACAACTTAGTTTCTCATTGATCTTTTGACTCCATCACAGTTTTTTAAATCTTTCTGAAGGGAATCAATAACATATTAAGTACACAAAATATTTGATAGTTTAATTTTAAGAGAACCATTTGAAAGTCAATAATTTTAATGCTTTACAGTCTTAAATTTTTCAATCAAATAGTAGGATATGAAAATTGTCTTTTTCAAGTATCGTCACTGGTATCTCAATGTTGAAATAATCTCACTATTTTCGTTCATGATATAGAAATCTGTGTGTGTGTGTGTGTGTGTGTGTGTGTGTGTGTGTTTCTCAGTCTCAGAGAGAGAGAGAGGGAGAGAAACAAAGAGGGAGGGAGGGTAAGAGGGAGGAAGAGACAGAGTGTATGCAAGCCCCGAATGATGGGGGAAAGAAATATAATTTATAAATTGCTATAAGATATGATCTGAACATAACCTGATTTAAAAAAAAAAGGCTGACTTTGGTTTTTAATATTTGAAAAACATCAAGTATTAAGGTTTTATCTTTGTTTAATTTTATTTAAATCAAACAATATTTCTTTTATCCGATTATTGTTAGGAGGTATGAGTATACACTGAAACATGATTGTCATTAATATATTTCACAACTCAAATACCTACTGTTACTACTCGATTCAAAGAAAACAAAATGGCTGTTTTTACAGCCTTATTCAAAGTTTTAAAAATTATACTTTATGTTTGTAATTGAAATTTTAAAATTATGTCTTTGAGAATGTATTGTTTTTCTTCCCCTAATGTTTGCTTCTCCTAAACTTTCACACACAAAAAAAAATCCATAGGTATAGAGAAGAAATTATAATACATCATATTTACGAATGACGAATAACCTGATGCCAGAATCTAAAAGTTAATTTCCAAAGTACAATGAGTGAAAACTAGATTTAGCAGGGCTGCACAGAGTTTGCTTTACTTCCTTCAGGAAGTAAAATGAATAGGCAAAAGAAGGATTGAAAGGGGGAGAGAAGGAGGGAGAGAAGGAAAAGAAGGGAAATAAAAGTGTATTTCCCATCTTAATTGGGAAAGGGAGGTGGGCACAGTCCTCTTAGGGGAAAGTAAAGAATTTTTAGGAAAGATGAATGGTCCTTTAGAGGAACAAATAATGGGTATGATAGTTTGTGACAAAGTTTTTCTGGTGTAGAGTCAAGTAACTTCTGGATCCTCTCTTGTGACAAAAGTCAATCTTCCCTGGTTAAGAAACTCCCCTGAGAGGATTAATGGCAATTGAATTCCTTTTGGAGGATTCGTGTTTAAGAAGATAAGGGTAGTTCAGAGAAAGCCTTTCCCTGCATTTGCTGTTTCTAAGTGACTACAGCTCAAAATAATTAATATACCAAAGTGGCATATTTTGAGATGGCATGTCTTAAACTCCTAGAGTTCTATTTTGGGGTGACATATTCCTCACTCTTCACATGCATGCCAACTTACATAGATATTGCCAAACTCCTTTCCAGGGGCTATAATGTAGGCAAATGCCTGCTGCGAGACACTATGTTATTAAACTTTTAAATTTTTGCTAATCTAATGGGAAAAACTGTACATCAGTGTGGATTTAACTTGTGTTATTCTTTGGAGTAAGTCTGATCATTTTTCCATTGCCTAAAAATTACTTGTATTTTTTTTTATGTGAATTCACATTTATTGTTTATTCTAGTGGATGGCTGATTTTTTAAAATACATTAATAGTAGCTGTACATATTTTAGAGAGACTGACCTTCTTTATGTTGACTTTAGATCAAACTAGATTGTACCAATTTGACACTTTTGACTTTTGCTTTTGGTGATATTTTCCCCCATAAAGAATTTTAAACTCTTAAGTGGTTGTTTATCAATATTTATTTCATGACTTCTTAGTTGAATCACAGGAGAGGATTCCTTACTCCAAGTGCTTATATAATTCTCTCACATATTTAATGCTTTGATAATTTTATTTTTTAACATATATATTTTTGATTCATTAATAATTTCTTTTGAATAAAGTAGCTATTATGGATCAAAGTTTACTTTTTATTTTTCTTTCCAGAATAGCATGTACACTATTCATGGAATTACTCAACTCTCTCCACTTCCAAAATACTAATTCGATATGCCAGCTAATACCAAATTCCTATATTTATTTTAGTTTATCTATTGATTACTAGTAAGTTTCATTGTTCTTATTTTTTATTCCTATACTTTGTCTATATAATGTGTTTCATTTTCTGCTAGTCGTAATGAGTACTCCCTATTCTTTCTTTTTCTAAAGTTTCCATAGATATTTTTAATTATTCATTGTCCTCTGTAAAATTTTTAAATCAAATAATGTAATTAAATGTAATTAAAAAATTCCAATTGCTATTTTATCAGGGTATTGTTAAATTTATAAGTTAACACAGAAATTATTTTGTGATGTTGAGTCTTCCTATATAACATTATGTAAACTATTTCTCTTGTTTAGTGTACCTTTTGTACAAATAAGTAGCAATTAAAAACTCAATTTGTCTACCTCTTGGACATTTTTTATTTTTGCACCTAAATATTTTATATCACTGTTTGCATTTTTGTGTAAATATATTCATTATATTTACATTTATATTCATTATATACATTTGCATTTTTGTGTGAATATATTCATTTTCTGTGTATACATGTACATATAATTAACATACATATTTAAAAACAAAATATAGCACACTTACTTAAAATTATACAAAACATGAATGAACAGTTTAATGTATCATTCAATAGTGAGTACCCACATAATCACTACTCAACGAAGGAACTATAGCTATAGATGTATAGTTAATTTATTTTAATTGCTCAATACTATAAATGTATCACAGTTTTGTGAATGGCCATTTAAATCATTCTCAATATTTTGCTATTATAAGTCATACTTCTATGTATCTTTCTGTACAAAATTCCAGTCCATAAACCTTTTCCAAAATAGAAACCTACGAATGCGGTTACTACATTGTAGGGTATGAGCAGCTTCAAATTTACTAGACAAGTCTAGACTATATTCCAAAATTTCTATCACTATGCAAGATTTCAAATTTTAAATATATATCCACGTCTTTATTTGATAAATCCATGGAGTCCAAAACACTACAATTTTGATAAATTCCATATTGACTCATTTCCCTTTTCCTCAACTCTGAACTTTCTATAATGCTTTTTCTTTCAACCATCAAAGCCAGGAAACTTAGAGTCAGTCTTGACACTGCCTAGCACTCCACTGTCTTTACCAGCACTGCGTATTGATTTTCCTTCCCCTTATCTCTGCGATATGTTCATTTCTTTCCACATTTGTGATCAATTGTCTGATTTAAGACTTCACCATCTGTTGCTGAATCTCATCATAGAAGACCACTGGTAGTGTTCCAAGAGTTCCAACTCAATTTTTTTTTTTTTTGTCAACCTTCTTCTCTTCTTTATAAGTGATCTATTAAAAACCCAAGTTTAATTGTGTTATATCTCACATAAATGATCTTTGTTCATAGGATAAAATAAATTAACACAGCTTTTAAGGACACCATAATCTAGTCTCTGACAAGCTCTCCACCTTCGCTTTATAAAATGCTCTTCATCAGTCTTTACTGTCAAGTCTTTTTAGTTTAGTTTTGATACTTCTGACTTATAATATTTCTTCTCCTCAAGGCCTTTCACATTCTGTTACTTTTGCTCAGAATTTTTTTCCCAGTTCTTATCTATTTAATTATCACTTATTCTTCTCCTACCATCTCATCTGTCATGTCACTACCTAAGTTTTCCCTGACTCTTCCCCAACACCAGCTCTGGGTTCACTTGTACGCCCTACAAATCAAAAGTTCATACTTACGTCAATAGTTATTTGAGATTATGTTATAAATTACAAAAATACATGTTTCTAAGTATTTTTGCTTTCTTATCAGAGACTATTTATTTTACATTTAATGAAAGAGAGCTCTTAGAAGCTAGATAGCCATTCTCATTGTATCACTCTTGTACATACAAAAAAATAAGTGAAATAAATTTGTTCGATGTTAACTATATTCAAAGTACAAATCTTCTTAATTACTTTTTGACTCAGAATTATTAATGTCATATTTTCTTAACACAATGCCATGCTATGTGTCATCAAGAGCACTGGTGATCCAGCATTTCTTAAGAGTGTTGCATTATTGTCTTTTGTTCAACATCAACAGGAAAGTCTTGACAAATTAATGTGTGATTCCTTAGGATACTCCTCTTTGATCCTCTTTGATGCATCAATCTGTCATAACAACTCCCCTTTGCTTTGAATTGTTTTTCATCTATTCCTAGCTACTTGACAATTTATCCTGCATCAACTCCATTGCTTGTTGTGCTACATGCCATCCAAACTCAAGCAAAATTCAGTAGAGCTTCAAATTTCTGGATATCTTACTTCCTTAGGTCTCATAAAACATTTTCTTGTTAACTTTGGAAGGAAATATAAAATGTAATCATTCTTCCAATGACAAACATGTCCTTCACTAGAATCAAACATTCTCAGCTGCTCAAGTTCCATTCTTTTCTGTGGACACAATATATTTAGGTTTTAATTCTGACTTATGATCTAATCTTAATACATTTTAATTGGCGATTAAATCCCCATGTGTGGAATCAAAAGTATACAACTGATTTAAAAGTGAAGACATTCTAGCACACTCTAATCCATCTATATCAATGCAAAGCAGTAAAAATTATGTTCTATTTGTGGCCTGGTTAGCGACAATTGTAAGATACATACTGAGTCACAGTATATTAGTGTGAAAATGTATATATTTCATAGTGGATAAAATATGGCACTTTTAAATATATAAAGTATATCAGGATAATAAAATATATCCAAAAGATCAAGAAATGAGTATGTCAGTAAAAGGCAATTAAAGTGATTAAAGAATTCAGCTTGGTTTTAATTCCCTTTATTTTTATGTGGCTTATACGCAAATCTCTTCTAAATGAGCACTTACTTATTTTTAATCCAGATATAAATGTTCTTAAGTGGTTATAAATAAATTTCAATTTTCGAAATCACTACAGAGTTTCAACTGCCTTTTATCATCCACTAATGAAAGACTGCTTGTGGTGTTAGTGGCCATGACCAGTGACCTCTTTTGGTGAATAATGGCTAGAATAGGAAAATAATTTTCCTTCACAGATCCCCAAAGCTCAGGATTTCTCTCCTGGTATTTTATGTCTTGCCAAGTGTGCAAATACAAGGATAAAGTTAAGTAATTCACACAAAATACCTCAATGCTAATTAAAAAATAAAAACAAACTTTCCCTTCAATAATAATATCAAAAATTATAAAATGAAGCAATCAACCTCAGTCCGATGAAAACTTCTCATGTGGTACACTGCTACGCATATGATGGTCTGCCAGTATCAGTAGCATTACACAGAATTAGCAGCAGGACAGTTCCCCTCCATGAAGCCTCAGTTTGGAACCATGAGAGTGGGTAAAGACACAAGAGAAATGACGATTGAGATGATATTTCCAGCAACACTGAATGATGAAAGCACAAGGGTAAGCAGGGTCATCATGTCTCCTGATTTCAGGCAAGGGCACCCATTGGCCCATGAGAAGCAGAAACTAAAAATTCCTGCAGTAGTTTCAGCTTTCTCTAAGTATTTGTGCTCACCATTTTAACCACCTTTATCAAAATGCCCAGTACATTGTAAATGTGATTTCATGTTGAATGATTTTTAAGATTGGTTGAGATAAATTTTGAAAATATAAATAAGTACTTCATGTCCAAAAACATATTAAAACATTTTGGAAAACTAAAATATTTAAAACATTATAAAATGTTATATGTCTTTATAAATAGATACATGGAACATAATAAATAGAAGTGAAAGAGACCCTAGCCTATATTTGAACTTGAAATTTAGAAAAAAATGCATATCTAATAATGTGAAAAGAATACTGAAGAAACGTTGGCTAACTGGAGAAAAATAATGCAATTAGGGTCATACAGCACATCTTATAGAAAATAATTTTTTGAGTAAATATAATTGTAAAATTTAATGAGATAAAAGAATCGAATCAGAAAAAGAAAAATAATTATCATCTCTTAAGACTATGCAAGTTTATTTAGATAAACTTCAAGCTACTTTCACAATTGTCTTAAATTTTCAGGACTTCTTTTTTTTATTTAAGTATAATGGACATATAACATTATATTAATTTCAAGTGTACAACATTATAATACAATATTTGCATATATTATGAAATGATAACCAAAATGAATTCAGTTAACACCCATCATCATATAATTATTTTTTTTTCTCGTGATGAGAATGTTTAAGATTTACTTTCGTTATTACTTTGAATATACAATACAGTATTATTTATCATTGCTACCATGCTGTACATTACATCTCCATGACTTATTTATTTTATAAATTAAATTTGTACATTTTGACTCCCTTACTGATATTGCCCACCTCTGATAACCATTACCTGTTATCCATATCTATAAGCTCTTTAAAAAAAATTCTGCATATAATGTGATCATACAGTATTGGTCTTTCTTTGTCTGACTTACTTCACTTAGTATTATACTCCCATGTTGTAGCAAATGGCAAGATTTCATTACTTTTTATGACTGATTTTATTTCATTATGCATACATATATACCACATTATTCATTTATCCATCAATGGATGCAGGTTATCTCTATGTCTCGGGTATTGTAAATAATGCTGTAATAAACATGCAATGCATATATCTTTTGAATTAATGTTTTTATTTACTTCTGATAAATACCAGAAATGAAATTGCTGGATCATATGGTATTTCAATTTTTTTTTATTTTTTGAGTAACCTCCATATTGTTTTCCATAATAGCTATACCAACTTACATTCCTACCAACAAGACACAAGGGTTCCCTTTTCTCCACATTTTGGACAACAGTTGTTATTTCTTATATTTTTGATAGTAGCCATTCTAAAAATTGTCATTTTTAGTACAAATGTTTTGAGACATGAAATATACAATAAAATTCATATTTTAAAGTACATACTACATGTGCTAAAATTGTATGCAACCTAATTCATATGCATACATAAACACATACACACACATGAAGGAGGGGAAATCTGAAAAGTACTGGCTGATTGTTTCAGTGTCAATATTCTTGTTGTGATTTTGTACTATAGTTTTTCAAGATGTTAACATTGGGGAACACTGGTAAAAAGGTACATGGGATCTTTCTGCATTTTTTCTTATAATACATAAATCTACAATTACATAAAAAATTTCAGGTAAAAAGCTAACATTTTGCAGAAAGTAAAAATAAAAACTTTTATTTTAAAAGTGATTCCAGCTAAAACCTTCAAAACAGGTGCAACGAAAATGAAATAAAAGAATGGAGATGATATGTTTCCTACAACACTTAATTGTTATTAGTGATGATAGTATTGGAGTACATCTTGTCTTGACACATTATAAGTATAACTGGCACATTCAAACGTGAGTCTTAGACATTTCAAGATGAAGTTGGGTTCTGAACATTTCATTGAGCTCTCTCTATTCTCCTTTATGTGTAATTAAAATATTATTGAAATAAATTGCTTTCCAGCTAGCTGATTTCTTGAGCCATTTGAGGGCAATAGTTCTATTCTTTAAGAAACAATGAACAGATATAAAAGTTTTCCTTAAACCCATCACTCTTGGGATGCCATAATTTCACACTTTCTTGATCAATATTCCTGGTGACCACCAAACTCAGTGAATGGAGTAACTCATTTAAACAATAAAAATAGATGAGTCTAATTTATTTGCAGAATGACATAGTTTGAAAAGAACTGGCAACAAACCTCACTGAAGCCATAAGTAAATATGGGCTGGGATCTAGGATGATCAGGTGCATCAAATTTAGTTATTTAATTTAATCTGGTTAAAAATTTTCATTATTAAAGGTCTATTATGTTTTGAAAATCTTTGCTTTATAATGGTATTTGGGAGTTATGGATTTTTGGAAAGAAACTAGAAAACAAAACATGATCTCAAACGTAATTTTGAGGAAAAAAACTTCAAAGACTACAAATCATAATTACAACTTTAATTAGAAGTGAGGTTTTGAGTCCCTCCTAGAATTCACCAGTTATTGAGGGTTCACTGAAATATAGATAACCCAAATTTAATTAATGAGCAACAGAGGTATTAACTAAAGAGTTGGCACTATGATAAAATCAGACCCATTTATCAATGCTAAGTAGGCATTGGTTATTGTCTGTTGATGCTCTTTTGCTTATCTCGGCACTTCTCAAAAAGATTCGAGATACTTGTTCCTGACATATGGGCATGCTAGTATATTGAAGAATTTTTCTTTATTTCCTCTTTTAAAGAATTTTGGTGTTGATATAACAATGACAGGTATTCTGATGTATTCTCTTAGTAATTTAGTTACTGCTTCATTTCTGTGAATCACAGCCAAGTAATTAATCTTTTACCTAGGATACAGAATGGTAATGTTAATAAAATACAGAAACAAGAATACATTTACATAAGAGAAAGGACAGGAAAGACCTGTTTTAGGGTATTATTAAAAGAGGATGTTTGGGCAGGCATGAAGAGAAATAGAAGCCTGATATCAGTGTATGGGATATCCTATTACTGGTTAATAGCAGTGTACAGAAGATGCATGGGGAGAAGTATTTGGCTCAGGAGAAATATACTGATATATATTTTAACACAGAAAAAATAGGATTGGAAAAGCCCCTGTTATCTTGTATGCTCCCTATATCCTTCACTTGAATGACTTTCCAAGTGGTTAGAAGGAATTCCGTGGATAAAACAGCACATAATTTTTTCAAGATATACATTTTTCTAATAAACTACTTTTGATTAAGATGAAGGGGTGTCAGCATGCTCGTTTGGATCATACTGACCGATTCAGCTGGGAGAAAATTGCAGCTACCTCTGGTGTTTTAGCAATTTAATGTGGAGTGACTTTGTGAAAGTGTTTGATTTGCATATCCTGAAATTATGGAAAGAAAATAAGTTTTCACAAAATTCTTAGGCAACTTGTACTTATTTTAAAACACTTTTAATTATTTTTAAAATGACAATTTTCAACATGTGTAAATCATTATCATGGCTAAAAAGAGAAGCGACAGCATATCATATAGTTGCCCCAAAGCTAATGTTTCTTCTAAAAATCGATGCTAACACCATCTCGAGAGGAAACACAGAGCTCATAAAATATATCACAGAAACATACATTTTACTAATATTACTAATATTTATAAGCATTGCCATAGGATGCCAACAGAAGTGGATAAGGAGTGAAAATTTTATTTTGTTATCAAGATACTTGCTAAACCCAATTTTGTTCACTCATATATTGTGAGGCTTCCTAAGAAATTACTGAAATCACTTGTCTTAGTTGCTATTTAAAATACAAAATACCAATATATTTCCTCTAGAATGTATTGTCTTTTTTCCTCACCCCATTAAAATGTGCAATATCAAGATCAGCTGATTCTTGGAGGCTCCAAATGGATTTTTTAAATATAGTTGTTCTATAATTATTTTTGTTTATAAAGTTCCCTTTATCTTTACCTTGAAGCTGTAAGGAGTGCATTGGGATTGTATCTGTGATCCTCCTGACTCCTTGTAGTGGGTCGAGTGTTAGACTGTCAGGATGGTAGACTAGGGCAGCCATGATACTACTAACTGGTGAAGTAACAGAACCCTCTGGGTCTCAGTTATTTCACCTTTATGAAGAGTGGATTTAACATAAGTGATTTCTAAAGTACCTGTTAGATTACAATTATAATATGAAATGCATCTAAGTTGTAATGTTAAACAAAATCTAGCCAGTATGCTTTCCCATCCAGAAGTTTCATGATTAAAATCTTGAAGTAAAAAAAAATAATTTAAAAAGTAGGCTTTTGATATTACTTTTCTAGCATAATAGTCAAAATTTCAAAAGTTTATTTTTTAAGAGTCACTTAAGGAAAACAAATGTTTTTTCTTTCATTGATTTTATAATTAAACAAATTTAAATTTAAAATAATTCTTCCATGATAACCAAAAAACTATTTCAGACACAGAATTCTTAGGCTATGTATTTGTTCAAGCAAGTTGATGTTAAAAAATAAAATAAAATAAAAAAATTGGTAACCAGATTAATATTTGATAATAACAGGTTAATAACTTATTCTTCACATTTGTTCTATTAAGTTGGTTGTTCTCAAAGCATCTATTGGTTTAAGTCAATTCAGGATCCTTTCTGCTCTTTTTAAAAATGTAAAAACTGATCTTATGTATAAACCTAGAATTTAAGTTGAAACTAATTTCAACTTAAAAATACAAACAATTTTGATCTTTTTTTTTTTCATTTTCTGTTAGAGATGAATATCTACTAAATCACATAGATGAGATATTTGCAGCCCCTGTTAAAGATCTGGCAAAATGATATTTTCATTGTAATAGAAAGTTTTAGGGAACAGGGACAGGGAAAAGCTGAGAGATCATGTGACATGGGGTATAGTTTCTACAGAATGCCAGAATCTTCATTTAGGTCCAAATGCACCAACTCTAATCTTAATTGCAGTCCAAGGTATCATTCAGTGCAAGAAATGTGTATCATTGTTGAAAAAAATGGCTGCATAATCTGAAGGTATTCAGACACCTCATTTTCAGAAACCCTCACACTTTCCCAAACTCACTTGTTCTTTTCCTAGTTAATTGTCCATAGGCAAAGTTCACCAATCCTCCAAGCTACAATCTTAGTCATTCTCTGTCAATTAGACCCAGATGGCAAAATTAAAGGCCTTTCACATCATGGCACAACAGTAATTTTAGTTCATCAAATATCCTCACCCCATGCCGTTTTTTCACAATTAATATTGAAGTTCTTGTTGGGCAAGTGCTTCACGAACAATGACATGTACTCTGTAGTGAGAGGATCCATCTTCTTGTCAAAGCTGATGGAGAAAAGAAAAGCAGTCAGTGGACATGATAATTACATAGAGCCTGTAAAAGGTGGAAGGTGAGACACCACAGATGGGAGGGAAGATGAAAGAAGCTCTCAGTGCCAAAAAACTCTGCAAACAACGGAGAACTCTACATCCTAGCTGTATTGCATTCACTATGTCAAAGACAAGGTAAATTAAAAAGAATTGTGGTGTTCGGTTTGATTTTTAAATGCAGTAAATAGTAAGTAAATACTCATACCATTTAGAGAAAGAAAGCCATTAAAGAACAAGAAGTTTTTGAAAAATCAGGTTTCTTCATACACACATGCACACAAATACCTACCAGTTTACCTTTTATGAAGCAGTAGCTTCGTATATAGACATTTTACATAATCATTCTGAATTAGTTATTGTTCCTGGAGTGGAAGAAATTTTTCAATTGCTAGAAAATATGTTCCCCTACTAAATAGACCGAGGCATTTTTCATTAGTTTAAATAACAACATCTATATTAATTAATAATATTACCTTGGATTTTCAGAGGAGAGAGCAACCTACAAAATATTTTATCTCAATTCTTTCTTGCAACAAAAATAGTCAGTTTTATCACTTCAATATCAAATGGACAAAAAGAGCTCCACAAAAATTTAGTGATTGATGGAAGATCCCTCTGTGTATAAGAGACAGATATGGGTTTAAATATGTCTTCTGGCACCAAGTTCAATAACATTTCTCTCAAACCAAAACTCCGAAATCTTTAAGCACACACATTATTCCATAGGTATGCACATGATATTCTTTTTCAGCAATGTTAAAAATAAGGGATACTGGTCATTTACAAAACAAAGCAAACAAAATTTTATTTTAGTCCGTATTCTTTCTCTATTTTAATCTAAGAGATAACGTGGCATTGACCATAACGTACAGAAATTGTTGACGGTCTTTTTTCAAGATAGTTACAGAAATAAGAAAAGTAATGTATTAATCTCTAAAAATGAGTTATTTACTTATAAAATAAAATATATTTGGCAATGTTTTATACAAAGAAGCAGGCTTTGAGTAAAATTTTCATGTAAATATATTTTTTTAAAAAAATTAAAAAGTAAAATGAGATTATTTTTTATTCTCTCATGACAGATTTCTTCAATAAATAAAAGATTAATGTGATTTCCTGTTTTTAAAAATACAAATTTTTCTTGCTCATTCATTAATATTAACCTAACATTTATTTCTGAAATGGATTATCATAAATAGTGATGGTAGTGGTGGTGATGTTGATAATAAAGATGAAGATAATGATGATAATAATAAAGCTAACAATGGTAATCGATGCCTTAATATGAGCCAAGACTTGTGCATAGAAACTAATGAAAACCGGAAGTCACTACTGTTATCCCGATTTTAATGAGCACGGAAAAGGGTCATAAAGATGAACAGATTATGCATTCCCAGTAAGCAGCAGAGTTTAATTCAAACTCTTGAATCTGCCTCTAGAGTTCTCCCCTCTTACTGTGAATCAAGAAGTTGTATGCAAAATAACAGCCCCAAATAAAAACATTTTACACAAGAATTGTAATTGTCTGAACTGAAATGATTACAAATTTGACTTAGCAAGAGTTTGAATCATTAGATTTTTATCTAAATTTCTCTCTATATTTTGTGTGTAAGCAAAACATACTCACATATTACATCAAGAGCCGTTAATGATTATTTTTAAGTTATGTAAATAGTTAAAACAGCCAAAAGTATATAGTACATTGTACTGAAAATGTTACTTAAAGAAAGTTCTAGAATCAATTATTTTTTTTACAGCTGGCTGGAATATCCTTTTGTATTCACTTGCAAAATTAGTGTCATAATTTTTATTAATTATTTAAGACAGAAACTAAGTTTTACCTCCCTTAAAAAGTTCTGCTTTTCTAACCCCTGCGCTGCATTTAAGTTTCTATTGTTTCTTCACATAACTCCATTACAATATTTATCCCTTCTATTGTTTTATTTAACTGCATTTAAAACTATCTTCTCCTGTAAGAGTATAAGGCAGGGGCCTCTGGGAATAGCAACCTTATTATGCATTAGCCATTTTCAATGCTTACCATGCCAATTTTATAGTGGATTCCCAGTTAATGTTAGTTAATTTATACTTCAAACAGCTATTCACAAAATGTACACTTACAAAACATATGTTGAGATTACTTCTTATCTCTTAATTTTATTGTATTGTTTATATCCTTTACAATATATTGTTCTTACTAAGGTATTAATAACAATTGGTTTTTCTACATTTTCTTACATCTTAAATTCTGAAGAAGCATACACAAAATCAAAGGGAGAAAATGTATTTCAAATCTACAATTCCTATTAGCTAGAACCATAAGAAAAAAAAAACAGACTTAATGCTTATGTGGATAATTCTATAAAGATGGGCTGACACTAATTTCAGAAGGATTTTTTTGGTTATAGTTTTGGCTTTATCCCCCCAAATATTAAATAACCCCATGCTATAAAGAATGCAAATAATTTAATTTTTTACCAATATTTTATAGGTTACACTTTTTAAAAATTGTTTATTGGTGTAACATTGGTTAATATGATTATATAATTTTCAGGTGTACATTATAATTTGACATCTGTACATTCTATTGTGTGTTTACCACCCAAAGTCCAGTTACTTTCAGCTCCCATATATTTGATCCCCTTTATCCACTTCACCCTCCTCTTACCCCCCTATATTTGACCCTCTTTAACCGTCTACCTACCCCCTTCTCTCCGATCCCCTACCCTCTGGTAACCACTAGTCTATAGTCCACGTCTATGAGTCTCTGCTTGTTTGTCCTCTTAGCAACTAATTTAATTTTGGCAGCATTTGTTCTATAAAATTCTTTATACTCATACATAATTTACTTCTTCTCTATAAGTTTGGGAGACTAAAACAGAATAACAGTTGAGGACCAACCACATGATGAGAAAGAAAAAAATAACAACACTAATTTCTTCCAATTCTGAAAAAAAGAGTTAGAAAAAAGACATCTTCATATATATATATATAAAACATATAAATAATGTATATTTTTGATAATTCTCAAACATATATTCGAGAATATAGTTCTCAAATATAGTCTATATTTTAAATATATTTTATGTTTATATTTAAATATATTTATATATTATATACATTAAGTATTATTTGAATTATGTTCTATACCTTCTATGTCTGTATCTTGACATTGAGACGGAGAGATATATGTGTTAATTTTAAATAAACTGAAACAGCTTTACTTACTAAATAGAATAACCTCTCACATATTTTATGGAGGTTTTTACATTTAAATATCTTCTACTTTATATGTTTTATATATATATTAAATTGCATAAAGCTAAGAAGAGTAAGATGTCTGAAGAAATAATATTAGACATTTGTTAGAGTTTGTACTTTTTTTTATTAGGTAAGGATGTGAGTTAGGGGAGAACTTAATATTTAACTCCTGCATATCAAAAACTAGGTCAAAGTGTAATGATGAACTAACTAAGTAAAAAACTACTACATGTTAAAATTTATATAAAAACAGTGTGAACCGTAAGTCCCAATAGTAAGTTAATGTATATTAGATTTTGATGTGGTTAAGAAGCTAAGGAATAGACTTAAATTATCTGCCTTAAGTCTTTACTTTCTAGTGATTTTGTCAACTACTGCTTATTATTTTACTTAGGAAGATGTGATTTTTGTAAACATTGGCAGTTTCTCATATCAACCCAAGAGCATGCAACTGAGTTATTAAGTGTGTGGCACACTCTTCAAAAAGATTTTTGATATTCTTTGCAGATTTTTATTTCCTCATGAAAAACATACTGAAAATCCTGACATGTTTGGGAGTGGTTAGGCCTTGGCTATAATGTCATTTTCCGTTTCAGCTGGATCGGTGACTTGTCCAGATGACCTGATTTTGAGATGCAGTGATACTCAGAAGTCTGATTATGCAATTCAAAGTTCAAAGTTCTAGGGTAATAGATCAATCACTGTGAAAAAATATGAAATAAGTGGTTTATAACTTTTCTTAGAACAACATAAGTTTAACTTACAGCAAAATAGTGAAAAAAATCTAATCATTTTGACATCCTCATTCTAATTAAAATAAAAATTAAGTCCTTATAGTTGTAATGTAATAAATACAAAAATACCAAAACAGAGCAAAATGACAAAAAAAATACTGAAAAAATGTATGCTAAATACTTATTACAAAATAAATAAATCACTTTGATGGCTCTAAAGTTACTTGATTTAAGTTGTAGGAAGAATTTTACAATAAAGGAAAAGTCTTAATTTTAATTTAAATTTTTATGGTCTTAGAGGGTGTGGATTAGGGAAACTATGTCTGGCAAATGAATTTTCCCCACAGACTACAATACTATAGGCAAGCATTTCACAAAATGTGATTCATTTGATAAAGCTAACTACAAGTAAAGTACATTTCAGAAATTTTAGAATGGACTAAAAATACCCAAATTCAAGTCTTCAGATGGGACAGCATTCCCTCAGTTTACTCTCACTGTGTGAAAGTGTTACAGACTAATGTGTATTGAAAGAGAAAACACAACTGGCATGGTCTTTTGCCTCATCGCACAAGAAAGTGTGACATCAACTTCAATAAAAGTATAAAAAACACTAAGAAAGAAAGAAAAGACTTTGAAAACTTACTCCTGGATTTTATTATAATGCTTTAATTCATATACTTTAAATTTTGATATTCTGAAAGAACAACGATGTTATATGTAGCAACATTATTTACTACTAGTTACTACCATTACTATCTAGAAGGCTATTGCAGCCACTCCTGCATTTTCAGAGCGAAGTATACTTCTTCGCACATAGAATTTATGTATATTTACATCCATATCTACTCCACTGACTGTGCCTACATAAAAGAAAAAGACATCCATATATAGAGAGATATATAAATGTAGATATATATGTAAATCTATATCTAAATAATAATATCTATGGAATACATAGCTACATATTAAGGAATATACACACTAATATATCAAAATACACATAGACATATGCACATATGTATTGAAAAGTACAAACATAGAAATGAGGTTATGTAGATAAGATTTTATGCTATTTTAAGAAAATTATGACAATACATTTAAAGAAACACACATTAATCAACTATATATTATTTGGGGGTCTAACAATTTAGCAAAAAAAAAGTGAGGGACAACTAATTCTAGTAAGTGAACAAGAGTGACTTTCTTATTCATTGGAAACCATTCAGAAACAACTTGGCACTAAGCATGCACATTGTTTAAAGAGCCATGTACCCTTCTGTTAACTAATTGTCCTATTCGTCAACTATTCTAAAAAAAAGAAAAACTTTATGTGCAGAGATGTTTATTAGATTATTTTTTATATCGCCAAAACTTGAAAACAATCTAAATAGCCAATTACGTTGTGAGGGTTTGGTATATTACAGCACATAAACCCAATGGATTAATACATAACCATTAAAGTAATGAATATTAAAGTTGTTATGAATATGAAAAACATTTTAAATAGAATATTAAGTAAATTATAGTGCCCAAATGTATCAAAATATGATCTAAAACTCAATGGCAAAAGAGTGAGGAAAATATAAATCAAATTTGTCATTTCTGGGTGAAGATCAATGGATCATTTTACTTTTTCTTTCGTTTTTTTTCTACCCCTTTAATCTACTCCAATTCCTTATTTTTTTATAATTGTGCAAGTTATGTTTTGGTAGCATCATATAATTAGAATTATATTATTGTTAAAAATAAGACATTTTGTGATAAATATTAAGTACTATGTGTCAGGTAGGCATGGAAAAGGCAAACTAGATATGGGTTCTTGCCTTCTTGTAGGGCAAGCAGGGTAATAACATTCTAGAAACTCACAGTAATGTCAGGACTTGAAAGAAGTATGTGGATGGTGCTCAAGAGTGAGCAGAGAGTAGGGAAAAAGATAGAAACAGTGAGTCAGCATTCTGTGGAGTCGGAGAGCGTCCAGAGAAAGTCAAACAGGGGCTTGTGGGTTGCTAATAATAACTTTGACTTTCACCTAGAAACCAAAGGGAAATCTCTATAAGGTCTGAGTAAAAGAATGATGGAGACTATTAAAAACAAAACAAAACTCTAAGAGTGTTACAGGAAGAACAATTAGGAATTCAGTACAGCTATACAGGTAATAAGTGAAGTTCAAGTTTCATGGGTGTTGAAAGAGTAGCACACTCTAGCTTACAAAAATTAGAGTAATCTCGACTTAGTCGTGTGCCTGCAGGGAATTAATAATGTTGTCAAATCCCACTTTCCCAAATCCCATTTTCCTCATGTGTAAATGGAGACAATGATAGCACCTGTTTGGTAAGGTTACTGTGAAAATTAAATAACACAATTCATATAAAGCAATTATCACAAAGCTTGACACCTCATAAGCTCTCAATGAGGATTATTTTTACTAATTAGGTGGTGGCAGTGCAAAATGTAGAGGATATGGATGTATATAATTTTTTAGGGGATGAAGTCAAACCAATGATATGTAAACTATGGGAAGTGAGGGGCACTAAGTGCTCAGAGATATTTATAGCTTATAGAACTAGAAAGATTATAGCAACATTTCTTTAAAAATGGTAGACAGGAGTAACACCAATTTGGGGGGCAAGATCATGAGCTTAATTTTTGAATATGCTGAAGTTAAGGTATCTCTGTGATATCCATATAAAGGTATTGGGAAAATGGTTTCATATAAAAGTATGCCAGAGTTTCCTTATGACACAGAGTTGTAAATCAGGGAACTACCAGGAAGAGTTTAAAGTCTTGACTAGAGCAAATCCCCTAGGGTGAAATAGAGTAATAAGGAGAGAGGCCTGGGTCCACAACATGAAGACATGCATCACATTGTGGAAAGGGCAAAGTATGAGCCTACAAAACAGTGACATTGGTGATATTGTTAATTGGGTTGATAGCAATATAGCTGGTTGAATAAAGATGGAAGCACAATAAGAATGTGGTGAAGATAAGCTGGAGAAGCAAAAAGGGAGATAGATACCCTGTCATTTACAGTTTGAAGAAGTTTGTCTGTGAAAGAAAAGAAAGATACAGGGTGGAAGATGAAAAGGAAACTTGAATAGTGGAATAAAGGTCCTCAGTTTAGTGGTCAAAATCCTGGCAACTAGATTTGTTTCCAAATTCAGAAATATTTGTTTTATAAAAGTGATACAGAGCACATGCCACAGCATAGATCATCCATGCAGGTATACCCAAAAGGTACAGCTCTACCTCAGTCAGCCTCTTGGCTGTACCTGGCCCATTATAACTAAAACAAATATTCCCCTTTGCTTGACCTCTAATATTTCTAACTAAAGTACCCACTTCTGGGCTAAGGAGAGGAGGTTTCATCACACTGATGGCCTGTTACTCCAGTCTTGCTGCTGACCTCCCATTGACCACTGGTGCACAATAAAGACACTTCCCATCACACCAAGCCAATAGGTTTTGGTGGGTGCTTAATATGCCAACATCCCTGCTGCCATAATCTACTTGTTAGAGTTTTACATTCCTCTTTGGAAAGCTTCCTCATTCTCCTCTCCTTATAACTGTGCTGTGGCCTCATTAGGACTCAATGTTACTGACACCTCTATTTATTCTTTAAATGTAAATTTTGAGTTAAGGCGATTTAGGCAAATGACATAACATAATGAGTTACTCTTTTTTTGTAGATATACTATTTCTAATCTTAAAAAAAAAGGTATAGACTGATATTTATATATATATGTGTGTGTGTGTATATATATATATATAGATATATAGATATATATCTATATCTATATATATATGCTCATGTAGAAATCGGAAAGTAATAGGACATTAAAAAATGCAGATATAAACAGATCCATAATCCTTAAAGGTGATGCCAGGATGTTAGAAATGTGCACAAACTCTTTAACAACCAGTGGTTGGGATCCAGGTCAGAATGAGGTTTGGCAAGCCAGCCAGAGCCTGGGTGGGTGGTAAGACATCAGTGTGTAAGGTTTGGGACTCAGAGGTTAGACAAGAATCAAATTTTAGAAAAACGTAACTAAACATGTGGGATTTGTCTAATTTGACACAATAAAATGAACTAAACATTAATGTGTGTGGCTCCTATAGGCAGAGAATCCATTCGGACATAATCCAGATGAACCGCATTAGCAAGTGAAAACACCTAAAATGGCAGAGACTAGTCCTTGTTAGGAGGCTGCTTCTCTGAGTCCTGAGTGTTTGTGTTTGCATTTATTTATTTATTATGGAACTTGACCTTACTCACTAATTAGCACTTAAAGGCAATTTCGACTGGGACTACACACAAATCATTATAGGAAGTAATTTTAAAGGTATTAATTAAGCTCTAAAGGGAGATTCTCAAAAAATGCAAATGCACAAATTTAAAAAATTTCTCTGTATGCTTTTGGCCACCTGCTTTCTTGCTTTGCCTCCTATTTTCACAGTCCTGACATATAGCAGTGCATATATTAACATAAAAGAACACGTCTGTAACTCTGACATAGTGTATATTTTTTCTTCAGTAAAGCATATTTTTTTTTTCTTTTCTGTTCAGATGATTATATCTACTTTTCTTGAAACTCAGTGTTTCTTTTAAAGCGTAAGGTTTATTTTCACACTTCTGATTGCCAGAGGAAGAGGAAAGAGAGTGTCTCACATCAGACATTCAAATCTAGACATTATGCAATCACAATGACAAGGATTAATAAAGATTAATTTGATTCCCACTTTGAAAGTCTTAGCACTTTAGCAATACTATTGCTGGGCATGTAAGAAAAGGAATAATTATCTTATGTTTTGAAATGTGCTTTTTAAAAATTTTTGGTAGAGAATGTTGCTATCCATGTTGGCAGCTTGTGTTTATCAAAGTTTCTCTAGCTACAATTTTCTGAGAACGTAGTAGGATTTATGAGGCAAAGGCTTACATGTCTTGGTGGGAAAATATGATCATTCTTCAAATAGCCACTTTACTGAATATGCTTGCTTGTTTTATTTTATTTGTTTGTTTAGTTATTTAGTATTATTACTTGTATTTTTAAATAGACATACAAAAATGTTGAAGATTTCATAATACTACTTCTGATTTTGTATTTCTTACAAATTTTATTAAATAACTTGAGTTCTCTCAGGGCTACATGATTTTTTTTTCTTTCATTTTTCAAATACTCACTCTGAAGAAAAATCTATCCAAACAACTTCTCATCCTTTCACCCAAAGTGACCATTTGAATGAATTGTCTAACTACTTGTTTTGTTTGGGTAAACTCAAGGTGAGTTCTTTAGAAAGCTCTAGCATACAGGGAATAGTAATAATATAAGCAAACGTAAAAAGGATGACAGATGCGAATTTCATTTTTTTTCCTTTTTTTTTTTGTCCTTTACCTCTTAAAGAAGTTCAGTTCAACACGTACTGGGTTGAGCTCTGTGACACTCACTTGGCCTGAGTGAAGGTATTATGATTCAGCATTTCAAAACAGGAAGGAAAGGATTATCATAATATTTCCAAAGATATGTGTATTAGTTTCCCAAGGATACTGTCACAAAGTACCAGAAAATAGATGGCTTAAATAACAGAAATGTATGTCTGGATGCTAGAAGTCCAAAATCAAGGTCTTGGAAGAATTGATTCTTTTTGAAGATTATGGGGAAAAAAAGGCAAAAGTTTCCGTGCTACTCACCTCACTTCTGATAGCTTCAGGATTTCCTTGGCTTATAGGTAGCATCATCCCTGGGTCTTCACCTGATCTTCCCTCTGTTAATGTTTGTCTTTGTGTCCAAATTGTTTCCTTAATAAGGATGCCAGTCATAGTGAATCGGGGTCCACCTAATGACCTAACTTTAATTGAGTACCTCTGTAAACACTATATTTCTTAATAGTGCTACATTTCGAGGCACTAAAAGTTAGGTTAGGGCTTTAATGTACCTTAGTGGAGCTACACGGTTTAACTCATCGCAATGTTTCCTTTGATGTTGTTAGACATAGATATTTATGGAGTGCGATCCCAGAATCAGCATCATCCTTCTCTTTCTTGTTCTCTTTATCTTGTCTCTATTAAATTTTCCTGCAATTATGTGACAGAGTATTTTCAGGAGCTGAAATTATCTTTTTAGAAGAGGATTTCCATTTCTGTTATTCTTTTCATCTTAGGAAAGCAAGGAAAGAATGTATATGTCTATCTTCCAACAAATTTACATTGAGTACCTTCTGTGTATAGAAACAGGGGATGCCACAGTGACCAAGACAGGAGTATGACCTCCCTGTTAATAGGCAAAGGAGAATAGGGTCAGACTACTGAGGTTCAAAATTTGCTTTTACCAGTTGCATATTTAGACAAATTACTTGAGATTTATGCTGTGTTTTTTATATCTCTAAAATGTCCCTTATGACATTGATGATGATGATGATAAGATCCTTCTATATGTATAACTCTTAGAAGAATCTAGCACACTTTGGCTTTAATTATTTTTTAAATGGTAGGAGCGAGTTTTATTAACAAAGCAACCTCTTCATTGTATTATATTTTGCTTGTTTTTCACTTTGGACGTAAGATATTTTTTGATGTACTATTAAAGGGATGAGGGAAAGGGCAGGTCTATATTGGTACATGACAAAGAACATAGAGAGAGATAGACAGGAGGAAAAAGAAAAGAAAAGAGAGAGGCTTGGACAGGGTATAGAATTTCAGAGAGAGAGAGATTGGCAAGGAAAAGGTTTTGGAGTAATTATAAGATGAAAATATTTGGGTAGAAAAGAAAGGAGTATTAAAGTTTGGATATGATTTACTTTCTCTTGAGGTCTGTATTGTGTTTTGATGTGCAGATGTGTGTCCTTGTTCGCTGGACACTAGGTGATTGTTGGGAGCCCCAGTTTTGTTGTAAGATGCATATTAATGAGAAACCTGGGGATTTAATAAGATACCACAGGAGGCCCTGAGAACAGTAGTAATGATGATTTAGGGTTGGAAACTAAATATTCTGAAAGCAAAGACTTTCTGTTTATTTAAAAGTTTGTCTATGATTTTCTCTATTTACTAGTGCCCAAGAGAATAAGATGGCTTAGAAAGCTGTGGTTCCTTAAAAATGAGGCAGTGAAATCAGCATACTCTAAAGGAAAAGAGAAAAAAAATTATGATTGTACTGCTGAAACAATGACTCACTATACTCATTGTATAACCTGAATATATCTAAGAGCTTAATTCTCCATCATATTCTTTTAGGTAACAGCAAAAACTCTCAAAGAGTGTTTTTGTCCCTGTTATTGACTATTAGAAGGTAACATTTTCTGTTACCTAAAAATTATCTATACAGAATATATTCTTAATATCATTAAAGATATATTGAGTGAAATGGAGTTACAGCGATATAAATAATATTCTACCAATAATTTAATACTGATATAAAGTATTGTCATAGAGTGAAGATAATTGTTTTAAAGGAGCTTTATCATTGTGACTTTTTTCATCTTAGATCAACAAGGAAAAAGTATGTCTGTAGTTAGTCCACAAAATATCATTGAATACCTATTCATTCTCATTCTGTGACCTGGAGCAAGGGATATCAAAGTAAATAAGATAGAGAGATGGTCATTTTCCTCATGAGCCTTATACTCCAGAGAATCTTACACCACAGGCAGTAAAATGATGCCTTTGCTATATGACTTATTCATTTATTTTTATTTTTTAGGCAAATCAGACAACTGTAACAGAGTGTTTTTAAGGGAAAAAAATCACACACTTTAATAAAGTGTGTGAATGGCTGCTGATCATTGTATCTGATCACCTCTATCACAGTGTGATCATGCCTGTTTACAAACTGGCCCCCTGCTTTCTTTCAAATCTTCTTTACTTCTCCATTTTAATTCACATACATTGATGTCTCCCCCCCCCCCAGTCTCTTTTTAAGGGATGGTTTAAAAATATAATATAATAAATACATATAATATTCATGGATAAATTTTTCATTCCTTCTAATTACAACTGCATTAAAAAGCAAAAATAACTGGCTGGGATATAATACCTCCACAATTAGGACTGAGCCACTCATCACTAGCATTTTGCTGATTATGGTCTGCCTTTATGAAGTTCCTATAGAAGCACCTACTTTTCCACATGTATGTAGTTTGAGCTCTGAAACTTGGTTTATTTCATGACTATGATTAACAGTAATTATTTGATTCAAGTTGTTTAGATGAATATAAATTGATAAACCAAAGGAAAGACTATATTTGGAAAACATTTTTACTAAGTGAAGAGATATAGGTGAATCTTGATTTTACGAATTTCTAAGTTCCCATGCTTTCCAATATCATCTGTGATTGAATGATGATTTTTCCTAAGGCGATTTGAATTGGTCATATGTGTAGCTATTTTTTCTTATTAAAGTAGAAGATAACTGAATAAATTGTTATATAATGCACTTCAGAAGACCCATGCTTACATCCTTTTACCAACTTCCTAAGATTTAGTAAACTTTTTAGAACAAAAATCAATGATAATTGATACACAAGTATAAAAAAAACATAATTATCCAGGATGTAGGACAATCTAGGTATAGTTCTTTATTGTCATTTTGTTAACAGATTGGCAAGGTATGATACAAATTTTCAGAAACCCTTGAAATTATTACTCCCCACAGTCAATGCATATAAATATTGTTATTGACAAACAAACCATTTTCAAAACTATGCCCACACAATGTGCAAAATCAAACTATATTAGGAAGTCCTATGAAAGTTTTTTTTTTTTTTTTTTTTACCTAGGCTCAACTATGTTTACTGAAATATGTGATTTTTATTCCTCTTAGAAGTACGATAATGAACATTTTAAGGATAATTTTTTATGACACTCCACATTTTAAAGTTAGAGAAATAATTCATTTTTTTTTTCCTATGGTCAAAATGATATGTGTAGTCATTTTAAGGACACACTTTAAGTAAACAGTTTCTGTGAATCATTTCTTAATGGTCCAAAACACAAAGGATAACCAAGATACCATAGTGGTGGAGTCTGGTATTTGAACTTAGGAGGCCTGCTTTGGAAAACTGACTCCTCCAATCTACTAGCTATGTGACTTTAGAAAAGTTATGTAACTTTTTTGTGCCTCAGCAGCCTCCTTTGTAACGTATGTATGATAATAATAGAACTTACCCCATAAACAAGTTAAATATATTAATACCTAAGAAGTATACCTGAAAATATAAAAAACCTAATATTAACTCTGTGTTATTATCATTACTATTATTATTATTTAATCAAAATACATATAGTTTTAAGTTATAGAGCCCCTCAACCCCCCATACCAATTGATTTGGGTCTCTGGGTACCATGGGAGACCACGAGGATACTTTCAAAATAATCCATATGAATGAGTTATAAACTGAATGCTTTTTCCTCTCCCCCCAAATTTATGGTATTAGGCGATGGTATTAGGAAGTAGGGGGCCTTTGGGAGGTGATTAGGTCAATGAGATTAGTGCCCTTATAAAAGGCTCTAGAAAACTCCCTGTTCTTTATCACCATGTGAGATGATGGCAAAAAATCCTGAATGAAGAAGCAAACCCTTATCAGACACCAGATCTTCTGGTACCTTGATTTTGGATTCCTCGGCCTGTGAGAAATAAATATTTGTTGTTTATAAGTTTAAGGTATGTTGTTATATAAAACCTGAACAAACAGACAGTGGGCTATTTACAATTCTTACTTGGCTAATATTAGTTTCTGACAATTAACTCTCATATGATGGTGGGAGCTATCTCTTTCTCACAAGCATCCTCCCAATGGACAATCCACCTTCCCCACAAGTAATAGCTCATAGTACAAGCCTCTTGTCATATAATGCTTTTATCTCCAACTGCAGAAGATCATTAGACAAAGGACCCATCTACTGGGATTTAAAATTTACAACTGCATTTATGCTGAGGCAGTAACTCCTTTGGCTGCTTCCACCCAAACATGGAGTATTGCAAAGATACTAAGGAGACAGGAAGCAACTCTGACAGCTAACCTTACTTGAAGCATTTCATGAAGCCCTTGCTAAAAATTCTTTAGATGATATATAACCCACATTCCCTTCCTCTCCATTCAGTATTTGGCTGTACTTTTCTAGCCTCACTGTTTACTCTGTCACAGGCACTTCCCCTAATAAAACCTTTGCTCATCTAGTCCTCTCTTGACATCTGCTTATTGGGGGACTCAGAATAACAATCACTACATGGTTGAGTGGCAGGAAATGGGCATGTTACCAGGGGCTTTTAATGTTAACCTTCACAGTCATATTGCTGGTAGATTTGGGCTCCTGTAGAGTAGCGGTAATTATCATCTTCTCTTATTTCTGTGTCACCAATTACTTCTCAGTGTGTCTTCCACATGTGAACTAAGTTTTATAGAGTCTGTGAAAGAGTGTAATTGTGGATTACTTAAATGCTCTGTATTAAGCTTCAAAGAACAAACAAACAAACAACAACAAAATTCATGTAAGAACCCTAGTTTAGGCTTATCTAGTAAAGAACACAGTGTGGCACATGAGTGTATATTCTATTTTATCCTATGTTTTTAAACTTTTTAAAACTTTTTCTATTCAGTCATGTAATCCATAATTATTTTACATCAACAGACTTCATTTATTAAGAAAACTAACATCTATTATTAATCGGGCGATTTTGCTGTTTCTTCAGAAGAAATTGAAATAGAAAAAAAAAAATATGTGTATCTTCTAACTGCTAGTGGGCACATAATAAACATAACAAACATAATAAGTCCGGAAACCTATTCTTGCTTTTTCTCTTCAGACCTATTAGCACCACAGTTTTCTTCTCATAAGTGATGGCTCCATTTAACAAACCAGAGTTTCTTACCTCCTCTTTGGCCCCTCTCTGTTGCTTACTTTCCACAGTCAAACTATCAGCAAAAACTGAATACCCTATCTTCAGATATGTACAGTCATAGATCCTTTCTTAACATGTATTTCACTGCCAAACAGGGCCCAGTCATCTAATCTCACCCTTTAGAGTTCTATCTGATCTTGCTGTTTCCAGGCTTCTCGTCATAGTTGACACAACAGCCAGAATGATCTTAAAATTACAAGCTGCTCTTTGACTAGGAATGGTTTTCTAGCTCTCCTTGGCTGGTTTCCTGCCATGCTTAGAACAAATCTGCAGCCCTTATCATGGCGCCTGGGTTCTACAGTCTTTGCTTGCTTCTGCCTCAGCTTTGGCATTTGCTTGCACCTCCATCTGGAATGTTGCCCCTATATGTCAGCATGACCTTTCCCAAATCTTTTTTGGCTTCTGCTCGAATGTCACTTTATACCATACTACTAGATGTAAAATTGTGTTTTCTTTCAGGTATGATTTTATTCTGATTTTTTAAAAATTGTTTTACTCCCTAACACTTTCACCTACTGTAGTCTAAGGCTCATGAAAGGATAAATCTTCCTGCTTTAATGTAGTCCCTAGAGAGAATAGTTCTTATACTTATTAAGTGCTGAATAACTATTTGTTGAATAATTAATTGAATTAATGAAAAATATAAATAAATTCAGAATCTATCACATAAAAATACTTGATTTTTCAAATGTTAGAATCAATACTGATATGGCATGACTTTTAGGACAAGATGAATACCATAATTCCTGAAATTTAACCAATCAAAGGATCTAGTTCCCAGTGAATAGATAAAATGACTACGATCAACTCTAACTTTGATGATTCTAATTTGAAATATAGTCTTAAGAGAAGTGTTTGAGGAGTTGAAATAGGACTAGATTTTTGCCTTCTAAAATAATAGTACTTTAAAATTCTTTTTTATCAATTTGAAAACATTTTTTTATTTAGTTTGTAAGTCACAAAAACTGAGCCATAAGAACCAGGCTTTTAATTACTATTTAATTTAAATGGTATAATTTAATTTTAATCATGCTTATTGCATAATAGTTAGACAATCTGTTTATGTCAGATTTTTGCAAGTCCAATATCAAATCCACATAGTGTTGTCTATGTATACAATATTGATGAGGCTCAAAAAATTTTTAATGACTTCATCAAAATTGGGTCATGATAATAAATAACTGTGACTTTGTTCTAGGTATGTACTGCCTTCTCTGCTAGGACATATTTCAGAGACTCCTCTGCTTCAGGGAAAGGAATATAGGTGGTTCAACTCTCCTTTCTACTCTTATTTTCCTAATCCCTGCCTTGGCTTCAGGTCCTCATGGATATTGGAACTAAAGAAGGACAGAGAGTAGTTGAGGAATAGGAAGTTCTTTCTTGGTAATTTCGTGAGTGGCTTTTATGGGCTCTGGACATAGATTTTGTAAGCTGACTCTTTCTCTTATAGGTGACTTTGAGCGTTCTCTGGATATTCTCATTGTTCTGGGCTTATCAATATAGTGTCCTTGACTTAGACTTTCCTTGCAATTCCATTCTCTGTAGAAATGTGCCACCCTCCCTTGTCCCTAAGCATCCAGAATTAATCTCCAGCTTCTTCCTGCTGTGGTTAATCCCCTTTCCAGATGTCCCTAGTAACAGAACCCAGGTGACATCATGTCTGTTCTATTCTTTGGAGTGGTGGGGCACAATATATCTTTCATCCTGACAAATTCTAGGAGTTCAGTCTAATTTCAACACAGCAGTAAGTCTTCTGGTTTCTCCACCAAAGCAATTGTTGGGTTACCTTTCACCCTCTTGGTTGCTTTGGGGAAAATTAAATGCTTTTCCAGCTATCTTCACTTTTAATCTCTCCAAATAGCCATATTCAATGCTTTCCTCTCAATATGGTTTGAGACTCAGACCAAAGTATTCTAAAAGTATCATATCTTTTTAAAATAGACTCTTTTTTTCCCATATGATGACCCATTTTTATATCCTTTATCAAATGTTGCAGAATTAGTTCACTGATATTTCCTTTGTGAATTCTGCATTTTGGTCCATCACTATTCTTTATTTTGTAGCACTTATTACTAATATTTTGCCTTCGTGGAAACAACTTTTAAAAATTATTTTATAATTTATTTTTGGTTTGTTGTTGATAATAATTACTTAAAGAAAGAATTTTTGCCTTAAATATAAGCAGAAGTTGTCCTAAATCTTATGTTTCATGCAGGCTAATGGCCCTGGAATTCAATATTTATTGAGTAACGACTCTCCTCTTAACACATGCTTTAAATAGAAATTTAAATTATAATACATAATAATTATTATAACATATATTATCTTATTAATTATGTGATTTTTATATATTAAATTATATATAAGATAATATATAATTTATTTTAATAAAAATACCTACTTTCCTTTTACATCTATTTGTAGATATAAAAAATGTCAAAGCACTCACATAATTATTTTTCTCTCAAAACGTAATTTTAGTGTTGTAGTTTAGAGAATGGTTGTTATACTTTCTTCAAACATTTTTTAATTCATTTGGTTTATTCATTTGTAACATTTACAAGCAATATTTTTAAATATTTTATGCCTTGATGTACAGTTCCTTGCCATCTCTTTATCTCTAGCATATGCAGTGTTCTCCAATGTAGCATTACTATTTTTTTAAGATTTATGGACCGATTGGATAAAATATTATTTACCCCTAAATATTAGGTTAAGCTATTCATATTTTCTCTATTATAAAAATTATGCTAATATATATCGATTTCAAATCTTAATCTTCTATTTCAACTAACTACCACTGTCAAAGCTAAATAACTATCAAGATCTTACAACTTCTCAATTTCCCATTATGAGCACTCTCAGGATATTTTCAGAGAGTTTCATGAATATCTAATTGGAATCCTTAGCCCCATCTCCCTTTGTTCCAAGAAAGAACATAGTCCAATATCTATAATATTGTTCCTAAACACTTTTTAAAATGTCACTTCAAATCCCATCAAATACACACAGACACATTGTAATCCTTCAATGGTATTTCCATCCTTATAGGTAGAACTTGAACCACCTCATTGCTGCTTCATGGAAGTAGCTTTGATTTTATTTTCTTCGTATGCTGAACTTCCAAGTATAATTTTAGATGCACCATAAATGTTCTTAACACCTTTCCTACGTACCTTTGTAAAAAGTGGAAGTCCAGACACATGCTTCATTATTTTAGGTTGTTTTCAGCCTATTCCTGCTTGTGCTTCACTCTCCTCTGAATCTGTCTCTATACAAAACAAACACTACTAAAATTTTTTATTTAACTCCTTTATGCAATACCCAGAAATATCTCCACATTCTTCTTTACTTGTTTAATTCTTAGAGTAATAAATTCTACATTATTTCCTGACCATTCAAGAAATTTTCAAATGGAATTCCTGCAGTTTTATTATTATTGCTATATTTACTTTTCACTTAATATCATTACTATTTTATATTGCTATTTATTATTTGATGTAATATTAAAAATCTCAAGATAATTTCCAAGTTAAATTGTATAGGTACATAACATTTGGTATCCCATTGCTTATCATGTTACCATGAACAGAAAAGAGAATATATAGATGTGCAAGGCTCATAATGATGATTATTTCAGAATAATGATATTCTAAAAAAAAGAAAAAATATCTTTTAGTGAATAGATTTTTATTGATTTTTAACTAAAAGTAATTTTTGAAAATGAATTTAATCAAAATAGAAGCCTCAAAAAAAAGCATCTCTAATAATTTAATAAAACGAGAACCTAACCAAAGTAAGGCATATTTTTAAATTACTTGTTCATATTATTTCCTCAGGGAAACTTCTTCAGGACCACATTGACTTGGATAAGTTCTCTTTAAATGGGTTCCTAACGCACCCTGTGTATAAATCTATTAAAAAATATATCACTGTATTAAAATTCACTTGTTTACTAGACTTCGAGTGTCTTGAGAGAAAAAATAAATAAAAACTTTTTATGTATTTCCCAGCACCTAATGGAATTACAACACGTGGCAGAGGGCATGCTGTATAAATATTGGCTAAATAAATGAACAACAATGATTAAACTGGAGTTTTATATTAGCAGTTTTTCTGTTAATCTCAGATAAATTAAAAAACATCTTCAACCCTAAAGAAATGAAAATCCCTAAAATAAATCACAAGAACTCACATTTCTAGTTTTTGTTCGTATTATATAATTTTCATGTTTTCTCTACACTATACTATGTTATATAATCATTGTGCTAATAAATAAAAGATTGTAGCAAAATATTATTTTAAGAATCACATGCATTCATTTGGAATACCATAAACTATTAACTTCACTTTTACTTTTGTATTTCCTAGTATAACAACATATTCATATTTAAAATTTTAATGGTAAACTAAATTGCTTTAGGTTTTCTTTCATATGTATTTCTAGTAATGCTTTTAACATTCACCATCATTAGACATTTAAGTCAAACCAGACTATTTTTATTACAGTGTAATGAGCATCTGTATATTTGTTACATGCCTCCTGTCATCTTGCAGATTCTTTCTTTAGGATATTTGGTGAAAGCTTTACATTCATTAGAATAGTTGCTTACAAAATGGTTAAAATACTTCTATTATCAATAATGAAGTTTTTGTGTAATTGAACTATTACAAAATTGAATATGTAAATTTTATTTATTACTTTTTCAATTTACTATATATTTTCAAAAAATTTCTCCAAACAATTATATTAAGACCAAGTTTCTTGGTAGTAAAGATGGGTCTCACTCTTGTAATCTTTGCTCTGACAAAAAGGATCAACAAATATTTAAAGAAATAACTTGAACTGAATTAACTAGTTTAGTTTTTTTTTTTTTTTAAGCTACTTGAGAAGACTGTAGTACAACACACTTATGGGTTTTTTCGTGCCTCAGACCAAGTGTTCACCCTTTTCTTGGCATGAAATTATTTATAATAAATATCGTAGACAGTTTTCTTCTAGCAGTAGATAGATGTAATGAGTTCTTGATGACTATACTGACACTGTCAACAATTTGTGGCAATATATGATCAAGTGACAGCTTTAAAATAATATTTCCTGAAGAAAACAGAAGATTTGACTTATTTTACTTTTCATCAGCAGTTTGGCTTATTCAGTGCCATTATATTAGAAAGTGGGTACCAGTATGTGTTAGTCTGAGTGTTTGCCTTCCAGTAGGCACAATGATTGTCCTTAGTAATGAAGTGCTCAATTTGTTCTTGCGTCACTTACCCAAGGCACAGACTATAACTATCTATGAGTCGAAAACAAAATGAATCAGCTAATTTGCTGAAAATTGAATTTAAATATCGTATTAAATAAACTATGGAACTCTAAATTAAACTAAAATTTTAAGAAATACAATAAAAATATTAATAACAAATGAATCTAAAAAAATAAATCAAATTTAAAATCAACTTATGTTCTGAAAAATAACTTTCTTCAATGAAAACATTGAAATCACAGAATTTTTATCTTCCCAAAGGATAATATATTTTTTAATTAATTCATTTATTTTAATTAGTTTCAAGCATACAGTACATTGGTGAGACATCTATACAGTTCATAAATTTCTCCTTCTCTCCTTGGCCCTCCACCTAGCCAACATATTAATGCTAACTGCATTCTCTACGTCATGCTCCCCATCCCTGTGACCATCTATCAACTACAAATTTGTACTTCTTTAACTCTTCACCCCATTCTTTCAGCTCCCCAAACCCTTTCCCTCTGCCATCAAAAGGATAATATTTTTAACATAATGTGGACTACCAGTTTTGAGTTGAGAAGTTAAAGAATTGTTTTGTTATGATTTTTTTAATCATATATTTAAAATCTAATTTAAAACAACACGTTCTTTCTACTATTTGAGTGTTGCTGTATTAAGCAACATTTTTTTCTATACGTTGTTCCTCTTTTTTTTTTTTTTTCTTTCATAAATAAGAGCACTAATAGGCTGGAATCATAGGAGAAAAGACAGTGGGAACGGCTTGGGAGATAATTCCCCTAAGAAAAAAATTTTCTGCCATATCTTTCTAAATTTAAATTTTGTGTACTTAAACTATCACAAAAATAAATTATATGTGCATATTAAGTAATAAAAAATAATGCAACAATAACTTGAATTCATAGAACTGTTTGCTGTTCACATAGACCCTTCAGACTAGGAATTTCACATATTAAAGTTTTTTCTTCTCTGCTGGAAAAATGAGTGAGAGGATCTTTTTTAAAATTTGTATTCAGATATAGAGAAATGAAAAACTATCATATGCTAAAACCACTGCTGATGGCCCTCTTTCTCTTAATGAGGAAGCAGGAATTCAAATTCTTAGAATCGTACAGCTGTAGGTCAATTGGCTTGGGTTGCTGTAATAAAGTACTACAAACTGGGTTGTTTAAACAACAGAAACATATTCTCTCACAGTTATAGAGGTCAGAAGTCTGAGATCAAGGTTTTAACAAGGTTGAGAAGTTTCTTCTGAGATCTGTCAGGAAGACTCTGCTCTATGCCTCTCTGTCAGTTTCTGGTGGTTGGTGGGCAATCTTTGGCATTTCTTGGCTTCTGCTGCATCTTACCAATATCCACCCACACTTTCACTTGGTATTCGTCCTTTGTTCATGACTGTCTCCAAATTTCTCCTTTTGTAAGGACTTCAATTGTACTGCATTAGTAAGCCCATTCTACTCTGTGACCTCATCTTTAATTACCCTATTTCCAAATAAGGCCATGTCGTGAGAAGTTAGAACATCAACATAGAAGTTTTTGGGGGACACAATTCAACACATATTGAAGAAAATTTCCTCAGGGATCAGGGGGTCAAAGCCAGAGGAGTTAAACCACATATACAAATTTCCAGATTTAAAGTGGCGACTGTTTACATTATTACCTCCATTGGCATTTACTCTTTTCCAATATAGCAGATGACCTCCATAACTAGAAATTGGGCACAAAAGCCATCTGCATTTTCACTAAGCAACTTGGTGAGTGATAATTAAATAAAACTAAATTTATTTAACTGGCAGGTTTACAAGTAGAGATTAATAGGTAATGTTGGGATGATTTTCTTCAATATTTTCCTAGGCTACAATGCATTTTAATAGACATTGTAAGTTACTACGTAAATACAGCCTAATACCTATGATTCTCACTTCAAAATATCCTTTCAACTACCTTAGCAAACATTTTCTTAATCTCTCTCATCCTCCTTCTCTACTTATTTATTTAAAAATTATTTATTATTTATTCTTTTGAAAGATATTTCTTATAAATCTCTTAATTAACAAAAATCTCTCTTAAAGCTGCTTTTACTCCTTAGATTCAGAATATTTTGCCCAAAATGTTTTGGAAAAAAAAAAAAAGATAAAAAAGATGGAAGTGCAATAAGTGGAGTTACACATAATGTCAAAATATGGATCTGGATTTTATGCTTCTGTGGAGTCATTAAATTTAAATTATTACTCATCTACCCTTATATTTAAAAGTTATTTTAAGTTCATCACATGATCAACTATTTTGAATTACTATTATGTGAAAACAGGAAATTATTTGTAAGTCAAACTTTGGATTTTCCCCCTTATTTTTGAATAACTCAACTACTGCATGGTCTTATACTTGAAGCAATATATGAAGTTAATAATTTATGTTTTAAAAAATAGCTTTGCTTAATAGTGTCTATATAACCCTGGTTCACCAGATGAAAATGAGTGCTGTATTGAATGAAGTTTTAGAGACATTATTCTACCTAAAAGTAATTCATAAACGTCCTTAGTTAATAATATATAAGAGGAGTTAATTATGCTGGTATAATATTGAATCCATTGATCGTTAGTTTTGCCTTAAACATAATTTTAGAGAGTTCTCTTATAAGTGTTTTCAAGCAAATCTGCAAGATGGAAACTAGCAATGCTTTGAACCAAATTCTAAAAGTGTAATGATGCATACTTGAGGTTTTTTGCATATATGGGTATTGACTTTATTTTAGAGAGAAAAAAATTAGCAGCCAATAATTACTGCTGCAATTGGATAATTGTGCAGGCAATTGAGCAATTCCAGTTGCAATTGGACACTTTCCACTTATCTCTGAGTTGTAATTAACCAATTTTAGGTATAATTATTTGTACCTGGGTTTTTAACCTCTTAAATGATTCTACCTCATGCTTCAAAAACATGTTTCTATGTTTATTATTTCTTATTTGGACTACCACTGATTTTTCTTACTATAGATAAGGCAAAACCTTCAAAGAGAGTTCCATTAACGTTAGTTATTTCAGACTGGCAATGGAATCCCTGAATCCACTAAAGCTGTTACAATACACACAAAATTCTTTAAAGTATTGACTAAATTGAAAAATTAACTGTATCAAACAATGAGCCATTTTAGTCATGGAATTGACTTCTTGATCAATTATTTAGCTGAATTGATAATTTGTTTTACTTAATTTGTCAGTCAATTTAGCAAAAACTCTGAGAGTATTAAAAAAGTTACTGCCAAAACTATGCTTGTAGATAAGGAAAATAAGTTACAAATATGTATTACAACATTATGCTGCTATGTAAAATACATAATATAATACAATTTTTAAATATGGTCCTACTTCTAAATTTGTTATTTTATCAATTATATTTTTATAATAAAAGATTCCATAAATGCTTACTTTGTTTTCCGTCCCAAATACCTTCATCACAATTACTGTATAGAGATAGTTTGCTTATATTTATATGCACATGGCATGTAGAAATTTCCTAGACTAGTCTTCCCTCTTATTTACCCAAATATCCCAAGCCTCTCACATACTTCCCAGCACATATTAGGTGATAAATAAATGTTCGTTGTTAATCACTCTACAAAATGAGAGTAAATAAGCTTTTATTTAACCTTGCTTTAAAAATAGACATTTTAATTTTATTTGTTTGTCTGTGTTTAACTAGAACTATGACTTTTAAAAGTAGAACAGATCTGCAAATAATTAACAGCAGGGAAGCAAATGATACTAGATGCCAGATATCATAATGTTAGTCTCTCCTATAAGCTCAATTCTTGTTGGGGGGTGAACTATGTATTGTAGCAGGTACTCTTTAAATAGTCTGCAGGAGGGGCTACCAGGCAAGAGCTGGAGAAGAAAAGTACACTTGCTGGTTCTCCCTTTTCCTTACTCTCCAGTGTTTCCCTTTGGCTGGACCCAGCTGACAAGGGAGCCTGAAAAATGAATCCTATGAGGACCAAAACCCTGCGGAATAAGATGGAGCAGAAGGAAAGTCAGATATCAATCTGAGATTTACACTGGAAAACAAATAGCATAGTAGCCACTGTTATTTTATATAATGTAGATTTTTTCCTCCTAGAATCATCAACTTTAGAAAACATACCTTTCCTCACACTCTGAAAGATGAGGTCATTATCTAATCCACTAGCCTCTTATCTCACCAACCCTTTATGTTTTGTTGATTCTTTTACTATTTTCCCCCCTTCTACAGCTGCCTTTAAAACCTTATATCTTATATGTTTATCTATATTTCTTTATTTAACAGTTTAAGAGTGAACAATTTACTTTTAGCCCTGAAAGGGACAGAAAAGTATTTGCCTGAATTCTCTCTTTCTTCTCTAAAAATATTAGATATCTTTTATTTTGCGAAGATATTATTTTACATGTAAAAATACTTTCTTTTATTCAATAACTTTAGTTGTGTATTCTATGTTCTCTATTGAAGATTTATTAAATTGAAAATAAAATTCACAGCATTTATATGATTGAAAATTTGCTACTACTTCTTATAGCACCAACTAATGGGTTCAGCCATATAGAAATAAATATAATTCCAAATCAAGTAAATGCCACTACTCAAATGTCTTTACTTGTATCAAGGGTGCTATATCTTTTTTCATTTTAGTTTATTTTTGTTTCTTCTGGATTATATATTATTGTAGGAGAATGAATAATGTTTCCCCATAGATATCTGCTTCTTAATCCTTGGAACTTGTGAGTGTTACTTCTTATGGCAAAAGGGATTTTTCACATGTGGTTAAGTTAAGGACCTTGAGATGGGGAGATTGTCTAGAATTACCTGGGTGAGTTTAAAAGCAATTTTAGGGATTCTACTGAGAGAGAGAAAGGAAGGTCAGATGTAGAAGGACAAAATAACATGAGGATAAAAGCAGAGACTGTAGTGAAGCAATCAGGAGCCATGGCTGGCCATGGCCTTTAGAAGCTAGAAGAGGAAAGAACAACTTCTTGTGTGGAGCCTCCAGAACCAATCGGCATTGTAGATACCTTGATATTTTAGCCCTTTAAAATTTATTTTGAACTTCTAACCTCCAGAATAATAAGAGGATATATTTGCGTTGTTTTAAGCCACTAAATTTGTGGCAATTTGTTACACCAACAATAGGGGGAAAATGTAGTTAATATCAAATATTTACTTTATCTCATGTCTACCTATAATTTACCTTTTCTCAGAATATAACTCATTAGCAGTATCTTCCACAAGTGTTCCATAGATGAAAAACCTTCAGAATTTAGTATTACATGTCCAAAATGTATTTTGCTTCTGTGTTGATTTATTATTTACATGATTCAAACAAACAAATGAACAAAACCTGAGGTCCAAATGTTTCCATTTTAATTATCATAATACATAGTTGAGACTTATTTCCAGTAATATCGTAAGCTAAGTATCTGTAGCTACCTTCCTTGATTAAATAATCTATTTTAAAAAAATCGACTCTGGAAAACAAGCAACATTTGATAGGATAGTAAAAAATCCATAAACCAGATTATGTGTGAGCCCAAGAACCCAAAAAGTAATAAGAAACTGAAGCTATTTTTGTTCCACTACCAAAAACAGAGAGTTGAGGTTTAGTTAAACAGTGAGGTCAACACACAGGATAAACGAGGAGTACAGTTAGAAAGAGGAAAAAGACCATACATTAATACAGAGGTCTCTTAGAACCAAATATTAATCAAGAAAGAAAGTAAAAAAAAAAAATACATGAAGTGTGTTTTATTTATATAATGATTAAAAATAAGTACAACTAAACAATAGTCATACACACATATAAGTGATAACATTTTAAAAAAAAACCAAGGAAATGAATATAAAAAAATCATAATGATGACTACCTCAGTAAGGAGTGAGGAGATTTTCTAGCTAGAGCTGAGCATGTGGGAATGTGGGACGTTTCAGGTGCTGCTAAAGCTCTTTCTAATTTACGTGATTACATGAGTGTCGCTTATTAATCAGTCCTTAAAACTCACTCTTATGTTAATCATCCTTCTGCATGTTAGATATAATTCATATACCAAATAAATATAACACACACATGTGCAAGCGCATTCTCTCTCTCTTTCTCTCTCTCTCTCTCTCTCTCTCTCTCTCTCTCTCTCTCTCTTTTTCTGTCTCTCTCTCTCTCCAGTTATCCTAATGTGAGGTTATTAAAAAATGTAAAGGAAATTTTAATATTGTTCTTTTTAAATACCCTCTTTCCCCAAACACACTCAGTTTGGACTCCCACAGGTCAAATTGGGAAATGAATTTCTGTTTTCTAGCATCCCTTTTAGCTATGTGTAGCCACTGAATGAATCCTTGTCAATGTGGTAGGTTGTATTCTTAAAGCAAAGGTAATCTAATTTTCTCCATTTCCTCTTATAATGATGACATTATTTAAATTTTATCCCCTATTTTTTCTCACAACATTGGTAAAGTGAGCTTTAGGTATCATTCCTTCTCTCCCCTTTTTTTTTTTTAGTTGTCCATGTTTATATTTACAGTGATATAGATTCATGATTCTTATTTTTTATGTTATTATGGGATGAATCGTGTATTCCTAAAATTCATGTATTGAAATTCTAACTGTCAGTACTTCAGAATGCGAATTTTTGGAGCTAGTGCCTTTAACTTAGAGGTAATTAAGTAAAATGATTTTAAGCAGTAGATCCTAATCCAATATGACTGGTGTCCTGGTAAGAAGAGGAGATTAGATCACAGACAAATAGAGAGGTTATGTGAAGATGCAGGGAGGAGAAGTCATCTAAAAACCAAAGTGAAAGGCCTCAGAAGAAACCAACTCTTGATATCTTGATGTGGGACTTCTATACTCAAAAACTATGAGGAATTAAATTTCTGTTGTTTAAGTCACTTACTCAGTAGGATTTTGTTATGGCAGTCCTAGTAAAACAATGTAGTTATAATCTAAAAAGATCATTTCTTTTTGTTTTTCTATAATGGTTAATGATGCATTTTCTTTGAGATGAAAAGATTGGAGAAGGAGGTCAGTAAGTGAGGGCAACAGGGGAGGTATTAAGGCTGTGTGACATCGATGTCAAAAATTAGAGTAATTACATATTTTAATGTATCAAGTATATGATTATGTCAGGACAATGACTATAAACCAGCGCGAATCTAAGAAAATTGTAATAGATAATCACCCTAGATATCAGAGGGATATAAACAATTTTCATCTGAGTAGGTTGTGAAGAGAATGCTATCATCAAGTTTCTGTTCTGTGATAAAGGGATAAAGGGATTTTGGGGAAGTACAGGATACAAGTGAGTTAGCTAATCATAAACATGATGTTACTGAAAGCATGATAAGGAACAAAAAATGCACAGTTAAAAAATGATATAGAGAACAGACTAAATTTCAGCAATAGGTATCAATGACATTATAGAATTTTGTACATCATTTTCAAATAAGCAAAATACAAATAATTTTATTTTTTAATGATGAGTGTGTGTTAACATATTATTTCTCTTCCTAATGTTTCAGGTTTTGGTGATATGTTTGCAAGGCTAAATGATAGTTTAGGTAAGGATACATTCAGTTAATTTCTCATCCTGGGCTAAAAATAATACATAAACACACACACACACACACACACACACACACACACACACACTATCTGACTCTTATTCAAATAAGAGGGTTATTTGCCTTTTATTTATTTGTTTTCATACAGAAATGAAATGTGTTTAAATTATATAGTGCCTAGCATAGAAATCACTAGAATTAAATTCTCAAGTTCTTTATTCTCACACCTAGGTATGCTAGTCTCTCTTATAACTGTTTTTTGGTAGTGCTATCATGTGTGACATTTGCTTGCCCCAGGAGTAATGTAGTACATAATATGCTTTTTTAAGATCAAATTTGAGTTTCTAAGGTGTTTTATATATATAGTAGACACTCAATAAATATTTGTAGATTTTCATTTTACTTGGGAAGATATGGATTAATTTAATATATCCACATTTTAGTATTTCAATTCTGCAATAATTTTCTTTTGTAAGAATGTGAGTCTTCAAATTATCAAATAAACCAGTTTGCTAATCTGGGTTGATTCAATTTAAGATCTTTATTTGCCTAGATTATAAATTATGAATTTAGTACTCCAGACTATGTTAAGCAAAATAATGCTCCTTCCCCACCAAAATATCCAAATACTAATCATCAGAACCTGTGAATATGTGATCTTATATAACTAAAGAGACTTTGGGTTGTTATTAAATTAAAGGATCTGAGACAAGAGAATTATCCTGGATTATCCTGGTGGGTGCAATGTAATCGCAAGGGTTCTTATAAGAGAAAGAAAGAGACAGGAGAGTCAGAAAAGATGTGACAACAGAAACAGTGGTTGGGGTAAGGGAAGGCCATGAGCCAAGGAAGGTAGGCAGACTTCGGAAGTTAGAAAAAGGCAAGGGCAAGAATTTCCCTCAGAATGTCCAGAAGGCACACAACCCTGTTTAAGCCACCAACATTTAGGTTCTTTGTTAACAGCAGCAACAGGAAAATCATTCACAGGCATTAACTATTAGAGCTGGATGCTTACTGGAGGGACACCAAGAGAAGAACATGGACTCTGTGGCAAGACTGTCTGTGGCCATAGTCAGGATCCACCACTTTTAGGTTGCCTGAGTTTTGTTGTGTTGCTTAATCTCTCTTTTGACTTCAATATTTTTCAAGGCTATTACAATAATAGAGTTTCATCATAAAAATATTATAAAATAGAGCCAATCTTATAGGGTTTTATGATGTTTAAATGATTTAACGTAGTTCAAGCTTTTAGAATAGGACCTAGTACAAAGTAAAGTTTATCAGAGCCAGCATTTGGAATAAATGAAAACACAAAACGGTTCAAATATTATATCTTTTGAAGCTGGTCGAAGGAGTTAATAGTTAGAAAAGAAACAAGAAAATAGATTTATGGAGATTCTTGATCCTGATTTCTGTCATTATACCTTCCTAACCTATAGAAGTCAGTTGAATATTAAAACAATATGGGAAAAAAATGACAGTATTTTCTTCACTCCTGAAAGGTCAGACAAAATTTAATAGTCTTCTTTCACAGACACACCAGAGAATTTTCTTCTAACAGTATTTCACAGTCTACAATAAATATCGACTGCTAACAAGACTTTTTGTTCCAAAGAAATGCAAATATCAATATTAAGAAATATTCATATGGCATATGTTTCAAAAAGAACAATAAAAACTTGAATGCTTTATCTGTTGTTTCATTTTAATAAATAAGGTAATAAGACAATAATGTGGGTTGCCAATGACTCCAGGCTTTCAAGATGGTTTTAAGTTATGGAATAATCTGAATTCATAAGAAATTCTTAATATCTAATTATAACTTGAATGTGCCCCAAATCTAAAGATGAACCAGAATTTTCAAGAGAATGTTTGAAGACATTCCTACTATTCTTTCCATAACACTAATTAAAGTAGAATTAGGAAGAATAATAGAGGAATAAAAACAGGAGAAGGAAGAGGACAAAAGAGGAAAAGAAAAATAAGAAAAAGTTCTTCCTAAAAAAGGCATTCCATTTCATTCATTTCCTTTTTTGTATTTTTGTACAATACTTACTCTAGATATTAGTTATTTATATATATTGGACTTCTTACATGATAATCTCTCTGAATGTTTCATTTATTTTAAGTGCAAGACATATTTTCTAATAATTTGACTTGAGCTTTATTATTTAAAAAAAAAACTGACTGAAAAGTGTCCAATATTTGTCTACATAAAACTCTGATAAGTCCAGTAAAGAAAGGCATTGACTAGCATATTAGAAAAATCAGAGACTATACAACATGACCTTGAATATACAACTAAATAATTGTATTTTGAACCAACCATTTTATTAGTCTAAAGAAAGACGGTTTGGAAAACTGTAGTTGGTTATGTAAATGTCATGTTTCCTCATTACTTGCTTTAACAAAAGAATATATTTATCCATAAAAAATATGCAAAAAATATTTTCAAAGTACTTTTCTATGTAATATAAATATATATACGTATTTTTATTTTTATAATTCTGTGTGGAAAATAAAAACTTCCATCAGCAGTTTTTCAAAATACTAAAAAGCTGTTTTATACTACATTTTATATTATGACATTTTTCCTAAAATATAAATTTATATGGTATTAAATCAATTATTGTAACACAAATTTCTTTCACATTTCATGAACTCCAAATCTTGTAAGACTAACACTTGACATTTAATGAAGATGTGTTTTTCAGTTCTTATAAGAGTATAATAGTAACTCTATATTTCATGTTGATGTACAGCTCAAAGACACACCTTTTACTGACAAGGATAAGGTCACTTGTCAAAAAAATATCTGAAAATTGATATATAACTCATGATAAAATAAACCATTTAAAACTTTAGATGTGTAATAAAGATATTGATCTTTTTCATCCACTGGCACACACACACACACACACACACACACACACACGATACAATTGTCAAGTTTTATACCCTTTACTCAATTTATGTGTACTGTTTGAAAAGGCAATTTCTATCATTATGATGGCAATATTGCTTTTTATTCTTACTATGGATGTATTTTAATTTTTAGTTCTAATATATGAGACATTAAAGAAATTAACCTTCAGTTATAGATTAAAGATAAGTTTAGAAATCTTAATTTTTTTGAAATCATGAAAAGGAAAATATCAATAATAAAATTTGTAAAAATATGGGTAATAAAAAACATAGAAGACATAGTGAAAAAAAGTGTGTACAAAATAATATTTTTAATAATATGTTTTAAATAAAATGTTATAATTATTTATTTTATATGTATTTACATTATTCTAGAAGTTACAAAAACAGTGAAAACAATGATTATAAATGTTATCTCTGAGTTGGGATATTATTTGTTATTTTTTTCACATTTATTTTTATATGTATCCTAAGTTTTCTGTGGTAAACAATGTTGTGTTTAAAATGATAAAATAACATGGCAATACAAATTTTAAATCAGCTTAAATTAAGACTATAAAGTGTTATAATTTACTTTTAATAATTTTTAGAACATATAAATTGTTTTTCATTTATCTCCGTATCCTAGAGTTCTGCATTGGGCAAGCCTAAGAGAATTGAAATGGGAATTAAAAATTTCCAATTGGTATCTTAAGTCAGTCACATTTTTGGTAGCCTTAGATGCTTCTTAAATTTATAGAGATTGACATTAAAGCCAAAGAGATCTTCTTTCCAAATTCTCAATGCCTCTGCATTTGTTTAGTATATTTTTAGAGTTGTTTTTTATTATGAATAAAAATAATACAGGTTTCTAGTGTACCTTTTTTAAATAAATTTTTAAATATAAAAATATGAAGATGAAAAATCAGCTATGAACGCACTACTTATAGATAACTACTGGTAATAATCTTTTGAACTTCTTTTTTTAGTACAAATATATTAACAGCAAGGATTTTTTTTCTGTTTTATTTGTAGACATACCTTCAATATCTAGAACCACATCTGACACATAGATGGCCAAAAATTTGTTGAATTAATGAAATGAAGTTTTTCATGTTCCTTATTTCCCCCAAATTATAGGTAAAGAATTTCCCAAGTATCTTTAAATATTCTTCACAACCAATTTTTAAGGGAACATACCTTTCCTTACTTCTTCAATTCTACCTGCAAAAAGAAAACTATTATCAATAGTTTAGTGCATTTCTTAATCACTGTGCTTTCAGATGAAAATATCAGATACCCCACACCAAGATGTCCAAAGCAATAGTCAATTTATTGGTTCATGTATGTGAAAAATTAAGTGCCATGGTTTGGCTTAGAGTATGGTTTTGCCAGTGCTCATGTTCTTCTACTTGATTCTATCATCTCTACGCTTTGTTACATGTTGACCTCAGGCTGCTCTCTTCATAAGAGAATAAACTCAGAGCAATGAACTAGCTTCATAACATGATGGCTTCTATAGCAAGGGAGTGCTCCTCTAAATCAAAAAACAATTTCAATCTCTACTTTGAGAATGAAGAGGTCCTGCCATCACTGAGCTTAACTCTCAGAATTTAGAAGCTGCCTCCTTAGACACAGGAGTTTATTTTTTGTTCCAAGAATGTCTTGCCCAGGAAGATAACTCCGCAAACCTGTCATTGTTTGCCGATAGATTATTCAAACTGTCCCTTCAAGTCCCTTCAAGACTATACACACACACACACACACACACACACACACACACACACACACACACATACAATTTTTCTTCATTTGGACAGACTCTCAGAATAATAGATCACTTAACTGAGCAAATAACACACTCATTAAAACATTGTTTATTATCCAGGCTTGTTTCAAGGTCCTTACCTTACTCTGTGCACTAATCTTAAATTATTATATCATATACCTTACTTCATCCTACTCAGATTCCAAGATTGAAAGGCCCAATTTAAGCTACTTGAACCCGGAGCATGAAACTCTATTCTGACTTTTCTTTTCTGAGATTAAGACTCTGTGAACATGGTACTTTCTTTGGTATTGTAGGAATTAACTCAGTTTTCCTGGTCAACAAATACTATAGAGTTCCTCTTGAAAATCAACACCTGACAATTTTGATTAAACCATGGCCAAGGATGAAATGCACAGATTGGGTCTACCTTTCTGTTCAGATCTAACTGCATCGCTCTAGCAAAGATCATGGTATTCCCAACAACCACAACCTTATTTTTTTTAACTTTCATTTACATCAATTATTTCTTCAATCTTATAGTGAAATCTAGGTGAAGCTTGAAAATAAGACATCTCTGTGTTAGAACAAATCTAGTTGAAGATTTTTCGAAGTCATAAAAACTATAAATGTCAAACCTAAATTTATTTTACTAAAATACTTTTCTAACTCATTTTTAAAAGATTTCAGAGTGTTTAAATCAAACATTATATTGGTCCATTGATTTACATGCACTCAATCAAAATAATATTTTGAAAAAAAATTTCAATAGTCTTTTCTGAAAACCAGAAACTCATCTATTTGCCAGAAAATAAATAGCATTCTATCCTTGAAAGCATTGAATCCATTTGATATATAAAATGCATTAGGTTTGACTAGAGGCCAAACTTAGCAGTGCTTTCACTCAAGCTTTCTGTTTAAGCTGGTGAATATATGATCTAGTATATAATCCATGGTTTTAGAATGGCTACAAAATATGTTCTAAGTCAACAAATAAACCTTAATATCTGTATATCTAAATTTGATAGAATTTCAAATTTATTTTGAAGCATGAAGAATTTTTTTTAAAATACCATTTAATAATTTATTGCTGTAATCATATAAACATTGTATGGTTATATATCAAAAGTGTAAAAAAACTTTTAAAATGTCAAAACTTCTGTTTTTCTTTTTTGATCTACTCTTTTCTTAGACACATCTTTAAAACATATATTTCTTCCTGTATTTGTGATGGATTGGTGACATTCTTTTGGTCTTCTCTTTGCCCTTCAATATGTGAAAAAAAAATGTGTACTTGCTGAAACTGTTGGAATAACACTCAGTTTAAAAGTAGATATTTATTTTAAATATATCATCTTTTGTAGATAGTGTCGTATCTCTGGGAAAAGACTCAGCACTGTCCTTAACGAATTCATGTTAATCTTTGGAAACAAAAATCCCAGAATATTCTCATGTGAGATAAGGGATAAAGTAATATAATGGTTGCTTTTTCAGAAAATTAAAAAGAAAAATTAACCTAGAAGAAAAATATTGAAATATGAAAGCAGAAACAAATTTGAGACACTCTCTCACATAATTCTTGTAATAGTATAGTTGAATAGAGAGAAAGTTTATATAGAAAGCAAAGGGTTTGCCTGAGATGATAAAATTACTTCATAGGAGATAGGGAGTAGTGGCAAAAATACAGATTTCACTATCCTTGGCCTCTAACTTTTTCACTTAATTTCACCCCTGTATGAACATGTTAGGTTAAAATCTTTATAAATCCTTACCTTCGGGCTTCAAAATTGTCTTTTGCAAATATTTAGTTTGTGAGGATGTCATATATTTCCTTTGGCCGAGGGGTGCTGCAAAGAGAATTTAACACATTTGATTCCTAAATGAGGTTCATTCATGTCATGCCCAGAAGGAGCATTAGGAAAGAAAGAATTACCAAACTTTGAAGAATTTATATCTTTCATTCTAAGGTGGAATGCCTTGCTTGCAAATGAAGGGGAGAAGAGCACACATTTAAATAAGGATGCATTTATGATCTTATTTTAATAAATCACTAGCTATATGACCTCTTTTTCTCTTATCAGGAGCAAAAATATCTTTATAAAAGCAACTTGATGCAATATTTACTGAGAATAATTTTTACCATGTATCTTATTATCTAGAGAAAAATATCATTAATTTCAAATATTTTTTGGCAATATGTCAAAAAAATTATGTTTTAGCAATCCAACTACAGTGAGAAGACCTGCTTAGAACTAAAGTTCTGTGCATCTTCAAATAAACTTTATGTATGCATTACAGATGAAAACTGAGAATGGTGACTATATTTTAAAGCAAAAACAATATATTCAAAATCTTCCTAGAACAGAATTATCACTAATAAAAGTTTGTGGAATTTTCTTAAAGTAACGCATTCCAGTCCCGAAAGTCAAAGTTAGTTAAAGAAAGATGTGTTTGTAAATGATCACAAATGGAATATGATATTATTGATATTTTTAAAATTGAGAATTACAATTTGTACATTTAATATCAATACTTTCTGAATACTATACACACACACACACACACATTTTAAGCATGTGCATGATTGTAAAAATGTGTGTGTGTGTGTGTGTGTATATATATATATACTTTTTGAGTGAATAGTCATAATAATAATCATAATTATATAGATTTCTTCAGCCCTCATCATGTACCAGGCAAGATTCTAGCCGTGAAGTATGTAAACAACCTGGGGAGTTCAGTTAATGAGAGACACTGCTGAAATAAAAAGAAAATCCAAAAATTTCTTCCCTTTTCTACTTTCTTTGGTGTCATTTCATAGGTTTGTGGTCAGATCTACTATAATTCTATCTTCCATCTTCCACTGGTGACGATAAAGTCTGGCCTCTGGGAACATCACCTGCTCCTTTTGTTTTGTACAGTCAATAAACTTTGGGTAGCCTCACATGCCTATGGTTGCTCTTTTGGTTTGCCTTCTTAGGCAGGACCCTGACTAATAGAACAGAGCAGCAAAAGCCAGTGAAATGAAGACCAGTGATGAGTGAGGAATCTTTAAGAAAGTAATCTTGGAAAAGTGCACAGAAACCACATCTAGTTAATCAAAAGGAGACTTTTTCTTTCTCTACATTTCCACAATGGTCTACATTGTAGTTTTTCTTATATATTCTATTTTACTTTCTTCATGTTGCCTTTTTCCCAGATCAAGATTTTTTACTCTATTTTTCTCTTTTGCATATTGCAAAATGCCCATATAATAAGTGTTCTCAGTAAATATTTGTTGATTAAATCTGTGTATTTTTAATTTCCCAGAAATAATCTATTCTAATACATTTTTTAATTAAAATAAAAATTTTGTAAGGCAAGTTATTTAATTGCTCTATAGGTCTCCTAATTAATAATCTGTATAAAATAACTAATAGATTTTAAGATTACATTTATAAATTTTGCCTTCAAAGCTAATAAAATTTTATATAAAAGTATTTTTTCAGTTATAAATTTACATATCTTATTTCTTTAAATCTGTGAGTATTGCATTAAGACAATGACTCAGTTTTAAGTAATCAAATTCTGGTTTTTGAACAACTCTGTTTTAGTTTGTTCTTCCATATAATTCTATCAATCAAATATCTAACTGTTTTTTCCTCCAAATCATTTGACATTGTCATAAAATAAAAGATAACTCTTATTTATATTTACATATACACACATGTCATACACACACACACACACACACATATTTTCCTATCAACAGCTAGATAATAAAAGTAGAATTCTGAAAATCTTTTATTTCTCAGTAAAGGTATTTGACGCATGAGTTTATCATTGCTTTAAATAAAATTTACTTAAATTTACTAGGGAAATTATATATGGAAAAAATCTTGAATAATCCGAGAGTAAAAGTATGGAAGACTATTACACATCTATAAAATAGTTTCTTACACTGCCTTGCTATGCTTCTTTAGATTCACAGCACATGTTACCAACCAGCTAAGTACTATTAATTAGTATAAAGGAATCATTAAAGATAATCAGGAAGGGCCTATTATAGAGTATTGAGAAAGGAAACATTTTGGATTAGATCTTATTATTCATTACCTATGTTGTTTTGAATCAATGATTCATAAGGGTACTCAACCTCCTGTAGATTTATCAGTAAAATCCTGAGACATTAAAGCTCAATGTTCTTTTAGGTTCAATCACATCATAAAAATATGAAATGGGCAATGGGATGGATCAGAGTTTGCCTTACATAGTCCTCCAAATTGGCTTTATTATGACCCCAAAGAAAAAGACTCTTTTAAATTAATGAAAGATGTGAAAACAAGTATCGGTATTTGTTTCTACTGAGCTGAAAGGTAATCCTTCTTGTTTATTTTTAAATGTGTCCAAAATTTCATTTGAGAAAAACTTCCATAATTGGCTTCTGTTAATCATTTCAGAGTTAAATATGACAAGTGAAGGCAGAAAGGAAGATTTTCATGGGAAATTAATTTTGTTTGGATCCTTTGGCAAGGGAATGATTAGGAAGAAAAGCCTAGCTTGAATGGTTAAAAGCAACATTTGTTATTAAAGTGCCTTAGCAGGGACTTAGAAAATTTCTCAAAAACATTCAAGGTTAAAAACAAAAACAAAAACAAAAACAAAAAAGCCAAGCATTTAAAAACTATGATAGGAGGAAGATTTTCATAATGTAAAATCATTTTGAAAATATAGGCATGTTTTTCCCCTTGGCACAAAAAATCAGACACAGTTTTAGCTGCCTGCTTGTTGAATACTTAGCCTTTCCAAGGCAATCTATTATGTGTAATGTGCAAGCAATGGCAAATGGTAACTATCATTACCAGGTGGTTATTTGCAATGCAAATTCTAAACCCTAACTCATAGCTGGTTGTCTCTGGCAGTTGCCAAACAGCTGGTTTTAAACCCTAAAACCCATAGGGATACCAAAGAGTATAATTCCACAGGAATTACTCTAATCATATTAATTTTTTTACTGTTGTTTACCATGATTATCCATAGTTCCTGGTAGACCAATGTAGTATAGACACCATAAAATGGATCTAAAAAGACATGATCCTTTTCTTTAAAAGATAATTTTCAAAGAAAAAGATATGCAAAATTATTGAAAACATTCATTTAATAAATGTTATTTAAAAATTTAATTTTGTTTTTGTTTTTCATACATGCACTCCACTATTAGTTTGGAGCTGGAAGTTGGCCACATAATTTTACTGAAAACAGCTTCAAACATTGCCAATGACCTACTCACAAAAATATTATTTTTCCCTATTAGCTCTCATTCTTCTTGATCAATGTGCATGTACTGCTGTTGGACATCCTTTCCTTATTGAAATGTTTTCTCCCTAGCTGCTATAACATTGGATTATTTTAAGAGATGAAATTCTGACTGCATATATCCTACTGGCAATATCTTCTCCATAACCTCTTAGCTATTCTCCCCTAAGGTATCTTTTGGATCCCCTTACCTAAACTAATTTGTTCAGCACTCCTGCCTATTCTTGTGTCTTTAAATGCAACTGATATAGATGAATAACAAATACTTAGGTCTACCTACCATAGCTTCTTTTGATGTCAATGTTTCTCCAACTTAAACTCAATTTGGGTCATTTAAACCACGTTATTTTTTTCCAAACCTACTCATGTCTTCTAGACTATCCCATTTCTGTCTTGGCACCAATACTTGGTCACTTAAGCCATGATAGAGTTTTTAGAGGTCCCTCACTTTCATTTATTTGTCAGCTAGCCTATTATTCTACTTGCAAAAGTCCTTCTCTTAACATTCTTTGCCCTGTCCTTACCTTCTACATTATCCTGGGATGTTAAATATGGCTCAATAAACTTCCTTCAGTTTTCCACTATCAAAATACTTACCATGCCATGCCCATACTCTAGGTGAATTTCATTTGTTCTTTTTTTTATTCAATCCATTGCTTGTTTCTAGCTCTGTCAAAACCACTAGCAATTTTTTTGCTGTCATAACAGTTTATGTATATGTATATATATGTATACATTTATATATGTGTATATCTGTGTGTATACATATTTCCCTTAGTAGATCTTAAACTTTGTGCTGCATCATTATTATAAAAAGTTATGATCTGCATGGTATAAATTCATTGAAAAAGAAAGCCTTTGACAAGGTAAAAATTTACACAACATAATATTTTTATCAACAGATGATACATAAATTTGATAAGTAAATAATACAATGTACAATAAGACTTTGACTTACTAGGAAACAACAGTGGAAATAGGCTAATGTGTCTTTTTTTAGAGACAAACTCAAAAGCTGTAACTACAGACAATTATAGTACCATGATAATGATTTTAGAAACTGAAGTCACTTTGACAGAAAAATTCTAGCATCCTTATTTTTTCTTGTACCAATTTTGGAAAGTTGCGTGAACCCTTGAACTTCGCTTCTGTCATATATTAGATAAGAACAGTAATAATACCTCTTTGTTTACTTTAAAATAAAATTAACTGTTTAGTAGAACTGTAGCATATAGTAGACACTTGATAAATGGTACTTTTTATTAGATTGTCAAGAAACTAGCTTTTTGATAACACTGATTAAAATAATCCATGCCCCTCATCTTTTAAATGAATAACTATACTTAAGTGAATTCACACATTTAAAGTTCTTTTTTAGCACAAGATTGTGAGCTTATAGTGACAGAAAGTGAGCCATCTTCATTTACCTAGACAAATGCATCAAGCACAGAGTGTGATCTGTAGTTAGTGGCAGAATTTCTAGAAAAAATTGCTGAATAAATTGTATAAATAAACTAATAAATTATTTAATAAACATTAAAATAGTTATTATCAATACCAAATTAATATGTAAGTATATATAATTTAAAATAGTTATATATTAATTACTCATCCAATTACTCGATTTTTTAATTTATTAATTTTCTTCTAGAAAAAATAAAATAGATTGATCATGGCACTCAATAATTTAATCCTTCCATATTGTGTTCACAAACTGAAGCCTAAGAATAACTTGGCCATCAGTTAATCTATACAGTATTTCCAAATTTCCTTTCTTAAAATAGAACATATTAGTTTTTTCAGAATTTCACTTAACTTCCAATCGGTACATCATGACCAGACAAACCATTAGGGTGTTCTCGAATGTAATATGCAATAGCACTCCAACATTAAAAGAAACATTACTGTAGGTTCCTTTTAGATATATTATAGAAAGAGGAGAAACATACAATTTAAAGCATATTTGACCAAGTAAACTAAACCAATGTTTAAAAGTAGTCTTTAAAGTCAGTTGATGCTTGTATAATATTTCTACCTCCAAGCTGGGTTTTAAAAGCCATAGTCTTAGAGTTCAGAGATGAGGGCTATGTGGGAGCTTCCTTTTCAGTGATTCTATATCTCCCCGAATGTCTTTATGTATGTTTGAGTGTCCCTACAAACTCCAACAGTCCTCTGTTTATGTTTTTAAAAAATCACCTCTTCATTTAGAGCTTAAAAAGGACTGTTTAGGTACTATAAATATTTATGAAGTCTCTAAGTCTTTGTGAAGTAAAAATAAAAAATGTTTTTATTACAAGACAATGAAATTCTAATGTGTGGATATTCACATCTGACTCTAAGAAATGCATATATTGTTTTGGACTTATTAGTAATGACATCTTCGGGGATTTAAAAAAACAATATTAACAATTAGTAATTAGAGCGATATATTAAAAAGAAAATTATGTTACCCAAGTAAATTCTATATGAATTTCAGTTGATCTATTTTCATTGATTTGTAGCCACTGTCATTAAAAATAACTCTGGCTTTCTTACAAGGACCTCTTTATTCATTCTTTTATGTTATGTTGATACAATTTAATTGCAGTCTAAAAAAGTATTGTCTCATGGTGCATCTATGGCTGTTTTTTCTTTTCTATTCTCTTTCTGTTTCTTTCTCAAAATAAAAACACATAACTGCTTTTTAATTTTTCCAAAGGGTGGAATGAGATAAAAACCACAACTTTTATACATGAAGGGGCTGAACATATTTTTAGTTGGTTAAAGTTAGCAAATATTACTTTTAATATGGTCGTAATGTATGCTGAGCACAACCAATGCAAACATCACTTCTCTACTCATTATTTTTTAGTTATTGACTTTCAGCATTCTAAGATAAATTCTTTCAGCTTGTTACATCAATCACTTCCATCTTAAATGAGAGGTAAAAAACACCCTATGGCCGAAGACATCCCAACACAAGACATCTTTATTTTCTTACATTCCTTTTCCAATTGCCTTTTGAGTGGCAACCAAAAGTAGTTATGAAAAGGAATATCTGAAAAATGTAGTAGCACGGATCAGGCTAACAAAAGTTGAAGGAATAAAGAACTATATTGATTTAATCCAAATACGGGTTATAAATTAGATATGAGATGCCAAAACTTCACCTATGTCATTTAATATACAAGATCTATAAAATTAATTATCTTGGCCTAGAATATTTCATAAAAGAGGTAATGTCTTCATTTTTATTTTATTTAAAAAATTATATATGGCAGTCTTCAGAACATACCTAAAGTGGTGCTAGTCTTAGTTTTAATAAATAATTACTTCTATTAAATAAAGATAATTTATTAAACATTTAGTCTTAACATTACTGCAACTTTATTTTGAAAAAAATGAATTTATCATTTGCTCTAGATAGATAAGTATCAAAATTTTTAATTTAATTTTTGCCTGCTTCATTTTTTTCCCACTTGCATGCCACACACATACACACTCTCTCTCTCTCTCTCACATACACACACACACACACACACACACAGATATTTTCTTAAAAAAATCTAAGACTTTAGAATGAAAAGCAGGTAGAATTATATATTCAACCTGATAAAATTTTAGATTTCTTAGCATGCCGTAGACTTTTTTTTTATATAAAAAGGAACACAATTTCAAGCCAGATATGCAGTCAAAATGAGTCTCATATGTTGACAGTCATACTTTTTTAAATGAATATAAATCTGAGCAAATAAATATCAGCACTCTATATGCATAGAGCCTGAAATTTGTATCTTGTAGTGAAGGAAGTGATGTGAAATAATGATTTATACTGCTAGATATGAAATTCTTTGGTGGAAATAGGCAGGTGCATTCAGTGGAAAATAGAAAGAGTTATTCAGTTCACTGTTTCCAGAAAAAGATTGAGAAAATATTTTTCCTTTTTTTTAATCACCCTACATCAATCCACTTACCTGTCCTCTGGAGGTAATGATAGGATCACTCATCCTACACTTTTTATAAAAAACAACAACAAAAACAACAACAACAACAAAAAACCACTACATAGATTTTTCTAACTGTAAAGACAACCTGTTTACTAAATTTGATATGATGTATGTGAATTTCTAATATAAGAAGTGATATATCGAAAAAAAGGAAAATGAGTTTATTAATTTTGTAAACATAGTATATTCTTTAGTTATTCTAATTAATTTTCTGTTTTTAAGTAAAGCTTTACTATTCTTTATGTGCCTCCTAGCAATAGCATATCTAATCAAATTATCTTATTTTCCCTGTATTTCAAAACAGTAGCAGAGGAAGATATTTCTTTTTAATACTGAGAAAAATCCCAAATACATCATAATACTTACTAGGCATACTGAATTTATGTAGGTTTATTAAGTATATTATTGCTGTTTTCATTGAGTCTGAACAGAAATAATATATCTGTGTGTGTATAAATATATACATACAGAGCATACAAATGCATATACATTGTATGTTTAACTTATAGACTCTTAATTACCATTCCTTAAATTAAATAAAAAAGTTTGATTTTTATAACCTAAAAATTAATTAAAATTATGTCCAAGCTTCACTGTATGTGATGAATTAATTCCTCTGAGCCATATATACATCTCTCATGGAACTTTAAGATATATGAAAAGAAATTTTTCACATAAAGTTGCATGTATTTGGACAATTATCTGTCTTTCCTTCACAGGAGACATTGAAGGCAAATTATAATCTATCTAAAATGTATAGAAATATCTCAGAAAGTGACTTGAGAATAAATTAATAGATTACATATCCCAGTGCTTTCTAACACATATTTACAAAGATTCTTAGATGTAAACGTTGCCACAAAAGACTTCCAAGTCAAATGAAACTTAATGTATCTGGATAAGGTGTAGAAACATTCTCAGAATCACGTAGGCATTAGAATGCTTTGTTGCTCTCTGTGTTGTGCTGAGTAACTTTTTGGTATAGAAGGATGCTATAAGTATATGTAGGAAGGAGAAGGGTAAAATACCACTATCTATTTTTCAAAATTTCTTGAGAACAATCAAAAGGTTGACTATTTGATTGCCTTTCCTTGGTTTGTGCACTCTTAATATTTTCCCCCAAAGTAAAACTAGAGGAAGGGACTGATGGTATTGAGGTGAAACAAGGCATTCTGTTTGTATTTATTGTTTCTTTGTCCAAATATCAAGAATAACCGTTGGCTACATACTCCAAGAAATGAGATAATTGAATACCAAAGCTCTTTCTACTCTAAGTTTTACCTTCCTTTAGCACTTTATTCTTGATTAAGCAAGTAACACTAAGCCCTAAAGAAGTGATTCTCAATCTGCGGCTATTTTGCTCTCAACTTCATGGGAAATTTGACAATATCTGGATGCATGTTTGGTTGTCCTAACTGGGAATGAGTGAGTGCTACTGGTAACTAACTAGTAGAGACAAAGGATGCTACTAAACATTCTACGACACACAGGATAGAACTCCTTATAACAAAAAAATTAGCTGGACCAAATTGTCATTAGCTCCATACCGCATATTTGAGAGACTCAGGACTGTAGTTCAAGCCTGAGTTGCTCAGGATAGAAAATGTATAGTGATTACTAATGGAGATAACATGGGAAGGGAGGAAGCAATGGAAGAAAAGAATGATGGGGAAAAAATGAGCGAGGGAAGAACAATTGCCAAGCATTTGCCAAAGACATGAGGTCGCATGTGCCTGCATGCATCTGTGTGTGTCTGTGCTTGTGCATGTGTGTGTTTTTTCATGTGTGTAATAACCAATTTTAAATACTGGAAGATGACTAGTAAGAGAACCAGCCAGGCTGATCTTCTCTCTGCCTCTCTCTGACTGTGTCTCTCTCCCTTCTCAGAGCAGCATGACAGCATAGTCATAGGTATTAGAATGAGCAAACTAGTCTAGAAACTTCAGTGGAGTCCCTGTTTTTTTCACTCCTGTCATAACCAGAAATGTTCCTTTAAGTGTTTGAGATTTGGTTTTCTTTTATGTAAATCAGCCTTAGTAAGGCTTTATTTATTTCACAAAGACAGGTATGGGCTGGATAAAATGTTATTAAAATATCAAATCTCTAATATACTTCTTAAAGGCATTAAGAGGCATTACTATTACTTTCGAATATCAAATATTTATTATTACTACTATTGGACCATATCAATCCGTGGCTCTACAAGGAAGTTCAGGCAGGTAAGGTAGGTATCAGATATATCAGCATTAGATAAAAATAGATAGTTGTTCCCGCAGTAATGAGTAGATAAGGTCAAAAGAACCTTGCAGAAAATAGCAGATGGTAGTTCAAGGAGTCATCCAGTTCAAATTAGGTTGCAGTGGCAACAGATGATGATGGTACCTTTGTTACCGAGACAAGTTCCAGAGAAAGCCCGGGATCTACAGAATTCCTTGAGGAAGGACAGAAAGTTTGATATTTAGACAGCAAGTACTTATAATCAGTACATGTATATGCTAGACAGAGAAATAAGGCAGAGACTCAGACTAAAGAAAACGATCCTTAGAATGAATCATCAAAACTGAATTAAGACAGCTATTTCCAATTGAGAAAAACAAATATCTAGTTACTATAAAAAAAAAATATTCTTTATTCCAAGCTACTAAATAGTTTCTGCTATGAATCTAAAATTTATAGAAACCTGTTAATAATCTAAAATAAATAATAGCAGTTTTTAAGTGTTGAACTAAATTTACAGGTAATCTATGATCCTTTTATGCTCTTCTACAACAAAAATTGTTTTTAAAACATTACAGAAATAACTTTATTTAAAAAGCACAAATACTGGAGTGTGTTTTGTCACTGTTCCATTTGCTTTGGCAAAGAGAAAGCAGGTTTCATTGTCACTTAAAAATATGGTTTAATTTTAAAAATACACATTACTTAAAACATCACTCAGGGAATGGGTAGAATCAATTATGTAAAGTGATGAATATATGTAAATTCCTTCATTTCAAGTCAAATAACATTAACTTTAATCTCGTTTATCTATGTATAGTGGTAGAGATAGACTCAGATGAATTGACAAATTTTTTTAAAATTACATTTTATATATCATCTTTTAAAAAGTGTAACTAAATCTTTTTGGGTAGTCATTAAGTCAGAAAGCCAAATTATTTCTTTAACTAAAATGATCCAAAGCAAAACATTCAATGTTTTCAGGCAAATAAAATCTGTCCTTTGATTTCAGTAGAGTGCTGCAGATATAGTAGCCACTTCCTCTAAAAAATGATTTCAATGTATGGACATATCTATGGGCAAAGTACAGGGAAAGAGGAATTTATTTCTTGAAATTCTATCAGATATGTACCTAAGCCCCAGAGGTTGTGACCCATATATTAAAATCAGATTCAAGTGCTTAATAATGTTATAAATAAAGTGATTCAGTGAACTTAGGGAAAAAAATAATTTATATTTTAAAAATCAGACTTAGCTCGGTATCAAAAATATATGTTTGAAAATTTTCCATTCAATTAAGACTAAAACAAAAAAGTACCATTATCTGGAGAGGTAACTTATACTGAGTTCTTGCCTAAACTCTTGTGGGGGAAAAAACATAAATAATTTAATATACCATGAACACATGGTACTGACTTAGTAAATATATGTAAGCTACATTTCTAGATTGCACATAGAAGCAAATAATTTTGTCCTATGTCTAGTACCCAAAGCATAAAAGATCTCGTTAGAGGTCTCTTTGGATACAGTTCGGCAGTAAAGCACAGTTCTTAGAGAGGAAAGAAGTTTACATATTCTATGTTACCTTGTATGGCAGGTTTTACTGAACTTCAGCAAAATTGGTTTCATGATTTAATTTATTTGCTTTGTTTCCTAATCTTATATCACTTTTGATTTAGTATAAAATGGAAAATCTATACCTTAGAACAATTATCTCCCTGAACTGAAATGTGAAATTGCCTCTCATAGGCAATATATAGATATAATTCCATAAATAATTATATTTGGTTATTTATCTCAGCTAGTTAGAGCAAGCTTTTAATAAATTTTAGAGCATAGAGCAGGATATAGAGATATAGTTAAGTATAGTATCAATCCCCAAAAGAAGCATTTAACTTTGTTATTGTTCTTCCATGGACTTTTTACCCTTTTTAAACTAGTAATTTTATAAGCGAAAGTAGACCAGACCATATGGATTATTGTCTATGAAGATGATCAAACAAGATTACCTTAATGACTGATAGGTTACAGTTTAAACTCTAATAAAGCACCGAACAGTATCTAAACTTTATTGAAATTAAATAATGCTAGGAACTGGATAGTACATAGAGAAAATTTGGAGCCTAACTTGAATTTATCATCTGGCTAAGACTTCTGGGTGGATGGTCTAGAAGTTAGGATACTTAGTTCGTTTAGCATCTATTCCTCAGAATCCCCTTCACAATGTAATCCGATTCAAGAGTCTTCAAGAGTTAGGCTTACTAAAACCACACACACACACACACACCACACACACACACACACACACACACACACACACACACACTCACACGGTTTCTATATCCTGCAAAACTGAAGACATTTACTATATATATTCATGTAAAGTAAAAGTTGGCAGATCACTGATAAAGATTTTAAGACATCATAAGAGACTCCCTCCCTTTACATGATAACACCTTGTACACTACCCTCCTTTCTCACCAAACAGAAGCACTGCCTCTCCTGTTTCTTTTTCCTCTTTGCTTCTAAAACTCAAGACTTAAATGAGAGACTTAAAAATCATAAGAAATAAATGTTTAAAAATGGTCCTTTCAGTTTTGTCAAGGGGTAAGATAAAGTAGTCTATAACAGGCTCCCCGAGAACAACAAAATAGATAATTCACAAAAACACACTTTCTCCCTCCCACTCTGTATTATCTCCTTAACTTTTCTCATAATTTTTTTATAGGAATCCTAAAATAAATTAATTATGAATGTTGGTGAGATCCATATTTTATTTGATCAAAATTAAAAACTTTCAAAGAATAGATAAGAAAGAACAGTATAAGTGAGTTTTTGAAGTCACTGAAGATTATACTTACCATATGGATAATTTGAAACAGATCAAAAGGATCAAACTTAGAAAGTTTGTACTTTGTCTTAAAATAAACATTTTTTGGTTGTTATTTTTCTTATAATGACTTATGTTGTATGTGAAAGACAAAATGCTTTGAACAATTAAGGAGATGGTTATTTTCAGGCTATTGCAATAGGGAGATCATCAATGAACTTCTTAAAGAAAAGGAAGGGTGTCTAGGGGCTTAGTGGCAAGCCAAGAGGAAAGTCATCTACAACTCAATGGAAGCTATGAGAAAAAATGAGACAGATTTTTCTGATTCACTGTGAATAGGGAGGTGAGTATTTATCAGGTTCTTGGGGGAAAAATTGGTAAGATTTCACAACTATTACTGCTTTTCTGGACCATAGGACTTCAAAATAGTTCAATGTTATGTTGCAGATGATATTATATAAAGAGTAGTATAATAAATAAATACATAAATAATAAATCTATCAATCCTTTAAGTCATATTGTAAATTTTTAGAATTGTAAACTTGATCACAATTGTTAATATACAACTTTGATAATGAGGTTAATAACTACTGATGTCCAAATGCATTCTAATTTATTTGTGGTCACAATTAATGTTCATGGCACAAATAATAAACTAATTAAATAATTGTCTTGTTTGAAGTGCTACAGAGAGATCAACTGTGAATATAAGAATTATTCTTAGACTTTTACCTAATACAATATATTTATACGTTCCAAAGCCTAAAACTTTTTGCAAATATGTGAATTATTTCTGAAACGTAATGGGTATCATTTAACATTATGAATATTGTGGAAATGGGACTAGTATTTGGGACAATATTAGGTGATTTTATATCTCAGTATATGAGAAAATTTAGGAGGATCATGATATATTCAAAATGGATACAATTGCTCCCATTCCTTTTACAATGGGATTTTGCTTCTCCTCCCATGAAAGATAACTTTCTCTTCTCTTTGAATCTGGCTAGAACAAATGACTTGTTTTACCCATAGAATGTGACAGGAATGATGTTATGCAAACTCTAAGCCCATGTATCAGAAGTTTTGCAGATTTTCACTCTCCTTATTTTGGAACATTACCCTGAAATGGAGGGAACTGGGTTAGCCTCCTGGAGGATGAGAGGCTACCTAAAAGATATCTAAAGACTGCCAGGCTATTGCCTATGCTGACTTCTAGCTCTATGAGAAAGGCATATTGACTTCCAGCCTAATCACCTTGAAATCGCATTAGCAAAGCCAGGTGAAGGCAGAACAGAAGGTTCAGAAATTAGCCGAATGTCAAGTTACAAACCTTTGCCATTTTAAGCTACTACAAATGGCAGTGAATTTTTTATATAAATTTTTATACAACAATGGCTAACTAAAAGCACCTAAATATAACAGGTTTACTTTAGTTAAAATTGGCCTAATTGAAAACAATAATTCTAGAAAGTTATTAAATATTATATATTGATAATTTGACTTGCTACATATATTCGATTGCTGTAATTTTGCAGTTTCCAGAACATGAACTATTCATTACACGGACACCTACCTTGGGAAAAGAATTTCGGACCATCATGTAATTGTATGCAGAAAAAGTGGCTCTTTTAGTTTGTTTTTATGTTTTTAGGACTACAGAAAATAGTTATACTTAAATGGTTTCAGTCTTACCTTTATAATAAATATCAATCTTTTTTTAAGACAGGTTTTGTTTTGTTTTGTTTTGTTCTTTTTGACTGACCTGAAGTTTTTTGACCGGAAGGCATTTGTGCTGGATTGAGGAAGAGGGAAGCACTATGAATCGGGGCTGTCATCAGATATACTTGAGTAGTTCCCATTGCCTTTATCTAAGGCCATAATTTAGCCAAAGGCATTTTTGCAGTTTATTAAATTGGCTTTTTTGACCAGTTCAGAGTCAATAAGCCAACATGCTAGATAATTGCCAAGGCAACCTGAGAAAAGTCATTATTCACTATAAAGCTAGCAGAGGAAGTAACTTTTCATTAAAACCTCCAGTCACTCTCAGGCTCAGTCATTTTCAGGTGACCTGAAATGACTTCATTCATATGGAGTCACAAATAAAATGTTAAATGTACTTAATGTTTTTAATCTGCTATTTATCATGCAAAATATCTCATTCTAATTTAGAATACTTTTAAAAAACAGAAAAAAATGCTGGTTTTGCCTTCACTCTTGGACTTTTAGTAAAGCACACCATATTGTGTTTGTAAAAGGTCTGAAAATCTCAGTTGTGTTGTTTCTCCTGGGTGGCCTTGCTGAAAGTAAAAAATATTTGTCATTGTTTGATTTTTTTTTTTTTTTGCTTGAGAATGAATTTAGAAATGTTTACTTTAAAAAGAAGTAAATTGGACTTTTAAGTTTCTAAATAGACACTATTCTAGACATTCTCAGTATCTAGGCCTGTATCTTATGACATTTTGACAAGTGGCTATATTTTTGTAAATTTAAATCAACTCGAATATCAATTTTTAATTTCCTAATTATGCTTTGATATATTTTTCTTTCTTCCAGAAATATATATATATATATATATATATATATATATATATATATATATTTGCTAGAGTAAATAAATCGCTTTGTGCTGATATCATAATAAAACTAGTTAGTTGTGATGATCATTTAGGATGCAAATACTAGCATTTAAGGTGGAAACGTTCATGTCAAGATTAGTATAAATATTTTTCTTTCTACTTTTTAAAGTTATATAATTAACATTATATAACCAAGATTCTGGATCCTAAGTTGATACTTAATGGATCCTATGGTGGTTAGTGGATTTATTAAGCTGTTGGTGTAATTCAGTTTTACTTTAATTTTAAAACTTATTTTCTACAAGTTTCCATTGTACCTCTTTGAGATAACGACACATTCTGAAGATTTGATCATTTTGAGAATATAATGGTCTGCTTTTCCATTCTTTAAATATAGATATTTCTACTGAAGAAAGTTGATTGAGTAAAAGCAAACTAAGAACATTTCTAGAATACGTTTAGTTTTGCATGTAGCAATTGCAATACATTTTGATTTTGTTGAACAATATGTGTGTGTGTGTATTTTTTTTTTATTGGAAGAAAAATAAAATGAACATTTTTTTCCAAGAAAAAGATAACATAATCATGTAGGAAAAAGGAAGTTTCTTTTATAAGTAGATGACACCATTTTAGTCATTGGGACCTAGCCATTCTATAAACTTGAGTGTCTTGTTCTATTTAGAAAATTGTTCTATTTTCTAACTTCACAACAACGTTTCAATTAAAAACTCAATTTGGTTCAAAAGATATGCACTAAATCACTCGCTTCTACAAGAAGCTACCAAAATATGTCACATAATACTGTTGATTTTAGAACTCAGTACTCATGAGAAAACAAAGGAAATTTACCATATAATTTTTGAAAAATATGTTAATCAATTAATGTATCATTTATTTATTTAAAAACATGTAATATGTGCCTGGAATTATATTAATTTACTATTTATTATATTCAGCAAGTAAAAAAGACAAAAAGAGCACAGTTTAGCAGTAAAAATTATTACCAATTTACACATATATATATATATGTGTGTGTGTGTGTCATTAAATGCTTTAAAAGAGCATTAATACCAATTCACTGTGAAGAGCAATTTCAGAACTACTGATATATGGAATATTAATTTTATTTTTCATGTAATTAACATTGATGCTGATTTTTTCCCTAAATATCACCCAAAATATTCCCTGACAAAAGCTTTTTTAAAATTATTTAACTCTTGGGACAAAGAACACTCATGTAAAAATAAATATTTCTGGCAAATATGCATATTATATATTCATTGAACCAAAAGCATACATTGCCGACCTTTTTTAAATTGTGTTATCATTGCATGATGATCTAATAATGCTGTATTTTTGAAACTCATGAAATTACGATATAAATGGAGTCCAATATAGTTCAAAGAACATGTAGTATGTTAAAATATACATATCTAACTTATAGGTATATCTTTCTCTGTGTCTATGTGTATCTATATCTATAGCTTGTAAAATTGTATCACATTGCCCAATGTCACTCTGCAAAATTTTGGGAAATTTGGGAAAGCAGGAAAAAAGTTCACATTATTTTTACGTATTCTAATATTCTACCTAAATATGATCAATTCTGTGAATCATTTTCTACTGAGTGTTATATTTTACTTCCCCAACCCCCACTCTTTCAATCACACCTAACACTCTCCCCTCAGTAACTTCGCTCTCAACTTTATCTCACATATCACCACAGGCATTCGGCTATGTGGAATCTCTAGCTTTCTACTCTGAACTACCCTTAGCATTTAATCAATATTTCATTAAGATTATTTATTCTCATCTTCCTGCATTGAAACTTGGTACAGAATTATCAAGTTATTAGTGCATTAGCTTAAAACCTTGATATTTTTGTATCACAAAAGCTGGAATGTAGTTTTTAAAACAATGTGGTCATTATAATTTTTATTGCATACTTTTTATGTAATACTTCATTTGATCCTCATGAAATCCATGTATGTAGGTTCTATCATTATATTTAGATTGAGACAACTAATGTATCAAAAAGTGCCAAGATAAGAGAAGACTAAGTTTGAACACAAGTCTAACTTTCAGCCAATATTCTTATTATAATCTCTTCAATGAAGATCCTACCTGGAAGATCTACATATGTAAATAAGTTTCAAATATTTATTTTAAAAACTAAAAAATAAGTTATATTTTTACTGTCTTAACTTATTGGTTTTATAAATTAATAGAAATTTCCAAAATAGTTTTCCAAATTCTTAAAACTGTCAGTAACATTCAAAACAAGTCACAATCGTGTTATGATGGGGTAGGAGCAAAAGTTACAATTTTGACATCACAATGCCCTTAAGAAATTGTCAAAATGTTTCTAAGAGACAACATACAGAATCAAAGCAGAATTAGGATAAGAATCAGAACATTGGTATGTTGTCTTGTCCAAGGACTGAAATTCAAGTTCTCCATTGTGATGAGGACATTATTTCCATATTACAACACATTTTAAACATAGTCTACTTTTTTATTTAAACATGTGTTTTATCTGTTGGATACAAACTTTTTTTTTTTTTTTTTTTTTTTTTTTACTGCTGAAGTAAAAAAGCGTTAGATACTGGATACTGCTGAAATAACCATAGTTGAAACAACAGTGTCTTCTACTAACCATGTTATAATTAAACAGAGGTAGCCATCAACAGAGTGTGTTGTTGTGACAGAAAGCCTGCATGGACAAACTTTTCTTTCCAAGGAGGTTGTTAAAGTGAAGGGATTGCATGAAATTTCCATTGCATCTCATCTTTCAGTCTCTCAGCTTTACTCTTTATACTCGGTTGGACAATTCAGTCATTCTTAGTGGAATGAAGGCCGGTAACCCAGAGCAGAGAGAGTATAGCTCAAAAATGCTCAATATGTTACTACTTCTTGCTTTCATTTCCCTAGTCACTATAACCTTCTTCCTGGGATAACTTTGTAAATAAGCAACCTGTACATAAATGAGGCACTGATAGCAGGGCTAAATTAAGTGACATCAAAAAACTTTAGAGATCATTTCATGCAATGTCATAATATTTCAGGAGCATGGCAATAATGTTTAAAAATGTTTTATGAGATTTGTATAAATTTGGTTATAGTTGTCAGAAATGCAGTAAGTAACATACCTACAAAGCAAAGAACAAGTTCTAGAGGGAGTGGTCAGTAGGAAGGTTATGTTTGATGGGCGTTTGCAAGTTGAACATTTGGCTATATATGTGCTATAATACCTGTAAGAACATATCAGTCTTTTATGAATAATTTGAGCTTTGGTCAGTTATTGCCCATGAACTATCTTAAAAACCACTTCTACTAATGATTGAGAAAAAAATTCATACCTGGAGCTGCCCAGACAAAATATAGGTAAAGGCTCCTGGGCACATAGAATGTTATGGAGGATACTGAACTCTAAAACAGAAAATAAAAAGAAATAGTAGCAAAACAAATGAATGAACAATATTTACAAGAAATGAGAATACATGCCTTCCCAAAGTCAAAGCTAAAACTAATATAATAATAATATATTGTATTATAATATATTATATAAAATTATTATATAAATACAAATATATTACAAATATTGTATTTGTATATTATAATTACATTCTAAATATAAACAAATACTATGTAAATAAATTTATAAAATAAATTATATTTTATATAAAATAATATAAATAAACACATTATAATAAATATTTTAAATAAATAAGTTTTTATTTATCTGTTGATGTTAAAACGATCCTGCTTTCTCTAAAAGTGTCATCAGGTGAATGATATATTCATAACCTCTTGGTGCACATGCAGCATTATTTGTCTTACTATGAAAACCAAATGCGGCTCTGAGGTCCCCCTACCTTTGGGGCTGACCATAACACCAGGATCTTCCTTGTACTTCACTTTCTCCAAAAGTTAATTATTATTCCACAAAGGATGTGCCCAAAGATGACTATTTAACATAATGTTAATTTCCATTAATAAAAACAAAGTTTGCTAACCAAAAGGCATTTAAATTTATATTTTAAAAAACAAGAGAGAAGCTGAGTTAATTAACTGATGAGACCTTAGAGAATATTGAACACTGCCATTTAGAATATTTCAAATTGTAGATAAATCTTTAATGAAACTTCTTTGTGAAATTAAAATTTGGTAAACTATATAAAAGAATCAAAATGGAAACAAATTATAGATAAGTTTTTTTTTTTTTTTTACAAATCTATTTGTTAAAGAAAGGTGCTCAAATGCAAGAAAAATATGTTAACTATAAAGATATGTAGTTTGAAATACCTTTACATTTTAATAAAACAAGTGAAAAAACAAGACCAAAAAAAAAAAAAACGGCTTTTGAAAAGCTAACTTTCTACACACAGTCTACTACCAAATGCAGAACACAAAGCAGGTGGGTTCTGAGTAGTCATATTGATTTCTAGATTCTCATTACTAAGATAATTATTTTAATTCTTTATCCAAGTAGCTCAGTGAATAGTGTCTATTTTAATCCAGTCCAGATGTTCTTCTGATCCAAACAGCTTTACTTTAATGCAGTCTCATCCAGAATTTTTACATCTTCCTTTAGGGACTTGGTCGCTAAAGCAATTCATATATTTCCATCAAACATCAGTCAATGGTTAGAAATAACTTTTAAATTTCGGCAGCTCAGTATCCCTGGTCTTTGTAACTACTGAGCTTGTTGCCTTCTTCCATGGCCCCCTCACCCTTTAGTATTCCTGGACATTCTTGAATTCTCTCTCACATGTTGCAAAATGTGGTCTTTGCTCCTTCTGCCACCCCTTTCCTACTCTGAGCCCGATGTTTGCTGGTGGCACCACTTGACCATTCCACTCCACACAATGCTCAAAGGGACAGTGGAGGTGCACTGGGAACTCACCAGAGATAACTTCCTGTGCTCACCCATACAGGCCAAATTCCATTCCATCTCCCCTATATAGAAATCATCTGTGAATTAAATAATGATTCCCAAACTAGTGAACCTATCTCTATACAAGGTCTCTGTCTAGCTCTCTATATATTAGGTATATACACTATGCACAGTTGCACAGTGTGCTTATATATATATATATATATATATATATATATATACACACACATATACATATATATTATTATATTCCTTGAAATCTTTATTTATTCAAACATTCCATAGTCCATAGTTTTACACAAATCTATTCTATGATTTCTGGATAAAGTATGAATAATATATTTAGCATTTATCCAATAAAAATGTATCCAATTGATACTACATTACTATGTGAAAAATATAACATTTTTATAATCTATATGTCTTTTTATGTAACATATATATAATTTGAAATAAAATGTATTTTACATAAGAAATACTACTTTGAGAATACAAGTAGAATAAAGTGTCTTATTTTCTATTATTTTCTATGTTGTTAAGGATTACAGTCTTAAAGATTAAAAGAAAAAAGTCTAAATTAAAATCTAAACCTCATCCTGATTTCACTCAATGATTTGGCCAACATCTGTAAACTTCCGATCACCAACAAAATCTATAAAATGCATAATAATTTAAAATCATAGTCTTTTAAGTTTTAATTCAATTCCAAAAATAAGTTGGCTTGGGGGCTGTATCAGAGATTTCCTCTAACATGGAAGCCTTCTCTTAATACTATAGTGAATTCATTTGACCTGTAAATTGTCATGTAGGGTTGAAAGGGCAGGTGCTCTTTTGAGAGAAGCTTTTTTAAAAATCCAATTTAATGTCAGTCAGGTCAACCTCACTTTAATTCCATGCTACATTATACATCCCCCAGGGTTCATCGTTCCTTTTTTTATAATGCTGTATATGTTCGATTATTTAAATTAGTAGTCAAGGGTATGCTTTTGTTTCTGTGCTGATATGCAAATTATTTAAAACTTTGTTTCTAAATCCTTTGTGTGCATCTTAATTCTTTTCCACTGTCTCCCTATATTCATAATGGGTAGCCAAAATATGTTCTCAGTTGCAAGATAACATTTGCCAAGTTTTTTAACTATAAAAATATTTTTTCTATTTCTGTTATTTTTCCTGGCTATGCTATTAAAAATTATGCTAGTTCTTAAAGCACGTGCCCCATAAAGCAAGTGGACCTAATTAGTCGGAGGCTAGAGCATTTGGTGGGTGGCTTTAAAAAGTATGTTTTAAGAAAGATTATTAACCTAATTTCTTTTACTCCCCCCTTTTAAAATAAATCTAAAATTTAAAGTGAAAAATATGATGACTTCTAATTACTATCACAAAATTTATGGTAATTATTCTCATTTTCATTTTTTAATTTTATTTTTTCCTCCTGTGAGGAGCTGCTGTTAAGTTTGTAGTGTTATTTTATTTTGTTTGAAATATTTTTTATCCAAATATCCCATAGTCCATAGTTTTACACACCTCTTATTCTATAGTTTAAGATAGTCAAATATGAATAAAACAATTGACATTTATTCAATGAGAATTTACCAAATGGGTACTATAATACTATGTGACAAAACAAATATTTTTAGATTTATATGTCTTTCTTTAGCAAACCCTCAAAATTTAACACAATCAGGGAAAGTAACACCTGATTAGATCTTTGGGGATACAAAAAGCATCTATATATGTTAAGTAGAAGGAGGTCATTTAGAGGAGAAGGAGGTGGAAATAAAATACATAATATTGGAGATAGAAATTCACAGTTTATATTCAAGAAATAGCTAGTGGATTAAATGGGCAAAGTGATTACTTTCTAGTGGAAAACAAATGACTGAAAAGATAACTTTCTTTCGAGTTTCTAATGTACGAAAGTAATTTCATATAAATTTCTTATTCAGTCGTGGTAATGATCTTAGGCAGAGTCATTGTAATGTCATAAGTGATAAAATTCAGAATAAGGCATGTGAATTCAGTTGCCTGAAATTACAAAGCAGATAAGTGGAGCCAAGACTGAATGTGGGTTCTGAATCACTCTGTACACTCTAGTCGCTAGAGCATGTTCACTTACTAAAACAAGGTCAGTAGGCATACTGGGACCAAAGGTTGGGGATATTTGGAAATCAGCAAAATCATTCACTTTACACTTTCCTCCCTCACTCATTCTTGGAGGACAACTCTGGCCACTAGTTCACTAGTTTTAAATTAATCCATTACTTCTATATTTTTTAACATCACTCTAGTGTCTTACAGGTTATAATTCTGAATCCTTGAAAAATTTAAACACGTAACTTGTTATTTTAATTCTATTCCTTCTTGAATTAAACAGAAACCTCAAATGTTTACCCCTTTCTAAAATGTTTTTTTTTGTGCCCCACAAAGTTAATTATTTATCCCAATCAACTCCTAACAATCAGTGTTTAATTTTATGTTAGAATTTTATCCTACAAAATCACTGGCTTTTGACACTTGCTGCACATTTGAAATATATAGAGAGATTTCAAAAAATATGAAATTTCCATGTCTCACAGATTTTCTTTTTAAACTGATCTTATATAGGATCAGGAATTGGTCATTTTAAAGCTACTAAATTGGTTCTAACATTCAGCCAAGGGCGAGAATGACTGTTCCATAATATAATGTATTATAGGTATATCTCAACCCATGTTAGGCTTCTATGTTTTCATAGACGGGCACTGAAGAGCTCCTTCTTTAAAACACTTATGTATAACCCATGCTCTATAATACAACTATGAGAAAATAAAAAGAAGAGAGGGAAAAATTTGAGAGAAATGATTATCCATAGAGGCAATGGAAGAAACAGAAGAGCATAATGCCCAGTAAGTCAGGGAAAAGACTTTTCAAGGAGGTAATCATAAAATATACATAATATTTTGTATGTTGTAGAGAAGACAATTTCAAATAAAAATAATTTGCATATGGCAAGTTATTAATGGTTAGTGTCAGCAAAGATTACTGTTCAAAACTGTAGTTGTGGTAAAAGTCACCTCAAGAGGGGTTAATGTGTGAATAACGGGGGTAAAATTGAACAGAAGTGTAGATATGTTGTTATTATTGTTGTTTTTCTCATTATTTTTGATATTTAGGAAAAGAAAGAAATAAAAGATTGAAAGATTACTTGATCATCCTATTAGATGAACATTTAGTCTGGTTTAACTTCTTTATTTTATGTTAGCCTGATAACTGTTAAACAAGTACACATAAAATGATTCTGGAACTATGGAAAGTTAAGTATTTTATGTTGCTGTAGAAAACTCTGTAAAATTTAAAGTTGTTTCTTTTTTGAAATAGTCTCCTCTCTGGATTCTGTGAAACTCTCCCCTTCTCTCTCTCTCTTTCTCTCTCTTTCTCTCTCTCTCTCTCTCTCTCTCTCTCTCTCTCTCTCTCTCTCTCCCCCTTCCTCCCTTCCTCCCTCTCTTCATATATATAATATATGGTTCTGTTCCTAAGATATGTTCTCCAAATTTCCTTCTTTGGCATTTTCTCTTTAAAACTCTGACCTATCTTGTTTAAAACATTGACTATACACTCATGATTTTTAACCATCATTTATACCTTTAAGAGAACCATACGATAAATGTTATTTTATGTAGCATTGTAGACTTTCTAATCTGTAGATGTAAATTTCAAAAAAAAAACTTATCCACTCTATTATAATCAATATTTCCTAACTTAAACTTACTATTCCCTTCCACACTCCCACTGTTACTTTCATACAGCAGTTCGTAGTACAAGATGCTGCTCTATGAGTGATCTGCCACTGTTGCCACTACCCTGGTTCCAGTCCCCTCTGAATGAGTACAATTCTTTTATACATGGACTCCTTGTCTCTAGTTGCTTTCCCTAAATCTAATCCTCTTTACCAAGACCTAGGTTCTAAAAATCTATATCTAGTTATGACATTGCCCTATTAAAAAAACTAAAAACTCTCACTGTTCCCCATTCTCTTCAGAATATCTAAACACCACAAATATATCATACAGTGTCCCTGCTTTTCCAGAACCTCCTCTAATACCTTCTCTAATACCTAAGACTTAACTTTTAGCCTTGATGACACAAGACCTTTAGTTTTCTGAATAATATGTACCCTTGAGTTCCTATATAACATCACTTTTTACCATAAACTTGATAAGTGATTAATAACATGTATTACATACCAGGTGATTTTAAAGCCCAAAGCACTAGCAATTGAAGGTTGAGGATGAGGGCAAAGAATACAAAGGGCTAAGGACAGTTTTAAGGACTGTAAGCCCCACCCCAGCCAACTAGGGTGTGGAAAAACCTGACTTTCTTTTGAATTTGATATATAAATGCTTTCTATTTTTAGGTACTGGACTTACATGCATTTATTGCAAACAACCAAATGTATCTTCAAATCTCAGAGCTGAGAGCACTCTTTGTCTGAGAATCTATTAACAACATAAAAGTGGTTCTTATATCAAAATGATTTATGCATTAGTCTCTAACCTTATGTTACAAACTTCAGGAAGATAGATTTACTAGTTATTTATTATCTTTGTTTCTTGTTCTAGACAATGCATATGTTAATTGCTCAATACACTGTCCTTTAATAACACTATTCAATTCCTTAATTGCATAGGTTAAGGAGGAAAATCCCGAGGTACCACTGTATTTTAAATCAGTTCAATAGGGTTCTGAAATTTGGAAGTTTCTCAATATTCATCCTTATGAACCTAATGAATCTATATGAAGTAATATGTTCTGAGATTTTTAACACTAAGTCAGTAACTTTTTTTTAATGGTTCAAGTCTATGTTTTCTTTTGCAGATTTATATAGCTTTCATTTGTGGCCTCGATATAATTTTTTTGTGTGTGCCAATAGCATACACCTTAGACCATGAAGAACACTACACAAAAGAAGTTGTTAGCAGGATGTTCCTTTACCTGTGAGTAAATCCACTTCTTTACATACTCCTCAGAGGAATTTCCAACATTATGTAAAATCTGAACCTCTAACTTATATGCGTCATATGTCATCTTAATAATATTAACATATATTGCAATAATCATTCTTATTATTCTACTATAGAAGAACCCACTCCTCTAAAGCCTTATTAAATATTAAAAATAATGCCAATCATGGGTGGAAACAAACTTACTAAAATGTAAAACGTAATTTAAATTTTTTAGAAAAGTCCTATTGCTAAACTTTAGCAAAGTGCTACCTCTTAACAAAGGAGAGCTCCGTGTACTGAAAAATCATTTTTTCAAATTAACATGTCAATAGCTAAAGTAAAAATGAATAAAACTGCATTAAGGATTAATTTATAAGGGCACAGTTTCCAAAATTACTGGAAGGTATATTGACAACAAATTTTGGAGTGAGATGTGTTTTATACATCTGAAAAGAAGAGATTGTCTTCTACAAATCCCTGTAATTTAGGTAAATAGAAAAATTTCCTCAGCGTTGTAGGGAAGGAAGAATAATTTCACCTCTACCCTTTTAGGTTCTTGACAGACCAACTTGTAATAAGACAGATTAACAGGAGAAAAATAAACAAGCTTAATAACATATATACCTCCTGTATACATGGGCAATACTGAGGAAAAATGTGTAACTCACAGAAATTGCCCAAGCCACCATCTTGCATACTACCTCAAGCTAAATACAAAAGAAAACATTGAGGGGGGAGAAGGCAGGCTTATGGTAGGCTATAAGGCAAAGTGCAGTATCGAAGGTATGGTTTTAAGCAGATGTCTTTGCTTTCTTCATTAATACCTTTCTAGAGATATAGCCACTTTTCTTTTTCTGGTACAAAAAGAAAGACACTCTTAAACATGTTGATTCCTTATATAAATGTAAATGCATTTTATAAAAAGGTATCTTCTACTCAGTTTTCCAAGTTTCCCCTGTGCTGTTTCTTAAAAACAATCAGCACAAAATAATCTTTATCCCAAAGAGGCATATTTTGGGGTGGAAAATTCTGCTCTTCTTCAGTGTCATTAGTTAAGCTATGTGTTCAGATGGTACAATATTTAGAAAAAGAAAATAAATTTGCTCTGTCTTTGTCTAAAAGAAAGTTTGCTGGTTGTTTGCTTGTAATGGACACAAGGCCTCTTCAACATGTACCATTTTGTTTATTCTTGTAATTGTGATTGTTTTTGTCTCCACTCCTGAATGTTATATTAAGAATAGCTTTTCTTTTCTCATACTAAATCCAACTTAAAATACAACTTTCCCTTAAATGATCATATATAAGAGAGCTTCAGAGTATTGTTTATTTTTTAAATATTTTAGAGAGTGGATTTTGCCTTGGCAAAACGTATTTATCTTCTATTCATAAAAGCACAGTGCATTGTAATTTTTCCTTCCAAGAAACACCAGGGCTTTTGTGAGAACGTGTGACATTTGTTTACTTCAAAGTGAGTTACCTGAATCATAATGAAGCAAGTAGACTCCCACTTAAAATACCAAACACTGCGACACTGCTTTAAACTAATACAATTACATTTGCAGCAATGTTCTTCATTTCTGAATGGAAAAAATGTTGATGACAGTCTTCACAGACAATTTATTAAAATTAGGAAATTGTCAGGAAGACTCCAGCAGAGGTATGGCATTTGCTTTTAAAAGTCATCCTCAGTTTAATAATAGGTATCTGGATAATTTTCTTCTCTTCTCGGACTCAGCTGGAAGAAATTTTTAACCACAAAAGGAGCCTGATTTTATGCATGTTTCGCTTAATTCAGAGGGATTTATGAATACCACAGTAGCCTATTTGGATTGACTGTGAATAATGTAAGGCAGATAGCTTTCATTTCTTTTCAAGTTGAAATATCCGATGTTTTCTTGGTAACTCTTTCTAGAGAAACAGATATTTTAAATACTAGGGCCCAAGTCTCAAGCATTATTTGTGAATTTACACACAATTTCTGAAATATGTGAGAAAGTATGACTTTTATAAATACAAGAACTCAAAATGTATGAAATAAAAATGATTAAGTCCAAAATGTGCCAACTCAGACTTAATATTTTATTTCGCAGAATAACTAAAAAGAAACAGTTGTGGAAATAAACTATGTCAGAGTAAAACACACATAGGCACACACACACAATTGGTGCTGAGATATATGATTTCAATTAAATCATGGCTGACATGTGGTTTTTAAGAAAGAGATTGGCTTGGATAGCTGTATTTTAGTAGGTGTTTGTTGTGTATTGGTTTAATGTAATTTCAAATCCACTTGTTTATGACTTAGGTAAAATTGTTTTAATCCATTTATTTATGACCCCAAAAAGACATTTTTAGAAGTAAACTTTTGATATAAGAATGAAGTAAATTGAGTCAGGACATCAAAATCTCATTTATTGTCATTGGTAAGCTGGAGCAATCAATAAAAACATGTGGAGAAACAAATACAAATTATAAATGCTGAGAATTTATGAGAATCATTCCAGAGTGTCAGTTTGGCAAGGCGAATCTTTGCTAATCTAAAACTTCTATGAAGACCTTTAGGAAATTAACAACTGCAGAGGTCAAGGAGGCTTTTTGGTCCACAGTGGTTACTGAGCCCGCAAAAAAACTATGAAAAAGGTCAGTCCACACCAACACTGGTGTCTTAGTTCCTAGCAGCATTCTCCAGCAACAAGAAATGTTTGTTTTGCACTGGCAGCTAGAAATCAGTTTGTATTTGGTTAAAATTATCAATCCCAAGTGCCTACTCATATAAAAAGCTACGCCTTTGTTAAATTTACACTTTATTCCTTTTATCTCCCCTCACCTGAAACAATCATGTAATTAATCTATCATTGCTTTTGAGTATGTTATTTCTTTATTGGCTTATTAAGAGATTTTATCCTGTATGCTATTGACTTGTTAAATTATTATAATTTCCTCAGCGAACCTATGCTAAATACATCGCTGGCAAAGACAGCATCAGACTCTGAGTATAATTTTGCCACTCAAATACAACAGAACAAACAAACAAAGTGTTAATTGGCTTAATTGGCTGAAATCACAAAGATAGATAGTTTAGTAATTGTAGCTTTATTTTTCATACTAAGTACTTATATTACTTTGTGATAATAGTGTTATTTTACATGGAGGTTTTTTTTGTTTGTTTGTTTTGTTTTTTTAAGTCTGGTTAGAATTAATGAACTCACTTGAAATGCTTATTGTCACATATTCTTAGATTTGGAATTTGCAAGTAGGAGAGAACAAAACAAAAGCATCTCTTTCTGAACACATATATATTAAGGCATTTGATGAAAATCATCATTTGACAGATGGTTATGAAGGATAGACCTTATTCCAGTTCTGCTTTAAGAAGCAACAGGGATTATGAAGAATGTGAAGACTGTTTAGACAGGGTCCATCCCAGCAAGCAGCCAAATACAGAGTATAGGACATTCTTTATGAGAATAGCATTCCCCAAGTTTGTTGAACTTTCTTCTGACTACCAAGTCACCAAAAAAGGACTGTATGAACTTCAATTTAGAGGTAAAAAAAATGTTTTCCAGGATAATTTCAAGATCTTTAGGAATCTAAGATTTGAGACAAAGGATATATTTTCATACTTCGTCTATTTTATTATCATCCATATAAAAAGAAAACTAAAAAATTATGTCATGATTACCTTAATTTGTATAAATTATGATACATGTACCCAGATCATTTCTTAAAAAGAAGTAATCTGATCCAACATTAAAAGATGAGACATATTTGTCATGTTTATCTCTGTTTCCAAATTGTTGTACTTATTTCGGGAAAAAAATATTTGGATACTGGTAGTCTCTCTTTAAAGGAAGAATATTTATTACTTTTCACCTTAACTAATACGATTTTTTTTTAAAGTTTGGTTTTGCAAAATTTGTGTTTTGATAAAACAACTGTTAACCACTACAATTTCTTTTTTCTTTTTTTCCATTCTTTTAGTCAGTATTAATTATTGCATTTAGTATTGAAATTCATGGCCAAACATATAACGAAAACTTACCACAGTCTGGTTCTTCTAAAAACAAAATCTGTCATTTTTTATCATGTATTTTACTTTCACTTCACCTCCCCTCCAAACACTGATACTGTTCTGAGATTGTCCTTTTTTAACATCAGTGAACTCAGTTCCTTGTAAAATAAAGAAGAAATATTTTCATAAAAATTTTTTTTTTGTCTACCTTGACAAAAATTATAATCAGGGAAGACTTAGCAAAAATGACATCTGGAAGTTTTCACAGTTGTAGCACACATATGAAAATCTCTTCAAGATCTTTTTTTTTTTTTTTTTTTTTTTTTTTTTATGTTACATAAGCACCAAATCAATAAAAGCATCCGCAAGTGTCAGATACTTTTCATGATTTCTCCCTTTATGGGAAGTATTACTCTCCAGCTGAGTGTGTGAGTTATGATATTGAGATAATTATGTTTTATTTTCTAAAGATGCACATTTAATTTCTGTAAATGAAAACTAAATCTTTTGCAAGCAGCACTAAAGCAAGTTGTATTTTAAAATGAAATTAAATTAATTTGCTTTATATGCACAGTGTGAGTGTTTACATGTGCCTCTGTTTGATACTTACTGAAATACTGTGTTTCCTGGGATATTTCCTGAAGACTTAATAAAATGCGAAACTTTCATCTACTATTGAAAACTTAATAAAACTGGGATTCATAGTGGAGGAAAATGTCTGAAGTTAATATCTCAACTTCTGTTCATGACATTCAGAAGATGATTATAATTTATTCTGTGAGTAGTCTAAAACCTGATTTTTTTTTTCTTCTTTATTTCTTAGATTCTTCTTTCTTACACTGTTTAGATAGGTTTATTTCTGGGCTATTTTATTAGTGCAGAATAAATACAGAGCTCCCCAAAATCCAAAATCCTTCACCAATGCTGTTCCTCAGTGCTCATTTAATAGATTTTCAAATAATTTCAAAAAGAAGAATTTAAATCTTAACACTGTTTAAGCACTAATATAAATTTTTTCATGGTCATAAAAGGTCATTGGTTTCAAATAAAGATTCTTAGGAAAGAAGAATGATTCAAATTTACTTACTTGAAAAAATAGATTTTCGTGGTGAATTACTTATTTTTCAAATTAAAAGGAAATAGCTGAGCTATTGTCAAGATATGTGCACCTTCTCACTGACATTGCAGGGCTGTCTACCAATCTGGCCATCATAACCTTGAACTACAGTAACTAAATGAGATGCTGATGCTTTTTTAAGTCACTGAGAGTGTGATAATTCGTTCTGAAACCAGAGTGTTAACATACTTCTGAGGGTCAGTTTTTCTGTCAGCTGGTACTTTCATGAGCTCCCATTTGCTTAAGTATTTTCACCCATTTTATACAAGTCAAAGTTAATGTTCTTTAGGAGAGAACTAGATGTCTATGACTTAGTATCCTCATCATTAAAATAAGAATAATATTTATTCAAAGAATTAGATTAAGGAATACAGAAATATTGCTTAGTGGGTATTAAGCAGGCCATTTATTATCATTTTATTTATTGAACAAAATGAAATAGATTATTTTCGGTGAGCATACATTCTCTTTCATACTCATTTTGTTTGTTTTTTCATTATGACTAAATATAATGATAAACAGTTTTTAAAAATCTCAATTCAAGTACTTTTGTCTAAAATTCTGATAATATAATCCAGAAACAAACAAATTTCAGAAGATCAAGACAAAAGTAACAAAATGGTAACAACGGGCAGAATTCCTGAGTTATCAGCAACAAAAGAGAATTTTATCTATTCCTGTTTAATTTCAAATACTTACATATCTCCTAGAGTTATGTTGCATTCTACTTCTCTCATAAATGTGTCTGTCATTGAGCTCCTAATCATCTTTCAGACAAACTTTTTTTGTTTTGTTTTGTTTTGTTTTGGTGATGGTAAGGAAGACAGAAGAATTCATGTTGTGATTCTCATTTGACGATTGGAAAACTATCCATCTTTGTTCTGACCACCTAAAGATGAGAAAAAGAGCTGAGAATAAATTTCACGTAATAATAGTAATAGCAATATATTGGAGTGGGTTGGAAGTTGTAGAAATTATATTTGTTTATATAATATATTCATACATTTTTATGTTCTAGATACAAATTTGGTAAAATATTTCTACCTGTTATAAAACAATTAGAATGACAACTTCAAAAAGAAGTGATAGGTATTCTCTTATTTTTAAAACGATTTAAGACCTAGTCTATAGTGTGATTTCTAAAGCTCATTCAGCAGTTTTACTGGCTAGTGGAAAGATAACTTGTTGATGCACTATAAAATAATTATTAAGAGTATTTAGTATCTACTATATGTTAGGCACTTTTTTGGAAGTTAGGACAGGACAATGAAACACGTTATAATGTCCTTGGTTTTCTGGAACTTATATTCCAATTCAGAAGACATAAAATGACGAGTATAAAAAAAAAAAATCACTTCAGAGGTAAAGAGTGCTAGGAAGACATAAAACCAGAGTACATTGAAAAAAGAACGAAAGTAGGTAAGGTGCTGGACAGGTTGTATCTGAGTGGGAAAAGGCAGTGCCTCTGAGAAGATCTGGGAATGAGCATGACAGACAAAGTTGCAACAAGGACAAAGACCCTTTGGCAGAAATAGTGTGGATGTTTTTGAAGGACAAGCTGAAAGTAAGTATAGTGTGTGTAATGCAGGGATTTAGCAAAGGAGGGGCAAGCAAGAGCAGATAGGCTTGAGTGGCAAGCAGAGCTAGTTCATGTAGAAACATAAATAAGTCATGATAAAGAAGCTATGGGAAAACTTTTAAGAAGGCAATAAAATGATGCAATTTGTGTTTGAAAGTGAAAATATGGGAAATAATTTTTGCATAACTACTTTCACAAACACATACATACATACATACATAAAAATATAAATAAGACCATGGCTAAAAAACTAGAGAGTCTATGAATTACAGTTATCTCAGAACTATGTAATAATTTGGAGTTTGTTTTCATTGTCAGGAGTAATACAGAGATCACTAGAGGTCTTTGGACAAATATGTCAATTGAAAGATAGAAATCTAATCCAATCACATCACTCAAAAATCCTGGGAATAATCACCTAAAGGTAAAACCTAAAAGTGTAGTTGTAGAGATAGAATTCAAACTCGATCAATACATACTTTCTAAGTGCTGCCAAAAAACTTAATTACTATTCCTACTGTATGTTATAACTATTAACATGAATGTGGCTCTAGGATTCTCTTTTAAAATCTCTCCTATGAAAGACAAATATAATTGTATCGCCTGTATGTGTGTGTAAAGACCTATGATTTAATATTTTCTTTTCATAATTCATTTTATCATATATTATAACTTTCTTTAGGAAGACTATAAATGCTGAATTTTGAAAATGAAAAAAAGATGGCAGTAGTTTTAAAAGTTTTAAGAATCTAACTCTTTCACAAAGAAATAAAATACATTTTTTATATTTAGGATTATAATTTTGAATTTTGATGATTATTCAAATTAGTGTCAAAAGACCATGTATGTAATAATGACAGATTTATAGATGAACTTAGATATTACTTTATCCCAGTAATGTATTTTCACAGTGTTAGTTGATAATTACAACCTCATCTTCCCAGTGTTGCTGACTTATTTGGTAAAAGTATTTTAAGTTTATAGTTTATGTGCTGTGATAGACTGAAAAATGCCCCCTCAAAGATGTCCGCAATCTAATAAATAGAACCTGTGACCATGTTACCCTTGGTAAATGAGTCTTGTAGATTTTATTAAGAATTTTATGATAAGGACACTATCCTGGATTGTCCTAGATGGGCCTGATGGAGTCAAAGAGGGAAGCAGGAGGTCAGAGATGAGAAAGCAGTGTGACAAAGGAGGCAGAAACTGGAATGATGAGCCATAAGACAAGGTATGCCAGCAGCTTCTAGATCTGGAAGAGACAAGAAACATATTCTCCCTTGAAGCCTCTGTAAGGAACTCACTCTGCAGACACCTTGAATTTAAACTCCTTAAACTCATATTATACTTCTGATCTTAAGAAATATAAATGAATAGATTTGTGTTGTTTGACACTACTAAGTTTGTGATTATTTTTATAGTAAAAAGAGGAAAAGCATATACATGCTAAACTGTATTAATATGATATAGACAAGGTAAAATTCTCAAATATTGAAAATAATAATAATATAAAACCTTTATTCTCTTCTAAGAGAAAAATTAAACATTTCTTAGAGACTGTTCAATGCAGATTTACTATAACTATGTCAGAATTTTTGAGGTATATAATTGGAAGTAAGCAGAATAGCTTTCTCTGAAAAAGTTATTAACTGAAATTACCCTTTGAGGATTTTCTAGAATATTAATTTTAGAATATTATTTATAGTTACTATTTCTTTTTTCTCCCTCATATATGCTAGAAGTGTAAAGTATGTAATTTATGAAACTTACTAAAACAACAACAACAAAAAACTACACTTAAACCTACATCTGTAGCTGTGGTCTCTAACTGTTGCTTTAAAGGGGACAGAAACCCTCAAGTGTGTTTATGGTTGAAAGAATGACGATCACAGATCTAGTAAGCATCTGATCATGGTGAGATATCACCATATTTTATCCTTTATGTCATGAAGGGTGCAGCCTATTTGTAAAATAACACACCACTTTCTGGCACAGTGGGACTCCACCCACCCTAGATAGATAATCCTTATGCATGAATTACTCACAGTTTCATTCCTTAGATCACTGTTTTAAAGCCTGTAACCTGAAGCAAAATAATGAGACTTTTTTTTAGGCTTGAGAAATATTAGTTTTTGTCATTTTGTCATTGTAACTATAAGATCAAATTTAGGAAAGCTTCTTTTATTTTTGTGCAATGTTCACTTATTTAAGTTCCAGCTGTGAGCGGAATTAACTCTCAAAATAAAGAAAATGGTCTCTGCAGCTGGGAAGAGAGTTTGGGTGCTACTTGAATCAGACGCAGCTGGTGGAAGGAGAAAATATCATGAATACCCTTCCACTACTTTTGTGTCTCTGTAGGAGGCTTTTGTAGAAAGAATCTAAACATTATTCTACCTTTCCATCTTCTGACTGAATGGATGGGTAGCAGTGCTATTGAAAATTCATTCGTAGGAAAGTGCTGGCTTCGTCACCATTTTTTTTTTTTTTTTTTTTTTATGTAAGAGAAGAATAGTGTTTCACCAAAATGCAAGAACAGGTTTACACTTCTAAGTTATCCTTACTTTTTAATGCAAACCCTGAATAATGGAGTGATGTGTAATGTAATATCTAGTGGCTATGGTTCACTGAGCTTCAACCTGCAATTAAAACTTATATTTCCATTCATTTAAATATTTTGGATACTATACACTCACTGATTACTTTCTGTGATAAAATTTAATTTTTGCTACTAGTGAAAATCTAAAATTATTTGTAATAACTCCAGGTGTAGTAAACGATGGTCCTGTGTTAATATAAGTAAACAGCTTACTTTACTTGTTCTTAAAGTACTTGACATTTAAAAAAAAAAAGTAGACAAAAGTGCAATTGCTTTTTATATTGCATTTGTTCTTAAGTATATTCATAGATCACATTTTTATTGAATATCTACTACAAATCAGGCATGGGTAATAAAGGTGGGCCAAACTTGTGATGCCCCTGTGCTCATAGAACTTTCATTTTTTTGTGTGAGGAAATGGAAAATAAACTAATAAACCATGTGAAGATTATCATAGAGACTTCTAAGCCTGATAAGGAAAATAAAATAGTATAATGTTATTAGAGTGTGCAGGTGATAGGGAATGAGAGACTGCTCAGAAAATCTTTCTCCATGGAGACCTAATTGCCCTGTCACATATAGATTGGAGGGAAGTGCTCTCCATGCAGAATTAGCAAGCCCCTGTCCTGGATGCTTTTTCATTTAGAAGTATTGGTGGACAAGAGGTAAAGTGGGAGGAAGGGAAGTACTAAAGATAAGCAAGGCCTAGGTCAAGTCTTAGAGACTCAGACCATGTAGGTTTTTATATCCTTCATAGGACTTTCTCTTGGGCAGATATTACTGGTATCATGGCTGCTTTCTGCTACATATCATAAAATTATACTAATTTGTTTTCTTTCTGAAGAAGAAGTTCATGAGTCTACAATCCTCATTGCTGCTACTGATATTAATATAGTTTTGATTTTCTCTCCTTCAAAACATAACACCATATTATAAAGAGGGACTTGTATATTTTCCCAGAGGGCTCAAAGGATAAATTGTTATCCAAACGACAAAAGAATGGTTTAAATCTCATTTATTTATTTTTTAAGTGTTCTTTTTTTACCATAATCTGAATATGTTAGGTTATATAGTAGAGGAAAAGAGCTAAGGCATGCTTTCTATAGCTACCTCTTTCTTTTGCATCTTGCTGAATTTTATTCTCTTTCACCTGTTGCTTCTAACATATCTTGATGTTAAATATCCCACCCTTAATATGAGCCTCCAGGGAATTAGTCCATTCATCCCATTTGGGGTTGCAAATAGTAAATCATCATTTTTGAGATGAAACTGTACTAAATTTTCTTTGAGCTCCATTAATAAAATTATCTATTTTACCTTATCACTACAGGTAAAAACAATTTTCCATATGTTATATATCATTCAACAAGAGATAAATTTCACATGGTCTATATGTTGAATGAACATTCATTTATAACTTAATGTGTACATGAGGTGGCACATATTTACATGGAAGTATATTTGTTCAAGATACATGATTCCTTCCCAAATAATTTTGATATGCTGCCCAAGAAATATTAAGATTCTAATATTTCTATACGATTATCAGGAAAAAACACATTATAACTCTCCAATTGATAATAATATTTAGTAGACTCTGAGCTGTAAAATCTGTGATGATGGCATTAGGATTCATTGTTTATGAAAAGATAGAAACAATTCCAAAATATAGGAAAACAATGTTAAAGAAAGTAAACATCTTAATTCATACTAGAGTGTTAATTTTTAAAAATATCTAATTTAAAAAAATGAAAAAGCAATTAAGAGGGAATATAACTATGGTACCATAGTAATACGATAGAAATAGAATACCAAAAACTTTAATTAAAAACATAAAAAAATTTCAACCAGCAGAAATCCTCAGTATATTTGATAGAACTGAGTGTTGGCTATTCCATTGGGAATATATCTGAATAAAAGGAAAATACTAGCTTAAAAAGATATCTGTACCCTAATGTTCATAGCAGCATTATTTATAGTAGCTAACACATGGAAACTGAAATATCCACTGATAAATGCATAAAGAAGTTATTATATATATATATGTATGTATGTATATGTACACACTAAAATATTATTTAGACATAAAAATTTCTACTATTTGTAGCAATACGAATGGATCTTAAAGACATTATACTAAATTAAATGTCAGATAGAAAACACATCCTGTATAATCTCGCTTGTACGTGGAATCTAAACAAATAAAAATTTATAAAAATGACAACAATAAATAAAAGCAAACTCATAGAAAATATATCGTATTTGTGGTTACTAGAAGTGAAGGGTATAGGAAAGGAGAATTAGAGAAAGGTGGTTAAAAGGTACAAACTTCCAGTTATTAAATAAAAATATTAGGGATTAAGGATGAATACAACATGATGACTATAGTAACATTGCTGTATGGTATAGTTGTTAAGAGAGTAAAGGTTAAGAGTTCCCATCACAAGTATTTTTTTCTTTTTTTCTTCTTTCTTTTTATTGTATCTATATGAGATGATGAATGTTAGCCTCACTTAATGTGTAATTTACATATTTCACAAATATGTAAATTAAACAAGCATGCCATATGCCTTAACTTTATACAGTGATGCATGTCAATTATTCCTCAATAAAACGGGAAAAAAAACTTATTTCTGACTTCTTAATGCACAGAAACTCTTTGTAAATCTTCATTTGAGATTTTTGTCTCCAATCTCTACACAAGTGTGTAACTGAGCTTCCAGAACAAATCTCAATCAAGGCTTTCCATTTGATCTGAGTAATTTACAAATCCAATAATATTTGTAATTTTTACTAGTTTCAGAATAGTGTGAGCCTCACATTCCATTTTAAACTAGACCCTGACATTTGGAGATCTTGGCACTAGCGGAAAAATGCATCATCACTTTGTATTTGAACTGACTCAATGCACTGGGAAGAATGAACTGATCAAGTGGGAACTGCTGCATATGACTGTGTCCAAATCTGTGAAGAACTAGAATGTGGAAGGAAGGTTAAATCAACTCTGAGCAGCTGCAAGATTCAAAAATTGAACCAAGAACAGAAGATACAAGAAGACAGAGAGCAACTTCAAGTCAGGAAGTGCTCTGTGGCACTGAGACTACTCTAAGAATGAATATTCGTGTTATAAAGCAACTGAATTCAGGAAAAAAAATTCAACCAGGGTCAGAATGACTACTAATGAAGGTATCACAGAACGGAGGTCACTGCAATCAGGTTGGAGATTAGGATGTGTGTGTATGTAGAGCCATATTCCAAACCTAAGGTTCTATAATCATAAGAAAATTGTTTTTATTATTATTTGTCAAAATCTGAAAACCTTTGAGTCAATAGAAAATTATTTTTATTATTATTTGTCAAAATCTGAAAACCTTTGAGTCAATAGAAAATACCGTTAAGTTTTAATATATTAACTTTGTTATAATAAATGTTAGTATTAAAATATACAACAGATGCTAAATTAAAACCTTCATTAGATAGCCAAGATTTTTTTTAAACCCAGTATGATAAAGTTTTATAGGAGTGACTTAAGCAAACTAAATTGAGAAGAATAAAACATACTTCTCTCACATTGTGTGTTAAAATGCTTGGTAAAATTCTTTTGGTGTGCAGTGGAAAGATCATGAAGCGTATCAGGCTTTGTAATTGCACACATGTGGTCAAATTTTAGATAGCCCAATAGTTAAAAAGTTGTCATAAGCTGGATATTTGAATATTTAGTCAACATTGGGTGGAAATGTTCTTCGGTGACAGTTTTCCTCCTTGTTAAATCTTGTTATTGCTTACAATTTATGAAACTCCCATTTAAACAGCATCCAATGAAACCAGTACTTGTAAGCAAATTCCATGAAATTAAAACTCATGGGATTTGTTCCTCCATGTTGTTTCTTAATCTACCTTTAAACCACCATTATTTAATGAAGAAATTACAGAATAGTTTAAACTCATATTCTATTGGCTCAAACATTTTAGAAGATATAGAATAGAGGGTTAAATGTTTTTCAGCTACTTGAGTATCATTTTAACTAAATTTTAATTAAAGCATTCTAATACCATTTCTAAAAAGTAAAATAACATATTTATTGAAATATTTAAATTCCTTTAGGTATATCTTACACTATCTATGGAGTTGTTTCATTTTTCACCATTGGCTATATAGATGCTATCTTACATTTATTGGAGGGAGATGTTTTGTTTTGGTTAATTCTTAATATACTAATTAGCTTTAACAAATTATATAGTCAATTAAAATGTTTAATATCATGTAGATAAAAAATAAGACTAGGGACATGTGACTAATAACCATTCTGAGGGCATTTCTCTGGTTATTTATTTGGGGAACAGTAAAAATTCATTGTAAAAGTATTTTCAAAATCTACATGTTCTATTAAGTTAAAATGGATAAGCCTGACATAAGATTTGGGGGACTTTAATTTTGAAAAAAATACCACATGTAAAATATACCTTTTTTTCTTTCTAAAATATGACAAGTAAGAGTGTAAATATGCTTTTGTTGGGGATTTTTGGACAGGGAATGCTTTTCAGATTTAAGTGACATTTTAATTTTTGGACATATGCTTGTGAAGAAAATTTCTCGGTTAGTACTACTTCTTACAAAGCTTTCTTTTATGTAGATGCCAAATCAATTTTATAGCGGTCTTTTCATCTCTTACCCTGCCAAGGGAAAGTATGTAGTTTAAAACTATCTGTTAAGGAAATGAAAAAGTCACCCAGAGGGTTTCATGGTCTTTGAAAATTAGTGCCTAAAAATTTGCAGATGTCCCATCTGATTTTTAAAAAGTAATTTACAATAGATATAAATAGAAGGATAAAATTTCTCCAGTAAACATAGCATCCAAGCTCATTTAGATCTTTAGTTTGCAACCAAATATGGAATTTTTAAGAATACAATATAATCTGTTGAATTTACCTTGCAGAAATTCAATTTTCTCTTTTTTTCCACCCCAAGAGCATAAAAGGAAAATTATTTAATATTTAAAGACTGCAGAATTACAACCTTTATTTTCTCCTCTAGCGAATAAATATCTATTCATTATTATAGAAAACATAAACAAACATTTCTTAGTGAACGTTTGATGCACTGTGTAGTATTGTTTCAAAATATTGTGCTGGTTATATGTTTCAGTCAATTAGTGACTTACTACAACTCTCAGGCAGCCCAATGATGCACTTCTTCCTGTATTGAACTTTTTATTAATTAGTAGTAGTGTAATATGTCTGAGAAACTAAGTACTGACGATTGAATTACTTATATTAGCAAAATGGACAACTATAAATGGTGTATTCTCAGTCTTCAGTTTATTCTACAGTGCTGAACTGAGTAATATATGAAGATACTAAAGATAGAAAAGTTTGGTGCACTATGAATATGAAACATTTTACAATGTTTTCCAGTTATTTTAAGGTACATGTATTTTAATTACTGAATTAGTTTGTGAGGGCTGCCATAACAATGTCCCACAGGTTGGATCGCTTCTGAAGGCTATAATGGAGGACCTGTTCAGATCTTTCTCCTTGACTTGTATATGGCTTTTTTTCTGTGTCTTTGTATCACCTTCATTCTGTCTACGTCTGTCTTCAAATTTCCTTTTCTTATAAGACCACCAATCTCATGAAATTACAGTCCATCTAATGACCTCATTTTAATGTAATTACTTATTTAAAGAATCTCTATTCAAATATAGTCACTTGCTGAGATGCTGGAGGTTAGGTCTCCAAGATATAGATTTTTTTTTTTTTCTTTTGAGGGCGGGGGGAAGTTCAGCTCATAATAAATACACATAGGGCAAGAGTTCCTGTTCGTGTTTAAAGATATAACATGGTTCTAATATCTGTTGGATATTTATGTGTTTGTAGTAGTTACGAAGATAACTCAAAAGAAAACAAAGGGAAAAAATAATAAAAGACATGATCTAAAGTTTCATCTATATATGATTTTTTCGATATAATACTCACAATTAAATCCACTTAATTTGTTTTCCCTTCCATATTGAGATTATTATTATCTTGCAATTTTTTTGCAAACCTTTTTTACTATCTGACCCTCTGCTTCATATCCCTAATCTTCATCTTGTCTTTACTATTATGTCTGTGAGACTAAAAACTTACTATCGTAAAAGCAAAATAAATTGAAAAAAGATCTTTTTTGGCTAATTATCCTTGACTCTAAAACTAATTTTAGCTGCACATGTATCCATCCTATATTATAGCAGAAACACAATTTTCGTACAGAAAGTTACTATATTTCTACTTAAGTCCATTTTGTTTTATGAGGGCTATTAATTAAGTTTTTGTATAATATCTCTGTAATAGTTTAAAAATGCTAGAGGGCAATGCCTGTTCCTTTAATTTACGTTGGTACCCAAGGCAGCATCTGGGCTTGCATATTACAGGTAAGGGCTCCTCAGTAAATTTTCTTCGCCAACTTCACATTGGCCCCACAATAATCATTCTACTATGCTATACCGTTTATTTCGGCCAAGTTTCTTCCTCATAGTAATGTGTGTGCAAACTTGTTTTACCATATCTAAATTAATCCAGGAAGCATATTTTTCTTGATATATGCCTCAAGCGAGCAGCTATTATGGGAAGTAAAGTTATTGGTTAGAGATGTTACTTGGACTGTGCATATCTTACACAAACACTCTCCTATGTATTATGGATAAGAACACATTTTCTCCCTTTTAGCAGAGTTACAAGTCAAGTTACTGCATGCATTTTGCTTGGGTTATCTTTTAAGCAGCCATGCAAAGTATGCTATAGATTCCGATGCCTTATGTGTGTAATTTCTTGGTGTTGACATTTTTCTTCTGTAAAAATAAATGAAAGGAATGTATTGTTAAAAGCTAAAGCAATTATATTTTAAGGACCAGACTCTCACTGGCAGGCAAGCCACATGCTAATAGTGAGTTGGGCACTTTGAAAAAATGCACTAATCACTTCTAGGACACACAATAAGAATTAATGTACTTTCAAACTGATGGCATTTTGACAGACTTACTCCATTGCCAAAGTATTAAAGAATATCATGAATGCATTGTATTCTAATCTGTCCTTATCTACGCGAAGTCAAATTAAAAGACTATTGAATGTTATTAAGCCTCTACACATTTTTGAGTGTTCATATAGAAATAAAAGTTTTAAGACTAATATAAATTTGGTAAAGGTTATTTTTTGTTTCTGAACTTCCTACATGTTTGTCTTATTTTAAATATTTGGTCGTATATTGTTTAATTTTTTATTATAGAAAATTTCAAGCATATGTAAAGATAATAGTTTAATGGAGCTCCATTTCCCAACTTGATAAATTAGAAATATTTAGCAATTACACAATTTTAAAGAAATCAGATTATTCACGCAGACTGGGTATTTATTGACTGGTCGTTTGGTGGATTTCACTAGCCAATTATATTACTTCCACTAAATAATTTTTAAAATTAGTTTAAAGTGCCTTTAACATTTGCTGATTTCTTAAGGAAATCTAAGATCTATTATCAGCCATCATATTTTTTTCCTCCAAACTTTGGCTATGACATTCACCGATTTCACTGGAGTTGATATAATGTTCAAGTCATGTGTTCTTTTCTTTTCTTTCTTTTTTTTTTTATAGTAGAGTCTATAAGTAAGGAGGAATCTTTTTGGAAAAAGCAAAGTAAGTGATTATAAAAATCTTACTATTATCCTTTGGTCTGCAAGATGAAGAAGGAGTAGATTGCTTTTCAGCAATGAGAAAATAACACAAACCAGTGCATATGCTTTACTCCTGAATAGAAGTCATACAATTTATCTATTCATTTATTCATATGTGCAACCAAAAAAATATTGAATACTTTCTGGGTGTCCAGTTCTGTGCTCAACACTGTGGTGACAGTGAGTGATATGAGTGAGCCTTGACTCCACTAAAACTTCCAAGCAAGATGTTGCAATACAACGGGGAGAATGAGATATGAGGAGAGGTAAAGGGTGTTCCAGAAAATTATTAGGAGAATGCTCAATCCAGTCCGAAGTCAAGGAAGACTTTCTCAAGAAAGTAAATTACTTAAGGTGAGGCCCCATAGTTGGGCAAAACTTAGCCAGAGAAAGCAGACAAGGCCAGTTAGGGAGAGCAATGGAAAAGAGAAGAGAAATGGGGCTGAAGAAGGAGCATTATGGCAGGGACAGACTTTAAGCTAAGGAATTAGGATTTATCCTAGACTCAGGACGAAGCTACTCCAGCATTTTAAAGTGGGTAGTAGGACACAATTTGACCAAAACTCACTCTGGTTGTGGTGTGGTTAAGGAAATGTACTAAGGGTAATAAGTCCATAGGCAGGAAAAGGAGTTAAGAGGACTTTGCAACTACGTGAGTGAGGCGGATGGTCAGGGCAGTGTTAACCGAACAGAAAAAGATAAGTGCATAGAAAGTACATAATTCTTTTCTCATGTTTTCACTAGAGATAGAACAAAATTCAGTAAGGGTAACTAACTTCCCCAAAATAAAATTACAGATTCCAGGATTTTCCTGATTCACACTCCAGTTAGTTTGATTTTATAGTGCTTATCTTTAGAAAAAAGTCTATCTAGTGGTTCTATAACAAACAAAACAAAACTATCCTTGTCATTAAAGAATACCTTCTATATGACAGAAATATATTTTAGCATCTCCATCTATCTGTGCTAATTTTATCTTTTTCACTATTTTTTTTTTAAGTATTCTTTAATCCAACTTCTATTACCGTCTTGCTTTGAGTGTCTCCATTGCTAAATGAACATTGAGAAAGTACAACACAGTCATGAGGGAAACTGGAATCACTAAAACACTTGATGTAATGTATCCAACCTAATTAAGTCTTAGTGTATTCAAAGGTCACATGTGTATAAATTTCTTGGCATGTGTATGATCATCTTATTCTCTAATATCCAATTTGCCTAAAGTATTTTCCACAACTTAATATATACATAAGTATATATAATAACTTTTTTATGTATATATAATATATACATAAGTATATATAATAACTTTTTGAAAGTTATTTGGGTGTTGTTAGCAGATTTTTTTTTAATATTAAAAAGTCTCAGAAAAAAATGGCAACAAAGAAATTACAATTTATATTTCCTTCTCAAAATTCTTATTCATAAAGTTAGCCCTTCATTTGGGTTGATATGAAAAAGCTGGAACCAAATGACAAGGAAATACATGGTCGGTGCAGCCAAATCCCACAACCGGTCAATTTAAATAATAGATAAGCCGGGCCAGATAAACGGCAATGATCAAAAATAGTCACAACAACCCGTAATATGACCGACTTTTAAAATTCTGCTTAGGTTCCAGAGCTTAGGTGATAAATATGAGCCTAGTTTTTAATTTAGTTTTACTGCAAGAGTTTATTTAAAAGAATAACAAAGGTTTCTTTTCAAATGACTTCTGTATTTTATTCCCCTGTGAAAGAGTTTTCTTTACAGAGAAGCCCAGGCATAAGATTTACTTGAATTTGAATTAAAATGCAGGATGGCTCCAAAGTCTATCATATTTACATTCCTGGCAAAACCTAAATATTGCTGGAAGGCACATATTCCTTTGTGAACTGTGTAGGTACTTGAGGGACTTCAATGTTTTAAAGTTCTTTTTGAGGTTATGAAAGCTTCTTAAAAGAAATATATTGTGGCTTTACAAATTCAAAAGTGAGAATTCTTTTAGTGTGCCAAATTCACCATAATTTTCTGTTGGTATTCATTCTCGATATAGGAAATGGAGGAAGTGTAGTAAGAAAAAGTCTCTCTCTAAAATTGTTTATTCCAGGTCAGTGCATTCTGCAATCTCCATCTTATGAGCTAAAATACAGCATTTAGTATGCTACTGTAGTTTTTCAAAGCAATACATGTAGATTCACCACAGGACAACCATTGACATCAATGGTTGCCATACAGCAAACTTCCCAAGGTTTTTTTTGAACATATATCTTTGAGTACAGTGTGTTTTAAACAATCATATATAAAAATAAATATCATCTGAAAGATATTTTTTAAAGGAACAGGAAGATTGATTATTTTAAGCTTTTTTTTTTTTTTTAATGTTTTTTACAACCTAATTCCTCTCTGGTTCAGTCACTATAGGAGTATACCTAATTTAAGTCTTCTCCAAGCCCTCACATTTGGATTATGTGCTCCTACAATACCCTGCCCTAATAGAGTAATATTTCTGTATACTAGTCTATTTCTCTCCCTAGATATTCTGAGATTCTTAAGGATAGGGACTATGTCTTATTCCTGAACCTAGCACAGTGGTCCCCTATGTGAGGAAGAAAACAGCCATCGTTTATTGAATAGGGTGATCAAATCTGATTGGATGGCGAAGAAAATGCCTTTATTACCACATCCTGAAATGTATGTTAAAGTCATAACTTGAGAGCATGTATTTTACAGTAATAAAACTATAGAATTGAGGTTGTATAGGACACACCTGTTCCCCATCCTATGTAACACCTGTAGGGCCAGCTTAATATACAATTAAATGTAGGGGCATTTGCTATTACACTTTTCACGAGTCCTCATGGCCTTTTAGTAAGATATTTACAAACAAGTGTTAAGAGGACTATTTCTGTGTATTTTAACCAAATTATTCGGAACATAAATTCGCAAATCATAAGAACTACACAACAGTAAAAAGGGTGCTATGCTCTCTTTATTTAGATCATCTCTTTTCCAATTGCACAGACAATTGAATCCATTTTTTACTCAAGACATTGCCTTCCTTCAGTCACATATCACTCATATTTTGTGTTAAAGCAGTGCCCTAAATTCCTGACCATCATGTTTGTGATTCTAGATTTATACCTAATATGACTCACTCCATAGTCGTTTGCATCAGTATTCTGTGGTTGCTAACAAATGACCACAAACTCAGCGACTTAAAATAACACAAACATTATTTTAATCTTCTGAAGATCACAAATCCAAAATCAGTCTTACTGGGCTAAGGTCTTGGCAGGACTGGTTCCCGCAGTCTGTAGAAGAGAATGTTTCAGTTGTTTTTTCTAAGTTCTGGAGAACACCTATATTTCTTGGCTCATGATCCCTTCTTTCCATCACTACAATCTCATGATTCTGTCATCATATCTCCTACTCTATCCTTTGACATTCTTGCCTCCCTCCCATAAGGAACCTTGTGATTGCATTTAAGGTGCACCCAAAGATAACCCAGGATAATCTCACCACACCAACACCTTCAACTCAATCATATCTGCAAAGTCATTTTTGCTGTATAAAGTAACATTCACAGGTTCTAAGAATTAGGTAGGAATATTTTTGAAGGGACATTATCCAGCCAACTATACCATTGCTTCAAAAACAAAATGAAACAAAATGTTTCCCACTGAAAATGAGCAAAGAACATCAGCTCTACTAGGGGTTTCCTATAACAGCAAACAGCAACTACTACTGCCTTGGGAACACAGACCTGACTGACCTTTAGGATCTGCTCAATTATTTATTCACACTGTGTTACTTAAGTAAACATTAAGGAAGTTCAGTCAACTTCTATTATAATGTCATAATTATAATGTAATACCTATAATAATCAAGTGACCAAATTAAGTGTGCATAGTGAAGGTACTTACTTTAGTCCCAGGCATAATCCATTAGCTGCTTGAGTTTTGTTCCTCTTATTTTAGCCCTGTGACAGTTCTACCCATATTCTAAGCAAAAACTGCATTCTTGCAGCCCCAATGTTATGCTTAAAACAAAAGCCCTTTCTTTCTATGATACCCAAATACATATGTGGTCTCTCCAACTCAAAAAACAAACAAACAAACAAAAATGAATTCGTGAATTTTAATTAAATTCTTCTAAGTATGGAAAACAAATTGACAGAAGTTTCCTTACAACTATTTTTGTGCCAAGCACTGTGCAGTGCTTTTTCATCTGTCCCTCCAGCTCCAGGCTGTTAGCCAGGACTTTCACTTTCTCCTTTGCAGTTCCCTTGCAATTGCAACTCCCTCGTCCCTGCTAGAAATCTTGAAGGCAAAAGTTCTTTTCATTTATTGTATTTTTCTTTGGTAGATCATTGCTGGTCAAGGCAAGGATTCTCATTTTATTAAATATAGAAAGAAAGCATTTGTCTACAACAGGTTTAGCTACCCAAACTTCAATTCATTCAATAATAACAGGTATCGCTTACTGAGGGTTTTCCCTGTGGCAGGTGCTGAGTTAAGCACTGTATTCACATTACTTGATTTAACAGATATCTATTAATAAATGATTTTGTGAACAGTATGATAATAGGTTTTGTGGTGGATATAAGGAACAATGACTTGCAGTCTAATATGAGAATTGTATTTTACTACAAATTTAAGTAACACTTGAACTAAAATTCATGACTGCACAAAAGAAAAAGAAAACAGATTATGTCTGAGGAAATAGAAGTGATGTTAATGGATAGAGTAGCATCTGAGAAGGAAGGAGGGGACATTGGTGAATTGGGGCAAGTTCAAAACACCATGCGCTTAACAGCAAGAGAATGATTATAACATCTACCTAGAGTGTCTTAAATGTGCTGTTTGAAGTTGAGAACGAGCAAATATGGTAAGATACTTGCAGTTAGGCATAGATATGACAAAGGGTTATTTTTACTTTATTTGTATGTCTTTACATAATTAACCTAAAGACAAATTTCCACTTCATAAGAATTATACAAGAGGAGAAAGGTTTGTACTTCTGTTACTTAGATCTTTAGGTTCTCCAAGCATCTCTTGAAATCCAGGCTATCAAAGACTTTTAAAAAAACTAAATTTTTTCAGCTTAGTTTATCTTGTTTAGAATATTGATGGCGATTTGTAAGCACCTCTCTTATAAAATTCTTTGCTTGGTTATATTTCTCTCTATATATTTATATCTCTGCCATACAAAATTCTGTAACATCCTTGAGGGAATTATTGGTATTACTTATCTTTTCCACACCTAGAGCCTAGCCCATGTCCTTGTTTATAATAGAAAAAAAAAGAATAAACTGAAAATACTTATTGACAGAAACTAAAAAAAAAACTAGGAGACAATGGAGAAAAATTTTTTAAGAGCAGCTTGGATTTAATAGAGGAGGACAAATTCATGTGCTAGCAAAACGTACTTTGATTTTGTTCCTTTTTGCTCATGGAGAGTGCAGGCAGTACATTCCTGTCCACAGTTTTCCCTAGGGAGAAGCTTAAGAGTCTTGATCTCTTTCATATGCTCAGAAGGCCACTGAACCAGGAACTTGCTGTTTACAAAGAGAAAAACAAAGTGTGCTCTGTTGTAAAAGCTGTCAATATGTATGCATCATTTTATCTGAGCCTTGACTTTCTGATTCTAGAGTTTGAGCATTAAGAAACAGCAACACACCTACTTCATTATGCTTCCACTCCATTATAAATCAAAAGCCAGCTAGCCTTTGCTATAAATGCTGGCAATGTTTGCTTTTCAAATCTGGATAGTGTGTGGACTGAATCAGACCTAGCCAGTGTGTTGTCTGGCACCTTTAAAAAGGCAACGAAACATTTCTTCTTATGTCTCGATTGCTGGCTCTACCACTCTCTGTATAAGATGTAAGTGTTCTTTGAAACTGTTAAGTGCCATCTTGATATTGCATTCTGTATCCCAAGATGTGCTCACTTGGCCGCTTCTCTCCCTCTACACTGGCTCCTAGCCTAGCTCTTCTTTGCTCTTACCCTAACCTTACCCTTTCCATATCCAGCAACTAGAGTAGTCATTAAAAACATCAAAGCCATTGAGCTCCTTCCTGGCCTACCTCTACTCTTAGCCATAACCTGCGAAGGTCAGATGATCAGATCCAGATTTCTTCTGCAGCCTCACCCCTATCACACAGGCTTTCACATGTCGTGCTCCGAACTTGCTTGCCTTCCCTCTGCTCTTCAAGTGTATGTACCTGACTCATAACCTTGGTGCTCTGTTCTTTCTCAGTTCTAAATTCAGATGGCAAAACATTAGAGTTCTCTATCCTAATCACTGCCTTCTTATGATGATCCCACCTTTAAGATGTCTCCCTCTTATATCACTGCTTTCCCTTATTTTCTATATTGCATTTGTCATGGATTGATTATTTTCTGTCTCTCCATACTAAAATTTAACTGGAATTCCACTAGTCATATTTGTTCAATAAATGTTAAATGCTGATAGATAAATAATTCATGTTTTCTCTGTTTTCATGCAGTCAATGTTTACCTATTTGGCACAATTTGTCTACATTTTATTATTATATCCATGCTGTCCAAACCACAAGGAATTAAGATTTGAGTTCTTAGAACTTTGTTGGAAGACTTCTGCCTTATGAGAGGCTGCCCAAATATATTAAATGAAGATTCCTTTTCCACACTCACAGCTTGCGATCAAAATCCTGTTCAATTATCAGCTACTTAAGTAACTTTAGATGAATCCCTTCATTTACCCGTGCTTCAGTTTCTACTTCCAATGAACAAAAATTATGATTAAAAAATGATACCATCTTAGGAGATTCTCCTGAGGAAGAATTACTTAAAACATATAACCACATATTAAACAAGCCCTGATCTCATCAATATTAGTTATTATTAGGGATTTAACATATTTAAAAAACATACTTTTAAGCTCTTATTGAGTATTAGAAGTTTTATATTTGACAATTTTTAATACATGATACTTAAATTGTGAAAAGGTTAACAAGACATGTATTCCAGAATACACACACACACACACACACACATATATATATACATATATATATACACACATATATATATATGTATATTTAAGTCAAAGAAATCTAGGCTTTATTGATATTTATATTTAGGTTAGTGTAAAAAAAACAGTTGTTCTTTGAAGCTTATGAAATGATACAACTCTTTAGTTATAAAAAGACACATGAAATATTTGAGTTGGAGTCTACCTCTTTTATTTAATGAAAGCATTCACAGAGAACCAGGTATGTCGACACTTGACTTTACAAGGAAGTGATATGGAAATTTCAATTAGAATCTAGCAAAATCACACATCGTTCCAAATTCTGCAGGGCCACAGCTGGAATTGAATCTATAAGCCATAATTAGTGCAAATATATATCCAAAACTCTGTTATTTCTCTCTTTATAGGAAAAAGAAACATGAAGAACTTAGAGAAAAACAATGCCCCTCCTTATGGAAACCCAAATTGTACCAATTTTATTAGAGAAACTAAGCTGATTTTATAATAATAGAAAATACATAAATTATGTGCATACCAAAATTGTTAAAACTGAAGCACAAACATGATGTACTTTACTTTTTAAAAGATAACTTGTTCTACTTTTCCATGCAAATACTCTTATTTGGTGAAATTTATGTTTCGCAATGAGAATATCTGGAGATTTTAACAATAAGAAGAAATCTTAGTTGCCAGACCAGTAAAAAGCCACTACAAAAAATACCAATGAATAATCATTTACTTTGTGTACATTTCCAAACTGAAATCCCCTTAGACTCTACCCATTATTATTTAATTTAAAAATTACTCATACCCCTTCTTTCAAACAGATGATTTAGAAAGGTGAATTTGAATAATTTTATCTCTTACATACTACAGCATAATAGTTTTTTCTTGATTTGATTTAAGACAGAAAATGAGATAAAATTGTTATTATCCTGTTAGTGGCAACTTCTGTATCCATCCTTCTTATAGATAGAGTAGAAGTGGTAAGTATTTATTTAAACAAAAATATAAAAAGGGAATCAAGTGTAGAAAATCACCAAATGTGTTTATTTAGTGCACTTTATTTTTAACCTGTAAATCCAATTTGAGGAAGCAAAGATAACTTGATAAATACATTGTAATATTTAAGACCGTTAAATTAATAAACAAAACCTATATGTTATATATAGATATAGATACGAATGTAGATATAGATCAGAAAATATTACATATTGAAAGACGAACTTTCTTGAACCAAAGTCATTGGACAATCAACCTAATGAGGAACCTTTGACAATATATGACTAAAACCCAATTTCTTTCAGGTACTAACTTCTAAGAAAGCTGTTCCAATGATGCATCTTTTTGGTAGATAAAGACTGGACTCTAGGAATGCTCTGTTCAAATTAATTTCTGATTCTAATGGTATGAATGTCCTTGCTTCAAATTGACTCATTCTAAATTTACTGACCTAATCTTTTTGGTGCTGGTCATATCCATGCATTGTGTTATGGCTGAGTTCTTAAAATCTGTTTCTTGACTGACCAACCAAATGGCCAATTAGAGAGTTTTTTGAATATCATTACCATCTCTACATTTTGTCACTCAGCCTTAGTTTTGCTCATTTGTAACTTCAGGAGGTTATCAGCCAAACCAGTGCTCTTGTACACAAAGAAACTTAACTTTTTGGGGTGAATGTAGAGTTTTAGTGCCTTGGTGAGCAAACATATGATTGGATTTAAGCCCTGCTAGTTCTGTAAGTCAAGAGCCCTTAAGCAGTCCACAATATGTACATCCAGACACAACAGCCCTGTGTAACTTATAGCTTATATTTCAGTATATATAATCAGAGTCTAGGTATTAAGAACCTGGAATATTTATAAAACTGCTTTGATCAATTGAAATAATCACTTAAAAATCACCCACTCAATGAAATACCAAGCCACCCTGCTTAAAACAGATGTATTTTAAAGTATCCATATTATAGAATTTTCTCCAGAAAAAAGTGTCTTTTGTACTTTTTTCTCTTACACTACTCTTAACATTATTTTTTTAGTCATTTGGATTTAAGTAAATTTTTAAATGAAGACTTTACAAATCTTAAGGTTGTCCTGTATATGCACCCCTCATTAATAACAATTTATACTTGAAACAGAAAAATAAAAATAAATTACATTGCCGTGTCTAATAATGAGTTAGGTTGGACTCAGATTTAGACTGCCTGGGTTAAAATTCTGGCTCTGTTTTCTTCAGCTAATGAACCTCTCTAAGCCTAGATTTCTTCATTTGTATAGAAAAGATAATAAGACTTCCTAACTCTCAGATATTTTATGCAAAATAAATGAGAAGGTTAATGCAACACTCATAGGATATCATCTGACACATGGTGTTTATTTAATAATTTGAAATTATATTATTATTAATTTAAGACTCAAGTAATATTAGGCTATGCTATTTAAATAGCGACAATTCATTTGCATCTTCAAATAGAATGGATAGCTTACATAATATCCAAAGTGCCTACTCTTTTTTATTGAAAAGTAAAAGAGAATATGATAGAGTTGTCATATGACATGAAATAATTCTGTGTAGGTTTCTGCCCTTCTCTCTGGGAACACACTGTATTACCAACTGCTGCAACCAGAGAAAATATCAACTCTTGCAACCAATGGCAAATCTATTAAGATGGCCTTATCTTCATTCCAGACGGTACTTCCTCATTATATAGCAATTTTACTTTCACATGAATTTATTCATAAAATATTGAGGAAAAAATTTTAATTTACTTTGAATCAGTGTGAAGATTTGTCTATGTATTTTCTTCTTTTGTTCCATGGTAGAAGTTATTTAACTGACAAAAGATTTCACAGTAAAATTGGAACACTACACTTAAATGTTTCACTTTCTTTAAGCAGTTAATCCATACTGAGCTAACTCCTACCATTACTAAAGGAAAAAAGAAACAGAAAAAAAAATTAGGTGCTCACTTTATCCCAATAGCCTCTGTTTTAAAAAACAACAGCTAAAGAGCCTGGTGTCGTAGGTTAAGGTATCAATAAGCAGCACACTTGTGTATGCCAATGTTTGAGATAATTTCATTAAAACAAACTTCCTTTTCTATTTATCTAACTTCAGGTATTAATCTCTTTCTTCTCTGCTAAAATTTTTACAAATATTTTTCTTAGAATATAGTTTTAATTGCTCCCAAATACTGCCTCCATTACACAAATTAAAAACAGAAAGGTTTGATTGTAATTATATCTGAACCAACCTGTTTTTACATGAGAAAACTGTATGTAGAGAATGCTTTGTTAGAGAAATGTTGATAAAAAAATTTTCTGAAATAGAGAAAAATAATATAATACATAAAGCCGTATGTTTGCATTTTCTGATATCAAACTCCTATGTATTATAAATTTCTTCAGGGCTTTTCTCTTTTAAAGATATCAAGCTTGAATAAAAAGACAAAGTATGATAAACTGTAAAAATTTTATACATAGCAATATAATTCTACATGTAGATTTTTATCAACTTAAATATTTAAGGGAATGCAAAAATTATTGCATATTGAGTCAAAGCTAATAATATTGTTTTCACCTGCATACATTTTTAAGTTTCAGAAAATTTTCTTAAGTGTGGCCTGATTTGATTTGCTCTCACATATTAACTGGGTGACACATGCAGTACAAGTATTATTACTTCCAGCGTACATAAGAGTTTTCTACTGACTTCTCACATTTTTACCATTTTAATTTCTATTTGTGCTATCATCTTGATTCCTCAAGTCAGTCTTTGCTTCTTATTCTTGTTTCGCTTGGATTAGGACTTTCAAATGTGCTGTGCTACATTTTCTACATATGCTATAAGTTGACATGTGTGACAATCACAGCTCCTGAAACAGGAACCCAGAGCCAGTTATGAATCAGGATCCTATCTGACTGACTTAGCTGGAAGGCAGTCTAGTTTCCACTACACTCTAGTTGAGTGAGCTAGGCTCTGTCATTTCTCCTCTCTGTGTATCCAACTCTTACCTGTAAAATGTTGACATCAGAGAAAAGTATTCATCTCATAGATACCACTAATTTTAAAATGCTATGATTCTATAACAGATATGTGATCACATAGCTAACATCTGACCAAACCGAAGTAGAGCTTTATTATCTTCCTTTTGCCCCTCTCTTCCTTGTCATCTGATGCTGAATCAGCTAAGTGGGGGTATATAAAAACAGGAGCATAGCAATGGGTTCCAACAGTGTTGGAAAAAGTCACTTTATCTCACCCCCTCCTCCAGAGCTCCTGTGGCCGCATTCATGAGATCAGAGGTATAGAGATGTGGTAGGGTATAGAGATGGGGTAGGGTTCCATTCCCTGTCCCTTTCTAGATGATAAATCCACATACAGTAAAAGTGATGAGCCTTCTCTGCCGCTTTGGCAAGGCCAGTCTTGTCCTCTTCTTCTTAGCCTTGCAGACTGACTGATTTATGTTTTAGTCCTGTCCATTTGGGAATCTCTTGCTTTGTGTTTCATTTTATAAATAAATGTCTCTCTATCGCCTTCTCATTCTGTTTCTGAACCAGTGACAAGTATCTTGTCTGTCTTTTAATAGCTTCAGATGGAACGTAATATTTAATAACTTCCATCAGTTCACAACATATTTGTTGAGTACAAACTCTGTATCTGTTCAGAATCAAGGAATACAATTTTTGTTTGTTTGTGTTGGCAAGTATTTGAGTAGACTGCATGCTATAACTCTCCAATTTAAACTGCTTATCTAAGGTTGCAGAAAGCTGCACCTGAACTCTTAGATCAAAATATCATGGCATTCCTCCTCTCATTTCATTATTCTTTTGTGTTTTAAAAAATAATTCTGTCAGTTAATACAGATTCCTGGCCATACCTTTCCTGAAGATTTTAGAGCAAAGATAAATATATAATTGTCCATCTTTTCTCTGAATGTGTAAAAAAATCTTGTTTTGATGAACTAAAGAAGGAAAAAAATAAAACCAAATGGCAGGAAATATATTAACAATTATTTGCTAACCAGATTTCAGGTTTTTTAAAAAAGTGCAAGGACTGTCTAATTTCTATAAGCCATGATTAGCTTTTTATGAGGTATACACCCTTTCTGGGTGGAAAATGTCACTTAATTTTTCCTGAGGTGGGTGACGTTTTCAGCCCCCTCTTTTTCATTATATCATAATACATTTGCCTCCAAGTATTAACTAATGTCACCATAATAAAAATAGATAAATAAATTTAAATAAATAAATAAAATTTTAAAAATGCATTCATTATAATCTCAAATATATATTTAAGCTATAAAATGGTGAGTACACATCCTCTGCTACAATCTAAGTGCAGGAAATGACACATTTTGTCATTAAAAGTATGCTGATTGAAGGAAATTAAGACTCTGTTAAGGTAGAAGATAGAGAAGATGGTGTTGGATGGACCTTGAATGAATCTACTAGCACGCTTGGCTGTCTTCTCTGATGAATGCTACTGTAATTCTGATGGGCGGAGCCATGATTTTCTTTCCTGTCATTGTATCCCAGGGCCGAGCTGGTGCCAAGCAGTGGAGAGGAGAAATGCCCTGCTTGAGCAAAACTTAAAGATACTGTGGTAGTTCAGGCAGCACACAATGAGTCCCTAAATTTAGAAAGGATGGGTGTAAAAATTTAAGAAGTGAAAGTGAAGGTAGTAAAAATAACATAGCAGCATTAGTATTTGAATGGTTGGCTTGGGGCTGAGCAGAAGAAATAAAATGAGTAAAAGTTCTCACCTTCTGTGATGGGAAGGAGAGGTGCCATAACGGAGAAGATAGATGGAGGAGGAAGACTGTGAGAGGGAGAAACACGAGGCAGGGAGTGTGGGTGCCTGTGCATGAGGATATTTTGCTGGGAGTGGTGTTGCCAGAACTTGGCCAAGACCTATAAAGCATAGGTGGTGCATTCCTCAATCACGAAGGTGCCATCAGCAAAGATATGTATGGAAAAAAAGGACTAAGAGCATCAGTAAGTTAGAGCAAACGTAAGTTGAAACCACATTGACAGAATGGGAGAGGGGACAGTAATAATGCCAGATTTTTTTCTAGAAAGTCAGTAGTTTATTATATCCACAAGGGGAGCAAAGAAAGATTTTTAAGTGGCACATAATATTGTGGAAATTTAGGTGAATTAACCAGGCAACTGTGTACAAATTCATCTTACAAAATAGTTATTTGTCTCTCATTTCAGACACTGTATATGGACTAGGAATTAATAGTGAATAAAATAACAGGATCTCTATACCACAGACAAAATAACAAAGAGGGGAAGAATTTTGAGATATCAGTGAAAAGTCTACTGTGATATTCTAGATTTAAAGAAAAAGGACTTCATTAAGAAAAATAAAGAGGGTTTTGTTTGGTTTTGTTTTTTCTTTTTGTTTTAGATAGTGGTGGTGTTTTTTTGGAAAAAAAAATAAGCAGCATTTCACAAATGATTGAACATAGGAAGTTAGAATAAGGGAAATATGAATGACAGACATAGGGTTTAAAAACTAGCTCTTGTGAAAATTATGGTGGTGTGAACAAAAACAAGATCAATGGAGAGAGAAAATTTTGCAATGGGAAATAAGTAAGAGTTATCTATATTTGATTGTCTAAAACTCTAGAATACACTTTCACAAAGCTTTTACTTATATTTTCTCCATTTATTTTGTATGTCCCTGAAATTTTATCTATCACAATTCATCTACAGCATGAAAGTTTGAGATATTCTATAAGTTGTTCTTCCTAAATTACTCTAAGACAATGATACTTGTGCAGAGGAGGTGGCATATATGTGTGGTATGAGTAGGTCTGTGCATATGAATGCATATTCTCTACATTATTGTGAAAAACAGAATCTATTTTCCAAGTAAGAATTTGTCTGAGAGTGGAACGGAGGTACAGTGACCACCAAACTGCAAAGGTGTCTTAAGAATGAAAAACAAAGCAGACAAATTCATTGAATATAACAGAATTTATCATACAAGAATTTACTTTTAGGAAGATTGTGTTGAAGCGGAAAAGATGACCCAGCAGTCTGCATAGGTTATTCTCTACTGCTAGACAGTTGTTACAGTAATGTTTTATAGTTCTGCTGAACTACTAATGATTGACAAGACAAAGGGACAACGAATGCAGTATGAGACAGGCACCATACCTCCTGGTGATCTTACAGTAATTGCTTAGAATTGACGCTAACACTTAGTTTGATACTTATCTCGGTTGCTATGCCATTCTGGCAGTTTACTGGCAGGAATCCTTGTATAAGCTTACAGGACACAGCTAATTATTAACTACTAGGTTTTGGAGCTGGCTGAGACTAGTTAGGTTATAGTCCTCAGCAAGGAAACTTGAAGAGAAAGACAACAGGAGGGATATAAAGACGGAGTTTTGTTCACATTAACATCTATACAACATTAATGTGAAATAGATGACTTTATTTGCAATTGCAAATAAATTTCTGTTGGATAACTATATTGTATTTTACCAAAAAAAAAAAAATCAAGCAGTAAAATAATAGATCACAACCAATGTAAAGCAAGCCACGTGTCTAACTAAACAATTTTGTCAAACTATCCAACATGTACAAACTAGTTATGTAGACTATTCTAGGTCTTTGCTTTCTCATCTTTGAAATGAGGAAGTTGGGCCACATAATTTCTTAAGTACTTTTTTCCTTTTTATTGATATGTCTGACCATGTATAACATGGATTTGCATGGAAAATAATCAATTTGTATTTCCTGTAAAAGATAAAAAAGTTTTGCATAGTCTTTCCCTGTCTCCCTGAAATCGTTGGGAAAAACAAATTCTCATGTGTTCTGAAGACAATGTTACCTCCTGATAATCTGCTCTGCTGATTCTGTCAATACAGTGTTTTAGATTATGTCTTGTAATGGGCTACACAACCAGGAAGTAAAGGAGAAGTCCTATGTGAAGCTACCTCATTCCTATGAGAGATGGAAAAAGAGAGAAGGAGCATATCATCTTCCATCAATTCAATGTATAGTTATGAGGTGTTTTTTGAAGGGAGATAGGGATGATTTTATGATCAACAAAATGATGAATTGGTTTCTGCTTTTACTGTCTTTATTAGTAAATCATTACTCATGCAGATATCACCAATTGTTTTCTAGTTCTTTGGGATTTAGACAAATTTAAATCAAACGATCACTACTCCAGTTCTTGTAAAAAGCCATTGCCATGCCTGAGAATTCTGTAGCTTCCAGATATTGATATATGTCAGGTAACCTCTGGTTCCAAATTCCTTTCCAGCTATTTTTCCTCCCAGCCCAGAACTGAAATGTAGTTTCTTTTTCTCCATCACTTCAAAGGCAGAACAAATAAGTCCTTTTAGATCTATTTTGAAATTTAACATTCATTATAAACTTATTTGCGTGTAACATTCAATCTGAGTCACTGTCGATGTATCAGAGTTCACTGTTCTTAAATTCCACTATTCCTCTGTGACGACATTAATTCAGGGCACTTAACTCTGTAGATTGCAGTCTCCTGCCATATTGTCTAACTTTTTTTTTCCACTTCTCTCTTTGGCACGCCTTCACTTCTACTCAATTTAGCTATCTCTGTTGTCTCCCATAAACCCTTAATTTTAGAATCACTCTTTTCAAATTCTAAGTATTTGGCCACGGATTTGCCAAAACAAAAACAGCTTCTCTCTGTGACAGCTATTTAAATAATATATACACAAAGATATGTGAGTATGTGAGTGTGTGTGTATGTGTGTGTGCGTGAATCTCGATTTGTATTTAATTAAGTTTTGGTGTATTCTGAACTTTTTGGAAAATGTGCCATTTTACAAAAAGACACCTGTAATTATGGCTCTCCATTATGATAAGTAGTTTTTATTGAAGTTGTTGACATGCAACTTCATGGGATAATAAAGGGCACTGCTGCGAGCAAAGCCAGCTGCTTGAGAAAGACGGCCTGCACTGTGACCCCCTTCCCTATACTTTAAACTTCAGTCACATTTCACCTGGTAGAAAGAGAACTTTGGGGAGAGCTGTGCCGGCAGCTGACCCACTGGCAGCAAGCCCGCCAGGGAAAAGATGTAGGCGCCTTTGCAAGACTTTCCCCTTTGTGAAATACACAAAGGTTCAAAGAATAAGAAGTTATTTCTCTTGCATCCTGTGATTCTTTATAGAGTCCAGTATCCAGTCCTGTGGGGGCTTCTTTGGAATGACCTTATCAATTGTGTGTGGTGCACGATGAGGTATGAGCATATATACATTTCGCATTGTATTTATCACGTGGAGTTTGAACTAAGCAATGAATAAATGAGCCCAGTTAAAAAGAGCATCAAGTCCATGGTTTGGTGCTTTTAAAATACAAGGCAATAATAGGAAATATGCTTTGAAAGAAAAAAAATTCCAATTAAATCTTCCCAATAGATCTCTTCCAACTATGATATTCATAGACCTTTCTGTCTTCCTGAATTTCTCTTTTGTGTCTTAGTAATTTAAGGATATGGACATTGTGTTTACAAAAACAGGTATTAGACATGAGAGCTCAAATTACTAGTCATCATTAAGGAGTTAGTGCAGTTTGTCTAAAAACTATACTTTAATTAATCCATTACTTATGCAGTCATATATCTTTTAGAGTCTAGAAACAACAGAGTAAAACTATTTTGCACATTTAATTGTGGATGTCATCATAAGCTGTCAAGGTGGACCTAAAGGATAGGATTCTACTCATTCAGTTTTTTGAAATTCCAGGAGGTTTACCTAACCCAGATCATGAGGATTTCCAACCAAAATTTTATGATGAGCTCTGGTTACAAAATGGCCTGAATCTGGATTTAACAGTAAATTGAACGTATATAAAGTTTCATTTGGGGCCTAATTGGCCTTGGCTCTTTTCTTTGCAACTGTTCCCACTACTTTCAGTCTATACCAGCCCCATCTTTTCCTCTTCTCAATAATGTTTATTTGGACAAGTGTATCAAAATATCTTACTTGCTGAAGAAGAACCTAGATTTTTCTACTACATTTGGAACATAAACTACAAATTTGTTGACAAATTTAAATGAACACATTCTTGGTGATTGTGGTAAAGATAGTCACATGTAACATGGTTGTTGAAATATTATTTGTGGGAAGGTATGATGTAGAGGGAGGGCTTCATAACAGAGGAGGCTCTGAAGTCTGCTTCAGTGACACATGCTACCAACTCATGTGGCTCCATTCAATAGTCAAATTTAGCTCTGGCGCAGGCAAAGAAACCATGTTCTTCTGCTGAAGCAGTTTAGAGAAGCTTAAACTTTGAAAAGTCATGCTTTCTCTGGTTAAACATAAAACTAGCAATAAAAGCAATAAACTTTGTTCTAAGCGAAGAGAACAGCAGGGTTTGTGCTGGTAACTTTGGAATCCCTCAAAGTTTAAAAGCCTTGAAGCTACTTGACAATAGTGCACATGGAGCCTATCCAGACTGGGAAATGCCAACACAGCTCTGGCGGCACAGCCTACACCTCCTGGGTATCCTCAGCTGTGACTAATACCCATAACCACCTAAAAGAACAATTGCATTTTTTCTTGTTTCATCACATGGCGAAAGACTAATACTGGCACACTTTTTATCTGTGACTCAGAGATCCATTCTCAGGGTACTAATGCAGACAGGCATTTCGCAGGCATGGTGAAGTTTCCTCCACCACCAGTGGGAGCTCCTTACCTAATTCTTTTCCAGAGTTAATCCACCATGCAATAAAAATTAGCCTCTGAAGTAAAAGCGCAGATCTCTGGAGAACTGTGTCTGTGTGCTAGTGTGTGCTAGTGTATGTGTGTGTGTGTGTATGTGTGTGTGTGTGTGTTTGCCCTCATTTGATTTTAAAAGTGTTAAAAAATCAAAGCAAAAATTCAGAAGGATTTGCTAGCAAAAGAAGCAGAAACAGGGGCCATCACAGTGACAGTATTCTGAGACAACCCCATTACAAAGCTAACTTCAAGTTTTTCCCCAAACTCTTTTCAATACTGAGTTCTTGAGGGTTAGAAATGCAGAAGGCCTGACACAGGTTTTATGCAGATTGCAGCCACTCAAAACAGCACACACTGCTCACACACTTCCTTCTTTTTTTTTTTTTTTCCTTCAGAGAGGACTATTTTCCCTCCAACTTCTATCATTTTCTAGTCCAAGGAGCTGGAGAAAAGCTTCTTTATTTGAACTGCTCAAATACCGGAATTAAGAGCTTTTTCAGTTTTTGATTTACGAGAGCAAGAAGGAAAGTAAAGGGTTTTCAAAAACAAAAATATTGAAAAAATGATGAGTGTAGAGATTAATAATATGTAGACATTTTCAAATTTCTAAACTATTATAGTTTCCTTTTTAAACGAATACTGTTGGCTGTGTTGCATTTGGCTTGAGTGTTTGTGCTGATTGCAGGAACTCATTTCGCTTTCCTGAAGTCATGCTAGGTGTGTGTGCAAGAGATAAAACGTGTTGAAAGAGATTGTGTTGGTTTCAGTGGGTGTGTCGTTGGGGTGAAGTACCTTGAATACAAAGGTTATTTAAACAAATACCATTATTAATAAATAGCTTCCAAAAAGAAGTCTCCAAAGTGAGGACGGGCAAGCTGGGGACCAAAAAAGTCAATAAAATTAGCCCAGTCTACCCTCAACACAAAATGGATTCCTGTCTATGTGATCATTGCTGGGTACTGTCGCTTTATAAACTCTGCCTTTTCTTCTTGTTCTAATCCTCAGTTTTAGTAAGAGAAAAAAGAGGAAGGGGTTGTAAATGAAAGTGCAAGGGAGAAAGATAGAGATAGAGGAGTTAACAAAATCTGTTTAGCTGCCAACCCGCTCCAATGACTGATGTTGTGTTCTTTCTTTCACATTCCCTTTCGGAAGAAACCCTGAAAAAGTAAAGAAAAAATTAGAAAAATTGTGAAAAAAAATTAGAGATTTCAGCCCAGCCCTTCGATGAATATATTCTACTGAATAACAGATGTTAAAAAAAAAAAATACAAAATGAAAAATGACATGAGAGACAATGTTCTCTAAACCTGAGTTATCCTGGCTAACCAGGAGTTACTCCTAGAAAAAAGTGAGAGCTCTGGTAATTTGGAAGATGACGCTAAGAAAAGTTGAACTGGAGCAAAAAAGACTGGAATCAAGATATATTTACTTAAAATTTTATTTAGTTGCTAATTAATATCAATGACAGCCTTTCTTGTGAGACTTTTACTGATTTTTTCACATTCTGTTTATATTTTCTATTTAAAAAAAAAACTTTGGAAGATATATTCAAAAGATGTATATTTTTAGAGGCAAGAGAAATATACTCCCTCCCCCGAATAGGAAGTAAAAAAAAAAAAAAGGCGGGGGAAGAGGAGACAATTAAAAGGTCAGCAAATAAGTCAACTATTACCCACAGGGGGGCGCTATCCTTCTGTGTTAGTAAGATTCTAAAGAAGGCCTCCAAGATTCTCATTCATGATTAGTCAATCAAACGCTAATCTAGTTGCTGCTGGTAAGGGATTTTACAGATGTAATTAAGGGCCCAAGTGAGCTAAATTTAGGAGATGAATGTTACCCAGGTGAGCACAGCCCAGTCAGGAGAACCTTTGACTAGTTCAGATTTTCTCAGGCTGGTTGCGGAGGTCAGAGAGATTGGAAGGGTGAGAGAGGTTTGACCTTAGGGATTTACTCGCTGCCATGTAATGAAAGGCCTGCATGACAAAGAATCAGGGTGGTCTCAGAAATTGGGATCAGTGCTGACTAGTAGCCAACAAGGAAACAAGGGCTTCAGTCCTATAGTCTCGAGGAACTAAGTTCTGCCCGTGATAAGGATGAGCCGAAGGAGGACTGGGAACTCCAGGTAGTAGTGTAGCCAGCTGGCCATTGATTTCAGACTCGTGAGACCCTCTCAGCCCAGAACCCAGATACTCTGTCCTAGACTTCCAAATTGCAGAACCGCAAGGTCAGTAAATGGTTGCTGTTTCAAGACACTAAGTTTGTAATAATTTGTTACAACACCCATACAAAACTAACACATCTTCATTAAGAAATAAAAGAGAAAGGAGAAAGGGAAGAAGAGGAAGTCACCAGGCAGTGCTGCTACGTCTTCCTCCACAGAACAGGCATGGGTTTTCTCCTCCAATTCCTAAAATGCGGGCAGCTCTGGTTCTAATCCACAGGTCACCGCCATTCCCCATGTCATCACCAAAACTCCTCACAAAGGTTTATATTAGAACAAGGCCCTATGTCCACATTGGAATGACATTAGATATTTCTAAGTTAACATTTCAGAGACATTTTTCCTATATTAGATTCCCTTTTGAGTATATACTTCAATTTATGAAAGGAAAGCTATATTTTTGTGAAATATCACCACTGCATTTTTCAAATTATATATTCCAAGTTCCGAATAATTGAGCTACAGAACGCAAACTACTGGCAAATTAGAAATGCCCTTTGCTGTGTATATATTCCCCAAATGACCTTCCTTTTAATTTGCTATCATTTTAATTTTGGATTAAATAATAGAAAACAACCATAAGTATATTAAATATCAAGGGATAAAGACTATCATTCTACTATGCTTTTTGTTTAACTTTGGGAATCAATGAAGGAATTTTTAGAGTAATAACTATACAATGCCTTGCAAAGAATACTCAATAATCTCTCCCCTGTGGAATAAATAAATAACGTCATTATTACTATAATGAAAGCAAGTTAGGGAATTTCCCAGGAACATATAAAGACAAACTCTATCCTGGTATCTTCCTGCTATGACCAGCAGGTCTACATTTGCCAGATGTAGCCAGGATATGCTTAAAGTTTCTTGGCTTGTATAATGAAAAAAAGCTAGAGACTGAAAAAAAAAAAAAAAGTTGTCTCTCATTTATTTTCCCTACTGGACACTGTTTCTGCCTGTAGTTTACTTTTTTCCAGCCTCTATATTGAATCCAGTTATTAGAAGTAAATTAAAAAAATAATGCTCTGTATTTCCTTGTCAATAGTCTGTATGTGTTGGCAGGAATTCTAAAGTCGAAACACTAATGGGAACAGCAGGAACCTAACTTAAAAATTACGTAAATAAGTGGATGAAGTAAGATGTCGCTGTGTGAGCTCTCTGCCTGCCGAGCACTTTAAATTTCTCTCCTTTTTTTATGATCTAAAAATATCCAGAATAGATCTAAGATTACAAACAAAACAATAAGCATGGGTAAAATGCAACCAGATTTTGAAAAATATTCATACTAAAGATAAAAGGACAATAAAAAAAATATTTTAGTCAACATTTTCCTGGTTACTATTAATATGGTATACAATTAATTTTTAAAATGGACCTTCTAATTCAATTGTGTAGCTAATAGTTGTAGACAAATGAAGTATTTCAAGGCCTTTTCATCCACCTCTTTGTCCTTTGTTATTTATTTAAAAACAAAACTTCTCCAAGAATACCTACACAAATTACTCTGGACATATTCTAATCTATGGAAAGAGCGAAAATAAGTTTCAGGCATCTATCTCCTTTGCTTAACATCTGGTTTGACCCCATTGTCCTTTGATTAAGCTCTAAGCTCTAAAAATATTTAATTTCTGATACTTGGAAACAATGAGGGTATGCATATAAATACATAAACAAATACCTTCTAGAATCATTATTTATGCAGGCAATGGCTATTAATGTCCATGGAAATTTAAAGTGGTTAAGGAAGTGATTGGAAGAGTCTATGGGGGTCTATTTCTGGTTTTGTAAAATAGACCTTGAGTTAAAATTAGTTGTTCTTCTGTTAGTAGCCAGATAGTCGATCATTTAAAATATATTCTAGCTAATTTAGAGTTTACCCCCACCCCTTAATATCAGATTAAACTGATCCTTAGACTTCTTTGAAAAATTCTACCAAAATTGTACCTATCTGCTGCATATTAAAAAAAGAAATTAGTACATTTTATTATTAAAATCTTAAGGTAGGCGGTAGATATAATTTTCCAAAAAGCTTAAGGACTCCCACATAGAAACTTCTTCAATGAGAAAGTGTGACTCACTGAAACTATGGATGAACTGTTCTTTTTCATTTTATCATCAAGTTTGAATGCAGTGGGTTTCAATTTGGATAAGGTGAGTGTTGTTTAGAAAAGTCTTTCTATATATATATATATCTTGACCACATAAAATAAGTAGAATTTAAATTTTGATTTAGCCTATTATAAAACCACTGTTGTTGTATTTATCTGGGATGACAAACATGCCATCTAGTTTAAGAGTAAAGAGGAGAGAAACATCATTTATTTATTACTGACTCCATGCCAGGCACAAGGCTACTCAGTATATATATTTAAATTAACATTTCTACTTTTAGAATGATAACTTGTTGTTACTATTTAGGAAGTCACAGTGAAGAATCAACATAAGACTCATAAAGAAAGTAATCTTAAGCCATCATATATACATTTCTATTAGAAATATAAAAAATATTATGTATTTCAGTATGAAGCAGGAATCATCCTCCCCTACACCACCAACTCAATAAATGTGTTTTCTCTGATAACAATTCAACTTTTTTGCCTTTTATTTTTCCCTTCATGAGAAATTTCTTCATTATCTTCAAAATTTAGGCAGGCATATTCTTTTCCTTTCTCTCACAATATTTAGTTCTAACAAGTATCTTCCATGTCTCTCCAGTTACTCTGGTCAGCCAACTCTCCCTTTAAACTAATCCCTCTGTGTGAGTTTATCCCTCACAATGCTTATCTCTGCTCTTTGAGATCTCAATTTTGGGGTTATTTTACCCCGGGAGAGACCTATATGTAATGTAGACTCTTTCTAAGTAATTATATTTTCAAATATTCTCATAACTTAACAAACAAAAGAGCTTTTTAAATTTTTTAAATAATATAAATTTACCTCTAAATGAATTAGAAAACTCAATTATTTGAGAGATACAGTTTACTTATAAATATATAAACCATTGTTCAAGAGACTATTACCAAGACTGTTTGATTTATAGTTAATTTTTATACACAAACCTCTGCCTTACATTGGAAATGTTTTCCAGTAACTACTAACTCAGAGTTGCCAAGAATTACTAAAGGAAGATAAAGGTATCCTTGACTAAGGACCCAACATTGTATCAACTCTTCCTTCCGGCAATCTGCAGCAGCTCACGTTTAGCAAGTTTAGGACTTGGATTGAGATTTTGTTCCACAAATATTGGCTTGATTTAGAGATATTCTATTCCCATGTCAATGTGCCCAAGTCTGTGGCTTACTTAGTAAATGAATAAATAACTCTAGTTTACATTTTTGTGATGATAGACATTCAGGTGAATAGGTGAAAGGTACACCATAAACTGTTAAGTGAAAACACACTATGCAAAAGAACACTGTGATATCTAATTTTTAAATAGTATATAAAATACTCTCATACTGCCTCAACTAAATATTAAAATAAAAAGGGCATAATAATTTGGTTATTCCAATTATTTAACATATTAAAAGAAAATTATAGAAAAAGGGGTCACATAAATAGCTCAATTTAAACACACCAAACACTTTTCCCCCACACCTCAGCAAGAGTCTACTCTTCCCTTTGTCTGGAAAGGGGTGTATCTCCCTTTATTTTCTAAGTACTGCAGCAGAGAATAGTCAACTTCTCTCCTTCCATTCCAGTAATTCTTCATTTTGCCCACACCTCCTGCAAGGCCATTTCTGGCCAATGCTTCTCCTTTCATACCTCTGTCAGTACATTGGAAGCTTTTGGCCATCCCCAGTGCTCTCGATAGCGTGAGGCCCAGGACAGCTGCTCAAGGTAGGACCCATAAGCCTACAACTTCCTCCCAGCCATTGATCCTCTACAGTTTAGGAGTGTGCTGGAAATGAGGCATCTAGCAATAACTTGCAGTGTCTTTAGACTACACCCTAGGAAGTTAATAAGTGGTTTTATATACTCTAGAATCACCCAAAGTTTCTGTAATTTTACTCTCATCCTTTTATAAACTTAACTTTGCAGGTTGAAATTCTAAACTATGTCTTACTCACCAAATGGTATTTGAGTTCTATTCACATAATTAATTTCCCATGCTACAAATACCATCCTCTGTGTACTTAGAGCTTTTTCCATGCACACTCTAAATGCTTGGCTCTTTTAGGAAAAACTCAGATACATACATCCCATTACAAAAGAGAACACTAATATCAGTGACAAACTCAAAAACCTCAGTGACTTAAGATAAATAGAAAGTTATTTTTAATTCATTGCATGCTTAATCAGAATGGGGGAATAAGAAGGCCTAGAAACAAAGGAGAGAGTCACCATGGAGAGAGTCAAGGATCTCAGTACAGAGGGATTTGTCTTCATCGATACATGGCTTCCATGTTTGTCCCAGGCTTTGGTATCTAGCCTGCTGGATGATATAAGATAGAGACAGAATAAAAAATTTGCAAGGGACATTTTTATGGGCCAGGTTTCTAAGTGGTTCATAGCAGTCACATGGCCATACTTCACGACAAAGGGGTCAAGAAAATATTGTCTATCTCTGTGCCCAGTAGGAAAGGGACATAAGTAGTATGAATAACTGACCAATCTCTAACACAAATTTATCTGTCACATCAAGTGTGTATGTTGCCTTTGTTATGAGTTGCACTGTCCACTGCTTACTTTATATACAAATAAAAGAAGAAAACAAACGAAATATGAATATCCTCAAATACCTTTTGTATTATTTTCCCTAGAGCTGTACATATAGAAAACTTCTTTACTATCTGAAAAGAGTAAAAGAGAATGATGGGTGCAAGGAAGAAATTGGAGATCGAATTTTGTCTATATAGAAAAATATTATCTTAGTATTTATGTATGTGGATAGAATGTCTAAGTTTTTGGTGGTTTCATTTCATCTAAATATCTTGTTGAATTTCTGGGTTTTCACCATAGAGATAGCACTGCACTGAGTGCTGCACATAATAGCGTGATCTAATTTTCTCAGTCCCTAGGAGATGGGCACACTTATTACCCCCCCGCCCCCGGGTGACTCAAATGCCTTGTTCATGGTCCAACAACCTTCTTTTTTCATTTGGTTTCTTAAGAACCTAGTATCTATGTTAAAACCATTAGTACAAATGTATCTTGCTTATAAAATCATTACACTGTTGTATTTTCACAGTAAGAAAAAATATCTTACCTGTGCTAATAAAACTAGCTTTTTAAAGCTTTCCTGGGGTAAAAATTTTCATAAGTCAAATTTTTGTCTTGTAAGTGTATTTTTCTCATAAATTAGGCAAATATTTATTTTAGAGTACTTACTCTCTATTCAGTTGTAAAAATAAAAGTGTTAAGCAGTATCAATTATTGTATGTACCTGTGGAGCTAACTAGAGCCAAATCTGAGAGATAACAATAAATAAAATATATCGAACTATTACAAAATAATGGAAACATAAAATATAAGCTGAATTTTGTCTCTCAAATCACATATGCTTTTTATGATGTATAAGGATTATGATGATCAGGTAAGGTTTTGTGAATGGAATGGGAACTGAAATACAAGAAAAGAAAGCTCAGATTAGGAAAAGTAGAGCGAAGAGAGGAAAGAAGGTTTTTGAGGAAATCATCAGAGAACAAGTGGAAATCAGAACTGGGGGTTCAATTCAAGCTTTGGAAAGTTAGGTACTTACTTTCAACCTCTGGTAAAAGATTTTATGCTGAGGACTATGAAACCAAGTAGTACAGACAAGGGACATTGAAGGTATAGGGTGGAGCTTGTGTAAAAGTGGAGGTTTAGACACACATTAGCATAAAGACGCCATTTCCCTGCTCAGACTCCTTTAAGTATCTGTCATTGATTAAAATTTATAATCGCATCCACTGACCTTCAAATCAGATATTGTCTGTGAAAATGTTTTCTAACGCTAATGCTTTTTACCAACATCATCTCCATTTACTCAGACAATGAACCCATTTTCTTCATCAAATACATCTTGCATATTCTTGACTATGTAACTTTCTGTTCAAATCCACCGCCATTTGCAAAGGTAATTATAAGCCAATGTAAAGAAAATGCTGGTGGCTAAGTAAGGGAAATTCACATATGAGAAATAATTTGATAAGAATCTCAGTTTTATCAGACTTTCTGAAACTTGCCTCCTACTTTTAAAATCTAACTGTCCTTGACCATTGAAGCCAGGATTAGCTCTCCCTCTCTCTCTACTCCCACAGTGCTTATCTGTTCATATTTATTACTCCATAGAGGGACTCTTAGCTTCTTACATACACAATCTTAGATCTGAGTCAAGTATTAGATGATATTTGGTCCAGTTTTTCAACTACTTTCATAGCATTTCCAAGCTTCACTCTCTCTGGATAATTGTTTATTCATTTTTCTGTCTTCTTCCATTGGAATGAAATATCCATGACTGTAAGTGTTTAGATGTTCTACTTACTGTTATATCTCCAGTGCACACGAGGGTGCCTCACACGTACTGGACCCAAAAACAGAAAACAGTTCTTGAGCAAGTATTTGCTACTCTCAATGTGTCCTGGGCTAGTTAGCCCAAAGCACCCTGTGTCCCCATCTTTGTATGACAGTATGTACCAGGAATGAACCCCTGATTCTAGGGCATATCAGATTCAGTCATATGATAATTTGTCCTAAGAAAAAGAGACACTGAAAGTCAGTCAGTCAATGATAAATTTTGAATTCGTGAGACCATGAAATTTTGGAGACATTGAGGATACATACAATGATTAGCTAGATGGGAAAGCTAGCCTACTAGAGGAGACAAGTGGAGGCAATGAGGCGGTTACATGGTGGGGAGCAGAGGAAAGAGACCTATGATTCCAAAGGCAAAGAGAAAATGGATAAAGTGTAGAATGCTGATTCCTATAGAATCTGTCTTAGTTATTGGTAGCTTCCCCTTTTCGAGCTTGGCACACTTAAGAAACCCAGTTGTGCTTCATACTTTTGTGATCTATAAAGTTATAATCAATAATTGTGATTGTTTGAGGTGAATAGCTTTCAGAAGGGAAATGACTGGCCTTCAAATCTTCAGCAACCAGAATCTGACAGTCATCCCCACCCTTTCCTTAATCACACACAAAAAAGCCAGGTAGAGTAGGTTAAGTTTCTTCCAACTAACTAAGGCATAAGAACCAGGGACAAGAAATATTTTTGGTTGTTGTTTGAGCCACAGTGCCAGTTACATATAAGGGATAAATGTATTCATTGGTTCACTCCCCAATGAGTGTCATCTTGTACTATACAGTAATTTAGACACTAGACATACTCCAGTGAACTAGATCAATAACACCTTTCCCCTGAAGCTTGCATTCTGGGAGTGGTGGGGAGGAGATGGGCAAGAAATAAACAGAAACTTAAAAAATATTATACACAAATTATTTAATACTAGAGATGGTAATATATTTAAAGAAGGAAAGAAAAGAAACCAAGTAAAAAGGATCAGGGTGCTCCGAAGAAGGGTAACACTTGTGAAATGAAGAAGATTGAGAAAAGCCAGACCAAGAAGTTGATATTTGAGCAGATATAAGAAGAAGGTGATGAAGACAGAAGATAAGGCATGTAAACCTCTTTGGAAGAGCATAGGATGTATTAATTATTATTATTTTTTTGTCTGGGTACAGTGAACTTTATTGATGGTTCATGACAAGGTAGGAGTCCCTAAGCTCCTCCCCTTCTTCAGTGAGTCTGGGATGGAAACAGGAGGTCGGGAGATTCTCAGTGTGTTGGGGGATAGATTTGGAGCAAGGATTCCCCAGGAGCTGAGGGCCTCTTCCTCTCACTGGGGCTGGTGGTCTAGGGTTTCTTACAGCTTGGAGGCCATGTGGATCATAAAGTCCACCTCCTTGTTGCTGTAGCCAAATTCATTGTCATACCCGAAAATGAGCTTGACAAAGTAGTTATTGAGAGCAATGCCAGACTAGCATTGAAGGTGGAGGAGTGTGTATCACTGTTAGAGTCACAGGAAGCAATCTGGTCTTCAGTATAGCCCAGGGTGCCCTTGAGGGGACCCTCTGATACCTGTTTCACCACTTTCTTGATGTCATCATATTTTGCAGCTTTCTCCAGGTGGCAGATCAGATCCACAACTGACATGTCAGGGGTAGGACATGGAAGGCCATGTCAGTAAGCTTCCCATTCAGCTCAGGGATGACCTTGCCTATAGACTTGGCAATGCTGATAGAAGCAGGGATGATGTTCTGGGCAGCTCCTCGGCCAACATGCCACAGCTTCCCTGAGGGGCCAACCACAGTCTTCTGGGTGGCAGTGATGGCATGGACTATGGTCATGAGTTCTTCCATGATGCGAAAGTTGGCATGGATGACCTAGGTCAGGCGGGCCAAGCAATTGGTGATGCAAGAGGTATTACTGATAATCTTGAGGGAATTGTCATACTTCTCTTGGTTCATACCCATCACAAACATGGGAGCATCCACAGAAAGCGCAGAAACAAAGACCCACTAGGCTCTACCCTTCAAGTGAGCCCCAACCTTCTCCAAGGTAATGAAGATACCAGTGGTCTCCACAACAAATTGAGTACCAGCATTGCCCCATTTGATGTTGGTGGGATTTTGATCCTAGAAAAATGATGATGGGCTTTCCATTGATGACAAGCTTCTCATTCTCAGCCTTGACTGTGCCTTTGAACTTGCCATGGGTGGAATCATACTGGAACATGTAGATCACGTAGCTGAGGTCAATGAAGGGGTCATTGATGTTGATAATATCCACTTTGCCAGGGTTAAAAACAGCCCTGGTGACCAGGTACTCAATATGGCCAAATCCATTCACTCTGACCTTCACCATCCTACCTCAGTATCGTGGCTGGTACTGCACAGAAGGACGCAGCTGTCTGTCACACGAGAGGAGCAGAGAACCAGAATATATTAATTAAAAGCAATTTCAAAGGACCTAACCTAAAATAGGAATATACATTGTACGTGAGAGGATTACAGAAGTGGTGTGACAGGGGAGAGTGAGCAAAAAGAGAGGGTAAGAGAGGAGGTTACTGAAGATAATGTGAGACTATATCATGTAACCCTTTGTAAATCATGGTGGTGACTTTGGCTTTAATAGTGAGTGAGATGGTAAGCCATTGAAGGGTTGCAAGCTGTGGACTAACAGGATTTGACTTATAGTTTAATAAAATCTCTCTGGAGGACAAGGACAAAGATAGAGACATGTTAAGAAGTAATTACAGCAATCCAAGGAAAAGATGATGGTGTCTCTGATGGAATATAGTCGTCTATCTTTCAGACGAGGAACTTGATTTAAATTTTGGAAAAAAGATTAAAATACTTGTTAAGAGCATGGCTAGCAAACTAAATAGGCTGTCATTTAAGATCACCCCAGTCTAGAATCATTTAGTAATGCCACAAGGGGAAAGAAAAGAAATGCACACACACAACAACAATGACAAACAGGAAAGATTGAGAATAACAATAAAACAAAATCAGATATTTAAGACAAAAGCTTCTGGAAGAAGGTGATAAATTGACTAATTAAAGAGTGGCTATAGGGAGAAAAATGGAAATAAGGGAGAAAGATGCCAGAAAAAAAGGCAAGTAAGAGAAGTAAGTAAGAATGAAGTAAGAGAGAATGATTCAAGTTAGGAGAAAGACAATGAGAAAGGAAAAGCCAGACCTGCTGCAGTCTGGAGCAGGGGGGAAAGGACTAAAGTAGACCTCAACAAATGTGGGTTTTAGTGTCAGCTTCCAAGCCCACTAGACCTGGTGACTCTGAGAAGCCTCTTCTCACGGTGAAGCGAAACCCTCTCAGGTGCCCAGTGGAGATGACAGTTTGGCCTTGCTTGCATACAGTATTTTCTGGCTAATATAAAAATATACGGAAAAGTACTTCGAAAATTGGGAGTTGCTTTCCAACTATGCCATTATCATTATGTGCATTTAGAAAAAACTGTTAAGATTATCAGGGTCATTTTTTTTTTTCAAAACTAATCATGATTAAGTATGTGTATTCTCCTGTAATTATTTTTTTTTTACAAAAAAGGCAAGAAAAATCAATGTATTCATAGTTGCCTACATATTTACTTTGTCATTTGTATCATAATTAGTTATTAAAATTTTGTTAGACCTGAAAAATTTCTGTCACTTTTCAAAAAAAAGAAAGATGGCAACCGTAAGAGTAGGGATGGAAATAATTTTTAAAGATGAGGAAGAACCTAGAAAAAATAAGAAATACTAGTTACATTTTCTGCAGTATCTCTCTTTACAGTAGGTATTTCTGAAATGGAACTAATCCTTACAAATTATACTGTAATTTGAAGAGTATCATATCACATTTTATAAATGAGGACACCAAGACTCAAAAAATGCATTCGTGCACCAGATATGTAAAGGCTTACTATATTCTAGCTTTGGGGAAACAGTGCTAACTCCACTCATAGAGTTTAATGGGATAGGACATATAACACATGAATAATATGTAATTATGATACTTGACATGTAAATAAAAGAGACATATACATATATAATAATGAATATACAAATAAATATAAGCAAAACATGAACGATAATATTTCAGAGTCCTGGTGTTATGGAGAGCATAAAGCTGAGTGATGTGATTGTGACAGAACAAGAAGTTGTTTAGCTTAAACGATCAAAAAACTTTTCTTTGACTCTGAATGAAAACATCTGAATAAAAAGAACCAAAAACGTGAATATTTGCATTCAGATAATTCCAGGAAAAGTTATAGATAAACTGAAATGACCTCAAAGGAGGCAAACAGGCAAGTTTAAAGTATCAGCAAAAATGGTATTTACTAATACTTAGAAAGACGAAAAGTTACGGAGCTAACAGTAAAGATATAAGCAGAAATCTGATCCCTTGGGCCATGTAAGGATGTTGGGTTTTTATTCTAAACCCAGTGGGAAAATGTTGTAAGTTCTTCAGAATAGATGTAATGAGGTCTAATGTTTTAGAACCTCAATTTGTCTGTAGAAAGGAGACTTTTTGGGGTGGTAGTGGTGGTGGTGGTGAGGAGGCATGGAAGAATTGAAGAACAGAGATAAGTTAGCAAGCTTTTTAGTAGCCCAGGCAAAAAAAGACTTCTTTGCATCATGCTTTTAGCAGAGAACATGAAGACAAGTGCATGTATTGGAGGAGGAGCTAGCAGTTGGATTGTAAGAAGGAAAGAGAAAAATTAAAAATTACTCTTTTTTTTTTAGCCTGAGCAATGCATTAATGACAAAGCCATTTGCTGGAATGGAGCTGGAAAGGGATTGATATTTAGCACTTGATAAATGATTTGCTGAACACCATTCAAAAAATAAATAGTAAATCAGATAGTGCTGAAAGCCAGCCTTGAAAAATTTGATACTTCACCACTAGGCTTTGTGTAGAATAGATTTAAAATATCAGAAATGTCTAAAGTTGGGAAGAAAATCAAATTATGAATATATTTAATTGTTTGCATAGAAGATGCTTTTGTAGGTTTTCCAGTGAGTAAGAACTACAGACACACTCGCACACACGTACACACCCAATGACTCACCAGTAAACCTACTACTAACCCAGGTTTTCTAATGTTATATTGTATACAGTGTGTCTGCATGTTCTTTCGTTTGCATATTTGTTCACATGAACCATTTCTCAACGAAGAGGGAATCATGAACCCGAAGAATTTAAGAAAACCCAGAAATTGTGCAAAGCCCACATTTCACAGAGAGATATTTTTAGTTATTAAGTTGTAAGGTATTTTCTCTGTTATTGCACTTTTGCTGTAGAGTTTAGGTCTTTTAAAACGATTTTAGTTTTATAAATTTCTTAGGTCATAACAGGAAAGTATCAAAGTGCTAACAAAAGCCCATTTTGGATGAGGAAATTTAGTTATACAAAGACAATTCTGGCAAGAGTAAAACTGTGACTATTGTACAGTGACTTAAACACTAAAACATCTAAGCCAATTGTTGCCCTGGAACTGAACTGCTAGGAAAGTTCCCACACTTCATGCTTAGTGAAAAATTAGGGTATGTGCGGTCAGAAAGAAAATTCCCCCAGTCTAGTATTACACATTTTAGGTGAATTATGTGTCTCATTTTTCTTAAATATTTATAATCAGCCACCTAGAGTTAATAGCAAGTGTTAGGTCATTAATCTAGGTTACAAGAGAATTTAAGTTAATTGGATTACACTTGGATTTACATGATTGGAACTTGGAAGTCAGGTTCTAGATACCTGGTTAAAGACTCTTAATCTTCAAAGTAGGTCAGCCCAAACATTTTAGGGTTTTAGTTTCAGATAATTGTTGAAATTAATTTTATTTATGCAGATTACTAAGGCAGACTTTGGGACCACTTTTTCAGCAATTAAAATAAATTAATTTAGATTTAAATGCTTAATTTAAAAAATATCTTGTTTCATAAAGAAATATAAGGAATAGCATAATATATAAAATAAATCAATTATGATAAATATATACAGATGCACACACATGTATATGTGTATTTGTATGTATATAAAACAAAAACCTTAAGACATACAAAGAACATATTTATAACTTTAGAATAGTGACTATCTCTAGGCAGAGGGAGGAAAAAGATGAAAAGGAATGTATAATGGCATGTCAGCTGTTTATTGTAATGTTTCATTTAAACATATATCTATATGTACATATATATGAAAAAAAGTACAAAAGCCAGTGAATCACATTCAGAATTCTGAAAATAATGTAGAAATGTATGAAAATATAATGAAATCAATATATCATGGCATATATATGCTATTTTTACTCATCATGTGTGACATGGATGAGAACAAAGCTTTGAGGTTAAAATATTTTAATTAGTTTTTTCTTTAAATGTCATGTATTCCTGTAATTAAATATCAGTCTTTGCTTAATTAGGATTGTGTGCCTTGCTGAATGTATATCTGAACGATGTTCTAGGTAATGGAATAATTCTGAAGAAAATGTCAAAGAATAATTTTAATATAGAAGAATTTTTGAGATTTGAGTGGCTCTGCTTTCCTTTAAAAGCTAACTATATTTGTCCTTATCCTGGCAAAGTGTTGAAAACTATTTTTTTTTAAATTAATGTATGGAAATTAGAATATAAACTCTAAGTCTTTAGTGTAAGGTTTTACTGTGAATATAAAAGGAATGTAGGATTATGAAGAGAGATTCAAGAGATCTTGTTCACTGATGCTGAGGTGAAGGGAAAGTGAAGGACAATAATTAAATCATACTTATTTCTTTAATAAATGTAGCCCATTGTGCATTTTGGTTCTTTTATTTTTTATGTATTCTTAAGTAGTCAAAATTAAGCATCAGAGACTTGCACAGGGCATTTTCAGTGAAAATTTGCAGCTGTGGCTTTTACATTCACCTGGCGGTTTGCCTAAATATAAGTTTGGAGAATGGTGCAAGACACGTCATCTCCTACAATTTCTTCACCGTAGCCTAAATTAGAAATGCTTTCTTTGTAATAGCCAGAGGTGGTTATCAAGAAGAATGGCGGTGTCTGCTGTCTGGGTCGCAAAGCTATAGATTAATGTGTTGTTTTAAAATATGTAATGTACCCACAGGCTGTAGCATAGGGAAATAAATCATTTGGGGGTGGGGAGGTGGGGTAAGAGATTCCCGAATGCTAGTGTGGGGGAAACAAAGTATGCAGGTTGCTAAAGTAACAAGAGTTCTGATTAGCAAGTGAAATAGAATAACCAGTCCCATATAAATCTCTATGGTCTTAGAAAGGTACTTTTAAGTAGGAAACAAAGTTGATTCACTAGTTCTCCTTGACTTTCAAGCTTAAGATATAAATTAAGTTATTTATGGCCCATGATTACTTCCTTCAAGTGTGATAGCATGATTCTTGCCCTCATAAAGCCAACTGAATAAGCAGATATTTTGAAGTTTAAATTAAGGGTACAATGAAAAAATCAACAACTGAACTTGAGATCAAGTTTGAAAATAAATTTCTAAAAGAAAGTAAAAATGTATTCCAATCAAATTAGTTTAGAAAAATATAATACACTTTCAGATTGCTTTTAAAATATAAACTTCTCTAAAACATCAGGTTATGATTGAAGATTATATGGTAGACAACATTGTGAGCAGGCATAGTAAAACTATAGTGAATTGCAATAAACTTTGCTTCATTCCCTTGCCATATGTATATATATATATATACACATATATACACATATATATATATATATAATTTATAGCAATATATTATTGATATAATGGATTTTTTCTAAGAACACACAGAAACCTGCTTAAGAAAGAAGGGAGGCCATATAAATATTTCAGACCAAAAAAATACACTAAGTATATTAAGTGAAACTGGGAATCAAACTACTTTTTAAAACATAGCCAAATCATAGAAATCATTTTCTGTAATATGATGTATCATTGTGCAAGATAAAAATTGAGCGAGATATTCTCAAGGTACACTTTTGGGAATGGTAGACAATGTTCTTTCACTAAGATTAGGCACTTTTATGTACTTTTCTTGCTGAATGTGGTTTTAGAGTTTTGGTGGTAACTGTTAGTATAGTGTGGAGTTTGCATGACTTTACTAAATGGGAGACTGAGAGATGATGGGGTCTTTTTATCTACAACTAGATTCGAATGTGTCTTTGAGTAACATATTTTTTTTAGAAATAACTTTGTCGAAGTTCCCAGAAGGAGCCTTGGGGTAAAGAGCCTTGCTTATTGCTACTATCCATCTGATACTAAAGAAACAAGTTTGGATGTGATGAGAATACTTCTCCCCCAGAGATCGAACCAGAATAAAATTATGACAGCTTGTGAAGCTAGCCAATTTCTGTAGGAAATAGAGAAAGAGAGAGAGAGGAAACAAAAACAAATGGGCTCAGTGCCAATTATGAAGCCTTATAACCATGAGAGAGTAAATGATACTCTTAGGTGTCCAAATACGCAGGCCTCCAGGAGTCTCAGAATTCAGATGCCTCTCTGCCTGTGCAGGGGTATATCTCTGTCATGAGAGGTAAACTAAGAACACAGCTGCTATCTGGGCCTGGGAGATGCAATGCTGCAGAGCATGTGGATGAGAATCACTGAACACTGAGCACTGAGCACCATAACAATATTTTCTTTTTTGTTTCTTACTCATGATTTTTATGGATGTGGATGATCACTCATGGATGAATAGGTGCTGTGTTTGGCATTGGGAAATAAAATTTTCTTTTGTCATATTGAGCTTCCCACTGAGTCAAGGTTACTCGAAGCAGGCTAGGACTAAAGGGACCATTCTCTGGCATCCATGTACTATTTAAAAAGACAAGATAGCTGAAATGTTTTTCGGTGGTGTACATTAAAATGAATGTTATTATTGAAAGCGTTTACTGTAATTTTATTAAAGTCAATTAACATTTATCTAGTTTCTATCTGTCTTGAGGAAGGATTTCTTTTATGGTAAGTGATTCATGCCTATCTATTTTATTTTCTCAAAATATCTATCTCTCTGAAATTTCTCAGAGTTTGAGAAATAAAATTACTTTACATATTATCTGATAAATAAAATGGTATAAAATATTGGAATAAGCTAATTTTAGTTGTAATCTAAAATATTACATGTAGTTAAAAATGTTTTTATAAGAATAAAGTGTAACCACAAAGAAAAGCAGAGAATTATTCACCTCTCAGTATCTATTCTCTCTCAGGATATAAGTTGTTTCTGATAAATATATGTTCATAAAATCAAGATCATGCATTCTATTTCTAGTTTTAAAGTCATCATAATTTAGAGCACAATATTGGATTCCTAGAATATGTTTACTTAGCAAAAACTGTTAATTTATTTTGACTTTTTGGTATTTTGTAAAATTGAAACTTAAAGCAATGAAAATATAATATTCTTCTAACATATTACATTCAGATACAGTTGAATAAGACTGCCTTCCAAATTATGTGCCAGCATGTAAAGTATGGACCTTGGCTTAAATACAAATATAATGGAACCCTACTCAGTCTTGATTTTAGGCCAGTACCATTGGGGTATTTGAATAACATGCTACATTGAGGGATTATACAATGGAAAGAATATGTGGGATTCAAAAAGCAGGCTATCACTAAATGACTTTGACACTCCAATTTGAACTTTATTACTATCTCTCCTACCTCACTTTCTCTAAAATGTTCACTTTCTCTACCAACTCTCTCTCTAAGCCAACTATCAGGTCCCTCTAGGTTACCTCCTCATGTAATGTAGTGTCAAGTTTTTTAAACTTCTTTAGTATTCTGTTGTCTACTATCTTGTCTCTTTTGTCCTTATAGTCTTATGCTTTTTAACATTTCTTTATAGACATTTTTGCATTTTAGTGGGGATTACAGACCAAGCAGAATTGGAACCATGCTTATCTCAAAATTTCTGACATTTTGAAACAAAAATATTAAATCCTTATCATGATTGCATTATAGTCTGTCCAATCTGGTCCAATCTGTTCTTTCTTTTCCTGTTTTTTTCTTATTATTGTGTAAACTATTTTTAGACATGACTTTTTTTTTCTTTTCATCATTGATTTTTTCTTTATCGTTTCAAAAAGAATCAGTTAGATAACTTTTCAATATTTTTGAAAGAATTCAAATTTAGTTGCAATATATTTTGGTGTACTATGTAAATTGAGGGTCTAATTTTGTCTCTTTTTTTTCAAGTCACTTTACTTGAAAGGGAATTATGTGCTTTATGTTGCACTTTCCATTGTTCTGAACCTATTATAATTATGATATATCATTCCAGGAAACTGTATTATATTTTATATTATAAAGAAATCCTAAATATAATCTATTTTCTAGAAGATATATCTCCTTTATGACATTTACTAGTATCCAGTCTCATCTTTTTTCCTATTTACTTTTAAAATTTTGATAGTTTCTTTGAAAATTTATGTAATTATTTTATCATATTAAGTTAAAATTTCATTGAACTTTTTTAGTTAACCTTAAAAAATAAATTGAATGAAAATATCTTTGTACATTGAATTCTATTTTCATTCTCTCTATAAAAATGAATTACAAATAACTGTCATATAAAGAGACAATTAAAGTGTATGTGGCAAAACAAATTAGAATAAAAAAAAAACACCCTATTTTATGTATGTGTCACATAGAAACTAATAACCATATTATGTTAAAATTATCTTATTGTGAGTATATGTGTTTTTTAATTTTCCCATCCTGGAATACAGAAGTAGTCTCTCTTTTACATTTATTTTTGTTTTCTTTTAGATTTCTCCTTGTTTCGAGGTTTTGAGAAAGTACCTTTGCCTTTCCTCTCAGACGTATCACCTCATGTTCATAGAATTATGTTAATGTGTTTCAACAGAGAGCGGAAAGAAATTTTCCATAAAGTTAATGAAACATTAACTTCAACCCTCATTTATTTTCCAAAATCTTGATAAGAGTTCTAGAAAAGTATTTACTAATTATATGTTTTGTCTTCAAAATTAATAATAGCATTTTAAAAATTATTTTTGTAAAAGAGGATGCCCTTATAAGAAAAAATAATTTGAACACTTAAAAGATTTTCTATTTAAATGTAGATTTTCCCTTACTAGCTACTATCGGTCTAACTCTTTTTCTTCTCTGAACATGAGCTCATGCTGTAGTAAGGATTAAATAGGATAAACTATGCAAAAAAAAAAAAAAAGACTGGCTAATGTAACACACTATGAGAATGCTAGCAATTATTTCAGATTTTTTAGTAACTTAATTGAATCAGACACAAACGAACATAAATGTTTGATGTTGAATGTGAGATGGGACCAATTTATAGAAAGCTTTGAAAGCTGGCGGAGGGAATTTTGTCAGCTATTGAAGGAAATAAGGTGGCACTTTGTTTTATGCATTTTCTGAATCACACATATATCATCTCTATAGTTTCTAGAGCACACTGCATTACGCTTTGTTGTTTATGGGCTATGTGAATGAACTCAAATAATCTCATGAGGTAATAGCATCACTACTATTTCATAAGTGAAGAAACTAAGATGTTAAAGTATTAACTAACTTGTTCAGATTTCTACAGATTTGTAGAAGTGAAATTGTATAGAAATCTGAACATCTTTCTTCAGAGCCCACAATTCTAAGCAGCATACCACCCTGGCCCCTCTTTGGTGATATATAAAAATGAAATTAGAAGAATCATGAATAAAATGTAGAAATGCAGTATATTGTATTTATTCAAATATAAGCTTTCAAGAAATGATGATCAGAATGAAGAACACATGCTCATGAGACACATTTCAAGGTAAACATGGGCAAAGTGGAATGATGCATTTTTTTAGAGTAATGACACAAAGATATTCAAATATTGAGATTGTATGACTATGAAGATGACAGGATCATTATCTAAGATAAGAAATATGGTCTATAAGCTGATGGATTTCTAGGTTAGAAGTCTCTTTGTGCCTAGTCAAAGCTGACAGAAAGGTCAGACCTGGAGATAAAGCTGTTAGCCTCATAGTGAGTTTTCAAACTATAAGAATAGAAGTTCTTGAAGTGGAATGAAACAACTGGAGAAAATATATTGGGAACCAACAATTAAATATCCTTAAATACTGTTATAAGTAATAAGAAGGGAGCTGTTAAATGTGGCAGCTCGGAAAAGTTATCTCCACGGTGGGAGCTATGGTGAAGACAATGATTATAATAAAGAAAGCTTCCTCATCCACTCCTACTCTTATGCACAGGGCTGCTGTTTCAGGAAGCCCCATTGATAATGCTGGATAACAGAAACCGTATTTCCTGTTTCTCTTCAGGTGGAGCTTCTTCAGCTTAGTTGACATGAATGAAGGCAATGGCACTTGTGTCACTGGGCCTTGCATTAAGAAATATAACCAAGTCATTGTAATGACCACCCCACAGCTAAGGGTCTTTGCCTCAAAGTATATGTTTTATTGAGTGCATAACTATTTTAAATGTGCAACTATTTATTTAAAGAGAGAACTAAGGATTTAACATGTAAGTATACATCCAAAGCAAATTATTAATACTTTAATTGTGTCTTTGTCAACACATTAGATATTTTCGTACAATGATTTTTTTTTTTTAATTCAACAAGTATTTTTAGTTCTCTATTTTCTGGGGAAAAGTACAAACATGGCATTATTGAACTGTAATCTTTATTAAGCACAAGGTTATCATGACAGTTACTGATGAGTCTTACATGTTTCTAAGTAAATTAAGTTTCTCCATTTCTATGAGGTGAGGAATGAGCATAGATTGCTATATCCTACACCTAATAAATCTCCAGAGATGCTGAAAGGGACACAGAAGTTTACTGTTCATCCAACTTAGCAACTAACACTAGTACTTTAACACCTTTGTTAGCATAACCAAATAATCAGAAATTGAAGAGAAAACAGATAAACTGAAACAATTGTGTATCTGTAAGATTGGAAAAAATATATATAACCAGATAAAAAGAGATGTGGAAATGAGGAGGATAATAAGCAAAATGAAATATATTCATATTAGGAAATACTATATAATAATTAGATGCTAAGGACTGAATTCATATATATCTACATAAGTAGATCTATAAAACAGAAAGTTTTTTGAAAGAAATAAGATTAAATTCATGTATCACACCAAGAATTAATCAATGTTACAGCCAAGAAATATTTTGAACAACAAACTTTTAAAAGAATCCAATGGAATCTGGAAGGATAAATTTTAAATATTATAAGGTATTTTTCCATGGGAGAGGGGGAAAGAGGATTGAAAAAGTAGATTAAAGGGGAAAAATCAATTAAAATAAAAGGCACTTTTAGTCTAAACTGATGATACTCACAAACTGCAGCATGTGAGCAACTCTGTATTACATCCTGGGGTCTTTGGGGAGATTGTCCTTTTCATTTTGAAAACATAAAAATCTTCAACCCAGTGCTCTTTTGTTTACAAATTATTTTCACACCCTTATTTTAAAAGAATGGGATCTAAGTAGCATGGTTCCAACCAGATCATATTTCTGAAAAGGTATCAGTGGGCCAATAAAATACCTCTCAAAGAAATTCATATATAATAAGAAAAGTGGTCTCATAGGCAAATGATTTAGGAATCAGTGATGATCACGAAAAGAGAGGTAACATGCTTCTTTTTGTTATTTTCTAATTGGTCTTTATAAGAATGTGGACACACGAAGATGCAGGAGAGATTAAACAGTTTTTTACTCAAATCTTTAGGTGTCCACTCTGTGGAGATAGAAAATTACAAACCTTATATCATTCAATTCTCCTCTGGCCAGAAGGCAGCTGAGGCTTGGCATTTTAGGTTTCCATAGCAGCTATTAAGCAGCACTTGAGAAGATAGGCGTGTTGCCTATGAGCAGTGGAGCAGTGTTCTCACCTAGGCTTTCATGTTTCCTAAGATACGAATAAAAGTCAGAGAGTCCCTGGAGACCCAAAAAACGCAAACTTTAACCCACGGCTGGAAAAAAACAAATGATTTCTTGTCCACCTTAATGGTTATCTTTAATCATGTTAGAAAATGTCCTGACTTTTTTTTTCCCTCAGAGGTTTCTTTAAATATTATAAGGTATTTGAGACCTTCAGACTTAAAATTATTGTTAATCATTCTAGAAGGTAACACTTAATCACTAAGCAACACTTAAGGATCTGCGATGGAAAACTGCACTATGTGCTTATCTGCACTTCACTGACATCACTCGGTAACCATCAAAGGAAATAAATGCACTTTGTTTTGAAGAGCATCTAGTCAAGATTGGACTATAACACAATACTACCATCTTAAAAGCAAGTGTGAAGGTTTTTCCGATAGTCTAAAGCAAACTGAATTCAGATAGGATGGATAGATAAAGTATGAGGTTCCTATTCTAAGGACTTCACTTTCGTGCACAATTCAAGTGTGTAAGAACTCCATTCCCAGGCCTTCCCAGAGTGCCCACTCTGATCTCTTATTTTATTTTACTTTCTTTTTTTCTCCTGTTATTCCAATGGCCTCAATGGCTTCATTCTCTTCATCAAAAAAGTGATTAAGATCTAAGCTTTCTTTGGAAACTTTTAAACTCCCCAGTTTCCAGTGTGTCTAGGAGGTATTGGGAAACACTGGAAACTAAGGTAAACATTTTGTGCTCTCTTAAATATGTAAACTTAAGGATACCACACTCTCAGACAATGACTTTCCCACTTTTTTACTTCATTATACGGATCTCATTTGCCTAAACAATTTATAATATTCTTATTTGCATTTCTCGATCTTATTTTTTGTGAACTTAACCCCCTAGCCTTACTATACTTAGAGAGTACTCACCTGCCCCATGCTCTGGGGCACATTACAAATCTTTCCTTGATTGGCTGTCAATGAAGCGTGCCAAACACAAACCATCTTCCTTGGTTTCTGTAGAGATTGTGTGGTATCTTTTTACAGTGGCTGCTTGTGTGTTGCATATATGGATTTGAAAAGACGCATCTGATTTCCATTTATTTGTTTCACATTGTCTACAACTTGTTTATAAGTTACTTCAATGCTTCAGGCACCCTGCCACATATTTGAGATATGAGATGTCTAAAGCATGTGATCCAGGCACTCAATGAGTCTCTATGACTGCTGATCCATGTTTAATTTAAGATAAAGTTATATATTTTACTTACCAAAATTGATTTTTATGTATGTTTAATGGGGAATTCATCACAATTTTCCTTCAATGAGAAATCTGGACATAGTATTTCTGAAGACAAAATCAACTTATGTATCTGTTCTCTCAAATCTGCTTCCCAAATGACAATGACAAGTATCTAATTGGCTTTAGGGTAACTAAAGAGGGAATCCAGAAATATCAGGAAGACAATCAAGAACTGCAGTTAACATCTTCTGCTTTGCCTTGTGGTTTCTCTACATGAAATAAAGTTACCATCTTGCCAACTCCAAGTGCAAATTAATTTAGATTACAATTGACATTTAAGTTTGGAGAGAGCGGAAAAAAATCAAAGGTATGTGAACACTGAAACCATAAATAGTAAAAAGTGGAAATCTTTGACCTCAAATACTTTCGAAGCATGTAAAATCCTGCAAGAAACATATGCAAAAGTATAATGGACAAAATAATCATAGAAGGTTGGTATATGAGCTTTAAACCACAGGAACCAGAATGAGATTTTTTTTTATTGTTACTCTAATACTTTAATGTAATTCCTGGCATAGCATAATATGCAAATGTTAAAGAATGAAGAAAAATGTGATTATTTTATTGAGCTTAGTTATAAGGAAGAACAAAAAGCACCCAAGACTTTTTAAATAAATTCAGCTCATTCGCCAAAATGAAGAGCCTAGAAATTGCGTCGAGCTTTAGGAATGCATTTTTTCCCACCCTCCTTAAGATCAGGGCACAATTTTGATGAATGTTCTCAAGTTAATCATCCATATAGGACTTCTTGCACATTATTCTGACATTGACTGCTGTCTGTGTAACTTAATGTTGTAAAACCTGGAAGGTATATTTATAGCCCAATCCAGATGGATGAAAACAAAGTATAATTATTCCTTCAAAAGCTGATCTTTGCATACAGATTAAAATGGATTACTTCCAAGATTCAAATGGAGAAATGAACTCAGTTCTTCAATTGTCCTGCATTCATTATGGCACTATTGGATTTGGTTTTGGATAGTGCTGATTAGTGACAGGTCTATGTTAAAAGTTGGATTTGCAGCTGGATTTGCAGCAGGAGGAGTTATTATGAAACTAGTTATAGCTATTAGGAATATTTTAAATAGTGCTATTTAAAATAGGCTGTGAATTAAGTGGTTTCACAGAAGAAAATAAAAATTATTTACTATTGGCAATGAACATTCCTATGTAAGGACAGGGATATCTGTGTTTGGTCATTTCTAGATTTAAAAAAAAATGCTGGTCTATTTCCCTTGGGAAAAAGTAAAGGAAACACTAACTTTTTCATCAGGAGTTAGAATATAGAGAGGAATTTTATGACATCTTTTCTTCTCTTAATATTTTAAAATAGGTAAAGATATTTAAAAAGAAACTTAATCTTAAAGACTGCATCATATTTATTTTAGGATGTTTACAGAATATATTTTGTTTTCTTTTCAATATCTTTGCTATCTCAAGGTGCTATGAATTTTTTACAAATGTTAAACTATAACTGTTAGCATTCTCATGAGAGAGACTATATTCTAATAATTACAGAGGAAGTTCTGGGACTCAGATAGATAAAAAAAAAATTGTCTTCTGCTCTCAGTCAATTTAGGGCAGCTTGGGAATGCCAAATCTGGTTTTTCTGGTCTAAAAATCTTTTAGTAGATCTAAAATTGTTTTGTTTTCCTTAAGAAAGTGACAACATCATCCCCAAACAGAAGATAGTTCAATTGCTAAAACATTAATGATACTTAGATATACAATAAATATTGATCCCATATATAAGACAGAAGATTAGGGTGTAGAATATTATTATAGGTAGATTTTTTGATGAGTATCAGCTTGTTGAAGTGGATATGTGAAGTGGTTTTATTTTCCAGTGACCATTCCTACACTGAGCTATATAGAATTACCCTTTGTGCTACGTAGCAGCTACTTTAACTTCTTATTGACAGATTTTTTTTTTTAACTTTTCAGCCAGTTTAAGCTATTAGACAGTTTCATCTTGGAGCTGGAAAACTGCTCTGTTCATTTTAAAGAGTCTCTTCCATATGCCAATCCGAACTCTTCTCTTTTTCTTCAACACAGACTGGTGTGGTGTTATAGTCAAACGGAAGTGAGGATTAGACATAGATAAGCTATAAAGCATCTCTTCTTTTTCCCTCTTCTAAGGACCAGTTCCACTATGTTAAGGGTGAAGAGATGCACAGAAGAATAAGAAAGAGTTGGGCATAGCTGGAGTGATTTTCTTTGTTGGTCAGGCCTGCTGTGCCAATGTCTCAGCCTACGGTCTTTTTGAGCCCTTGGGTGGTTCTAATGCATTCAGCTGAGGTGATGAGCATGTCTAAATATTCATGACATTTCCCTGAAGTTTGATTATCTTGTCTTCAAGTTACTTCCTTGCTGGGGGCATCATGACATTTTTCTGAAATATATGCTATTTATTTCTGTGTGCCAGAAGTCCAGAAGAATCTATAGCCTACAACCTCATCTACTGTATTTGGCTGAATCGGGCCTACCCTACATGCGTGAATAGTCATCTTCCAGAAATCTGACAAATCAGAAAAGTCTATGGTATGTGTATGGTGGGAATTGGAGAGGACAGGGCAGAAAAAAGGGAAGGAGGGAGAGCACAGAAAATGTGCTGGATATAGTTGGATCTTAGTCTCTTTTCCTTTATGGTCCCTCAACATCTCCTGTCTCCTAGTTTTTCTTCTTCTTTATCTCTGCGGAGGGGCAGTTCATCTAGTATAATAGTTAAGTAGACATCTAATCAGATAATACAGTGACACATTTCAGTTCTGCTGGTGTTCCAGTCTTCATATGATATTTTATGCCTCGTTCCCTGCTCATCTTTGGCTTAGGGGCAAATGAAAAACAACACAAAATATTCTCTCTTTTCATAGAGACCTTTTTTCAGTAGCACTCTTAAGAGTTACTTTCTTTGTCATGTTCTGTTGACCAGTGGGAAAACAGGGAGTTACGTGGTCGATGTGTCCCACATAAAAACCCTTAAGTATTATGGAGAGCAAATTGGCTTTTAAAAGCTCTCTATGACACATGGAGCAAATGAATGGTGAGATTTTTTAAATTATAATTTAAATTTATTTAAAAACATAAAATATAAGAAAGTTACTAAAATTTAAATTCAAGATATTTCACTTTAAAGTTATATCCTAAACCAATTCCACAGACATTTCTTGAATTCCTGCTGTGTATTTTTACTCAGAAGATTCTAGATATATAGAGGTAATTAAGACATGGATGTGTTCTCATGAGGCTCAAAAGCAGAGATTTAAAATATTACATTCTTGTGAAAAAATATCTGGTAAAATTTTAAGCATGAATTCTGAAGCATTTTAAACATCATATTGCCATGGCTTATCCACAAGTGACTATTACAACAGTGCTTCTCAAATTTTAATATGCATTTAAATACAGATTCTGAATTGGTAGGTCTGGGTCAGGGTGTGAGACTCTGTATTTCTAACACTCTTCTGCCAGTTCATGAAAGATACTTTGAATAGCAAGGGCCGAAAATCCTATGACTCACATTTCTAAGATACACTGAAGGGTACCTGGGAAACTCAGTCTTGGGAGAATGTTATTTCCATAACATCTGTCACCTACCCTAAAGGAAAATAATTCTGACAGTGTGTTATTTCAAGACTTCTCATTGCATATTTAAAAATGTAATACAATAACTTAAATGTACAGAGAGGTTAAACGATATGCATATTGCCAGTGGGTCAGCTGGCCAGAGTTTGAGGATTTGGTCTCTGACAAATGGAATGACCTTAACATTCAACTGCAAGTCTTGACTTTCACTCTTTTAGGGGCTGTTAACTGAAGTGTAGAGAAGTGAACTAACTTCCCATCGCAATGATGAATGACCTGTGAGGTCAGTTGAACGTCCATCTGCTGATGCATTGTCAGATACATTTTTATGTCTCTAAAGTAACTAGACATGGATGCTTGTAAATTAAAGTATTGGCATTTGGCCTCATTTAGTGTGAGAGAAATTTAGGAGTGCTTGATTCTCTTTAGCTTTTAATTTTGCTAATTTTGTTCCACCCCCATCTTCTTTCTGACAACTAAGAATTTGGCCTCCCAGAGCATAGCCATTCTGATTCATTCACACTTACCCTGTTAGCATATGCATGAATCACAGAACTCCTAATGATTCTGTCCACATGGGAGTGAACATTACATCAGTTGTAGATCTCCTCCCTGCTGTTCATAGAATCTAAAGTCCAAGTTCCTGGATGTGTTTAGCCATTAAAGGATTTTACAATACAGAACAAAAAGATGGAAAACTCAATTGATAGAATAATTTAAGAGCTCTTCACACCACTTGAGCTAAATACCCCTATCTCACAATGATAAGCTCTAGGGCAGTTAATTAAAACCTTTATCTTTTCAGTCTCAAATAGTATTGAATTTCAGATGATTTCTTTCTCAAAAGAATTAATTTTAAGGACTACGGGATAAAAAGCAACAGAAGTCATATTATTGCCCACTTAAAAAAATTTAATAGAAATTTTTATGCCAAAAAGAAAATTTCAATATAAATTAGTGACTTTAACTCACGTTGGGCATACTCGTTATGATAGGGGAAAAAAGGTCAATATTAGTGTGAGTTTTGAACGGTTAGCCCTAATTCAACTATAAAGTATATAGCTGCCACCAAACTTTTATCTAGTAAAAATTTCTTTATTGTCAAAGCTTTCTTTATGAGTTTGAGATGTATTCTATACACTTAGTGCTCCTAAGTCAAACGTCCTTGATTGCTACTTCATGTAAACTATGTGAAGTTTGAACCACCAGTAAATCAAAATTCAATTTCTTTTTATAAGTATCTGGACACTTCCATATTTCAACTTAGTTCAGATCAATCACCTTTCTCAACATTTTGCCTCTCTATAATTTCTAATACACTTAGCCTTCAACCATGTCCTGGCCCTAATTTCTAGAGCTGACCCTCCCACTCAAGTTTTACCTCTATTTATCATATTTAAGAATGTTTTACAAAGTGCATACTTAGTTAAGATTCATTTATTAAAAAAAAAAAAATTTAGATGCAGTATCAGAGCTGTTTGTTGTTAGAATAGAGCATGGTTTTCAGTTTTCTTCTTTGTCTTATTTGATTTTACAGCACTTCTGTATCCAAGATAATATTATAATATGCAATCTACATTAAAACGTTCACACAGAGATGCTAAGAAATATGCCAAAGTTATACATACATCAATGTAAATTTGGAATTAGGCTCACAGTTCCTAAATTTATAATTTGTCTCATCTAATACTAATACTAATATCTCAAAATAAGACATATATGACAAATTCTAAAGAGCAGTTTATACTAGCATTTGCGGAGAACTGCTGGTTAAAGAAGAGAAACAAAAGGCAGATTGTTTAAACTTAAGCATGCATCAGCAAGTCAAGAAGGTAGTTTGGAAAGTTTTGGATAAGCACCTGCATATTTGGAAACTAACTTATCGGTGCTTGCAAAGCTTGGAGACTCATTTCAAAAAACAGTTTGAAGGTATCTGCCCACACAATTCCCATTGTTATCCCTAAAACAAATACTTCAGATTTGCTTCAGTTCAATTCAACAAACATTAGTAGAGTTGTAGGGCTTTGGAATCATGTTTTGAAACCAGAGGCTTCTCACATTTAATTACTAAATTTAATCTCAATTTCAAGACTCTAGTATAAAATCTTCATTTATCCTATAACATACAAATACACACACATACACAAAGAGAAAAAAAATTTAAGGCCATGCATCTGCCAAAATTTGCTTTAATGATAAAGTGATAAAAGAGAAAAAATAATTTTTGTGTATTTCCTCTCTTAATGAAATAATAACAGTTCTATACACTATGATATTAACATTCTGGAGGAGTGTTGTTTTGTTTGTTTTATTTCATTATTCCATAGCTGAATTTTGAGTATGTGACACTTTCAAGTAGGTTTTCTTTTTCTTTCTTTTTTTTTTTTTTTTAGAACTCCGCTTTTCAGGGATTCTATTTTTTTTTGATGAGAATAATGGGATTTCCTTTAAAAAGTACTTGAAAAGACTAAATGCATCTCATTTGGTAAAGCAGGTTTGCATCAGGACTCACATTGGGGGAAGAGATGAATTGAATGCTTTTCTCATTGTCCCTACTTTGTTGCCTGTCCAAAGTCTGTGTGCCTGATGCTTTGAAAGACCAAAACTTAAAACATCTGAGTTTAAAATAAGGCAAGAATTATTGATCAAGAAGGCACTGACCAAGAATATGAGTGACTTAGTCCTCAAATTCATCTTAAGAAAGTACAGAGTTTAGGTTTCTCTTATGACAAGGAAAGGAAAAATGGGAGGGACAAGAGGTGATTGACAGCCACAGACATCTGGGCACCAGCAGGTATCCAGCAGGGGTCTGAGGAAGATTGTACTAGTTGGTATGAGTTCATTCATGAGGTTCCTGTAAATCTTTGCTAAATGATCATTATTTTTGTACAGATTTCTCTTATGCACAAAAGTGCCCTGGAAGAGGCATTTCCTGGTAAGGTGTTGTTTTTGTAAAACTCAAGTAACCAGCAGAATTCCTCTAACAATTAGCATATCTATATGCAAAACTAAGCAGGAACTATTAGCCTGAAGTTCATGGCAACAAAGTAGACCTGAATGAGATGGAGTCAGAGAGGACAAACATTTCACTTGTTAAGTTAGGAGTAAAATGCTACACTTTGAGAATGACCTATCAACAAACCCCAGGACTTACCTAAAGACAAAAGGGGCACTTGCTTACATTTTTAAGTCATTCCATTCCATTCCATTCCTTTATTTACCTACTGATTCATGTATTCCTTTAGTCATTAATATACTGCTAGTTATTTTAATATTCTTAGATATGACATCTTCTGTGTTACTCTGTTAGGTGCATGCAAAATGAGGCAAATTTGAATAAACTTCTACTGTAAAGAATTTACAGTCATATATAGCAAAGTAACATTTTTAAGAACCCAGAACATGGCATGGCAGATTAGATGACATTTTAACTGAATTTTCAGGCTTGCTTAAGAAAAAGATAGGCAAAAAAGGAGAAAGAGTATTCAAAGGAAATAACAGGATTATAAATATCAGATTAAAGTGCAAATCCCAATTTGAGAATAAGAAAAGTGGATAATGTATAAGTTTGAAGGAAAGTACAGTAGGAAAGGTAGTGTCTGGTGAAATTAAGGAAGACAAAGTGGTGGTTAGTAATTCCTGATACCTTTCCTTTTTTTTTTTCCATTCGATTTCAATACCTCATTTATTCCCTCCTTTATAGATAAGTAAAAAAGATATGTAGTAGCTGTTAGAAACACCCTTTGCTCTGAAAATTAGCATAATAACTTCTCTGGAATAGTTTTGGAGGTGTATTCATGTGAGTGTTTCTGTCTGTATCACACTTAGGACTTAATAGATTCTTTTAAGGTACATGTAAATGTGTAAGCAGTCTCTTCTGAATCAACATTTCTCAGTATTTTTTTCTTTTGACATTTGGTATATCATGCAAAATCTCTAAGCGCTATTTTTTTTTAATCATAATCTCTTTTCTATCAATACAAAGTTCTTTGGATCCAGTGATTTCTTGTATTTGCTGTAGAACTAAGTTCCATAAAGTGTGACTATCCATTCGTATTCATTACATCCTAAATAATGCATAGGACTAAAATTTCTAAAAACAAAACAAAACAAAATAAAAATCTGATCTAAGCTATGTTATTCACTGCTGTAGAATGTAGACAGTATTATGGAAATATTTTAAAAATTTTGATATGGGCAAAAATGTGACTGGATACCCTGGCTAGCACATCTTTCCAAGTTAACTCATCTTTCATTGTCTCTGGGCTTTTTAACTCTGTGATAAAATACTGATAGTGATGCAAAAAATTCTCATCCATAAAATGCAAATGGTACAAGTGGAGATTTAATTTCTTATTGACTTATAAACATTAACCAGTTTATAAAACATTTCAGTTTTCCTAATAATCTATATAATGTGTGTTTTTCAAATACTTTTTTGAATTAGTTCTAGTAGCCTACTATTTCCCATATTAATTAATTAGTTAAATAAATTTTTCATATGACTTTTTTGATATTGTATACTTGTATAATAGTTATGATTTTATTGTAAAACTATTCTTGAACAATAATAAGGGACATTGCTTCTGGTAACAAATCCCACTGTCAAAATTTGCCAGGCAGAGAGAATGTAATTTTTCTTACACCTATTATTCCTCTCTAGCATAAAATAGAATAAAGGCCACAGGAGAATTAAATAAGGAGGGTTTATACTGTTTTCAAAAGATAGCAAGTGAATTGTTAACACATAGAATAAATATAACCTAAATTATTTGTTAAAATTATAAGACACATCAGCCAACCACCTCACTTAGTTTTGTAATTTATATATTTTATTCTGTATCAAATTACATTCAACATTTCCTTTTGTGCTTTCGTATTTTTCTAAGACAACAATTTTTGGTAAGCAGAAATGATATTTCTGAGTGGTACTGTTTTGCAAACTTTCAAAATAAGTTCATTAGTATGTATTTTAATTGAAAATTTCATTGTTAAAATAAAAATGAATAACTAAATGCCGAGAAAGAAGGAAGAAGGAAGAAAAAAGAAGGAAGGCATAAGGGAAAAAAATGATAACAGCTAGTATATTCCTCCTTCTTGGGAGCAATGATGGCGAGAAATAAAAAGCTGAGAGGCACACTGAGTAAGTAAGAAAGCACTGCTTTAGATCTTTTCAGCATTTACATTACTAGTACCAGAGTAACTCCTACCTTTATTTTATTCATTAAAGAGAAACTGTTTGTCATCAAGTCTTCTTTATTGTCACTTATGTGACATAGTAGTTAGCCAAACCATCCCAAGAGTCTATCTGAGCCTTTTTGACATTAGAGCTCAAAACTTTATTATTGGCCATTACCATTCCTTGGTTTGGAGTAGCATTAACTTCTACTACAGTATTTTCTTTTTTTTTTAAAGTTTTACTTCTCAATTAGAGTTGACATTCAATATTATTTAATATTAGTTTCAGGTGTACAGCATAGTGATTTGACATTTATATAATTTACGAAGTGGTCCCCTGATTACTCTAGTACCCACCTGCACCATACGTAGTTATTACAATATTATTGACTATATTTCCTATGCTGTACTTTACATACCCATGACTATTTTGTAACTACCAATTTGTACTTCTTAATCCCTTCATCTTTTTCACCCAGCTCCCTAACTCACTCCCATCTGGAAATCACCAGTTTATCCTCTATGAGTCTGTTTCCATTTTGTTTGTTTTTTATTTTGTTCTTTAGATTTCACATATAAGTGAAATCATATGGTATTTTTCTTTCTCTGTCTGACTTATTTCACTTAGTATAATACCCTCTAGGTCGACCCATTCACCATGAATGGTAAAATTTCATTTTTTTATGGCTGCATAATATTATATCGTGTGTATATGTGTGTGAGTGTGTGTGTGTGTGTGTGTGTGTATACACACACACACACACACACACTCACACACACTCTACTGTAGTATTTTCTATCTAGGTTAAAATAATTAAAAGTTAATTGCCTCACATTCTGTATGAAGACTAGAATGTTTTGACAGCTCTAACCAATGGCCATGTTTATGCTTTAGTTTTCTAGAGAAGCATTTGTTTTTATTCTAAAGTTTTAATGAATCATTCTTACTTTTGTACTTTCTAAAACATTCATTTCTTCATCAATGATTTGTAATTTTACAGGTAATTATATGATTTTTATATATATTTTAAATATTATAATATTTTAAAACATATTTTACAGTTGTTAGCTCCTGAAAGAAACAGTCCCAAGTGTAATGGAACCATCATTTTATTCTCAGTGTTTTAAAGGTTTAACTTTTTAAAATTCCATGTGTAAGTAATATCATACAGTACTTGCCTTTCTCTGTTTGATTAATCTTGCTTCGCATAATGTAGTCATGGTCCAGCCATGTTGTTGCTGATGGGAAGATATGTTTCTTTCTTGTGACTATATAATATTCTAATGTGTATTTGTACCACATCTCTTTAATCTATTTATCTATTTACAGGCACTTGGATTGTTTTCATATTTTAGCTATCATGAATAATGCAGCTATAAATATGAGAGTGCATACATCTCATCAAAATGCTATTTTCATTTCCTTGGAGGTGGAATATTCAGAGGTGGAATTGCTAGATCATATGGTAGATCTATTTTTAATGTTTTGAGGAGCCATCACATTGTTTTCCATAGTGGGTGAACAAGTTTAAGACATTTATATTTGTAACCTGCTCTTAATGTTAATAACATATTATGAACATTTTTTTCTTAGAAATAAGTAAATCTGTGAAATATAATTTGAATGGCTATAAATACTTTATCATATGGATGATTTTAGAGACAATTTATTAAACTTCATTAGGAACAGGAAAAATAGAATAAATATGTAATTTTCCTAAATAATTTATTATTATAAATATTGCTTTGCTGAACATTCATATCTATGTACAGCTCGATCTTCTAATGGTTCTATGTATTTTGTCATCATTTAATTCTATGAATACATTTGTTTCATCAAAAGTTATTGTATGTTCCACTTTAAAGATTCTAGTGAACGAAGATAAAAGATAGTTATACTTTAAGGTCTTTTGGCCTATCCTGTGAAATACTCTCTAGGAGTATTAAAGTACTTTATGCACTCATCAAAAGAGTAACAGAAATGACAAGCATTTAAAAATAATTTTTTTTGGTTACCAAATATTTATGAAGCACCAACCAGGACAAGAATGATTGATTCCATTTGAAGTATTTCATAACTTATTTTCTGAAAAACATTTGTTTGGTTACTCTTATTAAGTAAAGTTATTTATCATCAAACTGGGTAATGTCAAGGATAGATTTAAAACGTGTTCTTTTAAAAATGAAGAGGGAGAGACAATAAAGATCCCACCACTGAGAAGCTAAGTTCTTTCATCACCCATTTCTTTCTTTAATTCCTCTCACTTCTGCAGAAATGATATTCTCATATGGAAAGAAAAATTGCTCTTTTAGGGAAATTTTCAATTAAACGTCTAACAATAAGGTAAACATGATGCAAACATAAATATTATCAAAGGTCATCTCAATCATCACCAAAGAACCATAGTGTGCTGTAATTATTAATCAATCAGTACCACTCTGCTTTGCAAATGCAGTGAATCTACACACATGTTGGACAAATTGCTTTCTGTAGTAATTACAAACACCATGAAAACTTACAGCCATGAAACTTAGTTTAGAACATTCTGCTCTTATGTTGCTGGTCATTGTATTTATGTGTGTGGGGCGGGGGAGGAAGGATGGGGTGAGAGGGAGAGAGAGAGAGAAAGGGAGAGAGGGAGGGAGGGATTCTGGGTGTGTGCATGTAGATCTTTGAGGAGGAGTAGGAATGCGACAAATATTGTACATGGCCACCTTGGGTTCTGAGGATTCAGCTGTCAAAAGATTCTAAGTTACACTTCTATCCAATTAGATCTAATTATCATCTCTTAACCATATAAGTAACCATCTTTGTAACTGTTTGCATGTGAAACATTGCTGAAGCCATTTTAAGTTACAGAACTTAGATAGAAACCTGTGTGATTGACTATATTTCCACTGGCATTTAATTGGCAAAATATCCAATCATTAAAGCAGCCAGTAGTCATAGATGAGCAGATATAAACAGGAGAGTATGTATGCCTTTCCATCGTCCACACAATGCTACTGATTGATGTCTATGAGACTGTTCCTGTCTCATCAGGGTGTGAGGTGGTGGGGTATAGCAAGGTTGTGTTTATGGTCTATTTTAATTAAGGTCTCTGACACAGAGGTTTTCTAACCCCCTAAAGTTTATTTTCCTACTGAGACATATATATGACAATATCTTTTTGAAAATTCTAGATATGACTAACTTTAAAAGAAAAGAGAGGCAAATGATCCACATAAAGGATTAAATAAAAACAATAGCCATAGCTGACTTGAAAATGTGCTTCTGCTGACAAGTGACAAAAAAGGAGTGGAAAGCCATATGAACCTGACAACAACTCTTTAACTTTTTTTCTCTGTTTCTCCAAGATTCACAAATTTTAGACACTAAAGAAGATAAATGATGAGTGAACAGTATCGGATGTCTTTCAATATTTTCAGCAATGCCCTGGGGTTCCATTTGTATTTCAGTATACTCAGCAAATAGGTGAGTTAGGCTAAGCACTTATTGAATTTGTAGTTTTGGTGCTGGAGAAATAATCAAGATCTGCATAGCCTGCCTTGTGGGGTAACACTTGTTAAACAAATGTATTTTAAGAACCTAGTAGTGGATCCAAACAGCTGAAAAAAGAAACAAACAAACAAAAAATAAGGTAATTTACTTCAACCTTTTCCTATAGCTTAATTTAGAATTGCTTTAAAATACATCCCAAATTTTCATTGAACTAACAAGAAGTCATCTGGATATCCTTTTTCCCAATATTTCTGTCCCCAAATACCAAAGTTGTAATGATAAAGTGCAAAATAAATGCAATAGATACAGTGAAAAATGACTGAAAGTCAAATCTGAAGTAATAATTCACTCAAGGGGACCTGCTGATGTTATAAACAGAGAAAGTAAAGTTAGAGTTATTTATATTTAGCAGAATTTTAAGTTGGCTATCACAATTTATCCAACTCGTGAGTATCAATTGTCTTTTCTGTGTTTATCCATCTTGACAATTGGTAACCAATGGGAAATAATTGCAAGTTAACAAAAAGAAAGAAAAAATAACAGTTTATTCTTTTGAAGATTCTTATCATTTGCGAGTAATAAGCAAAACTGTTGTATCGTGTACCTTTAAACTAAAATCAGAGCTTTATAAATACACTTTAAAAACAACCAAGGAAAGTACCTAAAAAAATTGCTGGTTTCTATAATTAATTCACATGCTTTATCTTTTTTTCTCAGTTAGTTTTCTTGACATGATAAGAAGTTTTATTTACTACAAACTGCAGGAAATGTTATTAAATATTTGAGGGTTTTTTGTTTGTTTGTTTGTTTTTTTAGACACTTGTACTGAGGAGCCACAACATAGAGAAATCATCAATAATCAATCTTCATGTTTTAGACTTGACTGTAGACTCCTGCTGTGAGGCCATCAGTGAGAATAATTTTCTCTACCCCTGAATTTATCCCTGCCTCCTCAGCAGGTACAGTATACCCTGTCCCCTGCCCCCATAATCCTGATTCCTATAGTTGCTCATTTGGTTTTTTACAGCTTCTGTCTTTACATCCAGTTAATCTCAGTCTTATTTGTTTTCTATATTTCAATGTGAAGAAATTGTCTCCATGCCATTGCTTTCCTCCTTCATTCTCCATCTCTCATGAGAAGAGTTGATCACTGTAATCAAAGCCTTTTCTAAGGGAAAAGAGATCTCTGAGAATTTTTTTCTAGTAGGATCATGAGTAATCTTTCTCTCTCATACCTACTAATGCTGATAGTAACATTAACAACAACAACAAAAAAATGCTTTCTGTTGTGAATGTAAATTTTAGCTCCTTCTGGTATCTTGTATTTTTATCCCACATGGTATCCAACACAAGGTTATCCAAATACTTAAATCTCTATTACTTTTTCTTGTTGCCAAATAAATGTAGAAGTCTTCCTACTGTGATATTTTCACAAAGAGGATTTCCCTGGCAAATACAGTCTACTCATTGCCTTGTTTTGTTGTTACTTCCATCTCTTTATACATATCTTCTAGAAATAATTCAACATAGAGAGAGCATTTTTTTAGCATAAGGAGCAGAACTCAGTGTTAAAGTCTCCCTGGATTCTTGATAAAAATAAAAATTTTCCTATATCCACCAAACTATTGAATCAGGATTGTTAATTATAACTTTAGAAGTGTTTTAATAAACACCCAAAATTCATCCTTTATAATGGTAAATGTGCATCTAGTAGTACTTAAAGGATATTTATTTCTTGGGGAAAAAAATTATGTTGTGTATCTATCATGTGACAGACATTGTGCTATGTGTTTTACATTACAATTCCACTTAAATTTACAACAGAACTCTTCAGTAAGCTTTACTGTTCCTATTTATAAGTGAGAAAAAAATAAAACTGACAGATAATTTTATAACTTGACCATATACAATGATGGAGCTGGCATTTGATCAGTTCTCATAAAATCTGTTTTTCCCCTATTTATTCATTTTTTTCCAGTGGTTCCAAAAATATTCATAAATAGTAAGAAAACAGTTCCCACCTTCAGGTTGCTTGGGGATCTCATTGGAGACATAGCAAGATAAATAGGATCATTTCAGCGTATTGTGGAGAGGTAATGAAATCTTGAGTCCGCATATAAATTTGAACTGTCTCCAAACTAGTGCGTAAGGGAATAACATACTGGAGAGGGGAGTTTGTCTGCACTGAGTTTAGGGCAAGAAAATAACTAGCAGGGAGCCCAAAGGGAGGTCATTACAGTGTGCAAAATGATCACTTCGAATGGATGGAATTTGTCCCTTCAAATAATCCTTTTAAATGCCACATGTTATGTAGACAGAAAATGGATCAGGCAATTTAAGAAATTGTGGAATAAAGCAACCGTCAAATGAATGTGGGAGACGCTGATTATTAAGTGTCAATAAGCAGTGATAAGAGGCAGGATTTGGAGACTGAACAGGAGGGAAACAGAAAAAGACAGTTCGCTAAGATGGCACCCAAGTTTTTAGTTGGTCATCGGGATGAGTGGAAACACAAATCACAGGAGTAGTCAACCCTCGATGCAGCTGAAGAGCGAACAATGAGTGGTTCCTCAAGTCTTGTGAGACTAAGTGCAAACACCACCCTCTTAGGGCTTTCTCTCAAATTTATTTTTGTTCTTAGTGGTGTGTTTCCTCCAGTATTTGTTTCTAATAAAGTCTGTGTGTCCAAGTCTTTTTATTCTGAAATATCGTGTTGTTTTACCTTTTCATTTAAATATGAGTTTAGCTTGATATGAAATGTTGAGCTCCACATTCTTTTTCTTAAGCTTTTGAGAATATCCCCATTTTGCATAAGGAGAGATACTGTTAATATGACCAATGCCAAACAGATTCCTAGTTCTTTGTATGCCATCTTTTCACTCTGGTAGATCCTAGATTCATTTATTTGTTTTTGATCTTTTCAAAATTTATTTAAATGGGTTCAGATATATTTCTGTTTTGTCTTCATACGTAGTGTCATGGACCCATTCAGTATGAGTTTCTAATAGGTTACTTAAATACTAGGAAAACTTCACTTTTTAAAATATTTGTTCTTCTAAGAACTATTATTCTGTTTATTTTAGAGATTTCTATTATATAGCTGTCAACACATCCTTTATTCACTATATACTATTAGATTTTAAATCTCATTGTTTATATATTTTTGGGGAGGCTTCTTCAACCCACTCTTTCTGTGCTTTGTTCATTTATTAACTTGGCCTATTTTGTTGTTTACCACATATATTAAGTCCCTTACTTAAAGTAACAATTTACCCTACCAAGAATCTATCTTATGAATATTCATCCCTGTTGTTTATTAATACTTGTTTCTGTTTCACATTTTCAACATCCATTTCTATTCGTGCAAAGATATTATTATTGGGTTTTATTATTTAGTTTGTAATATATCTTGACTATTAATTGTACTTCTTCTGCTGTTGCTTATTTGGTTTTGGATTCTCTTTTATGATCCATATATTCCATAGATGTCGCAGTCATTTTTCTTTTCTTTTAAATACATATTCTTTTGGAGTATCTACTGACATTTTTGGTTTGGAGTACTCATGGTGGTGATCAATCCCAGGATCTGGGTATAGACTCTGACTAGATAAGAAATGTAGAAGTATCCTTTGTAAAAGACAGCTTCTGGTGTAACATCAAGAACTCAACTATTCTGTGTCCTCTCTCCTCACATACATACAAATGGGCTGACATTGTCACTTGAGAATACTACCATCTAACCTCTGTCCTGAACACTTCTCTTTTTAAAGAGATCCTTCTTGCAGTTTAGGGGGGAGAAAAAAAAAGATGACGCATGTTACCTTTATTTTTTTCCCATGCATTTTCTATTCAGATGGGTTTCCATACCAATTTATCATTCTAACTCTTGGCCCTGGCTGTAGACTATTATATTCCTATCCTAGAGATGACAGGGCTGGAAAACTTCCTCCTAGGTCAATATAGAGGAAGAATGTGGGAAAACACTTCTCCCTGGACTCTGTTATGGTCATTGCTATTGTCTCCCTACTTAATTACACTCCTGTTCCCTCCCCACCACACCACACTCTGGATCTCTTTCACCTTTGACCTTAAAGGGCTTTTTCATAGGATTTCATAATAGAATCTGAGACTGGCTCATGCCCCTTCTCACCTTTGTGACCTTTCTAAAGAGAATTTAAGCAGTGATTATGGGTTTGTCACCTTCTATGGAACCAGAAATCTCACTTCATCTGTCTGATTACTTGCTTTCCTACAATATTGGTCTCACTTTGTGGTCTTGCTGATATTTCAAGAAACCCTTTTAAATTAGAGTATTTAAATGTTGCTCTTTGTAAATGCTATTTTCCTTTGGGGATGTGATAATTATACTTGAAGTTCTTTGAGACAATTATCATAAGACATTCTATTGTTCTTCGAAAAACTTTATACAAAAAGATTTTTGGTAATGTTCTTTGCAAAAATATTGTAGTCAGTATAAACTTCGCAGAGAACTGGAATTATTTAATTTTACTTCCCTAACATCTAACCCAGGTCCATAATGTGATATAAGATGTATGCTCCAATAACATTCATGTTATCGAAATGCTGGAAAACAAAAGGGCAAGATGCTTGGTGTTAGATAGTACTGGGTTTAAATTCATCTAAAGAACTAAGCCAGATGTTTGCTTTTACCAACCTTGTTTTATTGTTTTAAGATAAAAGGGTAATGTTTTAAGATAAAAGGATAACCTAAAAATAGAATTCACTAATATACATAAAGTTCTTAGTAAGTACAGTGTTTCATGCTTAATAAATTTTCATCATATGGTAGCCATTACTTCTGTAATAGTAAGTATTAATTTTATTTTGATATATGTAACATTTACAAATCTGATTTTCCATATACTGCATGAAACTCTGAGCTGGCTTACATGATTCTAAGATCATCTAATCGATCCTGAATACTGCTGCCAAATCCCTCTTTCTTAAAACCACTTTGATCACTTCAGGTTTCTAGCCCAAGTCTTTGATGGTGTCATTTCCTATTATACCAAAGCACAATTTCTCTGCTTGGCTTTAATGACTCACCATGACTTGGCTTCATCCTACATATCTGTGCTAGTCGAGATTCTTAGGTTATAAAAAAATGAGACAGCTTGAGAAATCTAAGAATGGTGGCAATAATTATTTTCATAGTGCACTAACCCTGTGATGAACACAAACTCTAAACAACCATACTCAAAATAACATTGTTGGGAAGCAGCTGTGAACTAAACTCTTCTTTTGTTTTGGAAATGACATGTCCCCTACCTTCTCTGCTTTGGAAACCCTTTTGCTGGAGAATGGCAATGCATGGCTACCAGCTTCAAGTCAATATGATTATGTGGAGCCAACAATTCTCAACAACTAGCTACAGATTTGGCATCTCTTCAAATGAGATTTTACAACAACCTCTGGTCCAACCCTTCAGTGAAGTGGCATAGTTGGGGAGGTAAAAGATGGGTGTAGTGTGCTTTCTAGTAAGTGGTTGCTAATAGAAGCTCCACAAATGATCATAAAGGTGGCACGTACAGTAGAGTATTTAATATAAGGTTCCAGGATCTATTCTCTACACTATTCAGTCATTTCTTTCCCATAGTGAGGAATCAAACACATTCTCATCTTCCTCATTGTATATGCTTCTGATGATACCTGGGCTCTAACAAAAAAAGTCATATCTTCTTCTTCTCCATTACTTCTATGAGCTTTCAAGGGTCTTCTAAATTAGTTAACAAGGCACAAATATATACTTAATAAGTGAGTACACAAGAAAATGAATAGCTCCATCCAGGATAATTTGTTTTTTTGATTTTTATTTTCATGCTTCCACAGATTTCTCTGTCTACTCCATAAACTTGAATCATAATATGTGGTTTAAGAAAACAAGTTTCTTTTTTTTTCTCTCTTTTAATAAACAAGTTTCTTTAAGCTATTCTGTCACAGACTCCCATTGTTTGATATGCGTTTACTTGATTTTCTTTGGGCATAAGATATCTTAAAGCAGAAATCTTGCATTAACATTACAGTTCCTTGAAATATATTTATAGCACTAAAATTGTGGTTTATATAAATAAACATCTGTGAACCAGGGCAACATTTGTTTGAAACCAAATCAAATTAATTTAGAAAAACTTTGTTTTTCCATTTTACACAGGACTGGTGAAATAAAAATCATTGGTGAAATCATAATTAATTTTGTTATTCACAGCAATCATTGCTCAGTGCTCATGAAATAACTACAACTTAATATACCATATGTTTTTACTCTTCTTTTTAAATTTTCTTAACAAAGCAAAATATAAAAATTATAGTATACAGGGGTAATACAATTACCCAGATGATAACTTCAATCTTAGTCAACACAAATGAGTGAGCTCCATTCACTATTTCATCATCAGGAGATTTGATAATATGCATTATAGCCTTAAATTGCATTACTGTCACAGCTGTTAATGAAGAAGAAAGAACTCTAACTGGTTACATTTTTAAATATCTTAAGGTAATTAAAGGTATGGTTTTGACGTATGCATTCATACATTTGTACTAACAGCAGCTATGTTCTGAGCATTTATTATTTGTCAGACATTATACCAATTGAATTACATTAGACTATCCATTTTGTCTTCATAAGTATGTAAGGATTTACTAATATTCTACCCTATAAAACCATGAAACTGAAGCTGAAGTAGTTTGAGTAATTTGCCCAAGAATACAGCCAATGAGTGGTGGATTTCTAATTCTGTTATGACTTCCCAATATATGTTATCTTCAAGCAAAACAGATAATTGAGGATTTCTGGTGAAACCAATGGGGTTTTTGTAGAATATACTGATTTTGAGTACATTCATCTTTTATAATATGAAAGTGAAAATAAATTATGTTGAACTCAGTAATTTTGAATATAGTGTATTGAACAGATATTAAAGTAAAACTCATTATTTCTTTGACAAATATCAAATGTGGGAAGAAAGTATTTTAAAATTAAGTTCTCTCCCTCCATCTTCTTATACTGTTCAGTTTTTTAATTGAGCTTGATGGTTCATCAAATCATAGACTTTGAATCATTATTGTATTTGTATAATTTTTTTTATAGTTTCAGAGGAATTTCTTAATGCAAAAATGTCTTTGGAATTCTCACTTCAAATAATTGAAGTGTGCCATATAAGAAAAGACTTGCAGCTTTTTCTGAGTTCTATGAAGTATAGACTCCTTTGCAAAGGTAAGGAAGATAAATGGTATCATGCTGTCTTATGATTTTTTTCTTTATCTTTTAATGATTAATGAAGTTAAAAAAGACTAGCTTGGCAAGCTGAAAATATTCTTTAATTCATCTCATTCTCTTCTGGCATTTCCAGCTTAACTTTATTGTTTAATCTAAATTTTATCTCTCTGTGTTTGGGGTAGGAAAGAGGAATGGAGGTCTATGGCTTCTGTGATTGTTCCAGTCAAAAAAGGAAAATAAAGAGTAAGAAGGACACAAGAACTATGTTCATCTCTCTGTTCTCCTAATTTTCCCACTTTTATGATTCCAAACTTAGTCAAGCACATTTATATAGATATCACTAAATATCTAGAAGAATCTTTAAAAACTTTGTTATATATTTAATGTTAAATCAATAAGTAAAGGAAAGAATGAATAGTCAAAGGCATAGATATGTGAGAAAAAAATGTAAAATTCATGTAAGCTTTTCCAGATAACACTTCTCAAACAATGATGTGCAAAAAAGAAAAAAAGAAAAGAAAAGAAAAGAAATCACCTGGATCTTGTTACAAAAAATATTCTGAACCAGTAGGTCTGGCATGAAGCCCACGATTCTGAATTTCAAACAAGTGTCTAGAAGATTTAGTTGATGCATGATCCACTCTTTTAGTAGAGAAATTTAGAAGGAATTGATCTCTGCTACATTTTGAGTTTACCTATAAGTTATTTTGAATATAGCTATAAGAAACAAAGCAAATATTCATTTAGACAAAGTAAACTTATCCTTCCCCTAATTCCCAGATCTCTACAATGTTTTGACCATTAGATCAAGGATAAGAATAAACAACTCTTTAAAAATGTATTTAAAAATCACCATTTTTTCTTCAAGATCTATTAATTTTAAGAAACCCAGGCACTTAGTTACTTAGTCATACTTTTATTCTATTAAAATAGTAAGTGGAGATTTACAAATGCAGCTATATGTGTGGACTAGGAAGATGACATGAAAGTGTGGCAGAGGCTTATGTAAGAAGGTAAGCCCTATGCCTAGGTATGTTTGTATTGCATACCTTGTATGAGGTAGAATTCTGAAAGAACTCCCAATGTACCATGCTCTTGTTTAAGCCCCTGTCTTTGAGTGTGGTCAGAAGCTTTAACTTTTTTCCAACCTAGAGAATATGGTGAAGTAGGATGCTATATCAATTTCCTGATAAAATTACCTTCTCTGGCAAAGGTGAAGGGATTTTGCAGCTGTAACTAAAGCTGTTAATCAGTGGACTACATGTTAATCAAAGGGAAGATTATCCTGGGTGGATCTGACTTACTCAGGTGAGTCCTTCAAAAGAGGGTCAAGAGGCCAGAGACCAAAGAAGAGAAAGGCATTCTCCTGCTAAACTTCAAGAAACAAATTACATAGTGTAGAGAGAGCCACATGGCAGAGAATAGTAGATAGTTTCTAGAACCTGCCAATAGCCAGTGAAGTAGGAAAGAGAACACCAAGTCTTAAAAGAGATCACAACCACAATTGACATCTTGATTACAGCCTCATGAGGCCCTGGACTGACAATCCAGTTGAACTCTGCCCAGACACTGATCTACAAAAACTATGAGATAATAAATGTTTGCTGTGTTGTGATTTGTTACTCAGCAATAGAAAACAAACACAAACATCTAATACCTGCTTATTTAAGTTGCATTTTAAAGCCATCTGCTGGCCATGGACACAGCCAATACATACATGTACATGTTATCTGAGTCTCTACTAGACAACACTCCTCATGACCTTAGATTTTGCAATCAATGTATATGGTTTCTTCATAGATGGATCATGCACCGGCTATGGTTCTAATCTTGTGGAACTTTAGTTTTCTCATCTGCAACATGAAGACTATGAGATCGATCCTTTAGTATTGTTGTGATTCAAGTCAGGAAGGGATCCCCAGTCAAGTCAGGATGAGACTCTGTCCCAGATTCTACACCACCACTGGCCAACAAAGCAGACAGCCTTGGGATTTGGAGTGGTCCTGGTAACACATCTAACAATCCTTTCCCTCTTATACTCTCAATTACTTCACCAATATCTGCTGGAATATATCCTCTGAATTCATTACATTATGCTCACTATTAAAGCTTGGACTGTAAGAGGTCAAGAACATCCCTTGTCTCTTTAATTTCTAATTTCTAATTTCCAAACAGACTTGTGGTCAGTGAGGAAACCTCCTTTAAGTACTTTTTCTCTCTCCTCTCCTATTTATACTCTCTCTCTCCTCCCTCCCTCCTTCCCTTCCTCCTTTCCTCTTTCCTTCCCTCTCCCTTACCTTTATTTTCCCCCTCTCCCTCTCTCTTTCCTTTCCCCCTTAATTTATTCTCTTCCTTCTCTTATCTTCTTCCCTCCCTCTACACACATAGGTATACATAATTTCTAGAATGCTGTCTTGACCTTATAGTATGATCAATAAGGATGAGTTTCATTTCTTAATTCATCCCTCATGGGTTTTGATGATTAAATTTTTTTTTAAATCCCTGTAATGGCAACTATTATATAGAAAATTTAATTTTTGCTTTCTCAAACATCTAAATGTTAACTGGTGGAATCAATTAATTAAAGGATAGTTGATAAGATTCTATTATGACAAGGTCCTATCATGGATTCCAGGTTAGATATAGATATATATTTAACCAACATCTACCATATAGAAAAAGTTCATTTACAGGAAGTGAATTGATAACCAAACTCACTCACTTATGCATTTATTTTTTTCTAAACAACATTTATTTATGCAGCTGAAATGCTAAAAATATTGCTTAAAAATTTAAAAATATTTTGTGCCTACACAATTTTTCTCGTCTTCTTAAAAAATTACATATATAAATATAAATATATATATATGTAAATTTATATAACATAAGCCTAAGAAAACAGATTGATTCCTACACTATACATTTCATGAAGTTATAAAGGTAATATTATCATGATAACTTTTCTCAAGTATTTCTAGGAATACCTCAGCCTTTTCACTCACATGATGTTGACCAGTACCCTTGTGATTGTTTTGACAGTTCAAAGTTTTAGATAGTCACCCTTTAACAAACGTCGTTTGAGTGTCTGTACATGCCAGGCATTCCTTCAAGCATTTGGGACAGAGTACAGCATAATGTGGTACCCTGGCCTACCCATATCTGTAGGTGTAGATTCTGTAGAGGTCTCCAGTTAGAGGAAGTGATTGAAAGAACAAGATAAAATGTATAAAGGAAATGGGAAAGAAGAATGAAAATCTTTATAAACAAAGAAGTATATAAAAATTATTAATATATATAAAAGCCAACATCCAAAAAAAAATCAGTATTTTGTGTTCCTACTGAAGTAAGTTTTAATGTCTAGCAATAGATATTAAATATCTATCAATAAAACTTACTACTGGAGTAAGTTTTAATATCTAGCAATAGACATTGCTGAACATTTGGTATAATATTGACACACACACAATTATTAGCAACAATCACATTATAAGAAGTCCCTGTTTAGATTCTTGAACTATCTCAGTCAAAACTTTTTTTCTTTTTTAGAATAAATTACCTCAGAATGATAGCATGTGATTTTCTGTGTGCATTAATGGATTTTCTCCAAAAAACTGTCAAGCTAAAGCAATTGTCAGTAAGTTCTTGTGGTTCTCAGAAGAGATCAAAGGAGGCTTTCATAATGCATAAAACGTGTATGTTTATAATATATCATAAACATTCAAATAGATGTGACTACAACACGTTTAGTTCTTTAATAAGGCTGCATAGTAGACTTTATGTTAAACCATTTGGTTGAGTTTTCACTTTTGATTTGAGACATTCTAACTTGGATTTTGTCAAGCTGAATGTTGTTTTTAATCTAACTGGATCACTTGATTTGTTTCATCCTAATGCCCTTTTGATACCATTTTTTGACCTATACCTAGACTTTTCTAAATGCATGAGTGCTGAAGGGATAGAGAGATTCTCAGTTGACAGAATACCATCAGCTTCATGGTAATTTTCAATTTTTATGCATGAATCTCATGGCAGATCATAAATATATTTATTGGAAAGATGTAATATATTTTTTTAAAAAGTAAAATATATGAATAAAGTTAAAGCATATGAGGTCTTATAGTCAGGAAATTAATGTTCTTTTGTTCTATTCAAACCACACACACAAATTTGACAGAAATTTCTTATGAGTTACTAATGGGGGTTTAATCCTGACAAGGCTTTATTTGTTCAAGAGTCAGATCCTGGATCTGGTTGCTCAAAAAGCCAATTATCAGAAAATATCCTCTGTTGCTGCTGTCATTAAGAGACAGACACTGATGACAGTTTAACTTGGTTTCAGAGCAATTCTCAGGCCACAGCTGCTTGCCAGGCAAGCCAAGTACCTCTGGAAAATGCCCGGGTGCATACTGACCCTGTGGTAATTGAGGTTATGAAAAGGCTCTTGTTCTCAGAAGTCTTGAATGAACGCCTCTTCCAGCAGGACCCAGTGGGACCCTTGAAGAGGGCAGACCCTCTGCACTACTGAACTGCTCAGAACCTCAGCCCTGGACCAGGGGAGTTCAGGTCAAAAAACAAATGTTAAGGGTGGGACATAAGGAATGCTAGAAAGTAACACATTTGGCTGGAGTCCTTGATTCTTTGAATTGTTTTGCTAGATGCTTTCTTTCATCTGCTCTGAACCAAAAATAAGCACAGGAACTGAAATCTGTTAGCACTTTAACCTGGGTGTCATGTGGAAACTCTCTTCTTAATTTTTGGCCACCCCATCATGAAAAGCAAGGAAGTAGTTGTACAGATTTCATTGGTGCAACAAACTGAACCATGTGCTGAAATTGCCAGCATTCTACTGGCTGAGTCAGGCACAAGATCTAACTACTAAGCTGCTCCTCTCTCACCAATAATTGTTATTACCCTTAGGTGAGAATTAACATGAAAGTGGTCAAGAAAAATAAGGATGATTAGCCCAATCAAATGAATTACACAACATTCTTAGAAAAGCATCTTCCTTCATTTTGTTGTGTTATTATCTATGATTGATGGGATAAAACACTTTTCAAAATTAGTAACAATTATCCAAAAGGAAAATTATTGGTAGCTCAGTGGGTTTTAAAGGTCAAGATAAATAAATATGTTTGGCTTTAAGTGTGATATAAAAGGCACATAGCTGTAGTATGAATTTTATTTATTTTTTACAAAAATGAAGAGTACACATTTTTCAATTATTATCTAGTAGGTAATTGTTTTATATTTTAAATTAAAATGTGAATAGGTATGTGCATAGTAAAAAAGATGAAACCATTCCTTTATTTATTCCACTAATTTTATGTTGCTAGGCAGTATAGTGAAGACCAGAGAACCAATGATTAGGGAAGATCACAAACAGTCAATGCTATTATGGGGCTTATAGTCAGGTTCTGTTCATTTTATAGTGCGATTTAAATATAGTGAAATATTTAAGATTACTTTAGCTTTTTGAAATCTGAAAAGTTGATACTCATCACAATAAAGAAATGTGGGAAGAGGAATAACCAATTATTTTCTAATTTTCTTTTGAAGTACTTTTGGATGCTTTGAATAATACCCCAATCAGCAAAGTCATACTTCTAACATGGGATGGGGCATTCTTAATACAGTAGTTCCAGAAACCACATTTATTTCTAACTTCTCATCTCTCTTGATACCTTCAAGGACAAAAGACAGACACATACATTAACTTAGTGACTTCGATAATCTTTTCATGGAGCTTGTTAGAGAAACTTAATGAGATCTGTTTTTCTTACAAGATTCTGGATAAGAACTTATAGAGTTCATGTGAGTTTAAGTTAAAGCTGAGCTCAAAATATAAGTTGACTTCAATTTTATTTAATGTTAAAATAGTGCTTCCAACAGTTAAGAAGCACTTAGTATAAAACAGTACTAGTCTAGAGACCAAGTTAGCCAAGTTGGTTGTAAAATTCTTTGTGAATGTCATATTGCCCTGTGTTCTTTGTCATGAATTTTTAATTATAATACAAAACACCCCGGACAGTTCTAAAATTTTGAAATTAAGTAAATATATGTATGAATGTAGATGGATAACTGGATAAGATAGAGGATAGATAGGTAGGTTGATAATATGGAATTTGTAGTAATACAGAAAAATGTAAGATATGGAGGTTTCTCAAACAAGTAAGAATTAATCTACCATATAATCCAGCAAGCTCTCTACTGGGTATTTACCCAAAAGACTTGAAAATATTTATCTGAAAAGATAGATGCACATAATGTTCATAGCAACTTTATTCACTGTGATCAGGACATGGAAATAACTGAAGTACCCTACAATAGATGACTGGATAAAGAAATCTTGGTACATATATACAATGAATATTAATCAACTGTAAGACAACATGTCATATGCGACAACATGGATAGATCTTGAGATGATCATGCAAAGTAATATAAGCCAGATAGAATAAGTTGAAAATCACATGATATCACTTATATATCTAAAAGCAACAAACGAACAGGACAAACGAACAGAGACTCATGGACATGGACAACAGACTAGTGGCTACCAGTGGGTAGGAGGGGAGGGGGGAGGTAGATGGGTAAAAGGGATCAACTGTGTGGTGAGAGAAAGAAATCTAATTATGGGCAGTGAACACAAAGTGTGGGTTGTGTGGTGTGTGTGTGTGTGTGTATATATATATATGACTGGCTTTTGAATTGTACACTTGAAACTTACTGGATTTTGTTAATGTCACCATAATAAAAAATGTATAAAATATAAAAGAAAAAAATGTAAGGTAATATACAGTAAATTTAGACAATTAAAAATTTAATTTGTTTTTCTTCGATAAATTAATGTAAGTTATGTAACTAATAATGCAGTGAGAAAATTAAATATTGTACAGATACTGCAGTGGGATTCCAAATGGTTAAAATTTAAATTAATGTTATTACATTTACCTCTCTCTCATGCTTGCTTTGTAAGGGTAATTGTAGTAGAGTTAATGGATGAATCATTTGTTGTTATTTATAATGAAATATTTTCCTGATATTGTCATTTAATCATAATTAGTATTAAAATCAAAAGCCAATTGATTAAGTATGATTTTCAATTTAGAATCAGATCTGTAGAAGATGTTGGAAGACAGTTTTCTTTTAGAGAAAAAGCAGAATATATTCTCTTAGGAAAAATCTATTTTAGGGAATTATGTTTTAGGGTCTAACCATGTTAGCCTTTTGAGCTCACTAAGATGCCTTATAGAATTCCCTACCACCTCTGTATGAAATGATAACTTGAGATACCATCTGACTTCAACAGAAAACAGGTGGTTTTAATATCATGAATCTTATATGGACAATCCTAGATACTTCAAATCTTAAAAACCCAAGAATTTTATACTTTACAGAATGTTACATCTGAATTACAAATTAAGATAGAGGTGTTGACAATGTTACCTTGACATTTATGTAAAATTATTATTTTACCCTTTCAGTACTTATTAATATCACTGCAGATTAGTTGTGGTGTTTCTTAGATTAAATAAGAAATGTGAATGGATTGAATGAAAAAAAATTAAGTTTATTAACATAAAAATGCCAAATAGTCTTTTAACGACATCTTTATCCTATCGATAATTAATTGAGGAGGCATTTAAGCCTCAGGAAAGGACCCTGGATTTACAGTTGAAAGAAAAATGTCTTTGTGTTTTTCTGTTTTGTTGTTGTTACACTTCTTCCTTAAAACTGTGTTCTTTGCCTTGTGATTTTAAACTAAAAAATTACTCTTAAAAATCTTTGAAGATTTTGTTTTAATTTTTAAAATCAAATGGTTTTATGAGGATTTGTCTCAAGGTTTTTTGATGTGAGTTAAATTTCCTATGGACATTGTGGGTTCTTTTATTATGTGAATTCAAGTCTTTCCTCATTTCTATAACATTTACTCAGATTATGATCTAAATATTAATTCTATTCTGTTGTTTTGTTTTTATTTTCCAGGAATGCTGGTTATTAGGAATGGTATCCTTCCCTTGGCTCTCTTCTACCGTCACCATTTTCTCCTTAAACCTCATTTTTAAAAATCACGTTCTTGTCCTACTGATTTTCTACTGTTGGTTTTCTACTGTTTTTAATGATTATGTTAAAATATCTTTTGAATATGTTTACTTAAGTGTCTTCAAATTTAGCCATTTCTGAGATAATTTTGTCTTTCTTATCCATTTGAGTTCAATAAATTCTTCTATTTCTTTATATTCTCGTCCAATTTTTAGCTTTGCATTTCTGTTCAAAGTGGTTTTTCATATCCCTCAATACGTTTCTGAGCATATATAATTTAGTTTGGATTGTATCCTGACAGTTTTCATCTGCTTCATGATAGTTTGTTTTGGAGGCAATTTTCATCATTTGATCTGTGTTTGACATAATTTTATGATTATTTATAATGAATCTGTATTAATTTAATTTGTTTTCTGTTCATTTTTGTGTACTTAGCGTGGTTTATAAGAATTCTAATTAAATGGTAAACTCTTCTGTTAGCACAACATAAATCTTGACTTATTTTTTGGTGGGTAAGAGAGGTTATATAATTTTTAAGTTTAGTTCTTTTTTTTTAGCTTTGAGGAACCCATATGTCCTCTTTTTGTTTGTTTGTTTGTTTTCCTTTCACCATTGTAAAAGGGTGGTTCGCCCTTTCCTCTTTGGTGTTGTCTCCCCAAAGATATAGGTTATAAAGACTGCCATTTTGTATTCCAGTCTTTTGGGTCTATTACTTGTAGACTGTGTTGAGCTCTCAGGACACTTTTAGCTCTTTCAGTAATTTCAGAGTGAGAGTGAACTGATTCATTTACATCGACTTCATTCCCCTTGCTAGCCCACTCTCTTCTCTTTCCTATAGCCTTTCTTGTCCTGTTCTTGCTTCCTACAGAGTGTAGTGGACTGCTTTGGCTTCAAGTTCCAATGAGAGCATAATCTCTTCTTTTTTTCGAGGTATACAAGTAGATATATAAATAATATTTGTATATATAATCTTATATCAGCAGCTGTGTTCTTCATCTATATCTACCCAATCTTTAACTTTTCCTTATTTTTAAACTATCACATAAAATACATGTATTTGGAAAATAAAAAATAAATTAAAAGCATCTTTAATTTAACCACCCCTTTCAAATTGGAGAATATTAATTTATGCTTTCCATATAACAAAAAAGAAAATACAAAGAAGTCTTATAATGCGCATACTTTTTATAACCAGCTTTTTAATATTTAACAATATATTTTTAAACATTTCTCCTTATGGCTAAATAAAATTACTTTTAAAATAACAACAAAAACAACAATATAAAATCCTAATTTTTAAAACTTATTTCTATTTCTGGTTAATTTTCTTTTTTAACCTTGTAAACAATAATATAAAAAGGAGAGCTTAACAACCTCATATGCTTAATTAATCCCTAAAGTTATGAACACAAATAATCACTTAGAAAAAGTATTTATTGTATATTAACAAATGGCCTTCTAAAAGGTCAATATAATTTATGCTTCAACAAGTGTTAGGTAAAAATGACCATTTATTTATCTGATATCTTAATGGCATTAGATATTGTCTATTTTAAATTTAGTTTTGAAAATATTCTAGGCAAACATTTTAAGTATTGAGTGTTTTCATTTATATTTACTGAATTGAATATAACAATTTGTATCAGTAGTTATTGGATCTCAGATGTATTTTTTTGTGATTTAAATGCTCTATAATACAATTTCTATTAATGTATAAATTGTATTTATGATGTCAAAAGAATTATACATTAGTCATATAGATAATATTTTTTTATCTCATATATATTTTTCAGTTTAACACTTTTAAAATGATGAATTTGATGATTTTTGCTAGACATGAGTTTTTAAACAGCAAGATTTACCAACCTTCAAACTTTAGCTTATGGTATTATGCTTAGTATATACTAGGTTTTGATAGCAATATGACTTATGAGCTAGCAGTTGAAAAAAAAATTCAAAAAATTCCCCACTGTTTTAATGATATCAAGTAAAGCTACTTTTATAAAATATGTTTTAAATTAGAAATAACTTTAACTAAAATTACAGAGTGCTAACTATGAACTAAGCACTCCGTGTCTCTCTCTTAATACAGATAAGAGAAAGAAGAAAAAATATGGAAAAATAATCATTCTGTTATTTTACAACCTCTCCTTCCTTTGTTACATTTTTTTCTGTTTCAAATGCTTTACAAAGATCTTTTTTCTATAATAAGAAAAACAAGTATATATGTGTGTGTGTGTGTATCTAACATATATACACATATGTATCTAATGTATGTGAAAGAATTAAACAGAAGGAGATATCTCAGAGTGAGAAGAGAGTGGGATGAGTATGAGAGAAACAGGGAGTACCAATAATTGGTAACTTTTTATATTATCTTCAGAAATACTTCAAATATATTATCTATATCTTTGTTAAACAAATAAAATAAGAAACACTCCATTTTTTTCTCCTTCGTATCAGTTTATTTTTACAAGGCATATCAGGAAATTATGAATGAGAAGATAAAATAGTGGCTTTCAACCGCCTCAGTAAAACATGCATACTGCCAACATTTTTGTCACCAATAATTCTCCCATAAACATGGGTCTCTCCTCTCATTAGACTGGCTGTCATGCTTTATTAAACCACATAATTTCACCTAATTAAAATAAGCAGTATGTAGTTCCCCCCCACACCACTACTTTTTTCTTTAGCTGGACAAGTGCCAATGATTATATTTAGTGGACCCTAAATGGAGAGCATATTAAATATTCATCTTGGTGCTCCTCTGCACAATTAAACATGGCTCCTGCTGTTCTCTTCAGTATTAATATTGGTTTTATTTATAAGATCTAAAAAATTGTACACTTTTTAAAGCCAAGATGAGTTGTGTTCATGGAAAAGTCTGTTATGTCAACAAAGTGAATATAAGTTAGTTGATTTCAATCATGTTTGTGGTGTGACTCAACAAAGTTCTCATTAGCTTCCAAATTCTTTAATTTATTTTAAAAATACAAGTTTTATTTAGGAAGCCCATCAGATATGCAAACATTTTTTTTCTTTTTTTTTTCTTTTTCATAAATAAAAATGCTGGGTCTTTAACCTTATCAGCATCTGTAGTAGATTTAGATGGAAGCTATCCAATGTAGTTTCAGAAACAAATAAATGAATAAAGAAACATACAAATACTTTTATTATAATTCCACAGAGGTAGTTGATTAACAGCTAAAATGGATCTCAGCCACAGCTAGTCTGACCTGATACAATTTAAGAAATTACAAGAAAATTAAAATAACCTCTTTTTGTGCTTGGAAATCAATGTGATCACATATGGGAGGGAAAATAATACCCAATAATATGTCCCTTGAGTTGAAAAAGTCACAGATATGCAGCTTAACACCTATTAAGAATTCTATGATCTTAACTGTGACTTAAGATGCTTCTGGTTTTGCAGAATGTCTTAGCAGTTTCCAGATTCATAGGTAAACTAGTGATAAGAAATCACCTATTATATAAGAGTTATTATGGTTATAAGTTAATTTCATATTAAAATGAGTTTTTGTATGAAGTTGGCTTACAATTTAACATATTAAAGCTTTTAAAATTCTATTTGTTCACTTTTATTAACAGTTCTTACCTTAAGACTGAATTTCATTTGAGACAGACTTAAAGTCACACTGAATCTTATTTGCACAGATGGATAGGCAGACAGAGAAAACAGGCAGCTTATGAATGCCAGAAGGCTGAACTGAGTCACAGCCATCACCCACAATAAGAGATGGTGGGGAAATGATGGCCCACAAACAGTTTTCCCTTAACCTGGTGACCGCTGACCTTCCTTCCTTTTGGGGGAATTGGGTTAGGGTGAGCGTTCATTGATTTTTTCATATAAGCTCGGTGATGATTGACATTAATATTACCTAGTATGTAGCATGGGTAATGAAACCTACTCACACCTTTCTCTGACCTTTAAGACTTTTCTTATATAAAACTTTTCAAATCCACGTGATATAACATACTGACCCTTTTATTTGTTGTTCTTTCATATCAATTCTTTTCAACTCAATGTTGCTTAGGAAGTAGAAAACATTTCCCAAAGCCATCTTTTAATAGCTGATTTACATTCTTTAAATCTATATATATTTTAATTATAATACCACAAAATAAAATTCTGCATGTCAGATGCAATTGTGGAATGCCTCGGAGAATGAACCCAGTGTATAAAAAAAAAGGTGTCAATTTTTACAACAGAAGATAAATCTGCTCTCATCGCCCACCCCCCCTTTTTTTTTTGCAAGAGATCCCAGGGCTACTGTTTTTACACTGTAATGCAAAGCAGACTTTAATAGCAGTTTTGAATCAGCTCTAAAGTATTAGCCATTCGGACATTTTTTATTGTGTCTATTTCTGAAACTGGCAGTGGTATGATGCTGAGATTAATTATTTCCTGCTTTATCTGTCCCATAAAATTGCAAGAAAAATGTTTTCTGACAAAAAATTACTTGATTTTATAATAGGTCTCATACTACAACTTATATTTTTTAACAGTGATAAAGTTGATTTGTTGAAGGAGAGTTAATGTATTTTTAAACATGTATTTGTAATTTTATTTTGTTTTCTATTTTAAATTTGATTTCATATAATTTTAATTACTTTAATAATGATTTCCTCCTACTAAACAGAGCAGGGATATGAGAGAGAAGATTAATCAGGTGCTAGAAGAGTTTTCATAGAACAAATAAAGATGTTGAGTAGTAAAACCAACTAAAACTTCCAAATAAAAAAAGTATTTCATATAACTATGCTTAACAAAAATGTAATTTTATACCTATTCTAGTAATGTGAACTCAAATGGATCTTCAAAAAATAAGCAAATAGGTTTATGTAAAGGCTAGAGTTGAGAACAAAGACAATGTATGAAAAACATCTTTTTGAGTTTGATATCAAACCATACCTATGGGTAGTATTTCTTCCATGTTTGACACTTGGGTAGGCCCAAAGCTCCATGCATAGGAAAAGAAGATACTTCTAGACAATGTAATGTGAAGGAGAAGATGGTTATTCCACTTCATAAATTACATTTGGCTACCTACTCCTAGGGTGTTAAAAGTGGAGCTTATTTCACCTATCTCCTCATTAACTCATTACACAAGTGTATTAGATTTTGCTACCTACCCTGAATAATCCTGCTGTTTTGTAGCACTGGAGTTGAATATAAATGAAGCATAATTTTCTTTTTTGAGAAAGGTACAGACGCCTAGAGGAAGAAATGTAAACTGTCAGTGACAGAGTTAAAATAACATGTTGTAAAAAGAAAGAAGAAACTAAGTGTATCTGTTTTCTGTCGCTGCTGTAATAAATTCATTCTCTTACAGTTCTGGCGATCACAAGTCTGAAGTCAGTTTCATTGGGTAAAATTAAAGTGTAGGCAAGACTGTGTTCCTTTTGGAGGCTCTAGGGGAAAATCTGTTTTCATACCTTCTAGCATTTCTAGGTTGCTAATATTCCTTACCTCATGTCTCCTTTTCTCCATGTTCAAAATCGTCATTAGTTTTTGTTCCTTCAAGTCTTTCGCATGTTATCAATTCTTAGCCCTCTCTCTTCTGTCTCCTTCTCCTATTTTAGAGGTCCTTTTGGATAACATTGGGTCCAGCTGGGTTGTTCAGAAACATCTTCCCATCTTATAATCTGATTACCACCTTAATGTTACCCGCAGCCTCAGTGCCTCTTTACCGTGTAATATTATTTATTCAGCAAGTTCTAGAGATTAGAAATAGCATGCCTACACAGTGGGTAAACTCAAGGTGTCTTCTGCAACATCACTCTGACTCTCCTAGGCGTAGATGAGTGTCCTGGGAAACACACTCTGAGATGCTGGTGTTCGAGTTCATAAGGTTTACTAGGAAGCGTGTTCAGAAGCAATCTTCAGAAAGGCTGAGGGAAGCAATACTGGGAAGAGGGTGAAGTTAAACCGTAATGTGGTTGGAACAGAGGACTCAGTAGATTTAAAGAGGATTGATGGACCTGAAGACTCTTCGGTGTTGTCCCACTTAAAGCAAGGGCTTTAAGCTCTACACCTCCTCAGCCCTTCACACTCCTCCCTGCAATGACCAGCCATTGAATGGAGACTGGCCCAGAGACAGTCAAACAGTATCGAACCCTCCTTTGGCTAAGAGCAATTTCTGGAGAAAATCTTGTCTGTGAGTCAGTCCATCAGCAGCCAATAATACTGAGCTGATTCTGAAGAGAGTCAGGGTGTTTTTATAACAGCATTCACTACACCTCAGAAAAATTGTAAATGAGTAAAGAAGGACAGATATTGTGTGTTGAGAAGAAAGAAGTGATTTTGTCCCAACTCAATGGCATTTCTTGTGGAGTAGGGATAATGCTTTGTTTTGTTGCTACCTCTTTTTAACAGGGAGCTCTGAATAGAATACCTCATGGACTTTACTTCTTGTATCATTGTTCTATAGCTGAATTACAAAATAAAAACAGTCTGTCATTTTCTCAGATGATTTAACATCGAATCACTGAATGACCCAGTAATTTCACCAGTAGGTATATACCCAAGGAAAATGAAAACGGATGTCTACACAGAAACTTCTGCATTAGTAATTATAGCCAAAAGGATAAAACAATAAAAAGTCCTTCAGAAGACAAATAGATAAACAAATGAGACATATACATATAATGGAATATTATTCAGCTCTAAAAGGGAATGAAAAACTGATAGATGCTACAACATGGATGAATCTTGAAAACAATAAAAGCACATACTTTATGATTTCATTTATATGAAAGTTAAAAATAAGAAAACATAGAGACAAAAAGTAGATGAGCAGTCATTTAGTCTGCAGGAGGAAAGAGGAGGAAAGGAGAGTGATAGCTACAGCATATGGAGTTTGTTCTAAAAGGGATAAAATATTCTAAAATTGACTGGTGATGGTTGTATGTATCTGTGAATATGCTAAGAGATATTGAGTTAAACACTTTCAATAGGTGAATCGTATGCTACGTGAATTCGATCATAATAAAGCCATTTACTTTAAAAATCCAATTATATAATTTATATATATGCATAAAAATTATTGTCAGGTTTCAGATCAAAATGTTAACACTGGATATCTCTGAGCTGTGGGATTCCTTCCTTAATTAGAATAAAAATATAATCCCATTTTTATATTGTTTTGTATTCTAGTAATTATAAATTTCATATAAATTGCTAATTGAGATTTGATATGAAGTAAAGCTAAGTTTTGACCTAAAAATATGGAATAAGTCTTTTGGGAACACATGGTAGAGAAAAACAGAGGTTATGTCATTACAGCTGTATACAGCATATGCTCTATTTGGGGTATGTATTTCTGGAGAAAAAAATGCATTTTCTGTCTATATTCACTCTGGCACATCCTGTATTTTCCCTGTCTGTATGTAAAGCCCATATATAGATCTTGCACTATAGCATTTGTCTAAGATCACAGATAAAAGTTGCTCATTATGTGAAAGTAAGGAGTATAACAACTAGAAAATAAGTACCTAGAGAATTTACTTTTGTTTGTAGCTATTGTCTTTTCATAGTAAACCTGCTAAATGAAGCATGACCACTAGCTGAACACTTACGTTACATAATCTTTAATATTTCTAAAAGCAATTTGAGGATGAGTGTGGAAAAGATTGTTATCTTTTTTTTCTTATTTTTTTTAATTACTAAAAACTGAAGAACAAATATATTAAGATATTGGGTTGAATTGTATAAAATTGACATTATATATGTTTAAAAAAAGCAAACCATTCATGATTTTCTATGTCTCAATTTAATGTAAATATGATTGATATGTGGTTTTCCTGAAGGAAATATTTTAATTTTAGATATTTTCATTTGATTAACATTATTAGGAAGAACCACAGTCTTCTAATTATTCACTCATTTTTATAGTCACTTGCTTTTTATCCTTCTTTCATAGATATTTTTATGCATAAAATATCATCAGCTTGATATAATCTAACTGATGCATGAATTAATCCCTACAAAAGCTAATTAGTTTCTTAAATATAGAAGTACTTAAAATTCATTTTAGTTAGCACTGCAATATCTCTGACCTCGATCCCAATGTGTAAAGAAGGAAAAGATGTAATTTTTGATGACTCTAGGCTATTCTCAAATTAATTTCATTTAAATCAATGTGTAATTGTTGGATACCATAAAGCACGGCTACTATAAAGGATGCAAAAACAAGTCCAGCAGAGAATTAGATATGTATATAGGAAAAAAGAATAGTGCACATGTACATAATACTTATATATAATAAGGTACAATACGAAATATCAGGAAACAGTTACATTAATCTGTTACCAGTGCATTAATGAAATTAATAAAGATAAGTTGAGCTTATTTTTAGGGACTCTTTCTTGAGCATATGTCTGTCAATGAAAATAAACAATTTAATAGCAATTGTTGAAGTTCATTGTATTTTAACAATCAGTCATAACCTTTACTTCATTATCCTTAATTTGGGTGATGTTAGAGTGGCCAGAGACATTAGCAGGAGTCAAACAGAAAGAATATGGGTCAGAGGTACATGAAATGTTCATTTAATGGGTTACATTTATGTGGTTCACAATTATTTACTTATAGAGTTAATTTATTGATAGCCATACTTGTGTAGAAGTGGATTCCACTATCACTGAACACTCACATGGTGTCAGGACACAGACCTGTGTTTCAGGAGAGGTATAGCAGTATCAAGGTGTCCAAAAGTTCTTACTCCTAGAAACATGAGTAGAGTAGTGGGGCTACTTCTTAAAATGTACAGAGACAGATTGAAGCATTTTCTGAAATTGTACAGCTAATATAGGAAAAAAGTTGATAGAATTTCCCAAAATTCGATAACATTTCTGTAATTTATTATGATATTAACAAACTTTTAGACGAAAGGAAATTCTAAGCTATCAATAATTTGAACACATTTTGATCAATTATGGTGAAGGTAATGCTGCATGACTTTCTCTTTGCTGTATCAGAAATTATTTAAAAATTCATTGGTATTGTAGAGATTTGATAGGTATTTCATTAATAAAAAATATTACAAGATACATAATTTGTGATTTTTGTTCTTTTTGTCAGCTTTTAAAATATATATTATGTTGCAATTTCTTTTCTCACTTTAATAAATATTCACTTATATACAAAATTTATTTACTCATAAATTTAATCTTTTCATTTTATCCAGGACTCAAAAAATTCTAAGAGCTTCAGGTTCTACAGATCTGGATCTGCCTGCTCTTTAGAAAAAGTAGAGAAGGAAATGACTTTATATTAACTAGTGGAATGAGGAAAATCTTTAGGAGGAAAGATAGGCAGAACATTGAAATGTGGGGAAAAAAAGCAGGTGAATGATTTCAGGTGAGGGGAGCTTGAGAAAGGACATAACTATGGAAAGTTATTACATAGTCTGAGTCAATAAGTGAAGGATAGAAGGATATTACCAGAGATAGGATTAGAACCAGGTATTGGATAATACCGAAATACCATTGTGACCTTTAGCCCATTAGCCTCTGTGAGTCACTGGAGCTTTTGAGGAGATAAGTGACTTGATAATATCTGTATGTTAGCGGGAAAAAATCTGACTGTCATGTGTAAGATAAATACAAAAAACGATGGATTTTATACAGGGAAATATAGCAATACGACTGAAATAGTTCATGTAAAAGATGATAAATATCGGATCTAGAGTGATTCTCACAAATATAGAGTCAAGGTAAGAATTCGAAGACAATAGGAATTAGGCATTTTCTGGACTGTGTGAAGGGAGCCTGATAGGAAAAAGCCAGGTGAGCTGTAGAAGGACTTATATATAATTTCAAGTATATAATTTCAAGTGCAGTTGAGGGGGATAAAGGAGATGTTGAGAAGAACATAATAGTAGGTAGAAGAGTCTTGGGCAAGACTCTAGTCAAAGTATAAAGGGCATTGAATTAGGTAGGAGGCAGTTTAGGGATATCAGTGTTCACACTTATGAAGGGAAATAGATCAGGGATCTTAACTAGAGTGAAGATGATTTAGAATGAAAAGAATAGAAGGCTGTAGATATAAATTCTAAAAACTCCTACATGTAAAAAAAAAATTAAAGGATTACTAGAAAATAAAAAAAAGTGAACAAAAATGTTTGGGTTAAATTAGCAAGTTTTTTTTCTAGCTAGATAATTAAGTAATGCTTTTTAATATACATTAGATAAAATCATTTTTAACAGTATATTTATTTAATTTTGGATCAGTAGCTATGGCATAGAAAATTTGTCACATGCATTTAAAAATAGTGCCCTAGCTTTTAATTTTAGATAAGAATAGCCTTTACTTACTGAGTACTCACTATGGGTAGAGCATTATTTTGAGAACTTTACACATATTAATTCCCTCAATTCTCATAACAATCTATGACTAGCTATTATTATATTATTATAAGAATCTTCACTTGCATGAGGAAACAGTTGCACAATGAGGTGAAGTATCTCATGCGAGGTGACAAGGAGTAAACTGAGGAACCTAAATTTAAACATTAGCATTCTGGCTTCAGAGTCTATTGTCTCAACTACAGCAGCAAACTGCCTCCTAAAATTTGAACTTAGGAAAATGTTTTGATCGATAGATAATAGACAAAACAATCTATCTCCATACACAGGTTAGACACTGGGGTCTAAAACAAACTCTCAAGCTACAAACACATAATTTACTCATAATATTGTCAAGGCTTTATCATTTTAGGAACCTCTTGCCATAGCAAATGACCTGATTTTTTTTTTACAGAAATGAATTACCAATTCTTTAGTGAGAAGATCAATAGATGGCCTGTGTCTTTGATTTCCTTGCCTCCAAAATTCTGGCTTTGCTGTTTCTACCAGTCTTCTACAGTTGTATCCTGGGAAGACGCATTTTAAGCTAAACCTTAAATTCACACACATTCCCACCTTTCCCTCCTGCTGCGGACACCCAGTCAAAGCTCTGTTGAGTTGGTGCTCTTCCTTACTGCAGTAAGCAGTAAGCTCAACTTTTTTTGTCAACATATTACTTAGTGATTTTAGGAAACTGGAATTGGACAATGGTTTACTTGTTGTTATAATTCTAGTAAAATTGCAAAAAGTCAGAAGCAAGAAAGTGCATCATAAAGAAATAAATTATAATTTAAATAAACCCAAGGTTCTACTAGAGTGGAAATTAACAACAGAATGGATGATATGCTGATCTGAGCTTTTGAATGAGTAAGGAATTACAAGAAGATAAATTAATTGAGAACATTTATCCATTAGATGAGAATTAAGAAGCATATCTCTAGTAACATGTTTATCAAGAAAATGTTGCCCATCACATTTGGATTAGAATCTTTAGATTGTGCTTAGTATGTGCTAAGAGTTTCTAATGCCTTGCATGCGTTAACTCATTTAATTCTTATAGTAATGCCATGGGCCAGGTTCTATTATTAGTCTCATTTTCCGGAGAAGCATAAAGAGGTTACACAGCCTGCCCAAGTTTACACAGATACTAAGAATGGAACCAAGATTTAATCAGGCACTCTATATCTAAAGCACAGTTCATCATGCAGCTTCTCTGGTGATGTCGGGAATATTTGATAATTATTGGTTTTTAGCCCTCAAGAACTGTTTGCACACTCTTGGAGTGAAACAATGACTTCAAGCAGGAACTTCTCTGAACTTTCTTTTCCACTTTTACCTATCTGGGATATAACCACCATCTATCAAGATTGAACCAAGCTTTATTTCCCCCAGAAGACTTCTGTGGCTTTTGGTGTAGAAATATGGAATGGACAATCTTCTCCTTGCGCTGCCATTGTGCCTGTTCAGGCTTCTAATTGAATTACTTATTTTTAGTTTGCTTCATACAGTTATAAGCTTTTTATATTTCCTATCTCTGATACTTAACAAGTGAGAATTGAATAAATAACCGTCAATTTTTTCCGAGTGATTCTTTACCCACTAAATTTGAGAAGTTATTAGAAAAAAAATACACTCAAGCGAACTACAGGCTGATAAAGCCATGGACATTTTCTTCTCTGCACTCACTGATCCTTTCCTATAAAATATCTGAGTAGGACCAACCCTACTTCTTTCATACCTTTTACCTCTTTTATCTCAGTCTTCTGTACTTGCTTTGACAATTTAATTCTAAAATATATTTCTGAGCATATATCTTGTTGGTTTTATCTGCCTTACCCCAGATCCCGAACATTTTATTGAAGAAACTGGCCTGATGATCCTTATTGTTTCCTTAACTGGTCAGTTTGGACTGATGTTCTTTCCCCAAATGGACTTTGATCTCAATTAATTTTGTCAAAGTGTTGTAGCGGAAAGAGCCTGGGAGCTAACCTCTGAGAGCTATTAACGATGCAAATATAAAGGTCATGTTAGACTTTCTTATGAACAGAATAAACAAAATAATGAACTCATTAGAGAGGCTTTGTGAAAATTTTGAGCTTTGAGAACTTTGACATGGAAAGACCTAAATGCGTAGTAGAACTAATTCCTTTTTTTGTTTAAGGCATGTTAAAAAAAAAATTCTAAAATATGAAGCCATTTTAAGTGGTTATTGTAATGAACTTAGCACTCATTTATGATATTTATAGCTTATATATCCTATAGATATAGAATAATTTTGTATGACTCACCAGAAAATCTCAGGATGCAGTAATCAGCCAGAAATTTCTGGCTGACAGGTTTTTGGGAAAAGTATTTTAGACTGCAGTATGGGAGCACTGGTTCTAAGCTCTGCCCTGCCGGTTGGAAAAGTTACCATCTTTTTTCAGTAGCAATATCCTAGTCACTAAATAAATGTGTGTGCGTGTGTGTGTGCACGCGCGCCCGCACGCACGCTTGCGCGTGTGTATGTGTACAATCTATCTCTTTGTCATTGTAAATATTTTTGAAAGTGGCATATACTGGCAATGAGATAGTTACCAAAGAAACTTCCTTGCATATTGTCCTTTCCTTTGATAAAAACACATGGGTGAAATAACTTAACAAAACAACATTGAAATGCTTGCCTCTATCACACTATGATTAGAGTCAGAACTTGTCTCATTGTATAGATTTTTTTATGCAAATTAACTTTCAAATGTAATTCTTTGCCCACTCTTTCAGATTATATACAATCTTGTTGACTCTACTTGGTATATATCAGCAACAGTGATTTTTCTTAATCAAAAATTTTTATCAAAATTAACTGTTTCCTCAAGAAAACACAATAAAGAAAAGTGAGCTTGTGTTCAGTAGCCTGTGTAGACACTGTATATTCCGCAATTAAAAAAAAAAAGTCTTAAAGATATATTATACAAAAAAGGCATAAAATAATAACATTTTTATAGATAATTTGTATATTGAACTTCACTAAACACCAAGTTTTTGTTTTTTAAATCTTATCTATGTTATAGCCATGCTGCAGGAGTCAATGTTCTTTATAAGATTTCTGGCCTTGTGTGTGAAGAAGTCTGTGAATGTCAATATCTAAGCATTAATTTTAAACTTCTTATTTTAATACTTTTATTGTCCTTCTGGTTTATGTAAATGGAAATTACAAATTTTAAAATCAGTTTTATTTCCCCCAAATCCAGAAGTCCCAAGTCTTTGAATAAAGCTGTATGTCACAATGTAACAAGCTCACTGATATAGTTCAGGGAAAAGACCCAATTCAGTGGTTTCGTGATATATATACAGTCAATATATTTTTATAACCAATGAATTATTATTTTTTCTTTTGTAGAGGAGATGAAGGAATAGAGGATGAAAAACATAACATTTTAGTGGAAAATGAAATTCCTGCTATGTAATAGTAGTTTCAGCTCAGCAGATCTCTAAGTCACGGTTTCATCCTCTAATATTATGTCCATGAACTCTAATGCATGAAATTAAGCTAGAAAATCTGGGTGAGACTTATTGAACTATAGGAGGGATTCAATTTGTTTGATAATTTTTAACATTAGTTAAAAATACAGTAACTTGGAGAGTGATTGACATTTAGCTTCCTTTGATGTAGCTAAAATTATATTCTGAAATTGTATAGCCTTATATGCATTTTTTAATTTTTTATAAATTATGTTTTACTTTTATAATTTTTTCCTCATCTAAACACAAATCTCACTAGACACTGAGATATTTGTTTAGTTGCATAATTGGGAGAATTGAAAAGACATATATGAAGTAATATAAAGGTAATTCACGTTATAAATAAGAGTGGCCATGTCCCCCCATCTACATTTGGGATTCCAAAAATCTTTATTCAAAATCAAATATCACTACTTCCTAGTTATGTGAATTTTGATTTAACTTTATCCTGCTGTGCCCTGTAATTCCCTTATCTTTTAAACTAGACACAATTTTAAAGTATAGTGGTGATATTTAAATGAGATGACATACTTAAAGTGTCTAATATGTTGCATGAAAAATGTTAGGCAAAAAATAGATCTTAGTTCCCCTTACTTCTTTTACTTTAATCTTTGTCTCCACACTACTACGTGAAATAAAAGTTATAATGTGATATCTTCAATCCAAAACTATTTTCTCAGCCTTCACACTCCTCAACCTATTTTCAATTTTTGACAGCTACTGACCATTTGTTCTAGTTTAATAGGTTTTCCCACTTGTCTACATTAAAATATAATTTTGCATTGCATAAGGAAGAATGTTGAGTTTTCAGGTGAATTAGTTGCATGCAGTGGACCAGCTGAGTGATCTTGGGCAAGTTATTTAACCTTTCAAAGGCTCTTTTTTTTTTTTTTTTTTTTTTTTTAGTAGAAAGTGGGGATAGTAATTCTTATCAGACAGTTTTGTGAACAAACTAAACAAAGATCTTAGCACAGTAGCACAGTGTATGGCAAAGCATATGTGTCTAAGTTTGATAAAAGATAAAATAAGAAGTACAATAAAATCTACCATTGACTGGCACCTGCTTTCTTTCCTATGTGCTGCCATTAGATGTTATAGAATGTTCTAAATAAAACACACATAATAAAGGTTAAACACCTAACTGATTTATTAGATGAACTTTGGAAAGTCTTTTAAATATTAGCCAATAATAAGGTCTCAAGTTCCTTCGCTATGTCTTAAAATTCTAATCTTACTCCCTGAAATATTTCTCTGATTTACAAAAAAAAAAAAAAAGGTCCAATTTCTTAAATACTTCTGTTTCTGTTTCTCTGAGATAAAAAATGAAGATACCATCTGGAATTTATGAGGAATGAATTTTAATTTATTGATGATTAGAAAATACCTAGAATATGTGCTAGATCCAGTAAATTCATTATTATGTTCTCTTTTGAGACTTGTAACCCAGTCAATGCAAGATGTGGCATAGTTTTTCCTATTCAATATCTTTCCCCAGTTCCCTTAATAACCAACAGAACATGTGCTATCCAGGTGGTGGTGAATGAGGTAATGGAGTAACTTCCAGAAGACATCTAGGGAAAACTCCACTGAGAACATGGGAGTAATTAAAATATTTAGAGCCTGGTATCCTAGGTAAAATCTCATTCTTTCTTAATAACAGAATTTACAGGAAGTCAGAAGCAGCTAGGGTATAAGGGTGATGAAAGAAAAGTTGACTTTGTGAGGATATAAAGCTAGAAGATAGGGTAGAAATTATTTTACTTATAGTTTTTATATATTTTAATTCTTTCATAGTATATATTTTTGATATAACTTTTAAGTAAAGTGTTACTTATAATTTATTGGAATGGTATCCATTTAGGAAGATTTCACATATTTTTAGAGGAAAAGAAGTCTTCCTGAATGTTCTTTATAAATTCTAGGAATATATAAAACTAAAGAATTGAAGCAGTAAATGTTGCTGTTTTTTAAGGATATCCTCCACTTGCAGAAGTATCCTTTGCATCTACCTACTGATATTTATGATTTAATAATTTTGATTTGAATATTTAAAAAATAATTTATAGAATAATTAAAAGTAATATTTTCTTACTGAAATATTATTAAAAAACTTATTTTCAAAGTGCTGTTTTCTTCAAAAAGATATGTACATATGTATATGTGTGTGTGCATGTATATATGTACATATGTACACTAGTGTTTATGTATAGTATTTACATATGTGTATGAATATTTATTTTGTTTGTTTTTGTTTTATTTAAAAAATGCACCCGAAAGTTGTCTAGGTGGGTATATCTTTGGATACAAATTAAAAGTCAAAGGATTTTTAGAAGTAGAGGAAAAAGGGAAAAAAAATCCCAATGGAATCTTCCATTTAGAGTCTACCCAAGTTGGGGGCCTCTAAGCTGGATATTGCAATATATCCCGAGGACAACATTGTGCTGCCAGAGAGCAGTTTCCCTGTTGATATCCAGGTAGTTCCTACACCCACAGCTGCTGTAATATGGCACATCTGGGCCTCACCCCTCAGCAGATGCTCCAACAACAATACATCAATGGCTGATCCATGAAGAGAAGGTATGCATGTCACCTTGAATAATAGGTATTGTATTACCATTCTGGAGCACGTTCAGGGATAAGAGGATGGGAAAGAAAAATACTGGCCACAGCATTTTAGCCATTACAAACACTCCTACAGCTCAGCCTGTGTACCTAAAGTCTAAATAGATCAGAAACATGTTGAGAACAGAGCCACACCCAGGTGGTTTCAATGACACTCTTGGAACACCTCTACATTGTGCCATTCATCCCACAAGATTATGTGTTTTGGCTGCGTCTTATGGAACTACAGTTCATGTGGAAAGATGTTTACAAAGCTTTGAAGACCCAATTTTCTCATGGTACTCTAGCAGAAAATTGTGTGGTAAGATTCTGGGGGTAAGCAAAGGAAAGGACTTCTTTTAATAAGTTCAGATTTTCATACCCTATTCAGGTTTCCAAAAGAGACACCTAAAGGCTTAGCAATTTTCAGAAAAAGACTTCCCAGAATAAAATTCCCTGAGTGATTTCTTAAGTTTTTATAGGAATTATATTTATAAAAACATATATGATATGATTTTCAAAAGCACATTTAGATTTATACATTTCTACATATACATAAAATATATAAACATATTTTTATGTTTATATAATCATTCCCCACAAGCATTAAAGAACAATAACACAATTAGAAACTTGGATTAAAAAGCAAAATAACAAAAGGAAAAGTTTCTCTTTAACTGGCCTTGTGTGTGTTATGTGTCATTGCGTCAGCTCCGATTCCTGGTAACCCTATGAATGAGTGGTCTCCACACTGTCCTGTCCTCAGCAGCCCTCCTCAGCTCCTGCAGTCTCTTGCCTATGGCTTCTTTTGTGGAGTCAATCCATCTCCTATTTGGTCTTTCTCTTTTCTCCTGCCTTCCATTTTTCTCAGCATAGTGTCTTTTCCAAAGAACCCTGCCTTCTCATGATGTGCTTAAAGCAGGATGTGTTTTCAAAAGAATACATTGATGATTTAAAATAATTAAGACTGTTAATACAAAATAAGATATTAGAAGACCGCACTTGCCTTTTGGTTAAGAAGAGTCTTAACATTACACCCAATAATGCTGATTAAGCAAAACCTTAGGATATATTTGCAGGTATAAAATGCTTATGATTTCTGGTAGCTTCGCACAGGCCTTACAAAAAACAATTGGCTTGTTGGCAAATTGAATAGTTATACAACTATAAAACAATTCAGAGTAATAGAAACATTTATTGGCATTTACCTGGGCACAACTGGAACACCGTATGAGTGAAGTACAATTAAGTTTTGTAATATTTATATAATAATCAATACTAATTTTCCTAACACATGCTTGCGCTAACTAAGCAATGTTGCTGATTCTATTAACTCTGTCAATGTTTGCTTTACAAAGCACTGAGATAGTAAGAAAAGAAGAAGAAGAGAAGGATAAAAGAAGAAAGGTTTTTTTTCTCCTATTCTTTAATTTTATGACTCACTGCACACACTAAGCACATTGTTTTGTTATGTCTTGAGGTCTACCATTACATTTCTATTTGTAGCAAGAGGAGAAAGAAGAGGATGTTTCTGTAAATGTTTCATTTCAATACAATACCTTGAATTCTCTCCCTCTTATAATAAGCGGGCAGGTATGTTCACATGCAATATGAAACTTGCTTTATGAAACAGTCCTTCTGTGAACCTCTTCCAAAATCAAACACCTCAATTAAGACCTAGCATTTCAGTCACAGTGTTTTGGAATGTCTTCACTTGAGTTCCTACCTACACAGCTGTGTCTCACCTGTATGTCTTACAACATCTAGTGGTTTCCGTGCAAAGCCTTCGGCACTGGTGGGCAGGTTTACGGTGAGAGTATTCTTCCCTAATAATCACACGGAGTGATTGGCACTGATTTATCTTAACCTCTCCTCTGATTTTCCTTCAGCAAGAATAATTTTATGCTAGAATAACTTCGTGCAAATAAGGCTCATTCTTTATTGGGAGAGGTTTAAAGGTGGAAAGAATGCAGGGAGAGGAGAGTTTGAATGGACTGTTTTCCAGAGGGAAGGGTGGGGGCAGTGACTTTAATTGAAGGTTGTTCAGCCGAACTTGTAAAAAAACAAAAAAGTCTTTTTATATATACATATATAATGTCACATCGGAATAAATGAAGGGAAAACATAAAGATATCAGTGAATGAAAATGCACCATGAGATTTATACTGTCTGGTGCTGGTCAATGGCCCTTTCCAGAATATGAACGCTGTGACTTCCTTTCATCTCAAGGAGAAGTATAATTCTTGCTCCCCCTCCCCTACCCCGTCTTAGTCTATGGAACTAACCAGATGGAATTAATGGGTAAATAAAAAAGAAACCACACTGCATGTCCCATGTGGATTCTAGTGACTCAATTCACAAAATCCTCCTAGTAGATACTGCCTTATTATGAATATAAATGAACTTGTTGAAGAATGAGTTACATATTTAGTTGAGTAGTTTTCTTTGGTATACATTTGCCAGATTTATGATATGTGAAACTGCATTAATCACCTTCACTGCTTTCTTGCAGTCATAAAGAGGAAAAGGGAGGGGGGGAAATTTTTGTTTTTGTAAACAGGTTCTTTTCCTCATAAGCTGTTGGAAACATTTTGCAGTGACATGTAAGCGTTGTGATGTCATGTATGCACAATAACATTTAAAATATCTATTTTCTTTATAGGAAAAACTATATATTATATCTTTAAAGAGGGAACCAGTATTGAAACATCCCATTTAAGAATTGAATAATATGGAATTGAACCTCAATTTTTTCCCATCCATTCCTTACTACTCAATAGGTTAAATATTTAAAGGAATATGAATCAGAATTGTGAAATAGCTTGCTCTTACTGCTTTTCTTTTAACAAAGCATGTTCAGCAACAGGAATGAGGGAGAAAACTTGAATGAAGAAAATTTGTGCTGAGAAAAGACTTGAGAACCAATGAAAAATCTCACTTAATTGGCAAGCAGCTGCCTTGGTTTTGAAAGCTTTTATCCAAGTTTGTTTGTTTGTTTGTTTGTTTTGTTTTGTTTTGTCTCCAGACTAAGTTGTGGAGATCTACAGATTCTTATATTCTCTGAGGTATATAAAGGTACAGTGATGTTAACCATGAAAATAATTTTAAATCATCCATTTCATGAATGAAATATGGAAAATAATATCCTGTTGTTTTAAAGCTTCTAAAAAGAAAAAAAAAAAAGAAAAAAAAAACAGAGTCTGCAGCTTCATTTGAATTGAAAAGAAAATTCTGAAATTGACCATGGAATTTCCTTTTATGAATAAGGAGTTTCTGCTACTCTCTCATTTGAGATATGATCCCTCCTCCTGTCCATAGGAAAGCCTTAAAGCTCTTGGATTTTAAATAAAGGGAAGTAAAGGAACGATTAAATTCTGTTAAAAACTATTGCTAAGACAAAGAATAAAAAGGTGAATTATTATATAAAATCATACATTTTTGTTCATCCACGAAGTTGTAATTCTGTGTTTGCCAAGCCCTTGTGGTATATAAGATGCAGAGATTTTATCATTTTAGTCACATATTCTTCCTAAGGTTGTATATTCTTCATTTCTTTTAGAAGCTTGCTGATTAAAACAAAATTAAGTCAAAATATTTCAGAAATAATCAATATGGTTCTTTAAAAATGTATGTTAAAATTTGCAAGTTAGCATTTACAACTTTTTTCCATAATATTGTTTTTTAGGTGTGTTATAAAAATAACGATGATTCTTAACTCTTAAAGGCATCCGATAATAATTATAAAAATAAAGTCATTTTGTATTGTGTATATATTTATATATATAATCTGTAAACTACATGAATATAGATAATATATAATTACACGTTGTGATAATTTAAAAAGACCTCAAATTTTAGTTATGTTACAATGGCAGTAAATGTTACATGTGATTAATTTGTCAAATGAATTAAGCATAAAGATTTAGGTTTGGTTGGAAACTAACACGTAGTGATAAAATTATCAGACAAAACAAAACAAAAAAAAACACATTTACTATTAATTTGTAGACAAACCTCAGAGATGTCATGCGTTCAGTTTCAGACCACCATAATAAAGCAAATATGTCAATAAAGTGAGTCACGTGAAATTTATCATTTCCCAGTACATATAAACATTATATTTACACTATAATATACTCTCTTGCATGTAATAGGATTATATCTAAAAAAGAAAAAAAAAAACAATCTATATAACTTAGTTAAAAAATACTTTATTGCTAAAAAATGCTAACCATTATCTGAACCTTCAGTACATCATAATCTTTTGCTGGTGGATGGTCTTGTCTCAATGTTGCTACGAACCTTCAATTTGTAAGAAAAAATTCAATATTTGTGAAGTATAATAAAGTGCAATAAAACAAGGTATTCTGTTACTTATTTGAAAAATACCAAACAAATGACAACATCACTAGCTTGATTTAAGCAGGTCATCTTTTATGTGTACTGATAGATTAGGTTTTTTTAAAAAATTATGTTCTAAAGGTCAATATGCCTCCCCTCCAAAATAAAAAGCAGAATCTTATAAATGTTTGCACAATTATTGAAACAGGAAAATAAACTATTGGAAGTAGGATGTACCACATATATTTGTTTTTTATACTTCAAAATCAAGGTTTTATTTTTAAATATATAAACATCTAAGAATAAAGAAGTAAAATAACAAAATCTAGAGTCTTGCTTCTAAAGTAAAACAGGAAGTAGTTGTTTAGTAACAAATCCATGGCACACAGCATTTTGTCTGATGAGACTCCACAGTAATCTCTATGGACATTAAAGAGGTGTCTCTGAATCAAATAATTTAATCCATTTTAGAAAAGGTATAAGAATCATTCAGTTATTTAATGAAATGCCACAATCTTTGTCCTCTCACATTTGGCATTATTGCTTCATCAATGAATTGCCCCTAAACTGTACTCAACAATGTTCTCTTCTCAGTAAGCAAATAACATATGCCATCTGTCTACCCAAAAGTATAATAGCTGTATGTTTGTTTAATTGAACAAAGCATATCTTCTTAGTTAAAATGGCAGCATTTCAGGTATACTTATTTTCTTCCAGTCTAGAGAAATAATTGGTAAGAGGGGGGAAAACAAAAAACAAAAAAATAAAAAACAAAACCTTGTATAAGAATTATGTTCATCTAGAAGCAATCCGATTTGGATACAAAGTATGTTTATAGCTCTAAATCTCTGAATGGCTCTGATAAAGTCATATCTTTATGTCACTCTCTCACACATTTATATTTCAGTCTATTTGACTCCTCTGTGTGCACTTTTGAGTGCATGTGGGTTAGCATGCATATAAGTTAAAGAGAGAGAAATACAATGCAAGAGTGACAGAGTAAGAGAGAACACAGTGCATAATAGAAAGAATAACAAAAAAAATAGAGAGAATGACATAGATAAGTCTATAACACGGGCAAAAAGTGATGGAGACAGAAGCATTGACAAAGAAAGACAAACACACACTTCTTGTACCCACACATGTATGTACACACACAAATCAGGGTTAAGTTTTAGGTTAATATTATACGTATATAATGATATGACATAGTTTCAGATGATAATCTAATTAAAATATGCTTTGGAATGCTGAAGATTTGTTATTTGCTAAGCTTAGGGGTGCCGCTCCTAGGTTGTACAATGACAGTCCTTAGTTTGTTAAGACTTGAGTTTGTTCACTATCTAAACTCCAGACAGAAGTGTGAAGCCCTAGTTCTCAATCCTGGCTCCTCATTGACCTCATGAAAGCTCCTACTGGAGACTGTCTCTGATTCTTTTCAGGTAGACCTTCTCCCCTTGAGGATGATGCCCATACAAATTCTTGATCCCCTTCTACCCTTGTGTTCCAGGTACCCAGGACTCCAGAATCCGCTGAGAGAAAGGCCGCAGCTTACTTCCAGGACCTGTAGAGGCCTTGTCCTACATCTATTGTCTCATCTCAAGAGCAAGCCATATCATGTCTACTGTGCATACCCCTGGTCCCAAGAGCTGCTCAAGAGACAGCCAGAGTGACTACACACTGATGAGTCGTGGTGTATACATAAATGTTTCACAATGCAGAAAAGAGCTGGGGGTGGAAAGAGAAGGAGTGGGGAAAGATCTCTGAATGGGACACTGTGACTCACTCTATGATGTCATGTTGAAGTGAGAACTCAAATTCAGCATGTGAATCTGGCCTTCTGAGTCCTAATGATTACGTATTCATCAAGGTAGGATGATCAAATATTGCTTATTGAGAGTTTGATTACTTAATGTAGAACTGTAGAATATTTGAACATATCACATATGGCTTCCACTTGTTCACTTGCCCTGGCCTAACAAATATGAGTAATTGGTGCAATCTAGGGAGGTTAATAAAATGCCATGCCAAACATCACCTCAGATCAGTTCATTCTGGATCTCTGGGGTTGGATAAATCTTCTATGAAGCCTAATTTTCAAAAAACTGATTTAAAAGGATAGTAAAGTTCTTTCTTGCAACTACCCACACACTGAGATGGAGAAAAAAAGTTATAAAACATATTTTCTTTAATCCCCAAAGCAATGATTAATAAACATACTTTTTTTTTTTTTAGAGATCCACTGATTAATCTAAACTAAACATTTCTTATACTGCTGTAAATATGAACTTATTAAGCAATGGGAAATAGCAGTAGTATTGAACAGTTTACTTAATTTAATTTCATAATAGAAGATAGCACTTTAAAACAAAAGACACCCACATTGTACTGGCTCTTTTATTGTTCTGTAGAAGCCACAGCTCAATTTGGAAAAAGTAGTTCATTCTATTTCTAAGCAAGTGAGAATTTCAAGGAAGAAAAGGGATTATTATCTCAATGTCTAATTAATTTTTTAAAATATTGTTATGCAGACAGGTGCTCAACTATAATGCTATGCACAGCCTCAAATTAGGAAATTTCCTGGGAATTGAAAACTTAAAAATTGCAATAGAGAAAAAAAATCACAAGTAAAATGTTCAGTTTAAGAAGTACTGTCTTTAACACAATCCTAATTGGTGCCTATATAAATGAAAAAAAAAATGCTGTTACTATTTAGCACTTTCAAACCATTGGTCGGTAAATATGAATATTTTTCGTAACTGGCTTATCAATTTCAGGTTTATTATCTTTCTTGGAATCATGTTTTCTACAACTGAGATATTTGCATTTGGAAGTCCCTTTTAAACATTGTATGTTTAGTGGTTATTTGCAAAGAAGATAACAAACAAATCTATTTGGAACATGTCCAGTCATCCTAATTAGAAGCCAAGACCCTCTCTCAGGAAGATATGAGGTTGGGTGTCTTTCTCTAAGTCCTTCTCTTGCTCGGGCCTGTGAGAAATAAGCTTGATAATGTAATCAGACTTCTTCCTTTCAAATATCAATGAAAAGTCAAAATGGTTAATTTTGCTTAAGTAATGCTCTCATTGGTTAATATCCATGTTAACATTTCAATTTACATTGGCAAGTTTTCTGTGCCTCATATTTCTGGAGATTTTTAAGGTAAGATGGATTTCATCAAAGTCTTCCATCCTTAACTGCTGACTTTATGCAGATTATACCCAAAACGTAGAAAGTTGAAGAATACCCTTGTTTTCAGAGTGTGACACTGGGTAAGCTTTGGATATAAGTCATCAGAATGCTCTCTTTTCATTTTAGATGCTGAATTTTAGTTACATGAGTCTTGAATTTCTCATAATTAATTGATGTTTCCCGTGTTTATCTTTACTATAACAATTTTGAACTTTGAACTGTTATTTCCTAACCCTTTGGACAGGCATGTATTAGTGCCTTTATTTTAAACTTGGTGTTGAATTCATTAGTCATGTCTTTAAATTTTATTTTCATTAGTTCCTAATTTGGCTAAGTATAATATACCTTGTGATTATCTGTAGAACCTTTTTTCATTATTGGTCCTCTTCCTTCATTTTCAGTTTACTTCCGTTTCATGTTTTTTCCCTCTTTCTCTCCCTTTATCCCTCCTTCCTCCTTCTTTCCTTTCTTCTTCCTTCCCCCACTCTCTTCCTTCCTTCCTTCCTTCCTTGCTTCCTTCCTTCCTTCCTACCTTCCTTCCTTCCTTCCTTCCCTTTCCTTCTTTCATTTTCACAATTCCTATTTCATTCATGATACATTTCCTCTCTCACTCTACTAAAATTGAAACTCCCAGAAAATAAGATTATTTCTATCTTGTGCACAAGTCTATCATCAATACCTATAATAGTTTTTGGTATATAGTACTACATCTACAATGTTTATAATTTATCTAGGTACAATGACATGCTAAAAGTGGATCATAAAAATCAGTATTACATATGATGGTAGATATAAAAAGCAGAAAATTCTCATGCTATCAGGTAATGCTATTTTAGAGAAACAGTTCAAAAATTAATCTGACGATATTATAATAATCTTTAAACATGGAGAGATTCTCCAAAAAATACTTGTAATATGGAGTTTTTAAAAATTATTTTAAAACTTTTTTAAAAATTGTTTTTTGAAATAATTTATGAGTAGAAATAGAAATTAAGTACATCAGAATATGAACCTTACATGGAGAGTGTTTTTGCAGTTATTAAATTTGTATTTACAAAGCTGTCAAAATAATATAGAGATTTATTTTTTATTACATAAATAAAGCAGAGCATAGAATTTTATTTACTGAATGACTGCAACTGTGAACAAAATTTTGCATAGAAAAGAAAGTTAAATAATATTAAATCAAATGTAGATTGGAGGATTTCTGTGTTTTTGATGTTTTTTTAAGAGACTGTGAAAATAAATTTTAGCACTTTTTGCATTATTTATATATTTGTTTGATTTTTAAATTTTTAAGTCTGAAAATGAAGTAAACAAATTTATTTAACAAAAAACAAATGGAATAAAATAAATAATATTCCTAAGGAAGATGTGATTCCAAGATAATAAGCCTATACTTGATAAGTCGTTTATTAAAAGTATTCATATTTCAGTACCAGTGTTTGATGGTGATAAGTAATAACACCATTTTTTAAATATACGGCAACAAATAATTACTTGTGTAAAAGAACAGTTAAAATCCAATGGGAAATTAAATTCTCTATAAATCAAAGAAAAATAAAATTAAGATGACTCTATATATTTTACTTAAACAATAGACATTTATCTCCCACAGTTCTGGAGGCTCTAAGTCCAAGATTAGAGAGCCAGCCTGGTTAGGTTCTTGATGAAGGCTCCTGACTGTGTCCTCACATGGCCTCTCCTTGGTGCACGTATGCAGAGCTAAGATCACTAGGTTTTGAACATTGACCTTTTGGTCACTACCAGGTTTAAAAGTTAAAGGAAACAAGGTTTCTCAAAATATAGAGAAGCCATCTCCAAAATTTTTAATTTCTAAGTAATTTTATTTTTGGTACATTTTAAAAGATCATAAATAGCAATTCGATTTTCTAGATGAGAATTTTGAGGACTTGAGAGACTGGTTGCAATTTCCAAAGGTCACACAGATAGGTGAAAAGTGGAAAAAGAATTCTACTTGTTAAATAATTCGAAGTCTAGGCTTTGAGGTATTATTCTCTAGTACCTTAGCTCTTAATTCACACGTTGTAGAGAGAAGATTGGGTAAGATGTATGTGAGTAGAGGAAGAATGTGCCTACCCTATTCTAAGGATGTCTTGGCTGCTTTCACTAAAGCAGGGTTTGATGCCTAAGTGCCATGATTTGGCACCAAGATCTGAGGAATCTCTACTCCTCCGGAACAGGCCTTAACATTTCATTATCTACTAGCTGCTTGTCATCAAGTCTTGAGAAGAATTAAGCTTTCATGCTCCTCTTGACTGCAACTGCAATGAACCCCTTTTTAAATATTTATGGCTTGTTTTAACGGTTTTAGTTACTTGGTGTTATCCATGCCCTAATTTTACCTTAGATCACTGAGGTTTTTCGTAGTTCTACTTGACTGAAGTATACAGTATACCACCCCCCCCCCAAAAAAAAAAAAGCTAAGGGCGAGATTGGAAAGAAAATCAGAAGCTCATTCATAAAGGACTATAAATGCCATTTTGGAATAATTGGTTATAATCCTAGAATTTTTTTTTCAATTGTGACTCATAAGCAGTAGGGGGTGAGAGAGAGGCAATACCTATGTTTTGTAAAAACTTCTATTGCCAAAGTAAGAAACATGGGTTAGGTAGGAGTGTTCAGAAAGGAGGAAGTCAAGGAGGAAGAAGTACAAAACTTTAGAGAGATGATATTGCTTGTATGTATAACAGTATTTATTCTGACACAGAATAAATGTGTCAAAGAGATCCAAATTGCTCACAAGTTATTTGTCACAGGCCTTGTCCTTGGCTTACCAATTTTACATATTTTTATTATTTAACTGAATCTACTTTCTCCTATGCCATCCTCATTTTTCTATTTGGCTCTTAAGATTTACACACACACACACACACACATACACACAAATACACATATATACATACATATATAATATAATATTTTATATATATATATATATGAAAGTCATTAAAGAAATTAGATCACAAAGTTCCAGGATTGATTTGTTTCAAAATGTTTTTTTCTCTTAAAGAAAGAAAGAAAGAAAGGTAGTTTAAAATGTACAAGATGACTGATTTACATGAAATACCAGAATAATACCAGGTATTACATAATAGCAAGACAGATGTATACAAATGTATTTATATATATTATCACTAGAGATTTGCAAATGCATCACAGATTGAACCACAGTGGTGTACTTTCAAGTGACTTTCAAGTGATTGTGAAATCAAAGTTCTTATCCTAGCACTTAGAAACTACTTTATGCCACGACCCTAAAATATGAACCCATATTTTCAGTTAGAAAACACACACACACACACACACACACACACACACACACACACACACGTATTCATTTTTCCCCTCTTCTATCTCTCCAAGTCTACAAATTTCAGTATAATCCCTAACTTCTAAAGCATTCTTAGTTCTGATATTCTCTTTCACATGTTTGGACACCATGTATGCTGTCACCCATGGAGTACATTGCAACTAGTATTTTACAGATTTTTGAGTCATCAGAAGCAATTTTAATATGCTTTTCATTTTACTTTTAAAATTTATGGTATTGAAAGTTCTCCCCATGACCCTGGATAAAAATTCAAACGGTCTTATGGCTCCTCTAATAACTCTTATTTAGCAAAAGTTTATCTGGTTATTTAATAAACATTTACAAAAATCTCAAATTGATTCTTCAAAGGTCCATCTCCATAAAATAGTCAAATTCATAATTTCTTACAAAGCTGAAGCCATTGTACTTCTCCATCTCTAGCTGGCTGTGGGCTGGCTCCCTGAAGCTTGAGAAAAAGCTGTTCCATTCTCATCACCTTCCTCTTCACTCATTGGGTACTATTTCTAACTCTAAAGATATTGAGGGCTGTGCATGGAAGAGAGAAAAGGGAGCAAAAAGTCTTATTTTACAAATGGAGCTGCTCAATACCAACTTTTAGATTAGCAGTAGCTGTTCGTGTATATAGCTACCTCTTCCCTTGTGCACTTGGAGTATCATGGTGACCTAACCCCCATTGCCAGGACCATCAAACCTACAGCTTTTGATGCAGTCAGTGCATGATTCTCTGGCTCATCATTTACTTTCTTCTTAGTCTCTAGGGATCCCGTGATGCCTTTACAACTCTGATATAAGAATCATCCCTTGTTTTAGGTAGTCCTATTTAACATAATTTATGATGGCTTAATTCTAGATCTCTCTTAGGTTTATAAAGACTACACATCGTGTGTCCTGGCAAGATCCAAAAAAGACCAAACCTAGCGGAGAAGGTACCCTTTATTTATGTTCCCTGACATGCTCAGCTATGTCGCTTGCCTGTGAAATTTTTTAGAAAGAAGTTTAAATAATACCTATGATGGTTAGTTGTATCTGTAAACTTGAATAAGCTTTGGGACCCAGTTATTCAATCAAACACTAATTTAACGTTGTTGTGAAGTTATTTTGTAGATGTAGTTAATATCTAGAATCTCTTGACTTTAAGTAAATGATATTCTTCTTGATAATGTGTGTGGGCCTCATCTAATCGGATAAAGGTCTGAAGAGTAAGAACTGAGGTTTTCCAGAGAAGAAGATATTCTACCTTAACACTGTCCAGAGAAAGGAGGAGTTAATGTCAGAGGTGGGCCTACACAGTTATGCAGATTTCCAGACAGGTATTATTGTCTCATGATTTAAATTAAGTATATCTATTTCAAATAACTTAGAACTAATCTTACTTCTGACATAAGATGTTATTCTCCCAAATGCCATTCAGAAGTATTGATGTTATATATACTCATAAAAATACTAGAAGACCATATATATGATAAAATATGATAATAAAGCCTAAGTATTGTTTTTTACCTACACCAAATTGAAGGCATTTTGTTCCCAGTTCAGTTTTCTTTTTATTTAAGTGTTCATGAATTAAGTCAAACAACATATTGCCACCATTAGAAAAAAGTAAACCTTAGCACCTGAATATAATACTGAGTGATAGTTCTATTTTTTTTTTTCTATTTTTTCAGCAGGCATGGTTCCTCCTTTGTGAATTTTTAGCAGTTGAAATACTAAATTCTGAAAAGAATGAGTGGGTACTTTGCTTTAAGAAGTGCTTTTGAAATGGATATTTAAGGTTTTTGAGAAGTTATTTACAGGAATAGATTGGATAAAATAGCAACATACAATGCAGAAGTGGCAGTGACAGCAGCTTCCTTTCTCACTCTCAGTGGTGGGGAAGCACTTATGATAATTGCTAGACAAGTGGTAAACTCTGTTGGAAGTATGAGATTGATTTCCACTCTACCCCACCCTTGGTATTTTATATTTTTATAATTATATCATGTCTAATTTTTTGTTTGGATGTAACCCAATTTTTTAGCATGGTGTTTTTTAAAGATTCCTAATAATAATAATAATAATAATAATAAATTTATTGTATGCTGAGAGAGAATCTGGTTGTAACAAACTTGGTCATTCAACAAATGTCCTTAAAATATTTGAATGCTACTTATATGAAAAGCTCTGCCTAGCCTGAAATAAGTGTTTATTAGGTAGTTATTAAACAAATCAATGAAGATTTTTATATAATGTGACCAGTAATTAAAGAAAGTCTTCCTTTTTACAAGTAAAACAATGTTTGTACTCATAAAAACATAGTTGTACTAGTAAAAGAAAACATCAGTTTAAATTCTTATACTTTTTCACTTCAGCTACCTTCCATTTTGCTTGATAATATCTTCAATCTTTATGCGATTCAAAGACAATGTAAGAGCATGTTTATATTCTGACATTGCTAATGATATTAAATAGTTTGAAAAATAACATGGAATTTTTGTAAATGGAAGTTTAGAAGGTAAATGTTCAGTTTTAATACCAAAGCTACAGCGATTATAAGTTGTGAAACTATTAGAACTGGAAGAATTCCACCATTTGGAATTTGAATAGGAGGTTGAATTTGTTTACATATGGTACTTGATTCAAAATGTTTAAATGTAGAGACAAGGACACACATTAGCATAGTCTTTATTTTAGCCTTTCTGAGATCAGATGTTCTAATCGTACAACTTCTTTGGCAGAAGTGTTTTCCAGCACACAAAATCCCTTCTATATTTCATACATATCAAGTAGAATATTGTACTTCACATTGTGGGATATATTTCAGCTCTCCTCAAGCCATCACTCAAAGATCTTCAACTAAAAATGCCTTAATATTTTTACCAAATATGTTAATGAGATAGCTCTTAGAAGACCAAGGCCTTCATTGAGAGAAATTAGAGGGAGAGAGAGAGAAAAAACTAGATTAAAATGTCTTGTTAAAAACAAACAAAACAGAAGGAAAGATACTAGAGAACTGCTGATTTAACTGGATGTGCGGTCATTAAGATATTTAGGGGGTTTTTTAGAGAGAACTTCTTGAAGCTGCTTTCTCCTAAGGTCATGTGCCATTGTTTGGTATAAGATGAGAACCTAAGAACTCAGGCAAATGGTTGATGCTAAATTTGTTAGAAGCTAGTGAGAAAACCAGAGTTTATGTCTGAGAACAGAGATTTCAGGAGGAATAATATCGTAACATATACAGAAATCTTAATTGTCATCATGGAGCATTTTATAAATATGTTGTTGGTAATGGAGAGTCAGTGAAAGTTCAAGCAGACAGTCAATATTTATGGAAAAGCTAAAATTTTCCTTTAGAGAGGGGTGGTGGCAAGATGATCTTTGGAAATTAATTTGGCAATTGTATTTGTGAATTCAGGAATAATAGCACAAAATATCGAGACATTCTGGCAAAGTGATAACAGTCTAGAAAATGATAGTTGCAATACAAAAAAAATGGAAAGATGAAAAAATATTATAAAGGGAGAATCAATTATAGCTGTTTTTTGATTGGATGCTTATGGTTAATATGAGAGTACTAGAGATAAAATTATAAATATTTAGCAGCAGTGACGGAGATAACTATAATAATATCAACAGAAACTGATACCCCTTAAAAGGAAAAAACTGGTTAATAGAGAATTACAATAAAATTTATTTTGAGAATTTTGAGCATGGATCTATAGAGAGCTGTTATTTAGAAAAATGGTTATTGATATGAGTTATCTAGCAAAAAAAGAGAGATAGATAACTATTAAAAAAAAAAAAACGGTGATTTTACTTAGCAAAAAAAGGAAAAGGACTTAAAGTCATGAGGCAGGGTGCCAATGAGAAAGGAAGAAGGGAGACAAGTTGTTGTCCCTAAACAGCAGAGCCAAGGAACTAAGCGTTTTCAAAAGCAGGTGGCCCCCACAGTGACTAGTCAAGGAGTGTGGAGACGCAGTAAAAGGTCGAGAAGAATGGAGACTCAGAAAAATCTTTGAATTTAGTACCTGTAGTCTTACTTATTTCCTTCTAAACACATGAAAAGATTTTTTTAAAAAAAAGTGCATTAAGAAGAAATAGTGATTTTAAACATTTTTGGCACTTTTTTTTCTCTTGTGATCAGCCTTAAAGGATGAGGCAGAATATTGTTTTTTTTTTGTTTTTTTTTTTCCCCTGAATTAACAGAAATGTGATTGTGGGGAAATTTAAAACCTCTTTCATAAGAGTTGTTTTTCATAAAGAAAGGAATTGATTTGCTTTTAAGTAGTGTTCATTGTTTTACAGCATAAGGAACACAAAAAATAAGAGAACAATTATTGTATACTTTATAAGTACTTTATTTAAAATAAATATTTTTGGTTGAACTAATCTAAAAGGCAGTAAATTCAACATGTTTTGCTTGACTGCAACTTTCATTATAGTAAGGCTAAATCGTCCCTTGTACAAAAAAACAATAGTGATTATTGGCTAACATAAGTTTTAGGAAGAAAAGAAAGGAAAAAAGAAGCAAAGGAATTTTGATACTGCATACCAAAAAGAGAAAGAAATGCCCTAGTACTTACTGAAATGTTGTATAAAACTATGACAATAAAGAAAATATATTGGTGGTGAAATGTATCATAAGAGGATAATGGTCAAAAGAAAATCCATGTATGCATATATATATGTTTATATATATACCTATATATATGAAATATTTCATATCATGAAGGATCTGATGAATAAATTATTAAGTGGAGCAGGGACTGCTGAATTCTCTTATGGAAAAGGTAAAGGTATAAAACTTTGTCAACCCTATACACTCTGAATTTCAGATGAATAATAATATTTTATATCTATTGCTCTATCTGAGAATTTTTAAGCCTTGGGATAAAATTAGTAAGCATAATATAAAAACCCATATAACCTAAATGAAAAGGTTAAAATAAAAATAATTATAAATTAAAACAAAACAAAAAAAAACTGGGGCAAAACAGCATAAGTGTAGCTCAATAAAATACTAGCTCAGGAAAAATATTTGAAACACTAATAACAAATAAATTATACATAAAACACATCAAAAGCTACTCAGGACCATTGAGAAAGAAGCCAAATAAAAATATGGTCAAATCGTATAAATATTTAAATCACAAAGAAGTCAATGGCTAAGGGCCAGTATAGATCTAGAAATATATTAAATTAGTTGACATAGTTCTCAATTCAGATTGACAAAAAACTTATAGAGTAATATGGTAAGATATTGTTGAAAATACACAGAGATTGGCATTGTCATGTAGAATGATAAAGAACATAATGTGGCAATAAGTTTTGGAAAATCCATGAGTAATATCTGTTGTTTTTGTTTTTTTTAATGTGTATAAACTGTGATTGGGCAATTCCGCTTCTAAAAATCTACCATGTAAAGATAATCCTACAAATACAAAGTTACTTGTATGAGAGTCTTTTGTGATCATACCCTAAGAAAAATGGCAAAAATAGAGTAATTATAATGTAGTAATGGTGCATGCATACATACAGAGAGACACCTAGAAGTTAGTAATTTCACTTAATAAGATCAAAGATACACTTCTGATAATAATAATAATAAGAACAACAAATTGTCAAACAACTTGACATGGAGATATGTATTAAGGAGTAAATACTAGAGAGAAGAAATACTAGGGAGAAGAAGATGAGGAGGTAATGTTAGCAGCGTTTAGAATTTTAGATCACCTGTCCAGAAATAGAAGTGGCCCCCTATAGAAGTAATTAAGTCAGATGGTTATAAATGCTATGAAAATAAATAAAGGAGGAAATGGCCATTGGGAGCTTGTAATGGGAAAACTGAGATGTAAATTCTCTAGTAGTAGGCTGCTTTACTGAGAAAGAGGTATTTGAACAAAAATCAGAAATAATTGATACACAGGCAATATGGATATGAGAGGGACTGAGCACTCCGGGTAAGAAAAAGTCAAGTCTAAAGGCCCTGATCAGTTTAGGAAGGAGAAAGAGGTCAGTATGGCTGGCGCTGTGAGACCAAGAAGAGAAAAGGAAAAAGAGGTGTTCGGAGAGCTAAAACAATGCGAACTGGGTAGATGGGGTTGGATTTGTAAGTGAATGTGTAAAAAACAATGGCAGAACAAGGTTAATTTCTGTGCCTCCCAAATATTTAGAGGACAGAAAATGAGAAAAGAACAAAAGATATTAAGAAAGACAGGTCAGTGAACATATAAAATATAAGCTTTACACAGAAAATGTGTGAGAACATGGCTTCTCATTTAAGTGGTGTTTAAAAGTATTAATCTTAAAGCACATGGGTGAAACGTGAATAGATTATAGTCTTTCTACAAAATTACTTTATGAGACTTAATCTAAGAACCAGGCCTTGTGATTCCTGTCTATCACCTGATATTTCTATATTTTACAAGATATATGCCTTGTGTTTTTAATGCAAAATGAAAATAATAAAAATTAAGATGAAATCTTTTATACTTTAAAATATTAAATAGTAGCAGATGACAGGATAACAAGTTCTTTTTGACAAAATTTATACACACAGTTGTTTTAAAACAATGGGTTTTAAACAATGAGTAGCATTCTAATGTTGACAATCTACACAATCCACATTGAACTAAACTTTGTAACTCTTTAATATCTGGAGCAAGTATGCAGACTTTGATATATGAAACATTACCATAAATTTCTGCACAAAATGCTGTGTCAAACTGATCTTTTCACATCTCCCAAGAACCAGTCAACATCACCTATAGAATGGAGAAGTAGTTTTATTGAAATTGATCTTGAAACCAAAGTAACATTTGAAGAAAATCACAATCAAAAGTGAAAAATAAGAAAATTAATGCTTCTCATAAATAGTAATTTTCCCAGAAGTAAGAGTTTTTTAGAACAAACCTAGTTAATATTTATTTATCATTATTGCTATTTACTTCTGACAACATCCTCCCAAAAAACTACATAAAGAATGCTTTATATACATAAATATATAGTAAAAATGAGCTTTTTATCCTGAAAAAGAATAAATAGAAATTTCATATGTACTATAAAAAAGTAGTTTATCCATATCTTATGGCTACTTAGATCCAAGATGTGTTAAATGAGGAGAAATGGAGTACTACCACTTACATAAAATACAGAAGGAAAGTCTATTCTTTATGTACATATGCATCAATTTTTGAAGTATTACAATCAGATATTTGTACTGTAGAAATTATGAGGTTTAATTAAATTTTTATTTATACTTTATTAAAAATTTTTATAACACATGTATTTCATGTGGACTTAATTTTTCAGCTCAGAAGCTATGAATGTCAAAAATGCTCCCACAGCCCAAGATACTTCTGTTACTGTGTAACAGAAACAAGAATACTAACTTGATATATCAGTTTCTGACCACATACTCTAAAGAAAGGGAAGTTAATAATATTACCAGAGTGTAAGGTGATAAAACAGAGGTTCAAAGGTCTTAAAAGGTTTCTCTAAAATATACAACCTTTTGCACAGGTGTTACAACTAGGTGCCAAGCTCTAAAGTAAAGTTATTGTCATTATTTTATATGTCATGAGATATTTGAACAAAGCATTGCTGTATGTCTTGCTCAGAGACTTAAACATCATACATAACATTGAATGGTGCTTGCCTAATTTCTAAAATCAAATTTATCCCTCAAATTCAGAATCTAAAAAATCTTTTGAAAGCAATTAAGTAGGAAGAGACTTGGAATTATTTGAACAGATAGAAATATGGCAGAATAAAATATTAACTTTCAAAGTTAAAAGATGGGAAAGACAACAAGCTTTTGACCTTCTGTGTTCTGATATACTTACTAAAAAAAAAAAAAAATTTCATCACGAAAAACATACAGTTGCCATTTGTGTTATTCCACATTTATTGTGTCATTTCCCACACTTTCCAGATTACAGTATTGCTCTGAACGACACCCAAGTGACCCAGTAAAGTTAATTTATCTACATTAGTGTCTAACTTAAAATTAGAAAGTGATTTAGAGTTTGACAAGAATAAAGACCAATATACACTCAATATATCAAGTCACTAAAACTCTAATTTAATTTCTCATTCCTTTAAAAATTTACATAGCAACTATTCTCTCTAACCACATAAAAAACATGGAAATCCAAAAACTAGAATAAGGTTTATTCTCCTTTATTAAAACAACATAAATATAACTATAATTAACATTTTTGTGTGTTTGCATTTTAAAATTCTATTATATAAATGTTTTCTGATGTTTTCCTTTATTATAATAGATTAACTCATTTACCTTGCTTTTATTTGTTTGTTTCTATTTGCTAATCATGTTATCTATAAAAATCCCTTTTTAAAAGTTTTGTTCTAAGGTTTATTTTATTTTATTGTTTTTGCAGTTTTTGTTGTTATATTGTTGATACGAACTTCTGGAACGTGACACAAATTCTTATAGACTTCGTATTTTAAAGGAAATTCATTTTAACTCATAAGTTACTAACCATTTATTTGTAATAGAGATTTTTTTTTAATATGTGAAAGAAAATCTATTTTCAGCTAAGAAAAATTTTTCTTCAGCAATGGAAATTTTCTTTTTGCAATCTCCTAAATGAACATATCTGCTTAACTCTCTATTAACCTACTAATATAAAAAAAATCATATTAATAGCTATTCTTTATCAAACTATGTGTTTACTTTGTAAAAATAATTTATAATAATAGTTTTTTATTAAAGTAATATTCAGAATTATTTTATGTGCTAGTGTTTTGTTTAGGTTTTTACTTCTTTATCGATAAGGAGATTGTTATCTGAAGAAGTAACAATAGAGTTAAAATTCAAAAGATGGTTTGGAGTTAAATAAGAGAAATTTGGAGACAAGGGTGTTTCTGAGAGAGAGAAGAAAAACATATTTCAAAACCTAAAAGAGAGAACAAGGAAAGAACAAGAAACTCAAACCTGGCCAGTGTGTCTGGAATGCACAGTGGAGGCAGAAATACAACCTGTCAGTATTTAGACTTAAGGAATATTCTAGATCACATTAATGAGTACGATCTTTATGTAAGAGCAATAGGAAGCCATTGTAAGATGTAAACTACTAGGACACACTATTCAATTTGTCTTTAAGAAGATAAATTGACTAGAAAGTCTTGCCTGTAAGGCTACATGCATGGACAATATGCTGCATTACATGCTGCAGTAATTTATGTGAATGGTGTTATCTAGAAATCTGTTGTTGATGTGAGGGAAATTGATATGCATGGCTCTAGAGTGGATGTGGGGTGTAGAGGAGTTGTAAAAATTAACAATACTTACCTGGCTTAAGTTACTGGAGTATTGGGAAACCATGCCCTGATATAGAGAGCATTGAAAGAGGATTTAATTAGGAGAGGCCATCATGAGTTGAATTTTGGATTTTGCAGCAGAGATTTTTAATCCCTAAAAGCCTTAATTTTACTAACACTTCCCCATTATTGTAAGAGTGTGGAAATGCATGTAGGTAAAAAATTAATTTTATATACTCTCCTGCACCTAAAGGTGATGTATTTCTAGCCAAATGGAATAGAAATTTGGCTAGAAATTGAATCCTATTTCTGGAGTCTCCAGAGTAATTACTATTCTCCTAATGAAGTAATGAATGTTATTTTCACATGCCCTTTAGTCCTCTTGCTTGAAATGAAGACATATTCCTTGAAGGGGAAACAGCCCTCTTAACTATGGGAGACAAGTTACACATTAGGGATAGCACAGCATGATCAAAGAAGGAGCCTAGAACCTTGACCAATTACATGAGGACAAGACTGGCTGCCCTGAAAAATCCTCACTGCCTGAAAAAAAAAAAGTCATTTACCTATTTAACCTATACTTGGTTAATTTCTGTTCTATTGACTGACAGCATCCTAATTCTTGTTGCTCTGTCTGAGGCACCATCCAAATGAAGGATTCTGGAAGATTAGTAGAGAGGTGTGATCTACTCAAAAATTTTTCAAGAAATCTGTGAACAGGTGGTAAGCAAATCTCCAGCTATAGATAAGATTTCAGAAGGAAAAAAATGTAGAGTGAGCGTGTCTATGAAGGAAGGTTTAACAGCTCATAAGATTTATTAGATAGCTACAGAAGAAACTTTTTAAAAAGACAATACAGTAACAGTGAAAGAATTATAAAGAAAGGTAAAAATGTTCATTTCTGCATGCTTCTCCCTGACTGGTTTGCCAAACTATGTGATTCCTCTGCTTAAACATCTGTGATTCCTTCTAATTTTATACTGCATCATAATTTAGTCAAGCTGAATGATTTAAGACCCTTTCATCGCCTAATAAAACTGCATATTTTTAGACTGCTTTCTTACATATTTGTTGCTTTTTAAAGCTCTATGAATTAAGTGTGCCTTTCTTTGCATCATGGATCGCTTAATGACAGGAATACATTCTGAGAAATGTGTCATTGAGTGATCTTTCCATTGTGCAAACATTATGGTTTGCACTTACACAAAAATAGGTGACATAGCCTACTACACACCTAGGCTATATGTTGTAGCCTATTGCTCTTAGGCTACAAACCTCTATAGTATGTTACTATACTAAATACTGTAAGCTATTGTAATAATGTTAAGTATTTGGTGTATCTAAATGTAGGCAGACATGGAAAAGGTGCAATAAAATGCATAAACCAGTAACAGTCATTTATCATCATTATCAAATATTATGTATAGTTTATAATTATGTATGCTATACTTTTTTATGATGAGCACTACAATTGACCTGTTTACACCAGCATCACCACAAACATGTGAGTAATGTGCTGCACTAAGATATTGTGACAGCAATGACATCACCAGGTAATAGGAATTTTTCAGCTTCTTTATAATCTTATGAGACCACCATCCTGTATACAGTTAGTTGTTGACTGACACATTGTTACTTGACTCACAACTATATTTTTCATTGCCTTCTTTGCCTAAATTATATTAATTTTCAATGTACTTTCCCAAATACTACTCATAAGTCTTTGCTCAAATCCCAGTTCCTTCATAAAGAGCTCCACGACCACTCTAATCTAGATTTCTTCCTTCTTCTGTGGTCCATAATAGTTAAGAGTTTTTGTCACAAGTAATATGTATTATTTACTTATGGTTTCATGAATATTTATTGGATCTCTCAAGTAAATTTTAAGCACTCCATCTTATTGTGGTGTGTGTGTGTGTGTGTGTGTGTGTACAAAATATATAAATGTACATATACGTGCGTGTGTGTGTGTGTGTGTGTGTGTGTGTGTGTGTGTAGAGAGAGAGAGAGAGAGAGCAAAATTTTACCTATGGGAGGCTAGGTTAGAAAAATGTTGATTTAGAAATTCTCCTAGACTCCAATACATGGGATTTCCCCCCCGTATGTTACTCTTCTTATTTCTTATTTCTAAAATACAAGGTACTTTCCTAAATATATGGTGACTCACTTATATGACCTGTCTCTCAGAAGATGGTTAGTCTATCTTCCAAAAAGATAGGAGAAACTTCTTGTTACTCATACTGTGTTTAGATGTAGGACATGACTGAATGACCCCGTTTAATGATGAGGATACAAACCATGCTTTTTCCAGTTTTTCTTGGAAATAACCAAGTGCCAAAATTTGTGTGGATACTACACCCATCATAGTAGCTGTAGCTGAGGTAGTACTTGGGTTTACAGCAGTCCTTTATCCTCCTCATGACCCATTTGAACTTTGCAGATACAAAACAGGTTGTTGAATAGCCATGCAATGGAGATCACCACTCCTGTGAATCTTGTCTTTGATACTGTATTCATTTGTGAAGTTTCTTCTGAGATGCAATATTCTTTATGCTTTACTGTCTTATCTGGGGGTGGACAGATTCAGGGATTTCCACGTGGTCTTTCCACCTTAATAAGTTACTCCACAGATAAGGGAACCAACAGAAATATATTGGTTTTCAAAGTTGGCCCCTCAGTGAGCTTTCAGAGTATTTGCATCATAATTATGCACTTCAGGTTCATGGAAAAGATTATAGGGTGAACCTGTGGTCCCACTGTACTCACTTTAAATGAACTTTGGTCAGAATTCAATGATATAGCTGGCCTCCTCACCATTGAGTTTTATATTATGAGAACAAAATGAATGATTACTGTAACTTCAAGGGACCTAATCAAACGGGAACTTCTTTGGTCTCGAATAATAAATCAAAACTTAAATATTCTCACTTGCCTCCTAAGCCTTTCCTCAGTTATATGCCCAAAATATTTCTAATACTACCCTATTTTCCATAGGTCATAGTCCTGTCCAAGCATTGAAAACATTATAAGCAGCAGCTTGCTAGGACCTGCTCCAGGTGTCTTAGGCAGGATGTTAAAGTCTGGGTCAGTAAACTGACTTCAAATATCCACATGTTAACACTTTGTCTTCATCCCAGCTTTATGTTCTACCCTCTCTGGTTCAATAACTGCAAGAACAACTTTAAAATGTGTTCTGTAAGTTCCTGCAGCTTCTTATTACCTATAGTTAGTAAGGTGGGTATGCTTTTCCTCTCAGAACAAAGACTAGATCCTTGTGCAGATTAAAATAAAATTTTGTCAATCTAGAGCAGAGATTTTCCAATTAGCAATGCTAGCAAAACGTGGGCACTTATTAGAAATGTAAATTCTTGGCTCATTAAAGAGACTCTAAATCAGAAACTCTGGAGTTGGGCCCTAGAAATAATCTTATCGAGTCCTCCAAGTGACTCAAACAAATTCTAAAGTTTGAGATTAATAGGCTAAGATCATACAAATTATGGCCCAGGGACTGAGTCTCATCTGCTGCCTGCTTTTATATGGCTTGTTACCTAAAAATGGATTTATTATTTTTAAATGGTTACATAAAATTTTGCATAATGATCTCAATTTTGCATCTTGGTCCACAAAATCAAAATATGTATTTTTTTGGTGTTTGCAGAAAAAGTTTGCCAACCTTCTGTCAAGTGGCAATGAGGGAAAGTGGGACAGATTTTGAAGAACAAAGATCATCTTGTGAGATATCTGTCTCAAGTCATGCCTTCACATAGTAGCCACCTGAGAAGAGAATATTCTCTTCCAGGAACAGAAAAAGGAGCTACTTCTCCTAGCCTGGATAATATAAATGACAACTGGATACAACTGAAAATTCTCAGACTTGTCCACCCAAGTAAGGTCCCCATTGCAGGTTTCATGGTTCTAGTATTACCTTATCAGGACCTTTGATTTAGTAAAGACCTATTAAGTTATACACTTAGTCTACTTATATGTGTGTAACTCTTCTTATTAAATTTGGGCCCTGGTTTTTTATTACCATCTGTCATGTGGCTGCAGAAGTTAGGGTTCTTTTGAATGATGCCATGGAGGTTTTATGACCTTCATGATGTGCTTTGAACATTCTATTGAGAATGGCATTTTCTATTTTCAAGGTTTCAATGTCACTTAAAAAGTTAGTTCTCTCTGCTGTCCTTATATACACTGCTGCCTCCTTATTATGTAAGCTGATCCTTCAACTATCACCTTTCCTCATCTCAAGCTATCACTAGCAAGAACCCTGTAATTATGGTGTTACTACCAACACTAGATCCATATAGCTATTGAATCAGTGACTACCCTAATTACAGAAATATTTCTTCCAGTTTTTGTCTAAGGCCAGTCACTGTACCAGCTGTCTTATGTTTGGTTCCATCCAGGTGAAGAACTAAGACAAGAGATTATGTGTATATCTTTTATTTTAAAACATAATTTCAAGAAACAGGAATTGTAGTCTGAAAATGGAAAACAGAGAAAGAGAAACTGCTGATTAAAAGATCTGCTTTTGAGCTGATTCCTGTTGTAGGTACCAGAGTCTCAGATTCATGGGGAACAAGAAAACTTGTACGCAAGAATTTTTTACCCAAAGCATGGAAGAACAAGGCATTTATGCACTGGCTCCTGTCAACCGCAGGTCAAGAAATGTCTCTAATTCTAGATTTGAGCAAGTGTAGAATGATTGAGAACTCTTGCAAGCAGATAAGCCCTGGAGGATATGAGATTATAACTGAGTTGAGGTCTTTCACCAGGTTACACCATAGGCCTCTGGTTATGTCAGAATAGATCTCTGTTATCGCAAGGATAGAGAGGTAGGCAAAGAGAAAGTGTGATGAGGGAGAAAAGAAAAATGATGTCCAACATAAAACAGAAAATATTTTTAGGCCTACAGAAAAAAATATCTCAGCATATTGCTGTCTTTGAATGAATCTAGTAATATACCAATTCTATTTGACATTCTCAGCTATACTCTGTTCCTGTGGCTGTTGTAACGATGCCAGAAACTTGGTGGCTTAAACCATCAAAAAATTTTTCTCACAACCTTGGAGTCTAGAAGTTCAAAATTAAAAATTACTGAACCAAAGTCAAGGTGACAAAATTAGGTTCCCTCTTGAGGTTCTGGGGAGAATGTGTTCCTTGTCCCTTCCAGCTTCTGGTGGCTGACAGCGTTCCCTCTCTTATAGATGAATCGATCCAATCATCAGGGCCTTCTTCAAATCGCTCTGCTCCATCTTCACATTGCTATTTCCTCTGTGTGTGTCGATACGGTCTGCTTCTCTCATAAGGATGCATGTGACTACATTTAGCATCCATCTAGATAATCCAGGATATTCACATATCATGACCTTAACTTAATCATATCTGTAAGCACACTTTTTCCATATCAAGTAATATTTACCATTTCCAGGGATTAGGACCTGATATTTTGGGGAGCTATTTCTCAGCCTACTACATTGTCCGTTCTGAAAAGATTTCCAGGACCTAAATTGAGCTCTGTGAGCAACACGTGGACATATTCTATTCTGAGTGCTTGTTTCATTTTTTTTAAATTTAATTTAATTTAATACTTATATTAAAAAGATTTAAAAGTAAATATATTAAGACACTAATAAATACTTACAGAAATTACTTTTGCCTTTTATAAGACTGGCCAACAGGAAATAAATACTGTTTTTACCATGACTGACGTTAGGTGAATAAAAGTGTCATGTGACAGAAATTTGATTACCCCATTCAATAAGAAATGGCTATTAGGAGAGTAAGGAAATGCTAAGAATACACCATAAATATTGCACAGAAGATATATATATATATATATATATATATATATATATATATATATATATGAAAGAGAAAAAAAAAATCCAAAGAGCCACAGTAAAAAAAAGAAAAATATATTATCTAATTACTGGCTAATGGTAGATTTTTTTTTCCTCTGGTGAAACCTTGTTGGAGGCTCCTATTCACACAATAGAACTATTATACAAAACTCCTTGTAAAGTTATGCTAAAAAATTAAAACATGAAAAGATGATTCTTAGTAATTAGCGAAAGAAATATTTAAAAAGATCTAGTAACAATAAATATACTCATTTAATGGTTATTTTTTCTTTGAAAACAATTTTTTTAAAAAAATTTCCTTTAATCTCACTTTTAACATTTGAAAACATTATGTTCAAATACTCCTTTCTTTGTTACATTCAAAATAAACTGCATATGATATATTTTTCACATATTGGTGATAAAAGATATGGTGATTGTCATGCAGGAGTACTTTTTATTCTTTAATAAACACATACCTGTGCAAAAGCCCACTTAACTTATTAGCACATAGCTACATTTGTCTCAAATTGCTAGGCAATTTAAGGTTCTTACAGATTTCCCTAAGCATTTTTATATATTCTCTATATTTAACTATGAATATAATCATGCAAAACACAATTACACTGAAGATATTTTATTTTAAATGATAAAGGTAATTATACATTAAATTATATATTGTAAATTAATAAAAAATTCCAAGTGCCAAGTTAAATAGGAAAATATGGATCTTTAAATGTATATCGAACAGTCCTGAAGGTTAAAATAAATAATACAAATATTTCAGTTATATTTGGTTTATTGGGTTTATTGGCTTAAAAGATAGTGTATAATGATAATTAAAGAATACTTATAAATCCTGAATAATTGAATATCCAGCTGTTGTGTTTGACTTTTGATATGGATGGAGGGAAAGGGAAGATGGCATAGTTGCGCTGTTACATAGGACCATTTCCAGATGGTGGGAATCCAGCCTGTGCCCTTTGGGCAATTCTGGGACATCTGGTGAGCCATATGAACCTAGACAAGATTAAGGAGAAGATAAGAGATGCTTGAATACCAATGGCTTCTGATTGAGTCAAGGTTTCCTTATGAAACTCAAATAAATATTGGCTAGAATTTATTCAAAGATGTCCTCTCTTGTTGAACAAGAGAATGTTATTTATTATAAACTAGGGACCCTTTGAGGACAAGATATAGTCTTATTTCTTATTGTATCACATGCAGCAAGATTAACACTTATTATCCTTGGGGAGTGAGTAGTGAGAAGATATTTTGACCAGTGTTTTCACATATTAGGTCTAGGATTAATAGTATTTGAGTCTCTCCAAGGACTACTCTCTCTGTGGGTGCTTTTTATTCTGTCCGTCTCATTTTTTTTTTTTTAATAAACAAATACATTGTGGTATATTGTGGTCATTTATCTTTTCTAATTAATTTTATTTAGAATGATCATTATGATGAATGACACATAAAAATGTCCAAAAATTCATTTAAATGGTCAAATTTTTAAAAAATATATAAACTTACATATAAAGTTTATTATAATAAAATGATTTATGATTTTATGTAAATTTTAATGTTAAGAACAGTCTTCTGTAATGATTTGTTTACCCAAAAAAGATGGGAAAAAATGAGGACTACCTCAGTACCAGCAAGAAGTAATCTTAATAGAGGACAGAAAAGAAAATCCTACATTAAAACACAGATCATGGAAATAACGAAGGGAGATTTTACTTACTTTATTTTTTATATTCAAGGTGACTCAATTACCTTGGGGAGGAATTGTATCCTGAAATAACTTCAAATCCAGGGAAGCCAAATCGATTTCTTTTTTTGAGATCTTCTTTATTATTTGAGGTCAAGAGCAGCTGTCATTTCCTGGGAGAAAGAATAGATAATGAAGAGAGCACATTGGTAGTGAGATGATATTTTAACCAGCATTTTCACATATTAGATCTGAGATTAATGGTACTTCAGTCTCACCAAGAACTACTGTAGGCCTGTGGGTACTTTTTATTCTGTCAGCCTCAGGGATTTTTGTTTGCTTATGTATTTGTTTTGTTTTGTTTTATATTTGCTTGCTTATTGTTATTATAATGAAATGCCTCTCATAGCAATACGTTGAGAATTCATACGTTGAGAATTCCATTATATTTTAAAGAGCTTTTAAAATGCATAGTGAACAACAAAAGTTAGTTGGTAGTAGTAGTAGCAAGTGCTAAGTAAACCTGGAGTTTGAAAGACAAGACTGTTAAGTCAGTTTTCTGCTAGTTTGACATTCAACAATGCTTTCATTATACCATGTTATAGTAATTATGTGTTCATAAAAATTCAGTCCTGAAAATATCCTTCTACTCATCTATAGGCACAGGATGAATTTCCTTCTCATGATGATAGGTGCAAAGAATCTATCAGAGAAACAGACAAAAACAACATAAAAACAAAACAAAATCTAAAATGCTAATAGCTAAATTAAAGATGGTGGTATAGTACTTTATAATAATTACTTAGAATAGTTATACCGACCTTGCATTAGATGCTAGCTATCTGCCAAGCTCTATAATCAGTGTCTTGTGTGTACTATTTGAGTTAATACTGACAAATCCTGTGAAGTAGGAACCTTTGCTTCCATTTCTTTCAGATGAGGATGTTTTAGGGAGGTTAAAAGCCATACATTTATTTAGTGAACACACCAATACTATAAAAGTTAACTTTATTCATTCACCTGCTCTAGCCAAAAAAAGTGGAGTCAACCTTGACTACTATTTTTTTAATCAACAAAATTAAATCCAAATCTTATAAGCTCTATCCTCAAAATATAGCCCAAATCAACATTCTGCTAATCACTCCACACAGATAGAAATTTTTTAAAATAAATCAGACCATGTTATTACCCTCCTTGAACATTCCCATGACTTTATATTACACTAAGAAAAAAATTCCTATTCTTATCTTACCCTGGGAGGATATAAAGTGCCAAATCCTCTAACTGTTTTATCTCTGGCTTTTTCTCTTCCTTTACCCCTTGAGCTACACTAGTTTCCTTGCTCTATGGGCATGGCAAGCCCACCCAAACTGTGGACGTGGGCATGTGCGATTTTCTCTGCCTAGAACACTTTTCTTAGATAAATCCTTCATTTCATTCAAGACTTTATTTCGTTTGCTTTTTTAAAGTCATTTAATCAAACCTGAGCACCCTATTGAAAACAGAACATATTCCATTATTTCTTATCCCTTTATTTCCCCCCCACTTAATAATATTTTTACTAACTGAAAATATATTAAAAATGAATGTATTTTATTTCTTATTTTTTTCTTTTCCTCATGAGACTATAAATACCATAAGGAAAAAAAATTAATATGTTTTCTTCATGGCTATTTTTCAAGTACATTGAAGAATGCCTAGCTCATAGTAGGTGCACGGTAAACATTTCCTGAATGGAAAAAAAAAAAAAAAAAGTAGAAAAGCTGGGTATTCAAACTCAGGCCAGCCTTGCTATAATGCTCTTGCTCATAACCATTTTTGTATTCTGTTTGTAGTAGCTATATAAAACTAAATAAAATAAATTAAATACAGATATTCTCAGAACTAAGGAAGTACGTAATGTCTGCTATGATGTGGGTGTTGCTGTGCTACAGTTTCCATTTATACATTTAGCCAATTAATTACATGACAACTTGGGTAAATGGAGAGAGCAGCTGTCTTATAATTTCGCAGTCTTTCTTGGCATTGATATTGAAAGCTAAGATATACCTCTTCTACCTCTATCAATATGCAGTTTCTAAAAAATAATTTGTTTTAGTTTTCAATTACATATTTATTTCTGGAATTTACTAACCTACATAAATAAATTTTTATTTCATTAAATATAAAATATTAAGAAATTTAAAATAAACTAATTTTTGTGTTTCAGAAAGATATGAAGTAGTTTTTTCATTTGAAAATTTAAAAATAAAATTATTTGTAATATGTTATTTGTAACATATTAAATTTAAAAATATGCAGAATTTTGTTAAATGTAACTGGGTTGCCCTGGCATACTCTTCCATAAAATGCTTTTGTAATATTATTTTTCCAGATAACAGGACATTGCATTCAGTTAATGTATGCTCAGTTAGTTTAACTAAAAGGTCAGCTGGAAGAAGATGGGGGCAGGGGAAGAAATGATTGTTTATCAGTAAAACTGCATAAATATGGAGATATTTATTTAATAAGCCATTAAGGGTTGGTTGTATTTTCTCAAATCAATAGAGGCCATCAAATCTTAACATTAACAATCGCTAGTAGCAATTCAAAAATGTAGTTCCTTTGTCATTATTGATCTTGAGACCCATTATTTTGGTTCAAGATCAATGACAATATTTGAAAAGCGCCTAAGGTATAATTCCTCTCCATTCGAACAATACAATTTGTCCATAGGAAATATGCTTATTACCTACCAAGGATAATCACAAAGAAATCTGGAATGTATGTATTACATATATGAAAGGCCATTCAATATGGCATCTTCCATTCAGAAACAGTTTAGGTTCCAAAAAGCAGTTCATCTATTTTACTACTTCCTAAACCAAAGGAGCTTAGGCATAGGACTCCATATGCTCATCTTCAAAATAGTCATGCCTTTCAGTCCTTCGAAACACTGAAACCAAGAATATTTTCTTTTTATTTCAATTAGACATCCTTATTCAATATAGATTTTTGACCAGTTTGGTCCACACTGAAAACCTTTTGATGGCACAAACCCTGTTCCTTTTCTAAATATTTTCAATATAGTAGATATTTTAATATCCACATTGTCCTTTCAAAATTTGATTGTTCTTTGAATAAAATAAAACTACTATTGATGAGTGAGAGTAAAAAAAGAAGACAAAGCAACAAGAAAAAAATATATAACCAGCACTTTTGCCATGCATAATTTATGAGTTTTCAACAAACTATGAACCTTTTCCTAAGTTAATAGGAAATGGACAAACATCCAACATCAATGCTATTTTTAAAACACAAACTAAAATAAAAGTTTTTTAACTTTATCAGTTACATTTATTTTTGTTAATTAATAATTAAAATGGTAGTTGTAATTTACATTATCTCACATTTTGCTCTTATGGATTTCTTCAACTATAGATTAATTTATACTACATATCCCGCAGCTTTTATTATTAATTTATTTATTGCTTTTAATTTTTCTTATGTTTACTTCAATATCATTGAGTTTTTTGGGGAATAATATCTATGAAGCTAGAGGTATGCATTTAGGTGTAAAACAAGTATAATATTATTTTAAATGTATATACTGATTTGGGAAATTCAATTTTCCAGAGGCAATATTTAAAAAAATATACTTGAAGGACAAACAAACTTATACAATAGTTAACATTTTTACTTAGATTTTGATTATATCCACATAGCCCTAACATAATCAAATATATAAATATATTTTTATTTGTTTGTCTAGTATTTGGCTTCTCAAACAAATGGCTTAGCCAGCTCTCATTGGTTTGGCTAATAACCAGTTTTCAAGCATTATCAATTGTATCATATGATTTAAATTCCTGGACATTGGGAAAAAAATGAAAAGTTCTATAATGTTTCTCTTTCTTGTTTTTTTGTTTTGATAACTGATCATAGGCAAAAAGAAAAAAAATATTTAAGGGAAAAATCTCCTGAAAATAAATAGAAAAGAAATTTTATCCACAGATTTTTCCACATGTTATTTTTATATTGCCAGACTTATTAAAACAATTTTACAGATGTTGTCAAAATTATATTATATTAAAGCTACTAATTGAATAATGTATTTTCTTATTCAAATAATAATACATTTAGAAATTTTGATGTATTCTCACAAGAGTCCCATTTTTTCAGTGCTAGCTGTTTAAGCCTATACGATTTTGTACTATAAATCACCTGCTACTAGAATAAAATTATCCTGAATACATTTGCTGATACATCATTTAAAATGGCATTTTAATGTATAAAATAGATTCATAACGGAATATGCATTATATTTGATATTGAGGAAACAGCCTGAAATAGATCTCATCATATTATGAATATAGCACAAGTGTGACTTCATCACCAACAGACTATAAGAAATTATAAAGCAAACATACCATATTTCAGATAGAAAAGGTCACAGCTGAGTGTTGATCAAATTACTCCCTAGAGATTTACCAATGATAACTCTGTCCGTAATGCTTTAATATGGAAAATGAAGGAGGCTTGTCTATCTGCCTCCCCTGTCTTGCAATTTTGCTTTGCACTTTGCAATCTCATTCTTAACAGTATCTGTTTTCACTTTGAAAACTGTCCATTACAGTCCTTTAAAAGATGTGTAATGAAGCTCCCACTATCAGAACCTCCTGCTAAAGGGAATTCTTTCCCTTTGCAATATGTTCAGTCCTTTGCCTTTCACAATATGCTCAATTTCTCTCACAGAAATAATTTTTTTGTGATTCGTTTTTTGTTAAACTGAACACTGTTTAGATTAACCGTTGATGATATCTAATACATTACCACAAACAACAGTTTCTCAAGATAGAGACCCTAGTCTAGCCTAGTTATGCCCAGAAACCATCACTGTTATTGAATGTTACAACAATTGCAAGCCATATTCAAGGTTTTATTTGGGTGATACACTTAACATGCACATCTTAGTTTATGAACTCTGGACAGATTGCCAGCTATCCCTGTTTCAGGCCTCTCTTTCTGTGTTGTGATAGATCTATATAAGACGTAAACATATGGCAGGTAGCCTCAAACTGTATTTGTATTTCTTAACTTCCTTATAACTAGAAGGGCCTTGAAAATGTTCTGGCCCATGGAATATAAGTGAAAACCATGTAAAAAAAAAAACTTTTAGAATATGATGTAAAAAGAAGGATACGTGTAGGAAGGAATGGTATCCTGTTTTATTGAAAATATTCTACCCTTTGCATCTTCTGAATTTAGTTTTATGTTACTTACCTAAATTTGTTTTTTGGACCATTCATAACCAAGTCTTAATAAGTATGAGATTCTATATTATGCATCTATATATTCTCATATCTTCATGAAAAGTATCGATTCATATAGGGGTATTTGTTATGTATTTACTAATTATTTATTTAAGCATTTACTATTTTATTAGTTAACTGAGATGCCACCTGCTTTATTAGGAAAGGAATCAAGGTGTTATTTTGCGGTGTTTCTTCTTTTTCACCTATCTATGATCTCTGGGTGTTATAGAATCAAAAAAAAAAAAAAAACAGAGCATGGAAGTATAAGTATACTTACTACTTCCACACCCAAGTGAACACACAGCCGGATTGGAACCAAACCACCCATAATTCTGGTCCTCTTACCCCTGCCCATTCAGCTGTGATTTCTGGATGAGTTCAATCCTAATTCCTCAGGATTAAACCTTCCTTATGACAGCCTTTCTGGAGATTTTAAAATATAATCTCTTGGTTCAGTGATTACTCCCATCTTCAAGGATATGTGGCCACTGAGGTTGACTGAGTCTCCACAAGTTTCAGGGATTTGTATCTTAGGGTTCTAGAATCACAATCTTCTTTCCTTTTCAGTGAGTCACACCAGAAGCTTAAAATTTTAATTTTGAATTCTCAAAATTCTAAGTACCTATTATCAACTTTCTTTAAAAATCTCTCTAGCTTGGTCACAACCCCTGGGTAGTTGCTCTTATAAACTATATGGGACCTACATTTCTAAGGGGGTAGTTTAACAGAGACTGCCTGTTAAGGTTAGTTTATTAGGTGCCTACAAGGGGCCTAAATGTATAGGTGGTGGGAAGAGGCGGAAGAAGGGTTGGATGGAACTAGTAAGCCATCTTCAGTGTTCCCATGATGATTTTCTGACATGATGACTTTTGAAGAAACATTAATGGCGCATATTAAATTTCTAGGAGGATCATCACTCTGCAAAAACTATCTTTTTTAAAAATTTTATTTTATTATTGGTTTCACGTATACAGTACATTGGTTAGATATTTATACAGTTTATGAGTTTATGAAACTATCTCTGTAATTGCTCTTTCTCTCCTCTGGCTCTTCACCTATCCATTACATGACTGCTGACTGCATTCCCTATTCTGTGATCCCCATCCCTGTGACCAGCTAATAACTCGAAACCTTCACCACTTTCTCTCAGTCTCCCCAACATACCTCCCCACTCCCACCCCCTGGCCATCGCTGTATCATCCTCTATTTTTGACAAGTTTGTTCTTTTTGTTGTTTAGCTTTCACATATAAGTGAAATCACATGGTATTTATCTTTGTCTGACTTATTTCAGCATAATAACCTCTAGGTCCATCCATGTCATTGTAAATGGTAGGATTTCATTTTTTTTATGGCTGAGTAATATACCATTGTATATATGAACCATAACTTCTTTAGTCAATTGTTTATTGATGGGCATTTAGGTTTCTTCCATACCTTGGCTACTGTAATTGTTCTGCTGTGAATTTGGGAGTGCATGGATTTTTACAAATTATTGTTCTGGTTTTCTTTGGATAAATACCCAGAAGTCCAATTGCTGAGTCAAAAGGTATATTCATTTTTAATTTTTTAAGAAAACTCCAGACTGTTTCCATAGCAAGTGTACCAATTTGCAATCCCTCCAACAGTGTATAAGCGTTCCCTATTCTCTGCATTCCCACCAACACTTGTTCTTTGATTTATTGATAATAGCATTCTGATAGGTGTGGAGCAATATCTCATTGTGGTTTTAATTTGCATTTCTTTGATGATTAGTGACCTTGAGCATTTTTTCATATATCTATTGGCCATCTGTATTTCCTCTTTGGAGAAATATCTGTACATAAATAATCTTTTAAATGTAATGTCTCTAGAATTCAAGGGAGAAAACATTTTCAAAGTTAACTTCTTAAAATAGGGTAGAAAATGTTGCACATATCTGCCCCGATCTGAAGCACCTGCCTTAGGTCGTTACTCAATGCAAAGACCAAACCATTTTCTAATTGTCTTAGAATAAATCTCCAGACATTAAACTGGGACAACACACTCTTTACCCAAAGGAATTAACCTGTCCCCAGGCTCAATCCAGTGTATATTTCTCAAGTTCGTGTCTTCTGTGCTGTTAAGTTGCTGCTGGACGGACACCTGTCTTCAGCATGAAAATCACTGATTTAATGATGAACAAACAAGATGTGTTGTTGTTATTGTTGTTTTGATGGGGGGACAACAGATTGGGAAGTTACTGCTCAAATCTCACAGTTCTCCTCCTCATTTTCCTTGTCAGAGAGAACCACTGATGTTCCTACATATCCCCCTAATTGTTCAATACAGTCCTTGGAACACACACACACACCCACACACACACACACACGCACACACACGACACACACATGCTCTCTCACACCCCTTCCTAGGAACAAATCTCAAGTCTGTAAGGCAGTACAATTCACATGCATTAAAAAGAAAAAAAAAATTTTCTAAATTCATCCTTTTGTGAATTTGTCTGATTTCTGTTCAGAACAATGTTTTGATATTTGTTTTTCTTATATGACCCTTTACAAGTTGTATCAGTTTGGGGGCTTCATTTCAGAAAGGAGCCTTCACCAGGATTTGTCCCTCTAAATATTCTCTCTCTAGGTTATATGAAGATAAACTTTCACCTATCAATACTTTTAAGAAAGCAGATTTTTAAACCAAGGCCTTATCCTCAACAAATACCTGAGGGAATTTAGGAAAGGTTTATTCGTTTATTATTGTTTGTTTGTTTTTGGTTATAAAAAATTGGAATTTCTCACAGTTCAGTCTATCGCCATTATCTTATACAGTATTCTATAGTGTTTTTATGTTCTATAATATTTTAGGGGTCTGGGTGGAATGGCAGCTAATAGTAATATTGCTTCACCTTGATTCACCTTCTCCACCTAATTGTGTTTCCCTCAAGGGAATGCTCAAAGAGTTGAGGTTGTTTTGAGGCAGCCTACCGAGTTTTCCTGATTCTGCTAGTCTAATATTTGACATCAGCCCAATTCATTTATAACAATATCCCAAAATAAATAACTTCTTGTTCTTAGTTTTGATATTTTGTAATGTATATTTTCCTTCATTCAAGAGTGTTAGTTTTTAATTTTAATTTTTAAATTAGACATGACATTCAATATTATTTCATATTAATTTTAAGTGTATAGCAAAGTAGTTAGATATTTATATAATTTACAAAATAATTCCCTACTTACTCCAGTACCTGGCACTATACATAGTTATTACAATGTTATTGACTATATTTCTTATGCTACACTGTATATTTTCTAATCTATTTGCTAAATTATAACTTTTATGAATTATGTTTTTAGAGTAGATTTTTTTTCAAAACAGGTTTACAAAACCTTAATTAAAAAAAAAAAAATCCCCCAGAGGTTATGACCGTCTAGAGGTGAAATTACTTTACTCTAAAATTACATTAATATCTAAAGTCTAATTAGAGCTTGGTGTGGTGTATATGCAGAGTTTCTAGAACAGGAACAATGTGAGATTTACTCAAATAAATAGAAGTTTCTCAAAGAGAATAAAAACCATATAATAAAACCATATAATAAAACTGCATAATAGGAAGTTAATGTTTTTACAGATACATTTTGTTTTAGATTTTGTCTTTATATAATTGTCTTAAAAATTAGAATTTTTTTATAGTTTAATTGTTTCACAAAAGATGATGAAATTCTAACCCCAGTACCTCAGAATACGGTCGTATTTGGAAATAGAGTCTTTGCTGATGGTCACAGTAGGACAGTAAGAGGTTATTAAGGTGGACCCTTGTCTGATATGTCCAGTGCTCTTGTAAATGAGATAATTTGGACACAAATACAGACAAACAAACACAGAGAATGGTGTGTTAATATGAAGGCAGAAATTTGGATGATGTATCTACAAGACAAGGAACATTAAAAATTGCCAGCACTCAACAGAAGCTAAAATAGTAAGGGCCTGGAACAGATTCTCTCTTATAGCCTCAGAAGGAATCAATTCTGCCAACACCTTGATCTTGAACTTCTGGCTTCCAGAACTGTGAGAAAATACATTTCTGTTGTTTAAGTCATCTAGTCTGTGGCACTTTGTTACAACAACTCTAGGAAACTAATATAATAGTTCTGTATTTATTTTTTTAATTTAAATAATGAAAAATAACTTTATTCTTACCTGCTTATTATTAACTGAATCTTTGATCAAATGTGGGTACCTCCCAAAACAGTTGTGTTTTAAACACAATTTTGCATTTATTTCTTTCATCAATGCATATTACACTTCTACTCTTCATATTTTTCAAATATTCCACTGAGTCTCAACCTTAATATAGGTTTAAGATTAATTCATGTGATATAAAGCAAATAATAAGCAATCTATTTATACACTTATAATCTTTTAAATGTTAGAATTTTTAAGTTAGTATCATTTCAATACTCTAAGTGTTAGACTTTGGGAACATAGTAATGAAAGGTATTTTGTTTCCATAGTCATTCAGTTATTTTTGAGATAATGTATTTTGTGTAATTATGTTTTACAAGTTTATCATAGGTACAATATTTTAAAGCAATTAAAACACAAGATACAAACATATTCTCCTGACAACCACAAATTGTGATTTCATTATAAACCGGCATTACTGTGTATTGTTATTAAATATTAAATGATCAATTAAATGAATATGCTAAATACAAATCAAGGTACAAGCCAGGAAAAATATGCTCAAGAATTAATGTATCAATTAATAATGCACTTATGCATTTTAAAATGCATTAGGAATTAGCTAATTAGCTTTTCCCTAAATGCTCACATTAACATGAGTTAGACATTCAACAAACCACTTTAAGTGTTTTTGATCTGTACAGTTTTAGTCTTTCAAATAAATGTATTAAATCTAAAACTAAACTAGATTTCTAAAGTAACACCAAAGAAGAACAAGATTTCAAAAGCCTACAAATAATATTTAAAAATCTTTGATCAGACTGGCTCAATATCTCTATGTACCTCCATTTCAAAACTGCATATAACTGACAAGAAAGATAAGATTGTATGTCAGATATTGTCATACTTCTGCCCTGTCTGGTGATGAGATCTTATCAAGCAAGGCGAAACTCTTCAATTTCTTCCAGACTCTCTCTCTCTCTCTCTCTCTCTCTCTCTCTCTCTCTCTCTCTCTCTCTCTCAAATAAAAAATGTATTACAAGGTCTTCAAACCATAAGCAATATTTTATTTAAAAAAGGGAACAAGGATAAAAATAGTTTCTAGATATATTTTTATGCTCAGCAAAACCCATGTCTTCCCCTTAAAACCAAACCAAAGCAACACAACCAATGCATGCATATAGGCATTGAGAAAGTAAGAATCATTTGATTTTCAGGGTTGCTGCAATTCAGCTTAAAGCACAACTTTTCACATAAGCATATTACATGTGATTATGAACTGAGTGGGAACACATTGCTATCCTCCTATCTTACATTTTTACATTATGAAAGTAAATATAATGATTTATTTGTTTTAAATGATTCTTTGACACATGCTCATTTAGAAGGATCAGAAGACTTGAAAAATCAGAGTCACATAGAAGTGTGTGCTGTAAGTAGCAGTGACAATTTTTTTTTAGTTAATAATTGGTTTTTCATTTTATCTGTAAATCCTAGAAACAGAGAAAGCCAGAAATTTGGACACCAAGCCTACAAGTCCATGTACTTCTTTCTTTAATCTAACTCCATTTATTCTTTATTTATACAAAAAAAAATAAACTTTTTTGTTTCATTAGAGAGAGTCCCATGCTTCTGAAAAAATATCAAGAAAGATCTTTTACGTCAGGTTAAAAAGTTTGGACTTAATCATATAAGTCATGAAAAACTTTTAAAAGGACTTAAAGGAAGGGATGACTTGTTGGTTATAAGTGTCATATCCTTCTAATGGCATCATAAAGTATGGTTTTAATACGAATTAAAAAATAAAACAGAATACTACGAATCAAATGATTTAAAAGAAACTTACAAAATTATATTCGTATATTATAATAATAATATTATCATATCCACCTGGATTTGCTTTTTTGTTTTTTTCCTCGAATTGTACACATATGCCAGTTTTTTGTTTTTTGTGTTTTTTTTACTTTATTTAATCACACTTTCCAAATGTGTTCCTCCTCTGCTATTCTGAATTTTGTCATACATTTTATGAGGTCACACAACTAAAACTATCATTTGTGTCTTGGATTCTATCCTCTCCATAATTTCTTACTTCAATAAAATTCACAAGTTATACCCATTCCACCTCTGCAATACATATACATTTGCAATTTCTCTGCTCTAGTTCCTTTATTTCTTGATCTGTTATAATAAACTCTGAATGTGTAAACTTCTTCCAAGTGTTTTCAACTCTAATTTATATATAATATTGTTGCCAAGACCTGCCTTTTTTTTCTCTTTACTTCACACTTTATTATCCATTCCTCTATATGAAAAATTTTATTATGTCCTAAACATCTATTCTTAATCTATCAACAGCATCTTTTTCAATGGACACACTCTGGTTTATCATATCAAATCTCAACTATACCTAGAGCATGCCATGGTACTCTTTATGTCTCCATGCCCTCATCATATACCATTCCAGTGGATCTGTCCTTTCCTTCTTTCTCCATCTTATAAAATAATCCTACACAGGAAAATTCAAAAGCTATGTTTCATATGAAGCCTTCTGGTACTTCCAGTAAACAATAGCAAAATAATTGCCCTGAAATATGTCCAAGTACTTATCACCAAACATTTGAATATGTCAGGTTATGTGGTAAAGGAAAACTAAGGTTACAAATGAAAGTAACGCTGTTAATCAACTGACCTTGCAATGGGAAATTATCCTGGATTATCCAAATGGGACCACTGTAATAACACGTGTCCTTATAAATAATGAAAAATGGGGGCAGAAGAAGAAGAGTCAAAGAGATGGCAGTGTGAGAAGGTCTTAACTCAATGTTGTTGGCTTTTACGATGGAGGAACAGGGCCACAAGGTAAAAAAAATATGAGAACACTTAGAAGCTGGAGAAGACAAAGAAATACTTTTTTCCCCTCACAGAGGTTCCAGAAAGAATGCTTATACTTTGATTTTTAGCTCAGTGAGATCAATTTCAGAATTCTGACCTTCAAATTTGTAAGACAATAAATTTTGTCATTGTCGTTTTTTTTAAGTCACTAAGTCTGTGATGATTTCTTACAGCAGCAATAGCAGACTATTATACAGGAAGATTTCTCCTGTAAGGTGAGAAAAAATATTCATACAGAAAGTACACCATATGCCTATCACTTTGCTAGGTGCTTTTCCGTATCCCCTTATTTCATCTTTGCAATCTAACACTGTAGATATTATTATCCTCACTTTAAGGAAAAGAAAAAGATGGTTCAGAAATTTTACTACTTTACCATTCTCAAAAAATTAGGTGATACAGTCAGTGACGGAGATGAATGAGAGGTGGAGAATGTACAACAATCCAAGTTGATCTGATTCTGAATCTGATACTATTTTCTCCATACCATGCTGCCTCCCAATCATATCACAGATTTTCCATTTGCATTGTCTCATTCAATAATGGCAACTATTAAGACTAAGTTTAGTGACCTGCTAAAGTTTATTGACCTGCTCATACAGCTGGTTGTTCTGACTCGAGACACCATGGTCTTCCCACTGTGCTGTTGCCGGCATGTAGTACCAATATGAAAAAAAAAAAAACCTGGTTTAATAGCTATAGCACAGCTGCCTCCCTTTGGCAGAACTACATAGGGAAATACAAAGCACAGATCTGTTTCACATCATCTTTGATGGAAAGTAGTTGAAAGAAACACCATTGGCATTAATGCCTCACTTCTCCATCATGAAGCAATAGCTAGACTTTGAAAATTTTTTAAAGCAGGCAAACTCATTTAATGGTTGCCCAAGTTTATTCTACTGGCTGTGAAACATTTTAATACAGATGCTAAGACATTTTGGCAATACGCAACTGTGTTCTTCCTTTGAGTAATGTATTACAGATGCATCAGAAGACTTTATCTAGTTTTTAAGAGCAATCATTTTTCCATCCTTACTCTCACTAACTTTTGGAAAGGGTGAGACACTTAAAATGGTTTAATAATATTTTGTTTTACAATAGAAAACAATAAAAAAAAGTTACTCATAATTTTCACTCATCATTAGTGGTATTCTTTCATTCCGTGGATTTTTCATTAGAATCAAATTTATTGAAATATCATATCTATTGAATTGAAACCATTATTTTATTAGCTCTAACTAGTGAGAAAAATGATAGATATTATTAAAATTAATAGAAAAATAAGAAAGTGAAGTTTTAAAAACTTTATTGCTTTTAGAGATACTTAGATTTAGATAAGTCTTTGCATTTCAAAAATGAAGCAGAGATATGTGGAGAGAAAATTTCATAATTCTGAATGAACAGAGAGTGCTGAAAAAGTGACCATTGAAAAATGGATTACTGCACTTGTAAATTCCAACAGGTACATGTTCTCCTGAGCTCAATTCCAGTATGTCATTAAATTATCCAAGATCTGAAGATGTACTTATTGTCAGGAGTTTTACTGGAATCTTTCTGCATTATTACATATAAAAATCAGAATTAATGGGCAGTGGCTTCACGAAACAACCCTGTGCATGAAACATGAATACACATTAGATATTTGGTTATTAAATGAAGAGACATTTTGTGATGAAATCTCATGATGAGAGAAAATCAAATTATACAAAAATAGAGTTGAATAGCATATGATCTAAATCCAACTTAGGTTGATTTCAAGCCCTAATAGAGAGATTATCAGCTCCAATGTCTCAAGACACTGATTATTTCCAATTACTTGTAGAACTCTGAGACAAACAATGCTATTTAAAGGATTAGATTTATATGTGTGTTAAATTGAGGTAAGCAGATATCATTGGAATCTACAAATTTTAGGAGAAAATCTTTCTTCTCATTTACAAGCAATGCTCTGAGACTGCGAAATGTTTTGTGGGAAACAGCATCCTCAATTTGGACCTTGTCATACTCACTAGGAGTCCAAGTGCCCAGCAGCCATGTGCTCTGACAGACTGATCTCTGCCTGGAAACACTGAAATGAGAGAACAGGAGGGTGGAGGTGGTCGTCGTGACTCTCATATACATTTGGAATAACACAAGAGAGAGCTCTTGTTTATAGCTGAAGATTAAGTCCAAAGTATGATAAAAAGTCAAATCAAGTCCAATCAGCTCTTAGTGACTTCAGTCTTGGAATGCTACCAAAATATTGTAAATTTCTACTCTATTCAATTCTATAGTAATTCATACGGTTTTACTTTTGCTACAAATAAAGAGATTATCAGTTGTCTCATTCCTAAACAATGAATAATAAGTGAAAAGAAAATCTGGTAATCCATTAGAATATGTTGTAAGATACTCGTTTTTTCATTAATAGAACACAGGGGAAAGTCTGCAGGTGTTGTCTTTAGTAGGAGAGACTGATTAGTTGCCACGAAACCCATGCTGAGAAGGAACTAGTTATGGCAAACCTGCGCGGAGTACTTGCAGTGTGACAAAGAGTCTACATTTGTCACAGGTGTGAAGTCTGATCCTCTTTAAGGTAGGGGCTATTATTCACTCCAAATTTTTTCATAGGAAGAAAATGAGATGAGAAATAAAATCACTTGTACAAAGTCCAAATTTTGTAAATAGCAAAGCTGGCACTTTAACTGAACCAGCCTGGCTCATAAAGTTATATATTTTGCCACTTCTAAAGGCCTTTAGTTAATGGTAAAAGACATGAAATAAAATCTATGAGATGGATAACAGTAATTTTACTTTGATGTTTTTCTGAATATTCATATATACACAGTAACTAAAATTAATATTAATCCTGACAATATTTTTGAACTATTTTTTCAATTTGTATATATTCAAAAGAAAAAAAAAAACAGTATAACAAATCTTATATAGCTTTCAGCCAACTTCAATAGTTATGGAATTATGGCCAATATTGTTTCAACTCTACCCACTTCCCACCCCCAGATTATTTTGAAGCAATTCCCAGACATCTGATCATATTTGAAGATGTAGTTAATGGATAGTTTGTACAGAGAACCAAGCGTGAGATATCTGGAAGTAAGTATAGGGTTCCGCAGATATTGTTAAAGAACAAAAGTGTATGGGTGGAGGCTTCTGGGAGGACTCAGGAGCCTTGTAGACCGGAGGGCATGTGACAAAGCTGGAAATGACTGTGGTCAAGAAAGTCCGCTGGAGATACCAAAGGCAGAAGCTACTGGAAGTGACTATATAAAGTCAAGTAGCCCAGTGATGAAAAAAGAAGTGTTAATGCTCCACCAACAAATGAAAAATATGCCCATTTAGCAAATGATTTGGACTAACAAGGTCATTAAGCCTCAGTTTTCATAAATACAATCTTCTTATTTGAGGGTGTTCGTCCCACTGTGGATTATCAGATTAGCAGAGCACCACAAGATGAATGACCTGAACTGTCACTAAACTTTAGAAACTCCAACTGGCTAATGTTTAATAGCATAATGAGATATGTGCACACCTTGCAGGGCTTGTCATTTTTGCTTAATGTTGCTTGCACTGGTAGAAATAAAGGAGGCAATCTTTCTCTCCAAAATTCTTTCTGACACTTAGAACAAAATGAACTTTAGTGCAAGAAAAGGTTTCACCTTTTACTGTTTCTGACACAAATTTGAGTGTTATACAGCAGGAAGTGTTTGACACTGTAATTTAAAATGACAAAGGGAAGTGAGCTGTGCAATCCGACTGAATGCGATATTCCCCTTGGACTTTCCCATCCCAACATCATCATCTGAAACTGTCACATTGTGTGAGGTGTTAAATGGAGATTAAGGTGGGGCAAACATATTTTCACAGCAGGTTAAGTACATAGAGTTCTGGGAATAGAGACCATGTTTAAAATAAACCTTGGCAATCTACCTATTAATCTATATATCTAGGCATCTATTGCTCCCGGCTTACTGAATATACCCAGAATGTGTGGTTAGAGAAAACTATTTTAGATATAATTACTTTTAATCAGGAAAGACACATAATATGTATATTTTTGAGAATGTAGGTTTGATGTTTGAATGGTATTCTTAAAGCTAAAATCGTTTCTATTGAATGTGAACATAACCATTTTCTACATGAAGGAAATAATGAAAAAGATAACAAAGAAAAAAATAAGCATGCCATTATGGATCGTAAAGAAGGTTAAAAAATGAAATGATAAAGACATTAAAATATGCTAATGCAATACAGATATTTATAATGGAAACACCATCACAAAGATTATCACTATAGTACTTTGATAGGAAACTAATATATTTTTCATGTCAAACCAAATCCAAAATAAAATCATCATTTTAATTTCAATATCGGTTTTGATAAAGGAAATATGTAAAACCAACCCAAGAATGCAGTCTTAACTAAGGAAAATATTTATGTAAAATGCTTTAGAGAAGTGATGCTTTACATTTAAATTCTAAATATATAACTTTTTTCCTAGGAAAAGAAAGCATGATAAAATAAGACACTTAAATTTTAAAGTCATTAGGAGATCAAGTTGAGCAGAATGCAGTTTGTGGTTAATCACAGATGATGATGATGATGATGATGATGATGATGATGATGATGACGACGACAATGATGATGATAGTAGGGGCAGTAGTGGTAGGGGCAACCTGAATCTGGAAGGTGTATACAAATTTAACATTTGTGGAAATAAATGTATTCGAATAAAGTTAATTTGAAACTCCAGATCTTGTGGTTTATTTTTAATTAATAAATTGAATAGAATTACATAATTAATACATATTAATAAATTTGTTTTAATGTTTTAAAAATTAAAGTAATGCTATAGTATGATTTCTTCTACCTAATATTATTCACCTTCTTGGGAAAAGTGTTATATTACTGAATAGAGCACTATGAAAACATGACACAGTAGGAACAGATCATCTCATACTGTTCACAGAAGACTGAATTCATTATACATGCTAAGAATACAAGGGACATGTCTTTGAAATGTAAGCTACACAATGGTTCGTTCTTAGTGATCTCACATGGGTTACTATGTGATCTTTGGCAATTTCACTGATGCAAAATGTAGTGCTTGTTTTTGAAAGTCACTGCTGGGGCCAGAATAAATGAATTTTCAGAGAAGCACTTAACTCTAAAACTTATGTTAACAAGAGGAAATGCATTATCAAGAAGTATATAACTTTCCAAGCCTAGAGAAGTTGCTACAAATTGGAGGGTCAAGTTTGCATTAGGTTGAATAAATCTGTGTGTAAAAAATTGTTCTAATTTGATAATTTGATATTGCAGAATAAAGCACATTAGCATGATCCAAATTTATCTTAAATTTCTAAAACATGTTTGGAGTTTAGGTTGTAGATAAAAAAGAGAGAGAGAAAATAATTACTTAATTACTAGTAATTTTATTATAGTTGTTTCAATGTATGTGCTTCACTAGTTTCCATGTGAAAACAGCCCAGGATTTGTGCTCTAATGAAACCTTTTTGGCAGCAGACCTTCCATGCCATAAAATACTTTCACCAAAAACTCTTTTACCCTTCTCACTTATCTTACAAATCAATGATATATAGTCGAGAGACCAGGTTCGTCCATTTATATGGGTGGTGATCTGCAATCTAGTCATTTTTAAATCTGTTCTTACATGTGCTTTTGAATTGCATATTCTGTGAAGTTATTAAGAGAAAGAAAATAAATTCCATTTTCCTCAATGTTTCACTCTTTTTAATGGGTACTATTGATTTGTCAGTGTTTTAAACAATAATGAAATCTGTCTTCCCCATACTTTATTTAAAGTCTTTTGATTAGCTAGAAAAAAAAAAATAGTCATGACTTGAGAGTTTCTCCTCAAAGCTCCAAATTGCATCATTTCACTCCTCTATTCTTCGTTATTTCTTTTACGTATGTATTGAAGAAGAAGGAGGAGGAGGAGGAGGAGGAGGAGGAGGAGGAGGAGGAGGAGGAGGAGGAGGAGGAGGAGGAGAAGGAGAAGAAGAAGAAGAAGAAGAAGAAGAAGAAGAAGAAGACATAAGAGAAAAGAAGAAGAAGAATAAGAGCGTCACTCGCCCTCCTCGTCCTCCACCTCCTCCTCCTCCTCGACTCCGCTCCCCTCCTCCTCCGCCTCTCCCCTCGCCCTCCTCCTCCTCCTCCTGCCTCGCCGCCGCCCCTCCTCCCTCCCCGCCTAGCCCCTCCTTCTGCCCTTAAAGTAGAAAATACTTCTGAACTGGATGAGATAAAAGTGTGTTCAAGTTTCAATAGAACAAAGTTGTTCTCGGGCTGAATTTAGTATAAGTCAGATACAACTCAAAGGCAATTCAAATAATCATTCTTGAAATCACCAGAAAGACATAATTATAACCTTGGCCTGTGGTCTGAACTCTGAAGCCAATGGCATAGTGGGACTCCACGAAAATATGAAATTAGTTATAAAATGTACCTTTTAAACAGTAATTTCATTGTTCTATTGGCATAAAAAAAAGGTTTTTAAAGCTATTGTAGTATTTTACCTCAATTAGCAAAAATGACCTTTTTATCATAATGAATATTTCTAATATAAATAATTTTTTAAGTCAAAGGGTAAATAAAAGCTGTAAAGGCCATATCATTTTTGTATTTTAAATTTGAGAACTAATATGACTGCAGTTTAATAAAATATTTTTAATGTTTTAAAAATATTATTTTTATTTCTCTTTGATTGTAACATTGCTGGAAGAAAAATTAGTTTTATGAGATTGAGAGAGGATGGTATCATGTTACTTCTGTAACACTATGAGACTGTGCTGTGCCTTCTCAGTGCGGGAATCTCTGTTAGTATGGGTTAGTTATATCTTAGCACATCCTTAGATACCCGAGGATGAGCTATGGAATTCTACAGCTAACTCCACCCCAGAGTAAACATTACATTTTAAATATGTTGTTCTATCACTCAGTATTGACTACTACTTAGAAAGAAAAAAAAAAAAAATTATACAACACTTGTCAAAACATAGCACCTTTGTAATATTTAAAAGTGCTTGACCTAGTAGTTTGGTTTTTTTGTGGCATTTCTTGTTTTTTGCCTATTGCATTTGATTTCAAATATATGCATTAGGTCAAGGGGTAAGTAGGTGTGAGAAATCAGACACACCAAAGTGCTTTCAACAGGATAATCCAATGTTTTAAATTAGGAAAGACACCTTCTTATAATCACCATGTCTAGATTACCACATCTTCCATTGTTATGCCCACTCTTTCATATTTAGGTTACAATAGCCTGGCTCATGACCAAGCATACTCAGACACTGCTCAAAGGTAAGAATTACCTCTCATTTTGCCCTTGACTCTACCTGTTCTAGAAGCTCTGAGGACAGGGAGTTATGGGAGCAGAGGACACTCCCTTCCAGACATACACCTGACTACATTGTCAGGTGAGGCGGGAGGAAACGACTTTGTTCTACTTCATATTTCAATAGTTTGTTTTCTTGTAAGAGATCTTAAGACATTAAAAAATGAGAAGTGTTTCATCCTTAGTTATTTTCACCAAGACCAGGATAAAATTACTCTCTAGGTATTAGATATATATCCCTGTTACATAATTTTATATACAGGATCCTTAACTATAAATTTGATTCATAGAGACACTGAAACATGGGAACAGGGAGTATAAAACTCTCAGGAAGCAACATCATATCACTTCCTAAATTCTCCTTTAGGATTCAACACATGAGGTTCCCTTTCAGCTATGATCTATTGAGATACTTTTTTAATAGTAGTCACATAAACATATATTGTCTTTATGATTTATATAATAAACATATTTAGTATTAATCTTAGTAATTCCTCAGGAGAGACAATTTTGGAACTTCACATACAACCTCTCAAAACAATTTTTGTTGTCTTTTCCTCCTGTGGTGGACAGAACACTATTTTATGGATAGGTACTCAGTTTAGCAGTGCTTACATTTGTGGCCTACATGGCTTCAAAACCTATCTTTAAAAGTACAGTCCCATTTGGCCCCGTCAGCTGGTCACCTGTGAGAGGTAGGCAGTAATTGAGCATGACGAAGGGCTCACAGAGTCATGTCTCCTATCTCAGGTTACCCTGGGGCATAAGCACATCAGGGAAATGTTTTACTGAATCAGTCAAACAGTTTAAATTGTTATTTCTCTTTCTTTCTTCTTTTATTTTTTCACTTACCTTCAATTTTACTCTCATCCTAACTTGCTCTCTTTATTCTAAAGAGTGTGGAATTGATTTAACTGTTTTTGCAATATAACATTGTTTTCATATTTGAGCAAAATCATGATTCTCTGTGCTGGAAGGTATTGTACCTATTAGGTGATTAATTAAAAATAATTTCTAAATCACTAGGTTTAGATATAGGCTTATATTAAAAATTTCATACATTATTTAGTTTATTGTTATAATCTCATAAATATCATATAATTAGACTTGTATATATAACTTCCAAAGTCTTTAAGTGGTAGAGCTAATATTTATATTTGATTTGGCCAAATATATTTTCTTTTTATAAATAACAATAGCTTTTTAAAAAGTGCTGATAATGAATTATTGATAAAATAATTCAACAGTAACAATGACACACTAAAATACTTAAATTACAACTATGTTCCAGATATGTTTTAGATGTTATATATATGATTATAAAATATCTGTTTCATATAATTTAAATTTTCCTGGTGTGTAACAAATAATAAACAAATGAGTAAAACAATATCAGATCATATAAGTACTACGAAAAAAATTAAAGAGAGGAATAAAAATTGAATGCTGTTGTATGTGATGTGTTACCGAGGTGATGAGGTGAAAAATGACCAAGCCCACTAAGCATCAGGGGAGGAGCCACCTTTGGAAAGACCATTTCCTACAGAGCAGTTAGCCAGTACACATGCCCTGAGTGCGAGCAGACTTAGCGTGTCCGCAGAATGTCATAAGAGACAGTGGATAGAAAATTGTGCTCAAGGAAGAGAGTGGAAGGATGATTTTAGAAGGTTATTAAAGGCCATTGGAACTACTTTTGGTCTTGTGCTGAATGAGCAGGGAGGCCACTAGAATCCTGTATGAGTAGAAGAGTGATAAGCTTTCTATTTTGAAAGAATAACTCTGGGTGCATTGCTAAATATTGATTATTGGGATCTAAGAGTGAAATCAGGGAAAAGAAAGAGGATGATATCTTATTAATACAGGCAAGAAATGATGTTTTTCTGGACTAAAGCAAAGTCAAAAGACCAATGAAACAGAGCAGACATTAAGATAGGAAGAACTGCCTATGGAATTTTTACATCACCAGAGTTATTGCAGGAACAGTAATGAAAAATGAGATAGTGATTCAGGTAATAAAGTTTGAAGGTATGAGACTCAGAGGACTGTAGATAACTGTTACAAGATAGCAAAGAGCAAACAGTTTGATGGTTAATAGTATGAATTCCTGTTAAGGGTTCCTAGAGAAGGTGGAGCTATTTGTCTTCTTGTGTTCTTGCATATTCTCAACTCTGTGACAGGAAGATCTCAGACTCCTGCAGTTTCTACAACTTTATTATCACTTTACAATGTCTATTCTGTCCAGACGACAAGTTCTTATACCTTGATTTTTCTTTTGCTTTAACTGTTTTTAAATTCACTTCTCATTTTCCTTTGCAAAATATCTACCTTCCATCCTTTCTATTTCCTGCAATTTCACTCTCTTTGATATGTACTAGAAAGGTATATGTCTCTTCCAGTAATATCTTTCCTATAGTCTTTATTCTTTTGGGCTTCTTTCTCCCCAATATATTGTACTTATTTCTATTATAGTTAACATCCCTTTTCCCTCTGTATAAGCTCTGCTTTCTGCGGAAAGACTTGACCTCAATTTTTTAATTGTGTATTCAGATAATAATAAATTAGAGAATGCTAAGGAGGCAAAATATGCTGGTAATGGAATAAGAAAAAATTAGGTTCCTTTGGCTCTTTCCCCCCTAAGACCCAGTCCTTTAAAGTCTACAATTGTTCTACTTGTAATACAAATCTAGTCAAATCACAATCTTTTCAAGTTTATTCTGGGTGACCATAATCATCTTCCTCTCCTTATATTTTCTTTACCTTGTCTTTTTCCAATACTCTTTAAAAAGGTAGATTATAAATATTTACATTTTAATTTAAAATAAAACTTAAGATTTTAAGTCAATTGAGGTAATTTTCTTTATGGAAAAATACCACAAATCTTTTTTTATGAGGATACTATATTACAAACTGAATGATAACCAGGCGATTCTTATTTTCTAACTTGATCTGTGATTTGAGGTTTGCTTCTTCATATCTCTAGGAGTTGGCTTCTGCTTGTATAAAATGGGATGATGATGGCAAAACATGTCTCCCGATCCCAAGGTTATATTGAATAAGAAGAACTACTGCTTACTTTTCTACAGCAAAACGTGGGTACATGTTGAATCCACTTCATTACCATTTGCTACCATTTCCTCTCACTCTCCAGTCACATGAATCAACTTCCAGTGCCTCTATACACCAACCTCTTTCTGACCTTATGTCTTTGTTGGACAACCATTATTTGGAGCTCGATAACTGGTTTCACTTCTACTTTCATTCTACAAGCTGCCAAATTAACTGAGTGGACAGCCCGATGTCCAATACATCTCCTTGGCCAGCATGGTGATATTACTACCTGGCTTATATTTTCATCTTCTTGTGTTCATAAAGAGATGGTGCTCTCCATCCCTAACTTTTGTCTACTCTCTGTTCCACTCTATATTTCCTCCAAAGCAGGATATCCCCTTGAGAATGGGCCCTATTAGCCTCTTGGCCACTGAGAATCCTTTCTGTTGAGTCTGCTGTCTCCACAGGTAGGTTTTCTAGTTCTAGATTCACAGTACAGGTAAAAGGACCTCCATGACCTCAGGTTCAAGAAATTCACCAACTTTCTTAGTGTGAGAGAGGCATATTACTGAGGCAGAGTTTTAGCTCCATATCTAGTCATTAGGAAAGCTGATTTAATCTGCAATATTTCTGCATATAATAGAAAAATAAAGACCCAAGTGATAAATTGATAAGATTCAGGTATTATTTCCTTCAGGAGATACCTTTGGCTTGGACCAGACAGGTGTTTGATCTTTAACTTAATCAATGATAAACTTAATCAATGATTGCTGCCAAATATTTGTTTTAGTTTTGTTGTAAATAAATTTTTAAAGGATTTAGAACAGTTTTAAGTTTATAGAAAAGTTGTGAAGATAGAACAGAGTTACCATATACTTTCAAAGCCATTTCCTCTATTAACATCTTATATTACTACTGTTCATTTGCTGTAAATAATGAAAATTTTGATATATATATATATATATATATATATATATATATATACACTAACATCCATACTTTACTCAGACTTTCTTGTTGCATAACGTCTCTCTGTTTCAGGATACTACATTTTATTTGTTAGTCATTGGTCCATAGGTGTCTTTGAGCTCTAAGAGTTTCTCAGACTTTTCTTATGTTTTGGTAACTTTGTCAGTTTTGAAGAATATTGGTACGCTATTTTGTAGAATATCCCTCAGTTGGGATTTATCAAATGTATTTCATATGAATAAAATGGATTTATGGGTTTTTAGATGAAGACCACAATGGGAAAGTGCCATTCTCATCACATCATGTTAAGAATATAGACGATCAAACTGACTTATCACTGTACACATTGACCGTAATCACCTGGTTGAGGTAGTTTTTGCCAGATTTCTCTGCTATAAAATTATTTTTCCCCTCTTTTCATACAGAGAGGACCAAAGTTTGCCATCCTCAAATATGTCTTTTAATATATTAATTATTTAAAGCTGGTTATTAAAAAAAAAAGAAAAAGCTTAGAGACTTCGGTCCTTCCCTTTCGCCTGGCTAAGGGAATTCATATAGAAAAAACTGCATAAAGGAAAGGAGCTCTTCACTTTAGCTATTCGACTTGGCATATATGAATTAAATGTGGTAGGCAGGAAAAAAAAATCTAGTGAAGCCTGTTTGTTAAACTCTTTTCTGTGTCTCATTGTTTCTGGGAGGTCCAGCAAGAATTTGTTTACCACATGTTTGCTCTTTCTCATCTAATTGTGAACTGCCTATTTTCTCTTTGAAATCCTAGACTCCTACCTCCTTCTCCTTGGCCCATAGTGGCATGTAAGCCTCAACTACGTAATGCATCTGCAGGTCTCATATTCTCATAGAACTTCCATGTGCATATATGTAATGAATTTGGTTATTTTCTTCTGTTTATCTGTCTCATGTTAATTTGATTATTAGTACAGTCAGAAGAACTTAGAAAGGTGAGAAGGAAAACTATTTTTCTTCTCCCACAACACTATATTCTTTAGAAGGACAGTACTCCATATTTTTCTCATTAGAGGCTTTTTTAGTTAGCTTCTGCATTCCTTTGACATACCTCATACTTGCAGGTTTTGTTTTTTTAAATGTTTTCTTACCTTTTGAAACTACAAGATTCTCTAGATTCATCTTGCATGCATATTTCCTATTTCAGTTTTAGAATCAGCCATTTTGCCAAGAATCTCAGGTATCTTTAACTGAGCATTGTTATTAGAAAGCAAGTTCTGAACAGCGGATATAATTGTTTCTACTAGGTTACTATTGCTTCTAGATGCTAAAGGCAAAATAAAATGTTTTATTTTTTTCTTGTACTTAATTGACAAAGCTTTGTTGAAAATGATAGTAACAATGTATCAGGTGGTTATAGCATATGGATAAATAAAAATGAATGGCAGAAATGTTATAAGGGATTGGAGAGAGAGATGAAGAATACTATGCAATAAGGTGTCAGTACTACCCATGAAGTAGTATAGCGTTATTTGAAAGTAGACCTTGGTTACTTATAAATGCATATTAAAAACTCAGAGCAACCACAAAAAAATTTCAATTCATGTAATTCATGTGGTAAGAAAGATAAAACTGTAATAATATAAACTAAATAATTAAAACTTGAGAAGTCATACAATGAAAGAAAGAAAAAAGCAGACAAGTATAAAAAAAAGAAAGCAGTTCAAACATGGGAGATGATAAACAACTATGTTCATGATCATATTAAATGTAAATAGTGTACAATAATTAAAGTATAGAAATTATCAGTGTGTATTAAAATAACCACAACAAAAACAAGACTATATATATATAGAGAGAGAGAGAGATCCACTGTAAATATAAAAGCACAGATACACAGATAGGTTAGAGTTAAAGGGATGGTGTAAGTACATAATGCTAATGACACAAAATATAATATGATATTCTGTTTGTAATTCTGGAACCTAAAAATAACATTATATTAAAAACTAAGAAAATCTGAATAAAGTATACATGTTGGTTAATAATAATGTAGCAATGTTGAATTAGTTTTAACAAATGTGCCAAACTAATGAAAAATGTTAATAATAAGTGAGACTGCTTGTAGTGTACATGGGAAATTTCTACTCTCTTTTCTATAATCCAAACTTATTCTATTACAAAATGTCTATCAAAAATACTGGCAGAAAGTTGGCTTATGAATGATCTCTAATAATTAGTACCATATAGGGTCAGGTAAAACTATCTGATAATCAGGCTTTTATTATAAAAAAAAAAAGTATTTAGTAAAAGAAGTAAAAAAATAACCCTCATCTCTGTGGAAAAAAAAAAATGTTCAAACTCACTCGTAACTACCAAAACACAAATTAACACAATACTGAAGTGCCATTTTTCACTTGACAGAGTAGCAGCAATTATGACAGTGCACTTTACTGGGGAGTCTATGGGTAAGTAGGAGAGTTCATATATTGCTTGTTGGCACGCACATTGGCACCACATTTTTGGAAGGAAATCTGGCAATACTTAACAAACTACAAATACACTTGTATTTGTACCCATCAAATGCACTTCTAAGAATCTACCTTGAGGATATGCCTCTAATAAACAAAAATATACATGCACAAGATTACTCATTATAATATCGTTTGTAATTGCATATACTGAAAGCAACGTAAAAACGAATACATAGGAGTATAGTTGAATTAATTTTGGCACATCCGCTCAATGGAATACTAGGCACTTGTAAAAAAAGGATAAAGAAAATATTAATAAACTGCCATTGTGATTTCCAGAACAAGCTTTTAAGTGAAGTAAAGCAAAATTCAAAGGATATTTATAATATTCAAAGTTTTAGTTAAGAAAGAGAGATGTTTAAGAAAATGTACATATATCTGAAAGATAAATATAGGAAAGATAAACTGGAAAGGAGAAAGATTGGTTACCTACAGAGGAAGAAGAGGGTAGGAAAGTGTGGGAAAAGGGAGAGAATACATTTTAAAGTAAAAGAACGAGCTGTCAAAACTTTATTTCTCAATTTTTCATTGAGATAGTAGATATTTACATAGTATTTAAAATATCTTCCCCACAATATGAAGTAACTAATAAAAGGGAAAAAAGGGAGAAAATAGTAACCTTACAGCAGAGAAACCCGAAAAACACTTTTTCAAGGAATCAAAATGGGAATATTAAAATGTGCGTAATTTTAAATTGTTCTTCCCTCAGTCTATGGTAGCTGATTGTTTTCTGAGATATTTAAGTCAGAGAAGAAAATGTATTTCACAGCCCAAGGGATCTGAATTGGAATTTTAGGCATACCACTCAAGAGCTCTGTGATACCAAGCAAATTCCTTCATCCCTAAGAACCTAAATTTAGTTACCTTAAGCCTGAAATAGTAAAATCAATCTCAAAGATACTCGCTAACATTAAATAAGATAATATAAGAATTTTTTCTTGTGTAATCTTGACAATACTATCAAGTGCTTACCATGTGCCAATGTAATCAGTAGTTTACATAGATTTAGTTAATTAATTCTCATAACAAACTTCTGAGCCTGGTACTATCATTTGTAGAAGATAGTGAAGGTAAGATAATTTAAATAAGTTGCCCAAGATTAGAAGACAACTAGGGAAGGATAGGATGGAAACAAACAGTTATTACAACCAATGAATTTTGATTTCTGAACACAAGCTCTTAATTAACAGCAAGTCTAAAACATAATAGGTACTCAACATATATTTACAGTTTGAAATAGTAGAGATTAATGGTTAAGAATAAGAGCCTCTAGAGACAAAACGCCTGGGCTTGGATCCCAGTCGGCCATTACTTATTTTGTGACTATGGGCAAGTTACTTAGCTTTTCTCAGCTTAGTTTCTTTATCTGAAAGAGAAGTATGAGAAAGAACACAAAATTAATAGGTTTGTTATAGAATTTAGTGAGTTAATACATCAAAAACCACTTAGTAGTTGCTTTCCTGGTTCTCTAATATCTATATATGTATCAGGTATTAAAATATGTATTGTTATTTTTAGTGTTTTTTACATTAATGTACATGTTCATTCAAATTTCTCTTCAGTGATAAAGAGATAAAATGAATCCAATAACACAAGGTTAATTAAACAATTGGTTGCAATAATCTTCAGTGTTATTGGCCAAATATTTGTGACTCGACCTCTTGGGTACATTTTGGGCCTCTAATTTCTGGCCTCATTAAGGAGAGTTCATAACTAATTCTGGCCAATGAGCTGCCTGCCATTAAAGCACTGGTCTGTAGCATTTAATTGACAATGAAATACTTTTTTTTTTTGTGGCCTGCTAACCAACTGCTTCACTTGCCTGAGGTTCTCAATGACTACAATTGATAGTCTGCTGACTTACAAAAGAAATAGGTCATTAGTGATAACTAAACCTTCTTTTATTAAGCTACTGAAATTTCAAAGTTGTTTCAGAATCCTAAGTAACATCTCTTTTGACCTAATCATTGCCTGACTGACTAAATTGTTAAACTTGGCAAAATCTAGCCTAACCTGAATAATATATTTAACAAAACATGGAAAAAATAAACCTCACCTTAAGAAAGCGACATTGCTAAAAGTTGTTTCAAATAGATAAGAGTAGCTACAATCTGTACATTATGCTTTGGAAGACCACAATCATTTACATTTCGATTGCCCATTTAAAAAAACATAAATGTGTATCTGGAAGAGTTTTAGGACACATATGTAAACTATGCTTTTACACAGTTTTCACTGAATTTTAAGGAGTATAAACAGTGAAGAGTAATGCAGGAAATCAGAGAATCAGGAAGCCAAGGTATGTAAACATAACTTTGAAAACATTCCTGAACCTTGACAGTAAGCTCTATACCTCTCAGAGTAGAAATCTTGCATTGTGGTTAATCTTTTCCTGCTTCTCTACTTTCTATCTGTATGGAGTCCTTGACCCTGGGCAGTCAAGATGCCAATTGCAAACCAGGTTTACTCTTGAAATTCTTAAATGCAAAACTATGTAAATACTAAAGTCATAGCATATTGTTTACATTTAGAATACTGTTCCAAAGGCTTATTCAGAGGCTTAACATATAACTTCCATTTTACCAAGCACACACTCATACATACACACACAAACACACAGGGACCTTTGGTTCATGATTGCAAAGTAATATAGAATAATGTTTTGTCACATTAATCATGTCTTATTACTAATGTATTTGTTAGTATCTGGCTTTAGAACTTCGTAAATATTTATTTTGAAAATATCTGTGTTACTCTGAACTCACTCCAAAATTGTTTTCTATTAGAAGAGTCTGTATGCTATCACGGGCCAGCCCAATAATATTTTTAATGAGTACAGTGAAATGCCAACCTCTTGTATTTGGGGTTATGGCCGCAGCTGTAAGAAATTATGTACTAACACCTATGTGTGTCCTATCAGGTCATTTACATGAAACGGAATAAAAGCTACTTTATACCACAGTCATTTAAAAGCCATATAAATACCATATACCAGTAGGGGATTAGAGATCTGTAAATGAAGAATCCAACTTTATCCAATGTGGAACGTAAATCTTATTTACTATTTTGGTACATCATGTGAGCCTTGGGAGATTTTTTTTTTATTTCTTTTTTCCTGATTTCAACCCAAACCTTTCTTAGAATGACTTTCCAAAACCTATACTTGAGAGATTCTTGAATTCCCTTGGTCAAAATAGTAATAGCACCATGATTCAGGTCAAAAAACTTCAATCCTGTTTCTAAGTTAGTTAGTCAAATGGACACAGTTTAATGAAAACTTATTAGGGCTTTAGTTTCTTTCTTTATAAAATGAGGGTTTGAATAAGATAATTGCTAAGGGCACATCAAGCTCTGATGTCATAAAACTTCATTTCAAGTTTTCTAATTTGATGTATAAGTGTCTCTACGCTGAACAATGGTGATTTTCTTGTATGATCAGTCTTCTCTTTCCACCAGATGTATGTTTAATTCAATATTTTCTTGTTCAGAGTTCTTAGATTAAAAAGTGATTTGTCAAAGGTATTTTGCTATGCCTTACTGAGAAAGATGATCTTAGCAACATAGAGTGACCTAACCAGTGATGACTGAGATCCTGTGGCTTATACAAAAGCACCACATTCCACTGCAGACTTGAGCCAAGAATTCAGAAGGAAATGCGCAGGACCATAGCAATGCAAACAAGGAGCTTGAGTGTGACTACCACTGTTCACTTAGTCTTATGTTCCCTAAGAAGAAGGAATTAGAAATCGATATCAGAAACAGATAGTAAATCATGTATTACTTGTTGCAAAATTCTTAGTTAATTATAATTACATAATAGAATGCATGCAATTCTCAATTTATAGGTTGGTTTTAGTTATCTTTAGTTAATTATTGTATTATTCTTTTTAGTCACTCATTTATTATGTCCAATATCTGCTCTCTGGATTCTGCCATCTCCAAAATTTAGTCTTTCATTAACCCTTGTTCATACTACAAAAGAGCATTCAAAGTGTTTTTCTTCTTTTCTAGTTATTGTTCATGTAGTTGATATTCATCATGTTATTTTCCAGATTAAAACATTATTTTATTTTATTTTTTTTACTATGTGTGTGTATACTATCTGTGAAGTGGCTTTGCATATCTTCCCATCTCCATTTTTACTACTTTCACCTCACATCTTTGGCCATGTCATACTGAATCATGTGAATCCCTCTCCTTCCCATCAACATATTAGCTGATAATTTGTCTGGGTCTTTGATCTGATCAAACTGTTTCCTCTGCCTGGAATGCCTCTTTTCCCCATACACAGACGTTCATGACTGTGCTATGAATGTCATCTTCTTTGCTAAGAATTTTTTCTGTTTATCTGAGATTTATTTTTTTTCTTTTATAGCTAATGTCATATCGACATATATATCTATCATAATACTTTTATTTTACAACACTTATGTGTTTATTGAGCCTAATCTATAAGTCCCTGTGATAAGAAACTATTCTTTAAAAACATTTTTGTAGTCCCAGCACCCAGCAATATACCTGTCACATATGAAGGTCTCAAAATTGTTGAATTAATTTAATAAATATGCTACATTTAGGAAACCATAAATAAATAGTTAATCCAGATTGGGGCATATGGAGATATAAATCAAATTATCTTACCTAGATTAACTAAATTAGAAATCATCACACCGAATAATTCCTGACCACACATTTTTTTCTGAGTATGTCCCTTGTTACATTTATCACAGACAAGTAGATACACTGACCTTCCTTTAAGAGGGATAAATTATGTAAGAAAGATAAGACATGTGCAGTTTGCAATGAAGAAGTTCTGAGATCTGCAATGAGAAATTACATTAAAATCCTAGCTCAATATATAGTATTTTTGTTTCCCTGGGTAACTCATAACTTCACTAAATTTTAGTCTCTTTATTCAGATTCTAGGGATAATGGTATGAGTATTGCACAAATTTTTTAAAGGTAACATTAAAAGGAAATTTTCCAATTCTTAATTGCTGAAAAATAGTAAGTGCTATTTTTATAAATAATTATGTTAGGAAATAGTGCATGCACTAAATAAAAAAAAAACAATGGAAACAAAAGGAGTTGAAATAACAATATAAAATTATTTTTGTTTATCATTCATTGATTTTTCTACCTATGATTTTCTTCTTTTCCTTATATTTTTTCTATTAATTCTGCCAAGGGCTGACCTTTCCTGGAAACATACTTGGACTTTCCTTTATAGTTATTTATCAATACATGTGATAAATCATCTAAATAAACATGTGAAGGGGTCAATAAAATTACAAATGCCTTAAAATATAAAGCAAGTCACAGATTTAGTTTACATATGAGATATATTATTCACAATCTTTGGCAATTAATAGATATTCAATAATTATTCATTGAAGTAAATTGCCTTAAATCTCTCCAAGAGTTAAAAATTCCATAAATGTATCTTTATACCCTAATTAATTTACAGTACATAATTACATTTTATGTTAGATTATGACTTCTTAGAGTCTATAGCAATTGTTCTTTAATTCTTTGATTATATATATTGTAATAAGACTTTTGTGCATTATGTGAAGGCCTTAGTTATTATCATTACACATTCAAGTCAAATACAGTGTTTTATTCCTGCAATTATACATATAGATAGATATTTAGTACTTTGAGTGAATTAAGGATTAATTAAACTTACATTTTTTAAAAATCACTTAGGTGGTAATATTTTTTTATTTGAATCTGTGAATTCTAATAAGCTGTTTCTTTGAACAAGAAATAACATTCATAGATGATAAGCAAATGTGAAATACCCAAGAAACCTTCTACCTTGCTACATATTTATATTTTTAAAAGATGAGTCCATCTGATCTTGGAAGCTAAGAAGGCTTGGGCCCATTTAGTACTTAGATGGGAGATCACCTAGGAAGACCAGCTACTGTAGGTGTAAAAAATAAAAATAAAAATAAAAAAAGATTGTAAGCTGACAAAGTCCTTGCAATCTGTGAAGTCAACCAAGGGCTGCCTTGCCTAAAAAATGAAAGAAAGAAAGAAGAAAGAAAGAAAGAAAGAAAGAAAGAAAGAAAGAAAGAAAGAAAGAAAGAAAGAAAGAAAGAAAGAAAGAGAAAGAAAGAAAGAAAGAAAGAAAGAAAACATTTTTACGTTCAAAGATAAATTTAATCATGACCAACTGAATTTAAAAATATCTGAGAGAGAATATTATTTGATCATAACAGGAAATCAGATCCTCAAAATCTGGTTTGGGCTGTTATAAATTCATTCCATGACCTTACTGAGTCATCTTCCATCTTCTTGTGTGTATCCCTTTGTTAGTAAAATGGTACACAAATTCACACTGTTTACCAGAGCATTTATTAAGGTACATTAAGATTCGGAAAATGCTTTTAAATCTCTGTTTTAAAATGGTTTAAGTATGCAAAAATGTTACTATGATTGTGAAATATCTTATTCAGTCCTGGAAACACTGCATCTTGATTTCATATTATATTTTTTCCCCTAAAGACTTGATTTACTTAATTTCAGTAATTTATCAATAAAACGTTCAATTTGTCTATTCTTTATTCTATTAGACACATAAATTTATTTATCTCATAAGGCACAGTTCTTTCTTTAGTTCAGGGAGGTTCCCAACGTTGGCACTATTGACATTTGTGGCTGGATAATTCCCCGTAATGGGAGCAGTCTTATGCATTGATGATGTTTAGTAGCATCACTGGCCTCTTTACTCACAAGCTGAATCCCTGACATCATGAAAATCAGCATAATTAATTGATGGCTGCCAGAAGCAGGGATAGGGGCTGAGAAGAAATGGGTAAAAAAAATGTGAACAGGATTAAGGGGTGCAAACTTCTAGTTACAAAATCAATAAGTCACCAAGGTGTTGTGTACAGCATAGAGAATATAGTCATAATTTCATAATAACTTTATGAAGTGACAGGTGGTTACTAGACTTATTGTGATGATCACTTTGTATATATAAATTCAGAATCACAACCTTTGTGCACCTCAAATTAATATAATATTATATGTCAATTACACTTTAATTAAATTAAAAAAATGCCTCTAGGCATTTCTAGATAGCCCTTAAGGCATCTGAGAGCAACCATTTTAGTTTTATTTACATGGTCAATGTTCACAGTAATATTTTTATTGCAAATCTCAAATTTAGAAACATAATAATGAAATAATAGTTCTTGTTTTAAAATACAAAATCAGAAATAAATACAGTACTTTATAATTTTTTCTTATTCTACATACTTAAATAGATCATTTGCTTTGTGATTCAGCATATTCAAAATGAATTTTAAAGAAAAACCAAAAAACCTTTCTGTTTGGCTTTCAAGTGCTTTTTACAGAAGAGTAAACCCCTAGTCCTTGATGAGCAGCGTCTAAAAGTATGTCAACATGTCCCTAACACTAACAGCATCAATTTTAAAAGTCATGCTTTAAAAGATTATCAGCATAGAAATTCCACAGTTTTATTTGTAATAACTAATTTAGAATATATAATAAAAGTGAGTCAGAAGAACCATACATTAAAAGTCAATATCTACAGCCCAATCCTATATCAGGAGTACGCCCACACACTTCAGCACATTCATTATTCACTAGAAATAGAAACGTTCGTTATTCACTAGAAATTCAAATTCAAATTCTGTGGAGTAGAAACTATAATCATCCCTGGAAACTACAGCCACAATACCACTTTACCATTTCCCTATGGCAAAATATTTTCTCATTAAGGTAGATTTCTTAATGCTAATAACCATTTATTTACATATTCTGACCATTCTTTTATTGTTTTAGGATAATTCCATTACAATAAGTAGCTGTTACTGTAAATTGAGACTTCTATGACTAAATTCTCCAGGCTTCCTGTTGCCATTCCAGAACTCCCCAAGCTTGTTTTTGTCACTGCATTCTTATTCCTGGTAATTGCCTCCCCTGATACCCTACTACTTTTGTTTCTAACCCTGCAAACCTCACAAATCCTTAAGACTCGGTAAAGTCTAACGTTAACCTTGAGACATGTTCTACTGCCTGTTCTGGTCCTTATTTATCTTCTCTGCCAGCCAAAACAACAACAAAAAAACTATAGTGGTCCACCTAATTAGGACTCAATTATATTTTATTGTTTTATACTCATTGTAAGTTTCCACTAGATTTTAAGTGCCTTGATGGCAACCATCTCGGAATATTGTAACTCAACAATATGAAACAGTGAGGGACATATAAGAATTCCTTTCAGGTATATTCATTCTACTTTGGAAAAAAAAAAAACTAACTAAAATTCCTCCATAGGAAAAGATTGTGTGTGTGTGTGTGTGTGTGTGCGCGCGCGCGCGCATGCGTGTGTATGTATATGTATATATATTTGAATTGAGGGAAGTGAGAAGTCAGCAAGAACTAAAGTGATAAAAGAAAGATTCTAGTGAAAGATATTCAGTTGTACTTGAAAAGATTGTCTTTCATTCAGGCAATTGGAGGGAAGAACACATTTTGCATTGCTAAATAGAAGAAAAAGTTAGAGTGTTTAGGCATGTGAAATGAAGTTTCTAAGAAAATATACTCCTTGAAGGTCAGACACCCAGATTGAAGTGTATAATTCTAGGCAAATTTGCTGTGATCAGTTTGAACAGGTCTGACTTTAAGAGTGGCAAGAAAGGAATGTAAGTAAAGGAGGCATGAAATTTCCAAGGAAGGAATCTACCAACAGATTTCAGAATCACCAGATAAGGTTTATATCTTGAAAGTTAAAAATCATCCATCACCCCATAGATTACATGCTTTAGTTGCATTGAGTGCTGTATAAACTCAAGATTATTTTTAAAAGACTGTTGATACCCTTCTTGATTAAATTTTCTTTGAGGATCAGGAGGCAGAATATTGTCCACTACCCCCGCCCCCGAAAAAAAAAGTAACTTCATCTATTTTTCAGACTCTTCTTTATTGTATATGTTGCTATAGTTGAAATTTAGCTAGTATGCACTGATACCTCCATGTAGATGGTTATGGTCTCCTTTTGTTCTGCTAGTGTGTTGCCTATATCATACCAGGTGTTAAATATTTTATTAAATATTTAAAATAATGTTCTTGCATGAAGCTGATGACCCATAGGCATATAGCCCAGCATTTTTTTCTGGCTTACATCAATTAACAAAATAAAATGTACCTTCTGATCTTGTGTATTTTTAGTGATACATAGAAAAAATTGTCAAAACATTCTCCCTCATATACAATATTTATATAAACTAAGTGCTAATTCATAATCTACACATTATGGTGCAAGTTGATTTTGTTCACCTTTAGTATAAAATATATTTCTACACATCTGGAGAGTAACTGCTTTTAGTTGTATGGCATTAATATTTTGCCACTTCCAACAATGTCATTTAAAAGAGCAATTTTTGTCAAGCTCCTTCTGATTTCTCCCTGAGTATAATAATTATATAAACTTACTGTCTGGCTTTATAAGTTTCTATAAATACAGTGCCTTGTACATGCTCTTGATAAGAAAAGTGTTAATTTGAATGATGCCTGAATGATTCTCTTCTCTCTCCTCTGCACTTAATAAAAAACAACCAACTTTGTTCTATAAATATTGTATTAAACTTGTGATAAAAGAATATACAAGCAAACAATTGGTTTTGTATAAAAGACAATGCATTTTAATAATGAAGTCAATGTATCAATGATGGTATGCAATTTAATAAAATTTAATAATGGACCACATATTAGAAACTAGGTGCAAATGGATCATGAGATCAGTAAAATCTGTTTTCTTATGCTCATGGTGCTTTTGTGCACAATCTTTCTTGTTCTGTTGCTTGTGAAAAATTATTATATTTATATATCGCTTGTCAATGTTCATAAAGATTCACATTTCATTTTGCCTTGGAATTATCATTTTCACGTTTATGATGTTTCACAGAGTTTTAGTATTTGTGATACAGTTTTTACTATTACTTTTATGCATCACCGATCCATTTTTTACCATTATGTGCATTATATTTCTGAGTTATCCAATTCTATGACTCAGAAATATAATGCACATAATGCTAAAAAAATCAAATTTAACAAACAATAGTATGAGAATCACAAAATAATGTATATCTGAAGACATATGGCATATTTTTCTAACAAAATACGATCTAAAACAAATTAAATACTGCAGTACTTGTAGTATGTGTTCTACCTTAAGTCATGGTTATTAAGAATACACACAAGATCTTGTTTTACAGTCTATCCATGTTAAATTTTAAAAAGTATCCTTATGTTTACATATTTTAAGAAAATTGTCATAGGAGAAAAGATGAGGGAGAAATTGAAGTTGATCAATATTTTATTCAGTGCAGACAAAGTAACTGAGCAGAGAGAGAAGTATATGTTTTGGTTTGTTTGTTTGGCATGTTCTTGTTTGATTCTTACAGAAAGGATTAAATTCAGATTTTTAAAAACGTGCCATATTGTTTGAAAGATGGCCACAAAAATTATTCTCATTGCTGTATTCCTTCCCATTTACTATGTGACCTGGCTGCTCTCTCCACTGAAAGGTACAATCTATTTCCCCAACCCTCTCTGGGCTGATATGACTTACTTTGACTAGTAAAGTATGAGAAGGTGATGCTGTGTGAACTCAGAGCCTAGGCTTCGAAATGCTTTGTAGTTTTAGCTTTTGTGATGCTTCATCACAGTTCTGCTAAATGAAGAATAATCTGGCCTATAAAGGAAGAAATCACATAGAGCAGGGACAGGTTATCCCAGCTGAGGCCCTCTACGACAGCTAACTCCTTAGTGAGCCAAAGACCACTGCAGCCATGCAAATGACCTCAGAAAAGACTAGAAAAAGAATCTCCTTTCCACGTGGGCCCAAATGTCTGAACCTTGTAGTAGTATTTACAAGAAGACACTTACATAAAAATAAAAAGAAACCCATTTGGCCCTAAATTTCCATATGCAGAAAGTAAGCTGAGGAAAATACTCAGATACAAACACAAACCATTTATTTATTAAAGAGGAAATCATCTCAGAAAGTAAAGCAAAGGACTAGAGGCCAGAGCTGAGACTAGAAGGAAACTGTGAAATTGATTGTATTCATAATGTATCAAACTGTGATGAATCAATAAATATCAGTTATGGAGTAAGAGGAACCCGGAAGCATGTGCCTGGCTAAATTTCAAAATTTTTATGGACTGCTGACAGCTTCATGCCTTCTCTTTTTACTTTTTGAACAGGAGAAACTATTGCGATCATTCTCTTCCTGTGTCATTATTTTATGTTAGATGTGTAGTTTTTAGCTCATTTGTGTCCGAACAGAGGAAACCACACTCAAAAAAATATGCTTGAGGAAAGGTACTCAGTATAGTTTATCCATGCCTAGACCTGATTTAGATAATGGGACGATATTTTGGAGCTAGGTGTAGAGTATTTTACATGTAAGAAGGATATAAATTATTGTGGAAAGATGGTGGACTTTGGTAGATTTGCAGATTCGAGAGTAATTTCTCCCAATGGTGTTAACTGCTTTTTCCAGGTGACCTTGTGTCTCCTTTGGAGGCACACAGGCTGATTCTGGGCCAGCCTTGCTATTTGGATTGTCCAATACAGATTAGAGAAAATAGTATCCCAAACCTACACCTCAAGGGCTTTTTAGCATTCCTGGGACTGCGTTAGCATGGCAGGAGTGAAAGATTGTAATCCCATAGAGCTATCCCAGCTAGGCCTTAAAAATAGTCTCCATTCATGTCTCAGAAGTTTAGAGTCATGTGAGTAACAGCAAAATTCCCCATGTAAGCCCAGCCTAATTGCTGATTTTTTAAAATTATGAGCAAATACAATGTCATTTTAAGTCTGATATACTGAGAGGAAATACAATGGTTATAGTTTTAAGACATTGCGAGACAAAAGCAACTTTTCAGTGGAGTTGAGTTACTGTTGTTGCTCTGAGAGTGGTCAGGAGTCCTGCTGAGTTCGGGGAAATGTAGACCCTGCAGTTCTCACTTGCCTAAACCTGCTTTCTCAAGTCATCTGTCAGTCTCTTTACGGTTAACCCTAAAGAAGTCAGTGGGAACCTCCCTTACCAAGAGTGTGAGCAAATGGGACTTAGCTGATTCTCCAGGGAAAAGAGGTTTTGTCCTCATCTAGCAATGATAAAATTTGGGTAAAGGTAGACAAAATTATGAAAGCCTCAGGGTTTATAAAACCACATTCCGATGAATTTAAATGAGAGAGGCACCTGAGAAGCTGAGTGGAAGGTGGCAGATGAGCTGATTGCATTTATCATAGAGTGAAGAAAACTAGAAAGATGTTCAATTTGTCTCCTTCAAAAATACAGTAGAAATTATTCCAGACTTCATGTAACTTTATCAAGATGCCCTTTCTGTGATTTTAGAAAATTATACTCAATTATATTTCAATTCACTAACTTTTCTCAATATTAATAACTGTGCTAAGTAGAATCTCTTAGAGGGGAGAAGATATAGCAATTTTTAAATGCCTTACTTTTCTGTAAGAGCACACAGGACATATTCCACTGACATCACTAAAGTAGCTTCTGGATGAGATGGACTATTCCAGACTACAGAAAACTGATGCTATCCAGTCTTTGAGCTGCATAACTCTTCTTTACCATATTTTTTACTTGATAAGGTATAGTCATTTAATTTCCCTTTCCACTGAAAGAGAATTGAGAGTAAACTAAGATTTACTTCAGCAACCTCTGAAGTTGTTTTTCATTTATAGAAGGCAAAAAAAAAAAAAAAAAGGTAGAAACACTATTTGTAAAAAATGATGATAATTATGTCCACTTCTGTCCATTGAGATTGACAATATGTCAACTTTTAGATGCACATGAACTTGCTTGCATACATCTACATTTTGTTCCTAAATTGTGAACTTCATCATCTCAGACCTTCTTATGTTGGCTACAGGACTGTGAGCGCTTCTTTTCCTAGGAGGAACATTATTCTCTGGACAGTGCTCTGAATGTCAAGGTCACCTGAAACAATTTCAGAGCAAAGTTAAAGACTACCTTGTGGAACTTTGTAGAGTGCATTTCTAGTGATTTGACTCTCTCTTAACTTTCCGAAACAAACAAAAAAAATCCACCCGATCATGTGACATATCATAATTTAATAACCAGAAGAAAAAGAAGTGTAAATATTCAACATATACACATGTGCTTTATTGTTTTCAGATTAATTTTAGTTTTGTGATGACAAAGCTATCATATATAAGACAGTTTCACTGAAAATAGATGTTACACACTAAAAGTCTCTCTGCCAGGAATATAGCATACGTTATTTAATTTCCTGTGTAAATCTGCAACATAAATATTACAGCTTATCAATAAGAATGCTAAGTTTACAGACTTTAGAAATAAATTGTCCAACTTCACCACGTTGAGCTAAAACTTGTTTCTTTGTCGAATTCGAATTTACTCTATTTTCTATTCACCAGTCTTAGTTGTCAATCACTGTTTGATTATTTAGTTATATATTACTCTGTTATTATAAATCTATAGAATGTGTCTTTCTAGTTGAAAGTGTTCAGAATAAAGACAAGTGTGGTAGGCAGAGTTCTATGCTGGTCCCCAAGATTCCAGCCTTTGTCGTGTCTACACTATAAAATATCCTCCGGTTGACTGCGGGCAAGATTTGTGAAAATAATGCGATGATCATTTCTTCTTGATTGATCATTTTTGAAAACAGTGAAGGGCAGTTACTCCTGTGATGATGCTGCCTTGTGTGAGTTCTTACTGTAGCTCACTATAATGAGATTGTCCTGCAGGCTTTGAAGAAATGTGTTGCCCTCTTGTGAGAGTGTCACATGGGTAGGACCTGAGACTGGCCTCCTGTGGCTGAGAATGATTCCCTGCTGAGAACTCACAGGGTGAACGGGACCTCTGTTCTACAATCACCAGGAACTGAATTCTGCCAGCGGAGCTTGGGAGAGGACCTTGAGCCAGAGAGTAGATCCTAGCCCCAGCTGATGTCTCGATTTCAGGTTTTCAGGCTAGTGAAACACAGAGCAAAGGCCTCAACGAACCCCTGCCCAAATTCTTAATTCACAGAAAGTAAGGTAATAAATTTGTTTTGAGCTGCTAAGTTTGTGGTAATTTGTTACTCAGCGATAGACAACTAACAATTTTCCTTCTTTCTCTCCTTGTCTCTCTTCCTCCTATCTTTTAAAATACATAGAATGTCTAGAAAAATGGCACTTTAGATACTGAAACACTTTTTACCAAGTGTCACTCAGAGTGAAAATCCCTAAGGCAAATTAAAGGAGTTTTTAATATTCATATATTGATACTAATTTTTGGATTAAAATATATTACAGGCCTACTTAATTACCCAACTTTGTATCTGCCTTTGTATTCATAATCAGAAATCAAAGGGCCTCTGGCTATCACAGTGGGGAAAGAAAGATAAATTGGATACATGAGAATTATGTTGCCACCAAATCTCCATGAGAAGGAATTGTCATTGGCAAGTAATAAAAGTAGGAGGTGGAAAAAAGCAGGAGTCAAGTGAAAAAGGAAAAAAGACAGAAAAACAAACAAGGGGAAACTATGAAACATGAATTTGAAAGTTTCAGGTTCTACGATTAAATTATTTTTATTTCCCTTGCCTTGAGGAGGGAAGATTTTCTAAGGAAATTTTTTCCCATATCAGAAACCTCAGAGTGACATCTGCATCACAGAGATAAAATTATACTGAAGAAATTCATGTCTAGGGAGCACTGAACTATTTCATTTGGGGCTGGTTGAGCTTGAAATGGATTTCAGAAAATGTGGTTCCATTCCTTACTTTGTAATTAGAAATAATTTATATATACCTATTAAAATACACAAAAAAATCCCATCTTTAATTGCTATCTACTTTATTCAATAGCTATAAAATATTGCATCTTAATTCTGCATTTCTTTACTATCCTTCTTATATATATCATGAGTGGAATGAGATAATTACTAAAATACACCCTGGAGAATGTTTTCTGCGGCAATTTTGTGTTGTGAGCTTTCTGTGTTTTGCTATTGTGGCTCACACCTGCAGATGAAAACACAAGGAAATTGCTGTCTTGATATTACTTCTGAATGTTGTGAGCAGTTTAGATCAAAGTTTGACATACTAAGCAGTTTAATTCTCTCAAGGGATAGAGTTTTCCCAGTTGAGAAACTTCAAAAGTAAATCTCCACATCCCAAGTCTTTTTGAAACAAATCTAAAGCTTTTATAAGATTATGTTCAGATACCTTAACACTTGTATGAAGATAATGAATAAATTGTTTAAATAAGACCCTCAGGCAAGGATTATAGCCCAATGCTTGTATGTGTTCTTTGTTTAAAAAACATCAAAAATGCAAGTATTGTAATAGAGGGATGCCTTTTTTAACCAATATATATATCCCTAAGAAGAGTGTAATTTTTGTGTATACGTTAACACTTTTTCTCCATTAACACATAGTATTATTCAACCTTTCCCTTTGTTGCTTATTAATTTGTTAATATTCAGTTTATCTGTAATGCTAAATCATATTTGCATATTATTTCTATATTGGTATATTTATTTTATAGATTGAGACACTAGTATTTAGCATAGTGAAATGACTTAACGATCATATAAAAATATGAAAAATAAATATATAATTAAATCATTAGTTTGACCTTAATTATTTGTAAACACTTCTGTTCAAGTTTATGTTTGTTAAGTTAAGTTTGTTAAGTACTTCATCTTTTTTCTAAGGATTAGCATAGTAATTAACAGAGAAAAAACTGTAAGAACATTTATATTCCAGAAATTTCAGAAACATAAGAATTAAAGAGGGCACATAGATGTAGAAAAGATCCTATTGGAAATCAATTGATACAACTATTTTTAGAATGCCTCTATTTTATGGAAAATCTTCCTGCCATTCTTAACAGTTCTTGAGCATTTCAGTTTAAGATATTCTTGCAATGTTTATTTAGTGTAAAAACTAATAATGGGCATTCTTCTATATGTTTTCACATTTATAAGTCTTTTTTATTCTCGCAACCATCACAAGAAGTAAATAATATTATTATCCACCTTTCACATTTGAGGAAATGGAAGAACAGAGAAATTTGGTAATTTGCTTGAGATCTCAAAGCCAGTAAATGAAGCCAAGATTTCAATTTAGGCAACTTGACAACTAGGATTATTGATTTAATCACTAAAGTCTCTCATTTATAGATTAAACCATAGGAAATTGCCAATATTCGATGATCACATATAAAAACAGTGAGTTTCTATTGTTCAAATGATTATTATTATCATCATTTTCCATTGTTAAATGTAAAGCTGCTATTTAATCTCTGTGTGTGTTACAGTAATTAAACTTGAAGTATAAAAAGTTATATATTTCATCAGTTTAATTATAGTAAGTTGGTTATAAGACATAAGATTAGTCAATTCAAGCTATAAATCAGACTTACCACTTTTATGTCATGTAACATTTTCTGTTAGGGGTATATACTCAGGCTCCCATCTGTAGTTTTTTCTATTTGCTGTAAAATAAAGACCAAAGTTCCTACAGATTTAAATGTGAATATAATATAAATCTTTAGAGTTTCAGACTTAGAACTTAACACTAGAGACTCTCTGATTACAAGTGTAGAGATTTTTTTAACTTCTATTCATGATACCATCTTACATGCTTTGTCAGAACTCTTCAAATAGAATTAGAAAAATTTCAGAAGAATCATCATCAAAGATCTTTGTTTATAAAAACAAAGAAACAGTCATTAGCCATTAAAATATATTTATCTTGAATTCAGATTTTATATATTTTTATTAAAGTAGTCTAAGGTAAAATAGTTTTCAAATTTATGAAGATAAAGTGATCTTCAAAATATTTAAGAATAAAATAAAAATAATGTAATTTAAAAAATATATTAAAATTTATCAACTCATGAAATAATTCAATACAAAAGCTTCTACATTAATTTAATTTATTGTTATGTCTAATAGATACCTTCTTATACTAATTTCTAAATAAATACCAAATCAAACAAAATAATATTTTGAAGTAAATGTTAATTAAAAAAAATAGAGACTGGTTATTTTTTGATCGCATGAGCATAAATGTAAATAATATTGTATTTAAATAAAAGTTGTGCTATATATACTTGACTTAACTACATCGAGCTACAGGAAAGCAGAAAAGTGGTAGAATTAATTAACATGCCTGTCATGGGTGAACTCAAACAGGGAAGTTAAGTAATCAGCAATAGTGTGGGATCCAAATGTCATTATGCAATTTTAAAATGTGCATTTAAAAATGTATAACTATTATTCTAAAAATACTATTCAAGGATGGAACCCATGGTTTGCACCATATTATAAAAATCATATTTATTAAGTTTGATCCTCGTCATTTAATGACAGTAAACAAACTTCTAGTGACTGAATCAGCGATAAATACAGAATCTGTATTAGTTCCGATCATGAAAATAGAAATGATTGGAAGTATTGAAAGGTGGTGATTATTTATAGTGGCAAGATAAGGCTAAGAAATTATTTAACATAATATGATTTGCAAGAGGATAAAAGTATTTTAAGTACATTTGTCATGCTGATGCTTTTTAATTGAAGTTTTATTTATTTGTATTCACCAAAAACAATTACATGTACAGATATTCATACATGTCTACATTTAAAATATATATGATCCTCAAAGTCCCCAGTTCTAAACATTATAATTTAATTTAAAGTAACCAAGTATACAAATAAATGAAAAATAAATAAAATAAAATAACCAAAAATAATTGAAAAATTTTTAGTTAGAATTGTGATTTTGGTTTTCTAAATAGCAAATTTGCTTTTCTATTTGTTATGTGACATTTAGAAAATGATAGAGTTTAGAAAAAGGAAATAAAAACCGGTTAAGAAAAAATAATATGTAAAGAACTTTTAATGAGACACAAACTTAAAAAAATTTATAATGTCTAAAAATTTGTCCACAATTTAATAATTGTCAATTATTAATTTTACCTATTTTAATTTAACATTATACAGAACAAAGCAAATATGCTTCTTAAAAATATACAGTATTTAATGTGAATAAAATGTGATTTCAATTTCTCTAGCAAAAATACAACATACACTTGGTTAAAAAATATAAGAAATAGAGTGCTAATTCATTGAAACACATAGAATATTCCTGAATGTTTTCAAGATGCTTAATATCTAATGCAGAGATAAGAATCATGTATGTAAAAATTAGATAGCACTATAAGAAAACAAAAAATCAAATACATGTGATGTCAAAAATACTGTAGCACATTTAATACTAAAATTTCAAAATGTTACTACTTTTTGTTATAGAATATGGAAAAGTAAAACAGTAGATAGGTAAAAATTTTATGACTAAATTTTTTCATGTATTTCTTAATAAAATATGAATTTGTAATTAGTTATATATGTATATATAAATTTGTATTATATTCAGATTGGCCAAATGGGGATTAAAGATGATCATCTATTTTTTCAAGCAAAATTACTTTTTTACACAAAGATTTGAGATTTGTTGTAGAATCATATTTCATTAAAATCATGAAAATCGTTCATTCAATAACTTGCTCCTGAAATCCCAAACACACAGAATTTGTTTTGTTGGATTCATCTCTTCAGAAGCTGGAAACTCAGATCAAAATTAGTGTTTTAAATTGAACTGTGGAAATATGGTGCTGCTCTTCAGCTCTGCTCATGTTCTCAAGTAGTTCTAGTCTTATCTATGGTCATGTCAAGGAGACATACAAGGAGATATACTAACTCAGCCTTGGAAACTCATGTGAATGCACTTAGCAGAGCTCCATTGTCTTTCCTCTAGAACTACAACAGAGCGTTGCCTTGTACCTTAGTCAGTGCTCAGCACCTCCCACTGAACAAAATTGAACATGGCTAGTTGACATCTAATTAATGAGCTTTTATCCACCAGCTTCTTGTCTAGCTATTGTTTAGCTATTTAAAAAAGCATTTTGGAGTATTCTGTTTCAGCAAGCCCATCCTATTACTCCACGTTCAAAGATGACTTTCCATCACATGCTTGATAGAAAGCCACAACATTAATGCAAAATAGGAAAAAAAGTAAAAGTGAGTGGGGTACTTCCTGTAATAATTAAAACTATTAGCGCAATATGAAGGTACTCAATAAAAGAAAGTGTCTTTAAAGTAAATTATGAAACCATTTTTTCCTTCTTCAATGTCAGCTCCTTCTTCTTACCAAATACTTATGTTATGCAGACCCTGTTAGGAAGAAATGTTACCCCATTCCCACATAGCAGATAGATCCAATCTACAGCAAAGACATTCTTTGCTGGGAGAGGACATTTTCCAGAGATATTCTGTTCTATGTGACTCACTTATAGGCATTCTAAACTCCATCATCCTTTAATAATACTATGAATATTAATCTGGGAAAACATAATCCATGCTTCTTGTATGTGTGTGGGATTATCAAAGCCAACTGCAAACAGTAGTTCATGGTAATACATCTTTAAGAGCAGAAGAAAAGCCACTGGGCTGACCTAAGGTATCCATTTAACTTTCTAGCTGCCATTTCACTGATCTCAATGGGATCTGTCAGAAAGCTCTAAGGCAAGTCATTTTGCCTGTCAGTTTATAGCAGTTGAAGAAAATGAACTTCTTAGAAATTGAGTTCAACTAGTGATCACTTCTGATTTATCCTTTGCTGTGGCAGGCCATGGGTATGTACTATTGCTTTCTTCATCTGCACCATTTCATCAAGCGGCTTAGTCAAAGTAAATAAATGGTCCAAGTTCTATATCTCAATTCCTTTTAATAAAACACTATCATAGTAATGTTACTAAGAGAAGAACGCAAACACACACTCACTAAGATATTCTCCTTCAGATGTTAAAACTGGATGTCATAAAACTGTATTAACCATTTAATTTTAACTCATCAATGTCATATTAATTTGCTTGTTCAGGATGATCAGGATGAAATTATCCAAAAACCAGTGTACCATTGGACTATATAACAAAACAAAATGAAATATTATTATTAAAAAAATTCATATAGTTTAGATCACACATGATTACCTAATGCTTTAAAAAACTTATTAGTACATTTGATAAAAATATTTTTTCTTTTAAGTTAGCATCATATTGACTACTTTGGTATCTAGCTTCTTTATTTCTAATGGCAGCTAAAAATTATGATAAAATTTATTTTGGAAAAAATTGTAGGGTAGGTAGAAAAAAGAGAGGAAACTTGAAGGTGGGAAACATCATTTAGATGAACATAATTAAGGCATATTTTTTATCTAGAACTTCCAAGAAATGTAGTTTTAGACACAACGCTTTAGATACTTGAATTTAGAACTCTGAGCTACCTGTCCTTTAACAATACTTATTTAATGCATATATGTCCAAAATGTTTTGTACGTTGTCTCTTCTTTTATGCAAATGCACTCAGTTCTATGTGTTAGCTATTTTTTAATGAATACTGGTTAGCTTGAGGTTCTATTTGAGTACTGATTTGAAGAATTTCTGAGGAGAGCAAGGATGTTTATGTCTACAATTAATACAACAGCGTCTTTGTCCTCTGGAGTTTGTGCCTTTCATCTCTCGTGTCATTTTAATTCCCACATAGACTATCACTGGTTATAAAAGTTAGTGTACACTGAGGTTAAACATTTTCAGAATTTTAATCTTGCTCTGAAGCTTTTGCCTGTTCCATTTCCTTACTTTGTTTACCTTTATTCATGTATTTTCTCCCATGATTTACTGACTAGTGAAAGTTGATTTCAATTGACATTATCAGCCAAAGTGTTCATTTTCTTGGGCTAGTGAATGGGTCAGTAACACTGAATCTTCAAATAGTTGCACATCCACAGGGATTCTTGGCTATTTTGATCATCATTCATATTTGGAAAAATTTCTCTTATTACTAGAAATGAGTTATGTGAGCAGTTTGAATATAGTAGTTATACACCTAGTTTGAAAATAAAACACTGCAGTAGAATCACACGGTAAATGTCAATTGCTTGAAAAATATGGTGACTTTTGCATTTTTTTTGAAGATGAGAAAAACAAACAAACAAAAAATTTATTTCTAGAATGCTGGTTCAAGGCACCTTCGGCATGGCAGCATGCAATGATACGTAGATAATCAAACTGCTTGGTATTTTGGCACTTGCACAAATGTCCATCTCCTTCTTCAATATCCCCTGGGAGTAGAGGAGTAGAGAGTAAGTCTGGCTACAGAGCAATTGGCTGTCTCTCCCTGGATGTCCTTCAAACAGATAATGTGCTGGAGGGGACTATGTTTCATTCTGCACATTCCCTAGAAAAGAAATGTCACACAAAAGTAAACAGGAGAGGGTTAATAAAGTGAAAAGGAGAGAGTGTGTTCAAAATCCTAGAATACATTTGCTGAGACTCATAATATTAATAGATTTCTTTTTATTTAACTAGTGAGTTCTTTATGAAAGAACCAGTAAATATGTATGAGATTCATTGAAAATATTTAAGAAATATATATACTAATATAGAAAATATACTTTATAGCATTATCTATTTGCTATCTTACATATAATTTTTAAAAAACATATTTTATAACTAGCATTATCTATTCTCAACTAAGTGGTTACAAATAATTCTTAAATATTACTCATTCTTTTTACAAAATAAATTATTGATCATCTAGCATTATCATATTATTCTTTCAGGCACATTGAATGGTATATTTAGAACAGAAACATGCCTCATTTTATAGAAACTTGATCAAGAAGATAAAAATCAAGAAGATAGAGCTTAACAAAAAAATATTATAGATAATATTAGATCTGAGAAAATGTAAAATTATGAAGGTACCTGAAGGGATATTGCAATTTGTGCAGCATTAGCACAGCCAGGAAAAACGTTTTAAAAGAAGGGTTTGTTATTGTTGTTGTTATTGGTTTTTGTTTTGTTTTGTCTTGTTTTGCTTTGTTTTTTTTTTGTTCTGTTTTGCAAAAATACATTTTAGAAATTTGTTGGAATAGATAGAAAGGCTGAGGCTCTTTTGAAAGGTGAAATAATTGACTTTATATGGTGAGAAGTACTTCTATTGTTTCTGCTAAATTTGTTCTTATATTAAATGAAATTAAGAACAACTTATTTCGAACAAAATAGCTAACCTTTTTCTTAGCCTTCCTTTAGAAACTTAATGAAGTGATGTCACAACTATGACAGTGTGATACAGAAAATGGAGAAACAACACAAATAAATGAAATCGACTATATTAGTGATAATTTTTGGTTTGGCCAGTGGTGATATTGGTGGTGATATTGGTGGTGATATTGTGCAGAGCATAAAAAATTGAGAGAAACCAGCAGCTGACAAAATTATGCAGAACAAACTTGTAGTATCCTGTAACCTACATGAGTTGGGTTCTGCTTTCTCTTCCCTTTTTTGCTATAAGAGGTCAATTCTGGAAGTTTTTTCATTTCAAAGTCTGTCCAAAGAATATCTTTAAAAAATTCACACTAGCAGATGTTGTTATTGACATGTTTATAAAAATAAGACATTTTAGTCAAAAACTTATAATAAATAATTTTATAATATCAAGGAATAAGAGCATCCGACAAAACTGCCAGCTTAACCTTGAGGCACAATGCTGGTGGTTAGGAAGGCATGGCTGTACTTGTGTTTGTATGCTATACAGTTCCTCAATTCAAAAATCAGTAACATATTCTAGTAAAACTTTTATTGTTAAATTTAAACATAGATGCACATCACATTCTTTGTCATTTTAAAAGTGTACTTTTTAGTCTTTTCACAGTAACAGTAATAATACTTATGAAATTATTTCATTAACCTCAAGAAAATATCTATATTGTATTCAATTGAAAAAAAACAATTTTTGTTATATAGTCTCATTAGTTTCTAATAAAGGTAAAGAAAGTAAAATGATAAATATTAGGCATACAATTCTGTATTTTTGTTTTTAATTATCAACCGAGTTAAATAAGCATGAACTTGAAAAAAAAACAATAAGTGTGCCTATGAATTTATATTCAAATTCTTTAGGTTCTATTTGTTTATTTAAAATTCTGGTCACACTTTAGATGTCTTAATGTGGATGTCACCATATGAGAAAATACATAGTATGAGAAGAATAAAGAGTCTCGATTGTCTAGACAGTTTTTCTTCATCAGTGTTACCAGCACCTGGTCAACCTCAGATTCACCAGGTCTTTCTGGAAATTTAATAACAATTTTCTCAATGTCCACTCACAAAATGTCCAATCACAAAAGTAGGAAAGCCATGTCAAGGTTTTCCTTATGCCAGCCTGATATCAAATTTCATGTTTTTTTTTTTTTCACAATGCAGGACTTTGATCCATTAAAATAGTTTTTTTAAAAAAACATTTTGCAGAGTAGAAATGTTTAAGGCTTAACTTATTTTTAAGTCTATCTGAGACTATAAATTGTGATAATCTATTCATTTAAGCATCCCATCTATAGCTTTCCCTAGAAAACTCTAAAAACTAATAGTTTCGGGTTTTTAAAAAAATTATTTACTTATTTATTTTGATTTTTGTTTTTATAGGTGAAGAAACTCTTGATTGACCTCACAGATTACAAGTACCCTGACAGCTTACAATCCCTTATTTTTTATTGTTTTACACCTACAGCATCTGGTCTTCCTAGGTAGTTTCCCATCCAAGTACTAACCAGGCCTAACCCTGCTTAGCTTCCAAGATCAGAGGAGATTAGGCTTGTTCAGGGTGGCATGGCTATAGACAGTTTAGGGTTTTCTTAAACCTTCTATGAAAACATTGTAAATCAAATTTTAATTCTCCAATCAGAAAAAAATTAGCGTGACATTATTAGGGCATAACATGATTGTCTTACATAAAATGAATTTAGTTATTGTTTGCATCTACTTATCATACTATGTAGAATTATGTAGTAAAGTCTATGTGAACTTTGTCCATTCAGTGGCAAAGTTATAATAAAAACAAAACCAACGAAACAAAAGCAAAATTACTAATTTGGTCCACTTTCAAATTTGACTGAAAAGGGAATTAAGCAATATATTACAACCTTTTGACTTTAGAAAGTTTATGTTTCTCCTTTGTGCCCATATAAGACAAATACTCATGTCTATTTGTCTTATCACATCACACTAATAACCATAGGTAGCCGAAATAGTGAAAAGAGCATTTATATTTCTAGAGGTTTTTATTATATTATATGTATGATTATTTTGTCACAAACTTAAAAAGGTGGGAGACATGGTGTTAATATTAGCCTGGGGTAACCTCACTGTTAGATGCTTATAAAGCACATTAATATAAGAAACAGATATGATAAATGAAAAATTATTTATCATTATATTACATAATTTTTATTTAAATAAAACATGTAGGCTTTATTAAACTAATGGACTAAACATTTTAATTAGACGTTTTAAAAAATTCTGTTCCTGACATTTTCTTTAAACAAAATCTTTTAAAAACGATATATAATACAAGCATCTTAAAGAATTATTAAATAAAATATGTCATAATAGCTGAACATCAACTATATAATTTGAAGATTTAACCATGTGATTTTGTTTCTATTCAAGTTTTGTTTACAAATTATTTTCTTTTCTCTTCAAGATATGTGAGATTTCAGCTCTTTCAATTTTATATTATCAGGGAAAGTTTTAGTTATTTTGGATTAAATTAAAACATTAAATTCTGGTTACTTCGACATCTTTCCTTTAAAAAAAAAAATTATCCTCTTTCAAATGTCCTTTGGTAACATTCCATTAGGTGACATTTTAACCTTTATCTCTTTAGCACTATGGAATATTAAGAGATGTTTGGAAAAGACTCAGATTTGAAGGTTTTATTTTATGTTTAAATATCTTATTTCTTAAAATAGCCTCTTCCTTTTCTTCTTCTTTTCCCCAAACAGTTGTCATTATTAGTTTCTACTCTCCACTGAGAGGTCACTCACTTATCATTCTATAATGTATCCAGTTAACTGATACATTGAGTCAGAAAATCCTACTGAGGTAACATTGTGTGTGTGTGTGTGTGTGTGTGTGTGTGTGTGTGTGTGTGTGTGTGTGTGTGTTTATACTGTTATTTAGGTCCATTACATGCATGCCATTGATATTTACATCTTTCTATTATGTTTCTCTTAGAAGTCTGTCTACCAGAGTCATACAAAGAATATGAATCTAAGCTTACACAGACCTTTCAAAATTAGAGCTTTGACCATTCAGATTTTTGAATTGTTCTCATATTGTGACAAAGAAACATAAAGAAACATAAAACCAGAAATTATTTTTAAAATATCAGCAAGGTGAAGGCATATTCTCATTTCTCAATTGTCTTAATATGGACAGGATATTTAAAGTTTTATGATCCATCTTTTGCTAGTAGATCACAGGTGTTTTTGTTATTCATGAACAGAACTCAGCAAGACGTTCATTACAAACTGAGTCAGGAAACAAGTTAGCCAAAATGGCCATTTTTTTTTCTTCCCACCTGGACTGAGTTTTAAAGAACCCTGGGAAGAATTATAGTTTAAAATTGAGGTTGTGTTTAAATTGGTGATTTAAGCTAAAATTCAATGCAAAGCCAATCTAATGTGAATTTTTCATAACCAAAGCTTTCACCTGATATCATTTTTCCCACAAACATAAAGAAAAACCCGTATATTCCACTTGCACATAAGATGCATATATAAAATTAAAACAAAGGAGAAAATTGTTCACCAAATTGTTAAAATCTAAAATATAAATTCCAGAGCTGTACAAATGATGGGTCACAAGAAAACATGCGCTTAAGATATTACCATTACTATGATAACATTATTAGTTGTTCTTTTGTTCTTATTAAGGCATAAATCAACAAATTAGAGACTTCATGTGTAAAATAATAAATATAAATGATTAATAGTAATTTTAAAATATTTTAATATATTTAAACATAGCATTACATAATTGGCTGATTTAAGGATAATGGCAGAAATATTGATAATTCATATCTAATTTTAAAGAAATAACTTTAGTATAAAGCATAGGACTTTAGTTTTAGTGGTCTTTATAATATTCATTAGAAGATTTTTAAAGTGTTGGTTAATCTCTCTTGGTTTAGTTCCTCTATATGTACAATGAAGGTGTGAGCTACATAGTCCATCAATAAATTCTGTCTTCAGACAATGGAAATTTTAAATTCCTGGAACATACTAAGATCACTTAATTCCATGGAGTAGTTTAAGCAACCTTATTGCACTAGTTTTGCTCACACTATTCATTTGTTCATCAAGTTTTATGCATAAATATTGTCAAACTTCTAAATTCTCACAGTGTTACAATTACTGGTGTTCAACCTAAAGGCTATAAGTCATTTTATTTCAGTCCCCTTATTCATGAGAAAGAAAATGAGTGAGAAGACAAGTGAATGGAAGCCCATGTACAGAGTCATCCATACAATCTTTTGACTCATTCTGGACAATGTCTTTGTTGGAAAAAATCAACTGGCATAATTGTCTTGAAAACATTTATGTGAATACTTCATGTTGCATCTTTCATAGAAATAAAGGTTAAATTTTAAACTTTTTGTCACTAATTATCATTGAATTAAGTTTTAGATCATCAGATCAAAATGAGTTTTATAAGGTGCATAGTCTTTCTTCTAAAAGCCATAAAAATAACTAAATATATAACTAATAAATTAAATATTAGCTTCATTAAAAAAGCATTTTACATATTATGCTTCAAAAAATTAATGAATTGAATTAGAACCCTATTTTAAGGGGTTATTGTAAATTTCCAAAGAAATATAGAATGTAAACATTTAAGTATTTTTAAACAAAATTATATGGTGATAAAAAGTAAATTGTATAAATATTTTATTAATATCCTTATGGTTTCAGAATTTTATTACTAAACAGAACAAAATGAATAGGTGACCCTCACTTTATATTTATTCACAAGAGACCTCAGCATTTATTTTAATAAACTCTACAAAAATGAAAAAGTTCATCAGCTACATCAAGTGCTAAAGTGCTGGATGATTGAAATGAGAATTAAAACGACCATGTTTCTGAAGCTTACTATTTTTATACTCCTGAAAGCTTCCAATAATGACAAATTTTTTCCATTCTTGTGATATAATTAGTTGCTTTAATTTTAAGAATTTAAAAAGCAAATAAGCCTTTCACACTGGGCTATAAAGACCCTTAATAGAATGAATAAAGTGTTATTTTGTTTGTATAAAATTATAAAAATATCAGCATAATTATGGACATATATTGGATTTACTTCTACCCCTTAAATGGAAAACACAATAACATAATTAATAGTAACTTCCTGTTAAGCTGCTCAAGGTATTTTGAATGTTAGTACAATTTTAATTGAAGCATTCATGATAATTTCTACTTTGGCAAAAACACACTGGAAAAATTACAGCTTTACGATGAAAAAGAATGGCTCTGCAAAATAGTTAATATCCTTAATGAATCATGATATTTTACTCCTGTTAACATAGCCTCTTGATAGTGTTTGCATCCCACAGATGTTTTTATAAGTAGTGACATCAAGTATAAAAATGTAATCACCTAAAATAAATTTACAGCATATAGCTAAAAAAAAAGTAAAGATATTTATGGTGAATTTGTAATGAATTATCTAAATAATGTAGGGGGGTGATTTGGTTATACTTATTACTATATTATAATTTGAGTCACAGATTACTTATTATTAATGTTGAAAAGATCTCAGTAGTAAGTAATTAAGTTTTCTCATGTTATAGATTTAAAAACTGAACTAACGCAGTTAAGAATAGAGCTAGTACAATAACCTAATTCAGTATTCGATCAAATGTCATTTCAAAATGGATACCTAGAATATTGCCTTTCTTGTACAATTTTTAGAATAACATATCTCTTTCTTTTTAAAAATTTTTATACTTTTTTCCTGGCTAATATCTGCATAGACTTTATTTATGCACCTGACACATCTTTTGCATTCAACTGAAGTTATGTAGGTGTTTAATTAAATGCAGTTGTTAAAAATGAGGTTATCATATAGGTAAACCAGATAATAGAATCCTCTAAGTTAGAGATGAAAAAGACCTGGCAATTCAAAAGGACTAACCACTTCAACAGTGTAGGAATTTTAGGGAAAAAAATTGACCAGTCTAATTTTAAAACGATTCCAGTGATGGCACTATAGAGAGATTCACATGGTGTTCTCTAGAATCTTTTAAACTTTCAGCTAAGAAATGTGTCCTAAGATGTTTTAGTTCTAATTTTCTTTCTAACTGAATTTACCTATTCCATCAACTATTTTTTTTAGCATAATTCATTCAATCACTGAAACGTTTACCACTCTTACCTATTCTCATTTAGTGATCTTTTTTTTTTTTTTTTTTTCTCTTTAGCGATCTCTAAATCTCTGTATGCATTGAAGCACCTAAAGCATTCAAACCTAAAAGTATTTTTTGGAAAAATGTTAAGAAGGAGAAATAAATAAAAATAATTACTCCATACTGAATGGATAAGAGTTTCATTAGATCTCTGAAACTTTGACACTATAGCATAATGATAATAAGTTAGCCTAATCATTTTATGAAGAGATAGAATTAAAAATATGAAATAGACATGAGAAATTACAGATCAGCCCAGTCATGTGCAAACTGATGAATCTAGTGTCCAAGCTAATTTCTAAGTTATTATTTTTTAAAAGAAACTTATAGTTTATTATACCTGCTCTTATAACATCTACCAGTTAATTTTTATACCATGGTTCAGGACTGAATATTTGACTGGCAGTTTTGTGTTTTTATGGGAACTGAGGAGGTGATGGAAGTGGAGGAGAAGAGAAGAGGAATTGATGTATAGCTATTTTGCCACAATAACATGAGGGATTTATTAAAATTTCACTCCTTTGTTTTTACCTGATATTCTACACAACTTTGTCTTTGCAAGATTGGAATAAAGTGTACACATTCAGAGACAAGAAATAATATAATAAAATCTGGGCCACCTTTGGTGTGGAGGCAGACTTGGAATTCAAGTTGTTGTTTTGAAACATAAGAACTAGTCGTAAATTGTTTTATTTGTTTCTGGTATGCACATGGTGAGGCCCACACGCTTTCTGAGTTTTATCACATTTAATTACAGATACCATTAAATCAGAGGCAGTCAGGCATTGGGATGTTTTTGATCACAGTTATTCTTCAACAAATATATATTGAGAAGATATAATATGCCATATACACACACAAACACATATGGAGAGAGAAAGAGAGAGAGACAAAGAAAAATGAAAAATCATCTCTTATACATTAAGAATTGAAGTAGCAATACAAAGAGCATGATGGTCCACTATTACATGGGAAGCAAAGTTAGATGTTATTTTTATATTTATTTTCTCTTATTTTTTATCTTTATTTTAATTTAGTTATTATTTTACAATATACTTAAGAGAATAGAGATATAGTCATTTAATTTATAAATGTACTTGCTTTAAAATTGAGTGAGATTCAATAAAACAAAATCATTGTATTCTTTGCCACCAAATCCCTTCAAATCTATCCTCCTGTATCTCTGGCTGTTAATGTTGGGAGAGCAGATTCCCTGTCGGCCTGTGTGACCCTCCACATTTTCACAGCACGTACCAATGATGTATGAAAACTAACACAGATTAAACTTTTAAAAAAGAAAAATTCATATGAAGAAACATAAAGTAAAATTGTAGAGGAAGAGAGGGAAGAAGAGAACAAAGAAATGACACAATAGACACAGTGAAAGTCAACAAATGATTTAAAAAGATGAATTAACTTTCAACTTATAATTCTACACTTAGCAAGATATTTTTTAAAAAGAAAGGAACACTCAATTTAGACAAGGGAGAAATGAAATAATTTACTTGTACTAAATACATACTAATAGGGAAAATTGAAGTGTTTTCTCTATGCAGAAAGAAAATGATATGATATTAAAGTTTTGAGATGAAGATAAGAGTAGAGTAAACAGAAAATGAAAAATGTTTGTAAATCTAACTGAATATAAGATGCTAAAAATAATAACCCTTTTTGAGTTTTGAAATCTTATAAAGAATAAACTAAAGAATAAAAATATCTAGAGTCAAGAAATTCCTCATAATTTCTGTTAAGAGAGCAAAAGTGAAAATTACATTGCTTCTGATAAGTTTAGGAAATATATTCTTATCTCTAGTAATACAATAGTAAATACGTGTGTATGTGAGTCTGTGTGTGTGTGTGGATGTGGGAGTGTGATGGGTATGGTGTTTGCACAGAGAGAAAAAATGATGATGAGAAAATAGTTATCAAGTAGAAAACTGTAATAAATAAATAAATATATACAAGTTTTATGCTGAATATATGTGAAAAGAATTCTGTAATTTTTTAATGACTCCATTAAGACTGAATTAAATAAAAGTATATGTGTCTGCAAGACACATTTGAACATAAAGAAACATTGAGAATAAAATGATAGAAAAAGGTATCATTATTAGACATATTAATTTTTAAAAGCTGAAGAAGCTATGTTAAAATCAGAAAAATTAATACCTAAATAATTACTATAGATAAAGGAGGTCATTTGGTACATTAAAATTAACCAAGAAAGTGTTATAGTTCTCAATTTATAGGCACCTGAAAAATGACATCAAACTATATAAAATAAAATGGACAGCTCTAAAATATGCAATGATATCAAGTGATTTTAATTCATATTTAATTGCACATACCAGAAAAAACAGTCAGAAATTTAGTACTGTTAATGAACTACCTCAGCCTAATATGGTGACCACATAGCTAGCTACATGTGGCTATTTAGAATTAAATTTAAATGAATTAGATCTAAAAATATAGTTTCTAAGTTATACTGGCTACATTTCAAACTCAATATCACATGTACTAGGGATTACCATAATAGAGAGTTTAGAATAAAGAAATTTTACATCATCACAGAAGTACTATTGGACAGTTCTGAAACTAAGAATGTCAACTATTTGACATAATGGTTATATAATGAACACTCTAACTAATAACCTAAGAATATACATTCTTTCAATTTTAGAATTTACATTTTTAAAAATTAGTGCTAGAATGCCCATAAAGCACATCTGAAAAAATTAATAACATATTAATAATTAAGAATATGCTTAAGAACAACATCAAAAAGCGAGAAATAAATAACCCCCCCAAAAAGATAAAACTTTAATCTTCTTAGAAAGTAATTTGTGTATGAAGAAAAGATAAAAATCAAAACACAAGTTAGAAAACATTTTGAACTAAACACTATGTATACGATAAAAAACTAGTAGTATAAAATTAAGTCAACCTCGAAGAAATAACTCTGGCATTATTGTATAAATGTAAATATTTAAAAAAAAAAGAAGACTGAAAAATAATGAATTAAATATTCAAAGAATATATCAAAAGAAAACCCCCAAATAGGGAAAAAAATGATGATGTAAGCATAAATCTATGAAAAAAGAAGTTATTAATACGGTTGTATTAATCAGAAGACTAAAGTATATTCTTTGAAAAGATAAATGCTATTGGTAAATTCCTGGAGAAGACAATGAAAATAAGTAGGAAAACACAAAATAACTTAGGCGACAAAATGTGAGACATCATCACAGAAATTGCCAACATTAAAAGGATAGTAAGAATATCTAAGGACAACTTCATGGCAAATAAGCACATAGATGATATATAGATGAGAGGTAAACTGGGAAATCTTTAAAAAATATAAAACAAAAACCAGAGAAGTAGGAAACAGAAAACCTAAATAGATATGTAATCATTTAAGAAAATGAAACCGTAATTAATATTAACTTTCTTATATTCAGAGAGTTTTACTGAGAATCTCTACTGATTATATCAGAAGGAAATAACCAAGAGGCATCTATTTTCCACAACAAAATGATCAATTCTAATTTTTTAAAAGTTCATAATAACTATTACTCTAAGACTTAATGATAATATCAAGTTTAAAGAAAAATTAAAGCTAAACTCATTTATAAATATAATTGAAAAAATATGGAGAGAATATATCAACAAACTAATTTTTAAAATATATAATTAGAATAATACATCATGGCAAGTTTTTTTCCCCAACAATTAAAAGGTCGTTTAACTTTTAAAAATCCTATTAATGGAATATTTCTCATTATTAAAGGTGAAATGTTATTCGATCATCTTAATATGAAAAAAAAAAGTAAAAAGTTCATCATATGTACCTGATAGAAATTTAGCAAAAGGGGGAAGCTTTGAAGCTTTCTAGACCCATAAAAAGTATTTAAATATGATAATGTAAAGATAATAGTTAATAATAAAACACTGAATGTATTCCTTTGAGATAATCAATAACAAGTATATCTACTATCAGAGTGATACCAGTTTTGTCCTGGCCAATGCTGTAAGGCGAGAAAAGAAATAGAAAGTATGAGAATTGAAAAAGAACTAATAAAACCATAATTATCCCTGAATGATATAATTTTATACCTAAAAATCCAAAAGCAACAGGAAATTATTACTAATAATGAGTCACATTAGAAAGGTTATTGGAAACAAAGTTAATATCTGAAATGCACACACATTTCTATATGGCAACACTAAGAGTTAGCAAATGCAAAATTTTTAAGAGATATCATTTATACTATCAACAAAAATATAAATGGCTAAGTATAGAGTTAATAAAAGTTGTATAATATTTCTACTCAGTTAAAAGGTTAATCATTATTGACAGCAATTACTGATAAATAAGTGACAGAATGTGCCATATTCATGGATGGATGATGATTTTGGAAAGACATCTATTAGGCCTAATATATTATATAAATTAAACAAAATTTCAACTAGTATTTTGATGAGCTACATCAAAAATGACAAGCTACATCAAAAATGCATATAGAGTTCAAAAGATGAAGAAAGAAAAGTCAAGAAAATTATGGAGAAGATTAAAATGAAAAAACTTTCTATACTAAATATAAAGATCCATTATAATACTGTGATAAGTAAGAGAATATGGTATTAGTGTGGAGACAGACAACTGAACCAACAGAACAAAATAAAGATCTAGATATATCCTGCATGTTGATTTATGATAAATTTCCACTGCAATAAAAAGAGAGTATAAAACAAACTTTTCAGTATATGATGCTAAGAAATAATCTTTTTCTACATCATATAAAAAATATAGTCTGGGGGGTTGCAGTTCTAAATATGGGATAGTATATTCATGATGTCAGGGCAAATGAGATTTGTTAAGTAGAACAGGAAAAAGAAATGCACTAATTCAAATGATAATATAAACATCGCTACTTTATAATTAAACATTTATTTTCATTCAAAAGATACCATTAGAGAAATGAAAACTCAAATCACGGAGTTAAGAAAGATATCACATAATATAAAGCAAGCAAGTACCTCATATTCAGAACATAAAAAGAATACCCTAATATCAATAAGACATAACTGAATAAAATATTGTACAAGCAATTTTAACAACACTTCACAAAAGAGGAAATACAATTAACCAAAAACCATACAAAATATTGTTCAACACAATCATCATGAGAGAAATTCAAATTAAAACCACACGATACTATGACAAAATACTATGACATATGTATCAGTATTTCTACAAGATTATAATTTGGTGACAATATTTGGTGAGAATGTAGTAAAAATGAAATTCTCATTCTCATCCATTGGTAGTGAGAACTGTAATTGGTACAATCCTTTTAGAATAGTTTGACATTATTCTTTTAAGCTAAAATAAGATTGATTATCCTATGATACAATAATTATACACCCAGGTGCATACCTAAGTAGAAACCCACACCTATGTGGATAAAAGTTAAACATAAAAGAAACATTATTTTTAATAGAAAAACAGAAGGATGCAAAGTCTACCAAAATACAATGGATAATTAAATATTGGTATAGTCGTAAAATGGGAAACTGTACATGGAATGATGTATGTTAACGATAGCACGGATAAAAACATAAATCCATCTCACAAATATAATGCTGAAAAAAATAGCCTGATAGAAAAATAAATACAATATTATATTATATTATATTATATTATATTATATTATATTATATTATATTATATTATATTATATTATGTTATTTCATTTATATAAAGTACAAAACAGAAAAATAAAACTATAGTGCTTGGTAATGCATGCTTCAATGGAAAATCAAAAAGACAGGGAACACATGAGTACCGTCAAACGGGTGGACAGTAATTATCTCCAGGGGCATGAAGGGTATAGGTTTAGGCATTTCTAAAGTGTTGACAATATTCTGTTTCTTGATTGAAAAATGGTAACACAGATGTTCACTTAGTAATTCATCCAATCGTTTCCTTCTTTTATGACTTTTATAAAAAAAGAGAAAGAATGTGGAACTAATTACTGAAAAGTTAATTTTATTTTATAGGGAGTGCTCATAAAATTTTACCTCTATTTACCTATGATTCAGGGAGATGATTTGGGGGGAGAATATAATTGAGTGCCCAATCTTCATTTTTGAAATGAAGCAAACACAGAGACTGATTCTGGAAGAACAACCATTCTCTGCTAGAGTAAATTAAGAGGAAACACAGCATTGGCTAAGGCTATTAGGTCTCCTGGCTCAGCTCTTCTAGCTCAGTGGCATGGTCTGGGAAATATGGCTACAGATATGATTAAGAGCACTGTAATAACTAATTACCAACATCTAGCTATTGTCTGGATGGGAGCCAAACAGTTAGCACCGGCTTGAGTGCTCACAGGTCCTGGAGAATTTGCCAACAGCCCCATGCGGCAAATGCTGAATAAAAGGCTCATGCTAACCATTAGGCCCTTTCTGTTGTCTTTTATAGATGACTGAAATCTTGGATCACGCTAATCTCATGGGTCCTTGGGCTTGTTGGATAAATTTTTTTTTTTTTAATTAAGAAGTAAACAAGGACCTCCTGCTCAAAAAGGCATGAACAACTTGAGCAATTAATAGGTGGGGGGAAAGATATGATAACATTTGTACTTCATATGATGAATCTGTTTTCTCTATTTTTTTAATAATCAAAATTGATCCCCTCATCTTCTAGGACCCTGGGTACTGTCCTGGTTTCTGACTTATCTCTGCCTCCAGAGAGTGTTTTTCTGACTCCCGACTTTGAAAGAGCTATTGGTATTTGTTGTCTCTAATGCAAACCTCAGGGCTGATATTCCCAACTGACTCAACAATGCAGGAAACATGTTTACATCACACATCCATTTCAGGCTTACATTTTAGTCTGCCGATTCCTCTATAATCCAAGCTTTGACAAGTGATTGCTAACTTAGGACAAAATATCAGAAAAATGTCCTCCATATAGTATTTTCTCAATATCTAAATTTATATCGATAAAATAAACATGAACATATGATAAACAGTCAAGGTAATACATCTATGTCTTGACTATAATTTAATATACCTAATATATATGTATATGTATCATTTTTATTACCATTTAAAATTAAATGTCTTATAATAATTAATCAAAGATTATGCTCAGAAGTAGTCAGGGCTTGTACCTTTAAGTGTAATATGAAAAGATCTGCAAAGATATGTAAAGATCATGATAATTTAATTTCAGCGAGGAGAACAATTCAAAATTGCTATGTGCACAGCAATAATCAGTGTCATGAAGTCAATATTTGTGCCCTATTGAGCCTTAAATCCATGAACTCATAAAGCCTATGTAGAAAACTATAGCTTCTTCCAGAATCTTATATAACTCAAAGTCACTCATCTTTACTCAGGAGGGAAGGGAAGATGTGTACACACATGCACACGCATTCAGCTCAGAGGAAGCTCAACTATAATTATATTCGATAGTCGCCAGTTGCTCCCAAGTGAAGACTTCCTGAACATACTCACAGAAATCCACCCTAAAAGCTTAATTTAGCACTTCAAAAAATGAAACACCTTTAAATATTTTTTTTCCCTTGCTTGTTCACATAAATTCATTGAAACATAAAGCATGGAGCTTATGTGCTGATGAGAAAACATGATGCTCTTTTTTTCCATGAAAATAATTTATTCAACAATGTAGTTACACAAACACACACACACACACTTCTTAGCAATTAGAAGAGAGGTAAAAAGTCAATTTTGTATTTTTTCCTCTCTTTGAAATTTTCTACTAGATTTTGAAATTTTATATATTGCTGATCATCAAAACAAACGAGCATATCAAACAAATTCCATCTCCATTACAATTAAAACTCTACATTGAAAAAGACAAGATGCAGATTTTTTCCAAACTCCAAAATATTCCAAGTGAATAGAAAATAAATAGGAAACAATTTAAATATTATGTGTTTATTTATGTGTCTTGCCTTGTTCCAACTGCTAACACAAATTCATGTAGTTTATGATTAAAAGGAAATTGAGCAAATTCAAGCAAGAAAAAATAAACTTATGAAAGTAAGTTGAAGCAAGGGAAAAATAGACATAAAGTGCTTGGTGTGGGCTTGCTCAGTGTGGGTTGAAATCTTGGCTCTCCCCTTCGAACAGAACAAAGCCAAAAGAAAAATATAAATACATGATTCATAGTGTCTAATGGAGGCAAAACAAACAGGTTGCTCTGGAAAAGAAAAACTATTGCTGATAATTTTTCAACGTAAGAAATCTGCCTCACAGCTTTTGTTCATAAGATAAAAATATAACTTTGGATGTGAGCGTAGATGTGGTTTTATGTATACATATACTATCGCACATGTCCACAAAAATCTTTATTAAAACAATATGAGTAGCAATGTAAAAAGGTATAGATGTAAAAAACAGTACAGTAATTTTTCAAAATATTATTCATGAAATTACCACTTCTGTATGTAAACTCAAAAGAAATTTAAGCAGAGACTCAAACAAATAATCGCATACTTATGTTCATAGCAATGTTATTCACAAAACAAAGGTGGAAACCGCCAAAGTGTCCATCAATAGGTGGATTGATGAACAATGTTACATACAATAGAATATTATTCAGTCTTAAAATGGAAGGAATTCTGACATATGCCATAGTGTGAATAAACCTTGGAGAAACTATGATAAGTAAAATAAGCCGGGCACAAAAAAGATAAATGCTGTATGATTTTGCTTATATGAGATACCTAAAAGAGAAATTAATTAGAAAGTAGAAGGTGGTTGGTTGCCAGCGGCTAGGGGCTGGGGTGAATGTGAAGTTAGTGTTTAACAGGTATAGAGTTTCCATTGGAAAAGAGGAGGAAGTTCTGGAGATGGATGGCAGTGATGCTTGCAGAATAGCGCCAATGTCCTGAATACCATTGAATAGTACACTTAAAAATTTTAAATGATAAATTTTATCTTATATATATTTTACCACAATGAGTTTTGCAATGCTATTTTTGTGACATTCCTAGATTTGAACTATTAGTATAATGTTCAAATCGCCATTCACTAGAAGCATTTCTATAAAGGCTAATATAATTGATTTAGCTTAGCTATGCAGCTGTCAGATAGTCTGACTTAATAAAAATGATATAATTTGGACATGTCAGAGCAGTGGTTTTCAAGAATGTACGCGTGCGTGCGTGCGTGTGTGTGTGTGTGTGTGTGTTCATTGCTGGGAATGGGTCTCACTCAGAATTCTGTCGTGTCCCTGCTCTTGGCCAGGTTCCAAAGGCAACTCAGAATAGTCCTATTGCTACCAGAAACACAGTTTGAAAACTGTTACTCTAGAAAAATAAATAAATGATTAATTTATCTTTCTGGATGTGATAGTTGTATTATCTTGAGGTCTTTACCATCACAAATATCAGTCAATATATAGAATTCATGTTCATTTTTTAGTGAATTAGCAGAAATGACACTTTTGGACTATCATGCACTGTCATTCAAAATTAATTTTGAAGTTTTGGGTAATGGTTTTCTAGTTGAATTACAAAGCTCAAACCTCTTTAACATATTCAAAAATGTATAAGTTTTTTAATTGTATGTAGTCTCATCATCACATCTGCTGTCTCCTTTAATGCAAAACTCTTCCATTTATGAATGCCTTGCCTCTGATACTTATCTATGGTGTCACCATCTATGTGTTCATCCAGGGTGTGGTGTGTCATTGATGCCATTTAGAATAGGCTCTGGAATGAGAAGTATGCTTTAATGCTGCGTAACAGTATTAATTCACATAAACAACATCAATATTAGTTAGTCACAGTGTCCTATAAGCAATGTTAATATTTGTTTTTGTTGGTATACATGAACTCTCTTTATTGCTGGAGAGTGCTTCTCCCCACCCACTAGAGGTTCAGTTATAATCATCGCCTCAAAGTAGGACTGGATTTTCATGTTACCAATGTGACTATTCTAGGATGAAAGCTGATTGGTTAAAATATTTTGTCATATTTTATTACAACCAAATATTATATCCTTTTGATTACCATATGAGCCTCTAGAGTCTCCTATTCTCCACTGTTTTTTTTTTTTTTTTTTTTTTTTTTTTTTTTTTTAGGCAAAGCAACCCTTGGTTGACCTCACGACTACAAGGACCTTGTCAGGTTACAATCCCTTATTTTTTATTATGTATTCACATATATATGTATATATACACACACACATATATATGCATATATATATGTACATATATATATATATATATATATATATATATATATATTTATGCCTATAGCACCTGGTCTTTCTAGTGGCCTCCCGTCCAAGTACTAACCAGGCCCGACCCTGCTTAGCTTCTGAGATCAGAAGGGATTGGGTTTGTTCAGGATAACATAGCCATAGACCCCCCATTGATAAAATTCTAGTACTGGAGCCAAAGGTTTGTGAAGAGGACAGAACAGGTAAAACCCTTTCTAAGTTTTTATCTCCATGTTATCAGGTAAGGTTAGCTCCAGATGTCTACTATCTTTGCTTGTGTTCTTGAAATGCAAGGCAATAAATAGCTAGTCAGGATTCATGACTTTTAGGTTTGTGAAGAGACTTTTAGATCTCTAGGGGAGATGATTCTGACTATCCTTTCTGTTTGGACAGTGAACGACTCCAAGAGTAATTTACATTCAATATCCTTAAGTGAGTTGTACAAGTTTCCTAGTCAATACTACACATGTTCCTGAGCGAGGAGATTCTATATATATATATATATATATATATATATACACACACACACACACACACACACACACACACACACACACACACACACACATACATATGTATGTATACACACACGTACACACATTTTTTTTTTCTGATCATCCTAATGTTTTTCTAAAGTATGATTCTGGAAAGATGGAACAAAATAGTGTCTGTCTCATTCTTGGTTGGCAAAATGAGTTCAATTAATGGAGGTGGAGCAGGAGTAAGGTCAGAAAGAGAACAAAACTTCCCTGAGCCAGATTGATCTCTTCTGGTTCTATCAACATTTGAGTAATTGTGGGTAATATATGGTTAGTTGGTCTTAAATATGTCTTGATGTAAATTTACTTCAATACACGAACAAAGACTTGTGCTCTTCCATACCAATTCAGCATCCCCGAGGCTGTTTCCTATAATCTCTCCTCACTTGGAGGATCTGACTTCTTTTCATTCTGTCTACTGTAGTGGACTACCATGGAATTGCCAGGAATCTCAGTACTTTTATCCATAGGATTAGTGGCAAATGGAGCTTTGCTAAATGGCCCCTGAACTTCCACTAAAAATCTCATTTCCCTAGTTATATTATGTAATCACTGTCATCCATTATTGATATCTGGAATCTGTACTGCCACCATTTTGTTCAATACTCTGGAGCTCAAATGATGATGTTCAAGACTTCTTGGGGGGAAAATGTATCTAGGTCTCTGGTTGCAAATTAGAAAGATAGCAGTTACTGCTGGGGTGGAAAAGAAGTTTCAGAATATATAAAAGAAACGTAACATAGAGTTCCTTAAAAACCTTTATTTCAGGAACAGCTATTGAAGAGCAATTAGACAAATGCATATTCCAGTGAAACATATTATAAGCATATCAAATTATGTGCATTTAGCATGAACAGTTTTTATTATATATTAATTATACCTCAAAAAAGCTGTTAAAAAAAACATGAACAATAAGAGAACTGATCCACATTTGAGTAATTGTGGGTAATATATGGTTAGCTAGCACTCTTCTTTCTGACTCCCCATTTTGAAGATTTACCTTGGTTTTAAATTCTGATTGTCTATGCATTAGCTCTAGCAGGATTGGTTCTTAAAAAGTCATATGTTTGCTATATCCTTTATTTCTACTTAGGGGTAATAAGGTAGATGTAAATGCCATACGCTGAGACTAAATTTTGCCCATATATTAACATCATTGGCAGAAAATTATGGTTTTTGGTTAGAAGTAGTGTTTGCTAGAATTCTGTTTTATTAACTTATCCAAAATTTCTTAATCCTGACTTCCAAGATCTAACAGACTGTGATTGTCACTTTTAGTCTTGATTATGAATAAACAACAATGAGCTTACTCAGATTTCTTGAAAAATATGCTCAAACTGCTATCAAATAACAGTATGCTCTAATGAGAGCTATCTTCTTGTTCTTTTTGCCTTATCCCTTTTAGACAACTATTAAATTTGGGGTATGAAAACACAGCCCTATGGTCTGATTGTTTATAGATATACCTTGTTACTCCTGCGATGTGTGTCAAGCATTGGCTTGCAAATTACACTGTAGGCCAAAGGCAAACCATTCCTGTGAGTATTCAGGTTTCCTTTTTTCTATCTGTAAAGTACATACAAGATTAAATTTAGTGCATCAGATTTTATCAGATATGTACAGACATATCCCTTAATACCCTAGTCTATGCACTCCATGGGACAGTCAAGTCTGCAAATGCTATCCCATTTTCAGAAAACAGTATATATTAAGATCTGTTCCTTCCATCTTGGGATATCTTACCTAATAGCAAGACTGCTCATATTCTACCCATTGCGCAAATTCCCTGGGATCTCTGTTAGCATCACACCTGTTACAAAAATATAGCTGCTGCCTGTCAATGCCACCTACTCATAGAGGCAGTACACTGCTCTGCTGGTGAACTTTTGTTTTTCTTCTTAATCTAGAACCTCAAGTGGTGCTCAAGTAGCTAAAGGGGTCCCTAAAGGCCAGGTAACTGCTATAAATGGGCAGTTCCTCTCCCATGAGGCTACTACAAATTCTAGTTGATCAGTCCAAAGTGCTAAAATTATTGGAATCTGGGGGTTTAAGGCCCCAAGGATAAGATCTATTAAAATGCCCTTTTAATCTCCTCTGTGTCAGCCACATTCTGTCTTATCCTTACATATTGCCACTATATCACTTTATAAGTAGGCTTGGGTCTCCAGCATCTTCCATATGTTCCCAGAATTTGAGTCCAGGGTCATGGGCTTACATAACCAGGATTGATTTAGTATCAGACCAGGTGAAAGGAAAGTTACTCTCTTTGACTTCAGGCTCTTGTCTCCTACCAATGACTACCTGTGTATCATTGGCATTGTTAGCCCAATCTCTGCCTCAAAAATAAGTTTAATTATCCTATGATTGACATATGAACTAGAAATACTATATGGATTTCAAGAATCAGATTTATAGCTGTGCTTCAGAATTTAAAGCTTTTCAATTTGGCACAGAGGACTTCCGTTATGCAATAAATTGTGTCACCTCAAAATTCATATGTTGAAGTCCTAATCACTAATACCTTTGCATGTGACTTTATTTAAATATAGGGTTGTTGCAGTTGTAAATAGTTAAAATTGTATCATATTGAAGTAGCTTGGGCTCTTAATCCAATATGACCAGTGTCCTCATTAAGAAAAAAAGGGAAAATTTGGACACAGAGAGGCACATAGGAAGAATGTCAAGTGAAGACAAAGGCATAGATCTGGGTGATACATCAATAAGCCAAACAACACCAAAGATTGTCAGAAATCTAGCAGAAGCTAAGAGAGAGGCATACAACAAATTCAACCATTCTAACGCCTTGACCTTGAAATCTTAGCCTCCAAGAAGTGTGAGACAATATGTTTTGTTGTTTAAACTACTCAGTTTATGCCTTTTTGTTACAACAGCCTCAGTAAACTAATATAGTCTCCATGTGATCCCAGCTAGGTGATTTTCAAATGGCACAATTATCTATGGCCTACTACACTCTCATGAAAAATTCATAACAGTCTGAACTAAACTCTAATTTATATTATTTATATTCCTCTTTTTATGAGTTATTATAAAATTTATCTTTGAATGACCTACTATTATTTCTTAAATTTGCCTAAGGTAGAAAAGTACATGTTTCAAAGTAAAATTAAAGGGACGATTTTCGGGTTTCACTGATAAATATTTACCTACTTTTATAGAAAAAAAAAAACAACAACTCTGGCTTAGATATTAAATCTTCTAGGAGAAGATATATGAAATAATATAAAATTCTGGTTATTGTTGAAATAATAACACTTACTAGTTTAAAAATTAGATTTTTCCATGCTTTTTACCCATGATGTATTTTCATTTTTATGTTTTTAACATGGTATAAATTTCTTTTTGAGAAAAAATGTAAAATATAAGTTAATTCTGATACTATGTGTTTTCCTTAAATCACCCAGTATTTTTTCTGGCTGATAACATTATTTTTTTTTGCAAAATATTTTGTAATGTGAGATTATATAATTGTTCTCTATCTACAATAGTAGTTAACCTAGAACTACAATATGTATGTCAATTTAATTTCATGAATAATGCCCATGTCTAAATGATATAAGGAAGTTATTGAAATGAATTAAAATGACAGAATCTACCAATTTTAAATTTATTAGATATATATATATACACATAAATATTTATTTATAAAAATTGTTGGCTGTAGCCTCTGCTAATTAAAATAAATGTATATATGTGTAGATATATATACACCACATGCACACACAATGACTTATGTTGAAATATTTCAAATCACTCATGATCTATATGCTTTACTTTTTTCTATATCAGTTGTTCCATTGCTCAAATGTATTCATGTTATACTTGTGCTAGAATGAAATTTTTTGAAATACAGAACTCTCTAACAAAATTTATTAAGTGAATTAGGCCTAGATAGGCAAAAGAATATACTCAAACAGATTACTTGCAAATAGAGCAGAGATTATTTCTTGAAGCTGTCCTTTCTTCTAGTTCACTTATCATTTTATGACCTAGAGATTTTCCAATTGTGTTCCACAAAACTTGGTGATATGCAAAAGTCCCTTAAGGCCCATGCCAGAGGAAGGAAATAAATCAAGTGTCAGATTCTTTATTTTTATATTCTGAACAGAGCTACCTTATTTTAATGTTTTTAATGTATGTTTTTGTTTCCTACTAAGATTATAGTAAAGTGATAACCTCCTGTCAATAAAAAATTGATTGAAAACATCAAACTTCACAATTTTTCCAATTTCACTTAGATGCTAAAATTTCTTTTGAAAAATTTTCTAACTTTCTTTCTAAGAATCTCATTGCCATAACCAGTATAATTAACACTCACCACTCACACACACATATATATATATATATATATATACATGCAAACACACATACACTCTTAAGCTTTTAACTTTGCATAATTATACTGTCAAGTTCCACAAGGCTTAATTGCAGGTATGATATGCTCTTGAAATATTTCTAGTGTTTGTGTAACTAAATTATTTAAATTGAATTTTTTTTCCTGAAAAACGATATGTTATTTCATTTATCAAAATAGTTAAATTAAGTTTTTCCCACAAGGAATTTTTTGATAAAATTTTCTTCATATTTTTCTAAGAAAATATTTTTATGTAAAATGTATATATTAAACATAATGAATTTAAGTAATGTGACACATACTAAAAAGTAGAGAAAAATATCTCTACAATCTTTCCACCAGAAATTGAGAATAACATTAGCTACACATCATTTCAGAAATCTGTATAAATATACACTGATAAAAATATATAAAAATATATACTTGGAATTAAGAAGTACACATTGCCCTTTTAAAAACAGTCAAAGGGATATAAAGTACAGCATAAAGAATATAGTTGATAATATAATAACTATTTATGATGTCAGATAGGTACTAAACTTACTAGGGTGATCACTTCATAAGTATATGAATGTCTAATCATTATATTGAACACTTGAAATTAATATATTATTGTATGTCAACTGTAATTTAAAAGATAAATTTTAAAAAATCAGAAAAAAGAAAAATATATAGAAATAGACTAAACAGATAGTTAACAGTTTGTTTTGAATGCTATATATAAAATTTTAAAATAATGCATTATATTATGTTTGTTTTATTAATTTATCTTGAAATTAACATAGGGTAAAAAGTGAAAGAAAGTGGAAAGAACTATTTATCATAAAATAAGATTTCTCACATAATATGCCAGTTTCTGATATTAAGGAAATAATTTGTTAAAGACATTAAACATTCAGGGTCATTGTGTTTTTATTTATCATAACATCTCAATATTAGCCTCTCTACTATGAAAAACCAAGGCATTAATACATTTTCACTTTCTCTTCACATATCAATTCTGTCAATGATATAACTCTTACATTTTCAAGGTCGGTAACATTGTTATTCAATTCTGTAACTATAGTTCGCATGATTATTTAGTATTGTTTATATATTTAAGTTGAGTCATATTGAAAAGAACTCATTTTTTCATGGTTTTTTAAGTTATAAGTTGTTTTTATTTAACTGTTTTTGACCAGCGTTCACTGACAAAAATTATTTATTTTTCTTGGTGCCAAGTTTGTTCATATTTAAGGATCTTAGTCTGTGCTTCTATGCATGATGAGCTTAGCAGAATATAAAGTTTTTGCTTAACAATTATTTCCCTCAGGTCTGAGAAAGAAATACCACTGTCTTTTTTGTCCAGCTCTGTCTGAAGCAGCTAGGTTTATAGGTCTTTAGATGACTTACTATTACTAACTGAGTGCATAAAAAATTCTGAAAGAATGAAAAGAAAATGTTTACCCTTTAGTTTTACAATCACATTTAACTGGCTTAAAAATTATATTTGCAGCGTACTTCTCATTCGTAATCTAATAATAAGTCAAAAGTCAATTTCAAAGAAATCTGTAAGATATATTTTTAAAATGTCGATTATGCTTTCTTTTTTATCATTTGTATGTTATTTTTAGATAACTATCCCTTCTTTTATTTATTTTGATTCAAGATACTAATAATTTTGCTTATGTTGTTTCAACTTTGCCTATTCATATATGTTTGTCACTAAGTGTTGACATTTATTATTTTTCTTTTCAACGCATTTCCTGCCATTTTCTCTAGCCCCTATTCAGAATATAATCCCCTTAGCAGCAGCAACAGTATCATCTGGGAACTTGTCCAAAGTACAAATGAATTCTCAATCTTCCTCAGACCTAGAGAATTAGACATACAGGGAGTGGAGTCCACCATTCTGTATTTTAATAATCCCTCCAGGTGATTCTGAAGAATGGTAAATTTGAGAACCACTGCTCTATATCATTACTTCAGTAGTTAGGCACATCTATAATTTTCTAGTATTGCAGTCCTTGATTCATTCCGTTCATCTACAACATCTAATGTCTCCCGAGATCTCCTTCTATATGTTTTCTTGGTTTCTTGAATTTTCTTAGATAGTTCTAAGTTGTTTAACTTATATTGCTAATTTGCTATTGTACAATATTTATGTAGCTGATTAGGTTTTTTATAATTTTATCTATTTTTGGATGAAAATGCCGGGGACTTACTGTTTCCACTGATCTTAAGACAGAAGTGTGATTCCCAGATTTTAAGTTCCAAGAATTATTATTTTTTTTCTGTGACCTCCATTGTGAGAGTAATGAAATTTGTTTTTCATCAGTTATTGTAGACTGAAGAGTAATGAATCCCAGAGGTCGGTGTTCTCTCTCTTACCACATTTATTTGTTTCTTATACCAGGGTTAATAACACATGTGCTTTTGGGTGAGTGGAGAGAATTTAAGTTTTAGATCATCTTCGTATTTTGGTATTTTACCCTAAAGTCCTCTTTTTTTGCAGAAAGTTATAGCCTTAACTTTGTACTGTCTCTACTGTACTATTTGTCCCAGAAGCTGTTTTCACTAACCCCCAGTAAGAAGAAAACCATGAACACTTCCACTCATAATATTATGTGCATATACATTAATAATATTATACACTATCAATATGTTAATGTTACTACAGTGTCTCCATCAATTCATACCTATTGGCTATCATCAATTCATGTATTTGAGAGGTTTTCAAGTAATTTCTGAGAGTCTCTGGCACCCCCCAAAATTCCGCATGAGTGGAATGGAAAGATAGCACTGTAGAGGCTCCTTTTGTGCTTCCCCTAGAAAAGTTCTACCTTTATCTACCTCCTCTACGGTGATGAGAAGTCCACATTGTTTCATTTGGCCAGGTGCTGCTACCTTTATTCCTGGACCAAAGCACCAAACAGGGGCAGTTCTTTTTTTTTATGTTTTTTTTTTTTCCCTATGTGTCAGTAAACACTGCCAAAGATATTTCATTGTTTAATGCAGAATTAGAAAATCAAAGTAACATATGGTGATCACTACTGAGGTTTATGACCTTCTCAACTGTTGTCTCCCTTCTGGTTATCTTTGCATCTTTGTTGGAAGGAATGAAGCCGAGAACTCCAATCCATCTTTTCTGCCCTGAAAACTCAGTTCTCCTCACAACTAGCACCTAACGATAATGAAATGAGCCCCTTGTGCATTTAGCTCAATTTATGTTATTTGTCATAAGAAGCCCATGGCTCTCAAATACTCTCATTAGCCTCACTTAGATAGCCTTATGGCTTTACACACCATCTCCCTACACCCAGACAGGGGGACTAGGCCAGAATAGAGGAAAAACAAATGATGCAGAAAGAAGAGGAAAAATAGTTGGTGGCCCTATCCTCAGGAAGGGGTGGAACCTGAGCGACAAGGGCTGTCCTTGGAGTTGTCCTTTGAAAGAAGCAAGGTTACTTCCTCCACAGACACAATAGAGTTGGAAAATGGGCAGATGTGGCAGTAATAGGATCTTGCATAAAATCTTTTATGGCTTTTTTCATGAAATGAATTATTAGCTGAGAATAAAGTTAGAACATTGGAGATTATAGAGAAGAAAAAATTGTGGATAAAAAAAGAAAAGAAACAATGAAATATTTATTAGTGAAATTAAGAGAATAAAGGACTACAGAAATTTTGCATGATTACCCAAGAGCTTCAGGGCCCTCATTTGCATAAAATCATCCTGTGGTTTCTTATCTCATTGTGAAAAATAAGTACCTTACTCTTATCCATCAGCCCTTACTCCTGACTCCACATAATCTCTGATTTCATCTTCTACTGATTTAGTTTTCCTTTATCCTGCTCTACTTATTCTGTGCTCTGAGTTCTTCTGACATGCAAAGGCTCATCTCAGATCCTTTGAATTTGCTTTTCCTTCCCTGCGTAAGTCTTTCTTCCCAGATCCCCCACTAGTTCACTGCTTCTCCTCTTTTAGATTTTGCTCTAAAGTTAAAACCTCACTGAACAACCTGGGCACCTCTTTGCCCCTTCTCTGTTTTACTCTCTCCCATTATATCGATTTCTAAACTACAAAGAATTAATTTTTTCCTTATTGCTTTTTTTCCTCCCACTGAAAAGTTTCTTCTTTCTTCCTACTTTCCTTCCTTCCTTCCTTCCTTCCTTCCTTCCTTCCTTCCTTCCTTCCTTCCTTCCTTCCTTCCTTCCTCCCTCCCTCCTTCTCTCTCTCTCCCTTTCTCTCTCTCTCTTCTTTCTTTCTTTCTTTCTTTCTTTCTTTCTTTCTTTCTTTCTTTCTTTCTTTCTTTCTTTCTTTCTTTCTTCTATTCATCAGTGGTTATAACAGTGTTTGAAACATAGTAGCAATAAATAAACATTTATTAAATAAATAAATGTGGAGAATTTCAAAGACATATGAAACTATTTTGTCTTATTAATTTTATTTCAACCATTTCTCATTTTGATGAACAGAAAACATGCATTTCATGCCCTAAATCTATAGGCACTGATCTTGTCTTGGTGAATGCATTTAACTTGTAATTCAATAACCCGAGTGCATGGGGTCTTTGAAGCTGTTTATATGCACAGAATGAATTAGAAAAAAATAGACATTTATCTAAGCCATATGAAGAGAATGCTAGTAGCTTAATCTATTTGAATGATTATCTAACATCATCTTTTGATCTGAAAATACAGGGCCTGTTATGATAAGTTAATTGGTCCATTGCTAAACAGTTAGGCTGGGCTATTTCTATACATACTAGATTTAAAAGCATCTAGAATGTATTAGCCTGGGAGTACCTTGTAAGAATGTATTATTTATTTTTCTATTCCCAATGGTTACCTTTGTTTGTGACACATAATATACATCTCATAAATAATTGTTACTATTTCCTCTCTGTTTGCTTTTATAAGATATATATAAATAGAATTTTATAAAAATTGCTTTATTTTTGTCCTTGTACCCATAAAATAGTAACTGGCTTTTTCATTTAGTCGAAGTCATAGATATACACCATGTGAAATAGGAAGTAGCTTTTTACATAAATTGACAATGAAGTTAGTAAAACTTATAATTCTAGTTTTTATTTTATAATCTAAATAATCAGTTGGACTGTATGTTGATCAAACTAATTTGATGTTTTTCAAGTTCTGCTTTATATTGCATAAAAATTGATTTTGTTTTATAATCAGAATAAAATATAAAATTATAGAAAATAGATATATAAATAAAGGGAAATTTTATCTGAAAAATTTCAAGGAAACAATGTATAATTATTGCACCATTATCTTCAGATTGAATTTTGAATCAGAGTAATCAATTCACAAATTAAAATGAAATGTTCTATCATTCTTAATCTTAAGATCATGCTTTTTCTCTAAACAAGCAATTTACAAAACAGTAATGTATTTAAAGAACCATGTGCATTTTATCAGAAGGATATTAAGGTACATAATCATTGAAATCAGAAATTTTTAGTGTTCCAGGTGACAATATAATGTCATTGGGAGTCTGGCAATTCATTCAAAATAATAATCAATTAAAATTAATCTCATTTGTCCAAATTTTAAACATTTTTTTACAATTACTCTTAATATAAATGAAATCTTTATATTGGATTAAAGTTCTTCATTTATGGTGTGTTCTCTCTTATTTTATTTTGAAGAAATAGTGTAAGAAGTCCTTTCAAATATTCTGTCCTAACACTGACCTGTTTGCATTATTGTTCAAGTCCACTATATGTTTCCTCCTGCAATCTTTAATGCATAGTTCAGTTAGTAGTCAATAGTATACACCACTTCTGTATACCAAGAACAGTAAAACCAGTGTTTTTCACTTGCAATAAAATGAACCAGGTGGCTTTAATATGACAATAATGTAATGATAAATATACACATGTAGATTGAAATAAATGTATTCACTTTTATTTTTAAAATATCTTTCTGGCAGCTATGATACTAGTGGGTCACCTTGATTTTCTCAAAGTTTGGTTTTAGGATTGTGTGTTATTATAATTTCATCTAGCTTATACTGAATGATGCCAGCTTATATTTGATTCTATATCTAATGGTTCCAAAATCTGCATATGTTTGTAGTCTAATTATATACAATCATTTCTAATTGAACTTTAAATTTTTCTCATAATGGCTCACTTTTTCAAGTATGCTTATATTCATTGAAACTTTATATGTAGTATTTTAGGTTTTATTAGTACTGATTTAATTAGATTTTACTATTACTCTTAGGGCTTAAATGATTTCTATGCATAGTCTTCCCTCTTAGGCCCGAGCGGCTTGTGCTTCAACTGAAAATCTGAAATATTGATCAAGACACATTTACTCTGCCTGGCATTGAACTCCAAGAGTGACTAACTATTGAAATCGCTCCAATATTTAGCTTCCTAGCTGTTGGTTTCTGTTGGGTTTTTTGGAGTCACTACTTGCATATTTGCTGTTTAGGGGTGAACCAACAATTTGGAAAAAAATTATATGCAGGATTTTAGGCTGCTTCTCTCATGTTTCTTACTCTTCAGTTCAGGACATTTTGTCTGAACTGAAACCCTTTGTCTCTTTGCCTGGTCAGATAGTACCTTTCACTTAGATTCCATTTCTCGACATCTTCATTTGGAAAACTATTTAGGAAAAAAAGCCAGCTAAATGTGCCACTCAAGGAAGAAAAACTTTCTTCATTTCTCCCTCATGGATCAAAGAACAGAAATCTTCCCAGCATTTTGAAGGCGACGCTTTAAAACACAATAGTGTTCTTTCCCATCCAAACCTTACTACATAAGAGACCTTATACTAGGCTTGACATGCAATAGATACAGTGCTCCATTCTCTCATTCCTTTTTCTGTACATACTATTTCTTATATTTTAAGTTTGTTTTCTTTTTCTATGGCTGGATTACTTTATTTAGCATAATATCCTCAAGTTTCTTCCATATTGTAACATATGGTAGGATTTCCTTATCTTTAAAGTCTGAATAGTATTTCATTGTATATCTATTTCCATTTTCTTTACCCATTCATCAGTTCATCGAAGATGTTTCTACATTTTAGCTATTGTGACAAGTTTTACAATGAACATGGAGATGATAATATCTCTTTGAGATCCTAACTTGAATTCTTTTGGATAAACACCTAGAATTTGGATTGCTGGATCATATGGTAATTCTATTTTTACTGCTTTGAGGAATCTCCATGCTGTTTTCCATAGTGGCTACACCATTTTGCCTTCCTACTAGTAGTCAATATAGAAAATGTCATGTAAAACTGAAAACGGGAAAATTTGGCAGATTCTATTCATTATCTCTTGACACCTTTATGTATGAAAACATGTCCCCAAACATTTATTTGGGTACATTTCTCAGATGTTTTTGTAGCTTTGGATGTTGTGACTAGTCTAGTTACTGGGGATAAAAGCAAATTTTACACTCTTTGGGAAAGAGTAAACATTTCTCGGTAACTTTCTGCCGTATTAAACTCCCTGTGCCATCTCCAACAACGAGATGCTCTTGGGAAGTGAAATTACATATAATAATAGAGCTGCAAGGTTAGAGAAGGGAAAGTTTCTGCCACCACGTAGTGCTTCAGCGTTTAGTGTGATAGAGAACCCAGTGTCGATATTTATGCTACTTGTAGCCACATCTAATCCTAAATTATACATTCTTTAATTGTGTGATGTATGACGATTTATTTTAAATCTTGCATTATTCAGATATATTTTAGAGAGCATAGATATAGAGGAAATGTAAAAAAAGATCAAAATATTATGATCATGATTTTATTTCTGATTTTTTCTCTTGAAACAATTGGAATTCATACCTATGATCTCAGAAACCATAAATATTTGCAAAATCTTTAATAGTTTAAGCACTTTAAATAAAAGAAAAAGTAATGTCAAAATTAGTGAGGCAATACAAAAATTTGGCTCATGTTAGACATGTGACAATTGAGTAGAGAAATGTTTTACATAACAAACAGCGATAATTTTAGGCACCTTCATAAAGGTGTCAAAATATGATGTTATTCATACTGAACTCATTAAAAAATAAAATAGATACACTTTTAAAACACACTTCTTGTTTTAATGTACTGTTTTGGTGTATATTTCTTCTTTTATTTTAAACCATTTAATCACATTCCTTATAATCCACTTTAAATTATCATAAATTAAACATTTTTCAATCCCTAAACTACTGAAACACCTTGGTGCATTGTCAGGGCAACACATTATTTTGTCACATTGCAAACTGATTAGATTTGAGGAAAACTTATTTGCATAGTTGAAAGAACTTCCCCCTATTTCAGAAAAAAGCAACAAGTCCTGGTATGACGGACATTAGCCACATGCAGTTATTTTCACTTATTTGATTTTAGGTGAAATCTCTATTTTCTGCAATCATTTGTATATAGATATATATACTTTAAGATGGGTTTTTAAAAAGTCATGCAAATTTCCTATGATATTTTTGAACAACATTGAGATATACTTTTCATATGACTCACATTGCATTGCAGCAAGCATCTGCTCAAATTACCAGGAGGACATTAAATAAAAAGTTAGCATGTGTGTATCTTTGAGATGTTAGGTATGACCAGATGTTTCATATTCTCAGATGCCTTTCAATAATAAAAGGCTCCCATGTAGCTTCCAGGTAAGTGTGTTTAGAGAGGTAGAAGGGAGTTGGAGGTTGTGTTTATAGGCAAGGAAATGCAATCACATTGCTCAGTAATCTTGCATTTTTTATGTTGTGCTGATGACTGCTGCCCCAGTAGGTGGGCACACCTTAGGTCAAAGTCCATGTCTAAGAAGACAAAACAATCTACAGACCCTGTTCAAATACCTCTTTAGAATACAGAATACTTAGGTGCTCACCTAATTCAGTTCTAAATATAGAAAAAGAGGGCTCCTCTTGTCCAGACTTTATTATAAATCATCTTGAATAAGCATAGAAATAATTCTGTTGTACCACAATGTAAAGTGATTACACTTTTCTCTTTTTGCAACAGGTAATGAAGATAATTAGTTAAACATTTTTAATACGATGCCCTTCCCAACATCACTTGCTAAAGCATACTCTAAAATGGTCATTTATTCATTCAACTCCAAAGTAGGTAAGAGCAATACTGTACAGTACTTGTATAACAAAACTCACAGCAAATATTGACTAATGTAGTAGATCCAATCAGGGTATTTCCTAATGAAAGAGAGACATTGTTCTCTAGAAATGATTTGGTCACAAACAGCGATGAATGGCACCTGTGCCCATGCTTTCCTCTCCACACCACTGTCCAGTGGACTTAGCTATTTGATCCAGGAGCGGACACTTAATTCCAGTGACAATAATGAGCTTCTCCTTCTCTGTTATCTGAAATTTGGAATGGAATGACACAAAGTATGGAGTCACTCATGCAGATCACTTGTAAACTGGTATCTTCAACACAGTATTTTTCTTAGTCCTAATCTTCCAGCAACCTACTAATCCTCTTCAAATTGAAAATGTTTAAAAATTGAATTCATCATCTCAGTTTCTTTGCTCCTTCCCAGACTTCTATTCCTCCATTTTTGATTGTAGTATTTTATGTCTACACAGCAAGAAAATTGTAGGGCAATCCTCTTCTCACATCCTCACCATGACCCTATGACTGTCAGATAACCAAGCATCAAGTCCTTTAAATTCCACCTGAACATCTGTCTCAAAACTGATTGCTTCTCTTACCTCACACTACCAATGTGCAGCCATCTGAGCTACCATAATTTCTCATCTTAGTATTAACAATAAATCCCTACTTTGGTGTACTTTCTCCATTGCTCTCTTTTTCACCATTCCCCACTGGTAAATATAAATCTGATGATTTTTAACTCCAGCTTCAAATACTTTGAATCCTTTTCAATATCTCAGGGCTTAATTGCCTTATATGACCCCATATGATGTACTTTTTTTTCTGTCAAATTTCCTCTTATTCTTTATAGTCCGTCAATTCTGTTTTCCCTTACATTCTTCTTATTTAAAGAAGGAGTTCTCTTGAAATGTAAAAGGGGCAGATTTTAAACAATCAAAAAATTTACTTAGGCAATATGTTTCACCAGATTAGATGTTACAGATTGGAAATATAAAGACATTTATAAAATATGGTACCCATAGCAACCTAAATACTAGAGATGTAGAGATAGTCATAAAAATAATAATAAATGATATATTCATTTACGTATAGCGTTTTCTTGATCGTAAGCATCAAAATGGATTCTTGCTAATGTTTTATTATTGTTGGGTGGAGAGGAATGGGCAGACACTGCAGTAGCTCACAGAATTAAAATAAGAACTTAATAGTGAAGCCAGAGAGTTAGGGAAGAAATCAGGATAACACTAGAAATTTTAAGATGTATTTCCTAGTGCTTACTTGTTTTATTTGTTCAATTTTTTAAATTCTCATCTGTATCCATCCTCCCTTGAGCTATCTCTTTCTGCTTATTTTGAGTTGATTAAAGTATAATTCCTGAGTCATATATACCAACTGATTCTAAACTCTATTTTTACTGAGTTTTTTATTGGTAGTTCTGTTTCTGTTGATTGGCCATTGTCTTGCTACTGTCATGTAATCTTTAATCTTGCGGTGTGCCTCATATTGAATTCTCAAATTTATTTTTCTTCTTTTCTCTTCCATGTAGAAACAGAAAAAAAAATCCTTTTCTTTATAGAAACTTCACCAAAAATAATTGACGTCCAAAGTAATAATGATTAAGTGTTCTAAGATAATTATTCATTTGTCTTATAAAAGTGTAGAATATTATGACATTCAGAATCTAATAATTATTTTTTCCAAGGTGTATATATATTCTATCTACCTTTGGAAATTTGTTTTCCCTTTTCTGACCTAAGTTATCTTATTTTTCAGAGTTAAACTATTTATAGTTTTTAATATGGCATTATTGAAATACCCATGATTCTGAAATATTAGAAAACAATCTTATGGACGATGTTTGCTGAAACGACACAGTCCCATAATTGCACCTACGTGCTCACAAGGAGAATCTGTGTGAAAAATATTGTTGTATTAAATACAACCTGAAATGTACTCAAATTTATTTATTAAGTTATTTGTGACATAACTCACAAGTATTTATAGTACTCTGTAAAAGAATGAAAGAAGGAAGAAAGTAAGCAAGCAAGCAAGCAATAAAAAAGGAAAGGAAGAAAGAAAGAAGAAAGAGAGAGAGAGAGAGAGAGAGAGAGAGAGAGAGAGAGAGAGAGAAAGAGACAAAAAGAAACTCACAGATTCAGGGAACAGATTGTTAGTTGCCAGAGGTAAAGAGGGTCAGAGGTGGGCAAAATAGATGAAGGTGGTCAAAGGTAGATGAAGGTGGGGAAACTTACAGTTATAAAATAAATAGGTTCTGGGAATATAATGTACATTATAGTGAGTACAGTTAAATATATTGTATTACATATTTCAAAGTTTCTAAGAGAATAGATCTTAAAAGTTGTCATAAAAAGTAAAAAGGTATAATTATGTGTGGTGACAGATGTTCACTAGACTTATTGTGGTAATCATTTCGCAACATATGCATATATCGAATCAGTATGTCATACACTTGAAACTAACATATTATATGTCAATTATATCTCAATCAAAAAATATACAATTAGAAAAACTAAAAATCACACAATATTCTAGACTAGAAAAATAATAGTCTTTAAATACTTATAACAGAGATTGTGAGAATTTTTATTTCAAAGTATTTTTAAAGATTTAAGAATGTTGAAACAACAAGCCAAGATTTTTCACCCCAAACCTTAAGAATCATTGTTCTAAAGAATCATGGGAGCAGAATCGTAGAGAGGAAGTTGAAAAATGAATCTAATGAATGCATTGCTAATGTACTCACTGCTTATACGTAAGTGATAATAACTCTACCCAAATAGATATGAAATCCAGCAGAGGAGCGCTTCCTGAGGGTAGCATTACTTTTGTGTTGTACCTGTCTTGAAGCCATACTCAAACCGTATTGCCTCTACCAAACCAATATTACCCATTATGCCCCTTAAAGATTGGGAAATACATAATTTTTGTTTATTTGTTTATTACTTCTTCATTTTCATATCCCAGAACAGAAATATGATCAAACATCTTATTAAAAATGTTTTCTTCTGTCAAAGTTCCATTCCTTCCCAGTGATTTTATCTCTCTTCCTTTTTTGTCAAATGACAGATTCTAAAAGTCCCTGTTTCTGGGAGCAATCAAACTCTTATTTTCAACTTATTTTCAGTTTTTATTTCCAGTCTGATGAAGAAATCCAGTCCCACAGCGTGTCCCTCATGGGGCTCATCTCCCCTAATGTCACCTTTATGTAGTGATTTTTTAAAACTGGCTCTCTTGGAGGTTGGTTGGCTACACTTAGGAAAGTTACAGATCTCAACATTTATTTTCTTTCAGGAATTCTGTGTAAAGTTTCTGTACTTTAAAAAGTTAGAAACTCGTTAGAAAAAGAATATTTTTATTGAACTAGTCAGTGTTTTACAGAGTTCAAATGTTTGTGTGTGTGTGTGTGTGTGTGTGTGTGCGCGCGAAGAGGTCAGAAGATATGATGTTATAAAAATCATTATAAATAGTCTTTTGCACAGGGCTTGAGGAAAAGAGATGCTGCAGTCGGTGCTGGTTGTCCTAAGGAGAAAGCTTATTTCATTGTATTAACAGTTTCCTAATCTACGTCAAGTCAAAATACTGTTCTTTTTCCAATGCTTCAATGTGTTCATAATATAGTAGAATTAATTAATTAAAAAAAAAAAAAGCAACCTGGTATAAAGGGAGAAGATGAAAAGCCATCATACTGTTGTGTTCCTTTTTTTTTTTTTAGGTGAGAAATACAAACACAGGGATCCAACTAATAAAAACTCCCCATGTGTACCTCACAGGGAACACCTGAGTAGCAGTGGACAATTTAGGAAAAAAAAAAAAAAACAGACATAAAATCACTTGCTTCTGTCAACAGCCTTTCATTCTTACATTATAGGATTAGATCAAGCAGGCGGACATCCAGATTCCAGTGCCTTTGGGTATTATGGTTCACGCTTGGAACATGCTTTGGTGTTAGTTGTTAAAACTACTGGCCTTTCCACTGCTCCTTTTTTCTTTACTGTTACCAAACATAATATCCCTAAGTGAACAATATTGTGCGGTCTTGGAATTTCAATTCCCATAACAGCTCTGCCCTTGAATAAAATCTGTTTTTTATTAGTAATTTAGAGTTAATGTACTTTGCAGATAGGCTCCCTGTTCTGAGGTTATTCACACCTGGAATGAAATTTCAAAATATCCAAAGAAGGGGATTAATTTTATCCAGCCATAAAACTCCTCAACTTCTATATTGGACTTCTATGATGTTATAGGTATTCTCTCTCTCTTTCCTTCCTTCCTTCCTTCCTTCCTTCCTTCCTTCCTTCCTTCCTTCCTTCCTTCCTTCCTTCCTTCCTTCCTTCTTTCTTTCTTTTTTTCTTTCTTTCTCTCTCTTTTTCTTTCTTTCTTCTTTTCCCTCTCTCTCTCCCCCCTCCCTCCCTTCCTCCTACCCTCTGTCTCTCTCTCTCTCTCTTTTTTAGCAAATATAATTATGGGTTTTTTTTCATCTAAATGGTTCACCCAGTTTATGTATATCGAAGGATTTTTTAAGTCATTTGGAATAACTAAATCACAAATGTTTATCCTTGAATATCAAGGAGTCTCCTCAGAAGTGTTTCTGTGTGTGTGTGTGTGTGTGTGTGTGTGTGTGTGTGTGTGTACGCGCTGTGTGATTCAGCCTGCTTTTTTGTTTAATTAAAAAAAATTTTTTTTGGCCATAAGAAGAGATGAAATACTGCCATTTGTAACAACATGGATGGACCTTGAGATAATCGTGCTAAGCAAAATAACCTAGACAGAAAAAGTTGAAAGCCACATGCTATCACTTATATGTGGGATATAAACCTAAAAACAACAAAAGAATAGGACAAATAGAGACTTGTGGACATGAACAATAGATAGAGGTTACCAGAGGATAGTGGGTGAGAGGGGAGGAGGAAAGTAAATGGGATTAAAGGGGTCAGATATATGTTGACAGAAATAAATTTATGGAAGGTGAACACACAATGCAATATATATATATATATATATATATATATATATATACCTTACTGTTAAATTGTATACCTGAAACTTACTGGATTTCGTTAACCGATGTCACAAAAAAATTAATCGTCTATCTGTCTTTTTTGGCCTCATTTTTCTTTTCTCTTATTTTTAAAGTTGAGGATTTTACTATGGATAAGTGTCCTGCTGTGAATATTTGTACATTCTTGAATAAAATTTTATAATTTAATAAATTCTTAATTGGACGAAGATCTGTTTTTTTCTGCAGATGTATTTTTATTCTTGGAAAAGTCAAACATAGTTAGACTGTAATTCAGAAAATAGTCACAAGAAAAAAATGCCCTCTAGTTTTATTATTTGTCCAGGAAATTTTAAGAGGAAAAAAATCTGCTAAAATTGAAATTCCAAAACATTTCTCTTGATACCAATTATCAATAGATACATGTATAACCTAAGGTCAAAATATTAGGTTGACTTGAACTCCTTCCCTCCATGTAGTGACTGAAGATGAATATTTTGACAAAGAAGTAAATATAAAGTGCTTGTAAACAAATTTAAAATAAATAACTAAGACAGCAAGGTTTGCTATATTTTTTCAGGCCAAAACAAACAAACAAATGCATATAATTTAGGTGTCAAGTAGAAACATAACCATGTTTAATGCTGGATTATCCTAGTTACACAGAGAATTAAGGCCTTAAAGAGAAAACATACTAAAATCAAAAATAAATTAAAAGATAAATAAATTAATATTACTTAACTAATAAATTAGTATTACTTAACTAATTTGAAAATATAAAAAAAATGTATAAGGCAATCACTATTGTCCTTTGAAAGATTGGCATTGTCATTTTTATAATTACCTCCTGTTATGGACAATTTTCATGGTGATGAGGCAGCATAATTTTTTTTCTTTTGAATGATGTTCAGGTTAGGATAAGGTTAAAAGAGTAAAAAAAGTACAACCAAATAGTATAGTCTTGTGAAAGGATCCTACTAAAAAGTATACATATTTGATATGTCTTAAGCAACTTATCAAAACCAATGACCAGGGGCCACATTGGCAAAATAATGTATGTTAGTTTTAGAGACAAATGGACCTGGTTTTTACAGTCAGGTCCACCATTTTAATAACTGTGATTTCAGGATAACTAAGTAGCTTCTCTGGGTTTCAGTTTTCCAGTCTTTGAATTTGTAAAAGTAATGAGTAACTTTTGAAAGTATTTTATTAAGATTATATAAGATAGTGGACACAGTATAAAATAATATTCACAACAGAGACTTTGCTTTAAAAATGATGTCTTATAACAGGTATATAAGAAAAAGAGAATGTAAAAACTTTTGAGCAAACTAGGCTTATTCAATACTATCTCATTTTATCTCATAACTTAAGAATTTCCCCAAGCATATATAGAAATTATGGCTAAATTAACAAACAGGGAAAACTTGGAGAAAAAGCCCTGATGGTTTTTGTAATAAAAACTTTAAAGATGCAATTTTATAGCTTATTCTTTCCACACTAAGAAATCTTAAATTGAGCTCAATATATGAGGTACATCCTCCTTGCCTTGGCAATTTATCCGGTAGTAAGGCTGTAGAAGATACCTCACTAGCTCCAGCTAAATGAGGTAGAGCACTTCTGATCACCCCTCCAAGACCCAATTCCTGGCCCCTAAATGTATAAAAAAAATAAAAATAAATAAACAGACACAAAAATTTAGAGATGATAGATAGATACACGATAAGTAGATTGATAGAGGATAGACAGATAATAGAGGATAGATAGATGATAGATAGATAGATAGATAGATAGATAGATAGATAGATAGATAGATTTAAATGTTTGAAAGGACCAAAAGGCAACATTTGGAAATTTATTATCCATAAACTATATTAGATTATGATTGAGGAAATACAAAGTTGAAGACATTTTTTATATATGTCCACACACATAGACAAAATCACTATCATATTAATACAAATTAAAGCCTGATATAGAAATACCTGTGAGCCAAGTGATATTTTCATTTTTCTTCTTGACTATCTTTTTTATTTGAGACTTGGATTAATCCATTTAATCACTTGGTAGCTTATCCAAGAAGTTGAACATTTTAGATGCTGTTAAAGTAGAAATTTTCTTCATTCTTAACTAAAAGATATACTTGAAAGATATTTGAAAATATATAGATAAAGTACTCTCATCTTTACATTAGAAAACCTTCTTAAACCCTTCTTAAAATATCATTTAGCATTTCTAAATGGAAAAAAAAAAATAAATCTTTATAAGTATCCAGTAGGCCATGCTGTAGATTTGATGTTTTGACAAAAATATTTAAATGAAGATATTTTTCCAAACTAAATATTTATAATTGCTACTTTTCCATGTCAATGATAAGAATTTGCGTTATCTCTTTGTTTTTTATAATAAGTATTAAAAGCGGATGTTTCAGAACTTTGATTGTCTTGTTTCTTAGAATTGGGAAAATAAAACAACAAGAAGTAGAATCTGTCTCCCAAGAACTGCATTAAAAATCTGCTACTTTAAAAGAAACAAAGATTCTTTATTTATGTAGTATAAATATTAGAAATAAGTTATGAGGGTTTTGATATAAACTTTGCTTCTGGAAATTATAAAACTTTTAGGGTATTTTTATTTACTATTTTTATTCTTTAAAACATGAAAAAAAATGTTTCATTGATTAAAATTCAAAATGTAAGTGTCATAAAATACTTTCTCATTAAATATTTGCTTGCAAGTTTGGAAAATGAATCTTGTACGTGTCATATGTTTGGTTATCAAGGAGGCACTATAGTTATTGAGAGGTTTAACACTTCAAAAGTCCATGTCCTTTGTTAAATGAATTCTTTACCCATGCACTGAATCTTCAGAAGAAGGCGAGTTGGTCAACAAATTAAAAAAATATATATATTTGTATACTCTGGTAAAGCAACATTGCCAGTTAGTAATAGTAAATGTTATTTGACAATGACAAACATAAATTTTGATAACAAATTGTTTAAATTTTGCTCTTTAACAACCAAAACTTGTGGAAAATAGTAAAATAGCATATTGCAATATTCATATATTAATTATAAAATACCATCTGCAAGAATGTTATTTATATAAATTGGGTACCCCATTCTGAAACTTATAAAGAAAAACATTGTTTACTTTTACCACAATACTTACGCTTTAGAAATAAACCTAACGAGGGAAACATTTCAAATTATCCTTTCATTTTATCAAAATGTTATAACACTAAAAATGTTTTCTTTTTGCTTTCTTGTTCACAATGGCCAATATTATGCAAATGTAGTTTTGAAAAGAGTTTTGCATTTCTGCATAATCCCTGGTAATTTTCCTTATTTCACATTTTGCGCTGACCTCACTTTTTGAGTCTAGTCTTTGTTTTTAGCTCGCACCTCACCCTCTGTGCCATCTGGAAATATTATTAGATGAGTAACAATTACATTTCTGCTGAAAGACTAAGGATTATCTGAAACATTATTTGATGATGCATCATCCTACAGTATGTAATACTAAAACTGTCACATACTATATCACACTAGCACCAACTATCATATAACACCTGTGTAGGCCCCTCCATCAAGTTCTGATTACTGTCAACAAGAGGTTAGCAATTGAGAAAGAGAGTAAAATTTTCAGAATAATGGCATCTGACATGTCTCCACAGCTGGCAAAGACATGCAACAGATGAAAAGGTAGCACATAATATAACTTTCATTTCTCAACAAAGGCACACATTCTACTGTGAGACATTTCAACAACCGCTTATGACTTCTGTGAGATTCTCCTTTTTCTCCTAAAATGCAATTAAATGCAGGAAGGCTGTACTGTACTTTATATAAATTTTATGTCAATTCAATGAACACTTTCTAACTATTCACACTGGGCTGAAATTTTCCTTCTTCAACAAAAAGCCATTAATTTCAAGTGGTCTGAGTTTCCATGTTTAAGGTTAAAATCTCTTTACCAAAACATCTCATTTCAATCTTCCAACTTCCTCTAATGCCTTTTTGCCCTTCTAGCAAGAGTCGTTTCTACTTAAGTGGTAGCTAAATGAAATAATTCAAAATAATATATTTAATTTCAGCCAAAAATTGGAGAAGTACTATTTACTAGATGCCTTTAGTTTCCAGTCATGTTTCTTTCAACATACATGGACCCTCCCTTTCATTGTGCAACTAAATTTCTCCCTGGTGGGAGATTATGGGGTAGGATGAAGAAGCCTAACCTTTCTTTAAATAGTAAGACCTCTCATTCCTTTCTTTTCTTTTTCTATAGACAACTATATGAATCATAATTAATTGATGCAAAATATAAGAAATACTCTTACCTCTATTTCCACAGAATGTCTTATGACTCCATACACTTATTCACATAGACCTGTAATACAAGCTCTTCGTATCTGTAATGATTTTATGATTGGCCAACTATTGTTTGGAGGATAGATCTCTGACTTCCAAATGTAGAAACATTTTGGAGGAAATTAGACTATATTGACTAAAATAAATGCTAAATTATCAAGGACTTTCAAGTATCTATGTTGTACAAGGGACTCATACCTTGTGTTAAACATTCGACTGTAAGGTTTTCAGCGAACTATGTCCTGCAAATTTATTTTCTACAACACACAGTAGTCTAACAAAAAAATATATGGATAGTAAGCTTAAATTCTCCAATCAGTCAAGTTTGATATATTTTGTGATGTGTAATGTACATCATGATATTTACAGATCATAGTGTAAAACCTGGGAAGAAAAATGAAGATTTTGCCAAAGCATTCTGGAAAATGAGTTGCAAATTTAATATTCTGGCAGGCTTTATACCTACTGCAATATTCTGCATTGGGTAGGTGTGCCATAAATGTTGGCAGACTGCATTCATAAAGTAAGACAATAGTTTCAATATTTTAAACATGGTTTGCATCAAAGCTTTAAATGTAAAGTTTAATGTTACGAAGCACTGGTTAAGTTTCTAAATATGCTATTAACATAGGTCAACCATTTTTGCAAGCGATTTTATACTCTCAAAAAAGAAAGAAAGAAAAAAGCAGACCTTTACCTCAAAGAAGTGCTTCAAACACTGAGAGTGTTACTGAGAGCATTTATGACAAAGGCTTTGATCTCTCTGTACATCCAATAAATACAAAACATTGCTATATTTTTAGGATGTGCATGCCTACACACATTATGACTTTAACAAATGTTTCAAACCACATTTTGAAAGTTATTGATTTGGTAAAGCTCCAAACACATTTCTCCTAGTAAGTTTCCAACATGAACACTCTGAGCTTCAAAGTTGGATGATTTTGAATATTGCAAGGGGCTGTGTATGCAAAATTTGACTGTTTCACAGACATATCGTTTTGTGTTTCAGATGATGAAAGTGCAATGCAAATAGCTATAAAATGAATGGAAGTACCTGCAACTTTGATACAAGCACCCCATTATAAGCTAGCTTTGCTTATGAAGGCTGAAAATAAAATGGATATGAAATAGAAAAAGCATTATAATCTTTAAAATATTATGGGTTTTTTTTTGTATTTTTTAGCTCAAATATGGCTAGGTATTTTTCACAGATATGGAATGATGTTTTGAGGACACATTCTAGAAGGTCATTTTAGCGCTTTCAGAAATTTTTCTATTGCTAGAAGATGCATCTGAGTGATTAGAAGTACAATGTCGTAGCTCTGAGGCACCAACTAGACACATGAGAAATTAAGAAAACTGGCTGTACCATTTTCATATTCCAGTAACATTTTAATAACAACATGCCATTAACTATCTAGAAGAGTAAAATAAAGCATTGAAAATATAGATAGGTAGTACAATATACTAGTGATCGAACAGTTGTCTATGATAAAATTTAGTTTCATTAATTCAAAGCAATGGAGAATGAGAAAGGACCTTAGAAATTATAGGTGGTTATTTTCAAATTCTGTTGGATGGAGACCCTGGCTTTCACCATAAGTCTCAAGGGTCACCATGAGACCAAGCATGAAAAATATATGTATTAGGGTGCCAGACAGGTTTATGACCATTCTATTGTGTAGCTCTGAAAAATTTTGCTGTTTTTTTTTTTTAATTTAAAAAGGCATCTCGCTGCTTATAACAATATAGAAACTAATTTAAATCAAAAAAAATTTTGGAGATGAAAAATACCAGTGCTTTATAGTGAGACACAATTATTTTGCTTCGTTGTGTTTATTTATTAGCATTTACCATTTCAGTCACCCTATATATCTTTTTATGGTTTTGAACCTACATTGAGTTAAACAACATTAGTGTTCATATAATTATATGGCAATGCATCAGTCTAAGTTATTCTATACTAACTTATCTGTTATTAACAACCAGAATAAAACAAATGCTACACTGAATTTTTAATGGGATAGTTTATTTCATTCATTTCTTCAATCGGCACACTTTTACAAGCTTTAGTAAATGGTAGATAATGACTGTGTCTGTGGTGAAGGCTCTCACTAATGAACAGAAGGGTCCAGGTCACAGAGCACATACTGGATGGCCAGAGAAATCAGGCAAGGACACAGCTGCCTTGCAGAATAGAAGAAAACGAAGCAGCCATGCACAATGAAGAGCCACATCTTTCTTTAGACAACTGACAAGCCAAGAAAACAGAAAAGATTATTGTGACAAGGTCAGGTTTTTAGGTGTCAGGTAGCACCCTTAAGCTAACATAATCATGAGTTGTATATGAACCACAATGGGGAGAACTCACTAATTCAGAGGCATGGTATTTCATAGAGTTAAGTTGAATTACAGAGTATTTTCTGCTTGTCCTTTTCATCTATTGCTCCCTAATCTCTTCCTGTTTACATATATTTGTTTTCTATTTCTTGACTTGCTTCTATTTGTCACAGCCCTCACTTAAAGTCCTGATATTTTCCCTAGCCTCATCTTGCACTTTTGTCTCTTGTATTATATACTGGTTTAAATATCCATCTGCTAATTTTATTACCACCCACTCTCAACCTGATTGCCTCAAAAGCATCAAACTGTTTATGTCTCAGGGTTACTGGTGACAAAAAAAAACTGCAAAAATTAGAAAAGCTACAGAAGGTACCTGCTTGAAAAATAGTTGCCCGATTCTGAACTGGATCCAGAATGTGTCTGTGATTGGGTAGTGCTAACCTCTTCAGGTCTTTCTTGATATTAATTGGACAAGATTTCCACTTCGATGGATTAGCAGAGGCCTCAATGTTGCCTTTCATACTGTAGATATGTGGCATTATTACATTCAGCTCCAGCTATAGTGCATAAAAATTCCAATTCATAGTACATATAAATTTGACTTTTTTTATACATTAAATTATTTTGCAACAAATCTTAATATGAGTTAAAGAATGCTATTATATATCCCGCCTAGGCAAGTGAGCTCTTCAGAATAGTAAACTAATAGTATTTTCCCTGCTATGTTTGGACTTGTTTAAGACCGATCACCTCTTCTTTTTTTCCTATTTCTACCTATCCCACTATTGCATTTTGGAAACACATAATTTGTCTGGTTTTATAAGCTCATAGTGGGAGATGACTTTTCTTTCAAGATTTATTGTAACTTGTCTTCACCCATATCTGATTTCGATGACATTTAGATGAAGCTTTGAACTTTAGAGCTGATCTTGAAATGAATTAAGGCTTTCAGGATGTTGGGATGAAATTAATATATTTTACATATAAGAAAGATGTGAAATTTGAACAGTCAAGATGGAATTCTACGGACTAGATTTTTATGTCCATAGAATTTTTATATCAAAATTCTAACACTCAGTCTGATTTTATGTAAAGATATGGCCTGTGAGGTGATAAAATTTAAATGTGGCCAAAAGGTGGGTCCCCAATTCAATAGGTATATTGCCCTTATTAGAAAAAAAGTCACCAGAGCTCTCTTTATTTGTCATGTGTGGACAGAAAGTAGTAGACATCTATAAGCCAGGAAGAGCGCTCTCAACGGGAACTAAAGTGGTCAGCACCGAACATGTTTTGGGACTTCAAGTCTCACGAGAATTGTGAGAAATAAATTTCTGGTTTTTAAGCCACTTAGTTTGTGGTAAGTTGTTATGGCAGCCTGAGCAATTTAATACAACCATTCACTCTTTTAGGCAGCTTATGCCCTTAACTATTCATAATCCATTGAAATTCATGCACTTTTTCTTTCCTAGAGTGTACCATGTTTTCTCTTCCTGGAGATCTCCCATGAATATTTTAATGGTGATGTAAATATCATATTTATTATAAAAAATAGTAACTGATAAGGTATTTATTAGTTAGTCAATAAGCTAATTATTTACTGATTAATTTATTCTTTGGACATATTTCATTGACTTTTTATATGTCGATCACTGACATAGATATTTTATCTTCAGTCCTCACAACAACCCATTGATGAATTTATAGTAGTGAGAAAAAATATAAAAGTATTCAAACATAAAAGATGATTGCTTACAGTAATGACAAAATAAATTTTTATTTCCCTCATTTTCTACTTATGAAGATAGGTGAAGAAAGAGCCAAAGTAAGGTTAACATTTTTCAGTTCTAGCCAAGACATCTGACGGCTCTGTGTGAAACCTATGGCACTTTATTAATGCAAAGCCAGGCCCAAGTGGAATGTCAAATTGTTCTGCATAATAAAATGCAGGGAATGCAGCTTCTTGGAAGGATGAGGGAAGAAAAAAAAAATACTAGGAGAATAAAAAGCTGAGAGTTTTCTTTAGGAAGATGGGATTTGGGAAAGAAAGAGTGGGATTCAATTAACAGCAAGTGGCAGTCTGGGATCTGCAAAGAAAGGTGTCTGGTGAGGAATTCTCAGAACCATTAAATGAGGGACTTGCAAGAAAAGCATGTATGTTATACAATTTTGGGTTGTTTGTGTTATTGTCATATTAACTCTGAAATCACCCGAAATACTGTCTGAGTAGTTCTTATAGAAATCAAGGAATATCGACTGATTCTTCTTATAGATTAGTGTGAAGTAGAAAATTGAGAACGGATCTACCACTTAGATTCCACACAACATTTTCACAAATACATAGATGATAGATGGTATCTGGACACTGGACAAGGCAACAATTGTGTGTAGAAAGCCAAAGATTATATGCATTTCCAAAGGCTACCATAACAAAGTGCCACAGTCTGCGTGTCTTAAACAACAAAGCTTTACTTTCTCACAGTTCTGGACACTAGAAGTTCAAGATCAAGGTATTGACAGGATTAGTTTCTTGTGAGAGTGGGAGTAAAGGATGTGCTCTAGGCCTTTTCCTTGGATTGCCAGTAGCTGTCTTTCACGTTGACTTCCTCCATGTGCGTCTGTGTCTAAATTTTCTCTTTTGTAAGACACTGATCAAATTGGATTAAGCCCTATTCAGATGACTTCATTTTAACTTAATAGCACTTTAATAATTTTATCTCCAACAATAGTCACATTTTTAGGAACTGTAGATTAGGACCAACTTATACATTTTTTTGGAAGGAAGAGGGGTAGAACACAATTCAGCCCATAACAAAGATTTATAGAAATCTCGATATTGGTATTATACTTTCTGTAGGAGGTAAGAATATCAGGCAAATGTTTTTAATCTCAAAAGATAAAGTAGCCTCAACACACCTAGGGTTTATAACCAATTTAAAGATTTACACAATGAGGTTTAGTGATATTAAATAACTAACCTAAGGCTCATGGCTTTCCTGAGGCAGATCTAATATTTAAACCCAGGAGATCGTAAGAACCCTTTCAACCCATCATTCTGCCTCTCAATTATATTCACAGAAAAATACACCTGATATATGCTTTTCTAGTGTATTAAAAAAAAAAACATTTAAAAACATCATTAAAACTAATATAACTCTCAGTTTCTTAACTAAACTTTTTGAGCCAAGAACAAATTACAGTAAGAAGCAATTTTATCATGACTAATTTATAGCAATTATTAGTTGTGATCTCATAAAAAGAACAGCGACTTTACAAAAAAAGTAAGAAAGGAAGAATTCTGTAAGTAGATATATGTCCTTAATTTTTATTCATTACTAAAAATTTAACATTTTGAATCTATACCTTAAGAAAAAGTTTAAAAATTACAAAAAAAATTTTAGCTTAAGCACTGATATTTATTATTAAAGATGTCATAATGAAACCGAGTCATGATATTATGAAAAATGAGACATTTCCAAATCACATTTATATTTCCCTTTATTAGCACTGTAAAGTTCTGTTAGCTAAGCTATAAATAACAGAAAACCCAATATAAACTACAGATAAAAGTTATAATGTATAGAGACAAATACGTTTAAATACAATAATAGTAAGGACTTTGTTTCAAGAAGTTGACATCTTAAAAATGATTCTCATACTGAATTACTAAGAATGCTAGCCTCCAGTTATAATAAACGTTAAGAGAAGGAAAAGAGTTTCTGGGGTTAATTATGCTTGAGAAATAAATGGATACAGTTAAAGGGGTTTCTTTACTGTAAAACTTATTAGAGGTCAAATAAACTAACACTTAAAAGTCTCAAAAAGAGTCTAGATATATAATCAAGGTTTGTGATTACGGAATTCATACTTGAGGGTCACCCTACAGGGAAAGAACTTTTCAGACTGCTCTGTTGGAGAGGCACTGCTCCAAATACCTCGTAGGATATTTTTAGACCTAATTCATTTCCATTCATTTCAACAAGCATTTATTAAGAGCTTCCTATATTCAAAATAATGGGCTTTGTATTTAGGGGTTTAGCTTGAGGAAAGAATGGAATATTATGCTTACAAATATAAATAAGGTAGACCATGTTTAGGGTTCAATTATTAATAGATTCATTTACTCTTATGTAACGCTTGTTGAGCAGAAATCATGTGTAGTCAAATACCTTATATATCCTATATTCATAGCATTGTATATTAAAAATTATTGTTCCCAGTTGCCTCTACTCTCAATAATGGAATAATTATTATTAGAAGATAAAACTTTTTTGTAGTTTTAGTATTAAGTATACATTATTCCATTATATTTCTTTTCACTATGATTGTAGTAATAAAATAATTTAGTGGAAATATTTATTGTTTACTAACTTATAATTTCATGTATTCATAAAATATAAAATTATTTGATATGTAAAATACCTATTTATAAAAAATGTTAGGTGAAAATAATTATGTATGGGGAGTTGTTATCTCTCTCAATTAACTTAAATATTAAATAACATAGGACACTAAATTTTCTAAGTATTCTGGAGAAACCATAACTTATTCTAGAAGATTCATTTTAGAGTTATCAAATAAAATTCTGGAATCTAATTGAAAAAGATGTTCTCAGGCAAAGCAACATTCCAATAATAAATTGTGCTTAGTATTTAGTTAATAAACCATCAGCTATTTCATTGGTTTGCATCATTTGAAAGTCAGAAGTTTTTATACATATTTAAAAGAATGCCATTTACATCTTGAAATCGATGTAGACTTTATTCTGATTAGGGATGTGTTCTAACTTGATAAATGGAAAGAGAACTGAAACATAAGAATACACACCTGGATGGACAAAAGAACTAAGTAGAGCAAAAAACAGTAGCCTGTACACCACTCAAAGAAGAGTACTTACTCAAGAAATAAAAGAAAAAAAAAACCCCACCATGACCAAAGATAACATCAAGTGGCAGAGTGTGATATTACAAGAAATATCAAGGTTTAGGATTTCACCAACACAGGCTCTTGTTCTGTGTCTACCAACTACTATTTTTATGTACTTGGTCAGGTCACATAATTTGTCCAAGTATAATTGTCCTCATCTGAAAATTGAGGAAAATAGAGTTGACTTTGTAGAGTTACAAAGACAAGTGAGGATTCATATATGCTCAGTGCTTAGTACAGGGTTTTGTGCTTAGCAAGCACCAAATATATGGCTACTTTTATTACAAATAAAACACTTAACAGTATCTGAAGGAAGTTTTGGAGACAAGCAAGTTTTAAATGGTTAAATTAGGTCATTACCACTTAGAGTAAAGAGAACATAAAACTTATATTGTAGAAAATTTCTATGTACATCTTGCTCAAAATTTTACTATTTATAAACTGTCTACTACACATAAGTGATTGGACATTGCCTACTAATTTTTAAGATTCTTAGAGGTTATCTAGCTGTCGGTGTCCTGTTCCTAGTCACAGTTAAACATATATTGTAAATGAAAAAAATCTTGTTCTCTACACAAACCAATCTAAATACTAAACCTTGTTTGAATATATATAGTAACAACCAAAAAGAATCTACTCAAGCTATCCCAAATAATCTGTCAGTCTGGAATCACCTCTTTGTTTCTATACATTTCTCTTGCCTTGAAGGCAGCAGGTAAAAATCTTCTCTGACTGACAGCTATGCACTGTCAAAGGTGTTAACGAGCATACTATCATTCAGCTGCCAACTGACCTAGTGTAAAAAAGTAATTGGAAACACAGTTTCACATTGACTAACTAGATGTGGTATCTTGTTATAAAATGGTGTTTAGCTAAAAGAATCTAAAATATTCTTAAGCTAGTAAGATATGATGAGGTGAGTCTATTCTTTTTCATGTTTTCCCAATACTTGATATACAATTTTAGTACTAATTGTCAATGAAAATTTATGCCTATCTAAACATATGACAACTCGGAGTCCACACATGCACGTAAGTTTATAAATATATCTATTATTCAAAAGTTTTAAGTAAAATATAAAACTTGTCCATATCTATAAAACATCAGTAAGAAAGTGTATTGATGACCGAATTAATGAAATAAACTTAATTTTTGGTTTTATTTTGAACATGTAGACAGTTTCAAAAGGTTGTTTCAGAAAGTTTATATATATGTGTGTGTGCGTATACATATATATGTATATATGTATGTATGTATGTATGTGTGTGTGTGTGTGTGTATAGTTATCTTAGTTTTCAAAATTCTTAGTGAGAAAAAAAACTGCTGGCATTAAGCCACCCTAATATATATTTTTATGAAGCTCATAAGAAATAAGAATTTTAGTCATATTCCTGAGGGAGATCTAAAATGAACAGTAGTAGAATGTCAGCATACTTGTATTTGGCAGAGTGGATAAAAACACACATACATTTACAACAAAACTATTTTCTCAGATTATTTATTTTTATTGCACTATTTATTGGACTTACAATAGAGTTCTGTGCCCACGACAAAGTAATAGACAATTTCTGAGGAAATGGATAATGAGGATAAAGGTAACACACAGGTGCAGTCATGCAATTGAACCATTTATTAAGTTTATTAGCTTTTATATTGCACATGCACCTACAAAGGCTACATTGAAATGAGGAAAAAGTTCTGGTGCAAGCTAAAAGCAACAGAATTTAATGCTAAGGATGCACTTTTACTTTTGAATTGCCCCATTGGAGACACATAAAATACAGAATTTTATTTTTCCGAATGAAATCTGGAAATCAAATGAAATTATGGCTACAAAAAGATGAAGTATATTCATGAATTGTACTCAATTGAACTAGAGCAAACTTTTTTTAAAAATAAATAGTGTTATATATTTGCATTTGATGTTTGATATATATGACAGGAAGGCTTAATTAATTTATTTATTTTAGTAAGGTAAAATAAAGTGTCAGGAATAATATTCTAAACTTACCTGTCAACCTAAATTAGGGTTCTACAAGTGTACCACAAATGCCAAAATGAAAAAAAGATGATTTTGAATGGCAGGACCAGGATGGTCTTAGGAAAAATATTGATATCTTTGTCCCCTCTAAGCATCCCCATTAGCACCATATTTCTCCCTTTAAGACACTCTCTAACCACAACCCAGGTCCTTATTCTGGATTCCAGATGACCCTCTGTAAAACTTCAGATGTTCCTTAACTAGTAAATCTTTAACTTGAACCTTCTTCTTCTTTTTTTTTTTTTTTTTTTTTTTAACAAGAAGGTCCCTAAATGTTAAGGTTTCCTTTCCTAAAGGCATCTCTTTGAATGCCCATTGCAAGTTCTGACCCGAATATTAAAATTTTTGTTTAAGTCTGAATAAATGAAGGTTAGAAATGATATTTCTAAAAGTGAACCAACACTTGGTCCAGAATCAACATATTACACATTTTTATAAGATACCACTTCAAATAATGTGGTCCTAGATAGACTAATTCACAATTCATTTCTTCCATCTTAGAGGAACTACAAGGTTGAGCTGTAGGCTACATAGAAGTTTTTCTATATAATTTAATCTCTTTACATTCTGAGATATTCTCTGGGGGAATTTATCTCAAACTTCACCACAAGTCGCTCCACTTCAATCGATTTCAGGAACCTAATATTTAAATCGTATTAGTCACAATTATTTTTAAGGCCTTGCTACGTTTTGTTTTCACTTGATATTTTTCAGATTGTTTCTGGTCAACATTTTTCTACAACAATCTGTTGCATATCAACATTGTTTACTATGTATATAATACACAAAAATTCACCTCGACATAAAAAACTGTATTTACGTGAATGACCTATTTATTATCTTATAGCTTATTCTGTGTCTTGGAGAACCAACTCACCCATGTCTGCAGTTTAACCAATGATCTCTTCTAATTCTTAATCCTCAATATGAACCTCTTACAAAAATTTCATTCACATATCTAGAAACACCTGCTCGGCATTCCTATGTGTATAATAAAGAAGTTTTTTTTTCATGGTGTTAATATATTTTTTACTTTTACCTTTCTTCTAGAATATTGTTTTCATTTTATTTGATTTAATAATTGTGAGTAGACAAAGAATGGAAAGTAATCATCTGATTGCTACAGAGTCAAGGTGTATGGCTGGCCGAGTTAGGGACCCCTGGCCTCTAAAAGTCTATGGTTGGAAAGAAAATGGGGAACTCTATTCCACAGTCACAGGGACTAAATTATATCGACAACCTAAATGGCCTGAAAAAATTCTCCACTAGAGGTTTCAGAAAGGGACATAGCCCTGCTAATAACTCAATGTGTAAATGTTGGCCTTTAAACTCCAGGGCAAAGAAACAGTTGAGCCATGTGGTGAGGAAATAAACAGATATTTTAAGATGCTAATTTGTGATTATGTGTTATGACATCAATAGAAAACTAATTGAAAACATTATTATATTTTGAATTTTTTCAATGAAATATTTGTGGAAAATGTTTTCTTTTTTTGTTATATAAGTACCTACAAAAAAGGTGTTTATATTTTTCTTTTGCTATGCAAAACTTAAAATATTCACAGTCTGGCTCTTTACAGATAAAGTTTGCTGACATCTGCTCTATTTTTTTTTTCAACAATATATGTAACAATATATGTAATTGTTAAAAATTTTTAATTTTTCATGTCTGATTTGATTTAACTACACTTGGATCTTTCTTACAACATACATATGAGAAGTCACCAAACCAAACTTTGGTGAGTTTCAAAGACACACTGACTCATAAAACTAATCTATTGTTTGGAGGCTTTGTTATTTGTGTGTTATATTTAGGCTTAACATGGTTACTAAGCTAAGACATGTTATCAACCTGCCTAGTTTTTAATTTCACAGATAACATGGATCTATGGAAAACGGTTTGGTTTGATAGGAACGATACCCTTCCTAGATACATAATAGTCCCAGATTAGCTCATCAATTACCCATCATAGACTCTTTCAGGTGGCAAAGACAAAGAATAATAATATAATTTTGAATCTAGTTGTCTGTCTGTCTGTCTATCTGTCTTCTATCTATCATCTATCTATCTATCTATCAATTTTAGGAAAACATTCATTATGCCTGAAAAAAATAAAAGACAGATCAACTAAGATGACATACAACTGAATATTTTTAATTAATACAGAGTTTTGAGAAAGAAGAAAAATGAAAGTTGAATCAAAATCAAAAGTAACTAAAAGTACAAAAGAAACAGCAGGAGAAGAAAAAGTTCAAGAAAAAGTTGAATTTTTAATACATTTAGTTAATCAGAAAAATATCAACTAAGGACACAACTTTAAAAACCTAATTTTTAGAATTATATTAGCAATTTTTAAGAATTACATAATGATTGAATATATGTTTGTTTTTGCTAAAAGAGAAACATAAAACAGCATTGAGAATATTTTAATGAACTTACTAAATTAGCAAATAGGTAAACACATAAACAGATAAGTAGAAACATAAATAGGATCATCGGTGACAATATTGATGATCCTAACTGCTAGAACATCATACACTTAAGGTAGCATGAAACATGCACTATTCAGAAAACAATACTGTACTGTAATATCAAGACCACAGAAATGTTCATCATAAATATGACTCAGTTATTTCATATCTAAGCTGTTAGGGTTATCTATGATTGTAGATATTTAATCAGGTATATAGGTTGAAGGTTAAGCCCTTTAATATATATTTTGGCTAATTAACAAATTTCTGTATGTTGAAATGTATCTTAATGAAATCACCTTTAGTTCTAACAAAAATCTGAAATCTTGTTGCTTCGTAACTATTATAGTTTTCTATTATCTGTCAATTTTTACCTGTTGAATTTATCTGTCAAAATCCTTAAAAGTTGTTTTTTGTGTATAAAATTAATAGCTTTCACAAAAATCACTAATCACTAAAATATTTTATACTTGCAGAATAATTATACATTTAAATTGCTACTGATGGAAAAGCTTTCAACATATAAAGTTTGTTAAGAAGCATTCACTCCAAGTTATTGGAACCCTTGTTTACATTTATGTGACTATTTAGCTGTTAACATTAAATCTAAATGGCATACCTTAATCTCACTACTGACTTTGCTGCCCTTATTAGATATGATGGTGCCTGAAAGAATAAATTGGCATTTGGCAATTTGACTTTCTTAAGACTGAAGCTAAAGGAGAAACTGACAAGTAGATTAAAGTTGACTGTCAAGATTGAGGTTGATATTTCTTGTGCTTTCACAACACCAGAGACCACACTTACCCCTTTTAAGAATAAAATGAAGTTAAGTGAAAGAATCTTGGAGTCTCACAGAAGAGAAACGATCAGTCTTTTAAAATGGTCAGGAATAGAGTTAGCTCCAGAAGGTCAGAAGACAACAGTCTCAATGACTGTCACATAGGGGGGACTCTTCTTTCACATGGCACACTGAAACCTGAATGAATCACAAACATCTCACTGTTATTCCAACTTTGCATGACTAGCTCAAGATCCAAAGTCCATGGACATAATCATCTATAAAGTATCAAACATAGTAAGAGCAAGGATCTTAAATCTGGCTCTTTCAGCTTTTAGAGTCTAGGAGACATCATACACCGGGAGAAAGGGAATTTCCCACAGGGGTATTGCTATGGGAATTGGCTTTATCCATTTACGATTATTTCTTTTGGTTATTGTTTATAAAGTTTGTGTTTAATATCCTGGGGTTAGATGAATCAGTAAAAAGACAAAATCCCTGCCAGGACCGATTTTGTATTATCCTGCAGGAGAAAATAGATTACATACATTATGATATCCCATGTAGATAAATATTTAGAGCAATGAAGAAAAAGAATATTAAAAAATAAAAAAAGATACACAAAGCAGATTTAGAAATGAAGGATAAGAAAATAAAATATGGGACTCAAATGGTGGCAATAAAGTCATCCTCACTGAAGTGGTAAATTTGGCACAGAGATCAGGAAAGGAACAAAATGAGTCATGAGATGCCTGGAGGAAGAACACTGTGGGCAGAAGAAACAGCAGGTGCAGAGGTCCTAAAGCTGGAGGGCATTTGATGTGATTGAGAAATAACAAGGAAGTAGCCAATGGTACTGAAACAAAGTAAACAAAAGAAAAATTGGCTGGAGATATAATCAGAAGTCACATCATTTAGGGCTGAAAACCATGGAATGAATTTTAGCTTTTATTTTAAAAGATGTAGGAAACAATAGAAGGTTTCGAGCAAGAGAAAGATATAATCGTAATTTTCTAAGAATGAAATGTCATAAACCACTATATTTCCAACAGTGACTCTCTTTGATACAACTTCAAAAAGAACACAAATACCAAAATTATAAGAATGGCCATGCAAATTATGACACAGGAACATAAAAAGGAATTATACAGCAAAAATAAGAAAATAAAAGGACACAAATTTTAATAGAAAATATGTAATATTAAATTAAATATTAAAATAAATGATAAGTAAAATATATATGAGGATAACAAACAAAATTAAGATAGTGTTATAATGGCATAATTACGTGGTATTAAAATTTTAGCAATGTTATATTCTTTATCATAATCATATATTAATTTTCTTTTCTAATTCAAAATCATCTAACTATGTAATTTAATGCACACAGATGCATTAGGAAGATCTAAGGGCTGGCCGCCATATTTCCATTGCTTCGACTCCCATTATTGTAGATTGTCCCTGTTACCAGCTAAATTGACCTCTCCTTCTTGGTAAATAAACTCCTAATTGTACTCTACAAACCTCAAATTTTTCCTAGACTTCTTATTTTCATTATATGATCAAGTCTAAGTCATCTTTCAGTGTTTTTTTAATATAATTTTTAAAATAACTTTTGGCATGATAAATACGGACTTGCCTTGTCCAGCACTAAAATAGTTAGGAGTATGGGGCAGAAATGAAAAATGAGAGTGACTGGTAAATAAAGATCTATAATTTTAAAGTCTAGTCTGGTTATTTATGAATATAGTTACTATCCTATTTAAAATTTTAAAAAATAATTTAGCAAGTAACCTATTTTAATCTATATAGATAGTTCTAAGTAAATCAGAAACAGATATAGACTTTAATAGCATGACATGTTAATAATAGGGCAATCCTCAGTAAAAGAATTAATTATGTCAATGATGACAGACCAGTGTTATGTTGATGTGATCATGTACCTATAGAAAAATAAAGATGAGAGAATTGGCATTAGATTTAAACCTCCTGAAGGGAGGTGTTGGCTCTGCAGTGCATTAGCTTCGTGATTACAAATAAGTTACATAATCCCTCTCAGTATTAATTTCCTCACCTGGAAACTGAGGACAATAATATTTACTAGCTCATAAGGTATTCAAGAGAACTATTATTTGATATTCTACATGCAATGTAATTACCCTATCACCTGATGCAGAAAGGAGTATTTTTTTTTCTTAATGCCACTATCATCACAACCATAATTACAATCAAAGCTGCCAGCACCACTACAACACTAATTTTTCAACACTATCCTCTTCTCAGAACAGTTTATTAAGGAGCGTAATAGTCAATGCACTAAGTCCCAGCTGCGTTCAAATCCCAGCTCTGCCACCTACCATCTATCACTTCATTTAACTTTTCCTGTTTGTCTGTAAAATTGAAAACAATACCTATATTGTTAGGTCCTTGGTAGTATTCAAGGGTTTGATATAAAGTGTTTGAAACAGTGCCTGAAACAAATAAGTAAATGTTAACTTTTACTCATTCAAATGACTTCTTCGTACAGGTGAAATTTCAAATTTGTTATTTCACATATGTTCTACTATATAAGCCTCACAAACAAATATCATTAGCATTAAACATATATCTCTATTTAATATGATAAATAATAATCTAAAACTTTCTAAAGGATACATTAAGAAAGGTTAACAATATTGTTATATTGTTTTTTTTCAAAAATTCAAAGAGAAATAGCAGTTCTGTAGGCAGTACTAAGATCTTTGACTTAAATGCAAATCAGAAACATAACATAAAATTCTTCAGAAGGGTTTCCTAAAAGCTGAACTTTCAAGCATTATCCAAAGTGAAATAATAAGACAGAAAAAGACAAATATAATATGGTTTCATTTATTCATGGAATCTAAAAAAAAATACAAAACAAAAGAATGAATTAAAAAAAGAAATAAACAAAAAAACAGACTCATAGAAACTGAGACCAAAGAGATGGTTACCAGTGGGGAGAAGGTCAGGGGCGGGTGAAAAAGGTGAAGCAAAATATAGTCAATAATATTGTAATAAGTTTGCATAGCGACAGGTAATTATTAGAATTAGTGGAGTGATCACATTTTAGTTATAAAAATGTCGAATCACTACATTGTATACCTGAAACTAATATAACTAATATCATATACCTACTATACATAAATTTAAAACAAACACATAAATAATAAGATGTCATGCACATTGCTTAAAAAATGTCAAAATGAGATGAACATTTTTCTATCTCTATCATACTATGTAAGTTATGTGGGGGCAAACTAGATTCTGACTATTAGGTATTTTTGACAGCTAGCCTATAAATAATATCTTGCCTACCTAACTGTTGCTCTGAACACTGTCTAGATAACTGTCTGGACCGTTATTATGACCCAGGGGGCTTTCCCATCCACCTGGACCTTTTACGGTATCAACTCTACTATAGAAAAGACTGTGTACATAAGCTTTTGGGAAAAGTGCAGACCTGTGAATTTACTAGTGGCAGTAAGGGAACAGTTGTCTGCATGCCTGGAACCCAGTCAGCAGACTGTTGACTTAATTATACCACACAAGAGAGCCAACATTTTAAAGCTGTGAAAGATGGAGAGTTTTCATGCTCTTATTTATTTATTTTTTTTACCCTGCCACCTTAATCTTCCTAAATAAATCATTTAAACTACTAATGCCATACCTAGCATTACCATTGTTATGGTCTTCTGTATGATGATTTAATCAACTAGTGTTAGTCTGGGTTAAGGAAATAATTAAGTATCTCTAACTCACTTTAGAAATTTGTAAATCTTCATCTGCCTTTGTATCTAATTCCTGAGAGCACAGGACCATAAAGGATAGATATATTTGTGGAGAGTATAAGAAAATTTAAGGTAAACTTTTATTACCAAATTCATTTAAACCGTACTTTAAATAAGACGTTACCTTTGATTTCCAGGAAAATCTGATAAACCTCACTTTTGACACCCATTAGTAAATTATTTTGAAATAACAGCAAGGTTTGGGTAAACTTTTGACAGATTTGAAACCATTTGACCAATTAGGATTTAAGAGAGATATTTGATCCAAATGGACTTAGTGAGACATTTGAAGGGGAAAAAATAAAATATTTCTCACATCGATTTTTTTTTTTACTCTTCTATACCAGAGATCCTTTCCTACTACTGAAATAATATCTTAAGTAGATTACATAACTTTTTAGGTCACCCTTAGCTATTTATAATTATCCTAGTTTTCAGGTATTAAAAACCCTGATTAGTCTAATACAGAATCATCTATTATTCACCTACTTCAAAATGTCAGTACCTCCACATCTTGTTCTGACTCATGACAGGCCCTTGGAGAAGAGAAGGGGATTTGAGAGGTTTCTCTACCTCCTTGTCGTAGTCCTCCCCTACTCCTGCAGCTGTTGGTTTCTCCAGGATTGGGGCAGGAGTGGGAGTAGAGATAAATTGGTGATCATATGGGAAAAGTGCAGACCTATGAATTAACTAGTAGTAGTGAGGGAATAGTCACTATAGTCAGATGTCACAATCATGGTCTTTTTAATAGCTTTTTTTGAGCTCCCCTTGCAAGGATCTTCCATTGTTCTCAAAGGCTAACGATCTGAAACTGCTCCTTCATCTGCTTCTGGTGAGCTACCACACATGTAGTCTGTCATAGTCATTACACTTTGGCAGTCATACGTCTTCTGTAGGGTCCTTACAAGAGACTCAAGTTTAGCTACGTTCTGCATCAGCACTAATACCATGAAGAAAACTCAGAGTTTTAGTGTTGCAAAGGGCTGGGAGTTCAGGTCACTTAAACAGCATCTTTGTTTTCCCTTAGGAGCAGCTTTAGCTGGCTTATACCAGTGTACTTACTTTAGATGAAAATTAGACAACAGTCCTTGTGCCTGACTCTCCAGAGCAATCATATCAAGTGTTCCAGTAGTTCTATGAAGGCCTTTTTCACTTGTCTTGAAATAAAAGTAGGACACCATGGCAACTGTAGGAAAGGGTTCAGAGAAAATCATAGAACTCTAACAACTTGTCAAGCAAATATTTCTCAAATATTCCTTCATACACAAGCTGAACCTGAGAAGCTTTCGGCAGCAGAATCAGTTTGTGGTCACTAGCTGACAATTTCGAATAAATGGCTTTGTCACTTTCAATGATATCTAAGCACTCTTTAGGATGAACAAGCATTAAAATTTACTATGTTCTGCAGATTTTGAGATAAGTCTCATGTAGCATTTTGTTGTGTTATTTTCCTAAGTTTTTATTCTTACAATAATTTATTCAGATTTTACATAAAATTTTTTTCATACACAATTGATATATAAAAATAGTAAAATAGCATAGAGGATATATATATATATATATATATATATATATATATATATATATTTTAACAAACCTCCATGAAAAATAAGAAACAACATAAAGGCAATAGAAAGAAGATGGTTACTCACATAAGCGACTTAAAGAAATTGCCATATTCTAACCTAAACTCAGAACCCTGATAATTTAAGAATCTGTTTAGTTGCATTTTATCTATCTCCCCTGTTACATCATAAGATCCATGAGGACAGATTCTTTTCGCACTGTCGTATCAGTAGGATCTAAAATAACATTTAGAAATGAATGTTAATGATATAAAAATTAAAGAAATCAATGAACAAAACATCTACCTATAAGGGGCCAGCCATATATTTGACAAAAGCATGTTTTTTTTTATTAATGCTTTTTATCCAGTCTTTTAATTTAAAAATATTTTTAGGAAGAGCTTAGAAAACAAAAGAAGAATAGAAATATGTTTAAAAATTCTATGACCTTCAATGATCACATGTTAGAATATAAAGAAAAGATAGTTTGCATATGAAAATAGGATTTTAATACTTTCTCCAGTAGTATGATGGTCTTGAGTGTAAAAGCCTGGGCAAAATTATAATAAATTTTCTATAGGAAAATAAATATTTATTGATTCTACTGCATTATATTTACTTTCTGCATTTCTTTATACATTTAAAATGTAAATTTGAGAAACTTGTTTTATCTACTGAAAAAAAAATACTTGGTGAAAATGTGAAACATTCTCAGGGTCTCTTTCAGCCATGTAATGATAATGGCTTCCAGTCATTATCATATGATGGTGGTAGCAGGCAGCTCTGATTTAAGCATAGACAGATCCAGATGCTTTTAAATTTTATGTTTGTCTTGCAGAGGCCTCAGTTCACATGTTCATTTTAAATCCAATGACAGCATCACATTTGCCTGCTAAAGTGTTAACAAAAGTACCATCTGGTTTTGAAGTTTCCAAATTGTACCAAAGATAATTTAAAGTATTGCTGGGTATAAAAGCCTTCTAATTAAGAAAATCATAGATGTTGAACTAAATCTAGGTCATCTACTTACACTAATTAAATATGTTCATAACTTCTAATGTCATTTGCAATGTAATAATATCTCTATATGTGGTGTGACAAATATTCCTAGAGAACTCGAGTTGTGCTTTAGTATTGTTAGGGAAATTGCTTGATTTTGTTTTTTCCATTGGGTACAAATAATGCACATTTATTTCACATAAATAGCTTATGTCATTTCTTATTCTTGGTTTAAGATACTGGCTGGCACTTACTTGAGCACTACTTCTGTTTATATTCCCACAAAACACATGACTAATAATTAGAGTTTTGCTCCTCTTGTCCTTCTGCCAAATTCTTGACATAATTTTGCCAAATATTCTTTTCTCTGACACCTGTTCCGGTTTCCTTCCCATTCCTTCTATTACCTACATATCATGTGCTCATTAAAGCACGATTGTAGATGTTGCTCACAGTTGAGGCCTTGCCCAGATATGCCTTTTGCCTGATACAATTTATTTAATGGTACTATAATTCCTAAGACTCACAAACATATATTTTCTTAATCCTATACAACCCCCAAACACACAAACACATGTCTATGCATGTTTGGTTAGAATTAAGGATATATGTATGCACACACACACACACACACACACACACACACACACGTGAAATCAAGCAAACATATACTACCCATATAACAACAACAAAAAGAAACATTAACCTTTGAATATGTTGTAGTGAAGTCTGTGCCATTTCTTTTCCACTACATGACATTCTTTAGCAAAAATCTGGATCCTGCATTACAGTTGCTCTTGGCATAGAAGTATAAATTTTGTAATCCTACCTTAAGCCTTAGGTGTTCTGTATCCCTAATTGAGGGAAGTAATTTAGGCACATTTTTAAAAAATTTTGCCCCGTTGAATGTGTTTGCTACTTCTCAACCATTCGTCTGCTAAGTATTCAGTTTCAGACAGAAGTTTTATTAATGTGTGCTTATTAACACCTCTGACAACCTCATAAATAATTATTATAAGTTAAAGAAAATCAACCTTAGACTATAAGAAATGACTGTTGGGAATGAAAAATAAGTTTCATTATTTCTAACAAACAGACACTTTGAGAACACAGCAACAACAAGCCTGAAATCTAAGGCAAATTGTTAAATGAGCATTTATTTCTTATTTGAACAGTTTTTGCTTTAAGTGTTATTTTTTATTAGCGCCAACAGAAATAGCTCATTTCCCTAATTGTTTATTTACAGCTAGATTTCCCCATTTTTTAGTCTGTAGAATTAATTCTGTTCTCATTGCCAAAAGTTAACACCTACCATAAAGGTATGAAATTTTTCATACCACCAAAAGCTTTTAATCCTGATTGGCTGGGTATGTTTAATTATATTTTTGAAAAATAATTAAAATGTTTGTTGAGACATTTTGGATGGGTTATTTTCATATATTCTTATCTAAGATTTCTTATTTTAATAACTCTCTATTTTAAATGTACGGTCTAGTTCTGAAAACTTATAAAAATCATATATATGATAACAAATATAGTCCAGCTGGGCAATGTATCCTTTCTCTCATGGGGTTTTGGACACAAAATCCCTTACAACAAACTGGCTGGGGACCAACAGAGAGGGCATAGGCCAATAGAGGAATGAGGGTACCAGGCCTCTCCATGATGTCTGTTATCCTTATTGTTTCTCTCCATATAACATCTCTGCTGAGCTACAGCACATTCATGATTAAAAAGCAGGACTTCTTGGTTTAGAAATGAGAATGAGGGACTTTTTGCTTGTATCTCTCAGGAGAATATAATGAACACTTATCCCTCTATTCTGAACTTTTATTCATTCCTTTTGCATCCTAATGAAATTATAAGCACACAATATCTCTTGCAAGCCTAATTCACATTTTTTTTTCTATATTCCATCATTCAACTGAACAGGAGTAGTATCAGCTTCTGAATTAGTGCATGCATGCCTGGATTATTATGATTTATTCAATCATTTGCTCATAAGCGTTTACTTATGACCATTATGTTTCCAGCAGAATGATTAATCTTAGAAATGTAGTGATAAAAAAGTCCTCTGCTGCTCAACTGATGGAGCAAGAAGGTAATTATATGGTTTACTAGATGATAATAGAAGGAAGATTCAAGCATCTTAGGATCTCAGAAATAGAGATGACAGCAATTAGTTTTGCCTGGGAGGGTGCTTCTTGTGACTCACTGTTGCTTCTGGACTGTTAGAACACTTTCTTCTCTCATAAAACATCCTGTTTTTGAATCCCTAACATTGGTTTATACTTATATTATACCTTTTTCTTCAAAATCTGACCCAAATGTTCTTGACATTTACCCATTTTCCTCAATGAGCTTTGTGACTCACTAGCATCTGAGTTTGCCAAAATATGTTGGTGACTTTTTTTTTCTGTCTAAGCTTCATAATAATAATTTAAAACCCAATGACCTAGATCTCAATTTATGTTGTGCATCTACTTAGAATTTCTTTTTGAGATTTTTTTTTTTAAAGTTGCCACAGGAGAGATAAAAATGAAAAATAAAGGGACAAGATGTAATACTATGCAAAGTCACACAGGATATGATACAGATAAGCAGCACTGGAAAAACTATAGGAGGGAGAAAAAAATGTTTCCTGTAAGAAAGATGGTGATGGGAATTCTTAGAAGAAGGTATATATGTGTCAGGGAGTGGGAAGTTGAATTGATTTATGCCTTATACCTCTCTTCTCCTCAAAGAAAGTGGAGGCTATAAGGAATGGTAAAGAAAATCAGTGACACTATCTTTCCTTCATTTTACCACTTCTACATTTCTTTTTTATTTCATTGACTTCATTCTCCAGCCAAGATACCGTGTTCAGTAATTTAATGTGTCCTCCGTAGGTGACTGTCCTCATTCACAATTTCTGCTCTAATGGCTAAGATCTTGTTCTTGAAAGGTAAGCAGGGAACATTGCTAATTTTGTTCACCCTAAATATTGTTTCACTCAGAGAGGTTAAGGACTTGTACAGATATGTAAACATGGGCCATCTACTACCACATGTCATTTCTTCTATTCATTTAATTTCCCACAGTGTTCACTAAGCAAGAAATTCAATGGCCTCAAAATGGTCTCCAGAACTTGAGCCTCCATAATTGGTTTCCATAACTGAGTACAAATTCTTTAGCTTGGTATTCAAACTCCACTATAGTACATCTGCTTTTTTTTCTTTTAAAAAAACTTGTCAATTGTAACTCTTTCTAAAGAGAATTATTGTTCTTAAATCTTCTGCATAGACAAATTTAGGCAGTCATAATTTGTGCCATGTTGCCCTACCCATCTTGGCTAATACTGATCATCTCAGAATAAAAAATGTGATAATGCAATAAAATATATGTTTCAGTTTGGAGCGTTCAAGTTCTATTCCTTCACTTACTTTTTTTTTTTGAACTTAAGCTAAAATGAATAACCTCTAGTTTCAATTTTCTTCATTATCGAATGGTATAATAATAAGAATAATAATGTCCCCACTAAATAATGTGCCCTGAATAATAAAGCTAAGGCTATTTTTTGCTAATCCAATTAGATTTTCTCTTTTAGAAATACAAAAAGAACAATATTAATGACAGAATATTTTGTAGTAAGTTAAAGTTTGAAAGATACATACATTGGCTCCAAAAAGAAAAGTGAGAAAGAAGCAGAAAGTATAATTAAAGAAAATATAGATATAAGATATATAGTAAAGAGAAAGAATGGAATAAATGAAGGAGTGCCACAGTAAGAAGCAGAACCAACAGAAAACTGAATATTCCAAGGTACCCGCAATTAATTTGCATTATGTTACAGTTCTGAAGGTTAGCTGAATAATTTGTTTTTACAGACCCGTAATCCTATGAAATCCATTTCCTCATTCTTAAAGTATTCTATAACCTACGGTTACTTGAGTCAGTTCCAAGTTAAAAGAATTTGTTTAAAATGTTGGTCTTATCTGCAAATATTTAACTCTTTATACTTAGAGCTGTGTTGTTTAATATTCCCCCAAATACATCTCAAAGACTGAAATGGTAATTGGAAATACTGGGCATACAAAACAATAATGCCCAATAAACACCACTATTTCCTTTAAGAGTGCTCATGAAGATGATGATACCTAGTGAAAGGGATAGATGCAGAGAAGAGAAAGATGTTCAGAAATAACTGGCCAGAAATGTTAGTGCATGCCAACTCCCCTGGGGGATCAAAAATTAACTTAGAAAACTTGCAGGAGGCTGAATTATACAAATAGAGAATGACATGGCACTTAGGATACTCATTCTATTATTTGATAAATAAAATATTTCTATTGAGAGTCTAGTAAAAAATCTGAACAGAATTTGATTGTTATAGTATATCTTTTTAGTCAAGGCCTATGCCATAAAACTTGATAAAAAGCCTATCTTCGACCCAGCAAAATATTTTGGAATGGAAAATAGGGGTACTCATTCAAAATATTGGTGTTTAGGGCAACTGGGATATGGGAAAAGGAAAAACACAAATAAGCAGCCACAGAGGAAAGAGAATAGTCAGAAAAGGACTAGGAAAAAGGGATTCAAAATGTAAAAAGATATCAAAAGTTTCAGAAACCAAAAAGAAGTTAAATATGATTATTAACAAAAATTGTTGAAAATGGCTTCATGGAAATTGTGCTAATTTAAAAAAATGGAGTTTAATGGTGCAACTACAATCCTAAAAATGAAGTAGACTGAATAATACCTAGAAGGTATTATTGTAAAGTGTAAATGGTACTTTAGAGATATTTGTTAGTGTAAATGGTACTTTAGGGATGTTTGATTGTAACGACCAGGAAAGATTACATAGAAAGAGAGACATAAAAGGAGATTTATTTTTGTTTTTTTAAGAGAAGAAACATAATTTTTTAAAAATATGGCTTGAGTGATACATTATAAAGAACAATTTCAAGAATATGGGAGACACATAAATAATTAAATTATAGAGAAAAGACCACCAAGAAGATAAGAATGAATAAATCTGGAGCATCAATGCAGACCTGGTCTTAGAAAGGAAGAAATGCTCAATTTCTATCCTCCCTATCATGGAAAAGTGAGAGAAAAGTACCATATGAATGCGGTTGTATATATATATTTTTTTTTTGGTAATAAAAGAAATATGAGGACCTCTCTTTTCTTTGGGGAAGCAGATGGTATTTTCTAAAGACAACCATGCCGGTATACCCCATAAGACATGCTCTTATTTAGAAGAGATGGCGATATTTCTCCAATGAGTTATTTGGTCTCTGTTCATTTTCCTGAAAATTGAGTGGGTTTGTGATAACGGGGCATGCTGCAGACCTGACAAAGTAAGGTAGATCAAGAAGGAGCTTCAATGAAGAAAGAAGAGTCTGAATTATGTGGAAATAGCTTATACTCACTGTGCGTGTCAATTATTGGCTGAAGGCCTTCCCTCAGATGAGTGTGACTTTGGCTGGAAAGCTGAGGTAAATCTTCAAGAAGAAAACAACTACAGATGGTCAGTTTACTCTACTCCTCATGGTTGGGCTAAAAGTCTTTTTTGGAAGGGGGATATGTGTTGTACATCTACATGTATACCACATTCCTTTCTTTGGGCCAATTTCATACTTTTCTTCATGGTTTGGGAGCAACTTGTTTAAAGTCATAATGAGCCTTTCTTCCTGCTATGGAAATGAGGTTTGGAAAACCAAGGTAAATGGACTAATTACATTCCCCATTGCTCCACATACTCTTAGGAACACAAGGTGTATTTCATTGGAAACTTTGCTTTTATTTTCAGAGAAAGTATCACCTTCTGTAATTCGGGGATCAAGATCTCTAAACCTGCAGAGCTGAGTACCGGTAAATCAAAGTTCTCCAGTAGGTCAATGAGAATGATTGTAAATATGGGCATCTCTTCTTTACCCTTTGGTTTCAAACTCATTCTTCTTAGTAGAAATATATAGATATAAAGATTTTAACTTAATACATCCTGGTGAATAGTGCCTTCATCTTATGAAACATTGCCTTTAAGCAGATGCTTCAGCCGTATTTCGGAGGCCATTCTAATGCTCTATCACACTGGTAGCTTCTGGATAGTATATGAGCAATACAATCAGTAAATTTCATACTCATGGGCTTTCTCCTGAACCTCCTTAATGTTAAAGTGGTTTCCCTCATGAGAAATTATTGCAGTTTATAATTTTATGACTGTAGATTATATATTCCACAATCTTCTGGATAGTGACCCTATCTGACATCCTGTGTACAGAAAAGGCAAATCTATAGCTAGAAAAAAATCTATTTCTATGAGAACAAATTCCTGGTCCTTCTAAGAAGAAAGGGCCCAAAGTAACTGACTTGCCATGCAGGGGCCACTTGACCTTGTTAAGGAATAGTACATTGGTCTCATTGTCATGTTGACCTTTCAGAAGAAGCAGTAATTGCATCAGCCTTAGTAGGAGGAAGAGCATGCTGTTATCCTATGGATAACTTATTATTTGCCCTCTGGTCACTTTGTCTATGTGTCCATTATACCAGCACTGGAATGGCTATGAACAAGGTGAACTAGATGAGTCATTTTTTCTATTTAATTACTTGTTGCCACATCTGTAACAGATGCTTTCTGAAGTTAATGTGTAAATTGAAGGTTTTCACACTTCCTGTTCAACCTTATATCTTCATTCACATGCCTCTAACTAATTTTTGACCCTTAGCTTCCAATGTTTTTTTTTTTTTTTTTTTTTTTTTTTTTTTCCTGGCTCTTGACTAGCTAGAGAGACTATTTGTCAGTTTTGGTGAATCACTGAATGCTAACCTGCTAACCTTAGATCTTTATATATTCTACATAAAGTGGATGCCCAGGTACACTGCCTAAAACTCTACTTACTGGAAATATACTATTTCTTTTCCTTGTCACTGTCTTTTAAGTCAATCAGTACATGAAAATGAAATAAATTTGTGATTCATTTTTTTTACAGTTTATGCCACATCAACCTATAAGTAATGCAAGGCTGAGATTTTTGCTCCTCCTTCAACTGGATGTAAGGAACATCCCATCTGACTTACAAGTATGAGTTGAAAGTAAGATGCTGCTACCAACATGGAGGATGGAGTGGAGGCCTAGGCTATCATCTCTTGCAGCTTACCTGTGCCTTCCCTCTCTGTCTAATCTCTGATATATCATTTCTATATTGGAATGTATTGCTCTTGTGCCCACCCACCATTGTTTCCTGCAGAACCAGAAAGAACCCAGCTAAAGATGAGCTGCTTGCATAGTCACTTGATATCCATGGTTGAGTGTCCAGTCTCTATCAAGTTAGAATAGTATGCTTTTTTCAAAAGACAGTTTTCTGCTGTAGATTACAGGGACTTGCTCTAGAAAAGCAGTGTCTGCATTGTGGTTTTCTTTACCAAATTTCCACAAACACCACATTCCTTCTTTGCTCAACATTTAAACATCCATCACCATGAGTCTTCAGGTCATATGGCCCAAGCAGCAGGCCACAGGGCCCAGTTTTTCTCTAGGACCTACTCAAAGAAGGGAAATTTCCATTTCACCTGATAAATCATCTAGAACAGTATTCCAGAAATTGATTGAATTGGAGGAATACCAGGCATTATTCTTTTTACTTTGTTGAAGAAAAATGCAGAATTTTTAAATTTATTTTTGGAAGTAACATTATGGCATACTCCTTAGGATGAGATCTACAAAAACTTTACTTTGTACCCTTTACAAGACATGTCTTTAGCAAGCTTCCATCATACAAACTAACTCATGCTTATCCTGCCTGATCAGCACAATATCATTTATGTTTGATGTCTTCAGTGATGCTCAGATGGTCCAGATCTATTTACACTACTCTATGATAGAGGACAGAAGATTCGACATAGTGTTTAGGCATTATAGTAAATGTGCATTGTTTTCCATCCCATGCAGATGAGAAATATCTCAGATCTTCTTTATTGATTGTAATAGAAAATAATTCAATTGCCAAATCAAGGGCCACTTGGATGAGCTAGACTAATTCCAAAGTCTTTCTCCAGGATCTATTCAGTTTTACAGAAACCAGACTGGAAAATTTAATAAAAATATGATAGATATCACCACACATAACTCATTTAGATCTTCATAAGGGTATTACTATTCACCATTTTTACAGGACATGATTCTGTTTTTAATTTACTATCTAGACAGGAGTGCCTCGAGGGAGCCATATTGGTGGCTACTTGAGGCCTCAATTTGAATTAGAAATTAGAAATTAATGACATATTAAGATATGATTTTTCAAAGGTAAAAAAAATTATTAACCAAGCTATAACCAGTAAGAAAATAAACAATTGGATGAATTAAATTTTTCTGAGTATAATAGAAATATTAAGGTTTCTAACGAATTATGGATACAAGCCACAGGCTGATTCAAGTGACAGATTATGAAATATTTGACATATATATGAATAAATTAAGACATATATGAGAAGAAATGAAGACAAGAAAAGTGTAGATATTTGGGATAAGTATAGAAAGACTCACGAGACTTAAATTTAGATGATGCTGAAGGGTTTGTATGGTCTTAACTGAGAAACTAAGAAGAAAAAGAGATTTTAGCCAGACATTGGAAAATTCAATTTGATATGGAGCATTTTCAGTAAAATGTTATGTAAACCCACCAAGAATGGAATGTCAGAATAATACTGAAGTTGAGTCACAAGAGCTTGTATAAATAAGATGGTTTGGGGTGTGTGTGTGTGTGTGTGTGTGTGTGTGTGTGTGTGTGTGTGTGTATGAGAGAGAGAGAGAGAGAGAGAGGGAGTGGGCAAGGGAGAGGGAGAGAGACAGAGGAAGGGGGAGAGAGAGATGGGGGAGAAAGAGGTGGGGGGAGAGAAGTGGAGGGGAAGAGAGAGGGAACTTTGGCTGTAGATATGGAATAGAGTGTGCATTTGCACATAGGCATGACAGGGAAATGGTGTGGTGGTGTTCTTGGGGCATGAAGAAACACTTGTTTTCTATGTTTAGGGAAACCATTTACAAAGTCACTGAGGTGTGGCAGCATCTGTATCTTTCAAGATCAGGGAAAGTTTTGTCTGGCTTGTAGTTCAGAAAAATGGTGCTTAATGAGGCTAAAAATAATAAAATAAGCCAAACTGCATGGCGCTTCATATCTTCATGTATCAAACTAAGAAAGATTGGCTTTATATTATTATTGTGTCTCCCAAATGAAATAATTAGTAACTCTGGGGACTTTTTTCTATAACTTTGCATTCTGTAATAGCTAGCAATTTGTAACTTAGTAATCATTGCATGAATAAATGTATTAATGACTGTTTTCACACTTAATAGTAATACTAGTGAATTTTATTGCCTGCCCAAATGAGAGGGGACAAAGAACTCCATTTATTATATTAAGAACATGTTATTTTCACTTTGTCTTAATAAGGTAGATTTTTTAAAAAAATGAATATGAGACTATAAATAAAATTTAAGGACCTCTGAATTAAGAAGCAAAATCATTTGTCAGTAAAAATGTATATTCTATATTATTATTTCCCATGGAGCCATCATTAAAGAAATAAGATAAACAAGTAATTGATTTCCTGGCAACTCGATTTTTTTCTTTTTGGCAAATATTATTCAAAGTATAAATGCTGAGTATAAAGAGGACATATTCTATGAACACCAGATCTTATATTTTGCTAAAAAATAAGTTATATGTAGGAAATAATCAAGAAGTAAACAGTAGCCTTTAAAGAAATGTATAATTACCCAACAGTGTGAACATCCGCAGGAAATAATACATGTGAGGTTCATAAAATTCTAAGTTGGATGAATCATATGTTTAAAAAGACACAGTTGATATAAATAATGTGGCCAGTAGAACACAACTTGATTTGAGTATGATATATTCTCAGGTTCAAGTTTAAGAGGGGAAGGAGAGATTTGAACTTCTCCATTCTATACAGACACACAAAAATGAAAACATGTAAGACATGTCAGATAATGTAATTTCTAGTTTAAAAGCATCTCCTCTTACCTTTGCTATTGAAGTGTTAGGAACTTGTGCATTTCTTGGGTATCTCAGTCTGTTGGGGCTGCTACATCAAAATGTTTATACAGATTATTTTCCTAGTAAACAACAGAAATTTATTTCTCGAATTTCTGGAGACTGTTAAGTCGAAGAGGAGAGTGCCAGCACAGAAGCGTAAAGGTTCTCTTCCAGGTAGCAGACTTCTTGCTGTGTCTTCACATGGTGGTAGAGGCTGCGGAACTCTGTAGGGTCTTTTATGAAAACACTAATCTTGTTTGTGTTAATTTCATGACCTAATCAGCTTTCAAAGGTCCCGACTCCTAATACCATCACTTTTGAGGGTTAGAATGTCTGCATATAAATTTCAGGGAGACACAAGCATTTGGAGCATAGTACTGATCCTCTGTCCAGCTCCAAGGAGCAATTATCAGTAAATCTTAGGTGATCACACCTCTCACTTGCCAGTAATTAGTTCAAGAATGGGCATTTGACTCAATTTTGGTCAGTGGGATTTGGAGAAAATCTATTCAGGGTCTTCTGAAGAAAGATGCCACACGCTTAACACAAGGAACATGTAGGAGGATGGCCTCTTATTTTGGTAATGCCTAAACTGTGGAGCCACTTTTTCATGGCAAAGTGAACTGATTGAAATATCTCTTTATGATCTGCTCAGGGAATTGTCAATAAGTGAAAATGGTGCAGTAGAAAGAACGTGTGAACTCAGTGACATTGCTAAGAGTGAATTAACTAACTCGAATTACCTTTGTCCAGATTTCTGGTTATAGCTAATAATAAAGTACATAGTAAAAGTGATACTGTTTTAGTTCAGGTTTTCTGTGTTTTGAGTCCAAATGTGCCTACATTGTTAAAGAATTAACAGAGGTTGAATTATAAGGATTTTTAGGAACTGACAACTTTCAATCCAGGACTGAAAAAGCTGGAAAAATGCACAAGAAAAAAATGCGTGAGCTAAGCGGAAGAGGCATGCATAACAAAGAATTAACAAAGAAGTAAATAACCTTGATTTCTCACATTGCTATATAAGCATTCTGGCATTTACTAGATGGTTTGTGGAAATGCTTATTGAGCACAGATGTTATCTTTTTGCTTCCTTCAAAACCTGAGAGCATACTATATAAAATAATCATATTATAATTTCAGATGCAACTTTAACACATTTGTTTCCTGAATAGCATGTGAATGCATATACAAAAATCATTAAAAATATTATATCACTTAAAAATTATTCTTTTTTATTTAAAAACTTTATAGTTGATTGGTTTTATTGAAAATAATTGTTAAGAAAATTAATGATGACTCATTAAAACTGAGATCATCCTTGGCTTCAGTTAGGGTATGGACACAAATAACTAAACTAAGTTTAAAATGAATATATAGCTTTTTCAAAAAAAAATTAATAATGTGTAAGGATAGAACATAGTTAAAAAGACAGAAAAAAATTTTCAGGTCAGAACGGGCCTGCAAAAACAGCTTTGTCCTCCTATCTACCTTTCTTTCTCTGCCTGTCATTTTCTTCTATTCCTCCATATATTTTGATACTTTATGGTATTTCTAGAGCCAGCTCCTTCTTATTTGTATCCAGAGTTTCCTGGTTAATCTCACCCATCTCCACTGCTTCAGCTATATATTATGTTCTAAAACCTGAATCTTTATGTCCAGCCCAAATGTCTCTCCTATACAAAACTATGCATCTTCAAATCTTTCCTGGAAAATGTTGTCACTAAATCACTTCTTCATGGTAATATGAAAAATTAATTTCTACTCCCCTAAAACGTAGTTCTCAATTTATAATTTTCATTTAAATAAATGTTAGAACGATGCATTCATACCAAAAATTCAGACCTTTCCTCTCTGTCACCTTCCATATCAAATTAGTAAACCAGAGATCAATATCTAACTTAGCCTTCTCTCCCCCACATTTTACTTGGAGCTCTCTCTATCCTCTTTCACCTGGATTACTACAAAATCTATTAACTGGTCTCCTTTCCTCCATTTTATTCTCCAAAACTTATTTTTCTAAACATAGTATCTTTCTAAAATACAATTTTGATAACAATTCTCAATGCTTCTGATTGCATCCAAAATAAAATCCACATATTTTGCATCCAGACATTTGCAATCTGTGGTTCCCCCTTATACAACCTTGTATTTTGCTATTCTATCCCACTTGAAGAAAGTTATGTGCTAGCTGGTAGGTATATAAATATAATGTTCAATTTTCCTCAATGTAACAATACATACTAAACTCTCTGCAGTTCTTTAAATATACTTTTCCTCTTCTTCATTCTGGTCCTGTACATACAGGCATACTATTCAGCTGCCTCAGAACATCTCACTTACATGAGATGAGACATATATGTCAAAGTCAACAGTATGAAAAGTCATATTATGAATCACATACCTGTTCCTTGTCCTTCATCTACTTAGCCATCTGAGATGAATACAACCTTTGTGTTCTCAGAGTATTTTATAGTAACTTAGGACATTTCACTTGTAACAACTAATTACAAAATTTAGTTTATATTTCTTTATTCCTTAAACAACCTGTTAAATGTTTGGCATATACTATACTTGATTTTCAATAAATAACATGTGAGCCTCAATAAAGTTCAATAACATATTATTTTGGATTTTGAGGCATTTAACTATTTGAGTATTTTATAGGGTATTGCATACCTTTTATGTCCCGGGACCTGAGCTAGACATTGAAAAGATAAAGATAGTGGTTGCTGTCTCTTAGTGTGCACAACTGACAGAAATTTCTCTAGAATGATTCATCCAGAATATTTAGTATGTCAGATAATATTAATCACATTTCTATAATTATTTTATATTTTAATTACTTTGTATATTTACTGTATCCTTATAAGTGAAATCAAGTAAATATTATCATCCTTTGTTTAATGAGTGATGAATAAAGATTTAGAGAGTTAAAATGTATCACATAAGATCACACAGTTTGGTAAACTTAGGCCTGAAAACCATATGCTTCAATTATGTCACATTGTCCTAATACTGGTAAATTTAATTCAATAATCTCTAATACACTCTATAGTTTATAGAGACATCCAAAAATGCACTATTCTTTATATTTACAGAAAGAAGAAACCACCGAGCCATTCTCAATTAAGTTTTGTGAGGATAGTGACATGCTTCTGTGAAAGAAGACATTAATTAGTGTTAGAGAATGCTGCAGCTTAACTCAGGACACAATCCTGGATTTTGGCCTCACACGATGGGTAAATTTGTGACCAGGTCATAGGCAGGCTAACTAATCACAAATGTTTATAAAATTATATGACTTCTGTCTATCTCTATATGGCCTAAATGTTAAGTTAAATTGAATCCATTCTACTACTAAGCCACCCACTCAACATTTGCCCTATAGATCAGATGGAGAAGAGCAGGGAAGAATTTTTTAATCCTTTCTCTAGAAACTGATCTTTCAAATCTTCAGGAAGTTGATCTCAAGGGAAGCATCTGCCTTCTATCTAGGATTATCAGTCTCTTATGTTTAATGGATCTCATTTCAGGAGCCATCGAGTCAATTAATCTCATCATCAAGGATCATCTTACAGGCTCATAAATATTCTTAAAATCACACATGACATTGATAGCTTACTTAGTGTATGCTTAAATGATGGTACTTAATCACAGTCTGAAAAAACAAAATGTCTGGCATTTGTCTACTTAAAGAGTTTAATATTGTTTCTGGAATTACTGATAATACAAAATAATAATATATGACATAGCCAACCTACATTTCTTTAAAGTTCACATTTTAATTTTTCTTATTTTTTGTTGATGATCACTGACTATAAGGAGTGGTGAGGAAAGAAGTGGTAACAGGAGAGAGGCAGAGAAAAGACTATGTGGCAATAGAAAGAGATAAACTAGAGAGAAAAAAAACTATGATGAAGTCAGGGTGAGAGTAGCTGAAGAAAAGCGTAAAGCAGTTCAAGGGGAAAAATATATGCAAAAATGCCACTAACATATATACTCAGGCAGGGATACAAAGAGATGCCCACATTATACTGTGTGTCTAAATACTTAAAAGTTATCAACAAGGTCATCATACTATAAAATAAATTATGTTCTAACCACCTTTGACAAATAGAACGTTATAACAATAAAACCAAAAACCACATAAAGCTAAGATGTCTGAATTTTATTATTTTTACTTATAACTGAATGTTTTATATATAGGACAACAGTGTTTCCATGAGTAAGAAAATAAGGCTATGCATACAATACATTAGTAAATATTTATTTAATATAATTTATTTTATACATGTATTTCAGTAATGTCATCAATCCAGATGATCACTTTTTTTTTGATAGAAATAAACCAGAGGATTAAAAGGTAAAGCATAGTTATATTCAAATTACATATAATAATAGATTTCCTAAAAGTCAAAATCAAAGTTAAGATAAACATCAAAAAAGTAAAATAATGTAAATTTTGTATTTTTAAAAAATATTAACTATATAGCCTTCCTGGCTTGAACAATACATGACAAGTAGGAGATTGCACTATTCTCATGGAAATCTACTTTACCTCAAATAAGCCTCAGAAAAACAAATATAAAAAATCAAGTTCTCTTCAAAAATATTTCTTTATACATAAAAATTATTTGCATTTTTTTATGTTACTAATTAAAGAAAAAAACTCTGGATATCTACAGCCATCATGAAAGGTGTGGCAGTTTATTTTCAAGAACGAGGTGACAAATGTTCAAAGATCGTAGCAGAGAAGGTGTGTTTCCCCCAAATGACTTGAAGATAAGTCAATGATGTTCATTCTAGTATTAGAGTTGCAAGTGGAAGAATATGCTTTGAGAACAAAAATAAATAAATAAAAACCAATGGACGTGAGACTGCTGATGGCTTGTGATAAACAAGGATAGTCTGACACATGGATATGTACATTATACTACACAAGATACAAGAAGTTCTCATAAATTTTACATTTAGAATTACAAATATATCCTTTACTGTGTCTTATTATTTTTAAGTACTCTGCCAATAGTCATTACTTTACAGGATATGTGCTTGAAGCATTAGATTATTAAGAAGTGGGACAATTTATATTAAGATACCTAAGAGGAAAATTTTATTCATAACATTTTATCTATTCTATGCCATTTAATCATCTTAGAAGAAAAAATATTAAGTGAAACATCTCAACAGCCAGAGATACCATATACTGTCTGTTCCCCAATCATGATTAAAACAGACTTATTTTATTCTGATTTATTGAGTTTCTTGTTTAATGTATTCAAACATGCCCAAATCTTACAAACGTATCCTGACTTCCAGGAAGACAGGGGAGCAGAAAATCTTGGCTACAATACTAGATGAACTTCTGCATAAAATGTGTGGAGCCTGGCATGGTTACTCAGCAGGAAGAAAAGAAAAAAAAAAAAAGAACCAGTAGAGGGAATAAAATGCAGTGGACATGGCCCTGTGTACAATCAAATCTTGAGAGAGGATCAAAAACTTAAGAAAGTAGGAGGAAGAGGAAGGATCTAAACCACTGCATAAATCTTATGTTTTGTTTTGTATTTTGTTCTGTTTTGTTTTGTTTTGTTTTTCTGACCGGAATCTGTCACATTCCCTAAAATTTAAAAAAAAAAAAAAAACTATTTCTTTCGCTTATTAATTTTGATGCAAGGAAGAGGCCCTTGTTATTAAAAATTATCTTTCATCTTGGTTCACTGTAATTAGATAATGGAAGATTTATTACTCTAAAATAAAGACCCTCATCTTAAGAAATAAAAGTAAATAAAATCATTGGATTTCAAAATTATATGCTTAAAAGTATTTACACAAATTCACAAATATAATACTATCTATATAGAACAGGAATAGAGGAAAGCTAACTAAATACGATATAAAAACAACCAGAACATAACAGCAAAAAACACACTAAAAATCTCAAACATTGAAACATTTGTTGTTCAAACCAAGAACGAGCCAAAGCACTCACTATTATTTATATAACTTATCATTTTACAAGATGTAGTAAATGTGAAACCAAGAAAATGAAAACAGCAGTTAATATTAGAAATGAAATAGAAAGTCTTCTTTATTTACAACTGATATGATTGTGTATCTAGAAAGGGTAAAGAAATCAAACCAAATTTGTATCCTTGATTCAGGAATTGAGTCTACAGAAATGAAAAGCAGCTGTATGGAGTTACAGCTAATGTAATGTAATGTAATTACAGTGCTTAACATTACCTAATGTAATGTTAAGTAAGAAAAGTATGTTACAAACTAAAATGTATAAGACAATGCTGCTTGATTAGTAATAAAAAATGTTACAGCAAATTCTATACCTGTATGCCTATGGTTGTAAAAAATTACATAAATTCATTTAAAAATGGAGTATAAATGAAAGCATGACACATGTAACTTTCGTATTACCACCGTGGGGTGGATATCAAAAGGTGAATATAAGGGGAGTTCATTAATTTTTTATTAATAGCATTATTTATATATATTCACATTGGCATGTATTAATTGAAAAATACATCTTGATAACATCAATTAATAATTGAAAATATATTAATTATAATGCTGTTAATTATAAATTTAACTGAGATAAGACCATTTAACATGAGAACTATCTTTTAACATATTTTTAAGAGTCCGATACCTATTGTTAACTATAGGCACATGCAGTACAGAAGGTCTTTAGTGCTTATTTAGCTTATATAAATATATTAATTATTTAGCTTATGTAACTATATTAATTATATTTCACTTATGATGAATACATTATTTTTCTTGAAAAGGAAACATTCTTATGAGTTATAGGTTGATGTGTATGGGTGACTATAAATATTTGTACATATTATAAAATGACTATAGTACTTTCAATCTGTATATGATTCAGCACATTTTCTCAAATATAATTTTATTAAAATTTTATTGAATAATATCACCCTTTAATATAATTAGAAATCAGAAAAGCACTGTAATTCTAAAGCTGGCAGTGGTAAAGTATTGGCATTGAGAGAAAAAGTGAATAAAATATAGAAGAGAATGACATAAACCTCACAGACTTCAACCTTTGCATTGAGCTAGCTTCATGCAAAGGTATTCCATCATTTCTTGTTTCATTATCCTCGAAATAAATAAGTGACTTTAGAAACAAAAGTTTACTTTGAGGAAAGTGACTACTTCTGAAACTCATAGCTATTACTCATTACTAAGATGTAATATCCATGGCATTATGACATTTTTATTTTGCCTTAGATGTCAGTATATGCTGCAGCTGGGGGAAAAAAAAGGCAAATATCATGCAAGATTACACTTCAAACAGTGATATTGAAGATCCTAGGCCAAATATAAAACACTAAACACTAAAACAAAGCTAGCAAAATGAAAAGACTTCAAGTTTGAATATATTTATTCTTATACCTTTTTTTTTTTTTAGTTTCTGAGAGAAGAAAATTAGTATTAGAAAATAAATAGACCCTTGGAAAAAATATTTTAGTCATTGACTCATTTTCTGAGATATTCAAAGTAATTGCAAACTAGTTTTCATACAAATATTAACATCACTAGACTGTAAGTAGGTTTAAATATTCAATACAATTTCAAGTGTTCGGTCTTATTTCATTATTAAGTCAAACAGAAATTGTATCAAAATTGCACTTGTTTCTCAACATACTTATTATTTACTAAAAACTGCATGAAATTTACCCAAAAGATGAGACAAAGTCAGTCATTCAAAAGCTTGTGGATTTGTGAGAGGAATCTGCCATTCAGCATGACTTCTAAACTATTGCATTTGGTCAGTACGAGGACCAGAAATAGATTTTTTTTACAGAAATAGTTTCCTCATGCTATAACATTGCAAATTTCTTTGAACGACTTTTTATACTCAGTATGGATAATCAAAATAATATTCCTTGAACTGTTATCATCAACAAAGCATGTTATTCAATAACAATATTGTTGTGCTTTGATAGAATTTTTGATCCCAAGTGTTCATGATCATCAAACATTCATCTATCTTGAAAGAATTGGTAAAATATGCTGGTGATAAATACTATTTTTAGCTTAAAAACAAGTATATTTTTATGTATAAATTGTTAATTTTAATTATTATTTTATTTTTCCTAAGACCCATTATTATGTTTGATCCAAATAACTCATTTCTTCAACTCCGGAGTGTTCTCTTCCAAAATTGTTGTGTCTTGTTCTATTTGTTGTTCTCTCCCTTGATTACATAGGTCCTTCCTGTTTTGTCCTTTGTGGTTTCTTAACTAATCTCTTAAAAGTTTGTATCTTTCTGTTTTATTTCTGTGCTGCTTTTACAGTTATTTCATCAGATCTATATTTCATTTTGTTAATTTTCTGTTTGCATATTCATAAATACATTCTTATCATTAAAATAAATAAAATTGTAACATAAAAGCATTTATTGTAGTAGATCATACTTTTAAACACTCTCTTGTTAGTGTTTGTATTAAGCTCTAATCTATATATAAATTTAAAATTTCTATTAATTATCATTTACATGCAAATTTACTTTCATATTTATATTTTAATGTTCAGAAAACAAAGAAGTGTTTTACTAATAGAATTGTATTTAATAATCACTTGATAATTTAAAATTCAAAGAAAGTATAATATATTGTAAATGCCCACCTATTTTGCATGAAATTCAATGCCACATGCAAAGAAAAATAATTATACCAAATAAAAGATAAAAAATATTTAGAACTCTGGCTTTTAAATTACACGTATCCCTCAATTTGTAAACAGGCAAACTTTTAATTTTCAAATACATGAATAATTAAATGCAAAATGATTATAGAAATCAGTTCTTTCAAGTAACATATGCAGGATGGACATTTCTATAATACAATTGTATATGTTTGAATTTTATAGTTGACTTATTCAAGCATATTTCACATTTTTATAAAATCTTGAATACAGAGTTTCAAATATATTATTGAAAAGATAATATGTACAATTTTATCCCTGTACTTTGGTATAGAATATAAATATAACTTATTATTTTTTTTGAATTGACACAAACATTAGAACAGAATAATTGAACATATCACATTTCTAAATAAAAATACATCTGAAAATTTGAAGACAGTAAAAATCTAAAATATTTTGTTATTAGTTAAATAATATGATCAATTTACACGCCAGGTACTGAAATACTGTTTTTGTTAAAATCCAAATGATGCCTGTCCATATACTTTTTAACTTATTAAAGAGAAAAAGTAGGGCAGATAATTAAATATGAGACTTTCTCTGTGACAAATATTAAGAGTTGTCGTTAAGGATGAGTATCAGAGGGTTCATTGGCAAGGCCGTGGGAAATTAAAAGGAATCTAAGTGGCACTGAGTTAAGTGGCAGGATAGATGCAAAGTATCCAGAATAAGGGTGAGCTTCTCAGAGAATGGGATTGCCAATTCAATGTCTGTGGTGCAGGAAGCAAGGAGAGCTCAAGGCCAGAAATATAATTTGTAGCTGGCACAGTTGTGATGGGGATATGAAATGAGGCTGGAGAGGAGGAAATGAATCGGCCCTATCTGAACTGCTACTTCCATACTCGCTCCAACCCCCACCTCAACAATTGCAAGATGGACTTTCAAATTCAGTTTGATGAATAATATACTTGATTTTTTTTTTTTTTTTTTTTGCTAAGGAGGGAGTCTATTAAAAATTGAATATTTTTTAACTAATTTGAGATTTCAAATTGATCAGATAACTCTATATTTTGTATTCTATCAACAATTGAAAAGATTTGTAGAAGAAAACAATTGCAATATCTTAAGGAACCTCGAAAGTCTCAAAACACAGTAGCATTCTAATGGGAATAATCATATGTCTATAACAATGAGCCTTTATCAACAATTGTCCCAGGTGGGTAGCCTCAGTTTGCTATCTAACCCACTCTTCTTTGGATGTTTATAGGTGTTCTTTCTAACAACTTGCTGGGTAATTATTCTCATCAGTCACACTCTGGGCTCATAAATATGTTGTAAAATCGTCCACACTGAGAACCCCGATGAGCACAGGGCACAGTATTTAAGCATGTTGAGATATTTTTTCGCTTAGTTAAGGAAGTGTTAAAACACTGATGGAGAAGGAGTAAAATTCTTTCCTGTCCCAAAAATGATCATAGTGGGATACCCTGGGAGGAAATAATGCAAGGTTCTAATTCTGTGAAGACTCAGTCTTTTTCTGGTAAAGCCTCAGTTTGAGTAACACTAAAAGTCCTTGACAATGAACATCACAGTGGTCTCTCCCAGGCAGCTTCCTCACACATCCTCTCTATATTCTAAGACAATTTCCTTATGGCTTTCCTGGTTTCTAGGACCCTATACACTCCTATAATACCTTTTAAAATAAATATAAGCATACACATATAAGTTCACACGAGCACACATTATTGTCCTTTGTCTCTCACCAATATAACTTAAAGAAACATTTTTTAAGTGTCTAAATCATTTAAGAAACTATAAACTAGTTTCCTTTACCTCAAGGTGATAAGAACTCAGTTTTCAAGAAACAGAAATCATTATCTTCTATCTAAGGAAAGATGCCATTCTTTTAATTGTGTGAGTCTTTCTAATGGATCAAAACAATGGTGGGGTGCAGAGGGCAGGAGGTAGAATGTGGTCAAGTTTCCATACAGAAATTGGATGAATATTCACATTTAAGTCTCTTTCCAAGATCTATTTAATGCTGAGAATTTATGATTGAACAATAATGATGCTTGTGATTTGATGGAGCATATATTATTTGGCAAAAAAAAAAAAAAGTAATTTGTCTGAAAAGTAAATATTTTAGCAGGAAATTAATTTCTTTGTAAGTTAATGAGGCAAAAAAAACAAGTCTGAAATCTTTGTCTTCTAATTTAGAGTTGTATCAGTCAGTGTTTGATCAAGAAAACAAAACTGCTCTGAGTTTATAAGTAACGGACTTACTGTTGGAATTAGACTACTCAGTGGTAGAAGGGGTGGTCATGTCTGAAAAAAAGAGTTGAAGGATGAATAACGAGTTCTTATGAAGCATTTTGATAGGGTGGATGGACAAGTTGGAGCTTTCCGAAAAATCCATGAAGCCAGATATGTCCAGCAACTTAATAGAAGCATGAAGGAGAACTAGAAAAATTGTGTTTACAAGACTATCGACTCTGCATCTGGTGGTAACCTTGGTGGTGTTGTTGATCAATGCAGGCAGCAGTCAATAAGAGCTGCACAAAGAGGGAGTAAGAGCAAGCTGAACTGCTAGTTCCTCTGTGTCTCACCAAAGTAACTTTCAGAGGATAATAATAACTGATTCAATTTTGCCTTCCAAGCATTGTACAAACCTTTGTTTCTGAAGTATGTGCCAATAATTATCTTACCTGCATTGAGTTCTCCATTAAGTTATGCCATAGACTATTGGAGAATCAAGAGAGTATGTAGACATAATCCTCCCTTCCCCAATTTTTACTAACAATCAGATCTTCTCATGATGGTCATAGTCCATCATCACAGCCAGTATAACATCCCTATTCTTTGCTTGTCAGTTATAGAGTTCTAGAAGCCAAAAATGGCCAAGTGGTAGCCTAAGCCTCTAGTCTCATAAAATCATTATTGAGACCCCTAGGAGAAGGATTTCTCCCTAGAAAGGTAAACCTCTATACTGGCAGCCCAAATTTTTATAAGGAAAGATTTTTCTCCCTAATAAATCAACAGGAGAAATAATAAAAGGAACAACTGCTACTTTAATTTCTTGATTACCAGACTCTAAATCTCTGGCTATGGGAAAAATATAAGGACATTACTCTAGGTCCATGGCGTGTTGTCACCCAACTATTTGCTGAGTTATTAAATGGTCATCCCTTCATTCTATAGCTAATTCATGATAATATGAAATATGGTAAGACCAATGAATTGCATGTGTCCAAGTCCATTATCATGCTTTATTTGCAGTAAACTGAGTTCTCTGGTCAGAAAGAAATGCTATGCTTAATACCATGATAATGAATTAAGTAGTTGTAAATCTATGGATAGTGATGTCCTCAGGTGCATTACAGATAGGGAAAGCAAATCCAAATGCAGAATAAGTGTCTATTCCAATGAAAATAGTCTTGCCCTTTCTATGATAGAAATGAACAAATGTAATCAACTGGACCAATGTAATCAAACTAGCTGGATTATTTTCTCACAGAATGATGCCATATCATGGACTATTCCCTGGAAATTTTTGTCACCAATTTTCCAATTGAATTTTTTCCAAGTTCTTGACTATCTGTCAAAATCATTAGCCTATGCCCATATATTAATGTTAATCTGTATTTTAGCCATTTTACTTTTCAGGTAAAACAAATGAGCCATATTGCTCAGTTATCTCTACTCAGAATATTTCCTTTTACCACTGTCCTTCAGGACCTCACATAGTTAAATCATCATGCTATAAATATCCTCCTCTGGATGGTGTAGGAGGATAGTTATAGGATCTTGTGGGACCATCTGTACACCAGGCCTGAATTCTTTTTTCTTGAACAACTCTTCATTGACACTATACAACTGATAGGTTGTTCATACAACTAACACGTGGCTTCGGGGGCCGCTCAAATTGTGTTTTTCATTCACTAATACAACTTGATAATGGAGTGCTGCAATGCATACTTAACTTTATGACTCAGTGGGTGAATGATATCAGATTTTGATATAATTATATCAGATTTTTGACTCCGCAATGTGCCATTAAAAACATATGTTTTCAGATGTATTTCCGGGGGCCTCCACGATTAGCATTTCCTTAGCATAGTTTTTTTCCACTCTTCAATTTAATTTGCTTCATTGAGGAAAAATCTCAAATTTTGAGTTGAAATTTAGGTCTGCCAATGATAGATTTGCTCATGACAAAAATGTTATGGTCTTCATTACATTGCTTGTAATAACTTCTTTTCATGGTCACTGTCTAAACCAAATGGAAGAATGGCTTCAATTTTCTTTCCAAGAGGCAGGTCAAGTTATTAACCTAACCATTGTTTCCAGAGGGTGAAAGTCAGCCAACATCTGTCTTATCCTTGGCTATTCACTCAGATCTGTAGAGAGAAAGAATATTAGAAATAAGATTTTTGTATTGCAGGTGATATTCCTCAGAAAAAAATACCATAATCTTTCAGTTAAAAATTTTATTTTCTCAATTTATTTTCTAGCATAGTATGATTTTAAGGTTTCATATTCAAGCTATTACCAATAATTGGTAAAAGTGCAGTGTATGTATTATATTTGGAATTGAGAAGGATTAAATATATGTTAGAAGAATTAGATAGCTTTACAAAAATTGTTATGCATAGATGCATGACCCTTTGACCATTTGATTATATTGAATTAGTTGTGATATTTACATATTTTTATTGTAGCTTTCATAAAGCCTGGAAAAGCTTTATAAAATTATTAATTACTGAAGAACTTAAACTTTGCTGTTTTTCTTTATATAAAAGTACTAAAATTAATCTTATCTGCATATTTTATATATATAAAAGTTTGTAGATGGGTCTATAAATACATGCACATGTAATAAATATGCACATATATCAACATTTTAAGTCAAACATTTCCTAAATAAGAAACAAAATACTTTAAAATAAATAATGTTCTTTTAAAATATATTTTTGAAAAATATCTCAAATATTTAAAGTGTCAGTTATAAATGTTCTTGAAGCAGAAATGCAATTTAGTTTTTGGCAGATAATTTTTCAGAGCATTTTTCGAAATTAGAGGCAGCCAAATGCCATTTATTCACTTTATTAGGAGAATGAATCCAATAGGAATCTAAAGCCTGGCTTCAATCTTTAAGGTATTTAAAATCTTTCATCAAATAGAAAAACAAGTTCATTGAATTTTGCCATTTTTCATTTCCTTTCTAAATGTAGATAACAATGAATTCTAAAATAGTAAAATGATAGGTGATTGAGAAAAGGCTAAAAAATATTAAAACATTGAGTAATCTGTTACCTGAATATTTATCTACAGAGTGCCCAATATGAAAGAAAAAAATAACATAAAACATTACACTGTATCCATATGAGTTTACAAAATGTTTCACTGAAACAGTAAAACTGATTTCTGAAGAGTTCATTTTGAAGAGTAAGTTTGGTAGTTTCTCTCCAGTTATATCTATAAGAAAAATCATTAGTCATGTAAAATTTTAAACATTTTTTTAGTAAAAAAAAATTGTTTAAAGCTTTTTTAAATAATGAAATGGTTTTTATATGACTACTTGCCAAGAGTAATCACAACTATCTATTGATAGAACAGCACAAAGAGTTTCTAACAATTGTTTTTATTTAGTTTGTGACCCTGGAATTGCACATTTTATTTTGTTTATATTCATTATTCTCCTGACTCATTCAAGAACCAAAGACTGACAGATAAAAAGTAGAACACCCAGATGAATTTGAATTTCAAATAAACAACAAAGTTTCAGTATAAGTATATCCTATATGATATTTGGGATATGTTTACACTAAGTAATATTTTGTTGTTTATCTGAAATCCCAATGTAACTAAACATTTTGGGGTTTGTTTGTTTGTTTGTTGTTTTGGTTAAATCTGGCCTACTGAAACCACATTTCTCTTTTCAGACTATCAGAGGTATTTCTGAAAGTAGACAAATAGCATTGTCTTCTCTAGCATTTCTTAAATTATGCACTTCTATATTCTCTAAGTAGATTATTAAAATTTACTAGATGCCTGTCACAGAAATTCTTTTGTAAAAAACATAGTAGTATAACATAACAAGAGTTTTCATAATATGTAACATTCAGAATTATGCTATTTTTAAAGAGCTGTCTTTATTAGACAAATAAGCTCTTATTTGTACTTGTGACAATTTAGTTTTTACCCAAAGTTATAAATATTTCAAATGTCTTTCCATTACATTCAATTTTCAAAGAAGCAGAACAGAGTTACAGAAACAATTATAATCAAGTGACTGAAGCAAAACTAAATGTTCTGTATGGAAATTGAACTTCTACCTTATTGTTATCACCTACTAACCAACTCAACTAGCTTCACAGACTATTAATAGTTGAAGTATTAATGATGTTTAGTAAATTTAATAAAGATTGGTTGGAAATGAAGAATTAGTTGCCATTATGTAAAACATAACATTTTTTCTATAAAACATTACATTGTTAATTCTGTGTTGCTATTAAAAAGCCATGTTTATTTTATCTGTTCTTACCCAAGAAAATAATTTTTTTGGCCATTATGTCATTTTCTCTCAAGATCATTGTGAAAAAAGATCACATTTTATTTCTGACTTTTATAGTTTTTGTCTGCATTTATTACTAAAAATGCTTCCTAAAAATAGGAAAAGATAACTTCAACAGTATAATTATCTGGATGTTTTATATAAATGATTTTAAAATAGATCTCCTATATGAAGTTTTCATAGAATATGCTACATGGAAATTTTTATAATTAATTATGCTTTCATGATAAAACCAAAGCAATAACTAAAAACAAGCAGATTTCTGATGAATTCTCTGAGTGATACAAAATTGGTCTTTTCTGTTAAAATAAAAAATGTTTTAATAAATAAACTTGTGCTAAAATAATTTTACTTATGCTTAATTTCTAAGTATTTCCTGAATAATGTTCTATAGATTGAGAAGTTATCTGTTCTAAGTTTTTAGAATGCTTATTCAATAGCCGCTTGGTCTTTAACCTTTGCAATATAGTATATGGCACATGAGCTAAATAGTTTCTTGTATTAAATTCCGTGTGTTGGAGATGGGAAAGCATAGCATGAAAGTATAGTTAAGTAGCAAAGAGCAAACTGGATTTCAACTCTGACAATACTAAATTTAAATCATAGGTTTAACATTTATAACTCTGCTGATTTGGGGGAACTTATCCAACTTTTCTGAGTTTCAGTTTTCTCATTTAGAAAATGGAGCAATAAGAAATAATTTAAATATTTAATAAAAAGATTAAAGGCATTTAAAATATCAAGTGGAGTCATAGATACCCAGGAAATTACAGCTGAGCTTTGATACCCCTTTGGGGAATTTTTAGTGGGTACCTCTCTAACATATCAGAAAATGAAGCCAAATTTGTCCAATGAAAATTACTTTATAAAACCGAAACTTCAGCAACTATTTATAGAACTGTTATTGAAAGCTTTAAAATATACCATGTTCCTCAAAATTTTTTGTGCTGTTCTGTATGTATAAGCCAGGGTTTTGAAATTGGAGGGTGAGTGTGTGTGTGTGTGTGTGTGTGTGTGTGTGTGTGTGTAAAATATTTTTTTTTCTTATAGCAGGATGATCTACTTTATATATGTGTCTATATATATACATATGTGTACATATATATATATATATTTATTACTCATTTCTTCTTGTAGTAGAATGACTTGCTTTCATGAATTGAGAGACCTCTTCCACCCAGACTGATTCGTTCCTCTTTTCTAGAGTAAAGTAGGTTTGATATTGTAGACTAGAGACTTTATCCCTCTATTCTTTCAGCACCTTCCTCATTGATCAGAAATGTTATCTGATCTGATAACACAAAATAAATTAATATATCTTTTTGTTTGAATGGCTTTACTAGTTGAGAAGTTAAGAAAATAGATAAAGTAATTGATTTTAAATTGATAATGTTTTTCTATTTAAAGTTAGTGTGCCTTTTCTTCTTGGTTTTATAGCATTTTGGTTCTGAGTTTATATATCACATATTTCAAAAGTTTCCAATTTCCAGTTTTAAACAGCTTTATATTTTAAGGTGTTTTTAAGAAGATTTTATTTTTTACATTCAAAAATAAATATGATTATTTAGAATCATATATGTAATTTATATATAACACTTAATTTATGTAACATATTTATATATTTATGCAGATTTTACATAGTGTAATTTGCATATACAAAAATTTACGTGCAATATATATGTATGTTTGTGTGTATAAGCAGCTCCTAAATATTTATGCAATACTTATTCACTGTATTTTGAATGACATTCAAACCAAGCATGAATATGGGACTCAAAACAGGCCAATCAACAGGTCAATCAAAATATTGCCTGCCTTTGGCTTTTAATTCAGATTTGGCACATGTTCCAATTTGATCCAATTAAAATAAACCATTGAATTCTGTCTCAAATACACATTTCCTACTCAGCTTAAACAGAGAAGATATAATCATTTTGAGCCCACAGGGAACTGAGAATGCAGTTAACAGAAATGAAGGTGGAGAGAATGAGAAGAGCCAGTTCCTTATTATGTCCATTGAACCAAAAGCCGGATACACCCTGGCCTTTTCAGTTACATAAGTCAAAAAAAGAAGCCAATGTGAGTTGAGTTTCTGCCATTTACATCCCAAATATCCGTAAGTGATAAAAACAAAACAAAACAAATAAGCATCCCTTCTAAACAGAAGTTAATGGTATGTTTGTTAATGTCCATCATATTTGATTCAAATACTCATATGAATCTAATTGCCTTTTTTCAAAATGATCCTATCTATTTTGGTAGCTACTAAAGTGTCTGGGCTTCATTTTAGCAAGTTATTCATGGAATTGTTTAGATGAGCCCTCATGCTGTGGAAATATGGATAGATTCAAAGCACTATTGATTGTAAGGTGCATAATGATTTTACATATTTCTAAAATAAATCAGACAGTTTTCAATGTAAAATCCACTGATTTTAGATAAATTTCACATTCAGAAATGTTAACAGATATTCAATGATATTCTCATTCCTTTAAAATTCATGTAAAATATTTTCTCTTTCAAACTTAATCATACGTAAATTGCATTGGGGATTTTGAGAACTATAAACTGAAGATGTTTGTAGAGAATTTGGCCAATTGTTTACATAATTGTATACATTTTGGCTAGAAAAAAGTGACATTATATAATTCCAAGCAGATTGAGAATAAATGATTTTTTTTCTTGCCAGCTATTCTTAAAAGAGTTTAGTGTCATGTATGAACAAAGCTAATAATTCAAGATGATTTAAATATTGATTTGCTATCAGGACTTGAGCCTCACAACCTGACCTAACTTAATAATCAAGTAAGCTAGTTGGAAATGAGTACAGGCCTTTTATCCTAAGTGAAGTAAAAAAAAAGGACTACAGGACTTTTACACACACACACACACACACACACACACACACACACACACACACCAACATATGATCTTGGATCTCTAGATTTACCATTTCAAAGAAGCAGAGCTACACCTATTAACTAAAACAAAAATGAATGTAATGAAGAGAGAGTGTGTTTTTTTCTTTATAGGGAGGATAAATTTAGATTATTGCTCCAGCCTTTATCAGATCAGTTTTTAATCCAGTCTTTAATCCAGTTGACAAATGAGGAAGGGAGAAAGGGGGAGAAGTGAGAGAGAGCGAAAGGGAAAGAGAGAAGGAGAAATGAAAAAGAGAGAATGAGAGAAAGAGACAGAGACACAGAGATAGAAAGAAAAAGAGAAACGGATGGAGAGAAAGAGAAAGAACTTTGCATTTTACTTTTAGTGGCTGGTCTAGACACTTTCTTACTGTAACCCTATGGCTAGGATGAAGAGACTACATCTAATAGTATTAATTTCAAAATTAGTAGTAAGTCCCAGGTCTGGAGGATACTAAGCATTCCAACAGTAACTTCTCCATAACTAGTCTTTTCTTCACGGACTGAAGTAAAGAAGGACTAAATGTAAAAGCAAGAACAAAAACAAAAACAAAAACAAAACAACAAACATTCTAAATGATATCCAACTTCTTTCTCCTGGAAGAAATAAATGCACAAATTATCAATTTATGCCTCCTATTTAACAAAACATACTTGATTTAAGGAAAAAAAAAACTGTAAAACAATTGAAACAGATATCACCGTATTTTGGATTAAGGCCTAGTTTTAAGGAATCATACAGTTTACTGATTCAGCGTTAAACGGAAACTCAAATGTTCATCTCTACATTCTGGCCCGAATTCTGTTAATTCTGATGACTCGTCATTGTTCAGAACTTTTTTGTTAATGAAATAAGAAACTAGTCTTCAGTTTTGTCCTTGGATTTTGATCAAGGTCAGAATATTTAGAGGTGAAAAATGAAAACACATGACAAATTAATGGTTGATTTAATATATGAGAATATTTCCAGTGAATATTGGTAAGTTTTTCTCCTTTACATAATAGGGGATGTTTTAATACTTCCAGTTTACTACTGTACATTGCATAACCATGATCGATCTAGAGTGGGAATATAATTCCAGATAACACAAGTAGAATTTACTTATCATCTCACTTGATTAAGGCTTATACTAATAGTAGATCCTTAGATAATGGAATTTCTCAATTAATATAAGGGCAACATCTGTAAATTTACTTGACTCTTCCTAACCGTCCTTTAGAAAATCTCATCAGTAATCAGTTTTGCTTCATGGGAGAGAGAATTCCTTCTTCATCCACTGTGACTTTCAGAAAAACCTAATGCAAAATAATGGACAATATGTTTCTATTTTAATGTATTGTCATTATAGATTTTAAAGTGATGACTGACACTTATGACATACTTTATACAACTTTTTAATGTCCTCAATGTGTCTATTTTCTATTTTTATTTTTCTATTTTATTTTTATTGCTCTTTGAGTTAATTAGAACTTGTAATGGCAGTCGAATTGTAATAAATATAATGGTATACTGCAAAGAATGAAAACTCTGAAAGACATCTGTGATGATTATATTATCAATCTGACATTAATAACCTATATATTTATAACTTTAAAACTGATGTATAAAATTTCTAAGACTATGGCTGCAATTGATAAATGTGAGCTTATCATTAACATTGTGTTTGGTATAAAGTATTTTCTTACCTATTTCCCAACATTTTACTTTGAATGTTTTCTTAAATATGGAAAAGATTAGGTAAGGGTACAATAAGTATTCATAAATCCTCTACCTGGATCAATATTTATTGATTTTTTCTCTGTCTCTCTCTGTCTCTCTCTCTCTCTTCCCTCCCCTCCCTCACTGCCTAAAAGTTTTTACTATGTTTCTGGAACTTACCTTGGACAGAGAAGTTGTCACAACTGGGATGCAAGTGTCATGTGTGAGTATGATTCATTCAGAAATAAATACTCAAACTTCACAATTCCTTGAAGGAAAATTCACAGTTATATTTGACATGATTTTTTAGTACTTTCCTTGTGGGACTGTGTGTCTTTGTTGCTTGAAGCAATAATTTGATAATTAACATCGATTATACTGGCCTCTTTTCATTTCCTTTTTTATTTTCTCTTTCTCTTATTTGTGTTTCTTGGATAATTTTCCATATAAACTAGATACATCCAAGTATCCAAGTTATGTCTTAAGGTCTGATTTTGGAGAAGTTTCAAGTTAAGATAGTCAGATTGTTTCTCAATTGTGTAATTTAACTCATTCATAATTATTTTTATTTTATACAAACAGAAAGTTCCTGAGGCTTGCTTAAATTTGGATCAAATATTTTTCTTAAAAAAATGTAAATTTTATGCTGTGTCAGAAAACTCTACTTCCTAATATTCATTATGCACAATTTTACTCCTTAGTTACTAGATAAAATTATGTAAGAAATTAAATAACTATATGTGTACATATAAAAGAGATAAAATTATATAACTATAATGTATACAGAAAAGCATTTGGTGGCTCTCCATCATGAAGGGATAATTATTTATTTACATATAAGTTTCTAAAGGAGATTCATTGGGTATCAGAGATCCAAATCCATCAAAATTTACTGACTCAAAGGGAGTCTAATCAAAGTTGCTCTTGGCTAGTGGAAAAATGTAATTTTTATAGTTACTGTTAAAAACTGAAAGAAAAACAGGAAGGAAAAAATTAGAAAGTAATTAATAAATGTCTAGTTTGTTGTTATGGTGATATATTTTTAGTAGAGATCTAGTAATAGAAGTGAAAACAGGGCTTTTCAAATAATACATTGTATATGAGTGTGTGTGCATGTGTATAAGAGATAACATTGTTTATAAATTTTTTGTTTTTGTTTTTATTTTATTGTTTTCAATTCTCATAGGAAGCTTTCATTCTCCAGCCTCTCCTGTAGATCCATGAGACTAATAGCTGTATTCTGACAAAAGAAGTTACGTCTGTCACTTACTGTGCTAGTCCTTCAAACTCTCATCTGTGGCCTTTACACAGTCTGTCTTCTTTTCAGTTCGCTGCATGTAGAGGGGAAGATTTTCAAGTATAGAAGATTATGCAGTTGATAGATTGAAAGAGTTCAAATTTCTGCCAAAGTTGCACTCTACCTCATACTGACTCTTATTAGAATCAAATGCCAATTAGCAGAAAGGTTATGTTTTTTTAAGCCACTGAGATTATGAGATTATTGTTCTTACAGTTAGCATTCTCTAACCCATTAAATGGAGGAAATATGGAGAAGAAAAGTATGTGACAGGGATGATTTTATGGAAGGTAATTTCCTAGTTGAAAGAGTGATTTAAAGAAAAACAAGTATCCACCCATCCCAAGAAAAACACTCTTGATTCTACAGATTTTAACACAGAATTTGACATATTGAATCATTTCTATCAGAGCTAAGTTGTATTCTAAAGTGAATAATGTAGAAGACTGACATTTATTCTTACAAACAATATTTCCTTCTTGGAGATTTCTGAGAAAAAATTTTCAGCAGTCAATGCATAGATGCCATTCCAAAGCATAGAACATACCATTTGTCCATTAGTTAGGATCATTTCTCAATGTTATTGAACCATCAATGTATCTCTGTCATCATAACAAATTATTTTCCTAAAAATTGTTGTAATTAGACTTATAAAATATAAATCAATTTTACTCTGAACAATCCAGCTAGACGTTTTAGAGACACCAAATCATCTATATAGATGATATTGATATCTATATCAATGTATCTATATATTTCTATCTATAGGCTATAACCTCTTTGTATTTAGAATGTGGGTACACTGTTTCCAAAATAAATATCTTTTCTCTTGTGTCACAGGGCACGAAAAGGATCATTAATCTCAATCAGTTTAATTTAGCCATGAAATAAGCCTGGCATGAGATTTTAGAAGAGTATACTCAGAATTCCCTCAGAGACACATCAGTTAATATCTAAGGAAAAATTTAAATGGTCCTAAGGTTTAAAATGCTATAATTGATAGTTTGTAACTAACTACACTGGCTTGCAGTTTTAGGTCTTTAATACTTCCTTATTCATAGTACTAATTGTGCTATTTTCACAGTCCTAATGTGATTCTACATTTTCGTGTGTGTCTATAAATGCTTTCTTTAAACGTGCAAAATTAGTTTCAAGACGATGCTACCTATTAAATAATTCTCAAGTTAGTGTTATTACTTGATTTACAATCTTAAAATATTAATTCTGTAAAGTATTAAACTCTTTTTATTAAAAAAATGCCATGGACATCTACACTGTATTTATGGCAAATATATTCAATAAATAATTGATTATCATTACTTCAAATGTAACTCTATAATTTGTTCCATACCTACCAGATACTTAGAGTTTTAATGAGGATCATTTAGGGTTGTTTTGGTTGCATGGCAAATATCATATACTTTAAAGGTACTTAGAGAGCCTAAAAAGATTTAGATTGATGCTTGTTGTACAGTGTTACACATAATTTAAAGTAGTTTGTTAATTTTTCCTGGGAAATAATTGGTCATGTCATAAAGTTCCTTAAATAACAACACAAGTGAAGGGGAAATTCTTTTGGATAAAATCCACTTAAAATAAGCATAGAGTTTGTATAGGGAAATGTGTTTGTCTTTTTTGTTAATTGCAGAATATTGCAAGTGATAAAACATAAATTAAAAGGCACACGCCGAAACACTGTATATATAGAAAAATTGATCTAGATATCCTCCACAAACATAACCCCAAATTTGGTGAAATTATAGAGGCCTTCCCAAAATATTTGGGAGTCATTCTATGAAGTTCAGAGAAAAGGGACAATTCATGAAGCCTCTCTACTTCTGACCCTCTTAAGGGCCCACGAGCTCCTTCTGTCCTGGCCTTAATTTGCAGCTTCCTTTTACCAGTGGTGCTGTCTGGAGCCAGGCAAAGTATGTGGCTTATTGGAGATCTGTAGATTAAGGATGAAGGGGAAGTACGAAAGCACAAGCCATGAGGCTTTTATGAGGTGAGTGATTTTCTTTATGCTGTAATCAGAGGGTGAAATCTGTCACACCAAAGTGGCTTAGGCTGTGAGAAAATAATGACAAGGGATGGCAAAGAATTTTTCAGCTAGTATAATTATATTTTCTAGGAAAAAAAATCAATGGAAAGTAGATACAAACAACTGGTTTCATTATTAAAAGTCTGTATTTGGGCTAGATACAATCATTTTCTTTAAGTAGCAGAGAAGATTGTCATTTCCTGTAAAACAGTCTTGCAGATGGGTTCAAAAAAATCTATGAGTCTGAAAAAATGCACATGCCCTTCCCACATTTATCAATGTCATACAAGTAGCATTTCTTAGGCTTTTCCCACATTCATCAATGCTATAATGATACTGTAATGAATAAGAGTAGCCTGAAGATATTGAGTACCAATTCAATAATTCATTTTATTTTGTTTTTAATGATGCCAGTTAGTTTCTTTTCCAGTGCCTTTTATACTAGAAGTATTAGCATTACTTGATTTTTTATTTTTATTTGTTTATTTATTTATATTTTTTTACGGGACAGGCCCAATTACTGTCTTGTAATAAAATTTGTTTTATCGAGAAAAGGGAATTTCATAGAAAGATATAAAGAGTATGGTCTTTCTGTTTATTATTTTTATTAGCTAAAAATTCAAGCTAAATTGAGAAATGGGAAGGTATATTTGTAAGATTTCATTTTACTTCTGCACCTTAGAATAGTCATTTAACCCAAAAAGCTTCAGCTTTAAATACATGGGATTTAAAATAGAGAATCTTGTAACTTCTTGGCATACAAATCCAAAAATATATGACCCAGACTAACTTATTAAATTTGCAGATACACATAAAAAAATAATTACATGACACTAATGTTCAATTTTTTTCATTTGATAATTGACCATACTTGATAAATTCTCAATAACAAGTCTATTTACGAGGAGTTATATTTGAAAAAAATTAGAATCATTTTTGAACAAAGATTTAAACTTTTACTGGATTAGTTTTAGGATTCAACTAATTTTGGGAATTTTAACAGTCTTTAGAATATATTACTAGCATGTTACTGAAATGGAATCACAAATGATAAAGTTCAGTAGCATTGGCTTTTTGCTAGTTATGTAAAGTACTATATCCATGTAAGCTTTTAAATATTTGTTTGCTTTAAAATTAATTAATATAAACTTAAGAGAACAAATTTAAAGTCAAATATTGAAACACGGAGCTCCAAAATTCTCTAACCATTTCAAAGTCCACAATCTCTCTAAAAGTACTTAGTTCCTTCGGAAATAAGTATTTCAATAATTTTTATGTGTAATGGTGAAGATATCTCCCTAGTAGTGAAAGATAAGTTTTCTGAGATTTTGATTTGGACAATCTCTAGATGTCTTGGAATTTTCCTTACTCACTTAGTGTGTATATATATATATATATACACACTAAGCCAATACAGATTAAGCCAATATAGATTAAGCCAATACAATACTATACTTAGGTCAGTACTCTTTGCTATTATTGGACGTATGTAAGATTCTTTTGTCATAGAAGATTAATGTTCTCCACCTACACTTGTAGCTTCTAACAATCTACCTCTCCCAAATTGGTTTAAAAGCCCCTCACTCAATTTCCTTTTCCAATCTTAACAGCTATTATGATGAATTTTTACTAATCTAAAGTAAAATAAAGTCTTGAGAGCTAAAAATTAAATATGTGTATACATTTTTTTAATTCAAGTTTTGAAACTTTTAAAAATGAAACAAAAATTTTAAAATAAAATTTGTATAACATAAAAATGGAGAATGTAATATTGTGGTAGTCAGTGAGACTGTACATAAATTTTGTCCAAAATAGTGTCACATTTTCTCACCAACTTGAGCTCGGTCTTGGCCATGTTATTTGGTTCGATGTCCTTACCTGTTTCACTACAACATATTTGATATTTAGATGACAAATCATGTTTTATTTTATAAAACTCTGAATTGAGAGTTATTTCTAAAAAGACATATGCAAACATGTAGTAGATCATGAGAACCTGGATTCTGTGTCTGCAGTTGTGATTTGATGGGACTTTGAAAGTTCCTGTGATGAGGATGCATATATGGAAAAGAAGTGAATAATTATAGCCAGAGGGTAAACTTTGGCAGATGAGTTATATTAATGATGCAAAATCTTGCTAAGTTGAATTATCAGGAGTTTGAGTAACAGGTATAATAACTAGTCATAAAGGTATTGGATATAGAAAGACAACTTTGAAACTAGATTAAACCAATGTATTAGATATTTATGTACTTACCCTGGAATTTGGAATTAATATATTGTGTTCAGTTCTTGAAAGATTGATAGGTTGGATAACTGAAGCCTGGACTACATGTTACCTTAAAGACAATGATCGAACTGCCAGAACTTTCCTAGCTCACTGAATAAGTGGGTAGGGTCTGAAGGTTCAGAAAATGGGATGTTGAAATGGACAGATTATGTGCGGCCAGGTCAGCCACTCTGTCACTATATTACCCTTTGAGATGGCTGCCATCTGTAGGCTAGAAATAATGGTAAGAGAAACAGTATGGAATTTAACTACTTGATTTCAGTGCCTATAATGTAATAAAAATTAAGTCAGAGTGAAAGAGAAAGTAAGCACTGTTACCTTACAAAGTCAAGAAAATAAAGTATTAACCTCAGTGATCACATGTGGTAGCTAATTGACCCTTAGTTCTATAGGAATAAAACAAAAGCAATCTACTGAGATAATACTTGCCTGTAATAAGCAGAAAATGTCCAATTCTGGTGGGAAGAAATCCAAGTTGAGATATGCTGCAGGAATTCATGTCCTTATATGCAGATTTCATAAAAAATCTGTTTACAGAGCTGGAGTTTCTCAACCAAAGGGGAGTCTAAGTTTTTCTGAGAAAAAAAAAAAATGCTGTAGCAAAGACTCACCTATATCCCTGAATCTTCCTCTAAGGATTTTTGAAACTCTTGTGATCATTTATAAAAGTGTCAGCACTCTGGCAGGGGAAGTAGACCATCTGATGATTATTAGATGTTAAATATGAACAGACACTAATACCTAATGACTAAAACTTTCACTATTACAAACACAGAGTAGTTACTCTATGGCTTATGGATAGAGACTTGGCATGAGCCAATTCTATAGTTACATGCTCAGTATCTTATATGCGATGGATTACCAATATAGTTGCTTGATTATGGAGTGAAGCTAGAAATAATGAACCCCTAATTCCTCACTAAAAAAGCAATATCACACTCCAAGAGAACTGCAAATATTAGTGCCCTGACAAAGACATACAAGATTGAAGTGTTGGAATTCCTATTGCATCCCCTTTTATCTTATTTGGCCAATGTAAAAGATGGAAGTATAAAGCTATTACAATGATTTGAATTTTGGTAAACTGAATCATGTACTGATCAATCACAATTGTTATTTTGTTGTGATATTTTGCACTGCCTGCTAGAACTTGGTGTATATCTCTTGACCTAACAATTTTTTTTCAACAAAATTTATGCTATCAGAAGCAATTTGAATTTATTTCATAGAATGACACTACAACTTCAGTATTTCAATGCAGCGCTATTTGAATTCAATCATAATAGAGACTTGAGGAAATTTGTTTGTATTCCTAGTCTACCAAACATCACAACATTTTCTTGATGGTGTTATGCTTATTGAACCATCAAGAAGGAACTAGCAAGGAACTTGAATGATTTAGCGGATTACAAATACGCCTGCAGATAGATTTTAAGTAGACGTATCATTATAAACTCATGATATATATATATATATATATATATATATATATGTTCAGTCAATGAGTTTAGAACAATGATCTCAGTAGCAATGAACATACCTAGTATACAATCTTCACTTTCTGAAACCAGTTACCACTAAATGGAACCAGAGAGAACTGCTTGAAGAAATATATGATTCCATGACCGATACTGAAATTTGTCATGTGAGAATGTAAGCTTCACTAATATGGCCATGAAACTGAATAACATAATAATGTACTAAACATATTTAATATGATAAATAACAATGATTATATAGTATATGCAAAACATTAAAAATATAAGAAGAAGCAAAAGTTTTACAGAAATGTCAGATAATAAATATAGAAGAAATAAAACTATGAAATCTCAATTTTACAACTAACTTCCAATGTAAAATTTCTTCAGGAAAGGATCCTCAATTGGATGATAGGTGGTTTGGGAATAGGATTTTAACATGGTCTTAAGGTATTCTGCCAAAACTTAAGTATCAGTTTCAAAGTGAAGTATGCTTCTTTATTGTGAATGACCTGACTGATGGTCACTACCTTCATGCCACTGATTACTATTCAAGATGTGAACATCCTAAGTACCTCCTGATGATATAAATGGCAGATGGCATAATACTTATGTTGTATTATTGCCAAAATATGTGACATGATCTATTCTTGAGACAACAAGTAAACATCTATTTGTGGTGTATTCTTAAAGAAAACTAGACTGGAATATTTAAAACATCATTACTGTGGGGACAAAAAGAATGGGAAATGAGATTATGAAAATCTAAAATTAAAAAAAAGAAAACAAGAAAATGGGTCAAAATTGATTGAATACTGGATAGGAAAAAACCAACAACAGCAACAAAAAAATTATAAAAGACTTTCAGGACAATAGGGGTAATTGGAATTATTCAGCATGCATTAGATTATGTTACTAAATTGACATTAATTTTCCTAAACATAGTAATGGTACTGTAATTATAAAAAACAATATCCTATGTTTAAGATATACATTGAAAATTATTTAGAGCTATATCATATCTGCACCCTACTTTTAAATGTCTCAGAAGGAAAATAAGATAAGGACAGTCTGAGGAAATATCTGAGAACTGTTTTATATGAACAGTGTACAGTATATTCTTGCTAAAAGACTTGAAGGGGATTTATTGTTTCTAGCATTTTAGGAAAGATTACTATTTTGTACTGTGATTTTAAGAATTCACTTACTTCACAATGTACAAGTATGCAAAAGGCAATGGAATGTTCTAAATAGATTATATCATTTCTTCTATTGTGAATCTCTTATACTATAAACTATTTCTCCTATTTTAAAATTTGTACTGGCCTTCAAAAATTGTTTTGTACCATTTAACTTACAACAATTTTTAATTAGCATAGAAAATCAAATTATGTTGATCATTTAGGCACGATGGTCTTATATTTTAGGTTAAAATGATATAGCCCCTGTAAGTTACTTGTAACAAAAATTTAATGTCTAGATGAAAATACAATTTTTTAAACATTGACTTCTTAATAAAACTTGAATCTATAATTAGACAACATTTTATTAATGAAGCACATATGCTTAGAGACATAACAGAATCAATGAACTGATTTAATAGAATTATCTAAGTAGATTATTAATAGTCAAAATAGCATATTAACTATGAATTATGTAATATACAGCAAATAATATTGAAATAATAGTTTTTAAATACATGGTAGCCATTTATATAGTGAATATAATATAAAATGTATTTATATAATTATGTTATTAATATAAATATTGATTTACTACTTTCAATATTGATGAAAGGTATTTGAAGCATAGATTTGCTATTATCTAGTTGAAGCAGGCATATTTTTCTTTTTTTAGAGATTTTTCTTTTTACATTTTTAAAATTTTATTACTGTTTCTTTTTATTATGGTGATATTGGTTAATGAAATCCAGTAAGTTTGAGGTATATAATTCAACAGAAAGGCATATACGTGTGTGTGTGTGTGTATGTGTGTGTGTGTATTACATTGTGTGTTCACTGCCCATAGTTAGATTTTTGTCACCACATATTTGATCCCTGTTACTCCATCTACCTCCACTTCCTCTTCACCCTCTGGTAATCACTAGTCTATCCAATTTCGTTATTTTCTCAAGTTTTTTTACATACTCTGAAAACATTTAGCAAATTAATAATTGGAATTTTATTTAGGTGTGAGACAGTTTTAGTCAGTTTTGTTAAATGGAATAATTAAATGCCAATTGCCTGAAAATAAAGTAAATTATATAACATTTCATTATGTACATATAATTAAGTATAAACTGAGTCTGCATGCTGTAACAAATTCAACAGAAAGGCATATATTTCTGTACCAAGTAATAATAATTAATATTCAGAATGACAATATGAGTACTCATTAATTTACTGAATATTTTTAAATTATTAAAAATACTTTTGTTGTTTTTATCTAGAGTTGAAACCCTGTTATACACAAAACTAATATTTTAGCCAAAATTAATTTTGCTTGCTACCTGTTTTTAAATAAAATCTGAATGACACACTTAAAATGAGCTTCCCGCAAAAAATAATCTAAAAGAAACTACAGATGTTTCATTTTATCTGCTTTTTTTTGCAGTTAAAGCCTCCTTTATCTTTAAGTGCTTATAGACATACATTTTTATTAGAATATTCGAATATATTAACAAAATTATTTTAAAGTATACACATATCCAAGTTTAAACTGAACTTGTATTAACATTGAAAATTGTTTTGCTTTTTCATAAAAATGTACAAAATCAATATGTTAAACTTACCTCAGTATTTTTTGCTGTTTGATAATTTTATGATGATACCAGTCTAGGAACAAGGTTACTAACTCAAATTTTATATAATGTGTTAAAAGAACTATAAAAATTTAACCATGTTTCTATCTAAAAAATTTGCAATACTCACTCAAATAACATTAGGCTCTGAGTGTTTCTATAATATTAAACATTTAACAAATTTAGCATAACAAGTATGTCTTATATTTTTAATTTGTAAGCAAATTAACTTTCAGGCACATTATAAATTGTTTGCAGGGACTAGTTTATAAATTTTTCGGTGTTTCTTGAGAAGTTTGATGTTGCCTAGGATGTGGATATTTGGATAGATAATTGACCAATGGCAGCATAGAAGGTGTATTCACAATTCTTAGGGTATTTAGCTTATATGCATATTATTTCAATATCATCAATTATGTTTCTTAAATGCCCTCATTTATTTTTTGTGTATTTGATTTACCAAAGATAAAGTAGTGTGTAAAAGGCTGCCACGATAAATATTTCTTTCAATTTCGCCCTATATAAATTTTATTTGATTTACAGGTAATGCTATACATAGTCATATTCAGTATTTGTTCTTTACAAATTGTATGTTTTATAAAATTTCCCTTTATATCTCATTTAATACCTTTCTCTTGAATTTTTATTATCTAATATTAATATAACTGACCTTTTTCTTCTTTTTTCCAAGCCTAGCCCAACACTTTATTCTTAAAAAAAGTTTTTGTTTTAATCTGTTTACTATATATTGCATATAATATTTTTTAAAATAATTTATTAGAGTAGATATAGATAATCATAGGTACAAAGCCACAATTAAAGTATGCAGCTCCAGTTAATGTACCCACATAAGTACCAGTCACAACAGTAACTAGAACATTTCTAAAATACAAGAAACACATCTCCCTAATGATCTCTTGTCTATTATTAAAAAGGACTTTAACCATTTATTTTATAATCTATACAGATGATTTTATCACAGTCACTGTTACCGTATTTTTAAATTTTATTGCTTATATTTTTATCTATTTTTATCTGCCATATGTAATATATTTACTTTTATTTTCTCCAGTAAAAGGAATCCATCCTGCTTTTTTATTATATATATTTTTTAAATTGCCTTTATATTTCTCAAAATGTTTTCCACATTTCCAAACAGAATCAAATTTAAGTTATATATAATAACTTTTGGATCCTTCCCAAAATAAGGTAAAAGATTTATCATGAATTCACATTCCACATTCTCTCACTTCCTGACATTAAGTATATAAAGATCATTCCCCCAGGAAACTTAAGGATGAGGATACTGTAATATGATGCACAAAGTACTCAAGGAAACACCATTACAGTGGGAATGGATATGAGAATTAGGTTGCTGTTTCTTATATTATCCTTGAAAATAAGTCAAGCCAAAGGGAAATTCATAACAACATAATTCAACAACAGACAACTAAAACCAAGGCTCCAGATAGCTGCTATAATTGATCTGCAGCCAGCAATAGTTGTATGTAGGGTCCCTGGATCTCAACTTAGGGCTCTATTTAAAAAAGTGCTCCATCCCTCCGCCCCCCAACCATGGCCCAGAAAGAGAATAGTCAGTAAATACAATGTTTGTGATAAAAGGGTATAGAATAGTTCAAGTAACAGTGTTCCAGAATCTAAGTAAGAGATCATGATTGCTAACCTCCATATATAAATAGGAATAGGAGTAGGAGTAGTGATATTAATATCAATATATATAAATAGGTGTCCTTTTTATAATATTTAGTAAAATATTTATTTTATTGAGATAATATGAAAATATAGTTTCTTTGCCTAAGCTCCTAATAGATATTGAGTGTCATTGAACTTTTATAGTCTTTGGAATATTTTTAGATGATGACCTTTCCTGAGTTATCATGTTAGTAAAGTAAATAATTCTTCAGTTCAGAGATGAGTATGAGAGAGAAGTGGAATTCTATTAGAAAAATTGAGAATTTCTTTTTTTGTGAATAAAAAATTACTTCCCCTGTAGTGAATGATGAACTGAGGAAATAACTTTAATGTATTTTTTAAAGTTTCTGCATTTTAATAAGTACTAGTGTTTATTATAGATATATTTATGTATGCTTTCATATGTGCATAATTTAAACATCTTTATATTTTAGAAAAATTTTAGATTCACAAAAAAATTGTGAAGATATTATAGTTTCATATACCTCATACACTGTTTTCCTTATTGCTATGGTTAGCTTGACATGATACAAATTATTTTTGTATTTATTTAATTTATGTATTGTTTCCCTATTACTAACATAGAATATGAATATGGCTTATTTGTTGTAATTAATGAATGAAAAGTTAGGCATTAATACTAGTTAAAGACCACACATTTTTTACACTGTCTTAGTTCTTACCTAATATCCTTTGTAGCTGTTGTCATTATTCCAGAAGCTCATATGGGATATCGCAATATATTTAATTATACTGTGTTCTTGGGTGTGATGTTTTTTAGTCTTTTCTTCTTTTTGGTGACTATGAGATTTTTGTGGAATACTTACCTAGTATTGTGTAGAATGTCTCTCACCTGGAATATGTCTGATGGTTTTCTAATGCTTAGATTGGAATTTTCTCTTCTTGGGAGGAAGACTACAGAGGTAAATTTTCATCCTTTACACATCTTCTCAAGGACATTTACCATTCAGTACTTATCACTGTAGATATTAAATGGAACTATTAGACTGAAGTAGTGTTTGTTAGGGTTTTACACTGTAAAGTTACCTTTTTTCCTTTTTCCATACTATACCCTTTGGAAGAAAGTTTTTATGTTTAGTTCATGTTTAAGAAATGCAGAGTAGTGTTTCACTTCCTTGAGGATGGAGACTCAACATAAAACTCATGAGGTCTTCTGCACAGATTTGTCTATTTTCCCTCTTTTATTTATTTATTTATTCATTCATTCATTCATTCATTCATTCATAAGAGTATGTACTCATGGATATTTATTTACATTTGGATTCTAATCCAATTCTAATTTATTTATTATGTTGCTCAGATTGCCGCAGCTTTAGTCTTTGAATGTTCTTTCATTTGGCTCCTGTGCCCTGTTGATATATTCCCATCAATGTGTGTGATTTTTTGTTTGTTCATCATTTGTTTTTCTGTTCGTTGTACTTTTTTTACTTTCTGATGCTACAAAATGTTCCAGGCTAATCTTGTATATTTGCTGCCCACATCTTAGAATCAACCATTTTTGCACAGATTCTAATTTCTATTTGGACATTGATATTAGAGCTAGCTATACTCATTTCTATGATAATGTGATTGCTGACAGAGCAAGAAAAATTTATGTATATTTTAACTGTACATATACAAATATGTGTAAATATTTTTATATCTATATCTATATTAAACTAAACAGTTCATGATTATATCTCTAAATTTTTTTTAATGAAGACCTGCATCATTATTTATTTATTTTATGGTGACACTGGTTAATGAAAACCAATAAGTTTCAGCTGTACACTTTAACAAGGCATATATATATTAACACTGTGTTCACCTCCCTATGTTTCCAATTCTGATTCAGTATCACTTGGATCATTCTAGTATCATCCTCTTGCTTGTCTGCAAATACCTATTCCAACATTGAGAAACCTAGATGTGGTTATCTGCCATTCATTTATTTGATTTTTCAACTCTGGTACACATATGGAGTCTATAATTTTGAGTAATCAAAAAATATCTTGAAAATAGTTTTGGAAAATTTTTGTACAAAAAATTTCATAAAACTTCAGCTTTAACTGTGACATATAAAGAATTTGAAAGTCATCACTTTGATTTTCACACAGGAAAAGCTGAGAAATCTGAAAATCAATGACTTTTTGGATTCATCAAAGAACTGAAACTGCCACCTTAAATTTGGAGAGGAAGCAAAAGGAGAGAGACATAGCTGATCTATGCTTACCTGAGGCAGAAGCTTCCAAAGCCTTAAACTGGAGCATTTAATGGTATTTTTGAAGAATTACTAAAGGTTAAATTTAGACTAACGTGAGAGTGGGAACTTACTGGGGGTTTTGGTAGGGCGTACCATTCAGACTCTATTAATTTCTCAGGACAAATTACCCAGGAAAATATCACTGAAGCTCTGGGAAGGAAAGAGGTTAATCCTTATGAAATGCACTGAGAGCCTTCTCCAAAACAAAAATTCTCTCCAGTGAGAAAAAAAAAAATGAGAAATTAATTTTGTATTAAGAATGGTGGCAGGGACTTAAATTGTGAAATTTAATATATACTATAAAGCTACTGGAAATCAAATCAAGATTAATGGAACTGAATAAAAAATCTAGAAAACAGATCCCAGCTTATATAAGAATTTAACAGATGATGAAATAAATATTTCAATTTAGTAAGGAAAAAGATAAATGACTTAATACATGGAAGTAACACAACTTAATATTTGCTATTAATGAAACTAAAATAAAATTAGAGGGATTCAAAAAAATTAAGAAGTTACAAAATAAGAATTAAAACCATAGATAATCTGTAAGAAAATCTTGGAAATGTTAAAAAACTAAAAAAAGGGTATGTAAGTTTTTTAATCAAGACTTAATATTAAGATGCCATAAGAGTAGCATGCTTGACTATGTAAAAAACAAACAAATAAACAAACCTAAAAAAGACAAAAAAAACAAACAAAAAAGTTTTGCATAAGAAAATAGCCTTAAACAAAATCAAGATACTCAATAGACTTGGAACAATAAATATAATTTAGCCAAAGTTAAAATTTTGTAATGAACAAAGGTTTTAAAAGAAGAAAGTAAGCTATCCAATAATAAAATTGAAAGAGAGCATGAACATATTATGTACAGAAGACAAAATCCAAATGTTTTACCAAGCATAGAAAAGGATTCTCTAACTCAATTGTGCTCATATAAATGAGTAATAGTTTGACAGTGTGATACCATTACACTCATAAACTTGTCTGTAGTAAACTTGTAGAAAATAAACTTGATAAATACAAGAGTCTCATTGTAACAGACTTTGTAAGCTATGTTAAATAACTTTAACTGAATTCTATAGTCAATGTGGAAATCATGAAGTTTTTCAAACATGAGGAGGTGGAAGCCTATCTATTATAAAATTGGTGCTAAAAGTTACTTTTGATGCCATTAACTTAAATAGAAAGAGAGAGGAGCAAAAACTAACTTGGAGGTAAAATAATAAATATTAATCCCTGTTCAATAGTTAGGTTAATGTGGTCACTAGGAAGGTGTATATATTTTTAAGAAATGTATGGTTTTAAGATACAGTTCAGAGTCATTAGTACGTACAGGTGGTAGTTAAGAAGGAAGTGAGTAATCACTCAGGGAGAGAATGAAGCAAGATGATAGAAAAAGTTCATGCAACTCTAGGTAACAGCCAGAATGAAGCCTTGGGTATTGAATAGGAAACCAACAAATCAATTTCTGTGCATTGAGTATTATGTCACATGGTCGATGGTAGAGAGCTATTTTTCTGTAGCTATGTTTTGGAATTCCTGGAAATAAAAAGAGCGGTAATGTTGTTCTTTCCATTCTAGACACATTATGCTGGAGTCTACTGAGCAAAAAAGCTGAACAAATGTATGCTTTAGATTAGAATATAATTCACTATACATGTGTGCCATTCGAATTAGCGTATTTACTTGGTTACAAAAGCTGGATGTGTATATAACTTTTTTGTTGGTTTGTTAGTTTATATCTAATTCATGATATTTAGGTAAAACTTGTTGACTGATCATGCACAAGAGTAAAATGCTATTTTAGGTGAAAGAAATTTGAATGGAATTTTCTCTATAACAGAATGAGCAGAGGAGAATAGGATTAATAAGACTGTTTGGTGTCATAGCCTTCATTATGGCTTTGTTTAAAAGCATTCTTCTATTCCTCATCAATGTGTGTGTAGTCTCCCAGATATAAGGTGACATTATGGAGAGTTCTTATATCTGCCCATAACCAGCATAATTATTTAAGTCTCCCTTTTTCACTTCTAAAATTCTTCTTAGGAAACAAATAAGGTCACCTTATTCAAATAATACAATTTTACTGAAGTTTATACTACACTGTGTCTTCATACCTCCTATAATGTATTTCAAGTAATTCCAAGAATTTTGTAAAAACATTTTATAGTAACAACTTATAAGGAACTACACTTTTCTATAATTCATTTGTATATTCGTACATTTGTACATGTCATTAGTTAATTCAACATTTACTGAGTGTCAACAATCTATACTCTTAAGAAAATAATTGTCTAGTAAGAAACTTTGTCATTAGAGTATAAAATTACAATAAAGAAAACAAACAAACAAAAAGAGCTACAAATAGAGTTGTGTGGTACTATGTTGAGAGAAATTACAAATCATGGATGTCTAGAGAGTCAGGAAAGGAATCCTAGATAAGTGTGATTTCAACTGGGTGTTTTCTAAGAGTAATATACAAATTAAGTTTATGCCGAAATTTCAGTCTTAGAGAAATGACTAAATCGAGAAGTCTTGACGAGACCCTGAGCATCAGGATGTGAGCAAAGTTTTACCTTTTTATTTTTATATTTCCACTTCGATTCTTAGCATGGGCCACACAGCAGAAGGTGAGTGGCAGGCAAGCAAGAGAAGCTTCATCTGTATTTGCAGCTGCTCCCTATCACTGCCTCAGGTCCACTTCAGGCCATCAGGCATTAGATTCTCATAGGAGCACCAGCTCTGGTGCTAAAAAGATTGGGGACTTCTGCTCTAGGATACTCAGAGACATAAGAAAGTGCTGACTTCCATGAATTTATAGTCCAATGCAAGAGATAGGATGCTCCATTAAGAGGCAGACATCTATTAGAGAGAAAATGTTAACATTTTGCATGAGTTGTACAGCGAATACAATGTTGCATAACTGCAAAAAAGGAAGATCACTGACCTGTAACTCTAAAAAAGAAAAAAAAAGGTTTTTTTTGAGATGCTACTTGGATGGGAATGTAAAGGTGACATATGACTTTTTTGTGTTAAGATGACTGAAAAAACATTGTTCATAAATGACACAGATGATCTGAAGATTGAATTAATCCTGTTAGTTAATCACTTCACTTAGGGTATTCATGTGTCTTCTACATGCTACTCTTAAATATTGTAAAAGTGGTGTCGATCATAGAATAGGCTTATAGATTTTCAAGATAACTGTTTTAAAGAACAAAATATGCTGTATGTTAAAATTCCAATGTGATTATTTAATAAATTATTATTATATTTACAAAACGATCACTTTAGCTGTTAAAAAAGACTGAGTGAACATACTTTTTATTATGAATTCAGGAAAGTGAAAATTGTACATATCATAGATATTAAATTTAAGTCCTCTGTTTAGTTATCATTACTAAAATCATATCTCTTTCTATAATACCTCTTTTTGCCTCGTGTAAGCATACAATAAACCCTTATTCAATGAATCACTGAATGAATTATTGAAATAAAGTAATCTAGGCTTTCCAGCTCATTTTGTGAACTAGCTCACCAGAGGACTCTCCAAACATGTTTCATTCAGTAGGGTTCTTTGATATAATTTAGTTGGATATAATTAAATAAATTATGTAAAAATATAAAATAAAAAATGGATAGCTATAATACAAAATTAATTATCCAAGAAAAACTTCATAATAGAGCTTCTATCTTATGTTTCAGAACTTATTTGAAGAAATATATCTACATATTTAAAATATCCAAAATTATCATCTATCTAATGTGAACTAATCTATTATTTAAAATGATTTCTGTCTCTCCCAAATACACTTTGGTACCTATGTTTTTAACCACAACTTTACTAAAAAAAAATTGTTTTTCTACTAGGCAATTCTTTAGAATTATAAGAAAATTGTTTTTAGTCTAAGATTACAACTGAATAACTATACATCTTGCCCATAATCTCCCTCATTGTTATGATTTGTCTTTTTTTTTTTACATTCAGTACAAAAATGGATAGCATTTGCTCTTGCGGTATACATTTAAATTCAATTTAAAGTGAAAATTCAGAATCATACTTGAAAAAAATTCTGATTCATACAAATTCCACGTAATTCTAAATATAGATATTATAAAAGCAATGGCAATAGATACTTTTCCTTTCATAAAAATACCTTTTGTATAAAGAAATGTCTTGTCTGAGACCTCATGGATAATTAATTGACCTTACTATGATTATGCTACTCTACCTACTTTAAGTAGGGATGCTGGGTCTGAGAGGAGATTCAGTGTTTTCATTCATTAAGTATTGGCACATCTATTTGCGTTTCTATTTTTAACTTTGTAAGTCATTTTGTCGTTCAAAAATAACATAGCTCTGAGCAATTTTTGCTTGTCTGTATCCAGTGTTTCACATACTAAAGGTCAGGAACTCTAGCCATGAGGTCACTGAGGATCTCTGAAAGGGTTCAAAGAAACTGTTGATAAAAGAATTAAGCATAGGTCATTAGTACTGCCATTTCCTTGCAAGGAACCATAAGTTAAAATTATCCATACTTACCCTGTCAATCCCTCTACTGGTGTCACCATTTTTCATAACCTTCTCTCACCCACAAACTACTCATTCTTCTCCAAAATTTTCTAATAATAATTAGCATCCTGATATATATTTGTGTGTGTGAGTGTGTGTGTGTGTATGTGTGTGTGTGTATACACACATATATATATACCCACATACACACATTGATATATAATATACATATATATGAATATGATAGACAAATAGATACATAAATACATAGCTTCTTATATTGAAACTCACTTCTGGTATTAAAAACCAAAGCTTTCTCTGTTATAAGTTTATTTAATAACAACTATTTAAATATTCAACAAATATTTATTTCCTACATTTTAGGAATATTGGAATTAGAACATGTCAATAGACTTCAAAACATTGTCTTCAAATACAACTTTAGAAACTCCTCAGCTTCATAATTAGATATTTTATTTGGGTTTCAGAAGTGACAGAGCTCTTACCAATTATGTTTCAATCAAATTTTGCTTCTTTTAAAACATTATAAATCTTAAGATGAAATGTATGTATCTTGATACAAAATTGGTTTGGTAATCAGGTTTTAACACTTTTATTTCTCAATAACATGAAAATAAATCTTCTTTAAACAAATTATCATTTCATTACCTTGTAAAAACCCACTTCCATTTAAAAGTAAATAAAACAATAGACAAGAACATTTTAAAATTCAAATTAAATTAGATTAACATTAAGGAAAATAGAAGGACTAGCAGACTCAGTAAAGCGATAGAAGAAAGATATTTTCAAGTCATGAAATAGAATATAAATCATTTTTCCAAATTGTAAATAGTAAAATAAGCAGAGTAATCACCAAATGCTGCCAATATGCCTCAAGAAGCAACATCATAAAATCAAGGTAGAATAAATATGTCATAAATTTACAGTAAGATAAATTCACTGATATAACGAATAGACATTTGAGCAACAGACTTAGACCATTTAACACAGTGACAATAAAACATTTGCAATTTACATTCAGATTAAGGAAAATATCTTAAATACTTAGAAGGATAAGAAAAGGAGTAGAACTGATATTTAGTTCCACAAAGACCAGTATAGGAATAGGATTAGAATAAATTGATACTTTTTTAATATAAAGGTACATTTTAATACTAATTATGTCTATTTGGCTATACTAATATACAATATATAAATTATCGTCCAATAAAAAAAACAATTATCTTAGAGTTGACACTCTAACGCAACTTATGTTTTACAGGCAACCTATAATAAACTGACTCTGTAGATTAAATATATAGCAAACTCTATAAACCATTATATCATTAGATTAAAAATCATTTTAAAAATATTAGATCTAAATTCATTACAATTTATATTTTCTTGGTTGATGGTATTGACAAATAACAGTGAAATTTATTTTTTAGGGAAAAATGAAGAAAAACACTGGAATAAGCTTTATGATAAAGATACCTGATTATATAATAGAAAAAAAGAAACATAAATAATAGATCTTTGGCAACAGAAGATGAATGAAGTAAAAAAATATGAAATAAATGATAAGATCAGCTTTTATGGAATAAATGAAAAGATCAGCTATTAAACATAAACCTTAAAAGACCACAAAAGCAGATATTGCCTAGAAAGAAAAAAAACCCTCATGAGTGAAAAGACAATTGGTCTTTATATTTGGAAAGGGCAATCATATCTCTTCTAAGAGCTTGTGAAATGGAGTTTAACTTGAAAATTAGTTTTTAAAATGCATAAAAATTTTGCGTCGAATTTCTGTTTCTTTGATAAGAACATATAAAATAGTTTTAGAGAATTAATGGAGGACTGAGTTTTAAAAAGTCAATTACCAATTCACTCTCAGACCAATAGTAAAATAATCATAGACAGAGTAATCATTTTATGATTTAGAGTTTATTACATTCAAGTTCCCACATACTTTTAAAGGCACTTTTTGCAATTTGCCTTTCTTTTTTTTCCATATACATTTCTTAATTTTCACAATTTTACCAGCGATCTCACATAAATTTATAGAATTTCTCCATGAAAATATGCTACTTCTTTCTATAAGTTTTTCTTATATGTTTTGGTTTTACTATAAGTTATTGTCCTCAATGATACTTTATGATATGACCTCTCGGTTTTTGAAATGCTTTTTTAAAAATTCTGTCATACTAAAAGCAATTACTTGTAAGAAAGTTAATCCTCTAGAAATTTACTTTGTTAATTATACTCAGAATGTGGAATGAACCAGTGTGGTTAATACATGTACATCTAAATGGTAGTTATAGAAATATAAATATTAGTATATTTAATGATGTAAACTTTATATGTATCCTCTATATTTATCTAAGAAAGTATTTTTTGTTAGCTGATAATTGTATGGAAATCACTATTTTTACACTATCTGGTTGTAAAATAGTGGAGTATTATACTCTTTAGCTACTCAGTAATAATATCGGGCTTATTTTATTTTTAGCTACAAGCACAAAATTTGATATTTCTCCATTTAAATTATGGTGTAATTGGTTTCAGGTAAGAACATGTTAATGTATTTATTTTACTGATTATTTTCATCTGCCATGCTCAGGCACATTCTCACTGAGACATACCTTTTAGTTTATTTAATACATTTTCTTCCAACACAATGTTTAAAAATTTATTTAGTTATATGTTTTATTTGTTAATAAATTTATATTCTGAGTATTTGTATTTTAAATGTATTGAAATATTTTGCTATAATGCTTATTACATTCTTTTTCTTTATAGGTCAGTTCTTTATATTTGAGAGCTACCTGGAGTTAGACATATCAATAAAATCTTATTTCTTCTGTTACCGCATGGTATTCTATTTGTGCTTATACCACTTTTTCTTTATATATTTCTTTTGCAATTTAGATTTTCATTTTTTCTTTTTTCCCAGCAAAGTATAGTGATTCATATTGTTCTTTATAAATTCTGTGGACATCTGGAACATCTGGAAGATTGTTCTGTAGAGTATTTACAAAAAAGTGGGACTGCTGGGCCTTGAGGTATACATAATTTCATTAAGTACTACAAGTTTTCTTTCAGAATGGTACCCCATATATTCCCACATATAGTACAAATTTTATATTTTTCAAATATTTTAATAGCACTTGTTATTCCTTTACCTTTTGTCAATATTATAGGCTTAAATTGGTAAGTCATGGTTTTAACTGATATTTGAAAAATTATCAGTGCAGTTAAGTGTGATTTTGCATATTGTTAGGCACTGTTTTCTACCAAAATATTTAGTTTGATATACTAATCTGCATTAATTATAGTTTATATTATAAAAATTAAGAAATATCTCTCCATACACAGGTTACAAATCTAGTTCATATTTTCTTCTATTAGCATCTTAGTTTTTGCTTTAAGCTACACATTAATTCTTTTGAACTTTTTTGTATGGTGTGAGGTAGGATCCAAGGTGCCTGCCAGCTTTCTTTGGTTTGGGGCCACATCACTCCAATCTCTGCTTCTATAGGCACATGCCCTTCTCTCCTACATTCACCTCCATCACTGTCTTAAAAAGACACTTGTAATGCATTGGAATTCATTGGGAACCTTGATTATCCAGGATAACCTTTCTGCCTTAAAATTCTTAATCATATTTATACTTTCACTGTGTAATATGTCATCATATTCATAGTTTATGGGAAAGCAGATGTTGAAATCTTCATGGGCAATTATTTAGCCTACCACAGTAGCTAATCAGAAACAAGAGATAATCAAAGTAAAGGCTTTTTCTAATGTATTGAATTTGGCTAGAATTTAACATGCCATGGAGGAGTAGAGCATAAGACTAGAGCAAGAGATCAGAGTTGACTTTGTTCCTAGTGTTGACATTTGTTTAGGAGTCACTTTATTCACATAGAGTGAATAAAAATTTTCTTTCAACTCAATAGTAAAATAATCCCTTTTTGGAAAGTGCAGATACTAGCTAGTTTAGGTCTCATATAATACTCTTAATATTCATTATTATTAGAAATAAAGAACTTAAAGTTTTCAGGGGACCAATAATACTACTGATTGAAATAACAATAAACGCTAGCATTTATTCTTTACTTTGTAAAAACCTCTGTGGTAAATAGTTTACATTAATTCTTTCAGTCAGTTCTCATAGCAATTTCATTATTGTCATTCCTATGCTCCGAATAATGGATTATAAAACTAGTCCAAAATTACATTTAGATATGAAGTCAGAGTTAAGATTCAGATTCAATTTTTTCTCAAACCAGTTGGAAAACGCATTCCTCTTGCAGCTCCTTCCATTTGTTGTAGGGAATGTCTCAGTAATAAGATGAGAATAAAAATGTTGGTTCTACCAGGTTTGATTCAAGAATACAAAGCAATTAATATAAAATAGTTTTATTTTAAAGAGTTAAAACATAATTAAAATAACTAATTATAATTTTCATAATACGTTAGTTTTCCCTATGCATGTTTAATTGATAAAAGTCAATTAATACAACTCAGAGTAATTTAATCTTCAAATTTTCAGAATTTTTGTATGACCTAGGTCATAGTCTTCTAATTAGTGAAACCCCATATTTAAATTCCAGAGGATGGAATAACTTCTGTACTTTATATTCCTGAAAGTTTCTGCCAAAATACTTTTTGGCTGTGAAGTGCAGTTTTGTTTTATTTCCCTAGGTGCAGGTAAAAAAAACACAAAAGCAATCTTCTTTTCTCTATGATAATATGCTTCCCAATAGAAAAGACATTAGGTTTTAATTATTGCTCTTTCAGCTATTCAATGCAAGTTCATTAATTTGCGGAATTTCAAATACTATAAATCCAAGAATAATACAAAGGCCTATAGCTCTGGTCAAGCAGAGAACATAGGTGATAGAGTGTCAGTTTCCTAAGTTTAATTTTCTGTTTTATGCTAAATTGATCATCATTTAGGGGTAGGGGAGTCTTTGCAGTGCTGTTCATATGAGTTTTGATTTTGGTTTGAAGCCACTTCACTTTTTGCATTTCTAATTTTCCTCAGTATGTAGTTTTATATCCAAATGGCTGTATCAAATATCTTAAGTTCAACATTTTCACAGCCCAACAAACTGTTTTTTATGCTCCTTGATCTAAATTTATGCAATTTTATATGTCCCCTTTCTCAGTAAATGGCACCTCCATATACTTGAGTGTTTACATCTTTTAGGGTTGCCTAGCTGCCTTATTTTCAAGGAATCTCACTTGGACTATTCTTTAGAATCACCCAAGGAGCTTTTAAATAATACCGTAGCTGAATTCTGCAGCAGAAATTCTGTTAATGTTTCTGGATGAGGCTAGGGCATTTATGTTTCTTAAAAGCTAGCCAGCTGATTGATTGCAGTCAAGGTTAAGAACCACTGTCCTATTTCATTGGACCTTCATCCATTTACTGAATCTATAGGTCACTAGTTCAAAACCTTAACTGGACCCTGCAAGTGTTTGGGGAACCTGGAAAGTATACTGACATATAAATCCTAACTGTTTTCCACCCAAGGCTAAGAACTATCCCTCTCCCCCGACAATATCTCAGATATTTGACTCCTGACAATCCTATTTTAACCCATATTTGTTGTCTTGATTCAGACACTTAGACATTTTTATATGGTTATTGCATGTTATGTCCCTCCAATCCTATCTCTTCCCTAATGCCAAAGAGAATTTACTAAAACATAAATCTGGCCATGGTCTTCATTGTCCTAAAATCTTTCCGAGTACAATTTGGCTTCTTTATTATCCCAATGATGTGCTTGTTATAAACCAATTTTACCAACAAGAAAACTGACTTTCATGAACTTGTAATAACTTGCCCGTGATTTTAGAAGCCAGAAGTGGTAGGTCAGGTATTTGAGCACAGGTGCAAATAGTTCTAAATTCCACCATTTGTTTTATAGTTTATATTGCTCATTAAACATAATATTTTTATAAATAAAATTTAATTATCTGTAGTAAGAGAATTTTCTATAAAATGGGTGGCTGGTAATAATAAGAAAAAAAGAATGACAATAACAATAATAATAAAACACCAATAAGCACAAAAGATTTAATTGCATATTTCTGTATAATTTAAAGAATAAAATTATTAAGCATAAGGTATTAACAAATGGTATATACCACCTGGAGTAATTCATAGTAGTCAGTTTGTTTAAGTGTTTCCAACCAGACTGATTTTGCAAATAGTTCTTAGTAATGTTGAACTGAAACTGTTCAAAAAAAAAAAAATCTAGTCAGTAAGATTAAGTATTTCACACTCTAAGTGCACAAAAAAGCAAATAAAGAAGTCAAACATCTGTTTCTCCAGACGATAAGGATTTAGAAATCTCTCTGGATTGAATAATGTTTGAAATCTCAAATGACTTCAATATTGCTCTAACGATTGTTATTATGATGCAGTAGTCAGACTTATATAATGCTTCTGAATACAGAGCTTGAGAACACTCTGTGGAAACAAGGGATTACGAGAACCTATGTTGTATTTCATAAAATTAAGGTAAAGTATAACTAGATCAATTAATCTATCTATCTATCTATCTATCTATCTATCTATCTATCATCTATCTATCATCATCTATCTATCATCTATCAACTATCATCTATGTATCATTTATCATCTATCTATCTATAAAATAATACTATTTAGGATATTTTTTAAATGCCATCATGAAACCCAAAGGGTATATTTCATTCATTTAAAACTATCAACAACAACAATGACAACAACCAGAGAGAGACTGAACCAAAGTGTGTCCACAGCAATATTATAATGTGCTGTCTTCCAGTGACATTCAGAATCCATGTAATGAACTTCTGAGATTGACAATCACTATTTAACTTTTCTTCTCATGCTAGTAAAATAGGCTGGTTATTTTAACTTAACTTCAACCCTCTGGCCACAGTTTTAGTTTATCCAAGCTTGGCCAGTGAAGTTTCTTTTCTTGATTTTTTTTTTTTTTTTGGTGAATTTAAGGAACAGCATTTATTTTTCTACATGGCTGAAGTCCCACACTATGAATCTTGAGAGCTATCATTGGCCTAGTCTAATCCTGAAGCGGAGGAAGAAAGTCTACTATGAGAAAGAATGATAAAGCTAAAGTGAGAAATGCAGACAAAGACCTGGAAGATTTTTGATCTGTATTTTTTGTTTGTTTGTTTGTTTGTTTTGCTTGACATAAAATGGAATGCCTTTTTTCCCTAGATTTTGGTTGTGCATCACTCCTTGGATTAAATGAGGCAATATTCCTTATTTATTAATGTGAGTTTGATCTATATCTGTCTAAGTCATATATTTGTTCAATTATTTTGCTTCATTGATTACAAATTGTATGTGGAGTAGGTGTAAATAGTAATAAGATATGTATTTCCTGACAAATTCACTGATATGGGGTGATATCCAAAACACTTTAAAACCAGATAACAGCTAAACTAATCAGATGCCAACCATAACCAGTGGGCCACATTAGTATAGACTAACACAACATGGATCCTGCATTTGTTATCCCTGTAATGTTTGCTTACAAACAAAAAACTCAGATTTTCCTAAGAGAAAAGAGAAGACTGAGTCACATTACATGGTGCAAAAGTTTGGAGAATAACTAAGACAGATACAAAAGTAAAATTATGGTTAAAAATCAATAAATGAATGGTGCTCTACAAGAAAATTTTAAAATATTTTATTAATTTTTACCTTTCTTTTACTTCTTTCTTCTCTAATATTCTTTATCAAAATTGCAAAGTAGACAAAGTGTGCCTTACTTTTCTCTATGATCTTTGAGTCTCTTTCAACTTTCCTCTTCTCAGCCTCTCATCTAAATACCATCTCCATCACACACTTAGCTAGCTGGTCCATTGAGCTTCATCACAAAGGCTTGCTGTCCTACAAATTGCCAAGCTCTCATGTCATCCTTCTTCCCTCTCAATCAAAATTCTCATTACTTGAAACTCATTTACTTACTTACTTATTATTAAACACACACACACACACACACACACACACACATGCACATTTTACACAAATTAAAGAACCAATAATAAGGTGAGAATGCTCATTGGTTTAGCTCGAATTCAAATATAACATGAAAATTTTTAAAGTGTGTTAAAAAATAGCCTTATATGATATATCCAAATCTTTAACCTTCATTGGTTCTATCCACTGCTTAATATGTAGTGTGTGAGAATGTAATATGGCAATGCAGAGGACAGAAAGTTAAAAAAATATGAATACTTCTCAAATAATTCAAAATTGCATGAGATCAAGATGCAGACAAATCTTTTGTGTAAGTCTTATGAACAAATATTATGTTGTCCTTATAAAATTTTGCATGCATTCGTTTACCATCAATATAAAAAAATATTAAGCTTGTTAACAATAGATTTAAGAAGTTAGAGTGTACTTTTACCTCTTGGGAAGAACATATTTTCTGGACAGTTAACAGATGTATTTTGTATATATTTTACTTTTAAAGGCAATTTCAAATTTAGAGCAAAATTAAACAGAAATTAGTGATTTCTCACAAACCCATTGACCTCAAGCATGCAGTCTCCCCCCCATCAACATTCCCCATGAGAAACAATGGTATATTTGTTACGGTTAATGAACCTACATTGATACACCATTCTCACCAAAATCCATAGTTTACATTAGGATTTACTCTTGGTGTTGTGCATTCTATGAATTTTGACAAAAGTATATTGACAAGTATCCACCATTATAGAATAATGCAGAATAGTTTCAAACCTAAAAAGATCCTCTGTGCTCTACTAATTCATTTCTCCCTCTTCTCTAGCCTCTGAAACCGTTTATTTTAATATCTCCATTTTTTTTTTACCTTTTCCATGATGTCATATAATTGGAATCACATAATATGTAGGTTTTTTAGATTGGCTTCTTTCACTTGGTAATTAGTACTTAAGGTTTTTCCATGTCTTTTCATGCCTTGATAACTCTTCTTCTTAATATTGAATAATATTCCATGTTTCTTCCACAGTTTATCTATTCATCTACTGAACGGCATCTTGGTTGCCTCCAAGTTTCAGCAATTATGAATAAAACTTCTGTATACAAGCCTTGTTTAGGTTTTTGAATTGACATACATTTTTACTCTTTTGGGCACCAAGGAGTGTGATTGCTAGATGATAAAATAAGAGGGTGTTGAGTTTTGTACAAAACTACCAAACTGTCTTTCAAGGTAGCTATATTATTTTGCGTTCCCAAAAGCAATATATAAGAGTTCCTGTTGCTCCACATCCTTATCAGCATTTAGTGTTTTTGGTTTGGATTTTGATCATTCTAATAGTTTGTAGTGGTAACTGATGTTATTTTGAAACGATAGACGTTTCCTTCAGCAACTATTTTTTTAATGACTACCAAGTGTAAGGCAATGTCCAATAGTGTTAGATAAATACACAGGTTCTTTTGTTGTTAATAAAATCTTTTATTCCAGAACAGAGACTACATGGATATGGAATTTCCATTTGCAACATTTTTGTTGTTGTTGTTAGTGGATTTATCTCTATGATGGAAAATTTCTTTATTTGTTTAGAGGATGGATGTATGGCCATAGATAGATTTTTAGAAACAATGATTTTATATATAAAGAATCAAGTGATATTATAGGCCAAACTTCTTAGTAGTATAGTATTATATATGTTTTTCTCTATGATGTTTTCACCTCACATGAAGTAAACAAATATACTATAATTAACAGACAGCCTAACTATTCAAACATCAAACTATAAAATATGATTCATCCCATTTCAAATTTATTTTTGTAATTAAGATGAAACAACATTGAACCCTAAAATAATTCAGTTGAATGTATTGTTTTATTTTTGTTTTTGTACACATTTAGAATAGCCGTCATGTTTACATTAAAATCTCTAGATTTGGAGCTTGATAAAATAATGACCTTTTAAAAAGTAGGAAAAAGTAGTAGACTATATCAGTTTACCTTTCTTTAACAGATGTTATAATTCGTAACACACACACACAAAACAAACTTTCCAGAATTTGCGCGTGCGCGCACGCGCGCGCACACACTCACACACACACACACACACACACACACACAGTTACCTTGGCTTGACTTCATTTTGGATTCATAGACATTATCTAAGTTTAATACTGACTCTCTTTTTAACTAGGATCAAGAACACTGTGCCCAACACTATCATTTCCAATAAATACTGCAAAGGGCTTTGTTTAGTATCCTATGCTACCACTACCCTACCCTTGTCTTTCAGATTCCTCTACTGTTTGTGTGTACACATTTCACCTCCAGGTCAACCATATCTTTGTTGAAGTTTAGCTCTCAGACTCTGACACCCAATTTGCCTTTGTGCATGGAAAGGCCAGGACTGCTGGAGATTTTACATGCTCCTCAGGGACACATCTTTACCAATGGTTGATAGTGGTTGGGCTGAAAATTATCCGGTTCCCACTTGCCCACATGTAGAGTTGCTTTGCAAAGCTATTCTGCAAAAAGATCTGCCCTCTGTGACACTTTTCTTGATAAACTTTCTTGGCATACTTCCTTTTCCTCTCCCACTTCCCCTCTTCCTTATTAATTATTCTTGGAAAACTCTGATTAAATCTCTTCATGAAAATCTTTCTCAGTGTATTCCTGGGAAACTCAACTTAAAAAGGTTAGTGATAGGTTCAATCCTATGGCTATATGCAAATTACATCTTGAAACAAATCAAGTAATAAAATTAATAATTCTTTTTTTATTTGACTCATTAACTCTAAATGATTATTTAAATCTTCTAATCTAATAACATTTTAAAGTCATATATAGACAGCTTGAAAATATCTTAGTTTTGATCCCTCTGTAATCAGTTTTATAAGAGGAAAAAACTCTGCATTTGTATTTAATTTTTTTACTTGTATACTTAAAAAGACTAATTACTATCAACACTGCCTTTGTTTCTATAGTCTAAAAGAGTTTTTGAGTTAAGCAATCTTTAGGAAAATAGGTATGTAACTGTTAATGTATATAAGTTGGGAAAAAAAATACAATCTATCCAAATATTTGGTCAAAATGTAGTTTGTGGACTAGTAGTTCATGCAAAAAAAGTAAATTATTGGCCTGAAAAGGAAAAATTGTATGTTTATAGTGGAGAGAACTGACAAACGCTATACTAATCATGTGCTCAAAGTTAATCAAGCCATTAGTCATGTAGATATCATGTACACTCTGATAACGTGATGAGAAGACACTTTGCCTTTGTAGTATTCATTTAAAATATATATAACCCCAGTATAATCATAATTGCAGTTACTAATTTTCTCTGAGGGAAAAAAAAGAAATGCAGACTACAAATAAACTAGTACCTTTCAGAACCCCAAAGTCATCAAAAACAAGGGAAGATGAAAAACTGTCACAGACAAAGGAATCCTAAGGAGAAATGACAACTAAATGTCACATGGGATCTGTCAGTGGCAAATAGACATTGGTAGAAACACTGGAGAAATCTAAATGGAACCTAGTATTCAGTTAAAGATATGTTCTAATGACAATTTCTTAGTTTTGACAAATGTATCATAGCAATATAAGATGATAACATTAGGGCAAATAAGGTAATGTATATCTGGGAATCTATACATTATATTTGCAACTTTCTGTAAATCTGAAATTGTTCCAAAGTAAAAAAGTGTTTTTCAAGGAGTCATTAATGCCACAGTTACCCTATAAAATGCCATTTCCATGTTTGCCAATTGATCTTAAGGAGAAAAAAAAATATATGGATTTATTACATTGGAATGTGTGATGGAAGGGGGAAGGAGTTGTAGAATGTAGTTATGATGTATCTTAAATGAAATAAGCAGTAAGCAGCTAGACTCTTTCCAGTTTCCCTAAATAAATGATTGCAGGGTCACAATCTGAGAAAGTATTAGAGGGGGATTATTATGGAGGACTACAAACTGTAAGGATTTGCCTATGTTTGTTTCTGGAAAAATTACATGTACCTGTATGCTATAAGCAAGATTAGGCATAAAACCCAGAGATAACCTAGAATTTACGTTGAATTTCAAGAGCATAAATATTTTAGTATAAATGTATTCCAAATATTGCATTTTTTGTTTATCTGGAATTTAAATTTAACTGGGCATCCTTTATTTATCTGGAAGACCTACATAGAGAGGACCCTTGGGGCTCATGGCAGACTACTTCTTTCAATATGACCATAACAAAAAGTAGCTCTCATTCTACTGGGAGAGATAGCTATGTACTTAGTAACTTGAAAGCTTGATACAGTGTGAAAGATTCCAAAGTAGGAATTTAAAATACTTTGAAAACTTTCAGATAGAACACTTAATCAGAACTGAGGGAATTAATTGGCTTTAATGGAAGGCATGATATTTTTACTGTGTTTCTAAAGGAAAGTAAAAGGTATAAAAACTAAGAGATATGCATTTCAGGATATATCAACAATGTGGAAAGATGACATAATTCACACAGAAAATGTATGAAAAATGTAGTGTTCTATAAAACATGAAGAAAGTTAAGGAATATTTAGAATGATGAGAGAGGGGTACAATTTTATGTAAAATGATCACAGGCAAGGCAACAATTAAGCAGACATTTGAAGGAAAAGGAAGGAAATCACGAAGTCAGGGCATGTTGCAGGCAGAGGAAAGCAAATGCAAGGGTTTGATCAAGAGAAAGAGGCCAGTAGAGATGGAGTAAGACAAATGAGGGAAAACTGGGTTAGGAGACTTGGAGAGTGAATGAGTCTAATTATATGTCTTTCTAGTTTACAGCAAGTACTTGGCTTTGTCTAGGAAGATTGGGGATTCCTTGAAGTTCTGTAAGCAGAGACGTGACATGATGTGATGTGGTTTGACTTTAGAACAACAAAGGTTGAAGCTGAAGGCCAATGAGGAAGGTGCTGTAATGTTTCTAATGAGAGCAGCCAATGGATAAGTTGCTGGGATGTTTTCACTGAGATCAAAAATGGAGAAGTGTTAATGTTTTCAATTGGGGTGGTTGGTGCTCAGATTGCAGGATTTATAGCAAAGGTGAAACATGAAGGATTTGCTCATAAATGATAAGTGATAGAAGGAGAAAACTTAGGGATGACTTCAAATTATAGAATTTTAAAATAGCAAGAGATATTGGAAAGTAATAATTGATACCATTAAGGGAATGAATGATGGCCTAGAGTGAGGATAATAAACAAAGGTTGTTACTAAATAATATGACTTGTTAAAATGTTGGAATAAGGAGATTAGTACTTAATTCTGCTGTTTGTAGGGACTCACAAAAGGGTTTTGAGCAGGGGGATATAAAGTTTACATATAATATAATATAATATAATATAATATAATATAATATAATATAATATAATATAATATAATATAATATAATATATAATACATTACAATATAATATCATATGGTACAATATAACATATGATATGATTTAGATTACCTTTTCTTTTTTGGACTTAAATTTGATTTAATCATACTACTTATGACAGATTGATCTATGCAAACTCCTCACTCATTTTATTTATCCTTATATATAAACTCCAGCCTCAGCCCACTTCCTCCAATTGCAAAACTCTCAGAAGAAATTGAAACTTTTTCAAACTTGGAGATGTCGACATAGCAACATTCTCCCTTTCTCCTTTCCAATCCCTCCCTTCTTTACTTTCTTTAGAACATTCTGTATTAGTAAGTGTATTAGAAATGGGTGTTCTTATACAATGATTGTGAGAATATTAAAATATATATTCTTATATATTTTTGTGGAAGATAAACCTGGCACGATTCATGAGAAATTAAAAATACATATAAACTTTGAACTAATAAGCTTAATTTAGAAATTTATTTTATAAAAATAAAAGCACAATTTTATATATGAGTATATAAAAAATGTCAGGTTATTATAATCTATAATAACTAATAAGTATGGCATTATAGAAATGCTTGAGGCTTGAGAGTATTACTGATTTTAACACAAATTTAAACAAATAAGGTAAATAGTTATCTACCTGTTGAAACACAGAGATAGAAATGGAGGAGAGAGAAATAAACAGACCTGAATAGTTATCTCTAATAAAGTAATAAAAAAAGATAGTTGCAAAGATAATGCCATATTTTTTACTGAAATTAAAAAAGAAAAATAGCGAATGCTGTTAGCATTAATGTAATGGCTAGGTGGAGAGCCTAAGGAGACAAAGAACAATTAGGGGGATTGTTTATAAATTATATAAATGTCAAACATAAATGTACTGTATACTTGAAACTAATATAAGAAAATTTTATAAAAAGAAAAATATGTAAATATATATATATATATAAACATGTGACTTTTTCTCTAAAAACTGAGTTTCTTTAGTTAAACAGTAAGTTCAATTGGAATACACAATTGGGATATACTTTAGTAGTGAGTAACATTAAAAACAAATATATTTACTTAACAATTTTCAAATCCATAAATTATTCAATAAAACACAACAAGCTAAAAATATTTTGTTTGTTCAAATAACTAAATGTGATCTTTTAATACAAATATTGAATTCCTTTCTGCATCAAAAGAAAGAAAAGTGGCTGATATAGTGAAAGAAATCTTCCCCATAATCTTTGTGTGCAGCAAACATTTTAAAGCATTAGGTGGGACTTGTGATATAAACTCCAGATAATAAATTAATACTGTTATAGCGAATGCAGAAGAATTTGCCAAAGGCAAAATGCAACATGTTAGCAATAGTTGTAGTTCCACTAGGGCCACTGAAGTGAAACTTCATGGTATTACAAGAGATGTTTTAATATAATGACAGATATTAAGCACTTACAAAATGTTTATCTTTAATTGAAATGAGTTTGCCTGAAGATAGAATATAATTTACTTGATGTTACTTTAATCGTCATAATTAAATAAATACATAGCCTAAATATGTGATGATTAACAATCACTTTTTATAGGGTACATGAATTTTGGGGGCTTATCAAATATATATATAGCAGCCATTCTACTTTTTTTTTTAGAAGAATATAATGGCAACTGATAGTAAATAAATAAGTAAACATTTATGATTAAACTACATTACCTTTTAAAAATTCAGCATGGGTTTCCATTTGAAATGTCTAAAACATCAAATACCTAGTTTTTCACATTACCTAAAGCCAAAAAACAAATACTTTCTCTTTTTAACAGTCTATTGCTTTATTTTCACTATTCTTTTCCTCTCCCTCATTCGATTTACCTTTGAGGAAAAAAAAAGAAGATAAAAGGAGATTTTTCTTGTTCTCAATGCCCTATAATGGTGCTGGATAATACTCCTTTGTTGTAGTTATCATTTTTTGTTTACTCACTTGGGAATGTAATCTAAGGGAATCAGTAAAATGTCATTTTAATATTCAATTTAAATATGAGATATTTTAAATTGTTCATGTAAATATATCAATCAAATTTGAACGTAGAATAAAAAAGAATTATACATATTTCATTAAAACAAGGCTTAAATTTAAAAAAAAATTAAAAGTATCATGCTGTGAAGTATAATTATATGGGCCTTTTGTTCTCCAGCAAGGGACTGATTAAGATATTATTTGGGCTTTTCAGTAATGAATCCCCTTTGTTCCAATATTGGATACTAGCTAAATGGTTCAATGCAATACATACTACTACTGATCCAGCTTCACTATTGTTTTCAGGCTTAAGAATTTAGTAAAAAAAATCATTAGAAAGCAAGGGGTAGTTTTATGTGTTATGCTTAGCATACACCAGTCTTTAAATATATACAGTTTCTACCAAATTAACTACTTTTTATTCATAGCATGTCATTAAATACTGTTATAAATCTAATAAGTAATGCTGATGTGTTTAATAAATTGTTTATATATCTAATGTGTTCTAGATGTAGCATCAACAATTTGTTCTTGTAGCAGATAAAATGAAAGAGTAAGGAGATTTTATAATAATAAAAATGCAAGAATAGTCAAGTAAAGAGGAAGAAAATGTCTCACATGTCAGAGTGTTGGGGTAAGCTATGTTTAGCTAGAACCAACATAAGCTTAGATTTCAAGAATATGTTATTTCCTTAAATACTATGAAATCATCTGAATATTTTAGATAAGTTTTCTAGAAAGTTTTTGTAAAGGAAATACAGTATCTTAAAAACAAATACAATTGGACTTCAAAGTTCATAAATATAATTGCTTAAGATTCATTATTTTTATATACTAGTTTAAAAATTAGAAAAAAATACTTAATGAATTTAAAATTCTAAGGTATCTCATTATGAGCTAAAAGTTAGACTTTAGATACTTTTAATCTTTTTCCTTATTTTACAGCAAGCAAAACAGAAAGATTTTTATCTTGCACATGAAACCCCACAAAATTAAATCTCTTGCCTTCAGATTAGAGCAGTGTCATTACTACATTAGCCCAATCATTACTTCACAATGAGAACTTTTTCATAATTTTGGATAGGTAGCATAATAAATTTTTACTAAGTTGCTTGATTATTCATTTACTGTTTTGATTGAAGAGACCACAGTGCATACTGCTTTATGTATTGAGAACATGGAAGTCTGTGGTTCTCACGGAAGTCCTAATTTCATGAGGTAGATAAATCATAATAGGTGATTTTATAAACAACAGGCTGGACGTAATATGTAATTTTTTTTAATGTGTCTTGAAACTTGAAGGCATTAAATGACACTACTCTGCCCCGTGGTATAAATCAACTCAAAATATTTACAAGTTTGCGATTTCTTCAAAGTGATATATAACTAGTCCTTTCATATATTTGATTTATAAATAAGAAAGTAAAAACATACACATACTATATAAATATGTAAATAAATATGTAAATATATAAATACAAAATAAATATTTTTAAAGATATAGAGACAAATAATTATTACTATAAACATTACATGTTACTCATATATATTTGCTCATTTGTCCCAAGTAGCCGTTTCAGAAAGACAGCAACAGAACGAAAGCTAAAGACTTTTAAAACTAAAGTCGCACTTCATCTTTTAAGAAATATACAATTGCCTAATCTTATGCATTTTGAATAATTTATTCTGAACATTTTTACTAATTTCACTTAATTAAAAAAGAAAAAATGTATTACTTTTATTCTTTTAATCCTTCAAGTTTGTGTTTGTTTTCTAAGTATTGTTTCTTAATTTCCTACAGGGTAACTTTCAGAAGTGATTATTATTTTGGAATTCATGCTTCTATCATGCTGGCAGATAAATAACTGAGAGGAGAAACAGACTTTTTCACTGAGTCATTTTAAGTGACTTTGGTTTTTATTTCTATAGTGTAAAACCAACTGAATTGAATGAAGAAATATTTAAATTCTTCACTAATATTTTAGTTAATCTGATGTATATGGTATATGTCAAGAACATGATATTTTCAGAACCTTCCAACAGTGATTTTTAGTCTTGGCCATTATGGTTTTCAAGCATCTCAAATATAGCAGACATATTTTTAAATGTAAAAAGTTGAAGAGGACATCGAAATATATATATTTTTTAAATTTGTTAATGTAGTTGTGTGTGTGTGTGTGTCTGTGTGTGTGTGTGTGTGAATTCAGATGACTGGTGAGTACTTTAGTAAGCAAGAGTATCGGATGGATGAATGAATAGGTAGACAAAGAGGTAGATAAAATATATAGATAGATAACTTGTCTTTTTTATCTATAACAAAATTGCCTCAAATTTTTATTAAAAAGAAAAAAAAACACATCTTGAAAAAGACAAACATATATCTAATGAAGTACAATCTTTTTTCCTTTTTTTGTATTTAAAATATATAAATTCTGAGGGAACATTTTATTTCCTATTTCGTTATGCAATGGGAAAATGAAAGAATTCTGATAATTACATCAATTTATTTTCATGCACCTCCTAATTTAGCAAGTCCCTCCTTTCAATACCTAATCATTATGGTGATTGAGCAGACTGCTGGTATGAAGGTGACCTAGGTTCTGTAGGGATTTCAAGACTCTGTTTCATGGGCAACTGGAGACCATGAAGATTGCTGTGTTAAAATAATTAATATTCAAAGAAGTAGTTATACTCATGTTTTTAGAAAGATATTACTTACTGTTAGACTGTGGGAGAATTTAGCCTGAGAGAGCAGAATGTTGTCATCAGGAAGTATAGGCATCCTTGACCTAAATGAAATCCAAAGCAACCCAGATCCCTGATGACAATGCACATATTTTTGTCATGTATTTTTTTGTATTATATGTTTTGTATTTCAATGCTCTCTACAAATATCACATGCAAGCTGCACATTGATTTTGATTTTCCTTGATGATTATATCTCCTCTTAATAGTCAGACATTCAGAGAGATATTTGTTTTTCATATGAGGGCATGTCTTACTGAAATCATGAAGACTATCAAGTCACATTCAGAACAAATCAATAGTACATAGAGGTTTATGGGGTAAAGGTGAAATATGAAAAGGATCAGACTGTGCTCCTTTCTAATTTAAAATTTTTACTCTATCATTCCCTGTGCCTGGTATAGTGTCCTGCTCAAGATTAAGGTTAAATAAATCAATTTTGGACTGATTGAATAGATATTCAATGGATTCATATAGAATGAAGGAGTGAATGAATACATGAATAAATTTTTCCTTCTGTGTGAATCCAATCCAAGAAATGAATATTTTGCTAGTTAAGAAATAAAAGGATACAGAAATGAGGAACATCCTGTAGAAAAGATTTTATCAGGGTTAGGATGCTTTATAGGTAAGAGGTATGGGGTAGAACAATGCCCCTTTCTATCATTCAGCTTTGTATTTTATTCCCTATAGGTCTCATTGACAAACTCAGAAATTAATAATATATCTGTTGTTACATTGATAAATAAGATTATTAAATATCAGTCTTGAGAAATATTCTAATAAATATTCTAACAGTGACCTCTAAAAAATGTTGATTGATAGTTTATCAGAAGAAATATTATTGTATTACATAATAAAATATCAACATATAAAAGTAACACTTAAAAGGCCTTTAGAAATTAGAAATATTTGCTTGAAGAATTAATTAGAGAACACATTGAAAAAACATTAGAAAAATTGAAATGTGCTACCTTCGAGAATGAAAAAATATTCTGAAAATGGTTGGCTAGAGATATAAGAATTCGATGTCATACAATTTTATGAGTTATTAAAATACCACATCTATGAAAATCAAAAAATAAATAATAGCAAATTAAAGAAAAAAGAAAATATGAAAGTACCCAGTGGTGGTTATTATTCTCTGCTTAGGTAGCAAATTCTCTTCTCTTATTAAAAGTGATTGCAGTGGGGTTTTGAGGTTGAGGAAGGAAACTCTGAGGCCATGCCCATGCCTCATTCCCCAGTTCCAAACCTTAACTCTCTGAACTTGGCTTTACTTAAATTTTATTTTATTTTTATTTCTTTTGTTTATTATTTATTATTTATTATTACTTATGCCTACAGCACTTGATCTTCCTACGTGGTCTCCCATCCAAGTACTAACCAAGCTGGAGCCTGCTTAGCTTCCAAGATCAGATATCAGGCTTGTTCAGGGTAGTATGGCCATGTACCATGTCTTTTCTGGGGTGTGAACCCAGGATCTTCTTCATGTAAAGCAGACTTGCTAACTGTTACACTATGGAACCACGTCCTACTTAAATTTTATAATACAGAGTTTTCTCTTTGGTACGATTGGAATATATTAGTATTTATAACATGGTTATAATAAAATTTTTATTATTTATTCCTAATAATAAAAATCTTCAACAAATATTAAATGTCTATAGTTTTATTATTTTAAAAGCATATGGGACATCACACATGTAAACAAGTGTTTTTTGAGAAAACAGCAGAAGTGATCAGACATAAAAATTGAAACTTGAACTTTTATTAGAGGAATTGTAAACATTTAAGTCTGAAACCAATAATAAAAATAAAGTGATTCATTTTTAAAAAGTAATATATAATTAAGGCATTATTTTTCTCTATATCTACTCTAGAACAAACAATAAAATGTCTTAAATATTAATTAGGGCAAATTGTTATTTCTAAAAATAATGCAATAATAATAATAATAACACATATAACGATTACTATATGCCATGGATTCTTCTAAATCCCTTAGCTATATCGTTTAAAGGACAAGAGATTGATCCAAATGTTTTCCCTCTATACTTCATATGTTTCAAGGAAAATTGAAGAGAATTCAATATAGCTTACAGAAAATGCACAATTATATTTTCATGTATGCTAGCATAGCAAGATAAAACAAGGAAATGCAAGACTCATTGAAAATTAATGGTCTAAAGTAGCCAACATTGCTTTGGATTATATGACCTTGAGATCCCAAATAATTTCTTTCAAGGCAAATCTTCTGGTAATTTGCAGTTTCTTCAAAGAGTAATTAGTTTAACACAAAACAGGACATTTCAGAGCTAAAGTAATAGTTAACATTCTGCTTAATTTTAGCTTGGACTCAACACTCATCCTCTTTATTAATGGATTGATAGAAAGTTTGAAACAAATCCATATTCTATGATTTTTTCCCCTCAACTGAACGTTGAGAGAGTCCACATCTAAATATAATTATTAAAGAGATTTAGAATGTATAAAATGACATTGTATAGAGAACTAATTGGCATTTTTCTTAATACTATAGTAGTGAGCACTCTGGTTTCAAGTTGTTTACTTACTTTGAAATAACATTTAAAAATAAGATTCCTAAAACTCAGAAAACCTCAATTATTGAAAGTCAAATGCTTCTTTAAGTTCTCCCTGCCTCTTCTATTTTTGTTATTGTTGTTGCTGTCATCAACAACAAATGTAACAAATGTCAGATGAGTTACTCCATTTCTGGGAAATTTATAACATTTGTAATGGAGTAAGAAAAGCCTGAGAGGGTAAAGGAAAAAAAAAAAAAGATGCTATTAATGTTGAAAGGCAACAGTGATTGTTACCATAATATTCTGAGTATTATATTAATTAATAACTTTTTTACTACCTCTTTGCCACAGGGATTTTATATACTGAATTCAGAAGACTCAAAAATAGAGAGAGAATGAAAGGGGTGGGGGAGGGGGAGAGAGAGAGAGAGAGAGAGGATGATGGGAGGAAGGAAGGAAGGAAGGCAGGAAAAAAGGAAAGAAGGAGGAAAGGGAGGAATAATAGAAAGAAACAAGAAGTTAAAGTGATAATTGACCTAATGGATTTAACAAGGATACCACAAAATTTGTTTACAGCCATATGCTATATTTTGGGAAAATCATTCTGAAATAATTGCTGTGTTTTTTGGCATCTTCTTTTCATTAATTCATAACCATCTGTCATTCTATAGAAGTGTGATGCACATACTATGATGAATGCCTCAAAGTCATTCAAATAATTCTTTATATTATTTTTATCAGTTGAATTTTAAAGTGGGATCATAATTCTTACCATCAATTTGCTTCTCTGCCCAATGGATGAGTTTTTGATTCTGCAGTTTCAATTTGTATAGAAAAAAAAAAAATGACTAAGTTCTTATATTGATGATTTGCCCTCAGGCAGCCTCAGGCGTCTTGGGAGAATGACCTGTGTTTGACCTACACCAAGTTCATCTTCTCTAATTTGTCCTATGGTGATAAAGGCGCGTGAACTAGTGGCTTCCACAGATGTCATTGATTTTTTCTTTGGTAAATTCAGAGTCTGGGAATAATGCCTATCTTCACCCTTAAAAAATAATCCTTTTATCATTTGGGCAGAAGCATATTTGCATGTACTTGGAGTAGTTGTTTAATTAAATAGACTTGAAAAACACCACTTTCTACAAATATGACCAAAAGCTAATAAATCACTGCTGTCTCTTCTTAGCAAAATATTAGCTTTATAAAGGGCAGAGACCATATTCACATATATTTTATCTAATTAGGAATACACATTATAAAAAAATGTGTTGAATTTGATTGCGTGTACAGGAAATATATGTTTTATTCTTCTAATTAATTACTAGAGTCATGCTTTTTATACAAACTTTCATATGTATATGAATAACCCGGAAATATGGTTAAAATACAGATGCTGTTTCAGCAAGTTTGAGGCAGGGTCAGACTCTCTCCATTTCTAACAAGCTCCTTGATGCTGCTGAAGCTGCTGGTTCACAGAATTATTTTTAATAGCAAGGTGTTCAAGCTCTTCAATGCACTATTATCTGCTTTTCTTTCGAAACTTCCCTTTTCCACAATTATCTTTAAATCCCTGAGAATTTATTCAGACAAAAAGGGATTGCTTACCATGATAAGCATAAAGCTGACTAGGAACTTGAATCTGTGCTGACCACTGTATTTACTTCTTGCTGTTTTGAATTTTGTCTTTGAAAGGAAACCCTCTAGGGCCCTGTCTGTGCTTTGCCTTGTAGCATGACTTCCTGAATGGCTCAATGGCACATCGACACCCATTCTCAGACTCCAGCACACAGTTTTCTTACTTTACACTCACATACTATTGTTCTCTAGCTGAAAGCACAATTCCAGGGTAAATGAAGGCTTTCAGCCTTGGTCAGAAACTACTTCAGAACTGCCTAAACTTCCTGTTTAACACGTATACCCCAAAACAGTGCCTTCTACCCATATCTTCAGTTAAGAATAAATAAAACACTATTGCTACTGCTGCTGCTACTACTACTACTACTACTAATAATAATAATAATAATAGAAACCTCTTTAAGAGTTGAAAATTGGCTCACTTGCTTCAAGGAACCAGCCATGCTTCCTAAGTGGGTTAGGCAGATTTCACTACCTAATCTAATGACCTGAGTTTGTGTAACAACAAACACCACTAAAGTGACCTTTTTACTTCACAGATTAGTTTCTCTTCATTTAAAAAGATAAAGAAAAACGTATCTCTGCTACCATTTCTAAGTCTTGAACTATCTGTGTGTGTGATGAGTTATTCAAATTTTGTCCACATTACTGTTACTTTGTTGGTATTTATTTGGGGCTATAGCAAATTGACAGAGTAAAAACATTAATAAATAGATATTATGCCCTTACAATGTACCTTACCACTTAATAAACTAAAAAGGTTATTTCCCTGAATATTTTGCCAATGAGTTATTGAATCTGGTATTTCATTTATCTGCTCTCTCATGATAAGTTGATGGTGAATCTTGAACAATAGGCATCTTTCATTCATTTGAGCCTAATTGGAGTATTAAATGGGAAAATTTATGACTGAGATGACAGCAATTAAACAACACACACAAACACACACACACACACACACACACACACACACACACACCATAAAACTTCCTTTTCAGAAAGGAAGATTTAGTTTGATAGAGGTCATGAGAAAATTTTATAACAAAATAAAATGCATCAATAATGGATAACATACAGAAATAAATTCTCATTGGATATTACTATAGACTTTTTTTTTTTTTTTTACCATCTTGAAAGCATTCAAAATCTTTTTCAAAATTTAAGAAAACCAAATTTCTTAAATGTAATGAATATGTCCTGCCTGGTAGGCATATTTCTTAACGTTCTTTCAAAAACAAAGAACATGTGAAAAGATATAGGCAGGCTTTATTTTATATCCATTGGTCGCTAAATTACTTCATGTTGTAAATAGGAACCTGCCAAGTATTTTAATGGGAATCAATGGGTACCAGATCCTTCCTTTATTATTTTCTATATTATTGCTTATAAGTTTTAAAAAGTGGATTTATTATATCTCACAGAGTCTATTCAACTGCGTTTTCACCACTTGAGGTGGCACATACATTCACGCATATAAAAATACACACACAATGCAATTTATTAGAGGGGAAAATACAACCTTCATTAATATGAAATGATCCTTTTACTCCTACTATATTTTCTGAATTAGAAAATGAAGAACAATAAAATTAAGATAAAGGAATTGGACCATTCTATTTTAAGTAATGTTTATAAGAACAACATAAGAATTAGTGATGTAAATGAGTTTAAATGCTGAGAATATTAGATTCTTTTATTAAAATGAATAAGGGTTATTCATGGGGAGAAATTATGTGATCCCCATCTGCATCACTAACAGATGAAACGTGCTTGTGATGAAAGGTCTACAGCTGTGATCAATTCTAGCACTTACTACAATTCACAGACTTAGGTACATACTAAAGATGGGATAAAAGGATTCTAAAATGTGTTATTCCCTCTGATCATTAATCTGCTTGTTTAGTCATGAAGATTTGGATACTTTACTACTGGTTTTTCACATACTTTCTTTTAATTCCTTACAAACACAGAAAAATGTCAAGTGACTACAAAGGGAATATTTTATTTTTTATTTTACCAAGTTCAACTCTTCAACTTTCATACACTGTGCTTTGAACAACAATTTGTATTTAAAAATAGATTTATAAAGTACCATCAGCTATGACAAATCTACATGAAAGGCTCAGTCATATTTCTTTGAATTTTAATAATTTTTATCCCAAATGAGAAGGACTTATATTTATGTTCTTCTCTTTCTCTTTTTCTTCTCCTTCTTCTTCTACTTCTTCTTCCAGGACATTGAGTCTATGAACTAGGCAGAGGTTTTCCACTCACATTTCATAGGTGAGGTGATAAATGTAGTAGGATATTTGTGTTAGGAAGAAAAGGTTAGATAATATCTTATTTTTAAAAATGTAAAGACTTCAAGGCAAACAAGTATAGAAAAAATATTTAGAATTTAGACAGAAATATACCAAATTTGAGAAGTCGTCATGTGGTAAACTGGATATTATAAAAAGACCAGTAATTATGGAAAATCATAAAGTTGAAGCTTTATGAATTTTGATGCAATAGAATAGAAAACTGGAAGGCACAGTACTTAGTAGATAAGGGTGGAGACAAAGTTACACAAACATCACAGAGAATAGCATGACTTTGTAAGATGAAATCAGGCTTGAAAAGTTTTCTTTCTTTATTTAGTTTTACTTTTCTTTTCTTTACATTCCTTCCCAAGGATACCGTGTCCCATAGCTGGTCTTTTATGGCAGTAACAGAATTAAAAGAAAAAAAAAATAAATGTAAAAAGTGTTCAGGAGGAAATGTGAAAAGGAAAAAAAAAGATAGCAGCATGTAGTAAAGAATGATTTTCTGCAAAGATATTATAAGAGCAATATATAGCTATGTGGTAAATATCATGTCTTAAATTGAAGACATTAAAACTTTATTTTAAAAGATTTTAAAATGGGGGAATTAGGGCAAAACTATGTATTAAAGAGGTAAACAACTTGGAAGATAATCATATCAAAGCTTTACTCTCCAAAAAAACATTATCCTGAATGTGTAGGTTTCAGAAATCTACCCAGTTATACAATAATCAGACATTTGAGGGGTAAAATTTAGCACTATGTGAAAGCATTAGATAAGAACTTAGATAGAAAATTAAAGGAATATATTGAAGTGAAATGTTAGAGTCAGAAAGGAACATAATATACAATCCTGAAAATAAAGTCTTAGGAAAGAGGAAATACTAGAACATAATTATTTTTAGTTATATTTAAATAATATTTGGGATAGAAACTGGTTAGAGAGGTAAACATAATAGAATAGTAAAGAATCACATAGTAAAGAATGTGCCACTTAAAGTATATGAGGTTTAAAAATCAGTTAATACTTTTTTTTCGCAAATGTGTTTATTATCTTTAATAATAAAACAGTGTGCACGTATCAAGAACAGGTATAAAATGTAAAATGGCACCAAAAAAATGCTAGTAATCAAAGTAAATAATTTTTTAAAAACCTCAAATTAGTACAAAATACTCATGAGGAAAAAAATATAAACATTTTAAATAAATAGACTGGTATGAGTATATCATTTTATCCTGACACACTTTTTGAATATTACCTTTTGCTGTCTGAGGAGTCCAACTGATCTCATTTAGTTCGTTTGCTTGCCTTTGTATCTTATTTTGTGAAAGCTCAAACAAATTGTGTTCTGTGAAAGGTTCTGACATGAAAGATGAAAATTCTTATATTTAATTTTTAAAAGGCCAGAAAACATCCAACTGTTTATAAAAGAAACAATGTAATATTGTGACATATACATAAAGCACTTTTGCTATGACATTCTTTTTTAGAGTCATAATTAATATATAAATAAAATTTATAAAAAATATAATTATACTATTTTTATAATCTTCATCGTTTCAGTTTTGGAGGGAATATCGTTGATTTTCAGTTAAGAAAATGTGCCACTGGTTATAAAAGTTCAAATATGATCTTTATAAATCAGATATAAAGATACTAGAAAATTAAACCAAACACAATATAATTATTCTAGAATATTTAACATATACTAAAAGGATCAAACATTGAGTAAAATATATGGTGAGTACTTTTTCTTCATTAGTGTTAACTTATTATTATCAACTTTCTCTTACGGAAACAGAGATCAGCAAAATAATATGCAGCTTAGGTTACTAAAACTTCATAAGAAATACAGCAGCTTCAAAGGAAACAGAGAAACTTAGTGAGAGATCATATATACATCAAACATCCTTATTTTCCTACCACCCTTAGGCAACTGTATGGTTTCTTGGTAGTTGCTTGAACAAATTCTTAAGTTCTAATCTTGAGGATAACCAAAAGTGTCATCTAAGTTTTTGCTACTCAAAATGTGGTCCCAGGCCAATGGAATTATTATCACCTTCAGCTTGACAGAAAGGTAGGTACTCATGCTGTACCCTAAACCTCCCAAATCAAAATCTGCATTTTGACACGATCCTCCCGGTGAACCTTTTGTGGAGAAAGACTGTTTTGTTATCATCTAGTTAAACCAAGCTGCATTCAGGTAACATTGTGTTAAATATATCCTAAAAGCTAAGAAACTAGTGTATAAACATATGCATATGTGATTTCATTATTAGAGTATTATGTGCAACTTTTTATTTTCATAATGGATTTCTACACTCTACAAATAATTATTAAGCCATCAATAAGTAACCTAAAATTATAATTTTATCATCAAAGAAATGACCACATTTCGTTAGTAAGTAAGATTTACTATATTTTTAATTTTTCACTTTTTACCTTAGAGAACTGGAAGAAAACATAATCATCTGCTAATTTTTTTTTATTTTTTAGTATTCAAATATTGAACCAAAATTAGATGTATAAGAAAAAAAAATGAATTTTATTCCCAGCAAGTACAAAGAGAAAAACAGACTTTTTTATTGTATTCTCTATTGATGTGATTAAAATTGGACATGTTAAATGTTGGGGATGAAAGATTTAATTACTGTTGCTGTGAGTATTATTAATCCAATAGTATAACAATTCAAATATTTACCAATCAACATGAGTTCATTTTAATTGAAAAGAACATAATGAGACAGAAGTTGTTCTATTCAACTCAAAGAGAAACAATAACAAAAAAAAACAAAATTAGTAGAGAATTGTGATGATAATGGTACTGAATAGACCACTCATTGGGAAGATGTGTCTCCTTTCGATTGTTGTGAGTAAATCTGAAATAATAGTAAAATTTCTTCACTAAAAAAGTCACAGTTTATATTTAATGTTAATCACTGAATTATAAAACTATTTGCATTGTAATACGATATGAATTTTTGCAAGTTACGACAATTGATTAATGGCAAGCATATACAAATACCATTTGCCACTTTTATATCAATTACTTGAGAGTCAAATCCAGCAATAATTAAGTTATTGACTAGAAGATAAAAAGATGCCTAAACCATCAAGAAGTTTCAGTTGACGAAATATATCTGAAACTAAAATAGGAATTCTACCACAAGATGAACAGAGTTAATACAATTAAAAAACAATTATTGATTTCTTTTTGATACCAAGCACTGCAATAGGCACGGGGTCTAAAAAGATTAGTCAGGTTCTACTTTAAGAAATTCACAATGTCTCACTTACTATCATCATGTTCTATGCCTTTATAGTTGATTCTTTACCATCATTATTACTTTTAAGAAAATTTCATTTGTTAATTTACTGAAGATATAAATTTAGGAGGCTTTCATAGGTGCCAAGGTAAAGGAGTATTGAGTAAGGATGCATAATCAGTTAGGAGAAACAGAAATCCTTTAAATTGGTTGTGAGACTCAGAGGTAGACTCAAGAGATACACAGTATGCTTTTCAAATTTGTGTTTTAGAATTTTTCACATTGGTTTGCATAAAATTATTTTTACTCAATAGTTTACTGGAACGTATAACAAATATTCTTCACTAACACATGTAAATTTTTAAATATATAAATTTCTTTTATCTTATAAGAAACTTACAGAAACAAATAATCATGCATACTTTCTCCACTCGGTGATTTCCAAACAACGTTAGAAATGAATTATTTACTCAAAGCTAAAATTTACTCGTATAAAACTGAGAATTGTCACAAAATCGCTCTCAGTGCTGCTTGTATTAATACATTATTCTTGTTCTTGTTCTCGTACAGGTAACTTTGGTTTGGATATTGGTGTCCTACATTTTTTCAATTAATTAATTAATTCATTTATTTATTTTATGATGACATTGATTAATGAAATTCAATGTTTCAGCTGTACATTTTAACAATAAAGCACATATGTGTGTGTGTGTGTGTGTGTGTGTATATATTTACACTGTGTGTTCACCTCCTATAGTTAGATTTCTTTCTGTCACTACATATTTGACTCCCTTTACTCCGTCCACCTCCCCCCTCTCCTCTCCCCCATACCCTTAAGTTCTGTATTTTTTTTTTCACAAAAGTGTCATTTACACTGTACCTAGTAGAAGATGGAAAATTGTCTCACTGTTCTAGCATGAAGAACTATTTGACTTCTTTTCTAGCAACATGCTTAAAAAGAAACTTTCGAAAATTACTAAAGTTTGAGGAAGCAAGCATGGCTAACTTTTAGAAAATTACATTTCTGTAATATTTAATTAAAATCAATTAAATTCAGAATTAGATGAAGCTGAAGTAATTATTAAGGTAATATAGGAGAAATTCACAAATAATGCTGAAATCACTTATATTTATTTAATAAGTTCCCTAATTTACTTCATTGCATAGAAAGAACAAACTCTTAATGTTATTTGGAACATTCTCAATAAATCCCAATGATGGAAGTCAGGTACTATTCAGGCTAATATACATATACATACACAAGGATAGATAAACAAGAACCTTAATATTTTCTTAATTTAACTCTTAAATTGCTTAATATTTTCAAAATTTAACTCAATGTATTCGAAATAAAAAGCTTTCCTAGTTTGAGCCAATTGCTTTAGTGCATTCATACTTACTATTATGCTAATTACATAGAATTCTTCTTCCAGTCCATATTACTGTTGGAAATATTTTAAGGAAGCCGTATATTTAATCATATCAGACTGGTAAATGTGGGGTCTTTGAAAATGAAACCCAAGATTGTACTCTAGAACTCATAGTTTAGTGCAAGGATAGTATAAGTCTCCTCCCTAAATTATAATAGCCTAAAGTTTTCCCAGGAGTCGGTCAGTCATTTGCAAAGCTGAGGAAATGAATCCAAGGTGAAACAAAATGAATGACGCTGACAATCAATTTTACAGGATTATGACATGAATTGTTAACTGTAAACTTTTTGACAATGCTATGCTGTTTTAGGAAAGAATTTCATACAGTTCAACAGCATGCTCTTTCCTAAGGTTCAACATCTCTAAGATTGGGCAAGTTACCAGGTCACAATTCTGTGATATCGAAATAAATTTTGTAACCAACTAGAAAGTAGTTCACTCTTAGTCGATTCCACAGTGGATGGTGTCTTTTTATGGTTAAAAATGGAGCATAATAAATTATTTTAATTTAGTATTTATGGGTTTAAAGTGCATGATTTATTGTGTTTTATAAAACCCATAGAATAACTTCTCTTGATTCTACTTAAATCTCTTCCCAGAGGAAAAGAAATTTAGTAAGAGTTGGAAGTGGACATTGGCCCTGGATAGAGGCTTCTGTTTTCTAGGACGTTAGCATTATGCCAGATTCTGCTAACCTGGGTGGCATTTTTAATGTAGACATTTTTCTAAGGAAGTAGACCGAAACCACTAAACATATTTGCTCCATGAGCTAAACCACAATAAAACTGAGGTCTCCTGTGTATAGCTTTCCTCACTCTTTGAATACAGCTCATTCTTATTTTATTTCCATAAGAAACAAATGCCCTTTAGAAAGTTTGCCTTTGAAGTTTAAATGCAGTTGTGTAAGTGCATGAATGCATGTGTATCCAAAATGCAATTACATAAAGGTATCTGATTAAATGATGAAATGGCCATTTCTTCAGGAGAGTGAAGGGTCCTCTGAGGGTTTAACATGCTGAACCCCTAGACCACAGCTTGGTGATCAATCATCACCCATCACCCACCTATTGTAAACATGAAAGCATGGAATGGGAGAAAATCTGGTGTCCTAAACAAGTAATAGATTCCAATATAGATAATACTGTTCTAGATGTCTATTTAAATGCAAGGTTTGGTTTTTATAACTTTCTTCTACTTTTAACTGTTCAGCATCCCTTCAGAGACTACATAATGCTGCCTTTCTTTTTTCTTTTTTCTTCTTTGATATTAGCCTCTATCGGTCACCAAAAGATTGTGAATCCCTGAGGTCACATAGAGAACTCAGCCAAGTGAAGTAAAGCCCCAGAAATTGTGATCAGAAGACTGAAGCCTGGGTCTGATGCTTATCCCTGCTCCTCATGCTGTTTCTGCTTGCCTATGAGGCAAGAGAACATCTCATTACCATGTCTTCTCTCTTCTGCTCAGTTTGGAGACTATGACTTAAATTAGTAACCTATATGCATCAGTGCTGTGTTTTTTCTGCATAACTCTGAGAGATAAATAGAAAAATTCTAAACATCATCTGAGCATTGATTGCTCTGGTTTACCTAGGCAGATATTTCTCCTTTTTTTTGTATACATATAATTATATCCTTAAATGTATATCATTTATTTCTCAAAGCACAAGTAGTATATTTGACATATTTGATATATGTAGTTTGATATATTTCCTAAAATGCACGTACTTCCTTGGGTATGCAAATTATACAGAATGTGAATTCAAGATAAATGTCATATCGGCTAGTCTGTGAAATTGAAGAAATGCTCTCTCATCTGCCTTATTGTCCTAAATAGAAAGAAACTGGTCATGTTTCTCAGAAAGTATACAGAAGGGATTGCTCTGAAGCTGCACTGTGATGGGCAAGAATACAGAGATATTTCTCTTGCAGGATTGGCTGTACAAATTAGCACAACGATAGGTACTGATGATTCTTCCTTGATAATTAAAAACTCAGATGTGAAACTAAACAAAGAACTATACAGTAATAAAAATTGTGATTATTGTTTTATTTGAAATAAAAGCTGATGATTTTATTGATTAAAAGTAAATATCATTTAAAATAACTATAATGAAAATATAGGCTCACAAATAGCTTTTTAAATGCCATTGTATTCAATAGTGTACTGGGCTCATGCATTTTAATAAACACAATGTGCATATGTACATTGCACACATATACAACCTTAAGGAATCAGACATATTTGTATCACTTTATTTTAAAATAAATGTTAAAAGGCAGAGTCAAAAGCCTAGAAAGCTGAAATCAATTTTGAAATAATTACATGATCTGTAATACAGTAAACTAAATAGTAAAATTCTCCAATTTGTATATTTTGTCAGAACAAAAACCACAGTTTTTTTTTTTTTCTTGATTTTCATCTATCATGGAAGTGTAGACAATTTACATCCACCCCTGATAGCAATAACTACGTTGTAATGGGTGATTTTGTATGGAGAATAAAGCAAAGGACCCAATCAATTCCTGGTCGATAGATAGTGACTATTTTGACAGTGTACATATATTTCCCTTGCAGACAGTTAAAACTGCTCCGGGCAAAGACTGTTTCATTATTACCTGTGATAGAGAATTGACCCGAATGCTACCTGTATAACATGGTAAGAGCTCTTAGATTGCTGCACTGGGTTGCTCCTTGACCTTTTCTAGAAATGGTCAAGTGGAATGATTTGAAGTCACTTTAATACAGATACTTATAATTGCCTTAGAGTTTCTACTACTTACAGGAGCAGATAAAGCAATTGTTACATAATCATGTGACCTTTGACAAAACCATTTTTTTTCCTTCTTTAATCAATCCACAAGCTTCAAGGCAGCTGTAAGTATCAGCCTAGGATTGCTCTTTCTATTTACCCTACCCTGCCCCCATCACATTTCTAAGGTTACATCTGCTGCTCAATGATCTAGGAAAATACATGTTGGAGTAGAGCAAAAGAATAGTCATAATAGTCCCACTTACTGAAAATAGTGGTACTTCTCTCTAAATTAAGTGTGTAATTGGCAAGCCTTATTTATACTCTCATAGGGATTAGCTTTTATTGATCTAATTAGGATGAAGCTCTGAAATCACTTGCCAGTCAACCTGATAGAGCAGCAGCTGCACATTATTCTATTCTTCAAACAAAAAGTGACATTAGTGGGTGGAAATAAAGCATAATACTCTAGACCTATGCTCTGCCACCAAAGAAACAAGTCTTAGTAGAAGAAGCTCTCCAGAACTTAAATGTTATATTTATATCTGTAGAGTGGGAAAAGAGTCTTTCAAATATTATTTTTCATGGCAAGTAGCATTGTACTATTAATGAATGCAATATATGTTAACAGGAGACCTTTTCAAGTTCATATAAATATTAACCAGTCTTAAATAACTCAATAACAAATAAGTTCTTTTCCCTTCACAATTGATTCTCATATATTTCTTTCTTTTTTTTAAATTTCGATCAAAGGCATTTCCAACAAATGTCTTATTTCCAATGTACAAGTCAATGTGGTAAATTATTAACAGGATTAAATTCCTAAAACAATTAGGAAGAATGGACAAAAATGTGTTTTTTTCTAATGAAATTGCTACACACAGAAGGTGAGTTTGAATGTATTGACCATTATGAGGCTAGGGCCTCTGAACACATGTGGCTGCATTCACTGCTTAAACTCCATTAAGACAGTCCCAATGAGTTATCGTTTAGCAATGATGAACATCCATGCTCACCAACTTAATATTTTGGAGATTAGCAGGTAAAGTACTGACCTTTTATTTTCAAGACTGTATCAGTTTTAAGTCATAATTCAAAGACTCTAGCCCAGAATGAGTAGAGCTGAAGTCTGAGGTATATTTGTTACTGCTAAGATGATAGGAGGAATTGGCTGAGGATCCAGAAAATTGTTTGTGTTTTCACAATGCAAAGAAAATACAAAGCGTGTAAAATCTTTAATAAGTACTTTGGCATTTAAAAATGTAAAATCCTATACAAATATGGATTTCTTTTTAATATATTTCAAAACATATTTTTGTATTTCTAATTTTGAGAATTATAACATTTATTAGCAGTTAATATGAATGCTGTTATATAACAATATGCCTACATTATATTTCTCTCTATGGAAGTTTCATTTTCATTTCTATACAAAATATCATTTTTATTATAATTGTAGTAAAATATTCTAATGTTTGCATGATTTAGATAATATAAGATCAAAAAATAGTTTTTTAAAAATATACCTACTTCAACAATGCACCTCGATTTTCTTTCATTCTCTCTTATGGCCTCTCTCATTGTCTCTTTTTCTCTTTCCCTCTCTCTCTGTTGCCCTTTCTCTCTCCCATCAACACAGACACATGTACTTATATATACCTATACATAGATGTGGAAATCACAGTATTTCTTTAGCTTCAGGTAAATGTTATGTGGATTTAAGAGAATAGAATCAGGATGTGTGTATTTAGAATAAACGGGATTTCATAATATATTTAATTTGAGATGGGAGGGAAACTTGGTGGGTGATGGGGACGTAAAGTAACAAAGGAGATACATGACAAATAGCAGGTATTGGAGAAGGTAAGAATATACAGTGGGTGAATTAAACATTTGTGCTTGTGGGACAGTCAAGAGTCAATATCCAGAAGGCCTGACACTCAGGACATTTGATAGAACCAGAAATAAAGGCGTGGCAATCATAAGAATGTAAAAGGAGAATGGAAGCCACACAAACAATTATTATTATGAAGCGGTTGTATCTAGTAGGGCAAAAAAATTGAGATCTCAGAGGAACACACTGTGAAAGAACAAGCCAAAAACAAAACAAAACAAAAGAGTACATATCAAAAGTCAGAGGAGTGTTAGGAGGAAGAACCCAGGGAAGGAGAGAAATTCTAGCAGCTTCCAGCTACCAGCAATAAAAAGGAAAATCTAAAAATGAGTGTAGTATCTGGACATTAGTGATATTAGAGAGACAACTTTCAAGTTTCAGTTGAGCAGTGGTTCTTCACTAACAGTGATTTTGTGACCCACTCTTTTGGCAATATTTGAAAACATTATTGTTTGTCACATTCTGGATCCTACTGTTGTCAATTAGAGCACTGCTAAATATTTTATAATACAAAATACAGCCCCACAACAAAGAATTATTCAGTCCTAAGTGTTAATATTGCTAAGGATGAGAAACTGTAGTAAAGTGATAAGAATATTTACTGTAGCCAACATACATAAACAACCTAAGCATTCTTCCACAGATGACTGGATAAAGAAGATGTGGTATATATATAGAGAGAGTGAAATGCTACTCAGCCATAAAAAGGATATAATATTGCCATTTGCAACAACATGGATGGATCTTGATAGTATTACGCTAAGTGAAATAAGTCATACAGAACAGAATAAAAGCTGTATGACGTTACTCATATGTGGCATAAAACAAAAAGCAACAAATGAACAAACAGAACAAACACACATACAAACAAACAAAAAAAGAAACTCATAATTACAGATAATAGAACAGCTGTTACCAGAGAGAAAGGGAGTGGGGGAAAGGCAAAGAGGGTAAAGAGGGTAATACACATGGTGACAGGAGACTAGACTTCAAGTGATGAACACTTAATAGAGTATTGAGATGTTGTATTATAACGTTTTTATCCCTGATATGTTCATAATGTTATTAAACAATGTCACCCCAATAAATTTAATAAAAAAAATTTTAAAGTTAAGATTAGTTCTTAATGAGTTGGACCAAGAATTTAAATTTAGGGAACAGGCAGAATAAATAGAGACTACTTTAGCAAACCAAGAAAAAATTGAGCAGCTAGAAGCAATTTTATAGTTAGAAGGCATCAGACACAGGAAAAATTAGAATAAAGTACTAGATGTTGGAAAAATATATTATGACTAAAACAGAATATTTCCTATAAAATACTCTTTGTTAAATCATATTGTCATATATGGAATTTGGATATGTTGGACAAAATAATGAATACATGTTATAAAAATAGAACTTGAAACGATCTATGCAAATCGGATTTAATACAAAAGCAAAAACAATAAAGATATACATAAAATATTAATATTGATAACATGAGAAAAATTATGACAAAAAAATATAACGTTCATGACAAAAGAATAAAATATCTTACTCATCCAAAATTCATACAAGTGTTGGTTGACATTTAACCTTTCACAGGTCAGAAATAAAGACAATAGAGGGATAGTTATGAGAATATTAGGCACAGAATACTTCATTCAAAGTCAAAAAGATACATATGTATGTGGTATTGATTTAGTCAGTTAGCACTGATGTTTAATCTAATAGAGGTAAATCAATAAGGGTCACCCTTGGTTCTAGTGCTAGAGACGCCTGGGCTGTGGAGTTATGCAGAGTTGATCCAGAATATCTCAGTTCCACCACTTCCTAACATAATCCTGGAGACACTCCTTCTTATTTTTAGGAGGATCTGGCTTCTCTTTGGATTAGAAAGGAAAGTAGCAAAGTTTAATTCATTTTTCTTTCTATATGCTTCTCTCTTATTAACACTGAGGACATGTCGCTCTTCTGCTGATCTTTTAAATTCCCAAATCTCTGTCTCAAAATGCCCTTAGCTTCCAAATATCTTTACCTCCAGTTCTATTTCAGTTCATTAAGGTTGGCTTCATTTCGGTGTTCATCTGATTAAAATAGCATTTTAATGTAAGTCTGCTAAATCATGTAGCTTCAACCAAGAGTTGGAAAATATGGCCAGAGTTTTTCTTTTTTCTCTTTCCCCACACAACGTATAATTTTTTTTTCTTACATTAAGTTGAAATCTTTACAGAACCATATTTCACTGTTAAGTTTACCTCAGCCTAACCCACTAATTTTTGCTCACACCAAGCTGCACTGAATTCTTTATACTACCTACCCTTTCCTTGAATGCACTTGAATAATAGACACAGAGTTTAACCCATTCTTTCTCAAATGCTAATGTGCAAAAGAATCACCTGGGGATCTTATTAAAATTTCAGATTCTGATTTTGTAGGTATTGGATAGGGTAAGATTTTTCATTTCCAGGGATTACAGGTGCTACTGAAGTTTTTGCACTAAATAAGGATTACTATTTTTGTAGTAGCAAGGACTTAACCTTTTAAAGGGTGTGCTGATTCTGCTAGGAAGCTGTTACTCAGAGTTATCAGAGAATTATTGTTCAGCAAATGAAGACTGTTTCTGTCTATAGTGTTTTAGTTTAGTTTTGCTTTTTGATTTTAGCTTGGTAGATAACTCCATTTTCTGGGATTACCTATGTTCTGATAATTTTCATCCTAAAGAAACTCATTTGCAAGACAGGAAGAGCCAAATCAAATACTGGGTTCTCAATGACCTTTATTTCAAATTTAATTAAAATTCAAATAAACTGATGATGTTTTCAGTACTCTTCCGTTAACTGAGTATTTTTTATCATATGAACATTCTACAGTAAACATGGAAGCAGCCATTATTCCCTGGATTGACTAAACTAATGAAATAATCTCCTTATGGCCTTTTTATTACTCTTCTGGGGCAGAAATTACAAACAAACTAAAGTCCACTGTCTACTTCCTCTTTGCTCATGTATAATGCAGAGAGACCTCTTGTTCTAATCTATTATTTTAGAGACATATTTATCAATATATATGTCTTTTTCTCAAGGAAGAGCTAAGTGATGAGACTTAGCTTAAAGGAAAACTATTTTCATGATACTGTAAAACTCTCAGTTTCCAGGAAAAAGAAAAGTTATACTATATATCTGGTGCCAGAATTTTTGGTCAGTTTCTATTTTACAAACGCTCCCCTCATAAGTTGATTCTTTGGGAAATAAAATATGGAGAAGAGTATCCAGAGAATTCTGATTATATAGCAGGTAGAAGACATTGATTCTAAGAGATCATTAAAAATGCAAAGTCCTCATTTGGGCAGAGGATGTTAAAGAGCAAAAGGATCATTAACACATTGTGAGAAAATGAATTATGTGACATTTATATGTTTTGAAAATTACATATTTTATAGCATGTTTTATCCAAAATAAACCATTAATTCTAAAAATTCTAAACCAATATTGATTGTCTACATCAGGCACTTTTATAACTGAAAATTTTGGGGCAGAGACAATTAAAACAAAAATGTTCCTACTTTACTAAGCTTTTACCGTAGTCAAGGGAAACAGATGCATATTCTATAAGATGGTATTAAGTGCTATTAGGAAAAATAAAACATTTACCAGGTGTAGGTCATGCCAAGTTCAATTGAAGACCTGTAGGAAATGAGAGAGCAAGGCATAAGGTCAATAGTTGAGACCAAATTCTCATGCAAAACACTGAGGTGAGCTGTTGCTTAAAAGACAGCAAAGAAACTGATGTGTCTGGAAGAAAGAGAGGACAGGGCAGGGAGACTCAGAAACCAGCCAGAGTGGTCATTCATAAGAGCATGTAAGCAGAGAAGGGAAGTTGTCCTAAAACTGAACTTTAGCAGCTTGGTATGTAAAATCGAATATATATATATGTGTGTGTGTGTGTGTGTGTGTGTGTGTGTGTGTGTGTGTACACACACACACACACACACATATATATGTACTAAAGTTGTCCTAAAACTGAACTTTAGCAGCCTGGTATGTAAAATCGAATATATATATGTACTAAATATAGATAAACTGTAGATTAGTTATCTTAAAGGAATAACAGAGGTTTAATCATCAAAATTTGTATAATAAAACAGTATATACTATATATATACATATATTATATATAATATATATAGTATATATATACTATATATACTATATATATATAACAGTATATACTATATATATATATATATTTGATGATCACACTTCCTTTAAATAGAGTTTTATCATTCTCATCTCATAGCTGAAGGAATTACAAAAGTTAATTGGTGGCATGGTGAACCATCAAAGTAATAACCACTGTGATGTCCTTTCAACCACCACATTTATCACCTGTAAGTACTGTCCAGGCAGGTGGAACAAGAGAAAGTTCATAGTTCATAATTCTGAATATAAGCCAGAAAAGCTTTGACAGATACATGTTTATACATAGATAGATGATAGATAGATAGATAGATATTAGCATTTCATGGTTTGAGGTAAGCAGGGAGAGAGTGAGACCATAACAGGCAGAGAATATCTGCTACCCACGCCAGGAGTCATGGTAAGTACCAAGTAAGTACCTGAAACCACCCAGATGGAATTCAGTTGAGAGCTAATGTTCACCAGTGCAGAGCAGACATCCACCATATGCTTGCCTTTGTAATTACAGTCTGGGAATTGACCATTAATAGCAGCCAACACGCCAGCCAATCATTGTCCTACAGAAGAGAGACTCCACTCAACATTTATCTGAGACTCACAGTGCAGACTGCGACAATGGAGAATGCATAGAATAGAGTGGTACCCTGAATACCTGGAGGCTAATTGGTAGAGAGAAAAAGAAGCCCCCTGCATGGCCAAGCTGAAATAAAATGGAACCAGCTCAAAGTTCAGGCTTCCTCTAGGATCTGACTTCCTGAGTACTTGCAATGATGTGGTAGACTTGAGACTTTATCTCAGTTTTCCAAATCTCTAGATTTTTCTGTTACGCCATGTGACTCCGGTGATAAATGAATATTTTAAAAAGTAGTAACAAAGTTGAAAAATATTTTTTCCACAGAAATTAAACTTCTTCTTTAATATCTTATCCTTATACTTCCTAATACACATCATGATAGCCAAATATAACATATACAATAACTGGAATTTATTCAGCACTTTATATGTATTAGACACTGACTGTTTTAAACATTTCATATGAGTTTCTCATTTTAATCAAATGTTAAATTACTTAAATTTATCACACATTAACTTTTCCACTTAATCACATGTCATACATCTCCTCTCTTCACTTTCTATGTCTGGGTCACTTTAAGCTGCTGTAGGTTCCTAGAAAGTTCAAAGTTCATTTCTGCCTCAGGTACTTTGCACTCGCTAGTCTCTCTCCTTGAAACAATATCTTTTCTGAGTTCCTCACAAGGCTTTCTTTTATCTTTTTTTACTTAAGTTACTCAACTTAATCACCTAACCAGGAAGCTCCTTCTTATATCTAAAAATAGTTTCCTCCATTCTGGTCACACTATATGACATTAACCTACTTTACATGTTATTTTATTGTCTTTCTGATTGTCTAAAATTATTTTTTACTTACTGCTTGTCCATATCATCTAGATCACTGTGTAGATATAAATATCTAGGGTACAAGGACAAGTCTATCTTGTAGCCAGCAGGAAAATGTAATTAAAAATCACAGTGGGATACCACATCACAAGCATTAGGCTGGCTAGAATTAAAAAGACAATACTATAAAGTATTGGTGAAGATGTAGAAAAAATAATCCTTTCCATAACGCTGGTGGGAAAGTAAAATGATGTAGCTGTTGTGGAACACAGTCTGATAGCTCCTCAAAATATTAAATATAATCATGTAAGTCAAAAATTTTAGTTGTAGATTTATAGCCAACAGGAATGAAAACCTATATCTACGCAAAAACATGTACATGGATGCTGATAATAGCATTATTTAGAGTAGCTGAAAAGTAGAATAGAAACAACCCATATGTTTATCAACTGATAAACACATAAGTTAATGTGTTATATCTATACAATGATATATTTCTTGGCAATAAAAAAGAACTGATACATGCTACAGCATAATCAGACTATAAAAAATAGTCCTAGATAAAAGAAGTCAGTCATAAAAATCCATATATGATATGATTTTATTTATTTAAAATGCCCAGAATAGACAAATCCAAAGAGGCAGGAAGGAGGTTAATAGTTGCTAAGGCTGGAGTAGGAGTGGTTGGTGGAAATGACAAGTGACCACTAACGAGAATGGGTGATCTCTGTGGGGTGATGAAAATGTTCTAGAATTGATTGTTGTGATGGTTGAACACTGTGGATATACTAAAAACCACTGAATTGTATAAAAATGGGTAAATTGTATGGTTTGTAAATTATATCTCAATAAAGGTATTATCAAAAAGGGGTGTTAGGAGTAAGTGGACTTTATTCTTGATTCCTTTGCCTAAAGATAGAACAATTTTTCATTTCTATTTTACATTTTTGGCTTCTCAAAGATAAGTGTCAGTGAAATGTAGTGTGAAGATTCCAGTTAAAGTATTATTAAGTACTTCTTACCAATTTCAAACTGATGGCTTCAAATGGTCTTTCTAATAATCAGACATAGATATATTATTTTACATCAGACCTACTATTTTTCATGATTTTTAAAAATAATTGTTTATCTGATTTCATCAAGACATGTAAGAATCTCTAAAATCCTCCTTGTCCTGCAACAAAATACAACCTGAATAGTGTGATCTACCTGTAAGCTGGTTTCACTTAACATCTTGAACTGCTTTCAAACACTCAATGTCAAAGCTCCGAATACTCCTTTTGGAATAACTAGGTCCTTGATTTTTACAACCCTGTGTATTTTAACACAAATTTAATCCATATGTTTTTGATTCATTCACACTTAATTTGACATCCACAGAAGACTTTTGATAACTCTGTAGAGCATTTTAAACAAAGAAATCAGGAACTTTCACTCTTCCAGACTACAGTAAATGCTGGGGAGTTCACTTTCTGCATGTTCTAAACTTGTCTAAATGAGTTCTCTCATCTCTAATAGGCAGAAGGACAGCAAAGCTCTGGTGGATGCTCACCATACGTAAAAGTGCTGAAGCCTTTGATGGGACACAGAGACTGTGTGCTTCAGAGTGCATATTACAGCACTTGTGGGCTTTTTATCTTAATAAAAATTCTGAAAGCATTAATTTGTATTACTGTGGATACTGTTACTTGTCTAGTTTTATGTTTTCATATTTGAATGCATTACTACTTACTCAATATTTTTAAGCATTTTATTGCATTTTATTTGAAAAGTGCTCCATAATCATTTAAAATTTATTTTTCATGTGGGATATAAATTTATTTTGTACATGAAGTGTAAAAAAATTACCATGCATTTTATATATCACTGGTTCCATAAAAATGCTTTTTCCACTGGGTGATATTCATAGTAAACAAATCTTGTGTTAGAATTATAAAATAGTTTAGTTTTAAATGTTATATTTTAAAAGTTAGTGTTTTTTTTCTCTATTTTTCATAATTTAATAAGTTTTGCTTTTGAGTAAGTATATATTAAGGATGCATTAAGCTATTCTTTATCATCTCAAATTTTCTCCCTTTTCTCATGTTTCAAAAATAAAATACTTTATCCTGTATTTGTTACTCTGGTCCATATGGATTGGTTACTATAATTTTGTCCCAAGTGTCCATTTGAGGATCAAGTTTTCTTTTTAAGACGGTTACTTGATCTTACAATTAATAGCTTTGTTTTATACACATTGTTTATTTTCTACATAGATAATATATAGAGAGTTCCATGTGATGTAAGAATATTTTCTGAAGTGTCTTCTCAAGTCTTTTCCCGTTGAATAGCATCTAGAATTTATAAAATCTCTTAATGTATGTTTATTTTTTATATAATTTAAATTTTATTTGTAAAAAAGAAAATGAATTTTTGTTTTTCTCTTAGTTGAAGCCTACATTGTACATTCAAGTGGATTAAGTAGTCATGACATTGACCCAAATAGAAATCAATATAACTTTATGTAGTGTTTTCTTTGACATGTTGTCAGAGATTTGGTCTCTACTGGAAAAGACTTTTCCTACTTGAAAATTATCGATAAGCTCAACATGCACACCAGTTAACCTTTGCCCTTATGTATATATAACCAGAAAACATCATGATTGTTTCTCAAATAATACATGGAAACCTTATACTATGAATAGTAATCAATGATCTATCATAATCTAAAAAGAAATGATTACTTCAATATTAAAAGTTAAGTTCTTTCAATATTTTTAATATCATTAAAATAATAAAGTATTTTAACATTTGTAACATGATAAAACCTATGATCACAGAAATACCTGGTATTTCAAAGCTGATAGTATTTTTAGTTATAATTTACCAAATATCTTTCTCAAATGTTAGAAGGAAGAAGCAAGTGTATTGTCATTGAACTTCTAAGTCCCTGGGATATACTAAGGGGATTTTATAGAAATAACTATTTTCAATTATTTAATTGCTCAAGTGTAGTTTTTATAGCATTTTATAGCATACTAATGCAGTAGATATTTATTTTCATTCATTGGTTTTTCTATTTTATTTTTGTACCTTGAGAAGCATGAAATTTCAGTCGTAATAATAGAGTGAGATGAGATTGAATGTCTAGGTTACTTTGGTCATTTTCTCTTTCTAAGTAGAGTTCACAGTGTAAATCCTAAAAAACAAAATAAACTGTTGAAAAGGCCTGTGGCTTTTAGGGACATGTCTTTTAATGTGCAATTTATTTAAGATTAATGACTAATAATGTTTCTGGATTTCTTCCTATCAAAGAATTAAAAAAATGCTATATGCTCTTAATTATATGTTTACTTTTGGTAAAAGATATATTGATATCTACACGTATAAAAATTTTAAGAATTTTACATGAATTCTAGTTGGTAGAAATTTTACATTAAAGATGAGAAATTCATTTTTAAATTGAATAAATATTTCTTTCAGTATAAAGAGTGATATTTACCAATTGCTGTGTATGCACACAGATAAAGGTGAAACAATAATCGAAAATTATTTTAGCTTCAAGAATTTTTCAGGAAACATTACGCCCAATTATGTTTAAAAATTCTCTTTGTCTTTCTTCTCTCTTCTCTCTCATTCCTCTCTTTTTTTTTTTTTTTTCTTTTTCTTTTTTTCTCCAAATGTTTACTGGTCAAATGCATACATGATTATATTGTGAATGATGAACTCCATGGTCATTTCCGAAGCCATTCAACAGTTATTCAGGAAGCCTTAATTTTAAACCTGACATTTCATCAATTTGTTTGAACTTCCAATATGTATAATGAACAAACGATTTTTACTTGCTTTAAATGAATAACTATTTACAATTGAAAATTATAAATTCACATTTTATTTCAAGTATTGTCTCAGAATTATTCGAAGCATGTGTCATTATATAACTACATAAATATTTATAAAGTCTTAAACATTTTGTTATAGTGTTTTTCTGAGGTCCAATCCTAAATCTAAAAACACTTTTTGCATTATATTTATTATAGAATATTGGGGACACATTAAAATAATAAGAATGATGTCTTTATTTTACCACAAACATTTATGCCCATATTTAAGAGTCTAATAATGAATTCTTAAACTGATTTATAGACATAAACTTTTCTATTCTGATAAGTTTGCCTCTTGCCGTCCTGTCTACACAAATGGATCCATATTTTCTGAAAGTTATTTGTAAATGTTCAAGTCATCTGCACCTGAATGATTTGTGGAGTACAGGAATTTGCATCCTGCATTTGGTCCCCATTGATCATTTATTTCTATTTTATTAATTTAATTATAAAAACTAGTCATTTTGAATGTTTATGGCATTTGCATTTTAAAAAAAGCTTCAAATATTGATATACTTTTAAAATGCATTATAATTTTGAGATATATTTAGATTAATATTTTGATATCAGATAATATGTTTTGTACTGAGCTTGTGCTGGATAGTGATACTGAAACTAGAAGTTACACTTCAATGTTAACTGATCGTTACATGACAAGTAAACAAGTTTAATTGTGTTATTCACCTCATTGACTTTAATGAGTCAATAATAGATGTAATAGTCACCTCAGGACCAGATGGCATAGGGTAAAAAGTCCCCATGAATACCATTTTTTTCATCTCAAGTATCTGATAAATATGCTAACTTCCTGCGTTATGGCAATTGTTGAAATTTCTTAACAGCTGGTCAGTTACCGCACACTGCAGGGGCTATCGGGTGCTGTTTACAGCTTAAGTCTCAGCTTTATGTTCTTAGATAAAGTAAAAGTAGAATAAAGCCCTCTTTCTGAACTCTAATACAATGTAATAATTGAATAATTGCAAAAAATTAATTTATTCAATTAAAAGTTTAGAGAATCACTTCAAAAGGGATCAATTGTATAATTAATCTAAAAACTGAAAAAAGCCTTCATAAATATCAAAATGTCAATTACTCAGACATATTATTTGTCCTTTCTTAATTTTTTTCACATGTACTTTGCTTTCTTTAAATATACATATATATATACATGTACACACACAGTATAATTAGATGTGGATTGATAAAGTAACAAGTGCATATATTTCAGAGGGAATCATCTTTAACTTGTAGCAGCAGATTCGTCACCAGTATTCATGTCTGCTTTATGATCAGTGCTATGGTTGTTCCTCTCTTCATATGCTTAATAAAATTCTTTTTAAATAAGAAAATTCAAGTACTTTTCCTTTGTGTAATATCTAAAAGCTCATTCTCAGGTTAATGTTCAACTGTTACCTTGGCAACCAAGTAAATGTTTTCAAGAGTTTTATGTTATTATGTTCTTGGAAAGGGAAATGAATATTCACCTTGTCAATTTAATATTACTTCAAAATAGAATTCTCATTTCTTCTGATAAAACTTTAGAACCCAGAAGTGGAATGAAATCACAATCAAGAACTTAGAGCATACTGAATATTATAGAGTTAAAATAAGAATCTATTAAGCTCTCTCTAACTTACCTGTGTCACTGAAGTTTGTGTCATGTCCCCATGTATTTAATAAGTAAAATTTAGTCACAGCTAAGCTCTATGCTACCTAGTACACTTCACATTTGTGCTGAATATAATGACAGGATAGCAATGGATACTGCTATTAAGTGGATGCTGTGCCCATTTAAGAAAGAGCATCTTGGAAGATTTTGTGTGTGAGAAGTTGCCTTCATATTAGTTGTTATACTTTGTTGCTAGATGAAACTTTTATTTTCTTGGTTATGGTCTATTAGAGTTGTTTTTCTAAGAAGATATAAAGAGACTTTTCTTCATAATTTTTAATATCACATTTGGTCATAGAGAATAAAATCCAGCTCTTGGAAATGGCAGAATAGAACGCTGAGAAAAGTTCTCTTACTGAGAAAAATGAAAATATCTGGATTTTTTTAATCTGTAGAAACATTTTAAGAAGCTTTCAAGATCCAATATAACTGATTTACATTTGGAGACTTTAAATTCTCCAGGAAACCTGGTAATTTTAGAGGATAATGTAAACACTTTGAGAATACAAGTAGAGTTACAACAATCTCTGCTGCTATGAGGAAAAAAAAAATCTAAGGTCAAGATTTAACAAAAAGTGAGGCATTCTGACAAACCAAACTAAATTCAGTTTTGGATACTAAAAATGCTGCACTATAAATATAAGAGGAAAATGGTACAGAGCAGTCCTGGTGTTGATCAAGACACTGTTGTTGCTTGAAATAAGATAACATTGAATTGCCATTGTCCCTAGACTTATGAGAGAAAAGAGAAATTATTTTGAAGAAAAATAAAATATTTTCCTATATCTCAAAGTATTTTTCTGTTTTTTTCTTTTTCTTTTTTTTAAGTAACAGTGTACTCTACCAGGCAAATTAAATTTTAAAAAATTGTTTTTAAAGGGAAAAAGAGATAAAGTAAAGACACACATATTAAAATAACTTTAATATTTCAACAAATAAAATTAAGAATTTCCACATAAAACTGGAAACTGTATAAAAAGGAACTGTATAAAAAGGAACTGTATAGTTGACTAATAAGTGCAATTAATAACACAATAAATGGATTTAGCAGTGGAGTAGACATGACTAAAGAGAAAATGAGTAAATTGAATATATTTACCCCCAAAAGAACAAATAAACTAAAACATAGAAAGCATAAAAAGATTTCAAAGAAATAGGAATACAGTGTAAAGTTTAAATACACATATAACTGGAGCTACTAAATGCAAGGAAAATAAAAGAGAGTATATTTTAAGAACAATGATAAAATAATTTCAAAACAAATGAGTTATTAGAACATAAATTATATTAAAAAATAAGACAAAGATAACTGAAATTCTCACCTGTTTGGAAGTTATATATTGTGTTTTTCAACAATCCATGAGGCAAAGAAGGAATGTAGATGGGAATTGACAATATTTCAAATAAATACTGTTTAATTTAGATTTCAAAACTTGGGACCCTAAAATAAAGTTTGCTTAAAAGAAGTTTTATAGCATTTAATCATACAATTGCAAAAAATACAGAATAAATAAATTAAAATTAAGCATTTAACAACAAAAAATTAACTAAAAGAAAATAGAAGAAAAATAATAAAAAAGAACTTAATAAAATGAAAAAATTGTATAAATTCAAATTTATTTATAATAAAATAAGCCATAGCAAATAAAAAAAAATTAACTGTGTGTTTTATTTGATAGAGTATCAACAACTGGGAATCAAAAAGTACTGTCATTAGTTTTATAAACAAAAGTATAAATAACCAATATCAGAAATAGAAAATGAGGCATCATCACAGACTCTACATTTATTTAAAAAATAACAATATGATATTGTGACAAACTTTAAAGAAATAAAAAGATATATTTAAACAATGAGAAACTATTGGAGTATGAAAATTTATGTGAAATGAATACATTCTAAGAAAATAACATACTGTCAATGTCAGTTTCTCATTTTCAATAACCATATTGTTGTTGTAAGAGACTTTGTTTTAGCAAATCCCACTGAAATATTTAGCAATAAAGGGGTACCAGCTCTTCTACATACTCTAAAACAGTTTAGAAAAAAATAATGTGAATGTGTATGTATGTTTGCATGGGAAAGTGTATCAAAATACAAAAAAAAAAGAAATATTAAATATGTTGCAATTGGAAAACGTATCACTGAGTGGGAATGCAAATTGACATAAGAACTCAGAGCTATAAGGGTAAACATCTAATAATACTGAGAATATCTATAACATGACCAAGCAGTTTCAACATCCATGAATATACAAGTAAGCCAAAAGACACATCTGTTCCTGGCAACTTTATTTGTAACAGCTAAAGGCTAACTTGAAATAACTCAAAAGTCCATCAAGGTTAGAGTAAATAGTCAGTGATACATTCATAAAATGAAATTACATATAGATATAAAAGAACATGAACCTTTGTTACATAAATGGCATGCATGAAAGAATGTAAACACAAATAATTACCTGCTTTATTATCCTGTCTCTATGAATTCAAGAAACAGACAAATAGAACCTAAATTGATAGAATCCTGGGGAGTGATAGCTCTGATGAGTAAGAATCAGAAGTGATCTAGAGTCAGAAGGGGACTTCTAGGGATTGGTGATGTTCCATTACTTGACCTGGGATGGTAGTTCTGCAAATGTATTCAGTATGAATTGAATTTATAGTCATGTGCACTTTTTGTATTATTCTTAAATAGAAAATATTTGGAAATAGACAAAAAAAAATTATGTAGACAATTGGAATCATACTTCAGTGCTATCTAATTGTAACTGACCCTGTGGTTTATCCTCTTTCAACTTTACTGAGAGCTAAGTGCATCTTCTAAAAATTTAGTCACAATGCTTATTCTCCTGTAGGAGAAGTCCAGGGATCCTTCACCATGAATCTACTCCCTGACTCTTAATGATTTCTATTCAAAATTAAGAAACTCAAGATGGCCAATTAGGCTACGCTATCTAGGCCTGTATTATTACAAGGAAGCACGTTTTCTATGTCTTTGGGTTTTTCTTCTTTTCCTTCAAAGATCCCTGGTGTCTAATGATCTAATCATTCCAGAATATTAAAAGATTGAGCAAAATTGTTCTTTTCTTTTTGGACTTTCTCTTTGTCCTTTTTCCTAAAATGTAGGTAAACACTAAAACTAGATCATTGATTTGAGGAACAAAAGGACGTTTGTTTGCATTCTACCTCTCCCTTACTATATTCTTCCACTTATTCTATCTCTAGGATTTTATGCCCTTTCTCCTCCCCAATACACACTCCCTTTTTATTGATTCTCAAATTAATCTACAATTTGGATAAGATCTTAGAGATATTTTAACTGTTTTAGTTCAAGTCAATGTAGTCCTAATTACCTCAGTAAAAAATATTCCAGGTAGGTTTGAGACTGAAGACTTATTATCTTACTTTGTATATCTTGCACATATTCTACCCTTGACGGATGTTTGGAGGAGAAAACATAATGACAAAGGCAAGAATACAAATATTCCTGTTTTCCTTTCTAAACATAACATAACAACACTCCAGTATTATTACAAGGTTGACCTGTAGTGATTTTCTCTTTTCTATGCCAGGCTAGGTCAGTGGGAAGAGCAGTCTAATGCCACAGGAAAATTCATAATATGTTTTTCTAATTCTAGACATGAACAAAGTATCTTTTAAAAATTTGATAAGAGTCCCTTGTCCATATATCTGTTAACTAATTTAAAAATACTCCTTCCTAAAAGTATCAATGAGCCCTAAAATTTAACACATTAAATTCTGAGAGCCAATAAAGACAGCATTTCTTTCATCTATTAATTTGTTTTTAATATGCGTTCATACTTTCTCTTTTCTGAAATAAGCACTTTTCAAATGATGTCGAACTGACATATCAGGATCTCTGAATATCTTATTTTTAATGTTTCCTTTCCAGCTAACATCACTGGTATAAGAATTTTAAACTCTATAGACTAGTCAATATGACAAAGTATGTTTTCTTTTGAGGAGTGATGTTTATTCTTTTATTTTGCATTTCACCTGGAATGATTGTATCCTGTGCATATGACAACCTAGGCAGATGCTCAAGTGAAATAATCATGTACTGTAGCCCTAAAGACTTAACCATTTTTGATACCTTTACAATATAACATGCGAGTGTTATTAAAATGGTTTTGAAACATTCTTCAGCATTTGTAGGAAACAGGAATCGTAAAGTAGCATAAAAAGATATATCTAAGTAATGGAAAACTCTTTTGGATACAAAAATAATTTGATGGCTTATTAAGGCAATATCATAGACCTCAGTAAAAAATAGATAATCTCCTTTTAGAATTACAATGATTTCTAAACAAAAAAAAAACTCATCATAAAATACAATTTAAATTCCAAAATAAAATTTTATATGGCAGTGTACAATTTGTAGAAAATGCTCATTTTTATAAAATCATTACCACAGACTTGGTGATGTGAGTAAATGGGAAGAAAACAATTGAAAATAAATTGTGATTTTTGTCTTTCCCTTAGAAGAGTGGTAAATTCTATTCATGAATGATAAGTAAATATTTTTCTGAATGAACTTGTATTATAAGCTCCTGTCTACAAAATAAATAACGAAAGTGAAAAAGTGCACTAATTGCCTCCTAAGTAAAACCTATAATCCTTTTATAGTTAAGCATTTATCCAAGGCAGGGAACTCTATGAAAGAAAAGCATGAGGTAATAATTAGTTTTTCACATTTATAGTTATGAAAATTAAAGATATAATATTTACTGCAGATTATGATAAAAATACTGTACTGCTAATAATATAGCATAATTTACTCTGTCCCATTAAGAACTATCAAAGGAAACAAAGCCATGTTGGAAGTCCCTTAAGGAACTTATACTCTAATTGTCATAAACGATGTGTGTACATATAAATTTTAAAAAATCAACTATACATTACAACTATTCACAAATATAAATGTATATTAAGCAATTTTCTAAATGATTCAAATATATATTTTCAAAGTAAAGCTCAAGGAAAGAATGTGTATTTAAAAAAGTGCTTAAAGGAAAGGATAGATACAATTTCATAGAGAAAGATGTTTCAAATGTAATTTTAATATGTAAATATTCAGTGGGGAGAAAAAATGAGCTATAGGTCAGAAATGGAATTAAGGTATGTATTTCTGTTTTGTCGGACATATGCCCTTATTTTTGAGAAAATTCATTTATCAATCTAAGTTTATAAGATCTATGACTATTATCTGGTGTTTTTCTAAATATTGTCAACATGACATTATACTGTATAGAATAATAAATAAAATCCTACTGTTATTTAAATAACAAAAAATATGTTACATAGAGGAACTCTATGGAAATAGATAACTAGGTTAAAAACCAGAGCAGTGGAGGGTACAAGTTTTATATCAGCCAGCTATACTTTCAGATTCTAATAATTTTACTCTGTAGTTATTGGTTTATAAAACATTTCATTAACCTCTCTTTGCCTCAGTTTCCTCATCTGTGAAATAGGGATTGATGACGGCAGAGGGGATGGAGGTATGTTTTTTAAGGGTGTAAAGTTCAGAAAATTCTAGATAATACACTAGAGGTGTTATTGTAACTAAAGTACTTGCTGTTTTCCACGCTTGCATACATAATAAGGAGGCAGTCATCACCTTCTCTATCATTGGCTTAATTGTATGCAAATAAATTCTAGTAAATAGGGTGAGATTTTGAGAATCAAAACCATCCTCTTCTAAATATAGTATGAACACCGAGTTCTAAAACATTCTAGTTTCCACATAAATTACTCTATCTGTTACCATGAATTTACTATATTCCTCCAAATTTTTGCCCAGGCAAATAGCTTGATTGTTCATTATAGAAAGTATCCATCAACTCTTCAGTGAAAAATATTGGCAGTTTGTGTCCTAAGATTCTTTGAATCTCTTTCTACAAAATCCCCAGCTATGTCCTTAATCAATCTTTCCTCCCTGTCCCCATCAAAAGAGTTACACTCAGCAGGTATAAGAGATGTACTTTGAGGAATGTAGAATATGAAATGCTTAAGCCTGTGAATTCTTTGTTTGAAAGGTATTCATATAGCCACATGATAGCATAGCACAATTTTCCAATTTTACCGTATTTTGAATACAATGGTATTGATTTAGAGCTTTGTAAGAACTCTTCTGAAATATATTTAAAGGCAGATTTCTTTTTAGGAGGAAGGACAATTTTATAAAAAATGTTTTACTAGCCTTAAAAAAATACAAATTTGTATTACTTGCCAAAGAAATTAGATAAATGTGTGTAACTTGGAGGCATTCAGGTGGGCTTTAGAATTTTGCAGGAAGAACATACTTTGAAAACTGTAAATAAAAATTCATCAGTAGGGAGATGGCACATGAAGCCTGTCACGGGGCACACACTCCGGTGCCCTGTATTTCGTGTGTGTGGGATCCTGACACCAGCAAAAAACTTCAAAGCCTAGAGGGCAATTTTGGTTTGGAATCAATCTGTTCTTCCCACATGAATCTCCAGTTTAAAACCAAAACTTTCACACAGGAAACCAAACATTTATAGTCTACATTTTTGTTTCTTTTATTGAATTTTGAAGCAGCATTACCTCAGTTTCTGTCGATTTATATAGTACATTAAATGCTGTAAATTACCATAAAATAAAACAACATATCACACGGTGATGTCGGAACCATAAATCAGAACTATTTCCTGCTGCAAACAGATGTTCTTATTTTTAGACCCATGTCAAGATTCATTTTGTTCTTCCAGATTGTGAGCCAAACTTTAAATTTTCTTATTATCAAAATGAGCTATTATATTCACACTGTCATTTATAAGCCTAGCAAAATGAGTTGCTCAGGCATTTAAGGTAAGTCAAATTGCATACACCACTCTTCCACAACTGACTTCAAATACATCAGAATTTAAACCAGCAAAGATGAATCTGTGATAGACTTTAAATAATAATCTTATTCTACATTATTAAGTAAAGATGACATTTTAACTTTTGTTGAAAGATCATTATATATGATTTAAGCAGTGATGATTTTGCCAGAAGTATCACAGTTTACATCTGTAAAATCTGGCTTGGTGTCTCTTTGCCTTTGGGAATGATACGTTATTAATCAGAAAAGGAGGCACTGGAGAATCGGAAGTGTATGTTAATGTTCGTTGTTTGCTCCTTAAACTCATCGGCCTGTTTTTCACACCACCCCTTCCCTTGACCTCTTCTTATAAAATTGGAGCTTCATTTATGTGACTCACTAGTGAAGGCAGCAATTGGCAGATGTACAAATAGATAAAGATTTTATGCCTACAGGCAAGGTCTGGGTAGTTGAAGATGATATATTTGTCAAATGTCAAAAATATTCATTTAGTGATCTATCTGAGGAAGAGTAGAAATCAACAGAAATCCTCTGACAGAAAATTAAAAGAACAATTGCCGCAGAAAAATGCGCAGGAAGCTTGTAACAAAAAAATAAAAAGAGTTTGACTTGTAAGAAGCCAAACATCTGCTGCAAAATAATCTATCTGTAGATAACCCAGGATTTAATTGGGATATTTTAGAGTTTTGTTTCTCTGTGTGTTTTTCATGTTGATGAGTATTAGATTAAATGGAGTATGTTTGAAAATATTTAATTCATAATCTACTTTAATTAGAAACATGATGTTTAAAATGATATTCGATAATCAACTCGATAATGTAATTTTCATGTGTTCAGGTTAATAACTATTCCAAAATAATTTATATTGAAGTTTTAGAGGTAAAACTATGAAAAACACATCTTTTAATTGTAAAATCTATGATCAGAATCTTTAATTTTAGATGCAAATATGAGTTTAAAAACTTAGAAAACATTTTGTGAAAATCTCTCAATTTTCCCCTCCCTTCATTTTAATATCAATGATGTCTATGCTCTTCTACTTTCCTGCTTACTTTCTCCCCTGATATTTTTTTGTCTTTATTCCAGGCTCCTGAATTTCTCTTTATCTATTTCCTCTGTGCAAGATAACCCTTTAACATATTTTCCAGATATCAGAGATAAAGTCTAAAGCACTTTCCTCCACCTGTACACCCAAACCAATGGAGAAAACATTCCTAAGATAGTTACTGAGATTTATAAAGTGAGCAGCCAAGGCCAAACACTTAAAAGTGGGATGGGGGTAATGAATGGGTCAGATGAGCATCCCATGTCTGTCAGCAGAGAATTACATTGCAATATTTAGGAACTCATAAAACAAACAAATAAAAAACACTGAATTTTGAAAGTATTAATCATTATTAGTATGATATTAGCAATAATAACTCATATAAATTATTATTTTTTCAGAGAATAGTTCCTGGAGGTAACATATGAGTCACAGAAAAATATAATGGTATCTTAGAAGCAATAAAAGATCATTATTCATTTAACTTACATCCTGGATGAAAATCTGTTATCTTGAGATTTATATTTGTAGAAATTTAACAGAGAATTCATTAAGGAGAAGTTTAGATATAATTAAGTTTGTTTCTATTACCATTAACAATTATTTTAAAAAGAAGTCTAAAAAATATATTTGCATAACCTTGAAATAAAACATGTTTACAAATAAAATACTTCTAGAATCATTAACTCTTTTGACTTACCATGGTGTGTTAAAATGCCTGGGAATAACTCAGCACAGCAGTTCCTAAAAGTAATTGTTGAAACTTCATTACATAAGTAACTTACAATTAGGAAGTACTTATAAGCTTGTGATTCTTTGTTATGTTTTCTATAGAGAGCAAGATTAAAATATAAAAATAATTTTGTCTACTTTGAGAAATGTTACCTTTCATGAAGATTTCAAGAGTAAATGTGTTAATTCTATAAGAAGCAACTCAGAAATTGACCATATGAAGGACAAAATAAAATAATGAAGAGTGTGGTTTTCTTCATCTATAATAAGAACATTTTTTCCCTCTGAATGAGTGTTGAATTCTCTATATTGTGCAACTTCTTCTCACTTTTTGTTCTATTTACATGAACTTCGCCACTGTATCAAGAAACATGGAAGTACTTACCTTTGGTTTCACAAAGACAAAATTAAGTAGATTCTCAATCTGACTCAATCAGTTATGTTAAAAAATGTGTGCCCCAAATATCTTTGTATTATATGAATATTGAATAAGAATAAAATATTGTTGATGATTGCGAGCAGAGCATCACTAATCAGGAATGATCTTTAGTTTTTGTGTAGAGACTCCTTATTTTCTAAAAATTGACATTATTGGCATGAAGAGATTACTAGTTGCAAAACACATAGTTCATAGATATTTTAAATAAAAAATATTCATCATGTACTTATTGATATGATTTGTCTCTTCAAGGATCATATAATTTAGTTGGAATGACAAAAATAAAAAACAAGGAGCACTGCACAATATAAATTAACATGTTATGAAATTCTGGGTTTTACAGCACCTACCATGAAATTTGCAGCTGCTCATAGGAGAGGCAAAGAGGATCAGATGGCCATGAAAGACATGAGACTTTGACTCTCCATCAAAAGATAGACAGCAAAGAAAGTAAAAAAGAGGCAAATAAAAATACAAGGGCAAAGGAAGTATAAATGACCACAGCATCAGAAGGATGTTAGGGACTAATAACCTGGTAAGTAAGAAGTGACTACCTCATGGGAATCTTAACTATATTTTTTTTACAAATTTAACTTTAAAAAAAATTATAGAATTAGCTTTTATCCCCTAAATAAACGGGTGTTAGATATTTTAAATCTTCAATTTATCACTTGATGAGAACAACACTATCATAATCTCTTCTAATATGTAAAAGATTGTAAGATATCTGTAACTAACCTATACATGGAAGAGCATATAAAGTCTGATGATCTCGAATCTCCTTAGATTACTAGAAAATGCATAAAGTTTAAGTTGTACTTAAGTTGCCAATTTCAAATTGTAATTCTGTTCTTCCTTATTTTTCAAGTACCATGCACTTCTTTCTCAGGGCTGGGTCACCACAAACGTAATCACTCTGAACATGAATTACAAATTTGGAAATCATTTATTGAAGAAAAACAGTCATTTTTTTAAGTGGTATTAGAAAGTATTGGGAAAGAAGGGTTTGTTTTAAGAATTATTTTCATCATGAAAAATTAATCTTTGATTTTAGGTTTCAAACTCTGGGATTTCTTAAATATTTTATTAATTCAAAATAACAGCAATTAATTGATTAGATACTAAACTGTGCTTAGACTTAGGTATTTTCTCTTTATTTTCTTATGCATTTTATATGAATAACTTACATAATTAATGTAAGTTATAATAATTATTTGAAATCAGTAAGGGAATTCTGAATGAAGAAAGTGCTACTTCAGTATTTTATTAAGACAATATAAATAATAGAATTATATTACTTTTCATTATTTTAGATTTATTAAAATAAGTTATTATTCTTTCCAAAACTTCTGGACTAAATCTGTGCAATCTAAATTCTTTCATCACTAACTGCAATAGGATAAAACTTTTTACTCTTTGTTCTTTCCTTTTTGCACTAGCCTAAATGTCCCTAGTTCTCATCAGACAACATATACAAATTTTAGTATATTAACATTATTTTAAGCACTATGGGCTATACTGTCTTTGTGACAATTACTCAACACTGTGCTAACTACTCAATTCTGCCTTTGTAGCAGGAAATCAGGCATTCAAAATCAGGAAATAAATGAGTGTAGCTGTGTTTCAATAAAACAAATTTTACAAAAACAGGTGACTTCCAAGACAAATTTAGGAAGTTCCCAGTCAAGTAAGGAGAAAATCTAATGGTGAGAGTAGATCATGAAATGTTCTGTATGACACAGGTTGCTATGGGAGCCAAGATTAGGTGCTTTTAAACCAGACAGTCCTCCCATTTTTCAACTTCCTTTAACAGGCTCAAAAATAAAGAAATTTCTATAAAATATGTGATTCTGTGATTCAAGTCTTTCGCTCATAAATTTTTGGAACAGAATGATTGTGTTCACTTCTGGCACTCACTTGTCAAGAATAATGAGAATTTAGAAATAGCGAGTATTATTTCTCTTTTCATGTCTAAAATCCTTTAAGTTGGAAATATTTCTATGTTATTTCAGCCCAAATGTTGAACAAGATCACTTTCTATAGCGAATATGCTTAATATGCAATATTTCATATTAAAAATTTTGCAAAGCTCAAACTATTTTCCGAATGCTTAACAATTTACTGTTGTTCAGGATCTGACCATATATTTACACTTAGTTCATGAGAATTCAAGGGTGCTAATATAGCCTGGGAGCCTTTTGGGATGGTGGCCTGAGTGACAACAAGAATAAAGACTACTTACCTTATATGAAACACTCACCTTTGAGGCCCTCCAGTTATAAATAGCCAGGTTGCTGTTTCAGTAGCTGGCTGGCAGCCAGGAGAGAGAGGAAAACAGATTGAGATGAGCCACAGAGAAAAGATCAAGGTGGACGGAAGGCAATTCAATATGAGAGTCAAAGAAACAAAAATAAGGGCATTTAAGTGATGAAAGCAGGAGGAAAATTTTACATAATTACCATTCTATTAGCTTTCTCCACAATCCCAGTTTCTCTTCAAATGTACAACCATCTCTCATACCTATTAAGAAAATGGGAAGAATTAAAGGAAGTGAGATATAAAGCATATAGTAATCATGTAGCATGCTTTGGCAATAAATCACACCTTCTGTTTCTGGAATGGTATCTGTCAGATGTAGAGGAGCAGAAAGGAGACAGACAGTCAAACACACAGAGAATCCTAGGGTCACAGGAAATGCTTAGTCAATACACATATGTTGCTGAATTTATGGGACATCTTTAGAAAGGAGCTAAGCCGTCACTACACGCAACAGTTGCACCTCTAATAGGGATGCTAGCATAAGACTATATATAATTGTGCTTCTTGAAAACTACTCTTTTAATCAGCTTTCTATTTAATCAAAAACAAAGTGAAAGGAATTCCATTACTCTTGAGGGCACAATTTATTTAAACTTTTCTTTGATGTCATCTTATAGTTTAACTTGTACCATGCATGACAAATTATTGAGAAATAAAAATATTTTGACTTGTCTCTATGAATAAGCAGAAACTTCCTTATCGTAGATAGAGCTTAGTTAATATCCTCCTCTCCAATTAAATATTTTAAAATAAATTAGATAATAGCTTTCTTTGTATACAAAATATAGTACTAGATGCTCTGGAGATGTATGAAGAAATCTGACCACACTCTTCAGAAAGTTTATAATATAATGGATTAAGTTGTTTGCATGTTCAAACAGTAACAAAGTGATCAAATATATAGTATGATTGATTCTGTGTTCCATTTGTGTATTGGATTTATTGCCTGTAAGTGTAAGAATTAACCCACACAATTCCAAAGAGAACATTAACAACTTAGATGATATTGCAGGTTCACAGATATTTTAAAGATTCATAGTGCTTAGCACTTTAGTAATCGAAATAGTTTCATTTACAACTTAGAAGAGTGACAATTCTTAAGTTAAAAATACTCTTTAGAGACATAATATTATTATCTAGAAATTTTGAGAAGAATAATAATTCATTTTCCTCTATTTGTAAAATAATGTATCCTCCTGCCATGCAGTAAAAGTTGAGGTATTTACTGAAATGACTCAGAATAATATACAATGTTATATGTACAAAATAAATTTTTACTTCTAAAGTATTTTCGAAAGTATGTGCTATCTCTAATTAGGGTGAAATTCTCCCTCTATAGTTTAGAAATAAAGATGCTAATGTTAATGGATTTACCTATATTTACAGAATAAACTATTAGCACAGAAAATATTACATTAAAATTTTTCTAATTTCTATTGCAGAACTCTTTTGACCAACTATAAAAAACAACATTTTAAATAGTAACAGGTGCTTTATTTTAATATGTAGTTTAATAATACATTTTCTGAACTCAGATATAAAATACACAAAAGACTATCTTACTTCTCAAGAACATATAAAGTCATGCATTGAGTGGCAACTATGCCTACTTAATATTTATGTGTAATAGTAGAAAAGATTACATTTATGTGGGATTTCACTTATTACATCCAATGAGAAAAAAAAATATGATGATGCTTCTTATACTCTGAATCTTTTGTATTTTTTAATGAATTTCACTCTATATCTGAAAAATCTGAAAATATTATAATAATTTAAATACCTTTAAAATAATGAGAGTTTCAATTGGCCACATTTGAGCAAATATTAGTTATAAAATAAAATTTTAAAAAATGAGAGCAGGATAGCATGACTGTGAATAAGTGTGAATATTTTTATCCTGAAACTAACCAGAGTCATAATGTAACTGGAGTCAGCTAGAGTAGAATAAGTAGATAGGAGTATAAACAAGAAATTCACCAGTGTATGTTTTGTTATTTGTATATTTTATTGTTAGTATTACCTTGTTGTTAGTATATTAACTTAAAGTTGGCTGAAAAATAAATAACAGCATTGTTAGATGTATACGATGTTGCTTCCAATTAGTAGAATAAAATGGAAAGTCTATGAAAATGAGATGATTGTTCGCTATTTCAATATTTCCAGCAAATAGCAAACAGGTTTGGGATTTGGACTAGGAAACAGAAATGTGTCCAGGATAAGAAGGAATTAGCTACTTGCCAGGTGTTTTCCAATAGAAACAAAGAAGACAATTAAAGACGCACTTTGTTTAAGACACTAGAACTCCTGGGATCAGCTACAGTCAGGAAATTGTGAGCTTGGTATGGAGGAAAAGGAAGGGTGCATTTTCTAATAAAATGTGTGCAACTGTTATTATGCAAAGGGACACCTTATCTATGCAAAGTGCTCAACAATTGGACCAGCTTCAAGAAATTAATGTGAAAGTTTGAAGGAAAAAAAAATGGATATAGTGACATTCGCCTAAATTAGTATAACAAAGATTATAGATAGAGTGGATAGAAGAAGGGAGAAGTGGAGGATGCCTTCAGGAAGAAATGGGAAGAAATAAAGCAAAGACTGATTTCAGGGTGAAGTGAAGAAAAAAGAAAAAGACAAGGAAAACATACATCACAAGGGAAGGACATGATGTACAATGGAAGACCAGCAGGGCAGGGAAGAATCTTGCTGAGAAAATGTGACAAAAACATGTCAGAGGACACACTTTTGTTTACAGTTCCCAGATGAGGGAGGAAAGAAGGGGAAAGAATTAAAGTGAATGATTGGATGGGGAAACCACATAAAAATGAGAATAATAGGACCATAAGAGCTTCTTTCCCAACAGGCAGAATACAGGAAAAGATAAATCTTAAAGAAACAGGGGAGGTGGGGGGACAAAAACCTCAAGGCCACAAAGGTTTAAAATAAAGAAGTTAAAAGAATACTTGAAGAATTAACAACATAAAGAAATGATAAGGTAATATATTGGAGAAGTTATCAGAAAATGTGTTCCATTCAAAACATAAGAAAAAAAAAATGAAGTAGAAGGATGGATGGGAGAGGAGGAAGAGGAGAAATAAAATGACAGTTTGGGTAAACAGGTGTGTTTTGTTTTGCTTTAGGTGTTCTGGGCCACAGTTTCCTTTCATGTTAAGTGAGCAGATGGGACTTCAGGATGGCTGACATCTCCCTGTCCTCTAGCCTTCTGGGGGTTTGCCCTTTCATTCTGTCAATGTGGAATACCAAATATAGAGAAGGTCAAAAGACACTGCTTTTGAGTCTAAGGAAGGACATATTCAAGCAGCTCAGAAACGTATTTTGGTTTTAAACATAAGGATTCAGGTAGAAAAGAGACAAGTGTCTTCAGCCCTAAGATTTAGTATCTTTTCAGTAGAAATGGATTTCCAGTATGCGTATATGTGTGTGTGTGTGTATGTGTGTGTGTGTACATATATATATGTACAGAAGTTAGATTTATGACATAGTATGAACATGTAATAAATAAGAGTCTGCATGGGGAATTTCATGATTTGAAGAAGAAAATTCCACTTGACTTTTAGAAAAATTTGAGTAAGTTTGAATCTAGGCAAAAAGTACTCTAAAATCAATCTGTTAGTATGTACCATGAGAAAGTACATTAAGATACACATGAGAATTGTCTGAAATAGAATTCCAGTAAATTGAAGTAGACAAAAGAATTAATAGGATATATAGGAAATGAAGAACTAATATAAAGAGAAAAATATCACTTCTCATCATGTTATTGCAATAGCTAAAATTTATTTCACACAATTCTGGAAATTTGGAATTCATATGGAAGATGTAAAAAACTCCTGTTAGAACAGGAAGAAATTTAAATTTTTAATGTAATCAATGAAAAATAAGGCTTACTTTCATTTTAAGATGTCACTAGTTGCATAACTGAGAAAATATGCTTTTTAATATAAGAAAAGAAATGGCAAACTAGATATTCTGTTTTTCTATTTGGCAACATACATAGATTGTTTTAAAGCAAAGTATAAGAAACAAATAGGACCAGGAAAAAAAGAAAAAAAAAGCAGGAAGGGGACGAACAAGGGAAGACTACAGAGACAGAGCCAGAATAATAATGCAGAAATAGATTTACAAGAATTGATGTTCTCCATAGACGCATATCATAGGACAAGGACGAAAAGGATCCTGGTGAGGAGCTTAAGAGATTTAGGTGGTGCCGAAATGGGAAATGTGAGTAATAGAACATAAGAATCCTACAGCATGAAAGTAAACGGTGAGCTCACATTTCAGCACCACTCAGAAATGTTTAAGGGTAAAATGGTGAATATAGGGAAGTTCTAACTGATTATAATACTTCCTTGCAAAGAAATTTAAGGAAGACCTAAACAAACCACAGACTCTGCAGCGGCACATGCAGAAACTGGCCTCTAAAACAAGCATTATAGTAAAACAAGAACTGCTAGTAATACAGCATTGGAAAAGAGAGATAGGAATAAAAATAGAAACTGCACATCATTAGCATATTAATTATGTAGAATGGTACTACTACTCAGACTTTCATATGCATACAAATACTTGATAAATTGTGTTAAAATGTAGATTATTTGAATCCCACTATAAACTCATTGGTATTACAGACCCCATATATTTCAATCAATCGTAATTGTGGTTACTGTCGTTAGAGCTCAAATGATCTATATTTGGATACTTGAAATCCTTTCATGATAGCCTCAGTGTCCTTTAGACATGGCACTCAGAAGGACACTTTTTTTTTCTTACTTTCTAACACTTTTCCTAAAAAGGTTATGCATATTTCCTGCCCCAGACTGTAAGACCCTTTCTTTAAGGAGTCTTGGTTCTTTTTGGTAAGGAATTGTCAGAGTATACATTTCTGTTAGATTCTCATTGATTCTAAGCTTTTAATAGTTAACAGAGCTAGTAAATACATAATTTAGAAAATAAAGGATTCTGAGTGGTTTTTTTCCAACTGAATCAATTTCTTTAATTTATATTTGAAGTCACTTTAAATAATTATTTTATCTGTGTGGCTATGTTATGTACTAAAATACAGGTAAGTTCATTCAATAAGTTTACTATATTTTAGTGAACATCTCTCATTTTTTATTGAATTTTTATATCATAAAAAGCTCTATGATATCATTATCAAAATAATAAAGCAAACATCATCAGATCTGTCTTGCTTTTATTCTTATTAACTCAATCCTCTTCTCTATAACTTAGCATTCATAACCAAACTGATGCCATGTAGCATTTTGAATTTATCCCCTATAATTCTATGACATGAACTGTAGCTAAATTGAACTATGTATGATTTTATGCATGCTGAGAATATGGCCTGCTTTGTGATAGTTCCTCAATGCCGATCACTTTTTCTCTGGAGTACAGTTCCTTTTTCTGTCAATTGAAAAAAAAATCTAAGTACCAAATTCATGGATCTTAGATTTAGAGACGATTTTATGAATTTGACCTCAAAGGCAAGGGAAATAAAAGCAAAAATAAATGAATGGGATTATATCAGATAAAATCTTCTGCACATCAAAAGATTCCATCAACAAGGCAAAGAGGAAACCATTTGACTAGGAGAATGTATTTTCAAACAACACCTCCAATAAGGGTCTAATATCCAAAATATATAAAGGACTAACAAAACTCAACTATAAAAACAATCTAATTAATAAATGGGAAGAGGACCTGAACAGACGTTTCTCCCAAGAAGACACATAAGTGGCCCACAGACATATGAAAAAATGTTCAATTTCATTAATTCTTAAGGAAATGCAGATCAAAGTCACAATGAGATACCACCTCGCACCTATTAGACCGGCGTCATCAACAGGACAAGTAACAAGTTTTGGAGAGATTTTTGGGGAAAAGGAACCCTCATACATTGCTGGTGAGATTTCAAATTGGTACAGCCACTATGGAAAACACTATGGAGGTACCTCAAAATATTAGGAATAGAATTATCATATGATCCAATGATCCCTCTTCTGGGTGTCTACCCCTCAAATTTGAAAACATTTATTTGTGAAGATATATGTACCCTAATGTTCATAGCAGGATTATTCATGGTGACTAGGTCATAGAAAAAAACAAAGTGTCCTTTGAAAGATGATTGGATAAAGAAGCTGTGGTACATATATATAATGGAATATTACTCCTCTATAAGAAAAGATTAAATATTGTCATTTGTGACAACATGGATAGATTTTGAGGTAACCATATGATTTCAGTAATTCGTGGGATATAAAACTGAAAGCAACAAACATACATGACAAATAAACAGAGAGACTCTTGGACACAGACAGTGGATTAGTAGTTACCAGAGGAAAGAAGGGAAGAGGAAATAAAGAGGGGTACAAGGAGTCAAATATTAGGTGATGGAAGGAAATATAACTTTGGGAGGTGAACACACAATGCAATACGTATTAATAACATGTTGCTAAATTTTACATTTGAATCATTTGATTTTTTAACCAACGTCACCCCAATAATTTTAATAAAAGAAAATGCAAAGAAAAAAAGGCTGTTAGCACCATGTTAATCACTTTCTTATGACCTACATATTTATTTTAAAAAGTGTTGTGGCTTACAGCAAATATATATGGAATATAATTATGAATAAAAAGTAGAGAAAAGCATAAAGTAGGTGAAAATATTAGAAATACAATATTTCAGCAAAAAAAAATAGTTTTATGCGTGTTCTGTCTTTGCAAATTGCAAGCACCTAGATTGTAGACTGCATCTTCAGTATGTTTGGTAAATAAATAATGACTAAATATCATGGTATATTCCCAGCATCTACAGCATCTTGCCCATAGTAAGTTCCAAATTTACTTGTTGATTTTCTAGTATGTCAAGTAAATAGTTACATTTTTAGGTGACATTTAAGCAACTTTAGAACACAAATTGCCAGATTCTATTCACACATTTTTTGAATAGCTTTTTAAACAACGTATTCTCATTGCAATATTTATTGTGTCTTAGATCAAATTCCATAGAACAAGACTCTAAGCAACAGCATAGTAGCATATGTACTTTCATAGGGGGATGGTTTTAGGAGCTACCCCTGTAGGGGAAAAAGAAGAGCAGGTATGAGGAGAAAAAAGAGGCTGCTCCCTGCATGAGAGCAATTGTAGCTCCATGGATTCTACAGTAAGCTCTAGAGTTGGCATGCCTGGTAAGAGTTATTAGAAATCAGATAGAGGTGCTTAGCATTGGCATCCCTTATCAGCCAATCATCAAGAGTGAATCAATCCATGAGAGAGAGCTTGACCTGGTGTCAGGAGTTCCCTGAAGCCAAGGGCAGTCACCAGTGAAGTGTTCATATATGAGCAATCAGCAGCCCAAACTCTAAGGAGACAAGGGTTGGTAACGCCAACTCTGAAAGGGACACTTGAGCAAAGCACCTAGTGTCCACCACATATAACAACTTTTTATGATGATGCTAGAGAAAAATATATAATTTAATAAAGGCATTCTATTCTGCAAAATTTAAAGAAAAACTTTCCAGGTAGTTAGGTGTTAACATTCTTTAGGATTGTAAATATATATGCACCTCTCTTCATGTTAATCGCGTATGATTTTTAATATTAAAAAGCAAAAGGCAAAGAAATGAATGAACATCATCGCAATATTATCATCATTACTATTAATGCTTTATTTTTTACTATTTGGAAATAAACATTATACATTGTTGAAAAAGATGCTTTAGGGGAAAAGGACTTTTGTCTCATTAAGGGGAAAATATATATCTAAAGTTAAATAAAAACAAATTAATTTACTCACTGATGTTTTGTGATATAAATAACCCAATGTGGTAGAAAATTATTATTTTAAAAGTACAGGAATGGGGGGCAGAAAAACCTAACAAACTTCATTTTAAACGCTAAATATTAATCTGCTATCCGATCTTTTTTAAAATAAGATACATTTTCTTGCCATATTCTTGTCCTAGTGTCTAATTTATTTAAAATTGATTTTACTGTATCCTCTGAAATAAACATATGTTAATATACATGGAAGATAATTGAAGCATTACAGGATTATGTGACTATTAGAATGGACTTCCCTTACATGAGACATTGTCTTCACTGGAGTTTTTAAAAATAGATACTCATCTGTTTAGTACAAGTTTAATAAAATTCTGCCAGGATATAGACTATACTCCTAAAGTTTGGATTCTCTGAACTCTTTTTTTTTTTTTAAAGTCCTCGATTTTCTATAGAATTAAAAAAAAATTGGTCTTAATTTGTATTTAACTTATTAGTGTACAAAGAGGTGTTAGTTTGTTGTAAAATGTTTTTAAGTAGATGTTTATGACCAAAATATATTTCCCACTAGATTACTTCAGACTAAGTGAGGCCACTTTCTGGTTTAAATTAAGAGGGACATATTCTTTACTTTTCTTTTTTTAATTTTAAATTTCAATTTGACTGTTATTTCTAGGATCAAGGACAGAAAGTTAACTCACCAGAAGGAATCATATTATTAGAAATCAGATTAAGTTGGTAATGACAATTTTGTTAAAACAGCACCTAAAAAAGAATTTCATTGTGTGTATTTTTTAATACTTTATCTTCAAATAGTTTGCATTCTCTATTATTGAAATATTATTTCTTATTTTTATTGTTTCTGCTTAATGTACCCTAGGCAAACACTGAAACTCATGTGGAAGCGGGGGTTATATTTACTGGAAATAACATGATTACATATTGCGTGGTAGTCACAATACTGGCAATTTTTAATTAAACATCAGAGTAAATACACTTCACACAATCTTTCAAATGTTTATATATATGTGGGTGTGTTTATATGTGTTTTTAACCCTACATTAAATGAAAATATATTTTGTATAAAACATATTTTTTACTTTCAAAAAAATTAGAAAAACAAGGACAAATAGAAAATTAATCAGCCTAGTCTAAGGACAATTTTGAATTTTATATGCAAAAAAAATAGGCAGAGATTTTTTTAATTCGTGAAGTCGCTAACACGTCTCATAATTATAAGCATGAACATGCTTACTTTATTCTAATATTTTCTAGTTAATATGTTCATATCAGTCTAACTCGAATAAATTAAATTCAGAATATACATTTGTACTAAGGAATTTTGAAAAACCTAGAATTATTTTGTATTATCTACTGTCTTTTATTAACAAAAGTGTCTATTTAATCACCATTCTTATTAGTATACTTGAATGGTATATTGATTCTCATTTGATATAAATTACAATATAATCACATAACGGATTTGAGTATAACGGATTTTGAGCAAATGAGGAGCACATGATGAGACAAAACATGTGGATTTTAGTGTTCAGACCTTATGAACACTTGCACATGTTCAGGAAAGCCCACTGGATAAAATTTATGTATTGCTAATGATTTTTATTGGCCCCTTGGCCCAAAGTAGTGGCAAGCTGCCCAGGAATCTGAAGGAATCCTGTTTTTGGTTAGTAGTCAGAATGCAAAGAGTAATAAAATTTAGAAAAGGCATGGTGAAAGCTAAAATACTTTTATTCAGGTATAATGATTCCAGCCAACATTACAATTGTGAATTCTCCCACCTTTTTTTTTTTTTTCTTGAGGTTATGGAATTTTTTGTTTTATCAGTGTATTCTAATTGAAGTTTCTTTTAAACAATATCTTGAAAAGTGCTGCTTTATCCATTTGTATGGTTATTTGTTTATATTGTGGGCCTGCACAGTATCATAAAATGGTTAATATCATCCACAGCCTTCTTTTTCCTACTAAATGAATGATCTCTTATATTCCTGAAGGAATGTCAGGCAAACCACTTTGCTTATATTAAAAGCAGGCATTTGGATAATCCAAGAGTTATATATAATTGTACATAAGATCTCTCTCTTTCAAGGTAAGAGCAAATTTCCTGCTGAATTTCATTCATACAGCCACAAGAAAGACATGATACAATTAAAAGCAAAACATCAGTTTCTTTTTTTTTTTTTTTAGGCTACTAATTTGTGCATCTCATTACTAAATAAACACTTAGTTTTCTAAATGATTATTTCAATTTTACAAAAATATATTTATAAAATGTATTATGTTTGACTCTGGTTCCAACAATTAACTAATGGGAGTATGTGAGGAAGTTTGCAGAATTTGAATTAGTGGCTGGACTACTGATGATATAAAATAATTATCGTTAATGTTTTTAGAGAGATAATGATATTATAGTTATGTTAGAAAATATAGTTGTAGTTTAGAAATACATAAATAAATGTATAAAGATGAAATGATATGTATGTGGAATACTTCTTTTAAAATAATTACAGATGTTAGAAGAGGGAGGAATGGTTGGGGAAATAGGCAAAACAAGGTTAGTTAAGAGCAGTTGTATTACTCAGCATTGTTCAAAGAATCAGAACCAATAGGATGTGTGTGTGTGTGTGTGTGTGTGTGCGCGCGCGTGTGTGTGTGTGTGTGTACATAGAGAGAGAGATGATGTTGATGATGATACAGATAGATAGAGATATATAGATAAAATAACATTTATTACAGGACTTAGCTCATATGATTATGGATCAAAGAAATCTCACCATTTGTCCTTTTCAGGCTTGACAACCAGAAGATCTAGTTGCATAATTTAGTCTGAATCCAAAAGTCTGAGTACCAGGGAAGTTGATGGTGCAATTACTAGTATGAATCCAAAGGCCCAAGAACCAGGAACACTCATGTCTGAGGACAGGAGAAAATAGATGGCCTACCTCAAGTAGAGATCAAATTCTGTCATTCTATGTTATTTTGTTCTATTCGAAAACTCGACATTAATGAGGGCATATCTTCTTTACTCAGTCTATCAATTCAGTATCTAATATCTTCTGGAAACACCCTCACAGACACACCCAGAAATACTGTTTTACTCACTATCTAGACATCATTTAGGTCAGTCAAGTTAGCACAAAAAAATTAACCGTCACAGTAAATAATAGTTGAATGTGGGTAGTAGGTGCATAGAGATTATTATATCACTCCAATTTTTTATATATCTTTAAAATTTGAAATTTTCATAGTAATGGTTGTAATTTTCCTTTCTTTATAGTATTTTTAAGCTAGGGAGGACTATTTCATCTATAAATTTTGCTACAAAACAATTATTTAGACTTTTAAATCAGTGCTTGAGATGACTTGGAAATTTCTAATTTAATCTGTTCTGCTTTCCATATATACAAGCTAATCCAATGGGGAGGACAGTTGTTCCTGAATTGATGTCATGCACATGGGTGAGAGAGAATTAATAAACTCTATTTTCAGAGATGTGTGCATTGAATCAGGACCAGAACCAGCAGTAACAAGCGCTAAAGCAGTGTCAGAGTACAGAGGGTAGAAGAGGTTTGCTATCAGGAGCCAGGTAGGGAGCTTTGGATTATAACAAAACTTTAGTGTAAGAACAGGGTTCACATTCTAGCTAGAGCAAAGATGAGCCACTCAGGTATCTAGGCTCAGAATTGTCGCAGTCATGATACAGCAGGAGACCAGTATCTGGCTTGGCGACTGTGGCAAGACTCCACAGAGTCAGAACTGTACTTCAGTAACTGACCAGTGCCAATATAACCCCATTTCCTAGTGGTGGCAATCATCTTTTAACACAATGTCAGATATAATTAAGTTTATCCTGCTGACTGTAAGGAATTGTTGGTTCAGGTGTATGAAATTCTCAATACATACAGGTCTTTGGACTACAAGTAAAGCTATTCAGTTCCTGTCTTTTCATGAACTCATCCTTCAGAGACCACCTTGGTCAATGGCGTCTCCTATGTGAGACCCACATTCCATGTGATTGCCCAATGTATTTGTTGTTTGCAATTAATTATATCAGATTCTTCCACAGTGTTGGAACCAAATAAGTAATCAATCTATCTATCTGTCTATCAACCACTTATGAAGTGAAAGTAAACAAAAGCAAATTCTAAATGCTTATTCAGTGAAATAGTCATAATTATCTGAAAACTGAACTGTATATGCCATGTGGCAGAGCAAATGGAAAAGAGATACCCAAGAGAGAGCCATTGAACATATGGCTGCAAATACCCTACATAAGCAGGCAGGAATAAAGTTCACAGGAAATAAAAGTTAGTATTAAAAAAAATGAAGCATGCAAAATAAGGACGATAAAGTAGCAAACATGATAGTCATAAATTCCCAGAATTTAGTTGAATGTGCAGAAAATTTAATAAGCACAGCCATTATCAAAAGTGCTGAGAGTAAGCAGGGAGGCAGCTCAGGTGTAGGGATCTTTGAAGGGGTGGGGGCAGATCTGCCAGAGCACAGAAGCAGACATAGAGGTGCAAGCTGAGAACAATGACCTTTTAAAATAGATACAAATGACCTACTTAAAGGGCACTGAAAAGACCCAAGTTTAAAGAGGAACTAATAGAAAAAGCTCAAATAGCAAAAATGAAAACCCTGAAATTATAGAGAAAAGCCTATACTGTGGGATAGAAAATATCAGCAGGTATAAATGCAGGCTCTCGTTCATACATAGAACAGCTGGAAAGAAAGGAAGGAAGGAGGGCAAGATGGGAGGGAGGGACAGAAAAGGGGAGGGAGAAAAGGAGAGAGAAATATTGTCCAAAGTAATAGTTACAATATTCTCTCGATAAGAAAATCATTCTCTAAAAAAAAAAATAAACTATAGATAACATAAGAAAACAAATTTACATCAGAAGCAGTACAATAGATTGATAAGTTTCCTAAGTATGAAGCTAGAATACAGTGAGCCCTGCCACCTAATTGTTGGCAGACATTAAAAGAATAAACATGCATTTAGGAAAAAATCATACTTTTGATCTCTCTATAGCTAGCCAATAAAGAAAAAGACTATTATCAAATAACATAAGCATCATGTAAATATTTAATAATACTTCAATCAGATATGTTTGTTGATCAAAAAATTATTTTAGTTTATTTCTCTAAGGAGAACTGTACACATCTTCTAAGGGGTGCTGTATCAAAATATCAGAAATTAGGCAGATGAAAAATAGAAATGTATTGTCTCACACTTCTGGAAGCCTGAAGTCAAAGATCAAGGTGTCAATAAAGTGAGCTCCTTTCAAAAGCTGTAAGAGAGAAGTTGTTCCCCATGCCTCTCTCCTAGCTTCCGTTGGTTGCATGCAATCTTTGGAATTCTTTGATGTGTAGATCTCCATCTTTATCTTCACATGCCATTTTCTCTGTATAAGAGTCTGTGTCCATATTTGCCCTTTTTATAAGTACACCAGTTAAAGCAGAATAGGGGCCCACCCTACCCCAGTATGACCTCTTCTTAACTAATTATCTCCCTAATAACTCTCTTTCCAAAAAAAGATCACATTCTGAAGTACTAGGAGTTAGGACTTCAGCATAAGAATTTTGAGAGCCATAATTCAACTCATAACAAGAGGTATGTATTAAGGTTGCCTGCTTAAATACAGGACATTGGGTTAAACTTGAATTTTAGATAAATACCAATTATATATTCCATGTAATATTTGTATTTTTATTTGCTGAATTTGGCAATCTTAGTGTATATGTATGTGTGTGTGTGTAATATATATCAGTATTTTCAAGATTGTGAGTTTTGGTGAATGCTGAACCACTTATATAACTATTAGGTGATTCTCACTAGAACAAAAGCTATGATGTGAAGTTACTGCTTCACTCTTCCTTGGCAGTGTGAGCATAGCACAAAGTAAGGTATTTAGCACACAGCATGTACTTAATTTTAGTCACTTCATTTATTAAATAAATGAATTATTTCTACCTATATGTTTTAAAATCGCAATATATATGAGATTGTTAATTAGAATTTGTGAACAAAATTAATACTTCGGTTATACATCTGATAACCTATTATATAAATTTAGACTTAGTCTAAATATTATTTTTTGCAATTTATGAATGTAAACAGTTATATAATATTTATGGGGGTTTTATTTACATTAAGTTAACTTTGTTGAATATTAATTTCGATCGTTGCAGAGTCATAAAAACTTATGTACACGGTAAAGATTATTTTACCTTTTAGCCTGGCCAAATAATTTAGAAGTGTGGCATATCTCCATTTCATAAAGATCAACATTGTCAAGCAAATACTTCTGAAATATGTGCAACTGATAGCAGAAAAATTTCTTCTTCATCTCTTTTTACTTAAAGCTTCAACCCAGAATAGTACTGCAAGACTTACAGTAAAGATCAATAACTGCAAATAAAAAATGCAATTGGAAATCAATATCCTTTCTTATTGTAGTATAACGTTTATCACTTTCTAGGTTGTCACAGTTTCAAAGCCAACACCAATCACCACCGTTATTACCAATACATAAAAAGATTCATTGAATGACACCAAAGATGTAGTGACAGTTACTAAAACAACAAAGGCAATCTATAATCTCAGTCTTGAACAGAAAGATTCCGCTTAGCAGGAATGATACACTGTCATGTGTTATATGCTGATAAATAGCCAATGGGGAAGAGGAGAAAAGCTAAATCCGAAAAGCCGATTGCAATGTCATTTCACATTTTTATTCTTGCTTTTGTGTAAGTATCATTAGATACGTTACATATCTTAACACTGGAAAGAATCTTACTGTAGCTGTGAAACAGGTATGGCTTCACAGACCTTATTATTGCCCTTGCGTCATCAGCAAAAGCTTTATAAAAAATTACTATCATGTTTCTTCATATCTTTTATTAAGCATTTACTACAAATTTTAAAATTACATGATGTTTCACTTATCCTTTTACTGCAAAACCTATTAATGTTACTTTCTATATGAGAACAATGAGGTACAGGGTTACAGCTATTTAGGTTTTAATTTAGCAGTAGAGAAAAGAGCAGAACGGTCTTATTTTCTAAGCCAAGCAACTAAAACACTGTTCTTAAATTTGCAAAAGCTGGTTATTACCTCTCCTATCTTTACATATTTTGGAGACACGCTCTAACAGTACACGTAGACAAGTCATTATGTTAATAGCAGAGTAATACTTAAAAATGACCTCTTGATCTATAGCAGTGACCAGCTTAAAAATATCTCTTGCATCATAGTCCCAGGCTGCATATTTTCTGCTAGACTTCCATTCAGTGAATTAATTTACACATTGCATGGATAAAGACATTTAGATATTGTTAACATTATGTTGAGTAAAAGGGAAAGAGAATTTAGTTCATTCTGTAATTATTACTAAGAGAATATTCCACAAGAAACTTAGGCTGGTTCATAGTAGGCATATATTTCACAAGAGTTAGGATTTGCCCTGCAAGACTGTGCCAAGATTCTGGAGTCTGGATGTAAACCAAGAACCTGGCATATCCCTATAGGGTAATATTCACTTTATAAAATAAGATTTATGTATTTACTTAATTATGCCATATGATGACCCTTCAAATTAATGGCCAAAGTCCAATTCAACTAAATTTCTTTGTGATGAATGTACCTCTCAGGTTGAATAAAATAATTTACCAATATTCCAATCATGAATGAATTCAAAATTGATTAAATGTGCATTGACCTCCTGCCACTGATAGTCAAGAAGGAGACTGCAATAAAGAATTTCTAGGTTTAGTCAATATTTTTCTCCAACTATTATTTGGAAAAGAAAGCATCAAGCACAGTTAAATCAATGATGTGAAATACTTTTTTATACTTAGTAGAGTGACTAACCATTTTTATTGTTACTAATGCTGGAACTAATAGAAGAGGTTAAAATATAAGGCAAGATGCAAGAACATTATGACATATCCAATTTCTTTTAAAATTTTAAATAACGGGCATGATTTTGACCTCCAGTTTAGTGATCAAACCAGAGAATTTTAATGAGGATTAATAGCACTGACGTTTTCTTGCAAAAATAAAAAATAAAATAAAAAATATACACACACATACACACACACACACACACACATATGCATTAATCATGTTGCTAAAGGTAAGTCACAAAAGCAAAGATTTTTATTGCTGTCGTTTTCTAATTCTTTAGTGCTTTTTTCTTCTCTATATATTACAGATGTTTCCTATGGCCTTGATTTCCACTTATTGACAGTTCTATGATTGGCTGCATTGGTGACAACCATTTAGAATTAGGGTTGAAAATTATATTATCCTTTGAACATCACTCAGTCTCTCTTCCTGCCCTCTCTAGAAACAACTACTGTTGTTTCTTAAACCTTTCTTCATACTTAGTTTGTTCTTCCAGAAGCTATTTTGAGAATGAATTCTGCCTCATTTCCAACTGGCAAAGTTAATGTGACGTCAGAATTCAGGATAGATTAGATAGTAGTATTACTTTTTCATGTGGGTAACGACGTTCCTACAGAGCATTGCTCCATAGCTGAACTCCAGATATCAGCAGGCAGGAGATGCATATGCCTACTGAGGGCAGACATCATTCACACCAGTGAGGAAGGCAGTGACCCCTGGGATTTTTCAGATACTTAGCAGTGTTAGAGAAGATAAGATCTGAAATGTTGAAACCTTTGTTTTTCTTCTTTTCCTTCTCCTCTCTATGCTCTCCTTATCTTCTTCTCCTCTTCCTCCTGCTCCTTCTTTCTCTTCTTCTCTTTCATCATTTTCTCTTGAGTACTGCCTATGAATCATTATCAGATTACATAAATGGAGGTGGAAGTATTAATTTTGTCTATGATAATAAACCTAAGGAGATTGAATTTCCAGGAAGAAGTCATGGTGAGAGTACCAGGGCATAGAGAATTAAGGTATCTGAAGAGAGAATTAAGTGATTCACCTAGAGATATAAAATCTCCCAATCAGCACACAACTTCACAGAACTCTGATGCAAATTAAATTTAGCATCTGTTGCATTTAAGACAAGGGTCTGTGCTCTATTTTTGAAAAGCCATGGTGTGATTTAAATAGGAAGAACTAGTGGAATGGCCAGACAATGACCATGGATGCAGAAGATTTAATTTAGAGACACGGAGGAATAATGAAACTCTCTTCCTCAGTTTGAACCCTCCTTTGCTGAACAAATTCTAGAGGAAAAAAGTTTTTTTTGAATGGAATGGATCAGCTATGGCATGCAAAAGGGATAAAAGATAAATTCAAAGGATAGGCTAGAACAGTACACATTAAAATTATATGTGGGGAGAGATCGATATTGGGTTTATAAGAAAATATAATTCAATGATTGCTGTACTAAAACTTACTTATGCAGAATTATAAAGGCAACTGGTATATATATAACCTGCTATGTATCCTGTGGGACAAAGTATGATCTGATATTTTTAACTTTACAATTACTCCTCATGTCTATCTTAAGCCCTAACATATACATTACTATTATGAAGAATTTTGGTACACTTCTATAAACACTTCTTTATTAGGTATAGAGGTTGAAACATCCCAGGAGTCTGGAGTAGACAAGTGAGGTAGAGAACTGATACAAGTAACTTAGCTGTTAGTACCCTAGTACTGTAGCTGAAGAAATTGACACTTAGAATGATTAAGTAACTTGTCTGAAGTCACATAGTTAATAAATATTAGAATTTATGTTGACTCTAAAACTTAGTACATTGACAACTTTAATTATTATTCAGAAACCATTATTTCAAAAAGTTTGGGTGAATTTCCCAAGGTCACACAGCCACAAAAATATACACACATGATCAGAAATTATCATGAAGAAATTTTCTGTTTTGTCAATGATTAATGTGTGTGTGTGTGTGTGTGTGTGTGTGTGTGTGTGTGTAACTGAAAAATAATAGCCACTAATACGTTTACATTTTATGGCATGTCACAATGTTAATAGGAAACAAGTATAGGGAGAAAAATACTTGACATTTTAAGGAATATCTTAATAAGGTTCATTTCTTAAGGAACAACACCATTGGAGAAGGCTGAAGCTCTTTTATATGTTTTTTTCCTTTTCTTCTTTAGAGCTTCTTGGTCTCAGGGTTCTCTGAATGTTAAATGGCCTGAAGCGTGGAGCTGGCACATCTCTGGTTTAGATCAGGGGTCAGACACTATGGCCCTCTAGCCAAATTCAGACCCCACACATTTTTGTATACAAAGTATACAAAATATGTTCTCCGAACCTGGGTTAGAATTTCACAACTCAAGAAATAGGGTATTCTGTATTTCTTCTAAAATCAAATGCTGGAATCGGTAATGTGAAATGGTATAAGACAATGAGTACTATACTAGTCCATAGATAGTTTATATTGCTCAAAGCTAATTTGTCCAAAACCAACTTGTTAAATTTTATTTTGCCATAACATATAACATTTTATTATTAAACCATTTAAAAAATGCATTTAAAATAAAATGATAATAGATATATTTTATTTCTTAAGCTCTTTAATCTTAAGATAATAATATTATCAACTCAGCTTAAGATTTCTATGGGTATTCTTTCCTTCCATCTCGTCTGTCAATATATAAAACCTGAGCTGTATGGTAGTCTCAGCTCTGTGGATAAAATTCAGCTGGTTTTACCCCTGCAATGGAAATGGTATATGCCTAAAGAGACAAATATCTGTATTCCAAAACTCTACCAGAATACATCATATTCTAAGATATAGAAATAATAAATTGTATTCTAAGCCATTTGAAATAAATGACTTTTTAAAAATAAGCAGAACAATAAATATACATCATAGCAGGCACATTTACTGCCATTTGAATTAAAATTTTCTTTAACATTTATTTTTTGACACAAAATTTAGGAATGGAATAAACCATACATTAAAGTAGCATCAATGGAAAATGAAATAGCACTTCCTCTGGCCTGTTCTCTTCTCAACTGATATTCCGTTTCTGTACTTCTGTCTTGAGCAGAAGTAAATCAACATATTTTTGAAATGTATGTCCATTTTAGGCAGAATAGACAATGTTAATATCCTTGAATCTGGCAGCTAGCTTAATGGGCCATTAAGTTCCAAATTCCAACCTTAATAATGATAGAAAAGAGTTTTTGGTGGAAGGAGTCCTCAAAATTGTGACTATTATTACTAGAATTTGATTATATGCAATAGCAAATCTTTTCTAACATAATGAGCACATATTTTAGCATGGTATATTCATTCAAATGTACCAATTTTTTTTCTTATGAGTGAGGAAAAATTTACTACAAGTTTCTTTCTCACACACTTCTTCTCCACGTTTTCGAATAAGACTATAAATACTGAAGATGGGTAAATTTCATACACAAACAAGAGTCCTGGGTACAGTAGGAGTGAGTTCAGAACAGGTATCACCAGTCCGTGCATCTTCAGGAAAAGAGGCCATCTATACTTTAAAGCGACCGCAATTGAAGCATACTTTTTTCTTCTGACAAAAAATATTTTCAGGTTAAAATTTATAGGTAATAGTAGTTCTTATTTTATTTATATATTGATTTTCTTAAAATAAATTTGTATATTTATCATTTAGATCCCAAGTCCTGTTCCTGATGTTAGAGGCCATTTTGCACACAGAGAGGTTTGCTGCTGGAAGAGTGTAGCGTCAGCCTCCGAGGTACAGAGCTGCCAGATGAACCCTGCATTTATAACGTTCCTCTGGTGCCACGAACTCTCCTGCAATCAAGTGCGTAGCCATCATGGGTTCTATGTGCTCTTTGAAATTGAAGGCTCTACGTCATATCTTTGTTGCTTAATACCTCACACTGCCTCGGTGATTCTGTATATCCAAATATTATATCTCCTAATCTCCCATCTTTCCTCTTAATCTCTTCCTCAGTGTTTGAAGTAATCAAACCATTCCTTTTAAATTCATTAGGATTAAAAAAAATACTGGCAGCAAATGGAAAGCCTTAGAAGCATGTTCATATATAGGTGCATGCATGCATGTGTGTGCTGTTGCTCTGGTAGCTGTGGTTGTGGATATGGTTATTACTGCTATTTAAGTTTCTAACCACCCTACTTACCTACAAAGATCCTGGAGAAAAAGACAAAGGCATGCAGAAAAATAACCACGATGGAGAGTGATGATAGATGTAGAGGAGGTTCTTTGAATAACAAAATAAATCCTAAGTTTTTTGGCTGGATGTGATCAAAGTAGCCTACGGGATACAGGAGCAGAGACCCTCCGGTAAGCATTGCTTACACTCTTTAAAGCTATAATTTGGAAACAGGAAAGCTTTGTTTGCATCTATCATAATGTTTTAAGCAGAATAGATAAATATTCAACAAATATTTGAGAAAACAAAAACGTATTTGAGTGAATTTAAAAGTATTTGCAATCTTGGCCACTGCCTCTTTTATAGTGGAATCTCGTACCTAATTTTTCTCCACTAAGAATCTTTCTTTGGGGCTGGCCATAAGTCAATTGTGGTAGAGGAGTCACAATTCTGTGGTCAGCCCGAAATTTAAATCTAATCCTCTGTTACAAAATACTCTTCTACCAGAATGTGAACTTACATTCCTCAAAAACATACACAAATATTAATTATAGATATATATTTTTAAAATGCTGTAAGTAATTACATATATATATATATCAGTGTTTATTTAATAGTCCTTGAAGTTTGTGTATGTGGCCAAATTTACATTATCTTTCTATTGTGATACCATTTTTTAAAAATTATAGACTTAATTTTCTACTGTTGAGATGAAGAGCACTCGTTTACATGTTTAAAACAGTGCAAAAAAGAAACCTTTGAAATAACTTGAAAAGAAATTAAACCAATATTTTGACAAAAATGAAAAGATAAGTTGTGTATTTTAAAAAAATATATGTTTTCTCAAATTCAAGAAGGAAAATAATTATCGGCTTCTGATTCATTGAAATGGGAATTTTTGTTAAAAGATTAGAATAATGCATGTAATAAGAGCTGCTTGAGGAATTCTGAGATGAAGCCCAGTAATGTTAATTAATAATTTTATCCATCCAAAAATATTGTTAATCTAAGAAGCCAACATGGATATATATGTGAATACATAAGAACCTTCCTTGATGAACTTACCATAGGATATTCAAGGGAAAAAATAGTATGATTTCTATGTGTTTTGTTTGTTTGTTTCTTTCTTTTGTGGAGGAACTAGTTTAAACATATTACCCATCAAAATCAGATAACCATCTTAGAATAGCAGTCCCCAAACTTTCTGGCACCAGGGACCAGTTGTTCCTATGAGAATGCAATGCCTGATGATTGGAGATGGAGCTGAGACAGTAATACTTGTGCTGGGGAATGGCTGCAAATACAGATTAAGCTTTGTGAGCTCCCTTGCCCATGCTGTGTGGCCCTTTTCCTAACAGGGCACTGCCCGGTACTGGTCCATAGCCTGGGGATTGAGGATCCTTGTCTTAGAGAAAATGAAACATATTGTCTAGAAACTTGAAACAGAAAAAGAAATACAATTGAAATATTAACAAATTAACTGATAACTTTTTATGTGGGCCTTTGGCCACAGAATGCATTGTTATAGAAGGCCTCTCTTAGGATTCCATGGGCACTACACAGTCAACATTAATATTTTGCTAAAAATCAGATAATCGGACAATGAAGACTCAGCATTGATTCTTTCAAAAAATTTATGTTTTTTATGCTCTATCAGAATCCTCTATAATTTGATAAATCACAAGATACTACATTTTTTAAAAATCTACCCAACTCCCAAAGATAGAGGTATCCCATCTAAATAAGTGCCCCGGAAGCCATTTTGTCCTAGAAACTTGAAACTCTCTTCTTTCATTGAAAAACAAGAGCTCACAGGCAGCACTAATAAGTAGAATCCTGTACAAAAGCGGCCGGGACCTGAAAGTCTTTTTATCCTAGTGGATCAAAAAATCTGTTCTCCAGCATGAAAGCTTCAGGCATCCCTGCCTGGGGAAATTCCTTTTTCCCTTTAGGCAGCCTTAGAAGGGTCTAGTGGGAGTCCCAGCAGAGTCAGATAAACACACACACACACACATGCACACGCACACACGCACATGCAGACACACACATGCATGCACGAAAGAAAGAAAGAAAGTAAGAAAGAAAGATAGAAAGAAAGAAAGAAAGAAAGAAAGAAAGAAAGAAAGAAAGAAAGAAAGAAAGAAAGAAAGAGAGAGAGAAAGAAAAAGAAAAGAAAAACTTAAGTACCTTTGAATATGAAATCAGCGGAATCACAGTTCACCGAAGAAGGCTAGAACCTGTCTAGGGGGACTGCCACCAAAACAAAACAAAACAAAAACAAAAATGTATAGCAAGGATATAGAGTTTCTTAAATAATAGATAAAATATTTAAGATATGATTGAAAAACACCTGTTATAGCTAGAACCAGAAAAATCAAAACTTGAATGAGAACACCATCAATTGACATCAGCACGAAGATAAATAGAATGTTGGAATTATCTAGCAAGGATTTTAAAGAAACAATCCTAAAAATATTTCGGCTAGCAATTATAAATTTTTTTTTTGAAACATACAAAAAATAAAAGATCTTACCAAAGAAATAGATTACACACACACACACACACACACACACACACACACACACACACATAGCAATTATAGAACTTAAAAATAAAGCAACAACTGTAAAACAAAAACTTGTCGCATAGACTCAAAAATCCATTGGAGATTACAGGAAATATTCAGTGAACATGAGGATGCCTCAGGAGAATTTACCCAATCTGAACAACAGAGGAAAAATATACAAAAAAAAAAAAAAAAAATCCAAAGCTTTAGAAACTTTTAGGAAAATAACAAAAGATCGAATTTTAGTATCATTAGAATTCCAGAGGCTAAAGTAAAAAAAAAAAAAAAAAATGTAGAACTGATAGAGTTTTGGAAGCATAGTGACTGAAAACTTGCCAAATTTGATGAAAAGCATAAATCAATAAAATAATGAAACGAGAGAATCACAAAAATGATGAAACTAAAAAACTCTACACCAGGACATATCATAATTAAACTTCTGAACTAAAGACAAAGAAAAAATCTATGAGCACAGAGAGATGACTTATTAGCTATACATAATTCAAATGGCAATACCTTTCTTATCTGAAACCATGAAAGCCAGCAGGAGTGGCACATTATTTCTCAAGTGCTATAGTTGAATCTTAGGGGAAACATTTTTTTCAGGAATGATGAGGAAATGAAGATGTTCTCAGATGAAAAAAAAAATTATTATTTTATTTTGCTAGTAAACATACCTATAAGAACGGCTAAGGAAAGATCTTCAAACAGAAAAAAAAATTATTTTAAAAAAATCTTAGAGCGTCCAAAGAAAAAAATAAAAACAGAAAAAATAAGAGAACAGGTAACAAAATATCCTTCTCATAAGTTTTATTAATCAAAATTTCTAAGTGAAGCGAAACATGATAATACCATCAGATAGTAATGTCAATGACATTTAAAAGTAGAGAAGATAGGGTGGCTCCACGCAGAAGGTCCTGGGTTCACATCCCAAGTGTAGCCACAGCCCGTACCCGGATGCACTGGTCCGCCACACACTCCTGCCCCTGCACCCCAGGGGTGCTGGGCCAAGTGTGTGTGGGAGGAGATACCCTACCTTCAGAGATCCAGCTCTCAAGGGGAGAGGAGGGATTTTTAAAGAGGGCAAAAAAAAAAAAAAAATAGAGAAGATAAAATGATCTAAGTGGAAATAAGGTTTTAAAATTTCATTCAAAATGGTAAAAAAAGATGATTTTAAAATAGTGGCCTTAATCACAGCATACTGATCAGAAAAAAATTAAAAAGACAGTAAATTAAACGCGTGAATATCCCAAAGACAAAGCCAGAAAGTATGTTTCTAATACTTTATAATTTGATTACATATTGTTTAAATATTTCCCCATCAAAAATGTTTACACTTATTTCGGAGATTTATCATTCAGACCATAATTTAATGACATGTAATAATCTTGTTGCTAAATCAATATATACTTTTAAAACAACTATAACATATATTGAGAAAATTTGAATATGAATTGAATATTACATGTAATTAAAAATCATTATTAATTTTATTGGCTAGACTAATAGAATTTTGATTACATCATAGAATGTCCTCCATATATAGAACAGGCAAGCTGAGTTAGTTAAAGATGAGGTGTCCTGACAATTTTAGTTTATTTTCACCTGGCTGTATTTACACACATTTTTACACAAATGTTAAAAATGTTAAAAATTCTTTTATATAGATAGTGACTGTCCAGAGGTTCATTATCTTATTATTGAAACTCTTCTATATATTTTAATTATTTCTTAAAATTGTTAGAACAAAACGAAGAAGAAAAAACAGAATAATTTTCTTAAATTAAAAATGGTGCTGCACAATGCCATTTTAGTTAATCTGAAAATGAATTTTAAATTGAATTTTAAAATTGAATTTTTAAATGAATTTTAAATTTAAATTTATTTAATTCTTTTAGATTTTCTATTTTATTTATGGTTTATAGAACATGCACATTAATACAGTGGTACATGAAATACATTCTTTGTATAAAAATATGTACATATATAGATTACATATGATCAAAGATTACTGGAAACTAATTTTGTTGTTCTACAAATTCACAATATATGATTACTTCTGCTTGCAGATAAATTATTTTCTAAAAAACTTGCTTCTGTGATGCTTTTACCTCAGAATCTTAAAAAAATAAAATAAAACTTTTCAATTATTATTTCAGAAGCTAATACAGGGTAAAGCAAGGAAAATATGACCTACCTACACCAATTTAAAAGGTTATGGTTTAAAAAGTAAAAATATAAAGAAATTCAAAGTGATACATATCCAAAATTGTATCAGTGAAAATTGTCCCAAAGGACAGCAGGAATATAATGCATCCAGATTTAGTTTTATATTATTATTAAAATGGCTTTAATGTGGTTGGGTAAAATGTTAGATACAAGAAAAATATTAAAACTGAATTTAGGAGGAAACAGGGCTCAGTGGAACTGCTGTAGATTTTCTTTCAGGAACTCAAGAGGTGACATTTATCTTGAAGCAATGTAATAAAATGCATTGGTGGTGTAACAATTGGCATATTTTGAAGCTAATTCATAAGTGTAAAAATATATAGAGAAACTGACTATAAGAAATTACATTATTTCCAAATGGAACATCATGTTTGCTAAGGTGTGGCAGTTTCTGGGCTCAGTGCACATTGGAACAAGGTTTTCCAGTCTCACTGGATCGATAGTCTATTTGAGGATAACAAAAGAGATGGAACACAGCTGTAAGAGAGAGAACACTGTCCCTTCAGGAGGAGAGACCGACAGGCTTCAATAGCACTCTCAAATGCCTTCCCAGGCCAATCCATGGCACTCTGTCTCATATTGATTGAACTCCAGCCACTTCACTTTTATCTAAATCCTGAACAATAATCAGGTACAGGGAAACCACACTATTGGATGAAAGAGAAATCTAAAATGAAAACTTTGAGTTAAGCCACAATAATCCATTCTTAATCCCTACATCTGAAGTTGGGCTGGAAATGCATGGAGACATGCACTGAAAACTGTGGACAAGTCAGAAGATAATTATTTTTCTTCTTTTTAATTTTGAGCTGACACCTGAAACTTCTGGACGCCTGATAGAGGATCAAAAGGTAAATTCACACTAGTTGCAGTCACAGATGCTTCCTGTGCTTTACCAGTCAACTTCCTTTAAATTAACCAATAAGACTACAGTGAAATTAGGAACTAGGTAAAGAACATATTCTCAAATATATGAGAGTTTCTAATTTTACTTTAAGTCCTTAAGTAAAGGGATGCTTTGTGATATCTGTTGGCCATAAACTTTCAGCCACAAGAATAGTTATTTTACTTTAGGGATGTTGAGATTGAGGTATCATCCACCATTCAGATTTTTCATTCCATGCATTAGGAATAATTTCAGCTGTAAAAGTGACTTTGTCTAGTTTTATAAAATTACCTCACAATAAAATAAAATACACTTTAAATATAGAGGAAGCGTGATAAAACATAAGTAATGAGTTTATTCTTTTTCTAACAATTAGTTCAATGTAACTGAAGTATCACCCTCTTTTAAAGACAGTTGGCTAATGCTAATCCTAATTTAGAACTGCTTACTCAACTGAAGTGCATATCAACTGCTGCTGGGTAGATGAACTTTATCTTCTCATTTGGTTAAAGCATATGGTGTCTTCCTTGTTTTGAAATAAAATAGCACTGGGCATTCCTTCTTTGCCCATGGGAGTCTGGAAATACATATATAATTCTGGTATAGTTTAAGAATTTCACAAGCAGTGGTGAAATCGGTTTATTATAACTTGGTATATTATAACTGCCATAGTTAAAATGTGAAACTTATATTTAAGAATTATTATGCATGGTGGCAACATATTAATACTGACTTTATTAGCTCATGAATTGCTATGTACAATGGGTTATATAAAAAGTTGATTTTGCTCCTGCTGACATTGTTTCCACCTTGCAGTAATGTGAGCTGTAGCAAATCACATTTAACAATCTGTGGGTCTCTGAAGCTCAGCCTTTCCATTCCCTTGAAACATTTTAAAAACTGGTGCATTTTGCAAGATGAGGATCAAATGTCAGCATTTTAAGTAGCCTAAGAAAGTTAAACGTTAATGTGGATAAGTCTTAGGTTTATTTTATTAAATAGATGACTTTGCTTAAAGAATGGGCATTAGTTAAAGACTGACTCTTTTGGAATGTGATAATGAAGTAAAGAGAATGATTATAAAGGAAAGGGAAAACATATTTTAAAAATGTAGAGTCATATGAATTAAAAACGATCACAGACATTTGGAAGAACTTTAATTGCTTGAACCGTATGACTACTTGGGCATCATCCTTTGTAATAAAACTTACCTATGATCAGTTTGACTGGATATCTGTTATGTGAGAATAAGAAGTTTTCCGAACAGTTCTTCTCAATTCCTAATGGTGTCAGTTTTGATGAAATACAAGTAAGCAGTGGCCAGTTACAAAGACATGGGGTAAAGCCCTGTTTGAACACACCACAGTCACATATTGAGGTAATAGAACCTTAAAGAAAGGTGGTTTTAATAAAGAATTCTTTTTTATACTGGATGCATTTGTTTAGATTTATATTCTGTAGACTCTGATGACAACTCAATAATGATTGCTCCAGACCTCTGTATTAATAAGATTTAATATAGTAAAGTTTCCAGAAATGTGTTTTTTGAAATATTATGAGTCAGGAAATATTCCTCTGAAGCTGAATCTCATCAACAGATTTTATGAGTTTAAATTCAAAGAATTATATATAGTGTCTAAAAAAAAAATGACCCTAAAGCAAGCAAATTAGTTAACTAGTTCTTATATGTGACAGATACGTATGCTAGAATGCAATACATTTTCTATGAACCTTTTGAAGTTCACATTTTTTGGAGTTAATAGTAGAACAAAATCCATTCTGTTTGCAGATGTATTGCATTGTAATTGCCAAAGGTCTTGGGCCGAAATATTAGTTCTTTTAAAACATACTGCAGATTTAGAAATTTTAAATGGGGCTCTTAGATCATTCAAAAGAGGTGAAAAATTATATGTTGGAAATACAAAGAATTCAGTGTGTATGCAGTAACTTACTTTAACAATCAGGAAAAATTTCCCATCCATATATTAAAATGATTTTAGGATGTTTTCATAAGTATATCTTGATGTTAATACAATTATTTTATGACCAGATAAGAATAGTTGAAATGGACATATTTGAAAAAGTATCTCATGTGATTTTTGCAGTTATTTCATTTGCTCTGAATCAATTTATTACTGCTAGATTTTAATCTCAGTGCTCATTTCTAAATTTAAGATAATCCATCATATGTTATCTATGGATTTACTTAATTTTTAAAATGCTTAGAGGAATGAAAATAATTTTTTTAACATAGTGAATTTAAAAAATAGAAAACCTTTATAAGTTATTAAAATAACGGTGTTTAACTTTGAATTTTATATAAAAACATCAGGATAATTCAGTGTATTTGGATGCTTGTGTGCATGCAAAAATTTTAATATTCAACAACAACAGCCTCATTTCTTATTTTTTTTTCTAAAAGGAACTCTACATGTAAATTAACAAAAAACAAATAATCTAAAAACAAAATTAACCTTCAGCTGGTGCATCTAACCTCTATAAAAATGTCTTTATTTTTTCTCATCATAATGACATTATTCTTTTCTTTGAGTGCAGTCTCCTCTGAAGATAATGATACTGCTCCAAGCAACACTTTGAAGTTTGATCACTTGACAGTTAATCACATCACAGTTTCTTCTTTTTTTTTTTTTTTGATACAAATGATTTACTTATTGATTTGTTTTAATTCATAGTGATACATTAAAAATTTATAGGATCAAATTTTGCTCTACGTATCGTGTTCGACAATAGTCAATTTAATAAAGGCATCCATATATAATTAGCTCTTTAATATTAGGCAGCTATAAGTAATTTGGTTAAGGCCATTTTCCAAACTTCAATTTATTTCATGAAATCATGAAAATTGATATAGTTAAAAATGAAACTATATCTCAGCAAATTATAAATGCATAAAATTCAATCAATAAAAAGAGGATGAAAATGCATACAGTAAAATGTTTTTTAGTGGAACTTGAAATTAACATTTTAAGATACATGTTTTCTGAATAAATAAAGCAGAAACAAATTCATAGGTACAAATTGATGGTCGCTAGATGGAAGAGAGGTAAGGGGATAGGTGAAAAAAGTGAAAGGGATTAAGTACAAATTGCCAGTTATACAAAAAGTCATAAGGATGTAAAATACAACATAAGGAATATAGTCAACAATATTATAATAATTATGTATGGTGTCAAATGAGTACCAGACATATCAGGGTGATCACTTCATAAGGTGATTAAATGTCTAATCACTATGTTGTACACCCAAAACTAATATAACATTATATGTTATCTATAATTTAAAAAAAATTAATTTTAAAAATAAAATAAAAGTAAATGTACTATTGGCTGCAAAAAATACTGAACCCATAAGAGAGATAAGAGAGATTCTTCTATAACAACAATAACAAAAAAATTGTCTCCAATGAACTTATAATTTGTAATGTGACATCAAACTGAAGACTGTAGTTGACATATTAATATTTTTAATCTTTTAAATTCCTTTGATTTATATAAGAACAGAGAAGATTTTCTGACACTATTAATGTCATTATAATAAAGATGTTATTTCAAAAAGTGTTATGTTTTGTCAAGGGAAAATGCTGCATAGCAACATCGATAGTAGCAATATAACTTCCAAAACAGATTTCTCTGAGGAAATGCTTCTGGAAAAGATTTTATTATAATTGATGTACTATGATGTTATGAGTGGAATTTTCCAACTGAAAATGTCTTTTATAGTTTACAGTCAGCCAAACGGTCTGACTGTTTTGACCACCCACTTATGAAGCAGAGATTTGGGGATTTTTAATTATTGATCTCTTTTCTTGGAAGTCTTACAGTTAATACTTGTACCTCTACATGCTCTCAATCATTATGCTGTATATACAGATCCATATGTATATATCAATCACTATCTTTCTACCTACTTTCCCTTTGATCATTTTCCTCATTATCTCATCCAATATAAACACTTTTGATAGATCATCTACCAGAATCACAGTTTTTATCATATCACTTGTTCTTAAAATCCCTCAAATAGTAACATTTTTACATCATTAGTTAAGCAACATTTCTTATCTAAATATTTATGTTTCTTTATTATATTATCACATGCATCATTCTTATTTCATTCCTGATCCTTCTATTTCTACTTGCCATTTACCATCCAGGTGGAAATACCTTCCAACAAAATTGTTAGCTACTTATGGACTCAGTGATTGTGTATACTTTCCCTCTTTTTTACATTTCTTATAATCATGCAAGAATAATGCACCCTTATACTCAGTTTTGGTGATTAAGTGCTAAGTAAATATTTGGATCCCTGGTTGACTTGAATAAATCAAGGAGCAGTGGACTTACTGTACCTAGATCTCCATAGTGGGGTTTTAAGTGTTTCTTCTTAAAAATGTATTAAAAGAGATATCTAAAATATCATGAGATATGTAGTGGTATAACTCTAAGCTTTCTAGAGTCTTGTAATTTTCAACTTTAAAATGTATGCCCTTTATAAAGAAGGGGTGGGTATTTTACCCCATCATTACCATCACGTAAAATATATATTGTGGACCAGGTTCAGTATTTGAGAATTAATCAACGTAATACAGAAAATAAAAAACACTTTATCGTATCACTGATTAAAAAGAAGCATTTGGCAAATGCAAACCCATTCGTGATAAAAACTATCAGAAAAATAACAATAAAAAGCAACTTCTTTAACATGATAAAGACATTGTATAAAAACTTAAAGCTAACACATTTAATGTTAAAGTGATCAATTATTTGTTCCCTCAAAAAAAGTCAGGAAAGAGGCAAGGATTCCACTCTTACCATTCTCTTTCAATACAGTGTTGGGCATTCTAAATAGTATAATAAGTCCAAGAAAGGGGAACTAAATACATAGGGATTTGAGAGGAAGAAATAAAACTGCCCCTATTTGTAAATTACATAATTGCTTGGGTAGAAAATCCTGAAGAAATTACATACAAATGAACTTTTAAAACTAAGAGGTGAATTCATCAAAGTGACAGGATACAAGATAAATATAAAATATTATATATATATAGAGAGAGAGAGCACAAATACTACAATACTAATATTAGAAATACAATATTATTTTTGATGACTCGAAAAAATGAAATACTTAAATGTAAGTCTAAGAAAACATATATTGGACTTGTATGCAGAAAACTATACCATGCAGATGAAAAACATTCGAGAAGATCTAAATAATGTAAAGGCACATCATGTTTTTGAATTGAAAGTTTCATTATAATAATGATGTCAATTCTCCTCAAATTGATGTGCAGGTTTAACACAATTTCTACTAAAATCTCAGCAATATTTTTTCATATAAATATGAAAGATTATCCTGAAACTTATCTGACAATGCAAAAGAACTGGAATAATATTATTTTAAAAAAGAAGAATAAAGTGAGTGGGAATACTGTACTCAATTTCAAGACTTATTATATAGATATAGTAATCAAGACTGTGTGGTATTGGCAGTGAATAGACACATAGGTCAATAGGACAGCATAGAAACCCAGAAAGATACCCATAGAAATTTGTCCAACCGATTTTTGACAAAGGTACAAATGCATATCAATGGAGGAAAGATACCTGTAGTCATAGGACAACCAATGCTAAAAACAAAAAAGAAACAAATAAAAACTTCAATCTAAGTCTCACATCTTGTACAAAAAGTAACTCGAAACGTATTATGAATTTAAAAATAGAATGTAAAATCATAAAGCTTTTAATAAAAAAAAAATGCAGAAGAAATTCCTTGAGATTCAGGGCTAGGTAAAAGTGTAGAAGTGACACCAAAAGCACAATATATAAAAGCAAAAATTATTCAATTGCACTTAAATAAAATTTATAAAATGCTTTGCTGTGATAAATACTCTATTAAGAGAATGAAAAGAAAAGCTATATGGAAAAAGGCATGAATACACATTTCATTGAAGAAGCTACAGATATGGCAGAGAAGCACATGAAATAATGATCACGATCATCAGCCACTTGAGAAATGCAAATTAAAGCCACAATGAGATACCATTGCACAGCTATCACAATGACAAAAATAAAAATTAGTGACAACACAAAATGCTGGTGAGAATGTATAAAAACTTAATGTCCTATTGATTGTTGAAATGTAAAGTAGTATAGCAACTCTGGAAAATCTGCAGTTCGAAACATGCAAATACCACATAATCCAGAAATTGTACTCCTAGTCATTTACCCTACAGAAATAAAGACATGTTTACCCAAAAACCTGCATACTTATGCCCATAGCATTTGCTATAGCCTAAAACTGGAAACAACACAAGTATCCTTTAATAGATGAATATTTAGAAATGAAGAAACTAAAATATAAAAACAAACAAACAAAATAAAATGATAAACCCAGATTATGAAATAGTATTGAGCTATAAAAATAGACGGACTATGGATGAATGAGTGAAAAAAGCCAATCTCAAAAGGTTAATACTGTGTATACATTTATATGATATTTTTAAAATGATACTCTTATAGAATGAGAAAACAGATTAATTAGTAACTTCTAGGTGTTAAAAAGGGGATGAAGCCAAGAAGTTATGAATATAAAAAGTGAATGTAAAGGATCTTTGGGGTGATGGGAATGTTTTGTGTCTACACTTTGTGGTAACTGGGTAAAAGGTAACTGTATGTCTATATTGTTTCTTAAAACTGCAGGTGACTCTATGACTGTCTCAAAATAAAACATTTAATTAAAAATTAATTAAACATTTATTTCAATATGTCAGAGTCATTTAAAGACTAATTTAATATTTGTTGCTATAAAATATAATTTTTATGTTTGCAGGTATGGTAATTGTGTTTGAGATTTTCCATCATTTAGAAATTTATACTAATAAAGATGATTAATAGATATGATATCTAGGATTTGCTTCAACATTAGCTGGGTAGGTAGAGCGAGGGCAGTAGATTGAGTTGAACACTGACCATGGGTTTTTATTTGCTCCTGCTTGATAATTAAAACATGGGCATTCATTACACTCTTCTAATTTCTGTATGTTTCACATTACCAGTATTAAAATTTAAGTATATATTCAAATTTATACATGTGAAACATATATCAGAGAAATAATGAATGTTTAGAATTCATCAAAAAGAACTGAGAATTTAAATTCAAAGTTAAGTAGGATTTATAGACTAGAAGCTAAAAGTGCTGAAGTGTGGTGACACATAATATTACTGTGCCAAGAGAAAAGACAAAACTTAATGGGAAATTGTTGCATTTGTGTTTAGACATAATACACTCTAGCATTTCAGAGATTCTTAACTAATTTTGTTATGGCAGTTACTGTTGTTACATATAGCTTATTTCACTCTGGTAAAGCCTATATAGTCCTTTGATCAATTGACTTAATACATAGAATTAAAAAGAAAGCCAATTCTACTGAAATGCAGTTTCTAAAATATTAAAAAATGTGATACAGTAATATGTGCACTTTTATAATGCATTAAAAGATTTGACATTTAAAGTATAGACAAGTAAAAGTTACGTCTTATTTTTAAATGAGATCTCTGTGTGTCTACTCTTATTCATCAGCTTGAGTATGAACATTAAACTGTCAGGTACTCTTTGACTCATCTCCTCCTATAATTTGTTCAGAAAATAACTGTGGAGAGGAAATAACACAGAGCAATGTGAATGTCTGAGCCACCAATATGAGAATATTACCCTATACCAATTAATGGAACAGCTGCTAGATCAAGAATATATTAATGGTGGACCAGCTATGTCCCATGATGGTTGGAAAACATGAAGGCTGCCATTGCGTGTGGTAGTAGAGTATATACTTTATTAATACCAGTATAGTGACTGTTTAATTACTAAAGTAATTAAAATATAGTAACTATTATAAGTGACACTTTACTATTTTTGCAGCAATCATCATTTGTATGAATATCTCTATGCATGTTTTGGTGCCAGAGTTATGGGTATTAATAATACTACTATGACATGTGTATCACATTTAATTAAAGAAAATACTAAAGTTCAGTTAGAGGAAGAGAGATTTTGAGAAAATAGAAGAAGCGTAATCATTTTGAGCAATGTTTTTATTAAGGTGATATAAGAAAGACAATAAATAACTATTATGTATGGCACATAAGTATTTAATACATGAGATAAGAGATTCAGAGTAAAAGATAAAGGAAACTTTTGAAAAATAAGTTCTAACTCAGTACAAGTGCAATCTGACTTAAAGTAATATGGTCTAGCGAATTGCTCCAATATTTATGTTATCAACCAAGAAAAAATACTAGTTTACCAATAGGGTGACATTTTTTAGAACATACTGTATAAACCTTTAATTGAGGAAAAAATCTAGAATGTGTTCTGTAATCCCATTGCCTGGTAACACAATCAAATACTAATCTAGATATTACTATAAATGGGTTTTGCAGATATAATTAAAGTTATAATAAAATAACCATAAAATAATATTATTATCCCAGATTATTCAAGAAGTCCCAATCTAATCACATGAACCCCTAAAAAGCAAAGACTTTCTTCCACTGGAGTCAGAGAGATGTGGCAGAACAGGAAGTCAGAGAAAGTATGGAACAATAGAGATTCAAAGTGTGGCTATCTCCCATTGCTGGCTTGAAGTGTGAGGAACGAGGCCATGGACCAAGAAATATCGGCAGCCTGCAGAAGATGCTATCATCCAGAAATCTCAGTCCTACAACCACATGGAAGTGGATTTGGCCAACGACCTGAATAAGCTCAGAAGCATATTATTTTCTGAATGCTCCTAAAAGTAATGCAGCTCTGGTGACACCTTGAAATTTGTGTACCCCAAGTTTCACTATGCTTAGACTTCTCACCTACAGAACGATGAAAAAATAAATGAATGTTTTCTCTTTTTTACAACAAACATAAGCACGATGTTTATTATTATTATTATTATTATTATTATACATTTTCGTGAGTACAAGGTTGACACAGAATCTATGCCATCGGTCCTTGAATCACAAGAAAGCATTCATACTGAAAGATAGATTTCAGAGATTTGAATGGAGGATAGCAGACTTTCTGTAGTTCGCTTTGGTTAACAATTCATTGATACTCATGTATTCCTGAGTAGAAATCCAGGATAGATTGAGATTCAACTAGAGTCATTAGATTTAGTTTCAAATTTTTTTCTCTGAAATTCAAAGCAGTTGACTCATCAACCTCCAAATTATTAGTTTATGCAAAATGTTTCAATTTTGATACTGCCATCACGAATAGCTATAGATACTGAATGTTTTAAAACAAAATTGTACTATTATCTATCTTTTCTTATAGTTTTCAAATTTACATTTACTTTGGTTCCATACTTTATCAAGCACCTTAAAAACTATTCCTTAATTGGTCTCTGTTATAATCTTACAGATACAAAAATACACAGTAAATGTTTAACAAAAACATTTAGAGCTTTAGAATCATGTATTCATATTGCTATTAATTTGGAAATGCAATTTTAGAATGACTATTTCAAGCTTTATTTTGCTTGTCTATCTATTGTTAATAAAAGCTATGCCTTCAAATCAAATATAAATATCAATATCATTTTACTGCACAATTAGAGCATAATGTAATATGGTGGTCAGTGTCTATTTTCTTTATTTACTCTTTCACTTTTGCCATAAACTTTCCTAAGCATGGGAGTAAAACTAAATTGCTATTTTAGAGTTTAGAATTTAATTGAAAAATTGAAAGTTATAGTTACCTTTAATTTACTGTCCATAATGTAAATCAGAGGTTAACTACATAGCATAAAGAAATTAATTTAAAAATGCAATATTTCCCTTATATTTAGATTTATGTTCCAAATTAGACAAAGATGATAAAAATGATGAAATAAATATAAATGAGTTTTCCTTGCTCTGAAGGTTTTTAATAAGTGAATTCATTTGTAGTGTTATCAGCATTGATGGGAGAGTCCAATGAAACAGAAAGCCTATAAAAAGATAAATAATAATATAAGCATGCAAAGATAAAGCATATTTAGGTACTCTTTAATATAATATATTGAGGCTATGCTCTCACTTATATTTTCCTCTCTAACCAGTAAATTTCTCCTTATCTGTAAATAATTATCTATGAGATGGCATAGAAGAACATGTGAAACATTTCCAAGTACAATTTTCAAAAGCCTAAAACGATGACTCTCATGCAAATATATAGTGAGCCTATGTGAAAGATTCGTTTAACCTATTAATGTAAGCATCAATAGGATGGCAAATCTAGTCGAAAAGACAATTTGAAGGATTGAATAAATATTGTCACTAAAAGAAAGAATGCTGAAATAAGATTGCCAGGTTAAATACAAAAACAAGTTAATATATCACAATAAAACTATAATCTTTGTTATAATCTATTTTTTCCAAACAGAAATACAGATTAAAAATTTACAAGTTGACATGCAACATTAAACAGTCTTTGCCCTAATCCACAGTAGATACTAAAGCAAACAAATGTTCATTCCTGTAGGGAATTAAATATACCTAGGCTATGCCCATTAGATAATGTTCCGGTGTGACTGAAATTCCACAAGATTACCTTTTGCCTTATTTATAGGCTTCGCTTATTTTTTTCTTAGCATTGGGAAGTTAAACTTATACTTTATTGATTTCTTTGGCCTGGAAATGATGCCTCTGAGCCTTAAGCAAGATATAGCCTAATCCCAGTGTATTCAGACAGAGAGTTTATTAATTATAAAATTAATTTGTTATGTCAAGATCATTATCTCAGACAATGTAAATAACACATCCCTTGTCAGATCTCCCCTCAACAACAACTTGGTATCTATTCATAGACAAAAGTGACTTTGCGAGAGCTGTGGGATCCAGCACCATAAATCAAGAGACAGGGGAGAAATCTGTCCCACCTCTGTGTTGTGTAACAGGCAATATAGACCTTGGTCCCAGCTGTGAACCCTGCAGTGGCCTGTGAACTGCCTCTAGCCTCTCTTGGCCATGGTCCAGGATCCCCTCGAGAATACTATCTCAGACAATCACCCATGGATGAGAGAGCCTTTGTGGAAATCTATGTTTTCAGCAGAGAAGTTCCAGCACGCCAATGGAAAAAACAAACAAACAAAAATACCCCACTAAACAAAACAACAAAAGACAAAATGAATTTTGATCCATTGTAGAGGATAAGTAGAACAATTTAACTTTCTCCATATGACTTCTCCCACAAGGCAAAGGAAGAGCTCAGTGCTAAGGAAGAACATAGCACATGAGAAGTGAGCATGGGAGTGAGTGCCCAGTTTCCCCAGCTGACTAAGAAGCCCTTTTTTCTCTTTCCTCATCTGGAATACTGAATCATTAAAGGGATGTAGATGCTACTAACTGTATGACAAAGAATCCCACTCACAAGCCTCTGTGGATGCCCTACCCATGGATTGAGCCAACTGGCTGACAGACACCTACAGTGCTCTGTCCTGCCTCCCTACACACACCCTACAGCGGGCTCTCCATGTGAATTCCCAACGGTGGGGAGAGCAAACTTTGGTGGATAGCTAGTGAGCACTTGGACAAAGCCAGCTTGAATCTGGGCCCAGGGAGAGACCACAAATTTAATTTTCGCTTTGCTCAGGGGAAAACAAAAGGAAGGTCATCAGCACATGGGCTGGTGCTTTGCAGGATTGAGAGAAGTCATACAAACAAGAATTTCGCCACAGCGAAACATGGAATAGACACGTGCATAGAAGGTCTGAGAAAGCCTAGAATCACTAACAAGGCTGGCTGGTAAAAGGTATTTCTTTCCCAACGTCAGTTAGTAAAAACTGGATGAGGTGACTGCTACTGCAAATGCAAAGACAGCAATGCAAGACTTCAAAGAATACGACAAATCACAGAAACATGATACCACCAAAGACCACAATAACTTTCTAATAACTGAGCCCAAAGACATGGAGATCTGCAATTCCTTACCTGATAAAGAAACTTACATTTTGTTGAATACACAGTGTCTTTATTGTCTCATATAACAATTTTAAAGCATTTTTTTCACCTCATTTCCTCCATTAATCCCTTCTTCCATGTGTAATTGATTTTTGTAGCACTCCTTTTTGATTTCATTCTCATAGCCTTTGGGGTATATTTTTAATAAATCATGGAGAATGCAGATGAGATTGTGGTTTATCTGACAATTACTAACTTTATAATCTTCAAACAGTGACTTAAATTCCCTAAGCTTCAATTTCAGAAATTTGAAAACAAAATTTGAATTGCATGTGAAAATGTCTGAAGTATCTCAGTGTCAGGTATAGAGGAGGTACTCAATTAATGCCTTTCTTTCCTTTGTATATCTATATGTAAGTCCAAGTTTATTATAATGAAAAATAACAAGATATATGAAGAACTTTACTATGTATCAATTTCTTTTTTTAATTTTGAGACTCCTCACATAAGGTTGTTTTATAAACCAAAGACTTAGAAATCTTTTGAATCCCTGATTCTATTCTTTACTCTCATCAAATACATAAATAGGTGAAAGAAAGAAAGAAAGAAAGAAAGAAAGAAAGAAAGAAAGAAAGAAAGAAAGAAAGAAAGAAAAGAAAGAAAGAAAGAAAGAGAAAAAAAGGAGAAGAAAGAAAAGGATAGAGATAGAGAGAGGGATGGAAGGAAGGGTGGAAGAAAGAAAGAGAGATAAAATAAAATTTAATTAATATTTTGTTTCTTATTCTTCCATGTTTGTAAGCCTTTTGGTTAAAGACCATGATAGAAAACTTCGTATTTCCTATTACCTTAAATATGACACTATATGCTTAACAAATATCTGATAAATAGACTAATAAATAAATTTAAACATTTACCTTAAAATATTATCTTAATTGAGTTTTTAAGATATCAGACTAAAATAGGCATATTTAATATTGATCACTTGGAAAGTCCTATCTTATATTTATCAATTTGCTCATTGATGTTAGCCTAATAAAATATTCTCTTTTCAAATAATCATAGAAAAAATAATTTTTAAAAGTGTAGTGTTACGAAGATATTTTCTTCTTCATGGGGTTACAAAACCTAGTAAGATGTTTTTTAAATCTCAGAGAGATTAGTTAAACAAAGAGGGGATTCTATTCTCTAGTCATGGTAGATAACTGAACATTTATACTGCATGGAGCTCAGTAAATGTCCTTCAATTATTATTTCATTGCTGATAAAATACTAAATAAAAGTGTTAGGCAATACCATAAAGGAGATTTTGGCTTTTCTACTGCTTGTCTGTGCTTCAGGTCCTCCTGAAGTTTCCACCGTATGATGCTCAGTGCCTTTATTTATTCCTCTGAATCAAATACAACTGCTCAGCCTGCTTACTAGTCACTTTAGGAAATACTAAAAATCACTCTGTCCACTGAGGCAAGTTCATCTCAAAGTAACTGGAAAATGGAACACAAACTTGAAACACAAACTTAAATTACCCATATTCATCTCTCATTGTTTGTCTGCCTCCTATGAAAAATTGACTTTGCTTTCATTGAAATAATATTTGGGACTCATATTGGAAAGGAAAGACAATAATAAATATAAGGAAAAGAGGAAAATACAAAGAGCACAGAATATTATATATTTCTTAATTAAAAATGGAGCCAGCATGCTAATGATAAGAATTAAAGCTATTAAATCAGGAGTGTTTGGTGTGAAATACACCTCTAAGAATTTTATCAGTTGTTTACATCTTGAATGCCTCACTTTTAGCATCTATCATAGGGGGAAATAACAGTATATTATTTATAAATATATTGCATCAACTTCGGTAACACCAGAAAAGGGCTTGGCATGGTGGCCACCATAGAATAAGTAAATAATACATACTTTTAAAAGCCATATGCACCATCAGAGATTCTAAGTGATAGTCCACTTGGATGCCTGCCTTCCATTTCCATCTCAGACAGGAGTGTCACCAAGTTCCCGCCCTTCTTATTACATTTTTAACATTCTACAGAGAAACTCACTTGAAGAAATAAAACATAAGAATAACTGAGCAACTTAGATCTCTGGATGAGTGCCTTCTGAGAGTTTATTCTCCATATAAGAAAAATCAGAATCTTGAGAATTTTTTTTTAATCGCACTACTGTTTTTTAATGTAACAATCTGCTATATTTGGAAATACTATACACACACACACACACACACATACACACACAAACTTCATTGAAAATTTTAAAAAACAGCAACAACATTATTGTGATACAGTGAAAAGATAAATGGAATCTATGTAGGATCATATAATCGTGCTCCAAACTGGAAAATTCATGAGAATGAAAATGTTTCTAGTAAAGATTTCACTGAGACAATAGGCATAAACCTGCTTCTATTAGAAAGAACTATTAACTAAGGAGGACAGTCCCAGACAATGAGAACATGTGATTATGCTATGAATAGAGAGACATGGATTTTAGGCCAGGTTTGCATTGCCTAGCTATATAACTTGATTAAGTTATGACAAATATTCAGACCTCCTGCCTTATCAATAAAAAAATGTAAGAAATGCTTTGGTAATCCATAAGAACTTTTCTAGCTATTCTTCTATGACACAAAGTTATGTGTTCCCAGTGACTGAAAAAGACTTACAAACTAAATTGCTCATAACAGAACCAAAAACAAACAAACAAAAAATGTACATCCTATCTAAAAACATAAATAATAAGATAGAGAAACTGGAATAAAGAGAAAAAGGATGGAGTGAAGATGAGAATGAGAATGAGATTGAAAGAATCTTTTGGTTGAGCAGCAGGTAGAAAGGAAGCTCTTGTGAGAGCTGTTGGAAGAATTCCCGCTCCTGCTGAAAAGCGGCAGTGGTAGCAGGAGTCAGGTGAGAGGACTGCAGAAGAAAAAGGGTGCCAAAAGATATCCTCCTGACTTTTCATCTCTTGCTTTCCAATTAATTACCAAAGATCCTCCTTCTGTCACATTGGAGGGAGGTATATGTGAGCAGATGGAGAGGCTGGTGAGCTGTTTGTATCTATATTCTAGTCTACAGTAATGTTTTAGATTTGCTAATTAATAGTGGCCAATTCAAGCCTCATTTTTCAAACAAAAAGGTTATATATAGATATAAATATATATATATTTATAAATGTGTACATTTTATATAAGCTTATTCTACGGGTCTTAACTTCAATATTTTTTTCAGAGAAATTTTGTGAGTATTTATTCTAATCATTGCTCCTCACATTAACTTCAAAAAATATATCAAAGTTGATGTTACATATTTATTTAGTGCTTGCCTGTCTCTAGTTGAATATAAGTGCTGTGAAGTACAGACACGATAAACATTAATTGAATAAATGAATACAATTAATAAATATTAGTTAAACAAATAAATATTTAGAGTGAAATTAATGAAGGTGTCAGAAAACAACCGAATTCTGATAAAATTGAAATATGGGCTACAACAATGATATTGGGAAGAGGCTACATATGAAAAGAAAATTCAGACTGAATTTTTTATATAGCCAATTAGGGAGTATGGATTGGGAGAAAAAATAAGAAAAACATCAAATTTACATTCATCTTGTTATTTAAAATCTCAAAAAATAATTTGCCACTGTTGGATATTTGCTAGAGTCAGAGATTTTGAAATGGAGGCCACACAACATTAATGTAAATATTTTTCTTTTAAAAGCTTTGAACTTGACTTACTGGCAGCTTATCTCACTGTGATGGCAAGAAAAAACTTATAGTTATGCCACAGAAACTTGCAAAAAATGGTGAAAAACTAAAAGTAGAGATAATTTTGTTTTGGTAATGGATGAAACGATTGAAGAACAAAGAAAAGAGGAGACAGAATGTACAGAATCATCGACAATGCCTCTGAGAGAAGGTAGGAATTTATGTTACTTGTGAAGAACATGGAAAGGAATTGGTCAGGATCTAGACAGATTACATGGGCTAATGGGAATTTAAAAAAATAAAAGAAGGCAACAAATAGCAATATGAAATACTAGATATTGTTTGATTTTAAAAAATTCAAAGTATCAAGAAATAAAAAGAAAAAAAAATTATTAACCCCCCGAGAAAGGATTTTAGTAACCCAGAATTTAAAGTCATGTTATGTGAGATTATTATAGGAAACAAGTGGCAAATACATTTAGACAATGAAAAAATATATATATTTGGCTGTGATTGGAAAAGAGATAATTTGCTAGTTTAAGTGAGTCAATGAAAATACTATCTAAGCGCTTACTTGAATTAAATTTGCCCGAAAGCCCAGTGGAATAAAGCAGGTGGATTAGGAAAGACAGGATGGTGCTAGTAGCTCTGCTGTACTGTGTACATTACATTGCTGCATACATGTTAAATAAGCATCCACATTCCAAGTGGAATTTATAACATCAAAATCCATTTTAAACTGTTAAAGAGTTGTTTATCTGTATATATCCAAATTATATTTTAGTTATCTGCATTTTAGGGTTGGCTTCTCTCATACTAGGTAGAAAAATGTATCTATTTAGAATCTCTGGATTAAATACAAGGATGGGAAAACCTGATCATGTCTTTTTTTTTTTTTTAACAGCAGTATAATTGCTTTTTATATCTAAGTGAATCTAAGTGAATGCAATAATGAATCATTCACATAGATAATGATCTTTTTTGTTTGTTTGTTTTTGTTTTTTTTTTGTTTTTGTTTTTCATTGCAAGGAGAAGTTTCCTTACTTCGGTATTCAAACTTCTATTGTCATCTACTTAGTATGTTTTTTTAAAACTTTGGAATATTTATTTTATTATTAGTTTTAAGTATACAGGACATTGGTTAGCATTTATATAGTTTATGAAACAATTCCCCTGTTTCATTGATATTATGATGGAATTAAATATTCAATATTATGATGGAATTAAATATTTGTTTTAAGAGGAGGGGATACCCTTGAAAGATAAAGGGGAGAGGATGAAGGCATAGGTGCGAAAGCCCGAAGACCATACTGCAGTTCTGACACTTGCAAGGGCAGAAATGGGAGGAAGTAGGATTGAGTAGGAAGAACCTCAGCCTATAAAGCAGCTCTGAGAATCTTGGCCAATGTGATGGGTCGCAGGAATGGCCTGACTCTAGCGGGACTCCCATGCTCATCAATGGCAGGGAGATCCCAGGTAAAGGCTGCTTTCAGCATGAAAACTGCAATGTAGATTCCTAACATGCAGCAGGTGGAAGTTGTCAGCCCAAAGCACTCCTTCTATGAGGCAGGCTTTCCTTGAAGGACCATAGGAGCAGCTATCCCCTATGAGTGTCACCAGACTAGGTTAATGGCATCTCTACTATTTACCTTCCTAATAGGTGAATTGGCCCTTGTCTATAAATTTAAAACATCATTCTTCTTCTAAGTTAAAGTGAATTTCACAAACAAGTGATTACACGACTTGATTTTCTCTGCTCTAGTATCCCTCCCCATAGAAAATTATCTTCAGAGTTTATTTTTTAAACTAAATTACAGACTTTATTTGATTTCATCTAGTTTTTAAAAAATATTTATTTATTTTAATTTAATTTATTTTATTTTTTTATGGTGCTGTTGTACATATATACAATAGAATATTACTCGGCCATAAGAAGAGATGAAATACTGTCATTTGTGACAACATGTATAGACTTCGAGATAATCATACTAAGTGAAATAAGTCAGACAGAAAAAAATTGAAGGTCACATGATATCACTTATATGTGGGATATAAACCCAGAGCTTGTTTTAAAAATTATAATATCAGTGACATTTTCAGCAATTTCCCCACTGACCTAGTTGGAAACCCCATGAGTACACTTTCCTCTGAGATATAAACTTTCTGTTTTGGAAAAGAGAATTCAGGACGACAGTGGGGAAGCTCTAAAGATGTTTAAAAATGAGTTTCAGATTTCCTTGGAGAAATGAAAGGAAAAGAAATAAATTTTAAAAAAGGAAAGGAAAAAAACAAAAAAGAAAAAAAAAAGAAATGCTGTGTTCAATTGTTTTAAAAATATACATGAAGTGACTGCTGCTAGCAGTGGTGTCATTATTTGTGTATATTTAATGCTTCTTTGGTCCAAGTGTTATGTCACTTGAGTGAACATGATAGACGTTATAAATTATAAGTGATATTTTTTACCCTTATTCTATATTCTCTAACACAAAAACAAATAACCAAAACCAAAAAATCGCTTCCCCCTCCTCAGTCATGATGTGTTTTCTATTGAAAGCAAATGCTTCCATTCAAACAGCCAACTGATATTTTTTTCTCCCCCACCCCTAGGGAAAATGAAATCGTTTGAGGGCACCTCATTTCGCCTGACGGCCCCCAGGTGCCGTTTTACAGGACGGGCACACACACTTGAAAGTAGCCAGTTTTGGTTAGCACCCAGTTGTAGTAGAAGATAATTGGCACACTTGCTCTGCACACCCCTCTGCTAACACAGTCCTGTTCACCACCACTGGGTCCCTACACAGTTTGGATTTCTCTGACCCTGATGAAAGAAAAAGTTGCGAACAGATATGAGCAACAGGTCTGTATGAAAGAATGTCTGTGAGTCAGCTGGCCCTGTGTTTGTTCATCGCAACAGGGTTAGGGACCTTATATGGTCCTAATAAGTAGAATCAACCAGCTTCATATGTATTTTGGCACTAATCTGTGGCCTATGGCCCCATTTCCTGGGGTTTAGTACAATATTAATAAAAAAGGCTATTCCAGATTAGGCACAAATCAATGCTGTATTATAAAAGTTTAATTTTTTTTTGCTAAAAAAAAATGAAATAGGGTTACTGCTATTTATGATATTGACTTAAATACCTGCTCAACTAGTTTAAATTGAGATTTGCTTTATTTTTAAATTTCTTGTTAGTTTATGTTTATTACTTTGTAAATACATTTCTTTTTTTTTAAAAGTACAAAGTTGTATACAGTTCATGCCTGCAGTAAATCTAGGTTTAGCTCCTGGCTCTGAAACACACGGAATTTATTACATTTGTTTGCATAGGCTCTCTTAATCTGTTGTGACAACAAATTAGACTCTGATTTAAATTAAAGCAAATTGCAAAATAATTAGAAATGTTTTCCTTTCTTTTCCCCCTTTCCTTCTCCAATCTAACTTCCATCAGACAATCTGGAAATAAATAAGACAATTTGAGGAATTCACTCTTTCTTTTTATTAAGGATTATCTTTGGAACATTTAGTAAAACAACATTTCATTAAGTTTATTTTCAGCATATAATAAAATATATATAAATAATATCTCTTTTTTACCAGATGTTTGTACTGGTGTCCTCACTTGTGATTTTACTCTATTTGACTGTATTTTGAAGTGGAGTTGAAGTAAGATGCATCATATACAATAACTTGGTATTATGTACAATATCCACAGAAGCTGTTCCTCGTTATACAAATGTAAATTTCTCTTGAGTTTTTCTATATCAAAATTCAGACTATAAATTTTTTTGCACACTTGAGATTTATTATTAAATGTTCTAACTAATTTGTGCTTAAAAACAAAGCTAGAAATTTAGGTTATGTTTGATGAGCGAGTTCTGGAGCCACCATCATCCCAAAAGTTTCAAGAACTCCTCAATCTCTTCTATTACCATCCACTGCACTCAATGAGCTCTGCCTGCCAGAGGCTGGGCAGGGAAGCAGCTTCTATGGTGCCCTGGAAGAATGCTTAATCAATGAAAAGTTGAATTTTGGAAAGCATTCACCCATTTTTTAAGAACCATGCACAACATCTTCCAGACAAAATAAGAAAGATTTCACCAACAATCGAATTGTCCTGGGGAAACATACAATGGATGAACAAATTCACTCACAGTTCTCTATGTTCAACACCCCAAAAGGTAGGCTCAGCTTGGTGCTTTATAGAAGCAAGAAAGAATAATTTGGAGATTTTTAGCTAAAGACAGCAGGAAAATAAAAATTGAAATCAAGATTAACCATGAAGTAGAAGCAATCAGAGCTCTTAACACACAAGAACTCTGCATTATTGCTAAAAATATAGAATCAAATTTCGAGCTCCCAAATCCCTTTTAATTTTCTCTGTGGACTAAGTGATATAAGACCCCTTTGCCTATGGCAGGTGTAGCAAATATTAATGACTATTATTCCAAGTAGGCTGAAGCTTTGAAACACGGGGCACACATATCTATACAGACACACATGCACAAATAAAATCTCCAAATACAAGGGAGAATAAAACACTATTTTTTTCACAATAAAACGGTAAAATGTATTTATTAAACTTTCACATTAAACAAAATGAATTCCCTTAGAATGAAACTCAATAGTGCTTCAGACATCTTTAAATGATAACATATAATGGCTGAAGGTAATAAGTAATAGACCAAATATAAGTCCATTCTTTCCACATGCAAGGAAGATTATGTGCCATAGGTGGAGGGGGGGGGGGGGGCTGGGCAGGGAAGAAACTAACCACAAGGCTCCTGAATATTCTACATTAGAGTTTACTTCATCATAAATGTCTAGTTCAAAACCATTATGTAACAGAGAAAAACCTATGATGTAACAGAACAGGTCTTCGATAATGAAAATTATGTGGTCATATAAGCAGCCACCCATTCCATCCTAATCATTTAATACTAATATGTCAACAATCATTTAGTATATGTGCTGCTAAAATAGGCACTGTCAACAATAATTATTACAATTTGTCTGTACACTGAGGAGAAATTAGTCTGTAAAAGATGTTAAGATGGACCACCGTTTCATTGTGTAGATGAGTCTAAATTCATAAAATGTATCATTTTTTCCCCTACATAATGTAGTGAGCATGAATAAGTGGGCACAAGGAAAAGACAACAATAAACAATGTTTTTTGCCCCAAACTGAGAAAGTTCAGAGTGCATAAGTAAAGGTCAGAGTAGCACACTGAAACACATTTTGAAAACTCTTTAAAGGCAAAGTAGTGAAGAAAATAGCAGAAAAATAAGTTCCTGGAGTTTGTCTGTTTAATTAATTTGTCTTAATTTAGAATGTATGTGCACACCATAAAGTGAAACGGATTCCTGAAATATAAACACATTAAGAGTTCATTGAATTGCATTCCTGGCTTCCTGAACCAAAAGATAAAGGCAATTTTGCCTGTGATAACAGGCCTAGTAGAAAAACAGTTATCATATCTTTATTCAAAGATTGTTCCTTCCTCTGCTATCCTTCAAGGCTAACACATTTAAGTACTCAAGAACAAGTGGGATATGAATATTTACATATAAATGAAGTAATTTGAAAAAGAAGGGGAGGGATATGTTTCTACTTTAATTTTCACTTTTCTCATTTTTATTTGTATTCTTATAAGAGGTTTTATTTTTCTTTTAAAATAATTTATTTTAGAAAATTTGTCTTTATGTATTTGAACATTACATAAGACTATTTTGTTCTGTGACAATCATTGTGACAAAAACACCTCTTTTCAGAGAAGAATCAACATGTAAATATCAACTACAACAAATGAGAAAATATTTTTCTTATGGGGAAATTAACATAACCAAGAAAGCTTAGGACAAAAATTTATCTTTTTCCCAACATATAAATATAATTGAAATATAACAGATTACAATGTTACAAAATGATTTTTTTCTGTTTTCTCTCATGCTCTTTTCATCGATAGATATTATAAAGGAGGAATAGTTTTAAATTCATACATCTGTATTTGAGAAATGTTATCGTATGAAATTATTGTCTGAGTTTTTGCAGTTTTATTATTCATACTGTTTAGTGATATTTTAATAAAACCTTTCTTGAAGCAAAACTCAGAAAAGCCATAGACTCCTGAGGATTTGAAATGTAAAGACTTCATCTCTGAACTCAGGATTAGCACATTCCTAATTAAGCATATTAGTCACTGTCTCTAAAAAGTGAGTTTCAATTAAGAGAAGGAAGAACCTCTTCATACCACTGGGGAAGATTCACAAATAGCACAGTGTGCACGGGTAAGAAGGACTTCTAGAACCACTTCCATCTCTAATCCTTGAAGGCAATATTATAGTCAATTTGCTTGGAACAAAGCTCAACCTCTCCATTCAGACTTCTTCAACATAAGAAATTTCCCGCAGAGAGAAAACCTGTAGTTTTATATGCTCCATTATTCCCAACATGGCTCTAGTTCAGATGTTCTCTTACTTCATCTAGACATCTTCTCACCTGAGCTCCATATCTCTATATGAGAATCCATGAATACCAATGATATTTTCTCCCCTGAACTCAGAAATCCACAAGGAACAGGATAATAGTTTTCTCAGATACTTTATTCTTTCTCATTCACCATTGAAGATTTCTGCAGCTAGCCTCCAAATTAAAGAATTTGTTACTAATCTCGATGTTCACACATTTCATCAGAATTTAAAGGAATGATTTTGAACTTTCTTATCAGATTTTTGTTTAATGGAAGCATCAGATAGGTCTACAGTTTCCATCATTTTATCACCCCATTTGCCTGGGCATGGTAGGGAGCATGAACTATCCATCGTATGCCATGGAAAAATCTTCACTGCTGTATAGTTTGTGCAGCGAATGAAGTGGCTTGATCAGACTAGGATCATGCTGGATGTCTGAACACCTGGAAAATGTATTTTCCTAAATTCATAACAGTTGTTCTTAAATCTACATGATACACTAAATTGGTAGCCCCATATCTGACATATGTGTCCTCAGTGCTGAGGTACCACCAAAGTTCATGACTGGTAGCTAGCTATCCAATGTGGCTAGCTTGAAACACTCACATGGGGCTAAGCCCCGTATGATGTGGCCCAGGTGACCACATTGTACTGTCTGGGCTTCTGATGGAAGTTCCACTACTGTGTCACTTTGGTTTCTATTTCTCTAGGGACATCCTCAAGATTTGGACCATTCTTGTATCCATGGCAGATTTCCATGTCCCCTCTGTGGTGAACCCAATGGGCTAAATGGTAATTTATTGAGCACATGCTTGATCAACTTGTGAGTTCCATTCATGTTACCTTTCAATAGCTTTCCTCCCATTTTGCAAGCTGCTTCCACAGTTCCTGTCCTGACATGGGAAGCCATTAATCATCCAATTATAATCTTCTAGTCACTGGACAACATAGCTAGCTGTTCAACAGCTATGATTCTGTATATGAGTAATGGAAAGCTGGTATTGGAATAGTGTTCATAGCTGTCACTACCACAGAAAGTTAGACCCACAAAGCAAAGTGTCCTATCTGTCCTATTTAAAAGGTGAACATGCTTCTGCAGCCGAATAGATAGATAGATAGATAGATAGATAGATAGATAGATAGATAGATAGATGGATGAATGAATGAATAAATAAGGTGGCCATGCTTGGAGCCAATGCCTTCTATAGACAAATGGGCTCCACGTTCTTTGAATTTCATGGATATATCCATGAACGAAGCCATACTCTCAGCTGGATCATCTTCAAATTTGGCTATAGGAAGGAAGGAGGCACTGGCTATAGGCTATTCAGCTCCTTCCAGCAAGGCAGGTACTTGTTCATGGAGTCATTTGATCTCTTGAGTCCCTGGTTGGCTTGATCTTGGGTGTACCATTTCCATTTAATGATGGAACTTTCCAGAACCTGCTCTATCTTATCCGTGGAATTAGTGAGTATCCATATGTGCATAGGTAGCTCAGGTTTTAAGACCACACATGGTCCATTCATGGTCAGGTGATCTGTTTCCAGTAAGGCCACCTAGCAGACTAGCAGCTACTGTTGAAGGGGATATACCTGATGTCCATCTCATGTCGTTTATCTGTACAAAACCCAAGAGACCCACAGGCTCCAATCTGCATGGGTAGAAGTCACCAATATCTGTAGTTATATAGTGCTGACAGGCTCCACCAAACCCAATGGCCAAGATGTGCCATTGAATCTTATACAGCCCCTAAAGATTCATCTTGCTGGGGTCCCATCTCAAAGGGGTCTGGCCTTACTGGGAAACTTGATTGAAGGGGACAAGAAATACTAAGATATGTATATGCTGTCTCTAATAGTCATACAAACTGCTAACTGTTGAGCTACTTTCTTGTTGGTAAAGGCTGTCATGGACAGAAACTTCCGTTTAACTTTATCAGAAATTCTCCTCTACCAGCCCAGGAGATTTTTCAGAGAACTGTATTTATTGAGCGATTTTAGTGCATTTGTTTAGGGTTGACAGCCCAGCTTGCTCATGTCATAGTTCTATAAGTTTATATAGGGCCGGGTCAACTTGTTTCTTAGGCTGGCAATGAAAATATAGTGAATATCAAGTACTTCTGGAGATAAATGGACTTGTTGTAGATTGAGCCCTACCCTCTGGTGGCCTATCGCAGGAGAGTTGAGTTATCTCTGCAGAAGTACGGTGAAAGGTTACTGCAAGCCATTACAAGTGAAGACAAATTGGACCTAATCATCATCCAACAAAAATATTGAGAAAAATGCATTATCCAGATCAATAACAGCATACAGGTCTCCTGTGTAGGCTGCCACCACCTTGGTAATGGCAAAGATGCAGAGCCCAAGGATGGTATCTCATCATTTAATCTATAGGAGTCCACTGTCAACCAGCCAGACTAGGCTGTTAAACTGTGATGATGTAGTGAATAACTCTCCTGCCTGCAGAAAATCCCAAATAAAAAAGTAGCATGTTTTTCTCTGCCTGGTAGGCAATACTGCTCTTGTTGAATTACTCATCATGTTTTGGGTAATTTTTGTGTTGGCCTGTAGTCCTTTTTGTGAGTTGGCATAATCCCTAAGGTTGTAGTGATGTTTTGTGCTTCAAGAAACCAAAAATGTCAATTCCTATAACATACTCAGTTGTGGGGCCTGCCATCACCAGCACCAGAAAAGGCCTATAGGGCCCCACACACAAACACAATGCAAATTTGTCTGACATGAATAATCACATTTGCCTTAATGACACCAGCTAATTCCTCCCTGTAGGTACCTCAGATTATGTTCACATGGGTGCCAGTGTCTGACAGCCCCATAGAAGTCTGAATCCCCATGTTTTTCCCTGCTACCTTCATAGGAGTTTAGGTTACATCCCAGGTTGGAAGACCTTGGCCCAACACTTAACTGTTGTTTCTTCAGGGAATCATAGGCCACTCAAACTCCCCATTCCCTGGACTGTGGCCAAGGACTCTGAGGGCTGCTCTGTCATCTGTTTGTTTGCTGTGGTCATCATTACAATATTAAGTATTTCAATCTGTGAGCACAAGATGTCTTTCCACTTATTTCCATTTTTAATTTTTTTCAACAAAGTTTTGCAGTTTTCAGTGTATAAGTTTTGCATTTATTCCTAATTATTTTATTATTTTGAATGTTTATACTAGAATCCTCATAATTTTCTATATTTAAGATTATATCATCTGCAAATAGAAATAATTCTAATTATTTATCTCTGATATGGATGCTTTTTGTTTGTTTCTCTTGCCTAATTGCCCTGTTAAGGTTTTCAGTACCATATTGCACAGAGGTGGGAGACAAGACATCTTTGTCTTGTTTCTAGTCTTAAGGGGAAAGCTTTGTTTTTACATGATTATTATGTTGATGATGAGTTTCTCATAGATGTCCTTTAATAAGTTAAGAAGGTTCCTTTCTAGTCTTAGTTCTATCTTAAGTTTCTATTGCTAGTTGTTATTCATTGAGAGATTTTTAATTATGAAAGGGTATTGGATTTCATCAAATGATTTTTCTGTATCAAGTAAGATGATCATGTGTTTTCATTTTGTCTTGCTTTGTTTTCATTCTATTATTGCATGTTGTATAAATTGATTTTTGTATGTCAAACCAAGCTTGCATTTCTGGGGTAAATTCCACTTGGTCATGGTATAATAATCCTTTTACTATGCTTCTGGATTTGTTTTACCAGTATTTTGTTGAGGATTTTTGCATGTATATTAATAATAGATGTTCTATAGCTTCCTTTTCTTGTGACATCTTTATCTGGCTTTGATATCATGGTAATATAGGATTAAGAGAGTGATGTAAGAAGTGCCCCCAAAATCTCTCAGTCTTTACAGAGGGTGGATTAAGATACACCATCAATATTTAGCGAGGCAGTTAAAAACTCTGCCTTAGCTTTACTCCTTTCTTGTACAGAGCTTCAGTGCCAACCAGAGGTGAGTACTTGGGTCTTCCCAGGTCTTTCTTGAGCATATATACAGTATGGATTTGTGTATGGCCTTCCTGATTCTAAGAAATTGATGGAGCTTTTCAAAGCCCTCACTATCCAAAGCATCTCATTTCCCAAATTTTCCCCACAAAAAAAAGTGTATTGTTTAGTCTATTGTTTATTTTATCTGTTATACTTTACCTCAGGCATCAATGAGTAAAACATTTTTCTATATATGTTTTGGACAAATGCTTACAGATAGCAGCCTAGCATATGGTAAATTCTGAGTTTAGTGAGATAAAGACAAACCTTTGGAGCCAGTTTTCCAGATACAGCCACTAGCAGGCAATAAACAAACAAACACATACATACATATAAAATAAAACAAATAAATATAGATACATAGAATTTTTTACAAATGGGTCAGTTTTGCTCCCTCCTATACCTGTAATAGAATCCAAGCTGTCATTTTCAAAGCTACTACTGAGCTGGGAATTGGGACTTGGAACTAGGGTAAGTTAAAATCACACATAGATCTCTATTCTCGCCAAGATGCAGACACTTTCCTTGAATGAATTCTCCCTTTTTCTTATAAGCTTTTGGGTAGTTTCCAGAGTTTTAAAAAAGTTGATTCTCACATTTCCCCTTACTTATTTTATTACTTTAATGGAGAGGCAGACCTTAGGAGTTCCTTAATCTATTCTATTTGTTACCTTGTAGAAATTTAACTATCCACTTTTGTATTAATATTTGTGCTCATCTCAAATGGAAACAAGCCAACAGACATAATTTGTAAAAGCTTGAAAAGATGTAATCCACATGTATATGCATACATTTAGATTTGTAAATACTTTTCTCATCAATTCCTTTTAGCAAATGTACTCAGATTATGAATGGAGGTCATCTACTATATTTAGTCTTTTGAACTCATTTTTTCTTAAATTACACCCTATAGAGAAGACTTCAAATCATAGTACAACAAAATTAAGTAAACATTAAAGTTATAAAATTGAAAAAAAATTATTTTCTTCCACAATAATTCAGAGAAAAATCAAGGTATGACTATATGGGATTTTAAAATTCATGCATCAAAGTGACAGAGTGGAAAGTTAGGAAATAATGCTCTATTCCCCTGAGCCTGCCTCCAGGTTGGGACCAGATGGTCCTTGTTCTCTCCTCTGTAAGCAATTGAAGCGCTTCTGACTGCAGTTGTACCATGGAGGAAAATGTTTAAGAGTGGACTTGTGAAATGAAAACCTAAAGAAAGCTTCCCTCAGCAAGTTTAGATGGGCCTTGTCTTTGTCCTATGAGCAAAATAAAAACAACGAAAATGAACATAATACAAAAACCTATAGTCTCTGAATTACCTAGTTATCGCTTGTATACAGAAATAATTTCCATTCTTAATGTTACAACTAAGTGACATATATATGATCTAACCTATAAATGTGTTAAAATGACTGTACTATCAAATTAAGCAAAGAACACTCATTGGTAACTTCCAAATATGAATATATTAAATTGTATTATAATTTTTTAAGAAATAAAGTTTAATAATAATTTGGTTGACTTTTTATATCATTGACTATGTATTAAACAACTGGTGTGTGGTAGGCATATTTCAAGATCTATAGATTAAAGTTGTCAAAAAATAGAAATGTTCAATTGAATTTAAATTTCAAATAAACAAACCTTTAATGTATTTTCTAAATATTGGGACATACAAACAATTTTTTTTATTTGAACTTCAACTTAAAATAGACATCATATATATTTACTTGTTAAACTTTCAATATTACTAGAGATACAACTGTAAAGGGTAAATGAATACTGGTTGCTCTAATGGACATCAACAAATGTTGAGATGTATAATTAAATAAGTAGGTACAAAACAGAGAAATTGTGCAATTGTAGTGCTGAAGAGGATATATAACCCTTCTTTAGGGTGCTCAGAGAAGCTTTCTGAAAATATCAATATGGCGTCTAATCCAAAAATTGAATTACAATCACAGAAGGAGAATAAGAGGAAGGACAATTCAATGAGAAGGAAGAGCTTGTACAAGCTCTTAAGAGAATAAAGGACCCTCATTGAAGTATTATAATTAATTTTCAATTCCAGAGCATTAAGAAACAGATAAAAATTTGATATGTGAATCTTAAAATCCCATGTAGACAAGATAAGTCCATATAGGCCAAGGTTATGAAGAAATTGTAAAAGAGGACTTGATGGGAATGTCTGTGGTGGAAGTTCACTCTGGCTGCAGTTGGTGTAAATTTGCTGTGTCAGGCCCGAAGCAGGGAATCATGTCTGCAGGCAATTGCCATGTCTGAGGATGGTAGTTTAACCCAGAGGAATAAAAATAGAGATGTATTTGTGAAAGCTCAATGGAAGTAACTGAGTGATGAAATACAGAGAATGAAAGAAAGAAAGGGGTCAAGAATGATTTTTAAATTTCTGCATTTGGCAACTGGAGTTATACAATGTCCTGTACTGAAACAGGGGACATCAGTGAAAATGAAGATTTGGAAGATTTTAATTTAAGGAAGTTGTAAGGGACATGAAAGACAGAAAGCTCAAATATTGGTATAAATTGTGTGTGTGCGTGTGCGTGTGTGTGTGTGTATATGTATGCATATATGTACATGTACATACAATTGTATATGCATATACACATGTTTACAATCATATTGTCTGTGTGGATGTGCAATAAGTGTGTGTATACACACACACACACACACACTAAAAAACACGTATGGATTATCAGCTGGTTAATGATACTTAAAGCTTTAGGAATAGACCAACTTTCCCAGGGAAAAAGAATAAAGAGAGAAGATAGAGTCTGTAGTATAATGCTGGGGAATCATAACGAATCACATTTAATAAAATAGCAAAGGAAAATCTACCAATGTAGAGGCAAATGAGATATCATAAAAATATTAGAGGACTGTGTGTTGATGAAAATTAAGAAGAAATAATCAATACTATAAAAATAAACATGTAGCTAATGTAAAAAAGACATAGATGAATATGGAACCCAGTGAATTCTATATCATGAGGTATAGTGGTTGCCATGTCCATAATTCACTAGCTTACTTCACCTATTTTTTTTTTTTTTTTTAGATTTAGGGAGAAAACAAAATGTTTTATTTTGAAATCAAATAATCATATATTTAATTTAGCATTGTGATTAATTTATTATCATCCTATCATTGTTTTGCCTACTTCCTCCTCAGTAGGTTAATGTTTCAACAAACATCAGCCTAACTTTCATACATGATATGTAAGTTATGGTCACAACTTTTTAATTGAGATGTATGACAAGTCTTCACAATATTTACTGGTCTATTTTTATTATGCAGGAGATTGTTTTTTACTACTTTGGAAAAATAAAACTTTATTTTATAGATAAAACATAAATTAAAATTTAAAATTAGAAAACAAATATTGCTTATTTCCTCAAATTCTACAGGCAGTGTTTCTTCCTACCTGCTTCTGTGGCTGATGAAGTCAGATAACTGAGGTTGTTTCTGCTGATTAAGTTTTGTTTCAGTGACAAGTGGAGGGAGGCAATATTTCCTGTTGACTATATTGCTGAGAGCAACAGTGAAATAAGAATCATGGAATCATTAAATGTTAGATCTAGAAGGACCCTAGAGAAATCTTGTGCCTCATTTTAGGTTGAGGAAACTGTAGCTTTGAGCAGCTTATTGATTTCTCCAAAGTCACACAGCCATCAAATCAGAGCTAGATCCTCATTCTTTGGACCTCTGCTCTTGTGCTTTACCGTATTTTATTTCTTGTTCATATTGCCTCAATTTCAGTATTAGTAGAGCTGAAATGGTAAATTTTGGAAGGTTGTCTAATGACAAAAGCAACAGAGAAACAGTGGGGAAGGTAGGATCAGGAGAGAATGGACAGAGAAGCTCAGTATTGTAGAAATTAAAGAGAAGTAGTACCACAAACTAGACAGGAACAATGGCTGGGAAGTATGCTGCATCAAGAACCAGCTTCATAAGGCACAAATCCATGTGCTAACTGGGCATAGTATCAGGAAAGACAGCTGTATAGAAGCCACAGTCCAGAGATACACAAAAGAAACATCGAAACTGGAAATGTGTGGCCAGTAGAGAAAAGAACACTAATGAACTAGGATCATATTGAGTAGATAGGCTCATTCTTTCATTCAGTGTCTGAAAATATAAGGCTTTGGCTAGCTATAAAGGTTCCTCTTAAGCCTTTTGGACCTGCTCTTCCTGTCTGGAAAAAAAAAAAAAAGTATTTTATTTTAGTAGAAAGAGAAAAAAGCAGATGTGTCTTATCTTTATAGATCATCTTCTATGAACATGTTTTATATCCTACATAAATTCTAATCAAAATTCTATAAATGTAAATTATCATCTCCATTTTCCAGATGAGGAAATGGAGGATTAAAGATATTTCAAATTTTATCCAAGGTCACATTTTGTAAATGAAAAAGATGTGACTCAAAACCAAACCTGCTTAAAGCTAAATTCCATTCGTCTTTCATTTGGCATGAGGGGTTGATCCTGGGAGAAGGAGACTAAAATTGAGCTGAGAGTACTGCGTGATAGAGGCTGCCCTATTGTACCATAGGGAATTTAACGGTAGGTTCTTTTTTTCTAAATTTTGGAAAATTTTGGATAAAGATAGAACTGGAGCTTTGAATAAGTAGTAAATATACATGGAGGATAAATTCTTGATGCTGGAACATATTTCAGGGCTAAGCAACAGAGTGTGCAGCTCAGGGAATAATGAGGCAGGGTGTGTGGGAGCCAGATCATATGTGCCTATAATAGACGATGGTTAAATTTATAGGGTTTTTTCCATCTAGTTTTCAACACAGTCATTATTTAAAATCATATTATAAATAAACCTACAATTTATTTATACCGAAAAAGGTTAATATTTACAACTCATTATTTACTAATTATTTTACTATATTTTACTATTATCTAGGCTATTAAAGTTACTGATGCTTACTATTTTTGTAGTGGAAATGATGTACTACTTACTAAATATTGCTTCTCAGCTCTGTATTCAGTGACGTCACGCTGGTTGCATGAAATTGGCCATGATGGGAGTATATATACTATGAAAAGTGGCAAACACTACAAAATGAAGTTGTGTTTTTTGTTTTGTGAACTTCCTAGGCTTAAAAAATTGATGAGAAGAAAAACAAATAAGGCAAAATAAACTTAAAAGTGTATTTGATTTCTCATTACTTTGAAAATAGCACAAAATGTCAAATCATGGTTGAATTGCAATCATAAGTTGGCTATGAACTAAGATACAAAAATTTGGCAAAACTAATAAAAGCATTGTTGGAAAATCAACTGGTTTATGGAATTTACAATAAAGGTACTGTATATGTTATTACTAATTATAAATTACTTGCTGTACATTTTTTACATTAATAAAATATAAACTTAGACACACACATTTTATTATTTTCCGGATAGTGAGGTGTTAAACATTTGCAGCAATATGAAAGTGATGAGGTAAGCGGTGTAGGCTGGTACCAGTCAATACACAAAAATCAGAGATGAAACATTGTAGACAAAGAAAAGCTGATAGTACTGTTAAAAAGAACAGATTATTTCGTGTAAAAGGGCTGCATCAATAGTGATGATCCTGTTGATGCAACCTTTTAATTGAAATATTGCTCAACACTATGGATACATACTTAGAAAAAGCACAAGAGAATATGTAGCTGGAAAGATCCAGTAATACATATGGAAATTAATGCAAAACCTTAGATTAGAATAGAGAAAGTGGGGAAGAAACTATGAAAATCTATGCCTATATTTTTGCATTTGCCTGGACTTGGACACCTTTACACAGATAAAATATCCCTGCCTTCAAATTTTTCAAATACAGAACTCTGGAAAATAGCTGCTTTCAAGTTTTTTTCCTCATTATTTATCAATCCTAGCCAATATAAGTTAATGGGAAATTACTTTCTGGATACGATGCACCTGAGATAAATTATAAGTCCTCATGTAATTTTCATTAAACATGTTCTGTTCTTTAAAAGGCTTTATGTTTGTATATAAATTTTTATGCCATTTTATTAAAAATTTGGGCTTCTTTCTTCATTTATCTATAAAGTGACAATACAGAAAACTTTGTCATTAAAAAGACATTCTATCACTACATAAACTCTAGGAACTTTTTATATCGTACACTGCAAACTTCCTTTTTCAATTGTCTTGGGAACTTTTCCACATTAGATCCTGTCACTCCATCTTCTCTGATGAGGGTTGGTTTTCTGGAAGGTTTCCATTTTTTTCCAAGACTTACGAATTTTATTTACAAGGTTAGGAGACGTTTTCTGAATACAATTTAAAAAAATTGCTACTTTAAAGCAATTAATTCAAGGTCAGTTGTCTTAAGTAGAGAAATTTTCTAACTTAATGTGTGAAAACTACTCATTGAATTTTCTGTAAAATTTTGGGAGAAAAAACAAAAATCAGGATTATTTGAGTATCTTTTCCCCCTTTTTTTAATAAAGCAAATTAAACTATAGACGAGAGCCGAAGCAATAATAATAAATGCATTTTTCTGGTAAAGAAGCCAAAGTAAAACTATCCAGTTATTATTTTATTTTTTCCTAAGTAATTGGACCATACTATCACAGGGTTATATTCTTATTTCCATGTAAGACTAGCTATAAAACAAACACCACAGATTATGAGGAGCTCACAAATTAAATATGGAGTGGTGATATATTCACTGACATAAAGATATTAAATACAACACAAAATTGGGTTATATGACAGCTGAGCTATTAATCAAAAACTATGAATTATGCCTCAGATTCCTGCTACAGGGCAGTCATTTTCATAAATTTAACAACTTAAAAGTACATAGTGGTGAAATAGTCAGTGGATTTATGACTGTTTGGAGTCTTATACTTCAACAGCACTATTATCATTTGGCACTTACTACATATGGTTTTATTTTGAATTGAGGGCTCATCTTTTTTATAAGATGGTAAGACTTTTTAGGTCAAGGGCGTTGTCTTAAATGTAATTATAGCTTTTGCACATTACACATTAGCTGATTCATATATATTACCTGGGAGAATGATATATAACAGTAAAATTGGTATCAAACAATCTCTTTTAATAAAGTAATGTGAATGGATGCATGTACATGAGGATGAAATCCCTTTCATCTTTTTTTAGCAAAAATCAGTCTGTGCTAGCAGAGTACTGACTTTAGTTGTAGGCTAAAGAGGGGTTTGACTAATTGCAAAAGGTTCAGAGAAGAATCATAATATAATTTCAGAGTAATATTCAGTTGAAAGTATCAAAAAACAGGCATTTTAGTGACAGTCTACTGGTACTCGTTGCTATTGATACACTATGAAGAGCTGCTCTCTTTGTTCTGGAAAGCGGAAAAGCAGGGTGATGATTTGAATTAAATATAGGAAGTAATATAATATCTTTTACTCCTAACCTAATCAAATGAGCCTATTGTCTGAGATGAAAGATCTCTTTTGGCATAGACTGTGTTGTCGTGTCTATAGAATATTTCAGAAGAGCTGGAAAATCCAACTCTTTCGTCTTCACTGAGGCCAGAAATTACACTAGTAATATTGTTTCCTTTTATATTAAACATTAGCTGCTGCCTATCACAATTCTTTAAAACTTAAGGGGTCTTAAGCAATGTAAATTTACCTCTTAAAATCAGTCAATGCTGATGTTGTTTGTTAACCAGATTATTACTGCTTATTCCTCTGATGAGAGGAGCAGTGTGTCAAGGTGTATGCAGTGTTAATGGATCAGGAGAGAGAATTTCAAAAAAGAAAGAGAGAGAAAGACAGTCAAAGAATAAAAAGGGAAATTCCAAGAAAAAAAAATACCTTATATTAAAGTACTTTTTTTAGTCATAGGGGTAAAATAAAATTTATGTACTTTTTCTACTTTTATTATTCTAGTATTTGATGAAATTTTTGAGAATGTTTTATTATTTAAGGCAAACAAGCTATCTCGTTCTTATGTAAAAGATAAGTTAATGAGAAATGGGTTATTAAGTCTTTTTAATTGTTCAGCAATAATTAATAAGCTGTAAATAATTATGGTGGTGATATTAACTGATGCAATCACATAATAATAAATTTGTACAGGGTTTTGCAAAGAAAAAAAAAAGTGCCTCAGAAGTAAAACACTAGCTTCTACATAATTTACTTCTGCTAAAATGAAATATACCCTAAACAAGTTCAATTGAAATTGGAATCACTTTAATAGATGTATTATTTTTTGTCATTAGATCTCTAACTATTTGTCTTAGTTTATTGAGTTACTTTATTGAGGACTTGAATGAATATTATAACATGATATTTTGTAACTTTTGTGTCATATATGAGCATAATATTACATATCTCGATATGTAATAAGAAATCATATACTTAGAATTTTAATTATTTTTACATTTTATAGTCCATAATAAAATTTTGCTGATTTGAGGTCTCCCATATTACATTTCAATTTTTTCCACAAATAATTTATTTGCTGATATATTTCTTCATTTATTCAACAAGTATTTATTCTGTATTTGTTGTAATGTACCACTTGTGCTAGTTACTCTAAAGAATTCAGTAGTGAACTGAATGATAACCTGGTGGAGGTTACAAACAATTAAGACAAAGAGAAAGGTCATATAATAAGAATATGAATAAGTTGTGGTAAGAAAAAAATGGAAGAAAGAGATTTTTTTTAGATAAAGTGGTCTAGGAAGGTTTACTGAAGACTTAATATTTGAACTGAAAACTGAAATCTAAGAAATAGCCAGGCAGGAAGAGCCAAAGAAAGGGCCAATGGAAGACCCTGTGCATAGCCTTCCACCCAATCACAATCGTACTCCCTCTCCCAATCCTTAGTATGGGAGCACGTGGCCTGACTATCCATTGGCTATGGAGTGAGTGAGAGGCAAAATCAATGGTGACTCCATTCCAATGGGTTGTTCTTTGAGAAATACCCATTAGGGAAAGAGAAAGAGTTTCATCTGAACATTTTCAGTTTGTGTTATTTGTAAAGCATTTTAGTGTAGAAGTTTGTTGAATAAATAAATTGGAACTCAGGAGACGTGGCTGGGCCAGAGGTATAAAGTTTGGTGTCAGCAGCATATTTGTGGCTATAAAACCTCACGGAGAGATTAAATCATCGAGTCGGAGGAGGAGTTCAGATGCCCAGCCTAGAGAAGTGAGGAGATTGCAGGAAGAGCTTGGAGGTACAGAAATAATAGGAGAAGGAAGAAATGTGGGAGAGAGAAAGGATATATCTTGCTATTAACTGAGGATTATCTAACTGAGGATGTATCTTGCAGCTGAGGATTGAGGAAGTGTGAACAGTCTATGATCTCTTATTTTATTGGGTGTGGTTTTATAATACAATATGTAAATCAAATATAGACTGAGGAAAATGATCCTGTAAGAAAGGTCACCAAAGAAGCAGGGGAATAAGATCTCAAGTTCATGATAAGGTATTGTCCTTTGATCACAGAATATTTGAATTTATTTTTCTTTTTCCATAGAAACCAAAAAGAAGAACGAGACTAAGGGTGGGGATGTAGGGAGAGTGGTAATAGGTAAAAGGGAAATTTTACAGAATGTCGAAAAATTTTTAATTAAGAAGAGGTAGGAGCATCAGCTTTTTAAGAGGGAGAAATGTATTGCAGAAGCAACAAATGTTGTGTGTGCCTGTATCTGGCAGGTGGCAATGAATGTGTAAGTGGCTTCAGGTAGCCTAACTCTGTGATTTTCTTCAGAAACATTTCACTGCATATATAAGGAAAATTCAGACAGATTTGAAGCTGATTGGCTTGGTAGAGTTGTAGGTTTGGTGGAAAGAGAAGCAAGAGGATTTAGGGGACTTTTAGAGTAATTAAAATTTTTATGATAGATTAGAAAGTGATTTCAGGAATATTGAAATTTCTGGTAATAAGAATATGCATACTACCATCTTGGGAATATGTAGCTGAAGGAAGAAAAAATACAAGGAAACTAGGTGTGAGGTGAATACAGAGATGAGAAAAACAAGCGGTTGGAAATACTACACACATGGATTTTGAAGTCAGTGAAGGTAAAGATATATCTACAAATACATACTAAAATCTTGAGTGAAAAATAATATAATTATCAAGACGTAGGTAGAGATCAGAAAACCAATGGGTATGATTTTTTCTTTTGCATGAATAAACAATCCTTTCTTTTTGAAGTTGTTGGTGATGAAAAGAGGTAAGAGTAGGACTTGTGTTGCTAATGAGAACAAGGAAAAGCTTTCAATTTCCTGATAAGTACATGCTCTTAAGAAAGCAGGTCAGCATTTCTCTGTGAACTTAGAATTGCATTTTCTAAATTGATATCAAAATCAACATTATTCAATGTTTTATTAAAAATTTTCTACTGTAGAGTTTAGAAATTTATTATAATGTTCTTAATTATGACATATTTTATTTTGCAAAAAAAAAGGTTTTTTTTTTGGTATCCCATTTCACATTTTTTATTACATATTACAAATATTGAAATTTAATTCCAGAATGTATAAATATGTTCTTGATTGAAGTAGGATTCTAAGAACTTATGTCCAGCCTACAAACAATAGCTGTGCATTAATCATATTTCTTTATTTCTTTCTATTTCTGTTCTCTCTCTCTCTCTCTCTCTCTCTCTCTCTCTCTCTCTCTCTCTCTCCATATAAATGCTGTTTATTCTCAAGGAATGACTTCAATTTTCTGGCACACTGTGTAAAATCTCAGAATATTAACTCTATCCTTGCTTTATTGTTCTCCATAGGATTTATCATCATCTAACAGATTATATATTTCTTTATTTAATTAAATTTATCAGGGTGATATTGTTTAATAAAATTATATAGGTCTCAAGTGTAATTCAATATGTCATATGTATATCATATTGTGTACTCACCACCTGAAATTAAATTTCCTTCCATCATCATTTATTTGAACTTTTCCCCCCTTATCTAACTATCACCCTCCCTCTTTTCTCTATGGTAACCATTAAACTGTTGTCTGTATCTATGAGTTTTTATTCATTTGTCTTGTTCATTTGTTGTTTTATACCCTACATAGAAGTAAAATCATATGGTTCTCAATTTTTTCTATCTAACTTAATTCACTTTTTACTTCTGTTTTACTATCATACCATTTAGTTCTTATTCTGAGCTTTGTTTCGCCTGCTAGCAGAAAAATTTTCCTGATAATTCAGGAAAAGTCAGGTAATTAATTGCCTTTCAAACTTCATCATGTAAGTTCTGCCAATTCCAGACTCTTCCCTTCCCATTTCAACTCCTCTGATTTGCATTTATATTTCTAGATAAGTAATAATGTGTATTTTGTGCATCAAAATGGCAAAGAGTATTCTTTGACACAGAGCTGAAGGCAGAATATCTTCAACATACAAATGCTCCAAATAAACTGGCTTCTAAATCCATCAATTTCAGATCTAACCCCTGAAGGAGAGCAGGCTGTAAGGCATCTTCTCATCAATACTTCCCATTATTTCCCTCAATTTTTTTCTTTCCATTCTCTACCACTTTGGAGAGAGAGGTTTTTATAGTCTCATGAGGATACTAGCAGTGAGATGAATTGGCTCTGTGTAAATACACATTCCTCCAAATTTTCTTATCTTTCATTTGAGCCTAGACTCTTAAAGGCTAACTGGAAATTTCTTATATTGTAAAAATTAAAAAAAGAACAACATACACAAATACTATAACATATATAGGTCTTGCAGATAAACACACAGGCATACTCACATATACATGTGTGTATGTGTGTGGTGTCAGGTGGAACTAAGGGCACTAAAGAAAAGCAAAGCAAGATAGATAATATCTGGGTGGAACTGCCAAATCATGGAAGGCTTCTCTGATAAGATAAAGGGTCAAAAGTGACCTAAAATGGTGAGACATGAGCCACTTGCATATTCCCGCAAAAGTATCCAAGCCGAGAAAAAAGTATGTAAAGTTTTGAGTGAGTGTATTGGAATGGGAGGAGACAGATAAGTGTGTGTGTGTGTGTGTGTGTGTGTGTGTGTGTGTGTGTGTGTGTGAGAGAGAGAGAGAGAGAGAGAAAGGGGGAGAGAGAGAGAGAATTTGTTAGATGGAGAGAAAGGGACAGGATCAGACCTTGAGAGTTCTGTAGATCATTATCAAGACTTTAAGGTTCACTGTAAATGAAATTTCAAACCAATCATCAGAGTGTTTTGAGTGGAAGAGTGACATGAGTTGAGTTATATTTTAAAACGATATCTGTGACATTTGGGTGGAGAGTTGATTCTTAATGAAAGCAAAGCTGGCAATAGGGAACTGATTAGCAAGTTATTTCAGTAATCAAGTAGAAACATGATTGTGGTTTGTCAGGTCATGGCTGGGAAGAGATCAGAAACAGTCAAATTCTGCACATTCTTTAAAGAATCCAATGCTATTTTTTGATGAATTAGATGTAGGGTGTAGAAGATCTTGTACTAGATATTTGTCAAAATTATAACAATTGATCTTTAGTGTGTTTTTATTAATATTTACCTTAGACTTATAAAACATATTTATCATCCATACAATATTAACATGTGTATAAAGGTGTATTTATTTACCCAAGGCTGAAAGAAAGCATTAATGGCCAAACAGAAGAATTTTGGCAGATATTATGAAGTTTAGGAAGTGTTTGCAAAAGACTTTGAGATAGTAAGTTCAAATAATATTATTAGTGCTTCTCTACCTTTTGATACCAAGACAATTTTTGTGTTCCTATGAGTCACTCATATTTTTAAGAGATCATTTTTAATGGCATGCTATAATCACTAGCCAATATGACTTTTCAGAGTGATTTCACCTCTGAAATTTTTAATACTAAAATTCTCACAACCAGCTTAAAAAAACATACTTCTTAGTAAACAACACATCACTTTTAAAATAAGATATACAACATTCCAGAAGAAGCTAATATAATAAAAGTTTTTAGTATTTATGTTGACTGTGTGCTTATTTGTATATATTCTTGAACATGGAAAGTCCTCTTAAAATATACATTCTCCTTATATCACTATGTGAATATTCATATATGTAGGTAAGTATAGAGATTTTTAAACTATTTGTATTTTTTTGTTCTTAGTCTAATTAAAAATACAGTATTTTGTAACTTCTATTTCTATAGTAACATTATATAAATGTTACCTCAATTTATTATCACAATTAATTTAAAAGATATGTCATTATAGTCATATTTGAAGGAATTGAAATACTAAATGATTAATGGACTTATTCAAAGTTATTTAGTGTTTTATCTAAGATGTGAATCAGGAATTTATGATTTCAAGTTCTTCAGAAATAGGTTTGTCCAATTTGTTTCTATGTGGTGAGTGACCTGGAGACAAGTTATCTTATTAGAACTACTTCAGACTGTCAGATATCATGGCTGACGAACTATAGAGGGCAAGTACATATTTATATCATATTTATATATAGATAAGTTATAGCTTTCTGGAGAAAAATAGACATTCTTAAATCTTGTAAATAATTTGTCTGATGAGGGAACTGAGACTAGGAAGATATAATAAATTGTAATTAAATGATAAGACCAGGATCAAAACCCATTTTCTCCAATTTCAAAGTTTATAATATTCTTATTACATCAGACTCTTCTAAGAAAGTTAAATTAAGTAACACGAATAACATTTAAGTAGTTCATAAAGGCTCCAAATAAAACTCTGTTGAAATAATAAAGACATAGAAAAAGGTGGAAACTATCTTACTCTTTTTATATTGCTGCTTCTTAGAGTGCTCTTTACCCTGCTATGCTCTACATTTGAGAGGATTACAAAGACTTTGGTGAAAGTATACAGCACAGCAATGAAAATAATTAAAAGACAAGAATACAGAATCTATAAGGTCAGGTTAAGAAAAGTGTCACTGATAAGAATGGGGGAAATGGAAGTGTAAATTTTAAGATTACTCTCACACAGAGAAGAATGTGATCGTATTTTCTCATCTTGTACTAAACTTGGTGGTGGCGGGATAGGATGCTAAAAGGTTTGAAATTGCAAAATATAAACTTCCTGTAGGTAAAATATTTCAAATATTGAGAAAAGTATAAAGCTAAGTTGTTCGTGATATCATTTTGAGGTATAAATAACAAAAAGAAAAAAAAAAGCTAATGGGATGGGAAAAACACTCTGTGGATTATGTTTAATTAGCAACCAATAGAGTGGTGAATCAGAAATGAGGGATTTTAGCTCTGACTTTCTCATATACTCCAAAGTTTATATATCATTGTCTGAGAGAAGATATCATTTTAGGATAGATATTTTAAAAACATGTTTAAGACTGTGGTTCTTTCTTTCTTTTTTAAATGAACTTATTTATTTATTTATTCATTTTGAGTAGTTTGAAGTTTATGACAAAATTTTAACGAAAGTACACAGATTTTGCATGCACTCCTTGCTACCACATATGCACAGCCTCCCCACAATTAAATTCCCACAGCAGGGTGGGCTATTACAATCAATGAACCTATATCAGCACAGATTCCTCAATCAAAATACATAGTTTACATTGAAGGCCATTCTTGGTATTATATATTCTATGGAATTTGTCCTTTTTTTAAATAACAAAACCTCTGCAAGAACCACAGGTGAGAGGCAAATATGTCTTGCAAGACCAGAAATCAGGAGTTTGGCCCCTTCAGCCTTAACAAGACCCTCAGGAAAACTTCCCACTGTGGTGCCAGTTTCGAAAACACTAGTAGGAGAAAGAGAAGTGAATTTGAAGTCAGACAACCTCTATCTCTAGCTCTGTGACTTAAATTTTTTTTTAATTCATTTTTCTTATCTCCAAAATAAAAATTATACTAAACCTCATAGGCCTTTCAGACATTTAAATGAGGTCACATATGTGTAGTATTTATCACAACTCCTGGCACAACGAGTCATTCGGTAATCGATAGAGTCCCTAAACTTTATAAGTATTACTTTACTCGAGGTTAACGTGATCAATGCCAACTCTATCTTCTTCATAGAATAATGGTAAAGATACTTTGACTGATTTAAAAATGCAGAAATGTGTTATTATATTATTATTCACAAAGATCATGAAGTATCTTTGGATGGCAGCTTCAAAAACAGGTTAAACTTGGCATGAGGTAGATCTGCTAATGAAACATGGGTAATTTTCTGGTAATAATAAGAAAGTTGGAATTTGCATTATTATCATTCACAGAACATTATTTCAAATAAGTCTCTAAGTTTACCATCTTGTCCCTTGTTTAGAATAGTTCCATGTGACTTCTATATATATGGGAAAAAGAAGAAAAAGGAGATACTCTCGTTATTTTTGTCTCATGAGCATAAAGAGAATTTCCAATAGATTCAGGAGGTATATTTAGTAATGAGCTTATAGCACATAAACATTATTCTGAAAATTTAACATTGAAATCCAAAGTTTTTGCCTATATTTTGATTGTTATTCTATTATTTAACTGAATAATTTTGAATATCTCATTATTTTCACTACCTTCTTATTTTCCTACTCATTTTCTACTTTCTTATTCACTTTGCATGAATATAACAAATCAAAGATTTAGTGATTATGAATGACATTCAAATTCATGACTGTAATGTAGTACCTTATCTTCTCATTATCTTTTGTTTAGAGTTGCAGGATTATACAATAAATTATGTTATTTTACTTGGCCGTCAGTTAATTCTATTAGAAGCCGAGCTTATAATTTACAATGAAGCAAATTAATGTTGGAGTGTTTTGTTGTCATTTCTTCTATCATAAATAATTATCTCTATATTATCTAATGTTGACTTCTCATTAAAGATTAATGTAGAATTAGTGACAAAGTAGGATTCTCGTCAAATACAAATCTCCTAAAAATTTAATGCTTCCCAAGTTGTAATGTGAAAATCCACAAAGCACTTGTGATTTAAATCTGTTAATTCTCATTATAAAACTTATCTTTCTGTTTCAAACACATACATGAAGGCACAGACACATTTTGTGTAAGGAGCAAAAAGTGAGAATAAATGTCTTAATCAAGTGTAAAAAACTGTTTATGATAATGAATTCATATTATTTTTTGTTGTTGTTAACATGAAGCATGGGAATATTAAACTACTATAAATCTAGGTACCTTTCTAACGGTAAACAACTCATATTGCAGTAGGCGTTCTAGAAGATAACTAGTATATAACCACTTCTCATAAGATGATTTGGTAAATAAAATAATAAATAAAATAAAAATAAAATATATTACTTTGAGACTTCCTAGATTGTAAACGATCTAATCAAGAAGACTGCATAAATGTATTTATGCCACAAAAGTTATAAATTATACATAACACAGCATAACATTAAAGCATTAACATAATTTAAGTACACGGGTCTATCACTGGTTAAATAAAAAGTTGAAAGCTTCCTATCTGACAGATCTGACTTTGCTATTATATTTTATTTTAGCACAGATTTATTATTAAAAGCATTTCAATACTATCAATCCTAATTTTCTTTTTTTGTCAATTAGACAAGGAAATACTTGATGTATCAACATGTTCAGATAGCTTACATGTTGATAACATCAGCCAAAACCTTGTCTTTGTTCTTTATATTGTTATAAAGTTTTGTGCCAAGATATATTTGTCCTCAAAACAGTAAACTATAAATATTTTAAGGTCAAGAATGTCATTTGTTTTGCATTTTCCCCATGATTTTATACAACATCCTACATTTCATACAGTGGAGTTCTACAAAACTGTTTTTTCTAGAAAATTACTTACCATTTTACTATAGGTTTGCATGGCTCATAGATAAAAGAAAAGAACTTTTTCCATACTTTCCATACCACACCATTATAATCTATTAGCTACGAATGCTTGAGGGCATGCAATACTCCTTATGTTGTGGTGCTTGTAGACTGAAGACCATATGTGGTGCTATCCCAGGAAACAGCAGGGTTCAGTTACAGGGTTGGAAGCTTTTGTTTTTCTTTACCCTAACAAGCCCTGCATTTATACATTGCTGCCATTGGTGCTATTTATTTAGTATAATTAATATACTTTGGGTGCATTTGTTAAGAATGTACAGCATTGTTTATACACATCTCTATATTCACAGCTTTGTAACTTAAAATTCAGCATCTTTATTATACGGAAAAGTCATGTATAAGTAAGTTTAAACAGCAACCAAATCTACTTTTTTTCCATTTAAAAAGGTATAACATGAGGACACTTACCATACCTTGTTGAAAAGATTTTAGAATGTATATCTGAGGCAAAGGTACATAATCCATTGGGTCTGTTATCAAAATACCTGTGGTATCTTAGTCCATAACTTTTAAATGAGACTACTCTAAAAATCTCTACTGTATTCCTAATATCGATATTTCAATTGATTCAAATTTATAATTCAAATTTATACTATCTATTCTGAAAGTAATCATTATGTTAATGCAAAAATTAAGGGAAAACTTGGAAAAAGAACTTCAAATTTCTGTTTCCTTAGAATCAGAATCTTCCAATGAAGAATACTTTGGGGATATATTTGACTTAGATTTTGATAATTATTTTAAATTATCCCAGAATATTCTCCATGACGAAGTACTACTCTCCAGAAGAAGAAATTTACCTGAATTTAATATCACCTGCAGAAAGGAATATCTTACTATAGCGCCTTCTAGCCATTCTGTATGACCAAAGAAAGGAGAAAAATAAAAAGCTAAGAAATACTTGTAAAAGTCACGGCCCAAGGATTCAGATTCACTAAAAGACTGGGATTTAATTATAAGATTATATAACACTCTCCACCAACACCACCTACTGCCAAACCAACAGGATTCCAGTGCAAAACCGTAGATTAAAACTGAAAGAACTGTAAAACAGAGACTATTTAAAGGTGAGTTCTTGGGGAAATACAAAGAAAATAGGGGAAAATAAAAAGGCACGGTAAAGCATTTTGAAACTTCTGGGACCAACAGCTAAAACAAACATTGAACACATTCAAAATCCTAGCCAAATGAATGTAAAAACTCACACCAAGGGCCTAATTACCTTAGTTTCTATTAACTGATATATTATCTCTAGCTTTTAATAAAAATTAGAAGGTATGCCAAAGGACAAGTAAATAACATTAGAACAAGTCTCAAATATGACACAAATGTTGAAATTATGAGACCATGTATTTAACATAACCAGTGACACACCTTTAACTTCATTGATTGTTTCCTTGGCCATGTCCAGTGTACTGATGAGACCATCAAAGGGATTCTTCATTTATGTCACAGTTCTTTCTTTTTTATTTCTTGCATTTTCTTTTGATTATATTTTTAGGATTTCCATTTTTTCTGCTCATATTGCTCTTCTACTCTAGCCTGTTGTTCACTTTTTCCATTTGAGCTCTCATGAATATAGATGCAAAAATCTTCAAAAAAATTAGAAAATTGAATTTATCAATACACAAACATCGAATATCACATTTGAGTAAGATATATTATACATATTCAAGGCTGGTTTAACATTTGAAAGTCAATCAATTTAATCTACCACATCTATCTACAAAATAAAGAACAAAAATCATATGGTTATAGTAATAGATGCGGAAAAAATATTTGACAAATGCAAACATCCATTCTTGGTAAGCACTCTCAACATACAAGAAATAGAATGGAAATTCCCCAAGTTGATGGGAAAGTTACAAAAAATGTACATTTAATAGCTTGTTTAATGGTGAGCCTGAATGCTTTGAGGGCAGTATAAGGATATGGTCTCAGCATTCTGCTTTAATTTCATACTTAAAGTCCTAACTGATTCAATAACACAATAAAAGGCAATAAATCTATATATACAGATTTGTAGATGCCATGATTGTAATGTATAACCTCCCCACTTTAGGAAATATAAAAAAAATTATAGGGAACACATAATCTGTATCTAAAATAGATTGAATATTGTGTGTTGATGTTTCTCAGAAGTAGGTATCTGAAACTCATACTTTGATTATGTGTGTTCATTTGTGGTATGTATGTATATATAATCATGTGAAATGTGACATACTGTAGGCCTTTTTTTCTTTATAGTAGCAAATTTAGGAAAAGAAAAATATTATTTCATAATTTTACATATGAAAAGAATGTTATTTTAGCTAAAATAGATAAAAACTTCCACTGCTAATGAAGAATAGAGTTGTAAAATAATAGCTAACAATGTTTTTCTGTAGAAGAAAATAATTAAAATCTTACTTCTGAACCATATGATTTATGTGATCTGTACTAGTTGATTAAAACTATAAACACTTCTTATGAGTTCAACTTTGAAATAATTATAAAGACTTAAATGTTGGAGAATATTATATACATTGTCATGCTTCAAAGTAACTTTCATAGATTACAAGCTCCAGGGTATGAGTAGTGAAATGAGTAAAAAGCATCTTTTCCAAGAGTTTTTACTGATTTTTTAAAGAAGTAGTTGAAACAAAGATAAATCAGAGACTTTTTAAAGTGATACTAGAACTTTTTAATTTAATTTAATTTTCACCTTGATTTTCCTAGAAATGTTTGGCATATATTTCCACTCCCTAAATAAGTAATCAAAAATTGCAATGATTTACAGTATGTGCAAATGAGTGTTAGTTTATTTTTAAGCAAAAAACAATATCTGAGAGAAAATGTAATAATAGATTTCAGCTGGGACATTGAGAGTCTTAACACTGAGCTAAGTCCAATAGAGGCTCTTATTCTAATGCAATAGAAACATAGAAAAACATTTGGGCAATTTGCGTTGCATATGTGTACTTAAAAATGGCTTCAGTTACATATAATATATAGTTAATGTATTTTGATATTTCCTCTAAATTTAGAATACTGTCAGTATTACTATGCATTTTCCAAGAAAATTTCTGTCTCTGGTTAAAGTACAGCCATAGAAGAGCAGTACCTTCACCCTTCCTAAGTTTCCTCCCAGATCATTTCTTCCTGTTGATACCACCAAACTTGCTACAGGCACACATCATTGCTCTTGTTGTTGGCAGATCAGGTGGTTCTTTCAGATTTACTATCCACTACTTATTTTCTGCCCTCAAGAAGCACTGTAGACAAAATAATGTTCTCCAGAGAACAAAAACACAGTGTCACTCCTATAAACAGTCAAAACGCAAATAATTTCACAAATTATTGTACTTACTAAAAACTGATAAATTCTACAAAAAGAAATAGAAGTAAAAATGTGTATGTATTTATATACTATGTGCATAAATATACTTTATATGTATGTTTTCAGTGTATAAATATAATACAGAAATAGAGAACAACAATTTTATTGTGTGTATATACATAGTTGTCTTTATTCTTCCTTCTCTGACAATTCTTATTAATACGGTTATAATGTTAAGGCTCTAACGTATGTGAGTTTAATATGAAAAATATTGAATCACTGTCTGGTTGACCCATAAATAGCTTTCAACTCTTAAATACAACACATAAAGTATAATTTTATGCTTCAACACAGAGAGGAGTGAAAAATTTGGAATGATTAGTATCAGTATTGACAAAGTCACCTGTAATAAGTTACCTGTGGCTCTCATCTTTTCTTAATAGTGAATTTTAGCAGAAATATCCTGTATTAGTCTTTTTTGTACATAGGACAATAGATAATGCAACCATTAGAGATATTATTCTCACATCATATCATTAAAGATAAATGATAAATTGTATTATCTTTTTCATAATAAAGAGAGAAATCTTCCTATCATCTTATCACAACAAGCCAGACAGTCAATGAATTTAATCCTCAGTTCATAATAGATGCTGGAATGGTTTCAAGTCTACTGAGAAATCTCAGGATTAAAACACATTAGAAAGATAGGGCTTGTATATATATATGGCTCTCTCACAAGAAGCTATCGTCTTCTATGATAATTCAGATTTAATTAGAATAATAATAATAAATGTAGAGACGAATTTATTTTACAATGAATTAAAGCTATCAACATGGGAAATATCTAAGCACTATGTTTCTTTCTACTTTCAACTGTAAATCATTATATTATATAAGAATTTAAATTACACATAGTATTTAAGAAATACATATGTGTATATATGTGTGTGTTATAGAAAAGTTATCTAGATATATAAATATAGTTTTTCAAATTTCCTTACTTAAATACAGCTTGAAAAGTGACTAAGAACATTTAATATTTGTTTTCAACCGCAGCAAAGTGAAACACTATTATAACAGCCTGGTCAGAGGGAATGGGCAAAAAAATATTGCCAGGTAAGGAAATAGTTAAAATTCCAAATTCATGAACTCTAAAGTTATGATGCAGACTGTTGAAGAAAGGTGGACTCACTTCTACACTCAGATATGGCTGTAGGCAGCAGACGTGCAGGTGACACAGGATGAGATGGATAAGCTCCCACCCCCAAAAAGCCTGAATCGTGCCTGCTGAATTCTTTCTTTCCTTTATGATCTCAGAAGGAGGCTTAAGGTAATGTCGTGGTGGATTAAAAGCCTATTCAAAGGTGTTCCCAGCACTGAGAAGCATACAATAGACAATTCAGTAATTCCAAACCAGTATAAGACAGGGTGGTCAAGCTTTAGACTTTAAGCTCCCTTAAGAAAGGTATCTTCATGGAGTTATCTTTCCTAGCTACAGAATTGGGGTGAAGAAGGGGCCCAACATGTAGTTAATATTGATAAAAAGCAAAAATCTAAAAGAACAGTAGGTATGTAAAGGCTTAGAAAAGAATAGACAGAAAAGAGAGTACTTCAGTTGTATTTTTTTAAAAACAAAATTTTTCTATTAAAAACTCTAAGATATATTTAATTTAAATGAGAAAGATGTGTTAGATAAAGCAGTTATATTGTTTAACCTATACATATTTCCAAAACAATTTCTACAAACCACAAAACCTCTCACATCACCACAGCTTTCAGCTGCTTCACAACACAGAACCACATTAGGTCACCCACTCTGATGTGAATGTACAATGTTCGTTCTTCTCTCTGCTCTGTTTATTTTGCTTTCCAAGGTTTCTCCACAAATATTCCCATAGTAAAAGTGGAAGCCTGGAATCTATTTTCCACTTTGGAGGAAAAGTGACACCTCCACAATATAAACTTGTTCCAGGGACTGTCAGAGACTCCCCAGTTCTGTTAGCTGCATTTACTCCTGTAGGAACCTGTGCTTGTGCCAATGGAACTTTTCATGGGAAAGAGAATGAAAGTTTCTTCCTTTATTGAAATACACAAGTACACCATACACAATAAGAAATCCCTTCAACTGTGCTTCTCTAAATGCATCCCAGTTCCTGAATTGCATGCATATTACTTTTAGAAATAGAAAAAAAAAAGTTATTTTAAATATATCCAAGTGAACTTTCTATTCATCTATCAATGCTCAGAGTGAATTTTATCACTTCCAGAATGCCTTTCTAATTTTCTTCTGTATACCATTTTATATCAAACTTCATGTCCCAAGAAGTGTCTATCTTACATTCTTGTTTATTTATGCTCTGATTAGCTTTAAAACATCGTTTTTGAAGCCTATGAATTATGTCTAAACATAAAAATGTCACTTTTAATAAATATTCAGTCAGTTGAAATTAATTAAACTTTTATTCTGGATTGTTTTATTTCACATAGTATATATATTTTTTCATATCGAGGGCATAGGGCCCTGGGGTTATGTCCTGGTTCTTTTCATTTGTATTGAAAAAACACAAATGAGGGGTCCATTTGTACTGAGTCTTCTTTGCAAATCTCTAAGCGCTACTTTACACTATAACCTTCCACTAAGAACAGATGTTATAAAGCAATGCACCAGTGTTATTTGGATTTATAGGAGATTTGAGAGAAGGTGGACTGCTGAAATAAAAATATGAAACTCTGAGAGCCTTGTATGCAGGTGTGCTTGTAGGCGCACTGGAAGGCTGAACATTATTTTCATAATCAAGTCTCTCAATTGGGGTTTGGTGCCATTTTGAATAATGTCTATCCAGGAAGTTCTACTTCAAAACGTGTGAGTCATTGTAAAAATGAACAATGAAAAACTGTTCTGAAACAGTTTCAAACTTGTGAAACATGGATTTTGGAAATATCTCCAAGATCATTTAATATTATAATTGAATAAATGAGCCTTATTAAAGCTGGTAAGCTTTTGCTGCCTACAGAGAGGCTCTATTTATTTGCAATTGCATAAAATTAAAAATGTCTTCTAGCTTGTTTTTTCAGGGCTAGCTCTAGCTTTTTTCCCCCTTAACTTATTTTTTTGGTATGTTAACGGGTCACCGAGATTAAATGTTTTAAAAACTAAGATAAAAGATAAAAATAGTGTATAAATACAAACATACTTCATCAAATGTTATAATTTAGTCATGTTTCTGTGAGCCTATTTTTAATTAAATAAAATGTGCAAGTACAGTTGCAATCTCTTTTTGCCCTTGTCTTCTAACCTCATTTCTATTCTTTCTTTTCCGAAATTCACTATTTTTAATTTTGTGCTTATCTTTAATACAATTGTTAAATAAGTATTTCTAAAATATAAAATTTTCACATTTTATGTAAGAATTATTGTGTGCTACACATCATTATTCATCTTGCTCTTTCCTTTAGATATTTAAAAGTATTTATATACACTGGAGCACATGTCCCTGAGCCATTGTACCTCACAGCTGCAAATTTGTCCTTTAGTGTCCAGTGGGTACCTTTTCAAATACTGATGGGAGTTCATGTGTCTTGAACATTTCTATCCCCCAACATCCTTGCCTGTACTTGATAGCATCAGAAATTTACATTTTTCTCAATATCTTTGGTCTAAAATAATATTTTAACTTTTATTTTAATTCTCATTCCCCTGAATATTTTTAAGTTCTGCCATATGTTTGAATATCTGTTTTATCGTTCTATTTCCTCTTCTCTGAAATGCAGTTTTATATTTTATTTTTCTATTGGGTTGTCTCACTGTTTGTCTGATTGGTGCTTTAAATTTATGACTACAAATTGCTGGTTTGTTCAATATAATTCAAATATCATTTGGGGAGAATTCTGTTTTAAATATATATGTGACATATTCTATTGAGTATAGTTTTAAATTTTAACATCAAATTTATTGATCATATACTTAAATGATTTCTGCTTTGAGGTATTCTAGCTTACTTTGACATCATTCATATATACTATTATAATTTTCTAGAGATTGTAACCATTATTTATCTAGAAATAATACATTACTATTGGCATGAGATAGGGAAAACTATTTTTCCCTCTAATTTTTTTTAATACCTCTTTTTCTTACCAATTTTCAATGCCCTCTGGGTTATTTATCAGTTCCAGGAATGCAAAAATCAGCTTATGAGTTCTCCTTCCTAGTCTATTAGTTTGTTTTAATCTCTATGTCAATACCATAGTTTCTTGTTATTTATGATATTCATCTTACTCATTAAGTTATTTTCAGTCCTTCAGTATTTTCTGTAATTATATATCAACTTGTCAAATTTAATTTTTTAAAAATCTTGTTGGTATTTAAACCACCAAAGTGAATGGATCCTTTTCTTTCCTGTTATATTTTCTATTTGTGTGTATGTGTGCCTATGCATATGTGCATATGTGTAAATGAAGTGTCATTTTGGGGCCATTGGGGGGACAATCTCCACTGACTACATATGTCTTATGAATTTGTGCTATCTATTTGTGTTCCTGCAATATCCATTAGTCCAAAGCAGTCTAACAAACAGGGATAATTAGAAGATTTAATGAATCTCTGATTTGGCCATTTTATAGATGATTTGGTCTGAACATAATTTTTAGGTATATGTTCAATGAGGATGAGTTAGATATTTTAAAATGAACATAACCCCCAGACAAATACTGAAGGATATTTGAATTATTATATAAAATCAGATGCAACTGGTTTTTATAAAAGCTTCTCGAAGGCTTACATGGACAGTCAGTGCTTCTAAATGCCCTATATTTTAGTTGTTACATACATACTAAGGAAAAGGTTATCTTTATTATACTTTATTTTAGAAGAAAACCTGAGGCTTATAAATCCTATTATAGGTCTTTTATAGTAAATAGTATAGCTGGGCTGTAAAACTAGGTTCTTTTTCTCCAAATCCAGTGTTCTTCTTATTATATCACAGCTACAATTATGAAAATATTGACTTGGATATTCATCTTTGATACTTCCATTGTTTCTTGTTTTAGTGTTATTTATTTTCTAATAAAAATCTAACTACAGAATTTTCTTTAGTCATACTGTAGTCAAAATGCTTTGCATGGTTTCTTTCTAAGAAAGAAGTGTCTTCTGAGTCTTTGTGTTTTCTCACAGTAGGGAATGCCTTCATTAACTTCTTCATTGATTTAGCAGTCATCTGAAAAGAGCATGCCAGGGCAATTTAAGGATAGGGGAAAAAAAAAAGACTCAAAAGTTAAGTAGTTGATCACCAAATGCAAACTGAAGTAACTGTAACTTGGATCTCCTTCCAAAGTGCAGCAACAACTATTCAAAGAAAGAACAGTTTAAGGGGCAATTTGGCCCCTACCATAACACTAATGTTTATCATCGTGCTCTTCAGCAGAGCAGGGCTGAATTGTTTCTGAAGGTAAGTGAGAATGCTTGCTCTCAGTAACTGCTCATTGCCAACAATGAAGAGAATTTGTCAAAAGCTGTGAATGCCTTTCTAACCTCAGGACCAATCTGAAGTCTCCCAACGTTTTTCTTCTAGTGAACCTAATATGTGCTTTATTTTACGTATTGTTTATTTATTTATTTTTTTGTCATAAGGAAAACACTTTCTCTGAGGATGCCTATAAAATACTGCTGTCGGCTTGCATGGCTCACTTAATTGTAAAAGTTCAGAAATGTATAAAATTTAAAATGTACATAATAAAGAGCTGTACATAAGACAAAACTGCCATGGATGTTGATTAGATTGCATTTCATGGAGTAACAAGAGAGTACAATGAACTTAAAAGCAAAATATACTTTGCTTTGATTAAAAGTTAGACAAATTCTGTTTATTAATATAGTCTGAGAACATTTATTTTTGGAAAAGGATGGATAATCAAATCCTGCAAATGTTTATACACTTTAGTTTCCAGTTTCCACGATGACTTGGAAATTAATTGCTGAATTAATCTGACTAAAAGTGCCAGGGATTGCTAAACCACTGGGATAGTTAAGCATGGATAATCTGTGTATTGAAGTTGATGCCACTTAACCAAATGGGAGTGGGTGTTCAGGACCTAAGTCTGAGATGATAAATTTGTAGTTTCCTTTCAGCTAGCATGACTCTCCAAATATTCATTCTGATCTTTGCCTTAGGGACCCCTGGGATTTCAAGATTGTGGTCAGAAATCTGGTATCCATGTTGAGCTTGTCTCTGCTGACATGTTTCTCTGCATTTATTTATTTTTCTTGGACATAGTGTTTTAGAATAACCTTTGAGCAACTTTTTTAAAAACTGCATTAAACATTTAGCAAAACCAAAATATAAACTATTTTATTGTGGAGATCAAAATTTATAGGCTCAACTGATTCACTATTGACTAATAATTTCAATTTAATATAAATAGAAGTCCTGGTAGGTTAAGTTATTTATCAAAATTCAGAGTCAGTAAAGGCGGAACTTGGATAGACTAAATGAATTAATAGATTATTATAATATAGTAATATTATTTTTATCATCACCATTATCTTATTAGTATCATTCCCTATTCTACTCAGTCAAACATCCCATCTTTGTGAACATGCTGAGAACATTAGGAATGGTTTGATCCTAATTTAAATTTCATCCTAAAAGCTGCTAGTATTCATATGGTATAAGGGAAGTGATTTTTTTCACTCAATAATTACAAAGTTCAATTTTGTTTATAAGATTTGTAGATGGATTTGTGAAAGGTAACTAAAATAGTAACATACAAAATACATCACTGAATTGTTACAATAATGAGCTATTTACTCAACAGCATATAGTCTGAGTGACAAAGGATTTAGTACTATTATGTCATCTCTTCATGCCTCAGTTGCTGTATCTGTAACATGAAGTGAGATAGATGGGTGATCTTGGAAGTCTTTTTTAGCTAGAATAATCCATGAAAGAGTAACTCAAATCTAAAGAAAAAAGTTTTCCCAAAGCCTCACATTATTCTAAGGGCTATAATATGAAAGGTACAAAATGAATTAAGAAAAACATTGAATGGCCAAAAATAATGAAGACCATCATTGGTGTATAACTTCCTCATTTTGGTAAATTTCACATTCTTGGGATAATTTACAAGTTTTCTCCAGGAATGGGAGTAGAAACTTAAGCTTTTTCTGTCTCTGTCATAGAATAATTTCAGGACCTGACCTTCCTTACTGACCTCCTTTACTTTATGCTTCTTTTACTTCCTTCTCTGAGTTAATCTTATCTCAATGATTTTCAGCCAATCACTTAATAATACAATACTGTACTCTAGCATATCTGTAGCTAGCAATTAATTTCTGAAAAATTTTATAAATAGCAAGAGTGAAGAAATATGTGCAACTTTTTTCCGCTCAGCCTCAATCTTTTGTTGCACTAAATAGATGGCTATTTTCAACTTGGTTTTGTACTCAGACCTTTACTGTTGGTAAATTAAAGTACAAATCTCCTGGAACAAAGGGAATAATTAATTCTGAGGCAAGGCTGAGCAGTTGGGCGGAGTTGCCTTTTCTTCCCTAGGGTGGGGTGCCTCTTCTGTTCTCACTACATCTGGCAGCACAGATGGCAAGAAAATTAATAGGAGGGAGGAAGCTTTGACCTCATGTGGATATAAACAAGTCCTGAGACTACACAGGCAGGCAAATCTGATAATAGCCTTAAAAGAGACCTTGAAAGTTCATTGAGTTCAGTATCCTGCTGCTGATGAAGCTATACTTGACAAAGTCTAATGTCCAGGTGAGCATCCTTGAGGTAATATGCATAGAGATACTAGAATAGGTCACCAAGGACAGCCATGCAATGCATCTCCCTAGGTAAGTGTGGAAGTAGAATGTGAACATCTGTTTTATATTTGTATATCTTGTTGGAGATAGGAGATGAGGAAAATGGCTACTTAAGTTCTTCGTATCACATGTATTCAATACATTATTAGAATCCTCAGAGACAGAGTTTATAAACAAATGTTCATCCTTAACACATTTATTGAGTTAACCCAACTAGCTTGCTTCAAAATTATATTGATAATTGAAATTGCTCACTAAACAAATATCTATTGATTATAGAGTCATTGATCTGAAAAATGATCTGGATTTTGTATATATTGTTTGCAGCAGCTCTGAACTGGCTATTCAGACATTATTGATAGGATGGTACAAATTCATTCCCACCTCCATCTGACTCCCAACTTCTGTTAAAGGTGGCTTCATGTGGCAATGAGTCTGAACCCAAGGCCTGTCAGAGGGTTTTAAAGAAAGATTTGCTTTTCTGATTAAAGGGACAAATCGATTTAATACTGTTGTTTCTTCACTTCCACTTTTCTTGAAAATGGACTTGATATATTGTAACCATGGAAGCACAGCAAGATAATTGCAAATTGTTGATGTTGTTCCAGCAACTTTCCCAGCAACATGTTTTTTTTGTTATGTGAAAATAATTACCTCCCATTTTAAGCCCAGTGTACTTCACTAACTTAATTTGAAAATACACCTAAATGATACATTTACTAGTGTCTAAATTTTCTTTACAATATCTTAACAACAAAAGTCTATGCCATGGTAGTCAGAGTAATATTAATCCAAGCCTTATTTCTAAGTATTACTTCAATTCTTGTATTTAAGTTTATTATCTAACAAGCACTTTCAGTCTCTATATAATCCCAAACCTTTTCCTTTACTTTGACAATTTTTTACTCCTATTAAGTGAACTGGTCCATTACATATTAAAAACATACATTTTCCATTTAAAATTAAATTTGGTAAAAGAATTTCATGGGCCCAATTGCATATATCTGAATATTCTTACAAAATAAAACATAAGAGGGATTATTTTCTTATTTTCTTATAAGCGGTGTTTGAAAACTACACACACACACACACACACACGGAGTCATATGAATTCCTACACTAATAATTATGGGGTTATGTTAAATTTGAATATCCTTAATATTTTACAAATAAATTCAAGTTACTGATGCTCCCAAATTACATTAATCTGTGATTCTCTAATTTAGCATGCATATAGGTCACCTAGAAAACCTGATAAAACACAGATACTTAGACCCACTTCCATAAATTGTTCCAAAAGATCTACCTGTAGAGTCCAGCAATATAAACTTTTAACCAGATTCCAGGTGACCTTGATTTTGCTGGTCTGAGGACCACATTTCCAGTGTCACAGACACAAAAGACAAAATGATTTATATTAATAACATTGTTATACTTGCACTTCTTCAATATGGGAGAGACTAATTGTCTTTAGGAAAGGTGTTACCATATGCTACTTCCGAATCATGGTTCTATTTAATATCCCATAACATAGAACTGGCAAAGTTCCAGGTAATATTTAAATTAACAGCCTGATTTCCTGGATGTATAACTCTTACACTTAGGTGAAAACTTTTATGCAAATAAGTGGTCTTCCTATTTCAATTCTAATAACTCTTGTTTTAATGGGTATATCATTTTTTATATTTGGGATTTATTATGATTTATTCTAGGTCCTGTGGTGTGTGAATATTCTTCAAAAACTTGTTAATACTATAATACAAGAATACATGAAATCTAAAATTCACAGAAAAATACATGACCACGTATAATGCAATGATCATGCTTTTAATTTTTTAAAATTCTCATTTAAATAAGAAATAAAATGTGTTCCCTGCCAATCAGTATTCTTTTCTTCTGTTTCTAGTTTCAATCACACACACACACACACATGCACACTGACAAGTTTTGTGTGCCAGAGAATGCAGGGAAGCTGCTACTTGACGCTTGATGGAGAGAACAGGCTGCTGTGATGAATCTCATGCAGCAGGTGTCTGATGGACTATTATTTAATCTCTGCTTTGGGAAAGAGCAATCAAATGGTAGCTGTTGGTATTTGTTTAATAAAAACTCCAGATGTTGACAATGTTTCCCCATGGCCATTGATATATAATGATTTGCACACAGCTGCTAAAAAAAAAAAAATCAAACCCAACTACTTTATGATTATCACTGGGAATAATTCTTTATTCTTTGTGTGTTTTATACACAGTCCTTATCGCATGACTCACATATTTTTCAAGTGTTAAATTGAACCAGCTAAATAAGATTTATTCGCATTTATTCTCTCACTTTTCTGTAAAGAGTGCTGTCATATGTTAATGGGGGGATCCTAATGTAACAATAGAATGTCATTCTTTGGAGTCTCTAGTTAACTTGGAAATGCAGTAAGAGATGCGTCTTTATGAGGGACACTATTCAGGCAATTTTTTTGTTGTAAAAAGTATATTCAAAGTCTGACTGCAGGCAAAGAGAGTAAAGTACAAAGATTTTATTTATTAAAGGACAATTTAAATGTGCTCTCTCCATTTGTGTTTTCTAGAGTTTTAAAAAAATGTTTTCTTGTTATTTTTTACTGTCAGCAAAATGCCAGAAAAGGAAACATCTTTAATTGTTTCACATCCACAAAAATGTTTTTTAGAACAATTTCTGAGTTCTTTCAGTTGATAGATGGTTGGTCTACCCCCAGAGAGCAAAGACCAGTCCTTTCTGGACTTCATAAGATACATAATAGGGTGACAAGTCTCATAGGGATCCCCAGAATGAAAATGTTAACAGCGACAAATCAAATTATATATATATATAAAAATTTGCCCTCCACCCCAGTTACTTTATGAATGGACTCTTTTAAGAAGATGTAGACAATACTTACAAGCCTTTTATAGGATGAGACTATAACTTAAGGTGTAGTAGCAGAGCTGTTATGTAACAATTCTCTGAAACTAAATATGGTTCACAGACTGGGCTGAAGGTGGAGTTTCTGATATATCCAGTTGTCAAGGAGGAGAGAGTCAGTTCTGATGTGCTTCTCTGACCTTTCCAATTCTCACTAATTCTTTCATGTCTATATCAGAGTTGGCTTCTCTTTCTCTCCTCCACCTCAGTGCTCCTCACTATTTTAATACAGATGGTCACAGATACATAAGTCGATACTGAAATCATTTACAAGGTGTGTTATGTTGAAAAATTACATTAGTAACATTGAGGTATTATATAATATTATATTAGATTCTTACGGCTGCTGTAACTAATTAGCACAAATTTATTGTCTCAACACAAATTTATCACTCTGGAGTTCAGATTTATGAAATGGATTTAACTGAGTAGAAATTAAGGTATCATCAAGACTGTGATGTCTTTGTGGCCTCTAGGAGAAATTCCATTTTCTTGCATTTTCTAGCATCTAAGATGCATTCCTTGGCTTTTGGTACCTCCCTTCATCTTCAAAGCCAGCAGAGTAGCATCCTCAAATCTCTAACTCTAGCCTTCATTTTGTTGTTGTTGTTCGATCTCTTTATATTTCTGTGAAGCTCCTTCCTCCATAAGAATCGGTGTGATTAGTCTGGATTTACCTGAATAATCCAGTATAATCTCTCATCACAGATTCTTAATTTAATCATACCTGTAAACTCACTTTTGTCATGGGCCACAAACATTATAATATAGATACTTTGGGGGATGACAATTTGTTTACCATAAGTACTATAAAAATTATATACTATCCTTGCATATCCCAGATGATACCATTTTGTTCAGCCATACTCTTTAGAATTAATTTTAGCGTCTGGTAAATATGTATATGATTTATAAGAACTTTCAAACTGTCCTTTCAAAAAGTACTTTTAAATGGTTAAATGTTACAGAGGCCTAAGTAAGATTACAAAGAACATATAAGATGTAAGACAGCTATTTTAAGCTAGTTAAACTTTATTAATTGCTACTAATTAACTGATTATAATATGAAGATTAGAATATTAATACATATAATTTAACATAAACTGTTTTTAAATAAAGAATATGTAATAGAACAGACATGATTGACACTTTTTTAAGGTTTTTTTTTTTTTTTTTTTTCCCTAGAGTTTATTCATTAACGGTGAAAAATAGTAGGATGGGGAAAGAAAAGCGGGGAAGAACAGAATATGGTAAATGTAAAATATGGGACATAAAATGTTCTAGGTTATCATAATGATGAGAAGGAGAAGCCAGGAGATAAGTAAAGGTAATGCATGCTTATGTGATTAGTTTTCTCTGAGTTACTGTGTTCAAGATGTGACTTGTATAATAAACATGGCACAAGAATTGGGTGAGGTGGGAATATAAACAGGGCGACTGCCTGAAGTCAAATACAATAAGTTGTGTTAATGGAGAGTATTAAATTGAATCACCAGCTGGCTGCAGTGGAGGATCCACCTCTATCGGATCTTTAGAAGGTTGTTGAGAACTCATAGATCTATCTCTTAGTGCTCAGCGAGCCTATCCACATGGCACACGATGTATTCTTTATGATAATGAGTGTGGTTTTCAGGCAATATTTCCATACATGGAAACTCCATGCTCTTTTTTTCCCTGCGAAGTCACATATAACTCTATAACTTTCCCAAATGACAATGGCTGTGAAGATTAGATAGAGATAGAGACAGAGACAGAGACAGAGACAGAGACAGAGACAGAGACAGAGACAGAGATAGAGATAGAGATAGAGATAGAGATGATAGAGATAGAAATAGATAGAGATAGAGATAGAGATAGAGATAGAGATAGAGATAGATAATAAAATATGCAACTTTATTTAAAAAGAAAGAAACTTTTCAATAATTTTAGACTGGTACCAAAATCATTTGAATGTGCCACACAGGTTCCCATTTGTTAGAAAACCATCCTGAGATTGCACATTCCTCTCCAGATTCTTTCTATCTCTTTTCTCTCCCTATCTCATTGGTCAGTCACTTCTCACATTATAAATAATAGCTTTGAAAATTATAGGCAAAACATGATGAAGAAAATAAATGCAAAAATGTTAATATTATACCAGCAACCCATCACTCTCACCAAAAATAAGAATGTGAATACTGTATCATGAACAAACTGGATATATTCTCAAACAAACAGAATGGTATCATTTATATTGGATAAAATATACATGAAATTCTTTATATTATATTAACAGATTAGAGGAGAAAAAGTAATATAATATTCAAAAGATGTAAATGTTTATGATGAAATCAGCTACCAATAAATGACACTGAAACAATGCCCTAAAAACTAAGATTAAAATAAAGCTCACTTCATTTGATTAAAGACAACTATCAAAAAAAAATTCATCCAAAATTATATCTAATGGTGAAATTTTAGAAGCAGTGCTTGAGGTTGTAGAATAGACATAGGTTAAAACTATTACTACTTATGCACAACATTGTACTTGTGGTCTTATAGAATAGAACAAAATGTTAGTTAATTAATTAATTATTAAAAATATGAAAAGAAAAATTAAAATCCAGTCAACAAAAAGATGTGATTCTTTAATAGATATTCAAGATACATGAGAGATTATACTAACAACAATAGCATTCTTATAACTAATATAAGTAAGATATATACTATTCTTGGTACATTATCTAAAATATTTTCTCAAAGCATGTTAATGATTTTCGTGAAATTACAATAAAAGTTTCAAGTCTTTACTTATGAAACTTAAGAAAATGGCTAAGCTATTTATAGAAGAAAAAATGCCCAAAAGTGGCCAAAAAATATATGAGGAATAAAAATTTCCCACCATTACTTAAATCATTATGATGCTATAGTAATGAATTGTGTATTGACATAATAGCAAACAAAATATGTTCACAGAAGAAAATAGCCCTGAAGCATACCTACACATATAAATTCATGAACATGTTGGAACCTTTTATATGACAGGTAAAATTTAAAAACAGCATATTCAATAAATGGGGCTAGAAATAATGTTTAGCCACAGAGAAATATATATATTCCAAATACATAACCTACACAAAATGTCATCTACTAGATTTGGAGGCATAAAAGGAAAATGTTTTTTAAATTAGAACTTTATAAGCTATTTTAAAAAAGAAGATATTTCAGACAAAGTTCCACAAGGGAAATAAAGAAAAGCTAGATGATTTTTCTACATTAAAATAAATATCATGCACTACATTAAAAGATAATCCAAAACTAAGAGATGATACTTTAAATCCTATAACTGAAAAGGATTAGTACCCTGAATATATAAATGTTAAAAGAATAATTATACACGAGTAAAATAAATCCATAAAAATGATCAATGGATATGACAAGTAATTTCTAGATTAAAAAAAAAACTGAGTTGAAAAGAAAAAGAAACTAATATAAAAGATTATTAATTGTACAAGCAAACAGAGAAATGCATGTTAAAACATCTCATAACTATCAAGTTGGTCGAATATGCACAAATTTGATAACTCAAAGTATTGGCAGCACTCAGAAACTCTGACATCACTGATGTGGCCAGGAACATATGCACTGTGATGTATTGTACCATTATTTGCAATCATAGTACAGTGGAAATTTCTCTAATATTAGAAAAAAATGAATAAATATTTTCTATTGAAAAATAGAATGATAATAAGCTGCATAAATGCACTGGTTAGATATAATTTCATATTTTTTAAACTGAAAAAGTTGAAATAATTCATATGATAATTATAGGGTTTATGTAAATTTTTTAAAAAGTTGAAAAATACAACATATTATTTTATATTTCTCTGTAATTTATTTGTCTATTATGTCTATCTAATCTGTAAAAAGATCTGTGTAGATATAGATATATATGTATGAAAATCTAAAATAATCCAGGAGAATGATATGAAAAAATAGATACCACTGGGACAAGAGTAAGAAAGAAGGGTTTTATTTTATGGAGCATCAACATCTGAGTTCAGAAACTTACTAGCTCTTGATTCTGACACAAAATATATGACTTGAGAAAAAACTACTGAGCAAATCTAAACCTCAGTTTCCTAATCTGGAAAAGAAAATTACTTCTCAAACATTTCTCTTTTTCTGTTAGACAAATGAGTACATGGAAGAATGGATTGGAGTGTCTCAGCAAATACTAATACCCTCCATGACATTATTATTTCAAATCTCACCCCCTTTCAGCTGGTAAGATTTTCCACCAATAATAATTAACTGTGACTATTTTTTCATTTAAAATTTCTTTACCAAAATGTGAGACTGCTTCTGGCAAGGGTGGCTTGTAGTAGGGAGCTGAGAAAGAGGAGGGCGAGGGAAGAGATAAATAAATTTTTGGAAGAAGCCCAGAGAGTTCTCTCTAACAAAATCCTACTTAGCAAGGCTGAGGCTTTATTAGAAACTTATTCTACTTGAGAGAAGGGAATTACTGACTACAGAACACTCTAGCTTACTACCTCACCTAAGGTGTTGGAGAGAAGATAGGAAATAGCAGTGAAGTTCATGGCCAAGGTACACAGGAGCACTAAATTGACCTTTAATCACAAGATTATAAGATGTTTCTCCTAATCCCAACACCATACCCATCATATGAACTAGTAACTTCATTATAGCTAATGCAATAAAACAAGACAAAATTTATATCAATCAAGTGCAAAGAAAGTAAGCCATCTGATTTTGCACATGCAATGATTCTCTATGTAGAAAATCCCAAAGGAAGAGCAAATAAAAACAACTGGAATTAATAAGTGCTTAGTTATTATAAGATCACCAGATATAAGATTAGTATACAAAAGTCAATTTTTCCCTACATATTAGTAGTGAAAAATAAAAATTAAAAATTAAAAACACAACATTCTTTACGATAGCACCAAAAATGAAATACTTAGGTATAAATCTAATAAAATATCAATCTATACACAGAAACCCTAATGAAAGAAGCCGTAACAGATCTAAATATATGGACAGATGCTTCAGGTTCCAGCATTAGAAAACTTCATAATAAGATATCGATTCTTTCCTAATTGATCTATAGATATATTACTGTTCCAAGTAAAATCCTTGCAAGCTATTTTGTAGATATAAACTAATTGATTCTTATGTTTATATTGAAAGACAAAAGACTTAAAATAGCTAACACTATATTGAATGAAAAGAACAGTTGGCAGAACTGACACTACCAAACTTCAATATTTATTATAAAGTGACAGGATCAAGACAGTGTGCCATTTATAAAAGCATATACAAATATATCAATGGAACACAGTAGACTTAAAGATATAACCAATTGATCTCTGACAAAAGTGCAAAAAGAATTCAATAAAGAGATTCTTTACAACAAATGATGCTAGAATAATTGAATGCTCAAGTGTAAATATAAAAAAACAGAAACAAAAAACCTAGACATAGACCTGACAAAATCACAAAAATTAACTCATAAGGAATCACATATAAATATAAATGTGTGTATAAATATATATATATAAATGTACATTTTATACATTTATATGTATACTGAAAGACTCTGGAAGAAATCAGTGGAGAAAATTTATGTGGCCTTCAGTGTGGTGATGAGTATTTAGATACAACACCAAAGACAATATATGAAAAAATTATTTGTTCTTTATTATTATTAAAAAATTCTGCAAAATACACTCTTAAAAGAATGAAAAGTCAAGACTGATGCTAGGAGACCATATTTTGAGGTCACATATTTGATAAAGAACTTGTATTCAAAATATACAAAGAAAAAATAAGAAAACTTAATAAGAAAGGGACAATGATTCTGAACAGATGCCTCACTGCAGAAGACATATAGATTGGAAAATAAGCATGTGAAAGATACTCAAGGAATTGCAAATGGAAATCATAATGAGATACTTTACTATACACCTATTAGAATAGCTAAAATCCAAAAAACTGACAACATAAAATGCTAATGAGGATGTGGAGCAACAGGAAATCTCATTCATTGCTAATAGAAGACAGTTTTGGTAGTTTGTCACATAGTTAAACAGAGCCTTACCGTATAATGCAACAACTGTGCTCCAAAGCAATCCCCTATTAATTTGCAAACTTAAATCCAGACAAAACCTTAACATGAATAATTAGAGCAGCTTTATTCATATTTGCCCCAAACTGAAAGCAACTGATAAGTGAATGAATAAGCAAGCTGTGTACAGTCAGTTCAAAGGATTTTTATTCAGTGATAAAAATAGATGAACTATCAAGAAAAAAAAAATTAAAAAGAGGAAACTTAAATGGATCAGTCTCATGCAAATGCTACATGCTATGTGATTCCAATAAGGTATTCTGGAAAAGACAAAACTGTAAAGACAGTGAAATAATCAGTGGTTACCAGGGTTTCAGAGTGGAGCATGCAAAAAAGTACAAGGGGTGTTTAGAGTATTAATATTTTTATATAATACTGTAATGATGGATACATGACATCATACCTTTGTCAATACTTATATAACTTTACTGAACAAATAGTGAATTTCAGTTCATGCAAATTTATTTTGAATTAAAAACAAAGCATTTAGGAAGTCCTGGAATCGCAAGGAGGAATATAGATTGTGACAAAAGATTTCAACTGCATTATAAATATATCAAACAATCTCTGAGGAGAGTAAAGGGGAAAACTGCTGACCAGAGTAACATTTCAAATGAGAGGAGTCATAAGACTAAAAGCCAAAAGAATTGCAATTAAGGATGATACTCTAGTTGATAACTCATTAGAGAATGAGTTAACAGTTCTCATACTAATGTACATGTTCACTGAAAATGAACAATTAAGTCAATAAATAAATAAATGGCAGGTTCCTCAGTTTTGGAGTGAGAATTTTCAGATAAGCAAAGGGAAGAGTCTAGAATGATTTATGGATCATTAGAGAAATCAATATTAACTCACACTTTGCTTAATATAAATACAGAGGGTAACATATAGAAATATTTATAGTTGTGTGTACATGGGTTGGTCTGCAAACTGAGAGTGACTAAAGGAAATGATACCCCAGTAGTGAAGAGACCATCAGATCTTGGTTTCTAATGCAATTTTTCAATAGTAAGTACCAGAGCTATTCAGAGAAATAACTGATTTGGGGAATGGGGTAGAAAATATACAAGATGAACCTGAAGTATTATGTAAGACCAGAAATTAAGAAAGTTAAAATTAAGTCTCATTAATGAGGTATTTTTTTCTTGTATTTTGCTTACATTGAACTAGGCTCAGTGTTAGCTTCTTGCATTTTCTCTTTTAATCCATACAATCAATAATTTGTAGGCATGCAAGTTGGATTATTTACCTGGATCATTACAAGATACATTATGTGTTAGAGAGCATAATCACAGCTCAGGTAAGTCACAGAGCGAGGAAGCAGACAAAGAGCTACATAATTCCCAGTTTCACTTTTTCTCAAATAAACCCTCAGACTCCTGTGTTAAGGTATTGCATTCAGAATTATTAAGATATGCTCATGATGGTAGCAAAAATAAGAAACAGTTATGTGTTCAGCAAGTGTAATAAACTTTTTAAAGGTAAAATAAAATTTTACTTTGACTCTGAGTTAAAAGTCTGTTATTATTTTGGATACAGGTTCCACAATTTTGGCAATTCTAGATGGAATGCCTTTTAACAAGTTTTATCATATAATAAATGATGTCATAGTACTAAAGTAGAAAAACAATAACTGTTAGGTTATAATAAAGAAGTATCTCAGGCACTGGAAAAATCTGATTCACTCATTGTGAGAGGCTATTTTTCTCAATTCTATATAGGGTTTCATTCTAAAGATAGCAGAGGCAACAATTAGCAGAAACCAAAATGAGCTCTGTTCATTGATACTTTCTCTTAGAGAATCAAGAAATTTTATTCACAAATGGGTACTTATTCATGCAAATTAATGATAATTACAAAATGAATCATAGCATCCATGAAAACTTTATGTTCTTCAAATAATATCTAATACATTATCAATTGCTAGTTGATGATGATATTCGAAATATCATAAAATACTTTTTGTATAATTCTTTAATATTTTAACAATTGTAGCTTTTATGTTCATATTTCTTAAATAGTGAAAATGAAATAGTAAAAATAAGCACGAGATGATCTTCTGTACAATTGGTGGTGTATCAATAGGGACAGCTGTTCTTCCCTGGATTTATGCCACCTATACAACTTTAATTGTACTGAGAACTACTTGGAAACATTGATGTTAGAAGCTAAACCAAACTTGGAGATCAATGTTTCATGCAGATTCACATGAGCATATTAGATACCGCTTATCAGCAGCAATATTCCATTTTCCACTTTAAAATTTATCGCTCTAGAGAAAACATCTATCAATATTTAATAATTTATCTGGGAACATGATTTAGCTATATTCACTTGAGTTTCATTTTCAAAAACATAAAAGTAAAGATTAATTATTACGAAACTATTATTTATTAGTTCCAAAATGGAGTTTTGTGATACTTAGTCCACAATATGGATTAGTGATATAATTTAATATGTGATTATTACATTTTTCTTATTTTTATTTTAGATTTCAAAATTATTGCATTTTTATTCACAATAATATGTCATATGACAATTATTTTCTTCTCTTTCTATAATGTAAAAAATGAAAAAATATCAAACACAAGTCTAAATAATGTCAGGTGCAATGTTCATACAGAATTAATTTTGGTAATTCAGTTTCTTATCATCATTATTACTCGTTCAAGAATTTGCATGACTGTTTATTTCTTACATATAAAGAATCCATCCTGTTGCTTTTTTATATGAGCATTTTTTTTTCTACAGACTTCGAGGTAGGATTTTGTATGAATGTGCCCAGTTGTCAAAGGGAAATTGTCTCGGGCCATCAACCCATAATGCCTGGACTGTTTCCAGATGGCCACACTGATTCTAACTGTTCTGCTACACAATGTAGATTGTTTTAGAGCTGTCGTTGGGAGACTTCCAGAGATAAAATAACTTTATACCATTTGGCCTTCCTTATCTTTTGTTTCTCATTATTTTACATCTCTGCTACTGCACTAACAGGAGTTCCTTAAAGAAAAAAAAAAAGCAACAAATCTTATATACTCATATTTCTAAGCAAAGTTCTCTTTCCAAGGAATGTTATCTTTTTGGTTAAGTATACTTCTGTGCTTCTAAAAAGTTTGAAATTTGATAAGACTGGAAAAGAACCATTAGTTTATCTTAAAACAAATAGTAGGTGAGCTATTATTTTTCTCATGTTGACCTAAGACTAGGTCTAAAAATTAGAGGTAGAGCATAATTTTAAATTCTTATAAATCTTTATCTTCTAGAAAAAAAAAAAAAAGCTAAGCAGACAAATAATACTTTAAAAAATATTTTAATTCTAGGAAGAACTTTGTTTTCAATTGCTTTCCAAATGTTCTTTACTTTGTGTTTGTATTTAGTTATTAATCTTCTTATATGAATACTCAGATTTTCCTTGCTATAATTTTTCTGTCAAATATCCAGATAAAATTACAAAAAAAAATAAAAAAATAAAACTCTTGGGGAGAAAGAATCTATGAATTACGTTTATAAGTTATCTGAACTCATAAAAATAGCACGGGGCTCACCAATGTTCTGGCCCATGACTGAATTTTGGCCCCTCGGTCCTTTTGTTCATTTCTCTGTTTATTAAACTATGAGAAGGTAAGAATTCTTAAAGGAACTGACTATGCTTTATTCACAAATATAATCCCCACATGATCTAGAACAGTTTCTTAACCATAAGGACAATGTAGGAATCATTCAATATTTAAAAAAATAAAATTAGCAAAATATTTTTTATTAAATTTATCGGGGCGATATTTGCTAATAAGATTTTACGTTTTGAGTGTATAATACTATAATACAGCATGTGTATACTGCATTGTTGCTCAACATTCAAAGTTTAGTCTTTTTCCATAACTATATATTGATTCCTTTTATTCTCTTCAATCTCTCCCCACCTCCTTTCCTGTGGTAACCATTATAATGTTGTCTCTGTCAATGAGTTTTTGTTTGTTTCATTTGTTCATTTGTTGCTTTCTGTTTTACATTTTAAATATGAATAATATTATGTGATTTTTGTCCAATCAGCTATCAAAGGACATTTGGGTTGTTTTTATATCTTGGACACTGTGAATAACTCTGCAATGAATGTGTGTGTGTGTGTGTGTGTGTGTGTGTGTGTGTGTGTATTTTTTTTTTATGAATGGATGTTTTGAAGGTTTTCATGTAGATGCCCAGAAGAGAGATTGCTGGGTCATATGGTAGCTCTATTCTTAATTTTCAGAAGAAAATCCATACTGCTTTTTGTAGTGGCTGCACATAGTTATATTTTTACAAGTAGTACATGAGAATTCCTTTTTCTGAACATTCCTTTCTACACTTGTTATTTTTTGTCTCCATAATAACCATTCTAACAGGTGCGAGGGGGTATTTCATTGTTGTTTTGATTTGCATTTTCCTTATAGCTAGTGAAGTCAAACATCTTTTCATATGTCTGTTGGCCATTTGTATGTCCTCTTAAGAAAAATGTCGTTCAGGTCCTCTACTGATTTTTTTAATTGGATCATTTGTTTTCTTTTGTTTTAGGTATATACATTCTTTATATATTTTGAGTATTATCCCTTTATCAGAGGTATTGTTAGCATATATATTCTTCCATTCAGTTGACTGTCTTTTGTTTTTTTATTGTTTTGCTGTGCAGAAACTTTTCATTTTGATATAGTCCCATTCATTTATTTTTGCTTATCCTTTCCTTGCCTATGATGTTAAATTCATAAAATTCTCACTTAGACCAAGGTCCATAAGTTTAGTACCTATGTTTTCCTCTGTGTATTTAATCATTTCAGATCTTATAGTTAGGTCTTTGATCCATTTTGAGTTAATTTGTATTTGGTGTCAAATAGTAGTCTAGTTTTATACTTTTAGCAAAATGATTTTTTAAAGTCCATCTTAATTCAACTCTGGAACCAAGCGATAAGAATAAAAAGCTACAAATGTGAACTGTTCAGTTTTTCTATTTAAAATATTAACCTCTCAGACAAAATTGTTAACATTCCAGACAGAGGAAGATTTATAAGAAAGAGATATATAAATATCAGAATATGATAAAGCCAAATTAGAGAGTAAAATGCAATGCTTCTAACCAAAATATATCTTAAAAGTATTTATAATACCGGAGTGGTAATAGAAGAGGTTTCCTCCTTTCATGTTTGAGTAGATGTTAAGGTAAAAACAGGTTAACATGTAAAAGAATTATTTGAAGAAACCAGGCCATTAAAAACATTAAGCTATCAAGGTTTCAAGTTTCCTGAAACCAATATAAAGTAACATCTTATAAATCAAAAAATAATAATTATACAAAGAAAATTACAAAACATAACAGGAGATCTACTTGTGATTTATTTGGAATTTTTCTTTGATTCAGATAAAAGTCTCTTTTGTAGTTCAGATTAAGCATCACAAGATTAATGGCACACTTAGATAAGTACTTGAATGTTTTTTTAAGCTCATTTATTTGGAGATCTGGCCTTAGAAGTGCAACCATAAATTGCCTATAACTGATTACAGTTGCATAAACATATAATAAATACAGAACCAAAGAACTTTCTTTTAGTTTTCCCCTCTTCCATCAGAGAGTTTTGGGTGCTTCCAGTATCTGGAAACTACAATTCTAGTTCCAAATTTATATCCTTGAAATTACATTTCCTTCTTTTTCACTTAATTTCTAACAATTTTTCATGTTGGGATTGGTTATTGATATATAGAGAGAGCTATTGTGTAATTTTCAAATTAATTTCTGCTCTAATTTATAAACAATTTGTCCTGTTTTATTGATCAATGATTGTATTTTGAGACCTAGGATTCTTGGATCAAAAATTATTTTTCAGGTAGCAGAATAATTCAGAGCCTAATAATAGTTCCAAGATTTCACCAGAAAGTTACATTGTAGAAAGGGAAAAGATATTTAAAAATTCAACAAATTTCATAATTCTTACTTTTAATAATACTGCTCTAATTTGAATTATTCAACAAAGCAACATTATTTCCATGAAAAAAAAAATACAGCGTGTTGTATGTAGGTGGCAACTTTTACTTATAATTTCATTGGAGATATCACCAAAGAGAAGTTGCAGACTATAGACATAGCAGCCTACATTAGAAATAATTTATTCTGAGTAGCTCATAGAACATATATGTTATGAAGTTGTTTCTATCTCGAGAAATAAATTTTGTATGTTTATTCATTTTTAACATGATTAAGATGAAAACCTTTGCAAAGAACAGAGAATAGTTTCATTAATCATTCATTCATTGTGTTATGGGTTAATTTGTTTCCTTTACTCCTAAAATAAAATATACTCCAGCACCAATGAAAGCCACCTTATTTGAAAATTAGGTCTCTATAGCTGTAATTTATTAACATGAGGCTGTCTAAGAGAAGGGTGGGTTCTAAACCAATATGACTCATGCCTTTATAAGAAGATAGTTATATGAACTGGGAGTCACAGAGATAATGCAATGTAATTTAAAAAGTAAAGATTGTAATTATCAGCTAAAACTAAGAAACACCCAAGTTTACTAATAACTCCCAGAAAATAGGAAGAGGCAAGGAAGAATTTGTATACAAGTTTTCAGAGGGAACATGGCTCTGTCAACACCTTGATTTTGGACTTCTAGCCTCCAGAATTACAAGACAATTTCTGTTGTTTTAAGTCATCAAGTTTATAACATTTTGTTAAGGCAGACATAGGAAACTAATACATATCACTTTTTGTATTTTATAGCAAGCATTTATTTAGACTTTACTATGTATCTATCATTGTACTAATTTTAAGATAATGCAAAGTTAATGGTTGTTTTGGGCTGAAAAACTATGAGGGAGGATGAGGACTGACTAATAGGTATGGAGTATTTTATGTGGGATGAAATGTTCTAAAATTGGATTGTGTTTATACTAAATTGTGTGAATACACTAACGAATATTAAATTAAAAAATTTAAATCAGTAAATTGTATGATATATGAGTTATACCATAATAAAGGTATTAAAAAAATAAAATAAACAGTCATTTCAAGCAAATCACAATGAGGTTGAGGACAAAAGTAAGTAACTGTAAGAATCTGTGGATAAATGAAGTTCGTCACAGACTGTGTTAAGAAATCACATAGGAGGGCCTCACTAAAATGTAGGTCAGGTGGGCGAGGAGTGAAAAGAATCAGAAAGGGTTCTCAAAGAAAATGACTAAGTCTCTAAGAATGAAGGAGGGTGAACTGTGAAAGGAATCAGAAAATGGCATTTTAGGCGAGAGAAGACATCCTACCAGACAGTTTGTTTCCAAAACCTCTTGAAGCAAAAAGAAATGAAATAAACATACGATGATTATGCAACATTGAAGCAAGACTTTGTGGAAAAGAAGTAAAAAGCAAAACCTATACCAATCAGAAAAATGTATCATCCAAATTTAGTTGGCATTTCAGTATATTTAATTTCATTTCCAATCTTAAATGTGTCTCGTACTAATTACAAATTTTCATATATGCATGTCTCTGAGCATTTAAGAAAGATAAACTCAGTGACAAAAATGTATTTATTTAAAAATATTATTTTAAATTTCTTCTTTATCACATTTGGTACTATATAAGTTTCTTCTGAATATACCATTTTACTCAAAGCTCTAAATAAAAATATAACAGACTGCTTTTCAAAGATATTTTCTAAGCATATTTCAAAAAAATGAGTTACTGCTGTGTGCTCCATAGGCTTGAACTGAACTTGAAAATTATGCCTCCTTAAGGCTAATGTTTTGGTTGTAAAAATGAATGAAGTATCTCAGTTTGAGAACTAACACTCACAATTTGGTCAATGCTAGAGTTTTAATAAAAATAATACGCATCTCTGTATGTTTGGGGGTGTATTATTATGGAATGTGTCTATAATTGAGTAATACTTTCAGTAAAAAGTAACATAATTTAATAAGAAAATAGATATAAAAATCTTTTATAAGTTCAATATCTGTTATTTATTTTTATATGTATATGAAAGACTGCATAGCACAGAAATCAAAAATGTAAGTTTTAATAACCAGACTAATTTGATTTTGAAATTTTATTCTGCCCATTTCTAGCTGTGGGCATTTGAACAAAGTGAAGTTAATAAAATAGTTTTCTGAACTTTTAGTTATCAATTATTTTGATTCCTGAAAGTTATTGAGTAGGCAAAATAATCACATGACAGGAGATTTTTTGTTTCTTTGTTTTTAATAAATATATGGTAGCAGAGAGGTTGAGAATATTTCCTGGGATCAGATTGATGAAACTTTAAATGCTAGTAACATAACAAATATGTCGCTAGCATTTAAACTCCCTGTACCACAGTTTTAATATCTATAAAATGGGTAATATTTAACTACAATTGCAGAGATTGAAAAACATGTTAAATGTAATATGAAAAAGTACCCAACACTACTGTTGGTCTATAAATATAAGCGATTCATAATGTGATCTATAAATGTAAACTATTCATTACATGCCTGTACCAGAGTTATCGTTAGCAAGAAATACCATATAAATTGCCACCAACAAAGATATCAAAATAAAGAAACAGACCTGCAGTGGTTCCACATATAGATTGCTCTTTCAGACACAAACTTTAAAATATCACACTAATTAAGATCAAGAAGGAAGACATACAATTTAAAAGTTAACACAGTAAGAGAAATGTTTCCAAAAATTCTCCCAAATAAAATTTTATTATTATTTCAGATTAAGAAATCCATTGATTTATTTAGCAGCATAATAGACACAACTGAAGAAGACATAATTAATTGGAATATAGGGAAGAAATGATTCACAATAAGCACTGAAACCAAAAAAAAGATGGAAATATATTAAAAACAATATAAAGCATAAAAGGTGTTCAGTGAGATCTACCATATGCTTATTACAGCCCTAAGAGGAAGAGAAAAAGGTAATAGAGGGCAAAACAGTGTTAGACAGGACAATGATAGACTGTACGAATATTATTAAAGACATCAATTTACAGTTTCAAGAAGTCATACAAAACCTAAAAAGAATTTTTTTAAAAAGTAAATTAAAAATTTTACATATAATCATATGGTAAAACAAAAACAAATAAAATGCTACAGGAGATATGAGACCTGTCAGCTATCTTACAATAAAAGTATGGAAGGCAAAAAATGGAATTACATATTCCATGTATTGAAATAGAACAATAGTTTTCTATGCACAATCCCCTACCTCAAATTTAATGTGAATTAAACTATTTCACAAACAAAAACTGAAGAGAATTTATCATTAGTATGCCCATACTAAGGGAAATGTCATGAATATATTTTAGCAGGTAGGAAAAAAAAAAAAAACAAATAGAGGGCTAAAGATAGAGAAAAGAATGAAGAACAATGAAATGGTAAATGTGAAAAAAATTCTAAAAAGGTAAAACAAAAGTAATAGCATGTAGTTTGAGAGGTTAGAAAAGTATTGAGAATGTTATCAAAAAGTATTATTCTTTAAAATTAACTCCTCATTGTAGTATAAAAATATCCACTAAACTGTATAAATCATAGCATTACGACTTGGAGAAAATTATAGAGTGAACTGACCCATAAAAAGACTGAGATAATCAAAAATATAAAACTATAAGAAATCATTAGAAAAATTGCTTCTAAAACCCAGAACAGTCCTCTCCAGTGATATTTGTATTAATTAATATCATATAGATAATTTGGGTTTGCTATTTTAAACTTTACATAAACTGAATAATATATTACATTTTATGTTTGACACATTTTATTCAACATTGGTTTTATGAAAAGTACATATATTGTAGGTAGTAGTAGCTCATTAATTTTGATTACTGACAATATTCCTTTGTATAAATATGCCACAAAAAATCTATTTCAGTGTTAAAGGATATTTGCATTTTTTCTAGTTTTTGTCTATTAGATATTGTAATGGTAAAGGTAAAATATTGAGATATTTTATATTAAAGCATAACAATTCAAGAAAAAGACAAATGTATACAAAATGTTTATACTATTAAAAAAGATATTAAAGCAAAAATATAGATGTACTTCCATACTCTACTTTTTATAGTAAGGAAATTTTGAAAACCTTGGTGGAATCTTTCTCATCTCAAACACATTGATTTTTGTGCTTAATTGGGAAATTCTGAGGACACGCTAAACTGTTAAACATTTTTAATTGTCCGATTTAATCAAATAGGAAGAAAGGATTGGAAATATCGGCCACATCTACCTCTACTGACTCATCGTGTTCATCATCTAAGAGGTGTAAACAAGTGGATAGTGGGAACTTATAGTTTACTGAAGGGAATTGCTGACTTGAGATAGTAAATGAGATGTCAGCTCTTTCATCATGAAACGTAGAGTCAAGAATCACAATGTAATATACTTGGTTTTCATCTCAGCCAAAGTTTCCAAATTCTTCCCATTGATATCACCATGAAAATCTATAACATAGAACAAACATAAGTGAACAAAGTTAGCAAAAAAAAAGATGTTAGAGAGTAAAATAATAAAATATACACACCACATGGACAGTAGTAGGAAACTGAAAAACCGTACTACTAGTTTTAATAGTAATTTAAGTAGTTTTAACTTTTTTTTTTCTCTATGTCTTGGCTCTTAGCACAATTGTACTTTGGTCTATTAACTCTATACACACACAAACTGTTCTCCACCAGTCATTTGATAAGTCTACTAACTATATATTTCACCCATCCTTTACCATAAACCATAGTTAAGACTGTCATAAACATAATATAACTTAAATAATAAAATTGCTTCTGTATTGTTTAAAAGGGAACAATATTTTTTTATAATTTTATATGTTTTAGGGAAGTTGCAGTTCATGCTTCTTTATAATCCTAACGTAAAATAATCAGCTGAGCCCTTTATGTATTAAATTTCATGAAGACAGACGTCATACCTGTGTTTTACATACCATAGTATATACAGATCCAGTATATTGCTCACATGTATTAGGCACTCAATAAATATGTGTTGAATAAGAGAAAAAGCATGTTTCTGAAGTACTTAATCAAATTATAAATAAAGTTATTCAAGAGTAATTAGTAGTGTCCAGTTTATGTTACATTAATAAATATTTCAAAATTGTAGTGGCTTTGAACAAAAGGGTTTATCTATTGCTTATGCTTCATGCTTCATGAAGGTTATGTGAGTGACTCTGCTATAGATTTCTGCTGAAAGAGGCTCCACCATCTTATTATGAATCTCAATAAAGGATTGCAAGGTTTTCCAGAGCAAAGGAAAAGGGCTTGAAAGTTAACACATCAACTCTGACATGGTTTTCTCTCAAGTGAAGTATTTTTATATCAGATAATTATACTTCATTTTAGGAGGATGAAAGAGTCAAATCTCCCTAAAACACCAGAGGAAAGAAGAATCAGAAGTATTGATGAGCTGCAGTAATATCTGTCTCACCAAGAAATTACAAATACCACATGTACTTGAGAAATATTTTGTTTAGGAAACTCTAATACATGCTAGCTTACTATAATTAATTTCTATGGCAATGTCTTTGAGGGCTATTATGGGATAAATAGGATATTGTAGGGTCGGTGTATGAGCACGTGTGTGTGTGGGGGCGCATGCGCCCCCCCCACACGCACACGCACACACACGCACACGCACATACCTATACATGTTGATACACTAACACAGCTTTATTGGAAAGAATACAAAGACTTAGGTTAGAATTCTAGCTCTTATTTGCTGAGTGCCTTGAAGACATAATTTAACTTCTTAAAGTTTTAGTCCTCTTCAAGAATTAAGCAAAGAATAAAGGAGGAGCCAAGTATCTTTAGTGTATAAGATCTGTGTTTTAATTCTGATAGTTAATTCCTCAATGGATATCAGGGACTTCCATAAACATTTTGAGCCTCAATTTCCTCACTGTAAAAGGGAGATATAGTATACATTGAATGGTTGCTGTAAGTCTCAAATAAACATTATGTATATTTTATAAAGCATTCTTAATTTGTAAGTTACTAACAAATATTAGGAATTATACTTACTTCAGAAGGTTGACCAAGGCTGAAATATGTTGGTAAAGGTGATATCACCATGGCAGAACTAGCTTATGTAATAAGTACTCAATCTTCAGTGATCAGATATACTACTTGCACCTTCACAATGTACTCTGTAAGTGGTTGATTAATATCTGGGTGATTCGGTAATAAAGAACCTATTGGAAACGACAATCAATCCATGTCAAGGAGACAAAATATAAATTAAACAATATAGATTATACCCACTTTATTTTCTAATGATGAGAAAGAGCACTAAGATAATTGATGTACATTCACATTAATATCTCCTCTAAGATATTAACATAAGTCATGCTTAATAAAAAATAGAAAAGAAAATGAATATAAATAATGCTGTAAAGATCACCCTGAATCATTTCACACTGTGGTAATCATTGATAGATTTCTTGATGCATGATTTTCAAGATGTTTATTCTGTGCATTATAGCTTTAAAGTCTGATTATACTATATATGCTGTTATAAAACCTTTTTAAAACTTAAAACTTGTGGAAATATGTATGCATCAATAAATAGATCTCTCTTCCATTATGCTGAAAGTTTCTTTTAATTTAAATGTGTTATTATATTCTCTGAAAAATTTAGATATTCAGGAATATATTTATACTATTCATTTGTGGTAATTTGTTGTAGTATCTTTCCTCTTTTCTCAAATATACTGATATTCTTCAGCTTCTCATTTACCATATGAACCAGAGGACTCAAACAACCAAATGTATGTCACATTCCTGATTTTTATTGCATGTCAACATAGAAAAGAGTTTATAAGTAATAACTGAAGGGTGAAGAATGTGTAGCAACTCTCTCAGTTTTTCTAAATTTAATATATAAACATCGCTTTTCTAGCACAAAGGTAACACAGAGCCACATGAAAGAAAAGATTTGATTTTATATATTACTCTTATTCTTCAACTTGCAAGGTTGCTTGAGTCTTCTAAGGAAGTTATTTTTGTAGCTTCTCTGCTCAAGGTGTCTGTCTTTCCAGCATACACTTTCTGCTTGACCTTGTTGCCTCTCTGTTATTACCATGTAGGAATTATGAATGACTTGAAAGGAAATGCTGAGTTTGTCAAACCACAATGAAGTTCTCTGGCCTCTAGGTCCTCAAGTCTTGGCAATTTTGATATTTCTCTAATGCCTCCAACCAGATATTCTACAATCTATTTTTTCTCTATATTTTCTAGGTCTTAATGAGAGATATTCTCGGCAACAATTTAATCCACTTTTATAGAAAGGAGAATTGCTATTTTTAGGTACAATTTTATTAATTCACATAACTCTGTCAATCAGATATTATTTATAATTTAATATAAGACACTTGAGGGTTTCTCTGTTTTATTTTCTTGCCCAGTTTTCTATAATTATATAGAATAACTGGGGTGTAGTCTTACTGTATCTTGAGTTCAATGCACACATCAATTTCATATCACATCTCAGGCACTGGGTTGCATGCTTGATGAACATGACAAAAAGCTAATATCTTTTTCATGATACACAGTGATTATTTGAATTCAGAGTCATTTAAAACATGTCATTGTTATAGCATCCCTGTCAAATTCATTACTTATCCACTGAGAGGCAAAATAATTAAAAAACATTGGCAATAAATTATATTAGTATTTGTCTTAGTATGTTTTGGCTGCTTTATAAAAAATACCGTAGACTGAATCACTTACAATCAATAGAAATTTATTTCTCATAGTTTAGGAATTTTGGGACTCAAAGATCAAGGCACTGGCAGATTCAGTGTCTGGTGAGAGACCACTTTCTATATCATAAGATCAAATGCCAACATAGACAGGTGAGGGCTCTCTTCCTTTTTGCAGACTTCTTGCTCTGTCCTCGCATGATGGAAAGGGCAAAAGCAATTCTCTAAAGTATTTTTTTTTAAATAAGGATACTACTTCTATTTATGAAGAATCTACCCAAATGACCTAATAACTTCCCAAAGACACCACCTACATGTATCATCCATTTGAGGATTAGGGTTTCACTACATGAATTTTAGGGAGATATAAACGTTCTGTCTATCGCGGTGTTTTTTAACATTTCAAAAATAAATAAAGTTAATCCAAAAAGAGCCTGATATCAAACAGAAACAAAAGTGCTCAAGTAACACAATAAAATAACAAATAGAATTTAATGCCAACTGCTATCTCTAAGATAAAACCAAAAGTAAACTTCTAGTTCTTACAAAAATTTGATCTCTGAAGAATAAAATGTAGACAAGCCAGACTGAATTAGCATAATTACCAAGAAATAACTAGACATATCTCATAAAAAGATATGTTAAAATAAATCACTTCCCAAGTTATTGACAAATTACTCAAAAGGCATAGATTTACAAACCTAATTTACCCACCTGTGGCATTTTCCCAGTGGGGTGCTGTGTACCAGATTAGTACAAGTTGAAAGCTGAGTGGAGTATACAGAGGGGATAAATGGAAAAATGAGTTTTGGGTTTTGCATTGATTCCGAAAACAGCTGCTTGAAAATAGGCCTACCGAAATTTTATTAATTGTCTACCTATTATTAATGCAGTGACTGTAAATCAACTTTTGCCTTTGTGTTTGCTGATAAGTTTATTAGTGGGAAAAATGTGGAAAAGACAAGGGCTCATTCTCCTAGTGTCTATAGTTCTGTGATTATTTATACAAGGTGACTAGCCAGCCCTTAGCACTGGCAATGATTTATCCAGACAGAAAAATAGAAATTGGATACAAGAAGTTTCTTTAACTTTCTGAAAGGTCCACAATTATAATTAAAAGATACATAATAAATAAGAAAGAAGGCTAGCATCTCAGAAATCTCAATAAGAAAAATATAAATATCAGATGAGAAAGAGGAATGCAGAGTAAAATAAAATCATAATGAGACAAAGGAATGAAGTGGAAATCTAAGGTGTGTGTCCATAATGCTCCTCTTGATCATGCTATTGAAAAGAAAGCAATCGTTTTGCATTCTAAAATTAAGAACGGTGAAATGAAATTAAAATGGCAAATGGTTGTTTAGGGAGGCATCTTTACATGAATAAGTGGGATACAAATATCTAAATCCTCCACACATTATTTTGAATTGCAGAAGAAATTCAGAGATGGTTTTAATTCATTATATAATAAATGAAAAACAGTTTGATTGTCAGAGCAGAGAAGATAAGGGAATATTTTTCGAAAAGTGCTCCAGTTAATTGTAAAAATAAGAAATATCTAAAGAAAACAACAGAGACAATTTAATGATCTCATCAAGAAGGATACTTTATAAGAAACTTATTCATAACAGATGTCTATGTTTAGGCTTAGAGAAGAGACTGCAAGGTTAAGAGTCATTTCCTGACAACCATAGAAGTCTATTTAAAATGCACATGGTAAATATAAATTACAACAGGAAACACCATTATAGGAAGAAACAGGCTTTCAGGCATAGGATTTAGGCAAAATCTCTAAAAAGAATACTGTTTTTTTTTTCTTTTAACCTCTAAACATCTCTTAATTCTGCCTTCTTCTCAATATGTCAGTCATACTCGTTGATACTCAGAAAGTCTAAGGGAATACTTATAAATGTGTAAAGTTCAGCCTCAGTAACCTATTATTATACTATCAGTAAAACACAGACCTAAAGGAATGAATGTATTGAGTGAGGACCTTCCTATGCCCTGTTACCATTTAGTCTCACATGGACCTGCATTTTTGCCATTTTTTTAGAGTATACTAACTCTTGTCAAGGCTGGAGAGAAATACTTACTGAAAGAAATTCTTCACTCCTCATGGGTGCCACATGACTGAGAATACAAGTCTTAATAATGAATCACTTTCTCTTCACTGCAATTCAAAGACCCAGCAGGCATGAAACTCAGAATGACTTTGGACATATAAAGTAGATTAATTCCTATTGATCTGTTAAGAATACCAAGTAGTCTCAGGAGAATTGTCAGAATTATAGCTGGTGACAAGTTTGTGGGAAACTTTGTTTTTAGGGATACAGAAATGTTTGGGATATTAAAGGAGGTTCAGTATAGGTCAATTTATGTGTTTAAAAAGAGACAAAGCATTAGGACGAGCTACTCCAAACATATTTATGCATGCATGTGAGCATCCATATATTCAAAAAGAATGACTAAATGAAATACATCATGTGACAATTTAGTTTTTAACAGCAAATCTAAAAACTATTAAGTATTTAAAGGACAATGATGCAAGTTAAATATCTAACCAGTAAATCAGACATTAAAAAAAAATGTACAAAAAACCCCCAAAAGTTCACGTCAAACACTGTAAATAACAGTAAAAAAAAAAAAAAAAGCATTCATTAGAGTAATATTGTTGGAATTTAATTTCTAAGAGTAAAAGAGGACTATGATAAAGTTAAGATAATATTGCCCTCATGAATATGTTATTCAAAAGGTTGATAATAACGATGGTGAATTTTTCTCTCAGTTGTCTATTCAAAATTGATGCTGATACTTACTGAAAATCAAATACAGCTACTTTGTGCTGTTGTAGTTAATGTATGGAGAAATGGCAAATTTCTTCAGTGGAGTTAGGTCCGCTGAAGCTGTACCACCTAGTTTTATAAATGTTGTTTACGTTTAACAATAAAATGCTGTATGCACATCCCATTTTGTGATTTGATGGATCATATAACACTAGTTCATAGTGTGTAGTTAAGTTGAATATTCATTTGTTTATGTGTATCACAGATCAGATGCTCAGTTTCAGGAGTTGCTTTTGAATTGGAGAATAATTATCAACAGAAGAGGTCCAGTATTGTAATTTTCCTCCTGAAACTTTTCAGAGGTTTTATAGGGTTCTCTATATTCCATTGACATTTCTGGGTCATAAGGCCCAAGAAACAGAGCAGAGCCCCTTGTATTATATCCTGGAACTGTTCGAGAGTTATTTATTTTTGATTCAGGCCCCTTAACCTTGTCAGCCTAACAGGTTTTGGTCAATAGATCAGAGTAACCTATGAAATTATGTGTCTTTCATTATGATAGGCAGTATAAGGTACAGGAAATTATCTTTCAAAATATTCTTAAATTTCCCAGGTCATTGGACTTATATGAACCTCTTTAATTTGTCATGATCCTGGACTTTCATGGGATTTATATCTTTCCTCTGACATACATTCTTACTAAAGATCACTGCAATCTACTCACGAGGTCCAATTAGTACAATATAATTATAACTGCAGTACTAGAAATCCACATTATTGCAAAAAGCATGAGAGTTTGTATTATCTTGATGTAAGAAAGTAGTAGTTAGACTACTATCCATGGGTTATAAGGCAAAATAATTTGAGTATTTTTGTCAAAGGGAGTTGAAAAGAAAACATGGTGCTAGGCCAAAAGTCACATGCCGGATGCCAGAGACTGTTCTTTTTTGATCCAGTAGGGATAACACAGCTGCAATCACAATTGGAAATGATATCACCACACAATTATATTTTTAATAATCCTTAGTCATTCTATAAGGCTCACTTGGATTTTTCACTGGACAATCAGGCATATCATATAGAAACATGTAAGGAATACCTCTTTATCCCTTAAGGTTTTGATGATGACACCTATATATTTTGTGCCCTCAAAGGTCCAATAACGCTTTCAGTTTGCTTGCTTTCATGAGAGATGAAGGGTGAAAGGAGGCAGTTTCATTATTTCCACTTGACCCTTCCTAATATAATAACTCTTTACAAATCTGGTGACCAATGTGGAGATTCTATATGTTACTAGGTACATCTACTCTCACTACATATTCTAAAAACATATTCTAAAATTTGAACAATAAACCCTAGATAAATTTGTGTTTCAACTGGGCACCTCTGAGACAGACTTGGGTCTAGAATCCATTTATCATTTGACATTTATATATTTCTACTATGAGCAATGGAGCTTGGTAAAATGTCTGTGTATTAGTATAATAGAGAGTATAAACTTGTAAGCCCTAAACATTGCCCTTTTACTCAAGCAGTAATTCTTATAAATTTCTACAAGTACCTTTAGAGAAAGACTTGGAGGAATATTGTCAGATATACAGAAGTGAATTGTGATGTGGATTTTTCCTAAAGTAACTGAACTTCCTATCAATAGAGGGACACCAGATTTGTGAGTTGGCTTAGGTTGGAAACTGAACAAAAGGTCATCGATCCCCAGAAACAAAACTTAATATGAACCCAACAAACTGAATTATCCAATTATGAATGTCAAACTTGACCTAGAGAAGCTATCAGTTTGCATTATCCTTGAAATTTGTGACAAATGGGCCACAAATATAGATACCTAAAGCTAATCATACTAATCAGGCACAACTTATCCAATGGTGAAGTTTTACCATCTGGCCTCTACCATTGTGGAATCACTGTTATAAGAAAAGTTCTTATACAGCAAAAAAAACAAATTAAAGGCAAAATAAACTAAAAACAATCTTTCTCAATTGAAAACAAAAAATAATTAAAACTTGATCATAAAGTTACTTATTCTCTTAAAATGTATTTTATTGGATTTTATAATGTTATTTTATTCAACAGCTTTTAAAATATTTTATTTATTGTGGTTGTTTTTATTATTCTAAATCACTCATCATTTTTGCATTTTTTTTTTGCATTCATAATATTGCACTTTTTACTTAAAGAAAGACTTCAAAATTGTAGAAATAACAGAACCCACAATACTTTCCTCAATTCCTGAGTCGGGTTTGATTGCAGTATCACCCAGTGCCAACTATAGCACTTAGAAGAGGGACATTATTTCCTTGGTTAAGGAGGTATTTATTGTCCAGCTTTACCAGGAATATTGTGGGGGAACAGTAGGGATGGCTGAACAGTTGTATACAATTAATACTCTTTAATGTTCTTTTCTGCTGGAGCTTTTGATTCCTTCCTTTAGCAGAGAGGCCAGATAACATTTTATGTAAAACATTGGTTAGAAACCATTTTGGGTTTTGTGGACCATATGCTCTCTGTTGCAAGTACCTAACTTTGCCATTTTCATGCAAAAGAATTTACAGCCTATGCTTAATATGGGTGTGTCTGTGTTCCAGTAACATTTTAATTCACAAATACAAACCGGCTAGCCAGACTTGGCCTAAGGGACAAGCTGTGATTTTGAGCATGCCTTGCAGTCTGGCAATTAAACCTCACTGATTGAGATGAATCAGACTTAATTAACTAGTCTCGTAATCTATTAATACCACTCCTAACTGTTTGGGCTAGTATATGAAAATCTCGCTTCCTGATAAGTGTATCTATACATTTTTTATCTTGGCTTATCATGCTCATAATCCATATCAATATATTCTCCAGTTTCCTGCTGAATTAAATTGAAGAAGTTCTGCAATTTTTCTGGTGTGTAGAGACTTTTCTTGCAAGGGAGAAATTCTCTGGTACTTCTTTTTCTGGGCACTGTTAGGACCTGATTTTCATTGTGAGCCAAGGATTCTGTCAGCTCATGTATCCCCATACTATGTCTCAGTAGCACTCTTCTTCCTCTAAGTTCTCTTGCTTTAGTATTAGAATCCTAGGGGGTCATGTTCATCAATGTTTCAACTCTATGACAATTTCAGTTGAAATTGCGCTTAAGTGTAAGTTTTATCTTTCGTGTAGCTACAGAAGATCAAGCCATTTTTAAAGTTGTCTTGGTGGCCCTCTGAATTTTTGCATGTCCTGAGTTGGGCATACATTTGAGTCTTTCAGTTGGTCCATTGCTCTGTCTATACTCTTTGGCGCCATCAGAAACAGCCAGCCTATACCTTGTTTATTGCAATTATTATTGTAGCTATAGTGACTCTGAGTCATGGTAATTTGCTCTGAGAACATCTTGTATTGTACCTGCCCTAATAATGCCACCATATGCCACAGATCATCATGCCCTATTTTCCCTGGCTAGAAAATGGCAAGATCATTAAGTATATGAATAATCCAACACCAGAATTCCACTCTGAGTTTCTGTTTCCTGAGTCCAAATCTAATGACAATTTCTATGTTAATCAAAGTTTTAGAAAAAAGTCGATTCTCCCTAAGGAGAGAAATTAAAGGACTCTAATAGGGCTTAATACAAGGGCTGGTTTATTATCTGTTAGTTGTACTATGTTAGCCAAGCGTGGATAGGAAGAGTCCCCCTGTCAATAAAGGGGCAAAGCACTACCAGCCCCAGTCTGAAAGAGGAAGGACAGGACCATTTTTAGAACACAGAAACCAGCAGCTGTAGGTACAAATAGAAAGTCAACCAGCAGAAGTGGTGCTTTAGGAAGAAAAAAATGCAGTCACAGTTAAAATACAGATTGGCAGGAGGAAGCTAGAAAAATTAACACCCAAGTTTCTTTCTCTTCCAGCCCTCAGTGATTGCTGCTGCTGGGGGGAAAAAAAAAAAAAAAAGAATGAGAAGTGGAGTTGGTGGGGCAGAGTTAATTTTTTTGCCCACACAGGTATCTTATTTCTTGGGCAAGAGACTTATCTTGAACTAGTCTTTGCTTTTTTAATGTAAAATAACGTGTTATTTACTTAAATAAGCAGCCATATACAATGGTTATGTCTCGTAGCAGATATTTACTAATTTATTGTTGCTCAGATTATTACTTCAAGCACCATTAAAATGATCAGAACAGGGTATTCCAAAAATCATGTTACTTGATGCCTAACATAATTTGTATGCATTTGCAACATGTTTTGCATTTATCTGTAAAACAAGTAGAAAAAAACATTATTTGTATAGAAGAACAACTGTTTAAGTATGGGTTACAGATTAGATGTTCAGTAAATGGTAGTTTCTCTTTTTATTACTTGGAAGTCTACACAAAAATATTCAGGAAACTCAATTCCATAGGTGATATTTTCTGAAAACTAAAATGCTATTTACACATAAGCAGCATATTATCAGTGGACAATCATTATTTACAACCTGTAAACCCTAAAATATTAACCAACTTGTAAAAAGCTGCATAACTACCTACTCCAACTGAACTTCAAACAAAGCACTTTTACTTATTACCCATTATATCAGATATTCATTTTATAAGGGAAAAAAAAGCGTTTTAAATAGTTATTTGAATGTGAACTAATAGTGATTGGTGATATCAAGGGAATCCTACAATGACCGTCTATATAGAAGTCTGACATTAAAAATAAGAATATAGAAAATATTATTTTAGAATTGAGTAGCTTCCTAATGAAACTACAATAGTTATGTCAGACTTGTATAATACGCTTTCTATCCTTCTTTTTCTTTTGCATATATCATGGTCTGCGTAATTAGTAGAATAGGACATCTGCTGATACTCAATGTCTCAAATATGGTCCAGACGTGTCAATGTTTAGGATGTTTAGGATGTTTTAGGCACAGATATTCCTAGATTGAGGGGAAAATCATTCTATGAAAATATTTTCACCCAATTTTTAACTCTGTCATTTGGAAGTCCTTCATATGATCAATTTCTGTTTCATGGAAGGCTGTTTACAGCTCCAGAAAATTAACCCAGTGGGAAAGAAATTTGATCAATTGATGAGTTCTTTTAAATAATCCCAAGGAACAAGTTAAGACGTGAACTACACTTTCACCAGAGGTAAGAGAATTAAAATCCACATAGAACTGCTATCCTGCTACTCCTTACTGTGAACAGAGAATCAATGACATAAGAGAAACTCCCAAATGTAGAGAAAGAGGTCTTATTACTTTTCCCAGATGGCTAAAACTTATAACCTACCCTGTCACAATTGCGATTTTGAGCCTTGATCCATTATTTTCTTCATAATCTGGATGCTTAATAATTCAATGTTTGACAACTACATGCAGAGCAATGTTCTTCCTCCCCTGAGGAATCCCACGGTGACCTCACATCCTTATGAGCAGAAATGGGCAAATCAATTTCTCCCATTGGAGAGGGCACATGAAAGTATGTTGAAGGAGTGTAACCTGCACAACCTGGTTTCATACCTGCTAATTCATTTTCTCCCTATTCAGGCCATAATTGTTCATGAGGGAGATAAAGCTGAACTAAAATGCCATGGGTAAGTCATGGATGGAGAGGACCATGGGCTACATGTAAGCCAAACATAAAAGCCATTGGTGTCTGCCTGAGGAAACAGGAAGTAGGTATATCAGTGAGAAAAAGACAGGGATTCAGGATTGAAACAATGTGATTATGAGTGATATTAAGAGGCTACAGATCCAGATACAAAGATAGAGCAAGATGGTGATTTTGAAATGACCTCAGATCCTGATGGATTTTCTTCTCCAGTTTTTGGTCTAACTTGCTAGGGGCTCTTGGTGGTTTCGTTTTGTCCGAAATAGCTTGGAGGGATCAGCAATCCTGTTTCTAAGTGTACCAGAGCTCGATGAATTGAATCTATAGTTTGTGTTCTTGAAGGGTTGATAAATGGTATAAGGTGAGCTGGGTGGGAGAAACAAACAGACAAAAGAGGAAACATGTGAAAGGATAATGAGCAGAAAGCTTTAGTGAGAGCAATGAGAATGATACTTTCAGTGTGGTAGGGATTTAGATGAACAAATACTGACCATAATGATGCGATGATTGTAGAAGCTGAGTAAATAAAATATATTGCTTCATTATGCTGTTCTATGAAGTCTGTATATAATTAAAAGATTTTATAATGTAAACCTTTTTGAAAAATTGGGGTTATTGGTAGAAGTGGACGGGTGTGGGCTTGTATGTGTGTGTGTGTATGTTTGTACACACACACACAACTATGCACAGACATGCTTCTGTGGTTGGGAGAAGGTGAACTGAGAGCACAAGAGAAACATAAGAGATTAAAACATAAAGAATGTTATATTCATATAACAGTAGGCTTTTTGTACAGGAGCTTCCATTTTGTACTTAGAAACAATGAGATGCAAGACTAGAAAAGAATATTGGGCCATACCAAAGAGGTCTTATGAATGTGCCGCTGATAGACGCAATGGCAGGAAACGAGTTAGAAATTCATCCAAGAGTAAACGCTAAAAAGCATAGGGTAGGTCAGGGGAACTGAGAAAAAAGGACAGAGATGGGAAACATGGCACAGATACATGCTGTACAGCTAAGAAATTAAATGCAAAAGAAAAGAGAAAAAGAAGAGAAAAAAAATTTAATTTTTTTTTGAAACTGGTGATAGGGGAAATTTTGAATCACTACTAGTAAAAGAAAGTCTAGAGAAGAAACCTGTTTAATGAATCGGAGATGTTAGAAAAGTAAAAATTTTTATCACACTCCCAGCTAATACCAAATTCTTTGCAAGCAGCATTTCTTCTAAGTATCCTTTATGTCCATTGCTTCCTTTGTTATTGCTATAGACAACTAGCTATTAAGAACAGCATGTTATTACTATTCCATGTTAAAATTCCTAAACCTTTCTATTCGACCTCTTCTTTATTCAAAATTCTATGATATTTTCCCACTGACTAAAGAATAAAGTCAATAATTTTTATTGTTACCTCTCTTTCTATTCTCGAGATATTTCCTACTAAATTCAAAATGTTGACTTCATCAACATTCTTCTCAATTTTCTTTTCTTTCCTAAAATCATTATCCATCCTTCAAAGCTTGTCTCTGTTCTCACTCTGTTCTCACTTTTTCTGTAAAAGTTTCTCTGAAAACTAGGCCATATTCAATTTTTTTTCCATCTAAACAACTCTAGTATTATACTGATATGATTGTGTATTTCTGTCTTATACATAACATATTTGCTTAATGCACAGGCTGTGCCAATAGATGAACCTGCATTTGCTTTTTTTTTTTTTTTTTTTTGCTTTATGACCTTTACATGCAGGATGCACAAATAAATTCTGGAAAACCAAATGCCAATCCTTGGTTATCAGTCATTAGAAAAACATTAGAGTAAAAAATAAAAGGTTATGTTTAAGGTATGATATAACAACTACTATCAAATTTGAAAAATTGGAAATAGGAGCAAATGATAAATATAATAATACATGTTTCAAAATGCAAAGCTATTTATTTAAAATTATCATTTTTATTTAACATTAAATAAAATCAATACATTTTTTTTAAAAGAGCAACATTGAGTTTAACTAGTTTCCACGTATTTTACCAGTTCTAACTCTCACATATCATTTTTAATGAAAAGAAGATAGTATGTGCAAATAAAAAGCATGATGCTCTTTCTTTGCTTGACTTCAAATTTTCAATTTTTCAGAGAAGTAAAGTTGTAAAAATAAAAAAAAAAGGTATACCAATGTTATTTAGAAAATGGTATTTTAGAGAGGGCTTTATATACAGTGTGCTTTGTCTTTAGAAGTAATTTACTTACATCATAGTTTTGAAACATAAAACTAATTACAATTGCTATAATATTAATAATGTAGCCATGCATTGATAATTTAATCACATAAATAAGAAACTCATTTTATTTGTTATATTGACAGAAAAATATTACAGAATAGTTTTCATTAATTCTCGCAAGGATGCTGTTTTCTAATTTTGGAGTCTAGCATCCAGTAATGTGAAGATGACTTTCTACATATATATTTTTACCTCTTTTATGCTTTTAAATACTATAACCTTGTATTTAGGCTTCCTTCATTAAATATGTATGCTTTTAGCAATCTGATTCCTAATATATATATCACTAACATTGTGCACTAACAGCAGTTCTGTCCCCTCTAATGGGTCTGTAACAGTAATGCCACCAAGAAAAAGCTGGGGAAAAAAACACAGAATGCTAAAAATAGCACCACACCATATTCTGTGAAGTGATAGCCCAGTAATTTATATGTGGAAAAGCTACTAATAGTTTAGGATGTTACAGCAGACTATGCGAGCAAGTGAAATATTGAAATTTATCTTCATTTGAACACAACAAAAAAAGCAGCAAACTGCAGCAAAGCAAGCTATTAGGTCACAGCAATGTCACACTGAATGCAGCCAAAACTTGTGTCCCACTGTCAAGTAACATTACATCTTGATGAGGAATTTTTCTTTGCATTCATATTATTCCTGAAGGATCATAGGACCAGGTACTTTCAAATTTTATATATCTATATAATATGTGTATATGTGGCTATATATATTTATGTAATATATATATAATTATAAATTTTTCTGGCAAATCAATACCACATGGATTGGCAGAAAATAACTATCTTTATTGTCCTGAATATATTTTCCTTGCATTTGATGAATCTATGTTGACAAAGATAGTTATGTGCCACATACTGATTTTGGAACCAAAATGTATTGGTCAAGAAAAAAAAAAAAAAAACAAGTACAAGTTTCAAGAGGTTTTGTTGACTTTTTTCTGTCATCTTTATACTTGAATCATTGAACTTTTCCTATGTGTCATCAGTTGCCAACAGCTATCTGACATGTCAACATTAATTTTGACAACATGCCTGAATTATCACTCTATGCCCCGTTTAGTATACAATGAGGGTCTGCATAATAAAAAACTACAAGTAAATGCATTTCCTTAGGATGAGAGCAATTGCAGTGCTCACTGTGGTCAACAGAGAGCAGCTAGAATTGTAAAAGAATTTTTTAAACACAAAAAGATAAGTTTTTTTCAGTATATCATAAGATAGAAAAAAAATTTAAGAACGATATAATTGATTTGTTCAATGAACATTTAGGTTATTTATCTGAATTTACTTCCCATCTTATAGAAAGTCTGATTATTTTGGCCATGTTATTATAAGCCAAGCTGCCTAAATTTTTAATCATCAAATGTTTTAAAAAGGAAACAAGATTCCAATTCTAGTTATTCCATTGACAACACTTGTGATTTTACAAAAAACATATAACTTTTTGATTCTTATATCCAAAAAGAATGCTGTAGAATTGATTTTTAATTTATTCTCATTGTTAAACTACGTAATGAAGTTGTTAACGCTGGTGTGAGCACTCCAAACAATCTTAACTGTTTCGTGGAAAGAAAGGGTAGAGAGCCTCAACTTTGCTTACTTTGCTCATCCCCAAGCCCTTTTTTTTTGTGGGTTACATAAGTACAAATGGTGAACTGGACCATATGGACTTTAAGAGTCTGCTAGCTCTCCAATTTTGATTCTGTATTTTTGCAAATATCCCTAGGTCTTTGCTTAAATGCAGAGCTGATTAAAAGCTGTCTTTCAACAGAGTAATGTGTGTGTAGATAGCTTTTAAACTTTGATCATTCCTGAAACAAATAATGAGTTAGCCAAAATATCTGGAATATATGACTTTTTTTTCAAAATTAACTTGTTTTACCAAAATTTTAACATATAATTTATCAAAAAGATGTATTTGAAGAAATAAATTATACATTTATCTAGATAATTTGATTAAGTCTGCTAAGACAAATATCACCTTTATTCTTTGTGGTTACTTCGATGATTTTTAACTATAAATTATATATACTTAAAAATTTAGATATATTTTAAAGAGAGAACGAAATTAATTAAGATAGCATTAGCCTCACATAACTCATTAGCCAAAATACAATAAAGTAGGCAAAAATAGCTAGTTACAATGGAATCCTAATTATAGAATAATATTTATTTTTTTTCATTAACAAATTTCCTTTTGACACATACTCTGAATATCATTTCCTCATTCACAAATTTTACAAGGTAGATACAGTGCTATACAGTAAAATAAGTGGATAATAGCACACACACACACACATGTAACCAGTGGTCTAAATAAGACATTATTTTTAAATGTCTGTTATCTGACCTTTCCTTACACACAAAAGCTTAATGTCATCTGCAAACAAGAAAATTTCACTATGTTCCCTCTTTCTGGATCATGTATAAAACCCCTAAATAATACCAACTTTGGGAATGATCACTGGATCACCACACTGTTTGAACTTTATACTGGATGAGTCTCAAATTGTTCCTCCTTGTAATTTAAATTCATGAACTTACTCTATAAAAAACTGACAATCAATTAAAGAGACCACAATTTATTTTGTTTATCAGAGGTATTATGCTTATTGCTGAGAGGTCATATGCTAGTACAGAGAATGTTCTTGCCATTTTTATTCTAGCTGAAGAGCAAGAAAGTTGCTAAAAGATTGAAAAATAAAGAAACAAAACAGACAATTAAGCTCTCTCCATAGAATTAAATTGACAAACATTTCACTCAAAAAGATCGACTCTTCAAAACAGGGTTAGTCTCTAGGTGAAACTAGAAAGTAGACTGATTTGGGGATTTAATTTTCCTAACTCCAGTCCACTTTTGGCTATTCAAATAAATACAAAAGTGATGGATGTGTTTACATTTCCATTACTAGCTGCCACTATGCCCTGTTGACATGATTTTATTAAGTGGTGGCTCCATGTAGAGGGTTTCTCATATTGGACTCAAGTTAACCACACCGATTACTAAAGTCATATTACTTAAAATTAGAACCTCACTGTTAATTTTCTATGGGTGACCTCTTCACTTGAATCAGTTCTAAAGAAGTTAATTTGAATATCCTCTAGAGGATTGTTTTTGTATCTGTTCCTATTAATTAATTTGTTCATTCCACAGCATTCACTTGAACACTCTGTGTGCACAATCACCATGCTCATCATGTGCTTTGTCCTCTGACATCTTTGTCCTGTTCCTTCAGCTCCTGACATTTCTTTCCTGGTTGGGCCTATTTCCTATAACATCTCATCTCTATTCATCTCTGGCTACCTGTACTGCTATTGACAAGTGGTTAATAACTTCACTCTCAGCCTCCCATGGTCTGTTCCACGTCCTTACTGTGACCTTGGAATAATGGATGCAGGTTTGCAATGAAGTACCCTGGTTCCACAACTCTAGTTCTTTGTAGAACTTGACATTTCTCAGGGCTGGAACCATCCCATAAATCTTCTTGCTCTAGCCTTATCTGAGTGCTTGGTAATGCCCCACGAAACTGATCATTCAAATATTGATCATTTTAATGTGGTTAATTAGGAAGAAATGCATTTAACAAAAATATGCAATATGTTTTAATACAGTCATTAACAAGCATGTATTTAGAGCAATTTACTAGACACTGTTCTATGTACTAGAAATAAACTTGTTTTTAGAAGAAAAACAATTCTGTTTACAACGTTTCCCATATAAATTTATAGTTATGTATGATTATTCATGAGAAATGCTTGTCGAATATAAGTATTTTGGATATTTTAAAGCTTGGTAGCTTTAGTAGAATGTAAAAAATAAAGTTGTGTCATCATCTGGTATCTGATCTTTATGCAAATAAATTGAGTGGATAGATGAATATCATATATTTTGTTTTTATTCTGCACCTTGCTAGTAGAAAGAAAACAGTGCATGGAAAAGATTTCATCTCTCTACTTGGAGTCAGGTACTCTCACTTAGAGATTTATTTCAGCCAGATGCATGATGAGTCAAAGACTATGCCATATAGTATTGGTACTCTGAAAACAAGAAATTATGATATCTTCAAATATTCTTTAGTATAGGTTAGCGTATCTTCTCCAAAAATGATTCTGCAATATATTTAGAAAGTTTTCCTTTCCCAATTTCAAAATAAGGAAACCAAAGAATCAATTACCTTTAATTAAAAAGGCACTGTTGGGATGTAAGTTCCAGAGTCAAGGCAGCAAAATACAGAATCCCACTAGCAGCTTTACTTAGTGATCATGACATTCTGGGGAAATATAACAAATAATTATAGAATAAGAATCAGAAAACAGTGAAAGAGATATTAATGCAAGATCATTGCATGAGTTTGAATAGTTTGTTCTCTAAAACCATAGATACAGAGCACTTCCCTACCAGTTGGATATGAACTCCTTCCTTCTGAGGTGCCAGGTAGTGGTATATTAGAGGTACTTAGGGATTAGAGGTTGAGGTGCTGAAGGAGGCACAGTAGGGAAGCATCTAGTGGGTGGTAATAATAATTGGAGACAAATTAAGAAATAAAATCAGAGGGGAATATGAGACTGGTCTCAAAAGGCTCAGAAGTTTTCATTTTATTTAATGAAAATCATTAAAGATTTTGAACAAAAAAAAGTTGTAACTTTTTTTTTCATTAAATACAACCATGAGAAGGGGGTTGTATTATCCCTATTTTATGGTGAGAACTTTGAGGTTTAAGATTGCATCATATAACCAGGAGCACACAGATCAGAACTAGCAAAGCCAGAATCCACTCCTGGGTCTGTCTGACACATCTATTCCTCTTTGGCCAAAACTGAAGATAAAGGAAACATAAAAGTTAAGGGATGCAGATCAGGAATGGATGGGGAGACATCTTAAGGATAGAGATGAATAGATTCAGTCATTATCGACATGTGGACTAATAACAAAAGAGGGGGAAGTTAAAATGTAATTCCATATTTTAAAACCAGGAAAATGTATTGTTGATATAAATTGGGAGATAAATTAGTATTGTCAATTCAAAATCTGGTATGATGAATCTATATTGAACAATTTTCTTTTAAATTATTAAAACATTGGTCCAAGGCATTACGTTGAATGAACTTGTTTATTGTACTAAAAGTGACTAACATTTATTTATAGCATCCAGTTTTAATTTACAAAGTCTTTTATGTGAATTATTATATTTGATTTCTTCATGAAATAGCTTCTACTAGTACAGATAAAGAAATTGAAGCTTAGTGAGGATACATAACTTATTTGATATTATACTGTGAACACATGACAAAATTGGGACATGAAATTATGCTTTCTGATTCCAAATCCAGGATACCAGGAGGTTCTTAGGATGTGATAAATAGTCATAAAGCACTTTTAACTTCCTTGAATCAAATGGAATACACATAAATCTTAAACTAAATAGAACTAGTTATCAATCTATTGAAGTGTAGCAAGGGAGATTTAGATGAGCTTATGGCATGATTTTTAGTTCAGCAAAGATATAAATATCTTACTAAAGCAGAGGTGGAATAGCCTTATCTTCTAAAATATGAATAATGCCGATAACCCTCTGCTCTGTCAAGATTAGCTACAGCCCTTTTAAAGGCTGCAAAGAGGTCAAATGACCTTGGAATTTCCAATCTCTATTCTAAGTATGTTAACATAAAAGAGCAAATGTAATTACAGTCTTCAAATAATAACCTCTTCAGTTTTTAAAATTCTGAATAGACAGTCTCACTCCAAAAAGTATAAGGGCTCTGGTAATAATTAGTTTCTATTGCACGCAGAAACACAAGCATGTGTGTACACATCCTGCCAAATCCGAAGGATCATGTCTCTAGAACAATGACCACTGCACCTGAGAGAATTTTGAGAATCTCTTCAATTTGGTCTTCTGGAATAATGGCAAATTTAAGTCATTTAAGGAGTGTGTGTTGAGGGAGTTGGGTGGTGGGGAGGGAACAGTCACCAGTGCAAACTTCTACTTAGGAATTACCACACAGATAATGAGCAGTTATTATATATTAGGTGCTTTACTTTTATTTACACTAAAATGAAAAAAATAAGTGATTTTGACAATCAAATTGATTGATTTTAGTGGAAAAGTAAAACTTTGCAAGTCACTGTTACTTCACAGAGACTAGTGGGATGAAAAAGGAGAAAGATCAAAATTCCAAACATTTTATCAGTTCTGGCAGCTATCAGTCGGTAAAAGTAATCGTTTGGGGCAGCAAATTAATAAGGCTTTAAATACAGTGGTAACTGTTATGTGTTGACTGAAAGGGGAGGGAACTTGAAAGAGGAACACAGATAACTTAAAGAAGAATGAGGGTGATCAAAAAAGTTTATTCACATAACTTTCCAATTGTTCTCATTTTTAGGAAATTACTTGCTACATTAACAGTGGCTGGTGTAAATTTTTTTTTAAGGAAAATCAGTGATAATGTGTGGGAAAATGAATTATGGAACAGGAAAGCATGCAGGATCATGCAGATTTGGAGGCCAGGATAACAGAAAAATTTAAGTCACCTGTTCCTTTGCAGAATTTCCAGCGATTTCTAAGGTGCAGCAGAGGAAACTCATTCATTCAAGAATGAGTTCGTTTTGAATATCAAAGATGAGGTTGTCTCAACAGATACCTGGGTTGGATGTGCATTATATCTGCTTCTCAAATATTCTAGGAAATTAAGAAAATCACAAAATAAATACAGGTATGAATTAAAGTCAAGGAGAATAAGAAGAATGGATAGGGGTTAATTATTGCAAAATACGTGAACAGGGTTCAGTGGTTGGTTCAATGACATGGGAAGGAAAGTAGAAGTATGCTCTCTAAGAAATAAAAGTTTGAAAAGCAAACATTTTTCCCACATTTTTTCCAGTGTACCTGCTTATACTTTTTTAATTACCTAATTACCTGTCAGGAATAATCAAAAGAATTTTATGAAAGAGACAGTAATACTTCAACTTATTTGATTTTAAAGATAACTATTATAACTTTATGTGATATGTACAAAAAGATATGCACCTTTTAAACATTTTTATTTGATGAAAAAAGTATTGTTAAAAATAAAGAATAAACATTTTTTAAAGTTGTATATACCTTTTTAATACATATGTTAACACCTTTGTTTTAAATAATGTCCTACGAAATCATTATAAATAGATATATAGCATCCCATTTTATGTGCTATAATTTATTTAGTCAGGTCTTTATAATTTAATATGCAGTTTTAATAGTGAAATATTTTAAACAATATATTGTTTCTAAATTTTCCTTATAATAAACGTTTAAGAATGAAATTTGGCACCAAATTACATGTTATTAAAACTTTAGATATAATTTTCAAAGTTGGTTACCATAAAGAATTAATTTTAACCCTAAGGTAATACATATGAGGTAGTTTATTTACCCCAAGTCCTATAGATACTGACTAATGCATTTTAATTTCACATCTTATAGAATTTAATCATTGTTTTAACTTACATATATTGCTTATTTGCTCGTCGTTTCTTAGGTTCAATTTTCTACTGATGTATTCCATCTGTTAATATTAAGAGATACTTAGCACCTCTGATATCTAATATCTCAGTAGTTCTCTGGTTTCATTTTTACATTTCGATGTTGAATTCATCTGGATTTTATTAAGGTACATGTTGTGAGGTAGGGTTTAACTTCATTTTTATTTTTCACTTGGATAGCCAGTTGGTCCCATACCATATGTCAACTAATTTATCTTTTTTTCCCTGATGCGAAATGTCCTCTTCATCATGCTACCTCAGGCACATGAATAACATATACTTAGACTGCTTATGGGCTACTTTTCCATGCCATTTTTTGTCTGCGTTGTCCTGAAAATAGGTCTGACATTTTAACCTTAGAGCAAGTGAGAAGACTATAGCATAGCAAGTGTCCTAGAAATGAGGGTGTGTGTAGAGGAGGAGGGGCTAAAAATTAATGACGGGAAGTACCACAGGGGGTTTAGTCTGAAGAATGACAAGAAACAAAAAACTTTGAGAAGACCAAAAGCTTTTCTGTCCTTTGACACAAACTGCAAAAGAAAAAAGACATAGAAGGAAAGACATAGAGGAAAGAGGAAAAAAAAAAATGATGACAAGAACAAGAAAGAAAGTTTATAGTTTTGTTCGCTCTTCCCTTCCCACAATCTCCCTAGCTGAGGAAAGTATGCAGTGCCATTTTGAACCTCAGAGTAATTTACGAAAGTGAGAACATAGCTAAGAAACTGTCAGGCTCTCTAGAGAGGAAGGATAACATTCAAACTGTCTCGCAGGTTTGGAGCAAAGTATTCTTCAAAGTCAGGAGTAAATTGCAGTAAATATGAAAACCCTTCATTTCTTCAGTCATCCAGGAAGCCTGGGGAGAGACTTTCCTAATTCTTCCTTACAGCCACCAAAAATGTAGCAATATTTTTGCATGAACATATCGTATACATGTATATATTTTTAATTCTATATCTAATATAAAGTTTGGTGATATATGAAATGTCGGAGAGTTGGAGAAGTAGGAGGAGACTACTTTATCTCTGCATAATAAATATTCTCCTTTGCGTCCCCTATTAAATTACAATGGACTTAAAAAATATTACCTGGGCCCTTGATAGCTGTGCTAGCAAACCGAATTGTTTCATGTGGATTTAAAGGGAACCTATGCTCAAACATTCAGTGTGTTCTATAAACCAAGAATCTGAGAAGATATGGTTACCACAATGTCAGTGTCTTTTCAGTTCCTGACATGCATTCTTTCAACAGATACTTATCCAACAAGAGTATTTTCATGGCTGAGTTACTTGATGGAATAGTGCTTTGGAACAATGCTGCCTATGAAACCGAAACCCTCAGTATAGGAAGGAAGTGTAAATAATATACATCTTTTAAATGAGTAGAGTCAGGCTTAGTGTGCTTCTGTGTCATTTGTCGAGGTAAATTAAACACAAATATTTCAATACCAGAAGGGACATGCCAACAAACACTTCTCAGCAAAAAGTGAAGTTGAATTCATAGACAATTCCTAGAAATGTATTGGGCCTTCACAGAAGTTCACAAACTATCTTCCCGAGTAGAGGGTGTTTCTTAATGTGCGGTTTTCACTTGAGATTCAAATTGCCTGGCGTGGTGTTAAGGCCTTTTCACAGTTGCCCAAAGAACAAGGAGGAATAAGCTGTGCCTCAGGGAGCAGTGGCATCTTTTGCAGGCCTGAACACTTACTAGGGTTATGCCTGAAGTGGGACAGAACTGGTCCCAGAGCTCCTCGCAAAGTAGAGCCTGAGAATGAGCTCATTGCTCTGGAGTAATTACGTCTCCTCTCCAAGGGTTTACAAGCTCAAACTATCTTAGTGCTGTTAATCACATGCCTTCAGAACCATTAAGAATGACTTAATTTTCTCTTAATTATGTCACATTTTCATTGTTTTTAATTATTTGAATAAAATTGGTCGCTTCTTTAAAAAACTTTTGTTCTATGTTCAAAAAGATAGTTTTGACTTTTCTTGTATTTTTTTTTATTTTATTGAGGAATAATTGACAAATAATGTTGTGAGATATTTAAAGTACAGAGTGTGATGATTTGATATATGTATATATTGCAAAAGATTTCCTTTTATTGAATTAACACCTCCATCACCTCTCATATTTCCTTTTTTTCCTTTTTTTTATGAAAACACGCAAGTTCTATACTCTTAGTAGATTACGATTATACAATATAGCGAGAACACCGTATTGTACATTGTTCTCACTATATTGTATAATGATAAGTTATGATAGATCCTCATAACTTATTTATCTTATAACTGAAATTTTGTACCTTTTTACCAACCTCTCACTATTTCCCCAAATCCCAGCCCCTGGCAACCACTTTTCTACTTTTTTATTCTTATGAGCTCATTTTTTTTTCTTTTCTTAGATTCCACATATAGGTGATACCACACAGTATTTGTCTTTCTCTGACTTATTTCACTTAGCATAATGACCTCCAGGCTCATCATGTTGTACAAATGATACAATTGCCTTCCTTTAAATGGCAGAATAATGTTCCATTGTATGAGTGTATTGTCCTTGTGATGTGTATTACATTTTTTTTACCTTTTCATTTATTGACAGACAGTTGTTTTCTATACCTTGGTTCTTGTGAATAATGCTGCAGTGAACATGGGAGTATATATGTCTCTTCCTGTTATTAATTTCATTCTTGTTTACATATGTACCCAGGAGTGAAATTGTTGGCTCATACAGTAGTTCTATTTTTAATTCCTTGAGGAATTCTGTACTGTTTTCCACAATGGCTTCACCAGTTTACATTCCCACCAACAGTGCACAAGTGCTCCCTTTTCTCCACATTCTAAACAATATTCGTTATGTCTTGTCTTTTTGAGAACAGTCATCCTAATTGGTGCCAAGTGATATTTCATTGTATTTTTGATATGCATTTCCCTGAGAATTAACGACGTTGAGCACATTTTCATGTACCTGTTGGCCATTTGTGTGCCTCTTTGGGAAAATGTCTATTCAAATTATTTGCCTGTATTTTATTTGTTGTTGTTGTTGTATGTTTGTTTTGTTTTGCTACTGGATTGTGTGAGTTCCTTGTATATTTTAGATATTAATCCCTTATTGGATATGAATAGCCTTATTCAATCAATTTAAAATATTTTCCATTTAATATAATTTAAAACTTTATGTAATATGTGTTGGAAATTCTCATATTTTAAAAACATACTACAAAACAGATAAATGATTCATAAGACAGAATCACTGACATGAGGAAAAAAATGGTAGTGAGTATCTTAATTATCCTAAGATGTTACAAGTGCTTTCCTCACATTTTATTGTATTCCATTGACTGATTTTATTGAAATGTAATTGCTGAAATAAAAAATGTTGTCTTAAGTAAAGATTTGATCAATTAAACACTATCAAGGAATATACACACATATTTTCTGCTTTTATTTTTTTAGATGACTAGCTTACATTTAATTAGATTAGAATAAAGCACATGTGATAACATATTTTTACTATTTTCATGAGTAATTGTCTACTAAAAGGGAGAATCTATTATATTGTAGCATCATGTTATTCAAAGTATGGTTGGTGAAGCATCAACATTAGCATTAAGACAAAATTCAGAAAAACAGTTTGTTAGTCCTATCCTAAAGCAACAGATTAAAACCTACCTTTTAACAAGATTTTTCTTGTGAAGAATGTGGACTTCTGCATCAATTTGTGATGAAATATAAATGAGAAATAAGGGTGGGGAGAATGTACAAAAACCCTGGAAGTTAATGAATGATATGAACCTGTCAGGGTAACAAAAATGTCTGTGTTATGTCTAAGAGGTTGTTTTAATTCTTTTTCTGAGGTCTCTGAGTGTTCATACAAACAGATAGCTCACTGGAACAGTTCTGATATAGATTAATACATTTATAGCCCACTAATTTTCAACAAAGGCACCAAAGCAATTGAGTGGAGAAAAGATAGTCTTTTAAATAGATGGTGCTTGAATAATTGAACATCCATTAACCAAAAAAATAAACTTTGATACATACTTTGCACTTTAGAAACAAGTTAATTGAAAATGGATTTAAAACCTAAATATAAAACCCAAAACTATAACTCTTCTAGAAGAAAATATATGAGAAAAGTCTTTGTGACCTTGGGTTAGACAACAATTTTTTTTAGGTGCCATATCAAGTATAAGTGAAAAAGAACAAAATGATAACATGAACTTTATCGAAATTAAAAACATTTGACATCTAAGGACACTAAAGAAGATATAAAAGGAAGCCACACACTAGGAGAATATATATTTTTTAAAACATGTAACTTATAAGTGGGTTATGTTTCCAATATATAAAGAACTGCCAAAACTGAATATTAAGAAAACAAACCACCCAATAAAAATGAGCAAAATATTTGAAGAATTTTGTCACCAAAGAAGATATATAGCAAACAATAGCATAAAAATGTCTCAACCATTATTAGCCACTAGAAATACAAATTAAAATCATAATGTAATACCATTTACTACATCTCTTTTAAAATGACTAAAATAAAAAAAAATGGCTATACAAAATGTTAGAAAAACGGGTTAACTAGAACACTCATGTACTGATATCGAAAATGAAAAATTATACAATCACTTTGGGAACAGGTTAATATTTTTTTGAAGGTTTAAATTACCATATGATTTGTCACTTCATCCTTCAGTATTTATCCAAAATAAATAAATAAAATAAATATATATGTTCTCATAATTACTTATATTTCTTAAGTACAAACTTCTTCATAGCAATTTTATTTGAAATAGCCCAAAATAAGAATCAACTCAAATCTCCATCATCAGATGAGTGAATTAACAAATTATGGTATACTACTTAATAATAAAAATAATAAACTATGGAGGAGAGAGGGTCTAGAGAGATGGCAGTAAGGACTTACAAAATGAAACGAGGAATCTTTTGGGGGTGATACATGTATGTGTTACCTTTATTTTGGTGGGGTTTCATAAATTGATGCACATAAACACACATCTATCTATCTATCTATCCACATATACCAAATTGTACATTTTAAACATTCATAGTTTATTATAACACAATCTGTTAAACAAGGGGGAAAATTAAGTGTCCTACTTTTTTCTGCAAGAGACAGAGTGACTTTTTTCTTCCCTCTAGTGTGACATCCCTGTTCTCCCAGTCGGAGCCCAATTCTTCATCCTCTGTGTGCTCATTACATGTTGTGCACACCAGAACATGTCGAATCACCTTGTAATTATTTGCTCACATCTGTCTCTGCTCATTAGGGTAAAACTCCTTAAATTCACAGACCAAATTTTGTGCCTGTCATATAGATGTTCAATGGATGGTGAGTGAATGAATAATCAGTGACCCTGGTATTAAAAACGGATGTTGTCCAGAGAAAAGATAAACAAAAAAAGAAAGATTGACTAGCATCTCCTCCATGCTGGTTGCAGAGTCCAATACTAAATGATGTTTGATTTGCTAACTGATGAGTAAAGAACAGGGCAAGTACTCTTGCAAATATTTAAACTCTGTGTGCAAATAGCAGTGGGTTAGATGAACTCTCTAGACCAGCATGAGGAAACTTAACTAATGTAACAGGAGGTAATTATAAAAGTAAATACTTAGGCTAAGTATAAAGAAATACCAGAAGATGAGCTTCTAAGGTCAAGTGCAGGAAACGCTGGCTTGTATATTTTAGCGGATGTGAATAAAAGTCAATATTTCTATGCTAAGCAAATAGACAGAATCATCTAAAAAGGCTTTGAAATTGTGAGAATGATAATTTTAATCAAAATCATATACATTACTGTATCTATGTAAATTAATTTGGATCAGCATCGAGTCTATGCAAAAAAATAAAAAATAGAATTGCAATTTTTAGTTAATTTTTCAAATTAACTTCATATAAACTTAATAACAAGTTTTTATAATTTCTTTATGCCCATGTCTTTTTACATTTAATTATAGTATATTACTTTCGAAATAATTGGACACCAAATTTATAAAATCAGGTGGTACCAACATATTCAAAACAATATAAACAGCCTATACCCTTGACCATACATCATAACCCTTAGAACTACGTAAGAGTCTATATTTGTTGAACTATGTACCTCAAAGTAAAGGTCACATAATGACATATTTTTAAAATAATCCAACGAAATATTGCCAAAACAATATGATGAGAATATATTTTGTCTTATTCTCCTTGAACCAAGGGACTGATAAGACTGAAAGCATAATGTGTTCTAGACTCTTGGTTCTGGGTTCTATGTACCAGATACTGAATATCTGTGCCTACAGTTCTCAGATTTTTTGTTTAACAGTTTAATTTTTCCCTTTATATTGTTCATAAGACCTCACTTTCTGGGATGGGTGGGCTTCACTTCATTATAAAGCGAGCCTCCTTGACCAGGTAAGATTTGGTGTTCATGTTTACTGCATCTGAATTGTAACTAAGCAACACAGTTCTATAATAATTTCTTACTTCCCTTTCTCAGAATCCCTGCACTCACTTGGACATCTAAAATCATTCTTCCTTATTCATATTTGTTTGCGAGGGCTGTCATAACAAATTACCATAGACTAGGAGAGGGGAGACATAAACAACAGAAATTTATTTCCTCACTGTTCTGGAGACTAGAAATTTAAGTTCAAGATGTTAACAGGGTTGTTTCTTCTGAAGCTTCTCTCTTTGGCTTAGAGACGTCCATCTTCTACCTGTGTCTTCACATGATTTTTCTTTTGTGCATGTCTGCGTACTTAATCCCTTCTGGTAAGAAAACAAATCATAGTGAATTAAGGCCCACCCTTGGTATTTCATTTAACTTTTATTACCTCTTTAAAGACCCTATTTCCAAATGCAGTCATTTTGAGGTATTGGGAGTTCAACATATAAATTTTACGGAACACAACTCAGCCCATAACATTCCTAAAAGATCAGCTCCAAAGTTAACTTTATTTGGGCGCTTATCATAGCTCCCCACGTCTTTTGCAAACACTTCTGTCATCTATCAATTTTCCAGTGTGAAATTATTCTTGAATGCTCTCTTTTTATTCATATTGGGGGATCTCATTCAATAAATTTTAACTTTTCAACTTCATAGACAGGATTAAACTGTTTTTTTCATTTTAGGTCCTTGATTGCAGAAGAGAAAATTCACAGAAACTAGTTTAAGCAGGAGGGGATTTATTAAGGAATATTAGAAAACTCACAGAATCATTAGAAGAAATGTAGAAACAGGTTGTAGTATAATATGGAAAAGACATTAGGCCTGACTCACCAAACTAGACTGAAGAGAGAACTGACCTGTGTAGTACTGACCTTCACGTTGTTTGAATCTGCTGCCACCTATGCAAAAAATAAATAAATAAATAAATAGATAAATAAATAAATAAATAAATGAAATGAAATGAATAAAAATAAAATAAAAAAGAAAGAAAAAATAAAAAATAAAACAGCTAAACTACACTTTGTTTCAGTTGCTACTTACAAACCAATATCATGTGGGTATATCTAAGGGGAGGCTACTAGTATCCTATTAATATTCTGTTTATATATCTAAAAACTGTTTTCAATTTACTAAATTCATGAAAATATTTATGTGTGTAAACATTTTCTATAATGTGTGTAGGTGCATTATAGTAAAAATTATTTCCAAAAGTCTGGGGGCAGTTGAGAATTTATCCAACCACACATCTCTCATATTAGCATCAGAACTATGATCATAAATTTATTTCTACTACTATTATTTTAGCCCTCAGCTCACATTACTTTGATGTATAATTGTTATAGAAAATAAAATATGATTTCAGCAGGTATACTTCGGGTTAATCCATTTTTATATGGTTCTTATATTGTATGTCTGTTGTAAATAACTATCCCTTCTCAATTAACTTAGTCAATGCCTTGAAGAATTGCATTGTCCACTGAGGCTGTGACCTTGTCACTCTTTCTCTGAAATGTTCCTTAACATGTCACATTAAAATTGACCTTTAGTATCATCATTTCTTTTCAAGTTGTTTCATTAACTCCCTTGCTTTTTCACTTCTTTATTCTACATTATAAGACAAAACATTAAGAAAGTTTATTCTTGCCAGTCTCTCTTCTGATAAATTCTAATCTTCTAAAGCATCTGATTTCTTTCCTAAGATATACCACAGCCCAAATTAAATTTCTAAAAGTCTACTGATGAATTAACCCTTCTCATTCACACATTTAGTCACTTTTACCATTTCTACTATTGAGCACTGCAACATTCTAATCATCAATTGGAAAAATCTTTTAACACTATGACTATGGTATGTTACGGATGTGCTTAGATGTTTTATTTCTGTTTTTGATCACAATGTCATCAGTGTAGCTTAAATTTCTTACAGTCAAAAGCATTTCTACTACTTTTCCACCACAGTCTGACAAGATATCCAATCATGTATAAAATAACACAAAAATATTAACTATAAGAATGAACATTTTCTATTGGATACTTAACATGTAATCATCTCCATTTTTTTAATAAGAAAAAAATGTCTTAAAAAAGGTTTAATGGTTTGCCCAAATTTGCATCTAATAAATCATAATCTATTCATAAAATGTTAGTAACTACTATGTATATTCTAGTCACTGATTTTCCAATAATGAACAGAACACACTATATTCTTGCCATCTTGGGACTGATTTTTAGTGGGAAGAGACAGATTTAAAATAAACAAACACATACACAAACAAAAAACAAACAAATAAATAAAATATATATGTCAAATTGTTTTCGGGTCTATGACAAAAAAAATTAACAGGTTAGGGAGATAGTAAGTGTTTGTGAGTGTTGAGGAGGCAAAGATGAGGAAGGAGAGGACTAACCAAGAAGGCAACACATGAGAAAGGAGCATTATAGCAGAAAGAGCAGCAAGTGTCAAGGGTTTGAGGTGGGAAAATACCCGGTGTGTTAGACGGAAGTGAAGGGACTGGAATATTCCAGGGAAAAGCAGTAGGGGGTGATGTCAGTGAAGGAAAGGGCTTGTGGGAGAGATTTTGTAGGATGTTGTTTCTGGGAAAGATGAGGAGTCCACTCTCACTCAGATGAAATTCCTGAAACATGGATTTGAGGTTAAAGTGCTCATTTAGGGGGAGATTCTAGGAAATAACAATATCAAATTTGGAAAGGAAGCAAATATGGAGACCACTCACCAGCTGGTTACTGCTCAGGAAAACTGTTATTACATTCTGCTGGGGCTTGTGGGAGATAACAGATCCCATATGTCAGATTAGTCTCAACTGAGAGCTCAGTATGCTGGAGTATTCATGCACCACTTTTTTATGTCATTTGTTACTACTGAAGGCATTAACTCTTTTGCCCTTCCAGGCTGTCTTCTCATAGTGCATCAGTCAGCATAAGTAACAAAGTAATTCCCAAGGAAAAGAGCCAAAGGTGTTTGCAGTAAGGAGTGATCTTCTTTGGGTCCTGGAATGGAGAGTGCTGGGCGTGGTGGTGGGTATATAGGAGGAGGGCAGTGATAACATCTGGACTTAGCTGTTGGAAGTTTCTGAGCACCGAAGTGATGTGTCGGTGTGCTCAGGCTGCTCTAACAAAGTACCATAAACTGAATGGCAGCAGAAACATTTCTTCCAGTTCTGGAATCTGGAAGTTTAAGATCAGGGAGTCAGCATGATTCAGTGAAGGCCTTTCTTGGTGTGGCAAGACTTTTCCTTGTACCCTCACATGGTGAGAGGGGCTAGGTATCTTCTAGCATCTTGTTTATATAATCGCTAACACCGTTTATAACAGCACAGACCTTGTGATTTAAATACCTATCAATTGTTCTGCCTCCTATCACCAACACATTGGATTTAGGATTTCAACATAGAAATTTTAGAGGAACACAAATGTTCAAACCATAGAAAGTGACATGAACTTATCTGCGCTTTTACAGATATTTCTGTAATTGGGTTGAAAACTGTGAGTAGGCAGTATGTGGTCGCAAAAGCCTAAACAAGGAGCTCTTTAGGAGACTATTGAAATCATGCCAACCAGCAAAGCATGGACTTGAACTAATGCAGCAATAATGATGGTGAGAAGTGGGAAAATAATGGATGTGTTATGAAAAGAGAGCTAACAGGAATTTTTGATGAATTTGGTTAAGGAATGAAGAGAAAAGAGAACCATTAAAGATGTCTCCAAAGATTTTAACCAAAGGAAATGGAAGAATGGGGCTTTCATTTACTGAGATGGAAAAGATTGCAGGATGAGTTATGCTGAGGGAGAAAAATGTGAAAACCAGAATCTCAAGCCTTAAAAAGCTCTAAAAAGTAGATATAATTCTTTTCATTTTATAGATAAGAATGATGTACTCAGAAACAACAAGAGTTTTCTAGGATATCCTAAACATATTCGTACTGTCAAGTGAGGGTAATCGTGTCAATATATAAGGTGGCAAAGAGTATAACTGGTAATACATGCTAAGTGTCTAGTATACAAAGCTGCCCCCAAATAATGGTAATCTAACTTTTAGAATTTTTGCAATATTTTATATTTGAATCTATAGTTAGAACATATGTTCATTTTATTCACGATTTTAAATGGTTGGCAAGTTTCTCAAAATATCATTCAACAAGATAATTAAAATTGACGTCTAACAAGAAGGATACAGAATAAATTAAAATAATTAAGGTTTATCTGTAATGTACAGAAAATTTCAAATAAATATTTTTTGTGTGATAAATTAATTTTAATAAAATGATTAAAGCAAAATATATTGGTTAGATTATAATAAAGAAGCCATAAGTAAGAAATTGTTGGCCACTTTCCAAAAGGAAAAATGAGATTACTGAATGCCATTATTAGCGGTCTCAATATCTTAATAGTTCCAAATATACTCATCTCTAAATTATTCAGTGCCAGATTAATCTATGTTCCAGTTACCTGGACTACTCTGTTGTTCTACTTTTACTCTTTTGGGTTTTTAAGCATTATCTTTAAGTTTGCTACCTAAGACCTCTATAAAGGCAGAGAAATTATGTGGAGCATTTGGCTAGATATAGTTGTTTCATTAAGATGTGTGTAGTAGATAGTTTGATATGACTGTCATAAGATTTTTAAAGGTTCCTGTGGAAATATTGGAAAATAAAGCAGCTCTATTTTAAAATTATGATTTGAACTATAAGCCAGAGCTTATGAACGACAGATACCTATGATGAAAATAAATGATAAAGTGTTCTGTATCTTGAATACAAGCAAATTATATAAATCATAAAGAATAAATAACTTCTAAGAATCATGGATTTTTTAAAAAGTCCAATATTCGTAAGAGAAAACATTAAAATATCTATACACCTAAGGAATTGAAAACTGATCAGATATATAAATAATATAGATATTTAACAGGCATTCACACATTTATACCCCTTGAGTATAGAGTTAAAATAACCACAACGCATATGAAAAACTACATGAAATGTTTAATTTGTAGAACACAGAGCAGGAGCTTTATACACTTTAGTTCATTTTCCATGTCTTATACTATGTTTCTTTTATTTGCTTTCCTTGTCTCACTTATCATGAATATCTTAACACAACAATTTCAGAAGTTACACATTTATGAAAAACTCAGGTATATATTTTTCCCTTTGCATCAGAACAAGAGAACTCAAAATATTGGCCATGTACTTTATAAGAATCATTCTCTCAAATAAATGAAACTCTTTCTCTATAAGTAGTAGTTTGATTTGTCATAAAAATTTGGGGGTCGCTTGAAAGCAATACCTAGCATAGGTATTATGAACATACTTTATTCCATTATACCTACATAATTTTAAACAGAGAAATATAATTTACAATTTTTATTAACCAGGATAAAAATATATAAAACACAATATTAATTAATTATACTTTAATAGTTTTCTTGATTACTTATATTAGAGAATAATTGGATATTTATGTGATTCAAACACAAAATAAGTGTTCTTTTATTCATTCTCAGAGCAACATTGGGTATTTATTGGGAAAAAGTTTTGGTTGTTCCTAAGCATTTCTATTTAGGAAACTTTTTTTGGAGAGACATTTACCATATCACAATAAGAATATGTGACGAATGAGAAATGCTTATGAAAATGTTATTGCTGCTGGCCTGTGTATGCATATCTGAGAGAAAGGGAAAAAGATGACAAAAGGTACACAGCAAATTCAATAAATAGGCTGTTTATTTTAAATATTCCAGTTATTACAATAAGGTAAATTAAAAAAACATTGAAACGAGCTACCTGTTCCAACATCCTTAACGTATTGTCTCAATATCGCTTTCAGATAAAGATGATTGAAATAGTACCTGTAATCTACATTTTTGATCTGCCTAAATAGCTGCTGGCTTCAGCAGAACATTAATGCAAATCTAATGTACCTGCTGGTATGATTAGCTGAATCAAATGATGGCATTTAAGTAACACCTAAATAATCTTAATTAGGATCTTCAACTCATCTTAGCACTTAGAACTCTACAGATGGATAGTCTTAATTATCAGCCTTTTGATTAGGATAACAGCCTTAATCAAGATGATGTGGGCCTGATAGACAGGGGATCAGTAAATTAATGACTGCTGTTAAGTGGGGGCATAAATAAAAAAAAATAGAAGAGCTTTCTATGAGAGACAGGATTATGTGTATACAAAGAAATTAATATCGTTAGGGAAAATTCAGAGTAAAGAATCATGGATTGAGATTAATATTATTGCATCCAAATGCATTTGAGCTCTTATATTCAGCATGATTATAAATTTAGTACTTATATAAAACTGACTTTATGCAAGTCAGTTACTAATGTTTCTAACTCTGTATCAGTAACTTGCTAAAACTTAATAAATTTGGTATGTGTGAATCAAAACTATTGAAAATGTCTTTTTTATGATAGAAACTATAAGATGATGTTGTAAGAGAAAAATATAAAATATTTTTGCTTACTCAGTTCTTTAGACATCATTTCTTTTTCTGAATTTTAACCTTCCAAATTACCAACTGCCTGGTAAATTAGGCATAAAGCAATACAAACAAGTGTTTTCTTGTAGTTGGATATGGGCTCTGATTCCAAATCTTTCCTAGTATTTAATAAAGGAGAAAACAAAGCAAGTGTTGTATTTATGTTTTTTTTATTGGACTGTAAACTGATGTAGACTCTATTAAAGGAGGGACTTCACATGTTTTTACTTTGTACTTTACTTCCTAGATCTTCGAAATGAAGGATACTATATAGCATTTGAGCTTTTATCTAGTAACTTTCCTTGAGGCTCTGTTCATATTCCTCAGTGTCTAGGCTCCAACAGACTTCTCTTCAATGACTCTTTAACCCCCTTCTCCACCTCTCCCTTTTTCTCCTTTTTAAAACCAAGCCAAGCACTTTCCTTTTTAAAATTTTTCTCTTATACCATCTGCTCTGTCTAGCATAAATCCTATTCAGAGACTAGGAAATCTTCAGGAGACCCTTGCCTCTCACTGAACAAAAATTTAAGTTTGGTTTCAGAATTCACTATTTTGAACTGGGAAGTGTTCATAAATGTGACATCAGCAATTAGGTATACTACCCAGTTCTAGATAAAATACATGAAACTCTTGTGTGAGTGTGAGTTAGTGAGGATAGTATGAACCTATTCTTGCCTGAGAGGAAATAAGAAGCAACACTTTTTATTTTTTTATCACTAGTTGGCATTAAATGTGATAAAAATCTACTACATTGGTGGAGCAATTAGGAATTCATCAAGTATTTGCAAACTACACAAATGACGTATGTTTTGCAGAAAAGTATTTAATGTTTGTGCTTAAATGCCTTATCCTTTAAATAATAATGATGCCGATGATGACGATAATGATGATGATGGTGTTATACATTGATTATGTGCAAACCCAAACCCGTTTCTTTTATACTAACATATTCATTGAGAGACTTCTCTATGCAAAACCACAAACACCTCACCTGCAAGTTTGTTCACTAATTAATTCTAGTCCTCAAGAAAGAACAATTGAAACATCCCCTTAAGACTCATAATGTTATTGCTTACGCCATAATGCTATTGCTTACTCCAGTCTCCTACTTCGTTGATTACCGCATCTTCTCATTAACTAGCTTCTTTTCATAGGCCTACATCCTAAATATTTTTCAAAATTCTGCCTTGGGTCATTTTTCCCACAATAAAACTGTGGTTTAATAATCTCATCCACTCCTAATTGTCTGTATTTACTTCTGTATACATTAGTTTTGTTAGTATTTACTTTTCTTTACATTAGTATATTCAATCCTGATTCCTTCCAGTTTTCTCAACGCATATACTCAAATGTCTTGCAAATGTCCCTACTTGGGTGCAGCTTTGCAACTTTAAATAACGCAGGTGTGAATCTAAATGCATTATCTTTCTTCTCATCATTATGTCCCCACAATTTAAGGTCAGAATCATGCAGTATTATTGGCTCTCTTCTCCTTACGTTTTATCTGCAGTCAGTTACCGAGATCTCCTAACTCTGCCTTATAAATATTTTTTGTGTTTGTTTCTTTTTTGTTATTACCATTGTGGTTTGCTCATGCTCAGTTATTTTCAAGTCATCTTCATTTTATCTCTAAACAGCTTTCCTTCAGTCTTTGCTTCCCTGACCTATGTTTTATTTAGCATACAAGTTCAAGTATTACAAGCCGAATCAACCACTCATTAGAGAGCAGGATAAAAAACTCCTTAGAACTGGACTAAGTAAACAAGCATAACTGACTAAATCTTGTGCAACACTACCTGAAAACACTCATCCATCATTATCCATTGTTCAAAAAAGAACAAGAATCCATTGAAGTATATTCATTTTCATAAAAATTAGTAAATCAATTAAATTTTCCAAGACAAATTAAAAAATAACATTTCTTATACAAAATGAATTGTATAATTTAAGGTGCAGAAGATAACAAAACTATAAAGCATTTTTAACAGTCACACTCCTAATAGTTAAAAGCAGACAAAGGTCATAATATTTCTGAGAAGTTAATGATAAATATATTTCATCTAAAATCAGAAAAAAACACTTTACAAAATTCTTTAATCAAATTTCAGTATTAGACAACTTAAACTTAATTATGCACAGATGAAAAATAAACTATTATGCTCTTTCTTATGGGCATATATTTTATTTTAATGTCAAATAAAATAACATATATTAAGAATATAAATTGTCATATGTGCAAAATATTTTTACAATTTGTTTTTTTACTCAAGTGTCTTGCATACAATTTGTTTTTTTACTCAAGTGTCTTTGTTTTGTTATCAGTTTTAATATGAGTTAAGATTTAGCAAGTTGACACCACTGATAAAGATTGCTTTTAAATGATAACATCCCTCACATTGATATGACATCTATATTTTAACTTAAGATACACCTTAAAAATACAATGTATATTTTCATTTACTAATTATTTATTCCAACATTGATATCATACATGTATGATTTACTGAAAGACAACTGATGTCCAAATTTTAAGAAACACTGACAAATCCTCTTTAACTTTTACTGATGAGTTTTCTTCATATTGTTTTGTTTTAAAATCAGGTATATTTTTCTGTTTACAAAGAGGATGATAGATGTCACCAAGGCATTTAAAATGCCATATGTCAAGGATTTATATCTTTTTATGGTGTGTTTGTTAGGAGTCTATGCAGGCCTTACAACCTGCTGCATAATTGACATGTCTTAACTGTTAATCTGATCGTATCAAAATTCTTATTGTAAACTTTCATGATTTCCCATAGACTAATTAATTAAACTTGAAACTCAGAGGGCATTCATAATAAAGTCCTCAGAGCTCTGTCCCAGACTTTAAGTCTTCCACCATTAATTTCTCTGAGTGTAGACTCTAATACAGGTTTTGTTTTTGTAAACATATTTGTTATATTCCTCTCTGTCAGTGTTTTACACAATTTCCTTCAACTAGAATTTCTTTTCTTTTTCCAACTGTCATTTTTATACTCAGAGTTTAGGATCAACATTACACATTTTCTTCTTACCATCAAAAATATTATTTATATGACTATAAATATTAATAGCATTTTTTTGTAATTCCTTTGAATTATTTTGTATTTAAAACCTACCAAATGTGTATTTACCTTAAAGAATAGGGACTATATTGAATTTATCTCTCTATTAAGCTCTGTCTTTTTTCCAGCCACATAGCCTAGCACAGTGTCTTGATTATGGTAAGTGGTCTGTTTGTGTGTAAGAAAAAAAAAAAAAAAATGAAAAAGCACTGCTGTGTAAATGCAGAAAAAATACAGGTAAAGCTCTTAATTTTCTGATAAACCAATTTAAAGAATTTTTGCAAGAGCTCTAAATGGTAATTCTAAAGATTTATTAGATTCATGATCATTTTTTACTTTGAGAATAAAAGAAATAAATTGATCAAAATGGTATTAGAAATGTAGAACAATTGGAAAATATAAAAATTATCTAATCTCCTTATTCCATGTCATACATCTAAGTAATTCCAAATGGATGAAAGATTGAATAAATAAATGTATGCTAAAAATATAATGAGGCATAGAAAATTTTAAACATATTTTAGATTTTTAACAATATAAAATAAAAACGTAGTTTCTTTCATCATCGAGGTTAAAAGACAAAAATTAAAAAATAATAATGTGTGGTCCCTCTCATTGTCTTTCTCTTGATAACCTTTACTCCATCTTTCTCATTGCCCTTGTCTTAGTTTCTCTACTCTCTGCCTCTGAGCAGAGACTATGCTCTGTGGAGTGTTACCCCTTCTCTAATAAACTTACCTTTTGACTGAAAAAAAAAGTAATATGTAAGTAAATGTGACGAATCATTATATCTGTAATATAAAAAAGTATAAAGCAACTTTAAAACAAGGGTGAATATCTAATATAAAAGTGATCAAATGATAGTCACAACTTCACCTTCACAAAAGATATAAAAAGATATCCAACCTTACTATTAACCAAAGAACGAAAGGAAGTCCATTTTTAAAAATAATAATAATAACAATTTATTTCTTAGATTAGCAAGTATTTAAATCTCACAGAAAAGACAGTACTGATAAACATCTGAGAAATGAGTGTGAAACCTTCCAAAGTTGAAAAAAAGAAATCACACGCTATTCTACAGGATAGCAATTGGTCACAGATTTGGAGAGCACTTTTGCCATATCGATCAAAATATAATCGACCAAATAAATGGTCAGTTAATTTCTACTTCCGATAATTTATTTTACAATGATAATGGCACAAGTATAAAAATAGGCATGTTCATTATAACAGAGTTCAAAATATTGGGAAATTATAAACATCACAGATATTCATTGACACAGAACTGGTTTTAAAATGGTGTACTCAAACAATGACAATTAAAAGTGATTTTAGGTTGTCAAATGTGAAGGACGTTTTCTGAAGAAAATATGGGTAAACTTGAGTAGAGTTCAAAATAGGTCGCCAAAAAATTAAGACTGAAAATATGTATGAAATTGGGAAGAAATTGAAAAGGAGAAAACTACTGTTAAATATTCAAAAAGTGCCAGAAGTTTTATTTAATCCTCATAGTAGATTGAAGAAGGTCAATTGTCAGGACACATACCCCCTAAAAGTCAGGGCCAGGTTTTAAATTCAGTTTCTTTGAGTTCAAAGCTCATGTTCTCAGTACTAAGCCACAGAGTTCAGTTTTGTCTTGTGAGATAATCTTTTCTCACTGTGACCTATATGTTTTATAGGTGAAGCTGATTATGATACAAAAAAGATGATTATGCTAATCTATAAAATCGGCTGCCTTTGAATATTCCTTTTTCTTATGACTTTGGAGTCCAATCTATAGGTAATATTAAAAGGTCTACTAAAAAATAACTAAAGACAACTGACTCAATATTGTATCATAAGAAAATACAACATATAAAATGAAATACAAATTTATTAAAAATTTACATATATACGTAATTGTATCACATTATTTTTCTATTATTTTATCTTGGCCGTGTCCTTTCTAAAAATGGACACTCGACATTGCTCTAAAATACCATTCTCATTTGAATACTTTAGGTGGAGTTTCTTTACTCTTCTAAAAGCAATTGTTCAGCAACAACTTTTAGATATACTATTCATCCTCAAACCTACTTTCTTTCTTTGGGACATGATGCATTGAAAACTGCATTTATAAAAAGCCTGAAGAAAAAAGTTAGTTCCAGAATTATTAATATGTCAATAAGCTAATTTTGTTTTCCATTGGCATCATTCACGTTCATGCATTATGAGAATACAGATATTCACAGTCACAGCATACATTTAAAATTCTTCACCATTCAAGTGAAAAGCACACACTCAATTTTGGGGGGCTTCTGAAGTTTTGAAAAATGCCAGAATAGCATTTATATAAAACCTTTCAAAGAGAAGGTAATAAAAAGCACACATAAAATCTGTTACCTTAGGGTAAGTAAAATGCTTGGCAAATGGTCACAAACTGTGGCATCCTGAATGGAAATTATTATTTTTTTTTCAGCTTACACTCTGTAAATCCATTTACATTCCTTTGTTCTATCTGTCTCTAATGATGTTTAAGTACAGTTGACACCAAAAATAAAATCCAGGTCATGAACTTTAAAATGCAATGGATCATTATTGCTATAGCAAAAATAAGGAGAAAAGGTCACATTGTCAAATTTCAAGACAAACTACCTTTATATAATAAATGATATGAAAATAAGATGTTGAAAAATGGGCACCAAACTGCACTCAGAAGTTACCTATTAGACAAACAGTTATTAAACTCCTATTATCCTTCATGTGCCAGTCACTGAGTTAAGCTTTGGGGAAGTAAAAGAAAGAAAAAGAGGGGGGGAAAGTATGGAGGAAGGGATGATGAAAGAAGAAGCGGGGAGAAGAGGAAGGAAGAGGATCCATTTGATACATTTTAGTCACTGTTTGAGAGCTTTTCATGTTTTATTTCAGTAGATTGTCACAACTCTTTGACATGGGTAGTGTAGCATTCCAAGGGACTTATATTTTTAATAAATTTTGATTTTTAGATAATCTAGAAGACTATGGTGTTTGGGGCAGGGTCCATAACTTCTTTTATGAAAGTAGCAACTACATCAACTTGGCAGTCTAAATGGACTAGTTCTGTGGGGAAAATGCTGGGGGGAGAGGTGGGGGGAGGTGTTCTTTGCAGCCAACCATTGGAATTCAGAGGGGAAAAAAATTGGTACTATATTCGCTGTCCTTCCACTCACCATCCTACTATAGAAGAAATGGTTAAAAAGTATAGAGCCTTGGTGGAAGGAAAAATGAAAGAAGTCTCAAATTCATAGCCCTTTCATGTACATTTCTTGTTGTTTCAAAGCTGTGATTCTTCAAGTGTGATTTGAAACACCTGCGAAATTGCCAAGAACCTCCAGAGGGTCTTTAAATTAAAACTGTCTTTGTAACAAAGCTAAGACATAATTTGCCTTTATCAGTCTGTGGACATATTCAGCAATGGTGCTTTAGTAGGAGGTGTGAAAATGGACCCCGCTGTACTAAAATACATCGTCACTCCTCTTGCTTCCAGAAACAAAACAAAACAAAACAAAACAACAAACAAAAACAAACTACCATTTCCACATAAGAATGACTTGATGAAGTAGTGCAGGTTCTTAATATAATTAATCTTGAAACTTATGTATGTGTATTTTTATGTTACCTATGAAAATATGGGAAATGAAATGGTTCTGAAAGCATGCTGGCTGCATAAAGGTATGCGATGTTTTTCTTGAGAAAAATCACCAATGTGATTGCTGAAATTGTGAGCTAAACTACCTATTTTTCTCTTTATGGAGCACCACTTTTTACTTTAATGAAAAGCTGACAGAAAACCAAGGTTATGCACATGTGGGCATTTGGCAGATTTTCTAAAAAATGAATGAAGTGAGCCTATCACTTCCAGGAAAACATTGATAACTACATATTGTCAATGGTAAAATCCAAGTTTTCAAGGAATAATTCAAAATTTTTGTGAATTTTTCATTAAGTTTATTGGGGTAACATTGGTTAATACAATTATATAATTTTCAGGTGTACATTATCATTTGACATTTGTACATTCTATTGTGTGTTTACCACCCAAAGTCCAGTTTCCTTCGGCTACCATATATTTGATCCCCTTTACCCACTTCATCCCTCCAACCCTATATTTGACCTCCTTTACCCCATCTACCTGCCCATTTCCCCCATCTCATTGGTAACCACCTTCTATAGTTTTCTGGTAACCACTAGCCTATAGTCCATATCCCTGAATCTCTGCCGTGTTCATTTGTTGCTTTTCAGTTTATATCCCTCATATAAGTGATATCATGTGATTTTCAACTTTTTCTGTCTAGTTTATTTCACTTAGCATTATTATCTTGAGGTCCATCTATCGTAGGACACTTCAGTTGCTTGCATGTTCTGGCCGCTGCGAAAAATGCTGCTATGAATTCAGTGTGCAAATATCTTTTTGGATATGTGTTTTCAAGTCTTTGCGGTAAATACCCACTAGAGAGATGGCTGGATCATATGGTAGATCCATTCTTAGTTTTTGAGGAACCTCCATACTGTTTTCCATAGTTTCTGTACCAATTTGCAGTTCCACCAGCAGTGTATGAGGGTTCTTTTTTCTCAGCATTCTCTCCAATATTTGTTATTACTTGTCCTATTGATTATAGCTATTCTAACAGGTGTGAGATGGTATCTCATTGTGGTTTTGATTTGCATTTCCCTAATAGCTAGCAATGTTGAGCATCTTTTCATACATTTGTTGGCCATTTGTATGTCCTCTAGGGAGAGGTATCTGTTCAAGTCCTCTGCCCATTTTTTGATTGGATCATTTGGTTTTTGTTGTTATTGAGTTGTATGAATTCTTTGTATATTTTATATATTAGGCCCTTATTGGAGGTGTTGCTTGCAAATATATTTTCCCATTCAGATAGTTGTCTCTTTACCTAGTTAGTGATTTCTTTTGCTGAGCAGAAGCTTTTTAGTCTGATATAGTCCCATTCATTTATTTTAGCTTTTATGTCTTGTGTTTTTTATGTCGAATTCATAAAATCCTCTTTAAGTCCAAAGTCCTTGAGTTTAGTTCCTATGTTTTCTTCTATGCATTTTACTGTTTAGAATAATTCGAATTTTGGAAAATTTCTCTTTATCACTATGAGCTTTTCAGCTTTACAATACTTAAGGGCTTTTCTGATGAGAAACTGAATATACATTTGTTTTATATTAAATAGTAAACTACTTCAGTATGGGAAAACTCTATATAAGCCAGTGAACCAATATGCTCCAAATGACCAATGCATGATGATTTAAAATCATTGTTAGATAAAGGACTTATTCAAAGTGCAAGATAGGCCAGCATCTTTTTTATGAAAAGAAGTTTAAAGATTATTCATCCTTTTTCAGATAACACATTACAATTGACAATTTTTTTGAAAAAATTTTATTTGTCAAGCTTTGGTGTGGTATCAAAATATTATTGATTATTTGAAAAAGATTGCAACTACATATCTATGAGATGTATAGTTTTTTTTCATATACTTTAACACAGTGATTTGCTTCATTTGGAATGCAGAATCTGATAAGAATACATTAAGTCACTTATTAAAGAAATTTATAAAAATGTAAAACAATATTTTATTCAATTTTTAGAGAAATATTATTTTAATGATATATTACATTACCATATAATGCATTTTACAATATTTATTGAAATAAAAGTATCTTTAAATTTTGTCTTATTTAATTTCTAACATAGTAAATATTGGTAAATATAATTAAGAAAAGCAAAAGCTCAATATTTTTTTAGATTATAAAGAAAAAATCATTTTAAAACTGTAGTTTGACAGCCATCTTACAAAACATGAGACAAGGATGCACTTTTTTATATTTGTATGATAAAAACATATGAACATTATTTTTTTTAATGCTATTTAAAAGTTATCAGGGGATAATGAATAAACTTTAAGATACATTTATTCCATTTCCCCATTGTAGGGTCAACACCTAGTTCCACAAAACTCACTAGAAGCCAGACTACCTTCAATATCTCCTGAAGAAAGAAGGAAAGTTCTTATTATCTCTTAAAATTTACAACTGACTGAATTCTTTTATAATTCTCACAATGATTTTTCTAAATAATTGTGATTTCTCCTTTTTTGAACTCTTTCTGAACTAATATCTATATTGAGCAAATTATTACTTTAGTCAAATGTGAATTTTCATTGATTACTAGTAAATTTAATTTTTATCTTCTTTTTTCTACCTCTGATCAGTTTATGGGTCATGTTTCCAAAACAAGATTACAGTAAACTTATTTAGGGAAGAGCTTGTAGGATAGCCTTCTTTCGAACCCCCTTAGTACCTTTCACAATGTTTTGTTTAGATGAGACAGTGACTAACATTTCATCTTTGATTGTTAAGAAAAAATACCTGTGTCTTAAGTTATTGTAATGTAGAAATAATTGACACTTAAATATGCTTCATATTTTCCCAAATATTTCTTCTTTTTCTTAAAATAGCTGTTTCCATGTTTATAAACTACTTGGGCAACTTAAAATTGATTATTTTTATATAATACTTATGATGCTAACAAAATACATATCTACTATACTGTCTATAATTTAATTTCAAATATTTCCACATGTACAGTCTCATATATTCATTATATGGTTATTTGTAACAATGAACAAACTCATGGTTAATATTTGTTGTACCAGAGCTGTCAGACTATAATCAGAAGATTGTATCCCAGTAATCTGTTTCTGTAATAGTGCATCAGGTATTTTTATATTGATCAACACTAGATGGCTTGATAGTTACATGATATTAAAACGAATTGAGTTGTGTTTAATATTTGTGCATTGACCAGAAATATTGTCCCATAATCCCAACTCTTTTATGAACTATGTTGTCTACTGATCCCAAAGTCTTGCACTACTTCCAGTGGAAACATGGCTTTAGGACTCTGAAACAGTGTCCTGTTAAAAAACTCAACAGAAAATCTGACTCCAATTAAAGGGTTAGATGAATCCTGTTGCTAGAATATTGTTGCAGCTGCCTCTTGTGAACCTGACATGCAAAGTGGTTTCCTAACATATAAAAGTCCAAAGTGCTAAGATTTCACTAGCTCACAGTAAAGACGGATAATGGTTTTTCTGCCTCTGTGCTAGTAAGCACTTGTATGTGTGGTAGACTTTTGTGTGGAACTAGTTTTCATTATAACAATACTAGCTATAGAGTCTGTGTAGTAAAAGACCTAAAACCTACACAAGGTTACTGATATCTGACAAAAAGAATAGAATAATTATCAATGACTAAACTGATTAAGGTCAATTTGAAGCAATATTTTATTTTGTTCCTCATGAAACTCAAGATTTGTTATTTAAACACACAAAACAAAAAGTGAAAAATGAATAATAGAAAAAAAACAGCATTTAGAAAAACAGTAAAGAAAAGGGCAAAATAAAGAAATAAGTAATAATGCAAAATCCAAGATGATGATTTATATTCCCACATGTATAAGAAAATTTACATTTCGAAAGGTGTTTTTCATATACTATTTTATTGAATTAACTTAACTTTATAAATAGATAATATTTTTATTTTAAAACCTCAGGACATATTTCTTGATATTCTCTATAAAAATATTATTGCATTGGCTTGGGTAATCAAATCACAATTATGTAACTATGCATTTATAAGCAGTCTTTATGCACATTATAATTTCCACACATATTACTGTGGAGATGAGTTAATTCAGAAGTGAGATAGATATGTCAAATCATTTGCAACTTTTTAAGTATTATTGTTCAAATAACATCTAAGTAACTTTACGTCATTTTTAACCTGAAAATGGCTTTCGTTAGAAAGGTAGTGAATTGTTAGCTAGGTAATTAGACATTTATAATTTGTGAAATCAGTAATTAAATGGTAACTAAAATGTACTTACATGTTTACACACCATAAAATTATGGTATCTTGAACATACAGTAATTAATTTATATTTAACATACACTTGTGTATGCTTGATTAAATGTCAATTAGGTACTATTTGTAAAAAATTAACCATTGCCAATTTATGTAAATATTAAAATAAAGCTAAGCATTTTGTTCTTTTAAAACAAATTATGATGACTTAAATGTCATTCTACAATCCATTATTTCCATTTTTATATATAAGCATATATGTAAATATGTTTAAATGTATGTATACATATAAACATTGAATCTAAAACATTACATATGTAAACTTCAAGTGTCTGAATAAAATGAAAAACAAAGACATTTCTAACCAATAGAGACAATTATGTTAATATAGATCAGTACAGACATTTTAAAAGAAAACACATTATTAGTCCTATTTTTTGTATCCATCACTATATTTTCACCCTTCTTATGTTCTTTATATTCTCTGAGTTTTTAATGATCAATGAATTTGGCAATGTAGAAAATTATTTTAAATATATTTTGCTAAAGCTTAATAGAACATAATTTTAAAATGTTTCACCATTTTGTTACCACTATTTTTATAATATGCTTTGTATCAAAAATGAATATTTCTTACAGATAGGTAAACATAAATAAACTAGGATGATTTAAGCAGTTTTTAATGATCTACAAGTCTGCAAATTATTGTGTGTGTGTACTTATATGTGATGTGAGTGCATGTGAGAGAGAGACAGACAGACAGACAGACAGACAGACACAGACAGACAGAGATGGAGACAGAGACATTAGATCTGGAAAAAAGGTAATAGAGACATAATGGAACCTTTGATAATATTTTGATTGTGACATTTCTTCTCATTTACCTGAATACTAATTGTCTCTAGTTCAGATTTTCTCATTAAAAATTATATGCTTCTCCATAGTAAGTTATAGCTATCAATTAACTATGGCAATAACATTTTTATAGCAAAATTCCAGCATCTCAAATGTTTAGGAGAATATACATTTCAAAATGGGAACCAGAATCCTGAGAACTTTGGAGCATGGACATACACACACACACACACACACACACACACACACACACACACACACACACATATACATACCTACCACAGTAGAACATCTCTTTAAATATACTACCTTGTCTATAGAAAGTTTACCAAGTACCACCATTGTATTTGACTCTTTGTATGGGCATCAACCATGTCATTTTTCCATTCTGTGTTAATACATAAAATTGTCTGTGGAAATAGAAAAATTTTCTAAATGTGGAATATTTATTTTTAGGAAATTCTTCTAGAGTGATAGCTATACAGATATTCTCAAGTGTCTTGTGGAAAGTAGTTATTGAAGTACCTAATGCTAAGTTGAAAAATGATTGTAACATTTCATTTATCAATAAAAGTATGTTATCTTATTATGGAATGTAATGTTCCACTTTTAGCACATGTTAGACATGTCATGTTCATGAAAATCAGTAAAAGGTGGTCAAGCAAATAATGTATGTCATAAAGACAAATAGCTATTAGGTAATTTTTAGTTTTATTTTTAACTGATTATACTAGTTATTGAGATTACTTGAATGCATACTCATGATTAGAACCCAATTATATACAAATAAGAACAGAGTAAGTTGATCTATTATTGAGAAACCATCTCAACGGTCCAGAAAGAAAGAAGTCCATGAGACGGTTCATGAGAGATGTTCTCTACAATTTTATGTTATATGAGGAGCCAAAATGGAGCATGACAACCACTAACAGATTAATGTCACTGACCCAAAAAACATCAATACAATACAGAGAACCATGTCCAATCTGGGCAACACCATTGTATATCCTCACAATTAGCTCTCAAAGACCTATTCACTGGTAACACAATTAAAATGAAAGCATCTTGACATGGAGCAACATCAGAAACAGAATTTGATTCTTATTCTTTTACTTAGTTCTTCAATTCCTCCAAAAGCATTTCATCACAGAAAATGCTCATCAATTTTTGTTTATTAAATACTTTAAGTGGCATAATGGAAAACTTTATAGACATGTGCTTGTAATAATAATTCTATTTTTCTTTTTAGAAACCATTGTCCAGTAAGTGCTGATAAATTATCTCCAATTTATTTTTACACTTGATTTATTCCTAGTGTATTACCAAATGTCCCCATTCTTCAATATATGCAAATACATGTATTTGAAAGTGTTCTCAAAATTCAGATTCACACAGTGATTATGGAAATAAGCTATCTATATATAGTCTAATGTATTGATAATGAAGACTGATTCTTAATGTTCTATAGTAATAAAATACATCAAAAAGTCAAAGACTTAACAATGTATGTAACTTTCATAAAATGAAAACTAGTAGAGCTTATGTTAGGATGCAAATATTTAAGACATGAACTTGTTACACACTAGAAATATTTTACTTTCTATTTGATTTTTAAAAAGTAATGTGAAAGGAATTGAGTAACACTTTCTAAAGATCTTAATGTAGCTTCAGTGACTTCTTAGAGACTACAACAAGTTGGTATCAATACACCTGTACATCCATCCTTTTACATATATATTCATAAGCACTACTTCTTCAGGGGAAGCCTGAATAGATAATTATGGTCTGTGTTTAAGCACTCATTTTAAGAATTTAAGGTGGTAGTTATTCAACTGTTCTTAATTTAACTTTCTTATATTTTTTATTGATAAAGTGCTTGTCTCTCAAAAAAAGTCAGAGAATTTCAAAATATAACACTATAGAAAATTTTAAAAATCAATACCATATAATAAAATGTTAAGGAGAAATGGATTTATCCATAGCAGAAATATATTGGCAAGTAATCAGCAGCCTCTGAAGACACATCACTTTGAAGAAAAATAAACTCTTTACTCTTAATCTCATTGCAAATGAACACAGGAGAGATGTGCAACTTTGTTATCATTACCTGGGACAGCATGAAGAGAGTTTCTGGGGTAGTTAGAGTCATCCTTCTTGCTCTCCTCCATCCTCATCCAAATATGTCTTCTATATTTAGCAGACAGTGTAATTTGAAGAAAAATAACAGAAATGAAAAGAATGAATGATACTGACTTGCGGAAATCTAGAATATTATTTAACTAGGTAGGAACAGAGATAGCAATCGAACATTTCAAACACAATAGGTTAAAAAGAAGATGTCATAGTCATAGGAGAGGAGGGGAAAAATAACTACATGTTGAGAATATCATCTTGTGAGTGGCTTAAGTGTATTATATGCCATAGTAAAATGTTCTTAATATTACTCTATATTTCTCTCTGTAATGACATTAATAAGGCTCCCATCCCCCAAAACATAGAGATTCAAAATATAACTACTAAAAACTAAAAAAATCAATACATAAGAAAAATGTCTATTTACCCGAAAGTATTATAATAGAAATATAACAATTAAAATAACACAAAGATTATCCCATAAGAAATGTTTTGACTTTTTTATAGAAAAAAAACAACAACATGAAAAATTATACAAGTTAAAAATATAAGCTAATGGGAAAGATTCATTTGAAAGAAAATTGTAAATTATCTCATGATTTTATACACATTTGACAGTTACACTAGGCAAAGTAATAATATGGTTCTCTTAAAAGTCAGAACTCTGTCAAAATCTGCTTCCAGGCAAAATTATTAGATTTAATGGGTAATTCATCTGCTTATATTTTCATATTGCTTAGTGAATTCTAAGATATCTTGCAAGCGATCATACTCACAGCTTTCTTAATATTTTAATGAATATAAATGATCTCACTGAAGCTCAAAAAATTAAACCAAACATAGTCACATATTTTACTTGACATAAAGATAGAAATATTAGGAAATCTGATGTTTTATGTCCTATCATTCCTTTTAAGAATATTCCTTTCGAATTGTATTAGTCATTTTTCTGTAGCGGTATATAAAAATATCTCGAGAAGTTGTTTTTGAGTAGTAGAAAAACATCAGTTTTCAGTTGTTAATATTTCTTTTCTGTCAGAAGGAAAAAAATGGCCCTGAATTCAATTCATATGCAAATTTTAAATTTCTCAAATCAGACAAGTACATTAAATTTTAAATATTTGATTTAGTGCATTCATTACTCCAGGGCACTGCTGCACTCTACAAAGTAATGACACTACAACAGAACATTTAAATTTTTTGCCTTGATGTTTTGCCCTGTTTATCTCAAGTATCAACATTTCATTAGATTATGTGACAGACATTTTCATAAGTTTATTAATAAAGACTTGCCAAGTAAATTTCAATAAGCATTTTCACCATAATTTCTAATAACACATAAGTAGTTTAATACCAGAGTAATCCAATTTGCTCAACATTATTTTAAACTTTACATTTACAACAAATTAAGGTCAAACTTGTCCAAAATTTTAGAGTTAGAAGAGACCTCAGAGAGTGCTTAATTAAATTGCTAATTACTCAAAAGAGGATATTGAGAGAAATTAAAGTGACTTGCCCAAAGTTACTGAGAGTTAATTGTACAGGTCCCATTTGAACCTGCTTTTCCCATTTTGTAGTTTAGTACAATTTCCACAAACACAGAGTATATACCCACAGTGCCATGAAAACACCTTGAGTACCTCTCAATGTAAAAGTAATGAGAAGTAAAATAAAAATATACTCAAAATTCCAAAGCTATATTTTATATAATTTCATGGACATAAATGTTAGAAATGTCATTGTCTCTAACCAATACATTTGTTAATATATGCTTGGGTGTCTTCGGTAAACACGTTGGTAAGTGTTTTTATGTCGAAAGCCTTAATTAATTGTTTTTCTTTATTGTGTGTCGATATGTAATATCTGACACACACAAATGCTAACGTTACGTATTTTAATTTATAAAAGTAATTTGTAAAATACACGTAAATTTATCATTTCACCTAAGAAATTCAACATACTAATAACTTGCACATACTTTTCTACTTCTCCCTTATCCCATCTCCTGCCTTCTACTCATAACTACTATTTTAAGCTTTCTGTTTAGTTTTTCCTTGATTGGTAAATTATTATATCATATATATGTATGCATGGCTAAGAAATCTATTTTTTAGCTTTGTTTTTAAGCTTTATAAAAGTGATCTTATACTGTATGTAGTCTTCTGGAAATTCCTTTTCTTCGACTTCAGTTTTCTGTTTATCTATAAAGTTATATGTAGCTATAGTCAATTCATTTTACTGTTGCAAAATATTCCAGTTTATGAATATATATCAAATGATTTATCCATTCTCTAATGAAGTAATATTCTCTGAAATAGCCTATACATGACCCCTGAAGCAAATATATAGAAATTTCTCTTGGATATAACTATGCATAAAGTTGCTGGGTAGTTTAGTATGCAAATGCTAAACTGTTTTACAAAGCTGATGTCACAAATTATCTTCTCAGAGCAATGTATGAGTTTCCATTGATCTATATTTTATTCAACACCTTATGTTGTTAGACTCCTTTTTTCATATTTTACAAATATAAAATGGCATCACATTTTGTTGTAATGGGGTTTCTACAATCGATAATGAAGTTGGACATATATGTTTTCTCATCTGAGAAATGTCTGTTCATGTCTTTTGACAAAATATCACTTGGATAAGTATCTTTGTCTTCATAATTTATATATTTTAGATTCTAATGCTTGTCACTTATATATGTTTCAAGTATCTTTTCCCAGATTTTGATGTATCACAGGACATTGTCTCCATTTATTTATGTTCTTTTTAATGTAGAGTTTTAAATCATTTTCTACAAATATTTTACAGATATTTTATACAACTTATTCTCAAGAGGCTTGTGGCTTATTTTGAGAGTGTGTTTTTTTTGTTTGTTTTGTTTTGGCTTTTAAACATATTTATTGAGGTATAATTGATGTAATATATTGTTTAAGTTTTAAAACCAGTACATAAACATGTTGAAAATAGACTTTTAATTAATTACATTTATATACTCTTATTATCATTAATAATTTGCTTATAGCATTGTTTGTATTTTAAGGTATGTAATTAGTCTATATTTATTTCATCTCGATCCTTGTGCTTTTCTTCCTCTTCATCATACTCTTTCTCTTCTTTTTTCTTTTTTTCTTCTTCATCTCCTTTTTCTTCATTTTCTTCTTTTCCTGCACTGTTTTAGAGTTATAGTACTTGGTTGAAGAGTAGCTCAGAAAAAGGGCATTCTTGTGTTTTTCTTGATCTTAAGGTTAATTTCTTTCAATGTCACCAGGTTAAAAGTGGTTTAAATTGATTTTTTTTTGTTTGTGATGAATCGTGCTTCTATATCTGTAGATTCATATTTTTAATGAGAGCTGAAATATTTAAAACCGTTATATCTTTGAATATTGCAACTTCTCTATTTTCATAATTGAGTTCAATTGTTTTGTATATTATATCTTCTCATTGTCCTCAATATATCTTTGTGATTCTTTCATATTTCCACCTCTTTATCAGTACTTCATTTTATTCCATTATTTTATATTTTATTGTATTTGCCACTTTTTCGTTTCTCTCTTCAACTCTGTCTAATATGTCGATAAACCTTTCTATTGACTTTTATTTAAACAACTTGAAATATATATAAAAATATATCATGTATTATAATAATATAAAATATGTATATATGATATAAATATATTTATTCTCATATTGCCATTTATTTTCTGATCTCTTTATTTCTGATAATGACATTGTTGATCATTCAAATGGTATCATTTTTTATTAAATAGTCATATATAATTATTCTATATTTTGTATTTGATCATTCCTATATTTTCAGTCTTTGGAGATATTTACTTTTATTTACTTATATTTGTTTTTCTATGTTTGCTGATTCTGTTATAGTGGCTCATCCGCTTATGTGTTTGTGTTCCTTGATTAGTTACTCATTTTATGATCTTTATATTTAAGTGTTCTATGATTCTTAATTGAGATACCCTACTCTAGAAAAGATTTGCTTCAATGAATAGTCATGGGATGCCACCATCCCTAATTTGCCAAGCTCTGACTCCCTTGAGGATTCAGTTCTGTCCCTGAATCCTAGATTCACTTCCTTATGCCTCTAATACTCCAAGTCTCCCAGTTTCCATCACGAGGTTGCTGGAAATTGAAATGATTTTATCATTTATTTAAGCACAATCTCCCTTCAATTCTTCATTGTACTTGGCAACTGGAGTCTGAATATATTAAAATATCAAAGTTGTGATCCTCAAATTCATATACAGAGTTTATTTTGGAAGCTATGTATAATTAATTATAACTTGTTATTTTAAAACTATGGTTAAACAGTTTATTAATGTACATAAAGTCAAGAGGTTTTGTTAATTGGAAATTTATAAACAATAATTAAAAATAGTATTTCTTAATTATTCTTTATTCATATATTCTTTAATATTCCAAGCAAAAGCATATAGATAGATAATGCTATGATAATGAATTAGCAATTAAATATATTTTATGATTAATGTTATATAATTAGAAATTTTTGAAATGATATTACTGGTGTTATTTTATATCTATGGACAATTAAGTTCCATTTTTGCATTTTTAATAAAGTTTCCATAAAATATTTTTTCATAATTTACCATCAACATTGAGAGGAAAATAGTAATAAAAAGTATCTGTATCTAGTTCTAATTTTTTTTACCAATGTGATGCTTTCTATCCCCATCAAAAAGCAAATGTAATTATATCATTTAAACAAGTATTCCTTGTTTCACTCTGTTGTTTACAGATAATTTGGCCTGATGAGATACCTTTGGTGTATCTAGTCTGCACATTTAGCTTTGAAGGAATGAGGTTACCTCTTAATGGAGACTTAGTCTGAAGTAAACAGTAATCATGTGGGATCCAATGCAGATATTAATTGAGTGCCTTGAGAACAAGTCTGCTATTAATATCTCAGTCAACAAAAATTATTTTGTTTATTGTACAGATAATATACATGTTTTGCTAAAATGTATAAATTCTTCCTTAATGGGTTTTATATAAATAACTCAGTGAAAATACATTTAAGTAAAAATGTTTTATGTTTTTAGAGGTAATTTCTTTTGAAATTAGATTACAACAATTAGAATTTTTAATAATATATATTTTTAAAATTGAGACTTCTCTGAAGAAAACAAGTTCCAATAATTTATTGAAATATGTCATTTTATCTTTTATGTGCTGTAAGGAACAGAAACAAAAATCTGTATGAACTTTACATTCTCCTCCATACCAATTTAAGCTAATATTGCAGAACTAATGACAGCCTTGAGAAATGCTATTATCAATTCCAGCTGTCTCTTGCATCAAGATACCCTGAATTAGAGCAACATTTTATGAAATGAAGCTCTGAAAAAATTCATAATAGACGAGATTCTGTTTTAATGTTTTTGCGGACTCCTCTATATTGTGTATATTGTGGTTATCTTCTTTTATCACAAGAAAAAAATATGACACTGAATTATTTTACTTACTTTTTCTTTTAATTATTTAGTTTTAAACTATTTTGTAGAGCATCATTGGTCTTACTGAACAATTTACCCACAATCTCACAATTTTTACTGTCTCCAATGCGACATTGGTGTATTTCCTAACGCTGCCTGATCAACTAACTATTCCTGTAGTCTACAAATCGTGTGGAGTATCCCTTCTGGATTTCCTACTTTCTTGACTATGAAATTATAGTTTCCTAGGTCACATTTATCTAAACAATTTAAAGTTTTAATAAAAGTTTTATTGCACCTAAACTTTTATCACATGTTACAAGTTCTACTCAGATTGTTCAGATAAAAATATACACACATTTTTATGCATCTAATAGAATACTTAGTATCTAGTAATGTTTGCACATACATACATGTATGTTCCTAATCATTATTCAAATCCCTAAGCTCAAGCGATCTGTTCATACATACTTTACCATCTTTTTTTTTCTATCAATAATGTTTGTAGAATATAATTAAACTTATGTAAACTTTATTTTGTTGGTATCATGTCATAGAAATGTTAGTCCACAGATTAACTAAGTAGTCTATTTTAAGAGCTTCATTAGTTTTTCATTTAACATGTATTATGTACCTGCTATGTGAAAGTATTTTTTTGGTTTGATCTGATAATTCACAAAATAGATTTAAAATTAATGCAATATATATGTGCCTTACTGTTGAATAGTACACTTGAAACTTACTGGATTTCATTAACCAATGTCGCCACAATAAAAAAAAATTAATTAATTTAAAAAAATTAAAAATTATAGTTAAAATATGTTAAATAAAAAATTAGCAAAGTGTTAGAAAAAAATTATACATGAAATTGACTTTCAGTGGCCAAAACCCACTAACTTTTGCCATCTCACTAATTCTCTGTAGTTGTTTTTAGATGTTTTTGTCAATTTTCTGACTTAAATGCTTCATGGTTTTTTATTAACAACTTTTAAACAATTATCAGGTTGTAAAAGAAGATTACCTTTTTTTACTGTCAGAGTTCCCTTTAGGAAAAGCCATATTTTTTTTTATTACAAATATCGATTTTAAAGAGCCTGTTACAACTATAACTTTAAAAGGTTTAACAGATACTTCAGTATAAATACTATCTGAGCTTTAGTCACTTCAATCTATATTTCAATTAGCCTTTATATTGTATGCATGGAATTTTTTTAAAGTGAGATTTTTTTTACACAGAACTTGAGTTAATTCAGGTAAGAAACAAAATCGGCATACATAGCAATAACAACACAGCCAACAAAATAATCAAATACCAATTGCAATAATTAACAAAAAATCATTTCATCTACTTTTCCATGTGTTCAAAATAGTTTATGATTAAATGTTTGTGTAATACCATAGTTTTCCATTTTTATTTTATATATGATATATATACTTATGAAATTATAAAATATTTTGGAAATTTTATTGTAGCAGCTCTTACAAACAAATAATACTTTCCCTCTGTGAAATTTAAGTAAATCAATCATGTCTCTCAAAGGCCTCTATTTCAGAATTCTTCTTTCCACCATACTTCCCTCTTCTCACCAGCCAATAAAGTTAGGGGCATCTCTTTCTTTTTCACAGTGAAAACACACATTCTCTTAACCTCATAGTTTGTATCTGTTATTTCATTTATTCCCTCATTTTATTTAAAATTTTCTTTTTTTCTTTACTCATCTCTGTCCTTTCCATAACTCGTTATAGGTGGTTAATATAAAAGAATAGATGGATAACTAACATCTATACTTTGCTACACTTCACCTATGTGTTTTATTCCTGTCTCATGTTAATTGTATCTTTTACATTAGAATATAAATGGAACAGCAAGAATTTTGTCTATTTCATTCACTGTTATATTCTCATCACTTAGAAACATTTCTGATCTATAAGAGCTTAAGTAATATTTATTGAGTGAATGAATTGATAAATAAATTAATAAAGTCGACTTTTCACAGAAACTATAGTCAGAAACAGGAGAATCAGTCATATCTATCCTATGAATATGTCATGAGCAACAAAGTCTTTTTCTCTAAATTCTAAAGCCATCTAAATTCTATCTACATCTCTCTTTCCCCTGTGCCATCATAAGTGTATCCTAAAGAAATCATTCAATACGTTTCCTTCAGAACAAAATACAGATTATTTAACATGATATATCTATTTGCTTATTATTTGTCCATTACCAGATAATTGTAGAAATGCATCATTTACTATTCTTTGTACACATCCTTTTCAAGAGCCTTATTAGATATTTTAAGCTCTTTAAAATACTATACTCTTTCAATCTCTCTGTTTTTGTATCATAAATACATATCCCCCTCCACACACCATTATACCTATTGATCAACACCTTCATAAATACCCCTAAGAACTCAATTTTAGGTCCTCTTCTTTTATATAAAAAATGTAGATGTTTCTCTCGAGTTGCAAGGCTATATATTTCTTCTATATGTTTATGATTCAAAGTTTATATTTTCTGCTCCAACTCCACCCAAGTCCAAGATTTGTATATGCAACTACCTACTCGAAATCTCTGGTCAAAAAGAATTAATACTAATTTTACACTTTATAGTGCTAATATATATATATCTTAATTAACTTGTCCTTAACCATCTTACCCAGACCAAAACATGACTCCATCATTTATCCAATTGTTCAAAACAAACAAAAAGCCTAAGTCATTTTTGTTTTTTACTTTAGTTCATAGGTCATATGCAATTCAAGAAACAGCTTCATTTACTATGTAGCTCTTCCATGACATCTTTTTGCCACTGCCATAATTGTGATCCTAATCTAGATGACTTGCACCTCTCAAACAGACTATAGCTTTAGCCTACCAACTGTTTTGCCTGATTTCATGCTTCATCTCCTGAGACCAATTTTCTACAAGGCAGCCAGGATAATCATTCAGAATATCGAAACCATATAAAATCATTCAATGTCCTTCCATGACTTTCCAATTATACTTTCAATTTCACATCATAGTCTATGGGATTCTCTGTGATATAAACCCTCTCTTCCTCTTGGATACTTCCTACTATACTTGGTCGTGTTCACTGCACTTCAATCTAATGTTCTTTCAGTACCTCATCTCTACAGCTTTCTTTTTCAAGGCTTTTACAGTCGTATGTTTCTCTGCCTGGAAAACTCTTCTCCCAGATTTTTTTTTTTTAATTCATTCAGATTTCTGCTCAAACATCAACCCCTCAGGGCAGACTGAGGCAATCTTGTACACTGCAGTAGAATTATGGTGAGCTAATGGGATTCTCCTTTTGGACCGAAGTGCACGCTCCCGTAGTACATAGAGATGGCTTGAAGTTAGTAGCCAGTGCAGTCTTCCTAGGAGCAGAGTTGCCTCACTCAAGTTTATGCTCACTCCCTGGGGATAGCTAATGACTGGTTTGGATCCCTTGTTTTAGGTCATAAAATCCTTTAAATGGTTATCATAGCTCTAGAGCTCCATATGGAATCCACTAAGATCTTTGCTGTTATTATAACATATTCAGTTTCTCTTTCTTCCTAATCCTGCTTCATTCACTCCCTTAAAAGTGTTTCTCTGGAAGCTCCTTCATAGTATTCCTGCATTCAAATGTCCTTCTAGAATTTGCCTTCTTGGGAAGTCAACCTAAGAAATAATCTATTTAATATAGCAACCACTTACTCTGTGAAACTTTATCTCAATTAGTGATTTACATTTTTTTCCACAGTTCTTTTTACTTCTTAATGTTAGGTTAAATATTTATAAATTATTTTTGTCTGTATATACAACAGCACAACTGTAATGAATGCCTCAAAGAGCAAGGGTTTGTGTATCTTGTTCCTAATTTTCTTTCCATTATCCTGGAAAGAAACATCTACATGATTTTATTGAAGGTATTCTGTGAATAAAGTGCAATGTAAAGAAGCTTCAATTTATAAAGACTTTAAGCATTTGTTAATGTATTATTTAGCGATTCAATCATTTTGAATGTTTGTTAGACATCTACTGTGTGCCAAAGTAGGTCTCTCTTTTGAAGATAACAGGAATAAAATGTCTGTGAAGTTTCAATACAGTTTCATCAAGAGAGAGGATGATGAACTGACAAATAAATAAACAAACACTTTTTTTAATGACTTAAGTGCAAGAGTACATTTATCTAAAAGGTAGACTCATTGTACAGAGATGAGTTTGTACAACTTTACCTGGTGGTGAAAGAAGCTGTCCTAAAAAAAATGAGATGCAACCTGAACTAAATCAATGAGCAGGTATTTGGCACAAGGGAGAAAGTGTTGATGAATCAAGATTATGAACAGAGGCCTCTACATGTGTAAAAGAAGAGAGATAAGAAGAAAAGTCTTTGGCCTGAATATCTGTAAGTAATTTAGAATGCCTGAAGTTCAAGGGATAAAGAGACTAATATTTTGTGATGAAACTAGAAAGTGTTTCAAGATTCATTTACCTAGTATTTCTAGGTAAATGCTAAGATTAGTGATGATAGAAATCCAGTAAAGAATTTTATGCAATAAACTGTCATGAAAAGACTGTTATTTTGGAGTAGTCATTTAGAAGCAATTTTTATATTATTTAGATATGAGTAGAAGATCCCAGGTAGAATAGATATTTCAGAAGTTAATAATAATAATAACAATAATATTTATTGAGCATGTACAACATGACAAACATTATTCCAAACCCTGTAAATATATTAACACAAGTAATCACCCATGAATTAGTTATTATCAATCACATTTTAATTATAAAGAAACAGAGGTAAAAAGAATAATATTAAACAACTTGTTCATGGCTACAAAGTTCCATATAGTAAAGTAAAAATCAAAATCTGTTAGTATATTGGGAACTGACTAATTTCACTTTCTTTCTCTAAACTTATCTCTTCACCTCATTTTCTAACTAGGTAAACCATTATACATGCTTGCATATATGACTTACTGATGTTTTGTGAATTTATAGAGGCATTTAACATATAGGTATATTGGCAATTCTTACATCATTCTCTAGAATATTAAAGCACTTAGCTCAAAAGTCTCACTTAAATTCTATTACTCCATTTCCCCAAGTATTTGAATCGCACAGGTTTACTATTTTTATCTGATTAGATTCCCCTTATTTATTTTTAATTTGAATCTTTCTAAAATCTTTTTAAAGTACAGAATTTACATTAGGCAGTGAATTCTGCATATCCTCATTTGTCTTGAATACAGTTATGTTTAGTAAATACTGTTTACTAGCCTATTAGCAACATGTGATTCAAAAAATATTCCTTAAGCACTTACTTTGCCAGACTCTGATAGTTTCTGGAAATACTGAGAAAGTATGGGATTTAGAAAGTATGGGATCTGTAGAGACATATTTCACTGTCTTCCTCATGAAATGTGAACAGAAGTAGCTAACTCCCATGCCTCTGGAGGCCTCAATGATTGAGAAAGAGGACTTGGCACAAAGAGGAATTAGCTCTAGTGGTTCCAGAAAGCGCCAGTAATTATCACCTTTTTCAGTAAAAGCAAAGACGAGATTTAGGAACTAAACAGAATGATTGAACAATAACCAAGCTACATTGAATTATATTTGGTTGGTATGTCAAAAACTGGCATAAAGAGAGTCAATGCTTTCTGTCTTTGAAAGATCGGCAGCTGTTAGAGCTCTTATCTCTCTTTTGTGTGCTTTCCCTTCCTTCCTCCCTCTTAACTCACTTTTTTTCCCATTGCCCTTCTCCTTCCTTTAAGGTCTCACTTCTATCTCCTAGCACTTATTTACTTTGCACTCCTTTTTCTGCAAAAAGCAAAACTATCTGCCTTGAGCAGACTTATCAAACAACCTTCATTCCTTTGGTCTCTCAGCTTTTGCAATCTGAATCTCTTTAAGGTCTTCCAGGCTAATTATTTATTAATTCAGGGCCTGCCCGTTGGCTTTCATTTCCACCTTTGATAGATTCTATTTCTCCTTCCTTTTTATTCATCCCCTATTAGATTAAATTTCAGTCATTTTTTATATTTAGCTTGAATATTTGTTCCTAGTTCATAATAAAAAGTATAATTATATGGAACACAAAAGAGATTTGCTAGAAACCAGTCTCTGTTTCATAAAATAGATATTTAAAATATACTTTTATATACATACACTGAAATGTATATAAATGTGTATATATATGTATATATATAAATAGGTATATATGTATGTGTATATATATACACATTTAACATTAAATATTAAATGAACACACAATTAAATATATATATATATTTAACATATACTCAACTACTTCTCATCCCAAACTTACATAGCAGTCATATTCACACTCATCATTTTACAGAAAAGAAACAATGGAGCTAGAGTGTTAAGTAGCTTGCCCACAGTCACACATGCACTAGGAGGAATAGCTGCTGGGCTTTGAAACTTAGAAAGTTCTGAGTCAGGATGTAGACCTGTCCCGAGTTACTTGGCCTAGGTTAGATCTCTCCAATAAAAGATCCCACAGGAGGATGTTCTCCATTTCCTCTGTACCTTTCTTTTCATGATGTGTATTTGAATACTGATGTTAATGATGTATTCAGTGCTCGTTTTCTTCTGCTGGGTTTCAGGCTGTGGGAGGGCAGGGATGGCATCTGTTTGGTTTCCACTGAATCCCACGTTCTGGCACAGGCCCTGGCACAGACTGGGTATCAGTGAATGCTTGTGCACAGACTATTAGGAGAGCGGCTAATTAAACCAATTCTCGGTAAGAAGAATGCCAACTGCTAAAGGTATCTGACTGAAAATGATCCTTCGCTTAGTTGAATTTTATGTAGAACAGCATAGAAAACTTTATTATAGATGACTAAATGAAAAACGATATATTCTCAGAATTATTCCTCAGAAAAGAAAGTCACCTTGTATTGAGCCCTATCAAGTCTCTCATATTATGGGCACCTTTTTTAATGATTTTATTTTGAACCACAAAGTGGCGTTTGGAGAAGACATGTGGCCTGAAAGAACCTCAATCAATACTAGCTCAAAATGCTTATAGAGGTCATCTAAAGTTATAGGAAAGGAGAGACAAAGAAATTGAATACGCAGTTTTGAATTTTTTCTTGGGAATGAGCTCATGATTGAAAACATTGGAAGTCATTATAAACAAGTACTTTAATGGATGTTGAACAGTAATATAGCAGATTTTACTCACATTATTGCATACGAATTTACATCTATAGAACAAATGAATATGACAATAATCCTAATGTTATGTGAATCAGTATTTGTGGCTTGAGATAAAATCTCCGATAATGATATCATGCATGGATTTCAGAAAGTATTGTATCTCACAGAACTTGGATGGAAATACAAAAGATGTACAGTGGCTGGCAGTGTGTGGGTAACTCATGCAAAGGACACATCGGTGATGAACTCACAGATATCCAAGGTGTGAGTGCAAAGCTTAAATTAAAGTCTTTAATTTAATATAATGGTATGAAAAATCAATAGTTCTATATTGATACTTTATGAAACAGAGGTAAAATTTGGATTTATAGAAATATATAATTAAATAAATAAATATATAACTAATTATACAAGTGTATTAATATAATTGTATATAATTCACATACAATCATATTATCATTTAAAATATATGATTAGTATGTAATTAATATGCATATATACATATTTTATTTAAAATATGTAAGAAAGCACTAGACAGTTCATATATGTCTGTTGGCCTAAACATTTTTGAGGCCATCTTTTAACTGGAAAATCAAACAAGCATTTTGATATTCATGTTACCCTGATATTTGCCAATGATGCAGTTTCTTGTTCTCCTTCCTCCACATCTTCAGTAAAATTAAACAGGCTAACCTTAACCACTCAGGGGATGGCATTTTGACCATAATGAAGTTTGCATCAAGGTCTAACGTTGTCCTTTTTGTGCGTGTGTATGTGAAAGTGACAGGTAGGAAAGAAACCAGCCTGAAATATTTATTCAAAAGGGACAAACAAGGAATATGCTCTTTCTATTTCATGCTCTCTGTTTTTCTCTTTTCTTTCTCTTCACTCCATCTGAACCTTGAAATACTACACTTGAAATAGAACAGTATTACAAATTACATTTATCAGATAAATTTATCTCTAAATGAATTCTTTTTTTGAATAGTAACCATGTTGCATAAGTTACATTACTGTTAGATTAAATATGTTATATGGTTTATTGAATGTCTCCATGTACCTTTTGTTATTTCGATTATTCAGGACTCATAATAATAAACTCAAAATAGAAGAAAAATCTAAAGCAGAAAAGCCAACAAAGCATCCTACAACCACAGCAATTTGACCTATAAAGATAAACATAAATAATTTTAAACATATTGTTTTTTCAGTTAAGGCACACATTGTCATTTTTCTATTTTTTATTTAATGATTTACTTTTTGTGGTGTACTCTGTTATGTTTGTAAAAAATAAAACATTGTATAACATCTGTTGCGTAGGTGTATTCCAGAGGTTCTATCTATAATTCATGCCAAAACTATGAATACATTATATTCATGTGGGGATTTTTATGTAGAACATTTTCTTCTTCTCTTCTTAATTTTTATGCTTAGCTTTGGGGAAAAAAATGTTTTGAAGTGCTTGTTAAAGTTTACTTATATTATATTGTGAATAAAAACAATTTGAGAGAGCTAGCCAATAAATTATTTTAAATAAAATATTTCATTGTAAGCATTTATATTACATTTAAAAATATGTGTAGAATATATGTCCTCAGTTCTGAGATAGCTATTGTCTGAATTTAAAGATTATTTAGGCAAAAAAAAATGGATAAGAAAATGTCTATGTGTGGTGCATTTTTTCCTTGCTTGGCATCATGTAAAATGCATCCCCAGAAAAAATTTAATCCTTCAGTATGTATTAAGTCGAGTTTATCTTTCTCGATACCTATGTAAGAAAGCAATAGACAGTATGTAGCTACATGTTTCAGATTTCAACATTTGCCTTGGTTTGTTTCCTTGGAAATGGTGAGCATCCAGGAGATTAGGTTTAAGTAACCTGTTATAAATTCATAGAAACTTAGTTCATGTCAGGTGGGAAAACAGATGTACTCATTATACAATTTAGGGAGATATGTGCTCATTTTTCTGTTTTAATAACTATAATTCCTTTTAATATTAACTGTCATAATTTCTAACCAATTAGATTCTAGTTTTCACCTAATTTCTGGGAATATTGTTTACGTACTTTTATAGGAAGCTTCTATCCCTACATAAACACCTAGACAACTGGATGAGAAATGGACCCAGAGGGCAGCTTCCTGGGTTTGATGCACATCTCTACTATTTCTTAATCATGGTCTTGGACAAATATTTTCATATTTAAGTCTCAGCTTCTACAGATGTAAAACAAAGATAGCAGTAGTTACTATCTCCAGAGGATTATTTAAAGCATGCAATGAGTTAATATCTGACAGCTTAGAATAATTCCTGACACATTATAAATGCTATATGACTTTTCAGGACAGGTGCTATGTAATAGCTAACACAGATATTTTCCTTTGATTTTCAGTTAAATGAATACCACATGCCAGAATTTCTATTCATTGCTTTATCAAATGCTTACTGAGCACACTATGCATCAGGCCTGTGTTAGTGATGACGGCCAAGTTCGAGTAAGTCAGCAGCTCTAATCTTTCAGAGCTAGTAGCTCAGAGGGGCAATCTCGCACACACAGGAAGATAAAAGGTGATATGTACATTAGATAATCATCTCTGCAATGTGAAGGGACGTGGAGAGCTTTAATTAAGGTCATCCTGATGTGAACACAGCTAGCACTCTGGAGTCGCTATGCCTTAGTTTAAGTGTTATATCTGTTAAATACCAAACTTAAGAGCAAAAATAAATTCCCTCACCCTTTAAGTCTTCGTTTTCTGCAAAATGTGGAAGATAAAGGACTTACTTCAGAGGGTAGACATAATAATATTCTTATTTTTCAATAATATTGATAGAACATTATGAGTCAAGCACTTGACCGATGGCTTTAAGCAAGTCCCTAAAAACTGTAAGTAAATTACTTAGAATAAGTCCTGACTATCATGATACATGTAAAACCAACCATTAACATTTGTTTTATATCCTCCATCATTGCACGAATCTGTATCTGAGCTAAAGAGATAACCAGTTTCTAGTAGTGAATTGTTCCATGGTAGACTCTAGTTTCCTACTCACTTTTTAAGAGTTTGGCTGAGTTTACTATTGAATAAAGACAGAACAGAGACAGGTCTTCTGTCTTGGGAGATTTATGGATATGCAGCTCTGTATGGAGCGATTGTGTATGTACTTCAATGAATGAAGATAAATCACTATTTCTGAAAGGTTATCATAACATCTAAGGGTGTCTAACATAATCTGAACATCTGGTAGCATGAGAGATGTGTAGTGGGACTGAACTTAGCCAGTGTTAGTCTTCCTAGCCAAAAGACAAATAAGGACATGATAGTCTCTATATGCAATGATAGTATATTCCTCAGAAGAATAATGAGTCAGGCTGTTTCTAACCCACATTCACTGGCACTTGATTAGTTTTAGAAAATTCAGTGTGCAATAATTTTGCTTTATAGATTAATTTCACTGTCATATTCAGAAGGCAAACAAGAGAATGGTATGAGACAAAGCCAGAGCATATAGGACTTAGTAAGCAAAAGGAGGGAATTTAATTTTTTTTTTCTAAGACTGATGACAAGCCAGCTAAAAGTTTTAAGCTTGAGAATGTCATGATATATGGTTTGTGGTTTCCAAAGTTTACTTGGCTGTTAGATTGAGAGCACACAGAAGGGGTAAGGGCTGAGCAGAAGCCAGATAAAAAGCTATGTTAATAGTCCAGGCAAGATATGGAAAATGCCTTGGATAAAGTAGTATTAATAAAAATGGAAATGATATGATGGGATATATGTGGGATAATTGACACCTTTTCCCTCAACATTCCTAACCGGGGAATGTATAATGTCAATAAGAAAATAAAAAGAATTAAAAAAAAAAAAAAGTATTTTTAGCTTGACCACCTGTTGATTCCAATTGTGGAAATGTGAAAATCTGAGGAAGGACGTGATTTTGGAAATATAGGAAATAAAGAGCTCTTTTCACCAAGTTAAAATTGAGATGTCTATTAGATATTTTCATAGACATATAAATAGGGAATTGAATATATGACTCTAGAGTTTAGATTTGGAAATATTAGTTAGAGATTAATTTGAAAATACTAAGTTGGATATAGATTCTAGTCCAAGAGAAAAGTTAGAGCTACATAAAATTGGTATTTAAAGTAATGGGACTAAATGAAAACATCTAACAACAGAAGACACTTAGAGAAGGGAATAGAATTCAATTATGAACCTCGGAGAATATCATCATTTGGAAGTAAAATTTTTAAAAGGCATCATCAAAAAAAATAAAAGAGAAAAGTGTATGAGAGAGGATGAAAAGTAAGAGGATACCGTGTTCTGGAAGCTGAGATAAGAAAGGGAGTTTCAGTTACTATATGACAAGTGATTCTGAGATACTACTGAAGAAGACCACAGAGGCAGATAAGTTTGGCAACATGGATGTGTTTGAAGATCTCATATAAGAGCAGACTCAGGGAAATGACATGGCCAAAGCTTGTTCAGCAGTAGAGAAACTGGGAGAGTGACTATAGACAGCAATTTCAAGAGGAAAGGCATACAGAATTCCATCAGAAATTGGGGGGTGGTGGAATGCAAGGTTGTTTTAACTTCATTTTTTAAAGATTCAAGCTATTGTGTCCTTGTGGAATGATGAGAATAATCTGATGGAGAGAAAGAAATTAGAGTTGCAGAAGAGAAATTGCATAACTGCTTAGAAAATTCCAAGAGAAGGCAATATGGGATAGGATCTATATATTAAGAGAAACGACTGGCCTCTGGTAGAGACATTTATCCTTACTTATAAAATTATTTCAGAAATAGATAGATTAGAAATCTTGGTGGTGGGGTGATGAGCATATTTTCAGACAGGGTGGCAAAATCCCTTTCCTGGAGCCCACATTTACAGCACCTTTAGGCCTCTCTACGAGATGACAGAACATGGTAACCATACACCTGGTAAACCTTGTCCATAAGTTCCTGTGCCAAGTGACACTTATTGGAAGTCATGTGTGCAAACTGGTGTAAATGCTGTTGTCCTGGTCTATGGCAGGGGGCTTAGGCTGGGTCACCTCAAGGGCTGGAGAGATCCCCTAAGAGCAAGAGTAAGATATATATATATCTCAACAAAAAACAAAAACAAAAACAAACAAACAAACAAAAACAAGAATAAAGTGGACATGTTGCCTGTCTGTGGGCTACAACTGCCCTTGAGATAATTGAAGCAAATGGCCCTTGGCGGGTAATAGTGAGTCACTGTGAATACCAGATGGCTCGAATTTGGATGAGTCAACTCGTTCTTAGGCATTCACAGAATCCATCATGTGCTAAGGCTTGTGATAAAACAGGTACGTAAAAGGTAGGTGATGATGTGAGTATATTATGTGCCACAGGGTCACAACACTCCTGAGTGGGCAGTTCACTCACAAATCTTAAAGTTCAAGGGACACCTGGAGTGATAAGACTGCCAACAATTCTATCACTTGGCTCCTCCTCACAAGTGTGTAAGTCATTCTGAGCCCTAAGAAGGAGGATGAAAGGCTGAAAATAGTCCATATGGAATCTTTGGAAGAAGATGTGGGCTGCCTGAGTGGAAGAGGAATCGCTGCATCAAATGGACACAGCTATGCAATTGAGTAAAATCTGGGGGTTAGAGACAAGCAGCTAATGTAAAACATCGACTGCAGATTTAATTGTCTGAATTCAGTAATCAGCAGCAGACAGTCTTGTGTATTTTATTCCTGAATCCATTGCTGCTCATACATAGTGTGTCAGAGTGTCATGACTATAAAAAAAGTACAGGTTATATAAACAATGTCAGAAAAAGGATTTCTGTGTACCAGGGTCTTCAGGTCTCTGCCTAAAGAAGGTACAAGAAACATGAGAATAAAAGGAGAGAGGAGCAAGAGAGGGACAGCTAGTAGGCTAAATTATCATGTAATTACCATTTCTTGCAATAGAAGCTGCTAGTGCCATTTGACCCAGACTGAATATGACTTCAGCCAGAATATGATTTTCCACAAGTGATTAATAGAACCAGGGTCCCTTAGATCAGTCAACATTCTGCTCATGCTTTTCTGCACAAAGTGATGCTTGTGGATGTTCCTCCTGAGCCCTGTCCCCAACAGATTGACTAAAACACATCAAATATATTCCATTGTATATATTATTATATATATCATTGTATATATCAAATATATCTCACCAACTGTATTAATAAGCTACAGTAAGATTAGCTCTCTATGAAAATACCTGGCTAAAATCATCATGGTGTTTCGAAAGAGATATAGACCAGCAGTTGGAGATCCACCAATCTATTTACTTCCAAAGACTAACTGTCCAGACCTGTGCCAGCCATCCAGCCTTGGGCTTAACTTGCCAGAGTTGACAGTCTCAGGGCTCTACCTCTCCTGGACAGAACATACAGGTGATTAATACAACGTGGTCACCGACATTAGCATCGACATTCCTTAATGGTGAGACATGCTTGTAGCTTTTGTTCTATTTCATTGTAATTTCATGTAGTCGTATTTTCTTAATAGTTTGCCACCGTTTATATTGTTGTTCATCAGTAAAGTGTTCAGGATTTCTGTCTTTGGAAATAGGTTACAAACATTTCACATCTTATTCCTACTTTCTTTCATAAAGTTCTGTGAAATGATTGTTCCTCTTTCTTAGTCCCAAAATGTAAATTTTTTTCTGGTCTAAAGAAAAAGAATACTGGAGAAAGAAATTGAGAGTTAATTTGAGAGAGCTATCCAATTGAATATATTCTTATTTCACTGTTTTGGGTAACTTAGTGAATGATGTATATTCTTAATTTATGACCATACTTCTGTTTAGACTTTAATACTAAAACACAGTCATGATATTGAATACCTAATAATAATTAAGCAGCATGTTTTTAAAGCCTATTTAATTTCAAATACAACATATGCATGTTTAATATTAGATTTTATTGATATACATTTTTTAAAAGATTTGAATTTTTTTGTCCTTTATAGTTCCGATACATTACTGGTGATGCATTTAATAAAGATCTGTTGAAATCCAATAATATTTAAGCTAGTTGAAATATTATGTTTTGTTAGAAATAACATTTGGCACTTATAGTAAAATTTTCTAGGGCTATTGAAGAGTATTTAATAGCGTTAATCTTGATTTCTTTCAGAATATTTTTTTACATCAGTAGCATGAAATAATTGTGTTATGATTCCCACATCCTTTTTTTTTCTATGATGCACTGTACTTATGTATGCATATCTCATCTCTGTCCTCAATCTCTCTCTCTCCCCTTTTCTCTCTCTCTCCTCCCCATACTCACATTTTATATAAATGGTAATTACACAAAAGAAAAAGTAAAGAAAATAATTTAAATATAAAAGTTTTTCAATAATTAGAAATAAGGAGAACACACAGAGACAAAAATCTTTATTTTTAGAAGACTTAAAATCAATAGATAAATAACCTTTAAGAATATCATACCCTTGTAAAGAAAGAAAATTTCTTTGCATGCAATGGATCATCTCATTTATTGCCCATAATAATGGTCTCGATTTTGGAAATGAAAGTTAAAAAAATGACATTAATTTAAAAGTTATCAAAATTTAAGCAATGAGATATTCATTTGGAAACATAATGAGAAATTATCTTAAAAGGAATGCCATGTCACTCTAGAAGAATTTTTATAGTTTAAAAGTATAATTTACCTTTGGTAAATCAGTTTTAATTGTACAGTCTGTATGTACAAGCTCTTTTGGCATGTGTTTCATATTCCCCCTCAAACAAAAGTTAATATGATTTTATTCAGAGTGTAATTTAGTATCAGCGATCCAGAGAAATATATATCTACAATATTGGTGAAATATTTAATTTCATTCATTATTTCAGTGAGATACAAATCAAATGTAGTGAGAAAAATATTTTTAATCTTTAACCAACTTGGAGATTATGATAATATATATTCCTCATTTATATAATAAAATTCTATTATTTGCCATTAGGAGAATCAAATAAATTTAATAATTATTCTTTTGTATTCTAATTTATACATATAAATATATAAATAATTTATATATATATTTTTTCAAATAGTTTTCTAGAATAGTATCTTGATTTGTATTAAAATTTTTATATTCCCTCACTGTAAATTTGCTACAGCCTAGAGACAGTTACTGGCTAGGATTAGAGAAATTACCTGTAGCCATGGATCAGAACCAACATAATTGAGATATATAAGAATTAAACAAAATATCATCTCCATTAAGACCATGCACTAAGCAAATCAGCCAACCAACTTCAGATATTATGTTAATGAACTGTTATGAATTCTTGACTTTTCATGGTGATTTCTTCTAATTTTGAAGTACTTAATCAATTTGTCATGTAAATTACCTCCCTATACTACAATCATCAGCTGCCAGAATGATGGTCAGTACTAGCAGAGGGAAAAAAGATGAACATGTCTCTCCTCTTTATTTTCTGATAGCTTAAAAAAAAAAATTAAGTTCTGAGTGATGGTGCATGCATTTGTCAGAAATCGTTGACAAAGATCTGTGTATTTTACTGCATGTAAACTTTATTTAAATTAAAAATAGTCACATTCAAAATAATTAAAGTTCTTAATTATAACTTTTAAAAAATGCTCAAATGCTGAAAAGACTGTATTGAAACAGCTTTTCTCGCACACAGTTTGGGAAAGGGTGAACAGTTTAAACTCTTTTTGAAAGTTGATAAGGTTCATGAATATCCTTAAATATGTCTACACATTGAAGCCATTATTTAAATTCTGTTGTTTTAGTCTTAAAAATATATGAAAAACATATATATGGAACCAGAGGCAACAGACTGGAAAGAACAAGTAGAAATATCTCAATATTCTGAATAAGATCAACTTATCCACTATCAGTTTAACTCGCTTTCATAGGAGACAGGGATTATTTTATTTTCCCTTTTATTAGTTTAATATTTTTTGCATTACTGAGAAAATAATGATAATAATTTATTTTTAATAAATAAATTATAAAATTTTCTCCAAAAGTTATTTTTAGAAAACACATTCTGAACTTTTGGAAAAATTGTATGATTCTTCCTTTCCATTCTTTGATTTTCCTGAATAACAAATGCAGTAGTTTCTATGGCCTTATGATAAATATAATATTTTATAAACTTTCCGAAAATGAAAAAGTTTAATAAGTATCAAACTTTCATGATTCAATATTCTTAGTGAAATTATTTCAAACATTGTGAAGTATTAATCTTGCAGTAGAATAAAGGAACTCTGGCAACTAATTTTCTTCAAGGTTATATATCTTTTATTTATCACAGGTCCATAGAAAATAGAAATATCTTATTTAGGGCTTAGAAATGCACATTCAAGATGCTGACTTATTTTGAGAAGTTGACAAGCTAGTTTCGAAAATTTAAATGAAGAGATTTGATTTATTATATTTTACATATTATATGAATAGGGCCATAAATTTGTTATGCATATTTATTCATATCATGGAAAGAACTATCTTGTTTTAGGTTAGAGTCAAGGGTAGGAAGAGTCTTTTTTCTAAATGTAAAAAGGTTCTGGGAATAAAATAATTTTAAATGGGCTTTCGAATGCTGAAAATATAAAACATAAATGCCTCCAAATATGGCATCTCAAGAAAAATGATAAGACATGAGAAGATACTGATGATCATAACTGGGTTGATTAGAAATTAGTGAGTTTCGAGCAATCAAAACAAGACTTTTGGAGGAGGCACAGAAGCTTGGGGGTGATTCGCAGTAAAATGAACACACCATGTGAGAGTACTGCTTCGAGACTTTCTGGTCTTTTAATCAGCAGAACGTAGACAACTGAAAGGTAGAGAATAAATAGGACTTATGAAAGAGCTATAAGTATATAAGCAGTAATACTATGTTAATTAACGTTAAAAAGTTCAGCCAGAACTTCCCACCCTACAAACCTCTTGATACATGATGTTTAATCAGTGCTTCAAGAATGAAAGGAAATATGGTCAAATATGTTTGGGGAATACAGGAATAAACAAAATCCGAGTGCTCCTTCCATCTCCCCTTTTCTCCACCTCTTCTGCTACTGGCTTAGTTAAGGCTTTCATCAGCTTTGACCTGACTAAACTAATATCCTCCTCGCTAGAATTAGAATTCGCACTGCCAATTTTTTTCTCTTCACGACTCCCCCTTCTTTAGAATTGTAAATGCTACTTTACCATCTCTAAAACGTGAAGGTATCCATTATGTTCTAGATAATCATTGTCTAATATTCTCTTTGCCTCAACTATTTATCCAAATTAAAAATTGTCTGTCCCAAGTAAATATCCTATTGTGGTAATGGGAACCTCTAGTAAACAGGATCACACTTGAGACATGAAGGAACTACTGTGAAGGGCCAGACCCATAGAAATTATCTCCCCACGTGCTTGGAACAAAATTAAGTATGTTTGTTGAAAGAACAGAGACAACAATCTTTCTTTTTTTATGAAAACTGGATGCTCCTTAATATTTTTGAAGGCATTAATAATAAAGCCAGCTAACATTTATGAAGCTTTCCACACTGCCAGACACTAGGCTAATTACTTGGTATTTGTTATTTCAATTAATTCTGACAATAATCTTATGAGATATATGTCACTATTCACTACATTTAATAAACAAGAAAATTGAAGTGCAAAATCTAGTGCTGCAGCCAAGATATGAAGTGAAGTCTGACTCCAGAATCTGAATCACTGCTTCCTAATCTATCTACATGCAAAGATTCAACTCATTTTGTAGCCTGTTCTTTCTCCTTCTTTCCTTCCTTTCTTCCTTCCTTCCTTCCCTCCCTCCTTCCTTCTTTCCTTCTTTCCTTCCCTCCCTCCCTCCCTTCCTCCCTCTTTCCCTTCCTTTTTTTCTTCCTTCCTTCCTTGATGCCATTAACCCACCCTGAACTGCTGCTAGCTTATAAACCTTACTTATTAGCCTATATTTAAACAAATACTTCAAGCCCCAGAATATTTATAGAGATATTTGCTTATTTATACTTAGGTAATTTGGCAAAAATTTCTCAAAAATGAGCAAAATGAACCTGTACTTTCAATAAAAATAACTTTCAGTATGGTTGACCAATGATAAAATTTGAACTTAGCAGCAAAAATCAGATTTTGGAAAATTTTTCTTTACTATCATGAGTTTGACAATGATACTATACTTAAAAGACTCCTCTCCTTGGTGGTAATATTAACAAATGTAAATTTTTAAAAATTGTGTAATGGAATGGGCCAACTGTTAGAAGATGTGAATAACTGAATGAAGCAATACTTTCCAAATGACCAATGCATAATTATAAAATCACGCATTGGTGAAAGATCTCTTAAAGTGCTAGATAGATCAATGAATTTTAACGTATCATAATATGAAGCATTTATTAATATGGTTTTAGTTTCAAGTAACCTTTAAAAAATCATCATTTGTCATATTTTGATGCAGTATCAAAGAAAAATATCCCTAGCTATGTGAAATCACCACCAAAAAAAAAAACATATCTGTTTGAAGCCGATTTCCATCATTATAATTCTATCAAAACATGTATTGCTACAGATTGAATGCAAAATAATTGTGAGAATCCAGATAGCTTCGATTAAGCCTGACATTAAAGGGATTTGCAAATATGAACTACAATTCCATCCTTATCACTATTTTATAGTCATTTTTCATAAAAATATTTTATTGATAATAATGTTTATTGTTATTTTTAATTAATTTATTAATGCAAATTCAAAATTTTTTTTGTTTTCATTTCTAATAGGTAAACATCTTTGGGGTTGATTCTAAATGACTTCTAGAAATGCGAAAGAGTTCTGAAACTAAAAGAGAGAAGACAACTGTTCCGAAGTTCATAACAGAGAGAACTTTGTTGTTCCCACATTTGACAGAGCAGATCCTCCTCCTAGCGCCAAGGTAACTTGTGGGCTGAGCAAATAGCCTTGGGATGAATGAGGAGGCCTCTGAGAAAGAAAGGGAAAAGATTTTCTTAACATCCCATATTGATCAAATTTATCCTGAAAACAAATGTTTTCTTATGTGATAACTACTACATTCAAAATCCATCTATTTGGTAATTTTTCTATAGTTTTAATTTCACAACTTATGAAAACTGTTTTTATTTTAACCCTTTCTTTTCCCTCTTACTAAAATACAGTCTGATCATCTCTCAGACACTATCAACAAACTTGCTTTTCTCTTCATCACTGACAGCTGAACTGAAATGGCCTTGAGATTCTTTCCTTCCTTAGTATGTAATTTTTTACATCCTTTTGATAAATGGAAATACTTAAATAACTCTAAGTTACTCTGTATTATCTTCTATGGGGGGTTTTAATTTATTATTCTCTTTTCTTCTTTATCATATTTATTAGATTATTTTGTGGTAGATTTTTTAAACCACATGAAAAACAAGTTTTGACAATTTCAAATTGATTTTTTTTTCAGGCATGTAGAGACATGTTAGAAACTGTTTAATGCAAAAATCTTTTCTTTTTCAGATGTGAAAACTAGAGCTAAGAGAAGATATGAGATTTAATCATATGACCAATTGGTAAGAAAGTTGTGTTCTTGGCCAGTTAATCTGCATCTGGATCCTATCCCCTCTTGCAGAGTGCTTTACATCATATCCCCTCTATGGAGATGCTCCTGTGTCAGTTATGTACTGACTTCATTTTAGTTGAAGGCTATATTCTTTCTAAAATTGTGGAATAGACTCAGTGGTTGTAGCATGCCCTGCCAAGAAAATTATTAGTGAAGCAACTATATTATTATGTAAACATGACTTCACTATGCGCTGTAATTTATGTATTTGTAGTTTGACACATAACTTCTTCAAATCCTAAGTGGTTGAGTCTACCGAATCAAATGTCTAACTGTAACAGTATCTTTCCTCTAAAGTTCTGTTTGCTCCTGAAGACAGATTTGAAATATCGGTATCTTTACTTTTAGGTTGGTATAAAACTAGCCTTATAGTAAGTAAAGAAAAAGGGAACTTCACAGAAAAACAATTATCAGAATGGCAGGGTGTTCGAGAACAACATCCCTCAACTCAAAAGGAGAAAATGAATTGGGAGCAGATGGTTAACTATAAGGTCTGCGTTAAGGGGGAAAAAAAAATTAAAAACCTAGTGACAAAGTAAGTGTTGCAGGTGTTGGGAAAAGCAGCACTCCAATACCTCATCCAAGGTGGAGTGTGAAGGGAAGCAGGGGAAAGGATGCAGACAAATAGTAAGAACCCAGTGTGGAAGAGAATGAAGAGAGGAAGGAAAAGACACCACAAGAAAAATGGAGTAAGTGTAAAGAATAGAATGGGCTCCTGGGATTACAGAAGGTCTGGGAATAGTTAGAACTACCTAAACTTGAAGGGCAGAGTTAGCAAAATCACATGATCATCAAGAACAGTTACCAGTGTGGGAAGAGTTTGCTATTGCTATTCTGGTTTTTGTAGAAAGATTCTATGAACAAAGGAATATCAAAGTGACTTGGTTTAGCCTCATTCATCACCCTCTTCTATGAAACGAAATGAAAAAGCGTAGCATTGTGCATTATCTATTCACTGACTCTCCCAGAAATACTTGAAGAAACACTGAACAGCAGGACACAAGTGTCAAACTTTCCCAGGACATTGAAAGTACAGGAGCATGGCTTAGAAAAAGACAGGTCCATACTAGCCCAGACCAGGTGCATGGGCATGGAAATTGGTGTGTCTGTTTTTATAGCGTGACAGCTATCTTGCTAGAAAGAAGTTTTTATTTGGCTCTTAGTAGAAGATTTCCTTGAACAAAACACCACTGATTCAAGTGCCCTCTCTCCAGCTTCTGCCAACAAATCAATGTCTAGGTTTGGGAGGAATGACTCAGGATTCCCAGGATAAGTAAAGCGGGCAGAGCCAGGTAGAAAGAAAGCTATGGAGAAAGTAACTGAAGTAGAAGAATTGTGAAATCATTCCAAAGCTACTTCTGGACTAGACAGCCTCAGTTTTAAGCCTGGGCTCTGTCATCGTGATCTTAAAGAGCCTCCATCTCCTCGATTATAATATGGCAATTTAGTTATTTTTCCTATGGCTTCTGTAACAATGTAACATGAAATATGTGGCTCAGGAAATCAAAAATGTATGGTTTCACAGTTCAGAGGCTAGAAACTCGACATCAAGAAATCTGCAGGGTTGGTTCCTTCTGAGGGCAGTTCTGCTCCAAGCCTTTCTGTGGTTCTGTTTTTGGTGATTTTCTGCCAATCTTGAATGTCCCTTGGCTTGTAGATGCATCACCCCAATCTCTGCCTTCATCTTTACATAGTGTTCTACTTGTATTTGTTTCTGTGTCCAAATTTTCCTTTTTTATAAGGACAGCAATCACATTGGACTAGGGGCCCACCTTCTTCCAGTATAACCTCATCTTAATGAATGAAATCTATAGTGACCTTATTTCCAAATAAGGTCATGTTCTAAAATAATGTGATTAGGGCGTCAACACATGGATTTTGAGTGTACATAGTTTAACTAATAACACTAGTATTAAAACAATCTCTCAGAATTTTATAAGGATGAAATGAGAGCATACACACGGGCTTGGCAAAGCCTCGGCAACATAGATAAATGTCAATAAATGAGTATTTATTTGTAAAATAGAGTCAAATTGACTAATTTCTTAGTTTTTCTGTTAAGATTTAACATATAAATGTTTTATAAAACACTTATTGCTGTCTGGTATACATTAGCCTCCTAGAAATGGTAGCTTTAAAAGTGATCTATTGAGAAGCAAAAACAAAACAGCCTCCTTTTCTAGTATTGGTACATCAGCCAGTGACAAGCTAGAGAGGAAAAGAGTAGATTACAGGATGCAAGAGCGAGTAAATGAAGATCACCACCTGCAGCAGCCCTGTGGGATGGGGCTTGGAGAACACAACTCAAGCAGCAAAAGTGAATTCTTATGTTCAGGTTTAAGCAGAAATCAGATATAAAAGTATGAAATGGAATTGTTAAAATATTTAATAGATGTGCAATTAAACACACATATTTTCACTATGATCTATTAACCTACAAATTTATTTTGCTAACATGACACTAAGTTTCATGTAAAATTAATGCTAGGTTTAACTCACATGATAACAATCGTTCCCAATCTTCCTTCTATTGTATGTTTTACATTACTAAGTCAAGAAATCAAATCATCTCTGTAAATCATGCCCTAGGGCAAGGCCAGCTTAATTCTAAGCATACTAAACCATGTGCACTGGCTTTATGAGGTATATTTTAATTAAAAGTATAGATTTATATTTTAAATGGAAGAACTGAAAGTACCATGTGCCTCGAAGAGTCTGCTCTCTTTTATCATTATTCTGTTCTGTGACATGCCCGGTGTATGTAGTAATTCTTTTCCTGATGTAAAAATGTCTGCTTCTTAAACTCATTTATGTAAATTCTTTGATAGCAATTTTGGTCAATGCATTCCATATGCTTATTAAACAATGCTTGAAAACATTACATCTAAATTCTTTACGTATTTTGAATCATCAATATTTTTGTACCATGATTTATCATTTTCATACCCATTGAAAAAGACCTCATATTTATTTTTCTCCTCAAAATATATTTTTTTTATAATATAATATGGTATTCCCAGAGTGATGCAACCAAGGAAAACTTCTTTTTCCATCCCTTTAAAGCCCATAAGAATCTTCTGTTACTAATATTCCTAAAGTGTACTTGGGATATCTGTTTGAAGTTGTGGTGAGGGTGTCCATAGTCAATGTTCAAAGCATAGTAAAACTATTGTAGAAGAATAAAGAAAGTGAACTAAGTCTATGCATAGAGACAGGGCAGCAATGAGAAAGAGAATGACTTTAAATCATTCACAGGAGGAAGTCTCAGTCTCACACTTAATCAGACTCTGTGCTACATAAACATAATATCAGAATAAATTGATGCTGGCTACTGGTCTACTATCAAGAAGAATGACAATATATTTTTTAGAAAGAATTTTTTCATTTTTCAACAAAAAGAAATTAAATTTTTTAAATTATATGTGGCCAATGAAAATAATTTGGATTCTTGGTATTTGTTTCAATATCTTTATGTTAATAATACTTATGTGGCTGTCATTTAATTTATTTTTCCAAACATAGGATTAGGTAGGAACTTAATACTTCCTCTCCGAATGTCACATTTGACGTAATAAATACTCCCCAGTTGGGAAATTTCTGTACTCAAAATGACTTGAAATTATTGATAAAAATCCAAGGCATAGTGTTTAAATCTCTTAAAGATACCAGGTGTTCCATTAAAGTTAGTTTTTAGGGATAATTACTGTTTGGATAATTGAGAAAACTGATGATAACCTATTTAGTATACATATGTTTGATCTTTTTTTAAAAAAGTCAAAATATGATTGCATAGTTAGGCAGAATTTATATCTGATAACTTGATTTTATTTTTGTAATCTAAGAAGTACAACATTTAAATACATGTTGAAATAAACAAAGTTTATGATTAAGACTATTGTCATTAAATTATAGATTTATTCATTTTTTTAAATCTTTACTGTTTTTGTGTGTGTGTGTGTGTGTGGAGATTTTTTCTGACCATTTTCATTGCTTTAGCCTGTGTATATATTTCAATTTATATTCAAATTGTTTCTGAATACTAAATCTAAATAATTAATACATTTATTCATTTCCTAGACATACTCAGACATAGATTCTATTAAGTTGGTCAGAGTTCCTTATGTATGAGCCATTTCGCAAAAACTTTTGTTTTTCTAAGTTAAAGAAGCTTATAGATCTCTTCTCAATCATTAATTTGTAGCCAGTCATTCTCAACAGGTAGCAATATTGCCCTTTCAGGGATATTTGGCAATGTCTGGAGACATTTTGGTGACGACCGGGAAGGGGCAGGGGTGCTACTACCATCTAGTGTGTACAGGTCAAGGATGGTGCTAAACATCTTACAATATACAGGATAGAACCACTTCCCCCACAGAAAATAAAGAATTATGTGAATCCGAGTACCAATAGTATCAAGAATAAGAAAATCTATCCTAAGGTATTCTAAAGTAACATTTTAAATGATTATTGTAATATTGCATTGGATCCTCATTCTTACCTAGATGTCTAACATCTTCCTTCAGTGATTGATTCAAGTTGGCATCCTATAATGAATTGATCTCTAAAAAATTTAATAAAAGAAAATAAAAATAATATGTTAAATAATTACCTTCACAGATGTGTTTACACATCGATATCCTAAAGGTAACATTAAAAAAGTATCTTAATTAACAATTTTCATTTTCATTACACAGTTTGTTGATTCCACCTTTTTTTCTAATACTTTTTCACCTTTTTCCACTTGATTATTAATAACAACATTCCAAAATATGTAACAGGAAATAGCAATAAAAATTGTTGTTCATTTTATGATCGTTTCAATCATTTAGTTTTATTCCAAATTTATAATATGGAAAGAGCAACATATAGGAGAAAAAAGGTCTAATAATTATCATGAAGATGATGATGATGATAACAACTCATACTATTAATAACTATAATTAACACTAATTTCACACCTAATAAGTGTCAAGCATAGTTATGCAAACTTTATTTATATGTAACACATTTAAATTGGGGAAGGTTGAAAAATGTCAATGTTAGTCTCCCTAGATTGTCATGGACTTCTCCATTTTAGTTTCACTTCCCTGCTAGACAGGAAGATAGCAAATATTTAATAAATACTGGATGAAATTAATAAATGTTTGATTAATTTAATCTTATTTAAGATTTATAATAGGCCAAGTAAAAGTTTATTTTCTGTTCCATTCATTAGGTTCATTATAGTGTCTGATTGGTCTCATTTGCTACTTACTCTGCTAACACAGACCTGGAAAATAATAGTCTCTTAAAAAATATATTTTTAAATACACAGATAAGTAAATAATTGAACAAATTATTTTATATTTTTACTATTTTAACATTAGTAGTATAAATGAGATGAAAAATTAACCATTGGACAATGTAACATTCTGTCTCCATAAGGTTAACTTCAAAAAAATGAATTACAAAGAAAAAATGTCATCAATAAGACTCATCACAACTATGTGGCTTTATTATCTTTGACAGCTTGAATAATCTGTGTCTGTCTAACTATCTGTCATCTATCTAATCTATTATCTAATCTATCTCTATCATCTATTTATCTTTCTTATGATCTATTATTTATCTATCTATCTATCTATCTATCTATCTATCTATCTATCATCTATCATCTATTATCTACCTACCTATCATCTATCATTTATTCTGGCCTAAACTGATAAAATAAATGAAGGACCATTACTTGATTCATCTTATTTGAAAATATTTTTGTTAATACCAGATCTCTTTTTCTGGGAAAATGGAAGTGCCATCAAATTGAACAAGCACTAGGTATTATAATTTATAAGAAGGAGAGTCAAATGCCATTTCTCTTTGCTTGTTAAAAGGACAGATTTCCATAAATAATTTCTTACTATTATCTGCCATCTGTGTAATGGCTCTACATAATTAGTTGCATATCATGTCTTTGACGGGCCTTATTTCTGATAAACAGAAAATAAAATTAAGCTCTCATATGAGATCCATTACAGAGGAAGCTTGGAATAAATATAGTAGATTTAATTTTTCGCTTTCACAAACCTGACAAGGCAGCTGCTAGAATGCTCACTTATGAATCTTTGTTTAGAATGAAATTCCAAATGATGAAGTGTAAGCCTTTAATGACAAAATATGCTACATGGTCAATTGGAAAGGAAGTGTTTCCCAGGCTTCTGTCTTAGATACATCAAGAATTTAAAGAATATGAGATAATTTAGAATGATAGATCATCATTTTGTGCCACTGAATTTTAAATCAACACCTGGGTACGGCATGGTGAGTAGAATATGAAGCCAAGTACATTCAAGGAAGCAGTAGCATTTTCTTTTAATATTCATAAAGTTTTTTAATTGAAGCTGTACAATATGTTCCATCACAGGTGGCACTTTAGGAAATTATGTCATATGATGGCAAATCAGCAGGTGTTATGACTATTAGTGTGCCCATTGAGGTTGGACACAGGTATGATACTAATCTCTAAAAGAAAAACAGCAAAATATACATTCAAACTGGAAGAATAAAATCCTGTAAAAGAATGAGACATAGCTAGAATATTATTGTCAATAACAATTTGTCATAAACTTGGTTATAATGAAAAATATATGAAAAATCACACTGATTAACAAAGGAAAACTGTTGGCTTTCATTAATACAAACAAAAATGTACAAATCGTGTGTTCGGTCCTGTGAATTTTGGATATTATATTAATGCAACAAAAACTCAGAGAAAGGTAGTGAACATTCTCATACTTCAGGTAATTTTCTCATGCCCTTTCCAAACTATCCCAAGGAAACTCTGATTTCTGTCACTTATAACTGCTGGTTAGTGGACATAATAAAAATGAAATCAAACATTCCTTTTTGTGCTCAGTTTTTCACTCACTTAAAATACTCTTGTTGAGATTCATCCATCCTGTTGCATGGATCAGCAGTCCCTCCATTTTTATTCTTGACTAGTGATTTATCGTATGGGTCTACTATAGGGGTTTGTTGTCCTTGTTTTTAATCCATTCTTCTGATGATGGACAGTTGGATTATATTTCTGGTTTGGGACTCTTTTAAGTTAGACTGCTATGAATTTTGTTGAGCAAGTCATTTACATGGGCATATGTTTTCATTTATCTTGGGTACATGAGTAAAAATGGAATTGATGGGTCATACATTGTTTGTATGCTTAACTGTATAAAAAAATGCCAACCCTCTCTTCAAAGTGGCGGAACTATTTGACACTCTTACTAGCAAAATATGCAAGCATCAGTTTCTCTTCATCTAACATTTTTTCAAGATTTAAAAAAAATTATTTCAGACATCCCAGTGTGTGTAAAATGGTATCTCACTGAGGATTTAATTTGTGTTTTCTTAATAACTAATAATGCTAATGATCTTTTTATATGTATAGGGGCTATCATATGTATTTTTTTTCATCCAGTGAAGTATACAAATCTTTCCACCACACATTTTTAAATTACTTTTTTGAGGTGAAATTCACATAACATAAAATTAATCATTTAAAAGTGAACAATTCAGTGGTATTTAGTACATTCATAATGTTGTATAACTACCACCTTTCTGTAATTCTAAAATATTACTCTCATATAAAATATTATATTTCTATAAAATAAAATGTCAATCACTCTAAATCAAACTCCTTACCCATTAAGCAATTTCCCCAATCGGTACTCCTCCTAATCCTTGCAAATACCAAACTGTGTTTTGTCTTTATGGATTTATCTGCTCTGAATATTTCATATAACATGAATTATATAAGAATTACTTTTTACATTTATTTTTTTCACATAACATAAAGTTGGAGATTCTTCCACTTAGTAGTATGTGCCACTGGTTTATTTTTTTTTATGTCTAAATAATATTCCACTGCATGTTTATTAACAGTTCGTTTATCCCTTTATCTGTTTTTGACATTTAAGTTATTCCTACCTTTCGGCTATTGTGAACAGTACTGCTATAAACTTGTGTACAAGTACTTGTTTTGAGTATTTGTTTTCAACTTTTTGAGTATATAATTATAAGTGAAATTGCTGGGTTATAAGGTAAATCTATGTTTAACTATTTTTAATGAGCTCTTTTACCTTTAATTGTTGACTTACAGGATTTCTTTATGTATTTTATACAATTATTTGTCACATAAGCTGCAAATATATTTTCTAGTCTGTAATTTAATTATATAGTTTGATAAAGGCAAATTTTGAGCTCTAAAAAAATTCAATTTATCTTTTTAAAAATGAGTAATGTTGTGTGTGTGACAAGTGACTTGAAAAAAAAATATTTGACTTACAAAATCTGTTTGACTTCAAGGGGTAATGGCACATGTGTCAGGATGCTGGCTTGAAGTGGTAGAAGCTTCCTGGTCCAGGAGTGTCATAAATGCAGAGAAAGTGAAAATGGTTTTCTCTTTTGGTACGTGGGTCAGTAGCATTTGTGGTGGCTTTCTTTTCAAAGCCAATTCTTAAGCAGAATTTGGGATGCTATTCTTACAAGCTTGGTTTAAGTCCTTGTGCTCTAATACTGCCTCCCCAACTCTGTGAATTATCTAATCTCTATCTCTGTATAATTCAAATAAAACTTATGTTTCTTGCAATAAAAATTTTGACTAATACACCAACTCTGGACATTTTATTGCCAATTTAATTAGTAAAGTTTATTATCCAATATTGATTACTTTTTATATTATTAATTATTGAGATGATTCATCTCTATAAATTTTATAAATTGTCCATTTTTATAAAGGATTTACTTATAGTTTTCAGAAATGGGTTTGCAAATATATTATGTACCTTTATACCTCCTTTTACTAGTTAATAAGTTAGTTCTCATGACCCCCACCAATTTACCTAACATTATAGTTAGAGCAGGACCAAGGAAAGGGCTAGGCCTCCGGTTATTTTAATCTATATTTATACCTTAGAAAAAAAACAATTAGAATTACCTTCTTCCAAGTAGTGGTTCCTCATTACCATATCTAAACCAGATATTCCCTTGTTTTTCACTTATTGTAGCATCTTCTCAGGACCAACTACATAGATTTCAGGGCTTGGTGAAAACAGAGAATATAGGGGCCCTTGTTAGAAAATTATTTAAAATTTCAGAATGTGCCAGCAGAACATTAAACCAAGAGCTGCCCTCTAAGTGTAGGACCCCGTAGTTCCATGTAGATTGTATACTGATGAAGCTGGCCCTGTCTCTTCTTTACATTATGTATCAGAACTTGTTATTGTAACTATCATTATAATAATTGCTGTGATTTTTCTATTAAATCTATTTGCTTTTTAAAAGACTGTAAACTCCATGAAGGTAAACCCCATGAGTGCCTATTTCTTTTTTCACCCCAATATCCAACACAGTTCCTGACACAGTAAATCAAAAATCAATTATGGTTGAGTAAATGAATAAATAAAAGAATAACTAGACCAACTGATCTTTGTGTTATAATTTTAACATTTTATATATAATTAAACTGTAGAGATAAAACAAAATATTTCTATGTAGCAACGAGGAAAACTTTACCATGTGCACTACTCTTCCATAACAGGAAATTCCCTCACTCCATGTGGCTAGTTGTAGAGACCTCGTCCAGAAAGAAGCGCTTAAAACAACAAAAGTTCTTCAGTTTATGTATATTTAGACCTCATCGTTATACCCAGTCAAGGGTAGCTGTTAGGGAAAGAGGAAAAAATATTTGGTGAAGGTTCCCTTCACCAGATTTTGACTTGATTCACCTCAGTTAACTTTCCAATATTGAGGACCTCTCTACAGTAAACCAGTGCATCTCCTATAAATAATTTATACTCATTAACGTCATAGGTCACAAGTAAATTAATGAGTAGAGGAGGGGTGCAACAGAGAATTTGTGCGTATTACCTTTTAATGCCACTATCATAGGAATGGTTTGCTCAGAATAGACGCTAAGTATATATGTTTAATTATTTAAATTGAGACACTGTGACAAAATTAAAATTTTAATATTCACATTAAATCTTCCCCTTTTTATTGAAAATTATTGAGGTGATATGGATTAACAAAATAAAACAAGTTTCAAGTGCATCATTCAACAGTAAGTCATATTTATATATATATTACATTGTGTGTTCACCACCCTGAGTTAGATTTCCTTCTGTCACGAAATATTTGACCCCTTTTATACTTATCTACCTGTCACTTCCTTCTAGTAACCACTAATCTACTTTCTGTGTCCATGAGCCTCTGTTTGTCGTCTCTGTTTGTTGCTTTTAGTTTTATATCCCATACGTAAGTGATGTCATGTGTTTTTTCAACTTTTTAGTCTAGTCTGACTTATTTTGTTTAGTATGATTATCTCAAGATCCATGTTGTCACAAATGGCAATTTTTCATCTTTTCTTATGGCTGAGTAATATTCCATTGTAGGTACAGACCATACACATCTTTATCTAATCATCTATCGCAGGACACTTCAGTTGCTTCCATGTCCTGGCTACTGTGAACAATGCTGTTATAAACATTGGAGTGCAAATATCTTCGCAGATAGGAAAAAATATTTTTCATAATTTCATCGTTTATCTGGATTCTTAGTTATAATTTCTTCTTGATCATCGAAAATATACTCTGTTTATTATTTATCTATCAGATACAGTTTTGCTGGGACCCTTAAAAAACATTTACTCAACTCAACCCTGTTCTCTTTACTTTATATTTGCACATTGTAATATTTGTTATGTGACTAAATATTTTTTTATAACTACTCTTCAAAAACTTCTCTAAAACTTTAGTCTCACTTCCTATCTGGCCTTATCATTTTATCTCACCTGTAACTTCAAAAATCTACCTTCACATATTTCTTTCTTTTTCCCAACTTCTCAAGATCTACTTTTTCCTAAAACACTCTGAAACAAAGAAATGAAAAAATATGTTGTCTTATTGTTCATTCAAAGACATATAAAAACAAAAATGAATAGACAAAATTCAGATCATATACATTACTCTTAATTCTATCTCAAATATTTTATAGATTATTTTTTCTATTCTAGTGAATTTAATATGACTCTAAAATTGTCAGGACATATGATACCATTTGTATGAGTAAAATATAGTGTTTTTTTTAAAAAAAATTGCTTAAATACATAACTTTTAATTATTGCTTTGCAACTAAACAAAATATAAAATTTAACAACATAAATATATATTGTCAGAAAGAAATAGAGTATATAAAAAATAATATAATTACTGAAAAATCACATTCACATATTGGGGAAAGTAAGCAATAGCTTCCTTTCTACATATTAGTATTTTCTTGGTGTCTATTTGTCTTAAGAGTTAAAAAACAGCTTGCAACATAAAGACTTTTGTTTACACAGAACAAACATAAGACATCCTCACTCTTCTTATATTCTACTTTTAACTCGCCTTCATGGAAAAATCCTACTACTAAGTGAAAGATAATTGCATTGTTTTTCCCTCTGGGGAATAGGTTGGTAACTAACCCATGACTTCTCAGGCTTCCACGTTCACAAACTGCCTCTTACCTGCTGGATATAGGAGATTTCGACAAGTCTAGGCAGGTGAGGGAGTCCAATTTCAGTGCTGTTTCTTTCTGAGGCCATGAGAAGTAAAGGAAAACAAAACAACTCTCTCCTTTCATTGCTAATTGGAATGAAAAAAAAAAATTAAAAAAAAAATAGACTTCCTTTCTCTACTTCAAATGACACCATCCTCAGGCTGTTGAATACATCCTTTATTGTTGACAGTCAATGGAGATGGAATTCAATTCCATACTCTCAAGAGGGAGTTAAGGACATTGTAATTGATACTCAGAATAACAAGGTAACTTATTTTCACAAGAAAGGTCATGAGAATGACAAAAAAGAGCTTGAAAAATAGTGTGAGATACTGAAAACAGTGGCCACACAATTAGATGTTAGTTAGTGTCTTGCTGGTTTTTATTTTTTTGGTTCAAGAACAAATAATATTTCTAACAGTTCAACAACGGGCCATTTAAATTCTAAAATAATAATAATAATAATAATAATAATAATAAATATTGTATCTTACTAAATTGAAGACTAAGAAAATGAATTCTCACATTTTTTTTGAAAGTGAAATAATAGACCCATTTGCAGTAGTCCAAAATAAATAAATAAACTCATGTTATATAAAATAAAAATAAATAAATAAACTCATGTTATATAAAATAAAAATAAATAAATAAACTCATGTTATATAAAACAAATGATTCTATAGATACCTTAAAATGGAATTTGTACAAGAATGGATGCATTCCACAAATGTATTTAGATGCTTAAGTCATGATACTAAAATGTTATCATTTCCTCAACCTAAATCTGAATAAACAGAGGATATAAGAAAGAAAGGGAGATATTTGAGATGGAAATAGAATCAGGGAATCCTTCTCTGAATGTATTTCTCTATTTCTGTGCATAGGTGCTGTGGTCAAAAAAAAAAACATGTTAAGAATAAAATGATGCTTATTCAAACAAAGTCCATTTAGTTCACTTTCTGTGTTTCATTTACTTAGAATAATTAAGACTTTAAAAAGTATAAAAGAGAGAGAAAAAAGCAAGAGAGATTGGTCCACATCATTTACTTATCATCTCAGATATTCCTTCTTTCACTGAGGCTTCAGTGACTCTCTGGGTCAAATATAAACTCTCCCCCAAATTCCTATAGCATTTGGTTTCCAGGTCTCTTATGTTGCTGAATATATTGCACTGTAAATGCTGAAGCTCCTTCAGTGCAGGAGTGATGTCAAACTCAATTATCTCTACCTGAGATCAACTTTCTAAAATGCGTACTTACGGAAGCAATTTGCGAGAATTAGTAGCACTACCTACACAGTTAACATGAAATTGTTAAATGCATGCTATCTGTAAACATAGTTCTAGGCATTAATTAGTGATCTTAGAGAAAATAAGACATATTTTCAAAATAGAAATACCTGAGAATAAGTGAACATTCCTTTATACCTGTTAAAGATGAAAGCAAAACAAACATTGGATATTTCAAAATAAAATATGAGTTGTGTTCCAAAAGAGACATCGGTTTATGCATTGTAATCCTGCCCTATGCTGCCCTGGGTGATTTCCTTTTATATCCTTGACCCTCTTCCATTTTTCTTTGCTTGCTCTGCTTTTGCGTACCACATTTTACTCTCAATATGACTGTTCTGAAATCTACTCTTAGCTATCCCATTCTTTCTTATGTCTCTCGTGGCTATCTTGTTAAATCTTGTGACTTCAGATCACAGTTCTCTTCAGATAATTTACAAATCTTTATTTCACCTTTCACCATTTTCTGAAATCCAGTCTCAAATTTCTAATTGCCTGGTGGACATACACCATAGGACCTCACCAGTTCTACAAATAAATCTGGTCCACACTGAATTTGCTCCTGTATTTATGAATTATTTTTTCCAATTATTTTATTTCCGCATTTAAATGCACCACCTGCCATGCCAAACTTGTTTAAATAGTCAACATTAACTTTGACTCTACTTCCTTTTTTGCCCCATATACATTTATTAGCTAAGCATTAATCTTGAATCTGTAACATCTTTTATGTTTATTGTTTTAAATCCCACTGGCCACAAATCAACTCCTCATAATTTTCTCTCATATCTCTCCCTTATGTTCAGTGCTATAACTTACAAACAAGCCCTTACCTTCTAGTTTATTTTTTAGTCCAAATACTATTATACTTAACCCAAGTTTAGCTGTCCTAGATCATATCTCTCTAATAATATCACTCTCTTACTCAGACTCAAGTTCAAATTCTTAGACATTAGACAGAGAGACTGGATCCATTGGAAGCTTTTGATACTGTGGCTATGATCCATCTTTCCAATTTTGTTTTCTACCTGTTCCTTTACATAAGCACCCTTAAGATAAGACATTCCTATTTGATATGCTTATTACTGGGCTATGGATGCTCATCTTCAAAATATCCTCAAGCAAGAATAGGAGAACAAGTTTATATCCATCTTTATACTGCTGCATTCCTCTCTCTTCAATTCCCTGATTAACAGTTACCTTTTCCATAATGCCTTGTGTACCTGGTCTTATCTCTCCAACTAGAAAATAAAATCTTAGTTGGTAAGATAGATCTTTTTATTACTAAAGGCCCAGAATAGATTGTTTCATATAGCATCACACTCTAACAAAATTTTAAAGCAAATGTCTTTGGAATTTTTGAAAAGCAAACTTTTTCAGTAGTTATTGCTCTATAGAGATAGGCACAAAATCTATGTCATCATTGTTACTGACAAGTTAGCTGTACAATTCTTTAAAAGATATACAAACAGTAATTTGGCAATATTAATATTTCAGTGAAGTATACAAAAAATATATATATATATTTCTTACTACTGGTTTTCAATAGGAAGAATGGAGCCAATTAGAAAGAGATAAAAATGATTTGCTGTACAGATTTCGATGTGAATATCTCCACTTCTTTAGGTTCAGTGGTATTTATTTATTTATTTATTTATTTATTTATTTATTTATTTTTATTTATTTATTTTAGGTGAGGCAACCCTTTGTTGACCTCACAGATTGCAAGAAACTTGTCAGTGTACAATCTCTTATTTATTTTTTTTTATTTTTTACACCTACAGCACCTGTTCCTCCTAGTCGGTCTCCCATCCAAATACTAAACAGGCCCGACCCTGCTTAGTTTCCAAGATCAGACAGGGTTGGGCTTGTTCATGGTAGCATGACTGTAGAAGATTTAGTGGTATTTAAAGCACAGGTACGTCGTTATGTTGGAAATGCATTTAAATATTTATTTTTCTTTTGCTTTGATCCTTGATCAATTATTGTTCTTCTCATCTTCATTGGATATAGTTTGATATATTCTGACTCACCACTTCAATGAAATGAAAATAGAAAAGATTAGACATTCTAAACTCAAGGGAGTAGATATCTTAGGTTAAATTATATTTGGAAGCATCACATACACATGGAAATTATTAATAATTGCATTGTGCAAAATCTTAGTTCTTTAATTTGGATATTGTATCCTTCAACTGTTTAGCTCTTAATACCCAAATTAAAAACTTATATGTATGCATGTTAGGGGGCCTACAGATCCCCACACCCACAAATACTTATCATTTCATGCTTTTGTTTCTAAAAGTAGTCACCTAACCCACTTGTCACTTAAAATTCTATGAAATAGTCTCATATATGCAGCATGATGTAGCAACTACACATCTGCTTAATGTTGTGGCATGCTCGTTAATCTGATGGGAAATCCAAAAAGACTGCATAATCCAAGACTCTTCTTTCATGTGGGATGTGCTGGTTTGGCTGTGAGAACAGGGCCTCCAACATAGCTATGCCCTTGCTAAAGGAATTTCCCTTTGTCATAGACTGCCTTGAAGACGAATGTGAAAGGCTTTCTGTAATTTTATTTTCTTTAATGTGTCAATTAAAAGTACATACTCATCCTTTGTAATTTTATTGCATGATAATCCTTTAAAATCTGAATAAATAATGTTAAGATTTTTCAAAGAAAACTGCAATAGCTGGATTACACGCGCTTGTATCTCCTTTGAACTCTAGCTACTCTAATTGCCAAGAGAGAATTGTATAGCCTTTTTTATTACCCTTGTAAATGTAGTCATAGCCTATGATGTGATGGGCATATCCAATAAACAGGATAAATAAGTTTATAGCAGAGCTCTTTTAAAAACCTTAAAAAGACCAAGCATCTGAGCCATCACATCCCAGCTACTTCCAGACAAGTTTTAAAACACTAAAGCCAAGCAGACATTCCCACATAATCAAACTGCCATCACTCATGCTGCTGTGATTGGAAAATTTTAGGGCTCTCCCTTTCAGGCTCTTACCTCCTTTAAAATTTGATTATATTCACAAAACGATCTCAAACTTGTCTTGAAAAAATATATATATATATGTGTGTGTGTATATATATATGTATATATATGTGTATATATCTATATCTATCTATCTATATATATATATATATATCAGGATTTTATTCTGTTAAGAAGAACAGACAAAAATATCTGTAAGAAAGAGCCCAATTTGTCATGTTACAACATGAATTCAGATATTCTATAGTGTTCCACTATCATTAAAACAAAAGTGTACACAACCTCGGAGTTGCCTTTTGAAGTTATAACTTATTTTGAACTTTTAAATAAGAAACATGTTCCTGAAATATGTAGGCAAATTCAGAAGGAAGCATTGCAAAGAGTGCCAACATTATAGCTTTGCCTCATCATTTTTAAAACATAAGCATTGTGTTCAGATTTTCTGTTCTCTTGGAATGCTATTCAAGTGTCTAATAAATGGTGTTAAGCGTACCACATCAGCACACTCTAAACACCTTAGAAAAGTACAAACTACTACTGAGACATTAGTCTCCATAGTATATCCAAGAGTTCCAGGACACACACACACACACACACACACACACACACACACACACACACGGAGAGAAAGAACAAGAAAGAAAGAAAGAAAGAAAGAAAGAAAGAAAGAAAGAAAGAAAGAAAGAAAGAAAGAAAGAAAGAAAGAAAGAAAGAAAGAAAGAAAGAAACAAAGAAAGAAACAAAGAAAGAAACAAAGAAAGAAACAAAGAAAGAAACAAAGAAAGAAACAAAGAAAGAAACAAAGAAAGAAACAAAGAAAGAAACAAAGAAAGAAACAAAGAAAGAAACAAAGAAAACTTACTGAATGTGTTACATGTCCATGATCTTAAAGACTTGTATGAATTTTTCATTTCCAAAATTAGTTTTTCATACTTATAAAACAAGATGAAGAGAAGCTAACAATCGTTTGGTATACCTAATGTATACCAAACATGGGTCCCGGTAATTTAACAGCCTATACAATATGTCAAAGTTCAAATTTGAGAAGAGTGCTACCCCTAATAAGGAGGCATTTGGTGGTATTACAGTCAGTAAATTGTCATAGTTTTATAGAACACAAGATGTATTTTTAGATCATATTCTAAATCAGCACTGAAAAGAGTATGATATAGATTTGGTTATTCTCAACAAAATATCTTTTCAAAAGCAAAACAAAACCAAAAATAACATAACAATTATAATGTCTCATGTCAAGAAATCCTTAATGTGTTGTTATATATTATTACAATTTGACATCTAAACTGAGTCCACCCTACTTGGGATTGACTAAATATTCTGATACCCAAAGTAGGCTAAGGAAGCAATATTTATTCCAAAATTGTATGTAATTAGTCTTATTTTCTTTGTGTGGGTAATACATTGTTCCAGTAGTTCTCAAACCTGTCTATATACCATTGCCTGAGAACCTTTTAAAAGCATACATCCTTGAGCATCTCCCCAAACTTTCAAAATGTATACTAGATTTTCTGAGCAACCAAATTTGAAAGACTGTATTAGACTTTCACATATGTAATCTTATTTAATTCTTTAAAATATTATCTAGGCAGTATTTTTACCCATAACTCTACAGAGAAAGAATAAGATCCAAGGATGTATAGTAATAGGCTCAAAATGATATACCTAACTGAATGGTGGGATTCATATGACGAGCCAGGTATGGCTGTCTCTAAATCCCACACGCATTCTATACATCACACTGCCAATCCAAAAAGAAATCAAGTAGGTAGCTATGTAAGACAATGAATCAAAAAAAAAAAAAATCCTTGAATGAGATTTCAGGTGATCCAAAGAAGTAATAAAAGTAATAACCAAGGAATCTCCAGGTTCCCTTACAAAGCAATATTAATGAATTAATTCACTAGTCCACTCAGTAAGCAATAATTTATCAAGTTCCAATGTATAACATAAAATAGAAGATAAGAAAATAGAAATAATTTCAAGATATTCACAACCAAATAACCACAAAAGAAAAGGTTTATTAGGCAATGTGTTCCATGCGAAATTGGGTTTCTATAAAACAGGCTATTAGGAGTTGAATTATATCTACCCCCAAAATATCTTGAAATCCTAATTCCTGATACCTATGAATGGGACTACATTTGGGAAAAGAGTGTTTGTGATGCAATTAAGATGTAAGTTATGATAAGGTTATACTGGACTGGTGGGGAGGGGCGCTTATCTTATATAGATGGTTTCCTTATAAGAAGAGAAGAGACATAGACACACACACAAAGAGAAATGCCATATGAAGACATAGACACACAGATGGAAGATACCAGAGTTTGGAGTTAAGCAGCTTTGAGCCAAAGAATGCCAAGAATTGCTGGCAACGCCAAGGGTTAAGAGAATGGCGTGGGACAGATTGTCCCCTTGAGTCTTAACAGAGAACATGGTCTTACCAACATCTTGAATTTGGACTTCTAGCCTCCTAAACCACGAATGAATAAATTTATTTTGTTTAAGCATCTAGTGTGGTACTTTGTTATGGCAGCTTAGCAAACTATAACACACAGGGATTCTCAATATTTTGATGTTAGACTCTTTATATTCTCAAAAACTATTGAAGGCTCTGTTTTTATGGCCTTTATCTATTAACATCTATTATTTAAAAAATTAAATCTTGTACTCTTACAAAAATATTAATTGATTTATTTAAAATAATAATGTATCCATTATATGTTAAATAATATATTTTAAATAATTATATTGTTTAAACACAAAAGAATTAAGTTGGAGATTGGCATTGTTTTATATTTTGCAATTCTCTTCAATGTCTGTCTTAATAGAAGACAGCTGCCTTCTCATACTGGTCTCTGTTTGCAATCTGCTTCAATATGCTATTCTGGGTGAAGTCTAAGGAAATATAGCCTCACAGACACATACTTGGAAGAGAGGAATATTTACTTAATTGTCTTTTCATATATTCGCAGATCTTCTTTGATGCTACACTCAAACTCATTAATCTCTAGTGTCTTAAAGTTAGTTGCTATATGAAATCTGAAATTGTATTAATAAACTTGTACTTTGTTCTATTAAATTCATTGTTCTATCTTGCAGTTTGAATGAATCCTTTATGCATGATTTTGTAGCATCATGACCCCTTGGAAAATATTCTTTCACTCAATTATGCTGATCTTTCAAATGTTAACAAATGTTGTACAATAAGTAAAAAAAAAAAAAATCACACCTACTAATGTCGATAATCGCGAGTAAATATTCTTCAGGGATTGTGAAAGTTTCAAGGTGATATGACCAATACAATTTTTCCAAAATGCACATTTTACTGAAAGCATAAATTTTATAATTGTTAGTTAATACTCTTAGTAGTTATCTTTGAGATAAAATACTTATCTTATTCAGTTTGAGAATACGTCTACCACACCCAAGTCTAGATAAACACACTTTGTCATTCTTTCAAGTAAATGTGATCTTCTCTAACAAAATCCAATAGTGCAGCTTGTCAGGCAAGAATGTGCTGTTCTACACAAGATGACCATTATAATTTGATATGGAGCAAAAAGTATTATTTGTGTATTTCTTATTTTATTACAGAGAATATTTTAGATGTCTATCCAACTGTCAAAATATACTAATATTAATATGTTTCATTACTTCAGAGATAACAAGAAGAGAAAATGAAGAACATAGTATATAAGGAAGTGGAAATGACATATGACACTTTTCCTGTTTAAGAGATGTTTGACAACTGTACCTTTTCCATTTGTTTGCTAGTTGTGTGACCTTAGGTATTTTATAAAGCCTATGGGGAATTCAATTTCCTTCTCAGTTAAAAAGAAAATCTTATATCGTTATAAGCCTTAAGTTTGACTACTTAAGAGGCACCTTATTAAAAGAATAACTTCTCGGACATAGAGATGCTGATTTCAGTCCTGAGGTTTGTTGGTTTCAAAAGGGCTATTGGTCCCATGGCTTCTAGACAGTTGACATTAGACTATGAATCACTACCTGGATATACCCAAATTGAAGTTGCTGATGCAGAAATCGAAAAAAAAAATGTAAAAATATTTTTGATTATTTGGATGTTGAAGCAAAAATATGAAATTTCTAGTAAAATGCAGGAGTTAAGTCGCACATGAAAGTATAAGGCTTGAACAGGAAAGACCACTCCTCCAGAACAACAACAAAAAAAAGTAAAGAAGTAAACATAGAGGTTGATGTAGATAAGCTCTCATAGGATTGAAACTGTATAAAAACACATTTGTTATGTCTTTGTTCACTAACAGGCAGAGACTGAGGTCTCTGAGCTTCCTGGAGGATAATGTGAATAAGATTAAGTGGAAGTACTTAGGATTGACTTAACGGACATAAGACTAGATAATAGCCTGGAATCACATCTACTAGCCCAGGGCATGACATCAAAAGGCATAGGAGTTTGCCTCTAGAGTTCATTGTAATGTCAAGCCGACATAGGAGGAAGTCATTTTATACTTTAGAGAACACTGCCCTAATACCTGAGAACAAAGATTGTTCCTTTTTGTGAGATTCTATCCCTCAATGTCTTTGCTTTGCAATTGAAAGAACCAATTCAACTTATTTTCTTTCAATGAGAAAAATCTGAGGAATATTGCTAACACAACTTGAGTCTATCCTCTTGCTTTGTTAAAATAGTTTCATTGTGTTTAAAGGATAGAAAATGAGATGGTTTACTGACCTCTAACTCAAATGAGATGTATACAATACCATATTCATATATCCTGGAACCCCTAGGTTTATCAAGTGACATAACAACCTGTAGAGACAAAAAAAAAAAAAAAAAAAATTAAAATTTATCTTTCCACCAGGATTTGATATACAGTGACTAAATATTTGAAAATTTTTCTTCTTTATCTAGATAAAGAACTAAAAATTGTGAAATCTAAAATACTGTTATATATAAGCTGTCAAAAATACAGCTGTATGAATTTCTAAGCCTTGTTATTTTCCATTGAAAGAATTCACCTATAGTAAGATTTTTTTCCATTGTGTTGTTTTGGAAATGTTTCAAGAAACTCATCTTTACTATCTTTTTATAAATAATGATCTCCTTAGATCAAGCAGGCCTAAAACATGATTTCATTAGGATAGAAGTATTTAAAATAGTGTGCTAATTTATAATTTCTTTTCTCTCTTTGCCTATTTACCAAGTCGATGAAAGTTGTTTATATAGTCAGAGACAAGAGCACACATTGAGTTGTTCTCTCTCTTTCTCTTTCTCTATCTCCCTTTTCTCTCTCTTTAAATATAAATCAACTGAGAAAGTTTTGTTCAAATGTTCTATAAGTTCTATTGTGTGAGTTTGAGATAATTTAATTTTATTTCCACACATTGTCTGCCTCAGAAATTAATATGGCTGAAATTTATTCAGATTGCCTAAGTTATGGTTAATTTGTTCATAACGCTAAAAAGCACAGATATTCATCTATTTCATTTTGCTATTTGTCCAAGTCACTCTCTTTCTTGGACTTATGCACAGGTGGCTTTACTTGTTCCTTAAGGCCCTTAAGCCAGTTCTAATCTGCGATAGCACTTTGCTTAATAATATACTTAAATATGAAGAGCCCAGCGAGACAACAACTAAGTAAGGATGCAGACACACAAACAAATAAGATTGTAAGCATGCTAAGGTTTATTCATACCAGATCCTGATGGTTTTCAGTCCTAGCAGACTACCCGGCGATGCCGGCTAAGACAGACACATGATAAGCAGAAACGGCGCAACGAATCTGCACTGGCTAGTTGAGGGTCGATCACCGTCAGTTGGCAAAGAGGCCTCTCCTTCAGATGGACAGAGTCTTGGGCCAAGAAGGAAATCAAGAGATGGAGAGACACGCTCTTGTGAGACAGAGAGAGTGCTCTGATTCAGGCAGAGAGTCCTGAAGATTTTATGTGTAGCTGTGATGTCTTCAGTGTCTTATCAGCCAGGCGCACAAGTGCCTGGTTATCATTCTTGGTCAAAACAATCTCTCTCTTGGGGTAAACATTTTCAGTTCAGCAAAACAGGTTGTTTACATTTCCGAGGTTTAACATTAGTGGAGCCATTTTACACACATGTAATATAATTCAAATCTAGTTCACACAAGGGCAAATAAACTCATGATCTACATGTAATAAATTGCTGTAACACTATTGGTGACCCATTATAGCAGAAAATCTCTCCTCCATGTCTTAAATGTATTTCTTCTGCCACAAAAATACATCTCAGTTTTTAATTCCTAACTTATGTCTAGTTTTACTACTTCTCCAAGAATCAGTAACAACTTTTGCCTCTTTGCAAAGTACTTTATTGTGTTTTACAAACATTTAAATTTTTTTTGGCTTTCTGTTTTCATCTATATCAGAAAAATCAATCCATACTATCACTGACCTCTAGCTTTATTTACTTAAATATATTTCCAAATAGACTACGAAAGCTTTAAGATGTAGAAACTTTCCTTTAGAGATTTTGTATTCAAACAATAAAGTTCTTATTGAACAGACACTTGATTAATAAATGCATCAATAATTAATAAATAATTAAGTGATTAGAAATCTAATTTTATTTCCAAAAAGATGATAGTTATTAACATGGTCATGATACTTTTCATCCCATTGTAGATAACATTACGCTCTATTCCCTCATTCTTTGTCTTACATGGATAGGATTAACCTCTCCAGCCAACACTGGCACTAAATCTTCAGTATGCTTTTCAATGGTAGTTCCTATAACACCCTAAAATGTTTTCCCTTTTGGAAGCTATTTGTTAATGACTCCAGTTCAGATGAGAATTAAAATATCTTTTGTTTCTGTTGTAAATCCATGCTAAAGAATTAGATGGCCAGTGTGAGCGAGAGATTTTTTATGCTGATCCAGAGAAAAAAGATTTTTGCAATGGGAACAAAATCAGGGTGATTTTCCCCTCGTTCTTGTGGAACTATATGGTACATTTGAGCTACTAGTGACAAAGGTGATGGACAATTAGAATTTTATAAATCAGAAAGATAATTCTGATTCTGGATATTACAGGAAGTAATACAATTAAGGCTAATGATAAAAAATTCACTAAAGATTAAAGAAGCAATTTAATTTACCTATTTATACTTTTCCCAATGAAACAGACACTATGTAGAGTTTATATATATATATTTTATAAATTGGCATGATTTTCTTACTTCAAACTATTTGTTTATTTATTTACTTATTTACATATTATTTAACCATTAATTCTGATCTAACTACTTTGAGCACAACTGAGCCTTCGAGGAAGTTGAATGTGACTTTGTGAACTCTTACATTTCTGCTTTCTACCTCTATGATACAGGGAGGGTCTTCAAAATCATCTTTTATCATCAAAGACTTACAGACTTTAACTAATAGATTTGAGATTTAATTTGGGTTAAGCATTTATTCTTGTTATACAGTACCATTGCTGCTCATAGTATTGCATAAAATAACAATAACAAGAATAATAGATTCATCTCTCTAGATTAAACAACACGATTATTGAATGTTTAATTAAAAGTAAAGAGATAATAAGGACATATTTCTAGAGATTCGATCAAGTCGCAACACATACATAATCTACCAAATAAAATATCATAAGATAATTAAATATTTAAAATAATTAGCTATTGTAATAAGTGCATACTTAAGCTGATTTAATATTATCTGATTCTCTGGGGATATATTTCCACAAAAGATGGCCTGGATTAATATTTAGCATTAGAGATGGTATCAGTTTTTTTCATTTATAAATGTTAAGAGTATGAAAAAAGAGCATACTTATCTATAGATACAAAATATTTTATTTAAAAACTTTTCACTAAAATACCATTGCAGAATTTAAAATGGCATTAAGTTTTGGGTTTAGGGGCAAAGAGTTTAAAAAACATCTGGAGATGCTGAAATAACCTGCATTCATTTATGTTATTTAGGTTGTAAAATCATATTCAATCTTGACCCACTCAGGAAATCTAACATAAACGTCCTGCTGATTTTGACAGTCATACAGCAAAAACACCCTCTAATGAGCATTTAATAGTCACCAAAAGTTTTGCATTAAGTACAAAGCCCTTTTGATTACTTATTCCACTAATTTAAAGTAAATGCTTTTACAGATGGCATCTGTTAGGCCGCAGAACGTGTGCTGCATTCATATGTAGTCATTGAAAATAGATTCCAGCTTTAGTAGAAAGATTGTACCAAAAAAGATCAAACATGAAACACTGAGTAAACATTTACCAGTGATAAATTTTTTTAAGTCTCTTCATAAATACCCAATAAGAGAGTACAATTCTTAAGGTCTGAGCAGTAATTGAGAAAGATCTTGGCAAATTAACACCTACAACAAAATGATCTAGACAAACAAAATGAGCTCTTCATTCCACCTCTCATCTTCTGCAATGCAGAAGCATATAATATTTCAGTCCTCTTCACACTATATTATATTACATACATGAAAAATGCCATGAAATGCTTTCAGATGGTAGGAGTGATCAGGAAAATAACAACATATTACAAAAGAAAACAAAAGAGTCAAAGATTGCCTTGCCAACTGATGAATAATGTTCTTGTTTACTTTTCATTAATAGAATTATTATTAATTCTTTCTGATGTCAAAAGACATTATGACAAAAGGTAATATAAACAATAAATTATGAGATTATGTAACTGAACATCATCTATATATAAGAAAGGTCATATAATCAAAAAATATTAAATGAATCCAGTTTTACCTGTGCCTAAATCATTTCTTTTTCATTGCTTTGGGAAGCACATTAGTGGTCTCTGGCCCACAGAAACTAATATAATGCAGTAGAAATCCAAATGGTACCCCTGTAAACTAAAGGTAAGATGATGTCTCACACTTGCTAATAGTGCAAGGAGATTATATTCTGAAAATTCAGAAAACTAGGCATTGTGATATACTAGTGACTCACTGAATTTTAAGTTTGATGCCTCAAGAATATTAATAGAACTTTAGAGGTTGAGAAAGTTCCAAAACTGATTGAGTCTCAGCACTTCGTTTCACATTTAGTAGGATTGAAAATTGGGTGATATATTTATTTGACAACTTTCTTTTAAATCTTTTTTATTTGTTAATATAGTAAAAAAGGAAAATAAAAAAGCTTGCAAGTCATATGCCAATGTAAGTATATCAGAGTTTGTTAACCTTGGCACCATTGCATTTTGGGCTGCATATCTGTTGTTGTGGAAGACTGTTATATGCCTTATGGATGTTTAGCAGCATCCCTGGCTTCTACCCACTAAATGACAGTAGTATTCTCCATCCTCAGTTGAGACAATCAAAACTGTCTCCAGACGTTGCCAAATGTCCCCTGGGATACAAAGCATTCCTCAGATCAAAAGCAGTAAAATAGGTAAATCTTGCTGAAATATTAAAATAATCAATTAACTAACACGGTATTATATATGAAGACCTAAAACATATTTGGAACCCTGATAATCTACCATGGTACTTAATATGACTTTATGATTTTCCGTTCATACTAAAATCTCAAGTCTTTGTATTTCAGCTAATACGCATTCTATTAAAAATAGCCTGAGAGGATTTCTATTTTTTTTTTCAATACACTCTTTTAGCAAGGAATGCAGTTCTTTAAAAGTCTTTAAGAATTTGAAGATTAGGCTGAAACAGGTGGAAGATTTATAAAAACTTCTCATATGACAAATAGTTGAAAAAACCTGAGAAGATTATTTTGCATAAGGGGGCAAAAAGCAAAATTTAAGTGGAGGTTGGTCGTATTAGCTATTAAAAATACTTACATCTACAGCATTATGAAGAATGTGGATTACAGTAATCTGTTGTATTTTCAAATATTTTTAAGGCATTTATAATATGCCAAGCAATTTTATGTTCTGCAACTAAATAAATGAATGATATACAAAAATTATGACAAGAAAATATATATGACCATTTTTATTTATTAAAAATATATGATTATATACATATATAGACAAATATTGAGAAATAAATAAATATGTGCATGCAAAGGTCCATCCTTGAAAATATTTAATGCTTAGTATAATAATGCCTTTTTACACATAAGCAGACGTATTTTTTCTTCCTGTATCTAACACAGTTATTAAAATAGATACTCAACAATATTATTAAAATGTGCTTGATGTAAGTTTTACTCTCTGTGTTCAATTGTAGTTACCAAGATTTATTTCAACTCACCTAATAGATAGATAGAATGAAGCTGGATTCAATAGTAGTCTAGTCAATGGGGTCATTACTATGTTTATATTCTATTTCTTCTTTTGAAAGTTATAAATTAAACACACACACACACACACACACACACACACACACACACACATGCAATTAATCCCCAAATGATTTAATGTAGTAACAAGTATTTCCAGGGTTTTTTTTTTATTTTTATTTTTTTAATAAATAAATAAACACCAAAACCTCAGAAGATAGCAATTAAAGACTAATTCTATTCACGAAGCCTAAGAATTTTTTGAGGATGATTTCTACACAAACTTTGGGTCTTTACCTATTTGTTCTTAGCCATTAATATTCTTCAATGTAAAATCTCTGAAACCAAAGTTCTGGTATATGTCTTGTCCCAAATGTTACACATTTGCTTATACTGTGGAGTCATATTTTTTTAATACTATACTTATTCAAGGAAAGAATCTAATTCATATTTCAATTCCTCTAGGAAACACAGAAACTCCGGCAAACTTGACCCTCACATTCTCTGGTTTTTAATGCACTTGGTGACTATACTATGATATGCTAACAAATCCTATAATTTTCTGTAGAATTTTGACCATTCACCCACATGTGTGATCATAAAGGAATAGAAATTCTTTTGAAGTTAAATTATACACAATGTAAAAAATATATAGCTATTATTCAATAAATAAAAGTAGTTCCATGTAGATTTGAGAAAAAAATCTAAATATATATAAACTTAATAATCAGGGACATATTATACATAATATTCATTGACAGAGGAGATTTTATACTTTCTACCCTGTGTACGATTTTAATTAAACTCCAGAAGTGATATAACTCCAGAATAACAAACTCCAGTATAATAAACTGTGGTTGATTAATTTAACAAACAGTCAAGATTAAACTCATTTCATTTGACCCTTTATTAAATCATTGATCACATCTGTAGGAGCAGACAAAGGGAAATAGAATAAAAAGTTATTATTATCTCATTCAGTTTTTTTCTTTATTTTCTTCAATTGGTTTATCATTTAAATGTAACTGTATAACCAACTTTAAATCTGCATATTGGCAAGACTGACATTCTGGTTGTCTGTCACTCATGTAGAAATTGATTATCTATAGCTAGTCAGTTAAAATAAAGTTATATTTTATTATTATTATTTATTTTATGCTTTCTCTTTATAGAACTCTATAAAATCAATGCTGACTTTATCAAAACAATTAGAGTAAGAGATTAATTTTTTATTTATTTTACTTTTTAATTAAGTTTATTGGGGTAACATTGATTAATACAATTACATAATTTATAGGTGTGCATTATAATTTGACATCTATATATTATTTTGTGTGACTACCACTCAAAGTCCAGTTTCCTTCAGCTACTGTATATTTGATCCCCTTCACCCACTTCGCCCTCCCCCTACCCTCCCATATTTGACCCCCCTTTTCTTCTCTGTCTACCTCTCCCCTCCTCCCCACCCTCTGCCCTCTGGCAATCATTAGTCTATTGTCCATGCCCCTGAGTCTCTGTTTGTCCTGTTCATTTGTTGCTTTTAGGTTTATATCCTGCATATAAGTGATATCATGCGATTTTCTACTTTTTTTAGCTTATTTCACTTAGAGAGATTAATTTTTAATGTAAAAATTGGGAAGAGAAGATTCATAGTAAGATATAAAGGTTACAGAATGTCATAATAATTAACCAGAAAACTTAACTCTTACTTTCCTAGATTCTGGGCAAATAGGAGAAAACATATAGATCTTATTGTCTACCAACAAAAAGCAAACTAACTCATTAAAAAATAAAATAAGCCTCTGCCTGGCCCAGGGCTCAAGGAAAACATCATTTTGAATCTTTTTTTATATATGCATATAAAATGTACTGAACAGTATAAATGATAATATTATCAACACTATGTAAAATTTCTAATGAATTTTGCATATGCCCATGCATTATTTTCCTATTCCTGCTATAACAAATTGCCACAAACTTAGTGGCTTAAAACAACAGAAATTTATTATAATTCTGGAGATCAATCGTCTAAAAATGGTTTCACTAGCATTTAAGCTAGGTGTCAACAGGACTGTATTCTTTTCTGGAAGCTGTAGGGAAGAATCTGTTTGCCTTACCCTTTTTCAATTTCCAGAAGACTACCACAGTCATTCACTTCTGGCCCTGTTCATCCATCTTCACAGTTGTCAACATCATATATTGCATCAATCTGAGCTGACTGTCTTTCCTCCCTTTTCACTTATAAGGACCGACTTTGATCATCTCCATATTAAGGACATTTCTCATCTCAAGGTCAGTTTATTAACAACCTTAATATCCCTTGTCATGTAACATAATGAATTATCAGGCTTTGGGGACAAATATGGGTATCCTTGGAGGGTCATTATTCTGCCAACCACACCTTGTATCTAATACCAGCCATCTGGGAAAACCCAAGTTTTATAATTCTTTGTGTGTATTGGGAGGAAAAGAATGTGGTAAAGACTTAATGTGATTCAAATGCATTATTCTTATATGCTTTAAAATAGAGTTTAGAATATCCTGATAATAACCTTCATATACAATTCTCTATCACAGAGCACATATAATGGAATGTCATGAATCTGTGAATCTGTAGAAGTGAAAAATGTACAGTTAAAACTAGACAGTACTGAATAGCTCCAACTAGGGTGATTATAGAATTTAACACCAGAATATGAACACTTATGAGAGTTAAAGGTGGTTGTCATAAATAGCAAGTAGCAAGTACTAATCTGGTTTGTTTGTCTCTGGTAAACTAGGAGGTATATTTACCATGTTTATAACATTCAGGCTATCTCAACTCTCCAGAAAAAAAAAAAAAAACAGTTTTGAATGATACTATCTGGAATATGTAAATATTATTATAGGGACATATGGTATAGTTTGGGTGGCAGTTTAGAAAACAACCTTAACTATCCCTCCAATATTTCTATGCGATGTCTCAGTGACTCAAAGGTAGACAGACAGCTCAAGTCCAAGATCACTTTAGAAACCTAAAATCAAATGTTCCATCATATTAATTGAATGATGTGAATGGAACACTTCTGCTATTTAATTAAATATAAAAATGGTAAAACTATAAGCACGAACAAAGGGAAGGTACACACTGAAAGGGAAAGCGTATATTAAAACAAATTCTTAAATCCCTAAAACATATGTAGTCTTGGCTATCTTAAACCTTATTCTAGGTAATTACTGTTCACATCTCTTGTATTACCTCTAAATAATTACAGAAACTAATGTCATGCAGTGGTGCTGCATTATTAGCCCTTTATGTCACCACACTACTAGTCCCCTAATCTAAGCCATCACTCCACACTTTGTACTAGTTCACCATTCTCCTTCCAAGCTAACCCTTTCTTTCAATGCTTCAGATTACCTCCTGCTCAGACACCATCGATTAATTTCCATTTACTAAAGGATCAATTCCCAAATCCTCAGCTTGACTTTGAATGCCCAACACAGTCTGCCTTAACCTACATTTAAAGTCACATATATAGATTTTTAAAACTTAAAGATAATCAGATCTAAATCCTTCATTTCATAGAGGAAGAAAATAAAGCTCAGAAAGATTAGGTAACTTGCCTAAGGTCATGCTGCCGCTGCCGGCGGCAGGTAAAGGAAAAAAAAACGAAGGTCATCTGACTCCCAGTCTGTTCTCCTAAAAATGCCCAACACTATTTTCTGTTAACCCCAGAACTACATTAGTCTTGATCTCAAAGTCAGCTAAGCATGGCATCATCATACTTTACTATTGCTTTCTTGACAGAAAACTGAAGCTTAACACTAAATTATTGAAGAAAACAACATTGATTTTTTACACTTGTCACTAATAAAAGTATACAATCTTTTCATAATTTTTAAAATTATTTTTATCCCTTTCTAGTGTTTAAAAATTTTTTAAGTTTCTGCTAAAATTTACAATTTATGTTGCCATTTTTTACTGAAATTAAATTATTTATACCTATTATATTTATTTTCTACAAAATACTTTTCTAGAAAACATCAGAGGACTAAGGTTGCAGAGTAAACATTCAACTCAATATCTGGAGAAGGAGAGGTAAATGTAAGAAGAAAACAGAGCCAGGGAATTTGGTTACCAGGGACAGATGCCCCTGAATGTCTTATAAACTGGTGAGAAGATTCAGGTAAAAATTTTTGAAAATACTAAAGACAAGTGTGTGTTAAGATGAGAATTAAAGCCCCTGGGGGCTGTAACATAGGAGTTTTACATCATTCTGCAAGCTTTTTCTTTATGAGCCCCAACAGGTTTATATAGCTGAAGAAAATTCTGAAAATAACTTCAACGATAACTAAAATCCACACAAATTCATCCTCCCTGTCATCTCTATGAAATAAATGCTTTAATCCTTAGGGAGAAGAGCAACAAAATGCTTGTAGCCTGAGGGCAGAAACTGGTTGCCCCTGAAAGAAGTGAACAAACAAACAAAAAGCTCTAATTTGGGGGGAGAGACAAAAATGTTTCCTAGGTTCAGCATTCCAGGAGCCACATAATAAATCCTGGATCTTACTCCTCTTGGGATATTGAACCTAGCAGATATTTCTGTCCCTCCCTCAGCGGAGCAAGAATACATATGAGGACTGGCTGTATTCCCAAGACCCAGGTTGTCAACACCCGCTTAAGACTGACCCATAATCAGAACATCAAAAATGCACACCGCACCTTGTCCTCCATCACTACACTATCACTTAGTAAAAATAAATTAGAATACAGTAAGGAATGCTTCAAGAGATATATTCTCTTGGAAGGTAAAGCAATAGAAGATTCAAAGCTGAGTAGGGAGAAACCACTGGGGACTACCTTTAAAGTCACTTAACTTCTTAATAGATTTACGCACAGTGGACAACAAAGGCTAAGACCAAGGAAATATGCATTACAATTCACTAATTTATATATTTGTATTTTAACTGCAATACTACAAAACATATCCAACTTTCAACAAATATATCTGAGACATAACAAAAAAGATAAGAAAAAAGCACAGTCTGAAGATACAAAGCTATCGTCCACACTTAGATATGAAACAAATGTTAAAATTATCAGTTTTCAAAATAACTACAATAATGGATTAAAGTCTTTAACGAAAAAGGTAGATAACATACAAGGTCAGAGAGGTAATTTCAATTAAAAAAAATGAAAATTATAGGAAAATATCAAAGGAAATATTATGAGAGTAAACAAATTGACATGGATGAAGGATGTCTTTGACTTACTGATGCTTAGATGTAACACAGAGCTAAGTAAAAAGTACAGAGAGAATTCAAGAGTTGCAGGACAATATCAAACAGTCTGACATATTAGCAATTGGAGCCTCAGAAGGAGAAGAAAGTGGGTACAACACAGAAGAAATATTGAACAAAATAATGCTAGACCCCATACCAGAGATCCAAAGATTACAGAGAACATCAAACTTGATAAATGATTAAACAAAACAAAAATGCCAAACGAACCTAGTCATTTAAATCGATGAAAACCAAAGAGAGAAAATCTTGAACATGGCCAGAAGGAAAAGCTACTTTACCTACAAGGAATTAAGGGTAAGAATTAGAGCAGATTTCTTATCGGCAACCACACAAATAAGTCAAAGGAATGAAGTCCTTAAAGTGCTAAAAGAAAAACAAAACTAATCTTAATGTAAAATGTTATATACACATTGAAAATGTACTTCAAAAGTGAAAGAAAAATAAAGACTTTCACAAACAGAAACTGAGGAAATTCATTGTCAGGAGACCTGCTCTACAAAACATGCTGAAGGAAATTCTTAAAGCAGCAGAAATATTGCCTGAAAATTTGACTCACTCAAAGACATAGAGCATCAAATGAGATAAAGATGAAATAATTTTCTTATTTTCATGTTCTAAAAAGCTACTTTTAAGTTAAAATTCATATCAAATCATTTTATTTTTATTATATACCTAAACCTGAAACATATAACAAAAGCAGTACAAGGGGTGGGGAAGAGGAACCGAGAATATACTGTTATAGACTCTTACACTACATGTGAAGTTGTATAACATTATTTTAATTTAGAGTCAGATTATTTTAAAATTTATATTGTAAACTTTGGACAACCACTAATGCGGGCATTTTAAAAGAAGTATTAAAGTAAATAAAAGGAAAATCTTAAACCACAATTAAAAAAAAAAATCTCAGTTAAGACCAGGAAAGACAGAATAAAGAGGAAAAAAGAAAATAAAGAACATATGAAACAAATAGAAAAAAGCTAGCAAGAAGGTAGAATTTAATCGAACTATACCAATAATCACATTAAATATTATTAATCTAACCACACCAGTTAAAGCATAGAGGTTACAAAATTAAAATAGATGTAAGACTAACTAATTTGACACAATATTCACATGTATTAGGGTAAATTGACACTATTAAATGGCTAGTTTTTTTTTAATTTTTCTTATATTTTAAGATTTAAACTCTGTGCATAAATGAACTTTTAAACTATAATTTTGGTCATAGCACATTGTGTATTTGCTCACTAATAAAAAATTAACTGAAATAAAAATTTCGGTCATATATATTCTTGATTACTTTCATATTTGGTACTACTAAGATGATACAATTTTCAAAATCATTCAAAAAGATTATATCTGTTATGACTACCTTCCTTTATTAATGGAATAACATTACTAAAATAATTGCAATTATCTTGTTATTTGAACTTATCAAAGGTGATTATTTTTACTGATAATCACATCTGAAATTATTATGAAATTATTCTGCTGAGCATAGCACCCTAAAAAAATAAACAGAAGCTAAAGTAAAATGTTATAATTAAATAAGGTACATTAGCACAAATTCCAGAAACACATTTTCTTATTACATATCAACTAGGTCCTAGAAAGTTTATATTCAATATTACATAAAACAATTATTTTGATAAGATTTTTTTAAAATTGGTTGTCCAATGTTTTTCCCTTCAGTATTATTAGGTAAATTTGCCATCAATACACACATTGTTCAAAGCATCAAGCAGGTTCAAAACACTTGCCAAACTAAATAAATTCTATTAATATCACCAAAACATAATGAGAGACAATTTTTAAACCTCGATCTTTGAAGACATTTTGAGTGACCTCCTGGAAACATAAAGACAAGCTGTAAAACTAAAGATTGAGAATGAATCAAATCATTTCGATGACTACTTAAAGACATCTAAATTACTATTAATATATTAAGAACATTATCCTTATAAAGTATTGCTAATTGATTATTATATTTGCATGGAAAATATAAAATACACATGAATTAACCAATGAATTCTGAGTTTTTTGTTGTTGTTGTTATTATATTGAGCATATTTATTTTTAAAGCAAATATTATGTTGGATGCAAATAATAAATAAAAATGATTAGCATCAGGTCCTTTTTACAAAAGGGCTATGCATTGTAGAAGAAAAATAGCTATTATACAAGGAAGCATAAATAAGTGCCAAATGTACTTTCTTATTGGACAACAGGGAGAAATATTACACTTTCCTAAGATAATTTTACTTTGGGGATTTTATTCACTTTGCTCCATGAAGAAATGTAGATATCATTCAAAGAAAACTAAATCTTTGGGCAAGTTATTGAGTGTCATTGTTAGTATATACTTTTCTGCATCCTATAATTACCTTTCTTTCTCTATCCTGGGCAACAAAATCAAATCAGAATTGAAAGCTCCAATTCAATTCTGTCTTCCTATTTCATTGTATGGGGTTGTTCTTATTGTGACTCAACATCTAAGCAGCCTATACATGACAGAAACTTAAATTATTACAGTCCCAATTACTGAGTAAATTACCCTATACAGATAAGTACAGTGAAGTAGGATAGTTAGAAAAAACTGAAATGTATTCATCAAAGTACATAGAACCAAGTGTAAGTCACCATGTTGAATAAATCAAAAAAGATAAATCTAATAGTATTTATCCTCTTACCTTATTTATTAATTTCTTTTTTTTATTTTTATTTAAATTGTAAGATGGAATTTTATTGTTTTCAATCAACTATGGGATTTTAATGCAACCAACAAGCATTTACTAAGCACCTACTAAGTGTGGCAAGCTCTGCTGAGAATATGGGGATTAACCAAAAAGAAACTCTGCCATCAAAAACTCAGAGATTAAAAGAAAGAACAAAAATAATAATAATAATTACAGAACAGTTTAAGATGTGTTCTAATAAATGCAAGAAAAAGGTGCTAAGAAAAAATGAAGTTTCTGCCATGAGAGGCATTAGGATGTCACTGGAGAAAACATTGGAGATGATGACCTGATATTTGGTAAAGCCAAAGGAGTTGTTTAGGCTAAACAAGCGGGAGGTCTTCCTAGACAGAAGGCGCAGCCTTCACAAAGATCACAAAAATGGAAGTCAGGTATATCTGGAAGTCACAAGTAATCCAGTATGGATTGAGTGAAGAGTGATGAAAGGATAATTGGTAATGAAGAGAAGCAAGCAGGGGTCACATTATGAAGACGTTTCTATGCCATGAAAAATAAAGTCTTGCTTTAGCTTCTGAGAAACACGGATTTGCTAATGAGTTTACAACAAGGAATGATGTGTACACAACCACTATCAGAGTTCTGCATTTTTGGCACAGAGATGAGTCATAGTCAATCCTTATTCACTCTAACTGGGTGCTACTTCGACTTCAGAGAAAGCTAGCTTTTTCTTTCTTTCTTTCTTTCTTTCTTTCTTTCTTTCTTTCTTTCTTTCTTTCTTTCTTTCTTTCTTTCTTTCTTTCTTTCTTTTTCTTTTGTAATCTTTGGACAAAGAGAATGCCTCTTTGAAACAGATTTAGAGATTAAGAGATTTGATTTTTTTTGATAACCTTATGAAGAAAAAATTTTTTTTGGTTTTATTATTGATACTGCTGAAACTCAAAACGATCAGCATTCAAAAATAGTTAAGAGGAAGGGTTCTGGGCTTGAAACGAATAGCCACTCCATGCTGACTATCAAATCTATACCAAATTACTTTACAACTCTATATCTTAATGTTATTATTTTTAAAATAGAGATAATCATATTATCTTTCACAAAGAGTTATCATTGCTGTTAACTTATTATTAATAAATGATTTAATTCTAAGTGACTATAACAGTACCTGGCACATCTTAACTAGTCAATAAATGTTAACTACTTTTGTTTCCCTCTATGAACTAAGTAATAAGAGATGGATTGAGAAACCCAACCTTCACTCCTGGTAAAGTTTTATATATATATATATATATATATATATATATATATATATAATATGTTTTATATATAAAATGTTTTATATATATAAAAAATAAAGATATAAATATATATTACATAAACATTTACTATATTAAATATAGTTATTGTATTATATTTAATAGATTTAGTAGATTTATATAATATATTTATATATTTATATGTATATTTTATATTAATATATTTAATTTTATAATAAAATATTATAACTTTAAAACACAGTTTGATTATAGTTTGAATTTTCCATGTACACATCAATCATAAATGACAGAGTAATCCTGGAGTAGATGCCAGAGCAATAGGTCTAAAATAAATTTCCATAAGTAAGCTCAGCAGTAGCTCAGCTTACATCATCAATGTGCTCTACCCTCAAATGTTTACCAGTATCATGGACAAAAACAAAAGTAAAAAAAAGGAGAGAATACACATTCCAATTATTCAGCATTGTAGTGATACTTTTTATGAGGGGAAGTAATAAAAGATGCCCCTGAAAGATTTATATTTTATACCAACGCGAGTTAACAAATTTTTCACTTTTTTTTTTAATCAATGCAGAGGCCCACAGAGGAGTAAGAGAGGATCATAAATTAAATGACCTGAAAAATTCACATTTACTGTGACATAATTATTTTCAATGTCTGTATGAAATTCACTTCAACACACTCTATAAATTGGATATTGAATATTTGGAACATGTTCTTTTATTTTTTTTATTGTCTCCAAATTTGCAGTAGAAACACACACACATGCACGCGCGCACGCACGCACGCACACACACAATTGGAACCCAAAGGCAAAATCTATTCGTAATTCAAAACGTAAAAGAGGAAATATTAAATCAACTTAAATTGATACAACAGACAAAATTTCAATCCAAGTAACTACTTAATGTCCCTTCATGTGTATAAACATGCATTTTATTTTCTATTTTAATAATGTTGCCTTTGGAAAATAGCTATGCTGCTTGGTTTGTATTAACTTTTTGTTTTGTGTTGTTTTTGTTTGTGTAACTACACCTAAGATCCAACATTTATTTTGAGCAAAACTAGGTCATCCACTTTGGGCCACAGCCTCCTTATATCTCAAGCTACAAACTCATTCATACTCTCTGGTAACTCCCACTCTGCTATAAAAGGTATTCTCATTGGTAATTCATGCATTTTCTTTTTTAATTTAACAATTCTTTGTTAGGCTCATACCAAAGTATTTATTATGAAAGTCACAATTTCAAACTTGCTCTGGCTTATTATAAAAAATATTTAAGTATCTGTATCAAATTAGACTTATTACTCTTGGTAAACATGTAAAAACTCATTGTTTTCTCTTTCCAACATCTCATCAAATGATTTCCTTCACCGGATAGTTAAGAAGTTCAAAGGAATGGTGAATACCTGAGATACATTCTTTCTGTTTCTTTATATTAAGAGATTGTTCTCAGGTACTCCATTTAAAGGAAGAAAACATGACACTATTTTTTTCCGTTTCCATTCAAATGCTAAGCAATTATTCTTTTGAAAAAGTTCTAACAGACGTCAGAAAATTAGATTGGAAATGACATCATTATTTATACTACTTATATAATAGTTATGATTCACTTGATATATTAAAATACTGGAGACTTTTTTCAAATTTCACCATACCACCACTATTAGAAACTAAACTACTTGGTAGACTTTTTCTTTTATTCTTTTTATTTTATTTTACTTTTTAATTATAGTTGAAATGCAATATTATATTAGTTTCAGGTGTACAACATAGTGATTAGACATTTATATAACTTATGAAGTGATCACCTCAATAAGTTTAAACTTCCTTTGTTTCAAATGTGATATAATATTTTGGGAGTGCTCATTTTAGAATTTTTACAATTTCTTAAATTTCACAGATAAAATGTAAAATAATGTATCTTACTAGCAATGTTTCTACATGTTAAAGTATTTTTTTTCTTACAAGCATTGGTAGCAATTGAACAATTTATGTGTTACATACTGGTTTGTTTTGTTGATTCAATATTTTTATTATTTATCTTCACTAATAACATTCTAGACTCCTAAAATATTAACTTATCGGGTAATAATTTAACACTATTAAGTAAGGAAAACAGTCATTCTCTAACACTGAGTTTTTTCAGAGATAACTGACATCAAAGTTATATAAGATGAATTTCTAAACCATAATACCTATGGTTAGACTCATATGACAGATGTAATATGAACTATTAATCTGACTGTATGGAATTTCTCTCCAATTACCGATCAGTATTAATCTCAGCAAGTTTCAAGGACATTCTAACCTTCCAAGACCACTGATGTGTTATATAAATGGTAACTCTGTCTTTAATATATTCCCAGTAGCTCCTGGAATGATATTAGTTAACACCAATATTTTAAAATGTTACTTTGCTGACCTGGTTCCTTTGAGAGAGACTAAGATGCAATAGTACAATCCCTAAAAATAAACATTTTAATTGAAATTTTTAACTTTCCTTTTCATAATATATGTTAATTTACATTTACTGAAAAATCAAATTTTCTCATAATTTAAAAAAATTAGACATTCAGGAAAATTCCTCCTTTTTTCTGTCTCTTCAGTGTACTTGATAATGCCCTCGATAGCCTGTTAGAGCAGAAATCTTGGGCGGATTGATTGGGGAAAAGTGTAAATGCTAAATTACAATGACTGAGCTCAGAACCACAGAGTTTACCAATAAAATGTGTGAATGAAGAAACAGATTAGAGTTGTTAAGGAGAGAGAAGACACAAATAACGTAGATTTGCAGCGTTCTTGACAGGAATTAATCCAGTCATCTAGCTGATCTTGTTGATGTACCGATAGTTTTGTCATTTCTACACTTTAGTGTCAGATAACATGCCAGATGTTGCACAGTTTTATGCATACACACACATTCTCACAGAAATTCTGTTGTTTTCTTATAATCACATGATCTACATTTATAAAAGGAGCGTATTCTGGAGTCAAGACCTGCATTTAAAGAGTTCTGAAATAAATCCCAGACTATTGGACTCAAATCCCTTACTACTCATTACACAAGGCATATATTGATTTATAATAGAGTTGCATTTTACATTGAGATTAAGCTCAGAAGTCAGATATTAAGATGGAAATGGCTAGATTTATTATTATTTTTTAGCATTTTCTCTTTTGCATTGGCTAAGAGGACAACCAACATGAATCGGAAAAGGAATAATGGCCAAACATATCCACTCTCTTCTCTTTCACTCATTCTCTTACACTTTCAGACACTAGCCATTTTTTCTCCCCTTAATCACAGTGATCCATTTATAATAATTCTTGACGGTCCTTTCATTGAGCCAGGACTAAGTTATTTTAGGCTCTTGAGCCCAGAATTATTCTTGACATTTATTGTGTTTATTCTATGTCAATGACAATGGCAAGACACTTTCTTTGCTGGTTCTTCATTCTGAAAATATTCCTTTTGTCAAAATTCATGTTTAAGTGAAAAAAATCAAATACAGCAGAAACATAATTTAACCCATTGCTAATCTAGCTTGCTGTCAGATTAAATAAAAACAAAAACAAATATCAAATGAGCAAAAAAAAAAAAAAATGTTCCCCTGTATGTTTACCTGTCTGGTATAGAAGTACATATAATAATAGCATTACTTTTTGGTGAGAGTAAAATAAAAAGTATCATTTTTTTTCTAGCAGTTTTATATTTTTATCACATTTTAAAATAATTATTTCTCTAGAAATTTGTTATTATGAATATGGTCCTCAGCCTTTAACTATTTGTCACATGGTATGTAAAGTTCTCAAATAGAAAATACCTTTCACTTGTCTGTCAGTGCATGAGAAATTACCCCAGCATTTCCTGACTTAAATGGTGGTAGTCATATTGAAATATATAAGTATATCAAATCAACACATTGCATATCTTAGACTTACATATGTTATATGTCAATTATATTTCACTAAAGCTGGGGGGTGGGGGGTTCAGCCATTTTATTTGCTCATAATTCTGATATCAAGAACCCAGGCAAGGCTCAGCTGTGCAGTTCTGCTGCTCCATGTGGCTTCCATCAGAGTCATTTATTCAGCTGCATTGAGCTGGTAGCTGGCCATGGTTGAACATTTCAAAATGGCTTGACTCCACAGCTGGCAGCTACTGCTGACTGTCTGCTGAGAATTTCAGCTGGGACTGTCAACAAGTGAGGTGTCATTATCTGTCCTTCACAAGGCTACTTGGGTTTCTCATAGTTTCACAACTGCCTTCCAAAGGAGCATCCCTCATGTGCGAAAGAGCCATTCCCTAAAGCCAGCCATGAAAGTAACATAACTTCCCTTCTGTCACATCATGTACAAAGTAAGAACAGGTGCAGCCAAAATTAAAAGAGATGAAGTAGATACCCTGTCTTGATGGAGAGTTTCAAGGTGATCGTGCAAAAAGGATTTAAGATGAAGAGTATTGTTTCACATAATTTGGGGTATACAATTCATCAGAGAAATTTTTTTCAAATAACTCATGGCTTAAATTCAGAAAAAGTAACTGAAAAGCAAATGTGTTTTTCAGAGTGTATTTTTTTAATGGTATGTAAGCTTGTGCTTCAAGAAATTCTAGGAAGATTAGTAGTATGAGATAGTCTGACCTCTATATTCTGCCTTTTTAAAAATTTTTACCATAAGAACAATGAGCAGTTACACAAAGTGTTTTTACCATATTAAATTGTACGGTTTGGAAAGATCGCCAAGATTGCTGGAAGAAGAATAAATTGTGGTGGAGTGAGTCAGAAAGGAGATAAAATTCAATTTGAGGGAGCTCTACTGAAAGACATAGTTCATGTGACAGTCTGGTGGTTTGTACTATGATCATTTGCATAGGGATGGAAATGAATGAGCATATTTTGAATAATTTATTTAATTTAAGAGCATACCATTTTTTCATATTATAATGTCTTTAAAATTCAGAATGTTTTTAGAACTGATGGCATGTCATTTTGACAGCATTGTTTCTTTCTCAGTGTTAAATAATATATGCTACAATTTATGGCATCTTTGATGCAAAATACATGGTACTTTGGATATTAGGCACATGTAATAGAAAGTGAGTTTGTTAAACTGAATGACAGCAAAATTTGATTAGTTTACTTTCCTCAGTAATTTGAAGTGCCTGAGTTTTTAACTGAACTAAACTACAAACAACAGCAATGACAACAAACATTTTTAAGATCTGACCCCAAATGACTAGATATGGTCATACTAATTTGCATTAAGAAACTTAGCATTGTATCTTAATCAATTTGACTCTCTTTTCAATTATACTTTTGAAGAAACACTTGAAATGTTCTTTGTAGCAAGTGCTTTCCCTTATGCGGGTGGAAATTTTTCACTATGCTTTAACATTTCGAGTAGCAGTCCACAAACAAGAAAAAGCTTTAAAAGGTGAAAATGAGATAAGGCAGTAGCACCATACATCATTTAGACCTTGTCCATTTTCACCCCAAGCTTTGCTAATCATCTACTTTTTCGCTTGTTATCAACTTTGCAGTTATTAAGTCTTCTTTACAATATAAGTCTTTTGGAAAAAGATTTAAAGTAAAGAGATATATGAGACTAAAATATATTACTAGAAGATTAGAAAACCTTACTTTCTCAAACACATAGGCTAATTACATATTGATGAATGATAATAAACACAATATAGAATTTGAGTGAATTCTAATTAACTAACAACAAATTATAAAAAGTTCCTCACAGAAAAGAACCTCAAATGATATATATTTCACCTGAATTCTCATCATATTTATTTTCTAATAGGATGATTTAATATTAAATTTATGATCAAAACAGCATAAGATACAGTTAGTACCTTCTTTCTTTATAAATTATATTTAATTTACAGAAGCACTCTTACATGGAAGACAAAACTTATAGTCAGGTTACTATGATAGTGGATGACAAAATGCATTTTATTGGTTCCAAGCATTTTTAAGGAGCTACTTCTGGAAGTAACTTTTTCTACCTGGTATTTGGTAGTTTTATTCAGTTAATTAAAGCTACATGCTCTTTTATTATAGTGACTGGAGAGGGTTGAGAGCTAGAGCAATTTTAACTGATTTAACCAAACAGTATTCTATGCATGTATAGAACAGATCTTAACTTGATTTGATTCCAGTGCAATGATTTCTTAATTGGCAAATAAAGTTATTGGGCCTATGTTAAAAAGACATACACTTACCTTTTTTTCCTACTAAATGAGATGGATTTTCTCTCATCAAACCATACTCTCTCGCCCTGCCATCCTTATGATCAATGACATTTGTCCTGTCGCTAGTTGGGGTTAGGGGAAAGTCTGAATCCATGAATCAATATAAAGCTAACCAGTCCATGCAGGGGTTGAACCCATGATCTTGACTTTGTTTGTCCAATGGTCAAAGTGTGCCCTACCATCTAATCACTGCTGTTCACTCAACCAGCTGCAAAGGCACTGGTAAATAAGAGGATGAAGACCTTAGAAGTTGGAATTACATATTTTTTGAAGTGTTTCTACTTCAAATTACAAATACTGACAAGTTGTTTGACCTATCAGGCTAACCCACCAGGATAATGATAAGTCCAGTCCATAGCCCTGTGGATTTACTGAGGTGGGTTAGGTGTTTCACCACACAGGAAGCTTTGCAGAACCTCCTATCAAAATAGTCTTATATGGTCTGGCATTTCTAGTGCTTTTTTGTTAGCTGTAAATAGAAAAATTTATTATAAAATTGTATTATCAGCTACAATAAAATCCCCATCTTATCATAAGCCAGTTGAATTTAAGAACATTTATAAACTTTGTGAAAATCATCCAATTTTCTATTTTTTATTTAGAAAATTTAATAAAATTAATTTCAGAGTAAAATTCTTTAAGAATCTGTATATACCCTGTTATTATGATGTGACATAATACTGAATGCTAGATATCATTAGCAAAAAAATAAACATGTGATTTAACTTAATATTACTTGATTTAAGTAAAAAAGAAAACAACTCGATATTAATTTCAGAAATATAGATCAATTAAATGCAATGTTTACTTGGGTTCCTTAAAGGTACTCTTCAGAATAAAATTTAATGAAGAAAACTACAAAGTTAGTTTTGAAGTATATTTATTTACTTCTTACTTCATATGCAAAAATATTATTTTCCCATTAACCAAATCTTATTTAGAATTTAAACATTTCTAGATTTGAAAAGTGTTCTCCATATTATTATTTATCATGCATAAACCATTGGTTTATTGGTAATTTTCAAAATTAGTATTTTGCTAATGAAAGGTAGCTTACATGTAAATGGGCACAAAATAGTTAAATAATAAAAAACATTCACTGTGTCTGAGGGGAAAATGCAATGTTGCAACACAGAAATTAAATAAAATGATGATTGTCTAAAGACTGGCAGACAGATAGTTGTTGAGGTAGCATTTAACAGGAAATTATAAAATGGCCAGAATACCACAACAACAATGAGAAAAAAACTCATTTCCAGATATTTATAAGAAACTGAAAGAGATATTTTTACAATGGGCACTCTAAGTTTCAACTTTTGCTCTGTGTGGTGGCAGTTAGTAAGAATTAAAAAAAAAAAAAAAAAAACAGGCAATGAAGATTTTCCACTATATAGATACTGGATCTGCACATACTCAGCAATTTCTTCAAATCTGCGATTAGCAGGTCAAGCCTGATACATGTCATGATGATATGTTGACCAACTAAGAAGGTTTCTGTGTAATATGCAATGAGTTTTCATTGACTATAAAGGTATTGAAATGAAATTTAAAAAACACAATTTGAAATCGCCAATAACACTTCACTGCCACTGAGCCTAAGACTGAAAAACTAAAGAACTTGTGTTCCATTCTTCAAAGTCAAAAAAAAAAAAAAAAAACGAAACTAGAAATTGAACCAACTGTATTCTAATTATTTTCACAGATTATAATTGTCTTTCTATATCCTAGTTCATCAGTCCTCCAATTTCAGTGTGTGTCTCCTAGTAATAATTTACAACTCTAAGAACATTGAATAAGAATAATGACTGAAGGGTTATATTTTATCCAGGGATGAGAGATTCCTATCAATAAACCTACTTGTAGGTTTAGAAAGAAAAAAAACAACAACAACTTTTGACGTGGTAAATATAGGCCTTGAACATTGGTTCAAATACAAGATAGCCTAGAAGCTGGAGGAAGCGCTTGTCTTGTGCAGCTATAGGAGATGCCTGTAACAGTCATTAGTAATGACTGAAAGGTAAGTCTGTCAATTGTGCTCTAGCTTAGAACTCCAAAAAGGAGTTAGATCATCAGAATTGTCCCAAGAAAAAATTCATACACTAGATTGAGAAAAAAATGATCTGAATATATATATACGTATATATATACACACACATATATATGTGTGTGTATATATATTCAGATCATATATACATATATATGTATATGTGTGTGTATTCATTTTACCAAAATGGCAATGAAAAAATAGATAAACCTTATAATATGTATCAATATTAAGTCCTATTTTTAGTAAAATATACCACTAGTGTTCACAAAAACAATAATTATGTAGTATCTGTGCTCCAGAAAACTTGTCAACAATAAAAGTGTAGCCGCCTAATAATTCTGAGACTCAAATAGGTTTAGAAATTTACTTAACACTTCACAGCCAAGAGGAAGTAGAACCAGGATTAGAATCCATTACAGTCACTCCTTGAGTCCTCAGGTTCTTAGGCAAATATGTTTTTGGGGGTCCCTTTTTATTTAGGTAATTTAAAAATATTACAAAAAGATATTCAATCTCAGTAATCATTAGGAAATACAAATAAAAACCACAATGAGGTACCATTTTACATCAATTAGTATGGTTATCAAAACAAAACAAAATAAAACAAAAATGGAAAATAAGCATTGGTGAGGATATGAAAAATTCAAAAACCTTATGCATTGCTTTTGGGAATGTAAAATGATGTACTCCCTATATAACACATTATAGCAGTTTCCAAAAAAATTAAAAAGATAATACCAAATGATCCAATAAGTCCACTTTTGGAGAAAGAACTGAAAGTCAGTACTTGACTAGATATTTGTACATGCATATTTACAGCAGCATTATCCAAAACAGCCAAGAGGTGGAAGCAATCCAAATGTCTATTGACAGATGAATGGATAAACAAAAGTTATATATCCATACAATGAAATATTATTTAAACTTGAAAAGCAAAAAAAAATTCCAAAACACGCTACAACATTGATGAACCTTGAAGACATTATGCTAAATGAAATAAATCAGTCACAAAAGGACAGAATATATGTGACTGATCACCCTGAGTCTTTCTCTCCAGTTTGCCAGATCCACTTGTTTAGTTTTATTGTATTGACACCTCACTCAGCCACCTCTAGATATGTGACCCCAGATTCTTATAACTCAGTTTTACAATTTAAGTCATGGATTCAGTAAGTTAAACTAGGCAAAACGTTCAGAAACAGAAGTGTTATGCCCTTAAAACGTTGTTCTCAGCAAACATAGGAAATAAAACAAAAGTAAATTAATTTTGTTACATTGAATTCAATGCTACGCACAGTTCTCATTTAGATATTCTTATAATTTGAATTACTGCCCTTTTATGTATCATGATAGACTTTTCATAACTATAAATTTTATTTGAGAATGTCAATGCTTAACAAAATGTGTGATCAATATACAATGAAGATATTGTACTTAAAATATTTGCCTTTTTTGCTTATTTCATGTAGCTTCGGCTAACATGAGACAATGTTTAGTTATTTACAAACCAGCTCAACAGCACAACAAACTAAGCATCTACAATTGGGCACTTTCAAATAAAAATAAACTTGCTATCTCAATTATCTGAATTATAATTTATATCTACATCTGTATTTAAAAATTGTTATTTAACATATGTAATATTTTTCCTAAACATATAAACTTTCAATGAAGCTTTAATTTTATATTCCATTTAAAAAAGACATTGAAAATGAGAAAGGAAGAATATGTTTATATTTGTCTCTAGAAACTTTTCATTTCAGTGCCATTTCTTCCAAATTTTATATACCATTTCAGGCAATATTTGTTATCTTACTGCTTTAAGTGCATTTATCTGATAATAACATTGATTCTTTTGAAGAAGCAAATACCTTTGTCAATAAAATGTAAAATGTTGTGTTTTTCCCTGGTCATTAAAGATGTTTGCATACAATGCTATACACAAAATGCTGACCTCCTACAAGTATAAAAGAACCTCACTGTATAACACATGCTGTTTGCAAAACATCCCCCACTGCTGGCTTTCACGATTTTGTCGTGAATGCTACCTTGAACAACTTACCCAGTCAAACTCCTCCTGCAGTTTGGTGAGAGTCTACTTTATGCTGTAATTTGAAGAGCTGTCCAGATACACATAGTCTTTGGAGTTCTCAAATGAGTTGAGCTCCAGTACAGAAAGAGCATTACATAGACTGTAAATAAGCAGCGTTGTTTTAAGAATCTCTTGATAGATAATTGTCATTGTAAACATATGAACATCTGAGTCCTTGGTAAGCTTTTATTTTTCCTCAAGAGATGCCATTTTGGTGTATACTAAAATTCTGCCTTTTCGGACATCACTGGCCTTCAGTCATAGCAATTTACAAGAGGTGACATATGCTGTATACAAAAATGAAAATTTTAAATTCGAAAGACTTTGGTGATATTAAGGGTAAGACATTTTCAGTGAATTCTTAAACGGGGTTTTCAACCATTAAGTGGCCATGAAAAGTTAATTAAGCTTAGAGAAGATGGCTAAAATTACAAAAATGTGACTGGAGAGATAGAAAAATAGGTATCTACTTGTTTATTGAATAAGAGGGTGCTGTTCTCAATACGTTGCTCGCACCCATGTGTATATACATACACACACACACACGTATAATGTTTATATATATATATATGTTTATATATATATATATAGTTCCTAATATGTTAAATATGTATATATCTAGAAATTACCTATTATAATTCTATAAATAACATGTCAAAATATAAATTTCATTTTTAGATAAACTTCATAATTTTAGCTTTTGGAAACAGATATTAGAGTCACCCATACCTGTGGAAAATGTGGAGGGAAGATTGTAGCACAGCAGATATCAGTGAAGGAAGAATATATTATTGGTTGCAGGTGATTGTCAGGGTCAACTCTTCTGGAAGTTTTGAACCAAAGACATTCTAGCAATGATAAATGTTTCTTGGGTGGTTCACCTAGATTTTGTTCAAAAGTCACAGACACCTTGAACTCCAATCTCACCTCCATCCAGTACTCTAGGGATGATTCTAGTGTTATCTGACCCATCAGTAATTGTATGGCCAATTCTTACATGTAACTCACCATATCATACAGCTGCAACTGTAAGACCATGTTATGTCAATGGAGGGGCTGAGGTAACTTCTCACATGAATCTGGAGCTGACTACACAGAGCCAGAGATGAGCTTCTGCCATGTCACCCTACTGTTGCAGTCTGGCTTCTGGCCATACCAGAGAGGGCCAGTGTTTCTCTAAGTATGTAACTTTAGGAACCCATGGTCCAAGAGTGAGTTCTCTCTTGGATTCTGGTCTGGTTCTGTTGGTTTTCTGCTCAATGACAAAAATTTCTGTAGACGTAGGGGAACCCTGGTCCCTGTTACAGCCTCTTGCATAAGTTTTCCCTGGGCCCGATGTGTGTGCTGTCTGGCGATTTGTCCTTCACATTATAGCAGGGTCACCTCTTTACATTCTCTGTCACTCAGACTGCCTTCTGAAAACTAGAATTCCCTTGGAATATCTAAAAATTATGTATCCTAGGGGGAAAAAAAATAATTAATGGAGACAGAGGAGAGAGCACAGAGAAGCTCAGGCACAGGAAAAGCCATGACTTAAACAGTCTCCTCGGTGAGAGAACAGTTCACACTGTGTTCACCAAATATCCTCAGCGCTCTCACTTATGCTCATGTAAGAAATCATTGCAAGTAGTTATTTATTCTGAAGTACTCATCACCACAACTATTAGTGCAGTCACTCCTGCTTTTGCAGAAGCATCATGGTCTAAAAGCAAGTAGAAAGCATTTTCATTTTTCAGAAACGATTCTTAAATCTAGTCTTAAATATAATATCTGGCAAAATACTAGCATGTAGTAGATGCTTAAAAAATGTTTTGGGAAATGTGTAATGAACTAATGAATGAGTCAATCAATCAAATGATAGAGGCATGAAAAACTCCTAATCAAAGTTCTTATAATAATTTCTGTCAGATAATCTAATTTTACATCTTAAATGCACAGACAAAAAAATTTTGTTTAAGTTTTTTTTTCAGACACTAGTATGAAAATAAATCTTTTGTACAATTAGGCAGAATAAAACACCTATAAAATCTTTATATAATATATTTCATTGCTAGATGCCTTTGTGTGCCAATTACATGCACATTCTTATGTATGATTGAAGTTTACTCTAAAGTTACTTACTGGTCTCTGAGATCTCTGTAAGTAGACATTGCCTTATTTTAATTTTGTTTCTTCAATTTCTACATAGCTGTTGGTCGCAATCTGTAGTCAGTATAAGTTGCATTTTCAACTGGTCTAAAAATATACAATGACCTATAACCAAAAGTTTTAAGTTCTTTAATGCAGAAATTCATAAAAATAAAGGTGAAATGTAGGATAAAATAGAATTTGGCAATAAAAATTATTCTCTAAATGAGATTTTGTCTACGTGCTCCTTAAAGACATCTTATTTATTCCTGTATCTTGGGACCTAGTTTAGGGCCTGCCATAGAGTACTTACTCCATTAGTTCATTTAAAATTTTTATTAATACATTTAAGTTTTTCATTGATGAATACTTGAAGGAATGATTTATTTAGGCATATCCACAAGCATTTCAGTTATCGTGTTAAGATTAATGAATCTTAGAACATAAGGTTAAAAATTGACAGATTGTTGAATTCTTCAAGATTTTGTAAAACTGTTAATTTTGGTTGACTTGGAACTGGTAGAAGTTATGGCTTAAGCCAGAAAGTTCTACTATAAGCAGGATAAAATTAGTGACCTTTATTTTTATTTAAGTAGTTTAGCTTCTTCGCCTATGGAGGCAGCAACAGATTCTTAAATAACTGCCACAAAGTTAAATAAAAAAAAGATACGCATTATTATGCACAAGATGGAAGGAAAAAAAAAAAAAAAAAACGAGTGGATAAGACAGGGACTTCCCAGCCCCCTGCAGGGAAAAATAATGATTCGCATCACTAGTCTTGTCACCCTTGAGCTCAGAGAACCTTGATATCTATAGGCCAGCAGAGCCCCCACTACTTGGATCAGCTTTTCCAATAAGGAAATTTTTATGGAATCTCTGACTCCTTTTGTTTCCATTTATTGACAACTTAAGCAGCTTCCCCATGAATAGATAGTGACTTTCTATCATATATGTAGAACAATTCTACATCCTTAAAATTCAGGGAAGGGCAGGTTTTCAGATAAAATAACACACTGGGTTTTCCATCAAAACAAATTACATCCCTCAAAACTGTGAAAAAAAAAGCATACTCAAACGATCATTAACATATGATGGGCCTAGGCCTAAATGTGAAGAAAAATATTTCAAACAACCTCAAAAAAAGATTTTAAAAACACCAAATTTTCTTTTAGTTTTTGCTTTCCTCCTGTCATATGTCAGTAACTATTATGTACCCATTCAGAAGTAACATTTGGCCATCTCTCTTTATCTGGCATTCTTGGTGTCATTTTTATTTTTATTTTGTTTTATTTTTTAAGTTTTTCTTGGCATGGAAGCTCATGGTGCCGACTGTTGGAGCTGCAAAGAATCTAATGCTCAGCCACTTTGGTCATTAAAGCACTGACATGTTAACAAGAAAGTGAATCTGTGAAGTCCTAGAGCACCATCACACATGCAAAGAGGAGGTCTTCATTTAGCTGGAAAAAAAGATGGCAGAGTTTAGATTGTGCCCAGGAGAGTTGTTTGCTTTCAAACAATAAAAACCTTAGAGCAATCAGCATTTTACTAATTGTAGTCATATTCTTGTATTTGTGTTTAGAAGAGGACGATCTATAATAGTCCGAGTTAAAATGAAACTCTTTTCTGGGGCTGTGATAAAGTGATAAAGACAATCAGCATTTCAATCTCCCTAATCCTGCCCTTCTCCAGTGACTCTCCCAACAACCTCTCCCCACTCACCACAAAATCCCCAAATCTCACTATCATACTGTGACAAATTTCTCTGAAAAGGCTAACCAAATAGTGGGAAAGTGCTTTTTAGTCGTTGGATTTTTGAGAAGACTTCAGAGGATAAACTGAATCCAGAAGAGAATGAATTAGAAACGTTATGTTTTTAATTTTAATAAGTCGTCTTATGTCCTGATCTGCAAACACAAAGTTTATTTTTGAGGTTAAGAAGCACTGTTGTGGTGTGCATTCGTTTTGTGAGGTCAGTCACCTTTCCTTCTCATGCAGACAACATATGCAAAAGATTCAACTCATACAAATGTACCCCAGAGGAAAATCAATGCTTTCTTGGTCATGCCAACCTAGTTATTTTTCTTTAATGATTTTGGGCTAACAACACACAGTCAATGTTCACTAGAAATAGATTACTCTGCCTTTCAGTGAATGTGAGCTGATTTCCAATGTTGGTTATGGAGACAAAAGCCAACCAAACAAAAGCTTCTCCCTCTCTTTTGTGGCATTGTTGCTGCTTTTCAGCCCTTCTTTGCAGTGACAACCTCATCGCTTATGATTGATCTGAGAACCTGTGCACTTAGATTCCTTGAAACTTTTTGTCTTGGTTTCACTGGCATCTATTTTGCATTCAAGTCCGATATCTGTGACTTCATCATATCCATGTCCTGCCACCAGATACAGAAGCGCTTTGTTCGGCCTTTCTTCATGCAGGAGAAGTTTTTCCTAGGAGTTGCTTCTTGTTCTCAAACATGAAAATGTGCGAAGCATAAAACTCCAGCTGTGACTACTTACCTCCCTGCAGTGTTAAAAAGTTCAATATACAAAACACCTGGTTTCAAGTAAAATGTACATCAAGATATACGGCAAAGAGACAGATTTAATATACCCCATAGGGCCCTGAGGCGGTTTTTAAATTAAAAACACAACACACTTTTTTTTCAGATGAGATTTCAGTATTTTACAAATAATGAATCAATAAACATCATACAATTGAAGGGAAAGTTGTAAGAAAACGGTGGAAAGGATCATTGTCATGTAAATGAAAATCACACTCAGATACTTAGATACTTTGTAAATGAATTCCTGGTCAGTAAAATTCTTTTTACAAGTGATAAATGTGACCAAAACCCTTGATGATTTAAATTCTGAAGGGAATAGTAGGGCTTTTAACTTCAGTGACCTCCTAAATGTTCATCATGAATAACATTTATTTACAAGGAGATGAAGGTAGTAGAATAGCCATCTTAATGGAAGGAACTCCCATGTCTTCTTTCTCATAAGAACTCTAAAATCATGAAAAATTATAATTAAAGAATAATTGAATAATTATTTTATGTACTTTTTTTTTAATCCTTTAAAAATTAAACATTTTTAGGTGGAAAAAAATGAACAATTATTGGAAGGAGAAGGGTGAAGATGTCAGAAAACATTTTAATATGACTTGTTACAAGTTGTTAAATGAAAAAAATGGTATGTTTAATCTTTTTTTTCTGAATTTTCCATTTCAAAGAAGAAAAAGCAAAGTAGTTGTCCGTTGTAAGTATGGTGGTGAGTGTGGACATATGGAGATATATAAGAAATAGTATCGATGTGGTACTCTCTATTTCAAAGAATGTGCCAGAAGCTCCAGCACAAATTATATTTGCTGTTTTTGCTTCTCCTCCTCATTCATAACTATACACCCTCCTCTGACCTCTCTCTCCTGACTTTTTTGCTTAGATACCTAGGACAGTTCGGAGCCAGTTACTCTGCAGACGTAGAAATAACTTCCTATTGTATTACTGTGTAGCAATATAGGTCATTCCCCATAGTTCACTTTAGAAAAGGGGGAAAGAAATGGATTACATTCATCATTCTCTAACATTTACATCCATCTAAGATGCAGTTATTGATAACCTCAGACTCACTGTTCCTTCCACTGCCAGTGTGCGTTCAGTAAACACCTGTGCTGCAGTTTACTTATCTATAAAATGAGAATGATGTTAGTAACAATTTCATTGCATTTTGAAGAGGATGAGATGAGTTAAAATAGGAAAAGACCTTAGAATAGTGCCTGTCACATAATAAAGACCAGAACTCTTAGCCAACGTCCTCCTCCTCCTCCTCCTCCTCATCATCATATACTGATTTTAGTGAACTCTGTGTTTCTGCATTATATATACATCATACCAATAAGTTTTGATTCTATTGTACTTAATCTTTTGCTAAGCTTTTATTTTTTAATATATTTGGCAGAAATGAAAAAATATTGGTATTATATAAAAATATTGATGCAGTCATTCTGCAATTATGTATTCATTAAAATGCAAGGATCCTCCTCAACCTCCAGGATACTTTACTTTTGAAACTAGAAAGTTGCACCGGTCTTGGAATTTTGTCTATCTAGGTGCCAGGAATGGTTCTACTTTTAGTTTATCATGCATAAAAATGATGTATTATTTAGCATCTCCAAACTAGAAATGCATAGTCACAACCTCACTTGTTTATGCAAGGATGCTCTGGAATAATTGAGACATTTATCCAGTCAATAGGTTCTCCTGCTCTCTACAGTGATCATTTTGTTTTTCTCACAACAGTAACCAACACTCTTTTTACTTTCCATTCGCCAAAGTTAGATGAACTTGTTAGAGGAAATAAAAATCCCTAAATGGAAGCACTCTCAATGTGTTGCTACCCAGATCAGTAACTTCCCTCTCTTTTGCTAAATTAAAGGGATTTTTTTTTCTTTATACCTAAGACCAATCTAAAGGCCTATAATTTCATTTCTCCTCAGTCTTCCTGCTTCCATTGCCACCATATTCTTGCTTATTATCAACACAGTCACAATCATCTTGGTAGTCAGATAATGTCTCTTCTCTGCTGAAAACCTTCCAATTACTCTTAGTCTCACTCAGAGTAAACAATAAAGTTCTTCTCATGACAGGCAAAGCCCTAGAGCTGTACCCAATATGTGCTCCCTGGAGGAGTAGCATCAGCACCTTGGGAAATTGCTAAAAATGCCAGTTCTTGGACCCTACCTCAGACATATGGAATAAGAATCTCTGGCAGCTAAAAAAGCTGCATTTTAACAAGCTCTCCAGGTCAGTGGTTCCCAACTGCTGAGGTGGTGATGCTAGCCCTGGGATGTGGCTACAAATACAGATGAAGCTTTGCTTGTTTGCTCACCACTCACCTCCTACTGTGCATCCTAGTTCCTAAAAGGCCACTGGTACAAGTCTATGGCCCAGAGGTTGGGGACCCTTGTTCCAGGTGATTCTGACTCATTTCTCATCTTACATTCTATTCTAAACTCACTTCTCCTTCATTTTCCTCAAATGTCTAAGACATGCTCCCACCTCAGGGCAATGATGTTACTTCTGGTTTTCTCTGCTTAAAACACCATTCACCCACATGAAAGCATGGTCTAATTCCTTGCCTCCTAAATATATTTACTCAAATGTCACCTTCCCAGTAAGGGTTTTCTCAAGCATCCTATTTTAAATTTCATCTTCCTCATCTTTTTGTGTTTGATTTCACTTCTTTGTACTATTTATTTTCTGCATAGCATTTATTATCTTATCAAATATAAAATATTTTACTTATTACATTTGCCTCCTTGGCAATATGAACACTTCTCCATCTGTATCACTTTTAGTAATGTTCACAAGTCTATCCTCAGGCCCTGAAATAATGAAAGGGCTGTTACAAGACTTTGGTTTGATGGGTAGCATCAGAACATCACATTGTGGACACTCTGGTTTTTCAAAACAGCAGGACACATCTCTATTGTTCAGCTTCAACTTTGACAACAAATAACCCCTCAAATCTTAAGGTCTTAAACAATCTTTCTTTTCTTGTTTAAGGCCACATGGGGACTTTAAGGAAGAGTGCATTTCTGTTAGGATTCACTGGGCTTTGCTGGACTCAGCTCAACTTAATACTACATGTCTTTCTATTATGGAACTCTGGTTGAAAGAAGAAGCTCAAGGAACAGAGTAAGGTGTGTGTATAGGAAGTTATACTCACGATGTTTCTAAAAGTTTCTGCTGAAATATGACAAACATCAGACCTACTCACATCTCACTGACCAAAGCTAGAAACATGACTAACCCCCAAATCTACAGAAAGTGAATATATTTCTTTAGCCAAACAGGGTAGCAAGAAGAGGGAAAAGAAGGCTTGGAATAATACATAACTAATCCCTACTTTACATTCTTATTAATAGAGAAGAAAATGTGAGAGGTGTAATAGAGCATTTATGTCTGGATTTTATCTCAAATTGTACAATTAAGTTTTCTGCCATTAATGGGCATATCTATTGCATAGCTATTGATTTATTATCTATTTAACTATTTATCGGTCTATCTCTTATTATATATTAATATCTACATTTCTTGCACTGCCTAGAGCAGTTCTGAGCTTAGAGAAACTATTTTAAAATATACTTGAAGAATCAATGAATTAAATCAAGACATTTATTTATTTATTTTTAATTTACCAAAAGGTCTAAGTAGATTGTTAAATTTCTGATTTTAAAACAATTTAAATATGAGCAATTTATGAACATTTTCTAAACTTCAACATATGTTTGAATTTTATATTGACTCAAAGTGAAGTAATTTAATTGAACAACAATAAGTCTGAGAGACTTTGGTGAAAATTTGCAGTTTAGCAGAATATAGAATCATTAAATTTCATATCTACAAGGCCTTAATAGTGTCCTTTAATAGATGAAATAACTGTGGATTTATAATGTTAAGCAAGTTTTCATTAATAATAATTATAACAAAGTTTTGAATAGGACTCTGGTCAGAAAAGTCTAAGATCCTTGGTGTACACTTGGAGGATTGGTGTGTCCTTAAAGTTAGACTTTATGTTTACTTTTTATTATTCTTCAATCTTCCTCATAAAGTAAAATGTTAAATTGGCCAAGAAAAAATGAATCTTTCGATAACTCTGAGCACTCTAACAACTTTATTTTAAATCAATGGGGATATATCCCTTTCCACTCTACCTTAACACCTTCAAGCTAAGGAATTTTACTAAACCTGAAACATTTATTTCTATTACATTAAATTAGACTATTTAGAAGGTAAACAATGTATTAATAGGAAGATTTCATGTTATTTTTTCAATAACAGTTTTGGTTTCTAACTAATAATCTTAAATTAGTTTTATATTTACTATAGCATCTATTACCTAAATGTTGTTTTAGTAGAGGAGAAATTATATTTATATTTTAACATTAATATCTCAATTTTAAAAGTGAACAAATTAGTTCTAGGATGAAGTAAAATGACTGGCCTGTCCTCACTCTCATTATTGATGGTATATCTAAAAAATTTCACTAGCCCGATTACTGTTAATATTAGAATTTTAAAAAGAACCCAGATCAGACATTCTAATTCAAACTTAACTAAGTGGAAGTGAAATAGGGACATATGTTTTGTGCATGCTTTCTATATTTAGTGATATATTTGGTTTTCATATCAATTTTCAAGTATAGTATTTAAAGACATATTTCTTGGGGCGGGGGGGGGGAGTTCTGCTAATATAAGATTGCAGAGGGGTAAAGTTGAGGCAGAGAAATAATTTTTATATTTCCAATCTACATGATGGGCCCTTTGAGACAAGTCGTTTCAACTTTCACTATCTCCACATTTTAGTTCTTCTAAGAGGATGCCACAATGAGTTTTGTAATATTGACTACGTGCACATTCTTCGGTATAATAAACTTGAAACAATGACCATTTAGAAACTCCTTTCTCTACAAGTATTATTAGAGATGAGCTATATAGAAATAACTCTTAAAGCTAATTGTAAACAAATGCATTTCTTAATAGCCTGATCTGATCTAGGACAAGTGTACAAAATTGATATCTAAACAGAATATATTTTAGAATCAGCAAACCACACTGGCAGCCCATTCACACTTTAGGTACCTTGATGCTTCCCGAAGCTGCTGAAAACAGAAATTGGATTATGCCATAGTTGTCATTTAAACTCACAGTGAAAACAGTCTGATAAATGTCAGCTAGCAACCGGGCTGCTTAGTTTTGTTATTTTGCCATGAGGCAACATTATAAGGTACAATTTATTCAATATAATGGTATGAAAAAACAAATATTTAATAAGCCCTGATTAAAATCTATTGCCTGATAACAATAAAGCTTCAATACCAGTGACAGCTTACATTAATATAAGGATTTCATGGAGTGCTAAATTTGAAGAGATGCCTTGAATTTGAGCACATAGGAACTCAAGGCATTGAAATCACTTTATGATGCATTCTGTTAAAAAAGTAAGAAGAAAAAGATTGAGATGTAATTGGCTAGTCTTTCTTCACATGATGAGAGAACTTTGCAGCTTAGTAACTATTTCCATGGATACAGACTCTTGAGGAGTTACATGCACATGAAGTTCCAAAGGTTGCAATACACTCAGAAGAACCATCTATAACAGAATGAAGAAGATTGAATGGACCGAGGGCGAATATCACAGACAATATGGTTGCGTCTAAGTCTACAAGAAGTGTTGCAACTAAGATGACCTTTAAAAATTCTGCCAAACTGGAGCAAAGGATCTCAACCCTTAAATCGCCATATCTGTCAGTCAGTCACCAGCCATTTTGGAGGGAGTATAACCTTGGATGATGCAGTTCCTCATAGCTGAGGGTAATTCCCAGAGAGAGGTGCATCTGTGCTTCCTCTGAAGCCAATGTCCACAACATTTGGGAGACAGTTGTATTGGTCCTGAAGGAGGTATCTGAGTGGAGGGGTTTCATACTGTCCACTTATATCCATATTAAACATCTTAGGTAATGTGTTCAGAGCACATTTTATACCAACAGCTCATAATCCATTAACTCTATTAAAGAGATAAACAGTTGTGAGGCAAAGTGTGAAGTTTAATACTGGATAGCATAGAGAACCAGAATTCTCTTATAAAGGTGTCACTGCCCGGTAAATGCTGGCACTCGTTGGCTCTTTTTATAAGTAGATCAAATTTCAAAGGCAAATGTGAACTCTGTCTTTGACTTGTGATTTTATATTCTGGCTCATTAATCAATCACCAGCATTGCACCTTTATATATATTCATACATAATATGATGCTTGTAGGAAACATCAGAAGGTCATGCTTCATATTCCTGAAGTTTGGAGTTCAGGTCAGATTACTTCATAAACCATGCAAACATTTTACTTGTGCTCAACCCTGGTGTGATCAACATCTTTAATATATGCTTGGTCAACCATACAATATATACACCAGCTAGAAAATGATTTTCAAGGCTGAATTCTTTAGCTTTTTCTTCTATAGTTGTAAAGAGGAAGGGCATGCATTCCAAATGATTTCTGAACCAGAAACCCTGGAACAGAGACCATTTTAAACACAACATTTTAAACACAATGAGTAACAACGGAATCACAGCCACAAAAGTGTCAGTTCCAAGACTCCTAGCATGTGAGGTTTTAAGTTGAGATGAGATCTGGAGGTTTAGGGAATGAGTTTGAGAACAACACCGGGGCCCTCCCTTTGGATGCAGGCTATATTCGGAATTAACTACATTAGTCGTTTTGCATTTTGCTTTCCCACAAAGACATATTTACATACTTTGAAATAAAAACAACATATCTATTCTCATCTCATACTTCTATAAGCTGTTGCCATATGTAATATGTGTGCTTGCATACATATCAGTGGCCATAAAACTTGTTAACTTTCAAAGAACATGTGATAAGTTTCAGATGACTAAAAGCCGTCATCAAGACTGGGCAGCAGTTGTGGCTGGTGCTCTGCGACTGTGACATGTGTACACATGAAATGGGGTAAGGAGAATAGGGTTGCTAGTATGAACTTCTTGATGACCAGATTGTGCTTTATTCACCGGTTATTCACTGTTTATTCTTGCCACCGTACACAATGGATACTGTATAGTAGGGATTCTAATTTTTGTACTGAATAAACAAGATATTTCTTCTGAACCTTTGTAATCTCTTCTTTAGAATGACGCAAGTCCTTGGGAAAACATGACTGTGATGGTACTGAGAACTAGATTCTATACAAGGTTATGCACCTGTGAAGGTACAATAAATCTTGGCTGACTGGTTGACTCATGTATACAATACTTTCATCGTTCCCCTAAAGGTCAAGCAAAGAACTAACTAATCTTGCAAGGTCTCTTCCAGCCTAACAATTCCACTTCTGTCTTTCTAGTCACAGATGAAAGATGATACCAAGAGCTATAATATTGCCTGTTTTGGCATAAGAACTTTAATAAACGATGCATGGCATATTATGCTTTCTACTTTAAGCACATGTGTAGATGGCCCTTTCATTAGTAACAGTGGCCCAGATGCCACTTTGATACTGTTCATCAGGTGCTTCACCTCAGGGGCTTAATGGAACTTAGAACAAAAATACAGTTTCATACCAAATTGCTTTAGGCCAGGTCTGTGGTTACTACCTCTCAGAAATCACTGTTTATGGATAATGCCTCCCAGCACTGTATATTCTTACATTAACCTTAATGAATAACAACGGAATCAGTTAGGGAGGGAAAGGTCCTTGGAATTTGTTGGTTAAAGGCTGCAGAGTGAAATGCTCCTTTCTTTATCTGACTCTTTCTCTTTGTGTGAATATGGAATTGGTGCCAGCTCATAAAATACCAGTAAATAATTTTTTAAAAATTAAACCAGTAATAAATGACTCATAATCATGTTACACAGAGGCTATTGTTTTCTATTCATATTATATTTTCTTATAATTATTTGTATATGGAATACAACATGTGTTTGTATATATGTATGCATATTCATATTTGGTATTATGCATATCAAATTTTCTATCTTGAGCTTCATTTTATCATATCATACACATTTTTGGCCAACATTTTGCCAACATTCTGAGTGCTTTTCTTACACACAATTGGTCTTCTGTAGTACTCACTTTGCTTCTCTTTCTACACTGCCATTCGTTCTCCAAACTAATCTTTGTAGTCTTCATCTCATCATCCCATAGAAATTGGTAAGTTATCTATGTCTTATAAGACATCACTTAAGTTTTCTAATTACTCCCACCATCGTAACACAGAAGACACATGAGCTTCTTTGCTTGTTTTCCTGAATCAAGTCAATCTCTCTCCCATCTCTCCTCTCCCTCTCCCTTTCTCTCTCTTCCTCCTTTTTTCTCTCCCCCATTTTCTCTCCCCTCACTATTTTTATGTCTGCTCCTTAACGTAGGTGTTTCTCCAGAGTTCCTCTTAGCAAATCTTTTTTCTCAGTGACCCTACTCATGTTGAGGCTAACAACCTACTTCTCTTCCTCCCCCACCACCATGATTTTCAAATGCCTGTGCTCTAGATCTTTCCCTTGAGTCCTAATTGTCCTAGTATTTATTGAGTTTGAATCTCAGGCTCACCACTAGCTAGCTATATAACTTTAAATTACTTAACCTTTTTGTCTTTGAGTTTCTTCATTGGTAAGATGGTGATGATGTAGATAAAATAATCACCTAAATAATATAACTTTCATGTTAATTAGAAGACATGAAGACAGATTATTATAAGCCTGGCACTGAGTAGGGAAACAATGCTTTTTAAATACTCATTATTTCATGATATTTTCTGGAATTCACAGGTATGTATCCAGAAGCATTGAAACTAGAGATTCCACAAAAAGTAACTTCTCACCAGATACATTTAAAGATATCTAGAATTGTCCTTTTTAACATTTAAATACACGAACAGTTGATCTTAGAGAAACGCTATCTTAATTAAAATTGTGTCAATGTTTTCTACTAACATAAAAAGTGTTAAGGGCACTAAAATCTGAAGGGCTGGGTTCAATCCTTCTTTATCTATTTCTATCACTGCCTAAGTTACTTAGACTCTGGGCCTCTGTTTACTCATCTAAAAAAGAGGAGTAATATCTACCTCAAACTTCAATGACTTGATTAAAGATAATGAAGGCAAAGTCTACAGTTCAAAGTTGGCAGTAAATAAATGGCAGTGACCATTATTATTTTAAATAAAAGACAGTTTGTTTTATTCAATTCTGAAATTATTAATAAAAAAGATATCATGCCATACAAATAAATAAAGTTAACCAAGTCTTGAAACATTTGAGATAATGTCCAAACTGATTTTTACTTAACTCAGAAAAGAGCAAGAAAGAAAAATGATCACTTAAAATGTAGCATAGGCTCACTTTCATAAGATACTATAGATACTTATCATCTGGAGGCCTGGCGCTTCGATGTAGAGTAGCTAAACGTCTCTGCTGGGATTTTCCAATTTGGCACTGCCTTCATAAGTCATTAAGTTTGTGCTGCTCATTGAATATCCTTCAAATAGTGGAATCTTTCAGGGCAAAATTTAGGTAACTCCAAGCCAGGTGTAAGCATTTATAGGGGGATAAGAATCATGTTGAACACAATAAAGAATTTGATTTAATTTATTCCTGAATTTGGCCAATTAAGACTTAAAAAAACAGGTATGTGTGTACATTCTATTAATGTTTATAGTTGCTGATTGTCTTTCTCCATTTATTTTGCCTTTTTTCTTTCAAAGAAAAACATTTTAGATTACATACGACATTTTATATCAGTAGACTTCAATTCCCTTTAAGAGAGTGACACAAAATAATAATTAGATACTAACTTCTGACAAAATAAAAACGTATCATGATAATAGGTCCATTAGAAAGTTTTCTGCAAATGTATGTATTTCTGTCAAATTAAGTATAAAATAACTTTATGTTATGAGATAATCCTGTTAATAAATAAAGAAAATCCCAAAATACAGATTGAGGCATTTGTTAGTTGAAGCTTTCTAAAACCACGTGATAGCATATCATGATTCAAGTTTATATTGCTTTATTATTGGAAATCTTTAAGATTCTTCAGAAGAAAACCTCTATTTATTATCTTGATTTAAAAAATTAAAATATTGAAATTTATATTTGAGCAATAAATTAATCTGCAATAAAAACTCATGCTCTCTAAGATAAGATTCACCTGAGGCCAATCACCAAGTCTTCTGCTGCATCTACCGAAAACCTCCCTTAATCATTTTTTCCTCCTTGCATACTTATCTGTAAGCCATAACTCACCTCACCACCTAGAGGTTGGAGGGAGAAAGGCATTTAATTCTTTAAAATTTTCAACATTTTGTTTTTTTCTTTTCACCTTCCCTAAAGACATTGTGCATTTTCTTCCCACCCACTCTAAGTATATTATTTAAAATAATGTCATATTCTTTAAAACACATATGAGATAAAGTGAAATAATTCACAGATGTCTGCTGATTTCTCAAAGAAAATTCTAGATAATTCAGACAAAAGTAAATTTTCTTTTATTTTCACCGGTCCAGATTTTTAATGTTATATGGATAATGCAGACTTTTTTAAAAATAATAATTTTACCATTCAAGCTGTGTAGGTATTCTTGGTAGTTTAGAAGGGAAGCAGAGGTCACAGGCTCTCAGTGGAAGAGGCTCTATGGATGTGCAAATATAAGGCAGGGAGACCTTGAAGCTTCCTTTCCTGTACCCAGACCAACTTCACAGCTGGTCCCGCAGTTGCCTTTGCTTCATTATCCAGCTACCGTCATTGAGTTTGTAAATAGGTCTCAGCCCTCTAAATATGCTTCTCTCTATTTAGATTGCTCATACTGAAGGCCAAAGTCATTTTCATTGATTCCATCATCTACATTGACAGGCACATTCAAAAATGAAAAATGGATCTTCACACAAGAAAAGCCCTATGTACACACCCAGTATTATCAGTTCTTACAAAATTAAGTTCATGAAAGTTGGCATGCAATGGGCAGTCATTATTTCATGCAAAGATAGCACAAAATCCTACTTTCCTGTAGCTTTTACAGCCATTAGAATCAAAGCTAATAAATGCCTTTGCTATCTTATTTCTAGTACAATTACTGCACTTTGATAAAATATACTCAGAGTTCTATCCCTGAAAAAGGCAGTGCAATTATTCAGCCTTACACTAATCAAAAGCAATCTGGACAGAAAACATTCATTTTATGAATATAAAAATTTTCTCTATTATATTTGAGACAGAGTGTAGTGGTAGCATTCTGTAGAGCTATAGGGCAAATCTTAAAAATAATTTACTGGCTATTAAAAAAAGCATAATTATAAAATAACGTTTATTTAGATAAATTTACTATGAAAAAAATAAAGGTGGGATGGCAAGTAAGTAAAATTTACCTTTATGTGCTTTATTATTTTTTTTCCTTTCCTGAAATGATGGCCAACAAAAATGACTACTTTCCTATGTCCCACCCCCCCAGTTGCTCTTGAATAATTAGGTATGCTTTATATTTAATTTTTAATTGTCTTCCAATTATAAACATTAATACAGGCATATATATATTAAAATACATTAAATATAAAAAAGAAAAAATGCCTCTGAAAATTTTTAAAGAAAAATATTCTTTGCAGTGAATGGTTTTCTATTGTAATTTGCTATTCTAAAGACAAATTTTGATTATTAGGGAAGGACCAGAAACATTGTTTCCTTCCACCAAATGGAACATTGTCTTTCTTTTTCTTTCTTTCCCTTTTTCTTTCTCTCTCTCCCTTTCTTTCTTTTTCTTTCTTTCTTTCTTTCTTTCTTTCTTTCTTTCTTTCTTTCTTTCTTTCTTTCTTTCTTTCTTTCTTTCTCTTTCTTTCTTTCTTTCTTTCTTTCTTTCTTTCTTTTCATTTTTAAATTCTGTATAACTTTTAGAAAGAACCAACATAGGGATAATAAGTTTTGCATTTCTATATTTAGTTTTCAAAATGTGAAAAAACATTTCTGAGCTTACACTTTATTTTAAAAAATTCTCACTACTTATCATAGCCTTCACATTGAATTCAACTAATTTCCAGTTAGTAACTCAATTTATCTTCATAGTAATCCTGAAATACATACTGTTGTGGTAATCATTATCATAGTCTTCACATATATGAAGAAACCAAGGCACAGAGAAGATAACTAATTTCACTGTGATTTCCAAACTAATGAGAGCTAGGGCTGAAACTGAACTTATGCAGTAAACATCAAGCTAATTTTTTAATCCATAATAAGTGCTGATTTTTTTTTCTGTGCACTGCTGCTTTATTGTGATATTCAAAATACAGTAACAGAGGTAAATTCCATGTCATTTTCCTTTTTTTATTTTATTTTTTATTTTTATTTATTTGTATGTTTTTTAGGTGAGGCCACCCTTGGTTGACCTCACAGATTGCAAGGACTTTGTCAGCTCACAATTCCTTATTTTTTTGTTTTTTACACCTATAGCACCTGGTCTTCCTAGGTGGTCTCCCATCCAAGTACTAACCAGGCCCGACCTTGGTTAGCATCTGAGATCAGACAGATTGGGCTTGTTCAGGATAGCGTGGCCATAGACTCATTTTCTCTTTTTAATAATGAAATAAAGGAGACTGAGAAAGGTTAAAGTTGTAAACTAGTTCTTACAGAATCAAAGTATAGAGTTTTTCTAAATTCACCATTTTTTTCTTATAGTAGCATACTATAGTTAATGTTTATGGCTTTGAGAAGCCATGCATACACTATGACTATTATATAATTAGTTTGACTATCAGAAAAGCATTATTTAATATATCTTAATATACAGTATCACACTATATTCCTTTAGTAACAATAGGTTTTCAGAAGTTTTCAATTCCAAAATAAGCAAAAACATCCCCAAATATACATTAAGAATAAGACATCAATATATTGGCACCCTAATACCTTTTAATCAAATTAGTTGTCAAGATCAATAATGTTCTCACTGGAAATAAAAACAAAAAAAAATTTATTAAAATTATTAAATTAAATTGTGTACAAATATACACATGTAAAATTATAATCCATTAAGTGAGAAAAACAAATAGTACAATCCTATTAAATGTGAGTATATGTGCTTGTGCATGTTTATAGATATATATACAAAAAATGAAAGTCGAAGATTAAATATTTAATAGTCATTGTTTCTACTGGTTTAATTTATATCATATATTTTGATAATTTTTGTAATATTTGACATTTTTTATGATGACAGTGGTTAATAAAATCTAGTAAGTTTCAGGTGTATAGTTCAATAGTAAGGCATATATGTATATATATTGCATTGTAATAAGTACATTATTTACTTAGAACAAATAATTATTAAATACATAATTATATATACATATGTTTTATCAATCAAAAACACTGAAGTTTACAAATAACCCTCATTATTTTGTATAAGAATTAATATATGTATACATGACAGGGAGAAATTAATATCGAGGTTAGCTAAAATTTAACATAATTTTTTTTCTTTTACCACATTTTTCAAAATCAATTTATCTAGACCACCAAATGGTTTGGTAATTGTGCAAAGCTTTTGTTGTTATTGTTAGGTAAATAATATTCAACAAAATAAAGAAGAAAATCACAAAATTAAGGAAGTAGTGGATAGAATTTATAAAACTAATAAGATTAGGAAAAAATAACAAGAGAACTGTATAAAAACTTAAGGATTTCACTTTTGTTTTCATACATACAAAGAGACACCATAGTCTTTATCACATTATAACATAGAAGACATTATGTGACATATAATTTCAGCATATTTAGAAATCATAAAAATGAGACAACTTAATTGTTCTAATGAGAACTAAAATATTGGAATTATGGAGTATCTAAGTATAATAGCAAGTTCAAACTGATATTTTTCTATTTAGTTTATTGCACAAAGTTTCCTTTATATTTTTAACTTCCACACCTATAATCCAATTGTTTCTCCTTTTTTATATCTTATCTAAGGAGCTTGAGAACTCAACAGAATAGATATTGAGTTCAGATATTGTATTATTCAGGATTCTTTAAGGGTATCAGAGCCCTCAAAAGTGTTATGGGGAGAGTGTAACAGGGATTAGATTTTACATAATCAGGGGAAAGGTGGGGCAGTCAGGACCTGGAACATAGTAAGATCAGAGAAAGAATTCTCTGAAGGCATCAGAAAGCCAATCATGAACCAAATTGGGACTACGAAAGAATACTGGAGAGTGATGTCTGGGAAGCTGAGGCCCCTATGTGATTAAGACTCAGGATCTAGAGCCAAGCATCAGATCATGGAGTTGGGACCACTGTTATTCAACACGGTCAGTGGACAGGAAGAAGATCTGGGCATGGACCAAAAAAGAGCAAGGAGCAGCCTGGGCTCATCAGTCATATCTGTGTCCCTAGTTACTACATCTAATTACAACAACTTTTAGTTAGTAATTATGATTGTTGCACTGTCAACTTCCAATTTCATGTCTTTCCTCTTTTTTTTTTTTTTTAAACAAACTTTTACCTGGAAACATGAGGGAAAAGTGATCCTGGGAAATGTAATTCCTACTTAAAAAACATCATAGTTTATAAACCACCAGCCAGAATATATAGAATATACAGTTACAATGATATCTACTGATAAATCACAACTTCCAGTATTCTAGCCCTGGTTGACCTCCTCCTCCTCTCCCATCTCATTGATTCCAGCTTGCTCATGTGAATTTCTTGGGATGGCGGGCTTTTAGCAAGCACGGAAATTGCTTAAAGTTACCAACAGGAGTTAGTACAGGGAGACCATGATGAGACTCTTCTTCATTTCTCCCTTGATGATACAGACCTGCTGGATAGAGAGCTGAGTTCCTGCTCTATCGAAACTGTAATTGTGTGAAAATATAGGATATTCCAAAATGCTACCCTATCTTCTTTTTTTGGTTTACAAGTGGAGGTTTTTTCTTTTTTTCCTGATAAATTTTGCTACCACCAATACATCCCCACTTTAAAGACCAGAATATTCTATTTTGGATTTTAACATAGTAAAAAGGAAGGTAGAAATTAAGGAGCATCCTGACTTTGATCTCCAGAAAGCTAAGACCTTAGTTGTTAGAAAAGTGTTTAGTATGTGAAAGAAATATCTGTGAGTAAGAGCTGGAGATTTGGGCCTCCTGTGGAGGCTTGAGAAAAAGTCCCTACAGACAGAGAAGACAGAAATTCAGTGCCTCAAAGAGATAACCCCATTTTGTGACATCAGGCTGAGCTTTGAATGAGGGGGCTGGAAAGAGAAGTAGGGAGATATTGGGGGAAGAAAGGCTCAAAATGAAAATAAGTTTAGAAAAAAAATCCATGTAAAAAGTATCTTAGACTTCCTTCTCAGTGACCATCACGGTCTATTGTGATCATAAAGTAGGTAAATGGCTACCTACCCTCAAACAAGATACAAAAGTATCAGCTATATAGAAGCAAACTGAAAGAAGGTACAGGTCAATAGAGTCCAATATGGAGTCCTGTGTGGAAATCTAACAACATGAGAAATTCTTTAGCAAATATCTTCATAAGCAAAAATATAAGAGCAGATGGCAGACCATCTCATGTGACTGACTGAATGGAATTTAAGCATGCAAATAGAGTTTATTTAAATGGAAATAAAGAAATGTTATTTCTATATTTCTTGAATACTACAGTTATAGACACTGTTTCTTATCTGTTACATCCAGTGTACAGTTATCTACTACACTCTACAAGGCAATGAGTAGTTGAACAGATGGTATAAATTCAGCCTGTAAGAGTAGAAGCTTGAATTATTTTCCTCAGGAGACATTTAGTGATGTGAGAGAAAAGAAGAATTGCAATACAACAGAGAAGATGCAATCAGAGATAAAAGAAAAAAAAATACAGTTCAAAATACAGTGTCGAGAAGACCAATAGATGTAGAAGATTAGAAAGATTAGAATTTAAAGATAGGGACTTGTCCAATTGTGTTAAATAAAGGGAATTTATTTAAAAGATTTATTAAAATACTAAAAAAATTATAAGATATGAAAAGAAGGATAGGTCATCTGGTTATTCCATGTATTAGTCTGTTTGAGCTACCATAACAAAATAACACAGACTGGGTAGCTTAAAAAACAAACAAACAAACAAACAAACAAACAGAAATGTAATTCTCATAGTTCTGGATGCTGGTAGTACCAGCTATGGACAGCATGGTCAGGTGAGGGCCTCTTCTGGGTTGCAGACTGCTGACTTCCTGTATTTACACATGGATACAGGGGCTAGAAAGCTCACAGGGGCCCTCTTTTATAAGGGCATTAATCTCATTCATGAGGGCCTTCTCAGCCCTCATAATCTAATTATCTCCCAAGGGCCCTAGGTCCTAATTGCATTACACTAAGCATTAGCACTTCAACATATGAATTTTGAAAGAACACAAACATTAAGCATATAGCACTGAGATATCTGAGTTAGCATTATGCTAATTTAGAAAGACTTCACAAGCTGTTGCAGAAAGGAACACGTGTTAAGGGAATGTTCACAATCAATATAAGAACACAAGTTAAAGAATCTGACTATTAAATACATGGGGAAATAAGAGAGTAATTTGAAAGAAAGACTATCAATGGATTTTTAAATGGAAAAGTTTGAAGTAAGAATGCATAAGATTGACACACTAGGTATTAGAGAGAGAATTCATAAGTATGGGGATGACATACTTCAGGAAGCAAAAAGGGATAGAATTAATTTAAAGATGAGAAAAAATATCTCTTCTTTAGAACTCTTGCAGAAGTAGACAAATGGGTGTGGAAACAGATTACATAAAAAGAAAACATGGTGGAAACTGGCCAACCAAACACCAGCTGTTCTTAAATTCATAATAAAAATATAAATGCATGAATATAGATCAATCTGCGGTGGCAAGTAACTCTGAAAGAAAGTGGAAAGATTATGTTTAGAACAACTTTTATGAAAAACAAAGAAAAATGTAAGTAGGTAAGTTTATTATAAATTAATATTTATTAAATTTAAAAAATCCCAAATGAAAACAATTGCCAAACACAACCGCTTTAGGGCACTCATGTGACTATATCTCATTGTTTATGGGAAACTCTTCAGTATATGGCTCAGCATAGTTTGATTAGTAGTTGCAAGCTCTTTATCTACAAAATGGACATAATAGAGATCACATTTCAGATTGTTCCATAATGCCAAAAGAGACAAGCCATAGAAGGACTATTCAAAAAACAGACAGACAAATAAACAAAAAACTTCAAATTACGTAATGGGGTAAATTATGTTTCTGGAAAAAATTGCCATTTTAGAAAAAAACTTATTATTGTAAAACCAACTGTGAATCTCCAGAGCTTAATATATAAAGGTTCAAAAATTCCATTAAATTACCTCTCTAGTTGAGGATACGTTGTGTTGATAAGTTCACCTAAAGCAAAGTTCTCCTTCATTTTTTCTCCTACAAAAAAATAATAAAAACTTTAGCTGCTTTAAAAATCAAATTTTTATAAATAAAAGCATAATTTACATTAATTAATTATGATTTATTTTGTCAATACATAAAATTATTGTCAACTTTTACTTGAGTCATCTTTGTGAGAAAAATTATTTAAATGCCTGAAATATTTCAACACTGTGGTGTATATATAAAAAAAGTTCAGTTGCTTGCCTTTATTAAGATTCAAATGCACATAGGGTAATATTTCTAGGTATCTAAGACAATAAAGAATTAGAACTGACCTTACCTCTGTCAATTACAGTGTGACAGAAAAGAAAGAGAAACATCATCAGGTAGCAATTACCACACAATCTTGCACTCGAATTTATCTCTTGCATTTTGTATAGCAATTTCAGGTGATTAAGTATGGCTTCCCCAATTTTATGATCATTGTGGAATTGAAGTCAGAAATCTAAGTAGATATACTTCTTCCACCTCTTTCTAACCTGTGAGTTTGGATAATCTATTTCTCTAGGTGTCAGTCTCCTCCTCTATAAAGTGAGTTAGTAGTTACATCTTGAGATGGTGAAGAATAAATTAAATGAAATGACATGTGAAACACCCACAATTACAAGTAGTGCTCAATATCAATTTAGTTGTGATAGTTTTAGGGAAATGAGGACTAATTTCCAAGGAAATTAGGCAGGTAGAAATAAATAAACATATAAGTTATAAACTGAACATAGAAGCATATATATAAGGATGGCCCACTGCATTTCTATAAACTCATAAAAAGTACTGACATCCAATAATCTGACAGATAAGAGCTTGGAATTAATCACTCTGATACATACAATAAGAAGAAGCTGAACAAACTGAAAATAAATATATTTTAATGGACATATTAGAGAACTGAAGTCCAGGCCAAACCACCACCATGAAATCTGGAGAGACAGGCAAAGCTGACAGATGAAGTTAGCCTACCAGGGCCGAAGCTGCTGGAAACATAATCTGGTAGGAATATTTAATAGTAATTGTGACAAACTGCTTGAAACTGAGTGTGGACTAGCATGAGAGTGAGAAACTCTTAAGGACAGTAGTGTTAGGAAATAACTACACGCTTTCATAGGTTTTGTCTGAAGAATCTCGCCAGGCTTTTATAAGGAAGAACTAAGAAGAAACCCCCTTTGGACTCTGACAAGAGGTAGGAGAAATTAACTATTGTGAAATATGTTCAGAGAGCCACTATGGAAAACAATATGGAGTTTTCTCAAAAAACTAGGAATTGATCTACCATATGATCCAGCAATCTCTCTACTGAATGTTTGCCCCAAAGACTTGAAAATACATATCTAAAAAGATACTCGTACACTGATGTTCATAGCAGCAATATGCATGGTGGCCAGGATGTGGAAGCAACCAAAGTGCCCTAAAACAGATGATTGGATAAAGAAGCTGTGGTAGATATATACAATGGAATATTACTTAGTTATAAAAGGAGATGAAATCCTGCCATTTGTGACAACATGGATGGACCCTGAAATAAGTCAGATAGAAAAAGTTGAAAACCACATGATATCATTTCTATGTGGGATATAAACCTAAAAGCAATAAATAAATAGGACAGACAAGCAGAGACTCATGGATATGGACAATAGATTAGTGGTTACTAGAGGGTGGGGGAGGGGAGAGGGAAGAGGTAGATGGGTTAAAAGTCGTCAAATATGTGGTGACAGAAAGAAATCTAACTATGGGCAGTGAACACACAATGCAGTGTATGTGTGTGTGTGTGTGTGTGTGTGTGTGTGTGTGTGTGTGTGTGTGTGTGTGTGTATGCCTTACTGTTGAATGGTACACCTGAAACTTACTGAAACATTTCCCTAAAACTATCACAACCAAATAATACCATAATAAAAATTAAGAAAAAAAAAAGTTTTCTAAAACTAATGTGTACCTAAGAGCAGGGAAAAAGATTTTACAAAAGCCTGAGTCTGTTGGGGGAGGTAAGTAAGCTGACTCCAGGCCTCTCCAGCCTTCCTGCCTCACCTAAAGGAGAAGTAGAGAAACTAAAACAACTCTTTGAAGGTCACATCTCAAGAATACAAGTCTACAAACAGAATGAAATTTGATAATGAGTTTGTAGGACATTTCCCACTTCTATCTTTTACCATCTTGCTGAGAGGTAAGCCTGAAATTAATAGAGTAGACAAAAGCAAGGACACCGGAGGAACTGGAAGCCTGTGGCGCCTGTGGATAGGGCACAAAACTATGAAAAGTCTCATGATATAACTGTTCAAGGGCAGTGCAGAAAATTAGGAATGGTTGGAAAATTATTTCTATATTTATTGCTGCAGAAAATAGATATGTATAAAAAAATAGGGCAGTTTGAATCACAGAAATGTTGTTTAAACTCTATACAGAGTTATTTAAGAACTAAGCGGGGTTGTCATACGATCATAAGATTTCTGTGGCACCTTTTCAGAAAATTAATTGGTGTTTCTTAAAACTGTGATGAGCTAGATGATCAAGATAAAACTTTGACCAGGGCAATAGTGACTGGGGTGGAGTGGACCCAGAGAACACAAGGATGTACGAAATATAACTTACAGCAACTAGTAAATAAGTTTATGTATGCAATTAAGGTAATAGTGAAATGCAGTTTCAATCTTAGAGTTTCTAGACTGGATAATTAGAATGAGGGCACTAGTTTGGAGAAGAAATTTAGAGAAACTGGATTTGAAAGAAAGATAATGGTTTCAATTTTGGTCCTAGTAAACTTAGGTAACTTTAAGATAATTCCATTGAGATTTACAGGGGACAAATGAATGTATGCATCCAAAATTCTGAATTATCAGTGACAGTAATATGGAACATTGGTGTAAGAAAACCATGCAAAATGATAAAGTACTCAAGAAAACTGTGTAAAGTTGTATACTGACATTTAATCGGACATAGGAAGTCAAAAGGAGAATTTAGAAGGACAGTTCTGGACAGAAGGCAAATAAACAAATGTGATGACAGGAACGCTTAAAGAGCAAGAGAATTTTATACATAAACAGCTTACAGTGTCAAAGATTGTACAGTCAAAGAACGTAAAAAGAAAAATAGATTATTTTAGCAAAATTTGAGAGATTCTCACCATTAAATTTCTATTTTTGCTAAAAACTAAGATTATTTTATCATTTCTCTAATACTTGTTCTTTAAGAATAATTTAAAAGTTCACAAACAAGTGAATGACAAAAATGCTATGCTGGCACACTTTGTTCTTGGATACATTCCCTTCTTTGTTGACAATACAAATTTTTCCAGCAAAATGCTTTGATAATATATTCAGAAGTTCACCTACAAAGATGAAAAAGATCATTTTAATTGAGAAACTGGGGTAAAGCCAATCAAAATAAAAACTGATGAGACCTACATAGAATCCAGTTATATTTTTTAATGTTATTAGAGTGACAAATGATGAGAGATTGTACATTTCAAATAAAATGACCACATCATCATCTTTCATTCTACACACTCTTATACAGTGTAACTGATACTCCATACTCCCCTAACTCCCCAAATCTGGTAGGGCTTATAACCTACTTGCAACCAATACACCAGAAGTAACTGTGCGATGCTTGGGGCTAAGTTAGACAAAGCGATGCAGCTTCTATCTTGTTCCCTGGACTACTTGTTCTTAGAACTCTAAGCAAGTTGTCCGGATCCTCTGAGTCCACCATGCTGACAAAAGTCAAGCTTCTTGTAGAGGCAACATGGGAATGCTTTCTTCAACAATCCTAATCCTCAATTCCTCCCAGTGCTGGCTAAAGACATGTAAGCAAAGAAGCTTTTGGGGGATTCCAAAATCTCAAATTTATAACATTAAGGTGTTCCAGTTGAGCCCAGGTGTGAAACAAGGATAAGCCACCCCTACTGCCATTTCCAAATTATTCTCAGAATCTTTAAGGGTGCCAGTTGTCTATTTCATTGCCTCTCAGTTACAAATTCACTCTTTTAGTCTGCTGTCTGGTAATTGGGACAGGTTCTTTCCATGTTTATCAATTAATTGCTCAATTTTGTTAAGTCTTATGAGTTTTTAAATTAAAAAGTCTCTTTTTCGTTGAACCTTTTTAGACACCTAGCTCTTATATTCTATATACCTTGTATGTAGCTCTATCCTAACACTTACCAAGCTGTATTTTAGGTTTATTTGTCCTTTTGGTACGTGTGTGCCCCAAGATAAAAATCAAGGATTAGCATGGTATCTGACACCTAGTTTAATACATATTAATAACAACTTTTATTCACTTCATATTCTAGGGTCTGTACACCAAAACCAATGAGCTGTAAAGACAATTATAATTAAAGGAGAATATAAGGTTGACGCTATATTGTAAATTAAAGTATTTCAAGTATGTACTATAATATACACCTATGAAATTTAAAAAAATGAAATAGTAACTATCTAAATGTTGAACATCTATTTTGTTTATATGTATCATATGATTGAACTGTTACATAAATTAAATTCTAGGTTATCATTTTTAATGAAAATAGAAAATTATAAAAAAATTAAGACACTGTTATATTACCATTTTTTAACTTTTATCCATGGAGTTTAAACCTTATACAATGAAAGCGAAACAAATGATCTTTTTCTATGTTAATTTTAAACTTTAAGAATTAAAACAGAAGTTATTGTATAATTAAGAAAAACATTGCATCTAGAGGCCTTATTCAGAGATAGTGAAACTATAAAGTCTCAGTATTTTAGAGAAAAAAAAATTGAGAAATCAAATAACTTTATTTCTATTCTTTTGTTTGCTCCTCTTTATTTTCTTTCCCTTTCTTTCCTTTCCTTCTCTTTTCTTTTTTTTTTCTTTTTGTGACTATTATATGCAAATGATCAGGTGAAATAAAACAATAGCTTGCTTACTTTTAAGTCATAAAGCCCAGTTAGATTCTCGTTTCTGCAACATAACAGTAATGTGATAGTAGGAATGTTCTTTAACTGTTTGGGTTTTTAGTTACTTCACCTAACAGTCAGGTATGGCATCACTGCCTGTATTGGGTTGTTATGCGAATTAACGGGACAACTTAGGTAATGTGAACAGTGCCTGGTATAGAGAAAACACTTCTTAAAGCGAAATAATTAGTCACTGGGCTGAAGGGGTAACAAGATGAATAGACTTTGAAACTGACCTCTAATAATATTGGGGAGAATAGAGAATAATGAGACCTGCCTTGCATACCCCATAGGTTTGATTAAAAAAAAAAAGATTAAATAATAATGTAAAACAATGATTAAGTAAATAATGTATATGGTGGTCTGCTAATATAGAGTGATATTATTTCACAATAGAAAGGACACAGCCTCAGGAGCTTAAGTTGAATGTTTTTTTTTCCCCCAAATAAATATAATACATCATAAAATAATATTAATGATCATACTAATAATATCAGTTTTAAAGTATCTATGAGGTACCACCTTAAATCATTCTGAGGTCTTAACAAAGATTTTACAATCTCACTGTTGGCTTCACCTTTGTACCATGTTTGCCTGGCAGTGGATTTATCCTCTGTACAAAAGTCATTTCTTAATTTTGCATAATCTGCCATCTGGAGAAGATAAGAATGAAGAACATTTTTATTTTCAAACACATCAATCCCTGGCTCCTTCCTATTCATTTAACAGTTCTTCCTCTAGATTACCTCTCTCCTCTCACATTTATCATAGGCTATGAAATGAAACCAAGTGATTTCAGGCCACCTTCCTGTCTAAAAATCTCTTTACTAGATCAGAAGCTTCACTAAGAAATTGCTTTCTTTTCTGTTACTCTAGATGGAGTTCCAAAAACTTTCTGCTAGTATATAACAAGTGTTCTGTTTTTGCTAGCTTTTAGTATCATTTTTCTGATTTTACTTTAAGTTTGTCTCCAAAGCCTCCTTGAGACACATCAGGCTTCTATTCACACTCTTCCCAAGACTCTCTCATGACTTGTGTCCCTAGTGCCCTCACTGTTTCTGGCCACTGCCTCATCCCAGAGCTAATACCTTATGCTTGAATTGTTATAGCATCAACTTCCTCCTAAGTATCAAACTGTATTCCAATTCACCTTAAACCAAGTGGCCTCGAACATCAGCAATTATTTTATTTCTATCTAATCTGCTAAGTGGACCAGACTTGGAGAAAGTACCTTGTCTCTGTCCCCATGAGGTATCAGCAAGAGAAGTTGGAAGGCCAGAGATGGCTTGATCTTAGTTATTGAAATCATTAAAGTGTTTGTCATGCAAGTCTGATAATTGATGCTGACACTTAGCTGGGAACTCAGATAAGGCTATGTATTAGTCAACAGAACTTGCTATAACAAAATATCACAAAATGGGTGGCTTAAACAACAGACATCTACTTCTCACAGTTATGGATGCTGGAAAGTCCAAGACCTAGGTGCCAACTGATTGGGCTCCTGGTGTAGGCCTTCTTTCTGGCTTTCAGTTGGCTGCCTTCTCACTGTATCCCCTCATAGCAGAGAGGGGATGTTCTGGTGTCTCTCCTCTTTATAAAAGAACTAACTCCATCATGGGAGGTTGCCCCTCATGACCTCACCTATACATAATTATTTTCTAAAGCCTCCACCTCCAAATATAATAGCATCAGAGTTTAACTTCACCATATGAAATTTGGGGAGATGCAAACATTTGGTCCACAGCAAGTTGTAAAACAGACTTCCATGTAGTCTCTCCAAGTCGTTACTTGATATCTAACAGCATGATGACTGGGTTCCAAAAATGAGCCTCCTAAGAGAACACAGCAAAAATGCATGGCATTTTTATGGCCTAGTTTTGTGACTCACTTTGCATCACTTACACCATACTCTCTCTTTTGGGGCAGTTTCACTCTGTTGATCCATAATAATTGCCAAGGTCCCCTTTTACCTATAGTGAGAAATGATGAGGTCCAAGACAGTATGAGAATTTCTAAGAAAAAATGTGCTCCTACAAATATGAAACACACACTCTTTAATAGAGAGCTATACACACACACACATACACACATACACACACACACACACATATATGTATATATATAAAGAAATAATCAAGGACGTGGCAACATGTATGCCATAAGATTTCAGAATTACTATTGACCTGTGGCTATTGTGTGACTTCCATTTTGCTCCTTCTAAAACAAGAAAGTTGAAAGTGCTTATCTTATGCCTAGGCCATTATTGAGGTGTGTGTGTGTGTGTGTGTGTGTGTGTGAAAGGTGGATAACTTGTCTCTTTAGTTCACAGGTCTTCAGACTAAAAGGAAATACTTGAATAGCAACACTGAAGAATTGAACTCAAGGAGCATCGTCTATACCTGAAGTCTACCTAGATGAAACAATCATAAACTTCAAACTGCTATTGTAAGGGCATGAGCCTTGGAGTTCTTGGGAAAAAATTCAACTATATTTTGCATGTGAGAGAGTAATGAATTGTTCTGGCCTGAGGGCAGACTGTGGCTAATTGCATTTTTCAAAGAATCTTCCACAAGATATTTCATCTCACATGCTTTTCTTAACATGCTGAATAGACATTTCTCCCAACAAGCGATGGGTTTTATGTTCCTTCCCCTTGAATCTGGGTGGAACTTGGTGAGCAGAGAAGGCATGCTATGTGACTTATAAGGCTACATCATAAAAAAAACCTTGCTCATTCATTTTATCTCCTTGGGATACTCACTCACTTGGGAACCCAGAAACATGTTGTCAGAAGGCCAAGTAGCCACATGACAAGAATATGTGCAGATATTCCAGCAGGCAGCCCCAGCTGAAGTCCCAGCTGACATTCAGCCTTCACTCTTAGACCAAGTGATCCATACAAACATTTTAATCCCAGCTGTCAAATAACTTCTGCTTTTAGGCGGACCCAGCTGATACCATATGAGAAAGAGCTGAGCTATTTACATGGAGCCCCTATCACACTGCAGAATTGCAGGCAAAATAATATTACTGCTTTCAAACTCTTGAGATTTGTGGTGTCCTGTTATGCAGCAATGGTAAATAGAACAGATAACACAAACTACTATATTTAATAAAGATATTTCCTTATATCCTCCCATTAATCTGGTATTACTTAATTTCCTATGATATTATTATTTAATACATTTTGATTAATTAAACTATTATTTTAAAATCTCAAGTAGCACGATTGCAAAATTCAAACCCAAAGAACTAAACTAAGTAAAGAAAAAGGGGGAAAGGCATCCATGAACCCATAGATGTATTCTATTTAGTCTAGAATACTTATTTTACCTAGACAGATGCCAAAAAAACACATCACAAGATCCTCAGGCATAGACTATTAGATAACCCAAACTTGTATTCTTGGCATTATTATACAATTATATTATGAATGTCATTTAGAAGTGCTTAAACTGTAGATAAGGCCTTTTTTTTGCCATATATATTCTTGATTTCAATAACAAATAAAGCTAAGAAAATTTTTTCATGATTAAGTTTACATTATTTGATCCTGAGAGAATTAATGTTGAAACATACATTTAAAAAAATATAATAGAAATTCAAAATTAAGTAGTACAAGCTAAAGAAAAAGAAATTTTATACATAATATATAATTATATATAATTATATATTATATATGCATATATAATTTATTATATATTATATATTATATATACATATATAATTATATATTATATATTACATATATAATTTTATATATTATATATATATATGGAATGTGTTTTTATTCTGGATGTTAAATTTTTTTCTTTTTCTTTTCATCCATCCTTTCAGCTTCCAAGCATTTCCTAAAATTGTAGAATTTCAAATGCTACTGCCAGTTGCAAACTTTTTTGCCTTTCTAATTTGCAGACATCACTCGGTAACACTTCACACAGCTGTCTACCTCAAGCTGAAATGACTTTCCGATTTCTGAACAAGAAGTAGCTGCACAAATAATGCCTCTGGACTAAGATCTTTGGCAGCATAGTTTTATCCATCAGGCCTGGAACAAAGAAAAGTTAAAAAAAAAAATAAGTGTTTAATTTTTATTAAGTGTCTACATTTTTATTCTATCAAGTGATAAGGAATGCAATTAAATATTTGCTATATAGCATTTCACACATATATCTTAGTATCTTTTATCTCATTTCTCTTCCCTTGGGGTTTTATCATAGAGGCAAGATTTTCTTTTTTTTTTTCTTTTACTTTTTCTTTTCCCCCAGTAGAGTGTCACTATGATTCTGGCAACATTCCTCCTCTTTGCTATTACAACCAAAGTTCGCCTGGTCCTCAGGTCGCAATTAATTGTTATCAGCTTGAAAAAGCTATCAGAAACCTGGATATAATGCCTTGTGATTAAGTCAATCCTTTTAACATATCCCAGGCCTCTTTTCTAATACACTGTATATGGAAAGTTATTAACTGAAAAATAAAAGTGCTTAAACAGTTAAAAAGCTTATCATTCAGAAATCCACTAATAATTATGATGATGATGATGATGATAATAATAATAATAGTTAACAGCTACATCTGCAATACAAAGCAATAGATAAGACTCAAAGAGTCTAATGAGTGGAATTACAGAATAAGTGAATAGTCACGATTTTTTTACATTAAATACACAAATTAACAGGAACTAAAGCCTTTCTGTCATGATGATAAAATATCCTAGTCAATTAGTATTTTAGAAAAATACTTTATTAGCAAAGAAAAGAGAAAACAAAAAAAAACGAAAACATTGGTAAGTCCTTGGGTGCAAAAAAGGTGGTGACCGTGTAAAAATCCATTATCTGTTTGATGGCTATGCTGTTTTGGGATTGTTTAACTATGAAAATATAAAATAAATTTTATGTAAATAATGTAAGATGTTTCCTAGTTAGATCAGAGACAAACATGTACCATCAGATGAGATAGTTTATTTCTAACTTTCTTCATTAAGTTTTGCCAAATATTAGCATTTCCATAAAACCCTAGGTTTCTATAATTCTCTTTTACTTTTACCAGGTTTATTATAAGTATATTTAAAGCTAAAAAGTAAAGTATATTTAAAGCTAAAAAGAATAATAGCAAACATCACTGACAACTTTGTATATCACAAGTCTCTTTGTTAACTTTTTTAACAAAACTAAAGAAAACCTAGAAAAAAAATCACTGGCACTTTGGAAATAAACTTGAAAAATATTATTTTTTCTAACACCAAGTAGAGAAATTGACTCTGCAAGTGCATTTTAAATTCAGTCTATTGCATTCTCAATAATATCTTAAATATGGGGCAATTATATTTCTCTCTTAAATCTTCTGACTTTTCACAATGGGAATATTAAGCAAAATTGTAGATAGTTCTCAAAATTGGATTGCACTTTATCCTGCTCTCTAGACCAAAACCAAGATGAGCTGAGCTTACCAGAGTACTCTGTGAATATAAGAATATTTTATCAAAATAAGAGAAGAAAAGGAAACAATATGTCTTTTCAAGGACTAGCAACTATGCAAATGGCTTTCAACTGCCCTTTTATGATAGAAGCACAAAGGAGGGGAGGAGTCTTAGGAGGAGAATTAGCAGAACCATATTACTCCAATTCAAGAATGATGTTTCCAACTCCATTATGTTCAACTGTGTGTGAAAGCGTAACTGCTGCCTAACAGCTAGCTTTCTTTCACAAAGCTACAAATAAAACAGTTCAAGACTTGGTAGTGTAACTTTTCTCTGTTGGCATTCTTTGAAATTATAAGCAGGTTTAGTGCAAAAGACACTCGAATCTGTACACATTTGATTCTATTTTTTCTTTACCGCTTTTTTTCTTATGAATAAATACAAGAAATACTTTTTCAGTTTTGTACTCCATGCCTCAAATCAGATAAGGAGCAGATAGTCCTGCCCTAATCCCACCTTAATATTTTTTTTCTTTTTCCAAGGACAGTAACTGGAATAAAGAAACACCATACCTTGTGTGTTGTATTATAAACTAGGAAAGTGAATTTCTAGTCCTCATCATTGGGCTACATTTTGAATTATGGCTTGTCACAATAAACCATTGCTTTATGTGTGTTTATTTTTTCACCATTTGTGTATAAGCTGTATGAGGGCAGGGAGCTTTGTCTTATTCATAATTGCATTCCCAGAAATTAGAACAAAGTTTGAAAGAGAGTAAACATTTAATAAATATTTGTCAAATTAATGAAAAAAATGAATTATCGAATAGATAGATGTAGTAAATTCATAGTTCATATTAGATAAATAAAGTATATTTCAATGCCTCAGGATTTCAGGCCTTAAATGTCTTAGAATAATTATTTTAAGAATATTGATAATTAACAAAGGAAGTATATATCAGAATATATCATTTTTAAAAAATGTGGAAAATACAAATACCATTCCTAAAGCTCATGTTAATTGATGAAATACTTGATTGGGTGGATTTGGTAGAAAAGTACATACTGAAGTATCTAAATCATCAGACTACACCAGTCAAGACGTCTAAAGCATCCTATAATTTATGTATGCCAAGGATGTCAAAAGATAGACTATTTATCAAGTATTTAAATATAAATTATAAGAATAAAGGTGTTACTATTATGGCTTGAATGACCCAGAATTAAGATAAGGTAGTAAATGGTTATTATGAGATTTTGAACAAGATGAAACTTTGTAAGTTATGCTCAAGTAGAGTTTGATCAATTCATATATTTCAAAACCACTATTGAAAATTGTGTAAACTCAAGGGTTTTAATGGTCCTTGAACCGCTGGATTGATTAAATTAGTATTTTCATCTGGTTTGTCACTCATTTAATTTTTAAAGACTTTTGATAGAGATATTAAAAATCTTACTTTTTTTTCTCAAAATTGTATTATTTACTATGCATTTAATATGTTAATTTATACATAATCCAAAAAACCTGTTTGTTTAATATTCTCAGAATTTTAGTAATTTATTTGAAAAAAATATTTATTTTAAACTGAAAGAAAAAAATTAAAGACTCTAATCTTAGTTACTTTAGGAAACAAAAAGTTAGATTAACAGAACATGAATTTAAAAAATCTAAACAGATGCATAAACAATAGAAATTATATTGAAAATGGTTAATCTAGCTTGTTCTTTGGCACTAAATAAATATGGAACATCTATGTAAAATTAGAGTTGCCTCCAGTAACTAGGACTTATAGATGAGTACTTACACAAAGTATTTCCCAAGATGATTTAGAAAAAAATAAAAGAATAAAGGAAATTAACTCTAAAGAATCCTTTTAAGCTAAAGATTCATGTTATTCAAGATCTGATAGTGTTAGAGTAAATCCCAATGAAGCAACCAAGCAGCAAATTGCAAAAGAAATACATGAGCTCTAAAATTAACCATGAAGAAGGCGAATGTGGAGGAAAGGAGATAACTTTCCTACCATAGCATGAAATTGTAGACCTCAGGTCATCCGAATGACAGACATCTTTTATTACTGCTGAATATAGAAATATGCCGTAATACAGAAGTTGCTCCTGGAAAGCTGAGTTATGGATTATTCTATGTGTGAATTAGGCATTCATTCATGTTAAAGCATTGCTCTAGCTTAATATCAACAAGACTTCATTACTTCTCCTTCTGGTACTAGAAAAACACTGCTACTGCTAAGGAAGTGTACATGTTTTTGTTATAGACCCAATTTCACAGAGTTGATTTGTCTTTACAGTCATTTTAAGTTACAAATGGAATCGACTCTCACTGTACATAAGTTGTCAGATCAACTAAAAAGGCATTTTACAGAATAGCACATCACTTGCAAAGAGTGTGGTATGGTCTTAAAAATGAAGCAACGCATTTTTTAACTCCATTAAAAATAATGTTAAAGAATTCACTGAACAGTCTTGGGAAGCAAGTTATGTTCTTAGAGCAATAACATCATTCTTGAAATGAGAGATGTTCTAATATGTGCCATAAATGTGCTGAAATTATTCAAAAGGAAATAGAGGGGAAGTTTTCAATTTAATAAGTTGTTAAAAATTCTCATGACTCACTTTTGATAAATTCAATCAGTATTTATCCAAAACTTTGGTAATTTCAGATGGGAAAATATTAATTTACAGCCGTTGTTCTTAAATAATTCCTAAGTATTTTCATAATTCTTGTAGTGGTGAAAATTGTTTCTAAAAGTTTGAAATATTTGTTTTAGTTAACATAAACAGGCAACAACAACAATCAATTCTTTGTTTTTGATAAACTCAAAACGGCAAAGATTTTTTTTTATTTAACTTTTCTTAATGCCCCCAGAAAATAATATATAAAAATAATTCAGGAATTGATTCTAATAGAACATCTTAACTGAACTTGAAAATAAAAAATTAAGTTGAAGCTATGCATTCCTTTGACACAGGAACATTTAAAATGCCAGGAGTCATCTCAGGGAAACTGAAATTTAGGCCATTGCATAATCTTAAATTTAGACATGACTATTACACACAACAGCCTTCTGGCACCTTTTTTGGATTAATGAACTTAAACTTTTTGTTAGTGAGCAATGTCCCATTCAACTTATATATTATTGTAATAGAAGTAAGTCTTTAACTGGTTACACTTTGATAATAAGATCATGTTAATAAAATATCATCAGTATGAGTTAATAATAATTAATGATCTCAATCAAAGAAGAATGGATTAATTTTCATTAGACATTAGTTTTTCATAGTGTAGAGTAGGCTAGAAAAAAGAAGAGTCTGCCATAATTTTTCAATATTCTTTCCTAACATTGCCTTACCCTTCTCAGTGCACTTGTTATTTATTTTATTTTATTATTTTATTTTTTTAGCACTACATGCCTGGGTAAGAGTGCAAAATATCTATGTCCTTTCTTACTTCTGTACACAAAATGCCAACACACTTCTGAACATTGGCTGCAGCTTATGAGGTTAGTTTTATAGATGGGAAGACTAATATTTCAAGAGAGATTGAGAAGATTACTTAAGGGAGAAAAGCTAAAAAATAATAATGGAGATAGGACACAATGGGGTTTAGTTACAAATCCTTTCTCTACTATTTATACCGAATTCCATACAAACCATGACAAGGGAGAATGTACTGTCAATATTCATAGTAATACTAATAAAAAGTTAAAAAATTTGTAATACTAGCTTAATAATATGTCTCTCTTCTGAACTCCCTAATATGTGTCCTGTCTTGCATATTCTCTTCTTCAGTTATTACAGAAACCCTGAAAGATCTTTGTATCTCTTTTAACAGAAGAGGGTAGCTGAAATTTAGAAAGGCAAAGCCAAAAGGACAAGTTCATGATGTTACTTTGAATCTAAAGCTCATGTTTCTACAATTAGAGCATAACTAGTCATAAAATTGTCAATTAAACTGTTTTTATAGCATTTTTTTCTGTTTCTTTCCATCATTTTTTAATGCTTAATTATTGAATGGTCTCTAGCTAAGTAGACAAATGCTTGGATACAATTTCTTTATTCATACCCACAACCCCATGTAACCATTTTGGCTGATTTAGGTTTTGCAACAAACAAATCAGATGAATTTTTTTTTTTAATTCAATGAGTATCCTGGCTATTGATTAATAAATATTACATCATAGACTATTTATCAAATCACACATAGAATCATCCACATTATTGACATATGGGGTCAGGTAATTTTTTGTTGTTGTTGTAGAGTCATCCTGTGCATTGCAGGATGTTGAGCAACATTCCTAGTCTTTATCTACTAGATGGCAAAATACCCCAAATCATCTTCAGTTGAGAGGTACTAAACTACTCATAGCTGTCAATTCTGTGACACAAATGAAAACTTATAATCTATAATATTTATAACTCAGTTCTCTATTTTCTAATTAGGAGGAAATTTTCTTGGAATTGAATCACACTGGCAATATCTCTAGTGCTACAACTAAATCATGACGACTTAAAGTAGACATTTGCCTTTCTTTTTTGACACTGCTGGTTAGAATCAGTTAATTTTTTAGAGTCAGAAATCATAAGCTAAGGTCTTATCTCATTTATCTTTTTTCATCTACCTAAATTCCTAAGCTTGCACTTATAATTTGTTTTTTAAATTACTATTGACCCATTTCATATTTTACAACCTAATAAAAATATGAAATAGCTAAAGAATACACATTATATCTTATCTGGAAACAAAAGAAACTGTTTCTACTTATCAGCAACTAGAAGTTTGTGGCCTAAGAAAATATGTATATGCTAAGCACACATGGAGAAAGATATCCAAATTTAATTTAAATAGTTGGCAAGTATAGGGAGACTGCCTGGCTGATAGACACTTCAGATGTTTCACAGTCTGCTCAGTGTCTTTCTTATATATTTTCAGATTTGGTCCATCAAAAATGGTTTACAATGAGCATACACACTGTCCACAGCATTCTTTCATTTATTAAAAATAGCAAATCTCTGGGAACTACCTCATGGTAGCAAAATCTTGCTGATATTAAGGAAAAAAAGATATATTTTGGTTTGATGATTTAGGCATACCCATTCTAGCTATGCCCTTAACATTTCTTTTTTTGCGTTCTGCATTTTTCTATACAGTTTCCCTTCTTTACCTAAATAAAACTAAATTGGCATCAGTAAGCATTTTTAAATCATTGAAAAGACTGCAGTTTAGGTTGTGGTTACGAGAGTACTTTAAAGGTTTTCCAAATATTGCATCTAAAAATGATATTTGGATCATATTTTATCTGTTTTAAAACTGAAATTACAAGATAGTATCTACGTTTAAATACTTAAGACCACCAACATGGTAATGCTTGGTGCTGCCAGGTTAATTGGTTTTAATGTATACCTCAGAATACAGTTTTTCCTGTCATCACTGTGCAAATATCTCAACTGCTAGCAAATGTGTCATTTATTAGAAAAGTTGTAACTCTGCCATGGTCTCTTTTTTTACAATTTAGTCCTACATATGTTTGCCCATGTAAATTTGGTACAGGTGAATGCACTTATGAATCACATGTGGGCCATGAGCTATTAAACACCAAGCAAGGATGATGTTTGTCTGCCTGGCATATGATCGTCATAAGTGCATATGTCTGAGTGAACATCAAATGGGTCTTGTGATAACAAATTATTGAAGTCAGTTTTTGCTTTAAGTTTGGAGTAATTCTTACCTTTATTTTATATTTATGACAAATATTTGAGCAGTTTTTAGATCTCTTAGCCATAACATTTCGACACAAAATATTTTATTATTCTTCGTTTAATCTTTTAGATTATTTGCATTCAAGATGGCCTTGAGATTGCAAAGTAGTTGATAAAAGAGTTACTATTAATAACTATTTACATGTGTAAATCAAGAGCTTATCTGTCACGTATAACCAAAACAGAAGAAGAAAAGAATATTTGCCAAAAAGACTTAAAGAAGAGGCATCGCAAAAGAAAAAAAAAAAAATCAAAGAGGTAGAGTCTGAGGAGGTACTGAATAGAAGAAAATGCACAATATCAACAGATCATGTCAATAATTATTTCAAAATATGGACCATTGTTAAGACAATGGCATTTTCTTAAATGTTGTAATGTTATCTCTCACACAAATAAGTATTTTAAAGGCTTTCTAGGAAGTTACACAAGTGAAATAGTACATAGTTATTTTGCAACTAAAATTAAAATCTAATAAATTACTGAAAATAAAATATCAAGACTGTGCCTCTAACTTTTCATATGACTTGATTATGGGACTACTGTGGAAAAGGCAACACTATATAGACAATAAAAGATCAGTCGTTGCAGGGGAGAAGGGCGTAATGGATAGGCAGAGCACAGAGGATTTTTAGGGCAGTGAAAATACTCTGTTTGACAGCATAATGGTGAATATGTGTCCAAACCCACAGAATGCACAACACCAAGAGTGAATCCTAAAGTAAACTATGGGCTTTGGGTGATTATGATGTGATAATGTGGGTTCATCTTTGGCTAAAAAAAAAAAAGTACCATCCTGGTGAGCAATGTTGATAATGGGGAGCTTTGTATGTAAGGGGGACAGAGCATGTTTAGGAAATCTTTGTACCTTCCTCTCGATTTTATTGTAAACCTAAAATTGCTCTGAAAAAAAAAAAAAAAAAAAGGTCTCCAAAACAAGAATAAATGTGATAGAAAACTATGTAAAACTGAATGGAAAATTATCAATAAACAAATATATTTCCTTTAAAAAAAGATAATAACAAGGAAAAAAGGATAAAATAATGAGAGAGTAACTTGACCTAGTTTAAGATGACCAGAATAGAAAGTCACAAAAGAATTAAACCTAAAGGAAACAATACACAGGATTTTTGTTGGTGGTGGTGTTGTTTTAGGTGAGGCAACTCTTGATTGACTCCACAGATTGTAAGGACCTTGCCAGCTTACGATCCCTTATTTTTTTTATTTTTTATGCCTATAGCACCTGGCCTTCCTAGGTGGTCTCCCATCCAAGTACTAACCAGGCCCAATGCTGTTTAGTTTCCGAGATCCAACAAGATTGGACGTGTTCAGGTTGTCATGGTCATAGACATAATACACAGTTTTTAACAAATGGCAACTGAAGTGTACAACAGAATATTATTTTTATTGTTTTTCATTGTATGAAAACACAAATACTAAACATAAAAGAGTCACATAAACTATTAATAATGCACTTAAATGGACTAACATGGGTAGAATAAACAAAGATATCTATGGCAACTAATTCCTAGAGTTCTAGCTGATTTCTCTTATAGGGCCCACTCAAATCAATTTTAGAAAGAAATTCTTAGTCTCTATCACAGATGATGTACTTAACCACATAATACCTTTTACATAAACAGGGTTTTTATTTGCACTGAGTAGCAGCAAGCCACAAGAGGGCAAAGGAAAGAGCTAAGAAAAAGTATATTCCAATAAAAAGAATAAAATACCATGACATAATATATGTTATCTCCTCAAAAAATGCAATATAATAACATTGAAGATATAGCTCATGGGGAGAAAGAATGATGTTTGGATTTAGGAAGATTGGATAAGGGAAGCACAAAGCTGATCTTACTTAATCAGTAGAGATTTTTTCAGAGCCTGTTTACCTATTGTCACCTTCCTAGGTCCAATGTGATGGGAATGAAGAATAATCATTGAAATCAGTAGCATTTAAACAAAAGGGTAAGTCCAGAGAACAATCATCTGAGAGAAAGCTAATTCAGTTGTAAAGCTTAGCTACTGGAGAAAAGCAAAGTTAAAAGAAGTTAATATGAAGCATAAGAAGACAGTAAGTTTTGCTCACTGTTGTTTTTTTTTCCCATCATTATTGTGTTAATTCTAAATGTACATTGACATTTAAAAATGTGTTTTTAACCACACACAAGATGATCTACTTTGTTAAAAAAAATAATTTATAATGTGACCTTTAGAATTTCTAGAATCCCCCAGTAGAAAAATACATGGTATACATATATATATGTATATATATTTGTATATATATGTATATATACACACATATATATGTGTGTGTGTATATATATACATACACACACACATATATATTATGTACATCAAGCAAAATACAGACATATATTCATATTCTCATATTTACATGAAGTAAATATGTATATAAATATTTACCTTGTAATGTTATCTTTTTTATCTTTTGCCTATTATTTCTAAATACTCTTTGTATGAGTCCTTTCTGAGCCTATTTTAAAACAAAATTGTGTCTTTGGCCATGCTACCTTGAACAATCCCAATCCTGTCTGATCTTGGAAGCAAATAAATAAATAAATAAATAAATAGATAGATAGATAGATAATTAAATAAATAAAAAGGGATTGTAAATTGACAAGGTCCTTGTAATCTGTGAGGTCAACCAAGGGTTGCTTCACCTAAAAAACAAATAAACAAAAAAACAGAATTGTCCATCCCCATCTTGATGCTTACCTTCATTTTTTTTTTTTTCCTGAGGGCAAAGAAGAGCAGAAAGAAGTTAAATCTGAATATCCCTAAATCTCTGTTTTCTAGCTATGTAAAATCTATAACAAGAAGTATTGAACCATATATTTTATAGATATTTTGTCCAAATTCAGTTAGATTTTTTTTTCTTAAGCTCTGTGAGTGGTATTTTAAATTTTATTACCTAGACTTTGAACAGATAGACCAAAATGCTTAAGAAAAAAGTCTAAAATGTATTTATAGCTTTGCAAATGTATTCTATGATACTTAGGCAAGCATGCCTTTCTGTATGGAAGAAAATAATAAAACAGACCTTTTTTTTTTTTTTTTTTTTTTTTTTACCAAAGGACAGGAATCTATGTTATTAGGTATCTGTTTAATGAGTTAAGTCATTCATCTATCTAACTTTGATCTATCTATTTTTACAGATTAAACTATTCCTAAGAAATATTACTTTCCTTTCCTAATTTAAGCTGTTTTCTCTCCAATTGCCAGGTTTTTAAAATGAAAGAATTGCTAGATCTTCCACACTATTTTAGAAATAAATGTAATCATGTATCTCCTCCAGCATCTAAAAGGTGGCCTATAACCTAATTGGAAACTCTTGCATAGTAGAATTTTCTTTAAGTAGTAATGAATGGAGCATCTTTTTCCTCGAACAGCTGTAGAGTGTTAGCAAAAATAGTTTCATTTTATTTTCCCAAAATTTGTGCTAAGTGCTAATCAGATTATACATTTAAATGATAAAGTCAAATTGAAGGGGAAACATGGGGGAAAAAAATTACAAGAGCAGTATAACCAGTGAAAAAATAGTCTCTAACTTAAAGTTGTTGTTTTTTTCTAATGTGCATATAAAAAAAATATTCACTTTTTTTCATGAATCATAAATGCCAGGACCTTAGCTCTCTAAAAGAGATTAGACAACACAGTCTAATTAATTCCATAGCTGTTGGAGGCAAAAAACAATCAGACTATTGGCACTGCATTAATTTGACTTAACTTTCAAGGACAACATGAAACTTTTTTTAAGACAAAAAAAAAAGCTTTTTTTTTTTTTTTTTTTTTGGTTATACTGTAGTTGATTGCTTTGGGAATTTACCGATAGAATAATTTTGCTATTTTCAGCTTGTCGTTAAGTGCTTCTTCCCTGAATGCCTAGGTAGGCACAGAAAATACCTTTTAAAGCTTGGGATATTGCCATTTCCTGTAAATGTAGCCACATAACAGTGTGAGGTCTAAAGGTTTGTTTCTCTTACATTTTGACGGCTTACATTATTCTAGTCAGACTAAAACCAACAGAAAAGCAAGGTAAAGGGGAGAAACTTCAAATGTACCTCTTTCCTTTCCTGAAGCCCAGTATGGGCTGCCTGAGTTCCCATCAATGGCATTCGAGCCTGAGGCATCATCTTCTAAGAAGAATAGTTTGTATTGTTAGGTGGAAAAAGAGCACGGAGTATGCCCAAACATTCTTGTTTTCTATTCAACTTCCTTGTACACATTTCATAAGCCTCATTATCACAGTAATTTCTCTCTTTTCTCAGTAGATTTGATGGAGGCTGTGTGCTGTTACTTGACATTGATCCTACTGAATCTATTACTCACCAATTTCCATAAGAATATCTGTGTATCCACTGAGGCTCTCTGAGCAAGCAGAACAGGGCACAATATCCAGATATCCTCAGGGAACCCCATCATGCCTGCCCCTTCTTCATCCAACATAACTCAGTACTCTCTGGTTCCCAATACTCACCATGTTTTCTCTCTCACTTTGTTTCTTCTTTGAATTCTTACTCCTTCTAAAATTTCCTCTTCTAAGAAATGAGGAAACCACTCTGTTTTTCAGTTACAGTTGGTTCTCTTTCTTTTCTCATTTAATATTGAATGAAAAATAAAGTTAATATATGTCTTATAAATCAAAGTATAGCTATCTTTATGACTAATGTATGATATAATTGCTTGTTTAAAGCATCCTGTTACTTACTCAATATCTCATACTAAATTCTTACAAAGGAGGACATTTGTCCCAAAATCTGAGTGGATAGATGGATCCCAAATTTGATCACAAGAATACTTGACATAAATGAATCAGTGAAAGAAAAATCATCATTGCCAGAAAAATAGCTAAAGTATATTCTACAGGATGATGGAAATTAGGCCAATAGTACCATATAATTAAAAGGATGATACATTTATTTATTAATTAAGGTGTAAATAAATGGCTCAAATGACATTTTAAAGCAAGTATTAGAGCAATCAAAACTCTGTGGAGTAGGCGTTGTTAATGTCATCTGTATTCCAAGCCTCGTTAGGCGACTTGCAGTGATATTAACCTCTTTGTGCATCAACTTTCTCATTTTTAAATGTGCTAATAAAATAAACAACTGTATACAATTAAATGAGCTAATATAACTATTGCACTTAGAAATGTAAGTTCCATATGAAAGTTGGCTAATAGGCTAAATAGCCTAAGATTAGTCTGCAGGAAAATGGATGTTACAGAGACTTTCTATAAACAAAAAGGGATATATAACAAAGCAGAAGTCATTCTCCGCATGCCTGTGTAGACTGGGCAGCAATCGAATCTTTAATCATGGTTCTATTGTTCTGTGGTTAGAATTAGACACAAGCCAAAATTTCTCTACATGTGTGTCTCCACCATGGCTGTTTCTACCCAACCCAATTGAAAAGAATTAATGCAATTTTGGAAATTAACTTTGGAGAAGAGTGATAATGAAAAATAACACTTTAACTTAACTAGTGTGGGACAAGAAATCTTTCCTAATCAAACGTCCTTCCCTTTACCCCGAGATAGAAACCTGTATGATTATATGTTGTGCTCTGTATTCTCTTTTAAGATCAGGAAGGAGTCAGAGATGCATGCGCACTTCAATTAAGAGGATGTGACATGCTTCGCAAATATCTGAACGAGTCACTTTATGTCCTCTTTCCCTTCCTTTCTCTTTTTTCCAAATATTTGGTCATGAAAGTGTGTGCTATTGGAGCCCTGATGGTTTCTCCCACTTCCGCTCCCTCAAAAACAAAATCAAAAACGTTTCCTTCTTTATTTGTGAGTTCTTCCTGAATCCCTTGCTCTGCCTGAGCCCCAGAGCTCAGGTTGCTTGAGAAATCAGCCACACATTAGAACTAAGATTAGGGTGGTGCCTGGCAATGAGCTAGAAGGCAAATGAACATCTCAAATTCTAGAAACCAGCAATTGGAAACCCTTGAATGATGCAGGCTTATTGCAGTTAATTGTGGCTATAATTGAATGCTTGGAAGTATTTTCCTTCACCTAATGAATTTTAAAAGGTATATTTTATTTGCTCTCAATGGTTATATGACCAGGTGATGCTACTAGCTTTATATAACCTTTCTGGTATACAGTATATGCTCAGTAAATATTTAGTATAATAGTAAATGATCAAGGCATGAGCTAAGATATTTCCAAACTATTTAAGTGAGGCTGAATTAGGAGAATATTTATAGCTAATTATTTTTTGCAAGAGTGAATTTACATTTCAAACATAAACTATTTCATCTGTGCTCTAGAAAGCTCACTCCTAATCATTCTCAAATGCAAAAACAGTTTTTGGCTTTCTCTTATACTCTTACTCATTTAGCAGAAAGTAAATGTAGGTAATTGAGTATTTTTTTTTTTTCTTTTCTAAAATCTACTCTCAAACTGACCAGATTGAAACTTTTGTCTAAATAACATCTCTCAGGTATTGCGACTCACAGAAATTCGGTCCATATTTTTACAATGAGCATTCTACACCTGTTTAATAACAGTGTTTCAGAGTAACTTAGTGTCTTTTCAGCAGAGAAGATGCCAACCTTACTCTTTCACTCAGCTCGATGCAACTGTGGCAATAAGTGACCTGGAGTCAGTTTCATGCTGTGAACTCTGTGGTATTCCCCAGCCCCCCTGTCCCCACAGCATTCACACAGGCTTCATGGACTTAATGAAATTTTATTAAGAGACGCTTTCCTTTCTTTTCATCACAAGATGTTAGATTTTTTGATGCTATATTTCTGTACAAAGATTGGCTTTTCATGTTCACAGTAGGAAATTAAAATAGACACTCACCACCTTTGAGTTTCTCAGAACCACAATTTGGTGTCTAGATTGCTTATATTCTTAAATGAGTTGTTACATTCTAAACTGCTGGAAAGTAAAGGGTTCCCCGGAGACAAAGAAGGAGAAAGTGCGAGCTTCTCCATAGCTCCCCAGGGACACTTTCCTTTACTGTAATCAGCATAGAATAGACTGGTTACAGAAAATAAAGTATTTCGTTTTTTGTTTGGGTATTTTTTACCTATATTCCTCTGGGCTTTACTCATCTAGACAAGTTTCCTCTCTGTCAGGGTGAGCCCGAGCCCAAAGAACTCAGATGCTACTAAGAAGCTATCATCCTTCTCAACTCAAGAACCACTAGTTAATTTTTCCTTTTAATATCCTAGAAGGTCACTAATTTCCCATTTGCAACCATGGATCAGAAGAGAGTCCTCTTAAAGGTTGATCAACTTTATTATCCACTACCATATCTAAAATATTACACTTAAGATATATGCAAAGTAGGTAAATAGTAATAACTTAAAAATTTAGAGTTCCTCAGATTCTCCATAATACTTTTTCAATGTCCCTGAGAGTATAGAATGAATGATTTTTAAGGACAAATTCTTCTTTACTGAGCATTGTAGAACCTGCCTCACTCTTCCGATTATCCCTTATATACCTGACATAAAATATGCAGTCAGTATTCTTTTGCAATTTTTTTCCACCATCACTTTCTTTTTGATTATTCATCGGATGCATGGTTCATGTTAATTGTATGTTCTCAGACAAATCTCGAAGATTTTGTCCTGATATATATCAATGGATCTGACTCCTAAATAGGGGACATGAACAGTGGAACAAAATCTCCAGAATAAACATCTACCTCGCACACTCAGAAGATGGCCGAATTGGAGTTCATTTCTTCCCACCTTCTGACCTCCAAGTGGTGAGAACCTTCTTTTTCAGGGGTGACAGGGGCTAGCGTACTACATCAGGTAAGCCACCCTTTTATCCAGCATTTGAAACCATAGCCAGAAAGCCCTCCATTTACCTTCCAGCTCTCTAGAAGGTATTCTTAAAATAGCCAAGTCTGATGACCACCACTAATTACCAACTTTAACCAAATATGCATTTTTTCAAATTCTACCCCCAAGAGCTCATGCTCGTGTCACAGTAGATGGTAGTTATGTTAATTTCTTGCGACTGCTGTAATAATTACCACAAAGTCAGTAGCTTAAAACAACAGAAATTTATTATTTCACAGTCTGGAGGCCGGAAGTCCAAAATTAGCATCTCTGGGCTGAAATCACAGTCTCACAAGGCCACCTCCATCTAAACCCTTTTGGGGAAATTTGTACCTAGCCTCTTCTAGCTTCTGGTGGCTGCCAGCAATCTCTGCCTCAGTGTTCACATCACCTCTTTCTGCTTCTCTCTTATGTGATAGCATTAAGGACCTACTTGGATAATCCAGGAACATTTCCCCATCTCAAGATCCTTAATCTCATTTGCAAAAATCCTTTTACCAAATAAGGTAACATTTACAGGCTAAAGGGATTAGGATCTGATATATTTGAGGAGCTTTATTTAGCCTACTCTAGAGATGTACAGAAGGAGAGTAAATTTTAAAACAGGTTTACAAAAATTTAGGACACTGAAAGCATTGGCTACCTTAGTGCCGGATGTGTTTGTAACATAGGAGACAATGCCTGTGATCCTGGCAGCAACCATTTTGTCATTGGCAGGAGAGATTTCAGATCCACACATCACACATGAGAAGCCTCAGAACGGCTATCAGCTGGCGTTAGCAATTCTCATGCGGATAGTGGTAACCGTAATTAGAGTGGGCATTGGCAGTGGTATCTCTTTGTCGGACACTATAGTGACAAAGTCATAATGGGTAGACATTAGCTTTTGATTCAGACTTCAGAATCAAGAGCAGGCATTACGACAGTGGTTCAGAGGAAGTGAGGAAAAATAGCAAATGTAAAACAGAAAATGAGAGAACCAGCTTGAAGAGTACTCAAGAGACCTTTCAAAGATACACACTTTAAAGAGAAAGTTCCAAAACTATTAGAAAGAAATTTGAAGGAAACCAGAATTCTAGCAGAACAGAAAGTAAAGCTGGAAAAATACTATTTGATGCCATGCTTACCCCACAGACCAATTCAGTTTGGGAAGCATAAGTTATGTAATTATTGTTCTGTTCCTCTGTTTACAGTGCATTATCAGGTCTTCATGTCATTTCATTCTTGGGATTTCTTTATGGCTCATACACATTCATGGTATCTTTAGCACAAATAATTTAGATTAATTTACTACGCTGTCATGCTGTAAATCAAGAAAGTTTCCCCATAGGCTACCCGTGTGCTGGGCACCAAGAACTCACTTATAAGGATGCACAGATATATTTGATTTTCTCAGACAGGATTTTGAGATTCCTCCATGAGGTGACAGTGTGTCACTTCACTCAGCTAGTGCACTTGCTGCAATTTGCTGGGATCCCTGCACGTTTCCACACACATGGATTCAGCCCAGAGGGAGTGCTGTTCTTTCTTGTTCGTCCTAAGCACCCACGGCTCTCTGGACCTATATAGTACCCCTTGTGATTTTGTCATTAGCTCTTTAATCTTGAAAAGCTGAAAGAAAATGCCACAAGTTTCCATAATAAGAATTTTCTACTTCTTATATTTTAAGTTCTTTTATGAATCACAATCTCCTTTACATAATAAGAAATCTAATCCAAGGTGAGATCATTACATTCGAATTTTTATCTCCAGTGCCTTGAATATAATAGGTGTTCAATAATTTTTTTTTCTTTTAATTGAATATATATGGTCATGTGCATTGCTAATTAATAGGCAAGTTTCTGGAATTAGAAAATTTTAAATTCAGTGTTTTAGTTTCACTAATAGAAATACTTGACACTTTGGGAAATTTTTTTGAAATTTTTAATTTCCTCCCTCATAACAGCTAAATTATAGATAACATAAACTTCCTCACAAAAACAGAAACTGCTAAACTGTACTTTGTAAATCTTTTTTTCTTAATGGGAACATACATCTTTTTTTCTCTCTCTATCTCCCTCCCCCCCCCCCCCCCCCACACACACTCCTCACTAGAGCTGATTCCAAGAAAAGCAGATCAAATGTGACTGGTTAGGAATGAAGGTGAGTAGCCAAGACTAGAATACTAAAACCAGACTGGGAGCTAATTTGGAGAAGTATGGCAAGTGGCCAGATCCTCAAAGAGAAGAAGTAAAAATACAAGTGAGCTAACATGAAAGGCAGAATTAGGGTCAAGATTAGTAGGAACGAACAATGCAGTTAGACCACAGTGGGACTAAGGTTTGCAGGTAAGAAATTCTAGTGTCATGGTCTATCACAGTCATGTTTCATCCTCACCAGGAAGGCAGGCCTGCCTTAGTAGGTGTAGCATCTGAGGCTTAAAACTGAGGTATCCATAGACAACTTGTGCTATTATCCACTTCTTGTTTATTTATGACGACATGATTTGGTGACAGTTAAAGTAAGGTTTGCTACCACCACTTAGAAAAAGGGACCTACTGATAAAACTTTCCCTAGAGAATGTTAGACATACGTAAAATCATGCTTGGTCTTTCTACCCCCATCCTATAATAACAAGAACAAAAACATAATTGAATGAAATTAAAAGCTTTTTTCCCTTTTTCTTCAGAAAAAAAAAAAGCACATGGCTTTAGTTTTGTGTGCTTATATGGGAAGAATATGGGTTAATGATATACAACATAGAGTAGTGTCATCTCAGTCCATCGTGTACTCCTCAAAATGAAGTGACTTCCTATTGTGGAGAAGTCTTCACTGTATCAGTATAACATAATATGTTCCTGAAGTGCATTCTAAAATAAGTCACAATATGGCCAGTGGGGAGAATTCTTTGGCTTTCTCTACCTTGTAGGGCCAATTAAGCTGAATGTTGCTTAAATAACAATCAAGAAATGTGGCAATACTGCATCATTAAATAATTCTAAATATTTTATTTTTGTAGATACATGCTATAGATTAAAAATCCCTTATGTGTTTGCACAAAAATTATATTTAAATAAACAAACTACTTGTGTTACTTAAAAAAAACTTTCCTTTAAAATGTTTACCTTTGACTATTGTTTAATAATGGTCATATTGTTGGTATGCTCAATTAAAATTATAGTTGTCTGTTGTAAAAACAGCAGTTAGAGTTGAATCTGAAGCCAGTCAGTACCAGTGTAAATCATACGGCTCTCTACAGTGCAGGTATTATGTTTCCTTATGGAGTCACATAGACTCCAGTGCCATTCAATGAAACATACCTAGGCTAAAACAGGCTCTTGTACCTACAGAGGGTCATGGCCAGGTGTTAAGTGGAATCCCCAGCAATGCAAGGCAATCAGGCAGCAAGCCAGGGATTTCCTTATAGTACAACTATAGGGCACGCATCACCCTAATGGATTGAAAGTTATTGTGCTTTTAATTCCTATATCCTGTAACCTCTGCAGATATTTTTCTGACCAATCTGAAAATTTATAAAATCTTGAGGGGAAAAAAAACTTAGCAAATTTGCAGCTGACTGTAGGCTTGTTGAATTGTACTTCTTGGCCTGACCACTGTAATAATTTGAGATTAGACACCACACATTTTTCATGTATGTTGTAATAGAGTCAAAGTTTGTTTTACATATTTTATTTCTGTGGGTTTTCTGATGGCCATATGTTACAACTAAGGGAACTTAGTTGACTTCCATTCACTTACAGAACTCTATTCTACTTGGCTTAGCATTCAAGGCTTTCTTCCAAATTGCTTTGTTCTAATTCTCTACGCTCAACTGACCTCCTACTAAAACTCCAAATGTGCTTTGATTTCCAGGTACACAAACAATCCTTGTCCTTGTACGATGCCAATCCTATACTCATAATGTTCTGACTAGCAAATGATACCTTTCTATATCTTCTAACAAATTACAATTCAATTAGACACACATGTATTGATCCTCAGGCCCATTATTGTGTATGGCTCACAGGTAGTACACATTTATTTTTATAAATAAATGATGAATTTACCATGTACAAATGTCTTCTTAAGTGCCACAGGGAATAGAAAAATACAAAAGATATAATCTTTAACCTTAAGAAAACTACAAGCTATGCAGAGAGACAATAATGTAAACAACTATTAAAAACCCATGAAGTAAGTTTCATAATCATGAAGGCAACATATGAGGGAAATCTGAAAAAGAAAAGAGTATTGCTGGGAGTTCAGGGAAGACTTTCTAAGAAGGTAGCATTTGATTTCTGGGTATTGATATTTAAATATAGAGAAAGGTACATCAGCTTCAAGAAAACTCTGAGCTGTGCTTTACGGAATGAATATGTGAGGCTCACCATGAATCTGGAAGAATTAAAACCTGAGGTATATAGTACATAACCAAAGACAATTTTTAGTTCCAGTTGTGTGTGATCACATGTGCTAGTGTGATCTAATCCAATTTCTAGGAGTTAACAGACAAAAATATCAAGAAAAATCTATTTTTTAATGGGCACCCAAAGATGTAGCTATTTGAGCAAAGCCAACTCACAAGAACATTCACAAAACCTTTATTATGATACATATCTGATGCTGTTAGGTCAACCAAGAGAATGGGTCTTCTGTTCCCATTAATCATATAATCTAATAGAAAAGAGAATCAACACATTGTATAGGAATTAACATGTAGTTAGAGTTTGTGAGAAGTGTAGTGAAGGAAAAAAATAAAGGGTCTAATGTGATTTTAATTAAGATCTAATGGAAGCCTTTTCAGGAAGTTAAATTTAATATGTACTTTCAAGAATAAAGAAGAGTTAGCACCAGTCAAGGAGGTAGGAAAACCACTCCAGGTGTTTTATAAAGAAGACAATTCTTAAAAGGGCTCGTTTTTTTTTTTAAGTTTTTATTTTTATTCTTATTTTTTTTTAATTTCTTGAATTAAATGCATTTATTCCATAAATGCATTAACAGGAAAACCTTCTCACCAGATCTTCACTACTCCAGCTCACAGGTGTGCCTTAGTGCAGGGGAACATGTTCTATCAACTGTTAACTTAGGACATGTCTGCTTCTTGCTGAAAGCAGAATATGCATGTGAGAGAATAAGAGGAACTAAAGTATGAGTATAGCATCATGTGAAGTAGAAAGTAAGGGATATGTCTGCACAGCTGGATAAAAGAAAGATTTTAGAAAATCTTTGGAACAGTAAGGTCTTTAGATTTTATCCTTAGTATCATAGATGTCATTGAAGAGTTTTACATAAACAAGTGACATGACTAAATACATATTTTATTAGATTATTTACATTGTACATAAAGCCTAGATTGAAAATGATTAGAAGAAGCATAGAAAAAAGAACAGTTAAAAGGTTATTATACAAGGGGGCATGAGAAAGAGAGAAGGTCAAATGACTCCAGTTTTCTGGCAAAAACAAGTTAAAAAAACAAATAAAAGGGAACTACAAAGTCAGGGAGTTTTACAAGAGGATAAATATGTAGGAGAGTAGGAAGTCAAGGGCTTTGTTTTTGTTTCATTAAGATTTGAGATTTCTCTGAGATGTCCCACACAAATATTTAGTCAATTGTAAATAAAGTATAAGCTATGGAAAAGATTCTCAGCTATGGGTAAATGTTCAGGATCCTTGAGTTCATGGAATGACTCTACAAAGAAAAAAACAGCAGCTTGTTTTCACGAGAAAGGAAAATGTGCGTTTTGGAATTCTAATTGAACTTTTTCTATTCCACATGTAATATATAGTAAATAATTTCAGAGCAAGAATGACTTTCCTGAGAATTAATAATCACTTTAAAAAGAAAAGCCATTCCTTTTAGCGTTTCAAGCAAATTTAAAAAATTAAAAACCGTTGATTTCTTTACAAAATTGTGTTCTATATATGCCACTGAAAACCAGTCTGTCTGAAAACTCTTAAGGTGTACATAAAATTCTGGTTTTCCTTTCTCACTTCTTTTATAGTTGTCCTTTCTGTTGACAAAAGAATGACATACTGTATTCTGTAATGACTGTTTATGCTCTTGTGTGCTTCCATCCATCCCCATGAGAAAAGTGTGACCCGGCTAGTTTACTCATCCAAGTAGATGTATAGAAACAAGACAAGCAGAATCTTTACTCCTAGCCTTGATGGAGTAAAGAAATATCAATAAAACACAGGAGACTTAGGACCCTGTTCCAGTGCATATCAAAATATAAATATATGTATGTAACCTATAAGGGCTCTGGTCCTTTGTCTTACCATAGTATATATTGGTCGTAAGAAAATGGCAATGAGAAATATCTTTTATACTAAATGTTAATTAAATGAAAAGTATTAGAAGAAAATAAAAGGCCAAGCTATTTTTTTAACTGTCAAAGAAATATAAATACAATGAAAAATAAGCTTCAAGAGGAATACAAACATGTGGGCACTGGGATTATTAAAAATGGACAAATAATCATTTTTGCTAAGATTGATTTAGTTCATTCCATGAACTCAAGGATCCTGATTTATTTGAGCCTCTTTGATGTCTCATTACTGAGAGATGATTGTAATTTGACTGAGGTACATGTGTTCATACTCTGGAGGAAGAAAAATGGTCAAGAATCACTATAAAATCAATGGTTATATTAAACTTATAACTAAGTTTTTAGCAGCTGAGAGGATATAAGTAGCTGCATGAAGTCTCCACTGGAGCAACCCATCTATGTTTCCCTGAATCCTTGAGGGCTGAAAATAGCATTGGAAATGATACTGGAGTACATATCTGATAAATTAAACCAGGAGTCTAGAAGCTAGAATTTATGTGACAAATCCTGCCCACTGACTGCGTTAGTAAATGACATTTCATTGGAACACGGCCATGTCCATTTGTTTATACATCATCTGTGGCTTCTTTTGTACTACAGTAGCAAAGTTGAGTAGTTTCAAAAAGAAGGTATGGACCAGAAAGCCTAAAATTATTTACTGTTTGGACTTTTACATAGTAAGTTTGCCAACCCTTATTAAACTATTATCACTCCACTATAATCTATGTGCTTAAATGCTCTTCAAAATATTAAATTTTAGTCAATGTCCTGTTATATATAATTAAGACCATTTAGGAGATTAGTGACTCTTTCTTTTGCACACTTCTAGTCCCAAAGCAAGTGATCAATGAAAATTCTAACCTTCTATCAGAAGTATTGGCTTGTGTATTATCAGTTCAATGTTTCCTACTGCCGTCTCTAAAATAGTGTATATTGTGACATGCTCACAAATGAGCAGCGTAACATAGAAATCCTACATCAGTCTCTCTAAATAGAACAGAGGCAAATCATGCCTGTGCCATTCATCGCTCTTAAATCCCATCAACAAATATGTAGCAAATTATATGAGTTAGGCCCATAAAGTTAATGTTGAGTTAAAAGCATTTTTTTTTCCTGTTCTCATGAAGAACAAACTCTGATTGGGAGAACAATATTGCTTACTTCACTTAGTAAATTTATAGCTGTGTCAGGTGAAGTTATAACTATGTTAAATGATGCAATGGAGAAGTGTGTGGTGCTTTAAGAATCATCGTGAGAAAGAATTGTAATGTATCAACATGAATCTGTATAAAGAGGGATGTGAGTAGATAATATCAGAATTTAAGCCAGAAGCTATCAAGTAAGGGAAGGGACTATGAACACAGCAAAGAGCAAAGATCAGAAGTTCACATGGATAAAGAATGTGGCAAGAATAGGCACCAAACCCAAAAGCTCAAGGCATTGTCCTTATTGCTGAGGAAAGCTCCCTGGTGCAGTCACTTTAAAATAAATAAGAGCAAACCTCAGTGCTGCTCTCTTGATAGGCAACAGATGCCATAGAACATTAAATAGAGATAATGGGTCGTTTCAGTTAAAAACAAAACAAAATAAAACAAAAAAAAAAACCTTAATCTGACACTAAAATACTTATCAAATCCAATTAAATTTAAAAAATTAGATAAAACCTAAACCTTTGAAAAAATATTTTTTAATGTTCTATATTAATAATACTCTTGGTATTATAGGTAGCATGATATAAGAGAAAGAACACATGCTTTAAGGCTAATAGACTATGGTTTAAAAGCCAAATTGGTCTTTACATACATGTGTATCTAGGTTACAGGAGCTCAAGGACCATGTCTAAATCTCTCACATGCCACAGTGCTCAGCAAAGTACCACCCACATGGTAGGTACGTGGGAACTATTTTTGAATTGTTTAATGGACAAGTTGTTTGCACCAGTTCTTAATAGGCAGTAAATTCCAGAGCCCATATTCAAATTCAGGTCAGTTTATATCTAAAGTAAAAACAACTATTCTACCTATTTCTCTGTGATGGAAAATAGAATTGAATCATGCCTGGCTGGACCAATTAATGGGGCTTTAATAGAACCAAAAAAGATGCAGTTACATGGGAATTTGTTTTGTCAAATATGAAACACTGAAAAAATAAGTAATTGCAAGATGGAGATGTAATAAATTTACATCACTCCTTTTAAAGTTAGAGTTAATATTCTCTATAGAGAACTGAAAAAAAGATCATCTTAAAACAAAAATTTTTTCCTTTATATAGGAAGTTCGAGAACTCTATCAGATTATTTCTTAAGTGTTCACTATTATGTATTATAAATTCTTAGTTAATGACTTTTTATTTTAATGTAAACCCAGGATAATATTATATTTACTCAACACAGATCACGACGTACTCTCTTCAAATTATCTTTTCCTCAACCTATTCAACCCCTGCACAAAGAATAAAATTTGCATTTTGGAAAATTTAAAATCTTTTTTTTTTTTTTGTCTTTGCCACAAGATAAAAATATCCACCAACTTCCTGAGGTCAGTCCTGATCAATATACATCTGACCTCTGAGAGTACTACAAATGGTGGAAGTTATTTTTAAGTCAACCTCCATATTTTTATTGAGTCTCTCTGCTCGAAGCTGCAGTAAGTAGGAAGAAAAAGAAAATGCTGATGATTTGAAAAAAATAAAATGTGGAGGAAATGTCTCAAATTCCTCACCTAAAGCTATGTAATACTTTTTTGCTATTATTTTATTGATTTATAATTCTTAATTAGCCAATGATATAGAATTTGGATATTAAGAAATTTGAAACACTCCTATGCAGCCACAGGGGATAAAGTACTAAGAGTATAGTTTTTTTAATTTTGGCATCATTTTAAGACTCATACAATTTTTTACACATGTTGGCTTTGGGTCTATAGTTTCAGCTGGGCATTATTAGGTGATATAGAGCACATTTCATGTGTACTCCATGATCTGCACCATCATTTCAAACAATGTACACACAGATAATTGGCATCTCGTTAAACTGCAGCTATGGAATTCCATAGGTCTGGAGTAGGATCCAAGAGTGACAAGTCTGACAAGTCCCCACATGATGCTGATGCTGTTGGTCTGTGGATCACATTTCTAGAAGCAAAGACCCACATCGACTCTCAGTTCATGTCCAGCTCTTAGACCTGAACTTAGTTCTCCTTGGAAGCTCTGGTTTGGCTCCTTCTTATCTCTGAGTTCCTATCTAATTGTCATGTTACACCAATAAATTCCATGATAACATTGTTTTCCAAATTTGCCTTAAGTTAATAGAATATTTTGGAGGGGATTATCATTTTTCAATATTTTAATTATGCTTCACTCCACTAATTTGTGTCACCAATACTACTTTCAAAATTCAATTATAAAACAACTAGCTGATAGAAAAAAAATTTCTGTTAAAATTACCCAGTTTCCTATTATATTCTTACCAAAGTATATTAGTTGTGGAGTTGTCATTTTTGACATAACAAAAAACAAAAACTATATCTAGCTATCTCAACTGGATGAATCAATTTATTGGAAAGGTGTCAGGAAATCAAAGAATTGGTATGACCGGGGGCTGTATAGGAGGAAGCCCAGGCGGGGGCTCAGGCTGTCCCATGAGTGACAGTGTCTCTGAGCATTCTGAGCATTGCTCAATCTTTGTTGTACTAGCTCAAGACTCAGCATCCTAGCAGTAAGCTTCTGAGTGGCAGGATTTAGGTCAAGTATCTATTCCCTCCCACACATTCCTCAACCGAGATCAGACAAAACATGGCCCCATTATGGACCATCAGAGTGGGCAGCAGACCTAGGAAGCTGATTTCCTGCTGAAATGACACAAAACGGACCTCCTCAATATGGGAGTGTTGCTACCAGATGAAATGGGTAAATTTGGATACTCAGCAACAGAAAAAGTAAAAAAAAAATAGTTGCTACATACAGGTAATGAAATGTGCTATTAAAGTAGACAATGTTGTCATACAATTGTCATTAAATGAATACCTCAGGAAACATAGAGTGTTTAAAAAAATAAGATACCCAGTTCTAGAAACCTGCTTAAATATTACAGGAGATATGTTTTTATGGTTCAAGAAAACTGTCTTATTGTCTTATTTCGTGACAATTGCAGAACACACAAACGCGCATTTTCTTCTGAGACTTTTTCTCCTTCGCGAACAATTATCCTGCTGTGTAATGTATGGATGCTGGAATGCAGGGTGCAGTGTCTCCTTTCATAGTACTTTCTACTTAACTTTAAATCTGTTAAATGAACATTGCCTTCTCTTTTTTTTAGTGAATATCAAAAAAAAGAAGAAAGGAGAAGATGGTTAATTTAGAAAATCCTATATAGAGATACCATTTGTATATGAACAGCAAACAGTAGCCTCATTTTTGTCTAGAAGAAATAAAAATTAAATACACACACACACACACATACACGTGTGTGTGTGTGTGTGTGTGTATGTATATATTTTATCGTCAGTAATTTCCTCCTTAAACCGAAACACTTTGGTTGTCTTTACCATGTATAGTTATTTAAATTATTTTTTAATGTGCCAAAGGCCTTGGAATTAATCAGCCCCATCTGCATACACAAAAGACATGACACAGGGAACAAAAAATGTCTGAGGACAAAACTAGGCTTCCTTTCACAAGCAAGAGGGGGAATTAGTGTCATCACGAGGTCGAAGACATAAAGAGATTCAAAATTAAAAATCCTTTGAATGCTTCCAACAAGATTCCTATAATCAGCTGAAAGATAAGTAATGATCAAAGCCCTTTAAAACAGTATTGTTCACTCCATTAGAACTGCTTAAATGTACCCTACTATTCACCAGAAATTATACAAGATTACTGCAGAAGCTATGCTATTGTTTCAGCAAAGCACCCAGATGTTTTAAGGATGGTTCCCCCACCAATGTAAGGTTAAAAGCCAAGTTACAGAAACAGCTGCAGTTATAAACCTTAATTACCAGGAACATCCCACCACATAGGTGCTCAATTGCCCTGACAAATTGATTTATCCTGAAGAGAGTGGGCTGCAGTCAGTGTTTAGGGACTAGGAACGCAGACGTGTAGAACAGCAAGTTCATTCCTATGTGGAATCAGATTTTGGCTAATTCTTTAAAGAAACCCTTCCAAAGCCCTCACTAACTTTGGGAAATGTTAACCTCCTAAAGATTTCTTTTTCATTTAGTTCATGTTATCCCAGCTCCAGTATGATGGGTGAAATGAGATAAGCACGTTTCTACACACCTCATTACCACTGTTATTTTATGCTTTCACCCAGGAATATTACATACTGCAGTGCCATGTTGGGATCTGAGAACATTCCTAAGCAGGAATTCAGAATAATGAATGGCTGACAGATTTACTAACTCTTTTACTCCCTGATGCACTGTGAAGTTTTAATAACAACAGTGTTATTGCTTTTATTGATAACAATTTGGAGAAGACATCGTCTGTCTCCGTCTTTAAACACATCGAAGGTTTTATATGTCATTGGTTGTTATCACTAGCTAAAAATAGTGAAAGAATTAGAAGGATTTTAGAAACTGATTTTTACCAGCCATTTTGAAAAAAAAATATACCAGTTTTATTTTCTATGGAATATCAATTCAAATGTCACAGACAACATTGAACCAATGATGCATAGAGAGAGGGAAATGTTATTTCAAGCTAACTATAATCTTTGAAGGTGTGTGAACCAAATCAAAATCAAGTAAACATAGGTTAAGATGTAGTGCTAATAAGGTTGGATTTTAAACTTCTAGCCCAGTTATAAATTTAGTTATAATTTTTTTTTTGCTCTCCCACCTCATCTTCAGCTCCCAAGTATCACATGGTCAAAGCAAGGCTAAAACTGAATACAGTTTCTATCCTGAGAGAATGCTAAAGTTCAAAACTGTGAGTCATGTTATGGGAAATGGAAAAGTGCAATGCCACTGGATTTGCCTTTAGAATCATGGAAATGGCTTTATGAGGCTCTAATATACGTATATGAAACAATTAAACAACAACAACGAAACACTACAGCCCTGATTTCTGATAGTATTCCTTCCAATCCCTACATATGAACCCTAGGGTAATTGCACAGTGATAGCTTTGTTTGTATTCCCAGACGGTGACTTTTGTATATGAGTTGCACTAAAATCACCATTAAAGTCAACCCTAGTAACCACAATAATTATAATAATCATCACTTACATTTACTGAGCACCCACTAGGTATCTCACCAACGACTTCTCAAGCATAATCTCTTCCAAGGACACAAATATTTTAGAAAATCTGAATCTCTACAGGTGAGGCCCTGGCACCATCCAGGTAATTTAATTCATACTGTGGTTTAAAAACAACTGTTGAAAAATTACTCTCCAGTTAAGTTTCTAAACCCTGGGGATGGGTATGCACTAGTGAAAAGAGGGTTTAAGATGCTTCAGGAAAAACCTGGCCTTTCCTCCCTCAAATCTACAGGAGCTTTTAAGTAAGTCATAGAAAAGATTCCAAAGATTTCTTTGGAAGAACGTCTTCTTTTCTTTTCTTTTCTTTTCTTTTTCTTTTCTTTCTTTTCTTTTCTTTTCTTTTTTCTTTTTCTTTTTCTTTTCCTTTTCTTTTCTTTTCTTTTCTTTCTTTTCCTTTCTTTTCTTTTCTTTTCTTTTCTTTTCTTTCTTTTCCTTTCCTTTCCTTTCCTTTCTTTCCCCCCCCCCCTCTCTCTTTTTTTCTTTTGCCGTGACCCAGACTCCCTCACTTCTCTGCCTTTAGGCTACATTTCCAAGTTCCTTGAAAATTTTTGAGATACACTGGCACAAGTTTACATCTGGTATCATGTTGATCCAAAACAGGCCTTGTGATTAGCATCCTTGCTATGTGCAAAGAAGATTCCAGAGTGTTTATTTCTGATTTGTGCAGTTCTTTGCACTAAGTAAGGAGTGAGCTTTGGAAGAAGATCTGTAGACTCTAAGTTCCTGGCAAAGTACTTCTTTAAATTATTTTAAGAAACTATAATCTTTCAGGCCCTCACATGTAATGGTTCTGTTTGAAACAGTTTGCCATCAGTCCAACCCCCATCAGCTGGTAAATCTGAATCATTTTTCCTGGATCTTGAATGTTGTTATTATGTTTTATCCATGAAATGTAAAATGTTCAGAAGAGCCACAGTAGACTATGACTTTCTCAAAGGTAGCAATGATTTTATTTATTTCTGTAACACCTATTCTGACAAGGTGTTTTGTTAAGCAAGTGTAGAATTTCAAAATATGCTTATTGAGTGAATGAATGAAAATAGCTTTTAAGAGTAACATTACATTTTCAGTCTATATAAAAGTGCAAATTTTCCTTTTGTGGGTAAATTTTATTGAGAAATTTGGGTTCTTATAAACTATTTTTTTCAGCTACCAAAATCTAATTTTTAAATATACCACATGGAACTTTATATATTTAATGATCTGATATCTAATTTAAAAGTAAATGATTAATGAATTAACTCTGGATATGGTTTAAACCATCGCTTAGACCATGATAAGCTACAGATAACACTGGTGCAAAATGTACATTCTTCTTGTAAGACTTCATTTACTTTAAAAGAATACATAAAATAAGTAGGTTTGTTCAGTTGCATTGCTCTTTCCATGAGAATCAATTTGTTTCTAGTCTTTCTTTTAGTTTTATTGAGAAATAACATACATCACTGTATGTTCAAGATATACAGAATAATAGTTTAATGTACATATATTATAAAATGTTTAACAATAGTATTAACTAACATCTATCTTCTCATATAGAAACACTAAAAAGAGAAAAAAGGAAAAAAGTTTTTTATTGTGATGAAAACTCAGTATTTGTTCTCTTAACTTTTCTCTATATCATATAGCTGTGTTAGCTATAATCATACTTAACTTACATCCTAGCACTTATTTATGTTCTAACAGAAAGTTTGTACTTTGACCATCACTTTCCAATTTCTACTCCCCCAATTCCTCACCTCTGGTAGCTATAAGTCTGAACTTCGTTCATCTTCTTTTTTTTTTAGATACCACATATACGTGAGATCTTGACTTTCTATGACTAATTTATTTCACTTAACATAATCCCTTTGAGGTTTATCCATGTTGTTACAAATGGTAGGATTTTCTTATTCATTATAGCTCAATAATATTCTAATATATGTAACATATATTAGAATAATCTAATATATTAGAAACTTCTTTATCCATTCATCCACCAATGGACATGTAGGTTGTTTCCTTTTTTTGGCTATTATAAATAATGTTACTATGAACATGGGTGTGTAGGTATCTTTTTCCGTTAGTATTTTCATTTCCTTTGGATATATTCTCAGAAGTCGAAATGCTGTATCATGTAGTAGTTTTATTTTCACTTTTTTGAAGAACCCCAAAACTATTTTCTGTAGTTACAGAACCAATTTAACATTTCCACCAACACTGCATAAGGATTCCTTTTTCTTGATATCCACTCCAGCATTTGTTATATATCTTTTTGATAATGGCTATCTTAATAGGCATGAGGTGATATCTCATCGTAGTTTTAATTTGCATTTCCTTAATGACTAGAGATTTGCTGAGCATCTTGTTTATCTCCTGCAGGCCTTTCCATTTCTGGTCTTTTATTTCACTTAACTATACCAACAACATCGAACAACAATTAAATCACTGACTTCAATGTGTACTCTAAGTAATGTAAAGACAGCTGATCAAAGGCCTTTTATAAAACACATGAAATAATCTATCGAGACATAGTTAAAGCTGAAATTCTTTGGAGTAGAGGCTCCTACATGATATTGATATGAAATGTAAAGGGTTAACCAAGACTAACCTTTTAAAATCACTTTTCCACAGGTAGTATTGCCAAACCTAAAGGAAAGGCTATTTTGCATGAAATAAGTAATACATTCCATTGAAAGTGAGTTAAAGTGTTTTCAGCATTTGTTCTACATAGCTGGATTTTATTATATGCTCTTCACATTAGACCCCAAAATTTCAATTTTGAGTCTTTAAATATATACTTAAGATATCTTTCTGATAGAAGAAAAAAGAACGTTAAAATCTGTTTAAAGCATGCCCTACGAAAATGATTGCTACTGGCTGGACATTTTCCTTGTTATTCCATTTTAATTTAACCATGTCAAACTCCTGCCTCCTAGCCATATTGGGAGGGATAGCTTAATGGGATAAAAGAAACGGAAAGAGAGAGAGAGAGAGAGAGAGAGAGAGAGAGAGAGAGAGAGAGAGAGAGAGAGAGAGAGATGAAGGAAGAGAGAGGATGAGAGCAAGAAAGAAAGAACGAAGAAGAAAGAAAGAAAGAAAGAAAGAAAGAAAGAAAGAAAGAAAGAAAGAAAGAAAGAAAGAAAGAAAGAAAGAAAGAAAGAAAGAAAAAGGGAAGGAGGGAGAGAGGGAGGGAAGGAGAGAGGGAGGGAGGGAGGCAGGGAGGAAAGGAGGAAGGAAGGAAAGAAGGAAGAAACAAGAAAGAGGGGGAGAGCTAATGGGCTAGATTGCTTTGATAATCCTGAACTAAAAACGCTTTTCTCAATATAAATTTTTTTTTAATGAATATCATGTCAACCTGCCCTTATTCACCTTTATGTGAATCTTGTATTTGAGTATATCAAATATCAGCCTTGGCAGCACAGTTTGCATGCCAAATTTTGAAAGACAAGCTTTTCTGTTCCTGACAACATTCAAATCGTCACACGAGCATTCTGTTTATAGTTACACATAATATGAGTTTTTCCCCTCCATAACACATTTTGGGAAAAAAAATAATAAGGAGGAGAATAATGAAAGTTTTATCCCAGAATGAGGTCACCATTTGATTATTTGGGTCCAATTTCAACCACACCTATGTATAGCAAACTCCATCACATACATTATGTTTGCATGCAATTTTTTTTACTCAATTTTTTAGAGAACAAGAAACATCTGTCTTTTTCAGTCTCTTCACAGCATCCAACCCAATGGACAGATGTTTTCAAAACCACGTTGTCTGTGAACATTTAAAGGAATACTATATTTGCATAAACTGGGAATTCCAAGTTTCGTGCTTTCCATACTGTTTTAGTTTTTTAAATCAATATTTTTTTGTTCTGTATCCATCATTTTGTTTTACTCCTCATAAAGCAGACATTGTGTGCACACATCTGTTAAATCTGGGCTGCATTTATTACAGTTCTGTTCTTCCAGAAACAGGAAGGATTAATTACCACAGACCGGCTCTAGAAGCACCCCCGTGTTTCTTAACACACAAAATTAATTCAGAGTTGACAAAACTCTTTCAGACACAGCCTGCTTCCTGCTGATGACGCTTTATTAGCATATTCTTCCCAGAAAAAAAAATGCCTCATAGACCCTTTTTACCTCTCCTCTGAGTTCAATTTGTACAGCACTGAGTGACAGGCAGCAAAATGGCTTGAATATATCTAAGGCAAGTTGCCAAAATCCTTCTGATAGAAGCACTTTGGAGCCTTTGTTCCAAGCACATTAAAGTCACAGAAGGTCCATGTACTGTAGACAGTGTGGGGCAGGCAGGATGTTCTCAGTAAGACAAAACAGCAGGTGATAAATGACATTAAATAACAGTGAGAATTTACCACAGACTAAATTAACTACTGGAGTGAAATGTTCTCAGCTCTAAGGCTATATTAACAGTGAATTTATAATTAGGTGATTATCATACTTTTTAGTGTTTGAGGAAGTCTATATGTAAAAATGATGAAGACAGCTCTATTTGACTCTGGAGAGACACTGCTGGAAGTGGTTCTAAAAACAGTAGAGAATAATTCTTCTTCCAGGCCTTATAAAGTCATTTGTAAAAATAAGTGCTTGGAAGTGTATTAGATTGTTGAATATCTTTCTCTCCCCCACCCACCTCCTCCCTCCTCTCTCTCTCTCTTTTCTCTCTCTCTCTCTCTCTCTCTCCCCTCCATCCCCTTTTAAAAATTGCAGCCTCAGAGAAGAGACTGCCAAGAAATCAAACTCTCCAAAATATAGCCTTCAAGGTATTTGCAAAATTAATCAGAAGTTAATTACTGGCAGGAGAATTTTTTAAAGTGCACATTAATTTATGTTTATTTTTTTTCATTAAAGACAGTATCCTTAAAAATATCAAATTCTACCCTAACTCTTAAGGAATTCCTTTATAACTCTCGTGTTTCTGAGAATCTAAAAAATAGCAATATAATCTTTCAAAAAATGTATCGGGGAAAGAAAATGAACTGCTAAATTTACCATTGACTAGTTTCTCCTAAAATCATCACACTGCAATAGTTTTATCAATACCCTTAAACAAAATAATAGGCAAAAAAACTACAATTTTTAAACTTCTTAAAACCATTTTTTTCTTACACATTATTTTTCTCTCTCATATCTATGCTTATATCTCATGAATAGTGTTTCAGTTTCCTGCCTATACATAAGAATCCCTTCCTATAAGGGGAACAAGTTCCAAACGGTGCCAGGAGCACATATGGGTCTTTGGTAGAATTCTCACCATGTAACATCTTGTGCACTTTCCATAAGGATTTCTTTTAAAGCTAGAACACTTCATTTTTGGCAACCAAGACCCGTATGTCTAGACACATTATAGTGCTTGGTTACAATTGTATTTCCATAATAAAGTAGTACCCATTCATTCATAACTTTCTCAAAAAATTCTCCTTTTGGGCTTTAAACACTCCAGGCTTAGCCTCAGCCAAAAGGTGAATATTTGGAAAGTTTCTGCTAAATCCATTTTATCAGATATTGACTTATATGACTCAAAAAATCATTTTCCATATGTCCACAAGAATTATTACCCAGAAAGAGAACCTGTGAGGAGCTGACTTTTATAAAGCTTTGAATGTGACTAGTCCTTGAGAAACAAGCTCAAAAGCTAGACTGAAAAATTCAAATTTAAAACCAAAATTTTTCTATATATATGCATATTCCACTTAAGCATAAACACATGCACGCAAAACTCCATTAAAAATTTTTTTGGATATATCCCTTTTTATTTATTATTTTATATTGAAAAACATATATCAGTAAACTCCCAGCTAAACTATTAGAAGTTCTAGGCTAGTTGTATAACCTCTGCATACATGTAAACTATAACTTTTTTGAACATGACTGTATTTTCTAACAGCATATTAAAGTCCCCAGACAACCTTGGTCCTGTGTATTGCTCTGCATATGATATATGTATGGATCATCCAGAAGTGTATGAGCTGTTTATGCAGGTTACTGTTATGTGGATGATTACTAAATCTGTATTAATTCAAGTTTATCCACTTTATTTTTTTGACATAATTTAGACAAATTATAAATACATCACATATACTAAATAACTAAATATAACATTGGGGCCAATTTGCATTCCAACCCATTCCTCTCTTGTAATTCTCTACACTTCTTTTGGGGTACCCAGTGTTCTGAGATACTCAAGAGTCCTTTTACGATGGATTAATTATTGAGAGGTAACTTAAATGACTGAATGTATCAGCCTTTCCAAAATTATTTTTTTAATAAAAAGAGTACAGTATCCTCTCCCCCTTACTTATGTTTTGCTTTCTGTAGTTTCATTTACCAGTAGTCAACTGTGATCTGAAAATGTTAAATGGAAAATTCCAGAAATAAACAATTTGTAAGTTTTAAATTGTTTACTGTTCTAAGTAGCATGAAAAAAATCTCTGTGCTGTCCTGCTCTATTCCCCACAGAACGTGAATCATTCCTTTGTTCAGTGTCTCCAAGCTGTATATGCTCACCGCCAGTTAGTCACTTGATAGTCTTGGTTATCAGATCGGCTGTTGAGGCATCACAGTGCTTGTGTTCTACTAACCCTTACTGTACTTAACGATGGCCCCAAACCACAAGAGTCATGATGCTGGCAATTTGGAAATGCCGAAGAGAAGCTATTAAGTGTTTCCTTTAAATGAAGAGGTAAAAATTTTCAATCAAATAAGGAAAGAAAAAAAAAAAAAACTGTATGCTGAGGTTTCTAAGATCTATGGTAAGAATGAATCTTCGGTGAAATTTTGAGAAAGGAAAAAAGAAATAAATGTGTGCTAATTTTTGCTGTTGTACCTCAAAAAGCAAAAGTTAAGTGCTTAGTTAGGATGAAAAAGGCCTTACATTTGTGGGTGAAAGACATGAGAAAACATGTTTAGTTTGAAGGCAACATGTTGCTCCAGAAAAAAATGAGCCTGTAGGAAGATTTCAGGAAGGAATCCCCTGAACAGAATGACACGAAGCCATTTACTGCAAATAAGGAACTGTTATACAGATTTAGGAATAGGTCTGGCATTTTATCATCTTACATCATTCCAAGAAGAAGAGTAAATACAGTACGATAAGATATTTTGAGACAGGAAGAGAGAGACCACATTCACATAACTTTTATTAAAGTATATTGTTCTAATCATTCTATTATTAATTGTTGTTAATTTTTTACTGTGCCTAATTTATAAATTAAACTTTGTCATATGTACGTATATTTATGAAAAAACAGTATACGTAGAGTTCAGTACTATCCCTGGATTCAGGCAACTACTTGGAGTCTTGGAACATATTCCCCTTAGATAAGGACGAGGAGGATGACTGTACTCATAAAAGGGTAACTCAATGTTAACAATAAAACTGATAGAATTTAAGGCACTTGGCAAGTTGACAACAGTGATATTTTGTTCAAAGTGATTTCACAGCAAACCCTTTGTAATCTGCTTATTTAATCTCTCTGTGCCTTAGTTTCCTCAATCACAGAGTAGAAAAAATAACTGTCTACCAAGTTAGCGAATTGTGACACTTAGAATTGTGCATATATGCCACTTAATTATTATCAATGTTATCATGATTATCAAAGATAACTGAAAAGAGCCCTAAAAATGTCAATTTGGACCAAAATTCCATACTAGCAATTATAGAATTCTTCCACTTTTAAATTAATGATAATTCTGATATTTAGATAAATATGAATTCTCATCATCTGCATAAAATGTCGAGTATACAACCACAGAATTACATTACAAATTTACTGAAACAGAGATTAACCACCAACCACTGAAAATGGTCACATATTGTTTGTGAATAGTAGTAAGTCCCGTGGTGATTTCACTGTGGTTTCCCATGGTGATCCAAACCAGCTTGCCCTTGGAGTGTACATGGAAAACCAGGGCAACATTGCTAATATGCCCAACAGCTCATATAACTGACTCTAGCAAACCATGTTCAATTTCTTCAATATTATACATTCTTAAATCGAAGACCATAAAATACTCATTTAAAAAATGAGTCAATGCTTTCAGTATTTAAATTATCAGAGAAACAATTTCTATATGATTTTTATTCACAGAGAACTTTATGTCTTTTATCAACTTTGTGTCTGTTGCCAAACCAAAAAGAACAGTCACAAAGGTCAAGGATTCTTTCTTTGTTTTTATTATTAGTGGCAATGTTTACTCCTATGCCTAAACTTAAAATATAATTGAGTAAAAATTATCCATAAAATGTGTATAATTGTTCTCTCCTATGCCAGTGATGATTCCATATTTCAATAATTAACATTTACATAGCACCTACCAGTTTATGAACTAGTTTCCAACACAAGCAATTACTTTATCATCACAAGAATTCTGTGATATATTCATTAATATCTTCGTTTTGCAACTGAGATTAGATAGCCTGCCAAAACTCCTGCTTCTATAAATTACCAGAAACAAATGTCAGACCTAAATCTTTAAATCATAAATTTCACCATATCACACTACTTCTTTGTACCATTATTTTAGGCTACAAATGATAATTATGGTTGAAATGACTCTAAAACTAATTACGGGAATTTCACCATTCTCCAGGCAGTACTGTATAGTTTATGTTCATTATTTTAATTAATATTCAAAACAACAATGTGAAATACAAGCTTTTTTGTGGCATCTTACAGATAAAAATTTTCTCAAGATTATAAAGCTACTACCAGAACTGGGCGGGGGGACCCTTATTTTCTCTAGCCCCAGATTCTGTGTACTTACTTAGGCACTGTCTTTGGAGAATTACTTAAAATCATTTCAAACAATTATGACCCTTCAAGAACACATGCTTAACTAAATCTTGATTTAAAGTTGATCATGAGTAAATTGTTCTTTGTTGACTTCTGAGTAGATGGCACTGGTAACCACTATGAGACTTAAATTGTAGATTTACACATTCAAGTATTTTAGTGAAGTGAGAAGTTAGATATGGGATTAAGGAATACAAAAGGAACAGAATAGCCATGTAGATTTCGCAAATTGTATAAATGCAACACCATAGATAATGTGATGCTCAATAGCTAGAACTTTCAAGAATGGGCCGGTGCAGGAAAATTGTTGGAAATCATGCCATATTAACTCAGTAAAGTTTTTTCAATAAGGAAATCATTTTGTAGGTATTTGTTTTGGGGTAAGCGTTAAGGCCTGGGAGGACACAAAATATAGGGCAAGCTTATGTGTGAGGATCATGTCAAATAGGATTATGAAAAAATAATGAAGAATGAATAAATACAATTTTGAAAAAATGTAATATCTTGGCCATAATTTAGGCAAGGATATGGATGTACTTGGGTTAAAGTAATGTTAAGTAGTAGGAATAAAATGAAGCCTTTTGTGATCATTTATCCCCTCTGTATTAGATCATACATAAGAGCAGGATTAGCTGAAAGTCAGGACTCAAAGCCAGAAAGTCAGAGCACTATGAGAAAGACATTTCATTAATCTAAATGTATTAGTTAGCAAGGGTCTAGACAAGGACTTTATGGATAAGAAAGTAAAGAAAAGGTCAATTTAACGAAACGGAACTTGGAATGGATATTATAAATTTAAGATAAGAAGCATCAAATTTAAACCTCATTTGCATTTGGAAAAAAAAACGTAATATATTTTAATAACAAATAAAACCTTTAACAACTTTTTAAAACTATTTGCCAGCCTACCTCCCTTGTAGAGATTACACAAAAAGTAGGATGAATGAAATTTCTTATTTCTATTACTGTAGCATAAAATATTCTATCTGATGTGTCAATAATCAACATAATTTCAAAAAAAAAGAGTAAGTAAATAGAAATAAAAAGAGATTTTATCAAATGTTCAAGTGCTAATGGATTAAGATATTGATTTTTAATTTGACTGTTAACTCTGCATTCTACAAGCTATATATACATTGCCTGCCTTGATAAATAATACTTCTTATGTCATTTCCGAAAGCCAATTTTAATGTCTTAGGTTAATAATTCCAAGACATTTAAAAATTGCATTAAAGTTGCAATTTTGTAGTGCTCCAAAAACTATTTATTCCATTTATTTTTTCACCATTCATTAGGATTTTCAGGTTTTAAGGGCTTTTAATACCTGTATCTCAGACTTCAGGCAAAGTCCAGATCCTGGCTCTCAGTCACCAGGTAAGCTTACATCGCATGAAGTCTTTCATCAACTGTATTGTATATGTAAAGGCCCTTTTCATTTTTTCTTCCAGATCTTGGTTCTGTAAGCTTAAATCAACTCGTATATGACTGCTCGAAAATATTTTAAATACTCACATGCCTCAGTCAGTTGCTGAATACAGCTCCGTTCTTCACAGTCTTCAGATCTTCGGTGAAGTTGAGGCATGCAATTCTTCCCCAGGATTTTGGGGCACCTCTGCTCAACATGTGGGCCAGTGTCCAGCCTTCTAGCACACATGCTTGAAAAACACTGTGGAACTCTCCTTAACTTGCTACTTACCCTGTCCTCTAAGTAATCTCATGAAGTTGTAAAGAAAATAATTCAAAGTCCTCTAAAGATAACAAATCCAATATCAAAACAAAAGAGCAGTAATAGCAGTTTTATTCTTGTAATTCTGAAAAGAGTATAAAGCCCTTTGATTAATCAGGAAATATCCCATGCACACACAGAATGACATTATAGGTATCTACTTTCTATCTGCAAATAGAGAGGACAAGAGGTAAATAATGTTGTGAATGTCAAACAAGAATGGAAGAAATGTCAAAATTAATTGTTTTTCTTTAAAACAAATAAAAATGTTTTTTCCAAAAAGGAAACTCACTGAAAAACACATTGAGAATTTGTTAAACCTCAAAGAATACAAAACATTGTTTGTCAAATGATTTGTCTAAACATCAGATTTTATCTTAAAATTGCTATGAATACTCTACAAATAACAATACTTATTTTTTATTGTGTATACAGGAAAATGTACTCAAATTCTATTTATGTTGGTGTTAGTCCCTTAATTTAATTCTATACTAATCATTTAAAAAAAGAATTGGCATGTTGGATCAAAACTACTGTTCAGAAATCCCCAATGCAGGTTTTAAAATTCATTTTATGTATTGGATTATTAAATTCTCATAAATTTACTCTTCTCAGGTTAAACTGCAAATGATACTATTTACCAAGGAACTCAAAGACTTGGCCAAAGTCGCACAGCGAGATCGTTGTAGACATTAAGGAGAACACTGGTTTCCTGGGCTCCTGTGTTCATAATCAAATACAGGGATTACCACTAAATAAAGGCTGGCTTCCTTTGGACTCCTTTTGGAGAGTTTTGGGATTCAGAACTAGCACAGAGGCTTAGGCTTGCTGGGATCTTAGGGTGTCTCCATGAAAGTACAGTCAAGCTTGTTTTTCCCAATGTAATTAAATTCAGTGAGTCAACTGTTGTCTAGAACTATCAAGAATGGGGAGATCTCAGTAACTTGGAGGGACACACACTAAGAGTCCAAAATGCTGCAGAACCTAAGTCTTATTTCCTAATACAACTTTTATTAGAAATAGCTCAATTATTTTAATCCAAGATTTTTGATCTCCTATGTCAATCTCTCAATTAGCTATAATCTCTAGAGGATAGAAGAGCATGACTTATTGGGTACTTTCTCCAATCTTTCAAAAACACATAATAATAGAGTTAAGACTAAACCCAGATTTTGTGATTATAAGAAAAGTGATCTTTGAGCTATAAAATGTTCTTTAAGGATTGTGTTTAATCACGGCTTTCAGAAGACATCTATGACCTCAAATTATGCTCCTTTTCTACTCACAGTCGTTTTCAGAACAGTTATCATCTTTCCATAATTAGGGATAAAATTCAAGTATAAGTATAAAGGTGATTTTTGGAAAAGATCATGATTTGAGACAGGAGTCTGTTTCATACTTATCTGTTCCAATTCTTTCCCTCAGAAATAAAGTCACATTGAGGTTGGTTGAGGGTGGGAGAGCATCGCAAGAATGTTTTGATAATCTAAGCAAAGAGAGTTTGGGGCTTGGAAAGTGGCCCACGAAGATGAGAGGTGGGTGAATTTTTAGAAATTAGTAAAAAGTAGAATAACAGGCAAAGAAGAAGTCATTTTTAAGAATCATTGCCTCATATACACAATAAGTAAAATCCCTTTCTTAATATTATCTTACAGTATTTTAATAATATCTTAACTGAAGACAGTTAAAAAGATAGGAAATAGCATAAATTGGTGCAAACTTGTGTAGTGCTGTTTTTATTACATATTAAAAGCTTTAAAATATGCATATTTCCTGATTTATTTCCACCTTCAAAATGCATCTTATAAAAATAATAAGTATGAAGTATATATATTTAAGAGATTTAAAAAATATCAATAGTAAAAATGGTAACTATATTATACAGTTTCTTAAGCATATAGAAGTATACACATATGATAGAAAATGGTAGCCTTTTAAAAGTTCTGTTGTAAAATTGTAGCTATTAATAAAATAAAATAAAATAATAAAATAAAATAGTAGCTATTATAAAATATTTATAATAGATAAATTTAAAAAATCAAATTATGGTAAAATGCACTCTAAGTTATTTTTTACAAAACCAAAGTGAAGCAAAAAGATATACAGAGAACAATTGATCAAGTAAAAGAGAGAAAGAGAAAGAAGGAAAGATATTTAATAATTATTTGACTTTTTTTTCCAAAAAGTTGTTTCATTTAACTTTTTATAAATTATTTCTTGTTGTTCTTTCACTTTTCTAGTTTTCTAAATACTCTGTATTGACTTTTATTATTTATACAATTAGGAATGAATTATTCTTCTTTAAAATTTAATAACTCTATGGAAGGCATTTCCAGTTGCCCAGTATCTATCCATGTACAATTCTTTGTTACTAACAGATCCTTATTTTTTGTATGAAGTTGCCATATGCCCAGTTTAAAATATTCGTCTGTCCCGAATCCCTTGCAAATAGGGTTTGCCATAATGTGTGAGCAGTAATACATTAATAAATAAATGACTTTAGTTGCTTATGTCTTCAGGCTTTGGCCTTTAACCCTACAATCTCCTTAATCTTTCTCCTGTTTGGAATGCAAAGATAAGGCCCAGAGATGGAAGAGTCACGCTGTCAATGTGAGAATGAAAAGCCCCAACCTAAGCAAGAAATTAGAAGGAACTTGGGTTCTTGATAACTTCATCGAGCTGTTGTACAAGCCCTGTACTACTACTTCTGTGTTTCTTTTTATATAAGAAAAAATAGCTCTCTAACTCATGCAAATCACTCTGGACTGATTTGCTTTACATGCAATCAAAGTAATTTTAACCGACACAAAGCAAGAGAAGAAAACATTAATTTGCATTCTACTGATTTGTAAATGATGATGGTAGAACATCCTTAAATCCAGTAGACATTTGAATCAAAGGATTAAAAAATGAAAGGATCCTGGAAGATTTCCAGACTGAGGAAATTTCCTTAGCATTTTCAGTATTTTGGGTACCAAGAAATACTCCATGATTTTGCATTAGTGTGTTTTTCAATTTCAACCTCAGGAACTTAGGGATAAATACTACCCTAGATTCCCTTACTAGCTGACTGTCAATATTATACAGTTGGATGTAGTTATCTTTTAGTTTGACAAATTAAAAATAAAAATTTTTATGTAGCAGGACATTTTGTATCAAGAGATTTTTAAACAACAACATTATATATTATCAAATATGATTTCAGAATGAAAAGTAGGGTGATAAATAAAAAACCTTCACACACAGAAAAAAAAAATTTTTGACCACCAAATATGACTGATGTATAGAATAACTGAGGGATTCAAGTAACAGGGTTCATGCTTTTGATCTTTCTCAAGACTTACTTTGCCTTTATGTGTGATATCTACCCTGAGTCATTTCAACAGTAACTTCTGTTCCAAAAATCTCCATTTCTCTTTTCTTACCTTACTAGAGTATTAAAACTAGCTTTTTGTGTTGGCCTCATCTAGCAGTCGTTAACTAGATATGACTGAAAACACCCAGTACCAGAAGCTATTCTATTAAAATGCATGCATTTTTCTAAATGACAGCCAATGAACCATAACAAAATAGAACCTCCCCTCTCTGGAAATGATCAGACAGGTTCAAAAAGAATACTTGATGATATGCCAAACCAGCACATTGCTGTGATTATAAAAGCAATGCCTACACTCAAAACAGCCAGACTTTTCTTCTCTATTATAGACCGGCTGCCTCCCATAATAAACCTGATTTTAGCTCAAGATCAAAATTCCCAACTCTCTCACCATGGATTCTGAGACATTTCACAATAGCACAGGACCCAGATAAAACCTTTAAATAAGTGATTTGGGACCATGTCAGGGAGAAATCAAGACCTAAGGCCATGTTTTCCAGTATCATTAGAACTTTTTTTAGATGACTCCAAGCTGTCCATTTAAAAATCTCACTGAAATATCGAAAACATGCTTCTTGCTTCCCAAATCATTCAGACATTCATCAATTGAGCAAACACCTATTGAGAATATGTAATTAAAAAATTAGGATAAAGATGTTATACTAAGCTTTTCGATGCTAACATTATATTTTATTGTTTTTATTGTTCCTTCAAACAACATTTTTTTTTCTCCAAACACCTTCATATATCTGTTTTGTGAAACTATATAAGGTGAAGCTAGCTATGCTTTTACTCTATTCAATTGTATATGTTTCACAATGTCAGTATTTTAAACACCTAAATTGTATTTTCTGCTATTTTATTTATTTTAGAACAACAAACAAAGCCTTTATTTTTTATGTAGGTGCTAATCGATCTGTAGTACCACATCTATTTTATTGTGCAGGAATACAATACATCAGTCAGAATGGACTTTCAAGGTAATCCAGATGAAGGCACTGTTTTGCAACATGTCAAAAAGCTGTGTTTCCAACTGTTAGATGCGTATTAGATGTGAGAAAGGTCATTGTACTGCACTGACATCTACACCTGATGGTGCTTGTTCTGCCTTCAAGAGCCACAGAAAAGTCTAAATGTTTTTCCATATAACATTCCTGAAAGGTTTTGAAAATAGCTCCTTGTATACCTGTCAATCCTTCCTCCTCCAAGACAACAATTATCTCCTTTTCAGGATAAACCTCCTCAGTTCTTTTAAATTATCCCTATAGGCTTTGATCTCCTAAACCACTTTTATTGTTCTCTGGATGTGTTTAAGTTTGTCTATGTCCTCCTAAAGAACGAAAATAATTTGTAGGTGTGATGCATTGACTCCTCATTCTTCAGAGATTGACTTTATTCATATTTTTTAAAATTGTTTTATTATTAGTTTCAAGTATACAATACATTAGTCAGCCATTTATATAGTTTATGAAACGATCACCTTAATTGCTCATTCTCTCCTCTGGCTTTCCACATAGCTATTACATCACAGTTGACTACATTCCCTGTGCAGTGACCATCTATCAACTACAAATTTGTACTTCTTTAACCCTTCACCCCATTCTTCTGCCCACAACCTCTCCCCACTGACCATCACCAGATTGCCCTCTATAACTGTGAGTCTGTTTTGATTAGTTTATTCTTTTTGTCCCATATATTCTTCACATAAATAAAATCATATAAATAAAATTGTTTTAATATTTCTCTGATTTATTTCATTCAGCATAACTTCTAGTTCCTTGCATTTGTGGCTTTCACCACTCTCTGTTATCTCATATAGAGCTTTTAACCAACTAAGATTTAGATCTTTCTTATAAAAACTATTATTAACCCATATATAACCCAACTATAACTAAAGTATATCTTTTAGAATTAGTGTAGTTTCTATAATTATATCTATTATACTCTGTACACTCAGGCTGATTCATTTTTCTAACTTTCAAAATCTCAGTTTCAGGAATGTTTTAAAGTGAGTCTGTGCCACATGGTCATACTTAACTAAAAAAAAAGTCACTTGGTCACACTTAACTATAAATAAATAAATAAATAAATAAATAAATAAATAAATAAATAAATAAATAAATCTGGCGAACTATTTCTAATCTAGAATTTAATCCCGTCTCCTATTTTATCATTTTTTTCAATTAGCCCCAGTTTCAGATCAGAAATTGCAGTTGTGTGTTGTACTCTGTGGCCTGGGATATCACCCCCTGAACCACCACAATAAATAACAAAAATATCTAAGTCACATGTTTTTTTAGACTGAACCAGGGATCATGTAGTCTACAAGGACAGCTTCAGAATTTTTGCAAGAATCAAAGGAGATAGTATTTATGAAAGCTTATTGAAAATATTTAATCATTTGGCAGTTATAACTTATCTACCTTTCCTGGAAAACTGATCTGCTTCTTGTAAAATGTTTCTCAACTTTTATATTTTGAGATATGTACTATTAATTATTACTATGTTATAGTGTTTGTCACATCTCAAATTATCATTCTTTTATGCAAAAGTTTTACTCTAGCTTATTGTATAGTTAGTTTTCATACTTTGTTTTCTCATTTCATCTTTATCTCAACCCTCAAACTATAAGACTCTTGAAAAATTATTTTTGTTTCACTCATTTTGAACATCAGAATTAATTAATACAAAGAAGGTTCTCCATGATTATTAGTTGTATTGAGATAAATAATTTCTTCCTTCATCTCATGGTCTTTCACAATCAAGTTCATCATAAATCAATGTTTATAAAAAAGTCACTTTTCTATTTTGTGCATCATTTTAGAAATGGTTGAGTTCTCATCTGAAATCCTTCTTTGAACTGATAAATAAGAGAGAAAGAAAGAGAGAGTCATGTTGTAGAATGAGTGTGTCAGTGGCAAAATAATGACCAGGAAAGTAGATTAAAAGAACATGCAGGGTAATAATAATAAGAAGAAGAAAAATAAATAATAATGTTAAGTGTTTTCTGGTTTTTAAGAAGTGGAAGCAAATCAACCTATATCTTGAATATGTGATTCTCATATTGAACTTAATTTGAGTCATGACATTGCATGATGGATAATGACCAATTTTTCACTAGTACTAAACCAGAGCAACGAATGTATCCCCATTGTGGTAATTTCATCTGTGATCTGGGAAGATGGGAGGCAAAAGTGAAGACTTAAATTTCATTTGACTTTTTCAATATTGTCTGAAAATGTGAGTAAACTCTATATTATTCAGATTTACTTGAAGGAAAATGTGATGTTTTCTCTTTGTCTTTCAGTGTAATCAATTTTCTAATGTTGCTTATATATTAATGTGCATAATTTATGAATTCATGAACTTCAATATTTCTGCTTACATATGTTATTCATTGGTACCAAATTGATAATGTAGAAAAAATTAATAGACTTAAACATTATAGCTCCTTAAGAATTTCAGGAAATCGGGACAATGCATCAAAACATTTATTTACCTAACATACCTGACATAACATGAATTAAGTAATGAAAAATAGTAAAGATGTGTTGGAAGGTTTGTGACAAGTGAAGAATCAACGTAAATGAATAAAATAAGGAGAAGTAATTAAATAATATATGATCTGAAAGTCTCCCGCTGTATTTACATTGTCTGAAATATCACAGTAACATAGACTTGTATACCACTGACGTTCTTTGCTGCAACATAAATAAGATGCTTAAATAATAGATGGCAACAGATTAACGAGAGTAACATTTTGGTAAATGAGTAAAGCTGAGACCTTAATGGTCTTGTATCCCTATTAACTCTAGCTTGTCAGTGACAAGTTCTGTTTATTTTTCTCTTTTTGTTGTTAAAAAGAACATTATCACTTATGTACTGTTTTCCTACAAAATAATCTTTAGATGCACTCAAAGGTGTTATGAATGGGTATTGGATATGTATTGATTACATCACTATGCAGTTTACCAAAATGCATTCACAATGAAAGTGTTAATGTGACAGAAGTTTGTTTAAACTAAACAGGAGTTTCATACTTTCTAAAGTAGATACATAGAAATTTAAAAAATGCAATATACGCATAATGTAAAGTTGTTCTCTGATTTAATATCTATTCTAAGTCTGGCAATATTTAATTTAAGTGATTAAAATATGAAATTAGACATTTAGCAAAATTTTGCTAAATATCAAGACTTTTTCTATTTTATGTTAACCTTAACAATTCTTAACGATTGTCCTTCCATATAATATTTCTTTAATTTAGTTACAAGTGCTTTACCAATAACTCTACTTAAAATCATCATGATAAATTATTTCCCAAATATTTTATTTTCCCAACAAAGTTCATTTCTGAGAAGACTGTTAAATATTAAATATTAAGGAGTATTTGTCTACTAAAACAAAGACAGAAAGCACCATTAGGAAATTGTTAATAAATATTTAGTTTACAGTGTGATTGAGTGATATTTGATATTTTGTTGAGCAAACAAGTTGATTTATATTCAAAGAATATTTACTTAAGTTATTTTTACTCATTCTATAAGTTTTCAAGTCCAACAAATTGGTGCACCAAATTCATGGTATCCAATTTAAATATAATATGGAATCAATTACTTTAAAAACTGGCTTGAGAAAAGACAGACAAAAATGTCTATTTTTTATATTAGTAAATTATTTTATTTAATTTTCTATTATGAAAAAATTCAAAGACATATTAGAGAGAATATTATAATGAACTTCCATATATTCATTTCCTAGATATGACATTAACATTTTGACCAAAAAAAAAAATGTCTATTTTTAAAGCATTTTTTTCTAAAAGCATATGGTACAATTTTACATTGACAGAACGTTTCTACTAGTGTAAAGGAAAACTCTTGTGTATTTTAGGAATAAGACCACATCTATAAAACTATAACTGGAAAAGATCAAAAAAAATAAAAATTACTCTTTCCGATATTATGAAATCTGTATACAGTTAGAGCATTAAATCTAAATCTGGTAGTATTTTAATTGATCAATGATCATATCCATACAGCAATAAAAACATGGATTATTTTAAAAGTCAGCCAAATGTATCAGAAAAGTGAATAAATCTTATGTAAGTATTTTTCAATATCCCTAGGACATTGTTTATGGCATGAGAAAGCTGGTGAATACAATAAAAAATAAATCTATATGATATAATTTAGAAATGAATATTATTTTTCTACTAAATATTTTATGATAATAGTCATAATTATTGTAGCAAGTACATCATAACTAAGATGGATTTTATTTTCATAAAACATCTTCCTCTAAAATATTTGGCTCATCTATTCTTAAAGTAGAATGGTACCACATATATGTCGACTTTATAGTTATTCAGAGACTTCAATTAACAGAAATGTATATAAAAATTACTAAATGAAATTAATCCTAAAAGTCAGTCATACGATATACTTGTACCATGTTATTCTTTAAATAGTTGATATTTGCATATTGTGTCATCTGTCCTATTACCTGGAGGGAAACCTACCTCTGACTGAAGGTCCTACTATGCTGCTAACCATACATTTGAGACCAAGCCACGCTGAGTATATTTTGGGGTTGTCGTAGATATTTATACTGAGAGTAATTCCCATTATGCAAGTATATGTATGTTCTCCTCACTTGGTCAGATCCTTCTGAATTAACAGTATTAGAATCTGTTTGTTTTTTTTTTTTTTTTTGTCTATTTGTGAACACTGCTCTCTCACAAGAGGGTAGGAGTAGTCATAATCTATTTCTTCTTTAATTCAGAATTCTCTATACCAGTGAATACAAATCTTGGCTCTACATTAAAGTAACTTGGGAAGATCTTGGTTTTAAATATTATCAAAAGAACTATGACATTGTAGAAGTAGGTTTAATTGGTTGGCTAATGGTACTAGGTCACAGTATGCTGTATCAGATACTCAAGTGAACCAAATTGCAGCCATATTTGAAAAGAACTGATATATACAATTCCAAACACAAATGGGTGACGGAAAAATTACTATACTTATGGAAAGGTAGTAAAAAAAATTACCTTAAAGTATCAGAGGAAATATTTTGTGCCAAAATGTGTCTTCTGTAAGAAAGAGAAGAAAAGTTGAAAAGTCCTTTTCAAGATCATTCTCAACAATTTTCTAGAATCTATTGCATCTATTAAGCAATGGTTTATGATTCAAATAAGTAGAGTTAAAAAAAATCTATAAAGTTACAGCAAGATATAAGAACATTAGTTATTATTATTGTTTTCAGAACTTCATACATGTTTAGGTTTACAAACAGTAAGATGTTTGATATTGAGAGATGTTTTTATTTTATGTATTGAGCAAAAAGTTATGAAAACAGAATATTTTTAAAAATTAAAATAATAAAAAGGTAAAAGAGAAAAGGATAAATAAACCTATGTTAAATATTCAAACCTCGAATGACAATTTATATATTTTTTAAAAAGGTAATTGTATAATGCATTTATTATTGTTCAAATTGCCTTATAAATTAGCGATAAAGAAACTATACAGTATTGATATAATAAAATTTCCTAGTCTATGGCCATGCCATCCGGAACAAGCCTGATCCCATCTGATCTCAGAAGCTAAGCAGGGTTGGGCCTGGTTAGTACTTGGATGAGAGACCACCTAGGAAGACCAGGTGCTATAGGCATAAAATATAAACAAATAAAAAATAAGAGATTGTAAGTTGACAAGGTCTTTGTAATCTGTGAGGTCAACCAAGACTTGCCTCGCCTAAAATAAATGAACAAATAAATAAATTAAAATAAAATAAAATAAAATAAAAAATAAAATTCCCTAGCTGTATCTATATATTTGTCACCTTTTATTTTTTACTCTGCCAGTCCTCTCATTCTCCTCCTACATTTCATACGACTTTTTGCTACATAGAGTCTCATTTCTCTCTACAAAAACCAGACTGTACAATTTCCTCCTTCCTAAACTCGTTGGCTGTCAAAATGAAATCAATATTCCAATCAACTGAATATGTCTTACCACTGAGGATTTTAAAACTTGAGTAGATGGTGTAAAGATGAAAGTTTTAGATTTACAACTGAAGTTTTAATAGTCCAGCAAGTGTCACTATATCTAGCTGCAGTGATGTACTAGGAAGGCTGAATCCAGTGGCCGCATTCTCTGAATTCTCTGCGTCTTCCCATATATACCTATTTTATTAGTCAGTTTCTAATTCTTTCCTGTTCAATGACTTGACCTTTAAATAACTTTATTTTTTTATGTCTTGAGGTTCTTGAAAAAAAGCACAGTTAATTAATTTTTGCTAACACAAGCAGAACAAGAAATGTATTAGAATAACAACAGTAAACTTTAAAAAAGTGTCTACTTCCTGTTTTAGCAGCCTTTTTCAAATAAGGGAATTACCTCAGATTAAGAAGACAGTTCTCATCTCACTCTCTACTTGAGCATTCTTCATTGTCTTCAGATCTAGAACTTGAGCTAGATATAAACCTGAAATAAAAGCCAAGTATACTCATAAAAAAATGACATAAGAATGGAATTGTTAGACTTATTTATTTATATTAGCAATATATATATAAGCATTTTTATAGAAATAAATTTTGAGGGTGCTCAAACAACCAGGAAAAAAATAAATCTAGGTGAATATTTCAAAGTGGACCCTTACCCAAAGACTCTGGATAGAGTAGTTTATCTTAAATAATTGCACATGTTTTTAATTGCTTAATAAGCTTGTTGGCTAATGATTAAGCTCAATGGAAAACCATGAAGAACAAATGCCGGAAATTTATTGGTTTTAAGGTAGAAAGTTTGCAAAAAATTGAATATAAAATGCTAGAGTGTCAAGACTGCAACTTGTTTAACTGAATCTCACAGATCATTATTTCTATCACAAGATTTCACAAATTTCTGTCAAAAGATTATAGGTGAGTGATACCAAAGGAAGATAGGTCTTTCTAAAAACATTAATATTGAGAGGCTTTGTATTGTCAGATACCAAAACTATAGGACTTAAATATAAGAGGCAAGGACAGTTGTAGCCCTAATGAAGATCAAGGCCACTGGAATTGTCAGAATTATGTGATCCATGGATTATTTCAGCTGTAAACTGACCATGTATTTCTGAGGATTATAATTAATGTCATCTCACTAAGGTATTATTATATTTCTCTTGTTATTCTAGTTCAAGTTTGTAGAAGACTGATTGGAGGTACCAAAGTAAAGTTTTGATTCTTACACAATTCCAAAATTTTGCGTTAAATTACAGATCCAAATTTCTTTAAATAAAAAGAAAGTAAATAACACTAAATATATTATGAGAACATTAGAAGTTCTATAAATTTTTCTTAGCTCTGCAAATGTGTCTGCATGCATATATAGGAGTAACTATGCACTAGTAAAATGGAAATACATTATATATCAGCTTTATTAATTTTGAGAAACCCAGAGTCCTCTGTCATATAGCAGTCAAAATGGAATTGCATTGAGTTAAAAGGACAGTAATGTTGTCTCAATTCTGCTTCACACTATGCTATGGATAGCTCTCCAGTTCATGATTAAAAAGTTCTCCTCTGAATATTTTATTGGTCTAACTTGTAATCAATTACATTTTTTCTCTTGAATTTAATATTATATGTCTAAATATCAAATTAGAATACTTCTACTATTTGTTATTTAATAAATATTGTATCATATATGGATATTAAATTAGATAACTTCCAGTTTTACAAGTAAACCTGAAAAACACTGACTCATCTAGTAAATCACTTAAGGAAAAAGTTCATAAAGGTTTGAGATCATTTAAGCTTGTCTTAAGTACAGTTCCTATCTCTAAATCCTATAATACCATACAGTCTTATGTTTGGACGGTTGATGAGAAATAAACAATCATAACACAATAATTATAAAGATAAAGAAATGGAAATCAAGTAACATTAATTCAGTTATTCTATGTTATCATTTAAAATTTTTGTTTCCGTTCAATTATTTTTTCACTACAGAGACATTTAAAACCCAGTAGAATCAATCTCAAAGAAATAAAAAAAAAAAATGACAATACTATAATTTCTGGAATTTACTGTGCAATGCAATTTTTATGACTCTCTGCCAAACAACCATCTGTTTAAGATTTTCTTTACTATATATAATTTATATATGTTGCTTTATAAGAAATACATTTTTGAAACTAAAATTAATAAAAAGAGTTTATTCAATTCTGAGTGAAGATAAATTGACAAATTTATTTTCTGATGACAGTACGAATCTGAAGAAGATTAATTTTAACAAAATTATTGGCATCATATATTGGATGCTGATTCAAAGCATATGCAGCCTTCTGGAGAACCTTTCTCCAGCCCTCCAGTGTATTGTCATTGAGTTGGTGCTTTAACTAAGTCTTCCAAAGGTCATTCCACCATTCTATCAAAGCAGCTGCTTCAGCATGGTGGATACCATGATAAGATTAGTTAATTTATGAGCATGAGCCCATTGTCACACTTATTTTACTATAAAATGAGTTCCTTAATCAGAAGCAACACTGTGTGTAACAGCATGGTGGTGCACAAAGCATTCTATAAGCCTAGGGCTGGTAGTTTTGACAGAAATATTCCATTCATGGAAGACATGCTTACATCCAGAGTAAATGTCTATTTCAGTAAGAACCAAGGGTTGCTATTTCCATGACAGAAGTCCAATGTAATCAACCGACTACCAAGTAGCTGGTTGATCTCCTCAAGGAATGGTACCATATTGAGGAATCCATGTGGTCCTTGCTGCTGGTAGATGGGGCACTTAGCAGTAGCTACAGCCAGGTCAACTTTAGTAGGTAGAAATGCATATTGCCAAGCCCATGCATAATCCCCACCCCTGCCACCATGGCCATCTTGTTCATGAGTCCATTAAGTGATGACAGAGGTGGCTTAGAAAAAAGCTGACTGAGATCCATGGAACAGGTCATCCTACCCATTTAATTATTAAAATCCTCTGCTGAGGTCACCTTTTGGTGAACATTTACATGGAGTACAAATGTCTTCATGATTATCGTCTATTCAGAGAGGCTTAACCCTACAACTCTTCCCCAAATTCCCTTGTCATCAATTTTACAACCATCTTACTTCCAAGTTTCTGACCAGCCAAATCACTAACAACAGCTCATGGATTGGTAATAATGCATTTGGCCATTTCTGCTTCATAGCAACAAGGTGGTAGTTTTCATAATGAAAAGTCTCTTTTCCTGGTTTTCTTGTTGAGTAAAGTTTCCAAGGCCTCAGAGATAAAGTGTTGATGACACAGTACAATGAACATTTCTCACCAAGTATGACCCGGCTACTACCACCCCCTCAGTTTCCAGTTTATCCAAACTAAAAGTACTTGAACTCTGATGGAGTGTCATGGCTAAAAATCCCTGTTGACTACCTACCTGGTGGTTAAGTTGATTTCTTGAATCATGAAAAGTATAATGAATTGTCTTCAATCGAATAGACCTTTGTTAATAAGTAGATATATTTTTCTTTCTATTTCTGCTTTTATTTGCTCCATTCTCTGTACATATATTAAATAAACTCAATAATCACACATTTACATATCATTGCTACTGAACAAAGGATATGCTCTACAGCAAAGATATAAAGCAATTGGCTTATTACCAAGAAATTTGCTGTTCTTTCCATATTTTCCTTGTGGAATAGTGGATGACCTACTGAAAACACATATTAATACCAATGGCAAAAAATACCTTGTAAGATAGGTATTCTGTGGTTTGCAGGATATGTAACAACCATGTTCATTAACTGAAAGTTAACAAAACCTTTTTTACTCTATACTGGAAAAAATACCTTAGAATCCTCAGGTGAAATCCTAGCAATTTCTCAGATTGCCCTGAAGGCAGAGGGGATGTGTACTGGATAATGAAGGAGGCAAGTCATAAGCATCTAATTTGGCCTCATAATAAAGTATAGAAATGAGAAACCTGAGTTCTACAGGATTATCTTCCTTTCCTATGTGTTTGTGCACGTGTGCGTGTGCGTGTGTGTATGTGTGTGTGTGTATGTGTGAGTGTCTGTTATTTAGAGCATTTTGGTGGTGGTGATATTATAATTTATTCCATAAGTGATAGAATACTGAGACAAAATTGGAAAACAATAGAATAAGAAAAGAGAACACCCAGAAATGCAAGCCTTAGAGACAAGAGCAGTAATAGATAGTATATTAGAGGTTTTTGTAATTTGTTTTCTAGAGACTGAATTAGTTTTTGTTTTTGTAAGTGAAAACTGTGTGAGGTCTTTTTTCATTGGAGCAATTAGTTTAAGAAGAAGGATACAAGAACATTTTCAATAGCAAAATGGAATGGATGATGGTTAGTATGGCCATATTATTTACCATCAAATCGAGATACTTCTGCTGAAAACATATGTTTAACCATGTGGAGTATCACTTGCAAACAGGCACTGTCTTTAAGTAGCCAGAACATGTGGTCATCCTAACTATAGTGGACATTTTCAAAATGTTTGGCTGTTTAACATCCAATTCCCCTTCTTAGTTTTAGAGAATTATACCTCCCTCTTGGAAAGAGAGTGGAGAAATTCTGCCATTTCTGATCACCTCTCAAACCAGGCAAAGCTAAATATGCCTCATGAACATTGGGAAGGCATGTAAATTCAAAAGGACTGTCAGAATGTTTTTTAGAATGACTGTATCCAGTGGAGTTCACAGTGTATAATGATGGTGACCATGGTCCTGGCCAGATTTATTCGTTTCTGAGCAGTTATTGAACAATTATTATGTGTTTTAAATATTTTAATTCTAATTCAATTAGTTCTAAGAACTGTCCTATTTTAGGGATCTGCATACTGAAGCAGCAAGTTTAAATTACTTACCCCAGGTCATATGTCTAGTAAGAAGTGGAGCTAGGATTTGAAGCCAGGGAATCTGGATTCAGAGCCAATATTCAGAAGCACTAAAAGATAATGACTTTGTTGTTTTTTCTCCCTTGTTTCTTGTCCAGATTCAGGGCCTTCCATCTGTTTCTGTCATCTACTTTTTCTGATTTAATTGTTTATGTTTTTTTATGCAACCAAGAGCATCAACTGTTATAGTTACTATCAGGCATCAACATGCTGTTTTTTATTATAGTTTAGTGACAAAAAGGCTTTAGGATAATTTATCTAGAACAGCATTTTCAATAAAGATTAAAAATTATCATTTAAGTATAAAAAATTTTTAAATAACTTTTCAATATGGTAATGGCAAAACATTTGAAATGCCTTTAATATAGGCTTTCATTAATTTAGTCAACATTATTCAATAAAAAAATTAATAGTATTTATATTCAAAACAAAAATATAAATCATCAAAGTAACTTTTATTTTAATAAAATTAAATAGCAATACCTTCTATTTATTTAAAGAACTTTCAACTTTATTCACAGAGTTTGTTCTTACCAGTGTTCAGACAAAAATTTTGAGAGCTCTTGGATTAGAACATAGGTTTCCTGCCACTCAAAGTATTATTCTATTTTGAAACGTTTTAAAAAGTAGGTAAGGAGGTTTAAATTTCAAACTCAAGGTCAAATAGCTGCAGCTGAAAATTCGTTTTATATTCTATCACTGATCTTCCCCCATTGCGAGCAATTATCATTTCATATGATAAGGAACTCTGCTCTGATGTTTTATACTTAAAAATCTTTTTCAAGAAATCTATAAAATAACAATGGCCATTTAATGAGTACTTCCTTTGTTATTAGTCATCATGACAGTACTTTTATGTATTATCTACTTTATTCCACACAACAAATCTATGGTGAAGTTTGGACTCTGTTATGAAGAAAATGAGATGGAAACATTTTAAAGCAGGAAATAATGCAGGAAATAAGTAGAACCAGAACCTCATCTATGTCCATTTGAAAAATCTCATTTATGTCCATTTGCAAAAATCTAAATTTTAAGAACTTTGCTATACTGCCTCCAGTTATTATAATTCCATTTTATTAAATTCTAATTTCATGACTAATTTACACAAAAGCATGTGTGTATACATGTGCATACACCTGGATATTTACTTTATAAATGGGAACTATGCATGTACATTTGTGTACACATTTGTATTTGTGATTTTATAACCTATAAAATGACTGTTATACTCCCTGGCACAAAGTGCATGTGAAAGTCAATAGTATATTCCATAGTTAGGTTCTAGCCTAGTCATTTTCACACATATTAGATACATTACTACTCATTACAACCATGAACGATAGGATTGATTGCCCCCCTTTTCCAGATCGATACACTGAGTGCAGGAAATTAAGGTAATTTGCTATAGCTGACATAGCTAATAGTTGGAAGGTCTGAAATCTAAGCCAGGGTCTGTTAATTCCAAAGCTCGTGCACTTTCCATGATAACACACAGCCTGTCTGGGTATTTGTCATCCTGCTCTCCAAACACTAAAAGTTTCTTTTAACTAAGAAAAAGTTACTATTCTATGTCTTAAATCACCAGATACAGAGGGATTCAAGACCAAATTAAATAGAATAGTCTTTTACATTCTCCTAAGCTCCCTGCAGCAAAGACTCAGTGAAATGTCAAGGTTGCAGCTGGGCGATACCAGCTGAAATGTACTTCTCTTCCTGTACCCAGTTAGCAGAACCCAAAAAACATGATAATGGAAAATCTATAACCCCATTCCTAAAGTTTTTACTTATTCTGCACATTACTATAAAGTAGTTTTCAAAAACACTATTTCATTTTTAATGATTTACAGGGAAAAAAATGTTCTGATAAGCTGCTAATACTAATATTTTATAATAAATTTTATTAATGGATAAAGTTAATACACTGTTACCATGGATTATTTATTTTAAATCTTGAGATTAATAGATATTTCCGAATAAATGATTTTTCACACTCAGCTAAGAGGTTTTTTTTCAAAATCTATAATTTCTTTCAATCAAGAAAATATATCAAAAATACATCTTTGCATCTGGTACATGTTTTGTAGCCTCAATTTTACACACTCAGAGTAAGATTCTTACTTAAGGACATTAATGTTCTTATCTTAGAATATTAAGATAGTAGAAATCATATTGCTGTTATTACCAGATCAACCTGTGTTATAAAGACTTTTTAAGTATTTTACATACAAATGCCTCGATAATAGAATTTTTAGATCCACTAGAAAAAGAAAAAACAAATTTAAATTTTCAAACAATAAAAATAGGTTTTTCCTCTGAAAAAAACTACTGAGATATTTTGATACCTTTATTTTTTATTTTATTTTATTATTAGTTTCAAGTATACAGTACATTGGTTAGACATTTATATAGTTTATAAATCAATTTCCCTAATTGCTCCTTCTCTCTGGCTGTCTACCTAGCTATCACATTAACCTTAACTCCACACCCTATGCTGTGCTCCCTATCCCCATATCCACCTATCAATTACAAATTTGTACTTCTTTAACCCTATATTAGGCATCTTTCTCTCTTTGAATCTTCTTTGTCTGGACAATTTTCTTTGGAGTCGAAAGATACTTGGGAAGGATGTAGAGAGAGATGGTATAACCATTTACTTATTCAATAAATATTTATTACCAGGCACTGTGTGTAGTTCTGGGCTGACAATGGTGAAGAGAAGTCAGACACAGTTCTCTTTTTAGTGGAATATACAACATACTGCCAGGAACTTCACACGGATAGGGACATCCTACTATAGCTTCATTCTCTGAGATATTGTTTGTTTGTTTTAAATTCTCTGGTAAAAATGATTCAGGTGGTTAACTAGCCATATTTTGAGTATCACTTGTATAAAAATCATGTTAATCTTGGTATGAACTCTCTAGGGATCATGTCTTTAGAAATCTTACCTACAAGATCTTGAGGACAGTGATAATCAATGAGGCTTGCGTTATGCAAATCACAGCAGTGTGGGTTGGTCTGGAACATTAATTCCTTTTCATGTGGTCATGCTTCCTCAAAACCCAGATCTCAGCAAGAGTTTAGAGAGAATTGCTTTGAGGTTTGGAAGAGAATCAACAAGTTCTCGATTTTAAAAAGAGCTATCGTCCCAGTGAGTGAATAAAATAACTGACAGAAATTGTTTGTTTTGCAACTTGACAACTAGGAAGGAACTAAGGGCTGGCTCCTTTATTTCATGTGTATCCTGCAGCAAGATAAAGTCCAGTCCTCACAAATTGCGAACCTCAAGCTAATAAACACATTTTTACTTGGGCAGCCTTAAGACACTGACAGACAGCTGCGAGAGGCAGGATAAGGTAGAAAATTTACTTTCACCCTGAAGGGCAAGACTCTACGTTACCTAGTTTAAATTCGGGTACAATAAAAAGCTGAAATAACCAGACGCAACGTTCGTTGTTTCACTTGCTCGGAATCTACCTTAAGGATTTATTACATATAATGATGTGTTATTTTGTTAATATATAAATGGGAATTTCTTATACTTTAAGATGGTGTATTAAAGTCAGTCATGTCACTAATAAGTGAAGAAATACTCCATCATATGAATCTTAATTTGGTTTTCTTGATAATGACACACATATTAATAATGTTTTCTGCATGTAATAATATTCTGAATTGTTAATTTTGGTGATGGAAGTTAAGGAAAGGTAAAATATTCTATGAAAATATTGCTTTTTGAGGAAGAAATAGACATTTTGGTTAAATAAAGTAGCATCTCATTTTGAACTTATGACGTCATCAAGTTCTAAGAGGATCACTTCGATTTTTTAAATTATATTTTTGTTGTATTTTATACAGTAAATTAAATGCTTAGTCACAATCTTGGCAGTTTATAAAGTATATATACATTTCATAAATATCCAGGACCTTCTGTATAGATTCTTTATAAAAGTCCAAGTACATTATTTTTTTAAATTATACTTCTTCTAAATTCTTTTGTTGTTGTTCTTCTCTAATCAGAAAGAAAATTAACTGAATAATGATAGAAGCCATAACAGGAAAGATATTTAAAATATCTAGGTCTTTCTTTGACTTTAAATATTCATTTAATTTTCATAAAAAATTTTTAAAGTTTTGTAACCAGATGATGTACCAAAAAAAAAAAAGATTTATATCACTAAACCTAGATAATTCAATCTACGAGTGTGCAGTTCACATAAAACAATCCACAGATTATCTTTTTAACTTTATATCAAAATTCATTTTTGTTCCTGTTTATGTAGCATCTACTCCCTTATCTTACGATTGCTTTTAGCACCCTATATAGGCCAGAATTTTTCAACACTCTACTCACTTAACACATTCATCCTTGATCTCCAACCTAATGTGCCCCTTCCTACCATTTAGCTACTAGTTCCTTTAGGGAACTCTGAGTAATTAGAAGATGCAAAAAATGTTACTTTACTAGAAGTTTATCAGTTGACAGTTTCATAAACAATAAAGTGAGCAAATATCCAAAGGAAAGTTTAATATTGCTCTCTTGCCATTTCATTTATATGGTTTTATCAATTTAAAACTATATTTCAGTGTCTGTAAGGAATGGCCTCTATACAGCAAATATATTCAGTAACTGTGTTTGTATATCTTAACATCATGTGTAAGTGGATTCCTCATCTGAGAACCAACACAGTCATTCTTAAAACAAACTAGGGGAATGACTGCTTCCACAGATTCTCCTGTCTGGTCAGGAAAACGTCTGGAGATAAAAATACTGTGAGATAATTGTTTCTATGATAAGTTTATGGATGACAGCTTAACAGTGGTTTGAGAAAGAACAGATATGTATCTACTTTAAGCAGATAGATAAAATTGATATTTTAATCAGCCATTTCCTTTAGTATTTTACTCAAAATGTACTCAGCTGTTAACTTTCTAGGAGAAAAACATTTAAGTGAGTGGAGATAATACTTAGGCACTTGAAACCCACTTCAGCCACTGAATTACAAGCAGCTTACTACTGGCCTAAGGTTATGGGGTCTAATCTGTGGGATTTTGTACACTAACAGCTCATTTTTCCAGTGGAAAAAAAGTACAACTTAGGCTATGATATATGATCAATAAATTGATAAATTATTAAAAAATCAACGAATTCTATTATTAAATTAATAAACTCACCACCCTCACAGTTCAATGATTAGAGTCAACTGTCTCAGCTTGTTGAATGTGCACCAAATAAGACTTCATTTAGAGCATAAAGTGCAAGTATAAGAAAAACAGAGCAAACTTTAATCCCAAAGACAATGAGAATGGAAGCTAGAAAGATGAGATTGGTATCTTGTTGAAGAAGGAAAATATTTCAGATGAAACTGAAACCAATGGGGTTTTTCTCTAGATGAGCAGCATTTTAGATGTTTTCCTATATACTATTGTATTTAATCAGTAATTTATTGTTCATAAATTTTTAGGTGGAGATATTACACATATTATAAAATTTTAAAACACTCACACATACACACACACACAAGTCAGTAGAGCATGGCAAGCAAATTTCAGTAACATTTCAAGCCTAAAATATTTGAGTAATTACAATCACAATAGCAAATTCTGTTTTTCTCTACAAGCATCTTTTGGCCTTTGAGTGTGCAGATCTTACAAAAAAGCTAATAATCTTTTAAGCTGCAGATGCTAGACTCTCATAAAAAGTTTGGAAGTCATGATGGTATCACTTTTATAACAATTCATAGACTCAGAAAAATAGCTGTCCTCACTAGACACATGAGCACATCATCCCCTTAATCTTGATGACAACAGAAATGTATAGTAAGTTTTGTGAAATAGTAGTAGCTATACATAAAGGAGCTAAATGTTACCACAAGTAGCCTAAGACCAGCAGATATGTATACCTTTATATCTATGTGTAGATATAGAGATATAGATATGGTTATTGATATGCATATATATATACAAATGGAAAATATAAATTTAGCTGTAGATATAGAATATAGAATATGGAGAGAGAAAAGGAGAGAGAATCTCTAAAGTAATCACAAATTTTCTTCCTTTGGTATTGTATTATATATACATTTGAAAGTTGCTAAGGGAGTAATCTTAAATTTTCTTCCAATCAAAATAATAATAATAATAAAGGTAATTATGAAGTGTTGGAGGTATTAACTAATCTTATTGTGGTAATGACTTTCCAATATATATTTTTATATATATATATATGTATATATATATATATATACATGTATCAAATCACCACACTGAATAACTTATACAATAACTTATACAATAACTTATACAATATATGTCAATTATATCTAAATAAATTTGGAAAAAAAATTTTTTTCTTTGAAAAGTGAACTAATGTTACAATCTCATCACAGACATCAGTGTCCCTAGGAGTTTCAAAATATATTTATCAAATAATTCTTCTTACTTGAAATACAAGACCTCATTTCAAAAATCAGTCCATATTATCATCTTTTTCTACAAAACCTTTCTTAACTTTACTCCATATGAAATTTAAGATCCTTACTACTTAATTCACACCATTTACATCTTCCTCTAAAAATAGGTTAACATGGTTACATTGGGATAGTTTATGCTATGATAAAAAAAAAAAAAGAAATTTTTGGAGAGCTTTGATTCTTCCCTAAAATTCAGTTTCTTAATAAAGAAACTTCCATTAAGTTATTGTAAAATAATTTAAACAAACATACGCAGAAAAAATGTTGGCAATGAACCTCCATATACACATTATCCTGATAAATCAGTTATCAGAATTTTATATACCTCTTTCAACTGTATCATTTTTTATGAACTATTTTAAAGATAATTCTATACATTTTATCTCAACCTTTGTACTTAAGTAATAGAGACACATTTAATGGAAAACATAATGAAATTAACTCATGCCTATTCTAGCATTTTTAGAAATAGTAAAATGTAAAAATAGTAATAGAAAAAATTAAAAATTATTTAATGAAGAACAAGATAACTAAAGTCTATCCATATATTAGAATTATATATAGCTATTAACAAAATATTAATAAAATAGATCTGTTCATGTAATCATATTATTAAATATAAACATCTATATTTGTATATATATAGATATGTTAAACATACATCAATTATATATGAAAATATTTATAGATATTATATACTATATATAAATGGATATATTATATCTGTACATATATAATGGGAAAATATTATAATTTTATTCTTTTAAAGATAAATAAAAATCTGGAATATTGATTGCCTTCGGAGAAGGGTGGATATGAGGGCTTATTATTCTGTGATTTTTATAATTCTGTACTGTTTGAATTCTTTTTATATGCCAAGTATTGTTCTCATATAAAAAGAAGTAAAATAATTCTGAATTACTATTGCCTGTCCTAAAATCCCCACTTTTGCACCACTTGCCTAACCTTAAGGAGTTAGTTACTTTCTTTTTTGAAGCATCGGTGTCCTCTGAGCTGAGTGGTTATTCATTAGTACCTGTGTTACACAGTTATATGATGACTGGCACAAGGTCACAATTCGATAAATGTTAGTTTTTATTCATAGTTTTAAATTATACCTCACTAAAAATACTTTGTATAATATTGTTTAGATATATAAATGTTTGCTCTACATTTTTACATAATATATTTATTTTTAAATATTTTGAATGCTTTATTTTAATAATATTTCTAAAATTAATTATCTATATATGTGATTAAAACGTACTGAAGGAACCATTGGGTACTAAAAATTTAAAAACAAGATGTCATACTTTGTTCTAGAGAATCTTACCTATTATTTTTTTTTTTTACACAGGGTCATGTATTAAGAATTTTAGAATGCTGATATGCATTGTTCATTAAGAATATAACCATTCATACCTAATGCCATAATTGCCTTAGTATCAAACATCATATGTTCATTCAATAAGTTTTTTTTTTTGATCTACTACTATAAGATAAGAGTATAATGCAGATGCATTAAAAAAAAAAAAAAACAAAAAAAACTAAGCTCTTACCCTCAAGGGGTTTGAGGTAGGTAGAAAAGGGTAATTAAGCATATGCTGCTTTTGAATCAACATAACCACTGAAATCCTGCTGACCAGAGAATGACATCAGTTTCCAAATAGTCTCTGTATCTCACAGTGGGAAGGGTATTCCTAATTAAACATAGCAACTATGGCTCGTGATTGAAACAAATTTACCATAATATTAGTGTAAGTACAATAATATAATCAAGAGATCTAAAATACTGCATTCATGTGTGGAGTTTGAATTCATGGCTCTATCAAGTTACAGAAATCTGACCAAGTTACTCAAGTCTGACACCAAAGCCCATTTTCTTCCGCAATGTCTACGATTATAAAGTTTGGTCCCTGAAGCAACAGTATGCCTTGGGAACTTAGAAATGCAAATTCTTGGGTGCTTCCCTAAGTGTACTGAATCAAAAACTCTGGGCGTAGGGTCCTGCCAACCCTCCAGTTTTCTGACCCACATTCAAATTTGTCCCACGCCGTGTGATGTAAGGATGCTTCTCAGCAGTAGCTCAGTAAGAAGTCACACTATGGAGAACCTCAGAAAGCCAACCTTCCCGATACTCTCACAAAATGAAATCAAACGAGATGAAACAAGATTCTAGCATTCTAGAAATTGTAAAACCATAAAATGGTGTAAACATTATTGTTATTAAGACATTGATGCATGCTTTGGTCATGAGGAAAAAGCCATAGTTAATCATGTTAAGAATAATAAAATGTCCTTAAGGTAAAAAGAATAAATATTAACCATGCCATCAATTTTTTCGTTAACACGATTATATTACAATGAATTAAAATCTTCATTTCACACACTAAATAACATCAAAGAACAAAAGTTCTTTGTATCCCCTGCCTCATCGATCGTGTTCAGAGGTCCCACATTCTTAGCTATGCCAAGGTCTAAGAAGTAATATTTCTCCCAATAGTCACGTTGATCTGGTAGTGAGTGCCCTCTGAAAGGTTCTGTGAATGATAGCACTAATTTAGATCCTGTTTATCACAAAGATACAGGAGAAATAGTATGCTCGTGTGCACAAAGTTTGAATATTTTCCTGCAATCTGTAAAACACAACTCAATGATTTGGGGCTAAAAGAGAAAGGGAGGGAAGGAGAGGGGAAGGAGGTTTGAGGAAGTGTGAAGAGCAGAATTAGATATGAAGATAAGTTGCTTCTAACATCTGGACTACGTGTCTTTACACTCTTTAACACTGACATTTCCCTCCCCTCCCACATTATTACATAGTCTTCTATAAAGAGATATTGTTAATAGTTAATATGGACATTAGCATGCCCCTCCTCTGAAAACAACTGGGAATTGCAAGTTAAGGAGTATTGGAATTCAAGACTTCTCTTGGTATTTAATGTAGCTAAATGCATTTTGCAGCATAATTCTACTAAACTTTCAGTATGTCTGGACTTGTTTATATAGTTATTTATAAGAAAGCAATAAAACATAGGGGAAAGATGAATAGATCTTTATGCTTTTGTTAATAGGTTTATTTATATGACCCTCACTTTCATTGTCTACTCCTCTGCCCTTTCCCAGAAGCATTTGCACAAACTTTAAAATCAGTAATTACCAAGTCCGTCATATCAAAAATATACAAGCTAAATGAAAGCCACACCCTCCAAAAATGATTCAAAGACTGATTAAATTTCTAACAAAATATAATGTAGAATCACTTCTCTATGCCACAAAAGTGACTGTACATTAGCAAATGAGCACTCACACACACACTCACTAACACACACTTAAATTCTTAAGTTATCAGACAGTCCTGTTGAACAGACTTAAAACTGTATTGAACAAAAGCTATTCTGCTGCACTTATTTGAAGAAAGATATAATTAGTTATTCTTTCAGGTTCCTGGATAAAGATGGCACATATAAAAAATAACAGGCTGTCAATACTCTAAAGGGTTAGCAGTACAAACTCAACAAAAGAGTATATTTTAAGACAACAACAGCTTATTTTCCCTCTAATATCAGTGTTATTTTGGGATCCGTTATGGCATGAAAGCATATGTTTAAAATTCAAAGTCAGTGTAGTTATATTTTATTTACTTTTTATGTTTAAGACTTAAAATGCTTCTGATTATAACTATTTTAAAAATAATAACCCATAGTAAGTTTACAAAGCAGAATAACAAAGAATACTTCTAAAAATATTTTCTAGGTTTGATTCTGTTCCATAAAATGTGTATCAACCAATTTTATATTTATGCTTTCAAAATCACCTACTAATCAATAGCATTTATTGAGAAAATACTGTTTCAATCATAGTTCTCACATAGTCTTAAAAGCATAAAAAAGAAATAAAAGGAAAATAATTAGGTTAATCACAAATTTCATCAAGATTAAAGTAGACTACATTAAATTGCTATGGTCTAATTACTACCTATCTACATATCTATTATTTGGACATTTAAAATTAGTTCTAAGTGTATTTAGTACCTTTTGGACCAACATTGGTTTAAAGATGTCATGAAATTTTTCCCCAGTAAAATGCAGATTTTACATCCACTGTCAGAGAGATCCTTTACCAGTGCAGCCACCAGAAATAGCAGCTTGAGAACTACAGCCTTAATTATGAAAGACATGATATAATTAGGATTTCATTCCAATTCATCCAAATTTAGGTAATAGATAAAATATAGTTACTTCTCATTTTTCATGATATTAACTGTCACCAAAGCAGAGCATGGAAACAGGATTACATTTGGCAGAAGTCTGTATTCTGCAGTGCAATTGTGGTCTTTTACTTTTAAGCGTAAATTCTTTTAAAATTTCTTCTTCCCAGAAGAGGTCACTCTTGGAATTGGGCCCTAATATTAGCAGGATGAACTAGGACTCTAAGGTGGGGAAACAGAAAAGTGTCATAATCTGGGAGGGGGCCAGGAAAGACTCTTCTGATGAAACTTTGTCAGGGAGCCAACTCTTTCTTACTTAATAGGCATTTTGTTATTTTAAACAAATAAATTATATTTCCCATCATTCAGCTACTTAAGAAGACAACCTAAAATGCCACCAAACTTTCTTCACAGAGCAGGGAATAGCTGTTAGAAGAAATGACTGTGTGAGACTAAGTTATTTCATCAAGAAAGTGAATGATGATGTGATCTTTAATTTGGATTGTTCAAGCAGCTCTGCCTGTAGTAGAGCTCACAGGGTTTCCCATATCCCAAAAAAAGAAGGTCCCCCAGAGTAAGCAAAAGGCCATAAGAACACATGTAGAGAACACTGCCATAGTGTATATATGAGTTTAAGGCATGCCACAGAAGATTCCGGAAAGAATACATATAAAGATGTATACATCTATTTAAGCCCTAATAGACTCTTCAATGTGAAAAATCCATGAGACAAGGAGAAAGACTCTATCTGTACAGGAAAGTATAAAAGGACAACTGATAAAACAACTCAGTTTAAGTACTAGAATCTAAAGCAACAGTTTTCATATATGGTGCACAAATATATGGATGTACCTGAAACTCTTTAAGGATATCTGTGAGGTCAAATCTATTTTGATCATATTATGAGAATATTTATGTATGGATGTATGTATGTATGTATGTATGTATGTATGTATGTTACTGTGGTCACATTTTTGCTCTACTGAAATAAAAATAATAGTGACTAAAACACCATAAAAGCACAGGCTAAAGAATAAGGAACTATTGTACTAGTTGTCATTGAAGTCTCCAAAACCGGGTCTCCACTATAAACAAACATCAAGAAGGTCTTTGTTGAAGCAGTGAAAAATATTAATGATATCAGATTTCATCCCTTGGGCATGCATTACTTTAATATCCTATGGAACAAATTCAAACAATTCTGCTGTAACCAAAGTGTGATGATGGACGACTCCAGGGAAAGTACTCTGCAATTATTTGAGTCTTATTAACTGGTTGCTCTCTTCATGGCATTTAACTTTTGATTGAAAAAACAAGTGGCAAACTAGGGTAATTTGGAAGAAGGTTTTTAGTAGACGTTTTCTCCCAAATAAACAAAGTTGAGTCTTATTTTAAAGAAAACATCTGATGATATTTGTTGCTCTTGGTGAAAATCAAGCCTTCAACTGAGAAGTGGAATTTTGAAAAGTGTGTATCTGCCACCATCAGCTGGATAGCTTCCCTATATTTAAGGACTTTTTGTTTGAGATCAACGGTGATCTTAACAATGTGATTTAATGAAATGTGTCAACAGTTGGAAAATCTGTAAAATTCTGTCAACAATATTTTCCAAATGACCAAAGCATAACATTAAAAAATCAATCATCAGTAAAAGACCTAGTCAAAGTATAAGAAAAGCCAATCAATTTTAATGGAACATAAAAAAGCAACATGGCTTCAGATTCCACATTAAAAAACTAACATTTACGTAACTACCACTTGATGACATTCGATGTAGAATAAAAAAGAGTATTCACAATTACCAAAAAGAGTAATTTAAAAATTCCTTTTTTTCATATCTCTGAAAAGCAAGGTTTTCTCTGTATGCTTCAATCAAAACATTTACAATACATTATATGAAAAAACATTTAAAAATCCATCAGCTACCTGTTAAACTAGACATTAAAATATTTTTAAAATACGAAATAATAACACTCACATTAAATTTTGTTTTAGAAAATGTATTTTAATAAACATCTTATTTATATTAAAATATAATGAGTTTGCTATTATTAATTTAGATTAGTTGATATTTTTTAAAGTTTTCTGTTTTAATTTTTAATATAGTAAACATAGAAACTATGTCCTTTATAAGCAAAAGCTTTTAAGGGTCCTCGATGATTTTCAAGAGTATAAAGGATTCTGAAATTAAAATATTTGAGAACAACTACTGTTTTTCTAATGGCAGCATATATATTTATTTGAACCCATTACGGTGACCGGCACTAGTGATAACTCGATAAATATTTAATAAAGGAATTAAGAACAGATTTTTTTCTAAATTAGTAAATCACGAAATTAAAGTGTGCATACATGATCAACTACAAGACAAAAGTAAGAGATTAAGAGTTACATACTGGCTACTTTATTCTATAGTGGCTTTCCCTTTGTATCTTCTTTTGGCTCTTAGTCTCTTTTAAAAATTTGTTGCAAGTTAGTGTAACAAGATATGCAAACATCTGTTAGCCATTCATTTGTCTTTTTCATCATCTAAACCAGGGATCCACAAACTATGGCTCCCAGACCTCTTCATAACTTTGTAAATAAAATTTTACTATAACACACACACACACACACACACGCACGCACACACGCGCGCACACACACACACACACACACACTTTTTTTCTGATTAGACAACAAACAGTAATATTTTAACAAGAGATTGATAATAATTAATTTCATGCTTGTATATATTGTAAATATTTATAACTACCTATTCAATAAATTCAGCAAATTTTTCAAACACTTGTTTTATTGAGACATATTTCATACAACATAAAATTCACTATTTTCAAATGTACTCTTGAGTGTTATTTTAGTATACTCATTATTTTGTGCAACCATCACTATTATCTAAATCTAGAACATTTTCATCATTCTCAAAAGAAATCCCGTACTTATTAACAATTAAGACCAATTTTCCTCTTCTTTTTGCTCCTGGCAACTATTAATCTACTTTCTACCTCTATGTACATTCCTACTGGAGATATTTCACATAAGTGGAATCATAATCTGTGGCCTTTTGAGTCTGATTTCTTTAGCCCAGCATGTACTCAAGGTTGTAACGTGTAATAATAGTTCATTTTTTTTTTTTTTTTGTTACTGAATAGTATTCTGTTGTATGGATATAAAACATTTTATTTATCTATTCATTAATTAATGGACATTTTATTTTTTCTATAGTTTGACTATTATAAATATGCTTCCGTGAATATGTATACAATTTTGTTTGAACATATGTTTTCACTTCTCTAAGGCATTTATTGTAGGAATAAAATCGCTGGGTCATATGGCAATTCTATGTTTAACTTTTTGAGGAACTAACAAACTGTTTTCCACAGTTGCTATACCATATTACACTCTCACTAGCAGTGTATGAGGGTTGCAGTTTGCCCACAACCTCACCAATCCTTGTTATTCTTTTTTTTTAAATAGACATTCCAGTAGATGCAGCGTGGTTTCTCATTATGGTTTTAATTTGCATTCTTAATAACTAGTGATGTTGTGCATCTTTTCATGTACCTTCTTTGGAGAAAAGTTTGTTCAAATACTTTTCCCAGTTTTTAATTGCTGTGTCTGTTTATTGCTTATTGTGTTTGTTCATATATTCTAGATACAAGATCCTTATCAAATATAGGTTTTCAAATATCTTCTGTGGGCTGTCTTTCACTCTCTTAAGTATCCTTCACTGTACAGAAGTTTTTAGTTTTGTCAAAAACTAATTTACTTATTTTTTCTTTTTTCACTTGTACTTTTAGTGTCATATTTTAAAAATATTGCCTAATCTAAGTCAAACAGATTTTTATCTATTTTTTTTTCCTGAGGTGTTTTTTTTTGTTTGTTTTTTGTTTTTTTTTTAACGCTTCATTTAGTCATTTGATTTACTTTGCTTTAAATTTTGTATATGATATGATGAAGTGAAGTAGGGATCCAGATTCATTATTTTGTAGGTGGATATCCAGTTTCCCCAGCAAGTATTTTAATTTTAATTTTAATGTTAAATTGTTACTATTATCTCATATGGGATAATAGAAAAGTCCTCTGTGGTAGCTGTTTAGTCTTCTCAGCAAATGTCTCCTTTCCTTTTTTCCTCTTACATAGACTTTATCCTCTGACCAAGTCTGCGGTTCAGGGAACATTTTGAGGTCCCTCTGTTTGGCATCCTTTGGTAATATTCTATCTGAAAAAATGGCAGGTTCTTAAAGCTTATTATATTCCCTGTCACTAAAAATGAGGCACTGAATTTGTTAAGACACTGAATTTTAGAGAAAAATATAATAAATACCTGGCTGTGAATCATTCACAAGGTGACCTGAACATCTTCCAGCATTTAAACATTTAAAAGAAGGATCTCCATCTGGCCCAGCCTTTAGCTGTAGCAATTTTGCTACTAGATCAACAATGATGCCCTATGAAACTGTAGGATGTTTACAGAACTTGTAACAACTTGAAAAACTAAATCCTAAATTCAGACCCAGAACTCTTATAAATTGTTCATATAAATTAAAAGTTTTTAAAAAACAAGACTTTGTCTTAGTAAAGCAACAGACATATCTTACATTTCAATTTATACTAGATAAATAGAAAAATATAGATAGATCTCTAGATATCTATCTATCTATATCTATCTATCTATCTATATTTATTTATATATTCAGTATTGCAGTAGAAACATCGTACAGGAAGAAATGAATACGTCTGATTTATAAAAGACCTTTATACCATTTTTGTCTGGAGGAGAAAAAAAAAATGGATCTGATACATGTCTGCTTAAAGTTTAATCTGGAAAGAGAAAGTCATATTCTAAGCTAGTGAAGTAGTTTTTGGAACTGATCTGGTCCAAATGAAGAAAGTAAAACCAAGAAGAACCATGTGATTTGTCCAAAGGTACATTACTAGTGAGTTGCATTGAGAAGTCAGTAGTAAATTAGAGTTGCATTGACAAGTCAATAGTAAGTTAGTTAGATGACAAGTTAGAATAAGAATGTGTTTTGTTCTTACTTCCAGATAACATGTTTTCAACTCTAAGACTACTGCCTATATTTATAGGACCTATGGATTTCTCTGTTGTTTTTTTTTTTCTCTTTATCACAAGTCGCTTGTCTAAGAAAAAGGCAAGAAAAGCAGCTTCAATTTCTTTGTAAACATACAGTTAAATTGAGTCTCATTTTTGCAAGATTACAGATTTCTTTTGAATAAAAAATTATAGTTTCTAAAAATGGCTGAGTCTAAATCATGCATATGATTTGAGTATCATGTAATATTTTGAAAAATTAAATGAAATGAAATCAAATCTCTTTACTCAAACTCTTTGGCTTTTCAAAAGTTGGTCAGATTTATTCATTCGACAAATATTTATAAGGTGCTTAATATCCGAGCATATTCATATTTGTACAATATTTTACAGACTGAGAAACAGGCATTTAGTTTACTAAGGCCAAACAAAAATCAGTAAAGGTATTTTAATGTCATGGGTATAGGATGTATAACACATAAATTGAAAAGGTTTTTGGAGTCATTAACTCACCTATGGTTAATAAAAAAAACTACTAAAGATTATCTTAAGGATAGTGCATAATGAAATAGACATCCTTTTTGCTCATGACTTTATTTTCATTTGCTAATGAAATAAAACCCAGTTAATATGCTTTTAAAATTAGTTTACATATTTTTGCTTAAAGAAGCCAAAATATCTTAGAGCATGAAAGTAATATTAAATCACATTTAGGGATTGCAGACTATATTTACAAAATTTATATGAGGATTGTATATAGGATGTTCACATTTAATGCAATGGCTGCATTTCTCAGCACTCAAAATTATTCTAAATTCATAAGTCAAGACTAATTCTGACAGAGTATGGCCAATATAACAATTTATCTACTAATATGATTTTATGCAAAATCAGTAGAGTACACCCAGTTTATAGTTCACTTGGTCCATAAGCTATAAAATTATGCAAATCTTGACACATTTTTAATTTGAGAGAATTATATTATATATTACAAGTAGACCGAAAATCCATTAATAATTTTTATCACTCCTTTTAAAATGTATTTAAATTCATATAAAATTCGAATTCACCCTAAACTGACACCAGAGTTTTGAGCTATTATGAAGGGAGAAACAACGCCCTTACGAAAATGAAATATGAGCCAGAGGTATACTACAGGTGCAACGCATTGATTGGAATGGGTTTTCTGGGATTGAGATGGGCCTCCTGAACAATATTCTAATGTGGTGACATTTTCCAAGATACAGCCTTTAGCTTTTTAGGCCGAAAACGCTATGTTTTGTGGACAACCCAGTTATCAATTTCTTGGTGGCTACACATCAACAAAGCTCATTGGAGAATGATGTTTAGTGTATACACCAAAATGCAAATATGCTTGGTTACAATGAGAAATTAATCTGCCAAGAAGACAAACTGCTTATACTAGCTAGTCAGTTCAGCTGTTTGGCACTTAAATATCTGTTTGCGCCACCTGGATCTAAGCTCTAGTAAAACATATTTTATTATATGGCAGCCTACAATTAATTCGTATATTAAACAGATGTTAAATATCAACCCTACCTAAACTCACAATACTCTTATAAAGGTAAAATTAGATTTATCATATTAAAATATGCTTACTCTTTCAGAAAAAGATTTTATTAAACTGAACAGTAAAATAAATAAAAGACTCTATTATAAATAAAAGTATTAAGGAAATTTTATAAAAATAAAGAGACTTATCTGTACCTATAAGAAAAAACATTCTTATTTTTTGAGTGATTTCTACCATTCCATGATATTCCGATTTTTTAACATTTTTAAGTTCAATATAGTATTGAGAAAAATGATATTATTTTCATTATTATTAGATGCTATTACTAACAATAAATCAAGAGAAAAAAACAGTTCTCAGATTTATGAATACATTTGAATTTCAGCAATCCATGTGGAGAATCTACAGAATCCCTTACTGAGTACCCATGTGACCTGGGAAAACTACTTCATGTTTTCTTTATCTTTATTTTATAGAGAGTATCTTTATTTCATTTAATTTTAAACCATTTTTTGAATCGAGATGATCACACACACACACATGCACACAATATGCAAATAATTAATCTCTGATTGCCTAAGAAATAGACAGTGTCCAACCACCCTTGGATTCCCTGTGCTCCTTCGTAGCTATAACCACGCCTGTGACTCTTGTCACTGTTATATAGTTTCGCTTGTTCCTAAACTTCTTTTAAGTGTGCACTTAATGTTTCTAGTTGCATTACCATATTTGATCTTAATAACATTAGCTATCCTAATGTTAAACACCCTACTATTCCATCTTTGGTTATCAAACTTCTGCTTTCCTTCTTTTTTTCCCTGACCATTTCTTTTCTTTCTTTCTTTTTTTTTAAGATTACTTTCTTCTGTCCACACTTAGATTTTGAAAAGACACGGGTTTTTTCAAAGGTTCTTTTCTCCCCACTGTTCTTCCCTTTGCCCTCCCCTGTCATTTGCTTTAGCACCCTCCTGTTTCTTCTTGTCTCTCCTCCTCCCACCACCCCTTCATAGCCTCTCAAAATTGCTTTTTTTCCCCCTCATTTTTTTATTTCAATATAGAAAATGAAAACTAATAACCATATGATTTTAATCAGAAGGCTATCTAGGTTAGGATAGGAAATTCCCAAGTGCTCCTCTCAGCTGATTGTTGTTGAGTGGATAATATGACTGTGATCCAAGGGATGAATTAAGAGGTAATTTTCCATCTGACCCTGCTTCTCTTTCATTCTACATAAAATGAAATATTGCTTATAAATATACTACTATATTCAACTTGATTATGAGACCATCAAAAATTACTCTTTATAGTCAATCAAATTGTGTTCACAGACTCATTTTTCAATTTCTTAGAGAAGCTTATAGCCATAATATTAAAAAATTATTTAGTTAATTTTACATTATCAAGTATAGAACATAAATCTTCCATAATCACTAAGGTGTCATCCTGTATTTAAGACTTTAAAGGGGAAGATCCCCTGGACACAATGTTCATCATCAGAATAAATTTTCACATGTAGTCCAAAGCTTTTCCATTTTAGCCAAAGCCAATATCTTTCTGTTATAATATCCCTAAATAGAAAATTATGTCATTTTATGAAATAATATGAGAAAAACAATCATTCGTTCTTCTCTACAGAAAAGTAATTCTAGAATTAGTTAATTAAATAACTCTGGAATTAAAATAAATAACAATAGACCAGTTTTCTTAAAATGTGCATCTTACATGTATCACAGTCTATACATAAAATCTCCTATTCATTTAGGTGGAATTTAACATAAATTAAAATTGTATTGAAATTTATACACAGAACTTGATTCCAGTCTTGGTCATCTATTAGTTAAAAAACCTTAAATAAATGACTCAACATCTCTGATCCTCATATCTCATTCATAAATGATGGATAGTATTAACACATCCCAGGTCTGTGATATGGCTTACATAAAATAATATGTGTAATAGTACTGTGAATTGCTATCTAATTATCTACTGTTATTATTATGGGCTCCAGAATATGGAAATTGATATTGAAAGTGAATAACATCTCTCAACAACTGACCAGAATAGTCGATGATGATTTGAGAATATTATATAATTGATATGAAAATTATAGCATTTTCATTGAGTATTTATATAAACTATGAATAGATTCAAATGAAATCATTATGAATATGCTCATATTATACTGTAAAATGCAATCATATGGTAGGAATCTATGAATAAAAGGGATCAAAAATAAAATCATCAGCATATGTATTCTGTGGTTAAAGCATGTCAAAAATTGCACAATTAGGTAATATTTCTCTGAGCAGAATTTGAGACTTGCAAGTTGGTGGTCATTATTGATACAAGCCCTTATCATCTTTGATGAATAGTAATGCGGCAATTACACATTTTATTTGTTTTAAAATAAGCTCAATTATAAAATTATAAAAATCATGATTATAAATTACACCATACCTTCAGGAATTAAAATATTTTTTTTAAAAAAAGAGAACAGCCATAAGCTTAGACAGCAAAGTCATATTTATATTTCTAATGTTTTTAACTTCAATAAATAGTCTCTTGAATGTGAAATCTTAGGAAGAGTAACTTATTCTTATGTCATTTTGAGATATGGTATATCTAGTCCAAGAGGTATATTATGCTGCTTTATTTAGACACTATTGTAATGTAGGATAAAATTTGATAATAAAGAATTATAAATGTGTTGTTAAAGTTCTATGTGAGCATAAATTTATCAAGTGATTCTTGAAATATGGTCATGTGACAAAGAGATGTATATCCATGTTCTATTTTGGAACTTAAAGTATTGTCTTCACAACTAGAGAATCATGTACACATACACACACAAAAAATGTTACTTTCTACAATCTTTTAGAAGAAACTTTAAAAGTGATTATGAAAAATAGGTTTCAAAGCTCTTCTGAAATTTTCAAGAGTAATTTTTTTTAAATGTATGAAGGATTGAAATACATAAAACAACTCAGGATATTAGTCAACATTTTCTTATTTTTTCCCAAAAATGTTGTTACTTGTAAAATTGTATCTTTAAAAATTAAAACAAGATAGAATTTTTCATCCCCGTCAGTCAGCTCATATAATTTCTTCTAAAAATGTTCATACTAGATTACTAAAAGTCTGTAAGTACCAGATTATAATTTCATATTCATCAATTAAATTCAATAGTGTACTTTATCAAGAAATTAATGGCATGTAATTCATTTGAGATGATAAAACTAAAACAATAAAATATTATGGAAAGTTTAAAAATAGAAAATAAATTTTACCTTTATTATATGATAAAACATTTAAAAATGCTGTGATTTACCATTTTAATGTAGTAACATATTTCAAAATGCTGCAACAAGTGTTAATTAAAAAAACCAGATTAATCATTACACTTCTCTTGCTGTATAGTGCTATACCAAATATTTTGGTACTAAAAGGGTTAAAAAATACAAATTTTGTTGCATGATGTATTTTACATAAGAGATATTAGATAAGATGTCAGTTTTTTTTTCTCACCTGAAAATTAGCAGAACAAAGAAACTTATAACAAATTAGTTAATTCATTTTTATAATCCTCAATTTATTCATAAATTTGATTTTCCTTGAAGATATGTCTCTCCTCTCTCTCTCTCAATCTCATCTCTCTCTTTCTCTCTCCCTCCCTACCTCCCTCCATCTCTCTATCTCTTTCTTCTTTCATTTTGTGTGTTGGTCTTATATATGGAAAATTTGAATGTTTATATGCCTACAATTAATTGGATAGACTTGCTTTTTCAGTTAGTTGAAATAAATGTTTTTTATTGTTTATTGAGCACCAATTATTTTCAGTACTTTGTTGAAGTTTAAAGTTACAAAGACATAAATGAAATAAATTCTTATAAATTCCTTATAGAAGCAGAGTGTCTAATGATTAATTAAACTTAGATAAAGACTATTTCAATAGAGTGTGATAAGTGTTAGGAGGATTGTGCCAGTTGTTAATCTTTTATTTCAATATATTTATCTGTCTTTGCTAGATTAATCCAAATTATTTTGGTCACATCGTATTATACTTATTCCTTTATGGAGATATCTTACTGAGGACCTAGCGTGAATAATGCTGCTGCTTGTAGCCTTTATCTGATAAAATACTTGGAACAAAAATCATATACGATATAATTAATATTACCTATAATTTAATTTGCAAGTATTTTTAATTTATATATTTAAATTCTTTAGTGCATATTCTTACATAGTTTTGGCACTCTACTCAATATACTGAATTTATGAGAAAGTTACTTAGCAAAGCAAATTTTATATTTTCATCATCTCGTAATATTGAGTGTGTGTGTGTGTATGTGTATAAACTGTAATTATAACCACATATACTTTTGAAAGATATGCAAAATGTTAAGAGTTGTTATAAATTATGTATATTTATAACATTTTTTATGACTTTCTCTATGCTATTAAATCTATAATAAGATATAGTACATACACTTTGTGTTTTAATGGCACCGGCAGATATAAGCCTTTAGAAAGTTGAATTTTTTAGGAAATTGATGAGATAGATTTTAAAACACAAATATTCACTTCAGTCATTAGGGTCCTCTAAATTTAAAAATTTTAGCAGGGAAAAATTGCCTTTCCCCTGAAGTACAGGAAAAAAGTGATACATTTGCTTAATGTTTCTAGATTCTGTAGTAATTGAAGATACTTTACAAGTCTTTCTAGAGGCAAGTGTTAAATAAAACAAATGTGAACCAATAAACACAGTTGGAGTTTTGTCCAGTCAAGTGGCAGTTAGCTATAATTTCACCATTTAGTCCTAAAGGGAAAGTTGTAAAGGCAAGAAGTACATCTCGTCTTCTTGTAAAAACCTCATTGTTCTATCAAGAAAGGTCAGATGACTTCACTTGAAAGAGTATCTGCTTAGTATTCTTATTTATCTGCAATAAATAGTGCAATATGTGTATGTAAAGCTCATTTTGACATCTGTCTTGATTCTCTTCACAAAACTACTAAGTAGCTATCAGTTTTTGTTTAAGATGTATATTATAGTTAGAAAAACAATGACCACCCTAATTAAAAATAGAGTGGCTATATCTTTTGCTCCTATGCTACAGTTTTTTGTTTGTTTATTTGGTTTTTTTGATAAATGGATTCATTAAGCCAAAATTTTGAAAGCAGATCAAGGCATCGAGTAATTAGGAAAACACTAGTATATGCAAATTATTTTTTGCTCATTACTAAGACATCAGAGTAAACTTCAAATCTCCCTATAATATCAATGTGCTTAGGTTTGTCTTGGTTATATCTTACTCCTAAAATGTAAAAATCACCTGCTTTTTTTCTTACTTTTCAGATATAGAATAATTATAATTTTTTCAGGTTTCGAGATAAAAATCTGACTTCAGCCACATTCATGTGTGTGGCCCAATGTGTCACTACAAGAGTCAAAGTCTCCATCTCCTTCTCTATATTAAGAAAAATCATAGTATCTATTTTATAGGGCTATTGTGATATTGTAATAATACGTATAAAACATTTTGGTAAGTAGTATGTTATCACAATTATAACATTATTATGTTTAGAGTGTTCTCTAAACTTACTAAAGAACTTTTATGGGGCATGAGACATTTATATTTAAAAGGATACTGCTTTAGAATAGAGGCTGGCAAACTGTAGTCTGTGGGGGCCAATTGTTTTTGTAAGGCCTATAAGATAAGAATTTTTTTTAAATTATTATTGTTTTTAAATAGTTAGAAACAAAAAATAATATAATTTCATAATAGCTGAATATTCTATAAAATTCTGTATTTTATTTCATACTACCAGTGAAAAGTCGAGTAGTAGACAGAGACTCATAGCCTACAAAGTTGAAAATATTTACATCTGGCCCTTTTGGAAAAAGTTTGTCACAAAAAGACTGTGAGATGTGTAAATTACCTGAGGCAAATCTATAAATTTTGTGTAAAATTGAAGTTTTAACTTGATGATTTCTTAGAGACATTCTGATCTGGTGTTAATTAAGCAGAACTTTAAAAACCATAAATTAGATGATCTCTTCCCATTACTGAGTTCCATGATCTTGGAGAAAGTACTCATTTCTTTGTCATTTATTTTCACTCCTATTACCTTAAATGAGTATTTTGAAAAGTTAATATCATTATTAATGTGAAGAACTCTCAGCCCAGTCATTGGTATTCTTTTTGTGCTTAATAAAATTTGGGGGCGGGTACATATAGCACAACATCACTAGAAAAATAAAATATTGCAACAGGAAGGAAAATTACTTTATTGTTTTTTCAGGTGTAAAATAATTCCAAATAGCTAATAAACCCAACTTAGCAATAGAATTGGAAATTAATATTAAGGCTACTGATTTTTAATATGTTGTTGTTTACATTTAATGACATTTGCACTATTGTACTTTTGCCTGCAGATATTAAACTTAAAATGGGAACGAAAGAAAAAAATTTTCATGTTTTGAATGGAAGTGTTTGCTCTGTATCTTCAACTGGAAAAAAAGGAACATATTAGAACCAGAAATTTTATCATCATCCTTGATATTCTAACTTTCCTGAAAAAAATTCTGTAAAATTTACTGGCAAAGTTTCAAAATCAGTCTATTTACAGTTCACTCCTATTAAAAGCTTTCATGTTAGAGTTTTTTCCCTGATTTTTATATAAAAGGGAAAAATGCTAAAACACACACACGCGCACACACACACACACACACAACATTGTACTATTGTAATTTTTATAAGGTTTTGTAATATTGATATAATTGTTTTATAATTCAATGTTTTATCATTTTTATTGTATGATCTAGAGGCCATCAGATTATTTCAAGTACTTTGAAATTATAATAAAGATTATTCAGTTGTTTATAGCAGAGCTAAGTTCAAAATCAAGAAAATATAAATGCTAGTTATTCACAAAATATAATTAGCCAGAATAGTTCTTTCATTCCATCTTTTATGAGTTCATTGTATCTTTATTTTTTCAATATAATCAATAGATTATGATTACATTATGATTATATATCATTTACACATGCTTTAATAACACCAGAGCAAATAAATTATGTGATTAAATTTATTAGTTTCATTTAAAGATAAGATTATGGCTTTCACAACAATTTAGTTTGGTCAATATACCTGTGAGAAACTAATTCCATTAGATAATATTTGTTCCAAATGTAATTATTTTTGTTTCCAAAAGTGTTTTCTTTAAATTGATTAAAAATAAAATTCATGAGAAGAAATTGAGTTTTACATCAAGATAATGTTCTAACTAGAAATTTCTGTACATTTCTATTTAAATTGTGATAGTTTAACTGATTACACTTGGTTCTAAAGATAGCTATGAATGAAAACAAAAAAAATCAAAAGAGCAATATGAAAGTATGAATGATCAAATATAATAAAGTATTCATTAACAGCTTTATCAAAAGAATATAACAAGATTGCACTTCTGATACTACAGAACTTGAAACAGTAAGGAATTTTCCACAGCTGTGCTAAACTTTTATCTCTCTCTACTCCAGTGCATATTAACACTTAATTTCCTCATTCTTAACTACTAAATTTTAAATGAAAATATTATTTTTGATTTTAGAGTTTAATGATTTATGTTTTATCTCTTAACAAAGAAGCTTAATTTAAATCTCATCTAGTTGGTAAAGTTATATTCTGGGATTTTTTTTAGGAAAATGTCATCCTGGAAGTTTGTGAATTTAATTTGGAAGCACCTGCTGAGCTCTCAATGGAATATTCAATCATTCAAAAAAACCATTTCTCCTGTTTTTAAGAAGATCAGAGAAAGGAGATTAAATTTCATTTAAAGATTTCTTTCTGACTCTTCTTCCCTAACAAATGAATCTAAAATGATACTTGAGAGGTAAATATCTGAAAGAAATGCTAGAATTAAAGCAGTATTTTAAAAACATAGGTCTAACAAAATTTCTTTTCCAAGTTTATTTTAAAGGCTCTGATGTTAAGAAAAAAATATGAAATAAATAAAAGTATGCATCATATTTTGGTAAGGAAAATGATATTCCCATTGGATACATTTTGACAAATTTGTTAAACCAGGTCTATTTATCCAAGGTCCAGGAAAACTTGCTTCTCCTAACCTAAGCTCATTACACTAATTTCAGTTGTGTTTTATTCTCAGAGGAATCTCCAAGATATATAGAATTGATCATTTCTAAAAGATCAGGATAGAATGAAAGTCAGTGTCTTTATAAGGCAGAAGAATGGCTCAATCATTGGCAAGGATCCTACATGTGTTTTTTATATTATAGTTTCCCTCATTGCTCTTGTCTCACTCCAAACATTTTATGAGAATATTATTTATGTTATCAAAACATATCCTAGTCAAAATATAAATTTTCACAGAATGACCATATATTTAGAAATTCTTATTGATCCATGATCATGTCTCCATATGCTTAGTAGATCTAGTCCTTTACCACAGAGAATAACGTATCAAATGCTGGAAACTTCTTGTTCCCTATTCAATGTGTATTTGGTCTGCCTCTCTCTCCCACTGTGTATACAGATTATTCTGCTGCTAATGCCTGACATGCTGTCAAAAGAGTTGAAATAAAACATAATACATAAGACAAAAAAGAAGACATGCCCGAAGGAGAGTATCCAAGACAACTCAAAAAATAAACTCGAAGCAAATCCTGCTATGGTCTTGGAGTCACATACTGTGAATGTCTGGTGAAACTACTGAGGGCTTTTTTTCCCCTCTTTATCTTCATAAGTAAATATACTGGAAACTAAGAAGCAATGTGATTTTCGATCCTCACTTTACCTATTTCAATGTTCTTATTTTATTTTTCTTCAATACTTTCAATAGCCAAAGCAAAATTACTCTGCTTTGTAAATCTATTTTAGTTTTCCAAAATATCTTTAGATTTTGGGATTACCATTAAAAACTAAATAATAAAATGCAAAAAAAAAAAAAACAAAATTAAAAGCAAAACAAGCAATTAGTCATATAGTAATTAGATTGATTTCGAAAATACCATGCAGTCAGTTTTGGATTAAGTATAGTGGTACCAACAAAAAATAATAAATGATGTTTTGAATTCATGGACCTCAAAATTAAGTTGAATGCAAAACATAACTATAGTAAATGAGATATAGTTAGTCTTTCAGTTAAGTATCATTTCCTTTTTTCCTGGTTTTTTTTTTTTTTTTAGTAAATATCTTTTTTTTTAGGTCATATCATTACATAGATATATCAGTACCTCGTTTGGGTCATTGGTAAACCATTGTCTAATCCAGGATATCTCTGACCACATCTGATTTTTGTCTTTTTCTCTTCCTCCTTAGAATCCCTTTTGCCCTTTTCTGTACCATATTTACTTGGCCTTTAATAGAATAATGGAAATAGTAAACTCAATTGGAACTTATACACAGTATAGTTCAACCCTTTCACTTTATAGTGGTCAGATACAAAAATTGACCTATCTAATACAACAAGTTAATGATAGAGAAAGGACTTCAATTCTACTTGTAATTGTTTGTTCCATTTATCTTGCTTTGTCAACAGTATTCGAAACTAAGACAGAAACCATACTTTATACTTCTTGTATATCCCCTTTATGACAATATCAAATACAAATAGCTATACTTTCTTTGAAAATTAAAAAGCTAATTTTTTTTTATCATTTTGACTAAAATTGAAGCTCGACTTTCCAGTCAGAGACAAAGAATGAACTTGTGTTCTATAGAAGGTACAAATATTGACAATAAGTGAGATTGTTGACCTGGCTGCTGTTCCCCACCTCAATGCGGTCCAGAAAACCTTTGTGTTGCCCTCCCACCTAGTAAACAGCTAAACCCAGGTGCCATCTTTCCCTTGATTAAGCTCATAAATATTGATTGTGTAATTGTGAAAACAACTGATGCTAACATCACTGTCACCCTAGGCTGTCACGATTACTTCATTAGAGTGGCTAACATTGGATTGATTTATTTTCTATCACTTTATGTAACTATAACTGATATTTCATCTGGAAAACTAACACTTTTCATGATTAATTGTGGATTTGTTAATGTAAATTATAATTGTTTATTTATTGTTCTAATGTAATTTTTATTATAAATGCAATACATATAAAATTTTGATATTCATATTTAATTTATGTACTTATGCACATCAAATGAGACCGCAATGATAGAATTATAGAACTTGTTCATTTGTTGAATCCTCCAAATCTCTGACCATTTCAGACATTATTTGTCTGTGCAAATAGAGTGAGTGAATTAATGAAGCCTGTTTTAAATAGTCTCTCCCTGAGTATTATATAAATAATATGATACTTTCTTTAGGTTATATGAATGATGTCCGTCTTCACGCTTTTTGGAAATGATATAGAAAAATGAATATGTGCTTTAGAATTCATCAGACCTGAGTTTGAAACCCAAATTCATAATTTATGTATATCTACAAATTACAATTTACCAAGAATGTTTTAACAAGCTACTTCCTCAATATATGTACACATGCACACATTATATATAACATTATTACCAAAATAACAATTACAAACATGTTAGACTGCTGCCTTTCTTGTTCACTTTCAGCATTTTTCAAAACATAACTCCATTCCCACTATCTATAATGTGAGTTCATTTTCTCTATCAAAAACAAAACAGGAGGAATTATAGCTAGAGTGACTTAGATTAGATAACAAAAAGGATTTCCTGGATGCTTACACTAATCATTCAAAATATCACTTAAGTAGTGGCTTTTATACCCTTGATGGGAATTAGGGAGAAAGATACAATTAATTTAAGTGGTTCCGCGGTTCCATTCTCTGGGATTATTTTTATAAAATTTTGGACCTTCATATTTCTACTTCTATGAAAGAAAAGGACCCAGCTACATTTTCAAGGAGTTCCATCATTAAATGATGGCACTACATGTATATATATGTATACATATATATGCGTACACATATATATATATATGTGTACGCATATATATGTACGCATATATATGTATACATATATATACACACACATACATACACACACGTATGTATGTGTGTTTTAAAAGCGCAAGATAAAACAGAAAATAAAATGAAATGCAAAAGCAAAGTGTGATCTTGAAGTAAGCCCTAAGAGTACATTTTCTCATCTATAAAAAATAAAAAGAATGATTCGGCTTCTATGGTTCACACACCTTTTACTCCTCTTATTTTCACATAGGGATTTCAAGTATGAACATTATACTGTGCTTAACTTGTAACTACATCTGGGAAAATGGAGACTTGTAGAAGCCTCCCGCTCCTTTTGTTAATCTGACAAGTGCCACATGTTAGAGCTAATGTGCTATTCTGTTCTTATCTTCCAAAACTCACATGTCTCAGAAAAGCAGCACACAGCAGAAAAACAACCTGGATTCTGGCTACATCTCAAGAGCTAAGCCAGGTTTTGATTCCTGCTGTAGAATTTCCTGAACTGGGAGTAAAAATTCCACCCTTAAGCCATGCTGTCATTTAGATGAGTTCCATTGTAATAGCATATCTACAAAACAACATTTTCTGAATAGGTCCTTGTTCCATTTGGTGCTTTCCTGAGGAAGTTTTATCAGTGTTCCAATTTACAGTAACCTGATAAGCCTTTATTTAGCACACATATATCACTCCTCCACCTTTAAGGAAGACTGCAGGCAGCCATGCCTTCCCCATTTGTGAAATGAAAAAGCATTCACTATTATTTAAGGCAGATTATCCCCATACCTTTTTGGCAGAAACTTAGATTTCAAGCTTTAGTAAGGATTCTCTAACAATAATGCCAGCATTTCAAGAACTATCTATTTATATGTAAGAAAGTTTGAAATCTTATAAACTTAGGTATACACATCAGTTTATATCATATACACACAAAAAATTATAATAGATTAAAGTGACATATGTTTTTATAAGAAGGACAAGAAGTAAAATCTTCAATAAATGTTGAGCTTTAAAAAAAATAAATCCTTTGGAATGACTTTCCTTCAAATCTAAGCTATTTGTAATTTAATTGTATGTAACTGGATGATGTTCAGAAGTGTTTTGGTCAAAAAAAATTTTTATGGTTTGGACCATTAAGATTCATGTCAAAAATTCTTAGAGACATATTTATTTTATTACTTGGAAATGATGGTATAAAGTAAAATGGTATCAGGTGGACAATGAAAACACAGTTTTCCAACACAAAATTCAAAATGAGCCTTGTACCACTCGATGGAGCCTCTTAAAACACATTGCAGCATTATCAAGATATCTTGGATTGCATTATGGAACAACTCATTGTTATCAAATTTTAAGAGGTCCCCATTTTCATTCACTGAAATCTGGCAATAGGCAGTGTTCTCTTTGGAACAAAAACTTGACCTTGAAGGGTAAGTGGTCTTTTTTCAGGTTAAACTGGTAGAAGGACATCCTAGTCAGTAGGTATGCAAAATCAAAGCATGTACCATCTCAAAGAGAATGGTATAGTAAAAAACAAAAAACAAACAAACAAACAAACAAACAAAAACCATCAATATTGCACTTCAGAATGGCTGGCCCATTGTTTAACAGGAGTCATGGTCGAATCTGAGAGCAGAAAAAGTGATGGAGCCAGATTTTAATACTCCTGTCATGTCCTGCAGTGGAGCTTTTGACTCTGCTTTGTTAGTAGAAGAGAACTACACTCATTTTTAATTGGAATGTCAACGTGGGAATAAACTCAGTATTACCTGGGAAGTCATTAGAAACATATATTTAGGCTCACCCTGGACTTAGTAAGTCAGCAACTCTGGTAGTAGAACCTTAGGCACATTTTTAATAAGACTTCCAGATTATTATGCTCACTATGCTAGAGTTTGTTTAACCAGAAAGCTAAAAACAAAACAAAATAATTGAAAACTTTACCACAAGCTCATATGTAGACTTACTATTTTTTTTAATCTTGACTAAATACAAAGGCATTTGTTTGTATGAATCATTCATTCTTGCATCGTGAAATGTATCTACTAAATTAAAAGTATCCTATTATGGTATTTAAATGCTATTAATTTTCCTAAGAATTAATAATAACAATGCATATGGTATTTTAGGTCTGTCTGAAAAAAAAAAACAACAACTGAATATACATTGTATTTGTATCTATTGATATATTAGATTCAGCACATTTATTATTTAACTAACAGAAATAGTAGAGTGATTCAGTATTTTGGAAAATGAGCAGTTGCATTCATTCATGGATATTGAAGTCACTAAAAAAGTAGGAAAGTTTTTTGTTGTCGTTATTTTGTTTTAAAGTGAGTTTGGAAAGGATGTTTCTCAGCAGTGGAGCTATTGGAATTTAGTGGAATTTAGTGCAGGTGGAGATCTCATTTTCATTTGCAAAATTGACTTGCATAGTGAAATAGGTTTAGCATACCTGGCCCTACCCTCTAAATTCTAATAGAATCTCAGCACTTGTTGTACTCAACTCAAATATACATATATTCAAATTCCTTGAGAGGGTTGGAGAAGGAGAAGGAACATCAAAGTAGTAACTGTACTACCTGAACCAAGACACAGACTGCTAGAAAAGCAGGATGGGTGGGAGGGTTCACTGAGCTGACCACAGGGAAAGTAAGGTACCATTTTCTGATGTAAACCCTATGTACCTTGTTGCCTCACTTCTAAATGTAAAATTTGGATGAGATGACTACTGTAGCAAAGGACACATTACCTTTCTTAGCGCAAGGCACAAAGTAGAACCTCAGTAAATATTGGTTGAAATGACTGACCATTCTCATCTTGTGCCAGTCTCATCTTGACTCAAAACTACAGGGGCTGTTCTGCTAAAAACAGATTATAAACTCTACCATATCAAAGAGATGACTACTATTTTTACTTTTAATTGAATTAATTCATTATGCATAGTTCAAAACCATATTAATAAAACATATATAAAATAATCAAAATACAGATGGTAGAAAACAATGATCAGGTGACCAGTGATATTTACTTTTCTAATGTGTTCTAGTGACTGTATGTGTTTCCATGGGTAGAGGAAGCAATTTTTTTTCAAATATTATATAGTTCTATTGTTCACATACACATTATAATATGAATTCCTAGCCAAACAGAACTGTTAGACTAAATTCAATTTTTCTCACTGAGTTGTTAGCTTTAGTTACTGAGAAAGTTCCTCTTAGCTTGTCTCATATTGTGGTCTGGGAACAAATACCAGACCCAAAATTGTTACAGTGATGATATGCATTCAAAATTGAAATTAAGATATCAGATACTTTTATAACAAATTAGGTGTTGCCATGACACCCGTACCTTAGTGGATTCACCTTGTGGAGCTTGGTGGAGACTAGTAAAGGTTTGGTTGAACCTGGCGATTACATGTGTTGCAAGCTGCCAATGTGCCACATTATGTTGCCCCTGAAAGAATGGAAATAGAACAAGTAAAAAAACCTTCTTCTTTCTCACAGATAGTTTGGAAAGCCCTGGTCACTCTGCATATGTGGTGATGTGAACGGTTCACTGTGATGGTAGCAAAATCCATCTTCCTGTGGGAAAAGTGGGGGAAAGTTACCTATGCCTTTTGGTAGTAGCTGCTCCTTTGGCCAGAACTGGAAACTAAATGGGTTGTGTATACGGCTAGAGGTTAAAGGTTTACGAGAGTGAAACACTATCTGAAACAGTGAATTAACGATTTGATTGAGTTTTATAGAATTTTCAGAGAAAGGAAAACTTAAAAATAGAGTATAGCTCAGTAACTAATTATTAAAATATTATGTTATGGTTCATTCCAGTACTAAAATCTTGTGATTTTTTCTTCTTTTTTTATGTCAAGCATGGATATGTATAAAACATGCATCAGGTTAAATAAATACAGCAAAGGAATTAGCATATAAGAAAAATGAGGCTATTTCTCTTTTTATGGAAATTGTTCTGGCTTTGGGATAAAAGTGATTGAGAACTGAGACTTTGTTCTTTCACTAGCGAGTGGCAAATCACTTTCTAATGGTTTCATCATCTATGCTATATGGATAATACTTTCTATCATGCATGGGTTCTGCAAATAAACTGGCTTCTAATATGTATTAAATGACAAGTAGTTTTTAACATTAGAAACCTTTCTATTTTTATGTAATTAATTTTTTTATATTTATAGTTCAAGAAATATTTTAAGTATAGGACATTAAAACTTCGAATCTTTTGAGAAGTTTCTTATTTTAGTAACATAATATTATGGATTTTTAGCTCAGCTCAATCCTGTGAAAACAATTAAATGAACTCTAACAAGTTATAGATTCTAATCACAAACATAATAGAAAAGAGATTGGACAGTGGGCTATGTCGTGACAAATCTTTAAATATTTAATTATTTGTGTGTTGATGTTTGAAATCATGATGTGAGCATATTAAAATCACAACCTCTATGTATACATATGTTCTGAAATTGGGAATGAATATTAAAAGAAAAATACTACTTCATAGAAATTACATTTTTTCATAATTCACAGCCAGAGCAACAATTAGGTCCTGTTTTTGGCACATCAGAGGATAAAGCAATGAAAATTTTTGTATTAGAGCTCTAGAATCAAGACTGAGTACACTGTAGACTGCGCAATAAATATCCTAAGAGAAGAAGTTTCTAATTTCATTTTTACATTCCTATCCGAGGCCTCATAAGGTCTTGAAAAAGATAATAAAAATAATGTGAACTGTTTAATGTTACATATTTCCCTGTTCTTACATATTTATATCATCTTAATTTTCCATCAACACTCTCAACTATATATTTATTTTAGAAATTTTAGCATAAATTAAACATATAGATTCATTTAAGGAATACTGAATCTTTAGCCCATGGGACCTGAGCATGAAATTAGGTTAGAACAAATATCTGGATTAGGACCTGCCAAGTAATGACTTCAATTAACCTAATTAAAAAGAGAAAGAGTTTAACAACCATAAGAAGTGAAATTTGTCTGCTTGTTCTTGAATAGAAAGCTTCAAGTCATCTCGACTAGAACTAGACAAAGAAAGAATATCAAATTAAAAAAAAAAATTATCCTGGGCATATAAACTTTGCTCTCCTCACTGTGTGTACAAATCATACCTATTGATGAAGTTCCTTTTCAAGTCCTGCCTTGCCTTCCAAAATCATTGATTAATTTCTATAAGGTGGAAAGCACTATTTTTTTGCTTTTATTCAATTCGACACTTTAATATTTCCACTAATTTCTCTAGAAATATTTTACATATGTTTGACTTTTCCTCTCACTATTTTCTGACTAACTTCTTTGTGGAACAATAAGCTGCACAAAGATACTCCATAGTTTCCGTGTATTCACCACGGAAACTATGGAGTATCTAACACATAATAGATACACAGAGAAGATTGTGAAGAAAAAAACTGCCATACCAGAACACCCTCTACCTACACTCATTCCAGACAATTTTTTTCAATTATTACTTTTTCCATAATATTTATATGTATACGTATGTATTGGGTAGAAACAAAAATCACGTGTTACTGGTAGATAATTTAATTGTACAAGTTAAAGAAAGAAAAGCTGAATTATGCTGAATATCTTGAATTCCTACCAAGCGATGGTCAACTTTTAGTTATTACCAACAATATATAGAATATATAGGTTATATACAACTTTTGAAGAATGATAGTCATGTGGTAGGGTTTACCACCTGGCCTGCCAAACTCTATGATGAGATCCAGTCTAGTTTCTCTGCAGTGGCTGAGAAAGATTATATTTTTCATTTATCTGTGAAAGGTCAGTTCTTAAGCAATAAAGGCCAGAGTACAGTCTACTAAAACTATGACTTCTTGATATTAGGTACTATATTTAATATCCAATTTGTCTAATCTTCAATCTACTTTTTCCAATCCACAATCTCCAATCTCTATTTTCAGCTCATACTCTCTTTGTTTTTACTCATCATAGAGTAAAATATTTAGATTTAGAAGAGATGGCTGTGGTTTTCCTGTTGAAGTCCTAATTTTTTAATAGGAAAAAGAGCAAAACAATGAAATAAAAAATGTGTAATTTTCAACTCTTATGAAAAACTACATCTAAATATAGTGCTAAAAGAACTCTATATAGTGCATATACACTAGTTATAGTATTTATTTGTTCAATATCAATTCATATGTTAATCACTATTTTAGATAGATAGTGAAGAATGAAGGAATTTGTTTCCTCAAAAACTTTGCAGTCTAGTGGGAAGTACATAAGTGACTATCAATCTATAGCACAGTGAATTTGTGAAAAACAGTGTGGAGGGCAGAGGCTTGCAATCACCTCAGCTTTTTAATATCAAGAGAAACACACCCTCCTTTTATTCTACAATGTTCTAAGTCTTCCATAGAAAATATAAGTTCTGAAACACCTTCTTGAGTACAATGAGGTCAGTATCTATATGCAGAAGCAGACTAAAACATTTTTAGTGACATTTTTACAGCCTACTTGAATAGGAGCATTTAATTTGATAGACAGAAAAAATACTAAGATACACTGATAAGACAAACTGAATCTAACATTATTAATTAATAAGGTCATTTTATCAGAATAACTCTTTAGAGCTATCGGTAAAATTTAGAAAAGTTAAAATGTACTCTTGTTGCACCCCCTTCATTCTTGCATTCCTTTCCTAGCTTTTGAAGTTCTTTTTTTCTGTTCCCCTAACATTCTTCCCCTGACTACTCAAAGTTCTATTTTCTGATATTTTGCCCAGGCACGTTTTTTTTCTTTTATGCCCAAAATAACACTTCTCTACCAACCAACATTAAAATTTCTATTTCCTAAATGATATTTGGAGAAAAGTAATCTGTAAAGCTCAAAAATATACCAAGAGGTTGGTTGCATTTTAGAAAAGATACTTGTAGATCCAAATAAATCTATATCTGAAAGAAAAAAAAAAAGTGTCTTCAGGGAGGCAAAGCTATTCAGCTGTAGTGGAGACTTCCAGAATATTTTTCTCCGCCCTGTCCAAGGGAGCACCTGGTCAGGCAGGAATCTAGACTTGCAGCTATGCCTAAATCTATTTAGCAAATAATGAAATAGTTATAAATATCCACTTTAAACTTGTCATATTTATTCAAAGTAGTTTTCATTTTTTCGAAAATATGTAAAGCTCTAAGAACCATTTTTAAGGAAGTCAGCATTTCTGTACATACCTATTTTGACCACTTGAATGCCCGATTCAGCTGGTGAGATCGACTGCCTTTTAAGACAGTCTCGCAACTTCTCTCACAAAGTCCCCATAGATGGACTAAGCCAGAATGATCATTCTAATTTTGCAATAAGAAAGGACCATTTTTACATATTTATGTACTACCTTGTGCTATAATATTTATGTACTTGGCTTTATCCTACACTGGAATAAAAGGTCTTTAAAGACATGAAATTTAACTGACACATCTTAACAGCTCTCTACCATCTTTGCCCTTGTTAATGGCAGGCACTCTATAAATATGTGTTAATTAATGTAAAGATAGAACTCTTCTAATTACTTTAACTACTATGCCAATCTGTTGATAGCAGCTCCAGTATTTTAGGAAAATAAGCATACGGTACACTGTTAAAATCTATCTCTGGCTAAATTTGAACAGATGATAGAAAATAAAAGGCTACTGAAATGAATTGAGTAAAAAGATACTTCTCTTTGGTAGAGAAAGAAAAGAACGGTAAGGTCGCTGGCTTACATTAAAACTCTTATTTTATTGTTCTCTTCCTATTCTACTTATTTTATATAAAGAAAAAGAAATGTTTAAGAGTAGGGAAGTTCAAAAAGCAAGGTAAGGCCTTCTTTGCTATTATATAAATGTCCTGAAAAGAGATGTTATATACATCTTGATATACACCAAAAACAGAAATCTAAATGATGAGATGAATAGGAAATTAAAAATATTTTACAAATGATATTTTACTTTTTAAAATCAGCTTTTTTTTTTTTATTTTTAACTGGAGAATAAAGCAATAGTCAGAAAGGCAAAGTGAATGAAATTGCTTTAAGATAAAATTGTTTTTATCTTAACACTTGATTTTAATGACTATCAAACTAAGAGTTAATAGAAGTTAGTCATTAACTGCACTTACCAAATCATTATACTGATTTTTCAATTGTATTTGGTAATTTGTTAATCCTATTTAACAATCTCGTTTGCTGTTATTTGGCTAGTAAATTTTTACTTTTCTGCTATTGCTTATTCTTGTTACACTCATCTGAAGGTGTTGAATTTTTACATTTAAATGAAAGAGTTCTAAACTCTGAGTTTTTAATTTTTAAAAATTTCAAGCAAATTTTTATTTATGGAGATTTGAGAATTTTATACACGACATACACTAGTTTAAAAGTCCTGAATAATACCCATGATATAATTTCTGATAGTGGGGATCTATACATCCCTGCTGTGATTTCTGTACTGCGATAACATGAATTTTGTAATAAATAATTTTTAGTTGATGCAATAGCTGCAACTGCATCCCAAAATTTTCATTTAAATTGTGAATATTGAAATTAACTATAATAGCTTACCTTTACATAATGATTACACAATTTTAGGCAGTTATCTAAATGCTTTTTATATATTAACTAACATAGCCCTCACATGCTCTCTTTGAGGTCTCTTTGGACCTTTAGTCTTGCTAACATAGATAGCATCAACTGCCACATGTACTATAAGTGATGCAGTGGCTCCTTCAAGGATTATAATGTATAATATCTCTCCTCTCCAATATGAAAGTTTATGTTACCAAAATTATTATGTTAATATGTTATTTTCGGTTAAAATATTTTTCTAGTGTATATTTCTCTTTGGTCAACAAAATAAGGAGGTACTCTTATTAAAGTCATATCAAGCAAAACCCTAACATGAAATATTTATTGAATACATTCAACAATTGAATGAGTCTATTTTGTGTGGCAGATGTTGTGCTTGAAATACAACTGAAAACTAGACACGGCAATGTCTGCCCTCAAAAAAGTTATAATCTACTAGAATTTTTGTTTAAATGTATAAGCATAACAAATATTTCACATGGTGTAATTTGTTTTAATCATTCTTCCTATAAGTCTTTCAGCAAGGTTTGCTGTGCACTTCCAACGTATTTTCTTGGCAACAACACATTTCATTTTGTGGCCCTATGCTTTTTAGTGACTCATTTAGCCATAGTCCTAGATAAAAGATAATTATTTTCTAAACACATGTTTTTTAACTTTCTCTATTAAGTAAGACACCAATATCCATCACTGAGTTTAGCATAATTTTTCAATATAACAAAATTCTAAACATTGCTGATAAATTTGTCAAGATTTGCTTTTCTAATTATGGATGCTTCATCTTCACTCTTGTTATTTAGCATTCCCTCCCTTTTCATCTGTGCCTTTCTGAAGGAAGTTACTATGTACAATATATAGCTGAGAAATGTGGGGTCATGCTATATCTCCTTGAAAGTTGAGCATCTTCATAAATTATTGGAAATTCTCCTGTATGGGAGAACAAATTCTCCCCATTTATTTATGTATTCTAGTGTTTATTTTTATGTTAGCACATATTCAAGGATCTTTATTTTGTACTTTTGGTTATAATCCAATATTACCTTTGTTCTCAAATTACACCACCTTTGGCCATTAAGCACTCTTTAAGTTAATGCCTATCTCCCTAGATATTCTCAGTTTAAAAAAATTGTAAAATATGATTAAACATGTTGCTTTAATTGGTTAATTTGATAAAGTAAATATAGCAACAACTACATTTTATAGCACTAAAGTTTTCAAAACACTTTTTTTATAATCTCACTGTAAATCACAGAGATAGAGGCAACTCTAGCACTTATTTGGCATATAGACAAATAAACTGCAATTGAAGTTTAAATGATTCATCTCCGATTATGTAATTTTACCTTAAAGGAATGCTCCTTAAGATCTTAAGTCATCCTTTTGGTCAGATATTTTTTTCTAAAATTTTATTTGAAAGAATCCTAGAAAAAAGAAAGTAAATCCTATATTTCTTTAGTATTAGATAAATATTTTCTGAATGTTTTCAAACAGAATGATTTTAAATATTAAACATATATAATTTAACTCACAAAAAACTATAAAACAAATGTTGAACATAATGTCTTATAGCAGTTACAGGACTAAACAAACTTCAGGGTTGTATAGTATTTTAGTTGTATTTAAATTTCAAATAAAAAATAGAATATTATCTGTTCTTTACTGTATTAAAAACAAAACGCAGAAATCACTGAACATTTTGATGAAGTTGCTAAGTAACATAGCCCTTCTACTGAAATGTCTTCTGCATCTAAAATGAGGCCATTTTACCCATTAGTGGATTAAAAAAAAAAGAAAAATCATTTACCTTTTTTTTTTTGGTTCATTTTCATCTCAGAGATATAATACAAATCTTGGCCTACAGCATTTCCTGTGGCTTATTAACCAGCTGGACCTCAAGCCATCATGTCCTCTTGAGCAACCATTAGTTCCCAGGAAACACTTTTTGCCTTGATCATTATTGCATAATTAAGATCATTTTGTGTCCCTTTAATGTAATGCATCAATTATTGAGGAGAAATATATTATTGGAAAAAAGTGATGATGCTACTTTATATGAACAAGAACAAAGAAAATGATCAGTCTTAGGAGTTTGTAACTGCCCTTCAAAAAAAAAAAATCCAAAGTAAGTTGCTAAAGATCTTATTTCAATATTCTACTTGCAGATCATTTGGCAAAATAGATAAATAACAAAGAATAAAAAAAAGAGGACGTTTGCTTTCAAATAAATGAACAGGCCAGGCCTTTGGACTGCAAGCTGTGGTATTTGAATATTATCTTATATTAAGCAAGCAGACAAACTGAGAAGCAAAGAATACTGAGCTCTTTGGGTTTAAAAAATAAATGAATAAAAAGAACCCTTCTCCACTTTTTCCTTCTTTATTAAAATCAACGGACTTATCTTGAGTTAGAGAGATGGATAGAGAGAAAGGAACCTTATTTGTGCACACACATCTTATGCAACAACTTCTGCCCATTTACCCTTCCGTAAATCAGAGGAAGTCAAGCAGAAGAAAGTTGAACTATAGAAAATTCAATTGATTTAAAAAATATTCTCACAAAAGTAAGAGACTTTTTAACATAGGATATGGTTTTGATTATTGTTATTGTAACAAGCTCTGCTTAGTGGCCATCTTATTTCACAGCACCTCAGATGTCAGCTCCACCTACTTCTCTTCTCTCCTTCATTCCTGCTCCACAGGGAAACACACTGAACACAGGCAGACCTCACATAGTCTAGAAGTGGAGTTTTGCACTGAAACAAGACAAAAAAAAAGGAAAGAAAAGAAAAGAAAGCAATTTCATCAGTATATAGAATAGATAGTGTTTACGTTTATATTTAAAATTCATGCTCATAAAAATCAAAATTCTAAGATTTTTGCTTTGAGTTATTCTGTAAAAAGTATTTCTGGAACAGTCTTCTAGTGAGTTCCTCACAGTATATGGAGCCAAAAAAATTTACCTGGTCTTTCTTCACTAGAGTAATATTTCTCAATACTAGACAAATAAGGTCACATTCTGTAGTTCCCCTCATCACCACCATCCACCCACCCACACAAGCAATTTACAATTGCACCCTCATTTTATCTAATAGTTTAAGGTTATACAAATGTCAGAATTAGTTGCTAATTTTACAATTTTTATCTAGAAAACATTTAAAATCTGTAAATAGGAATTGCATTTCTACTTGGCATTAGTCAAATGAGACAGTTATGAAAACCATTTCTAAGACACAAGAATTCCTCTGTTTACCATAGGCCCCTCAGTATTCTGTTGTCTGTCTATGGTCTTCTAGAAAGTCAAATTCATTTATTTATATTAGAGCTTGGCCCTGTGTCTTTGTATTTAAAATTATTGATACTGTGTTTAAAGCAATTTTATAAAAAATCGGTGTAGTAAATCCTATTAAACTATGGATCTTTGATGGATATATAATTTGTATTATTGCAGCAAAACATTACCTTGTGCATCATAACTAATGTATTTTAAATAAATAAACTATAATTATATTAAAATATTTTTGTTTATAGCCCATCTAAAATTGTTTCAATATTAATAAATATGCTATAAAAAGTACCAGATAGTTATAAATATTCACATGATTTACATATTCAACTACTTTTCAAACTTAGAAGCTGTGTCCCTTAAAATCTGTATGCCCAATGAATCAGCAAAACCTAGTTCTGTGTATAGTAGTCATACTCCTTTCTTCAATTGAATATAATAATGCATTTTCACCTTTGTCTGTTAGTCTTTTCCAAACATGACTGTGAGCTCAGCAGGCAATTTGCTTTGCTCTCTTAAACTCTAAAATTACAACCTAAATATCGACAGCTTCTCTTAAGATAGCAGAATAATCTACTGCAATACATATCCTTCATAATGTTTGATTGGATATATCATGTTGACAGTACTTACTACTTGATTAAATGATAAATGCTTATAAGCACAAACTTCACACTTTCACATTTAACCAGAATAGATAATGTGAGATGTAGCCTACCAATTGTCAACTTTATATATTTAAGCAAATAATATAGATAGATCAATAGATTGATAAATAGACATAGCTAGAATAATTTGGATATATGTATATAGATATTAACATAAATTAGAGACACCTACATTGCCTAGTGGGTATGCTATCTTTTTTTATCTTTTTACACATTATCAGAAGTTTATTATAGCCATTACCAAGGTCACAAGTTGTATGATCTTGTGCACCAAGGCTTCTCCTCTGAAACATTCTCGTTATACTGTGTTGTTTATTACAGGTGATTTCATGGTTTCTCCTTCTTGAATCTCAACCTATTCCAAGAACTTTTCTAGATTAGGTGCGAACTTTTTTTGCAGTTTAAATAGTCAGCTGTGTTCAAAAAATAGAACAATAGAAATAAGAAGAATCATCGTAATCCTCCAAAAGGGGTCATCTAGCACATATCATGACAATCTCAAATAATTTAATCATTATAACAGGAAGGTCAGTCAAGACATAGAAACTTTTAAGAATCTGCAATATTAAAAAAATGAATTGACAACATTGATGTACTAAAAATCATGTGAACTCAGTTTTGTTTATTTGAAATGTTGTATTAAAATGTTTTCAGGAATAAAGCTAATTTCTTGTGGAGGATGAAGAGAAGTCCCTTTACCACTCATCTTCTAAATATCCGAACTAAGCTCTGCAATTGTATTCTTTCAGATGCTTCCTTGTTTGAAATCTTTTGAACTGCATAGTAGGGAGAGCTTAAAACAAATTCCCACCAGTTAGTGATTTTTAATAAAATTAATATTGAATTTCTTATCTAAAACATGCACCGATTCTACTTGAGCAGAAAGAAAGAGAGTACACTATTATGTATAATGATTAGATAGCATATACATCTTAGTAAAATTAGAGTTTATTAAAAATATATATGAAATATCAAGACTTGAAAGTCACATGTACTTCCCCTAAAATAAAAATGGCTAAGTGTTTCTTGTACCCAAAATGCCATTTATTTTTGTTTTAATGGTTATTGATTTCATCATCAGTGCTGGCCAATTACATTATAGCTACAGCTGAGTTATGGTAACTCATAAAAGAGCCAGAATTGGAATTCAATGAGTTTTCCAGATATTCAGTAAACAGCTTTTTACTTAGCTAAATACAATATTTTCTGGGTTTGGTTGCAATATTCTACTTGATATAAGTATTGATTCTCTGGTGATCTTAACCTAATCTTGCTCTTTAACAAGCATCAAATGTTGTTTATCATGTTTTGGGGTAGTAAGGGGTATAAAAGCTGCAGTTAAAAGCAGATCTCAATAGAGAGAAAAAGCCTTTTCAATAAATGGTGCTGGAAAAATTGGAAAGCCACATGCAAAAGAATGAAACTAGACTGCTGTCTGTCACCGTATGCCAAAATGAACTCTAAATGAAACAAAGACATGAGTATAAGACCTAAAATAATTTGCATATAAGAAAACATAGTTTCTAAACTTATGGACTTTGGTATTAGATAGGATTTAATGAATTTGACCTCAAAGGAAAAGGAGGTAAAAGCAAAAATAAATGAATGGAACTATATCAAACTAAAAATCTTCTTCTGTATAGCAAAAAAAAAAAAAACATGAACAAAGCAAAAAGGTAACCAATTGAATGGAAGAAGATATTTGCAAGCAACACCTCTGATAAGGGGCTAATATCCAAAATGTATAAAGAACTAATGCAATTCAACAACCAAAAAGCAAACAATCCAATTAAAAAATAGGCAGAGAACTGGAACAGATACTTTTTTTCAAGAAGACATACAAACAGCCAACAGACATATGAAAAGATGTTCAACTTCAATAGCTATTAGGGAAATATAAATCAAAACTATAATGAGATACTACAAGGGTTTCTTTCTCCCCACAACCTCTCCAACACTTGTTATTATTTGTCTTGTTAATAATAGTCATTCTTACAGGTATAAGGTAGTATTTCATTGTAGTTTTGATTTAACAAAACAAATAATAACAAGTGTCGGAGAGGTTGTGGAGAGAAAGAAACCCTTGTACACTGCAGGTAGAAATCTAAATTAGTAAAGCTACTATGGAAAACAGTATGGAGATTCCTCTAAATTTAAGAATAGAGTTACCATCTACCCAGAAATCCCTCTTCTGGGTATCTACCAAAAAATTTGAAATCATTTATCCATAAAGATATATGCACCTGATGTTAATTGTAGCATTATTCACAATGACAAGGACACTGAAGCAACAAAAGTGTCCTACTACAGATGATTGGATAAAGAAGTAATACATATATACAATGGAATACTACTCAGTCGTAAAAAAGATGAAATATTGCCACTTGTGACGACATCAATGGATCTTGAGATAATTATGCTTAGTGAAATAAGTCAGACAGAAAAAGTTGATAAGCATATGATTTCACTCATATGTGGAATATAAAACTGAAAGCAACAAACATGACGAACAGAGACTCATAGACACGGACAGTGGATTAGTGGTTACCAGTGGGAAAGATGAGAGACAGGAGGTAGATAGCAGTAAAGGGGGTCAAATATTTGGTGACGGAAGGAAATTTAACTTTGGGTGGTGAACACACAATGCGATATACGTATGACATATTGTTAAATTATGCATTTGAAACTTATTTGATTTTATTAACCAATGTCACCCAATAATTTTAATAAAAAAATAGTACATATATACAATGAAATATTACTCAATAAGAAAGATGAAATACTGACATTTGCAACAATGGAAGGATCTTGAGATTATTATGCTAAGTGAAATATCAGACAGGAAAAGTTGAGAACAATATGATTTCACTCGTATGTAAGATATAAAACTGAGAACAACAAACAAACAAGACAAACATAAACTCATGGACAACAGACAATTGTATAGTGGTTACCAGAGGGAAAGAGGAAGGGGAAAGGTAGAAAAGGGTAAAAGGAGTCAAATACATGGTGATAGGAGATTTAACTTTAGGTTTTAAACATACAATGCAATATACAGATGATGTATATAGAATTGTACACTTGCAACCTATACAATTTTGTTAACCAGTGTCGCCTCAATAAATTTAATAAAAATAAATAGATATCAATACCAAAAAAAAGCTCTCATCGAACTGCAATATGCTTTGCTACTAAAATTCTAACCCTGTGACCACCAAAAACATAATATGACCTTTTAACATTTTTACTTTGTTTATCTAAATTTTAGAGAGTGTTTTAAAATCACATTATCATATATAACTCATGTTCAGCCTACAGGTACTGGAGCATGTTCTGATATTGGAGGCTGTTTGGCTGGCACTCATTCCTCTACCAAAAACGAAACGTTTTTGAAATGCATGCCTACTTGTGAAAACAACAACAACAACAAAGAAGTCTCTACCAACTTCTCTTTCCAATTCCTGCCACTATCTTCTTTCTCCTAAAATTCTAACTGGCCTCCGGGGTTTCATCTTCTCTGAACCCATTCCTTCACTCTTCTGTACTGCAACCTGGGAGAGATGTCTAAAATGCAAATTGGATCTTGTCACCACCACTCCATGCCTAATTCCTCTAATGGTTTCCCAGTTCTTTTTGGATAAATTCCAGACTTCTTGCCTCATCGAGCCCCTGACTTCACATTACTGTTCCTCACACTCTGCTCTTAGTTCAGTTATGAACTTCTTTCACTTCTTTCATTCCTTGAATAGAACCCGCAGGCTCCTGCTCCAGGTCTTTGCCACTGCCTGCTGCCTCTTCTGGAATGCTCTACATACTGCATACTACGTGCATATGGTTGACCCATTCTACATATTTATTTCTGTTCAATCAGTAATTCTTTAGGAAAGTTTCCCTAATCCCCCAAGTTTAAGCCAGTTTCATTGACTTAGTTTCTTTCCTTCAGAATAATCATCCATATTTTAATCACGTATACATCTATTAATGTGATTATTTCCTAAATATTGTTTTCCCACATAGGACTGTGAACTTTTGTGAGCAAGGAACTTGAAACTTATGAATAATAATTGTAATCATCATCATAAACTCAGACCCTGGGAAAATGATTACGTAGAATGGATATTCAATAAATATATGTTGAATGAAGGGAAACATACTTGCCTTTATGAGGAAGCAGAGTTTTGTAGCATCTTTATTAATTTTATTTTTTATATAGAAATTTATTATCTTGGAAAACAAATTTTAAGTAGTGACACCATTGATTTATTGTTCAGTTAAATATGTTAACTCTGAAATTTATTCAAAATAAATAAAAAGTGATAGGACTGAAAAATAACCAGTGAGTCATTAATATTAACAGAATATACCAAAGGAATGTCCTTACCCCCAAAATTATATATTATATATTATATTTTCTAGGAGCTTTTCCAAAAATGTTAAGTTATGATAATGATCATTCTAAAGCACTAAACTGAAATCCAAATATATGTGATATTTTTAGAGCTCACATACTACAAGTTTAATTTTAGAGAATGTTAACTATTAAGTAAATGTTATTGGAATAGCATCGTGTAACAACATTTAAAAGAATACATTTTTTCTCTTTCTAAATCCTTAATGGTGTCCTAAATGAGTCGTTTAAACGAAATTACAAAAAATAGCTTACTTAACAATATTGTTATAAATGTTAGATATTGAGCATATATAAATGCCTGTATAAAATATAATAAAGAAGCATTGATTTACATTATTCAAATACTATTAATAAAATTTAAAAATTGTTCCCACTTTAGATTTTAGGACAGTTGTGTAGAGGAGAACAGTCAGGAGTCTATATGACCTTTTATAGATTAAATCTAATCTGCTGCTTCTATATCAAAAATACAATTTTGAAAGATCTGACAGACCTGGAGATACACACATTTAAACAGACAAGATCTTGCCATTTGTTTAACACTTGGTAGCATTTCAAAGTATTGCTCTTTTGGATTACTTTTCAGTAAGAAGGATTCGATCCAAACCTTGAAATGTCTTTCGACGTTATATTTGAAAATGTGCATGCATGTGTATTCATGAAGGGCAGAGAATGATAAATGTTCTCATTTGAGTTAAAACCAAACACAGTGTAGGCAGCTGCTGTGAGCTTTGTTATTACAATTTTGGCCTGACATATGAGTTGGAAAATCTTGAGAGCATTAAAAGGCTACACCACCTAGTTCCCATCACGTTCAGCTATGATTTTTCCCCCTCTAAAAGATGTAGAATACCACAGTAGATGATTCAGGTTTATGTATCCTCAGCCATTACTTGATTACTTTCTACAACCTCAATAGATTTTTCAGGGCCTGAATGTTATAAGACACTCTGTCAGTCTAAAGGGGTCAAAAACCCTGTGGTCACTACTCTTTGCTATTCACTTTTTCCGTACTCAGATAATTTTTTAAAAGAATGAACAATCATAAAGAGTCCTGTTTTATAGAAGTTACTTTTCAATGTCGAAAGAAAATTTCTATCTTAAAATGCTCTACTGAAATTAATAATAAAAAATCTAAAGGGTTATGATTCTTTAGACTGACAGATGAATCCTGTTTGGATAACTACCTCAGAAGCATTCTCTCACCAAGGGTTCTCAAATCATTTCTTCAACCAATTGTACCTTCCCTTCAAAAAGCGATGCTTATCTCTCAAAATCATAGGGGATTTTAATGTAAGAAGAGCAGTGATTTTTTATTTTTGCCCCTATAGATTTTCTTTAGAAAAGGGAAAAAGGTAACTATTAATCAATACAAAATCCAGCACCAGTGGTAGAAATATATGCTTGCTCAAAGCAGTTTTTTTCAGAACCTTCATTTAATCTTTAGCATGGAAAGTAAAGTACCTTTTCCCTATAGGATATTTCAGACTCTTTGCATTTCTAGAAACTTATGGATTTATAATCTTTTTTCATAAATTCCAATTCCAAAAATCTTTATTACTGGAATTATGTCACAGTCACTTTAAAACCAGATTTGGAGGGAAGGTATATGAAATTTTTTCAAGAAATTCTTAGCTAGCTTTAAATTTTATATGTATAATTTTTTCTATCTTAGATATTTAATACCCAAATGAAATTTATTTCCATACATTTTTGTGACTTACTTCTGTGTAGAATTATTACTGGTGTGAGTTTAAGAGAACCATTGCATTAAAAAAGCTGTATCTATAAAATTTTTCTATAGATGCTAACTAAGAGTATATTAAGAAATCATATTAACTTCTAACTTCAGACACTGTTTCCCTGTTAACCTGGTTATTCACACATAAAAAATTAAAAATGAATTTCATTTATTTAAAATTAAAGAACGGTTGAAACTTTAAAATTACATCAAATGATCAAATATTAATAATAAACAAATTAGTATGTGAAAAAGAGCCAATGATATTTACAAAGACTTCATTATTAAACAAAGAAAAAAGTTTGGCAATTAACAGAACAAATTTAATAAACTGCTGGTTGGTATCACCTTAAACCACATAGTATATTAGTTTAACGTGATATATTTTATATATTAATGTGGCAATTACTATCTAATCTCTTTAGAACTTTCTATAGTTCATTCTAAATCCTTTATTATAAAGAACATCTACTACTACACTGAGAAAATTTGAACAATATAATTGAGAGAAAATTTGTTCATTTCAATATGGCCCTTTTAAAAAATATTATTTTTTTAAATCGCAAATATTTACCAAGACATATTCCCATTAAAGTATGTCTGTTCATATTGCATAAAATGTTCACATAAATTAATGTGTTTTTCTCGTTAAAAAAGTCAATTTTTTTTTTTATTCAACAAATATTTTTAAAGTACTAACTATATACCGCAAAAGATACTAGGAATGCCTGTTTCTTAAAAATTCTAAGATTCTATTTTTGACAACAAATTTGACAAAATAAATAATTTCAACATTTGTTGCTGTCTAGGTTGTGTGGTAATAGTTGAAGGAAAGATGCAATGAGAATATAATTTAATACAAATCTTTTGCATAGCAATTTGGCAATACTATCTTATATTTTATGGAGTATGACTCAGCATATAACTTTAAAGACTCTAATCTTCAGTAGTGTGTAGTAAATTTGTGGGCAGAGAATGTGGTACTAGATAAATACGTAGGTCAATAAACAGAAAGAAAAATGTCTACGTGCTCACTAAGGCATTGCTTATCTTGGGCGGAAGTGTAAATCAATTAAATAACCACAAGATGATTAATTTGTACTTGGAAATACTATATAGTCCTTAAAATGATTAAATTTATATACATGAATATGAAATAAATACATGTAGGCACAGAGAGAGATGCACCCATAAGAACAGAAAAATGATTAACATATGTTATTAAATACATCTATATATTAAGATAATATTTAACTTGTTTTTAAAAATATTTCTGAACTATTAGAAAAAGGACAGCTTTTGAGCAGAGGTCAGGCAGGATGGCAGAACCCCTAAGAAATCAGGATGGCAGGTAGGACCTAAAGTGTCCTGGACATAACAGATTTTTTTGTTTCAATGAAGCATGGATTGAACTGGTCTTAAGCATTTCAATGTAGATATTAGACAATTTAGTTAAAATTTTTCTCTAAAATGAGAGAATATACATTTTCTTAAAATAAATTAAAGTATTAGCTCACAAATATGTATTATTTATTGGCAAGTAATTACTTTATTGGCCAAAAGTAAAAATAAAAAATAATTCACAATAATGATCATTATTGTTGTTGTTGTTATTATTATTGTTTTATTCTCCCTCAAATTAACTACTAATTATTTTGAGAAGTGTTTTATGTTAGAATGCGGAATCGGTAGCACAATATTAATCTTTTCTTATTTATTGTAAAAATATTTCTTATGCTTTTAGCATTTGTTGTTTCTTATTTTTTCTCAAGTGGAAATGTTTGTAAACTTTAATAGTCAAAACTATAGATAAATAATTTTCAAAAAAACATTTTTAATGACAACTTTTCATTTTTTTTTTCACAATTGGCATTTATATTTGCTTATTTCATGGAGTAATTGCTTCTTATTTAAAAACTTCTCAATTTCTAAATTGAAATATTGGATTGCTTTTCACAATAACAGTTTGGAAATCTCCTCAAGAGATGAACATTTCTCTATTTTTTTAACTTTTAAAGAAAACAGGTTTAAGCATGCCATGGTATATATTTCTGCAACAACAAAGCTACTCTCTGCTATTGAACTCTTAACACTGTCTTTCAAAAATAAGTGTCACTTGAAAATAAAACGGTCAAGCACTTCTTTTCCAGACACAAACTATTTCTTCCCCAGGGCAGTATTTCCCAATTATCCCTTCCTGTCATCATCACCTTCTTGTTTCTGCTCATCAACATCTCAGTCAAGTTACTATGCTGGGAAAATCAGGACCTCACACCTAGATGATCTTCTTAGAACCACACAAAACCTTACAATAGTGCCAGAGAGATCAAATATTTCAGATAGAAAAGTGGGATGTTTGTCTAGATAGGTGGGCTAAATGTCTAGTCTGATTAGGAAAACTCTTTTAAGCACAAAATATAACTTGTCTTAATACTGAATCCAAATAACTTGTGAAAGTATCTGCCCTAAACCTAATGGAACACAGTAAATGATATATGACTTAAAAAATGGTTCATCATGAATACAAATAGCGATGTTCTGAACTGATGCATATATTTTTTTAAATACATAAAAGACTTTTCTACTTCATAGAACACCAAGGTACTTTTTATACTGAATTTTTGGCAAACACCTAATTTCATTATCTGCCATTCATCAAAAAAATGGAGCAGTGAAAAGAAATTTACATGCAAACTGTTTGATTTCAATTTTGTTTTAGGCAACTGTGGAAGTGGCTTTTTTGTATATTTGTATAACATGATAAATGTATACCCTACAGCCAAGGAGATTGTATAAATTTTCTCCTGGCATAGTTTTTTCCAGCACTGCTCAACAGGATATTTTATCTTTACTGTATGTATATATACACATCTTCAACATTCATTAGCATTAGCATTTATTTTGGTTCCTTTTATGTGTGTGTGTATATATGCTTTTATTGAATAACATTAGTTAACGTTTCCTCTTTTTTTGTTTCATAAATAATGATAGCATAATTTGAAAAGTTTGGCCCAGTTGCCAGACTTAGGTCAAGCTAATATATATATACATTTAGTTCAGTTTACTTTTTTATTGTACTTTGTTGTGAAGCGACTTTTTTAGCAAAATATTTTTCATGTTATAATTTCTAAAAATAATTCTGATAAAGAAACATCCTTGTTTTCTTTTTCTCTTTAACTGTTATAGGAAGGTGGATCTAATTTGGAAATTTCAATTTATAACATATATATTTTGGATAATGTGGGAGGCTTAAAATTATGAGTATGAGGAATTTTTTTAGCTTAGTTTGTAGCATAAAATTATGTTTTTCCTATTTTTGTTTGTCTCAAGACTTTAGAAAAAAATATGCTTTCAAAACTAAAGAATGGTAATTCCAAATTTGCAACGTCTAAAAATAAACCAATTCTATTTCTTAATATTTTTGGTTTGGTTATATCTTAAAATAACGTCACCTTTATCTTAGACATAAAATTGAAAATCCCAGGGTTCCTGTTGACTCTTTCTTATTCCTGGCTCTTTAAGCCCTTTTGTTTATATTTATTCTTTATAATCACACAGATATCACTCATTTTTGGCTCTATGTTAATATTAATCTAAATTAAGAGTGTCCTAATTGTCTTTTGTAATTCACTCTCTCTCCTCACCTATCATTCATTTTGAAGCCAATACAACCTTGATCATAATATTTGCTTCCTTTTAATTATTCCTCATTTTCTAGCATATCACGTTCAAAACCACCATTCAGATGTCTTTGCTATCAGTCTGGCTATGCCTAAAAATTAGTTTTAGTGATTTTTAAAGATACTAATTTCTGGACCATATGCTTGAGATTCAAATTCAGTATATTGGGAGTGAACATGGGTCCTCAATTTCTAAAACAATTTAAGGTGTTTTAGTGATGTTAAAAACACTACACTGGTAACCTAGAAAAATAGCTGGCTATTAGCAGCTAGTTATATTGTGGAATAAATTAATTATTGATTTTTTGTATGACTAGCTCATTCTCAACATAGCCTTTTCTGGTCACCTGAACATCAATGCCACCCACCTCGTCACCTTTTATAAATATTCTTCATAGAACTTAATATAATGTGAAATCACATTCAGTGTCTAATTATTTTTTCTTTTACTCTTATATCAACCACATGGAATATAAGCTCCATGAGAGCAGAGCTTTTGTTTTGCTCACCGCAGAGTCTCAGTGTCTGTAACAGCACTTAATAAGAAGTAGGGGCTCAGGAAATATTGCTGAATAGATATATGAGTTCTAGTATATGGTCAAACAAAGTTGATAAGTGAGGGATCATTGGAAGGTTACTCTTAGATTTTCTGCTTCCAGTCTCAAGATCCAATAACATTTCTAGGAACTAGCTGCTTTTAACATTTTCTAGATCAACTACACAGAATGGCAAACCTTTTAATTATAAGTAGTAAGCAGAATATCACTTTAACATTTATCATTTCAGTGTTCTGTGTCTCAAAGAGCGTGGCTTAATTCTTAAAAAGTACTGTCAAACAGAACTTTCTGAAATGATGTAAATGGTCTATAACTATGCTGATCAATATGGTAGCTAGGCATGTGTGAATACTGGGCAATTAAAGTGTGGCTAGTGCCACTCAGAAACAGAATTTTTAATTTTAATTAGTTTAAATAGCTATATATTGCCAAAGGCTACTACATTGAACAGTGTAGTTCTAGAGTTATCTTTCTTCTCTCATAATCATATCATGCTGTCAAAACCAAGCGACTGGCTAGAGCTCCTATTATTAGTATGAGATTTGTATCCTGTTTGTTTTTTTTTTTTTAATCTATTAACCAGTTCTACATTTTATGATATCTAGAGCAAAATTCTAGTTTTTCTGGTTAATTCCAAGTGGATGCCTGGGTTTTTTCCCATAGTTCAGAGGGTACCTGGCCATAGTGCTTTCTTCAGTCCTCTGTTGCTAACTGGTGCTGTGCTATTTGCACAAAGCCTATTTATAAAGTCAACATTGGGAAGTCTCTTGAGGTGAAATGAGTGTCCCACCATGACAACTAGAGGAGTATTTTCCAAACTTTAGGAGTCCCAAATCATTCTAATCCCTCATGAGAGTCTGGTAGGTGGGCCTGCTAAGAAAATACATTTCTGGCTTAGAGGCAGTTGCTAACTGAAGCTACCTACATTTGTCCTATTGAATCTAGCGAGACACTGAGAGGTTTGTCATCAGACCATACCAGAAATGGCTCCCCACCTAGATATCCCCCAGCTATGTCTGCAATTGCTTGCTTTAGAACTATAAACTCTAAGTTGCGAACAATATAAACACCTCCTCTATGCAAAAAAAAAAAAACACCTCCTGAAAAAAAAAGAAAAAACTGTATGCTTAATCATTCCTGAATTTTCCTTATTTTCCACAGATTTATATACTAAAAATTAGCATCAGGTGTGGCAAATTATCATTTTAAATATATAGAAACCTATACGAGATAGATACCCACAGTCTGGACTGTCTACATGTAGGACCTCAACAATGAGAATAACACTCATTTCATATTTTACCATTTACAGAGGGATTAACTGGAACAACACTGATCTTGAGTCACTTTCTCAATTTTCAAAAAATTTTGCATATATCAAACACTGCATTACTTCCACCAAAGAGACAGGCGATATACCTAAATTCATCCTCAAAGGTGTGTCTATAGACTACATGTCACTGTGATGGAAATGAAAAAAATTAATTGTGTGACAATTACTAAATGACCAATGTTTGACTCAATCGATTCCAAGCATTAAGATCATTGACATTGGAATGAATGTCAGTTTGAATGAAAAGTAGAAGATGATGTCACCAGAGCTTCTGGAAGAACTTATTCCACCATCATGCCCCCTGAATACACAGTTGGGTGAAATTCTGTGCTTTTGAAGATTCATGTGATTAACAATAATCACACCTGCAAAACCCCTTTGTTAGGTAAGGTAATATATCTACAGATTACAGGGATTAGATTCTGGCCATCTTTAGAGACTGTTATTCTGTTTACCGTAATTAACACGCAGATTTTAAGATTTTCCTTAATGTTTTTTTTGCCCAAAAGGTACAGAAATATCAGTATTTGAATATTAAGTTTTAGATATTTTGGAATTTGGTTCATTCTACTATTAATTTCTGACCAAAATTAATGGTTACATGGATATTCTGGCAATTTCAGTTTATTTTATTTACATTTATTTAGCATAATGATTTCATTTCAATTACTAGACTCTCTTTAACAACAATGAAAAACTATAAATATTATCTTAAGGTAACTAATAAGAAATGGATTTAAAGCTCAATCAATGCCTCATGGAATAATTTGAGAAGCAAAATTATTAGGAACAATTTTATTTATAAAACATGCTGTGTGATAATTTCTTCCATTTAGCTTTTAACAAAGCTAAGAGTAGTGAAATGAAAACAATCTTATTGCGTTCTAATAATCACCTTGCCTTGGAATACTAATACCTCAAGAAACTTGGCCCTGGTTTGTGGCATCACACAAAAAAAAGAAATTGTAGTGGGTAAATAGAGTGAAATTTGACATCAAAGGAAAGGTGGTCTTGCGACAAATACATCTTTCATGCTCATCTTTGTAATCATTCAGATTCATAATAGGGAATGTTGGGATAGCTGAGAAATTTTTTTCCTAAATCCATATTTTTTATTGGATCAAGCCTTACTTTAGAAGCAATTATAAAAAGAAAGGAAAAGCAACAAAAGTAAATATTTGTCAGCACATATGAAAAGTAGGTAAGGCACCTAAATTTTCTACAAGAAGGAGTGTTTATCTATCATCTTGTTTAGATATTTAAGCACCCACCATACCATATGGTTCAATAATAATGCTAGGCAGAATACTAAAGCCGAAAGACCTGAAAGGCAGAAAATTTTTTTGAAGTTTTCTTATCATCAGTCACCCTGTCTTAGCCTCCTAGGTGTGTCCTGCTGTTCCCTGGCTGCATTTCCTCTACTTTGTCTTAGAAACCTTCTCTGCAGTAAAATTAATTCTGACCATGATGGAAATAGATTAAAACAGACTTCTGGTAGCATTCATATTTTTCTGTCACAGCTCTTATAAAATAAAGCCTTAACTTTGTAAAAAAAAAAAAAATAGTATGAAAACTGATTTATGATTTTTATGATATAAAGGGGAACTAATTGAAGAAAATTTTCTGTAATTATCTAATGTATTTCCATTAAATTTCTAAACAGTCCCATGTAACATTTAATCTCCTGACAGTTGTGTTTGCCCAGTTTTTGTTGAATGCAAAGAGAATCTTTACATGTTTTATTTATTACACAGTAAACACTACTTTCGCTTTTCTGTGTCATGGGCTATCTCTTGTTATTTGCTTTTATAATAAATTTCAACTGGTGGACTTTAATTTGGTTGATCTGTCTAACCATAATTTGATCTACTTTCTTGTCTGCAAGCTTGACTACTTTCTTTACTAAATTAATCCTCTTACTTGTTTAGAATTTTAGGGGGAGAGAAAGAGCCAGGATAATATTCCTATTATGTCTATAATTGGAACAAACTAACAAAGAAAAAATAATCTCTTAAATACTACGAATCATTCTCTCTAATATAATGCAGGTATCTTTGTTATATATTAAGCACACTGTAATGTCCTCACTTTTCACTTTTTAGTAAGTTAAAATTTCAATGTATAGCAATTCTGGTAACTTCTCAGTTATCTTTATTTTTGTATAACTATAGCTAGCTAATAAAGAATGCTTTTGATCCAACATCTTTTTATTTTTCTAATTTTTAAATCAACCAACAAAATATCAAATGACACATTCATTAATATTTACTATAATATTTATTAGATATTTATTAATTATACAGAGTAGATGCCAAAGCACAATTTATTTAAAAAATCTGTGTATATGGGTATAAAAAAGGCAGCACATATGTGTAAAGTCAGCCAGAATCCCTTTTACTACTAAAAAAAAAAAAAAAAAAAAAAAAAAAACAAACAAGAAACAAAACTCAGTTTAATAAGTAAATAAGAGCAATTATTCCAAGAATAGTAGTGGTCATACCAAATGTGTGGCAAATACACTTCATATTTATGAAGATAAAGGATATGGGACTGGAAGAAGTGGTATAAAATTTGGAGAAGGTGACAATTCTACAGCAAAGAAGATGTTAGCACAGATTTAATTGGATAAAATTCACCTAGAAGTTACTGTTTTCAAGAATACTTTAAGAAAGTTTTCATGCTTAGTATGAAAAAAAAATCAATGACCTCAGAATTTCAAATGAGTTTTTATTACTTACTAGAAAGTAAAGAAGGGAATGCTTATTGGCTAGAAGGTAGATTTTGATAAATAACATTTAAAAACATTTTATCATTGGTTCATACATATAAAATATACACACATAAAACATTTTACTTAATTCATTAATTAATGGGAGAAATAGTAAGCTGTTAGAACCATTTCAAATTAAAATTATATACAATTAAATAGGTCTATTTATAAGGTAATAATCATTGTATTTTACTTGACACAATATCTTTGCATTTTTATAAAGAAACTCATTTGCCTATAATCATTTTTTTTTTTTTTACAATTACAAAAGTTGAGGAATATCTCAAACAAGAAAAGTAGAGACATCTTGGAAGATTGTGCTATATAGGTTAGTTACTAATCTTTTTTGACCCACTGCAATTCTTTGATATTTTTCTTTATATTTATCATCACACTCTATGCTTTTATACATTGAAATTAGAAGACTCATGCATACTTGAAAAACCTAAGAATTTCTACAAAAAATTGTGGCCAGCAATGTAGGAAAAGACTTCACCATAGGAAACTGTAAACCTAGTACTCACACAGGGAAAGGTCGAATAGAGCATTTAAGAGTAAGATATTGAGATTTAAAAAGCCCATCTATGTGTTAAGTTTGTTTTGGGCATCACATTTCATGTAGAGTAAAGGAATAAGGAATCACAATTAATGCTTCATTTTTTTTTGACACTTGATATTTTCATTTTACGATAATTAAATGATTTAACGTGTAGTCTTATCCAGAAAAAAAAAGAATTACCTTTAATTTTGGATAGATCTCAAAGCAAAGTGTGTGTATTTCAAGAAATACACTGCAATAGTAGAGTTTTTATTTACACGAATGTAGTGCTAACCAACAACCTCTGTGAAATTAAATAAACTAGACAATTCCCATAATCTGTACACAATCATTTAAACAGCATGTATGTTAAGAGATATAATGTAGTTAATGTTCAAATTTGTCAATTTAAGTACTGCTGCAAGAAAAGAGACAAGGAAGGAGGAGGGAGGGAAAAAAAGGAAGAAAGAAATGGGCAGAAGAAAAGAAAAAAAGGAAGGAAAAAAATTGAGATGTTTATTTCCAAATGACACAGCTACTTATAGAGAGTCCTAGGCAGAGAATAGATTTATTTCATCTCGAACTTTGAAACATAAGAAAATGAAATGTTAATCCTGAATGCTAGAAAAACAACTTTTCAGGGTTTTTTATATTGTATTAAACTCAATTTTTAATTTCTTCCTATCTCAAATTATTTACGTTTCTATAAAACAGGATTTATTTTTAGAACTTAAAAAGTACTATGTTGGTGAATATGAATAAAATAAAAACATGAATAAATTATGAATATAAATAAAATCAGAGAACAAATAAATTGAGAGATAGTCTATATTCATGGATAAGAAGATTCAACATTGCCAGTTTTTCCCAATTTGGTCTATAGATTCCATGCAATTCAGATCTAATTCTGAACAAGTTATTTTGTAGATATTGGCAATCTGATTCTAATGCTTATATGGAGAGACAAAAGATCCAGAATGACAATATAATTATAAAGAAAAACAAAGTTGTGAACTGACACTATCCAACTTCAAAGCTTATTATATAGATACAGTAATTAAAACAGTATGTTATTGATAAAAGAATAGGGAAATAAATCAATGGAACAGAATAGACAACCCAGAAATCTATATCTGTATTTATATTTGTGTCTGTTTCAGATGGTCTTTGACAAAGGAACATAGGCAGTACAATAGAGAAAAGAGAGTCTTTTAACAAATGGTGCTAAAATAACTACACATTCACATGCAAAAAAAAAAAAAGGGAGAGGGAATCTATAACAAATCTTATACCTTTCACAAAAATTAACTTAAATGAATCACACACCTAAATATAAAACACAAAATATAAAACCCTTAGAAGATAACATAGGAGAAAGAAAATCCTACTGACCTTATGGTGATGGGTTTTTTTAGATACAGCAAGAAATGAATGATCCATGAAAAAAATAATCGATAAAATAAATTAATTAAAACAAAAATTTTTGCTCTGCAAAGACAATGTCAGACGAATGTGAAGATAAGACATAGTTTGAAAGAGAATATTTCCAAAAGACATATTTAATAAAGGACTATTATCTGAAATTTACAAGGAAGTCTTAAAACTCAACAATAATTAAACAACCGATCTGATTTAAAAAAAATAATAATGAAAAATAAAACAAAAAGACCACGTGTCCAAAAACCTGTATTGACACTTCACCAAAGAAAATATACAGATGACAGATAAGCATATGAAAATCTGTCCCAGATAATATGTCATCAGGGAAATTCAAATTTAAACAATGAAATATCACTACACACCTATTAAAATGGCCAAAATTTGGAACACTAGCAACAAATGCTGTTGAGGATGTGAACAGAAACTCTCATTTATTGCTAGTCAAAATGCAAAATGGCATAATCACTTTGGAAGACAGTTTGGCAATCTCTTACAAAACTAAGCATACTTCCACCATACAATCCAGAAATCATGTTCCATGGTGTTTATCCAAAGGAATTGAGATGTATTTCTACACAGAAACCTACACACATAGCAGCTTATTCATAATTGCCAAAACTTGCAAGCAACCAAGATGTCTTTTAGTAGGTGAGCGGATAAATAAACTGTGGTACATTCATATAATGGAATAAATTATTCAATTCCAGAAAGAAATGAGCTTTTTCAAACCATAAAAAGACATAGATGAATCTGAAATTCATATTCTTAATTTTAAAAAAGGAATCTGAAAAGGCTACATAATATGAGATTCTAACTATAAGATATTCTATAAAAGGCAAAACAGTGGAGACAGTAAAAAGATCAGTGACTGTTAGAGGTTGGGACAGAAAGGGAGAGTAGGTGGATCACAGAGGACTTTTAGGGAGGTGAAAATACTCTGTGATATCATATTGTCTGGTATATGTCATTATACATTTGTCCAAGTCCATAAAATATGCATCACCAGGAATTAAACCTAATGAAACTATGGATTTAAGGGCGATCTTGCTTTGTGAATGCAGGTTTATCCCTGGTATAAATGTACTATTCTGATGAAGGATGTTGGTAATGAGGGAGTCTCTGAATGTGTGGTGATGGAATATACCGAATATCTCTGTACCTTCATTGTAATTTTGCTGTGAGCCTAAAACTGCACTTAAAATCAATAATAATAATAATAAAGTATTCATTAATGTCTTTATGTTTTCTTATTACACTCTTTCTAGTAATTGTTCTTAAATTTATTTTTTTCTAAGAATTACTTGGAGAGTTTGTAAATTTGTAGATTGCCAGGCCCTTTACCAAGTAGTAAATCTGGATAATCAATAAAATATCCATCTTTATCTAGCATTCCGGGTTATTTTGATGCTGGGTCACACTTTGAGAGCAACACTGCTCTAGAAAAAATGGAAATAAGTAAAAAATAAAAATTATAAATTTTAGACTGTCTGCTATAGTATTTTTGCTTGTTTTAATATAATATATAAAATTATTTTTTAGATTCTTTTCAACAGTTTTCCCACTGAATACTCAAACTCTGCCCAGCTGCAATATCTGATTCTATCTTTCTTTTATCACTTACGGCATCTTTTAAGTTATTTATTTAGGTAATAAGGGTTGTTTTTCCCCAAATATTGTTTTTTATTCTTTCCTATAGGTTAGACGTAGCAGACTATAAGTGGAATTCAAATTATTTTACCTATTTAGACTTGTATATAAAAAGATGAAGCTAATAATAATTTCAAAGTATGATTTTTAAAAATATTGAAATTCAATAATTTATTTTTTCTTACTTTTTTAACCACTGATCATTTAGTGTTGACTTTTCATGTTTTATCTGATGCTATTTTAATTTCTCATTTGCAATATTCCTGAGGCCCTTTAGCTTGTCTCAGAAACATATAGATGAGCATCTAGAAAATGAAAAAGTCACCCAGTGAAATTATATTTATAGACATAGCAACAGAACTATTACAGAGCAATTCCAAAGTGATATTTAGTCATACTGATGAGCTATAATCTATCTACAAAGTAATAGAGGCTATGGCTTATTGGTTTGAAGCAAAGATAAATTTAGACAAGGCTATAAGAGATTATTTCTACTCATTTTCAATCTAGAGTTCTAATCAGAGCTACCTAATCTTAGGATTACAGGAAAACTACTTAAATAATTCTCATATCTCCAAAATGAAGCTAAATTCTTTAATTTTCTTACCAAAAATTTGTTTAAAACAAGGAGTTAAGCAAGAACACATTGTAGGTATAATCCAGTGAAAATCATTCATATGCAAGAAACTTAGCTGGCAAGAAAGTTCGAGAAAGGATTCTCAATTCTAGAACAGATAATCTAATTTTTAAATATTTATATTTAATTTAACTAAATTTAATATTTTGATAACTTATTTTATTTCTACAAGTAATGGAAATTATTTATTGATACTGAATAAATTTGTCATAGCCAAATATTTGACCTCTACATCTTTGATTTGTTAAGAAAAATATCAGTGGGACTATGATGTTTCACAATAACTCTTCCAAAAGTACCTAAACCACACAATCACAAACATTTTATAAAAAGAACTTTTTTTAGTTTGCTAGACATCCTCCCAAAAATGTATAATCAGAACACTACAAAAATACATATATGGGTATGCATATTTTAAGAGTATGGTAATTTGTTACTGTTAAATTGATTAAATAAAGAAACCATTAGACTAAAGCGGCTTTAATGCCCTCGTAGCTACATAAACAACCCAAAACCTAAGTCTAAAATGCTTCAAGGATAAGAAATCAAAACCTAAGAACAAGAAACCTGTAACAGCCAACTAGACTTTCTCAAAGAAGGCAATCGCTTAAGCTATAACCAATCAAATAATTTCCTTGTTTGCGTCTACCTCTTTTCTCTAAAAGTCTCTCTGGATTCTGTCAGTGGTGTGTTCCCAACCATTTCTGGTTTGGCTCTGCCTGCTTTGAATCAATTTTTGCTCAAATAAAACGTTAAATTTTTTAGTATGCCTCAGTTGATCTTTTAACAGTTAATATGCTGTCTCACACAGGTGAGCTTTCAGCTGTCAAGATTGTCTCAGGACAAATGCAACAGATTAATCAAGAAATAACAATGTTCTATCTGCTTGAATTTCGTAAAATAAAATTTAATACTTCTCCAAAATTATAATCAATTATTTCATTGTTAAGTTAATCAATTTAAGGATTTTAGGATTGGAAATTTAAAGTCAGTAACCACATATACAAATATAATGCAACGACACCTGATACACATAAATTTATAAAAATTATGTGAAACAAATCAGTTCCAAGAAAATATTCCAGATTCAAATACGTTAACATTGCAATTTCTCCTTTCAACTTGGAATTGGGAGGTGGGGAGGAAAGGAAGTTGGAGAAAAGCCAAGTCAAAACTTTCGTGAGAAATAAAGAACAGTTGAAAGAGTATCTTTAAGGCTTTGAAATGTCATTTCTCTTCTAGAAATCTCATGACTTTTAAAAAGTAAAACTTATGATAAATCTAAAATTAAGCAGATGATAGTATTTCTCTTTGCTAACACTTCATTTTTTTTCTGGACAATTCCAGTGTGTTTCTAAATGGCAATTTGCACTGTCATTTTAAAAGTATTTCTTATGCATTTGCTAGGCATTTTATGGAAGGAGACACTGAGGCAAAAAGTTAAGCTGCATATTCATAGTTAGATAAGAAAGTCGACCTCAGAAATCAGATACCCAGACTCCTGAACCTTAATTCTTAAGCCACGCTCCCGTTTAAAATATCCACCGAGGCTTTTATCATGACGAAAAAAAAAAAAAAAAAAGTAATTGGATCCATGAATGTAGAGCTTTCGAGGGCACTATCAGCATTACACATTATCTTTCATCTTGAAAATCGCACAAAGCTTTATTAAACTGTTCTAAAAGGAAGTGTTATTGTTCCCATGTACCTCTCTCTCCCCAAAAGATAGCTCAAGTGGATTTATCAGGTGGCTAAATGGGAGTACTAAAGAGGTTAAATTTAATTCATGGGGAGATACTTCCCTTACGAACAAAAGCGCTTTTGTAATGTTGGTGCTAAAATGGTCCCCTTGTCAAAGGACTTAGGTCCTAGAGGTCCTCTAAGCAAACTTAGAAAAGGAGAGGAAATTGATCACAGAAACTGTGTTTGGTGTATTTGCGAACCAAAAAGTAAATTTTCATTCCATGACATTCTCTAATTTGAGAAAGTTAAAGTGTCTGAGATTGATTGATAATAAATTATCTTAATCAAAAGCTATATGTAAGTAAAAACATTAAAGAAAATAATTGATTTAGAAATTATCTCGGTAATTTAGGCTGAAAAATATTAGTTCATAAACCTTTAAGAAATCTAAACATTTTTCATTAAAAATGTTAAATATGTGGGTACTGTATATTATGTTTAAGGTAGACAATAAGAGGTCAATTTTGTTTTTATGGGATTATTGAATTACCAAATTTGAGTGGAAAATTTCTGTATAGTGGCTTTAATTATTCACATTTATTTTGTATTTGTATTTATCAGAATAAAAGTCTGCACTAATCTTTTAGAAATACACATTTATAAATACACAGTTTTATTAATTCAACTTTAAATAATAATTATTAGAGGTTCTCATATTTATTCTAATTTACTAAAATCTTATCTCAATAATCCTTCTCCACATTGGTGCAATCTATTAATTTTTTTAGGCCCTTCCAAGGGTATTTTTACTGATCATTTAAAGAAGCCAAAAAGAAAAAATGTTCTTATCTGAAACTTGAACTTCTCAAAATTCACTCACTTATCTAAAAGCTAGCCTGGGAATATCCAGACACTGGAATTTCTCACTTATTTTTTTCCCCTCCCAACTTTAAATACTAAAAGGATAAAGACATTTCCAAATGTCTACATTTTGAATTTTCATATATACCACATTTAGAGCTATGCAAGAATAAAATAATTAGCTTGCTTAGTAATTCCAAGGCTATCTAGTTATCTATTTATCTTTATAATAATTTCCATCTAGTTGTATTTCACAATTTTTACAGAAAGTGAAAATGATGCCTTCTCCTTACATCAAAACATCCACTTGTCCATAAAACACAAGTCTGTTTTTTTTTTTTTTAAGTTACATATGAGGTACCAAAAAAATAAGGACGTTAAACAGGCTTAATTCTTCTTTTTGAGGATTTATGATGTCGGTGTAAAACAAAACAAAACAAAACAAAACAAAAAACCTTCTTTTACCTCACTCTAAATCTGGCAACTGGCTATAAACAGACCTTGAACTCTTTGGCCAGCTATAGTCCCAATTACTCCCAATTTCCTGCCTCTTGACTCATTTTGTTCAGTTATATTATCCTGTGGGCCCAAGGCATTCAAGTCTTAGCACCATTTCAGTCATGATTGTCTCAGTATCTCTAAGTGCCTATTGCTTCGTGTCCCATTGCCCTGGTGTCTTTACAAAGCTCTGATATTCCAAAACTGACAAGGGCTCATATTAATACTTCTGAATATTTTAATGTTTTTATACTACTTAAGATTTTCTCTACAAGTTCTTCTGAAGAGTCATCAGATTTATACACATGGCATTTGTTTGTAGTCACAAGTTAGCTTTAAAAAAAACATGTCATCTTTCTTACTTTCTGTTGTCTATCTCCTCTGGTCATGCTTCTAACCCTGTGTCTTGGCTCAAGCCAGTCATGCCCATTTTTATAAATCAGGTCTTTATATCAGAAGCTCAAACCTCCAGCTGACAGTACATAAAACCACACTCCTCCTAGACCTGGGATCCAGAGGGTTGGTCTTGTGTTTTTTATTCCTCCAAAGTCATTTTGACTTATCAAACCTGAAATACTCTAGTTTTGGTGCAGTCTATCAGATATAAATTCTACTATTTTTCTAAATTATATTTCCTCCAGTCCAGATGGATTAGTAATTACTTCTGGGTTACATACTTAAAATATTTTGGTTATAAAAATAATTCTACTGAAATGAATATAAAAATAAAAATTAATAAAGGGTCACACAATAATGAACTAATATAAATATAAAATAATACAGCAAAATATTTTAAAAATTTACATATGATGCATTTTTAGAGAAAATAGATAATACTGAAAATAATTAATAATTATTTTAATAATAATTTAAATATAACAGAGAAACATAATTTTTGAAATAGATACCTGGCAATATCAGAGCAATTTTAATTCCTAAAATATGCACCCTGATCTGAAAATAATAGAAGATAATGGAGTCATTTTCAGAATTAATAATTCTGTGCCTTGGACATTAATTTCTTTGCTTGTCAAATTTTATTAAACATTAATTTAACTTCTTATATTTCAGCTGTGTCCAAAACCAAAATAGAATCTATCATTTAAAGTAGTTTTCACAGGATCTCTACTGTTCAGTATTGTTTAATAGTCTGTAATGGCAGCTATATTATACAACATTTGGTTTCCAGGTCATTTCTGACTAAGTAGTTAGTTAATGATAATAAGCCATAATCATCAGTAAAAAAATTCAACTTTAAGTCCTACTATCTTAAACAAAACAACAGCTGACAATACAGCTGTATTTCTCTTTGAAAGGACTGTCATTTTTTACACAAATGTGTCTTACACAAGTGCATTTTCAACTAGATCTTTAGATTCAGCAAGAAGTCACAATATGATACTTTCACTAAGGAATTTCTACAGCACTTCATCCTTGTTTGGTTTTATCCCATATGTAGAGGGTTTACCTTATATATGTTCCATATTCAATTGTCATTAAAGAGTGTCATATCCTGTTACTACTCTGATTGAACAAATCAGGTATATATTCATCCTGAATGTGCCTTTACAAACATGTACAAAAGCAGTCTTTCTCAAGGGCAGATATAAAACTTCAGGGAAAAAGGTCACTCTTTCCCTTTCTGCACAAGAAGAGACTGATTACACTTTGGAGGAAAATAAAGGAAAAGTGAGTCTCAAGTTACCTACATCCAAAGCCTACACTTTCTTTTCTCTTTCCATGGAAAGGAGCATAAAAGATATTTTAAAGCAATTGATTTTTCTGCTTCCTTCCTGGCTCTTCAGCCCAACCGTATCTTTATAAAAATGCACCATACAAACTCTGATTTATACCATGCACCTAATACTAAACCATGAGAATGTACGCTCCATGAGAGTAGGATTTTGCTTTGTTGTTTCATTATCCCATGCACTAAGAATCATTGTCTGGCATGTAATAGATGCTTACTAAATTTTGTCAACTGAAAGAATAAATGATCTCCAAATTTTAGACAAGCTTTCTCTACCATTGTCTCCTCATTTATGTGTCATTCATCCCACAAACTATATCATCAATTCCTTGATTTATTCATTCATCTCCACATGGTTATCTGATGAGATGGATTTTCATTTCAAACAATACTTTTCAGGAGAACTGCTCTTTCTTAGTGAGCACCAATTAATTAATTAATTAATCAATATGACAACAATCTTCTTCCAGTCTCCTTCAAAAATAGTAATGATCATGGATGCAATTTACTCAAGATTCACTGTCAGTTTGCTTGAAAATAGAAATAAATTGAAGTTCTTCATTTAATCTGCCAAGAAGCCTATGAAGGGTGTGTCATTATCTTTTTGATTTAAAGATAAAGACAGGAGGACTCACAGTGTAGTAGCTAAATGGGGAAGTTAGAATTTAAATCTAAATCCCTGTAACTCCAGAGAGGAAGGTCTAAACAACTGTGCATGCTACCTGTACTACTCTCTGAAGGGACTATTTCAAATATTCTCTACTCAAAACTCCGAACCCCTCCATCCAATCCCTTAAATCTCACCAGATGCCTGTTCCTTCCAGATTGAAAGAATATTAAGGTCGTTAAAACAAACTCCCTTAGTATCCCCAATTAGGATCTAGAATTCAGATCTATCTGCTTCTTTCTCTCCCCTGAGAAAAATGTATTATTCCTCTACCAAACCTCTGGTTCCCAGCCTTTTCTGTGGCAATGGAAACAAACTGTTGATTCGAATTTTTTCTCTCCTTTGGTCCATCATTGTATAATATGCTTTAGTGGCTTAGTTTCAAGAATCTTTTACCCCGAAGCTAACAATCTCTCTCTCTCCTTTAAAAGACAAAACACTGAAATGTCTATATATATTCCCTATCTCTATTTTACCATTTCTCAATTAACCTATTTTCATCTGTGTCATGCCTTAATCATGCAACTGAATTCTTTTGGTTCAGCCTGTAATGTGTTCTCTGAATCTAATGAACAGTTTTAAGTTTTTATTTTCCTTGATTTGTAAACAGCATTGAAAAAACTTGCACTGTTCCTGTTCTTGAGTTCTAATATACCTCGTACTCTGTGTTTTATCACTCTGCTCTTTTTCTTAATCTCTTTGTCGTCACCTCCACTTTTACTTTGATACAATTATTTAAAGTATAGCGTGACATTGTGATCTTGGAGACAGGAAATTTTTATCAGTTTTATTGAGGTATGATTGACACAGCAAACTGTACAATTAAAACTATATAATTTGATAAATTTTGACATATAGATATACCCCAAAACGTTACCATAATCAAGATAGTTGGCATATCTATCTTCCCCAGAAGTTTTCTCACACTCCTTCTAATCTCTCCTTTTTCTTTTCGCCATCTCTTACCCTCTTTACCCCTCCAGTTCTCAGACAAGTGACATTCCTCTGTCATTATACCCATTTGCACTAAAGAATTATATTAGTAGAATCATAGAATATTTGCTCTACTTTGAGTTTTTTCTCTCAGTACAATTATTTTTAGCCTCATCCATGTCGAGTAGTATTTCACTGTATTATAATTTCTTTACTCATTCACCTGATCATGGGCATTAAGGTTTTCCAGGCTTAATTGTTATAAATAAAGGTACTATGCAATCTGTGTATAAGTCTTTAATGGGCGTGTTTTTCCTTCCACTGAGCAAATATCTAGATCATGTGGCTAGATTACATGGTAGGTATATGCTTACTTTCTAAAGAAACTGCCAAACTCTATTTTTTAAGAGACTGAAACATTTTGCATTCTGACTGACCATCAGGATGTGAGAATTCCAGTGCTTCCATAGTCACCAATACTTGGTATGGTCAGCATTTTTAATTTTAGCCATTTTAGTAGATGTGTAATGCAATCTTCACATTTTCCTAATGACTAACAATGTTGAGTTTCTTTTCAATGCATCTAGATCATCCACACGTTTTTGGTAAAGTGTTTGTTAAGCTTTGCCCAGTTTCATTGGGTTGATTGTTTTCCTATTGTCGAGTTTTGAAATTTTTTATAAATTCTAAATACAAATTCTACATTAGATATATCCTTCACAAATATTTTTTTTGTAGACCATGCTTTGTCTTTTAATTTTCTTAACAACAACTTTTGAAAAATTGAAAGTTTTTTTTTTGTTTTTTCTTTTTTTTTTAATTTCAATGAAATCCAATTTCTCAATCTATTCCTGCATGGATCATGCTTTTAGTATTGCATCTGAAAAATTTTTACTTAACCCAAATTCATAACAATAGTTTTTCTATCATTTCTTCTAAAAGTTTTATAGTTTAATGTTTTACATTTGAGACTATGATCCACTTTGAGTTCATTTTTGTGTGTGGCAATAGCTAGGGATCAATGTTTAATGATTTTGCAATTAATACTCAAATGTTCTAACACCATTTGTTGAAAGGATGACAATTTCCTATCAAATTTCTTTTACCTCTTTCTCTAAAATCAATTGTCCTTATATGTATGGATCTATTTTTGGACTTTCTATTTTGTTCCATTGATCAATTTGTCTCTCTTAATGCTGATATCTGTCCTAATATTGTTTTAGTCCAAAATATATTCTTGTTTTAAAAAAAAATATTACTACCATAATAAGTAATTTGTATTGCCATAAGAATTTTAATTCATCTTGTCATTTTCTACATACAGCTAAATGGGGTTACATGGAATCTATACATCAATTTAAAGAAAATTTACATCTTGAAACTATTAACTCTTCTGATCCTTGAAAAGTGTTTATCCCTGCATTTCTTTTTAGATAATCTTTAATTTGTCTCTGAAGTATTTATAATTTTTGATTGTATAGGCCTTCAGATAAGATTTATTCCTAAGTATTTCCTTTTTGATGCTATTATAAATTGCATTTTGAGACTGTTTATTACTGTTGTTTGAAATATAATTGATTTTTGTATATTGAGCTTACACCCCACAAACTTGCTGAAATGACACATTAGTTCTAGTGGCCTTTTAAAGATTCCATTAAGTTGTTTATGTACCTCATTGTATTGTCTGAAGATAAAAACAATTTACTTCTTTCTCTTCAATCTAGATGGCTTTTATTTATTTTTTTCTTGCCTTAGTGCTATGGCTCGGATATTCAGTACCATGTTAAATAGAAATTGTGAAGCAATTTGTCTAGTTTCTGATCTTAGGTAAGCAATCATAGCATTCAATTATTTTTCCTAAAATATTATTGTTTGTTTGTCCGATGTTCCATGTCTTGCATACCATTGTTTCAAATGCTGTCTGTTTTTTGTTTGTTATTTTATATGTCAGGGTAAATTTGGTCTCCATTTGTCCATCTTGGCCAGAAATGTTTGTCTGTTTTGGTCATTTAAGTGTTTAATGTTAATATTAGAATTTTTCATCTTCTGGCTAAGTATCTTCTTGCTGGAGAATGTTACTACTTCCATAGCTCTGATTATCATTTATATACAAATGATTCTCACATTTATATCTCTAGCACAGATCTCTCATTTGAATTCCAAAGGCATATAGTTCCATATAAAAATTCACAGATGGGTCAAAAATGAACCCAGGCTCACCTCACCACTATTTAATCTATTAAATTTCCTGTCTCAACAAATGGCGTCATCTCTTATTCATCTCAGAAACTTGGAAATCAATCATATCTCTATGTCATCCCTCAAATCCCACTCAATCACCAAGCCCTATTGAGTCTACCAATGTAAATATATTTTAAAATCTTTTCATGGTTCATTTCAATTACTCGTTATCCCATTTCTTTTCAAAGCCCTGTGTTCTGGGTTAAATTAGGACACTCAAAATGGTATGTTAAAATCTTAACTACCTGTGAATGTGACCTCATTTGGCATAGTATCTTTGCAGATGAAACTTGTTAAGATGAGGATATTAGGGGTGGCCCAAATTCAATATAACTGGTGTTCTTATAAGAAGAGGTGAGAGGAAGACATAGAGGCAGACACACAGTAGGAAGATAATGTGAAGACACACAAGTAGAATACTATGTGATGATGAAAGGAGAGATTGGAATGATGTATCTACAAGCCAAGGAATGTCAAAAAATGAGAGCAACTCTAGAAATTAAGAGAAAGGCATGAAACAGTTTCTTCTGTAAAATCTTCAGAGAGAGCATCGTCCTTCCAACGCCTTGATTTCACTCTTCTAGTTTTCCAAACACATTATGTTTTTTTAAGCCACCCAGTTTGTGATACCTTATACGGCAACCCAAATAATCAAACTTTTTATCACTGCATTTTAATAAAGTCCACTTAAACAATTTCCTCATGTGTCAATTGGTATTATTCATAGCCCCTTTATATGCTACTCTCCATGCAAAATTCAGAATGGGCTTTTAAAAAGGCAAATATGATCACAACGGTGCTTTTCTTAAGACTTATTTGCTGCTTATTATTTCAAAAATGCAATCAGAAATTTTTAATATGGCCTAAATGTATTTCAACAATCATCCCTAAAGCCTCATCTCTCAAATTCTCTATTCTCTACTTTGAGTTTGTCTCTTTATCAAACTAATAATGTTTTTCTTGTTTCTGAGTGTTTACACAGTCCATTCCTTCCTCTTGGAATGCTCCTCTTCTCCAATCTTCACCTTCTTCGTCTAGTTAACTTCTACATACCCTTCAGGGATCTACCGAGATGCTACTTCCTCAGAGAAACCTCTCCAAGGTAAATGATAACAAAATTATGTATTTATTTTTCTTTTACTCTCTTTCTTCATTGACCCATATAACAACATGTTCAACACACAATGTGCTCACTTATTTAATTTGTATAATGAATAAAATGTAGCAGAAAGTATCATTTGGAGGCACTATTCATGTATGACTGCTCTCAGCTTAACCGATCACTATCAACTATTTTCAAGCACCTTCTCATTCTTTTCTATCACCTCCCTCAATACAGCTCTACATTTCCAATCTATTACAAGGATGAAATTAATCACCCCAAGCCCAACATCTGTAAGAGCTCAGAGTACTGGGAGAGGAACACCAGGGAATTAGGGTGAGAGGAGAATGGAGGGAATGATTCGATAGCAGAAAGACCATGAAAGGTAGTGAAGTATATGGGACAACACAATTTTGCCATCTGGCATTGAAAATTTCCCTCATCTTTCATTTATTCAATTATTCCTCAATCATTTTCTTCATTTACCAAATCAATTAATGAACTAGCTTCTTTTATGTATGTGTGTGTGTGTGTGTGTGTGTGTGTGTGTGTTGAAGTGTGTGTATCTCCTTAGGCACCTTCCTTTCTCCCTCCAGGGCTTTTGCTGTTATTGTTCTTTATTAAGGTCATTTTGTTTTGTTTTTCTTTTTTAACCTGATATAAGTTGTACAATAATATTTTCGTGAAACCATGAAATAATGTGATTTCTTCTAAATTTTTTAAGAAGAAATTCTGAGATCTGTACTCTGTAAAAGACATACTGGCAATCACTTTTAATATCTAGTGTTTTCGGATCTTACATTTTAGAAATCATTTACTCCCCTTGAAACTTCTCCCCTTTGTTCGAACACAATTTATCTGAATGTGATAAGGCAGAAGCTGTGAAACTATTACAGAGTAAATTAAAAAAAAAAAAAACAGTTTGCAAGATAATAATCAAATACTAAGGGGAATAAGTATATAATCATTAGTAAATTTGAAAGGAAAAATATAAAATGATTTAACCAATTTTGAAAATATAGCTGTATATTATTTTTAAATAAAAATCTCATGTAAAATATAATTAATTTCAAATATCTGTTTTTGTTTGCTCTAAAAATGAAATATTTAGAGGAAATTGATCATCAAAAGCCCATTAAACACAGTTTCTGTAATTACCTGATATCTATTTCAACATTTCTGATAGAGTGAATGGAGTGACCAATGTCAACAGGCAACATTTAAAAAGCCATTTCTTAGTGATTTAGAATAATTTTGCCGCCCCTGGGGACATACTTTGAATCTGGCAAGAACATTAGCTGATCATGCTACTTTGGTCTGACAGCTTCAGATTTTTAACAGAAGAAAAAGACAGAACTAATGGATGCGAATAAGCTTAAAAGCAAGGGAACTTATCAATCACTGTAAACAGCTGTATTTTTGGAAGCTAATAGAAGTACTTCTAAAAACATAAAAAGTCAATAGAATTCTTTTTTTTGGCAATTAATAATCTCCATCAGGTTCTCTTCATTTGTCTCTCAACTTCCAACCTGTCACCTTCTTGTTTTTATTCAGTATAATATTATCAGCCTTGATTAACATGAAAACATTCTTGTTACATGTACCGTTCCACTTTCCAGAAAGGACTAACACATCATATGATTTTATGAAAATATAACTCAGAAAATGAATAAAGCAAAATAAATTATTAAAATGATTATAATGTTTTTCCTTTTTTTTCTGATTGTGTAATAGAGACTATGTGCTACCTATAATTGGTACATTACTAGGTAATGACTATTACTACATTTTTATTCAGCCTCAAGCACATAACATTTTACATATATGTTTAAAAGAGTTTGGAAACATGATTATCATCTGTTTTGCTTTATAATTATTTTAAAATATTCTACTATTATATTCCTCCACAGAGGCTTCTAAGCCATTATTTTCTAGAATAAATTATTTTAAGAGATTGCTAGTGTGACAACGATTGAGAAAGAACAATAAAACTTGCTTATTTCACTGAAAAAGTAAAAATGATTGAATTTTATTCTCTAAAGGATTAGGATTGGGCCAAAGTACTGCATCTTAGAGTACTGTGAAGAAAATGTCCTCAGCATGGCTCCTAAGGCTACAAGCCTGTTTCAAATACCATGACAGTTCTTTCTCAAACCGAGAAGCCACTTTTCCACCATCCATAGCTTGATTGTTTTTGATAGAATTTAAAAGGCATCAGGATAAATTCCTTCCTATGCACGATGTAATGTACTATGTCGTTCATTGAGGGATAATGCAACACTCAAGAAATAGTCATGCTCCAATGAATTAACTGTTCACCAGAAGAAACAAACAGTATAAGCAAACATATTACATTAGAATGTGGCAGAGCCTAGGTATTGTGAACAAGTCTGCAGCATCTAGTGATTAACTATCTACTTGGTGTGTTCAGGCCTTGTAAATGAAAGGAAATATCTGAGCTGGGTTTTCTTTCTAGATAGAAAGATTAACATTTGTATGTAAATAGATTAATTTTAATAGCATAAGCTCTGAAGTCAGCTTCCTGGATTTGAATCTCTCCTCCAACAGTTTCTAAATATGTGACCCTAGGAAAGCTACATAAATCCAATGATTCTGTGTTCTCATCTAAAAAATGTGGTTTAATCATTGATTTTTATTCTTTCAAAGCACCCGGTATTCACTTTAGGTTTAAAATAAGTCTTCTAGGCCTTTTTAATTAGATAACATTCCAACAATTATTTACAAAAGAGAAGGTTTAAGATCTGCAAGTTTTTAAATGCTTTTTCCTCAAAGGTAATTGAAATATGTTGTTTTACCAAGCAAAAACAAATCATAAATATATCGGCTTTTTTTATTATTATTTCAAATAAGTTAGACTTGTCCAATACCAGTTTCAAGACATTATATTTGAGCATCCAACAATTATCAAGCACTCCTTATGATTCTTATAAACTTTTGTCCCTACCTGGCAGCTCAAGCTCAGATTTGTCTCCAAGTTTAACTAGAGTCTAATTGTCATGAGTGAGGCTTGGGAAATAGAATTTCATCACATGTTTGTGGTTATTAGTACTTTGCCTGATATATGAGAGTATCTATAAGTATGAGCAGTTGTATAACTATAAAGTAAATTCCATAAAAACAGAAGCCTGACCCACCATTTCTTGAGTATGAAAGTATTTTAATATGCTTTTAATTGATACAAACATACCAGCCTATGTTCAAGTAAACATGCAGCAGAATATTTCAGCCTAGGTCATATGTTAACTGCTAAAATCAACATGTCATAGTTAGCCTTAGACTTACCTTTTCTCAGAATTAGACTTCAGAATAAACTTATAGTATATTTACACTATTACAAAGTCTTTCTGAGAGGCTACTTTCAGGTAACATAGATGTAGCTGGTGGACCCTAAGATAAACCCATAATTCTCACCTCTTTGTGTTCACACCTTTGATAACCTTGTCCCTCTGAATGTGGGCAGGGGTTATGACTTATTCATAACCAATAGAATATAAGATAGTTGACAGGATGTCAAGCCAATGATTAGGTTACATTAGACAAGACTTCATCCTGGCCAACTAAGGCAATATCTGTTCACAGTCTTGAGGAAGTAAATGGCCATGTTAAAAAAAAAAAAAAGTCCTCATGGCAAAGACCTATGAATGGCCTCAAGGGCCTGAAGGCAACATGTGGACCTAATCGAGACGTCCAACCATAATCAGCAAAGAAGTCATTCATATACCCACAAGTAAATGAATTCTGCCAAAGTCAAAAGAGTTTGGAAGCAAATTTTTTCCTAGCCAAACTTTCAGAAGAGAATGCAGTCCACATTGCAGCTAGTGAGATCATGAGGACTTTGAGAAAGGGATCCGCTAAGCCTTGCCCAAGATTTCTAATCCACAAATGTTGTAACCTAATAAATATGTATTGTTTTAAGTCATGAAATTTTACGGTGATGTGTTACTAAGCAATGGAAATGAACCCAATAGGTAATCAAAATGTTCCCTTCGTTTGATACCATGCCATCTCCGAATTATTATATGGTCACATCCTTGCTACTTTATGAATTATTTCCATCAGTAAAACAAGCAATAGAGATTCAAGAGTCCTAGATTATAAGTGAACATATATAGAGAAAATTTAAAGATTAATTAAATAATAGTAATGCACATCTCCCTCCACCATCATTAAGGATCTATAATGTGGTACATTGAACATTACATTTTTAATTAATACTGCTGATTGAATCTTCTTTTTAAAAATTCAAGAGATTTGAGAGGAGAAAATACTAATGATCAAACTGCTACTCAAGAACTTTTATAAATTACTCTGGAAATATATGTTACCTATAAACTTTCTAAGACTATTTATTTTTAAAAAAAAAAAAAAGAAAGAAAATTACTTCTGAGTTATGACTCACTTTCTTCTAAAGGAATAATACCTTTGTATCTAATGAGGCAAACCAAATAAGTGGAAAGAAGTCATTTGTTCAGATGAAAACCTGACTTATTATTTAGGGGGAAAAGGGATTTTTTGAGGAGATTGGATTGTAGTTGCAAGTGTCTGGTCAGCAAGTGATAAAATGCCATTTTTATGCATTCATCTGGCCTGTGGATGTTTTGTCTTCCTTCCTTCTTTCCTTCCTTCCTTCCTTCCTTCCTTCCTTCCTTCCTTCCTTCCTTCCTTCCTTCCTTCCTCTCTCTCTTTCTCCTTCTATTTCTCTCTCTCCCTTCCTTTCTTTTCTTTTCTCTTTTCTTTTCTTTTCTCATCTTTTCTTTTCCTTTCTTTTCTTTTCCTTTTCCTTTTCTTTCTTTCTGTGCCATAAGCTTAAGAACTGACTTTTGTTAGTATTATTAATCTACTTGTGTCTATGAGGTGGCACAGATGATTTGCCTATATAACTTCAGAAAAACTGCTTCAGTGTAGGCTGATTTTTGGTAAATATTTCTCCTAAAAAAAATAATAGAAAGAAGAGAATGATATGTCTTGTATATAGCTTATAAAGAAAGTTTTCTGTCCTAATGGAATCATTATTTTGTAGATAGTATATTTGGTCCCAGATAAAAATGATCAATTGCAGATCTCACTCTAAGGATGGTATACTCTATTGTCTATAATTTCTAACTATAAACCAATTTTTTGAGAGATATTTGTAATTTTACATATGTAATATGTATATATTTAAAGAATTTTCAATACTGGGCTCCATTTTGTTTTAAAATACTACAGTGTCTTAGGAGTCACAACTGTAAGGTCAAGGATAACAGAAAAAAACAGCAAAAGTATATTATGTAAGAAATAATGTCGTTTTTGGCTGCTGGATTTAACTAGCTACTAAACTTTTCTAAGGTATGATTTACTCAGTTATGAAATAGAGATAGTAAAATGATTTATCAAATAAGTCTGTAAATGAGCTAAAAGCTGAAAAAACTTCTTGTCCAGCCTAATACATGGAAAAAGCTCAATAAATGCTAGTGGCTGTGACAGGATTGCTATATGCAATATATTATGAGTTAAGAGGCACTGTGCTTAATAGATTGGATACGGTACTTTGCATCGTGCTTAGAAGGTTGAATTGTACAGTGAAAAGATTTATATAAATGTAAGCCAGGTGTCCCACACTTATTCAGCCTTCAGGGGTGGGTCATGCTTCCCTTTAATGCCTAAATAGCAATAGCCCATGTCCTTTTGTGTATTATGACAGAAAATCTAGTCTTTTATGGGGTGTCTCTCCCCACATATGTCTGAGAACCCCTAAAAAATGCTTACACGTACCACAACTTTGTATATGGTAGTTGCCGCTTGCCTTTAGCGAACTATTTGATTCCAGAAGCCTGCAGCATTTTTCCACTCTCACACTTTGTTTTCTTTGTTCTGGTCTCCTTGGGCAGACTCTGCTCCCACCCACTATGCATCATTACTTCAAGGTTAGACCCCCTCCCAGGGGCCCAACAGCACAGCTAAAATCAGTCTTTCAGTGAGTATGACTTTAATAGAAGCTCACAGGAAACAGATTATGGAACCCATGCAGAAAGCATCCCATTAGTCAAGATTTTACTGCATAATGCTCTGTTATAAACAACCACAAAGCTCAGAGACTTGTATCAACAGAAGGATCTTGCTCATGGTCTGCTGGTCAGATGTGGCTGAGCCAGAGGCTGCTGGAATTGGCTGAACTGTCTCTAGGCTGTGAATTAGGTTTAGCTCAGCTACAACCATCTTCTCATTCTGGTACCCATGGTAACATGGAACGTGTTCTTCTCTTGACAAATAGCAGAAAAACAGGAGACCAAAACATTACAAAAATTCACTTTAAGTCTTTGCTCACATCATGTCTGCTAAATTTCCATTGGCCAAAGCAAGTCAGTCATCAAGGCCAGAGGCAATGGCCAAGGGATGTGCAATCAACATATATTCCTAAAGGCTCTGCAAGGTCATAGGGCAAAGGGGATGGAAGTGACATCGCATTACATTAAGAAATGAAGAGTTAAGAACAGTAAATCAGATATCGCATATGACAGCTTTAAGAATTCACGAACTACATCTCCTCCACAAGAATTTCAATATTAGTCATTTCCCCCCAGCCCCCAGTTTGTTTGTTTGTTTGTTTGCATATTTTAAGGGCCAAATTATCAGTGGAGTTTCTTTTGACAGATTTCTTATTAGAAAGCTATTTGTAGTATCCAGAGAAGGATAAATGTTTGACTCCTGATTTTTTTAAAAACTGATATGTTTCTGAAAAAAATCTGGTTTTTTTGTTTGTTTGTTTATATAATCAAACAACTCATTACATTTTTCTTTATTTCCAGAACAAAGGAACAGTGGGTTTGCAATGCTTAATTCAGCTACCTTTATAGGAAGAGATACCTTGTTGACTGGCTGAAGTGGAAGTATTTCTTATCTTCTAGTCATTGATATGTTTAAAATTTTTCAGGAGATCTAGTCTCAACCAGGCTCTTCCACTTCCAAATATTTAAAGAAATAGAACTATGAAACAGTATGGCTAATTTAAAAAAAAACTCAGGGGCAAACAGGCTGATGAAAGCCATCAAAGCTGGTGAGAATCAAATGCTATATGGATGATAACCACAGATACTCTTCTATAGTGACGAGAAAGATTCTGTTTTACTGGATTCCTTAGTAATTAGCCCATCTACAGAATAGTTACTCTTATGGGCAGGTCATCTGCACAAAAACATATAAACAGAAACACAGATGAAAGAGCAAAGAAAATTTGTATTAGAATGGATAATCCTGCAAAATTAGAGTTTTTTTTTAAAGAGATAGAGAAGTACTTTAAGTAAAATATAGAAAGCCTAAAATGAGCTTACTTTCTGAGAACATGTTCAAAAGTACCAAGTTATGATCCTGGTAGCGTATGTGTTTTCTAATTAGCCAATTCATGTTACCTAGATGTTTGTCTTTTCTTATACTGTCAATGACACCTGAAACCTGGGGTAATCATTGACATAATAATCATAACCTTAAGCAATATCACACTGAGTAATAGTTAAATTTACAGTGAATACAATAGTTTGTATCATACACTGAAAGATACTCTAACAGTCAAATGAAAATAAATATATATAAAATATAAAATATCCAAAAGTTAGAATAAAATAAAAAAATATTTAATTTACTACTGCTAAAAAGATAGGGATAAAAAGATTGGTGATTATGTATGTACATCCTGGAGACAAAGTTGGGATGAATAATAGCAACAATTAAATTTTAAAATAGGAATGGGCAAAAAAGTACAAACTGTGTAATATAAAAGTTGAATACTTCATACAAATAAAAGTTCAGTTGAGAGAAAATCATCTCTGAGGTATAAGAAAAGAAAATGGAGGTAGGAAAAATGAAGAGTCATTAAGTAGAAAAAAAATCCATGTTTGTTTTATTTCCTCTGAAACATATTTTTCAAAATTAATATTCATTCATATAATAGACCAAATGTTCTCCTTTGGCTGTATCTATGGAACAATCATGGCTCTTAGAGAGATTGGTATCTGACAGCTGAACATATGATAAGAGACACACAGTTTTTTAGAATGAGTGAATTTTAATTTTTCCCTTCCTGTCTTCTGGGGAAACTTTAATGGGCTTGCTCCTCTGAGGAGCTGGCCAGTTGATTTCAGTGGAAATCAATAATTAGTTGTGGCTTACACTGTGAAAAAATAAAATTTTATAGAAAAATGAAAAGACAAAATATGAACCGCAAAATATTGAAGCAAAGAGACTCCTTTCTCATTAATTCACCAAGGGGATAAGCAAAGTGCATTTCCATATGCCAGAATCCTGAATACAACCCAGAGTCTAGGAAGCTGAGGAGACATTTCCAGTCACCTGCAGAGAAGGTGTTACATTACTCTCCCTTCCGGAGGCATCACCAGCTATGTGTGATCTGAAATTTCTACATAAATGTACATATAATTTGTGCTGTTTAGAGCACCCAGAGCTTTCACTTAATCTGCAAGAGAGGTTTCTTCTAAATCTCTTGTAACATTACACTTTAAATTCCTTTTCTTCCTTGTTTGTCAAAATGTTCATGTTTGAAAAATGTATCCTTCAGTCATATTCCCTTCTTCCCTCATGCTCTTGCTTCCGATACCCGCCTCCCATTGCCGCCGCCCCTCCCCGCCCTCTCCGCCCTCTCTCTCTCTCTCTCTCTCTCTCTCTCTCTCCCTCTCTCTCTCTCTCTCCTCTCTCTCCCCCTGTCCCTCCCTCCCTCCCTCCTTTTCTCTCTCTTTCTCTCTTTTTTTCTCTCTCTTGTTCTTCTGGTGAAACTTAGTTTTCCTTGAGTGGACTTGTCAAAACTTTTCCAAAATCATCTTTTTTTCTCATTCTAACATAATTTTATATTAAATTTGGTCTCTCAAACGATCCTTGTTTATGTAATCATGTTCCTTTTCTTTCCTGCTCTAGCTAACATTCCCAAAGGAGGACGTCAGGTTTCACAGTTGATTGCCCATTGACTATGGACCAGAGTTTCCCTGCATTGTTCATTGTGATATTTGCTGCATATGTGAAACTGGTAATTTTATTCAAAGCCATGAGAATGTTTTATGTATATAAAAATGTCATCAATGTAAATGATGATATATTTCAGAAACTCTTTCTTCATAGTCTTTGTATGCTTTTTCATAGGTGGCAAATGGTTACACATCTATCCACATAGTGATTCATTTATTATATTTAAATCCCATATGACAGAAATATTCTTTGTATAAAACACCCAAGTCCAAAGAAATTCTCAAGTATAACATCTACTACCCACAGTGTGTGGGCACACATAACAGTTCTTCCCCAAAATTTTATATTGTTTTAATATCATTGTATTAAAAATGGTTTCTCATATGATTTCTTTTTCAGTTGCACTTCTACTTTCTCTTCTCTGGTCACCAAATTCCACTTTTCCTCTAGAGGAAAATATTTTAAAAATCAATTAATTTAAATTAAGTAAGTATTTATATGCATATGCATATATATGTGTGTACAGATGTTAATGTGCACATATCCAAATACATAATATTAAAATTAGTCATTCAAAATAAGAAATTATTAGCCCTAAAGAACATTGAAGATATACAAAATTTTGTTCAAACTGTGAAAATGGTAATTCATACTTAAGTGTCTTGAATATTTCAAGACCAAAACTGTCATCTAAGGGTCCTGTCTGTGCTTTAAAAATGTTCATAGTAGAGTTTAGTACATCTTGTGTAATATTATATGCACTGCATTTTGTTACACTTATTATACAAATTTAAATGAATAATAATTTGCAGTTTTACATCCCATGAATATTTTTGAGTATTCGCCACCAAAGTTAATATGCTAACCAACTTTACTGAAAGGCATACAGATGTGGAAAAAATCTATCTGGGGACTTTAATTATCACCTTGTCAAATTCAAATTATTATCTTGTGACTTCATTTCCATAAAGTATCCTGTTTGCTGTTCCATGATTTAACACGTGTCTACTTTTTCTTATCTTATTTGTATCTATCTGGAGGTTCTAATCCTTTCAAAGGAGATGGTTCTCTGTCAGGTTGTGATCTTTACCATAAAAGATTTAGTCAAATACGTTTTTATTTACACTTTATTTTGGCAGAAGAAAGGTCTGTACAACATATAAAATAGCCTCACTATCAGTAATGTTCCACAAATCAGACTGAAACTATTTTTTATGAACAATATCAACTTAAGGAAGATATGAAAGGGAAGAGACTATATATTGGACATAATTTGAAAGATCATAAATGCTGCACAGTAAGTTATTTTAGGAGTTAGAAGATTTGCAGTACCTATACAATTAAGAAATGGATGGGCTTGGTAATTTTTGCTGAGACATCTTTTTGTGGGAAGTGGGAATAAAGGGAAAAAAATGTAATTTTATTTCCCCTACCAGGTCGAAGTCAATGCATTTCCAGATGATGAGGATGATGGTTAGGGGAAAGAAAGGTAAAGGTTTATGGGACAAAAAACTTTAATTTCTTAATCGTTCGTAAAGGGTTAGAATTCAACTTATAGATTTACTCAGTTTATTAAGTCTTAAAATATTTATCTTGAATTCAAATTGAAAAGTTAGTACATGTTTTAAAACACTGTGAAATTTTTGTAATAAGATGAAAATAACACTTTGTTTTGACTTTCACATAATTTCAAAAGCTTTCATTTGAAAGATTTAGTGTTATTAAGGAATAGTCTCAATAATTACTAAAATATGTTAAAGTATATCTTCAAATATTTCAATAAGCATTGCAATTAAGAATCTCTATTATCACCTGTCACACACCCCGCCCCTAAAATTTACAAATTAAAAAAATTAACTTATGAGGTGGTGGCAATCAATGAGTGGTTGAAAGAGGATCACATTCCCATCAGATTCAAACTCAGAAATATATCTCACCTCAAGGGTTTATTACAGTCTTATTTCCTTGGTTAAGACCGTATATCAGGAGTAAGGTTTAATATTATTTAATAATATTAATATTAAACCTTATGTCAGGCAAAGTCTGTTGTGTCGAGGAAAATAACATATTCCTCTGAAGAGAGAACTTAAAATGGATGAGGGAAAAGGCTAAAAATGATTTGAGTTAGGAAAAAGCAAGGCAGTCAACAGTATTGAAAATAGTAAACCAGACAAAATCAATCTAATGATCTTCCTCGAAAAAGACTTAGCTCTTAGCACTCTCATTTATCCTGAGTTCTTTAATGGTCATAATTAGATATACACTTCAGAAATATATCTGGAGAGTATTTGTGCTTAAAGTAATAAATCAAAGTACAAAAAATATTTTTTAAGTAAATAGGATAATGATTAAAAATATTATATAACTTTCTTTTCCTAAAACTACTGTATTTCTCTTCCCACAGTATTGATCAGACAGAAACATGTAAATCTCCACCATTTATTACTTGCCTGTTCAATATTTCTTCATTTTATAAGCACATTAACTGACATTTTCTCTCCATCATTGTTGAGTTGTCCAATTCTCTCAAATTTCTTGGATTAGTTGCTATGCAATTTTTTACCATGCCGCCTCGTCATTAATGAGCTTCCTTAGACCTCAAGAAGAGCTAAAGTTAACGTCACCATGGTTGCAAAAATCACTATTCAGACTAATAAACCAGCTACAAAGTTGCATATCAGGCCTTCTTTCAAATTGGAAACAACAGCAATAGTGTCTTCCCATATGAAAGCAAACTAACCCAGGGCCAATGCAGTGAACAGATTTTTCAAAAGGAACATTTATATGAATTTTGGAGACAATTATCACATTTTTATACATTTTCATGTGAGACTTTGTGTATCTTGCAAATCAAATTCTCTTTAAAAATCCTGCTATTTCACCTTCTTAATCCGTCTTCTCATTTTATTTTTTTCCTCTCTTTCAAATTTTCCAGACCTCATTTATTTCCTCCAGGCTGACTTCTTAGATCACCAGTGGTGAAACCACTGCCCCACTGTTTTGCAACATGTTAAATACAGGGAATAAACCACAAGTGAAATAAACAAATAAATGAACATAAACAAACAAACAAACAAACAAACAAATGAAAAACCAGGGTTAGGCCTGTAATCCAAAATGACCAGGGAGAAACTAGGAGAAGAATTAAATTGGGTCATGCCGCAATTCTTTTGTACATAAGACTTTTTTACAATCCCAGCAATCAAATTAATTTAAAGCCATTTTATGCGTACATAAGAAACTTGAAAAAAATATATATATATATATTTTGCCATGTTAAATATAGAGAAAAAAATACCAGTAGGGTATTGAGTTGGACTAGATCATGAATCTAGGACTGCTTTGAAAAGCACTTCTGATGAGATCTCTTGTGGAGAACTGAGGTTCAAACTTTTAAGTTGTTGCAATTTCCCTCACTCAGTAAAGCAGAGCCAAAGGGTATGAGGGTGAAAAGTGTGATTTCCTTAATTTAATTTAGCCTTGATTGACATTTGAGATATTTATCTTCAACTACATCTGAGACTAATAATTACAACAAATATGTGCATATACAGCTGAGATAAATACAAACAGATGTGGGTGCATCTGAACATGCAAAAATAATAGAACTGTCACCTGTGCCTATTTTAAATTAAAGCTTTGCTAAATGCAGTCTTTTGTAATTCTGAGCCAAGTGGTACTTTCAGGGCACATGTTGGAGAGATAGCAGTGAAATGTTTAATACACATTCTGAGTACTGATAACTCGTAGTTTGCCTGCTCCTCTGTATGTGAAGAGAACCATTGATTTCTGCCAACTGACAAGCAATCAAGCATAAAAAACTAGTAGCAGACATACCCATGAAGTAATTCCTGAAAATTCTTTCCCCAGGGTTTTTTTGTTTTTTTTTTTTTTGTAAGGAAACCATTGATTTTGACTTGTTTAGTTGGATTTTCCAAAGTGATCTCTTTAAAAGTAAGTTTATATTCTAGATTACCTCAAATAAGGAGCCCAAATTAAATTTCATAAAGCTGGTGGAACGAATCAAACTTCTCAAGTTTTCCAGGCAGAAATTTTGTCTTCAGTTTTGTTTTGCTTGAGGAGGTTTAAGGCAAATAGGGGACAGAAAAAGTACAAAATAAATTTTTCTGTATCTAATTTATGATCTAAGCATGGTTTTAAATTAAGTGTATGATGAATATAAGCCAGAGTAGTAAATCTATAACTCATTCTATTTTTAGATAAAAATTAGTTTAAATTAAGAGTATGAGGGAAATAACTTTAGTAAATATAACCAATAGTATTTTTTACATTTAATACTTTAATGAAAAAAATCCATCCAAGAGGAAATATTTATGAGCAATTAAGTATTTGTATAATTTTAGAGAAGTAGTATAAGGGGTATTTAAAAGAAAAACAGCAGGACTATAGTAAGAAAGCAAAGATCAAAACAAAATTAACTAAGAAAAAGATACTGCATACATCTGTATGTGCCTCTGAGATATAAGTAAATGCTCTAATTTAAAAATTTAAGAAAGAAGATTTGTTTTGTAGTTTTTCATAAATTTTTAATTTTTTTTCTTCAAACCTACTTGAGAAGTGTCAAAAGAGTGTTTTAGGTTATCAGTGTAGTTGTGCTGGCCAGGGACAAGAAGAGCACAGGATAATCTGTGTTAGATGGAACCTGGATAATAACAAGTAGAGTGTAAGTACCTTTCAAACGCTATAGAATTTATAATATTTCTCTCACCTATAGAACAATTGTGACGTTTGTATGAACAACAGGCATAATTTATTGAGTGATTATACCATGTGGCAGGCGCTATAAGTGATTAATTTATTGATTCTTCACACTAATCTTATTATATAGGGTCCTTTTATTTTCTCCATTATGTAGACAAAGACATTGAGCTATAGAGAAGGCACCAAACTTGTTCAATGCAATACAGCTATGAAGTGGTAGAACATTATATTTTAAAGCTCCAGTAATCCAACTCTTGCTGCCTCATTTAAAAATTAAAATAGTAGTTTTCAAATTGTGATTCCTGGACTAGCAGTATAAGTACTATCTGAGAACTTGTGAGAAAAAAAAAAAAAGTGGGGGACATCCCACCAAATCTACTGATGAGGAACTCAAGAAATGAAGCCTAGGAACCCCTCCAACAGATTGTGATGTTCCCTCTAGTTTGAGAACTGCTCTAAATTTCACTGCCACCAAGTACAGTGTTAAGGAAGCTGGTTATTTCATAATAGTTTACTCAACCAATTGAAATGGCTCTTTCATTAAATGAAATACCAACTGGACTGGGCCTATTTACCAATTAGCTCAATTCTAATCCTACTGAATTAGTAATAATACTTGTTTTGCAGGGATAGGTACAGTAGAAATAAAAGAAGTTAGCTTCAGTAAGCACAGATAAAAATAAATTAATAAGAAAATAACAAACATCAAATATATATACATATTATATATATATATTTAAAAATGCAATGTATTTTCTGAGCTTTTGTCATTCTGGATTAATCACATACTCCAGGGGATTTGACAACTGACAAAATATGTATAAATATTCATCGAGTTGGCTTTCCTGTAAAGTATTACACATGTAAAACAACTGGAAAATATGTCAAGTGTTTGTTTATCGGGTGCTAGTTCGCCCCACTGACTCCAAGTGTTCTAAGGAGTAGGAATAGAGGTGATTGTGAACTCAGAAGGAAAGATAAAAACACAAAGACCTTGAACTGTCCTTGTCAAATAAAATTGTGTGATGACTTACATAACTTTTCCTCTGTAATGGTTAATTTTACACCCACATGACTAGGCTGTGCCCAGTTGTTTGCTTGAATATTAGTGTATATGGTGTTGTGAAGGTGTTTTCTAGAAGTAATATATAATTACAGTAATCTGTCTTTCATAAAGAAGATTTTTCTCAATTCTGTTGGGGGGGGGGGGCGCGCTTCATTCAAATAGCTGAAGACGACCCAGAAAAGAAGGAATTGTGCCTCAAAACACAATGTCATAGAAATCCTGAGTTTCTAAATTGCTGACTTGTCCTAGGGATTTTGGAATTACTAGTCCCCACCAATCTCTGAGCCAATTCCTTAAATTCTCTCTCCTTCTCCCCGCCCTGACCCCCACCCTGTCTCTCTTCTCTCCTCTCTCCTCTCTCTTCTCTCTCTTTCAGTTGGTTCTTTCTCTGGAGAACCCTGACTGATGCACCCTCCAAAATGAAAACTCCTCTTGAATGGTAACTAGTTCTCATTTAGTAAGTTTTGTGTACTAGAACCCAAACCACCGGTTAATGATCTTGAGTTGCTGTAGCCCATGCCTGACTTGGCAAAAGCAATAAATCCTAATTGTGGGATAAGTCCATGTATGCAAACAGACCTGAATTTGAATCTAGAATTCACCAAGTCTCAATGAGTTGAGGAAAATGAATGTCAATAAGAGTGTCTGGAGCACCATAACTGCTAAGCAAGCCTTAATTCTTGATACCAAGCCTTCATATCATCATAATATTAGCCCTAAGAAAACCAAGAACCAGGAAAAAAAATACCAAGATTTTTACACACAGTGTTCTATATCCTGGTAGCTACTTAATTCAGTACAGATTGTTTTCTGTAGTTATTAAATGGGGAGTATATATTCAGCAAGATTAGGCAATTTGTCCAAAGTTTTCCACTGGGATGAGATTTAAATTAACGTCTTTTTTAATTCCAAATATTTTGTTCCTATTTCTCAAGAAAATGTGTCTATCATTTTGCCTTCTTGAGTCCATCCCATCAGTTTCCTTTCACTGACTGTCCAGTTGGATGTTTGACCTATGAAATTTATTCATCAGCTGAGATTAAAAAGAGGGGTGCATTTGAAATAATACCAACTTCTAATGGAGACTATAGCTCAGAACCCCTCTCTTAATTAACCTTTCTAATTTGGTTCACATGTGAGATTAGACTTTTAGAGATTAGTATTTATTTTTAATTTTATTATTAATTTCAAGTATACAGTACATTGGTCAGATATTTATGTAGTTTATGAAACTACCTCCCTTATTGTTCTTTCTCTCCTCTGGCTCCCCACTTAGTCATTACATTACTGCTGACCGCATTCCCTATGTTGTGCTCCTCATCCCTGTGACCATCTATCAACTACTAATTTGTTTTTAAAATGTGTTTAAAATATACGAATGTCCTGTCAAAAACTGAGTTCACATCTTTGGGATTGATTTCTACATCATTTATACTGATCATTTATGAAAAAGGCAAGAAATAATATAACATTAAATATACATACCTGAATGAATGGAACAAAAATTTTAATGTAGTCATGAAGTTATATTAAAATTAAATGTGATGAAACAAGAAATAGAATTATTTTGATGTTTTTACAACTACAAAGAGAATCACTCTATAAAATGTGTTTGTTTTTGTCTTTACATTTTTCCTGATGTCCTATGGCTCTATTATACTAGTCAGAAATAGATTTTCTTTTTTTTTCCAATTGAGACATCACTTGAAAAATATTTTTAATACTAATTTTATTAAAATTCTTGAAAAGTTGTGTAAGGTAATAGCAGAAACCACTTTTTAGAATAAGTGAGTTTAAGGTCTAAACTTTAAGTCCAACTCTGCTACTTACTAATTGACTTTCCTTAGTCCTTTTTGTGTCTCTGACTCTCAGTTTTCACAGCTATAAAACAGGAATAATATTCAGCTCACAACTTTACTTAGAGCATTTATTCCTAAACAATACCATTCATTAGATATTCCTGGGATGACTAAAAAACACCTCAAACCAATCAAAACCCTGGCATCAGTATTTTCTAAATCTCCTCACTGCTTCTCAAACTTGGGTAAATGTTTGAATCTCCCAATAATTTACTAAAGCCTGTATCCCAGGAGCACAATTTGAAGATCACTCATTAGAATAGTGTTTCTAAAACAACAATGTACATAAGGATTATGCCAGATTATGTTAAAATATGGATATTGATTTACGAGGTCAGGATGGGCCTGATATTGTGTAACTTCTGACAGTCTCCCAGGTTATGCTGCTGCTGGTTGGCAGACCACATTTTTCAGCATCAAGTGTGCAGACTTGGAGCGCAGCCCCCAGCTGGTTGCATGTCTGCAGTACTACTGATTCTTCATCCTCTACTGGCCTCCCCATCCACACACTCACCCATGTGTGTTGTGCCAATATTCCTACCTTTTATCTATATCATGATGCGAAGAAGTCTGAAAATGTCTGGTTGAATTTAGGTATACAGAATATCTAAAACTGGTCCGCGAACAGCATAGTTTCACTCAAAGTTATTTTATTCTAACATTGTTGAGAAAAGAAAAGAAATTGATGCTAGCTGGGGCCACTGTCTATGAGGAATTTGAAAATTCTCCCATGTCTTTGGGTTTTCTCTGGGGACTCTGGTTTTATCTCACATCTCAAAGATGTTCACGTTAGGAAAACTGGTGTGTCTAAATTGTCTCATTCTGAGTAAGTGTAGATGTGAGTAAGTGTGCCCTGTGATAGAACCACAACTTGTCCAGGATGAATTTCCCTGCTGCTTCCTGAGCTGTCCAGATAGGCTCTGGCCACAAGTGCCTCTGACCTGGAAAAAGCATTTTGGAAAATAATTCTCTTACTTGTTTTTAGTTACCTTTCTTAATTGTATGTATAACTCGCATGTATATTAATGTTTAATATTAAAAGTGTTTGGCTCTTTATTTATAAATTTGGTGATGTTTTGTGACAAGAAATACACAGTAGGAACTTAACTCTTATTTATATCAATTCCCTTAAGGTAAAGTTTGTTCCATTACGCATTGTTTCTCTTAATGTCACAGTTTCCAGGACCCTATGGATGATGTTAAGTGAGGACGTACTGTATTAACACATAGTAGCTGTTTAATGAATGTTCATTGACATTAATTGAGCCCTGTTTGCCTTCAAAATGGAACTGTAACAATCTTCTCATTATTTTTTAACCCTGGGCCCAATGCAACCCCAGGGCACCATCCCCCACTTCTATGATTCCACACTTAGGTAATCAGATTTCCTTTAAGAAAAAGTGACATAGAGCTAAGGGAAGGGTGAGTACTCTTCTTTTAAATTTTTGTTTTGTTTTGTTTTGTTTTAGTGTTCTGGAAACCCTGAGGATGTAGGGGCCATCTGAAAATATCTTAAAATTATATTCTTTATTAAATCCTCTCTTAACAGCTGAACTCTATAATCAAAATAAACTCTCCAATAAAGCCTGGAAGTTTTATCTACAACAGTAGCTCACAATGAGGAGTGTAAACCCTGAAACTTCTCAGGAGTCTCAGAACTGAAAGAAATATCCCAAGTAATCTTGAGGTTTCTGGTGTTCACTCTACTGCTGATAAGCTCTGTGTCCTGAGATAAAGTACATAATTTGCTGACTTCTCAATGATCACATTTGTGAAGTAAAAATAACATCTTCCCTGAATAATTTTATGGGAATAGTGGAGAGGGAGAAACAAATATACTAAGCCTGGAGATTAAAGAGCGCTGCATAATAATACATTATCTTTTTTATTTATATTATTTATACTTAAACAAAATGAAATCAGTATGCTCTTGAAATTGGTTTCTTGTTGTTAAATGTATTCTTAGGACAGTTTTAAAATAAAGATTGCATTTTAGGTTATTTCTCACCCATAATTGTGAAAAATATCTTTAAATCTAAGTTTTTGTGATTATCTTTTGCTTTTCATAAATAATAACATTTGTTGAGAGATTAAACAGATTGCTTGCATAAAATTACTTAATAGTTTTAGAGCTTTTGAATGCCTCATACTAAAATTGCCAAGTTACAGGCAATTATTCCTGTTTAAAAGAGAGATAAACATATTTAAGTGATTCATTTAAATGATACAAATGAGTCACATTTCCAAAAAAATTTCTAAACTAATTTTAAGTTTAGATGTAGATGGTAAGAATTAATTTTATAATAACTAGATCAGCTAAATTTTTAATCTTTTGGAGAGTAACACAGGTGCAGTGCCTTTATTTTTCTTGCATTAAACATTTTTACACACTAATACATATTTTCAAAGTTGAAATAGGTAGATTCAAAGATACTACATAGGATAAAGCATTTTTTAAATTTTTGCAATGGATTCATTGTCACTCTTTTTCTTTTCATACAATATCTTATTGCTCATATTTCTGTAGCAGCACTTCAATACTTATGTACACATCATGACTCCAATGATAAGCTATACTGGGGAGTTCTGGGGGCTTATAATTTTGGTCAACTAAAGCAAATCTTCCTCAAAAATTAAAAAGAGGTGGTTCTTTGCATATTAAATTCCCACCATGTTTCTATGAGCTATTTTACCTGTAATATAACTGTCATCATTATCTATTTCTCTGTGGCTGTCTTATTTCATTTAACAAAATGTCTATCAAGTAGATTTATGTTGTTGCAAGAGCTGAGCCGGGGAAGAAATGGATGCAAATTTCTCTTATACAAGATGAATAAGTTCTCGAAATTTGCTGCACGACATTGTCCCTATAGATAATAATACTGCATTGTGCATGCCAAAATTTAAGAGATTAAATCTCATGTTAAGTGTTCTTGCCAAAATAATTCTAAAGACAGTGAAAGCACCAGTTTCCTTTTGAAACTTCTTTTATTCCAATATTGTCTCTGAAATTTGATTTAATTGAAAAATAAACCCAATGAAAGGAGACTTGCCTCTGGAGACTCAGTTAACATGGCTGAAAAACATTTAAATGTACCTTTTAAATGTACCTTTTAAAATAAATGCAGTATGAAGAATCACCTCTAAAGCAAGACATCATAGAAATAAGTAATGACTCAAATTTTTAAGACTATGGAAAAGACAGGAGGATATATCTAATACACCATTGCTTCTTTGCTTGAGGGATAATTTCCTTTGGCGTGGGTGATTACAGAGCTTTTTCACCTCTCAGCTGTGACTTTTTTCTTTTACCTGAGCCTGAACATATTTAGCATATAAATTAAGAAAACCCACGACCTTTCTTTCACTATGTATTTTGATGGGAAGAAAATCTACATTGCACATGCCTGCACTGGACCTCCTCACTTCCACTAGGCATAACTAGGTAGGGTCCCAGCATGCAACCTATCTCTATCAACCATCTGTCCCATCCATCGGCTAGCAATGTAGGAAAACAAGACAACCAAGTTCCTTCAGAGATGGTAGTTTCCAGGTGGAAGTACCAGTGTGGTTCATCAGAGGCTGAACTGGTGCCTTCACTGTTCTGAAGCTTGAATTTTGGCTCATTCTTGCCATCTCACCGTCTGGTCACTCCATCATGTGCAGATTCTGTCTCTCTGGCCTTCCTATAGATTTATAGTAGGTCCAATATCCTTTCAATAAAATCCTTGCCCAATAAATTGGCAAGAATTTTTTTTTTTTTTTTAATATTTGGAACTAAGAATCCACTTATCAAGAACTAAAACCATTCTTCAACAAACTGTAGTTGTTTGAGGGTTTCCTTTTACTTGTTTCTTGGTGTCTTGAAGAATGTGTACAAGTCAAATTAAAATATTGTATTTCAATGAATCAGAGAAACAAAATTTCTTTATTTCCGTCGAGTTCCCACATATATGGCCATTCGGTTTCTATGGTTCTTCACACGCTGTGTCATACAATCCCTGGCACATAGTAACAAGTCATTAAATATTAGCTGGGGTTATTTGCACATTGTCTACAATTCTGCAGTTATACCTGCAATAGTAGTTCCCACCGATGGGTGTAAATCCTAAAATTTTAGTTATATCCTTTTTTTCTTGCTTCCCAAAGTAAGCTCTTACAATTGCAATTCTTGAGTATCTGCTAAATATCTAAATTTACATCTCAATAGCAATTTTTTTTTTTTTTTTTTTTTTTTTTTTTTAGCAGAATGTGTTGACCCAAGAGCTGCTGTGGCTTTCCTGGGCTCTATTTCAGACTGACAATTTGTACCTGGAAGTGGTAACAGAGCATAATGTTTCCACCCCTATAGAAATAAATGTTTGTAATTATAACAAAGCAAGAATACTTTTCATAAACATAAATAATAACAAAAACAATAAAAATGTTTGTCTTCTTTGTATCTCTCAGGTAATCTGCAAATTATTAATATGTTATTAAAGAACTTTCCAAATATAAAATGGAAGGAAAATTTTAAATTGTAACAATACTTTCACTTGCATTAGATTCCAGGCAGAAGATAATTTTATTTTTTACAATAATTTCAGGACTTTCCTGCAACTTCCCATCTACAATTTGCATTAACATTTATAGGAATCATATGATTAATTCCTAACACAATAATGATATTTTTAGTTTCATGTTTCTTTTTCTAATAAGGGAACTATTAGCAAGTGACATTTCAGTGTGTGAGCTTTTCTTTATTTTCAGGTTCCTACTATCTTGGACTACCCTTAAAAGCTAACCTGGAATGTGACAACTTTCAAAGGGATATACACAGAAAGTTCCAGTTTCTTTCAAGTTCCTCTCTTTTTAGTGGTTTCCTAGTACTCAAAGAGATAGTACTCTGCCAGAAGCAAAGCTGGGGATGCAAAAGGCTGGGGGGCAAAGGACTACCTGTGATCCTAGCATCTACCTAGTGCACCAAGGAGAGGAAGCTGACCAGCTAAACTGATTGTATTTGACTACACCAGTCACCTGCTCTCCTGTCTCATACAGCTATTAGAAAAGAAAGGCATAGTGTAATTTGTTAACGTAACCTACATTTATCCATTTATGTTACAGTGCAGAGTTTATTTGTTTTTTCTTTCCCCACTTTACGGTTCATTTATTTAGCTTTATGTCCTTATTTGCAGAAAAATGTAGATATGTACTTAATCACAGAGATATTAAAGTCAAACTTAAATTAAAAATGTAGTTTTTTGATAATATGTTTCTTTGTAAGAGTACCCTCAGTGTTCCTTTATGTGTATAGATAATTATGATTGGTGCTATGCTGTGTGTAGACACCCTGTAGTCTCAATTAAATATTATAACTACTTAATGAATGGCAACAGGGATTTTTTTGCTGTTAGCAATTATAACCATAACCTGGAATTGAAACTCTCAATTCACCCTCAGACTGCTTAATAAGTAAGAAAATAAAATGGTCTTGGCTATTATGTCTCTGAGGAAACTTTTCATGATAGAAGAAAAATTTCAGCATGAAGAAAATCTCCTACAATTGTTTTGGTAAAACATAGGAAGTTTTAATTTTTCTGTCTTTATCCTTTCCCCTAGTGTTATAATAATATTTTATTTGCGATTTCAGAATTATCCAATGTTTATTATTTGTTGGTATTTCATATAAAATTAAAAGTACTCCTTTTATAATTCCACACTGGTTAAGATAAGAAGTAGCCATATTGATAGATCAATCAGGTTATTTTCTTCACAGAAACAAAACAATAAAAATAATGTATAAAGTAAGCATAAGTTTAAATTCAAGATTAGGATTTAAAAAAAAATGAATCAAAGGTAAATTGTTACATATTTTATTTTTTCAGTAATGACATTACAAATTTTAAAGTCTAGCATGTCATTTTTTTTTTTATTTGAGAAAGCAGAGAGTCCTTTAAAATAAGATTTCAATAGCAGTTCTTTTTAAGATAAAGTTGCTCAGAAAACCTTATAGACTTTCATGACTAAAGCAAACTTAAAGTATGTATTATTCAATTCCAAAACCTGTGCCCAAACTCTTTTACCTAATTGCAGATTAGGATGTTGTTTCATGAAACTTCCATAAACACAAAAAGAAACCCCAAATTAATAGAAGTTTTCAGCAGAGAAACAATTCTTCCAATATCCAATTAGTTGTTTAATTAGTATAGCTTTTTACCTGTCCCTTGATTTATAATTATCTGCCTTAAACTTTTCCATTATAAGGCAGAATTCTCCCTAATATCATCCAAAGGGCTCTGTTATTTTAGTGACAAATGAGGTCAAGCTTGTGGCCAAACATTTGACTCAACTGATCCATGTGAACGACATGAAACAGTTTTTACTCATAATTTTTTATACAAACACTTTAACACTTGTATGTTGGCTGGTAAGTATATAATTAAACTTTACATTTCTAACTTACAAGGCAGTGTTTTTACTTTTTCTTTTAACTCTTTGAAGAACTCTAGCCTAAATGTCTTTCGATATTTCTGATCAATTCAGAATATATTCATATCTACTATTCTACTCCTCTCAAACTAGTAGCCATGCATGACCTTTTGTTTTGTGCGTCTCATTTTCTCAGTTATTAAGCTTTTGAATTTTATTAGCAAAAGTTTCCTACCAACTACATTATTTTATATTTTCTGGGAACTCTTGAGTATAAAATAGCAAAAAAAATTTAAAGTTATATTATGATTCAGGCAATTAAAAAAATAGCAAGATTACAAACAAACAAAAATAGAAGATGCCATGTAGTACAGTAGGAAAAACCCTGAACTAGAATTTGGATGTTGGCATTTCTGAATAAATTAATCTCCTTAAGTGAAAAGGAGGTGAACAAAAGGGGCCCTGACTGTTTGGTAGAAAGGGGTGGGGAGAGTATTGGATCTCTTGGGAGGATGTTCTATAAATGGCCTCTTTTTTCAGAATGCCCATTTTGAATATTCTTTAAGTATAATATTTTAGAGCTGCTATAATAATTTGGATGAAATCCCTTAATCAATATATATCTATGTGTTCAACTCTGATGCTGAAATGATAATATCTGTTGAGCTCCCAGCATAATTATAGTATTTCCATGTGATGACTTTTGTGACTTTCTCTTGTGAACTGTAAGTTCACTGTATGTGTAATGTATCATGAAAGAAATGTTTAATAATTAAATCTTAAATCTAACCTACCAGCATTAGAATAGAAATGGGTAATATTAAACATAAACCAAAGATGACTTTATTTTCTTCAAGTTTCAGCTGGATATGTATGCATTCCAGAATAAATGGCTTATTTCACAAGGAAAATAAACCTCATGTCAACTTTTGTTGGCAATCACATTTCAAAGGAACACACTTCTCTTTAGTGAAGAAATACATTTTTGAGAGCTTAGTGAGATAGCAATCAGTAATAACTAGGACTATTAAGTGTAGAAAGAGCTAAAATATCATTGTAAGAATTTTAAATATTTAGTACGAACATCATAGTAATTTGGTCATAAGGCAAAAATGACCCGGCACAAGAAATGTGGAAACAGGTATAGAATTACCTTCAAATGAAACAGACATGGAGGATAAATAAAAGATTTCAGACTAAGCAGACAAGACAATAGGAGCCCTGTCCTGTTTTCAACCAAGGAAAATACCTGGACTAATAGGATTTGATATACTTCAGTGAGACACCCTTGCCTTTAATTTCTCCAATTCCTACCCTCCTCCCCACCAAGGTATAAAGTATGTTTAGTCAGTTAAATGGTTGGCACTGAATTACTTTTATTTAGTTTTCATTATTTTCAAAGCATTCTTTTTATAGTAAAGCTAGAAGGCATTCAATAAAATAAATAAATATTTAAAACTGTTTCCAAAACAATCATCTATAAACTTCTTGAATATTAGTATAATCACTTAATATTAAATTAGTAGTTTTTAAAAAATATTTATTTAACTTGAGAAATGAGCAAAAGCACAATCAGAAATTAACTTACATCCTTTCAACTGTCTACTTAACCAGTCCTTCCTCTTTGAGGGGCAAACAAGGATTCTTGAATGAAATACAGAGTAGATCCCCTGACTTAGCTGTTTATACACAGGTAATAAAGAGTCCTCTAGTCACATTTATTACCCTAAACTCTCATTTTGGTTTAATTACAATTCCCTGTACTCTATAAGAGTTAAAACAGCAATATTTACTTAAAATTCTCTTCACAAGTTTGGCCAATCCAATAAACAAACAGTAAACTTTCCTATTCCTAAGCCTAAGTCCACTGCCCCTTTCCTCAGTATCCCGATAAGACTGTGGCTCCTGCAGAACTATTGTGAGAGGAGTTATGGAACACAAATGGTCGTATTGACCCTACGTAAACTGCTGTCTGATTAAAAAACAAAAATGCAGGGGGCGGTACTTTTTTGCTGAGTTCTGCAGGACACACTTGGGGCTGGTGATCCCTGGTAGGTAGTTCTTCCAGCCAGGTTGAATGCATTAGTTCTGGCTGCCCTCCTGAGATTTCTGCATAAAACCTTAGACATCTGGTGATGTTCTTCCCAGTGCCTTCCTGGAGAGGTCCCCTCATTGGCCAGAGGCTTTTTTAGACAAGACTTAAGACAATCTCAGGCTGAACTCACAAAGCTCATAGGTGACTCATAAGAAATGTCCATTGGCTTGCTGTTGATGGGAATGTGATGATTTCGATTGCTGCCTTTCCCTTCCTGCTACAGCCTCACTGTCAGCTTCAGCTTTTACCGGCAGTCCCCAACCTTGTTGGCACCAGGGACCGGTGCTCCTATGAGAATCTAACGCTCAATGATCCGAGGTGGAACTGAGGTGGTGATGGGGAACCATTGAAAATACAGATGAAGCTTCACTCATTTACCCTCTGTTCACCTCTGTTGTGTGGTCTGGTTCCTAACAGGCCACAGACCGATACCAGTCCTCAGACTGGGTGATGAAGACACCTGCTTTACCCTGACACTTTTGTGACCCCTTAGGTCCTTGGCCACCCATGGAGTTCTCTGATGAAGAGGGGAATGGATTGAGACTGTTAGCCCATTTACAATCTCTTCGAAGAGAGACGGCAACTCTTCCTTTATACCGTCCACTTGGATATTGAATATAAGATCAGGAAACTTGTCATGGACGTCAAATTTGCAAGTCAAGAGTCAGTATAATTGTCACTGTCTTGAAATCAATGTATTTTCTTAACTGACTATTTTTAAGATGTTCTCTTTCTCTTTGGTGTTCTGCAATTTTATTATAATGTGTCAACATGTGATTATTTTTTTTCCTTTAATATCCTACTTAAGATTCACAGGCTTTCTTGAATATATTGATCATTGTCATTCATCAATTCTCAGTAATTCTCATATATATTGTCTATATTTCTGCTTCCCCTGCTTTTGAAACCCCAATGAGAGGTAGGTTAATTCTCTACATTCTTTTTTCTTTTAGATTCTCTTCTCTATTTTTCATTTTCTTGTTGCGTTGCATTCTAGAAAATTTCTTCAGCTCTGTTAGCTCACCAAGTCTCTCTGTACTTTACCTACTGTCACCCCAATTCTATCCTGTCTTTTATAGCTGAAAGTTACACTTGGTTCTTTGAAAATCAGCTTGTTTATTCTTTATGTTTTCTTTTTATCCATAATTGTATTTTCAAACTAGTCTTTTTTTAACATATGAAATATATTCATATATATATTTATTGTATTCCGTGTGTGATTGCTCTGATATCTGATTTTTTAAGGCTTTATTTTCAATGTGTCTTGTTTCCGCAGATTCATACTCATGGTTCTTTCTTTTTTCTTTAGTGACATTCAACTATGAATGTTCATTTTCCCTGGAGAAATGGAGTTCAGGAGTGAAAGTGAAATCCTCCAAAGAGGATTTATATTGTTTTTGCCTCACTTAATTTACTTTAAAATAAACTCTTCTTTTTTGTGTTATATTTCTATTTTTTATTATGTATTGAGTAGATGTGAGATCCAAGTATTTTTTTCTCATGAATTTCTAGCAGCTTTTTACGTGTGTATGTGTGTGTGTACATCTGTGTATGTGTATGTGTTTACCTTCCATGTAATGTCGAATTCAAAAACAAGACGTATACCATTTATTACCTGCAGAAATAGGTTGACTGGTTTCAGTTCACAATCACACTGTAGGTTTAGCTTCTGACTGTTGCAGCTTATCGAGGGCATTTTTCTAAATAGACTCCCATCTTATACCTTGATGTTCTCCTATTTCTTACATTCTGGGAGGCTGTGCAAACCAATTTGAAAAAAAATATTTTTGGCGAATTTCCTTAAGGTCAAATTTGTTTTAGAATTTTGCTTCCATCTCTAAGGGTCTTTCTTCAGTTTTTCAGTTTTCAAATGAGAATTCTGACATTTTTCTTATGCATTGATTCTTTTATAGAACATACATTTCCATGACATTTAGGCTTTTTTTTTGTTTGGTGGAACCATGAGTTAGAGTGCCTAGTATGCCATATTGCCAGAAATGAAAAACTGAAATGAGAAAACTTGAATTCGGAGAAATAATATTGCAAATGAACAACTGCTTCACAAAATTTAGCCTTTGTTTGCTCATTGCCCCTCATCTGCTTTAGGTTTATTATTAAAATTAAAAATATATAGATTTTTTCTATTCCCCAATCTACTTAACTAAGTTGTGAACTTTCGATTTCACGCACATTTGAAAATAATTTATGTATTTATGTCCTGCTTTAAAATTGTTCTCTAAGTATCCTGGATAATTGGCATATGCAGGTTTTAACAGAAACAGCAATATAACGAGGATAACCTGGTGTATAATAATGACACTCACTGCATAATTCTTAACAAATAAGTACCATATTTCCATTTTATTAATTTAACAGATTTTTTTAATGGTGGGATGCCTTTTTTATGGCTTTCTGTGATTGTAAATTAGAATATTCTAATTGCTTTTATTATGGGCATTTTAAACAAATTCTGTATGGATGCTACTATACAGGACCTATTCTTTACGGGTTTCAGTGTCTCTAGCTTTATAAATGCTGCCTCTCCACACTCAAAGAACAGAAGTATTGATGTTAAACTTAGTGAGTGCCCTCAACATGGTCATTTATGCCACTGATGGCTGATAAATGTTTATAGACTGAGTATGTAATTAATCTTATTTTCCGGTTGATAAATGTAATTAGAAAAAGAAAAAGATCCTTACCTGGATCAGATATTTTATTACGAGCTTATGCTTATTTCACACAAGGTCTTCTTTAGATATGACAATTATCTCTGCGACATTATAGATGGACCTACACATATTCATGATAACTGTTAAGACAGTAACTCATGGTCAGATAACCCTTGGGATATCTGCATTAGGAAAAGAACACAGGCTTGGTGGTGCCTTAATCAAAAATCCTTAAGAAAATGTGTTTATTCTAGCCTCCCACATTCATAGCATGCATTCTCCATGCAAACAATACTGGGACATGAAGTGATTACAAATCTCTAGTGTCTAACTACTGCTAAGCCTTAAGCACTGGCTTGGAAATTTGAGCTCAATATACAATCCTATCCCTAGACCACTTATCTGCCAGTCTTCACATTTTCTGTTCTGTTGAAACCTCTTCGATTTCAGGATACTCTGTACTCCATCTCAAGTCCTCCACCTCCAGGGCATCTAAAGATATTATTTTCATCTACTCTATTGAGAAGGTTGAATCCATCTTCTCTTCCTGGTCTCCACTAACAAATTTATGAATATTGCTGTTTCCCTCACCTCCTCTCCTCTAGATTCATCTCCTTTTCATACAAACAATAGTTTTGGTGGCCCACGCTACAGAAATAAACAGACTAAAACATGGATAAAGGCTGCAAAACAATAGAAGTGATTCCCTCAAACGGCACTGCAATGATATGAAGAGACTGGCGTCCATTTGTTGTATTTTCACCTTCTCTCATGGCTGCAGCTTCTGCATCCAGCTCGCAGAAAGAGAGAGAGCATGGGGCATATACACTTCATGAAAGCTTTTGCCCTAAAATGCCACATGTCATCTTCATGGCTAAACACAGTCACATGGTCACACCGAAGTTAATGAATGTCTGAGAAGAGTCTAACTGATGAGAAGGGGATACGAAAATGGATTTAGAGACATTCTGCCACAACAATATAAGCTCATTTCCTCCCCACTCTCTTTTCTACTTTATCTAAAGTCATTCTTTCTCACTTGGCTTCTTTCTCATATATAAATAAAGTCATGTCTCAACCTTTTAATAATTTTTATCCCCTCCCCTTTTAGTTCATCTTCTCTAAATAATAGCAATATAGCAATCACCATAATTTTTATCATCATCATTAGCAGCTATACTCACTGTATCAACCACTCTCTTCTAGGTCATTTTAAAAAATATCATTACAAATTTTAATCCCTTGTATCTACGGACATACCCAAAAAATAATTATTAATTATCTTGCTGTCAAATACCATCAGTTTTTCTTATTTTACATTCTGCTTTACAACTCTCTATAATTAAATATGACTAATAATCTCTTTCTTAGTTTTTATGATGCTATACTCTCTAATTTGCTTTTTGCTTATTCTGGCCAATTTATAGCCTCTCATCTACTTTTACGCCTTAAATGTTTGTGCTTCCCAAGGCATTTCTTGTAACTTTCTTTTTTTCACTGTATACATTTTATTTTATCTACTACTTTATTATCACTTAATAACTTCAATGATCACTTTTCTCAGGATTATAGCCATATGTATATCTCCAGCCTTTATCATTTCCCACATTTGAACTCTATGTCTCAGACTGCCCATCAAACACATCCAATTTGTTATCTCGCAGGCACGTTAAACTCGATGTGACTACCCTCTAAAGTCATCACTTTACTGACAAGCAGACATCAGTTCCTCTCTGAATGTCCCCCATCCTCCTAGTCAACAACTTTGAAGAATTTGACTTACTCCATTTTCTTACCATCTTTCATGGTTAATTAGTCTGCAATAGTTTTGCCACTACCTCCTTGACACCTCTGTGACCTTTAGCTATCACCTGGATCACTACAGTTGTGCTCTGTCTCTGTTGTGAAATCACCATCCCTTGTGAAATTTGTTCTCCATATAGATAGCAAAGGTAATCTTTGAAAATGTAAAACTGATCATTTATTGCCTTGTCCATAATTTTCAATAATTCTCCCTTTATCTGGATGTATTAGTTTTCTATTGCTGCACAATGAAATAAATAGCATGCTAAATGGCTTAAAATAATCCCCATTTATTATTTCAAAATTCTGTCATTCAGAATTCTAGGTGGACTTGACTAGGTTCTCTACTCAGTGTCTTGTGAGGCTGAAATCAATGTGCCAAGAGCCTGGGCTTTTACTGGGAAAATCTGCTCTGAAGATCATTCAGGTTTTTTGACAGAATGTAGGACTGTAACTGTAGGACTGAGATTCTTGAATCCTTTCCAGCTGTTGCTCAGGGGTCAGCAGCTTTCAGAGGCCACCAACATTCTTTGACCTACATTCTCAAAACCATCAATGGCATGCATAGTAGACCATACTTCAAATATCTCTGAGCTCCTCCTCCTTTATCTTAGTTCTCTGCATTCCTCTTCTGCTTTTAAAGGTTCATGCAATAAAACCGGGCCCACCTGAAATATCTGGATCATTTCTCTATTTTAAACTCAATTGGTTAGTAACTTGAATTACATCTCCAAAATTTTATTTGCCATGCACATAATATAACCATGAGTACGACATCAGAGGGTGAACTTTATAAGAAATAAAATTATCCCTACCACACTGGGTAAGTTTCAAACTATTTAGCTTATCATGTAAGAGAAGCCACTTCAGTCTATTGTCTACCTTATTAATTTCCAAGTTTACCACTTACCTTATGTTTAAGAAGACCATCTATTCCAGTTTCCCCATCAGTTCTCATTTGTGCATGTTATTTTAATATAAGAATTAATAGTATTCTCAATATTTTAATATGTTCTAGTTAAGAAAATAAATTAAATGGTCACTGGTATGGAATAAATGCCTGTGTCTCTCAAAAATTTATATGTTGAAGCCTTAACACCTAGTTCAGTTGTATTTGGACCTCTAAAGAACTAATTAGGTTAAATGAGGTCATAAGGACAGAGCCCTCATCTGGTAGTATTAGTGATGCTTTTAGAAGAGACACCAGTGAACTTTCTCTCATGCTCTCTCTGTGCACACATCAAGGAAAGGCCATGTGAAGACAAAGAGAAAAGGTAGCTATCTGCAAACCAGGAAGGGAATACTCACCAGAATATGAAACCTTTTGGAGCTCGATCTGGGACTTCTAGCCCTCAGAATTCTGAGAAGATAAATGTCTGTGTTTAAGGCACAAAGTCCATGGTATTTCGTCATGGCAGCTTCAGCTGACTAATGTAGTTGCTTATCTAGAGCATAAGTCCTACTCCATTGTGCCCTATTTCCTATTTTCCAGAAATCACCTATTCCATAATTCCTTATCTCTGTAAACAATTTATGTTCTTTCCTCTTCTCAGAATACTCTTTTCTTTGTTGTCTGTTAGGACATTGCCCTGTTTTTTTTATACTCAGTTAACGTCCTTCATTTTTCCATCACTATATTTTACATATTATACTCATAGCAACTAAAACTGTTTTTTTTTGTTTTTTTTTTTTTTAGTTCTACTTTTTTTTTAGTTCTACATTATAGCTTCCTCAATCCTATGGAATGCATCTTATCTATATAGGGAGTGCCACATTCTAAAAGAATCGGAGAGAGTCTGATCCTTTAGTAATTTCATCTGAAAAAAAAGTGTAAACAGGCAACAGGTTGAGACACATATTTGTCAAGAAAATCCTAAACAAAGGCCTCCAGTCAGATGGTTGATACAGATATAAGTCTGGTCACCAACTCTGTGTAACACTTGGATGAAGACAGAAAACCCCATTTACATACAGAGGAGACCCATTTACATGGGGAATGAGATGTAGCTCTCACACTCTAGGATGACTTTGAAAAGAGAGGAATTACAACTAAATTTGTTCCTGAAGCATTTGGGGCTTCATTTCTTAGACTAAATCGGTATAATTTTACCAGCTGCTGAAATAAGGATTAGCTATACTCCTGTATTGTCCAGCTTCCCCTTTACTCCCTTTAGGAGAACTGTGGAGCAGTTTGCATTAAATGGTCATCAGCGAGAATTGCATTATGGCTAAAAAAGAGAAAAAAGTAAGTGAAATCATAGGACATATTTCCTCTACCATGTCCTTTTCTTTGTTCCAGATGAGTCTGAAGAAATGATACTTTCTTAAAGCATATCAGAAAGAAAGCAGATAAACTGATATGTGGCCTAGGCAACATCTGTTGTATTTTGTGAATTGTCAGCCAGTTCTAAGCGCTGTACATGGATAATAGGGGTGCAATTAGCCGAATGCATTAAACACAAATAAAATGTAGCAATATCGAAATTGCCATACAGGGTAGACTCTCCTAAATTTTTTCATGCTGTAGCTTGAAGTTACTATGCCAGGTAGCTGCTAAGCTACATTTCTTGAAACAGCAAAATGAATTGAAAATCTTCCTGCATAAGAAAGCATTTCTGCACTCCATATTATTCTTAGGTAAAAATGTATATATATCATGATTTGTAAATACAGTCAAATGATTGTGCACTTCCAAATGAGACCATTTAGAAAAAGTTCTTCGTAAGAAAACTCATATTCAGTGTTTGACTTTGTGGCACCCTCTCTGCCTCATTTTTTTCCTCATAGAATCTTTGATAAAAATGGTTCATTTAGTGTATCTGTGGCATAATAGACTCTATAACTCCTTACAATATAATAGCCTTTTTTGTGCCACAGAGTCAATGGTTAATCTGTGGTTAAATTGTAGCCTTTTCCTCATATGAAAAAAAAAAACAAGGTGATGTTAACTTTTTTGTAATTAAGGCTTATTTATGACAGAATTTAAAATCTCTTCAAGTAAAATTGTTTTAGTAATTAACTAATTATTATTGGAATAATTTTTACATTTTGTATAACTCCTATAACCTGAGTCCTAATTAAACTTTACCTTGTATAAGAACTAGTGAACCATATTTCCCGAGGTTGTATGGAGATTTGTTTCACTTGTTTAAAGCATTGGGTAGGAAAAGAAATGAAGAATTTGGGATTAATTGAACTCTTTTATGTGATACATGTCTTTTCTCATCTCATCCCCATATCAACAATACCTAATATTTATTAAGCAAATCGTCACTACCTGGCATTAAGTTTTTTCACATGAATGGTCTTACTGAATCTTCACAGGTAGCAGAGAGGAAATGATCCTTAGTTTGGTTTTCCCCTGTATACAGAGATGACAAGTTGGAGTGTCAGAAAAGTTAACAAGGTCCAGTGTTTTCTGGATTTTAAATGGAAATCCCTGGATTTGTACCCTACCTTGAATCACCTCAAAATCATTGTTTTTGGGGGGTATGTTGGAGAAATGGCGTTCTCTTAGTTGAGAACTATGGAGTGTCCTATTAAGCTCCTACAAGTGACACTGACATCTTCCACTAAAATTTGACAAATGAAACCTACTTCTACCTGACAGCTGGTAATAGTAATTCTTCTGCTCCACTTCTTAGCAGAGATGTACTTATTCACGATTTTTTCAATCCACATGGCGTTGCTAGAAGTCACTCAGATAGTCAGCTGGCAGACAGACTAGTCTGGAACACCCAAGATGACTACTTTCAGATATCTAGCATCTTAGTGAGACAGCAGAGATTATGAGCTAGGATGGAGCTGTATATCAGAATACCACCATGTCACCTTACTAGAATGGCAGTGTTGGGTTTTTTTGAATTCTCATGTAGCATCTCAAGCCTTACAGGGAGAGTATTCCAATATGGATAGAAAAAAAGCTGCAAGATTTTTTATGACCAAGTCTTAAAAGCCTCAGAGTATAATTTTTCCCCACATTTGGTTGAATAAAAAGTTACAAAAATAAACCCACATTCAAGATGAGGGAATTAACCTCTTATTTTAATGGAAGGAATAGCAAGAAATTTGAAGAAATCTTTAATTTCCCATGGAAAGAAAAATATTATCAAAATGACAAAATAGAAAATTGCACTCACAGTCATGACAAAGTAGCTACTGTAAGACCAACATTAATAATTATTGTAATTATTAATAATAATAATGATAATAAACATAATGAATTATTTGCATTTATTTGCAAATATTTGATGAATCTGTCAAACACTACACAGCTAGAATACTTATTTTAAGCCTGTTATGACATTATGATAGTAGTATGAAGATAAACATATCCATCAATGCAAGAGTATAGAAATTCCAAAAATAAAAATATACAAACATCTTTACTTAATTTTTTACAGAATCAGAATTCAATGGAGGAAAAAAATAAATATTTCAATAGGAAAAATATGAGGAAAGAATTTTTTTAAAAAAATAAATGGCGATAGGACAAGTGGCTATTCATATGGAAAATATGAACGCCAATCTTACCTCATACCATTCAACAATATTCAAAGTTATATACATACAAAAATTTAAAAACTATATTAAAGTACTTTTGAGAGAAAATATAAGAGAAAATGTTCCCACTCTTGGTCTAGATAAATATTTCTTAGTACACAAAAGCACTAAGCTTGAAAAAAAATTAAACTATATTTCATTAAGATGAAATTCTGCTCTTCAAAAAAGATGATTAAGAAAATGAGAAAAAAATGAGAAGCCACAGACTGGGAAAAAATATTTGCAATGTATATATATGATAAAGGATTTGTATCAACAATGTGTAAAGAACACTTAAAATTTAAAAATACGAAGGTAAAAAAAAACATTTTAAAAATAAAAAGTAATCCTTGAACAAACACATTGTAAAATAAGAGCTTTGGACAATAAGCACATTAAAAGATCTTCAAAATAATTATTCATCAAGAAAATTCAAATTAATTCCTATCAGAATGATTAAAATTAAAAATCTTTCATACATTGCTAATGATAAAGACAATTATATACCTATTGGGAGATAGTCCATGGGATCCCTGGTGCTACACAGTTTGGGCTATGCCAAGAATGTAAGGCTTCACCATTTTATCTTAACTTGGGCCATCTCTCATAGTGATTAAGCTCACAAAGAGCAACTTGGAAGGATGAAGAAATATTTTCATCCAGAAAAAAATGAAAGATTTCTTACTGCTTACTCTAAAATGAAGGAAGTTTTCCCCAAATCACTGTAATGTCCAGGCATCCATCTGGGTCCTCTGTGTCACCCCCGTGGAACTTGGGGATAAGAGAAAACAACATAAAAATGGTGTTCACCCTGCTCGCTGTACTGTGGATAGTAAAGTTCTTTTTCTCTGACCCCGGAGTCTCCTGTCTTCTGCTTGCATCCATAAAATGTTAATAGGCTGACTTATTAATTTGTTAGTAGAATAAAATCCAAACCCTGACAATAACAACTTAAAGTTTTACATTTTCTAATGTAGTTAAATATACACATACTCATGATCCAGAAATATCACTGATAAGTATTTCTTCAAGATAAATTAAAATGTGTGCACCAAAAAAAACAAAAACAAAAACAAAAAAAAACAAAAAAAAACTGTGCATGAATTTCCATAGAACTTTATTGGAAAGTATGGCCACAAACAATATGCTCACATAATGAATTATTGCTCAATGATAAAAAAGAACAAACAACTGGCATAACATGAAAGAATCTCAAAAAAAAAAAAAAAATGCTGAGTGAAAGAAGCCAGACACAAAATGAGCACGTATTCTATGATTACATAAAGTTCTAAAACTTAAAACTAATTCCTAGTGACAGATTTTCATCTGTGGAGGAATAGCCATGTGATTTGTCTTGGAGATGTAAAGTTTGAGATGTATTTTGAGACCTTCAAGTGAAAATGTTAAATATTCATTTAGTTAAATATTAATTTGAGAAGGAACAACATTTAAGGGTAGAGACCAATCTAGACAAAGGCAAGAGTGGCTGCTGAAGCCAAAGATGGAAATGTTTTATGAAGGCTGAAATGGCCCCAAAATTTTAATGTGAATGAGTCTCCTAGTAAACCGAGGACTGGAAGAGTGTCTATTGCCTTTAGAGGCATTTATATTACTAAGCACATCAAAAAACTGTCTAAATGCATTGAGGGATGGAAATACAAGTGAAGAAGGATGAGGAGTCCATAGAAGCTGATGAATCGAAAATGGAGAGAAGAAAACTGTTCATAAAATTTGTTACAAACAATTAATAAGCAATAGGGACCTAGTAGATGGAATGTTGAGTAGAATTTAGTGTTCTTTTCAGTTTTCATTTTTATTTTAATTGAAGAGACTTGAGCATTATTGAAGCTATTAAGAATGATATAGGAGGAAAATAAAGGCTCGTAATTTACTCAATACCTAAGAAGAGGGTTGGGATATTTGTTTTTGGTTTTCTTCTCCCTCCACCTTGTGGAAATAAACTAACATTTCCAGCTAGCATGCACTGATAGAAAGTTAATGGGCTAGATGGAAGTTGAATTTCAAACTGAAAATATTGTTGTTTTATCCAGTTTTCCTTAGGTTAAGTTTCAATAATAAATAACCCCCAAATCTCAGTCTTTTAACAATCATTTATTCCTTATTCATTGTGCATTTCTGCTGTGAGTTAGTTGGCTATAGTTTTGCCACTCATTCCTTTCCACTCTAGAATCTAGATTGACAGTGCGGCCCCTATTTTAAACATGTGGTTCTTAGGCGAATGGGAAAAGTGTGATAACAAAACAATACAATAATCCTTAAAGCTCTCACTCATACATGGCAGATGCCTTGTTTTGTGAAGTAAAGATTTTCCAAGGAGACCAAAAAGCAGAAGTTTTGGCAAACAGAGAGAAAACAATATGCAAAGACGAGAAAGCACAGAGTGAACAACCCCTTCAAGGAAAAGAAAATGCAAAAATTGGGAAGACTTAAAAAATGAGCACAGGAAACATGATGGGCTATCAACTTAAAGAAAGAGCATATATGTTGAACAGGAAGCTAGACTTAGGCAAAACATTGACCGTCATGATATAGATTATAGACTCACAATTCTATGCAGAAGTGTGTGATTTAAACAAGCAATCTTTCAACTAGTTTAGAGTGAAAATAATGACCATGGAACAGAGGAAGAAATCGGCATGAATATGCTGAGCATCTTCAATATAGTAAATTGTAAGGTTGGGCAATATGGAGGGAATACATGGGAGTATTTGGAGAATTATCTGTGAATGAAGGTACATGAGCAATCAGGTCTGGTAGAACTTTATACACTATGGTAAAAAGTTTTAACTTTATTTGGAGGACAGTATTGCAAGACACTGAATTATTTGGAAAAGTGAATGCTGTGATATTAGTTTCACTGGGGGGGGGGGAGCTTCTATATGGATAAAAAAATAAAAAACAAAAAAGGTTGAAACAATTTGATAATATTTCAAACAAGTAATTTTGGTGGCTTGAAATAAATCTATGGTAGCCGAAATAAAGTGGAGTGAGCACATTTGAGAGGTATTAAAGGAAATGAATCAATAGCATTCTGTGATTGATTAGAAAGAAAGGTGGGGGGAGTTGGTGGTGAAGCATAGATAAAAAGTAAAGATGACTACTATGTAACTTCTGTGGGAAATTGAATGGTTAGTGAAGCCTTTATTAAACCAGAGAATTCAGAAGTTTGAAATGTCTGGTAGATATCAGGTAAATATGTCCAGTAGACCAAATAGAGTTTTAAGAATGGTTCTTGGGGAAAGAAGGATTTGGAAGTCATCAGCAATACAGTGGTATGGATAAAGATAATTTAGGGACGGCCTGAGTTCCCTGCTATTAATTATGACAAGACATTGCAAGGTTTTAAGCTAGGAATAATTTGTACTTTAGAAGAATTATTCTGATAACAGTTTTAATAAAAAGCAAGACAACCAGGTAACAACGTATTCCTCAATAGAGTGAAACATGATATAGATTTTAACCAAGAAAGTGGTCATGAGAATGACAATGGGTATGAAAAAGAATTAATAGCTTCAAAGGAGGTTAAGAGACTTTATAAAAGAAACTTGGAAGTGTAGAAGTTGAAGGGGATGAAGGCTGGATTGCTTGGTAGATTGATTTTATAGTGTTACAACCAAGCTGGTAGCGCATGAGGGAGAACAGTTTAAAGAGAAGACATTAAACTGAGAATAACTTCTATTGAAAAGCCATAGGAAAACCATAAGGAGAAATCACGTAGACGACGTACATAGGAAACTAAAATCTTAGCCAAAAATACGTGGGCATCACACATATTTGTTATTCTTCGAGCCATTAGTATGTGAGACTGTACAGGAATAACATGTAGATTAATAGCATGAGAGGTCAAGGAAAAAATTTCTGGAACACCAACACTTAGAGAGTTATCAGAGGAAAAATCCTGCACAACGTACTGTGGCAATGTTAATTGTTTATCCAACATCTATCGACTCTTCCTTCTTCTAAAGGAAAAACAAATTTTGAAAAAAGAAGCAACATCCTTGGATAAAAATACTAACCTAGCCCATTCTCTTTTGATACTACTACCTACGAGTATCAAAGCGCAGGTCTGTCATCATGTAAGCCAATGATATCTAAGGAGAATCCACCGCAGGGGTTCTTAGAAAGCAACACTTTCCCTTTTCTGATAAAAGGAAACAGAAGGAGCTTTACTAGTTTGTTTCCTCCCTTCTTCTGTCTTGGATTTAAATAACAGAATCCTCTAAAGCATATTAATGCTACAGAGATGTCTCAAGGCAACAAATGTGAAAACAAACACCAAAAGGATAAGGGGATTGGAGCAGAAAAATGGAAAGTACTAACCTTGAATTTCTTAACTCCAGATTTCAAGACTGAAAAAAAAAATCTTGTTTGTTAGGACAGGATTCAGTTACTGTTTTATTTTTTAGCCATCTACAATTAAAGCCATTCTTTAAAACCAAGGTACTGAGAAGAAACATCACAAAGTGGAGAGGCATCAAGAGTATACATTTTCACAGAATCCACAGAAGAGAAGTCAAAACTGACAAGGGTCAAAACTGAAGAGTACACCCATGATTACTCAAGGAGAAAGGCACTCTTGCCAGGAAACCTTAAGGAAATGGGGTGTGGAAGTTGGATTGTAGAGAGTTGGAGATGAGAACCATGAGAATTACAATAAGTTCTTAAGAAGATTAATTGAAACAAAAAATGGAAGTGGTTTAACAGAGAAACTGAAAGAATATAGAGGAGGAGTCAACAAACTTAGGCCCACCAGGCCATCTGTTTCTGTGAATAAAGTTTTACTGGAAATAGCCATGCTTATTGGTTGATGTGTTGTCATGGCTACTTTCCCTATAACAGCACGGATGAATGAGATGATAGATACCATATGATTCTCAGATCTCAAAATATTTACTAATAAGGAAAGCTTTGAAGGAAGGTTTTGTTCTTCCTTTCAGTGTGAGAGTATCCTTGACATAATCACAGAAAAAAGGAAAAGCTGCAAATAAATGAGAGGTGGTTAAACTACTAACATGATACTTGGAGGGCAGCAGTAGATGAGTTGTTACAGAAGTCAATATTGAAAGTGAGGCAAAAGAACAATTTATGAGACTGCAGGTGGAAAATTGAATACTTCTTGTTTTATTTTGTGAAGAAAAGGTTGAGATATCCTTTTTAAAGTGAGTTTAATGGGTAGCATGACACCAGGCTCTCAGATTACCATCTCTGAGAACACAATCTGGAGCACTTTGACAAATGTGGTTCTTTAATGAGAAAACAAACACACAACACATATTTTTATGTTCCCCGAACACCAAAATCAATAAAAGCAGAGTTTAGTATACTTGGATTTGTCCCCAAATGTTTCTGTTTTTAGATGGAAGTTGCATTTTATTTTGCTATAGTTTTCCTCCATGACTTTAATAGTCTGAAAGTTGTAGATCTGAAATAGACCCCATTATCATTATTTAAGAATTCCAAGAAAATAAACATTATTATAAGAATTCTGGGATTTTCATAATAGATAAAAAACAAAGTAAAATTTTATCATGGGAATAAGACAAGCTCTTATTTCAAGTTTTTGTTAATGTATTAACATTATAAATAGTACAAAAAGAAAGTGTTGTATAGAGTTATGTGTGTTAAAATAACATAATTTAACAAATATCATGTTTAGTTTAATTCATTAACATAGGTTGAAAGATGGATCTAATGTATTTGTTCCCCTGTCCTAGAGGAAGATCATACCTTTTTACCCTGATGACATCAGGATTAACCATAGATTTGTTTTGGCCCAGGAAATGTGAGCAAAAATGACATATAGTCCTTCAAGAGTCATAATGCATTTTCTCTGTTTTTCCCATATCTTTCCAGAAAAATTCCAGTGTCCCAATTTAGGAGCTGTTTCAGCCTGGATCCAAGAATAAAGAAGCCTCAAGGATCAATGACTTAGAGGATCAATAGTAAATATATTCCATGAATGGGAAATAAGCATTTATTGTTATAAACCACTGAGATATGAGGATAATCTGTGCAAATTGATAGGAACATCTTTTATTTGAAGGTTAGTCTAGTGCTTTCTCATATCATTTAAACTTTCTTTTAATAGTTTTAATTTTAATATTAAAGAGACACACTGAAACATATGCCAAGTAATGCAATGGAACACACTTACAAAGCTGATGTAAAAGAACAGATATATCACAGAATTTTAACCTCCTTAAGGACACCTGGACATTTGACATAAACAAAAAATAAATTTCATTATGTTAATTTACAGAGAATATGGTGTTTAATTTTTCAAAGGAGTTAGTGCTTCCTTAATTAATCCTGACTTGCAATAAGAAAACCTTAAATTTGTATCCTGTTAGAGCCTGAACAGGATGGCTAAAATTGTTCATTTTTGGTTCTCTGAACCTCCATATGTGTGTGTATTTATTATATTTTATTTCAGATTCAAACTGATGAGAATGTATTAAATTTCAAACTTTATGTTAGAACCAGGTATTAAATAACCTCACAATGCAAAGTTGCTTGAACTATTTTATGTTGATAAATATTACAAACGAGAATAAAAGCTATAAAAATTAAGCAATCTCCTGACAACTTTAACCCTATAATGAAAATATAAAAATTAACTGTTATAGGGAATGATTTGATAAGTAGAAGTACAGGCGAAGAAGGCAATTCACAAAAGCATCCAGCGCTGCTTGATCAAATGACCCAGAGTAAGATACTCAAACCACTTAAAATATTAATTAAATATATTTCAAGGTGCAATTTATAATTTTCAATATGATCTTTTCAATACAGATCCATAGTAACTGTCTATATCAAGTAGCAGCTATATTTTTACGTCGTTTTAAAAATTTGGACAGCTTCAAAATCCTAAGAGGAATTAAGTGGGTAGAAAAGTATTCATATGTTATCTTGAGTTAAAGAACACTGATTATTGCACTACTTAGAGATTCAAAGTTTCTTTAGTGATATTTTATGAGTATTTAATTCATAATATTAAGAACCAAGGCTGAGTTATATGAAACAGCAGGAATGTAGACATGCTATAATGAGGATGAAAAAGTGTCACTAAATATTCAAACGAACTGAAAAGCTATACTAGTGCATGTCTTTAAATATTAAAAGATAGATGTCAAGTCTTCTCAATCTGAAAATAATGTATTAAAGTTTTTTTATCAGCTATTTGAAAACTAGGACTTCTCATATAGATAATCCAGTGAAGTTCTATATTGGTTCATATAATCTTCCCAAATAGTAAAATCAGTAGAAGCAAGGACAAGAGACTCCAGAAAACACAGAAAAGTCTTTTAATATATTAATATATTGAGTAATTGATAAATTACATCTACTTTCTCTTATTCATAGGAGTATTCAATTATAATTAAATGTTACCTTTCTCCTCATTTATTTGTTCGGCATCAGATTTTAGTCATTACTTCAGAATAAAAATCTCAAACTAACCTTTGACTTTCCTTCACACTCTTCTGTCCCCTCATGAAATTGGTAAGAATAGTTAATTCAGGCTTCTCGACCTGTCCCATGCCAACACACCAAGCTGGTACACATGACTTAGCCACCTGCTAAATGGGACCCAAATGCTACTTTGCTCCTGTTGAATCAATTCTCAGGATCTTTCAGAGGTTTCTTATTGCCTACAAAGCTCAAATTCCTTAATCTAATTTTAGTGATACCATGATTCATTATTTAACCACCTTCTGACCTTAACTTCACTGTCACCTCTGTGCAAACTCTAGTCTACCAATCCAGGCTACTGGAACTGTCTTAAATATTTGTTAATTCTGACTTCACCTAAAATTTCTTTCCCCATCTTACTCCTATTGAAAATTACTCATCTATTAAGACATAGCTCAAAAACCTAACTCTACCATGAAGCTTCCCGGAAGATACCAATAAGAAGTGATACTTCCCCATTTACATGGCATTATTACATATTGTGGAATTGGATTTCTTAATCATCAACATAAAAATTCCAATTGGAAGTTTGTTGTCAAATAATTCATGCCCCCCTCATTCACTTCCCAAAACACAACATGACAGCACATGTTATCCCAAATAAATGTTGCTAAAGAAACAGTCAGAAAAACATGTTATTAATGGTTTTTATCCAATTTTGAAAATATGACTTCTGATTGAGAGGATCAGTTAGTAATGACACTCAATTAAAGTAAATATTGTTAATTACATCTTTAAAAGTTTTTTAAATCAAGATTATATAAAAATTATTTTAAGAACATTAAATAAGACTAAACTATCTCACTATAAAATGAAAGCATTAAGTATATTATTATAATACTAATTTAACAATTCTTCATAAATCCCTTAGTCTGATACCTGCTCTATAGATTCTGTAAATACTAGCTGTTATTATTATTTAGGCCAGTCTATATACATTGATGGTGAGTACTACATAGTGGAATTACGACCACAACCTTTAGGAATATCTTACTAAGAACACTCGAAAAAATACTCGGTAGGTATGAGAAAGAAAAATTCTATTTAGGTGAATTTTAAATTTAGTTTTCAACTTCTGCTGATATTTTGTTATTTGAATCACCCATTCTTATTATAAATCGCTCTTCATGCACACACAGAGATATATACACAGATTAAAAGTTTCAGTAATGTTATGTTGGAATTTCTTAGTTCATATTATTTACTTATTTAATTACTTAAATTCCATTTTTTGTAGTAGGTATTTGTCAATTATTTTTATGGAGGTTTGCCCCTGATTACGGACTCATATTTTCAGTTGATTACCTATGGCCTTTATTGTTCTACCACTTTCCATGGGATTCTCCATACTATCTCTACTTCCCCTTTGGAGTTCTGTCCTTTTTCCATTATGAAAGAGAGAATGTAAATGTCTTTAAACTTCTTTGATAGAATTAACATTTGGACTGGAATCTAAGCAATAGTGAGTAACTTTGGACAGAAATATGAAGGTTAAAACCACACCGTTTCAACATATCACCTGTCTGTTCTCTGCTACTCTGATAATCATATTTGTCAAGGTTTTCTCTTGTGTGATCATCTATTCATTGCAGACTAGCTCTGTTCACCATCATTTTATTTGTAAAATCTGTTCTACCGTAAAGGATCTGTTTTGCATTTTCGAACTTTATAAAAAAATCCCTACCACTCTACATTGACTGAAATTTGGTTCTTCTTCAAGGAAATTACTCTTCCTGAGTTTCTCCTCATTTTTGAGCCAGAAGAAAATATTACAAGGACTTTTCTCTCCATTCTTACTTCCAAACTCTATGACCAGTGTACCTTTATGTACAATTCTAAGTTCGAGCTCCTTTTTCCTCTTTGGTGTAATTTATTGAATCTCATGGAATCCTTCTCTTAGGAATAGTTATAGTTTTTCTTCTCAATGTATTCTGTGTCAGTGCTTAGATCTTAGGATCTCCACTTTTACTGCACATTATAATGGCCTCGAGCGATTTCTAAAAATCTTAATGCTTGGATTTCACTCAAAAAAGATTATGATTTAATCAGTCTTATAGGAACTGTGATCAGTAAATATTTTTAACACTCCAGATAAATTTAATGTGCAGAGTTAAGAACCATTGATTTTGACTGATTTCACTGATGTCAAAGTATTATCTGATGACCACAGATCCAAATTACATTGCCAAGTCACCATTTGTTATGTCAATTTTGACATAACAATAACAGTGGTAGTCATTTATAGTGGTTTTCAATAAACTTAGAAATTATTTGGAAGTGAGAAAGTTGAGACAATAAGAACAGATTTCTTTTAGAAGGATTTCCCTTGAGAAGAAAAATAAAAAAGAAGAGACAGAGAAGGAGGAGAGGAAGAGTGATAAGTTAAGGCTAAAAGTGTAGAAATTTATCTATTTTTTTTTAAATAAAACTTGGTTGTGGTTACTGAGAGAAAAGTCTTAGTAAAGTATTAGATGTTGGTGATTCTTAACGCAGTAGAAAAGTTGAAATAGATTGCCATTGAACAGTAGAAATTGAGATAAAATGAAAAGAAGGGGGAGGAGATAAATTTCTGTGATTCTAATCATGTTTACAGTTAAGAGTATGCCAACCCAATAGCGTCTATTGTTCTCTAAAATAGCAGCTGAGGTGTATTCTAAATCTTAGAAAATGAGAGTTTGGGATAGATTTTAAAAATTAGGGAAGGTATCACCACATAAAATCATAGTAAATGATGGCTAAGAATAGGAAAATATTTTCTGCATAGCATTATGGACTCAAGAACAGTTTAAATGGCAAGAATTAGAGCCAATTCATGTAATTGCAGCATTATGTTTAGTAACATAGATGTGAAGACCAAAAGGAGAGATCATAGGATTATTCTTGATGTGTAAGATTCCGGGTCAGGTAGAGATGAAAGACAAAAGGTGATGGAATCAATTATGTTAACTAGAGAGAAATGATTGATGTTTACTATAGCCAGGCTGAGAAGAAAAGAGAAGTCTGTCTGTAAAAATTGATAGCTAATAAAAATGAAGGGATTAAAACAAAAATGGAGAACCTGATATAAAAAGTTCATCTGTTTTTTAAAAAAAGTTTGGTTATGTTTGGAGGGTAAATTGTCAAACAGTCTAGAGGTGAACTGAAATCAAGGTAATGGAATTCTAGTCCTGACACAGTTGCCACCTAACTATGTAACATAATCTTGAATAGATCTTTACATACTATGCACCTCAGAATTTTGATGTGCGAAAATAGTGGATAAGACTTGGAGATTTCTATAACAATCCCAGTTGTAATATTGTGTGATTCTAAAGATCAATAAATATTTTTTTTAAAAGAAAATGTTCAATTAGTAGTGCTACTTTCAAAAGACATTTTTATTTCAAATGTGAAACTGCTCTGTATAATGACTGGAGACGACCACAGCAACATCTAATGAATACATTATTGCTTATCTTACTCCGTGTCTCTTCAATGTATTTTACTGTTGACCACACTTTTCTAAGTTGTGCTCTTCCTTTAGCTTCCACCAGATGGTTCTCTCCTAGTTTCTCTCCTATTTCTCTGAACTTTTATTCTCTAGCTCCTTTACTGACTCCTTATTTTTGATTTGTTCCTTAATTTTGAGCATTATCCCAGTATCCTCTATGTGTTTACTTCTCTCATTCAAAACACTCTGCCACACACACACTAAAGACCCTCAAGCAATTATTTCACACCTAGACTTTTCTATAGGGCTCAAGACAAATGTCTTAAATGCCCTTTTAAATATCCACCCATAAATGTCCCACCACACTTTAAAGTTAACATTTTCTAAATGAAACTCATTTTTTTGCCAATTTTTTAAGCATAATCCCTGTTTCTATTAATGTACTACCCTATAGTTCGACATACTAAATAAGAAAAAGAGATCATGCCTTTATTCTTCTCATTTTCTTCCACTATATCTAATTCTCTCCCAAGTCTGATAGAATCTACCTATTAAAAAGCACCTGAATCTCTTTGCACCTCATCAAACATGTTTCTGCCTCCTTGGTTTGGACTTCATCAGTTGGAATTTGGAAATAGCCTCTGCACTGCCTCACTAATGATCTTTTTATTCTTAAATAATGATCCACAGTGTTGCCAAAATGAATTATCATATAGGTGAAAACAATAACGATGGTCCCCTATGAATATAATTTTAGTGGTGCTTCACTCGATCGAATACATATCCAGCCAACTTTTACTTAGGTAATACAATACCCTTCAAGACAGAATTCCTATCAGCTATTGCCTCACCTAATCCCTCACAATCTTGGGTGAATCAAAAGAAAGATTTGCAGTTTTTTAAAAATGCCATTCTATTTTGTTCTTATTTGCATTACTCTTCAGGCTGCTCTGAAGCCTTTCTCTCATTGTCAGCTTGGGTTATTCTCATTTATCCTTTAATCTGTTCCAGATTACAGGAATATTAACTCACTCTGAGAACTACACACTACAAACTATCAATATCCACATTTTCTATCATATGGCAGGCTCTCAAGAAATATTTGATTGTGATGGAATGTAAGAAGGCAAAAAACATGAATAATATTAACTCCATAGCTTTGGAAATAAATATGGCTAAAGGTGAAAAGGAGGACAACTTCAGCATAGCTACTATGTTGGATATGTTGCCAACAATGTTCATTAAAGGAACATTGAGTGAACTCCAAATCAAAGCAGATTTTTCTAATATGGTGAAAAAAATAAACAAACAAATAAAAAGAAGAATGTCTGAGGCCAGCAGATCTCATTTACAATAATGATGTTTAATTGTTTGCCTCTTAGCATATGTCATCCAGTCTTGTAGCAGCATTAGGTTATTTTTGCTCAGGTAACCAGTCCTTTGCCATTTGAGACCTTTGTGTTTTAGGTGAAACTATCTCTAATCAGTGGGTCCTAGGTGAGGCAATTAGTATATTGTTTTCCTTTGGCCATAGTGATTGGTTCAGGAGTGTGCATGTGACTTAAGCTGTGCAATCAGAAATTCTCAGAGTCAAACATTTTGGAAAAATATATTTACTCTTGCACAGTGAATTCCAACAAAGAAGCACTTACTCAAAGAAGGTGCTAGCAGCCATATTAGATGCATGAGGAGAACTAGTTTTACTACAGAACCAATATCAAAGATTGGTGAGGAAATAGCTGGATAGAAACTATATGCATTAACACTGATACGCTTTTTGTCATTATATTGATAAATGATATTGCAAAACAAGTTTGTCTTATTCCTTCTGACTGTACTGCTCAGAGTAATTTAGGGTCCAATGACTTTGGGATTGACTTGTGCTGTCAGCACAAAACTAATGGATGTTTTTAGTACAAAAATTCTTTGAATGAATATCACTGCTGTTTGGTGGGGAAGAATATTTGGCAAATTGTTTCTTCCAGCTGAGCATGCTCTGACTAAAAAGAAATTTTGCACAAGGAAACTACATAATATTACATTTTCCCTGAATCCTCTGTTTCTTATTATTTAAGTGTTCTACTGTTTGGAACAAGGCAATGTGAAAATAAACAGAGTAATAGCGGTTATTATGAATGCCACAAAAGACAAATATCTTAGCAAGATAACCAGACCATATCAACCAAATCTAATTCCATTGTCAAGGTCATTTTCTCTTTATCAAGTATTGTAGATGCTTAAATCAGAACAAAGGTTTCTTGTCATTTAACTAGATAACAGTTTTCTATTAACATCTCAGGAAAAAATTAGTGAACAATACATTGTTTTTCCCCAAATTTAAGATATGGGTAAAAAACAAACAAACAAACAAAAAGCAACCAAAAGTTAAAGTCAAATGCCCAGGATATACCTACACTTACTATGAACAATTAAATAAATCCTTTCCAGCAATTTTATTTAATTACTTATAGTAACATCACCTTGATAAAAGAAGCTGCACATGTCTTTCATATATAACCTATGATCTTTTCTGTGTTAATAAATTTTTAAAAGTAGAATTGTTTAACTGATTATGTTGCTCAGATGATAAATGATTATTATAAAATTTTCTGCATAATTAACAAGAAATGGGCTTAATTCTCTTGCCTTTCATAGCATCATTCATTCTTATTGGTTATATTTGTTTTATCTTGTGATGTGTTTTAGGAAATTACATTTACTTTACTCTTCATTTTACTAGCAATTTTTGCTCTGGTAAATTTCTCCTATGAAGTTTTTGCACTTTTAATTTAACAGTAAATTAAACATGACTTTGTTTTCCAATCATGAGTCATATCCTTGCTTACATTTAATAGTATTTCGTAAAAATGTCATTCAAAGACTTCTTTCTAAACTACATACATAATGAGAAAGTCACTAGGGCTTTATCCTTCAGTTCATTCTAGAATGCTGGTGAGGAGAATCCCATTTTTAATACCAGATTATAATAGATTTCTTTTGGTGTCCTTTATAAACTTAACAGATGTTAACAATAACTTTAAAAACTAAGTTGGTCAAATTAAGTGACCTGACCCTTCGTTGATTTAGGGTTCACATTTTAATCTCATAAATGTGATTATTACAAAATCATTTTTTAAATCAGCTGCTAGAACATTTATATTCTATAGATAAAGCCTCAGTTTCTCTGACAAAAAAATGGATATAAAAATGAATCTAATATTTAAAAAGTAGTCCATGAGTTGAAAATAATATACTTAGAATTCAAGAATCTAAAAGGCAGAAAAAATATCTTATTATAAAAAATAACGATATTAATAAAAAATTACAATTTTACATAAAATTCCCAATTTACAATATAGGAAACTATAGCTTATAATTTATGTCATCTTACAAAAGAAAATATTTAAATTTCTTCTAGGTTTTTACCCCCATTTTTCTAAAAGTAAACATTTTTCTAAATGTCTGTGGTTCAGCGCCATCAGCGACTAGAGTTCTTTGTCGGCCATTCAGGGGACAAGAAAAATGCCAGTAAATACCTTTGTGTCAATTCAAACATGGCAAAACATGAGGGAGTCTTTTAGCTTAGTATCTCCAAAGATACTAGCAGTAAACTAAACATGAGTTCGTCATCAAATCAACACTGGCTCCAAATAAGAACAATAACAACAACTGCAAACCCTACTTCCTCTAAGGTAGTAAGAAAACTGTTGTTAAAACAACAACAATGAGAACAAAAACAAAAACAAAACAAAACAAAATGTTGTGATACATACAATTAAATGCTCAGATCTAAACAAAGTGCTGAAAAAATATTAAAAAGTTAAGAACCAATTATATATCAAATCACAATTAGTGCAGAATATGTGGCTTTTGTGATAATTAATAATTGTGTTACCATTATTATATCAGCAAAGTCCTCAACCAGGAGGAGCTAATCTTATGTCCCCATCTCAATTCCCAGGGTGTTTTCTGTTTGTAGAATCCTTTTATTCTTCAGCCTATGCTGGGAGACATTGGTCCAGCTTGAAATGGTTATGTTTTTATTCTCTTCTATCTGGAAAAAACTTTCCCAGTCATCAAAGTAATTTTCTTATTGACTTTTGCATACTTTATACAGGGACAGTCCTAATTGTTGCGGGGGGCGGGGAGTGTGGCGGGGAAGCCTTTGATACAGACAGCTTAAATTTTAAGTAGGTCTTTGTATTTAACAATTTTATATGAATGACATGGAGTTTCCAAAACTCCATTTCCCTGAATTAGTATTATACATTGGTAACCTTGCCAAAGCTTCGTGATGGGTAGTATGTACTTCCCTAATCCTCTTTTTTAGACTTAGTAAAATATGTTCATGTAGTTTGTTTGACCTGAACTTCTGTCACTTCACTAGAAGAACTGCCTCTATAACTTCAGTCTGTGCCCTAGAAAGACATGATAAGCCAAGTTCAGCCAACTTGCAGCCTAAACCAGATCAATCCACCCAGCAGAGACAAGTCAAGGGTAACTAAAACTCTGCCAACCCCAGAATGAAGAGCTTGAGAATAACTGTTCTTTTAACTGATGAAAATTTGAGGTAAATGATTATACAGGATTATTATGGCAATATTTGATAAAGAAAGACTTAAAGCTGTAAGTTTTGGGCTATGTTTTTAAAACCGATATTCCCTTATAACTAATTAAATAATAATTTAAAAATAGAAGTATTAAGCTTTTTAAAGGATCTCTCTGGTGACCTTTTCTGTCTGCCATCATTTAATTTTGTTTGTCTTATTACCTTAAACTACAATATTTGTATTTTCAAAGGTCATCTCCTTTACACTTTTTTTTTCCTGCAAGCCATATTATATATTACTATGAATCCAATCATCCTAAAGCTATAATGATGTCTCTACCTCTAAGAGGTGAGAGATAGGGCATTTAATTATTTTACTTTCAGGTTTCTGTAATAGAAGGGCATCAAAAGGTATAGGGGAAGGAACTGAGAAACTAGCCGTGAAGAGCCTAACTTCAGATTCATCATTCGTTTAAGTCACAGTCTATTGGTATATATGGTACTTGTAGCCCAAAATATCCCCTTACCGACATAGATATTTAGCATATTACATGAATGCCACAACTCATATGACCCTCACATTGTTTTCAGAATAGTATCATACATACCTGGAATATTATAATCAAGACAAATCATTATGGTAATCCCCAATATTTCTTTCTTTCAAGAAAGTAACAATGAAAATGTAGATATATCCTAGGCATTTGATTTTAATTTCTGTTTTCTTTTCTTTTCTTTTCTTTTTTTATTAATCATATCTTAAATTTGGAGTTAACTTAGGACTGAATTGTCACAATATTTTTCCTTTGGAAGAGTTCAAGTTCATCCCTCATAATCTGAGCCACAGCACTATTTATTCATCTGGAAAAGTGACATACTGTCACTTTATTTTTATTTCATGAAATTTACCAAGATCATTTTGCATTTCACCAAAGTCTCTTTCTATCTCTCCTACACACAACCGAAGGTTTTATTTTTAAGAGTTTACTTACATATTCCAAAATAACGATTTTAAATTATTTATTTTTCTTTGTTATTCCTCAATTTAACCTAATGAGATTGGTAAAAGCTAACTTTTCATCTTATTTTTATCATAGTGAAAGTAAGATATAAAAGATATTAATATTTATTCTAACAAATGAGATGGATATTCTGAAGTCCTATGATTCCTAGGTAGCTGCATCAAGCACTTGATATATTGTCTCATTTTATTTTAATAATGTTAGTACAGAAGATAGAAATATAATAAACAATTTTGTGAAAATTTTCTAGGAGTATTTAAATAGTCTATAACTTGAGAAATATATCTTGTTTGACTAAATACACTATTTGGCAGGCTTCATACAGGAAAACAATAAGAAACTACTTCTTATCCATTCTTTTTAACACATTTTATAAAGCACTAGATGAAGAGTTCAAAAAGCAGATTCTTCTCCACCACTAAAGCATATTTGAGTTTGGATAAATGACTTAAAAAAAAAACCTTCTTGAAATTAAGGGATCATACTAGATTGGTAGAGGTTTAATAGAATTATAGGGAATTACTTTCAAAATCACTGGTATTTATTCTACCTAGACGGTCAAAAGTAGAATCTTGGAATCTTTAACACAACTCCCTCACTAATTCTGGAATACATTTCTGTTGGCAAATTAATTAGATTTAATCACTTCTGAGGTCTTCAACATATATATCATTTTATGATTTTGGAGCTTACTTAGTAGTGCAGTAGGTAGTTGAGATGCCATTTGATTTCTCTACCTTAAAGATTACAAAATTTTAGTGCTCCTTAATGGGAGACTCAAGAGAGTCAAAGCAAAATCCATTATACAATTCATCTGCTGCTTTGGATAAGAGAGAGCTGAGTGATTCAGAAAACTAAGCCTGGGGGGAAAAAGTCTCAGGGTAGACTGTATCTGGAAAAATTAAGAGTGGAATAAAATTTTCAGAAGATCCTCTACCAAGTTTTAGCAAATACTTTTTAAGTACTTTACTCTGGCAAATCACTATAATTATTTTTTTTTATACAAAAAGAAAAATGAAGCCTGAGACTTTATCCAATAAATGAAAAGAAAGTAGAAAATTAGAGGTCTTTTGGTGATAGTTTTTTCTTACAGCATTGAGTCTTTGACATTGAAACCATTTTCTATGAATACATTCCAAATCTAAGATCCAGGAAAAAATTGCACATAAATTATATTCTTTTCTCTGTTAATTTTTGTTTGTTTATTCTTTGAGTATTTTCTTTTGTTAAAAGAACAGTAACAATGGCTCTCTAATGACAGCATAAATTCAATAACTGGTTAATTTTATTGTTCAGAGAAAAACAAAGAAGCTTCAGATTGTTATTCTTTTACAAAGGCAAAAGAACATTTAATATCATGTTTAGTTGGGCTCTGAAGAGAGACTTGCTACAAGTTAGCTAATAAAATATGTTATGTCTAGATAAAAACTTCAGAAATTTCTCATAGGATGAGTCTGGCTATGTCACAATTTGTGAAATGTTAAAGGCAGTTTTTCAGTTTTATATTCAGTTGTAGGAAGAAAGAAAATGATAAAGGATCAGTAGGGACCTAACGCCTACCAGGATTTTCAGGATCCCTCATACCAAGAACATATTTATACTTAGCGCATTACATTATGGGCTCCTGGAGTAAATATTTTCCATTCCCCCATAGCTATATTCCTCATATGTAGACAAATTTAATGAAGGTGGTTTCTGGAGCTGTACATAAATATTCAACTAGTGTCTGTATTTACACATTGGCTTACAAATAACTAATGGTCGGCTGAGCCAAAATAATCATATATGCTAGACATGTAGGAAGAATTGCTGATTTCATTTATTATACCACCTGTGAACCTCCTAGGGGAAGGGCAGACTAGTGAAATATTTTGGTGTGCTGACACAATTTTGTACTTGTTTATGAGGCTGCACCAGTCTATTCCTAATTTCCTGTTGTAATTCTTTCCTTCAAAGGCCAAGTCCACACATGGGAAGAATATTTTCTGGAAACAATCTTCTCACAGTTCTGCTATCTCTATCTCTAATTGCCTCTCTGGGTCTTCTGTTCCCCTTTATACTTGTAACAGTCATAAGGGATTTAAGTTAGCACTGGGGGCAGAGCAAAACCAATGGTAATGGAGGTTTTAAATTACTATGTCAATTATTGATTTTAGTTCTTCTTCAATACACAGGAGAAAAACTCTCTTTTCTAATTCCTGAGTGACAAATGACACTGGAAAGAATTTTTACTCAAGGTATTTCACCAAAAAATCAAGCAGAGACAAAATGATCTTGCTTTCAAGCTCACAACTTCTCAACACCCTTGTTTTTACCCTAGAACAAAGTATTGATGTAACATGGACAGCCTGGAAATATTACTACTTTTCTTTTAGAAGGCATTGACAGCATCATCTTTTGGGGGGTAAGGTATTGCACTTTTTAAGACTTCTTATTAAAATGCGCTAATCCCAGCTGGGAAGCTCAATGTTACCAAAATTGGGCAACAAAGGTATTCATTTCTATCATCATAGCTGTCAAAGAATATCTGAAGGATTGCATGTTATCATGACTTTCAGTGGTAATATATCTTTTGTTGTTCTCCAAATACAATTTCAATGTTTACTGGATTTGTGCCTATGTATTTAGTGTTAATACTGATAGCTCGATATTTTGATTTTTGGATGTTTGCTGTACCTTCAACATTGATAGATATTTGAAGAGAGATGAATTTTTGACCTAAATACTTAGATTTCCAGAAAGTCAGCTACAATATACCAATACAATGAGACTCATTGCTTAACCAAAGACAAAAATAAAATGAGATATATTATTAACTTTTCTGAGGGTATTGGACAATTTAGAAAGCTATTAGACTGAAACAGCTTGAGTAGGAGTAAGAGAATAGAATCAATAACATCTGGATGTTCTCACTCAAAATTCTTTCCAAAATTCCCTACCTTCTGATGAACTGAAAGTACTATACTATTAAACAATTGTCAGTTTCAATGTGTGGCAATGATTTTCCCATGCTTCGTTTGTCAAGTAAATTCTTATATCATAATACGCAGCAAAACCCTAATAATGCTTGGCCAATGCATAAAAAGAATTTTAGAAAGAAAATGAACATGCAAATAAAAATGATAATTAGAGTCCACAGGGCACATTGATTAACTGATAATTTGTTTGTTGTGCTTAAATAATGCAAAGGTTTCTGGTATGCACATCATGTTGTACCATATGTGATTCTGTTTTCTTACACCAAGACAATTGTGCTGCCTGGGCTTTTGAATCAATCTTTTCTTTTCTTACATGTGCCCTAATGATCGCATTGTTGAAAAATGCCAGTATGAGTGTGCAAGCTAACATTAAGTATATTTATTTCTGAGCTGACTTTTTCCTTGTAATGTACATTTTTATCAGTCTTTGCATATTTAAGGTTTACTTTCCAAAATCATTCCTAAAGAAACAACTTTTTTTGTTTTATCTAATTATCTAATAAATTAATACAACAAGGGAGCTCATTAAATGCAAACGAAGATGAGAGAAAAGGTGTTGCTAGAACTTAATTAGCAAGATACAAAGATACCAATTAACACCTATAGCTCAAGAAAAAAAAAACTTTTTTTTTTCATGTGGCAGCATCAAAAACTAAAATCACAGCTGGTTACACATATTAAGTGGAGTGCAGATGAATCTTAGTCATCTGTTGGTATTAAGGCCTCAGGAGTAAGGAGGAAGGGAAGAGTGGGGAAAGAAAAAAATTCTAGGCTGAGCAATAACGCACGGTTTTGTTAATCTGAATGCCTTCTGTTCAGGTGTTTAGAGGAGAGTCTGCATTTTAAGGAAAAATTCTACACAAATTCCAACCCAATAACATTTTTGTTTTGTTTTATTTTCAATCTTTTATACAGACATCTCCTCTAAGATCATTGTAAATATATAATTTATAATGATCACTTCCATTAATTTTGTAATTATTTTCTCAAAAGTAATGATTTGCCTTGACAAAATAAACTTCATAAGACAAATCTTCATAGTTTCTTTAGTTTAATAAGTATAAACTCAAAAGAAAGATTTCTTTTAAGTTTTCTGAAGGATTGTGAGTAGTTTAACGTCGTTTCATATCAATGTGACTTGATGAAATATAACATCTTAAAAGACAACTCTGTAGTACTTAGAATATTGCATTTATCAAGAGCATTTAAACTGGGTGATCACTCTTACACCCACTAAATATATAATTAAGACAGAGTGTTTAAGCTCTGAGTGTGAAGCCAGGGTGCTTGGGCAGATTTCAGTAAATAAATGGAGCTGCGTAAATAAATATTAAGCTAAAATAGTGTTATGTCAAATCTTCCCCTAGAAAATGTTTTTTTTTAACTTATATTTGCAGATAATTTCAAGCTGATGATGAAATTGCAAAAATAATACCAAGAGCTTCTAGAAACACTTTCCCCAGATTTACTGATTACTGCATCATTTCCATGTTCTGTGTGTGTGTGTGTGTGTGTGTGTGTGTGTGTGTGCGCGCGCGCGCGCACTCACACACAGTATTTGAGAGTAAATTGCTGACAAAATGTCATTTCCCCTTTTAATGCTTTAATGTGTATGTTATGAATATTAGGACATTCTCTTTCTTAAAGACTGTACAATTATGATTTCAGTAAATACAACATTGATAGAACTATTTTAATCTTATCTTTCATCCATAGTACAGCTTTGCAAATTGAACCAATAATGTCCTTTATTAAATCACATATTGTATTACAATTGCATTTGGTTACAATGTCTCTTTGAGTTTTCTTTAAACTTGGGTCCTCATCCTTTCTTTACCTTTAATGGCATCCACATATTTAGAATTTTTTTAAGAATAAAATATTCTTTATTTTGGGTTTGCAGGGTGTTTCCTAATGATTTGATTCAGACTATACATCCTCATCACAATGCTACGTATGTAATGCTATGTCCTCAGATTATAACTACTGAACCACACAATCATCCATCTGCCTTCATGCAGATGTTGTGATGCAGATGTTGTAATTGTGATCATATTAATAATGTCTAGTTTATTCACTATTTGGAACTATAGGATAATTTTAAAGCTAATGATCAGAATGATTTTAAACAACACATTATACATTTAGATGAGTTATGGTGCATATCTCTCATGTTGCTCTAATAGGATATATCTCTACTGTTTTAGACTTCTAGGCAAATTTACATCCATCTAATATCAAAGTCTTAATTTGCATTCAACTAAACAATATTACCAACAGATTTAATGATTATAAAATCAAAATAGCACTTTATTTCCTAAAATACTATGTCAATAAAATCATACACTTATGAAATGATTGACTACATTTTTTTATGATCAAAAAAGACTTTATGCTAAGTTATCATTAATAAGAAGATGAACAGATAGCTTATCTGGTTGGGAAGGTAAAACAATTACATATAGTGTAGGGAGTGTGAAAGTGGTATTAATAATTATAGAGGTACAGTTAAGGTTCAATTCTTTAGCCAAATTATTATTATTATCATTAAAAACTTGGGTAAAGAAGCAAAATGACCCTGACTATTCTCCAACTCATGCTATATTTTGTTTGCTATATTTCATGCATTCTTCTCAATACACAATCCATTGTTCTAATCTGAAACAACTTCTAGGTATGCTGAAAAATATTCTCAAACTTCCTATCACTTATTTCCTAGGTTAGAGCCACTGCTTCTTGGGTCACCATATAGTCTTGCTCTGTTTTTATCTCTTGTTTTGCTGAAATACATTCTCAATCTATTTTTTCAGAAATTATATAAAGACAATTTATTTAATTTTTCTAAGTTAAAATTGCCATTTTGTTTTTATATTAGAATAGTAATTTGACTAACTAAGGAATTCTTAGAATTACAGTGATTTTCCCTTATCATTTTGAAGACATCATTTCTCAGTCGTCTAGGATCTTGGACTGCTGGCATAAATTCTAAAGCCAGGGAGTTCCAATTCCACCTGGAATCTAGAATTTGCAAGTACATTATTGACACTCTACTAATTACAAAACAAATTAGATATACTATGAAATCATATTTATTCTTGAATCTATTCTTGAAACATTTTATGCTATGTCCAATGAAAGGGCATTAAAAAAAAAACAAACAGACAACTTCATTAAGTTTAGTACAACTATTTTGTCCTTGCCTGACAATACATGTTTGCATGTATAGCACTAGCTGCCTTGACTCTCTTCAGACCGTTCGTTCAAGTTACTTTCTCTAACTACTCACCCATATTTGACTGACTGTAAATTCTAAGTTGCTCTCCTCTTTGGAGATGGATCTTTAAAGAGGTAGCATTATTGGCACAAACATTTAAGTATCCACCTTTGAGTATGCACTTTCTTTTTGAACCTAATTGCCTGTCTTCATATCTTTGACTGTGAACTCTAAATCTCTCTGAATCCCCAGTACTCATTTTCTTTGTTTTAGTCTCTCACACATATTGCAGATGTAGCTTCCTACTTCCATATTAACTTCCATATGCTTGTTGTTTTCTGTGTATCAATGTAAAACACAATGAAATTTGGGAAGATCAGTAAACAAATGTGTATTGTCAGTCTGCCATCTTGAACCCAAATTTGCACATTAGAAATGCATTATAGTTCTATATGACTTACATTTCAAAACACCGGAGATATTTAGTATCTATCAATTTTAATATCCCTAAAATATCTATTAATTGATTGAATGCTTATCATGCTCTGAACACTCCAGTATATGCCATTTATATATCATATCTCTAATTCTTAGTACTCTGAATTCTAGGTATTCCTATACAATGCAACCATGTTCTAAAATTTAAATATGCATTTAAAATTAATAAAGCCCAGAGAGAGCGCTCTACCTCAGAGCAAGAGAAAAAAAAATTACATACAGGAGAATGTTGGAATTTGTGTTGAAGGGTGAAAAAATGTCTAGTATGTGAATCAAGTGAAAAATGAAGTTGCAGGCAAAGAATGCAGACACAAAATGGCTTGTCTGGGAAATGAAAAACATTTTAGGTGGCTAGGAAAAAGATTAAAGAAATGAGCATAAATTAGAACAAGAAAAATGTTAATTTTTCTTCCATAGTTTAAGGCCAATTGAAGCTTGAAAATTTAAGTATCTAGTAACCCCTCCCCCAATCTGCATACTCCCTTTCTATTATACAGCTCTTTCTAACAATGTGGGTCTAGGAACTCTGAAAGAACATTGTATAATTGCCAAGAGATCTAAAAAAGGGTGGCCAAAGAAGAATGAGGTCGCTCTGGGGGAGGGGGGATGATGTTCCTAAGAATGTAATGAGGAAATATATCAAATCATGAGGCTGACTGACTAAGGAAAGAAGAAGCAGAAGGAAGAAAAAAATATATATTAGAAATTGCATAGAAGGCAATAAAGAATAAAAAAATGAGAAAGAGATGATGTGATTTACTGGTTGTGAATAGTGATATTTCATAGTTGAGAGAGGAAGTATTTTCAGGCATTAACAATGTCTTAGGTGTGGGCAGGAAGGTATGAAATGGAAGGTTACTGAAGGAGGAGCTGAAGACAGGACAACCAAGGGTTGAAACACAAGAAGACTCACACCAGACTGTAAATCCCCTGGGATGTATATGTGTAGCTTAATGACAACAGAAGACTGATATAGCATTGATGCTAAAAAAAATTACTTGTTAAATAAAAAATATGGTAAAGGAAATATTATTGAACTGTTTGTTGAAGGACTAAGAAAACGAAAGGTCAGTGGATAGATTTTGGAGGAGTAGGGACTGTAAGAGACATTCCACAGAAAATAAAGATTTGGCAACAAAATGGAAAGTATGACGCAGAAGGAAAAAAAAAAAACAGAAAAATATAAGTTCATTGTTTTTATTACAACCTATTGATAGAAATTACACAGTGGAAAAGAGACTCTAGAGTCAAGGAAACATCACTAACTCTATTAAGACCAGTTGTGTTTGTGGTCACACACAGATTACATCAACAGAATTTGAGTTACACAAAAGTAAGAGCAGATATGTGCACTTTTTATTTTTTGTTTTGTTTTGTTTTCATTGGAAATGACTAGTTGTCTTTACCTTTCTACAGAAGTATAAATATAATAAGATAAAACATGAAAATCAGTTTTTGTCAGCTCTTGGTGCAGACATTTCTCTAAAGCCTTCAGGAACTTCCTGTTATTTAATTTTTCAACACTTCTATACAATGAGCTTGTTTACCTATTTTTTACAGTAGCACAAATAAAAATTAGACACAAATATAATTGACTCTAAACTCCATGATTTAATCTCTCTGCCATTAACAACAACAACAACAACAAAACAAAAAGAAAAAAACATGTAATTCTAGAAACCCATAATGTGAATGTTTCAAACAAATTTAACAAACTCTTTGTAGGATCCCCAGAGTTCGAGTTGGCAAGTAAGTATAGAAAGTCAGTAGCTAATAACATGAGCTTAATTTTTTTCTGTTTCTGAACTTCAGAGGCAAATCTGTACATCCAATTTATGTCACTTATATCATCAATATTTAGGGACATTTGGGAGAACATGGGTTTTATGGCTGCAAAGATCTGGGTTTAACTTTAAACTATCATTTCTTCACTATGTAACGTAAAAAAATCACTCAACTTTGAGATTTAATTTCCTCATTTGTCAACCAAGGACAACAAAAATGTCAACCTCATATGGCATTATTACAGATGAGAAAATGTACATAAAATTATCATTGAGATAAATCAATATTAGTTGTTAATAATCACTAATATTTGGACATATTATGTTTAGTTCTACAGTATTTATTTTATAGATACTATACAAAATTTTTATATATGACTGTCAAATTAAACATTTCTATAATTATACTAAAAAGAGATATTTGCATTATTATGATTGTAACATCTTGATCTGTATAAATGAGATGCTGAACATTTTTTAACTCATTCATCATTCTTTACTAATGCAATCTAAACATTATAAGACCTTGGGAAACACACTGAATTTAATATACAGCTATATTATGCCAAATAAGTTGCAGACAAAGCAAAATCTGATTAAAGTTTTTCTAAATTTCTTCTAGATTACTCATAATCAACAGGATTAATTGCTTACTAGTAAGAGAAAGAACTGGGTTGCCTTAGCATTAGAATTAAGAATAACCAAACTTTTTGATCAAACAAGGTTAATTTATTTGTCCTTTGGCCATGATGGTTTTAACTCAAAGCTATTAATGTAAAAATTGAGACCACATGAAGCTAAAGTAAATGAAAAAAAATTTTTTGTAAACATCAGAAAGCATAACACTTGCCTTGAAAAAAATCTTTAAAAACTGTCTGAATGTTCTGATTTGAAATGTTGGAAACATACATAATCATTGATATGTTGGTTTTGACATCACCATGAATGAGTAGTGGAGATGGTAGTGACATTCTTCCCTGAAATCCTCATGCTGTTTCAAATAGAACATCTCCTCCTATATACCTGCAGGGTTTGTTTTAAAGGAGAGTAAAGGACACTTTGTGTTCTATAAGGAAGTTTTGTAATGTTTAGATTGCAATATTAAAGAATAATGGATGATGAGTTATTTAGAGAAGCTTAATAATTCAGCTAGAGTACAGTGGGACAAAAGTACATTCATATAAATGGATCATATTATCACTTTTTCAACTGAAAAGATGTACTTATTCTTGTACCTTGTCTCTACTCTCCTTTTCTCATTATCTGCAACAGCTTCTCTCCACCCATCCAACTTCGCCATTAACTTTTTTAATGATATGAGAGAATCTCTGCTGGTAGCAGAGTCACTAACAAAAGATTGTCCTGGGGGCTATGTTTTACCTGCCTATCTTAGTCATTTTGGGCTACTTAAACAATAAAATATATTTTTCACAGTTCTGGAGACTGGGAAGTCAAATATCAAGGTGCTGACTTGCACAGTTCCCAGCAAGAGCCCTCTTCCTGGTTTGCAGATGGTAGAAGGAGAGAGAGAGAGAGAGAGAGAGAGAGAGAGAGAGAGAGAGAGAGAGAGAGAGAGAGATCATCTCTCTTGTGTTTCTTCTTATGAGAGCACTAATCCCACTCATGAGACCTCCACTCTCATGACCTCATCTAAAATCTAATCATCTCCCAAAGGCCCCTCTTGCTAATACTGTCACTCTGGGAATGAAGGCTTCAGGATATGAATTTGGGGGTGGAGCACAAACATTTGGTCCATAGCAGTCCCCAGACGCCATAATGGTCCATTCAGGGGCATGTAAATAAGGACAATCACAGTGCATCAGGAGGGCTGAGGCAACATCACGCTGGCCTACATGATGCTGGAGGTGACTAAATCAAAGCCATAGGTACACAGGAAATGCAGGCTGTGCAGCCATGTAAAAAGACACATACAAAGAGAAGGAGCATTAGCTTTCATATCCATAGAAGTTTTAATTGCACATATGGAGCCCATGCTTTCTTGAACCTGGTAAGGATTTTCTAACATCAGCTTTCATCCATATCCCAAGGGTTGAGAGTCTAGATCTCTTAGTGGTTGGCTTCCAGTGGAGACATGATGCAACAGTCCCAGCACTGCTACTGAGCACCCACCACAGCGTGCCCTGCTCCTGATAAGTGCCTTTGCTGGCTATGGTGGCAGATTTTAAGCCTTTTATGTCCAATAAAATAGGATTATCTCTTTTCAAAATGTGAAACTATCTAGAAATAGATATGTAGTTTTTTTGGCCAGAAATAAATTATTATAAGCATACGATCACTGCTCTCTATGGTGTGGATTCAAACCCTTTTTATTTACTAATACAATTATAAAAGAGGTATTTCTTAACTTAATTGCAGACACTCTTCAGTTTTTCTTTATTAGGATAGAATTTAAAAAGAAAGTGAATTAAATAATTAAAAGAGGGTGTGGCATTGTAAAAATAAAAATTTCGGAACAAAACCTAGGAAGGTGTTCCATCTCTATTTTAGCCACTTAATAGCTCTGTGACCCGGGTCACATCATTTAAATTCCCATATATTTTATTTTCTTAGAAGTAAAATGGGGGAAATAGCAATATCCAACTCCTTGTTCTGTAGTGAGAATTGTCTAAGAAAGTGCATGGGAAAAAACTTTTTATTCTCAAGAGTGCTGTTAAAAATCAGATTTCCATTTTATTTATTCATTGTTTTCAAATTAATAAAGGGAAATACAATTGTATGTCCGTTGAATTTTCCCCTTCACTTTTCCACCCACCATTCTCCATACAAACTCGCTGTTTAATGATATATGTTTTATCAATGCTTATGGGCTAGAAAAATGGAAAGTTGTTTTCAACTGATGTCCTCACTTCATGTCAAGAACATAAAGATACTTAAATACGCCCCCCTCCCCAAATTGGATGGTTATTACTTTGGCATTTACACACCATCTGTTTCTCTTTGCTCAGATCCTTTGCATCATTCCCCCATTGCTAACTTGCCATCACAAATATTATGATTACTCACCCACAGGTGCAACCGTACAGCACGGCTCTCATTAAAAGTGGCATTGCACGTAAAAAGAAAATAGCATTAAATGTTATTCTCATACATTTAAATACATGTGTATGAATTTTATTGTCTTCATTGACTATTCTAGCTACTACAATAATCATTCTCAACTTTTATGCTCTCCTACCTTTTGGAGTAAAGAACAACTCATGCTATCTCTTGGGAATTGCTTATCACAAGATTAAATCTATATGCAGAGATTTAAATTCAACTGAAATTTTTTCTCTGATTTGTTTGTTAAATCATATGTTTGTTAAATCATCATTTGCAGGTTCTAATTGGTAGCACTAATTGCATCTACTTTGAATTCTGTATGAAATCATCTTCATAAAACAGTGTAATTTACTGTATCATATATTTATATGCGCTTTCCATCACCTTCCTTTTCTGTTTTATATATATTTCAAATGATGAGATGAATTATAAAAAGAATGTTTATTCCTATTTAATAATTTAATATTTATTATACTTTATTAAAATAAATTATTCAAAAATATTAAGTTGTTTGGTGAATGTTTTGATGCCAATTATTTTAGCCTGTATTATCAAAAATATATATTTATTTCTAATCATTTACATTGTGCTTGCTATGACCTTTTTCTATGTATATTATTTAAATTTCAAAACAACACCATGACACAGGTACTATTATTATTTACACTTCATAAATGAAAAAACTGAGGCTCAGAAAAATGAACAAAATAGTTCAAAACTATTCACTAGTATTTTGTAGACCCATACAAATATACATGGTATGGCTCTACAATTCATTCTTTTAACAAATACATTAGTGATTCTTAACTTTAACATACATAAGAATCATTTTAAGAGCTTGTTAAAACATAATTTTCTGAGTCCCATGCTAAGAAATTCATAGGTTCAAGGTGGGCTTATAAATTTGTGTTTCTAACAAACTCAAGAATGATGCTAATTCTTCTGGTCCATGTACCAGACTTTGAGAACCATTGAACTACACTGTGCTGACTGTCTTATGAAGATATTAAGGGATACCAGGGCACAAAACTCACATGTATATGCCATTTATACTTTGAAAACACTAATATTATGTGTTGAAAGAGATAAAAGTCCATAATGCAATATATTATATCGAATACTAATAATTAGCCTTAAATACTGTGTAAAAGCATCTTCCAGTAGAGATTTCAAGTTAAATGGTTTTGCGTTTCAGTTCTTTCTCTGGCAGTTATGCAAGTATGATACTGAGAAATTTATGTCTTTCCTAAACTCCAATTTCCACAATTGTGAAATAGGCATAATATTCACCTCATTGAATCTTTGAGTGAATTAATTGAGATAATATGAGTATAGCATCTACCATAAGAACTCCATAGTTGCTTAGTTAGAGGGTTTTTTTTGTTGTTGTTCTCAGGTTATTCCAGACAGCTAAAATATCAGAAATTATTCAAATTCATCAATAATACACGATGAAGAAGAAATAGAAACAGGGTAAAGAAGAGGAACGGAGACATTGGCAGTTTTATATTGACAAACTTATGGTTTCCCTCAATTTGAAATTCAATTAATTTTATAACAAAAGTAAAAACATTTCCTGACAACCTTTAATATTGATAGCTTGAGTGAAGTGATTAAGTAATTATGTGCTCCTTAAATAGTCACTTTCCAGTAAGAATGCACTAAGTGCTTTAAACTGTGAGACATGATTATAGAGAATAGTATACTAATTGTTAAAACTAAACATCATTTCTGAACTGACTAAATTAATCTCTTTCAATATGTTGTTATGTAATGTTCTATAACTACATGTAATTCTTAAATATTGTTTCCCTCTTTTCTGGTCGTTAAAATATGTTGCCCATTCCATTTTCTTTGACACATTGTAATGGACCATGATATGATTTAAGCTCTTTGTTAAATCTAATATTAGGCCAAAATAGTGTAGCTGCCATCAAAACACAACCATCACTTTTAACCTGGGTGATATTACCAACTTCCAGGGTACTTTCAATTATCATGAACATCATCATGTAAAAATTGATTTGAAACTCTTGATTTTTCTCTGATTCCATGTTAATAGCCTCTTGGCTAGTGATTGATAACTAGAAAAACTGCAAAGTAACATGAAAACTCTTCTAAAATAGAACTAATATTATTTGCATGGAAAAGTTGTCTTCTGAGAATAGGCAAAACTAATCTATGGTGTTAGATGGTAAGATGATAATTATCTTTGGAATGGGGTATTAGAGGAATTCTGACATCTGGCAATATTTCATTAATGTCATTTTTACTGGCATGCTGGTTACGTGGGTATGTTAACTTCAAATCTATAGAGCTTACGGTTTATGGTTTGTGTATTTATCTGTATATATGTTAGTTTTTAATGAAATTTTACTTAAAAAATAAAGTAAGGTTCTAAACTCAGTGTATTTTCCCATGCTTTTCTGTTCATAGCACAGGCTAGGAAAAAAGACTAAATCACAAACTATTTATTCACTTCTAAAAATTATATTTTTGGTTTGTCATTCAGAGTGGCATTAAAAATACAACTTTTTCTTGAACGAAGTATTTTTATTTTTTGTTCTGTGTATATACACATTTCAAAAGATTGTAAATGGGTTCTTGTTTTATGGTAGCTCTTGGTTTCCATTGCTTTATATGAGTCAAAAAATTATCTCTGGGTAAAAATCAGTGACCTAAATTCAGAGACATGATCCAGGACAAACCCATCTAGTGCTGGAAAGATAAAAATCACCATCTTCCAGATTTATTTTTTGTGTTACTATGCCCCAACAGCATCATTTCAGTTTCTAAAGACTTTAGAATAATTTGTTTTCTCTAAACTAATTTGTATCATGTCAACGTGAAATTGCAATTTTACAACCACCTAGGGGAACAAACAACCCTTTTTCATAAAAAAAGTGATCTACATAAATATGTACCACGATATCCATTTAGACTTTAAGAATTTTGTATGTGGAGGGAAGAGGTGTGAGAGAAAACAGAAGGACATGTGAGGCAAGTTACAACCTTCACTTCATTTGCCATTTTCTAATTGTCTAATAAACTAATATTAACACTGAGAGCAGATTTATACAAATGTTCATTAGGGATTAGAGCCAGTTTATTCACATAAATACATATCTTCCCACTGAGTTATATGTTCCAAAGTAGAAACTAGAAAAGAGAGCCTTCAGTAAATATTAATAAATGAAATTTAAAGAGCCAATATATTGAATTTGAAAACTTTTAGTTACCTTGTATCATACAGCTCATCAAAGAGTATTTTTACATTATTCAGTCTTCACTATGTTTTCTTCTTTCCTGCACTAGATTTATATTAAGCCGACAGATATATAATAAATAAAGCAAGGATGAATGTCTTCCCAATGACAAGCTGTCAGGAGGGTATGGAAAACTCTATCCCAGATGAGAGGAAACAAAATATATATATACATTTTTTTGAGATAAATACCTTCATTAATCCCTTTTCAAAAATGGATGGTGTTTTGAGTATTTAGAATAACGTGTAAAGCCAAATCAAGCAAAAAGCTATGTTTGCAGCATCCATAGTCTGTAAAATGTTCTGCGGTGCATCTATCTCCTTTCTCTTTCCACGTTGTCAGCTAGGGTATGATGAGTAAACTGAATCAGGAATTTGAAGTTGGATGTAATTATACAATCACCTTGAACAAATGTAGCCTCAATTAGTAATCACTAGCATTGCATCAAACTAGAAGAGCTTTGATTGTGTTTTAAATACTTCAGCAACTGGCCTCTTCTTACTAGTTAGTTGCACTTTCTAGCCTCTGAAAGCCTAATTCACTGTCTCATATATTTCATAAATACTTATATCTACTTTATTACACATCACATTTCTTGTCCCTGAATACTACTACTTGTTCTGCTAAAACATTTTCCCTTCTGCAAAACACTGGTTATCTTCTTTCCTGTGGTAAACCTTCCCAGTTAACTTTTATGCAAGCAAATGAGGAAAATAGGAGATGACTTTTTAAAATGTGATTTCAGGCATCAGAAAGTGCTCAGTTTTCTAGAAAATTTCCTGTTAGTTGGATGAAGCCTTCATTCTAACTCTTTAAAATGAGCTTTATCAGTTTTGGCCATTTTCATTCATTAATACTAAGCATTCTTTAAACTTTATAGACTGTTGTTAAGTGATAAGTTCAGTTATACAAAGAAAATTGAACATGCTCCTTGCTTTCAGGTACATTATAGCTTAACGCAGGACACAGACATGTGAGCCAGCAATTGTAATAAAAATATTTTATGACTATAAAACTCAATGGGGAACCAATGAGAGATAGCCATTCTTCAGAGAGGATGAGGAATGTACCAGGAGTTTCACAAGAGAAGAAATACTTAAAGTAGTTATTAAATGTTGAATCACTATTCACAAGGAAGTGAGGCAGGGCACGACATTTCTAAGTAGAATAAAAAAGTAAAAGCATTTAATCATGAAGTGTGGGGAAGCATGATTGGTAGCAGTTCAGAATCACCGGAAATTTGGAGAGCATGAAGAAAAATAGTAGAAGTTGGAATCAGATTATAATGATATTGGGCACCGTTTTATGTGATTGGACATTATCCGGTGAACAATGCGTAGCACAGAAGGCTATGGCAAGAGAATGGGGGATAAAAGAGAAATCTCAAGAGTTCCCTTCAATGTGCAGACTCAGTGTGATTTGGGGCCAAGCAATCCCCAGAAAAACTGTGAATCATGTCATGGGGCCCATATTAAATTGTTCTTTCATGGGAGATCTGCTACCAGGGCTTTTGTTTTCATGCTTCTTATAATTAAGCCTTCATGATGACTCAAGCAATGATAAAAAAAACTCTTCATCTTGATTCACCATGACAAAGTCTTTTGTTTTGTCTTATAAAATATTCCATAAAGGAATCTTCTTGCCTGAAAATCTCAAAGATCACAGTAGAATGAACAGCTTGGCTAATTCCTGGAATTAGTTTGTGCATTTAATCATTATTTATTGAGCATCTACTATACACCAAGTACAGTCAATAGATCAGTGAACAAAATAAGCAGACATTCCTGCTCTCACAGACTTGCCGTTCTGCTGGAGAGGATAGGCAACAAACAAAATAATCAAGCCAAATAGGTGTGTTAGATGGGATAATTGCTATGAAGGAAAACAAATCAGGGAAGATGAACAGGATATGTTTTTGTGGAATGCAATTTAAAATAGGGTGGCAAGGCAAGTTTTACTGAGAAGATAACATTTGAATAAAGACATAAAAGAGATGAGAGAAAATTGATGAGGATACTTGGGCAAATACATTTCAGGTGGTGGTGGAAATGACAAAGTGCCACCGTCCTAGAGGGGAGCAGAGACAAAGGATATGGAAAAGATAAAGGTATGTGGTGGAGCAATTATGATGAAAAGTTACAAAGGTAACCCTGTTTTTTTTTTTTCTAGTTGCTCTTGTTAAAAACTTGAAATCACTGTTGACTCTCATGGTTTCTCTCCCACTTCACACTGAATTTTCAGCAAACACCATTGGCTCTTTCCTCAATATAAAATCATTTTCAACCATTTTGATATTGTTACTAGGTCCTGGAGGGCCCTATCGCTATGCACACCCCGCCCCCATCCATGTAGAGTGGGAACCAGCCTTCTCCCTTACCTTTATGTGGGGACCAGACCTTGCATCAGGGTTGGCAAGGCTACATGCTCACCTCCCATTTCACTGGAGTCTCCTCCCTCCCCTGACAATTTGTCCACCTGAAATATTCCCACCAAAAAAGCCTGCTTCAAGCCCCATATAAGTTTCGGGTCCCCTCACATTCGGGCCTGACACCATCTTGGGCTCAACCCGGCTGTCACTCTGCTACAATATACCTTGCTTAACCCCTTTGATGTTCTTCCTCTGGTGAACCTATCACTACCTTGGCCCTAGCCAATAAAATTTCAGTCCAAACTACCGAACTTCCAAGATATTTCCCTGCTTCTGGCATTACCCATCCTCACTGTATTCCCAAAACGGGAACAATTACACATTTCTCTCAGATTATACTTTAAAATTCTGATACTGACCCAGATGGCCTCACACATTCCCTCTTCCTCTGCTTTCCAACTTCATTACCTATTATCTTCACTCATATTGCCTCTTTGCTTCCTGGAACACAACCAGACACATTCTCTCTTCAGAGGCTTTACAGTTACAATTTACTCTGCCGAAATTCTATCTACAGGTGTGGTAGTTAAGAACCCTTCAGATTTCCAAGTACAAAAAAACCTAGCTATTGATTCTAAAGAAACAGAGTGATGAATATGGGTAGCTACAATCCATAAACAAATTTTTAAGCCTTTATTTGTTTCTTTTAACCAACAATATGAGCTTTTTCCTTGTTCAAATTTTAATACACAGAAGAAATATTTAAATAGCTTATATCAATTTAAGTTCATCTAGGATTCATGAGGAAGCAGGAAGAGGAGGCTCTAGAGTTGAGAAAACAGGAGCAAAAAGATACATGAAAGGTAACAAACAAGGTTTATGTTCTTTACATTTTTTTCTCAGTATTATCCTCCTTTGCAACAAACAGACTCTTTCATGTTAGAATTATGAATAGGATCTTATTTATGAACATGCTTATTGTGCTTCACTGGTTTACCAAATATCTTGGAAGATCTTTAGAAAATATATTTGAGTTTCTCTGGCCTTTTCTAAAGTATTGTGCTCTGAAGTGTTTACTTAAGGTTGTAGACTTAAAAAAATATATTTTGTCTAAATGATTTAATAATTTGAAAGAATTCTGGGCATTAGAAAGCTTATATTCATTTTAGAGAAGAGCCAGTTCAAGATTTTTTGAGATTGACCCAATTATCAATTATACTTAAATAGACCACCTAAGCTTTTCTTTTTTAAAAAAATCTTTCCATTTATTGTAGCAAATTTCTTAGAGTATAGCAGGAGACATGATGCATTTAATGGTTTTGGACTTTTTCTTTATATATCATTTATATTTAAGTAATGAAATTTGGGATTCACTGGCATTATTATCATGGTTTAGTAAAATAAAGTATTGGCACTTCTTCATGTATAGGCAGGAAAATATAGTAGTAAAAATAGCTGTAAGTACCAAATTATTTTACATACATCTTAAGTTTTTCAGAGAAAATTTAGAAAAGTACTATACCTTGACTATAAAATACATTTTTAAAATGTAAGAATAAACCATTAATAGCAAAACTTAGCAATTAAAAATAAATCTAGCTATCTTTTACAAATATTTTCTTATATTGTACCTAAACTTCCACCAAAATTCATCTAACATTATTTTCCTATGTAATAAAAGGAAAAAATAATAATACACAATTAATTTAGCTTCAACAAGTTCAAGTTATAACCTGTTTTCTTTACACGCATACCAAGAAAACCCCTACAAAAAGGTAAAAAAATTTAGCACACCTAATTGAAGCATTGTCTCCGCTGTCACTATTGGCTCTGGTCATCATTGAAATGCCTTTATTTGTCACTTTGTTCTTGCATGATTGTGTAGATGTGATTGAAATATATAATGTATTTTTTCCAAGCAATTAATTCTTTTCTCAGTTAGTGTAGGCATAGTCTATTAGGCAATTAACTGTGGTTAGCTCAATTACAGAAAATATAATTCATCTGGTTTAGAAACTTAACTGACAAGGCAAGTGAACTTTGGCTAACCTCAGTGGGCTAGAAATGGAAAGGGACGAGGTCAAGGACCCAGGCATACTAGAAGAGTAATCTATACAGTAACAAATATAGAGTTACACAAATGAGTTGTGATACTTTCAAAATTTTAGTACAATTTTGGCTACAAAATTTATTGGGGAAAAAAAAGAGAAAACTTTACCTTCACCAAAAAGTGTAAGAAAGTCTTTCTTTTGGAGAAACAATATGACATGTGCTTACATTAATTATTGGTAAAAATTAATAGGTATTCACAAAAATCTCTACCCAGTGGTCACTTTACTACTGTGAATTTTAGAACAGTGTGTATTTCCTGAAATGTTTGATGAAAATATCTCACATTTCATTTTTATTTAGAGAATTTACTCTCCCATCACATTAAAGGGCAAAGCAAAATTTTAAACTTGAAAATGTATGATTAAATTCTTGACTTAAGACTAATACTTCAAAATCTTTGCATAAAGATCATTCAATGTATATTACATGATTTTTGTGAGAGTAAAAACTAAATTTTTTGAGGCAAAATTTTTCACGTTATATTAATTCAACAAAAATAAAATTCTATTTCTAATATGCAAAGTACAGTTGACCCTTGAATAACATGGGGGTTCGAAGTGCCAAACTTCATGCAGTCAAAAATCCACATATAATTTTTGATTCCCCTCCAAAATGAACTACTAATTAATAGCTTACTATTGACAAGAAGCCTAACTGATAATATAAACAATTAATTAATGCATATTTTGTATGTTTTGTGTATTATATACTATATTATTATAATAAAGCTAGAGAAAAAAAACATTATTAAGAAAATCATAAGGAAGAAAAAATACATTTACAATACTGCCATAAATCTAAGTAATCGATTAACAAGATGAATCATCTATTAGTATCTACGTTAATATTGTCTTATATGATACAAAACCTGTAGATGTTGTACATATTATCAACACTAGACATCAAAAATTAAAAGACAATGTAAAACTAAAATTCATATTATTTATAAGTATAAGGATTCATGTGTTAATAATGAAGAAACAGCAGTATGATTGTTTTATAGTAGGCTAGTGTAATCAATGCAATTTCTTCACAATACTCTAGTCTACATGCCAATGAATGATTATAAACTTTTATGGCATGCAGTACTACAGTCAAGTTCATAATACAGTATTGGAAACATTATTGCAATTTATAAAAACACTTACGATAATAGATTAATACTCACGTTTTATCCAATTACAAGACAGAGGCATACTATACTGTATTGTGATTCTTATGATAATATAAAGATGGATTGCCCATTTCAATACTTGTTCTACATGATAAATACTTAGGAGATGATGATGATGATGATGATGATGATGATGATGACACAAACACCTCTCTCTCATACAGTTCTTGCCTTACAGTTTTTAGATTGTCACGTGCAGACACAACATACAAAACAGATAAACTTATTAGATGTTTGGCATTATGATTATTTACTATTCATTAAATAGAAGTGGATTTTCATCTTTGTTGTCTTTACACTGAGTAGGCTGATGAGGAGGAGGAAGGGGAGGGGCAGGTCTTGCTGTCTCAAGGGGTGGAGGAGGTAAACGGGAAGGCAGAAGAGGAAGGTGAAATTTTATGGAAATACATCATAATTTCTGTCTGATTTTTTGCTCTTCATTTTTTAAAAAATGTTTTTATATGTTATTAATCCTTTAACTGTTTGCTTTAGTTTCAATGTTCATATCATAGAAGAGTTTAGTCATAAAAGAATTCAAAGCCATCTTGAATAATCAGAACCCTGTTTCCACATTGTCTAATGATAATTTGTTTTCTGGCACTGCCTTTTCTACATCTTCCTCATCGCCGGGCTCTGGTTTGGAAGCACTCATGTCCATCAATTTGTTTTCTGTTAATTCTTCTGGTGTGGTGTCTATTAGCTCTTGAATTTCTTTGATTCATATCTTAAAACCCGTCACTCTCCACCTTTTTTGCCATATTCACAATCTTTTACATGACTTCCTTGATTGGCTCTATTGTAAATCCTGTGAAGTCATGCACAACATCTGGACACAGTTTCCTCCATCAGAAATTATTGTTTCAAACTTGATGATTACCATGACTTCTTATATAATAATGATGACATCTTCAGTAGTGTGATCTTTTGAGACTTTCATGATATTCTTTCTATCAGGGTTCTCCTTGGTAGCATTGACACTCCTTTCCATATAATACCATGTGTAATGCACCTTAAAGGTCCTTACAACTCCCTGACCTAGAGGCTGAATTAAAAACATTGTGTTTGAGGACCAGTAGACAACTTTGATGTCTTCAGTGTTGCACTCATGGGGTTCTGGCTGTCCAGGAGCATTGCCCAACATTAAAAGAACTTTAGAATGCCAACCATTAATAGCAAGGTACTTCTGATATCAAGGACAATGTATCAATTGAATCATTCCAGAAAAGGAGTTCTCATTGTCCAAAACATTTTATTGTACAACCAAAAGACTGGCAGCTAGTGTTTATTTTTTCCTTCAAGGCTGGAGGTTTGTAGCTATATGGATAAGGGCAGACCTAAACAGAAACCTGATTTCATTTGCACAAAACAGCAAAGTTAGCCTATCCTTTCCTGTCCTTAAATTATAATACTTGCTTTTCTTTGTTACTAATAAATGTCTTTTGTGGCATTTTTTTTTCCAGAATATGGCATTTTAGTCTGCATTAAAAACCTGTTCAGGCAGATATTCTTTCTCTTCAGTAATTTTCTTAATGGCTTCTGGGAATTTGTCTGCTTCCTCTTGGTCAGCAGAAGCTGCTTCTCCTGTTATCTCGACATTTTTTAAGCCAAATTCTAAAATTATGAAACCATCCTATTTTGGCATTAACTTCTCCAGCTTTAGATCCTTCACCTTTTCTTTTTTTTACTTTAGGTTGTCATATAATGACTTTGCTTTTTCTCAAACCCTGTTAGAGTCTATAGATATGTTTTTTTCTGATAGAGATACTGCACCCACATAAAAGCTGCATTTTCAATATGTGATAAAGTTGTATTTCACAAAAAGTGTAAGGTTTTCACATCTGCTGGAGTAGTTGCATCAATAGCTTTATGAATTTCCTTTTCTTTTATTACAGTGGTCCTTACACTAGATTCATTTCCCTTAAAATGGTGGGCAACCATAGCTGTACACCTCAATCTATGGTATATATCACATAATTCAACTTTTTCTTGTAATGTCATGACTTTTTTCTGCTTCTTGGGAGAATTTTCAGCATCACTAGTGGCACTTTGTATGGGTTTATGGTGTTATTTAAGGTTTATGGTATCTCACTAAACGCGATGAAAAATATGTGACAAACAAAAGATTACTTTTTACTGTAATTTGCAGTTGACTGGAGAAACACTGTTCATGTGTAGATGATTAGTGTTACACAGACTTTTGCACAAATACTCGTAAGACTTGAGCTCACTGCAATAGCTACAAAATTATTACAATGGTACAGTATGTACTATAGTTAATTTTTCCCAGTTATGATTTAATGCTGCATCTTTATCATTGGTTATATTTCTCACTACTGCAAATGATGCCATGTATGGTCTGTAAATTTTGACCAATTTTAACTTTTATAATAAATTTGTATACATTTTATGGTAGTAAATAATAAAATAGACTAAGATCTACATACATTTTATGCATTCATGACATGCCTAACTTTTTTTTTTTTGCTATTTCTAAGTTAATCTTTAGTCTTTTTTTTCAAATTGTTGTAAATCTCCAAAAATATTTTATTTATTGAAAAAAATCCACATATAATTGGAACCGCAGAGTTCAAACCTGTGTTGTTTAAGGGTCAGCTGTAAATTCGGAGGCTCCAAGAAAAGAACAGAAAAACAAAAATAACAAATATGCAATGAGTGGTTAACAATTTATAAAATGATTTTTGCAAAGTCGTTTAATATTTACAGTACTCTGTCTCAAAGAAGTTCAATAAATAGCAAAAGCTAATACCAAATACATAAAGCTGAGCTTAGAGTTAGTATTTCCAATACTGTTTTTTAAATTAAATTTTAGACAGTCCTTATTATCTAAAATAGTAGTAATTGTATGGAGAAAAAAATCGCAATTATTGCACCAATGCTAGTACAAACATGGCAATGTATATCGGTGGGGAAGAGAGTGAATGTTTGAGAGGAGGGCAGTGTGAGGAGATACTTTCATATATTCATAGCTAAATTGTCAATTCATCTTCCAGGGTTGTAGTTGTGTGTTTTTTTGCATCTCTATTTCCAGTATTCATCACAGTGCTTGACATATTACACACAGAATGCTAGACAAAAATGAGCAACTCATTGAATTTAAGTATAATGATATCAGATCTATTTGAACATTGATAAAATACTTAATTCATATTTATAACATTTATTAGAATTTTATAACACTTCTTTGTATTTTTGAAAGTTCTTTTCCTTTAAATCTATAACAAGATAATTTATATATTCAACTCTCTAATCTTGTTTGCTCATTAGCTAATGGGGTTTGATTGTAAAGATTTCTAATGTCTAATGGAATTCTAATTGATTCAAGATTGGCTTCTGTTCTTTCTTAACCTCTTTTTCTTGCTCCTAAACAACTACAAAAGAAATACAAAATAACTTTACTTTGGTTTTAAAAAGGTATATTCAAGGTAATAAAATTAGATTAGTCAGAGAAGTAGTTCATGAACTTAGGGCTCACACATTGAAGGTTCAAGTTGATTGTAAAATAGATAAATTAAGAGCAGGTTAGTAGAAAGAATTCAAAACATATTAGCAAAATGAGTCTGAGTTAGTGTGTACACAACTAAACAGAAAGTAAAAGTAGAGAGATAACCATAATATAGAAAAAGAACTGTGGCATTGAAATTTTAGGTTCTATCACAGACTAGCTTCAAGGCTTTTATTCAGTTATTATCTTGGATTTTGATTTTCTCATTGACATATAAAGCAATGAATTAAGAGTACCTGAAAATCTAAATTCTTTCCAAATATAAAATTTTATCGTATATTTACATTGAGTAATATACCCAGTATCTTTGATTATAAAAGTGAAAATTATATAAACAAATAATATAATAGTAAATTTTTCTTTCTTTTATTATCAGTCAATCAATATAAAAACAATGTCTAAGTATATCATATCCTTCAAAAACACCAAATGATAATTTCCTTTGCTTAGAAATTGAAGTATTTCAAAAGAAAATTCTTTTGTGTTAGAAGTTTAAACTTTTGGAATATAAAATACAGTTAGTGTCTTATGGAGGAAATAACAGCATCCTTAATAGTTACTTGACATTTACATCTAAGGATGTTTATGCCTTCAAATATACCTTGTGATATTTTGCTTTTCTTTGTTTATGTAAAAAGTTAATCAAGGAGAGAATAAATGGTACTTTAAGTCAAGCTAAGGATAAAAAAGAACTAATATTTATCAGCTCTCCTCCATGTGCCTAGCATTGCATCAAAGCTAACATATGTTAGTTCAGTTAGGTATTGTAGAATGCAATAGGCTGCAACAAATAACAGCTCTTAAATAATCACTGCAGCTGACACATACACCACTGTAGGCAGAACAAGTTATATATTTACAAACTAAACACTTTTCATAATTTTTAGTATGAGCAAGAAGAACCTTTTCTGAGCAATCTATCACTACTAATTAGTGATAGATTGACTTGGTAATTCCAACTTAGAGTATTTCATGTGATGGCTGAAACCAGAGACGGCAGAAGGGAATGATGCTAGAGCAGATGAGGGCTGCTTGGGTATCTCCATATCGTTATGTAGTTTTAGTTTGGTTTTCCTCACAATATGGTGATTTCAGAATAGTCAGAATGCTTATATGGTGGATAAAGGCCTAAGGAGCAATTAATTAGCCAGTTGCTAAGGCACTAAGTGGCAGTACTTTTCATAACCTACACTCAGTCCACTTTGCAAGTGAGACACAAACTTGCCCGTCTTAAAGATGATAACAATTAGGTGACATCTCTTTGGCTTCTACTTCTACAAAAGTATGTGGTATAAAAGATATTATGGCAATGATCTTGTCAAAAAAATAAAAGAACACCTACCATAATCCTGATTTCTTTTATATGCATTTCCATCCTTCCCAAACACTCACAACACACTCCTCTTCTTGCAAAATGTGAGCAATTACTAAATAGAACTTGAATACAAATCCCTTTTAATGAAGAAGTGTACACCCCAATGCAGTCATCTACACTTTCATTTTTAACTGGAACCGATGAGCATTTCCTTGTACTATAATTTTCTTTCTCTCCTCTCCTCTCCTGCTCTCTCCTCTCATTTCTTCCTCTCTCTCTCTCTTTAGCTTCTTTATGCACGCACACAAGAAGTTCCTTGAGGAGAGACTGTGTTTTATTTGTCTCATACCCCGTTGGTAAAGGTATTTTTGTGTGTAAATGTGTGAATGAACAAATTAATGAAGTAATTCATTCCCACAAATAACATGTTTTAAAAAGTAAGTTGTTAATTCTCTATTTCTTTAGTAACTTATCACAGTCTTAGCAGCTTTAATCAATGCAATTTATTATCTAAGTTTCCATGAGCCACAAGTTCCAGTACACATTGACTGAATCCTTTGCTCATATCACATCTCATGGGCCAAAATCAAGGTGTCAAGTCAGCCAGGGCTGTGGTGATGATTGATTCAATTGGTTCTTGGCACAATTCATTCCTTTCAGCTTTGGAATACATAGTGGCCTCTTTATTTAAGACCAGTAGAAGAGAAACTTTCTGCTGTTTCCCATCTTTCACACTTTAATGGTCTCTGACTTCTTTTAAAGAGTCACCTGATTAGATCAGGCCTATCCAGGAAGATCTCTCTTTTATTCAACTTAAAATCAACTGATTAGGGAGTTTAATTACTTCTGCAAAATTTCTTTACCTTTGCATGTAAGTCAATATATTCCAACACCTTTGCCATTTTTTATTTGCTAGAAGCAAATTACACATCTCAACCACACTTAATAGGAGAGCATACTTGACCAGTTCTAGGTCATTGGTGACACCTTAGAATTCTTTCCACTACATATAAGTCACAGTGTTTGAAACTGATGTTTAAATGTTCTCAAACTGCAAAGTAACTTTAAGACAAATATAGCTGACTGACAGTTTCTTTTACATGTAAATTCTGGCATTGCCTCTCTTGTTTTACTACATTTTACCAATCAGATACCTGTCTAAAAGAATTTGTAGTGCTCAATTGATATTTTTTAAATATATATTATTTTAGAAACATAATATACAAAGTTGAATTGTTTCTGAATATATTAGTAAAAAATTTTAAGAATATAAACGAAATGTGCGAAATAGTTCTCCCCCTTTTTCAGGATGTACAGGAAAACAGGACACAGAACAACACTGAAGGAAATAAAAATCTGAGTGAAAGGAGAAGGCAATGAATAAAAATTAGCTCGAATGTCACTCATTATGTCAGAACAAGCATATTCTAAGAAGAAAATTCTGATTGATTTCCACATAATCACTCTGATTGTATACAATCAGCCTCAGCCACACGTGCCATCTCTTCTACTTCACCAGTTGGCTGTGCCTGCAAACAATCAAGAAAACATAAATCAAGGAGAGGAAATGACTAAAGTATAGATTTAAACGTTTCTATTTTTACCAGAACTTAAGCTCCACATATCTGTTGACTATTTCATTGATACCTGAAACAGCTTGGGCCAGCCATCATGGCTGTCTATGTTAACCTCTTATACCATTTATGAAAAGCAGTTTGTACTTCCTGATCAGAAAAGAATTATTCAAGCTATTGCTGAATCTTTCATGTAAAAGATAATGATCAAAATTTTATCTTTTTATTGTTTAAATGAATGTTCTTTTGACATGAAGAATTCTCTCAATAAAATTTGCTATTAACTTACACAAAATTTATACATAATTTTAATAATATATCCAAAATTTATATAGCTCAGTTAAGTAGAATCAGCATGAAGAAGAGCAAAAGCTAGTAGTATTCAAAAATAAGTTTTCATAAATTTACTGACCAGTTATCTTGGTTAGGTAGATAGGAAAAAAAGAAAAGACTATATATATATATATATATATTATATATATATATATATATATATACACCATCCATTCATTATTCATCTGATATTAACATTTACTGAGTGTCTTTATATACTAAACATAGTAGTGTGTAAAACATTTCACATCTTTTAAAGCTGATATAAATACCACAATCACAATTTTAAAAATAGAACTTATCTTTATTATTAAAGTGAAGCAACTTAAATTACATATATATAAGGCAATTTAATAGGCTGTATGATTTATTTAAGAAATTTGAGCTAATGTGAAAGAATAATGTAGTATAATACTATATATGATAAATTTCATTAACTTCCTTGTTAATAGTGTAAATGTCTAAGAAATTTTATATATTTGCTCAGAATGCTAGAAGTCATAAACAGCACATTATACTAAAAGATAGATGCTTTGACCACTGTGCTTAATACTTAATAAATATTTTGAAATGTATATGCTTTTATAATTTAGAAGTACCTTAGTGCTCCTTTAGCTTTACTTTCATTTTATCCTGTATAAATTTTAGAGATATGAAGATATTTTATGGAAGGAAAATAACTTGTTTCAATCAATTACTATAAGCATGTATTTTCCCATAAGTGTAATAATTCAAATATTTTATTTGTGGAAAAAATTCTGCTTTTACACCTTTTGTACAATGGAAGTTTCTGAATCAGAACCTAACCCGTTATAGGTCCCCTTTATTTGTGTAAGAAAATGGAGTCATTGATCCTTAGATATTATTCTTCTCACAGTAGATGGTGTGTGTAGGATATCTGAAATATGTTTTTCTATTTGGTAATTTTCTAATTTCAGTCTGAAACCAATTCACTACTTCTAAAATTCTTTCCTCTGTCAAGAATAGAAGAGTTTTATTACTGTTATCCATTCCTTTTGAAAGAAAATCAAGACTTTCATAATTTTCTAAGAAAAAAACTATCTTTTAAAACTAATTCATAATGTCTATTGAGCATGTAAATATAATGACTTTATGTTTATCCTTTGTAGTAATGAGCAGAAATTTTTAATTCCCTAAGTACATTGTAAGACCACAGTCAAAAATAAATCACAAGTCATAACGAGTATATTTTTAAAAGTCATGCAATTTATTTTCTCATTCATTCATTCACTACAATTAATCAGGTAAAGAAAAAATGTTTAAATCTCTGATTCTCGAAAGGAAAGTTGGCTATCGAATGGTATGTATTGGTGGGTTAATAGAAGGGGTTTTGAGTCATCTGAAAAATCTTGAAAATATTCATGCCAATGACCTTCACCTTATCCTAATTACCTGAGAAGGCAGGAGAAGTCATTTCTGAGATACATTTTAGTAATGGACATGCTATAACCAGGTAGATCTGTGTGTTTAGAGATCAGAGGTCAATTGAAGCCTACGGAAGAGCATGAGTTAAGGGAAATGACAGTATCCTGAGACAGAGAATGCTAGAGAAAGGTAAGTAGGATTAAGGGGAAAAGTATTAGTTCAGTTTTGGGATGTTGAATTTGATATACCGGTGGTATAATATGCAAGCAAAGATGTCACAGAAAGCAATTTTCCATAAAATTCTGTCCGGAAGAAAAAGAGAACTCACTGAACATAGACACCTGGCAGTTTTCCTTATGCAAATATTAGTTTAAAGCATTGGAGCAACTGAAGGAGAGAAAAGAACTTCAGAAAACTCTAATATTTACAAGATGTTTGAAAAAATGAGTAATCAAAAAAAATTATTTAAAGGTTTAAAGATACAATCAAAAACCCAAGGAGAATAGGGAGTTGAAGAGGACAGAAAGAAGCAGACTGTTCAAAAGCATGGTCAGATTCACAAGAGTGGGCCAATAAAATAATCAACAAAAATTGTTAAAGTATATAATGGTGAATAAATACAATGATATCATTTTCTAATGCATTTCTAATGAAATTCTAGGGTTATATGTGATTTATTTGGGGGATAAGAATGAGATAAATGGTGAAGTGGAAGGGGGAAAGTAAATCTAAAGAATTCTTTTGTCAATTTGCCTAAAGAAAAGAGGGAAATTATGGCATAGCATGTGAAAGGAGATGATATTTCGAGAAAGCACTGTGGGAATTTATTTGTAATGGGAATCCGCTATAGAAAACATCTGAAGGAATGAAACAAGTGGGTTGAAAGAAGCACAGTATAAAAGAGAAAAATTTGAGCCTTGATCAAGTCAGCTTCCAGAGATGATGGAAGTTTGAGTCCATCTTTCATCTGTTATGACCATGCTCCTTCCTTTGGTTATTGTTACTATGTGTGAAACCTTAAATCATTCCAGTCCGGTGATTCGGTCAACACTAAAGATAAAAAAATAAAAATAAAAAATAAAAGATTGAATCAGAGAAGCAATAGAACTGAAGCAGAAGTGAGACATTAATGAAAGTCAGTCCCCTACCTCCTTCTAAAACCTGAAGACTGTGGTTTTTGTCTCTAATCCCCATTGATGCTTATTTTCATTAATACCAGCTTTTTGTAAACCTGGAAGTGACCTTCCACAGTAGAGCAATATTCTCTGAAGTCATAGCTAATACCGAGCTCTGGTTTTTCTGTTGTTTGTTTTGTTTGTTTGTTTTTTTAAGCTCACAGCACCCATTGAAATAGCACTATGAAAAGATACCTTTAGCTAATTTCTATAGATGAAGAATCTGAAAAGCAGAGAAATTCCAATTCCATAAAAACTATTTAAATATTTTCATTAATGAAGAACATATTTAAAACATGATAATATTTATAAAACTATTTAATAAAAAGTAATAAATTAACACACAGCTGTGTAACCACGGTGTCTAGTCAGGCTTCGCTCGTTCTCTGGAGACTTAAATAAGCACAATTCAAATTCTCACTTTTATGTCTGTAATTTTTCCTAATTTAAGACTTCCTCTCTTATAATTTCTTCTACATCAAGTCCTTGCTTTGGTATGTACTATTCCTGAAACAGCCAATGTTGCCTCAAGACAGCTTTGAGTTGCCCCCAAAAGGCCACTCGTACAAAAGCAGTAGGAAATACTACAGATTTTACTGAGGATTTCACAGAAGAGAAGTTATGTTCTACCCCACAGCTCACAATGTAGAACCATTATGAGACAATACAGTTCTCCCCCAAAAAGCTTCTGGTTGGTGCATTACCACTGGTGTGGCAGTAATGTCTAGTAACTGGGGTTTAAGCTGAGGAAAAGCCCCTTTTTTTGTAGAGTTTGTCAATTTCCGAGGTGTGAATATACCACTGTGGCCATTTTCAAACTATCAATGTGACATCACTGAACTCAACGTTGAAAATGAGAAAACATGTGCTAGTTGGTTTTTACAAGCCATTGTGGGCTGGCTCCAACACACCACTGCTCATTACCAAAGGTCGTTCTCACTGGGCTTCTTCAATGCCATTCCAGTCTTGCTGTCTTCACGACATTGCACTGAATCATCACTGCCAGCCACATCCCATGGGAATTTTCATTTTTTTTCTTGTTGAATACAGAGCCTCTCACTTTTTTCAACTTTATGAAATTTTAAAACATGTTCAGAAATTCTTCGATCTACCTCCCATGTATAGATAAGGTTTATATCCCCTCCTCTTGCAACTGGACCAACCTTAGTAACTCTCTTGTAACCAATAGAGTGCAGCATAAATGACTTTTTACAACTTCCAAAACTGGTTATAAAAAGGCCATATAGCTTCCATGCTGGACTACCTTAAATCACTCCTTCTAGGATATGCCAACTACAGTACAAAGTTCTACTACCCAGAGATGGCCATGCCACAAAGCATCCCTAGCTGAGCTTTTCTGCCAACACCCAGCATTAACTACCAGTTATTTGAATAAGCCATCTTGGATGTCCTGTGTAGTGAGACCTCACATAAATGCAACCTCAGCCAACATCAACCCACACTAGAGACTTCAGCTCTGCCCAGCCAAGTCCTTCTCAATTTCCTGGCTCACAGAATCATAAGTAAAATATTTTTTTAAATACTAAGTTTTTGCCTTCTTTATAATTTTTCCAAACTCATAGCAATTAGATTTATTGAAAGTAAATACTTTTTTTCATATAAAACTTTAAAGGATTTTATTACTAATGGTAATTTAGAATAATATAGATATAGGCAATATAATATTCCTTCTTGAGAAGACACGGAATAAAGAGTAAGTTAAAAGTGTGGTAAAGAGTTGGCTTCATTAAAGAACAGGCTCTAATTCTAAAACTGGAGCAGTTTCACAGTGCAGCCTTAAATAATAAAGCATCTGACAAATCTAGATATGTTCATTATTACTTTTCATCCCAGATTTGTGGGCAATTAAATTATTTACCTCATTTGAACATTACTCGTGATTGAGGGAGAAGAAGCAAATGATGGAGAAACTCTAGCACTATTTATGAACACGATGGATGGCAGGGAATGAATGTGGATTACAGTAAAAATTTACCTTTTTCGAACTTACCCAATCTCATCTGATCTTGGAAGCTAAGCAGGGTCAGACTTGATTAGTACTTGGATGGGAGAACACCTAGGAATATGAGGAGTTGTAGGCATTTTTTAAAAATTACCTTTTTTGGCTGAAAAACTCTATAGACTATGTAGGACAAAAAGTCTCTTCCAGTTTGAAAATGCACTGGCACACTTTCTTCATACCTTTTCTAATACTAAGCTACTTGAACTTTGTTTTCTTGAATTTTATCTAAAGTCTTTTAAAAGGTTAGGATTGGCATTTTTTTCCCCCATCTTAATTCAAGGTCCGTTTCCTTTGTTCTAGCTGTAGGATCAATTTCAGTCTGTAAAATTTCCAGATGAGTGAAGAAAGAAGTTTCTTGCATTGTGTATAAAGAACCTATTTAGTTACACAGAGAATTCCATCCACAACAGTCAAAGCTCCTGGGTTGACTGCCCACATTTCTTTATCAAAAATGGCATAAATTTAAACTGGAATCAGGCCAGCTCCTACTGTTACCCCTTTAACCAAAGACTATAACCCAGTGTGTGAAGTGAAGAAGTCACATATTTCTCTGGTAACACTGCCTGCAGGATGCTCATGATAAGTGGCAGAAGCTCCATTTCCATAAAATGACAATGCCAAATTAATTCTAATTATCCTGATCATTGAACATTTAAATGAAAATGAAGACATTAAGGTAACTAATTACTAGGAAGGCCATTTCTGAGAATGAATTATGAAAGATTTTAAACAAAGACATTGTAAAACAATGGGTTTCAACTGCCCAAATCTTGTCAACTTGTTTATTTGTACTGATCACATTGAATTTACACACCAGAAAATTGGGAATTATTTGGTCGTTAAAAGAATGTAGAAAGGGCACTGTGGAGAAGTGCATCCTCATATGTGTTTCTTAAAATAAAAAGTCACAGCTAATTATTTTTAAACTTGTAAACATCAATTTTCAGATCCAAATAAAAATTAGAAACAAAGATTATAAAAAAGCATGAAAGTAGAAAACTTATTTATGAATAATTTTTGATTTCATGAATTTGCTATTACTGAACAATAATGTGCCAATAGATCTGAAATTATTATAATTTAAAAAGATGGCAAAGAAAGATGAATGAAAGATAACCTCACTAGATGACAATTTATGATTAGTAAATGAGATTAAAAATATATTTTAATGATAAGAAAACCCAAAAGTAATAATGTATGTTCTTCCCTTTTTAGTCTATAAGAATCATTCTCTTATTTGCATTTTCCTAATTTTTTCCTCAAAAGTAATTAAAAAAAAGTATTATTATGTTCCAAAAAAAGAAATAAGGCTTACCTAATCAAAAGTTGTTTTATTAAACAGTGAGTAATGAAATAAAAGGATATACTTCTGAAAGCTTGGTTTGCTTCAGTTCAAAAGTATTTTCTACCCATGATGAAATAACTTTCACATTATAAAGATTTGGGCCTATGTAATAATTTGATCATGAAAACAAATTAAAATAAAACAACAAAAAAAGCAACTTTGCTTTATTGTGATGCCTCAACATTCATTGCCAAATTAAGATTGAACAAAAAGTCAAATTTTGCAAATACTAATAGGCAACATGTTTATTTTTAATTACCTGTATGCTGAATTGCTTACAGATCCCTCGACTTTAATAAATAAATTATTTTATTAAAACTGACAGAAAAGAGTTGTTCTACTTACTAAGTTCTATGTCAAATTCTTGAGTTTAACAATATAGTCATATATCCCATAATGACAATTAGGTCAATAACAGACCAAATATATTAAAATGTTCCCATAAGATTAAAATGAAGTTGAAAAATTCCTATCACTTAGTGATGCTATAGCTGTTATACTATCGTAGTACAACACATTACAGTTGCCTATAGTATTCAGTTAACATGTTGTACGTATCTGTAGCCTATTAGCAAAAAACTATACCATGTAAGCTATGTGTGTAGTAGGCTATACTATCTAGTTTATGTAAGTGAACTTATGATGTTTGATACTTATCACACATAAAAATCACCTAACTATGCATTTCTCAGAACTTATCCCATATTTAAGCGGCACATGACTGTATACTCACAAATGCATTTTCATGCATATAATTTATAGCTCTGATACTACTGCCTGCTATAACTCTTGCCTTAGTTCTCAGTTCCTTGTGAAATTGAGGCTAATTCAATTAAATTATTTGAAGTTAAGGAGCCTCTGAGGGACTCTAAAATATTATTCATGATTCACTCAGTATGACTTGCTCTTTCTGTGTCACTCCATTATGCACTTGCCTATTTTAGGTATCAGCAATACTTACTATTAGTTGAAACAAATGAAAATGACATTTATGTAAATTTAAAACTATGGAACATCTGCAATATCGTATGTTTGAAAAAAGAGCATGAAAAAAGAGGCCATTTGTATTTTGTCAACTGTGTTTTGAGGACCTGTTAGTAGTCTATCACTTACAAAATGTTCAACAATCACTTGCATAAAAAATGGAATCCAAAATCATTGTCTTAATACTGTTTATGTTATTTTACTCTTGCATATACTCATTTAACCCTTTACCGTTTCATTTAATCAGTCAACAAAAACAGAATCTGTTAACTGGGCATTATCAATGAATTAGAAAGAAAAATTATTATATCAGAAGTGTATTCATTACCAAGGATAGTTATTATAAATAGAATCATAGACTACAAAAGTAAGATGAGCCAAGAATCTAGTTAGATCTTGATCTGCTAGAGCAGAGCATCCAACTGAGGCTAAATTGGGACTTTGCACCATCTGAATGACATCATAACTGTGCAAATGAGATGAATAGTGATTTGAGATGGACCTACACAGAGTTTGTTAGCTCCAGCTTAAGGCAACTTTAGTAAAAAGTTTTAGGAGGTATTGATGCTATGAGCAAAGGCGTAAGCATGAACCAGTATGTTCAGATAGCGTTGAACTTTTGTTTCTCCTTTTGAATCTATTCAAGTTATTGTAGGTAATGTGTAATCATGTGATTGTACTTTAAGATTGTCCTATATACTAAAGTGACTAACTGGAAGGACCCAGAGACTAGGAAAAAGTAGATTGTCACTCTCTTGGTGACTTAAAGAGGTCTAGGTCTAAAGAAACTGGATCTGCAGTAATTTCCCTCCTCGGCTATATTACTATCACTAGGAGAATTGGGTCTGACCAAGGGAAGACATGGAACAGAGAGTCAGTACAAAGTTGTCCTGACTCCCAGACAGAATGTTAAGCAATGAAGCCACAACTTGAAGAAATCTCTTGATTAGAGGATTGTATAGATTTTGAGCCAAGCTAACCTAGAGAAAAGAAAAAAGGATTTCACAGAAAAGTGTTGGAAGTGGAGGTTGGTTGACTTAAATAAAACTCCCTAGAGTAATTAATATGCCCACCTTACAAAAAAAAAAAAAAAAAAAAAAAAAAAAAAAGACTGAATGCAATTGGAGTACTAAGGAAAAATTTCAATCGCAAGTCTCTGAAGGTGCCTGCCATGGCAAAAACGACAATTTTAATTGTTTAGATATTAACTATAAGAAGAAATATCCAAAGCCTAGATGGAAGATTTAAAGAAATATGGTTGTTACATAATTAAAAAAAAAATAGATTAAATTCTGTTTTCAACCAACATTATTTCTTCTTTATAAGCACGGATGCAGGCTCTGAAGTCAGAGAGACTTGAGTCCAAACTCATCTTTCCTTTAACTAGCTATGGCACCTGCGCACAATAATTATTATTATTTTTTATTTTGCTTTTCTCAGTTCTAAAAAAAATAACAATAATTACAATTAACTCACATGATTGCTATGAGAAAAAAATAGAAAAATTTCACTAAATTATTTAACATAGTATCCTGTTCATGCTAAGTACTCAATAAATGTGCTATGTCTTAATTTTTATGAAGCAGTAATGATAACCATTTGGGTCTCAACTGAGCTCGAACTATTAATAGATTTAATTAATTATTGTATGTAATTAATTTTGATGTTTTTCTGGCCCCAGCAGTAACCTTCTCGTCACAACAGAGAGCTCAATTATAGTTTGGGGTAACCACAATCTTCTCTGCTTCGGTCAGACTAACTACACCCCACAGCCCTGAGAAATGGAGGCAGGTTGTGAAACACAGGACTTCAGAGGCCGTGACTCTCATAGACTTGGAGACATGATCTAGTTTGAGTATCAGCACTTCTCATGTCTTCGGGCATCATGACTGGTTCTGAAGTGGGCACTTTCACAAATTAGGCTAATCAAGGACTTCTAAGACTCCATTCTGGTGTTTCAGTTAGGGATACTGGGATAATGTCACTCTCAATAGATAGATGCTGGAGCTTAAAAATAGGGCTTGCACAGTTGATGCATAAAGAATAAATATAAAATGAGAGTTACCATATTCTGGTGATGATGTTTGAGCACTTAAATTTACCCCGCTTGAACTATTAGTTATATAAGCCAGTAAATTATTGTATTTAGCTTAAGCAAAGTTGAATTGTTTTCACTCACCTGTATCAAAAACATCCTAAATGATTCATGGTCATTAATACAATCCATAATTGTTATTGATCATGACTTCTACTTAAAAAGTTAGGATATCTCTTGGTTTCATCTAATTTACCATGTACAAGTAGTCACTAAGTGGGTTGCATACGCAGGCATACATTTACCATTGCCCGCTGACTGATTTCTTCTGATTTTAATGTAGTTTGTTTGTTTGTTTTTTAAGTAGAATAACAGTAGATTAAAATAGTGGAATCACAAAAGTAGAAGGATTAGTACGTGATTTTAAATGGAACTACCACCGTACTTATTTTTCTAAAAAATTCTACGCTTTGGGTTATAAACCTTCATGCATTCTATTTTAGAAACTAAAGTGGCCATTTATATATGTATGTATATATTTTCCTTGTGATCTGAAAATGTGCCTGAAGACTAGAAAGCAATAGGAAGATATATTAACTTTGGAAAGTAAATATCTGCTTATTGTTGGAAAAGCACCTGTGTCTTCAGTGATAGGTATATGTAAATGTAAAAGCAGCCTGAAATGAAAATAGCTTAGGGCTCTCCCAAAGAGCAAAGCTATTAACCCTAGGGTTCTGGCCAAATTTTAGCTCCAGCAAGTTTGCCATGTAGATTGAAATCAGTGCTATTTCATCTGAAAGCAGTATGACTCAGAGAAAGCACATTCTCTTATGCAGTGTTCCTGTGCCATATTGTTAGTTGACATTAAACATACTCAGACATACCAAAGGCAGAGATGCAATGTGTATTTGTCAACACACTGTATAAAACAGAGCTGCAGGTTCTACCCAGAGGGCCTGTTCTATTGGTGCATGTGAACTTGAGTTGTAGAGATAAGTAAGCCGATGCCGAAAGCCTATAGGCCACCACACGTGGGAGTAAGGGAGTCAGGCTCTGTGGTTTTAGATTGCCTCCATTTCTCTATCCTTAATAATTCATATAGCAAATAAAAAAGTATAGGGAATGAGTTGGACTTAATAATAAGCATGCCAGGTAGTGTCAGGAGACTAAATAACTGGTTTATACTTAAACATTTATAACTAAGTCCACTTTCTTTTTTCTGAATGTATAAAAAGGCTTATATTGAACTATTAATTCCAAAAGAGACACCAATGAGAGATTCAGTAAGAACCAGAAAAAAGAAAAAAAATAAATAAGTGTTCAAAAACATAAATTGAAAACCAGAATAATGTAAGATTTTTAAAAAGTGAAGATGAAATACTTCAGGGAAATTATGAATTATAATATGAGTAAAAGCCATTCAATCTTGTTATGAAATTATTCTTGATGATTTAAGAGAAGTTGTGGCAGAAGGATAAGGTAAACTCTAGATTGAAAGTGGATATTTAAGGACTGAGAGAATGGTCATTCGATATGAAAAATGCGGTTAAACTTGAATGATTTCAGGAAGACCTCCTAGAAGTTTAGAAAAGCAAGGGGAAAAAGAAATGGCATAGTAAAGTTAAAATAAGCAATAGTCAGTCTATAATGGTAGCATAGCATGTTCTGACATACTGGATACATTCCCCAGATTTGGATCCTAGGTGATTTAAGGGTCAAATTACTCTCAAGGGTCAATATAAAGAATCTTCTATTTTCTCACAGCTCTAGACTTTCCTACAAGTTTCCATAATAACTAACATCATCTTCAGCTTAGTGGATATATTGATATATTGATAATATTCATGACAGGTCATTTTTTTTCTCTTTACATAATAGTGAAATCATTTATTTGGTTTTAAACTACTACTCAACATAGCAGAATTGTCTATTTTTGGTGAACAGTTTTAATAAAACCTTTTATTAGGTTTTCAAATATGCATAAATCTGTTACCTAAGCAAACATTTTGGGGGAGACAATTATTTAGTTATAATTATAGCGACAGCCCAGGCAAACTGAAAAAAAGTGTATGGTGTGTCTGATGGAGAACAAAATGTGTACAATAACATCAGTAACATCACTGTCAGTGATGAAAAGGCTAACAACATTCTCCTTGTTTTCTAAGGTGAAGAGCTCAGATTTCCAAAATAAAACTAAATGGGCTATTTTGTGTCTATTTTTAAAATAGTAAAGTAAATTTCCTAAAATGAACCCAAAACAAGATTTAATTTTTAAGAAAAAAATTTTAACTGAGAGTACTGCCACTATGGAGGGTGTATTTTAAACTTTTTTTTTTCATTTCTTCGGTTATAAATGGGGGAAAAAAAAACAAGGTGAGGTTTGTATATTTCATAGAGAATTTTAGGATGAAAAGATAAAATAAAAGAACATTGTGCTAGACATAGCCACGGGTTTCTTAACCCCGGATTGATACAATCAGTTTTATTATATTTTGTATGATAAACCATAGCTGTCCTGTCCTCCCCGTTCCTCATTTTGCAAACACGTGTCTTTAATCCCGAGAAAGAAGAAGTAGGAGAATGCAAATCCCGTAGCTGGTCAGGGTTGCCACCTCAGTTGTTCTGAAGAAGCAAATCAGCATCATAACCTGTGTAACATTTGGTCACCTAGAAAACCAACCCAAAACAACAAAACATAACATTTAAAGAAAAAAAAAATCCAAATTTGCTTTTTACTTTTCAATAAATTTTGGCTAGAAAGCAATCCACTAATTCACTGTTAACCTAAAGAGACCTGTTTAATAGACCAAAACATTCTCACAGGTAATAATACAAGGTTTTGTGTATTATATTTTTTTGTAGCCTGAGGGCTCTCAAAGATGATAGGGGACCCATTTTTTAAATTTTTTATTATAAATTCCTTTGCTCATGTCATCCAGATTCAAAGGCCTGAGATTTAAAATTAATGAGCAGGTCTGTAATCTTTCAGGGAGATCTTAACGGCCCACTTTCACAGTCACAAAGAGACTAAAAAAAGGCCAAACTAAAATTCATTTTTCTTCCTGCAGCATGCTTGATGATTTAAACTCATGATGAAATAACTTTTTCTTAAAGAACAAATAAAAGCCTTGTACTCACTCTTGCTTCACATTTGAATATGACTCTTATACCGTTGCTCTAAATGAAATTTGTCATGCATCCTTACACAGATGGATGTGAAGTTTCTGTTGTGGAAAAGTATTTATCCGGTGTTAGCATAGGCCAGGTTGGTATTTAGAAGGAGCCAAAGGTTCCGACCCTTGGGAGACATAAGACAAGGCTTGTCCTGGCTCTCTCTGGCATTGGGAAAGCGGAGAAACAATATTTAACTTATACAACTGTGCATAAACCTTCATGAGAAACATCAGCCTCTTCTGTCCTTGAGTACATGAATTCATTAAAGACTCACTTCCCACACAGACCATAAAACCCACCTCTGATTGAAGTTCATGTCCATGTAACGTTTGAAAGGTCTGCAGCTCCTCCATAAAATAATTTAGGGTCATTTGTCCCAACTTGGACCTGGTGGTACAAACCAAGAATCCTCATCCACTCTACAAGTGAGTAAGGGAAAGCAAAGGAATAGTTCAGTGACTGTCTACTGGTGACAGGATGCCTTATTTAGGGATCGTTATGTACTTTGTTATTCCTGGTTTCTCCTTCTGGTTTTTCCAAAGAAGCAGATGAAAGTTGGGGAAAAAAATGTTGTTTTTCTGGGCTCAGAAATGACTTTTAGTAAACTCCACTTGTTATTACCTTCCCTTAATAACAACAACAACAGTTTACACTCCTTAATAAGAAAATAGAAAAGGAAACCAAAGCCAATGGGATTTAGTCATCAAAATATGTGGCTATTAAATATTACCATTTTAATTTTGGAAAAATGATCATGATTTTGAGATAGTTTCAATACCTTAACTTCAAGATCAGATAAGAAATTGTGATGAAGAAAGTGAATAAAAACTGTGCATTTCCCAGTCAGTGACCCATATATGCTAGGAGTCAGTGATTCTAAGCAAAATAACAATCAGTGCCACTCCCTAGAGAAAAATGCCCATATATTAAAGCATTTTGATAATAATTTGTAGCACTTATGATTATTAAATAATTAACATTTATAAGAATACATATATTCTATGATTATAACTTTTACTTCTTGACCTTACACTTTATTTTCAAAAGTGAGTTTTATTTTGACCTTTTACTGTATTATATTCTTGAAATGAGCTCATCAACCTTCTCTTAAATACTATGTTTTTCTTTTTTATTCCTCGAAGAGGGTGTATGATTAGTAATGCAAACTGTGAGCTCAAAATCTGAAAGATGTATTGCCTTTTTCAAGTATTTATTCTCTGAAATGTTCAAAATAACATATTGACGAAGGTGTACGCTTCAGAGAGGTTTTAACAAAGCACCTGCGATATGATTGCTACTATGGCAACTGGTTTATTAAACATTAAAATTAATAACTCTGAAAACCATTTAGGCTGACATGACAGAAAGAACTTTATAAATGTAATTGAGGGATAATAGGAAAATAGTCTCAGAGCAGAGGGACCTTCTCCATGTTGCCTTCTGGGACCAGAAAAATCTGTAGTAAGATGTCATGACAGATCCTTAGGGGCTGGGGGAATATGAGAAAGTGAATGAGGAGAGCCCTCTGGGACACTTTAAAATATTTGTGTAAGTTTTATTTCTTCCCAGATCTTTTAAGACTATTTCCAGGTTTATTTCCCAGTCAATAACCTTCAATCAGGGTTACGTAATAACTTTTGTGAGCCCTGGGAACATTTGCCTTCATTAGACCTTACTGTCATAATGTTATCAATATTAAAAAAAAAAAAAATGTTTTTTAAAAATCTAAACTAGTTTTTTTTTTCTGTTTCAGGAAAAATTTAGTAGATCTTGATAACCTTGAAAATTGCATTTCATTCTGATGTAAGAATAAAACTTTTTATCTGATCCTGAAATTTTATTTTTCCTTTTGATTTTAAAATATTTTCATAAATCTTAAAATTTCCAGGAGGCTGAGGCACCTTCCCCAAAGTGCTGGTGGATAACTTAAACTGTCCTCTTCTCACATGTATACTCTTTACCAATTTCACCCACACACGTGGCTCCAATTATTACCTATATACAGATGCTCACAAATGTCTGTCTGAAAGTCAGAATCTGCATATCCAGAAGCCCAATACCCTCTGGACATCTCTTGTATGTCTCCCTGGTATGTCACTCTCAACATGTCTAAAAATCAAATGCATGTATTGACCCAACAGCTCATATGCTTATTAGAATTCTCACCTCGATAGACCATAATCCCCTCAATTTAGCATAAAGGACAGCACTACAGCAACTCCAAGTTACCTGAGTGCTGGGACTATGACATTCTTATTCATACATGTATAGCTATATATCTATGATTTTCAGTTTATCTTCATTGTGCATTATCACACAATAACTAAAACACTTTATTAAAGTTGATATCTGAGAAAGGAAAAATAAAAATATTAGTTAACTTCTAGACAAATTATTATAAAATATCAAGCTCCTGTCTTAAAATAAGACATTATCAGTTCAAAAGGAAACATGATGGAACCACCATATTGATCATCCGTTATTCTAATCTAACTCTGGTTTCAATTAAAGTGAAGAGACTATTTATTTTATGACACAGAGTAAAAATGATGTTAAGGTAAAAAAAAAAAAAGAAAGAAAGAAAGAAAAAGAAAGGCAGAAGTGTTTACCTAACTTTATATTTATTGAAATGTCATTGTTATAGACTGAATTGTGCAACCCCTTTCCCCCAAAGCCCATGTATTTTCTTTTGGGGAACAGAGCCTAAAGGGAGGTAATTAAGATTAAATTAGGTCACAAGAATGGGATCTAGATCTGATAGAACTGGTGCTCTCATAAGAAGAGAAGACATCAGAGATCTTTTTCCTTCCCAGTATGCATAGAGAAAAAGCTAGTTCAGGACAAAGTGAGAAAGTGAGTGCCTACAAGCCAAGAAGAGAGGACCCACCAGAAACCAATGCTGAGGGTACCTTGAACCTAGACTTCCAGCATCCAGAACTGTGAGAAAATAAATTTCTGTTGTTTCGGCTACCCCATCTGTGGTTTCCTCTTATGTCAACCCCAGTTGATTACTACAATCACTAATAAAGTATTTTCTCTTACTTGAGATTGACTGATCATTGTGATAAGTCCTATAGTCATCTCGGGGTGCTCCTTCACAATAATTTAGTTTCACACTAGTTTCTAATTTGCTCAAGTAAATCAAAATAAATCTAATACACACTTATTCTTTCCTATGTTAAACATTTCAATTCAACCCCATAATCCCAAGAAGTAAATGTTATTATCCTAAATTTATAGATGAGAAAACTAAAGCACAGAAAAGTTAATTAACTTGCATGTGATTGTGCAACACACAAATAATGAAGCTTTCCAGTTTGACAACAGGAACTAATTTTCCATTGTTTACTTTATTAACCCAGAATATTATAAGACCTGTTAAAGAATAGGGATGATTATAAAATGCCAAATATCACCTTTCTAATTCAAAGCTTTGAATATGTTTATTTCTTGTTTCACAGATCATGAATTATAAAAAGGAGGGAAAAGTATGTACACACTCTACCCAGTAGTATAAACACAGGTGTGTCCTTAACAGGGACTAAGTGAAATTATAGTCCCTGTTAAGGGATCCTATAGTGATCCATAGAAGACTCTCCCAGCACTTCGGAATGGCTTTCTTCTTTTTTTCCTGAACAAGGGGCTTCAGGAGGTACAGAATGACGTCCCTAACAACATCTATTTACACATAGGTCTGACTTCTGGATGCACAGCTCAGCACTCTTTGCAGGATACCATGTGTTCTTCAGATTTCTTTCTGAATTCCTCTGTGCTCTCCTAGGAGAAAGACTGATTCTAATCATGCTGAGCAATAAATGCTAGCTTTTTCAATAGACTTGGTAAGGGCCCTGCTCTTAAACTGAAGAGGGTGCTACATAGGTGGTAGAACATCATCAATCCCTCCTCACAATATGAACAAGATCCCACTCCGACTTCTGGGATATAGTTTGTATCTAGACAAGAGCTACCCAATGTATCTTACGATGAATCCTGGTAAAATCAAATACAAACCCCTTAAAATCATTCCACTGGCAATTATGCCCACACCTAAGATTATTCATTATAGATTTATCAGTATCAGATTTCCTTATGTTAGGGAAATCTGGTAAGATTATTAACTAAAAGCTCATTAGTGTTCAATGATTTTAATAAAAAGAACATCTTCTCTGAGTGTCAAAACAAAACAGCATCTTCCATATGTGTCAAAATAAAAGAAATAAATGGGGGGGGGGTGTGAAGTGTAAATTCTTATTACCACATTGGATACTTTCAAACATAAACTCATTTACTAAATAATCACTGCAAATCACTGAAGCTATAACAGACCTCAGTTTCCATAACAATATTTTTTGCTCACAGCACTGAAAGAGTCTTCCTGCACATTTTAATGAAGTATTTGAAAGAGTTGTGGGCATCTAAGCAGAAATCTCACATTTTGCTACCCTGACACACACTGTTTATTTTTAATAAAACTCTCAGTATGACAACAGGCAAAGCTAACTGGATAGTTTCCTATTTATAGGACAATCAACACCAGGGTGAATAAGAAGACTATTTTTTTCATCTTTAGCACTGACGCAACAAGTTAGCAAAAAACTTCTGCCCCAGCTCTGTTAGGTGTTCTGAGATCAAAAACATACAAGAAAACAAATATCAGATACCCACACACAGAGCCTGTTATTTGGCACTTCAGTGAGACTTGGAATCACTCACATTTCATGCTTCTGCTCTAAAATTTTGTTGCTCATTTTCCCCAAATTCTGTCAGTTCCTTATTCTATATGTGGCTAAAATATCTAGTAGCTGTGGGAAGAAATATTAAAAGCCTTCAACATAACAAAGAACATGTGGTTAATTATCATTACTTTTAATTTATGGAAGAGGGGCTTTGTTTACCAGACAACCAAAAAGCAATTTGAAAATGAAAAAGATGAACTGTTGATGTGGTTGTTATTAAAGACTACTAACCATTAACATGTCCTCAATAAAAGCACTAATTCAACATTTCCCACGCACCCACACCATCCCCACCCCCCGTTTTCTTAACTTTATATCTAAACAGAGGACTCAAACCCACATCGAGGTGGTAAAATTGGTCAGGCAAATGTTTCCCCATCTAAGTTTTCAGAAGCTCCTGCTCAGCAATTGGCCAGAGTGGACTAATGACTCTACCTGGCATGTGGCCCAGCCAACTCAACTGGGGTCACTCCAGAGGTGGATCATGCCAGACCACTCTGAAGAGTGTCACTTTCTGTGGAATCATCATTAGCTAAATATAAGACTGTCTTACAGAATTCAACAGCCCTTTGATACCATGACCCAAATGAGCAACCAGCCACTGAACTAACCATTCTTAGGGTATGCCCGAGATTGCATCCCAAATTGGGCATTTAACCTCTGGAGTGGGAGCAGGGATAGCTAACATGATAAAAAATCAAAATGAAAGATAACAAGACCACAAGAAAAACATCTTAATTACAATCTGTGGTTTAAAGACATATCTAAATTTATTTCATAAACGTATGACAGCCAACAAAATTAAATTTTACAAGTAGTAATTTGATACCTATTGGTATATATAAAAGAACTTTTTGCATTTGTATCATCTCCTTGTGTTTAACTTTCATCCCCAAAATCTTTTTTCAATCATTAATCTATTTCACTTAGTGAACACTAACTGTGCCAGATTCTGTTCTATGCCCTGGTGATTCAGAGATTAAGAAATACATTCTTATTGTTGTAAAGCTTCCATTCAGCTGGACAAAACATACAATAAATGAACATATTCAAATTATGTCAGTGGTGATAGGTACATTGAACAGAAGTATAAAGCAGGATAAAAAGATAGAGAGTAACCCAAGAGAGCATGGTGGGGAGTCAGAATATTTAGAATAAGGTGCTCAAGAAAGTCCTCTCAGATAAGATCATATTTTGAGGAGAGATCTTAGTAAAAGAGAGATTTGTCATTGCAAAGAAGATAATTATTTTCTAGAAAAAAACAGTACGTGCAAAAGCTATCAGCCATGCCCTATATAATAGAAATGGCATATGTTTAAGAGGAGGTGGAGACAGAAGTCTAATTCATGGGAAAACATAATTAAAAGTCTAAGATTCACCAGCAGATCTTATAGACCATGCTCAGTAAAGACAGCATAAAAAAGAATTTTATTAAATTTGAGATATCATACAAATATGCATAAAGGGTAAAATGGTACCATCTTGAAGATGGAATCCAAATTCAGAATAATAAGTAATTAAAAAAGGCATCAGAAACAAATAATTTAAATAATAAATTAATAAGAAATGGTAATTAACAATGTCAGTAGTAATTTCATGAAGTTTATTTAACCTTCATAACTACTCTATGAGGTATGAATTTACTGTTTTACTCTCATTGAAGAAATCATGAAGATGAAGTGAGAAAAAAAAAATTATACTGGACCAAAATTCCTAGGTAAAGTTTCTTTGCTAGTCTTCCCATTGAGCAGTACATTTAATTGGCTTTAGTGACTATTTTAGCCAATGGAATCCATCAGAGGTAACCTTCTGGGAATTCTGGGACTAGTCAAAACTTGCTTTGCATCTTCTGTCTTGAAAAACCCTCACTGAATGTTCTAAGTTGGCATGTGAATATGCCATTAGCCTGAGACTGCCATGCTGAAGAGGACACATATATGTCTGGTGTTTACCAGTCTCAGGTGAGCCAATTTTCTAGCATCCGTGTCAAGAGACATCTTGCAACCTCCTGACATATCCTATCCATCACCTGTAAGTCTCCAAGTGGCCTCAATGAATACACATAAAACAGAAGAGGCACTCAGCTGAGTCCTGCCCTATTCTTGACTCACAAAATTAATATGTTTGGGAAGTAGTTTGTTAAACAACAATAGATAACTGGTTCACCAGTTGTCTGTTCTTTAAATGTTGGTTCCTTTCTTTGCTTCTAATACAGAAACATCAAGTTCAAAATAAAACAGGTAACAGTGTGGTTAAAAAGATTCATAAATCACTAGATGAATTAATCACAAGTCAAGAAAATAATCTTAATAGAAATAAAACATGAAATAGGGATGTCTAAATAACAATATAGTGTATCTATGTGGACTTCAAAGCTGAAGTAGTAGACCAAAGAAAGAAAAATTGGGGAGAAGGGAATTTTTCAGTTTATATAGCACTAACTGTGGAAGATGTATTTCAATTTTAGGGAGTGACTGTAAGGAACTTCCTCAACACTAGGGTGAGTCATAAATTGAACTCTTTGTAACTTGCCATAAAATTTTTAAAGATGTTTCACTAGTAGTTCTAAAACATGTGAGTTGGTTTTCAATGTCAAAAAATACCAGGAGCTGGGGTCTTCTTAAATGGTTCCTCATAATTTCTTGAATGTAATTTTTATGGATCAATCTATCTGGATACAAGTAAACTGAAAACTAGAAAACAAACAAACAAACAAACAAACATCTTTGGACTCATAAAATTCAAAGACAGAATTCCAGAGCAACATAGGGTTAACTGCATAAGATTATAACTGCACTATATTTGGAGCTAAATTATTTGGCCAATAATTTATTTAATAGTAAATATATATATATATATATATATCTTTTTAAATTTAAATCGCTCATATTCATTAAAAGGTCAGAGTATTTTTGGAGTTTCAGGATTTGAAAGTCTGGTCTAGTTGTTTGTTTTTTTTCTTTTTAATTGGGTTAATACAGACAGAATATTTCTAGAATGCCATTTCCCCAGTGTTAGAGGCACAGAGAGACTTCGCAGATACCTCAGAGGAGACCCATTGATAGGTTTAACACATTTAAAAATTACGAAGTAAGTCCCAGCCTAGCAGGAAAGATAGTTCTCACTCTTGTCAAGCAAAGAAATGAGAAGTACAGATAGGCTTATATAGAAAAAAATTATCCATGATTCTGTAATTCTGTACTGTTTCTTCTGTGCCTAGGACAAAACTTAGAATACAGTTTCTGCAAGGCCCTGAAGAGGATCAGCCTCTGCCCTGAAGTTGTAATTTAGCTGTACCTTATAGCTCCTTCACAGTCCCACAGTCCAAATACCAGGGAGATTTTCATGAGGCAAACTCTGTAGGTAAGTGCAGCACTGCCCACTCATCATCCCACTCTAGTCTGGATCACACCCTTGGCAAAGAAAGTGGAAGACTTACCAGGCAATGGGAATGCACTAGCATGATATCTTGCAGTAAGATAATTAGGTGGAGTACATTTTACAGGAAGACAACAGCTCCCACCTATCAGCTGGCAGTCGTTCAGAGTTGTTTCTATACATCTATAATTTACCTCGGTGGGGCCTTTCCAGTTATCTTACTTGTATTTCTCTAGTGCCATTAAAGTGGTTCCTCTGGACTATGATCTTGAGAACTCCCCGCCTTAGCTCTTTACATCTAATGACAGCCCGATGTAAATAGCTTTGGCTGTACTTCCTATCCTCCTGCCCCTCTGATCTCAAGCAGTGCCCCTGTCCACTCAGCGGTTTCTGTCTCTAGCCTTTCAATGTCCCCAGTTTTCATCTCTGTCCAACACTTTGTCCCTTCAGGCATAAAAGCCCCTTTTTACACTGTCCAAAAAAATTAACTTGGAATTAATCAAAGACAATATGAATAAATGCTGGATAAATCATTTAAATTGAGCCAACAGTGTGTTAAAATAATTTCAAAATGCAGCATTGGGCTTTTTATTGTTTAAAGCAGTTTCTGTGGGAAGAACCAAATTTATAATGATTTCAACTTTTATCTTTGATATTTAACAACCTTTGCTTTCTAAAATCACAGCTCCTTCAAATGAATTTTCATATGATCAAATTCATTTGGATTAATTCTATAAAATGCCATTCTCAAAGTTTGGCTAGTAATGTCACTACCCAGATTGTTACTCCCTGACTTTTTTTCATATATCATCACCGATCTCCAGGTGGGCAGCAAATTCTGCCCATACTCTCTTGTATTTTACCCACGATTCTATGATCGCAAGTCACCTTTCACAAGGACTACTGAAACTGATGTCTCCTTGCCTCTCCCTATTGCAATCTACTTTTTCTCTATTGGCAAAATACATTTCTAAGCTAAAATGGAACCTTTTACTTCTCTAACTTTGGCTGCTCCACCTACCCTCCAGCTCAAAAGTAAAGCCTAAAATCCTTGGATACAGTTGGGAAACCTTTAATGTCTGTCACTAACCTCCTTGGCCATTCTCTCCCAATATTCAATATGTTAAACTCTAACAAACTTCCATGCTTTGCTCAAGCTACTTTTTTGCTGAGAAAGAATCTCAAGGCCCAAATTCAAGTTCTATCTTTCCTTAAGGTTTTCTAGCTTTATGTAGGTAGGTGTCTCTTATGTCCCTATAGCTCTTCATCCACACACTCAAGAGTACTCATCACATGGTGTCAAGATCATTTAATTGTATATATTTTGCTATCACATGACTGCAAACATCTTAACAATAGTTAACATTCTTCATCATGTAATGTAGAAAGCATCACACTGTAAGGGCTCAATGCAAATCTGATGATAGTATCTTTTTTTTTTTAATTTTGATAGTCAATTATAAACAGACATTATTTCTTTTAAGTAGTATAACAAACTTCAAACTTCTCAATGCTATTGGTACAATGAGTCTGAGTCATAGCCTCTTTACTTTTTAAAATCCTTTATACGTGATATAAGATTTAACATGTTATACAGTTTTCCCCTGCTATTCAAAAGCAGTGTTCCTATGGAATATTTCGTGAGCCCAAATGTCATAAAGCAAAGAAATAATTACCATCAATTTATGTAGAAAAATTTTGAGCATTCCCAGACCCCAAAAATAGCATATCGAATCATACCAAATATGCTTAATTATGCCTATTTCTACACCAAGCTTAACACTCTTTGAGCACTCTTAGGCTTTTCTGGTACCTTAGCACACACCTTGTTAACGGATGCACAAAATAAATTGAAATAAAGCACAGATGCTCACAGACACAGTTCAAAGCTGTGCCTGCTTGCTGCTGAGATGCTGAGTGTTGTTCCTGTGGAAGGGACTTGGCCATGCCATTTCCTCTGCTGGGGGTGCGCGCTGCCTCTACAGTGGCTCACTGCAAAACAAATGCTCAACACTCTTTTTGGTTTTTCCTTTTTTTAAATTTTTTTTTGTAAAAGTGAAAATTCTTTTCTGATTTCTTTTGGTTAGAAAAGCAGTTACTAATACAGGTCTGTTTTAAAAGCAAAGTGATATAGTAAGAAATATATGTATTGGGGTTAACCCTATTTTTAATGTAAATGAACTAATGTTTTCATTTTTATTTTCCAAGTTAGATATTGAATTTTAAAATGACTTTTTGAAAAAACTGATTTCTCCATTAAATATGTGCTTCAGAAACAATTCTGAGAAATATATTTATCCTCCTAAGAAATTCTAGGTAAACTCTTGAATGTTTTTAGAAACAAATTATTAATTTTGTTATCTCATTGTACATTTGAGACTGGGTGGTAGATTATTTATATTTATGCATTTTAGTTACTCCCATCAAAGACCCTTTAACAAAATATACTTGATGAGAGCATTATCTGTTTACCTTATTTATGTTTTATTTACGGAAACTTTAAAAAAAAAAAACAAAGAGCATGTTTCAGAAAATTCTTTGAATTCCCCTGGCCTTTGTCCCAGCCCACCTACAGACACCGAAACAAAGTCAACTTGGCACACAAACTCCATTACGAGAAAAAATATTCTTCCTGACGTTTATGGGTTTATTTTTTAAGGAAAAATTATAAAACTTTCCAAATATGTAGAAATCCATTAAAAGCAATGGTGTGCCAGAGGCAGGACTCATTTTTATAGTATTGCATGTCATTGCTTCACTGCTCTCACCACGTAAACCTTATTTCCAATTAGACTGAGTACCACAAGAATCAAGGAATGCATAAACATCCTAAACACATACTGAATATGCCACTTCGAATTTGCCACCAGCCTATTACAATATATCCATCAAATACTCCAAGGAAGTAAGCCATGCTGCACTGCAGGGACATTTAATAATGCTTCATTCAAACATTAAGTGCTTTAAAAACACCACACACCCCTAATACGGTAGATAAACATTTTATCTTTCCACTTTTGATGGCATATAATTTTCAGCCTTTGATCTAATACAATTTAAGGTGTGTCAAGATGAATTTTGGCAGAGAAGGCTAGTGAAAAGAAAGGTTTAGCACTTTGGTTCCTGGAGATGCACATCCCAGACACCAGCTTTGGCAAGAATGCAGATTGTACAGCCAGTTTGACTACAGGAAATAAAAGAGGTGCTATTTAAGGGAAAGAACTTGGGTTAAAATGGAATTGCTGCTGTAAAAGATGTTCAACTCACATTGCCATATGGTTTTTTTGGAATGATTCCCATGTATATTAGCTATATTCTTGGCACTTGGAGCAGCATTTGGATCTGGGACACACTTTTGCTGCTTTGCAGCTCTCCGAACGTAATGTCATATTGCCACACCTTCACAGTAAAAATTATTGACAATTTCAATAATAAGATCTAGATTAAATGCCCAAGTAATTCATCTTATACCTTGGAGTCTATATCTATAAATACATCATCTAATATGTTTAAGTATTACTCTATAATGTGAGATAAATGTATTTCACCAATTTACATGGACATTGAAAAAAAATGATTTGTTTTTATTTGGAGAATTTACATAAAATAAATACAATGTGTCAAATTTCAGTTAATTTGAAAAAATACTGCTATATCTCAGCATACTTCCATGCAACTATATGCAAGTAATTCTAAAGTAAATTTATTAGCATACTACATATCAAGAAACCAAAGGAAACATACATCATTCATTCACTCATTCACTTATTCTTTTACTTATTTATTTATCCTGCAGATATTTACTGAGGATATGCTATGTACAAGGCACTGTATTTATTTTGGAGGATTCATAGCAAATGTAGCAAACCAATTATTTCCAATTATTTTCTTTTGGATTTTGTTATTGACACACTTCATAAAGCACTAATGCATAGAATTAAAAAAAATAGATTATAAAATGTTAAATATATAACTGGATTTTATAGAGAAATCTGCATTTAAATTCTCACTTGGTCAATATTCTGATGGTGTGGTAATTAAGCTCTCAGTATTTTAATATAATTACCTACAAAATGGGGATACTGTATAGCAGTGCTTTCCAATGTATGCAGTTTAGAACTACAAAAGCATTTTAATTTAACTGTTTTCTACCAAAAAGTAGTATCATACCAACTTTTATAAAGTATATTTATTTTGCTAATACTAATACACATGAAGCAAGATTTAAAAGGTGTAAGGGGATAAAAATAATACCAATTCTCTCTGCTTTGGCATCTATTCCCAAGCACCTGGTTTCTCTCCATATGGACAATCACTTTCTTGAGTATCTCTCCAGAGATAATTGCAAAATTTTACACATGTCTGTGTGTGAATGTATACACATACATTTTTTTCCACACAAATGGTAATGAATGTACTAAAATTATACCTGGAAGATAGCTCCATATGGGCATATAAGAACTGCCTTATTCTTTTTAAGGGATGACTAATATTTTACTGAGCAGATGTCTCATAATTATTATCCAATCACCTATATATATACATATATATATATATGAGGTTATTTCTATTATTTTAGTAATACAAATAAGGTTGCAATAATTATTCTTACTTCTATCTAATTTCACACTCATACAAGCATGTTTGTATACCACACTTTAAATGACAGAATCTGTAGATAAAAACTATATGCAATTTGTTTTAATTTTTTAAAAGTCCTGCAGAGAGATTATCCATTCTAACATTTGAACTATTATAATGCCTTGATTTTCTCACTTCTGTTGTCATGAGAAAGCTTGAGTACCCTTTTACGAACTTGAAAGACTTCTCTAGAAAAGTCCATCATTATCCCATGGTGCCAGTGAATTGTTTTTCTTTTACTATATTTTTAGAATTTCTTTAACATACGAAAGTATTAAGCAAATTAGTTATTTGAATAATTAACATCTTAGATTCTCCCAGTTTGTCACTTGTTTTAAGATTTTATGTTATTTTCATTACAGACATTTTTAATTTTATGTAGTCAAATGTATCAATTTTTTTCTGTTTTTTGCATTTCATATTTCATGCCTTATTATGTGATCTAAAAACAAAGAAACAAAAAGCAAAAACAGTAACTCCCACCTTTTCTTCTATTATTTTTATTTGTGTTAATACTAGGATGTTTGGGGAATGTATTAGCTATAAAGTATGAAGTAGAATTTAAAGCTAATTTTATTTTTCAGAGGGTGCACAATATTTCTTTTATCATTTGTCAAATAATAATTTTTCTGCTGTATAAAATTTCACATTTAGCTTTTAACTCATGTCTTTGAGATATCTGTATTTCATATATAGGTGTTTTTTATTTTTCATATATTTATGAACTTGAACTTCATTTTTTACTTATTGCTTATAAAATGCAATAATATTTAATAAGTTTACTTCACTCATTACTTTCTTTTTTTATTCTTAAAAGAAGTAGATATAAATCAATTTGCATCTTCTAACTACACAATTACGTACTTTTCAAACAAGAAGTGTTTTATTTCTTACTTCTCATATATTACACATTTGCCTTTCAGATTTCTTATCCTCTGCTATATTCTATATAACATTTTCTGGCCTTTTCTAACTCATTAATTCTATCTTCATCTAGTTCTAGCATATTGTTTTCACTTATTCACTTTTTAAAAAAAATTTTAGTTGTTCGTATTTCATCTATAGCAGTTCCCTTTGATTACTTTAAAATTTATAGATAACTTATGTAGTCCTGTTTCCTCGCATATACTTTCCCTTTTCCTTTCAAATATAGTAAGCTTTAATGTTTTCCATTCTGTGTCTAGTAATTCTAATATCCAATTCTAATATCCATACCCATGGGCTGTTCTTGTTGGTTCCCATTCACATAGAATTCTCCACTTGTACTTGGTCAACATATATTGTATGCAGCACATCATGTGTAAAAATTGACTTGAAAAACATAAAGCCTACAATGCAAGTACCTTATTTCAGAGATTAATTGACTGCCTCTGTCACACTCAGGTTGGGGGCATTACCAACCTGAGGTCACCTTAAACAACTTCATAGTTTGATGGTCTCTGGACTATGCAAGACAATGTGCAACATTGTCTACTTCTGATTGAAAACTTACCTGTGGGGAAAACTATGTTTTTTGCTTAATTTGAGCAAGGTTTCCTATAGAGTCTCCAGCCTTTGAGTGTTTTTGTCCTTCTGGTCTGATGAGTAACTCATTGCAAAAATTCATTTTTTTTTTCTGAGTTCGGAACTACTGCCATGGCAATACCAGTTTCTATGTTCAGCTTCCCTTCAGTCTTGGCCTAGTATTCCCTTCAAATCTTTTTATCCCAATCTCTTTCCATTCCTCCTCTGTCATAACACAAAACCTTTTAAACATATAAATAAATAAACACATTTACAGGTGGTATGTTGAGGAAAGGGAGATAAATGTGGTCTGCACTAATAATGTCTGTGCTCCATCCAAACCAGCCCAAAATACTGAGTTAAAGATGGAAAGAGAGCTTGTGTGTGTGTGTGTGTGTGTGTGTGTGTGTGTTTTTTTTTGGGGGGGGGGGGATGAAGGTAGGATTAATTCGATGGGGCATTGGAAATAGACATGAATTCTATTATTCTGATTATTTATTTGGTCTGTGTTATAAATTTGGATAATTTTAGTTTAGACTTGGATATCTTTCTGATTTTTATTCTAATTCCTTGATTTTCTGTTCCATCACTCTGAAACCTTTAAAATGTTATTGTGATTATCATAAAAATGACAAATTTTTTTCTTTCACTTATTCTCTTTACTCTCCATTATGTGAATGAAACAAATACATAAGCCAAGAATATTAGCTATTACAATCATTATATTATAAACACAACTGATCAGAAAGTATGTATATTGTCTTCACCATTTTCCTCTCCACTTTGTGTCTGTTATACAGTAGATACTCTTAGTAGTTTGTTTGTTTGTTTGTTTGTTTGTTTTTAAGTAAACTTGAGAAGGAAAGCTGGAAATGCAAACAATATCTATGCCAAAAAAAAAAAAAAAAAAGGAGAAGAAGAAGAAAAAGAAACCTGAATACTAGCAGCAGGGTAGGAAAGTTTTGTCTAGACTTTATTTCCAGACCATGTTACAAACCTTGAGAGTCTACCTACTCTGTAACTGTATGCATATTCTTAAATAGAATTCTCAGAACATCATTTAAAAATCCTTTACGACTTACTTGCTATGATAAAAATAATGATAATAATCACAATCTCATTTTGGAATTTGTTGCATTTCCTATATCAGGCCTTATGCACGCATAATACTTTAGCTTATCCTGTTTACCATTCACTGGACTAGATAATGTAGGATTTTTTATTTCTATTTTATAGACGAGGAAACTAAGGATCAGAAACAACTTGCCCTACCATATCTAGCTGCAAGCCAGAATTTAAACTCATATCTGTCTGGTTATTTATATCTATATTGCAACTCAGAGTTTGAAAGTGAAAAACAAACATTACAATTTTTGCTTAGGAAAATATCATATTGCCAAATGTATGCATATTTTCGTTTCTTCTTGGTTCTAGGTGGTTTGAGCAAGCTGCTGGAAGAAGTACCCTGGGTAATCCATTTGATTCTTTTAGTAATTTATCAGTTTGTTCATATGTTAAAGCTCTTTTATTAATAATTTACACATTTATAACAACAACATAAACCTTCTCTAGCCCTGGAAATGGCTATTGAATGTCATATGTTTGCATGCCTAGGAATGCTTTAATACAGCATCATGAACTATTTATCTTAGAAAATCTTGCTGAAGACATTCACATTTTTTCATTATTTTGGCAAAGTGTTTCAGTTGTGGATAGTCAGAAATTTATTTGAGACTTATGTTGTTTTTTCGCCAAAGGTAAGTTCAACTCTGTTTCACTTAGAGCTCCTCTGTGACTATGAAAATAGCTCTGTGTGTCTGTCTACCTAGTAGGCATTGCCGAGCATGCTAGTTAACATAGCTGTCAGGATTTCAACTCCTGGACTGTTTTGCTTCCCTATGTTTAAATTGGCAACTTTAATGTTGCTTTACTACACTTTTGCATCTAATTGCCTAAAAATTTTTATTAAGCAAAAACATAATTTCTTTGGAAATATGCATTCAAAAATATATAGAGAATGATATCATGTAGAAAGAATTTGCAAGAGGCAAAAAGAAACTTCAGCAGTTAATGTTTAGCTTTTTTTTGAATTTTATTTTCCACTAAAATGACTTTCCCCTTATGACTAATTATCATTCCAGTTTAAAAATATATTGCTAAAGGGATTTCTGCATATTTTAGTCTAATCTTTTTAAAGAATCAAATGACTATTTTCAAAAAATTTGGGGGAAAATATTTAAATTAAAATGTAACAAAATTAGAAAATATAAAAAGTGTGCATGTTATTAGAAGTTCTATGCTAATTCATTCGAATATAATAATTTTCACTTAAAAAAATTCTCATAGTTTCCAATTATAAATTAGTTTCATTGGAAGTCATGTGAGTTCTTTTCATTTATTAGGGTACCACTTAATTCACTAAGTAGGTCCTCAAGTGTCTGAAAAGAGCTAACCCAGTTACCAGAGCAACTTTCCCAAAGTCAGGGAGTATCTAGACAGACAGAGGTACAGCTGCCTCATTAATCAAAATTGATTCTACATAGATATATTATTGTTTAAATACATTTACATCAGTGAAAAATATCTCTCCACTAAAATCAATATTACCCAAATGTCCAAAACATAAGGAATAGTAGGACATTTATAAATTTAAGTAAATGCCAAATATTTAGATTTTTTTTCAAATAAAGATTTTTCTAAATATTATTGAAGAAAGTTTTGTTTTGTTTTCATTCTGTGTATGTGAAAACTTAAAAATGACCATGAACATTATTCTATATCATTTCAATTTTATATGAAATCATAAAAATTTGACTCTACTTTTTTGCAGCTGTTTGATACAGGTGCCAATTCTAAGTGTTTGTTTAGTTCATGACATCTCATAATACAGACTTGAATTTAAATTGCCAACTGTAATAATCAATGTTCTTGTATTAAATTTACAGCAAAATGCTATACGAAAATTATCAAATTGACTCCAGATAAGTAAATCTGTTGCTTTGTATCCTTTTTGATAAACTTTATATGTGTGTGTATTTTTATCACACACACAAACATTAATCTGGCAAGGACCTTTAGAATCCTTTTGCTTAGATTCCTACTCAATACAGCAATCTTCTTATTCATATCAATGACCCTTGGTCACTGAGTCATTACATATTTTCAGTAATGGGAAACAAATTTTTTTTTACATATGTCATTTTTAATCATTGCGGTCTATTGGTATACAGAGCTATTATTCTGAATTCTTTTACGTTATTTCACAAAAATAAAAATAACTTCTCTGAACATGTATTATACCTATAAATTTTTCAACAAGCAATCATAGCTCAATGATTTCTATTGACATGAAGAAACTTTTAATTGATCCTTATTCAAATATATCCAGAATGAGAAAATGAGATAAAGTACATCATTTCCTATGGATACTTACAGTCCGCCTTCAAAATTAAAAATACATATTCTCACTTGTATTCTCACTAGCATCACTTTTATTAACCTAATAAGGCAAAAGTCATCAATTTCGAGGAAAGGCTCATCAAATTTGTTATACCTTATTTGAGTGTAGATGAAGTAGAAAGAAAATAACTGAAGTGAGAAGGAATCTAGACTTGATTGTTGACTTTTCTTTTCTTTTCTTTTCTTTTCTTTCTTTCTTTATTTTTTTACACAGACAAGGAGAGAAAAAAACAGTTCTCCTCCCCATGTTGGGAGTATGAGTACATAATTCTAACAAGCAATTCAGATTTTCAGTTAAGTATTTTACTACAGCCAGCTCATTTCCAGGCATTGTTTAGTAAATATGCAGGAGAGAATCCTGACAGAGACCCTTCCAAAGACTTAAAGGAACTGATTCAGAGACCACCCTTCGAGATCTTTGGTAGGTAACAAGGGTGAGAGCAGTGGATGCATCATTTTCTCTATGTATTTTCATTCAAGATTTACATACTTCTGTTGCTTCCAATCTCAGGGTTTTTGATCTGAACTGCTAGGAGCCAGCACTGGACCTAGGAGGTGGGGGGCGAGGGATGCCGTGATGTCTTAGCATTTGGAAGGAGGCTGATGAGGTGGGATCTGGCACTTGCTGCCCTCTTCCCACTTGTTAAATAAGAAAGCTCCCTTTTTATGCTTTTGTTTATATGTTAGGTTTCCAAGAAAAATATAAGTTGAAAGAATTATGCTGCTCCCTTAAACATTTGGAATGGCTTCTGTGTTTCCTTTATGAAGAGCTTTACCTTTTCCAGATAACAGGTCCCCCATTACTATTTAAAATCAAGGAACCTGAATCAGAAATGGCATCTATTTCTGTTTTCTACTGGTTCAATTGTACAAATATATTTAGATGAAGGAATCATATTGATCAATTTATATTTGGTATACTAATAATTAATTTTCATTTTATCATACTTTTGATATAATGCTATAGAAGGATTCTCTTTTCATGCAAAAATATCTTGTAGATTTTTCTTTCTTCTCAACAATACTGCAAATGGTAAGAAAGCATATAAAAAGTCAAAATTGAGAGTTCTTTTTATAAACAAAATACACGGAAGCTCAGAATTTAAAATTAAGGAAGTAGTAAAAGCAAATAAACACAACCCAAAGAGTTACCAGGTACAAAAACTTTACTATTGGGGGTCTAAGACAGGCCATAAAAATAACTTTGTTAGAATATTTGGCTTCAAATTAAATGTGGGGTGGCGGAAAAGTATTTTATCTGAGCCTATACTTTTATCCTTAGCCATTACCTTTTATTGTTCAAAGATGATGTTGTGTAGGATAGATTGACTGTGGAGACACAGTGCAGACCCTGTGTAAGAATTTATTTGCTGCAAACCTGCATTCTTGTAATGTTTCTGTGGGTGCTTTTCAGAATAAAGTGGAAACAAAAACAGCAAAGTAATTCATTCTATCATAAATGAATGTACCCAAAAACATGAGCTGTAATACCAGCTAAAATTACTGATTCAGGCTTGTCAGAAATAACATGAAAGAAAAATACAAAGGGGTTCCTTACGATGCCAACTTAATCAAAAGCTTTGAACATAAAGATAAAAAACATTGACAGGGGAAAAAATGAAGATACTCAGCCTTTTTCTTGAGTAGAATGAAATAAGGTTTGGAAGAAATGTAGATTCTGTAATTAAAGGATATAGTTATTCAGAATTATTTGATCTATACCTCAAAATCAAGTGTTTAATGTGAATTATAATACTCATACTTATCAGTTTACATAGCATTTGTGAAATAAATAGAATCATTATTTTTAAGAGTTCAACAAAAATTTGAGTTTGGGGAGAATCTGGGATGATTCATCTCTAAATTTTTTGTATGCACTGATGAATTCACAGGAATAACTATTCTATATCTTGGTCTTTTGTTAGGAGAGGGGAGAATTGCTTGAAAACAGAGGAAGGAGTTTGATGTACTTGGAGAGATATGACAGCAATGGAGATGACTGGTGAAGCATTTGTCCCTTTTTCTGAGGGAGTTTTGAGCACTAATCCAGAGAAAGATTAAGAGTTGAAGTGGTGTGTGTGTGTGTGTGTGTGTGTGTGTGAGAGAGAGAGAGATAAATTTTTATGAGTCTCTGAAAAATAAAAAAGTGCTGCTCTAGAGCCCAAGTAATGAAATAGGGCACAGGCTATGGGAGAGATTTGTTGTCCCCTCTCTTTCATGAGATCAGATATCACTTGCCAGATCAGTGTGGTGCTTTGGGACACTGAGTGACAGTGGTACCCTTTGCCCTAAACAATGCTATTCATATAGAAACATCAAAGAAATAACAGTAAGACAGAAAGTAAAAGGAGCCTAGAGTAGATACTATTCAAACAACTACCAGGTTCTGTTTTTCTGGAGAACCCTAATACTCCTACTATGTGTTAGGTTCTTTGCACACACAATTTCTAGCTTTTAACAGCCTGTCAAGTATTTGTTATGCATTACTGATCTCTTTATGGATGAGAAAACTGATGTTCAGAGAAATTAAACAACTTAACTAAATCATAGAACTAATAAATTGTGTTGCGGAAATTAAGGCCATATGTTTCCTACTCCAGAATCTGTTCTTTCTCCATCAGCTAGATGTAATAAGTAGTTAACTAAACAAATGTTTATATCTCTGTAAGAGTCCTCAAAATGTATATCTCTATTACGACAAATGTTATAAATATCTTTTATTAGATTAGACTATATGTTATTGTAATTTATTCAAGAAATTTATCAAAAAATGCAAAAAGATCAAGCAAAAGCAAATGAACAAGATGATCAAATAAAAAGATGATTTTTTCTCCACCGTATTTATAATGCTATTTTTTTAAAGGAATTTCAGCAGTGAAATTGGAAGAGCACTGATCATAGATCCTGACTGGAAAGATTTATTATCTTTTTGCATAATCTAATGATGTATCGAAAACTAAATAAAAAAAACTTAAGACTTTCTCTTTATACTTCTTCCTTTGTTAATTTTTATTTTTCAATTAGAGTTGATATTCAATATTATTTATATTAGTTTCAGGCATACCACATAGTGGTTATACATTTATATAATTTACAAATTGATCCCTCTGATTAGCCTAGTACCCACCTCGCACCATGCATAGTTATTATAACATTGTTGACTATATTTCCTATACTGTACTTTACATCCTCATGACTATTTTTTAACTACCAATGTGCACTTCTTAATCCCTTCACCTTTTTATCCAGTCCACCAAACCTCTTCTCATCTGGCAATCATCAGTTTGTTCTCTGTATCTATGGATCAGTTTCTGTTTTGTTTGTTCATTTATTTTACTCTTTAGATTCCATATTGTAAGGGAAATCATATGGTACTTGTCTTTCTTTGTCTGATTTATTTTATTTAGCATAATACCCTCTAGGTCCATCTATGTCATTGCAAATGGTAAGATTTTATTTTTTATATGATTGAATAATATTCCATTGTATAGATGAACCATAAATTCCTTTTACAATCGTCTTCGATGGACACTTAAGTTGCTTTTATATCTTGGCTATTGTAAATAATGTTGCAGTATAATGCTATTTCATGGAACTTCTTCCATGTGAATCTAATGAAAAGAAGGCATTATACTACAGAATGGGTAAAATTAACTTTACATTTTGTTAGTTAGATTAGATTTTGAATTTTTTGAAAAGCAAATTTTTCCATAAAAGTGATCAATCATCAGTGAAAAAAGAAAATCAGCCTTTAAAGTATATTGTGTACTATTTTTAATCATCTGGATCTTCAAGGAAGTTTCTTATGTTAAGACTTAATTAAATTCCATAAATGAAAAATATATTATAATAAATACAAGTGACATGGTTACCTGCAATAAGGAGAATTGTGTGTTTATTGGACTTCAGCCCATATGATTGTTGAGAGAAATCATATATGCATACATATATCATATGTATAGTATATTTTATATATTTTTTTTAATTCTTATTTTATGAGTGGAGGTAAAAACAAGTTTCTTCAAATTTATAGCTAATATCATGCTTTGATGATAGCAGGTGCCCAGGAAAGGTTGATAAATAAAGGAATGATCCATTTCTGCAGATGTGCATTTCTGTCCACTAAATGAACAGAAAACTGAAACCCAAGGCACTGTAGATTTTGTATTTCTAATTTTAACCAAATTTACATTGAAAGAATACAAAGAAAAATTGTTTTTATAAATCAAAAAGGTATTTATGATTGTGTATAATACACATTTTCCCAAAACTTTATTTTCATAGAAATTATAGAAAATATTCTACTTTAGTATATCTTTTTTAAATTTTTAAGATGCTTAAAATTTTTCAGTATTTTATGTGTATAATTTTTTTCTTTAATTTAAAGAGAAAGGAAAGTTTTAGAGAAGAATGCCAGAAAATAAATAAGAATACTATGACAAAATTTAAAATATCACCATCTTGCAATTCACAATAATAACTTTCTTTTGCAAGAACCAACCATTTCTTGCTGAAAACCATTGGGTGAAAGTTTTTGGGATAAAAGACATTCACTTTGACAAAAGGCTACATTTTATTTCTTTCTGCCAAAATAATAAGAAAAATGTACTTTTACAATGAAGATACCTGGCAGTCACCATTATATCCAAGTCATCAAATTTAGAGTCACCAAATTTAGCAAATCTCACCAATAGTGGGTTACATGAAATTAACTGTCTCCTGTAAATGTCCTAAGTACACAATATTACCTTTGTAGTGTTCTTAATAATAACATTTTTTGACTGTAAACATAAATCCAGAGATAAATCTAGATTGTAGGATATTCTAAAAACAACTGTTATAAACTCTCTAAAAGTCTGTGTTGTAAAAACCAATCCAAACCAAATGCCACTGCACAAACAAGTAAAAAGCCATTCTTCATTGAAAGAGACTAAAGAAATTTTTTAAAAAATGCAATATATGAACCTGAATTTTCATACTGAATTAAAAAATAAAATTAAAAAATCCTCTATGAAGAAATTTGTATTTTACATTATTAAATCATTACTGATTTTCTTTTTTCATTTTTTTTTATTTTCTTATATGTGATTAAAGCACTTTAGTTATCCAAGTGAATATCCTTATTCCTAGAAAATGAATAGCAAAGTATTTAGAAGTGTCATGATTTCTACAGTAGATATTAATGTTTAGAAAAAATACGCAGGCCTTTGTGCGTGTGTGTGTGTGTGTGTGTGTGTGTGTGATAGCAGATAAAATTTTGAAAGTAATAAAACTAAAGAAGCAATGTATTCAAACTGAGGTAGATAAAAGAAAAACTAACATTTTAATGAGAACTTTCATTTTGCTTTGTAATTTCACATATGCTTCTAGGAAAAAAATTGGCTGAAGCGTACCCAAAGTATTTCACCAAAAGTTCTCTGCATGTGTTGGTCATAAAGCCGGCATGTGTTTTTTTGTGGCATTTGGTCAGGAGTTCCCCTGGTGTCTTGCTGTGCTGTCAACAATAGAACCACTAGTGAGAGGGCAGGAATTATTACTCGGACAGGAGCCTGCAGCTTTTACAGAGAATGGAGCTCAGTCACTAGCTTCAAATCATACCAAGACAAAATGCCCTGAGTCTACTGTACATGGTTATGGATTGAATGCCAAATTTGATTGATCATCGAGGGCATCAAACAAAACCAAGGGTCAAATCCTATGACTATTAACATATATGGGAAAAGGGAACCCACACAGGCTGTACATCTACTAAGAAAGTTTATTATTTTAGGTAAGCAAATCTACTGAATAATAAAGCTTGGTAATAGCTAGAAGCAGCAAAGAGTTCCTTTAGATTTGGGGAACCCTCCAATTCAGCACCATTTATCAGTACATTCCTTAAAATCAAATATATACTCAGGCTCATAAAAGCTAGAATGAACATACCAAAGGCCACTTGAAAGGGATGTTATTACTCAGAAATGTCAGCATTTCTATTGATATAACATCTTACATTGTTATCAATTTAATGGGAAAATTTACAACCTTAATGGTCATTTTGGGTCAGATCCAAACACTAAAATCTCTTTTTAGTTTTGCTTTTTTTTTTTTTTAACTATTTGTATTCTCATTTATACAAGTTGAATTACAAAGTTTATTTAAAACTAGCCTTAGTTCTCTATTACTGAAAATTCATTATAAATATAAGTATCAGTTCAGGTGGACAAAATAGGTAAGGGATACAGGCAAACAATCAGTGAAAATCATCTCAAAAAATGTTACATACTCTGAAATGATCCTTTATCTATATATTTCTCAGAATCTTGTATCTCAGTGTCATAGAGATATGGAGATTAACAACACAATAACACTTAAACCAGAATGCTCTCTGCACTTTCATCTCAAACACAAAGCCAAGAGACTATTTCCTGATGTAAGGTAACACATAAAGCATTTAAAATACCATATATTTCAGGCATACAGAAATAAAAGATATATAGATTATACCATCCGATAACTTGCCAAGGTCTTTCAAGTGACTTCAGACACCTACCTGAATTTCCCAGAAGTATCAATTAACTGCAGTTATTTTTTATTCTTTATTTTATTGTTGTTGTTTCATACAACTGGCAATCATTAACAACTGCCAATATTGACAATTTTCTTACATTGTGTTTTAGAAGAATAGTCTAATTCTGAGATCATGGTCCACTAATATACTTCTACAGAGGAATCCATTCTGAACAGATAACGATGATTACAATTATAATTTTTTCCAGATACTTTAGTCAGGCAACAATGCAGTCATGAACAATAACATTTAACCTTGAGAACAGAGATAATACATATTCCTACAGTGTTGCCCACAAAAATCTTTAAGGTCATTCTAAATATATAAAAATTAATATTGTTTAATGAGTAGATAGTAATAAATAACAGATGCATTTAATGAATAAACCAACTGGATCTATAAAAGCCTGATGTAGCTTTAAAACTCACATGAAAGAATGAAATAAAGAACTGAGAGAATAAAGTAAACATTTAAAAAGTAGCATAATACTCCTTATGGTTGTATCTCTTTAATTATCTTTCAACAAATTTTAATTTATGTCTTGACTCTGATATGATTATCATTTCTTCTCAAACAATCAATTATCTGACCAAAGATCCATAACATCCAAAAACCCTAGTTTTGACTCTTTGTATGGTAATCTGTCATCCATAAGAGAGAATATGAAGGAAGTGGATATTTTTTTAATTTTTATCTGCTAGAACAGTGGCTTCCAGTGCTGCCGGGCAAGGTTACAGTACAACAAAGAGCTCTCCTACTCTGAAGGTCACTTGGCCTTTCCAAGGAGGCTCCCACAGGTTGAGTTACCATATACTTTGGCTCTACAGTTAAAACTATATATTCAAATGTTAATGTATTTTTCCCTCAAAGAAAGGTATCATGCTAGAGTGACTGATGCTCAGACTTTTCAGAATTAATATTGTGGACAAGAATTAGTCTCTCCTAAGGACCATCAGACCTCTTTTTGAAAACAAGTATCAAGTATCTTGTTATGCTCTTGGTGAGTTCTCCTAGGGGACACACTCTAGGAATACTTCTGTCAAGTGATACTCCAGTTCATTCTATCACTTTCCTAAACTTTGTGATTGTATCACAATCATTTTACTCCCAGAAAACACTGGGATCTTTGTGCAAACAAATGAATTATCTTCTAACCCAGAGCCCCAAGGAAAAGGACAAAAGATTTTGTAATCTCAATTCAGGACAGACATACAAGAGAGACTAAGTAATTCTTTTTTTTTTCTATTAATAATTAAAATCTGTTATTATTGTTGCTATGTGAATCTTTTTAAGTGGATAACATATTTAAAAAAAAAAAAACCTATTTCCCCAGATGTCCAATTATTTAAAAGTAGAAAAATAATAAATCAATGGTAAGACTAATACCAAACATTATTACCAAATGATACTACACAGCTGCTAGAGGTTGACTAAAAAAGGAAGCCTTCATTTCCAAAAGATGTAGCAAAGGTGAAAAGACAGTAAATCATACATAACTTTCGTGAAATGAAATAAAGCTGTTATTTAAGCAAAGAATAGCTTCTTCCTTGTAATGACAATATGCTTCTATAAAGAGAAAAATATATGTGAGATAGTGGATTAAATCATCAAGATGCCTGTTGAATGTGTACAAAAAGAAATTCCATGTGATATAATCAATAAGAGTATACTGAACTGGGATATGCAGAAATTAACATTTTTGAAACATAAAAAAGCCTTCAATTGTCCATCCATGTCAAATAAGAGATTGCCAAGAAATGTGAATGGTTGGATATTTTGTATTACTTGAAAAATAAAAATTTAGGCTGTCACAGTTATATGGATGCTGGTAGGACACCATGAGACTCTTGCGACATAGGTATAGGATAGTCTATTACTTCCAGAAATAGCAATAGCCACAGTATCAACATTTTGTGCTGGTTTCCCAGCTCTAATTCCCACAGGACAACATGAAGAAGATCAGACAGAACCAGTAGTCACTGAGGGCTGCATTATAAGAGAGGAAACTGAGCTCAGGGAACCCACATTTTTATAATGGGGAATATGTATATCTGCACTTTGCTACCTAAGGAGACAATCTTTCTTTTCTAAAGCCGTTCACTATATAAATCTCCTTTAAGAGATAGTCCAAAACAAAGGGCAGTCGATGCCTAACTTGCAAGAAGTGCAAAAATTTGAGGGACCAATCATTTCCCAATAGAAATATACCAGGAGAAAATAAAACAAACTAAAGATCTTCACTTCAGATAAGAAAAATCAAAAGAAGATAAGAAGAGGTGTCTGGTATTGTGTCAATTTTGTCCTACAGCATAGAGAGAAGTCGATTGGAAAATTATGAAGTATGCTAATGTATCCACTGTAACACTATTAGGAAAAGATTAAAACCTCTGTTAATTTATGACAAATCTTTCCAATTGTCCGATGTAGTATTAAGAGACCGCATCTGTCCTGGCAGTTAAATTAAGGTGGACCAGTGTTTCTCAACTGAGGGTGAGCTGTCAATGTCTCAAGTTATTTGGGGTATCATAATTGGGGTATCACAACTAGATGCTGTTGGCATCTAGTAAGTAGAAGACAGAAATACCTTGATCCTACAATGCACAGAACAGTCTCCTACAACAAAGAGTTATTCAGTCCCCAAATCTGTAGTGCCAAGATTGAGAAACCCTAATGTATATTGCCTCCACCTTAATAATTTTACCTAATTTTAAATAATCTGGAATGACATTACTGTTTAAAACACATGATCATTGGAAATGTGTTGACCTAGAGAATGCACATTTGTTTCTAGTGAACATATAAAAATATACATTTTATTTTACTTAAAATAATATTAACAAATCACTTAAAATCTGAATGAAGTAATTTAGGTAAAGGTTATTTTCCAGTTCATAATTATATGTCCTCTTATATATGTCCTTAAAGGACATAATTATATGTCCTTTAAGAGATAGTCCAAAACAAGACATATTGCGATGGGATAAAAAGTCATAAATTTAAGCCTCAATCTTTTGGCGATGAAATTCTAGAATCATCATTTATTAGTTTCATGACCTTTGGAAAATAACATACCTTCTTTGACTTTCAGTTCCCAGCTTTTGAATGGGGCACTTACAATATGCAATATTAATATTGACCATGAATGACATTGTGAAAATTAACTGAAATATGAAATGAAAAATTACTTTGTAAATTCTAAAGCTACTAATATCAGCTGAGATGTTTTAAAAGCAGTTTTTTTCCCCTTGACTTCAAAGAGACAGTAATGATATAGGGACTATTCTTCTGTAGAATCAGTGATTTTTGAAAACCTCAAGGATTATAATAATCGCCTTTTTATTCTCCAGTGGATTTCATGTACCTTATTTTGAAGTCCATGTATATACAATTGTATAGAGTAAAGTGTCAAAAACTAGAATTGTGTTTGATGCGGCTTCATAACAACATGTTCCATGAAATGTCTGAAGGCTGACTCAGCAGGTTTCTTGAATGGGAAAATTCAAGATTAAGCATGTGCCGGAGCTCACTCACTCGGAGAAATAGTTATATGCATCATTTTCATCTGCTTGTGATATCATTCCTTTTCTTTTCCTTCCAAGATAAGCAATGTCTTGCCTGCCTCATGAATTCAACTAACTAAATGTATCCTGCTCAAATCCAGTTTTTACAAGAAAGAGGTGATGGCAAAAAGAACAAGGAGGCTTTTAAGATGGTGGCTAAAACAACCTAAGTGGACTGAGACACTGAAATATCGTAAAACCTAACTGAGACTCTTCCTCCGTAAAATATCAGTTGTCCAGATACAATTTTGTTAGTGTAAGCATAAGCATAGCATATATTGCTTCAAAGAAAAATCGTACTGGCTGACCACAAATTTTCTGTGTTACTTCTTACTGGCTGAGCACGAATATTTAAGAACTGTCTAAGACAACTATAAGGCTCTAATTTCAGAGTTATAAAAAAAATCCAATCACCTTATCTGTTCCAAAGATGGTTTTAGCCGCTGATTAAACTGGAATCCAGAGTAAATCTACATAACAATGAAACAGGAATGACTATTTCTTAAGGCTCTGCTCATCTGTAAAAGTAACATGCTGATTAATTTGATTGACATTGAGTAAGAAGTTCCTTAATATCACTCTACCATTAATTGTGGAGGCCACCTGAATTTACAATAACCTAATATTCCCTTATATTTATACTTCAGGAGCCATTTTTAATTATTAACAGGATGGGCCATAAATTACAAAAAATAGGTGAGGATTCAAATCACCTCACATGCATAGTCACATTTATGTAAAAAGAAGATACAAATTTAAAGGTTTTAATTTGTGAAATTGTTTTCAGGAGCACTTGCACTGCTTCTGTTTGCATATAATAAAATTGATACACAAACTGATGATAATATAGATAATTGAATTAACCTAACTCATTTATTCTCGAAGATGAGAACTCCCTATGTTTTCATAGATTACAGAATTCACTGAGACAATTGTACCCATGAATTTGCCAGTTCATTTAAAAGAGAACACTTCCTATTTCCTATAATCTTTTCCAAATCGCCTAATCATGACTTTAGGACCTAAACTGAATTGAATTGAAATAGCTCTGAATTACTCCATTTATTTTAGATTTGTGGGGCTAAAGTCTGATCTAAACAATGATTCATAACAATCAATAATATTAGCTGATAAAAATACCTAGAATAAATACTATACTGTTTATACAGAATTGTATTACATTAAGGTCTATCCTTTTGAAAATTCCAAATGGATCTTAAGTCCCATAACACTGCAATGTAATAATATTTCTTTCTCATAGAGGTTGATCTTATATAGTTAAAAATAGTAATTGTAAGGAAAAGAAATAGTAAGGTAAGGAAAATAGAACATACAAAGAAGAATGAATTACTTTTGCAAATGTACTGTTATAAAACCTCTTTTTGTATAAGTTTCTTCATGTAAACACACATACTCAACTTTTTGTATCTTAAATAGATTAAAAAATAATTTATAATTCGATTTTATTATACTATAGAACAAAATAAAGAAAAAGGTCAGAGCACTTATCTTTTGTCTGAAACGGAAAGTAATAATTTCTACAAGGGCTCAGTAATAGAGCAGATTTGATTACCTTGCGCGTTGTACCTGTGACTTCTCCTGATGTTGGTAACGTGCCAATCCTGAGGCTCAGGGCCAGCTGAACAAGTGAAGATTCTCAACTCTATGCAAAACACTGAAAGCAGTATTCATAATGTCTGGATGATGTTGGCGAATTGTAATCAAAGGGATCAAAGAGCAGTCTACAGCACAGAGGGAAGTAATACCTACATATAGTTATATAGGATGTCACGTGCTACTAAGATGGCCACAGATAAGCACAGCTGCGAAGACTACAGAAAGTAACAAGGACTGATCAAGAGAACAGATAAATAGTGGAAAACATTTAATGACCCTGCTGAAGAATTTAAGGACGTTAATGACGGATGGACCAGAGATCTCTGTATTAAAATTCAGGTTTTCATAAAGGAATTCTCTCTTAGGCTTAATTTCTTTATCGGAAAAAAAAAATAAGGCTAAATATTCTTACCTTGAAATGCAATTAGGGGTTTAAATGTGATAATATATGAAAGCAGCCAGTGTTATTTTCTTTTTTTTTTCAAATATGAGACATTCAACAGTATTAATAGATAAGTTTAACATTTCCCTAAAATATGTAGAAATTTTATTTATTGGCAGTGAATAGGTTTAGAAAATAGAATGAACACATCTGCTATAAAATAAAATAAAAAGAACTATATACCAATACTATTATATATTCTATTAACATCTTATGCTTATGGTAGTCTTGCCACATAGTACCTGCTACTCATGGTGCAGAGATAATACGGTGATATACCGAATTGGTTACTGCACCTTAGGGGCACAAATCAAAACTGAATAGCAACTGTAATCAAAACAACCCCGTGCGCTTGTACAGCAAACATTTTGAAGTCTGTTGAGAAACAATACACATCTTATTAGGGCCCTTTCAAGGATCTGTGGGCACTTTGCCAGCTCCTGAACACTGAGCCCTGTGATTACTTTCACAGTTACACCAAGCCTCTTGCAAAGGTGAGCAATGGGGTGTAGCTGAGAAACCCACAAAGGTAAGGGAGGAGAATATGGATGATGTGTGATTCTAGTCAGTGTGCTTCAGTCCCTGGCGGAATGCTTAAAGGTGGGGTGGAGACAAGCCTGGAGGACCACCCGGGTTAAAAATCATCCCACCTCAACAGTCAGCCCATTTGACTGGTAAATAAAAGTCAAAAATTTTTCTTTTAATCAAATGTTTTTATATTCAGAGAAGACTTACCACCAGGTAAACTGCTCTATTCAATTAAAACCTAGTAGAAATCAGTGAATGGAAATTCTTTAACTAGATGAGAAGTTGGAAGACAAAGAGACATTCTAGCCTTGAGTGGAGAAGCTTGAGGCTCTCAAGGAAGCCTTTGAGCTCTGGGAGCATTAAAGAGCCAGAAATGGGAAAAAGAAAACTAAAAGTTTTCAAAGAGAGCTTTATCCCCTACTTTGTTATAGTAGCAACCAATTCAATGTTTTGTCTTGAAAATGCCATGATTTTAAATTAATACATATTTGTTTCAGATTAAATACATTTCATTTTATGTTCCTCATTCTTAAGTTATTAGACATGAGTTTGGCAGTAATTAATAAGTCCTAATAGTTAAACAGAAGAAACTAAATGAATATATATTTTTTATTTATAAGAACATTTCCCTAAAAAATAAATAAATAAATAAAAACTCTGGAGTTTCTAGAATGTCTCTTAAAAATAATTTGTTTTTGATGGGTTTGTTATAGGTCTGTGTATGGCCGTAAGCTAGACACTGCAAGGGCCTTGGATAGAGCCTCGTGTGCATTACAAACATTTGCGGTTTTCTTCAACCAGGTTTTTCGGTATTCTTGGGTACTCTTTAGGGTCTGAATATATAAACATATTTTGAACATATGGGTGTTTAGAAAATGTAATTTGATAATGATGGTGCTTTCCTGAAAGTGAGGGTTTTACATCAGCGTAATGTGTGACTGTTGAAGGCTTTTGATTAGATTTTCTTGATGTCTTTTGAAAACAGGGTGAATTTGCTCATTTGTTTGGAACAGTGCAAGAGTAGTCTTGTCTAAGGGCAGAGGAAGAATGGGATGACTTCGAGGTCCCTCCTAATTTTATGAGTCTGTGAAGCAGAATCATTTATTCTGAAGCAAAGTCTTGAAGGTTTAGTGTATAGAAGATGGTGACCAGCTGCTCTCTCTTTTTCCTGATTACAGAGGAGGAAATGTGTTTAGACTTGAACATAAGCAATTGAGACTTTGAGGGAAGAATTTCCTGACACCAAAGATAATGTCAAAACCTAGAACAAAAGAAACTAGAAAAATGCAGTTGGTTCACTTTCCTCAGTAATACTCTGCTCAAGGTTGAGGTGAATCCTTTAATAGGCAAAAGAGACTGAGCCTGCATTTCTTTTCTCTTTGTCTTTCTCAACTTCAGTCTAGTCTTTCTTTAAGGGGAATTACAGCTCTATGAATTCTTCAAAAGAATCCCCAGGGAACATGGTGACTTAGCTGAACTCACAAATCTCTGGGTTGATGCTTATTATTTTGCATTTGTTAAAATTTACCTAAGAGTTTGTGGGATACAACTAGGACCCACTAAAATGACTTTAATGCGTTCTTATATTTCTATGATTCTGTGTAGCATTAAGACTGACCTTATGTTATGAATTGCCCTAATTTAATTAATTTCAGATGTATAACTGAGACATTAAAATGTTATATTAAAGTCACTTCTCTCCCAATCTTCCACATTAGGTAAAATTACTATATGAATTAATATTTTAAAAGTCTTTTAGCATGAGATTTTTATAAATTTTATTTTAGAAATATTTAAAAGTAGGAGCCAATTATCTAGAAATATACTATAGTAGAGAATGCTTAATCAGTCCTCTGGAAAAAAAGAAAGTAATTGGAAAAAACTATTAATAATTGGTTATTATGAGTTATGAAACAACATGACACTAACCAAATTATCGAAAGTATTTATAAATCCTGTAGGAAGCAGATTATTTTTAATATTATTTTCTTTCATGTTTAACAACCTAAAAACATCTATTACAAAATACTAATGTCAAAATAACTAATTTACGGACAAAGTAAGGTCTATATGGACAAAATATTCACAGATATATGAATTTATTGTGACATTATTAATTTTTTTAAAAAGTCAGAATAAAAGATTACCACTAAGTCTAAATCAAAATTACTTAAGAATACTTGACATACACATACACACACACACACACAACATTGCTTGATACTTTATTTTAATCACTATTCATTTGAATGGACATAGATTTCAGAATGTTTAAATATGGCTGATTGTATTGGTTAGGTTGTACTAAGCTACAAATAATAGAAAATGACTTAACCAGGAGAAAAATGTGTATCGTCACTAAGACTCCCTAAGTAGGGTGGCTCAAGGGTTGCCTATTCTCACTCTGCCATCCCCAGAGGCTGGCTTTCCTTATGCCCAGAAGGGCTCCAGCACTTCCAGCCATTTCATGAACAGCAAAAACGACTGTTCCTCCCTTAATTCTCTATTGTCCAGAAAGAACCTTTTCTGAGAAGTTCTCCAGCCAAGTCCCTGCACCTCTCATTGGTGAGAAGTAGGTGCATATCCTCTTTAGCCTTCCGAAGTTATCCTGACTGGTTCTGGGTAGTCTAGATTTATCCCTGGGTAGGGAATAATGTCATCTTCTAAAAATACATGGTTACACAAGAGAGGGTGCCAGGAAGAAAAAAAGGAGACTGTTGAGTAGGCAACAACAGAATGTCCAAAATACACATATTTTTCTATTTTTTTGTTGAGCCAAAATATGATAGAAATGTCACCCTTTATGCATATCTACACAGATATACCAAAAAAATGAAAGCAGTAATAAAAGCAAACCAAAGAAATTATACTAATCATAATCAATCACATCAAGAAACAGAGACTAAATCTCTCTTAATTCCATTTGCTTACTGTACCAGTCAGATGGAAACTTGCTTTTAAACTATGCCAGACTTTTCAAACCATCATACCAAGATATAGTTACTATTTTTTTTCTGTTTTGCATATACAGAAGTAAAAATCTTAAAGTTTAATCTTAATAAAATCAATTCTTAATGTTTACATTTATTCACTGAACCAGAAAATAACTTTTTTAATAAAGAAAACATTGATGTCTTTGGATATTTTGTTTAAAAAATACACTTATAATTTTGATATTCCATCTGTATAATTATGTGTTACTATAAGGTTGTAATTTGATCCTGATTAAAGAACATTTTGTTTTAATGCAATATGTTATTTGGTAATTTTCTATGAGCCAAAAAAAATAGATTGTTTAAAATCCACATAAATTTAAAACATGTTTATACTTCAGATGCGATTGGCATGGGATTTGCTCTCAGTTCCATGAATGTCATCTCTACCCCCATCCTGAATACGCATCAGAGTTGGAGGTGAATCAAAAAAGAAACTTTGATGATTTTCCTACAACCTGATACTTATATATGTGGTTGGGAAATAGACTCTTACATTTTACTAAATTGTTAAAAATATAACAAAATTAATAAACATAAAAGAATAACCAATATTTCCATCACATATAGATAAAGGATTGCTATAGATACTAAATTGACATTTATCCCTTTAATTATATTGAATTACCAGATTTCAAAAGTAAAGTTCCACAATCAGGTAATACAATTCAGAGGAGTACTTAAGCAGAGCGGTAATGACTGTTTATTGTCTACCTAATGTCAATCTACCCCTTACTTAACAGGAGGAATACAACTGACCTAGCCAAACATGATACTATGTTCCCACTTTCCAAGCCTCTTTCATTTGGGCCCAGTCAAATGACCCAGGCTATGTCAAGAGGATATAAATGGAATATAAATAGATGATTTTTCACCTTTCTGATGAAGTAGAACCTATGACCTTTTCTCCTCTGCCCCTCTTCTTTTGAATTTGGGCATGAAGTCTAAAGCAATAGCAATCATTACATTTCATGCATATGGAAAAGGAGGAGAAAATAAGATATGGTGGTTTCTACATCACTGTCACTAATCTAATGCCAAAATCTGCCTATATCCAGGAAAAAAAAAAATAGACCCTCATTTGTTTAAAAAAAAAAAAACCTGTGAATCAGGTTTCTTTTTCCTTGTAGCTGAAACTTTTTTAACTGATACAGATAGTTATAATGATTTAGCTAAAAAAATACAAGAAGTGTTATGCATTCATCTAGTCATTTGAAAAAAATGTGGACAGTTATGCCATCTAGTCATCATAGATCAAATTAGAATTGATATTTGTTTTAAATATACTTACATGCACATTGTCCCATCTAATAATACCTCATGAAGCACAGGAAAACTAATTAGTCAGAATATAATGGATTGAATCTCAGTACCAAACTCTTTCATAAAATAATAATTTTATATTTATCTGTTATTGTATCATACTGATGGTTTCTTGAAAACAAACCATGTGGTATTTTCATTAATAGAAGGCATATTTTTTTGGAGGATATTTTTATCTTTGATCAAACTTGAAGAAATTTTAAGACATCACATTGTCTAAAACACAAATTTCTTTACTAGAGAACTGTCTCTTGCATTTGCAATAGCCAATGTTTAGTGAAAAACAGAAGATACTGTTAAATAGTGAATACAGAACATATCCTGCCATTTCTCAAGGAGAACTGTACCACACTTCCTGATTGATGATTTATTCATGATTAAAAGGTGACATCGGAAAGTGGTCAAGATTTTAGGCTCAAGAGTCGGACTCTAATTACATTTATGACCTTGGGCAAGCGATTTGCCTTTTCAGATATCTTTTTGCTTAACTTTAAGCAGGGAATAAAAGTAGAAGTAACTGTTATAAATGGTATTTTAGGGTATTAAATGTGTAAATAAAAGTATAGCAACAATGACTTTTATTGTATTAGTAATTGGTAAAACAATAAAAACAATAGCTATTTAAAAAATCTGAAAGTACTTTGAACCAATCAGTTTAAAAGGAATATTCGATTCCTTTTAGAAACAAAGCTCTTTTTGTTAGACAAAACAGACTTACAGGCATACTCAGTTATGGTAGTGATGCAGCCTGTGTAAAGCCTGACTAAAGTAAATAGATTTGTTGGAGGATTGATTTTAGCTAGATATGGAAAAAGAAGGAAAGAGTGAGTGTTGCTCAAAACCAGACAGCTAGTGAGCCTCTAAGGCTGAGGTGTGCACAGACAGTGTAAGGAAGAAAACAATTGGAAGAGATAACTCAGATATCTAAGAAATAGGAACAGGAAGTGTCCTTGAGAATAAGAACCACTGGTAGATATCTTTGTGGGAGTTGTAGCAGTGCAGATTTGGGAAGAGATCCTGGCTTCCTGCAGTGCATGGTGTTAAAATGGAGACAATTGTTTTTTTCTCTATTTGTATATGGAGTGGAAGAGTAACCACAGCTGATTAGAAATCCTAAGAGATTTCTAGGTTGGAGGTATACATATTGATTTACATTTTTTTATATTTGTGCATTTATAACACTAATTTTATTCAGTTGTTTCAAGTTTGAATTATACAATTATTGTACATATCTTGACCAAATAGTTACTCTTGACATTCCCACTATATATAAACACTAGTCATTATTTTGATCTTTGCTCATCTTGGATATTTCTTTATATCACTCTTTTCTTGTGCCTTTTCCATGTTTGTTTTATCAGTCATGCATTTACCTACATTCTCCAGGAAACGTCTAGCTAAATCAGACACAAGAGGGAAATTTACATCTTTAATGCCTATATTAGAAAATAATGAAAATCTAAAATTAATTATCTATGATTCTCTTATAGGAGGGAAAAAGCAAAAATTAAACCTAGAATAAGTAAAAGAAAGGTAATAATAATGGTAGAAACTGGTAAAATGGAAAACAAACAATATTGAATTATGAACAAATTTAAGTCAGTACATTCAGAAATCACTGTAGAAGTCTACTACTGTATATTACTATATGGGGAGTCCAACACTTCTCATATTTCCAACGGGTGGACAGAACTTCCACTGCCCAGGGTAATCACAGCATCTTGTCTAAACTCACAACATCATATTCTGAGAGTTTTCTTCTTTGGTTCAAAGATGAAATAGAGCCTACTTGATTAATTTCCATCTGGGTTTGACTCTTTTCTGGAAACACCCTCTCCATTGGTCATTTATGTTCTTTGTCATTCAATATCATAAACTTTCAAAAAGCAGCATTTCATAGTCATTAGGGAAAGGTCTGTCAATTTAGAAATACATTTAATTTAGGGGAAAATTGGGAATTCCAATGATATGATTACAGTAGTATACTGCATTCTATAGTTTAGCTTTATCAGTAACAAAACTGACGTTTTGATCTCATCAATCTTTCTTCATAGGTTCCAAATTGAATAAAAGAGGAAAGGGTATTATTAAAATCCCAGCACTAGATAGATAATGTAGTCTTATTGTCTTGAATCGTTTTTGCCCTTCTTTTGTTTTGCTCCTTCATCTTTACTGATATTGCCTTATAAAAAGCTCTCTACCTATGCCCTCCTCTACAGTCTCTGTTTTAACCAAATAGAAAACTCATTCATTATGTAATGTGCAGAGGAGGGAAATACAAAACAAACAAAAAAGCAAACAAAACAGAAATTTACCCTCAAGTGAGACTAAGTGCTTTGCTGGAACCCCCACCAGCTTCAGACTGTTAATAACTATCAAAATGTGAGAAGCAGGGAAGAGTTAAGATTCAATTAATGATGCAACATTCGACCAGTCTATTAATTATGAGATCATGCAGATGCTAAGCCTGCCTATATGTCTACAACTTATCATTATTTTTGAGGTTGATATTACTTTTAAAATAATCTTCATTTTACGTATGAGTGGTGGAATTGAGATTGAACTAGGCTTAGAAAACCTGTGTGGATTTATATGGTAACTCAGAGTGTGCAAAATAAAATTTCCAAGTTAAATCATCTCCATAAGATTTACATTTACACTTTGAAGGCAACAGAAACAGTATTCTGAAGCCTGGAAGAGTTAATGCAGAGCAAACAGGGTAGGATTTGAATCCCATTATTGAGAGTAACTTTCAAGAATCACAATTTCAGATCGTGAATTAATGATTCCTGTACAAATTGAGGTGTGTCAAGGAAAGATGAATCTCAACATATCCAACAAACAGCTAGCGGCTCAACAAATCCAGATGTGACTGACATCAAATCAATAAAAAAATTAAAAGTATTTTCTTATAAGGAAAAATTGGTCAGGGAATTGGGATCGTAATAATATTCAGCTTTAATTTTCTATTAACATACTATTTAACAGAACTGGTAAATGGACAATGGATGCTTCTGGACAATTACAAACATGATATGGAGGCATTACCAAAATATTACACTCAAAGCCACGGTCAAGTTCTCAGAGTTGTATTTATGAATTTAACCATCTGTTTCTTATTTAAAAGTTAGAAGCATGGCAGTATACAGGACTAAAGAGCAAAGATCTGTTTTAAACTTACAAAAAAAGAAAAAGGAAAATTGAGAGTTAAGCTTGTCACATCATATTTATAATCCATCTGATATAAAAATTAAATAAAGTCACTAATATTTGATATCATATTTATAAATAATATTGAAATGTTAAATCAAATCACTCCGAAATGTGAGTGCTACTATTCTTGTCCCAAATTTATTTTCCTCTTCTTATTTATAATTTAGAGTTCCCTGGCAATAAAAAGCAATTTTTACAAGGCATAGTCAGCCAGTCAATTGATGAGTTGAAATGTTTGATGTCACTCTATTATCTAAGGAAGAATGGAGTTTAATCACAAAACACATGGAAATCATTTTCATCAAATGATAGGACAAAAAAAGATGTCCTTGGATAGCTCAGCATGATGAATTTAAACTGAACATCAGGAAATTGATCTCTAATACAGGTGTCTTTCATTTAATTTTCTCTCCAAAGTAGGGTCATTTGTGATCTATTGTATAATACTATTAGGGAATTACACTGTTATGAAGTGTTCTCTCTTCACGAAAATCCTATTAAAATATACTACTTGTACATATAAATAGAACAAAGGTCATATCATAATTATAGTACAAGTATGATAGAATAAAATGAAGCTAATTATTCCCTTAAACACTTGTGAATAATGTTAACACTTGAGGGCACAATTGTCAACAGTAATTGACTCATACTTCTCACTATAGTTGAAGACAAAACTATAATAAATATGCACTGGCATAGCAATAGTAGATGTCCTAGCATACATATAATAGATGCATTAGTATTATAGAATACATGTATTTGTACATATATGTATATACAAACATACATATACACATGTGTGCAACATAATGTTTCCTTTCCTGTTTTCCAAGACACACTTTAAACACTACATGGAGTGTTTGGCTTCAGAAATGTAGTAATGTTTGCCTCAGAAAAGATAAAAATATTAGTGCTGCTCAGAATTTCACAGGTTTATGTTTATTCTCTTGGTTAATATCTTTCAAACTTTACTTTTTTTTTATCTTGGTAAATATCTTTGTGGGTCTTTAATATTAACAATTATTCTACGTTTTTTTGTTGTTGTTGTTGTTGTGGGAGACATTACTAGTACTCCTCAGTATTTGTGGATCTCCTCAATTTTCTGGACACGGATAATTCCATTTCTTGTCTTCCTAAAGTTAGGCTTAGGCGTGACCATGTAATGTATTTTAGCCAATAAAATGTCAGCAGAAGTAATATACGTCTTCTCTAAGGGGAGGCATTTCAAAGCCAATTCTGGACTATCCAACTTTTCTCTCCTTAAACCCTATAGCATTGTATCAAAATGGAGATGCCACAGATTTAAGTATCTAAGTAATCTAGACAAATAGGTCCCTTTATGTGTCTCTGGAACCCAAAGTGAATAGTGTGCGAACCAAAATTGTTTTTGTTGTATTATGTCTCTGAGATTTGGGTGTTGTTTTTTTGTTGCAATATAACTCAGCCTTTTCTTGACCAACTGATTTAATCTCTTCCTTATTTTAATATTTTAAAATATTTTGTTCTAGTTGTGTCTGTGTATGTAGTAACTCTAAACCAGTCTTAAAATATTTTATTCTTCATAAATAGTTATTGATGTATAAATTTTGGATAAAAGGATAGATGGAAAGAGAGATAAAAGGATGGATGGGTAGGTGAAAGAATGGGTAGAAATATAAATGAATGGATAGATGGGTGGGTGGGTAGATGGGTGGATGGATGGACAAATGGACAGACAGAATACTGGCTACTGCGTTATATGTACTAAATTAATAAAACTAAAACCCTGAGACTTCTTAACTTACAAAGAATATCTCTCCTTTGAACTCTAAAACAAATTTATTTTCATTATCTCTCATATTTTTAACTATATTTTAAAACCAACGACATTGCTTTTAAACAATATTGATGATTGGCATGTCTTTTATCTCCATCTAGACTTAAAATTTTGAAAACAAGAACTATGTGCTATATCTTTACATTATCCTTCCCTGAAAGATGCTATATGGCATCAGAGAAAGAGTAAAAAATTTTAAAGCCAGTAAGAATTGGATTCAGATTGCTGTTACTCCACACTTGAATTCTGTGATTCAGTTAAATACTGGAACTAAATTATTTAACTTAAGCCTCAATTTTTTTCATCTAAAAAGGAGAAAATATTTGTCCTAAATATTTGTTTAAACACAATAATGTAAAACACATAGTATATATTAAGTCAGTATCAAATCTTAGTTTTATTCTCAGTATATCCTTCACACATATGTTTCACACAAAGTAATGCCTTTTAAAAAGTTAAATTAACAAATGAATTAATAAATAATTAATGCAGTTACTTATTCCATCAGCATTTGTGAACTAATTTATTATTTGAGATAAAGTGCTTTGTTGAACAGATGGTTGTCTGTTCAACCCAGTCTCTGAACTAAAAATTGTATTTTTCTCACTGGAGGTTACCCTAAAAATTTAATGAGTCTGTTATTTGCAAGATTTAGAGGAAAGTAATTATATAGAAAAACTGAGAATTTTGCATAAGTTCTAATATATTTTTTCATTTAAAAAAATCAGTATTTTAGGTAAATGATTGAGGGTAATTAAACCTACAATTATTGCAACGCAAGAATTTCAATATAAATCATATATGGTAACCTCTTGATAATTGTATAATTTTTTACATTGGACCAATGGAAACAGTGCAGAAGATATTCATTCTTGCATATTTAAAACAGCCACCTCTTAGAAACATGGGTTAAGATAGAATGTTAGTTTTGGAGAAAATTGTCAGATTGGTAGCCAAATTTGTATACAATGGGCCAACAATTCTCAAACCTATTATTTCAATTGAAATAAAAATAGAATGCAATACAATTAAAAAATAGTTTAAAATTGGCCAGTTATTTGAAAGATAGGGCTAAGGAAAATTCAAGAGAACTTCTAGAGTTAATATTCATACCACAGTGTTACAAATTTTATGTGAGGGAGTAGAAAAGGTCAGTTATGAATGAAGTCCCAAGCTTCAGTGTTTGGGTAAAATAACTCCTACCTTCTCATATTTCCAAACTTTGTTGAATTATTTGCCTCAATAATTTTTGCCTAATCCTCCATATACTATAAAGGGCTAGCAGGATTTAAAGTGTGAAAACTGGGTCAAATGACAATCATTTAAAAAACAGATTTTTTGAAAAAAGAAAGTCTTCAAAATCTTTTTTAAAGCGATGCATGATCATTGAGTAGCAAAGGAGAATATTTCAGACTCTATATCCAGATATGATCCTAAGGGATGAAAAGCAACTAGAAAACATCCTCTGTCAAAAAAACTCTCCACAAACACTCATAGTCTTGGTTACACGAACCATTAACCACTTCCGTTATTTTCTTTTTTCTTTTAAAATCATTCTTATATATATTATGTTACCTAAGTTCAGACTCTTCTCATTCCTAGGCTATAGTTCACATGCCCATACTATTTTATAACTTCTTAATCCCTTCACTTTTAATTTTTATGACCATATACATTTTTTATTTCTAATGTATTTGCTTTATTTTTCCTGTAGCCACAAATTTACTTCTGCATATGCTTATTTATTAATATTTTTGTTTTTTTATAGACACCGTGGTAAACAAATCAATACCTTCCCTTTACCCCAAGAGTCAAATATGTGCATACTAGAGTACCCAGAACCTATAAATATGTTACCTTGTATGACAAAGGAACTTTGCAGATGTGATTAAGTTAAAAATCTTGAGATTGAAGATTGCCCAATTATCTAGGTGGCTCCAATGTGATTAGAATCTTTATAAGAGGTAAGCAGGAAAATGAGAGAGAAGGAATAGACGTAATAAAGAGCAGAAACAGAGACTGGAGTGATGTATTTTTAAAATGGGAGAAGGAGCCATGAGCCAAGGAATTTGGACAGGCTCTAAATGTTGGAAAAGAAAAATAAAATCTCCCTTTGAGTTTTTCAAAAGGAAAATAGCTTTGCTGACCTTAGTTTTAGCCCAGAAAGACCTATGTTGGACTTCTAACCAACAGTAAAATCATTAATTTGTGTTGTTTTAAGCCACTAAATTTGCAGTAATTTGCTACAATAGCAACAGAAAACTAATGCTAATGCTATCTCTTTATTTTGTGTGTGTGAATACTTAAAAGTTCTAGAATATTTTTCTACTTTTCTTTATGTTCTATTATGTTTGTTTTATATGGATGTGTTAATTTTTCTTCTTTATCCTCATTTCTTCTTTCTCATTAAGGATACTGGTCTTACAGTTTTGTTTTGGCCCCTATCCTGCTTGCCCTGAGGTCTCCAGTCCAGACTATGTCTGAGAGTAGTGCCAACCTTTTCAGTGTGATATTGGGATAGGTCAGAACCTATAGGACATCCAGCAGGCAGCTTAGCCCCATCCAGCTATAGAACTGTGTCAGCTTCTTCCCTTTCCCTAGGTAAACCTCACTACCTAAGCCTTAGTCCCAAGCAATCATTAGCAGCAGCATTTCTCTTGAGGTCATTTCTCAAGGTGGTAGCCCTAACCTAGCTTCTTATTTTAAGTAGTGAAACTGTTCCTAATTATTCACCTTGTATGTGATACTTAGATTCTCCACTACCCTAGAAGAGACGCATATGCTACTGCTATTGTCTGCTTCAAACTCTGGGCCTGGCATGCCTGTGCTTTAGAGCTGTTTATCATTGCTTTTCCCCCCTGATTTCTAGCTCATTGACATGTTTATTTTGCTTTTGATCATTTACATGGTCTCTTTATATTTTATACCTTTTTGTTGTATTTTATATAGCTGAGGGTAGGAAGAGTCTCAAAACAGAAACTTAAAAATATCACAAATAAGTGCCTTCACACTCATCGGTTGATAAGTTTTATTTTACAAAGAACCCTTGGTAAGAGACCAAAAAAAAAAAAAGCTCTATATGATAGCCAGGCCAAATAGTTTTCTTTTCTCATGTAAACGTAGATTAATAGAAATGCTTTCTGGAACACTGTGCTGAGAGATCCCAAGCCTATGTCTGTTCTTACTGGAAAAGTGCGCCATCCTGGTTAATAATTCCTCTCATGGATGCTGAGAAGCAGCGTGCTCTGCATTCACATAAGATATTTGCCACAATGCAAACAGCACCCTGTTGCAATAGCTAAGGTTACTTAGCTTCATGCAACGTAATCAACCCTGATTACGTTAATTTTAGAAGGAAACTTATTATAAAGATACTAGGAATTCAGGATCACCGGGAACTGGGAAAACATTCTTCCATAGATAGATCACCTCCCAGTACTGCTTTTGATAGTTTAGTGAAGAGTCGCTTTGACACTGTGTTGGCAAAACCTTAGAGAAATGGTGCCGGTACAAGAGTTATTGTATTGTGTCCTACAAGGCAACACACTTGAAGCGCAGTCATAGAATCAATGGAGAATATGTCATTTCAAATTTAAAGTACTACAGACCTCTGCAGGAGTCCAAGATCAATATTTTCAGGCCTTTTATAGGATTCCAAATGGATCTTAAAGAGAATGTTCTAAATATTTTAAATTTCCTTTTAGTCTTATTAAACAAATAACAGCAACAAGATGTGAAAATTTGGCAGGCCCAGAAATATAAGTAAATCTATAAATATAGTATATATTTGTGGTCTGGCAATTTTAATATACTTTACACAGTAGGAATATATATTTCTATAGGTCCTTGGGGATAAATTTATTTTTTAATATGCATGTATCTATATGTAGATATATCTATATATCTATATCTGTATATGTAGTCCAAGTTAAAATACATATCCATAAAGAGATTAAAATGATTTAAGCAATATTAAAATTACAGACTGTTCATTCTTATTTTAGGAACAGAACACTTTTATTGATAAAGAATCATGTGAATATTGATTTCAAAGAAGAAAAAAATGTTTAATTATCTCTTAATTAAAATGAGTATTGATTTAAAAATTTAACCTAGGTTGAAAATTTGCTAACAAACTTTAATTAGTATAATATTATTTTGCAGTATGAAAAATGATTTAAAGATAATTAAAATACATAGCAAAATGCCAATATTCCTTTAATAATTCACAGCACGGTGATGGAAAAATTATAATTGTAGTTATAAGTAAAGACTTTTAGAAGACCAATCATTTCATTTATTGGCAAACTCTTTTTGTTTGTTAAGACCCTTAAAGATGAAAAAACTTGCTTATGCCTAGACTTGACCAATGTTTAAAAAATGGCGCATGACAAGCTTGTGTGCAAATTTTCAAATAATTACGTTTTTTTTTTTTTTAATTTCTGGTGATTTCTCCCTCTTATATTTCTTTCTTAAAATGCACTGGGTCATATTAATGAGGAATTGATTTGATAGCTCTATTGTGAAACAACGTGTTTTTCTATTGGTTCATCTGGTTCCGTATTACAAATCTAATCTCAAGTTTGTCATTTCTCTTAGATAATATCAATTCTATCAACAAGAAAGCAACCCTGGCTTTCCTTTCTTTCATGCACATCCATAAAATTTATTTTTCACTTTTGCTTCTCAACAAGGCCAGAAACACTGAAAAATCCTAATTAAAATACAAGGTTTGAGTCTGTTCTTTTCAAGGATTACTGAAGCAAAAAAAGTGAAGAGAATGTGGATTTAAAATAATTATCTCGATCCTGACAAAGACTCCCTCGGAGTTTCAACTGTTAACATTTCTTTTCTCCAGGACCAGGCACCTTGCAGGAAAAGTGTTACGGTGAAACACTGAAGAATGTAGGCATCATTCAAGCAAGGTTAATGCATACATTGTGGTACTAATTTAATGCACACGTATAAATATGAACAGAATTTCAAACAAAACATCTAAACAATGATGCATGCAGAAAAAAGCTTTATCACCTACTGACTTTATGAGAATACATATGCTATGTTCACCTTCACATCTGCATGTTCTTACAGTAGAAGTTGGATTTCTACCCTTGAGAATATCAACAACAACAACAAAACCCAAAAAACTGACATATTTCAACAGCTAAATGTAAAGAGCTACAATATAATCATAACTTCTTACTAATGTTGAATTATCAAACAATCTCTCTTTAATTAAAGATCCTTTCTCTGGTTTTCTTTATGTTTTGTCTTTTCCTCTTTCTCTCTCCCCCTTTTTTCTCTCTTTTACTCCTTCTTTCCTTCATTTGTTTTATTTCTTCTATTTTTTCTTTCCTCTCAGTGAGATTGCATGTATATCAAAAGAAAAAGAAATGCAGTTCTATGTAGTAATCCCTTCAAGGCTAGTCCTTTATAGTAATAAATACCCAGCCTCATTTAGTCAAAAAGATATAATACTAATACAGAAAAGAATTACCTTGATATCATTAGTTTGTATTATCTACATTTTAAAATTTTTAGTAAGCTCTCAAATTAAAACCAGTTGCTTCCATTATATTTTAGAACTCTGTTTTCATTATGGAAGTGTGGTCCAATTGAAAAAAAAAAAGCAAAGAACAAGAGTTAGCCTTTATAAAGTTATAGTTGTACAGAGACAATCTTCAGAAGAAAATTTTTTAAAAATGAATTTAAATTTGTACAGAATTTAGGAGAATAATATCAAGAAAATGGCATTAAGAAATAAGCCCCAAGTACCTTTCAAGAGCTTTCATCACAATGTTCAGCTTCATAGAAATCTAGCACCACCATTCAGCACATCACCAGGACCATTTTGCTCTTCCTCATCATAAGAATTAGAGATATTTTATATATTTGATTCATTGATACCTTTGAATTACTTGAAGATATTTTTATAAATTGGAGTTCATATTTATTAGCCAAACTCAATTTTTATTATACATAGTCCTAAAACCAAAGGTTAAGTTTCTATAAAAGAAATGTTTGAAGCTGTGCTCATTTATTTTTCAGTCATGATTGCATGAAAATAATTTCTTCTATCAAAACAGAAAATGCAAGCTTCACATTTTGCTAGGTAATAGCACTGGGAAACAACATTAGAGCTAAGATGGAAATTAGAACTCAAAAGTTAAATGACCAGCCTAAGAGCACACAGATAGTGAGGATGACTTTGTAGTAGATCCCAGACTTCCTCGCTGCCTCTCTCAAATTACAACTATGAAAAGATGCTGCCACCATGCATAACATGAGGTTAAATGCATTGTGGCAAATTAATTTCAGAATTATTTTGCAGCTAATCTATTTTCTTATTTTTTAAAAAATCATGCAGAAAGGGTTAAATGCTATATTTTATCAAAATTAACAACAAAATGGAAGTAAGTAAAACATTCATATCATTGACATCATATCAATAAAGTACAAGTTTTGAATGGCAACCAAAAAGGTACAATGTTCTTCCACATGCTGTTTGTTATCAGACATATTTTTCTTTTCATGTTAGTGCAAGTACATCTTCTTATATTGTCCAGTGAAATCTCATTTCTACTGTCTGTCTCACACAACATTAAGTAGCTCATCAAAGCAGGAGCAAGTAAATGAAGTTTTAGCATTTAATTAGCAAAAATACAAAAGTTTTACACCTATTAATAAATTTTTATAAAACAAGAAAGGCAATTTGAAAATGTGATGGTGCACAGTAATGAAGAACTCATGTCTGAGGCATATGGCAGTGAAGAAAGTTTCAAGACTTGGAATTCACTTCCTTTTCCACAGAAGACAAGGGGTCACCAATTTCTGGTGAAGTGACCTACCACTCTTAATATGGACCATGTCTTTTTGACAAGAGTAACCAATCTGGATTGAATTAAAAGCTAAAGTGTTTTTCCACTTAAAAAAAAAATAGATGTTATAGCAATTCCTATAGGAGAACATTAAATATCTCACCCTAAATAAAAGACCTTAACTAATGTCTGATAGCTATCATGTTTATAAAGAAAATGCTCACTTTCGAAAAACTTGGATACTGTAAGAACTTGGAAAAGGAATGATAACAAATATCTGTGTCTCAGCAGAAAGCATCACTATGTTGCTGGGTACCGATGTGGGGCAACAGACAGCAGCTAGTCACATGTAGCATTAGGAGCACGAGGGAGTTCTCAGCCCAGCTAACAAAAAGAGGCAGAGAAGATGCACCAGGCATAGCCTAAAAATAAAAAAGGCTATCACAGACATGGCATATAAAAATGTATTTTAGGCAAGAATGCATTAACCGTTAGTTCTTATTAGCTGAGGGAAAAATAAAATACCAAAGTTTAGGTAATTTTAAGGCTGATAGCTGTGATATTGACTTAACATAAAATCAATTTGTAATGTATTGTTTACAAGCTGAATTCAAATATAGCAGTCATATTTCACGAAGCTCTTTATTTGTTCTTATTTATAATTATTTATATTGTTTAGATAATTCAACCCATAACAAGAGTCCAATGACTCAGAAACATAACTGTATTTCTCCTGCTGAGGCACAGTTGGATATTTGTTGGCATTCCTCTTTCAAGTTCTTACAGTATACAAGTTTACCAAGAGTGACTATTTCCTCCATAAACATTATAGGTATTATGACATCCCCTGAGGTGCTTTATTTAGGGTGAAATGTTTAACACTCTTATACGTAAATTGCTATAACATCTAAATTTTTCCCAAATGAAAAGCCACTTTGCCTTCAATTCAATTCAGACCAGTTATTCTCATAAAAAGCATATAAAATGCCATTTTTCACACAAAGACACACAGACACATACACATACACACTCATCCCTCTGCACATTGCTTCGTAGAAACTGTACTTTATTAGAAAAGGCAAAATTAACAATAGAATATAAAGACTTTGTTTTAAAATTTTATGTGATCATTTATTAATAGAAACACCAAGATTTTCTAAAAATAATGATATTGCTTCTAACACAAGGAAGAGATCAATCCTGTGGCACAATTGTATGGAACAAGAACAGTAAGGGACCCAGAAAAGAGAACTGATAGAACTTGAATGATGTAAAAAAAACACTGTGGTAAGATTGGTAAGAAATTTTACCAATTCACTGAGAAAGAGAAACCAAACATTAGTATCAGATACATTATACATTATAAACACACACACACACACACACACACACACACAGACATATTGAATAGATAAAAACAAAATAGTAAACTGTAACTCATATAATATAATATGAATTCAATATGTCTAAAGTTATTCTTTTGTGATCTATATAAAATCCTTAACAAAGAAATGCCTCCAGATTGTTATATATGCATACCTGGACTTTATGGATTTCACCTCACTATGAAACTCAAGATTTTGATGTAAAATTTGCACAAAGCATGTTAGTGACAGCCCTTAAATTTCCCAGAGCTCACTTCTAATTGTTCCTCTAATGGCTGTATCAGACAGTCCACTACAATTACTATAGAAGAATTATTATTAGAATTTTCTTTACTCTCACTTTTGCTCTGGTTTGGAAATAAATTATTTGGTAACTACACTCAGAGCCAAATGTTTTCACAGTACCTTTATTTCACACTGAAGACAGAGTGCTTAAATAGCTATCTCTGGCTTGTAAAATTAAAGCAGGCAAAAAGTCACCTATAGAAATTGTTTAAATGTAGGTTAGTGTGCTACAATTACACTGGCAGAATCTGTCTGATAAAAGTGTTTGGAACTCGAATCTATAAAGGCCTGCAGCCTCCAGGGGAAAGGCAATAAATGGTGGTTAGTTTTAGTCAATATAAGTTCTAAGCACAGTAGCACAGAAATTCTTGTTCTGCTTATGGTTGACACAGTTGTTCACATCTAAAACCTTCAAGGAAAAATAGGAGGTTTCGGATTCTAGTTTCATATTAAAAGAATCCTTATAGGATTCTTGGAAGGTGGAGCATATTGGGGAAGAAAGAGCTAAGCATTCTGGGTTTATCACTAAGCTGTCATATGAAAACTGGGAGGGATAAATTGGGGGAGGGAAAGGAAAAGTTGAAGAGAAGAATCAAGTGCAATGAATAGTTGCAATTACAAATTAGGTAATTGGGCATGGAAACATTTGCTTTAATTTGAACGCTCTACTATGAATTCTAAATCCACTACTCTCTATTTGTGTCAATGCATCCTTATTTCTTGTTCCTTAGTTGCTTTAAAAAATAATTATCTTCAGCTGGAATAAGATATTGTATGTGTTACATTACATAGAAGAAACTACATCACACATAACCATATAATGATAACTCTTTGTGTTTTGGTTATCAGACATTATAGAAAGTCTTTAAAAAAGGGGGAAAAATGCTTATCTCCTGACAAAGAAATTGATGACTCTGGAAGTGATGGAATAAACTTCCTATGTTATGGTTGTAAAACTCAAACCATTAAATAAACTTCAAGTTAAATAATCTTATGATTACAACTGCATTTTAAAATACAGTTCCATGAAAAAAATTTTGAGAAATGTTAGGCATAGTGAAATAAGACTGCTAGAGGAAAAAACAAAGTAGAATTACTTTTAAAAATATAACTCCTTTATTCTTTACTATAGCACAAAAATATCTTGGACTTTCAATAGTAGATGATTCTCAGCAAAATTCTGATAAATTGATAAATAAAAACTGTTTTCTGATATCTTAATTAAAGAGTATTAGGGAGGTTAATCATTATTGACAAAATCTTTCTTTCCAAAAACCCAATTTCCTAAATTTTAAGGACATTTTAGGAAACTATAATCAGTAGGATAGATGTATTATTTTCCTCTCCTAAGAGAGGCACTACTATTTGATAAGCTAATTCATCTGAAAAAGTGATGTATAGAATATAAAAGATTGTCAGAGAAGTCACTAGCAGAACTGAAGCACTTCAGTGGTTTTCTCCAACAACATATTGAATAATAACTTGCTTAGAAAAACTTGTCACAGTAATTTCTCTAATTTGCTGATTTGCGTGTGTGCGTGTACGTGTGCGTGTGTGTGTGTTTTGGAAGGTCTGAGGAAGCTTTTTCCCTTCTAGATAATGTGATCAATATAAACAATGACAGGAAATAATTAGGCAAAAATTACTGGTTTGTTAAAACCTGTGCTGAATTTTTTCACATTCTGATTAAAGTAGTAGAATTTATGACATTAATTATGAATATGAGAAAACAATTTGTAATTTTCTTTTTGGCTTATACTAGATTATGAAAAATATACAAACAGAAAAGTATAAGTAATAGTAAGAGTCAGTAATTGATATATGTGTATATATGTATATAATATAATATATACATATATACACATATATAGGTATGTGTGTATATGACTCTAACATTATTTTATGATATATCGGTAGATTGTAATATTGTTCACAAATATTTACTGCTCAGACACCATTAAGATCAGGCTTCGCATGTCACTTGTTTTGGCCTGTGAAATGTGCGTAGAAGTGATGTGACCCTTCCGAAGAGAACTTTAGGGACACAGCACAACTGTACTCGCCATGCTCTTTTTCTCTGTGACTATCAGCAGTCTTCTGAAGAGAAGAAGATGCTTGGTTGGCTGGAGTCCTAGAGTGAAGGTAATGTGGAGCAGGGCTGAAGGCAATTGGTAATGATTATGTAACATAAGTCAGAAATAAAACTTTATTATAAGTTATTAAAATTTAAAGTTACTTGTTACCACAACATAACCTAGTAACATCTTGATTAATAAAAATGGTAGTATCAAAGATACACATGGTATATGATAACCAGATTATCAAATGATAAACACATTAATACTACTCTTTCATTAATCTGAACCTGAAATCATGTATCTTAAGTATCAGAACCCATTATCTTCCAGTTCTTAAAGAAATTCTAGTGTTTTATTCTGAAATCATGCATGATGCTATTTAATATATCTGTAAAGTATATAAAAATTATTATAAACATCTTAAAATATAATTTCCCCAAAACTTAGAAAAGAAAAAATATAAATTGCAAAGGCTTAAATTTTATGATTATCACAACACTTAAAAATCAATGATAACTAGAGATAAGGTGGGACATTGATAAATGCCTTCTACAGGAAAACTTTTTATAACACATGTTCCCTGAGCCTGCAAATTACATAAAATACACCCAATGCTAGCAACATTTATAAAAAAAATTTAAGTAAAAGTATTCTATATTATCATAAAGAATTATAATTGCCTGCATAGTGAACATGTACCATTCACTGAATAAATATTAAACAAAGCAATATTAATAATCTGTACCTGCATATATAGTCCTTGACAAAATTAATTGTTTCTATTCCCAGAGATCCTTCTAAACCCCAAAATGTTCTCCCTATGCATGCTTATTGTTGTAACAAAGGTGGTTTTTGTCATGCATATGTTTTTTTTAACTCATAGTATCATAATAGAAACCACCAAACATTAGTATTTGCTTTTATATGTCTTTATCAATGTGTGAATCTTCTCTTTTAGCTAGATATAGATCAATATATAAACATGGATTTTTATATAATGTTCATACATTATATCACAACCACATATACATATGTAGAAAAGCTACCATGTAAGCTTGATTCAATGTGTGTGCTATCTGCTTTGGATATTGTCCAACATGACATAATTCTTAGAACTACTCACAAAATCTCATGGCATGCACCCCACAAAGGCAAAATGGTAAAATCACAATATATAAACATTTTTAGATTTATTTAACTCAAATTCTAAGGATTGATTTGCATTTTCCTAGAAAACTCCATCTTGTTCAAAAGTAAATTGCAGAAAAAACAGTCTTTTTCCACCGTCAGGAGGCCAGGTCAGTCGGTAGAAGGGAAAGAGAAGTGAGCCTATCAGCAGCTATCTCAGATTCCACCTTTACTTTACCTCTGATTTAAATTATTAAACAAGCTTGAGTCTTAACATATCTTAATTTCTTAGCTATATTTTCTCCCCTCATGAAGTTCTGACCATGACAACTGAATTGTTTGTGGACTTTGTAACCATCTTATTCACCATGGTTTGATTCACATATCAAGTCAATAATGTATTTTGGCTATTCAGTCATCACAATACTTGAAATTTGTCTATTTGTTTCTGCTACCATGTGTAGTATGTGTGTGTATATGTGTGTGTGTACATATCTATTATTTCATAATGAGGTATCAAAGACACCATTTAAATATAAGCACTGTGATAACATTCAAGTTCGTGAAATTGTATATTGAACTTGCACTCTGCTTGTCAATTTATACTGTCATTGTGCCAGGAATAGTTTGAAAATATCATATTATGCCTGATTTTTAAAACTAATCACCCTTAAATTAGTTTAAGGGATATTATATGAGAAAAAAGATCAGCATAATGGATATTCATAATATTAAATGTAGCAATTTTTATTACATTTAGTTTATGAGTTTTTACATTTAGGTTATGAGTTAGGAAACTTTAGGGGAGATGGAAAGAACTAGTGGAAGACCAACAGTGATGCCAGAGAAGGCAAAAGAAAGGAGCAGTGGTGTGATCAAGGTGAGAAAGGTAGATATGACGTACAACATATTCCTTTTATTATTTCACTTTTCTATAAGGAACAGTGTTACAGTTCATAATGTATTAGTTGCATAAAATATGGGAGCACAGAATGGAGAGAAGAGGATAAACTGTTTGCACATTATCCAAGGCAAAAGGCCTCTTCTATTTGAAAGAAGTCATGATTTTAAGGATGCCCCCAAATGATGTTTAAATTTTCTAATTTTCAACAGTGCTTTTATTTATGTCAAAAATTTAGTAGATTTGTCAGCCGTATCAGATTTTCAAAATTCCACTTAATCCCATACAATAAGCAACATGAGGATGTCTGTCTGTATACATGTGTGTGATTGTGTGTATGTATATATGTGTATATGTATATATGCATGTATATATATACTGCATGTATTTATATATTATATTATATATTTCTGGTATATAAGAAGAGATTAACAAATGTTCTTCAATATCATTGAATTGAAAAAATTAATATAAAAATGTTTGGGAAATATAAAGTTAAGATTGAAAACAAAACAGTTTTCTAAAATATGTGCTGTTAAAAAAAATAACTGTTTCTTCAGTTGCAGAGTTTTTCAAAGTAATTGATATAGATGTCTGATATATAATTTCTGCTTCTAAGTATGTGTATCTCTGAAATTTCCTGTTATGTCAATTCCTTAAGCACCACACTTCAAATGAAAACTACATTCAGCATCTTGGAACAATTACTGATATTTCTTTTTGTTTCAATAATTATTTCTAAAATAGGCCCACTCTAATGGTCCATGATAAATCCAGTACGTAACTGCCATAGTTCTAAGATTTAGTGAGTGGCAAAATTTGAACCTCTGTATCCCTTTCTCTAAGCCCTCCTTCTTTCCACTGCCCATACTTTCTCTTATGGAGTCACCAGTAAAAACATATTGAAAATCAAGGGATGAAATACTATAAAAATCATAATAGGTTAACATGTTTAAATTGATACTTGTTATACTTTCAAGATCATTAAAGCTGAGTGAGAATAAAAGATTTACTTATGGATTAATCATATGTACATATCAATGCTTCCATACGATATTAGAAAAAAGAGCAAGCTGAGGACCACAGAAATTAGACAGGTAGGAAGGCTTCCTGGGTTCTAAGGATGTTATGTAGAATTCCTTAAGGCTTCTCAATTTTTCACTATGTGAAAACCAGGCTAATTTGCTGCTAGGTCAGTATAATCTTTGGAAAACACTGTTTGATATTCTCAGACATATGAAGAGAGCAGAAAGTTTACCTGGGGATATAAAATACACTGTGTCAGTGCTAGAAATAAGAAAGGGAAGTAGTTAGAGAAAGATGTGCTTTTACAAAAATATAATTTCCAAAGAATTGCTTATGAATTTAAAGGGAGGATTTTTTTTTTTTTTATAGCGGTGATGAGATATGCTTCCAGTTGTTTTAAAATAAAAGTTTAACAAAAGCGAGAACTACTTACAAATCATCATTGCACCCTGTCCGTCACCAGCACACTTAGGTTCTTTCACAAGGGCAAAATCTTGACATAAACCATGCTAAGCAAGATGAAGATATCCATCCTTTCTTTCTTAGAGAGCCACAGGCTCTTTCAAGACCAGCGTGAAAAAAAAAACAGTTGAATGTTAGGAAAGGTCAAAAGCCAGGATGAAGAGACATTCTGATTAAAAGCCTTCCCTGAAGGCAGCAAGCCCTGTCCCTGTTCCCTAATTCAAACATAAAGACATTTAGCTCATGCTAGTTTTCTGGTTAATTTTTCAAGAATATGGGTTGTTAGAGATCAGAATGCTGTAGGAGCTTCAAAAGATTTGAAAGGATCTAGCTAGATCCAAACAGTTTGAATTGGGTCTCACTGTGAGTGTCGTGCTCATTCTTTCCTTTAATTTCTGCTTGTCTTCCTTCTTCACATTTCTTTCTCACATCCTTCACGGTTTTAAAAGACTCATTTTTCTAAGCTATGTTATTTAAGACAAAAAATTTCTACAAAAACTTGGAGTGGAAGTGAATTCTTTACTTTCCAAAGAAGCTACCAGTAAAACATTTTTAAAAAGTTGGTGGCATTGATATGTGAACCTCAAAAAATTTTAAAGGCTTAATTTTTATCCAAGTTATGTTAAAGCAGAAAACCTCAGAAAATCAAGTTTTCTTTTTATATTCCTATTACTTCCTGGTTTTAGCCAGATATGAAATACCACAAAACAGCTTGATTTAGATTTTTTATATGACACAAAATTTTCCAAACTTAAACACTGATGGAAACCCAGGTTTCTCATTTACAGGAAACAAAGGAGAAAAGAGTAAGAGAACAACATTTATATGGACGGACAGACATTTTGTATCTATAGAACCATAGGCTACACCTCTAATATTTGTAGGACTCAGGACTCCAATGGGGGTTCACATACTAGACATGCAAATAGTTTAAGTTAAAATCAAGGGAACATCAGTTTGACACTTCCTCAAAATATTCAATATACCATTACCATATAATCCAGCAATTCTACCCCGAAGTATATACCCAAAAGATTTTTAAAAAGGAACTTGTACACCAATGTTCAAAGAAACATAGTTCACAATAACCAAAAAGCAGAAATAACACAAGTGTCAATCGTCAGATGAATGAATAAACACAATGTGGTATATACATGGAATGGAAGGTTGCTCAGCCAAAAAAGGAATGAAATTCTGATACACATTACAACATGGCTGGAACTTGAAAAAATTAAGTGAAAGAAGCCAGACAGAAAAGGAAAACATACTGTGTGACTCCACTTATATGAGATACCTAGAATAGGAAAATTCCTAAACTTAAAGAATAAAGCTTACCAGGAAATTACCAGGACTGGGAGAGTGGAGAGAGAAATTTGGGACAGTAAAAAAGTTCTGAAAATAGACAGTAGTGATGACTACACAATGTCCTGAAAGTACTTAATGTCACTGAACTATACACTTTTAAAAAAATGGTTAAAGTGGTACATTTTATTTATATTTTATATATATAATTTTATGTATACTTATTTCACTTTTTATTTTTAGTTTTTATATAAATGCTGAATCGTATCAATCAGGGTCCAAAAAGAGACAGATGGCACATTCAAAACAGGTTAATTCGGACTTTTTTTTTTTTTTGCAGAGCATACAAAAATACCTTATTAAAAAATAAGGAAACATTCTATTAAATAAGTTATATCTTATTCTCTTATTTTGATAAATAGAAATTTCTCTATAAGTAAATTTAGGTTAGGTGAGTTTTTCTGTCTCAAATCTAAGATATGGTAGTGTACACAGGCAACCTCCTACCTTATACTACCCTCCAAACCTCCGCAACAAACCTGTAATCAATTCTCTGCTCTTCCTACCCTGGCTCCTCCCACAACTTGAGGGACCCTGTGATCAAGTATATGCAACTTGGACCTATGATCAAGCTACATCTTTATCCCCCATCTGCACATACTGATGACGGTATTGTCTGACCTCAAGAAGAGGAATCCACAGAAGATATATGTTTGTTCTTGCCAATGAGCTCCAGACTGTGAGCAGAAAATTCCAGGAGCACCTTGTGGAAGTCAGTGCGGGCTGATTGTTGGCATGTTCCCTTGGCTCACTGAATATTTGAACTTCTTGCTTCATGGCAGAGGGGGGATGATTGCACAAGAGAGGTTTAAAACAGGGCCTTTGCCATATGGAATCCAGCATACATTCCTCTCTCCTGAGGTCTAAGGACAGAATTGGAGTCTGTGATTGATTCAGAAGCTATTCATTTAGTCTCACCAGTCTCACTGATGAGAGAACCCTTCACCAGTTCAAAGAAAAAGATAAATGTCTGATCTAAAGTTTATACAAGCAAGGTCTCTGGGCTCATACACTTGTGTTGCCTCTTTTCTATTTTAGGAAATAATCGTGGTGTTAATCCATGCAGAATTAACACTGCCAACCCTCTGCTGCACACTATCTTTGAATTCCAGACTGGTTTGTTTAAGCGCTCTTTGTTGATGCTGCTTGGTTGTGCCTCAAATGCTGACAAACGCCTGCATGGGCAGCCTATCCAGAAACTCTGTCTCAGGATCCCAGAGTAGATTACTAACTTTGTTTGACATCTGCTTTATATTACTAATTTACAAACACCTTTTCTCAAACTCATCTGCCAACAAGTAAGAAAAATCCTAATCATCTGTCTTTTTTAAAATGTGATGGTGATTTAGAAGGAATAAAGAAGAATCACGGCTTTCTGTTCTCATAAAAACAAAAAGCAGAACGGACTCATCATGGCATAGCTAGTTTAAATACTCACTCCTCATTTTCCCATTTTCGGTTTGAAAAATACATGTCTGTAACAATTCTATCACGTCTTTGGTAGATCTACTGGACCTGAGATAAAAATTCAGCTACGTTGTTTGGGTATGTGCTTTGGATTTTGGAAGAATGTTTATTCTTCCTACTGTAAATTTATTTGGTTGTTTTCATACTTAGAAGAAGACCCAAGAATACTGTCCTTATGACCAGAAATTCAAACTACTAACTTTTTTTCCCAATTAAACTAAATTGCCCCAACTTTTTTTTTATTTGCCAACTAGATAGTTGCATTTCAACATTAAGCAATGAATCCAGTTTCTATAGTTTCTCATCCATTCATTTATATGTACTCATAGCAACCATCAAATTAAAGCAACACTACAGAAATAGTTGTTGCAGGCAAAAGCATTCATGCTAAAATTAGTGGGTAAATGCATGATGAAAACAGATATTTACATAGCCTCAAAATATATCCCAAAGACACATGAATTACAAAGTCAAAAATACTTGTGCTTTTCTTATCATATTGTATCAAGGGGTACCAGAGATGTAAACCTGACAGATGCCATCAAAACTAAATAATCCAGGTTCATGGGTGTATGCCTCAGGTACCCCTTGATACCATGTCACTAGAAAAGCAGATCAACTCTGCACTATTTTGCAAAAAAATTGATAACCTCTAACCATGTGAAAACAGATAAACCCAAATTGAGGGGCATTCTACAAAGTAACTGACCATGAGACTTAAAGTATCTATGTCACAAAAGACAAGAAAAATGTGAGGGACTATTAAAGATTGGAGGAAACAGAGATAACGTGAGTCATGAATGCACTGTAGAACCTGGAGTCAGAAAAAAGACATTGATGGTAAAACTGGAAAAAGTTTAATAAGGTCTGTAAACAGTAGTATTATTAATTAAAAAATAGTAACAATATTACCATTAGTATCCTATATTATTATGCTTTTACATTATATATCCTAAGTTATCCTATATTATTTATTTTATATTATAATTAATGTTACTATATAATTAATAATAGTACTATAAGTTACTGGTATTAGTTATTAGTTATAGTAATTAGCTATAGTGTTACTAATAACGATTAGTTAATTAGTTCATAGTAAATGCTAAGTTTCTGATTTTAATAAATATACTATTATTATAGATGAAGTTAATATTAAGCAAAGATGGGTAAAGGGTATGCATGAAATCTCTGTACTATTTTTACAACTTTCCTGTAAGTCTAAATTTATTTAAAAATAAAAAGCTTTAAAAAATAGGGCATATACTTTTTCCCTTGTCTTTCTTCTGATGCCTAGAATTTAGGCTCACTGCTGCAAGTGGACCAGGGATAAGGTAACTAGGATAAGACAGAAACAACTGTGCAGAAAAAGACTAGGCCTGAGCCCCTGGAGTTTTGCAGACCTGCAGGTGCTGCAATAGCTTTGCGCTGCTTACCTGTCTCCAACCTCATGTCATGTGGGCAAGATAGCAACACATACTTGATCAAGCCACCGAAAAAAATAAATATTTTTGGTATTTAACTGTCCCTCATTCTTTGGAATTAAAAATTTTCATCATAAAATGATTGTTCTCAATGATTAAAGCAGTTTGAGTGTTTTGTTCTTTAACAGTGGATTCTTGAGTTTTTTTTTCCTCTGGAAAAGCTTGCATGGTACCCATTTCTGCCCAACTTGAAAGTCACTAAAGTAATGTCCTCAACATATATCAAATCCATGACAAAACATCATGCATTGAAAATATTATCTGTTCATATCTCATATTCATGCAGTAGTTGACATTTTACAAATTACGTCACATACGTTATGTTATTTAATAGCCTAAAAATTCATCTAGGTAAGTATTGTTATTTTCATTTGGGAAAGAAACTGATATTTAGAGGGGTTAAATTACTCAAGATCAAACAACTCCTGTGGTGGTTTTAAACTATGCCCACCGATTGTCACTCCTCACTTCAATAATGGGAACATTACTCATATTGTCCTTCCATAGAATATGAGTCCACCTTAGTAAATCTCTTCCTATGAATGATATATGTACAAATGATGGTGTGTGACTTCTAAGAATAGGTCATAAAAAGCATTTGTTTTCTTTCTTGTCTCTCTTTCTTGGATCCTTCCTTCTGGGAGAAGCCAGCTTCCAGGTGTGAGGACAGTCAAGATGCCAGACAGGAATTAATTCCTCCTCAGCAACATTGTGAATGAGATGCCCTGGAAGCTAATGATCTAACCCAGTCAAGCCTTCAGATGATAGCTCCACTGCAATCTCATGAAAGACTTCAAGCCAGAACAAAGCAGCAAAGCCATTCTAAAATTCCTGACCTTACAACTTATAAGAGATGAAAAATATTTGTTGTTTTAAGACATTAGGTTTTGAGATAACTTGTTATACAGTGACAGATGATATAGCTGCTAATAGCAAAGCCTGCATTTAAACCTAGCTCCTCTGATCTCAGATCCAGAGTTCTTTTTACTACACCACAGTTGCCTTCTTCTTGAAAAACTATTAACCAGTCCATTATTTTGCCATGAACAGATATGAAAGCAACTTTGAAGTCATTCCTCTGAGTAATAGGAGGCACGTACCATTTTGCAGATGCTACCCGTCACTGCTGCAGGGCACAGGCACCGGCATGACATAGCATTTCATGGTTAATAGGAGAAGAAGTAGAGAAATTCTCTTATGCAATGGAATCTATGAAATATTCATGGAATAAATCACGGCAATGTCTTAAGATATGCTTTATTTATATAGTGTATAAAGAAAAACTTGGTTCCTCATAGGATTTATAACTGCAATAGTCTGATGACTTTAGAATAGGCAACTAAATTAAAGTAGCTCTAGTTAGCTGCTCTACTGCTATAGAATTCAATTTTATATTATGTGTGTTCGTCTATGTGACTTCTTTGTAGATCCAAAAACAAAACGATTAAGACTGAAAAACATATCTGTAAATGTAATAGGGTAAACCATGCACTCAAAACAAATTATGAGGGGTACAGAAAATTCCATTACACTTATTAAATCGTTAAGTGATATTGCTTTATTTTAACATAGCCCCACCACTGCCACCATACACACACTTATTCATGCCCCACATACACATGTTTTGATGTTTCTTCTCTTACAAGTGCTAAAATGGATGCAAAGGCAGCAAAATGTCCAGAACAGCCTTAATATAACTTCAAGGGGAGAATGGTGCATGGCTTGCAGACTTTAAAGATCTACCCCATGTGTTCTCATCTTGAAGTCAGTCATTCTAACTGTCCCATTGCATGTGTGACTTAGAATAGATTCTTTGTAGAAATACATGTGTTTTACAAAGCTTCTTGCATGCAAATTGGCTATTCTTTTCAACAGAATTTGGCGTTTCAGCCTAAAAGAAGAGAATATGATCTTATATGATCTTAACTAAGGTGCTGATCAGTTTAGTATATATATGTGCATGCTTGAGTGTCCTAGGTCAAATGTGGCCAACAACTGATTATTTTTTTCCTCAAATATATCCCTGCTATGTCTCTACTCTAAAGGCAAAAATAGCTCAGAGGTTGACAGGAAGTCTTTTCCTAGTGTTCAAAGAACTTCATATAGGCTTCATAGAAAAAAAAAAGTAAAAGAGGAATTTAATTGTTTAAATAAAAAGTCATCTCCAAATTATTGCTATCCATTTTTTTGTTGGATATATTCACAAATATCTTAAGAATTGTAAAAAATTATCATTTATATTAAGCTAATCTTCTTCCTCCGTGGATTTTACATTACCAGAGATTAATGATTTAAATCTCAAGGATAAACACTAATAAAACACATATGACCAGGAAAACAAAAGAAAAGAAGATTTAAAAAATTAGGATGGGAGAACTTCTGATTTCTGCTCTGATGTGTAAAAGCTTGGGCTTCCTTACTCCTGTACTAACAAGAAAAAGCTAGACAAACTCAAAAATCAGTAAATCTTGGATGCATTAGATTGCAGAATAAAATGCCACCTTATCTAGACAGACACAGCTAAGATTTGCTTACCTGGAGTACAGCAAAGTTGCAGGATTCAAGGTCAATATTAAAAAGTCCATTGCTAGAGAACCACAAAGATTCCACCAATAAACAGTTAGAACTGATAAATGAATTCAGTAAAATAGCAGGATACAAAATTATTTTCAGCAGTTGTTTGTATTTTTGTACACCAATAATGAACTACGGGAGAAAAATTAAGAAAACAACCCCATTTAAAATTACATCAAAAAAATAAAATAAAATGCTTAGGAATAAATTTAACAAACAGTAAAGACCTGTACTCAGAAAATTATGTCACTGAAGAAACTGAAGATACAAATAAATGGATGGAATACCATTCTCAAGGATAAGAATTAACATCATTAAAATGGCCATATTACTCAAAGCACTTTATAAATTCAATGCAATCTGTATCAAAATACCAATAATATTTTTCACAGAACTAGAACAAATAATCCTTAAAAGTATATGGACTCATGAAAAGCCCCAGTTAGCCATGGTAATCTTGAGAAAAAAGAACAAAATTAAAGGTATCACACTTCCTGATGTCAAACTATAGTGGAAGGCTATAGTGATCAAAACATGCTACTGGCATAAAAATAGACTCATAGACCAATGGAATAGAATAGAGAACTCAGAAATAAACTCACTCCTCTATGGCCATTTAATCTTTGGCAAAGGAGATAAGAATATACAATGGGGTAAAGACAGTCTATTCAATAAATGGCACTGGGAAAACTGGACAGACACATGAAAAAGAAAAAAGAAAAAAAAGAAAAGAAACCAGACCACATTCTTACACCATATACAAGAATAAACTCAAAATGCATTAAAGACTTAAATGTGAGACCGAAAACCATAAAACTTCTAGAAGAAAACCTAAGCAGTAAACTTTCCGATATTGCTCTTAGTTATTTTTTTTTTTCTGATATATCTTCTTGGGCAAGGGATACAAAAGAAAAAAATAAAAAATGAGACTATAACAAACTAAAAAATTTTTTCATAGCAAAGGAAACCATCAAAAAAAAAAGGAAACCTACTAAATAAGAGAAGATATTTGCCAATGATGCATCTAATAAGGGATTAACATCCAAAATTTATTAAGAACTCATACAACTCAGTACCAAAATAATAAACAATCTAATTAAAAAAATAGGTAGAGGACCCGTATAGGCATTTCTCCAAAGAGGATATGCAAATGGCCAATAGACACATGAAAAGATGCTCAATGTCACTAATCTAATTGTCAGAGAAATGCAAATTAAAACCACAATGAGATATCATTCCACACTTGTCAGAGTGGCAATAAATCAAAACGCAAGTATTGGGGAGGATGTGGAGAAAAGGGATTCCTTGTGCATTGTTATTGGGATTGCAAATTGGTACAGCCACTATGGAAAATAGTTTGGAGGTTCTCAAAAAATTAAAAACAAAACCACTTCATGACCTAGTATTTCTACTTCTGGGAATTTAGCAAAACAAACAACAACGAAAGGAACAGAGAAACAAAAAATACTAATTTGAAAAAGTACATGCACCCCTACGTTTACTGCAAAACTGTTTACAATAGCCAAGATATGGAAGCAACCTAAGTGCTCATCAGAAGATGAGTGGATAAAGAAGTGGTACATATATACAATGGAGTATTACCGAGCTATAAAATAAAATCCCTCCATTTGCAACAACATGGATGGACCTAGAAGGTATTATGCTAAGCAAAATAAGTCAGACAGAGAAAGACAAATACCATACAATTTCACTTATATTTCAAATCTAAAAAACAAAATATATAAATAAAGAAAATGAAAACAGACTCATAGATACAGAGAACAAATTGGTGATTGCCAGATAGGAGGGGCATTGGGGGACTGGGTGAAAAAAGTGAAGGAGTTAAGAAGTACAAATTGGTAGTTACAAATTGGTCACAGGATGTAAAGTACAGCAGAGGAAATATAGTCAATAATATTGTGATATTTATGTATAGTGCCAGGTGGATACTAAACTAATCAGTGGGATCACTTCATAAATTATATAAATGTATAACCACTATGCTGTACACCTGAAACCAATATAAAATAATCCTGAATTTTAACTCTAACTGAAAATGAAAAATTTAAAAATAAAATAAAACTTTTACATATAAAATAAAAATAAAAAGTCCATTGTTTTCCAATTTATGAAAGATGAATATTTGAAACTATAAATAAACCTCACTATTTATAAAACATATAATAAAATATTTAGATATAAATCAAAGAAAATATGTATGATTTGTATGTATAAAAACTTTAAAACATTGACTTAAGAAATCAAAGAAGATGTAAGTAAATGAAGAGATATTCCATGTTCATGGATTAGAAGGCTCAATATTTTTAACATGTCATTCTTTTCAACTTGATCTATAGATTCAATGTAATCCTAATAAAAATCCTGGAAAACTATTTTGCATATATTAACAAACTAATTCTAAAGTTTATATGAATGGCAAAAGAGCTAGAATAAGTAGTATAACACTGAAGAAGAGAAGAAGAAGAAAGAAAAGGAGAAAGAGAAGGAAAGGAGGGAAAGGGGAAGAGTGAAGGGGAAGACAGGGGAGGGAAAAGGAATAGAGGAGAGGAGAGAAAGAAAGAAAAAGAAGAAAAGGAAGAAGGTGAAAGTGCTATCTTACCCAAACTCAAGATTTACTATAAAGCTACCATAATCAAGACAGCATGGCAATGGCTGAGGAAAAAATGTTGATCAATGGAACGGAGTAGAGAACTCAAATATCAGTGCACACAAATGTAGTCAACTGATTTTGACAAAGGGAAAAAAATGATTCAAAGAAGAAAAGGTAGTTGTTTTCAACTGACACTGGATTAATTGGGCATCCATACGCCAAAAGCAAAACAAAACCTTAGACCCTAGATGTTATATAAAAAATTAACTCAGAATAGATCATAACATATGTAAAAAGTAAACTATAAAATTTCTGGACAAAAACATAGGATAAAATCATTATGATTTTGTGATGAGTTTTCGGTGATGAGTTTTTAAATATAATATTAACAGTACAATCAAGAAGAAAAGTAGATGTGTTGAACTTTATTAAAATTAAAAACTTACACTCTGAGAAAGACATTACTGAGAGAATAAAAAGATTAGCCACAAACAGGGAAAAAAATATTTGCAAAACACATATCTAATAAAAGATGTGTATATAAAATATATGAGAAACTTTTAAAATTTACTAAAAAATTTTTTTAGATGACCATAAGAGAAGATACACAGATTGTAAATAAGCATATGATAAATATTTAACATCATTCTTTATCCAGTAATGGAAATTAAAACAATGAAATACCACTACACATTTATTAAATATCTAAAAAAAATAATTCTGACAAGACTACAGTGTAACAGGATATCTCAAGTCTCATTCATTGTGGATGAGAATTCAAAATGATACATTGCTTTGAAAGATACTGTGTCAGTTCCTTAGAAAACAAAACGCACTCTTATCAAACAATCCAGCAACCATACTACTAGATATTTAACCAATTTATTTGAATATGTTATCTATACAAGACTCAGAAAACATATACTTATAGAAACATTATTCATAATTGTTCAAAACTGAAAACAATTAAGATGTTCTTCAATAGGTAAATGAATAAACAGTGGTACATCCATGCACTAGAATATTATTAAGTAATTAAAAAAAGGAATGTGCTATCAACACACAACAGATGAATTTGCTATCAACATACAGATGAATCTTAAATTAATATTACTAAATGAAAGTAGCCAGTCTGAAAAGGCTATATCCTATACGATTTCATTTTTATGACTTTACAGAAAGGACAAAATATAAAGATAGTAACAGATCAGTGATCACACAGTGTTCTGGGGAGAGGGGAGTGTTGAATGGGTAAGGCACAGGAGATTTTGGAGGGGGCAGTGAAACTATTTTGAACAGTCATGTAATGGAGGATTTATGATACCATTCATTTGTTTCAACCTTAGAGAAATGGTATTACTAAACCATTTAGTAATACAGAAGATGAGTCTAGAGTATGTTCAAGTGTCAGAAAGTAAAACAGCACACTCCTACATTCAACAGTAATATCAAAAAGACACATCAGCCAACTCGAAATTCTAAATGGCCAAAGCTGGAATAATTTGAGCAAAGATAAAAAAAAGTAGGATTGGATTATATCTCAAAGTTCAAAATAAATATTCATAAATCCATATTAATATAAGTAAAGTATTGAATATGTATGTAAATTGGGGAAAATAAATAAATCTTTCACTAAGATGAAGTTCAAATAATTATATTAATACTTTATTCTCAATGGAGCAAAATTCTCTACTCCTTAAGCATGGGTGCTCATCACGACCCCCTTTCAAAAAACACACAATGAAATTGGGAAATATAGTAACCATGGAAACACATGACAATCCAAGTAATCTGTTAATATCAAAGTCGTGAAATGTGTTGTGAATAGGTACCTATGATGTAATGTGATGAATACTTTCCCTATGTGATCTTCCTTCCCCTAAGCCCCAAGTCCAATCTAATAATAGCAAAAATGTAAAGGAAATCTCAATTAAGGGTCATTCTTCAAAATATTAACCAACACTACTCAAAACTGTCAAGATGGTTAAAAAACAAGAAAAAAAATCAGAAACTAGCAAGGCCAAAAGGAGCCTACAGACACAAGATGATTAAATGTGATATGGAATCCTGGAACAGGAAAAAAAAAAGAAAGAATTAAGTAAAATTTGAGAAAATCTAATAAAATATTAACTTTAATATTTTAATGTTAATTATAAATGCTAAAATAATTTTTAAAGTGTTAATGTTAAAAATGATGTATTACTATATTTGTTCATAAATTATAATAAACATACTATACTAGAGTAACATGTTAATGACAGGGGCAGTTGTGTTGGGGTATGAAAGCTTTCTATAGTCTTTTTGTGATTTTTTTCTATAAATATAAAACTACTTTAAACTTAAATGTTTATTTTTATGAAGTCAAAATGAAAACTAAAATACAGAAAGTTATATAAGTGAAAGGGTAAAATTATTAAGAAAAAAACAAAAGAATGAGATTTAAAATATTTTTTCTTCTCATTATTTCACTCTTTATGAAGAAAATTATAGGCATTCAATCAAATTTTATAAAAAAGTTTGAGGCATGAAGGAGACTAGTCTACATTAAACAAATGATTCTGGTTTATTAGCCAAAGCATAGTGAGTTAAACATGACTCTTCATTTTCAGAGGTAATACTCGGGACTGTGTTGTCTCAGTTTTTTGGATGTTTATAGAATCTGTCCTTTACATCATGTTATTACACAAAAATAAAACTATACAGTGGTTTTTAGAATGGAGCATCATAGATTCAGATTATAAGAGTGGAAACGTAGGGGAAGTGATAGCCTCCAGTCCATGTAACAATGTAGCTACTAAAGCATTATGTTCCACATTTCTCTGTGAAAATAGTATATGGTGATCTTCCTATAACCACCTGTGTAATTGATACAATGAAAGAATCTATATCCCAGAATAGTTTAAATTTATAAAGCAATCTCTTGCAAAAATGCCAAGAGATTAAGACTCCTAAGTATTCAGTAACTGATTTCAAAAGTTGCTCTTGCAGCTAATAAGTTCTATTATAAATAAAGCTGGAAAGATAACTAGGACCTACAAGGCAATAACTACAAGAATAACTAAACTTTTCTTCCCTTTAAAATAAGTGTTTTTCTAGAGGCAGTTGGTCTCAAAAATAAGTTCAGATTATTCTTATTTTAACTTACTACTTATTATTTTTAACAAATGAGAATAGCCTTTATTCTTGGTAGCCTTCAAAAAGAAAAAAAAATTATCTCATATTTGGAATTCAAAAAATAAATAAATAAATAAATGAAGAATTGCCTATGCAGTTCAAAAACTTTCACAAAACTTTTCAAGATGATGATTTCAATGATATATTAATTACGATTAAGGCAAAGTTAACTCCGCACGAGTCGCGGAGATGAGGAGCCTGTGACTAACCCTACTAAATGACTGGCAAGGCCATTTGCTCTAGGTAAAACAAATCTGCAAGTCCAGGATATGTGCAGCAGACACTCTGATTTGATAGACCCAATTTCTCTTCCCTTTCCTACTGCCTTGTCTGCCTCTAAGGTAGCAACTGTGAAGGCTAAAAACTTTATTTTTCCTTCTTGTTGTATAAGCCAAAGTAAACCAAGGCTCCTTCTTCTCTTGGTTTTCCTGCCTGGAGTTGCTGTAGCCATTGCAGGGTATTACAGAGGATCTAGTTGCTTGCTATCATTGACCCTGAGTGACTAACCCTGAAGTTCTTGCACAAGACAAACGAATGTTCTGTGTTTAAACCGCCATAGTAATAATTTTTGTTACCAGCAGCTGATGAGATAAGTAAGGTGATAGTGAAAGTCAGTAATGTCTTTTAAATGGTTAACACTCTATATTCCCAAATGAGTAACATCTAAGATACTGAAGGAAATTGGAATAATAAGTAATGCTGAAGTGTTTGAGCAGTACTCAAAAAATTATTTGAATCTGTTCATTTAGTATTTCTCTAAGAACCTCTCAGTGAAAGGTGATATTATCATCCCCATATTCTTATAGAGAAGGCTGAGTTTAAACGGCATTTCAGTAGCCTGTAAATACAGAACAGTGCTCACCCAGCTGAGTAATGGACTCTGATTCGTGACCCCATCTACCCTGATTCAGAGCCTGAACTGCTGCAATTTCTCTACCTCTGGCCTTCTTGTGATGTGGCACATTAAGCCTTATATTGTTTAATGAATTTTATTGGAGTCAGATCACATCATAATAGATATACATCAAATTTGGAAGTAATATATTTTCTAATATAGTATAAGACAGAATCTAACTTACAAATATATTATATAATAGCAATTTATCCATTCATTCACTCAATAAATACATATTTGCCACCCAAAGTATGCCAACTACATGTTGTGCTCTAGTAACATAATGATAAGTAGCAATAAACATAGCCCTGCTCTGCTGTAGCTCACAGTGCTATTTCTCAGGTACCCATGATCTTATTGTAAATGAATGCTCAAGTCTTTCACAACAATTATTTAGAGTTTGCCTTGCTAATACTGTATCTTAAATTAAGAAAAAATAAAATAAAATTTGTATACCTTTTACATCTAAAATTATTTTTGGTATTTCCTAAAGGGCCCTTGGGAAATCACACAGATGTGTTCTTTCACTTATTAAAAAAAAAAAAGATACTAATAATAATTAGATTTGTTTGATGCAATCCACATTTCTTAACTTGCCTCAGCTATACTACATACGGTTTGAATGGAAAACCATTATGGTGTTAGGTAATAACAAATTACTGCAGACTGGGTGACTTAAACAGTAGATATCTATTTTCTCATAGTTCTGGAGGCTGGAAATCCAAGGTCAAGGTTCTGGCAGATGGGTCCTGGTGAGAATTCTCTCTTTAGTTTGCAGGAGGCTGCCTTTTCACAGTATCCTCACATGGCCTTTTTGCGTGTGCGTACCCATAGCTCTGTTGTCCTTCTTATTAGGACACCAGTCATACTGCATTAGGGCCTTGTCCTTATAATCTCATTCGATGTTAATAATGTCCTTATCGGCCCTGTCTGCAAATACAGTCACATTGGGGGTTAAGCCTTAAACATATGAATTGTAGGGAGACATAATTTAGTGTATAACAATTATTGATATAAATATTTCAGACATTATGAGAAGATTCTGGAGAACTGCCAGTGCTCTGGCTATCCATGATATCTTCTTAGCTCAGAGGAAACATCACCAAACCCTTAAGAAATAATAGTATAGTGCATACCAATAGAGAATTCCCCTCTCCGCCATTATGATAGTATTGGTTGTTATAATAAATTATCCAACTATAGGTAGTTTCTTTTTTACACTGATGCTTAAGACTCTGACACAAGCTTCACATCTGAGTTGTCTTCAACAAAGGATGACCTTAGAGCCTTGGGGACAAGTCGGTACCAGGAACTTCTAACTACTGATGCTCCTAGAATGTACTCTGTGTACAGGCATCTGAGATGACATTGATTAACAATTCTCAGATGGTGCCAGTAAACAGAGTCAGGCTTCCCAGGACACTTGATGGTCCAGAAGTGAATTTCCTTCATGAAAGCAAGACCCTACAGGATAAGAATTAATTACATAGGTGTGAACTGAGAAGGGAAATGCAAGTTATTTGGAATATTTTGAATGTTGTTTTACTGTCCTAAAAGATAAATAGCAAAGTCGTTTCTCCTTTTGAAGCAAATCTAACCCTCAATTTTATAAACTCTGGTTTTGTAGACGAAGTGAAGGGGCAGAGAGAGATTGTGTCTGATTCTTACGGACTCCCCAGAAATCAGAAACTTTACTACGTCTTTTAATGTTTTGTGAAAGTACTGTGTAAGTATTTGCATAAGCTTTCTAAGAATCTGTTCTTTTCCTAGGATTTAATTGAACGATTTGATTATGCCACTAAGGCCTTAGTTAGAGTGTCATATTTGAAAATGATTCTCATTTAATCAGGCCTGACAAGACCACTATTAAGTATCAAGGTCAACTTTCTGTGTGCAGCCAATGCTCAAAGCCTTTCCTGGAAAAGCATCCAGTTACCTGGCTTATGGAGTCTCAATCTCAGGTGGCAACAAAGCTTACTTCCTAGCATATCACATACCTTAGCCAATTTGAAAAATTCACCAAAATGCATTTAAAACACAGGTGAAGTATGGTGGAGGGTAGCAATTACACAGGTTTTAAAAGCCCCATACAAAAATCCTGTGACAACTCCCAGATGTAACTGTATTTCCTGACTTTAGTACAGCTTAATAATTCATTGATTTATATCTACAAAGCAAATTAAAGGATGCCCATATGGCTAATTTAAATTCTGCTATTCCTATATAATCAGCTCCAATCTAATGACACTTGTCTTTTTGTGATCAAGAATTATCATTAGAAATTAATTTTATCATGAGTGGAAAACTGTCGGGAAATAGGCAGCAGAAATTACTAGGTGTCCTTTTAGTGAAATGCTGGGAGTCCAGCAGAACCCCTGGTTCTGATTCTATAGAAGTATACATCTTTGGTTGTTTTATAATTCTGTAAAAGTAGAACTTAAGTTATAAACATTAATATCATGCAAATGTTTCCTTCCATAGGTGTGCAAATAATTACTGTTTATGGCAATATAAATGAATTGTGTCTCCTGGAAAAAAATATATATATATATCTGTATGTCAAATTCTTATTGCAACCAGCTATAACATCTTCTCTAATTAATATGTCTCCAAGGAAACAAAGCAGTAATAATCAGAACTGTAGAAAGAAAACAAGAAAATTGTGGTATTAATGTCTCGGAAGAGAGAAAGTATCTTCAAAATCGATGAGGGGTTAACCACTTCTAAAGCTTCTGAGAAGGAGAGAAAAATACAAAATAAATGTTTTAGTGGAGTGAAAGGGCAGAGAGAGATTGTGTCTGCTGAGGCATAAGTAATAGAAAATGTTAGAAAGGTGTACTAAAAATTTTGGTATAATAAAAAATATATTTTGGGTCTTTGTACTTGGTTTCTGGCACCAAGCTTCTAAAACCCTTGGAGTTTCTAGAGTGATAGGAGTGTATTTTGTCATTCACAACAAGCCCCTTTCTATTACAGTAAGTTCTCACTTAATGCAGTCCTCCCACGAGTTCTTGAAAACTGTGACTTTAGTAAAAACATTATGAGACCAATTTTACCATAAGTTAATGGATATAAAGAGTTAAGTTCCTACTGCATATCTCTGGTCACAAAAACATCACCAAACTTTTAAATAAAGACCTAGACACTTCTAATATTAAACACTGAAATAAATGTGAGCTAAACATACATTTAAGAAAGATTAATAAAACAAGTAAAAGAATTCTTGCCAAACTATTGATTCCAGTTTAGGGTCATGGGTGGCCTGAGCCTGTCCTGGCATCTCAGCGCACAAACAGGCACCAACCCAGGATGGGATCCCCTTCATCACAGGGCTCACTCACACCAGCAAACACACTCAGTCATGCTGGCGCAACTCAGATATGCAAATTCACCTCACATACATGTCTTTGAGATGTGGAAGGAAACCGAAGAAGCCAGAGAAAACCCATGCAGGCACTGCAACGATGTGGGAACACCACACTGATGGTGGCCTCTCCGAGGAATATATATAGAGATTTTTTTTTCTTATGTCTCTGTCAATGTTATAGCTTCATGATGGGTCTGGTCATCAGAAATACCAAACAAAAGATTCAAGGGTAAGAACTTTCATCCCTACCCACCAACATTTGGAAAGGAGAAAAGGTCTTGAAACTGGATTATAAAAATGTCTGAATAAAACATTTGGAGAGCTTCTGAATTGGTAAATGCACTGATGTATCAGGAAGGTAGCACAGCCAGAGATGACAGGGAAGCTCTTAGTCCCTCTCCCCTCGTAATTCCTTTGCATCTCTATCACTTGGCTGTTCCTGACTTTTGTCCTTTGTAATAAAATGTTAATTATTAAGTACAGTGTTTTCTTCAGTTCTGTGAGTCACTCTAGCAAATTATTAAATTCAAACTAGAATCATGGGAAACACCAAATTTGTAGTTGGCTGAGTAGAAGTGTGGGTAGCCTGGTCACCCCTTTTTCACCTAGCATTTGAAGTGGGGGCAGTCTTGTGTGACTGAGCCCTTTTCTGTGGGGTCTTCTCTAATTCTGAGTTTTTAGTATCAAAATTGAATTGAATCATTGGACACCTAGTTGGTGTCAGAAAATTGGATGGCATTGGAAAAAACCACACAACAGCTTTTTTAAGAAGGTTGGTTTTCATGAAGAGACAATGGTACTTCAGTAGTGGAATGGAAATATATGGTTTCAAGGGATACATGTATAAAGCAATGATATTTTGTTTTGTATTCTTTTCAAAGAACTTTCATAAGTATTTTTTACTCAATGTCCATAAAAATCTTATAAGACAAAGAAGATGACATTACTATTTCTAGATTACAGAAAAGAAAAGAGATCCCAGGAAGTTAAATAACTATTTAAAGCCACATACCTATTACACAGTGAAGCTGGAAATTAATCCTAATCTCCATATTAGGCTTTGGCTCTAAAATTTATATTATTTAAAAATCTTTTAACTTTAAAAACTAATTTAAAATATAGAATCTGGGAGATATATATGTCTTAGTACTTAGGAATATAGCTTGAAAAACCAATAATGGCATTATATGTATATAACATTGAGATAATTGCAAAGTCCATATCAGAAAAACAATTAGCTACAGTGTAGAATAGGCTGGACAGACCTCAATGTGAAGAATCTATGCCACAATGCATAGACAGCGGCATAGAGACTATGCCACAATGGGCTTCTGGAAGGATTTGTCTACAAAATTCAGAGGAAGCAGAGGAGAAAGCTTAGAAAGTCATGCAGCCTAGATACTCTGCCACACAGGAAAGAACAGGGAGAAAAAGGAAACTCAAGGAACCATAATAACTGCTCTTTAAAATATAAAGAGCTATATCTTGGATTTGTGTTCTATTGAATAGAAAGAACATGGATCAATTAATTCAAATGAATATAAAATGATTTTTTTTAACAACCACAAGATGCATTAGTGAAATGGACCGCCTAAGAGTTATTGAGATCTCCGTCCTGGGAGATAGTCAAGGTGACTTTGGTTGATAAAGTGAAAGAAATATCATAATGGCTGCCACTTATAAATTTCTTGAGAGTTTATGCTAAATTATTTCTATATTTTAATTCTAATTCTATGAAAAGTTATTTGGGCTGTTAAGCATTAATAAAAGGTTTAGTTAATCATTAGACTTTGATTTCAGTAAATCAAATACTGAAAAAATACCTTTTTAAAGTACAGCTCTGTTTAAACTATAGTTGACCCTTGAACAAAGAGGAGTTTAGGGCACTGATCCCCATCCAGTTGAAAACCCTGTGTAACTTTTTACTACCCTAAAACTTAACCATTAATCTTTAGTCCACCGAACACCTCATGGATACCAAGATCTGTGGATGCTCAAGACCCCTAAGCAAAATGGCATAGAGAAATGTACACTCTGCCTTTCGTATCCTCAGATGTCCAACTATGTATCTAAAATATTGTTTTCAATCCATGATTGGTTGAATCATTGGAATCAAAACCTGGGAATAGAGAGAGCAAGTTCTGACCACTTACCATTTATTTTGCTAAATAAAAATATTTTTTGTGGTGGTTCAGTATTCGATTCTGCATTAATTGTATGTGAGAGCTGTAATCTCTATGAGGGAGACAGGCAACACAAAAGCAATTTAAGCTTGTTTAAGACTTTATTCAAACATTCTGAATGCATTAAATTTCAATATATAGATACTAAATATTTGTGTTCACCCAAAATTCATATGCTGAAGCCTTAAACCCCACATAATTGCACAGCATAGTGGGATTTGAAGATGGAGGCTTTGGGAGGTCATAAGGGTTATATGGAGTCATGAGGGGGACCCCCATAATAGGGCAAGTACCCTTTGAAGAAGAGATACCGAAAGCTTGCTCCCTCTGTTCTCCAAATGCTCAGAAAATAGAGGTCATGTATGCACACAGGAAAAGGTGATTGTCTAAGAGCAAGGAAGAGAATCCTCACTAAGAACTGAATTTGTGGCACCTTGATATAAGACTTTTAGCTTTAACAAGTGTTAGACAATATTTATGTCTGAGCAGATTAGCATAATATTTTTAATTTTTTAAAATCATTTTAACCCATTGAAAATAAACTGACAATCTCTTAAAATGTAAGTGAAATTAAACTAATAACAATGGTTTCAAGCACAAGAATCAAGAGTGTTGCCCTCCATGAGAAATTACAAACTCGATGGCCGTAGGGGCCAAGCAGCAGCCTTATCGATGAAGGGAAAGAGCAATACACTCACCATTGTCACTTGTTTAGAAGCATTTCACCGTGGCATCATTCATTTCATTAGATTAAAAAAAAAATCTATTGGAATTTCTTTGTTAGTTCATAATACTTCGCATCATACAAACTTTTTGTATACTATGTATAGTGTTCTCAGTCTATTTTTCATGTTTTCACTTTTGACATAGGCCTAGGCACAAGAAATATTTCACTTTTCTCCTAACTCTAACTCTAAGAAAACAACAGCACAAGTCAATGATACTGGAAATGTCATATGATCAGTCTCAGAGTTCGGGACACCACAAGGAGTAGGGGGTAGGGAGATCATGCTCAGTCCTAGAAAGAAACCTCTCTACATGGTATCACCATGAGAGGAAGTGGACCAGCACTGAAAATTCTCATAATTTTTGAAGAGAGACTAGAAATCCAGGTTTAAATGTAAAATTGTCTACCCTTTAAAAAAAATTGAAAGCAACTAACTAAATTAAAACAAAAAAAAATTATATTGTGCAGCTCACACAGTGGAATTTTCCAAACCTTGTCATTTAAACCTTGAATCTGATTGGATCAACATTATAGGAATTGCTTGATAATATATAAGAACAAACAAAAAACAGAGAGACCAACAACAAAATTGTTGTTAAACTGTTGTTGATGAGCCTGTGGAATTCTTTAATTAAAAACTCAAACAACAGAGTAATCAATGCATGTTTCTGCATTCGTTTTAGTTCGGTTCAAAATGGTGTTGTGGGTGGCATTACATGCATTCTTCTACATTACATTCCTATAATCTCAGGTATAAGTAGAATATATTCCAGTTTAAGATGTACTATGTATCATTTTTACAGTTACCCAGAAAGCCTAGTCTTTGCATGCTGACATGTATTAAGAAAACATTAGTTGTTTCACTGAAGCTCTGCTTTCGTCTAGCCATGCTCTCCTGTCCAGCTTTTCTCTCCCTTAAAGATTCCTTTTCACCACTATGAGCCACTAAACATCTTATCTTCAGTTTTTAAAATTTCCTTAATGCCATTGGTTTATAAAATATAAATAATGAAAAGAACATCTCTTAAATCATCGAGTGTTGTATTTTAAAGGGATCATGATATATAAATAGAATATAAGGTCCATTTAGTCTTCATAAATAAATTGTTCTAAAGAACACAGGTACATATAAATTGATGGTTAAAATAAACCTGTGCTATAATGCTATTAAATCTCCCTAAGACAAAATATTTAAGAAGTACAAAGAGGAGTATTATTTTTTTTAAAGTATTGGTTTTCATATAATTTTTTAAATAGACAATATTATGAAACTCAAACAAATATCAAAAGAATACACCAAATATTTTACCTAACTTTTTAATTAATGAAGAAAATAGTAAGATGCTACAATCAGTTCAAAGCAGAGTTCAAAATACCAAAGACACAAACAAATGAAAAGGAGCAGAATTTACCTCCCCAAAATACGTCTCTTTGACAGAAGGATGATTTTGGACTGGTTATTTTTCAGAGGCTGCCAATACAGGAGAATCTTGGGAAACAGTAAAAGTTTACACCACTTTTTTTTCACATTTGTAAGGAAAATCTCCTTTTATAAGGGTATCTCTCCATCTCTGTACCCAGAAGGACTCAATTATAGAAACTCTTATCAATGGATAACAACTTAGATCTGTGTTAACAACCTTGCCCTTATTTACTATGCTTTCTCTGCTAACCTCCCATTAACTGCCCACCACCACCACCTCAGCTTCTATCCTTTGTCTTTAGCTGAAGATGGTATTTAATATAATGGCTCCAGTCTAGGGCTATTTCAGTCATTCAGTTTTCCTGAGTCTCTCTCATGTATACCAGAGGTATACACGTTATTAAATTTCATTTGTTTTCCTCCTGCTAATCTGTCTTTTATTACAGGAGGTCTCAGCCAAGAACTTAGAAGAGTAGAGGACAAGTTATTTTTTCTCCCTACATCAGTAAGTCAGAAATGTTGAAGTAAATTTACAAATAGATACAAAACTTTTTTTTTCTCTTGAAGGTATCTGTGGTAGGGAGATATCCAGGAACAGTTGTCCCCTTTCTGAGACAAAATTAATTTGCATATCAATGGCAGGTGTCATTATAATCGCTTTTAGTTATTTATAACTATAGAGTTCTACTTAGTTAAAAAATAATGTAAAGAGATAACTTGAAAGGTTATCCTATAATATACTAGAAGCTGTTTATTGTTGTTGTATGTTGTAGGTATCTGTGGGTGTCTGGGTGTGTTTTGGCTCATTTTGGAATCTCTTTACCGAAAGTGTCTTTCTTGACAGTGATGAATCAATATGTGTTTATAGATGATGACTACATTCCATGACTTGGCAGCCCTCTGGGTCACATTCAGCTCAGACAATCCCTCATGCCTACTTCAATATTAGTTTTATCACATCAAATTGGATCAATGGTATCCAACATATATAACTTTATATGTGTTCTTTAGTTAGAAGAAAATAATTGTGAAGAATCAATGGAACACACACACACACACACGCACGCACACACATACACATACATGAGTCCTGGGAGTAAGACTCCTAAGTTCTGTTCCCAGAGTCTATACTCTTATCTACTGTACAATATTATGATGATAGTTCAGTTAAGTAGCATATATCCATAGTCCATAGTAAAAAAAAAATCTAGCAGTTTCATGATTCTAAATTCCTTTTTTGCCAAGATCTTAAATTGTATCTAAAAGCTAAATAGAAACATTAATTTTTTCTTTCCTTCCTTCTGTCCTTCCTTCCTTCCTTCCTTCCTTCCTTCCTTCCTTCCTTCCTTCCTTCCTTCCACTTTTCCTTCCTTTCTTCTTTCTGTCCTTCTTTCCTTCTTTTGGAATTCTCTAAAGGAAAAGAAGAAACGGAAAGGATTTGGCAATGGATCAGTTAATTTCATCAATGTAGACAAAGTTAAATTAGCAGGCTGAAGTATCAAGATTGATTGTTTCCACTGATGAAATTAAATCAAGGAAATTGCCAGTTCTCCACTTCACTTGGTGAGGTACAAATGCAACCTTAGGTGTGACTTAAGTTGTGATTGATTGGAGAGTAATCATAGAGAAAAAGGTGGGGGAGAAACAGCATAGAGTTTCAAAACACAAAGCCAAACAGTGTACACCTAGTACTTTACAGTTTTCAAGTCCTTTTATATTCTTAGTTTTATTTATTTAAATGCTTTTAAATTCAGACTTTTTCTAAAAATAGAAGAAAAAGTAATTTGCTTTATGAATAAAGAAGGAAAATACAATGTTTTTTAAAAATCAGGAAAACACGGCATGTGAAATGTTTTCACAGAAAATAAGAAGCCAGAAACAAAATTAATTCTCAAAATTTGCCTGTGCAGTCATTGCTTTTCCTGACAAGGGGTTCCAAGTTCAACTCTAAACTTTTGGCAGTAGAGAGGAACTAAAAATATAAGCAGTTACCAAAAGCACAGTCTCTGGTAAAAAGTAAGCCAGCTGATAAGAAATAAAAGAGGCTTGCTATAAATACTAAAAATAAATAAATTTCAGATTTAATCTCTTAAGGAAGACAGTCTGTGACCTAATGACTACTATCTTGAAAATCTTAAAAAACTCTTTTACATTGCAAAGTCCAAATTAGCAAAACATTTTTTTGATGGGAGGGAGGGCAATAAATGATATCTAGACACACAGGTCTTTAATGATTTGACTTAATCTAAAAATAATTTCAAAATAACTACAATAAGATGTTTTTCATATATATATATATATTCTGTATTTTTTATGTCATTGCTAATTTTCTAAATCAAGACCATAATTATTAATTCTTTGCTATTCTTCCTTAAGTGGCTAAAATCTAAACCTTAGGAGCACAAATTATGTTTATTGCAAACATACCTGTTGCATTTCTCAATGATATTAGTAGCATTCTGTCACAACCACTGCAGAGCACACAGTTCGTTTCCATTTTAAATATTTGACAATATCGACAAATTGATTAACTCTAAGTCTTTTCGTTAATACATTCCAGACTCTTTCCTCCTCCTTTCATTTAATTTGTCAAGTAACTAGTCTTCGTCACTCTACCTGCATTCATGTACTGGTTGTCTGATTTTGGCTGTCAGCGTACTATGGAAGTTTTCAGGAAAACTTTCATGACTTTTCCAATATGATAAACATGTTTCCAGCCTTATATTTAAACTCTAGCGCCTGCGATGCTGTCACCATCAACTGCCCTGGTCTTCCTCATTACTCTTGCCTGTCCCTTTTTCTCTTTTCCTTTACTCATTCTTGGAAGGTCATTGTTCCCCTATATTTAATCTTCAGCCTACGACTCTTCTTCTAATGATACCTCATCAGCCAAGGGCTTGGCATGAAACAGATGGCACACTGCCATGGATTTCTCATTAATAAGGAAAGCTTAATGAAGGTACTATATACACAGAAGTTGTCAGGGTTCAGGGAAATCAACAGTGGATAGTTCAGAACCATGGGGCTAACAGCAGTAGAAAGAACTCACCATCCCAAGGCCTGAATGCAAGGTTCTAGGGCCTCTCCTAGGGGGATCTATAAAGAGGTCCCTATGTTGAGGTAATGGTCTTTAATAGAGAATTATAATCAAACTAGTTGATCTGTTGACCCAGTATGGAGGGAGCTCAAGGAGTAAGTATTTGTTTACACTTTCTGTCTGCTGATTTCCTCTCAGTGTCTCCCATTGACAGATTTGGCAAAAGACAGAGGACAGGAGAACTTACTGGTATAGTCCACTCAGGTCAGGACAATTGGTTCATTGTACAGACAATGATCTAATGAATACATGGTTCAATGTTCTGGGAACAATGACCCAAGTAGACTGTACCAATAAGCTCTCCTGCCCTCTGTCTTTTGCCAAATAGTGTCAAGGGCAGGTCCGAAGGTCAAATGAAGACATTAAGTTGTAATATGTTCTCCCTGTTTGGTAGTATCCATTCCTGTGATTTCAACTACAACATATATGCAGGTAACTGTGCAGCATTGAGGAACTGTGGTTCCCAAAGCTGGCTCTACCTTATAACAACCTGAGGAGTTATAAATAAAGTCATGTCCAGGCCACACCTACAAAATTTGGATTTAATTGGCCTAAAGTCAGGCCTGGGTTTTAGTAATATTTAAATGTTTCCTAATATACAATCAGCATTGACTGAGAACCAGTTTTAAGCTCAATATCTGCTACAAGTTTCAAGGTCATGCATGCAATAGCCTCTAAAAATCTCTACCTAGATTTTCCATATGCATTCCAACAGAAAACAAACAAACCGAACATTTTATTTTCCCTCAAATAGATTACCCTCTTTATTTATTTATTTATTTATTTGTTTGTTTGTTTGTTTGTTTTTATTTTCTTAGTCACTGACTCTATTATCTAGCCAGGTGCTCGAAACAGAAATTTAGATTCACCAATGATCTAGCAGTCATTTACAGTTATTGTACCCACTGTTCATTCTTGCTTCTTTAGCTGCATTATCATTTTCTTTGAATAAATAAACTTTTACTCTACCCTTAAAATGTGTGTCATTTCTAAACATTCATAACTACTCTTTCACAACTACTCTTATGGTGTCCTCAAAATTTTATTCAACATTTTTTTATATAAGCAAAATTCTTAAAAATATAATGAATTATATCATGTACCTCTCAAGTTAATTCTGAATCAAATTTTAGCACATTAAAAATCATTGGCATTAACCTATATTTATATTGATCACATTTGGAAACTTAATTTTATTAATTTGAATCTATAAAAATATTAATAAGAGACTTTTTTACATGTTTTAAATTGTGTAATAATGGTTATGTGTACAATTTCTGCTTTAGGTAAAAGAGACTTCTGCTGCTAAAGTGGTTTAAATCTCATTGTTTTCATTTGTGAGATAAGGAGAAAGCAGTAAAGAGGTGTGATAGGAGCAAGAAGCTGGGGAGGTCCCTTGGAGTCTTTCTTCTTGTTTAATCCTCTCGATGTCAAAAATGAGTCAAATCTGTGATGCATCTACATCTCACTGGGTTTCTAAAAGAGACCTCAAAAGGACAGGGGGACAACATGGAAGTCCTTCTTGACACACATTAAAATGTTAGTCAATATCCAGATGTCCTCCCTCACACACACACAAAAATCAAAGAACAAGAAATCTTAGATTTATCTAACTTTTTGTAAATCAACACCTAAAAACTATGAATAATAACTGACTAATTTAGAATATGAATTGGAGGAATTTGGCATTACTTGTAATAAAAAAAAAAATGCGCAATATCTAAAGTAATCCAACTCATAGAAACAGAAAGCAGAATGGTAGTTAAGGGACCATCGGGCAAGAGTGAAATGAGAAGTCCAATGAGTATAGAGTTTCAGTTTTGCAAAATAAAAAAGTTGTCAACATCTGTTGCACAACAATGTGAATATAGTTAACACTACTGAACTATACACTTAAGAATAATTAAGATAATTTTTATGTGTTTTATACCACAATTACCAATTAATCAATCAATTAATCTTGAACAAAAAGACATCTCAGCACATAGATTCTTTCATAAACATCCCTAACCCAGTTAAGTATCTCATTTAGTGCTGAACATTTCTGAGATTATTTTGTTTTCTCTTTAATATTTTTAATAGTACATTTTTATCTGCTTTTTTTATGTTCTATATTACAGGATTTCACATATATTTTAGTGTCAGGATCTTGCTGATCCTGGCAATCCCAACAATTAGTTCATTGCACACTACATGGGGGACCCTCAAAGATACTTAGACTGAATGAATAAATGTTTAGATGTATGAATGGGTGAATGAATCAGATTTAAAATATCAATCAATATACTTCAGAGAAATTTAGAAACATAGTTACCAACTACTTGTTAATTTGACACTATTTCAGGCCATATGAAGTTATTAATGACAATCACTATCCACGAAATTCGATGACCCGAAAAAGACTGTTAGATAATCACAGCTCTTTTTCCAATGTCTTGGATTTTGTTGTTGTTTTGTTTGTTTGTTTGTTTGTTTGTTTGTTTGTTTCTTTGTTTCTTTGTAAAAACAACTATTACTACAATCATATACTGAGCACATGCTCTAGGCATCATTCCAGATGATTTTACACATTCTCTACTTGCTGATCTAATCTTCACATCAATCTTAAGAGGTAAGCATTATTTTCTCCATTTTCCAAATGAGGAAGTTGAGGAAGAGATAAAGAAAGTAGCTTGTCCAAGGTTACATAACCATGAACTGGGTAGCCTTCAATTTTTAAACAAATGTACAGAAAGTATAAAATCAGCCTGATACATTTTTTGATGTAAATGCATCAGTATACATTGAACTAGATCAGGACATGAAGTGTCATCATCATCCCTAAAATTTCTCTTAGACCCCCTTCCCAGTTACATTAACTCCTATAGTTAAAAGACTGATTTCTATCATCATAGAATAGCTATCCTTGTGGCTGAATTTTAAATAAATGTTTTAATATAGAATGTGGCTTTTTATTTCTGGCTTCACCCACTCAAGAAATTTTGAGTTTAACCTATGTTGTTGGGTATAGCAATAGTTCATTCACCTTTATTACCTTGTAGAATTATATTCTATAGATATACTATGATTCATCCATTCTATTGTCAATGGATATTTGCACTGTTTCCCTCTTAGAGCTATTCAAAATAATGCTGCCATGAACACATGGCACATCTATTGTGGTGCTCATATGTACATATTTCTGTTATAGATACACCTTAGATAAAATTATTGAGGCATAAGAGATCTTAAATGTTACTTCAAATATTGTCACTCAATTTCAGGGCTTTTTGATAATTCTGTATAAGTACTTAGGTTTTATTATAACTCTCAGGAATAACAAAATAATTTATTTAATCATTTATACATATATTCAACTACTTATTCTTTGTGTATATGTATTCATATATGTGTATATATGTGTATTTTATGTATATATAGAATATATATATTTCTGTGTATGTTTTTACATATATATATATATATGAGAGAGAAAGAGAGAGAGAGAGAAATTGAATAATTGAATGAGGGAGAGAAAATAATACAGTTCATTATGCACAAGGCTCTGTACAAATCCAGGGGTACAATATCAAAACCATATGAACCTGTCACTTGCCTTCATGAAGTTTTACAGTCTCATAGTTTGAGTAACTGTAGTTAACCAAGAGGCAAGAAACAATGCAAGATTTAGTATTTCTAAATTTTCTGTCATTCACAAACCCAATTAAATAAGCTTTAACAAATTAAAAAGACAAAAAAAAAGTTTTTAATCACATCACACTTTCTTGCATTTATATAATCTGAAAATTTATTCCACTTACTCTCAGTTGTTACATCCAAGACTAGTCTTTATGTCTGAGGTGATTCCTAGGGTAAATACCCCTAAAGCAGAAGAACTTGGGTATCAGATTGCCAATCATGCAAAGATTTACTTTATCATCTCGAAAGAGATAGTATAACATGTGGTAGAAAGACTAGTAGATAGATGGTGGGTCGAAAGAACAACAACTACCTGATTTAGTCATGGCTGTGTCACAATCCTGGAGTGTAATCTTTGGTTACCCATTTAAATTTTCTAGACTTAGTTTCCCTGTGTAAAAGAATGATTGAACCAAATGAAAACTGAGGTCTTTTAACTTATGCACTTCACACTTTGGTTTATAGCTTATAGTCCCTTGATTGTCTGAATTACAGTGCAAAAATTTTACTCTCAGAAAAACTATTTATAATACCTTTGACTAATACAGTTCAACAGAAAATCTGATTAGGTTTATTTTAGAATACAATGCATAGTATTTCTAAACTGAAATAAATTTCTACTAGTTTTCCTTAGTAGGTAAAAATCTATATTTACCTTTTAGTTCATCTCATTTAATATAGATTGTGATCTAGTGAATAATTTCCAGGTTTTCTTACTTATTAATTATTTATTTTACCATCTTAGAGAATAAATGTCTCAATGAAGGCTGTGCACTTTAAGTGGACAATTAAAGTCAACCTAAAATTTTAATGTCAGTCAAGGCACAAATGAAAAATAGTATATCCCATTTCATATTTCTGGCTCTTATGAAATATGATTTTCCCTCTGTATTTTTTGGTGCCATCTTCATTTAATAAAAAGCACATTTCTCAAGCAACAATGAGAGATGCTATTTATGCTAGTCAATAATTTACATCATCTGCAAAAAACATGTTTGTATACCTTTGACACCCTTTAGAGATGAAAGGAATTTGTGTACTAAAATGGCTTCATGTGCCCAAATCATGCAAATTCTTTCAGCCACTTTCTAAGCTTTGCAGATGCATAAATTGCTTCTGTTTTTTTTTTTTAATAGTAGGTATACAACAGAATGAATCTCAAATTAGTTTTTGTCCCACCTCATAGTTCTGAAATATTCTTCAGATGTTAAGAACAGATTTATTATAGAGAGATTGTGAAATTGTGAATGGAGTCTAACCTTTCATTTTAATTTTTTATGAGGCAACTGGGTAATAAAAATATAAATGTAAAGATGTATGCACACATTTATACAACATATGCACATACGATACACAGGTGAAGATCAAATTTCATGGGGTAAAAGAGAGGCTTGAAAAAAACTTCAGATTGAGTACTGAATAGGAAAGAGACTGTGTTTAATAAAATCTGGACAATGATTGCAGGGTTTTACAAAGTGTCCAATACATAACACACACTCAATATAGTGTTTTCTTATTATCACAAAATCTTGAGATCACACTTTCTGTGAGCATATAGAATAAAGAAGGAATATTTTAAATTGTTAGATTCCTTATGCCTATTTTGTTGAATTTATGTTTTTATAAAATATACATATAACTACTTCATCCCTTTGAGGGGAAATCACCTTTCCAAGACACCGGAAGCTTTAATTCTATGAAAGAAACTTTAATTCAAAAGATATCCACATGTCTTAGAAACAGTTACTTTTTCCAGCTTGTGGTGGCCCTTTAAAAACATTAGTTTGCTTAAAAAATATATGATACAATGTTGTAGAGTTTAAAAGCCACTCCAAATGGGAAAAAATAACATAGGGCTTGAGTAAAAGCGTGATAAACACTGTGCATGTTGGTGATAAATGCATTGAGTTATCATGACGATGAATATGGATAAATTATGACTTCCCAGGAGCCACCCTGGCTGGAGCAGATCATATCCCTCTGCTTTTTTCAAAGAAAGAATAAAAGTACAATGGAATCTCTCTGAAATCCATTCATATTTCGAGTAGGTCCTTTTTTTGTTTGTTTTATCCCAAATGCCATTCACTCTGTTCAGCGATTTTCTGGGATATAAAATTCACAAAGCTGACAAGAACTCTGCAATGTAGTATTTGTATCTTGAAACAAAATTGCAGTGGAACCTAGGGCAGAGAAGTCAGACTAATAGCCTGTATTAGACAACGGTCTGCTCTCTGACCTGGAGCGTACTTATGCTTCTGTTTTGTGAAGTAAGGAAACTCTACTTTCCCCCTGTGCAGAAGCAGAAGCCATGACTAAGCAAGTGAAAAAGCTAAGGTTCATGGTCCTTTTACCAAACGGCTTGCCTCTCTTCCGCTGAGAAAAGATACATTTTCTTATAAATGAAAAGGCTCTGAGGCAACATCAAGGGAGGTAAGTCCCTAGGATTGAGGAAGGTTAGAGAGGATCATGGAGAGAGAAAAGAAAAGAAAGGAAGAGAAAAAGAGGGAAGGCTGAAAGTCCAAAAAGCAATAGATAATCTCCCAGTGACTTTTTGATAATAATTCTTCAGCAGCTCTCTACTATAATAAGGATTTTGAATTGGAATCACTTTGGTGGTGTATTGTGGAGAATATGATTCTCTATCCCTCCTTGAATAGGCATAAGAAATATCAGTAATAAACTGGATATCTTTAAAACACTTTTTTCCATCTCTTTTTATTTGTCCATATTTATAACACCCCTCTAGACCGACCTCATAGTCGAGACTCTATTAATCCCACTTTGAAAAGTGTGAATTTAAATTGGAAACATACCGCTTTTCTAAAGGTGTCATCTATGATGGTCTCGATAATTCATTGTTAGATATTCACTAATAAAATAATTAATATTGTTCCAGTGACATACTTTTAAGCTTTAAGAATATTACAAACATAAGCTATTGCAAAAAAAAAAAATTTAATTTGGAATGTCTCTTCAGATTCAGCAGGAATAAACATTTCTTGCCACACTATTCTGGGACTAAATATTTTGTTGAATTTTTTCATGTTCTAAAACTAAGTCTTTCTTGACAAAAATGTCAACTACTTCATTAATCATCCCTTTTAAAAATCCATCTTTTTTTTTTCTAGCATGTTCTCAAAAACTTCTGGCTGAAAATAAAAATATAGAGAAATATCTTCTAAGAGTTTGTTCTCAGAAGTGCAACCCATACAGGTACATGCTTCTTCCCTTTTACCACCAGTTATATTGGTTTCTGATACTTCCATTCATTATTTCCTTCAACAGTTGCTAGATGACTAATGATCACCTGAGCTCCAAACTATGGGGCTTCATCATCCTTGGACCTCTGTGGCAATTCCTGTGGCTGAATGATGTCCATTTCCTACAACTCTCACCTACTTTAGCCTCCAAAGATCTCAAATTCCCCAGTTCATCTTGTCTCACTCTTTTTACTTCCTCTTATTGACTTCATTAGTCTTTCTACCCTCAAAATATGGGAGCCCCATATTTTGCTCTCTATATACTAATTTGAACAAGGAATGTACTTATGCCTTTACTTTTGTATGTCTGGTGTTCTTATCTCATAAGTCTAACTGTCCAAGGGGTATCTCATTGATAATTGATAATCACCCCACACTTAATGTGTTCAAACATGGACTTGTCTTTCTCCAATAACTGGCTTTCTTTAAATCAATCCATTTCTATTTGTGGTATAAAATCGTTGCTCTTGCAGTAATTTTGAAGTCATCATTCTTTATTCACTTTTAATCTCATCCTAAATTGTCCTTATTTTTTCTTTTACAAAGATTCGTGTTGAAGCATTTTTCTCCACTCTTGTGCCTATCACTTCATAGCTAATTGCCACAGTCCTGTACTTCCACATCTATGTTATCATACAAGTCTCATACCAAAACCATGTTGCCTTCCAAAGTTCACAAGTCTTCTTCAGTACCATGGCAAAGCCTCTTAGATCCTATGCTTCAAATCTAAATCCTTTCTTATGTCTCTTTGCCTGCTCTCAGTTGAGGTTGTTCTGATTTTCTGTGTGGTTAAAAATGATCACATTGAAAGCAAATATAGTAGTATCTTTATTATATTATGTGTCTTTGCACATCTTATTTTTTAAAAAGTTTTTTTATGTTTGTGACTGGGAAATAATTTGATATTCTTCTGTATGAAAATGATTTATTACCATAAACCTAATTTAGGTTTTAACAACTCAAATCTTGTCTCTTTTAGCAGCTTCATGTTTGCTTCCTATTAGAAAAAAAAAAAGTCTCTTATCTATATCTGTTTATCATTTTATGTCATTATCTTCATAACCCTTTCCCTGAAACAAACATGAAACCTAGAGCATCATCCATTGTTTCTTATGCCATATTAATAGGCATGAATAGAATCTTGGAGCCCCCAATATATTTTAATGCTTTTAATATTTTTTTCTTACCACAGTCTAATTTGAAATCCACTCTATTTGCAAATCAGTTCATTCTTCATTCTCCTAATCTCACTCCCACATCTACTGACGCCAACCTTCCATTTTCCTCAACTTCTCTCACACACCTTCTTCTGAATCCTCTGCCTTGTCCACTCAAGCAGCTCTTTTCTCTCCTGTCAGGCTCTCTTTAACATGGTGCCTCCTGAGCTGATATCATTCTGCTCTCATCACATTAATCACTTGCCATTACCTAACTCTCAAATCCAGATGGACTAACCTGCTCCTATAATTTCATCCTGCTCATTTCTTTACTGGCTCCTTCCATATCTAAAATCCCATGAATAAAGGTTGTCTTATGAGGTAGTAAGTAAAAGGTATTAAGTTAAAGAAAGTTCATTATTTATTTCATTTAATGTATAATATCAAAAGATATTGCTGTTTAATAAATATCATATGATACTGGAAATAACCTCAGGTTAGTAACATTCTAGAAGATTAGATATGATGTATTCAAATAAGAATATCTTTAGGTCCAAAAAGATAAGATATTCAAATTTAAGGAACACTGCCCAAAGCTTACTTCATCTAAAGACAGATAAACAGATGTGTTTCATAGAAAACTACCCCTCCCCAGCCTCCACCTCAGGCTCTCCAGTTTACATGTCTGCACCACAACTCCCAAACCATGCAACTTTTAGGCAGCACATGAGCTAATGAACCAAATTTTCCTGAGGCTTATGAATTTCCTCATGGCCATCTAAACATTTTTGTAAACCAAATGCTCTAGACCAGTAGGTTAAACTAAGCTCACTATAGGTGCAGCTATAAAGAAGACCCACACCAAAAGTGTCTATATTCATAACAGAATATTATTTACACTCAGAAAGTGTGGCTCAGTATATTTTTTATTTGACTATTTCCCTAAATTTCCTTTATCTGTGTTTGTTTGTTTGTTTGTTTGTTTGTTTGTTTGTTTGATTTCCTCACATACTACATTGCATTTCTAGACTGGGAAATTCCTAACCAGCTTATATAAGGACAGCTTAAATTTTCAACCTATGTTTTTCCATTCACCTCAGTAGGTGTTTAATACATGGTTTGTCAATGAAAGAATGAGTCAGTATTTGTAGCTGACCTTTGTCTAAAAAGACTTCTCAATTACTGTTTGTTTTATCCCACTTAAAAAAAAAATAGATAGTTGTGAGAGGAGACAACTCTCAAAAGAATTTTGAGGTAATATTTATTGCCTTGCCTTCAATCACTAATTCTTATCAAATGTTATCCAAAAATATCTTTAGCCATGTGTCGAGTTTGAGCTTTAAATCATATATTTAACTGCATAATTTACATCTCATCTTAGCTATCTTAGATATAGACAAGGGGAGTCATTAACTTTTCTGGAGTGATTGGCACCTCTACCTATAAGTGACTCAAGTCAGAAACCGAATACCCTTTTTTACTCTTTCTTGTCCCTCAAGTTTACATAATCAATAAATCTTACCTATGCTTCCCCCTTAAAGGCCTTTTATATCCATTCACTTCTCTTTTTCACTGGCCTTAGTTTTAATCTAGGCAAAAGTACTTCTTGTTATAGTAATTAATTTTCTCTCTGCCTTGATTCTTTCTTAATTCCAACCATTCCCCACACTGCATTCACAGTCATCTTTTTAAAAGTGATATCATAACTTTGGCTCTCTGCTTAAACCATTATGTTATTAGTCTTAGAATAGGTTCAAAACTTTAAAAATATATGTTATACCATGATACAGTCCTTACCTTTTAGATCAGATTTCTTGCCCCTTACTCAATGCCTCCCCACATCTAGAATTTTCATTCCTATTTATCTCAATTTCTTTCAGTAACTGAACACACCACATTTTCTTTTACTCGTGGGCCGTCTCAAATGTTGTTTCTTCCAATTGAAATCCTCTCCACTGCCACATCCATCTTTCAGACTAGTCAGTCTTCATTTTTCAGCTCAGGCATAACTTCTGTTGGAAAGCTTTTCTTAATTTCTAAATTCCAGGTTCAGTACCTTCCTATGTGGTCTCTATACACATACGTGGTCGGTGCTTCACTAGTCAGAGTATTGATGCTTTAACGCCACTTTGAATGTCAGTTTCCTCAAAATCAGCCAATAGTGAGTACAGTGTAGTGATTATGGTGTTCTTAGAATTTCTGATTGCTTTTTTACCCTTTCTTCCTTTCTTCCTTTTTGTCTTTCCGATTTTTTTTTTTTACACTAATGCCTTTTATCATATCAGAGATTTGTCCAACATCTCAATTCAATCACATATCTTGTCAGGATATTTTGATTTCTTTATTTTTTTCAGCATCCTAACTCTTGAGGGCATTTATCTTCTATTCTGATCCAGACTGATTGTTATACTGTTATTATTGTGGGATTTCCCTTAACTATTTTCTTAAATTGTTCCCAGTTTTTTCTGTATTTCATATCATACTTTCCTTAGTTTGCATTTCCATTTTGCTCTAGAACATCCTAAGGTAATTACCTAAGAAATGTTAGTGAAGGTAAATTTCTATGATTTTTTCCTGTTATGAAAATAGCATGATTAGATCCTCACACGGGATTACCACTGTGGCTGTAGATTGAAAATCAGTTTCTCTCTAGAATTTTAAAAACATTACTCTACTGTCCTTGAGCATCCAGTGTTTATGATAAGATTTTAAAAAAAATTTTATATTGCAATAACATTAAGATTTACAAAGCAGTTTCAAAGGTAATACAAAACATTTCTATACACCCTTTCTACCAAATTTTCCTAATGTTATCATCTCACATAGTGATATTCTATTTGTCACAACTAAGAAATTAACATCGGTATAACACTAACTAAAACAAAGACTATATTTGGAATTTGCTAGTTGTTTCACTGATGGACCCCCTTTTTATTTTCCCTATTCTCGAATTCCATCCAGGATAACATGTTGCATTTAGTCTTTATGTCTCATTAGTCTCCTCCAATCTGAGATAATCCCTCAATTTCCCTTTGTTTTTTTACAGTCTTGATATTTTTGAACAGAAGTGGTCAGGCACTTGGCAAAATATACCTCATTTTTGCCTTGGCTAATGCTTTGTCATTATTAGATTTGGGTTATGGATTTGTGGGAAGAATGTCATTGAAGTACCCTTCTCTTCTGGAAAGAATTTTGATGGAAGTCTCATTTTAATCTTTTGTAGATGACTAGATTTTTCTTAGTAGGTATGTTCCGTAATTTCAAGTGATAGTTCCAAGCATGGGTCTCTGTATTTATTATGCTAGGTCTTCAGCGAACTTTTTAAAATATGACGCTATTTTTTAATATCACTATTTTTAAGCTCTGAAAAAATTAGTTTTATTCCTCTTTTGATATTTCCTATGATACTTTATCTTTATCCTCACTCAATCTTATTTATAGCAGCATTTATTAGCTGTTTGCTTATATTGTATTTTGAATTGCTTTCTTTCTTGAGTAAATTAGTCTTGAGGATAACCTATTTGTTTTTACCCAAAGTTTAAGAGGTGAAACAAACTTTTTTCCTCCTGATCGCTACACATTCAAAACTGAAACACAGACAGGCATAATTGTGGCTTTTCTTCTCTTTTATATCATTATATTAAAAATTATTTGTCTTATTTTGGCCTCTGACTACTTGAAGGCAATGACTCATAATTTTCAGCATTCTTCATCTCCTTTTGTCCCACAGATGGCAGGGTGGGCATACTGGATGTATGCCTTGGCTTTCTTTCCACAAATCTAAAAAAATAAAAAAATGAGAGCCAAGAGTGTGGTCCCTCTGACACCAGACACTGTAAGCAAAGTGTGGCTGTGTTTTCTCTGGCAAATTGGGAAGATGGACTATAGTTGACATTGACAAGATGAGTTTTGGTTACCAGCTGCTCGGCTCTAGGTTCCTGCAAGGCTGCCTGCCACAACATGAGGTAATGTTTCCTTTGTCATCAGCAACACTTTCCACAACTAAGTTTTAGACCATTAGATAAAAGCTAATTTTATGACTTTTTTTCTCGTAAAGTAGGTCATTTGCAGAAAATGTAAATTGGGGACTGTCTTCCAGATTTTTTGTGTTGTAGTTTACTCTGGCTTCCCTAATCCATATTGAGTTACTTCAAAAAACATTTTTAACTGAAATTCTAGAGTTCCTTTCAAAAATCAGTCCATCAGATACACGTAACTTGCTAAGCAAATTAAAGATTTTAGTCTAATACAAGTCTTAGCTCTCATAACAGGAGCCAACAGCAGATTTTACAACTAATTCTAGATAATTGAGAGGCTATTTATCCAGGTTATATCTACATGATCTTGTCCCTCAAGCTGCCGTCTAGCTTTAGCTACATGGGTATTAGTATTCCCATAATAATGGGGAAAGGTATTAAGTTTGTTTCTTCTGGAAATGTTTTTCAAAAAATGATAGATGAGAGATTCAAACAAATGGATTACAGTAACTGCCTATCAAACATTAATGACTACAAACAAAGCTGTGCTGTATCTTGTGCAATAAGTTTTCTTTTAGATAAATACATAGAAAGAGGATAATTTTGTTAGTTAAAATGACACTTGACAAAATTTCAGAAACTATGGCAATCTCCTAATATCAAAAAATTTCACTGCCAATATAGCATTTTTTCAAAGTGTAGCTTATCCCACGACAAGAAGAAACCTCATAACTGTGTATGAAGGACCACCTACCTACCTGAGGGTCTGGAAGAAGTTTTATACCTCTTTCACACTTCGGACCCAAATGTTTTATTTGGTTATTTAGTCATAAACTTGTTCCTACTCCTTGCTCCCTCGCTACTTATTTCAGCATTCATGCAGTCTCCAGACTATACTCACTGGATATACAAAGCTCTGGGAAAATTTAAAGATCCTTTGAGACCAAAATACATATGCAAACACTTCTGAATATGGTCATTTAGTCCATGGTGGGTCTAGAATGTAAGTTCTGTAAAAGTAAAGTTTAGATGTTTTATTTATTTAAGAAATGTAGAGAATTTCCTTGTTCATAAATGTGCAGTGTTGTATGGTGAAGAAAAACATAGGCTTTAAAGTAAGATAGATGGCAATTAACTTTACCTCTTTTAGAGATATGATATATATATATATATATACACACATGCACACATATATATACAAATTTTATATATTATTTATTTCATCAAGAATATATTCCTTTTGATTTTTATATATACATTTAAAAAACAATAGCTATAATTACTGAATACTTTTAAATGCCAGATATATGTGTGTGTGTATATATATATATATACATATATATATGTGTGTGTGTATATATATATATATATATATCCTAGAGTGTTGATAAAATTTAAGATTAGACTTGAAGTAAAGTTATTTGAAAAAGAAATATTAGTATGAAATGAAATCATGTTAAGTACTCACGCTTTAAATGAGCAGGCTTCTGAGAAGCTAAAGCAAGATTCTTCTATTTCTTAAATGATTTATACTCCGTAGACATTAAGGTACTCAGCACTTATTCTTGTCTCCCTTTGTCTGTGAAGATACACTTAGTAAACAGTCTCATTTCCCCTTCATGTCTTCCTTTCTTCCCTTCATACTAACAATGACCTGTAACTACAAGAAAAATTACTGTCAGGTAAAAGCCTTTTTAATAGATCCTGCAATGAAAATTATAATTACTTTAAAGCAGTAAAATGTAATGCTAACAGGTAATACTCAGAAATGTTCTTCCTAAACACTCTTTTAACTCTTCAGTGATATTTTCTGAAGCTCTGAGGTTCCACTTTCAAAGAACTGACATGTAAAATATATCCACCCTTATATTACTGAAAAAAGCCACTTTCATTCCATATTTTATTATTGTAGGGATAGATGAGTGGAAAGACAGATGATGTCAAGCACTCAAATCATCATACCTATAAAAGGCTAGATAAGGGAAATCATAATTTTTCAGACCCCGCCAACATGTGTCTTATCATCACACTACAAGATAAAAGGCAAAGACACAACTCTAAGAAATAAAGTTAAAAAATCGTATTTGAGTTGAATAAATACATAGCTCTACAGTTTGGTCTCACTATACAGTTAATACTGAATTTGTTTATGTGACACCTAATATTTACTTCCGGGAGTTTGAGAAAGGTTACTGATAAGTTGTATGGAGCTAATGCTTCCATAAAAATAAAAGTTAACATCTTATTTTAAAATTATACAATATTGGAGAGATAGAAAGTTGAATAGTGGTTTCCAGAGCCCAGGAAGAGGGAAAACAGGGAGTTCTGGTTCAATGGTTCAGGGAATCTTTTTTTTTTTTTTATCACAATTTAAAATTTGAGAGCAGGGAAGGTTACATAACTCGATTAAGGGTGCATGGTTAGCACTCGGGCAGTCTAATACTAGTATCCAACATCATGGTTTTAAACTAACTTTCTATAGATAATGCATTGTTTATGACTTGAGAGGGTATTCTCCGAGCATCTGGAAATAAATTATTTACATTACAGTGGTTGAAAGAAAACTTGCCTCCCTAGTAAGCAAGAGAATTTTTTGAAAATACATGGAATATTACATCTTATTTTGCTGTGCCTATTTTAACTCTGTACCTGGCATTATCTGTTTATCAATCTTTTCAGAGTAGGTTTTTACCACAATTTATAATACAGATGATCATATGGAGTTGTTAGCTTTTAAAAACTATGCTTTGTAATTGAACTAAACAGTATTTATTTTACTTTAGTCCAATAAATAATTATTGAGTGACTGCTGTATCCCAGGCACAGATGCCAATAAAAGGTGTTATTTTTAAAGTAAACTGGAAAAAAGAAAACCAAAGGGACATTTAGCTCACCCTAAAGAGCTCCAGATTTGCTAACACTAGAGAACTTGTCCTGAAGAATGAGTGAGGATGAGTCCGATGGACAAAGGAGATAAAAACATGCTGTAGTGAGGCATCTGCATGAGCAAAGGCCTGGGCAAACCTGGTACATTTCTGGAAGTGTTAGCAATGATGTATGTCTGCAGTTAAGACTGTGAGAAAGAGGAATAGAAAGACAGACAAGCTATGCTTAGGAGTTAGGCTTTGTAAAAGGAGAGTACCTGGGTGCTTTTAATTGTAAGAGTTACATGGTACCATTTAAATCTATGAAATATCACATGAAGATGAATCTAAAAGGAATGTAACATTGTTGCCCTTTGCTTTAGTCCTCAACACCCTTTGGCTGTGTGTATTTGACCAAAGAGAGCATTACAAAATTGAAGATCAATAAAATGCTTTCAAGAACACAAGAAAATTTTGCTTAAATGAAAATGATGGAATGAGCCAACGGGAATGTTTGGAAATCTTGTTTCCACCTCAGAAGAAATAAGTAAGAATGTCAGAGAGAGTGTATGTGTTCAGATGGCACTTCCATTAGACCAGTTCTCATGATCTATATCTATGTCCCATAAGTGGGAGGGATCTTCTATCAACTGGACCACCCAATTGCTTTAACGGCGCCCACCCACATCATTGAACAATTGAGAGAAGATCCATTTAACATATGCAGTTATCGTTTAACGCTTGCTAACATTTTCAAACACTGAATATTTTTAAACAGGATTCTAAAAATAAGCATGAAATAACATCCCTCAAGTACCTCAGCGCCATACATCTGCGTACGGTCTAGGAAGTACATCTAAGGAGATGCAAAAGTTGCAGAACCTTGAGATATGCTTCTTTTATACTCAACACTTTTTTCTTCTTCTATTGTATTTTACTGCTCTGAAGTATGTAGGTCTGATATCTCCATTATCCGTATTTGTGTATTGTCATCTCCTTTGATGGGAGAACATTTTACAATATTTTGACATTTTATATCCAGTGCTTCGGACAGTGCTTTGCACATAGTAGCATATCTATAAATATTTATTAGTAAAAAAGTAGTTTTACATCTAATCCAAACTCCTGGACCAAATTCCCAGAGCAATGTGAATTTCTCCCTATAAAATACAGTTTAGAGCTAAAAACTGTACTGAAAGGAGTACGTCATGGATTGGGGTCATCATAATAAGAGGAATTACCAAGGAAAGAAAGAAGGTGTGAGGCTAGGAGATAACCTGGTGTGGAGAATTTTTATGTGATCCTCGTACTTGTTTTTGTTTGTTTGTTTGTTTTTCTTTTCGATTTTTAAGCAAGTAGGTATCTCCTCATACGTAATTAACTTCTAAATCTTCATTTTAAGGGTATATACCATAAGACTGACAATGTAATGATTCATTTTTAATTTATTGTCTTTATTGAAAAAGTTTATATTAAAGGGAAAAGAGAAATCAATAACATCTAAAGAAAAACAAGGAATTCAGACCTAATTTTTTTTCTCTTCTTCCCATCTATCCAGCTTCATCTTAGTATGACCTATAGCTCTGCTGCAGGCAGCTTTCGATCAGCTCTCAAAGTCATCCAATTCATGGAGCATTCTGAATACTGACATTTCCCTCATATATACCTTCTACACACACACTCACACGCACGCACGCACGCGCGCACGCGCGCGCGCGTGCAGAGCCAAAAAAATCTCTTCTGTCTTTAAATTCCTGTCATATTTTATTTATCCTTTTCAATTGACTTATTACTCTCTCTTGTTTATTAATGATGTGTTACTACTATTAAATACATGCTATTTATCAAGCTATATAATATGTATTTTACAAACATCATTTAACCTAATTATTTAAAATAATTTAGTTGATTGTCCTTATCTTGAGGCCCTTTTTCTGTATGAAGGCATGAAGACAAAATTTGTTTGATTTTTTCCATATGATACATGATATTTTCACGTAGATTTTTACAGAAAGCAAGCACATAATTATTCGATGTGTGCATAAATTAATTAATGAATAATAGTCTTTAGAACAGCATTTAGTTATTAATCTTAAATCAAAAATTTTATTATGAACTCTAAAGTTATGGTTATATGGAAAGAATTATGAATTCTCCATTGGTAGACCTTTTGCAGCAATTACCATTATCTCCTTTCATCTTATTATATAATAAATGAGAGTTTTAAGCCATAAGTCTGATAATTGTTTATGAAGCCATGGTTCCAAATTCTACCATAAAAGTACTTAAACTTATTTTTTAGTTAACTGCTTTATTGAGGAATAATTAATATATAATAAATTTCAGATGTTTAAAGTACACTAATAAATTTTGACATGTTTAATCTTTTACAACTATCACTCCAATTAAGATCATAAATATTTCTATCACCCCTAAAAGTTTCCTCATGCGCCATTGTAAACCCTCCCCCTGGTACCTTCCTGATCCTATTCCTCCATCTAAGGCAAACACTGATCTGTTTATTGACCCTAAATATTAGTTTGCATTTTCTGAAATTTTATATAAATGCAATTAAAGAGAATATTTTTAAGGGAGATGTGGGTCTGTATTTTTTTTTTTCCAAATTTGGGCTGTTACAAATAAAACTGTTTTGAACATTTCTTTACAATACTTTGTATGGACATATGCTTTCATTTCCTGTGGGAAAATACCTAGAACTTGAAGCAACTGTCAAATTGTTTCCTAAAGCACTTTCCTGACTTTAAATTCATACCAGCGGTATATGAAAGTTTCATACTCTGGACCAAATTGCTATGAACAGTATTTTGAAATTTATCTATTAAAACAGGTATATAGCTGCATCCATTGTAGTTATTATCTTCAGCACTTTTTAATGTGTTTATTGCTCCCCTTTTATCTTTTTGGTAAAGAGTCTATTCAAATCATTTGCTCATCTAAAAATTTTTCACAATTGGTGGCTTATCTTTTCTTTCATTTAGTATCTTTTGAAGAGCAGAAGTCTTAAGTTTGATAAATTCCAATTTTCCAATTTATTTTTCATCATGTGTTTGGTGCAGTATCTAAGGCAACTGTATCTCATCAAAAATCACAAAGCATTTTTTAGACATTTTATAGTTTTTGGTTTTACATACAAGTTAACGAAAATTTTGATATACTATTTTACAAAGGGTAAGATAGACTATGTTTTTACATATAAATATCCATTTATTCCAACATCATTTGTTTGGAAAGTAATCAACTCAATTACCTGTGAAACTGTAGAAAATCAGTTGTCTATATGTGTTGTGTCCATTTCGAGAACATCTATGCTGTTCCACTGACCTATTTTTATATCAATACATCACCATCTTCATTATCATAGCTTTATAAGAAGTTTTGCAAATTAAAGAGTATTTGATCTCCAACCTTGTTCTTTATCCAAGTTTTTTAATTATTTTATTCCTTTGCATTTCCATTTAATTTCAGAATGTTTATCAATTTCTACCCCCTCCCAAAGCCTAAATTTGTGATGAATAAAGACAATTACATACATTTCTTTTTCCAATCTTGATGGGTGTTTTTTCTTGATTTTACAGAGTAAAAACTCCAGTAAAAATGGTGATTAGATGTGGTGAGAGTGGAATCCTTATTTTGTTTCTCATTTTTAGTAAGAAAAATATCAGTCTTTCCCCACTGAGTATAATGTTAACTGTAGGATTGTTCTTGTTTTTGATGACATCTATCAGATCGAGACATTGTTAACTTTGCTAAGAGTATCAAGAATATATTCATTTTATTAACATGAAAAACTGTATAGGTTAATTTTTAAATATTAAACTGAACTTTAATTCCTAGAATAAATGCCTTTTGTTAATTATATATTATCTGTTTTATGTAATGTTTGGTTGAATTTGCTAAAATTTCATTTAGCAAAGGTAAGGCTCATTTAGGTAAGGCTCATCTCATAGAACGTGTTAGAATGTGTTTCTCTCAAATTTTCTGCAAAAGGTTGGAAAGAATGGATAAAAAGTTTGGACACAATTTATTCTTTAAATGTGGTAGAAATCACTAGTGAAGCCATCTGGGGCAGAATTTTTCATTTTGGATAGGTTTTAATTATATTGGAAAGCACTTTTCTTTGAGTGAATGTGTGTAATTTATGTTTTTCAAAAAATTTGCCCAAATTTCTAAGTTGTCAAGTTTCTCAGCATACAGTTGTTCACATCATTTCTTTTTTTAATCTCTTAGTATCTATAGTGTCTGTAGTGATGACATCACTCCCATTTTTTGGTAATTTGGTTCTACTAATCTTTCCAAATCATTCTGGCTAGATATTTATCAATTTTATTGATTTTCCCAAAGAACTAGCTTTAACATATTGGTTTTCTCTTTTTTTCTTTCTTATTCAGATTTTCATTATTTTTTCTTCCATTTGTTATGATTAATTTGCATATCTTTTTTCTAGTTCCTTAAGTTAAAAGGTAAAATTATTAATTTGAGTTCTTATCTTTTTCTGATATAGAGGGTAAGCACTCTACGTTCCACATATTGTGAAGTGGGATTCTTTAGTAGCATCCCACTTACTTTGAGATGTTATATTTTTATTCAGTTCAAAATACTTTCTAATTTTTATTTTTATTTTTCATTTTATACATGGATTATTTAGAACTATGTTATTTGCTTCCAGATAATTTGGAAATTTTCAGAGTGCTTTCTGTTATTTATTTCTAATTTAATTTCATAGTCATCAAAGAACATACTTTAGATGATAAAAATTATGTTAAATGTATTAAGTCACTTTATTATTCTGAATATCCTAGTAATGTTACATGTGAACTTGAGATTAGTGTGAATTCTGCAGGTGTTAAGAAGAGTGGTCTGTAAGTGTCAATTAGGTTACTATGATTGATAAAGTCATTTAAATCTACATTCTCACTGCTTTTCAGTTTCCTTTATCAGTTTTTGAAGAAGATATTAAAATATCAAACTATAATTATGGAATTTCTATTTCTTCTTTCAATCCTATCAGTTTTTACTTAATGTATTTTCTTTATTATGGTAAAAAAATAACAAAATTTACCATCTTAATCTTTTTTAAAGTATACAGTTCAGCAGCGTTAAGTATAGTCACAATGGTAGGAAATAAAACCACAACTTTTTTATCTTATAAATATAAAATTCTAAATCTATTAAACAGCAACTCCCTTCTCTCTTCCCCTTAGCTTCTGGTAATTATTTTTCTTTTTGTTTCTTTAATTTCTATTTTTTTAAAATACTTCATATAAGTGGAATCATACAGTACATGTCCCTTTGTGACTAGCTTGTTTCACTTAACAAAATGTTCTCAAGATTCATATATGCTGCACCATGTGACAGGATTTCCTTTTATTTTAAGGCTGAATGATATTCCAATTTAAGTATAGTCACATTTTGTTTATCCATTCATCCATCAGTAGACATTTATGTTGCTGAAATTTTTGGCTATTGTGAATAATACTCCTCTGAATAAGGGTGTGCAAATATCTCTTCAAGATCTTGCTTACAATTAATTTGAGTATATGACCAGAAGTGAAATTGATGGATTATATGGTACTCATGGTTTTTAAAAATTTTTTTGAAAAATCTCCATACAGTTTTTCATAGCATGTGAAACATCTTACAATTTCATCAACATGTACAAAAATTCCAATTTACCCATGTCCTCACCCAAACATGTTATTTTTTTTATTGTTGTCATTGTTATTATTATTTTTATAATAGCCATCATAATAGGTGTGAGGTGATAATCTATTGTGGTTTTAATTTGCATTTCTTTGATTATATTGAGCATCTTTTTATAGAATTGTTGGTCAATTTTTTTAAAGACCTGTCTCTTCAAGTTCTTTACTCATTTTTAAAATTAGATTATTTGTTTCTTTGTTGTTGTTGAGTTGTAGGAGTTATTCATAAATTCCAGATATGTTTTCTAGATTAAGTTCTTATTAGATGTATTATATTTAATTTTTTTCCCCATAGGTTGCTCTATTACTCTGTTGATTTTGTTCTTTGATGCACAATGTTTTTAAGTTCAATATATTTTCATTTGTCTCCTTTTTGTTTGTTGCCTATAGCTTTTCTACTGGTCTCTAGAGTCATCTCAGAGGTATTCTGTTCCATATATTATTGTTAACTCAGTGTTTCTATGGGAGAAGGAGCATATAGCTTCCTAGCCTTCCATGATACTAATGTCCTTACTTAATGTATTTTAAAGCTCCTTTATTAGGTGCATAAACACTTAAAATATTATGTCTTTTGGATAAATTCAGCCTTTCATTACTACGAAATAAATTCCTTTATCTCTGGCTATATTCTTTTCTCTGAAATCTACTTTCTTTTAATATTAACATGCCACTCCAGATTTATTTTTATTAATGTTAGTGTAGCATATTTGTTTTGTTGTTGTTGTTGTTGTTATTTTAAATCTCTTTTTGCTTTCATACATAAAGGGCATATATTATAGGCAAGGTCTATTATTGTAGTTGGGTCTTGCTTACCTGACAATCGTTCCTTTTTAATTTTTTAATCAGAATATTTAGATCATTTACATTTAAAGTTTTATTCATACGCTCTTGTTGAACTTCTTCTTAATCTCTTCTTTGTTTTCTGTTCTGTGTGTTTTGTTAGCTTTTACTCTTTTTTGCCTTAATTTAGAATAATTGTCTATAATTTTGTAATTGCATGTTATCTAATTTGTAGACTTAACAAATATACACTTTATTATGTGATTTTGGTTGGTTACCTTAAGGTTTATAATACACAATGTTAATTTATTACTGTCAACTTTCAGGTGATACTGCATTATTTTATCCATAGTATAAGAGTATACTGTAATAGACTACCTTTTCTCCCCTCCGAAACTTGTGCTAATGCCACCATGCATTTATCATTTCTATTGTACTTAATACGTTCATGTAGATCCAGATTTTCATCTGTTTTTATTTTTCTTCTACTTGAAGACTTCTTTTAATATTCCACATATTGTGGGCCTAGTGGTAATAAATTTTCTGAACTTTTGTATGTCTAAAAAATTCTTTATTTTACTTCCATTTTTAAAAAACAAATCTTGCTGGATATAGAAACCTAGTTTGACAGGTGTTCTTTCTGTTCTTTAAAAAGTGGCTCCATGCTCTTTTCACTTGCATAGATCCCAATGAAAATCTGCTGTTATTCTTATCTTAGTTATTCTATATAATCTGTCTTTTTTTCTCTTCTGGTTTAATTTAATCTTTTATTGGTCATTATTTTTTAGCAAGTTGATTTGATGTGTTTAAATATTTTTTTGTTTTGTTTTGGATTCTTGAACATCTTCAATCTATAGATTTATAGTATTCATCAAATTTGAAAAATAAATTGTAATTATTTCATCAAACTTTTTTCTTCCTCCTTTTCTGATACTTCAGGAACTCCAGTTGCACACATATTAGGCCACTGAAAGTTGTTTCATAGTTCATTAATATTCCTTGTACTTTTAAACATTATCTTTTATTTCCTTGTTCATTTTGGATGGCTTCTACTGCATTATTTTTAGGTTAACTTTTCTTTGGTGCAATAACTATTCTGCATTATAAATGGCTATTCAACATGCAGTAAAATTTTTATCTCAATCATTGTAGTTTTGAATTCCAAGTGTTTAATTTGGGTATTTTTTGCTTCTTCTGTATTTCTATTTAATTTGTTAACATAGAGAATATAATTATAATAACTGTTTCAATGTATTTGATTATTACTCCTAACATCTCTGTCAGTTTTGGGTTCTGTTTAAATTGATAGATTTTATTATGGGTCATATTTACCTGCTTTTTTTGCATCCCTGATGATTTTTTATTAGGTTCCAGACATTGTGAATGTTTCTTAGAGTGGATGTTAAATATATTCTATTCTATTAGATGCTCTTGACATTTGTTTTAAATTTAGTTAAACTACTTGGAGATACCTTAAAACAGTTTCAATCTTGCCTTTATAATTTGTTAGGTGGATTTGAAAAAGTGCTCAATCCAGGATAAATTATTTATTGCAGTGAGGTAAGACCTTTTCAAGTACTTAATGCAGTACATAATGAGGTTTTCCAGTCTAGCTCAAGACCATAAGCACTATTTCTTCCTCTATGTGAATGCTGGATATTTTATCTCTAATCTTTTCAGATGATTCTTTCTCTTGCCTTTGACAGTTTCCACTCATGCAATTGTTGATCAGTACTCAGCTGAATACCAAAAAGGACTCTCAGGAAATCTCAAGAGTTCTATCGATCGATCTATCTATCGATCGATCGATCTATCTACTATCTTTCTAACTATCTATCTAGAAGACTGTCCTGAGAAGTTTAGTCATCTTCTCTACAACTAAAGTTCCACTGTATTCTGGCTGGGTTTTTTCTCCATGTGATAGGACCTGAATACTTCCTTGAAATTGTAAACTGGGAAACTTGTAACACTCAAATTGTTTATTTTTTATCTCTGAAGGATCAATGTCTTTTACTCCCTAATATAAAGTGTCTTACAACACATGGTTTTATATATTTTGTTTATTTTTTTAATTGTTTGCAGTGATAGGGCAAATCGACTCCCTGTTAATTCGTCTTGTACCATTATCTTTTGAAAAGCTCCTTCTTATATAGGTGGTATTTTAAAAATTATTCCAAATTAAATTTTAAAAACACCATATCTGAAGCCATATTTTTATAGTTGATTATTCACTACATCCTAGATTAAATAATGTATATACATCCCATTAGATAAAAAGTATTTGTAAATTTGAATGTTATTTTATTTTAAGAACAGCACCAAAAGAATAATGATAAGTGTCTCTAAAATTCATATCAGTACCTTTCTAAGGACCCATGAGATACCATTTGCTAATGAGAAAACTAAAGAACAGCTTTATCTTGCAGCTCCTCAAAGAAAAGGATTGGCAACAATTAAATTGGCATCTATCGCCAAATAAATAAAAATAAGAAAGGAATCATAATCTGTCAGAAATGGTGGGAAAGCATTTTTAGCAAAAAAAGATTGTCTATACACAATCTTACTTTTGTCCTCTAAAGTATCTACATCAGCAAAACATATAAGCAGCTAATGAAGAAACACAGTTTATTTGTTCTATTTTAAGAATATTAAATACATTTAATAATCTAAAAATTTGAATTTATTGACAAGTATGCATCTATTTATTAGTGAATTTGGAATTACCTTTCGGAATGCCCATTCTGACTAATAGATTTATGATACGATAGACTTAGGTCATAGATTTTTTAGGATCACATATTTCAAGGATTTTTTGGAAAATCACCCAATAAAACAATGTCTTTCTGTAGATGATTAGTTTTTGTATATTTTTCTTTTTTGGTCTGTTATAACGAATTGGGAAACAAAGGTGGGAAACAAGATTATTTTCTGTTGCTATAAGTTGTTTTAACTAATAATGATATATCAATATCAAGATATTTTTTTTGTGCTTACCCAGAATTAAGCAGTGTGAGATTTTTCTCTGAAACTTTAAATAATTTTTATTACAAGGAGAATTTCACTGCATGCAATTCTGCAGGGAAATTCATTGTTGTCTGAAAAATATCAAAATGTCTGGATCTTGGTTTGTTTGGATGAAAGACAAAAAGGAATGATATAAGAAAAACTATTACAAGAAAAGGCCATATTAACATTTCAATGAAACTGAGTAGGCTGAAAGTGTTCACATCTATGTTGAAATAGAATGTAACCTTACTGTTTTATAAGAGAAAATGATATGTGGTCTTTATTATATTAGATACAACTGTTACCATTATAAGAGTAAATTAAAAAGGAGTAACCCCAGTTATTATTGCTTATGGTATAATACAGAAGTCAATAGCATAAATACAAGACAAAAAGTCTGAGTTCATAAATATGTGTTATTACATTTCAGCAGAGGAAGAGTACCCAATAGCAACTGGCTGAGCATTTTAGTGAAATTCCATGAGATAAGGCTATAACAAAGAATGTAAATAAATGGTATCGAGTATTCCAATAAATGTGTTTATAACATCAATTTTATCAGAGAGAGAATAAGATCTAAAGAAGAAAATTAAGATACAATTTCTTTCTGCTATAAAAAAGAAAGCATCTATTCTCCAACCTCATTCTGTAGAGAGAATGTCATCATTCAGAGCCATCAGGGGAGAAATGTGTTCCTTGAGTCACCCTGCTACCATCATATTTTTCAAGGACACCTGAAGCAACCACCAGGCAGTACCAGCAAAATGTTCAAAGCCTACTAATGTATACAAAAGGTGTGTATATGTATTTAATTTGCTTTGCAAGTCAAATCAGAGAAACAACAAGAGGCTTATTTGGGTTTGATTTTGTAGTCACTTAGGTTTACTACTAAGCTACAATTAAGAGAAGCAAAGAATATGTGCTAGATAAACATAAAAGTGAACAGACGTAGCTTCCTGACTCACTTCTTGCTGGAAGAGTGCCCAGAGTCACATTCAATCTGCATATAAGGAAGAGTACACTAGGTTAAGATCAGAGTTGCAAACCTGTTTGGCTTCTATATCATCAAATATAACTGTCCATCTTCACCATACACACAAACTTTTTACCTTCTTGTTAGTTACTTCTTTTGTCAGTCAAGGACTTCTGAGTAAATATTCCCTGTTTTCTAAAGGTCTAGAGCAGAACAGGTATTCCATTTCCTAGTATAAGTCATAATTCTGCAAGGAATTTTAAATATATGAAGAGAAGGAGAGCAATTAATGTACTATCCTTCACTAAAACTTGTCACAGTTCAACTTCTGGGTTTATTTTTATGCAACATCCGGCATCAAAACATAATAATGCTAAAGAAATAGATTGCTTTGAGGACTCTAGTTTAATAAAATTTGATTTTTTAATTTCTATCTTTATTTATTTGGGTTAATTTGCTCTCACTTTCCTGCTTAAACAACTAAAATTTAGTGATTGTAGTTTAGTTTTTTTTTTTTTTAAGATTACGTTTCTGAACTTTCATCTAAATTTCAATATTCATTGTACTATGCAGTAAACTCAAAGCTGTATAATTAAATGGCCCTGTTTTTCTTTGTTTTGTGTTTATTATTTAAATATATATATGAGCATATGTATGTGTATGATATGATTGTGTGCGCGCGCGCGCGCGTGTGTGTGTGTGTGTGTGTGTGTGTGTGTGTGTGTGTGTGTGTGTTGGGTGGAGTAACAATTATCTCTTTCTGCTAAGAGAATACTATGTAAAAACAATTCCAGTTAAGTGGTTATTTGGGTTCCGGCTAAGTATGGTCGCTATGCAAGAAAAGAAAGTCCGGTTAATTATGATTGCTTTATGTTCCATAATAATTTCAGCATTTTGGAAAACATTGGCTCTCAACCTTGCTTAGAGTCAGTAACTACTATTCAAAGGTTAACCTAGGTAAACATTTCACACGCAAAAAGTCCCATCAGGAGGACAAAGGGGAGAGGAAAGTGGGCAGAACCATTGTTTCATATACTGGCTTTCACAGAATTGTTTTTGAGCCAGGTAATTTCATGTTGGCCAAATACTTATTAGATAGTACAAGAGAACTGTAGTATGATATATTTTATCCTAAAAAAAAAAAATACAGAATGTCCTTCATATTTTATCTTTCAGAACTTTAAACTGGGGATCACAGCAGTGAGAACAGAAGTTTAGAGCCTGCTTTCTCTACGGCCCTCTCCGTGTTGGCTGCTTTCCTCCCACAGGCATACTCCTGAGCCTGGAGATAAAATACATGATTTCCTCCTTTCTCATCCCCTTTTCCATACAATTTCCCCTCCCTACAATTTTAGCTTAGGATATAATGCTAGACTCTCGCTGCTATTCCTTGTTGCTGTCATTTACCAACTATAAAGTCTTCTTCCCTCTCACCGTTATTCTTAGTAACTAATTTTCGTGCAGATGATCCTTCCAAAAACCTGGGCTCTTAATCCTAGAGAATCATTTTCTTTGATGAACTTGCCCTCATGCATTTTACCATTCCTCTTACAGCTATTTTCTATATATGGTCATGACCAAGGATCAAGCATTCTTCTCTTCAAACCACCAACAGAATTCTGGTCCTCACAATCCTTTGACCATACAGGATCCTGCAGCCTATTAATTCTACTGCCTTTTTACTCTCTCCTTTTATTCAGAATAATTTCCATGGCCAATAGACATAAATAATGCCTTCTATGCATTCTCAACATCTATTTTACATTCTCTCCATTGCAGTGACTTGTAATACCACATTCCTGTCTGGATTTTACCCATTTTCTGTCTCCTCTGGCCTATACTTGTACAACCACTTATGGAACTAACCGTGACTGGAGAAAAGCAAACATCAGAGCTGACAGATCCCATTTTCAGTTCATGATCACTAACCCTAAATGGACCTTTATTGCTGCCTGGCAAGCATAGCCACGCATCTTCCTAATGCTTTCACTCTCCCTCTTTCTCAAGTTTCTCTTTATACCTTTTCCTCTCTCCTCAAACTTCCAACACCTCCTCCTCCATTCTCACTCTGCATTGGTTTCCTTGATTCTTTTTTCAGTCAGAAAATAGAAGCAGTCAGAATACACTCTTACAGGCTCCCACAACCTGCTGAACATGAGTCTGTATATTCTGCCTTCTCCACTTTTGCTGTGGTGGCCTGGCCATGCTCCTCTTTGAGGCTCACTTCACGTCATGCACTAATTTCTGTCTTCTTTGACACTCAAGAACATTGCTCGAGAAATTATCTTTCTCCTCTGTCTCAACATAGTTTCCTTCACTAATAAAGCATTCTTATGAGAGTATAAACATGCTATTATTTATTATAAAATAAAAACTTACCCCATTTCTTTCTCCAACTCATGTTCTCAACCTTCAAATAGCAGAGGGTCTCATAAGAGTCATTCATACTTTATTTTCTTTCCTGTTTTACTCTTAGATTTATCATATTCAAATTCACCTCTACTCTGTTTTCAAATCTACTACTATAAATGCACTCAACAATCTCTACATTAATAAAACCTAAGATCAATATTCATATCTCCTTTCTTCTGTGCTGTCAGTAGAATTGGATAGAGATGCATGTTTTCATGAAAGAGAAATGGTCTGTAAGTAGCAACGAGGACAAAGGACAGCTATTCCACCCACTTCTTTCTCCTTTAAATGGATCCCTAATTGGATTCCAAGATGTCACCTGGCCTTGGTTCTCCTCCTGCTTTACTGGCTGGCCTTTCTGAGTTTCCTTTCCCTTTTATATTCTCTTTATATCATATTCTCACAATGTGGGAACTCCAAAGGCTTTATCTTTGTACTTTTTTTCTATATTCACTCGGTCTCATACTTAGATCATTCAGTCATATTATGTTTAATGCCTTTAATAGTGATGCTCTGAAATTTTTATCTCCAGCCCCGACTTTTCCTTAGAATTTCAGATTCATACATCTAACTATGTATCAACATTTCATTTACTCAAAGATTCATTCTCAGGTCTAATTAATTGTCCAGTGTGATACCCAGATGTTCAGATTTTATTTCTACTTTTACTTCTCTGCTTTAGCTTCTTTGAGAGTGTCCTGGACATTATGGTAGTACGAATATTTGGTTGGATCTATGCAGTAATCTCAGGATCATCACAGGTTTCCACTGAAGAGTAACTGTTCCAGTTGTTCCTGGACTAATAATCTCTAGCTTATTTTTAGAATAGTGAATTAAAGACAGAGAGGTGAGTGTAATAGTCCTTTGAAACAAGTAAAAACTTTTTTCCTGAGAAGTTTTCTATTTCTGTATTTTAAAAATCAAATTTTTAATGGTTATATTACTGTTTTCAAATTCTCTGGAGACAATATATTCTCTTATTATCTGCATATTGATATTCTACTTTACTATTGCTATCACCAAACTCCCTAATTTTAAATAGCCTCAAGTGTATAGTCAATCATAAGAGTTCTACATAGACCAATTCAGAATGGACACCTTTGGAAAGGTAGAAGGAAGATGACCAAACAGTATTGGGAAGGGCGAAGGTTTCTCACTGATCTCACTGAAGCCCACCTTGACTAGAATACATATTCCACAAGTTTTCAACCCTTTTAGTATCTCCAATCCACTGCCCTTATCTAGTTTTTGGTGTCCCCACTCTGGCAAATGCTCATTTCTTACATAAATCTCTTCCTTAGATACACCCATAGTTTCTTTGTCGGATGACCCTGGCCAAGCATCACCCGAACCCAACGCAGACCTAAGCAGGTAAATATGGCTACAGAAAAATACTTGACCATTCTGACAGGTCACCCTAGAGAGCTCTATTCAGAAAAACAAAACTGTGCCCTTAGCTCTGCCTAACAATCTTACCTTTAATTTAGTCTTCCACTCATTAAAAAACTATTCTCAAACTTTTCTCTCTTCTCCTGTCTCCAATCTCTTTCCTTCTTTCTCACTCACACTTAGCTGATGACTTAGTCTCTTATTTCACTAAGAAAGTATTAGCAATACTCACTGAGGCTATAAGATAGAAATGGTTGAAGGGCCCAGGGTAGAAACTAAACTTCATTGCTTTTAAATCACCAGTGTGATAATATCAAAAAAAAAAAAAAAAAAAAAAATAGCACAGCCCTGTTATTTCTAGTTAAGATTTAGATAACTCTGTTTCAGCAGGTTAAGACCGATCAGAATAAAAAAAATCATTTTTCCTTCCCTGACTCTCAAAACTAACAGTATTCTTTGCTTCACTGTAGCCTTTATTTTTAAGCACCTTTCACAATTATCCTTAACAAAATATTTGCATATTTTCATATGAAATGATGGTCTTTCCTTTCAGATGTAGAGACATCTTCTGTTTTGTTTTGTTTTGTTTGTTTGTTTGTTTGTTTGTTTTTGTGACTGCCTTACATTTAGTGATTTCTTGACAAACATTTGTAGAATTGAGGATGATAAGTCCAACTCTCTATTGTTAATAGGGTAACAGACTTAGTCAATTTCCAGCTTTCCTCTCAAGCCTGTTTAGATCCCATGGAGTAGCTCTGTGAATCACCGTCTTTGTTTGTGGTCCATGACAGCGCACTCAGCACATTTGTTGGTATACAGCAGCGGTCCCCAAGCTTTTGGGAACCAGGGACCAGGGCTCCTGTAAGACTCTAATGCCAGATGATCTGAGGTAGAGCCGAGGTGGTGATGCTAGCGCTGGAGAGAAGCTGTAAATACAGATGAAGCTTTGCTCTCTTGCCTGCCACTCACCTCCTGCTGAGCAGCCCGGTTCCTAACAGGCAGTGGACAGGTACCGGTTCATGGCCCAGGGATTGGAGACCCTTAGTGCGCAGAATGGCAGTGATTCACTTAGAAATAAAAATGATCTTTCAGATAATATACAAGATGGAACTTGCAGCTGTGGTTGTGCTCATTCCTAGAGCCACATGGGGTATGGTCATTCCTCTGAAAGCTTTAGACAAAAAGTTACAGAGTTATTCAGAGTCTCTTACCTGATAAGGGCTACTGGAAATGCTATACAATCAAGAACAGTCTCTGCATAGATTTTTTTAAAGCCATTCTTCTCTTCCATCACCACCAATAGATATTACTTTTGATGTCTGTGAGTTATATAGGATCATTTTAATGTTGTCTGAGCAAATCAAAATTGAATCCTAAAAATCAGGGGGAGAGATTTGAGTTTATTTTGTTCTTTTTAGAAAAAGTGTTCAAATTCATAAGCAAAGACAGCATTTCTTCTTGTGAAAATCTAAAATGTCCCAGAAGCCTTGTCAATACATCATGGTTTGGATTGTTGTATTGTGTTTTTGTCTCTTCATGCTCCTCCTTCAAGGGAGACCTTATGCTTATTCCATACACCTTCTGCTGCAGGAGTACTTTGGGTGAGTGGGTAGAAAAATATCTTTTTTCTTTATTAGCAACAGTCATAAACAAGTAATGGCTTGTAAAACTGGATAAAAGAACCAATTAGCTTCCTTCATTTTGAAGAGGCTAACAATAAACCATCCCAGAAATGGGGGAATGAGCCCCCACTTTTCTTGTAATGAGTTGATCCATTGATAGGGAGACTTAAGCTGGATAAACTATTAATGTTATCTGCTTTCATAGATATTGAACCTTATCAAGACATAATATATACTTCTTTCCATTTTCTAGTTTATTAATAGATTTCACTTAACATGCCTGAGAAAAACAGAACTAAATCATCTATGCTTTACTTAAGAGCACCTAATGATTACCTCCAAGGGAAGACTTCTGAACCCTGACGTTACCATGGTAATAGTTGAGTTTCAGCATCAGCTTGCTTTTCCAAATAATTCAAATGTTCCTGGTTTAAATGTCATTACTAGTAAATCAACTTTGTTTTGTTTTAAAATACATGTAGCAGTAATCCAGAGAAGTTAGTGAGCCTTTTATGAGTCTTCAATATAGCAATCCTAAAAGTACATACATATTTATAGATTTAATATGTTATGTATATATAATGTTTATACATTTTGTTCTAACAAAAATGTCAATACATACCTATTTTCATAAAATTGTTGTGATAAATTTCTGTTCTATCACATTAAGAGCTCAATTTTTTTTTTCTTGGAGAGTTGACAAGAGCTTAACAAAAATCATATACGTATATATACATAATACATATATATGTAAATATATATGTATTTATAGTTTTCTTAAGCTCATTTACTCTGAAGGTAAAATGGGTCAATATAAATTTGAAGCGCAGTGAAGATACACAATATTTTTATTTTTATTACTTCCTGTGTCAGCCTGTCTATGCATTTTTATGATAGCTAATTAGAAACACAAAAGAAAATGAAAGAAAATAGTTTCAGCCCCCATTTTCTATAGCTTATAAACTTCTTTTATGTTAAACCCCCAAAGGAATGAGTATCATTTTGTCTTTCTAAGGCTATAATAGCTTTATTCTTTGGACTTGTTGGGAATAATTTTATAGAACATCTTAATGCAAAAAATATTTTTAATATATTCAAAATATGGCTCAGGAAGAACTACAACCATATGTACAATTCATAAAAATAAATCACGTCATTTCTGGCTGTTAATTAAGTCTGTTTAAAAGCTTTTCTCTCTTACTTAATGCATCTTTGAGAATAAAAAGTAAAATAAACTCATTGACTGAAATGTACTAATATGCAGTTAATTTAAAATATGAAAAATTTTTGAATCACTGTATATCTAAAATTAATTACTGACAGGGATAGGGTCTTTTTTTCAGTTTGACAGGAATAGCCAATTATAATTTTGAACTTCAAATCCTGCTTCTTTGAAATATAGAGACTTCAAAATTCATCCAAAGCAACCTGATTATTTCTCAAGAGCAAATTTACCTTGGAAAGCATGTCTTCCCTTAGGTAGTATACCAATGGATTAAATCCTCTATAAAGCAGTCTGTGGTGGGTGAAAGGGAAAAAATTAATAATTCAATTTGATTAATTTTTTGAAACATATTTAAGGACATGATGAAGGCATGTTCTTTAAAAAAGCCTTCTGGGTGTTCATAACTCAATGTGATTTTTGTTAAACTTCTGTCAACTTCCCAAGAAAAATTATTTTGAGCTCTTAATGTGGAAGAATAGAAATTTATCACTAAAATGTATGAAAAATAAGGATACATTGAGATTTTTGTTAAGATAACAGGAAAACCTTCTGCTCAGATATTGGCAGTTTACCAAGCATCTTAACAAAAGATTTGATTTCCCTCTTCAGCTGGTCATCCAACGCCAGTCTGATGGAAAGTCTTCTGTCATGTGCAATCTGGAGGTACCTGAGAGACTGCCTATATTCAATTCAGTGTGTCAAGAAAGAAGAAAGAAAAAACAAGCAATCAAACAAACAAAAAACGTGTGGACACTCTGCCTGATGAGATCAATATAAATTCCTCCAGGCCAGCTTACTTGGCTGGAGGGCATCTGAGTTATATGGACACAGACCCCAACATCTAAAATGTTCAGACCAATCTGTCAATTTAGTCAGAGGAAAGATCACTGGGTTGTTTTTTGTTTTGTTTTCACTTTGCATAATTTTAGAATTCTAAACTACTTAATATTTTGGCTTGTAACAGGAAAAGTTAGAGAAGCATCCAGTTTAAAGAAGAATAAAAGTAGAGAGTTTCCTTTTGGATGACTATGTTTGAACATTAAGCTTTTTATGCTTATGATGAATCGTTGTTCTAAGTGGTTTACATATTTATACTAATGTATCCCTGAAACTATATGACAGATGAGAAAATGAAGGCAATAGATAGAGGTTACTAATTAGCCCAAGAACATTTCTAAATAGCACAACATTTGAACCAAGCATCCAGCCTAGGAGATAAATGTTTTTCCTCAATTCCATTCTCCTCCAATGGTTAAGTAACCTAATTGAAGATTTGTTTTTCTTAATTTCTCTTAATTAAGTAGATCTGGCATTACTTAGATCCAAATTTAAACTAATTCTACAAACCATTTTATAACATAGTAATTAGATATTAAGAAATTACCTTGACTTTCTCTAAATTTATTTATGTATTCATTCACTGAACATTAAATTTTTTTTTTAATGAACATTAAAAATGATGTCAGATCCTCTGCTGACTCTGGGCCTATTGTCTCCAACAAGACAAATAAAAGGCTGTTCTGAGCTTCAAGCTCATATTCTAATGGGGGAATGAGAACCAGTCATCATGCATGGAATGAACATCTCAAAAGGGGAAGCACAGATTGGTGTGATGCCAAGGAGCAAGTGTGTGTGAGGGGAGAGCTGATGAAGGGAAGAAAGGCCAGCAGCAGAAGGAGGGAAGGAGTTAACTAGTCAGTGTTGCAGAGTGGAATGTATTCTAGAACTTAAAAACCAAAATATGGCTGAGTGAACAGACAATAAGAAGGGACTAAGGATGAAGCTGCTGAGGAGGCAGGGCTGGGTCATGCAGTAACTGCCAGCTGAGCTGAGGACTGGGGACTTCCCTGAGTGAGAAATGGGGAGCCATTCAAGGCTTAGGACCTGGGTGATCAAGTTCCAATAATAGGTTTTAAAAGCTGTCTCTGATACAGTTGTAGACAAGAAGAATAAATTTATACAGCAGTGAGGAGATTACACAGTTGTCCAAGCTCAAGATGGCGGAGGCTTATCCTTGAGAGGAATCAGTGGGGATGGATTCAAGAGACTCTTAGTTCGTAAAGTGAGAAGGGCTGAATGAATAGCAGGTGGAAATGCAAAAGAGTAAGGTGGTGGATGAGAAGAGAGAAGCCACTAACAGCTCTCTTGTTCCTGGCATTAACGTATTACTGTTTCTTTCTAGATTCTTAGGTCTCAAAACATGATGCGACCTATAATATTTATATAACTACTTATTTTGCTTCTGCAAGTCTTTCTAATATTAAATGTTGTCTTGCATTCCGTGTGACCTATGGATGTTTATTTTCCCATTTCTGTAAGTGAAGGTCTATTGGAACAAAAGTAACATTTTTAATTCTTGTCAAAATACGGTCATAACACATACAAAATTAAAATAATTTTAGATTTTGTTATATTCTTATATTTACATTTAAACTTAATTTTATGGAGATTAGTCAGAGCCCCCACACACAGTTCTACCAATTGCACTGTACAACGTGCCTTGCCAGGAAAACAGCCATGGAAAAAACACAGTTGTTTAGTTTCCTGGTTGTATAAATTGACTGTAAATGATGATACGGTTCTTCAATACTATTGAATAAGGTTGCTCAGACCTTTCTTGGGTATCATTTAACTTCTATAATAACATCATTACACAACTGAATCAGTTCTATTATAAATAATGGTTAATACAATGAAAATTCTATTCCATCAGTGATATAGGTAAAACACCCAAAAGAGTAAATATATTAAATGATTCTTTGAATGTATTCAGACCAAGTCGTTGATGCGAAGGTAAGAATGGCCAACATTAATGAAGTGTCTTCTATATGTCAGATATCAAACTAAGAGTTTCTCATGTATTCATTCATTAAACCTCAATCAAAAGTGTGAAGAAGGTAATATGTATACTTCTATTTCATGAATGTGAAGAGAAGACATAGAAATTAAGTATCCCGCCCAAACTCAAAATCTAGTAAGTCGCAGAGATAGGATTCAAAGCAACCACTCTTTCTCAAGAGCATATATAACATAAACAACAACAACAAAAAACCCACAGGATTTCTCTTTATGGAGAGTTATTCTTCCACCCAGAGATGGAAGGCTAAAATGCCGATTGTATATTTGAATAAGCACACTTTAAAATAATCCTATTTAATGTACACTTGCTGTGTCTTTTCTTTGGGAAAGTTAACATGATGAAGAAAATCTGAAATAGGGTAGTTGCCATAACTAGAACTGAGTTTACTGCCATTTGATAGACTGCCATTTGATAGACTTCTTATCATGCAGAAAAATGTCAGGACAGACAGGCAGAGCACAAAGAAAATAAGACCATCAGCAAAAAAAATAAAAATAAAAATAAAAAATAAAAAGATAATGAAGTTTGTAAAAAGCACCTTTTCAAAAATGAATGGCTGTCAGTAAAAATCAATTTTCTGTGGACAAGACCAAGAGCTAGGAAAAGGAAAATAAACATGTTTAAACTATTGGAGAGTCCATAATTTAAATATAGTTTTCTGGTGAGTGGTAGTATGTATTGAATCAGTTCGAGGGGCGGCGATAACAAACGTCACGCTGCATTTCAGGAGGCACAAGAGAGGAAGCGGGGGTAAGAGGAACGAATGCATGATTGATTCTGAATATTTTGGTTGCCCAGAGCAAAGGAGGTCGGGGCTGCATAAAAGTAGATCTTTGAAGATTTAATAGATTCCTCATTCTCTGTCAGTTGGTCCATTCAGATCAGTCAAGAATGAGTCCTGTTTTTCCTTATATTTAGGTATTTTAGCTATGGCTTTTAGGTTAAAAAAATCAGGTCAAAGTTAAGCTAACGGATAATAAAACTCTAAGGTTAGAGGCGCTGTTTTTATTCAGCAGCTAGATGAGAATCTGCAATGAATTAGAATTTTTAAGATAAATGCTTTTATAATGACACAAGCTGTATCACTATGACATGTTCTTAGAAGAGAAATACTTGATATTGTTAATATTTGCATGATAAATTAGAATGTATGGAATAGGCAAGGGAGAAAAACAGGCATAGCTCAACGGTCAAATTAAAAGCTGCTTGTTAATACTAAAGGCAGAATTCTAGTTGAATGAAAGGAGGAAAGTATTGCTAATTATTTTTTTCTGCAGATGGAATGCAAAACCAACTGTAAAAAATTCATGAATGAGACCCAGGGATTGGCATTACAGCAAATTCAATGATTTTTGAAATGCATGCCATTTACAAAGAATGTACTATTATTCTGTCTAGACTTCATGGCACAGTATAATAAATAAAGACTGACAGCATCAATATATTTCATAAATACATTACCGGAATTTACATTATTTCTGATTATTAATATATTCTGGTCTACCTTAGGTAAAGCAATAAAATAAAATCTATTGCTAATGTCATTTGTTAACAGACAAATAAATAATAATGGCATTTATTTCTCTGAATATATCCATCTTCTTAAGTAAACCTAGGAAATCTGAACTTGGACCCATAGATAATTCATTAGCTTCAGTCCATAGGTTTGTTTTCTTAGAGTCTTCTCACACATATAATATCCTAGCACAGTTTTTGTAAGATTGCTTCAAGGGATTTTTTTTTTTGAAAGTGTATATCTCATATAAAATAAACTATGAAAATAACTTGTAAAGCTATCAATTGACACGAAAATGATATGACTTCTTTCTAAATAATTTCTTCTAGAGATACACACATTTTTAAAATGAAACCACTGGCAACAGATGGAAGTCCACCAACAGGCCTCAACTTTTTTCAGTCTCACATTTCCTAGAGGTGTGGATACAGAGACAGCAACTAAAAATAAAATTTTGGAGAACAATTAGTCACTCTCAAGAAATTTATAAATATCATGGAAAAGCAACATGGTATAAACATTCTGTCCTATAGAAAAGATGAGCTATATTATATTATGTCATGATTTGCAATTTTATGTGATGTAGAGATGCGTCACTTTTTTTTTTTTTTTACTTTTATATTTAGAAATCACTAAAAAAGAAATATATTCTCTCAGCTGAAAAATTTTCAGGGTATGTATGAATACATTCTCTCTTCACTTTCTGTTATAGCACTGGTAACCTTTTATGATGGTTTTTTCATTATTCTAACTAAATGATGAAAGTTTTTGCCTGCCTCATACCTAGGAAGTTCTTCCACAAATACACATTCCTATGTAAACAAACCAAAGAAAAAGAGAGAGAGAGAGAGAGAGAGAGAGAGAGAGAAGTTGTCATATGGTGTGTGCTTGTTTTTCAAATAGAAAAATGACCTTGATTGCTCTTGTAGATTTGGGGATATTGATCAGCACAGAAGTTCATAAATGCAGTCAAATCACATACACATCTACATATGAGTGTGTGTTAGTTGTGAATCAGGTAACCTGTCTCCTCAGAAATTGGTGTTGCTCTAGGATCTTGCATATTAAAAAATTGTAATTTAGATTCTAGTGTATCATTATTAGTAATAGTTTTTATCATATGGTATTGTGAATATTTGTTTACAAAACAGCAGTATCATATGGGTTTTCTTAATATCAATTATTTAGAGGTGTGGTAAGTAAAATAATTAACTTGCTGTGTTTATTTTTTCAAGTTGTGCTTATACACATTCTATTTTTTTTATTACTCATTAGGAATTATTTTTTTTAGAATACTCTCCCTAGACTTCATATATTATTTAATAAACATTTATACATTGGGGTTCAAATCTATCTTGATTTTCTTACTGAAATACATGGCCCAAAATTCAGATTGAATATGTATGACAAGATAGACACATGAGAAGAAAATTTTTATTGATCATTAAAATACAAACCAAAGGACTTTTGCTATTGATTTCAAACTCATAGTTTGCAATCGGCAAACTATGGCCTGAAGAATGAATCCAGCCCAGTATCTGTTTGTACAAATAAAGTTTTATTGTAACACTGACATAGTCATTCTTTACATTTTGTCTAAGGCTGCTTCGTGCTACACAGAGTTGAGTAGCGGCAACAGAGACTGTATGACCCACAATGCCTAAGATATCTACTATCTGGCCCTTCACAGAAAATGTTTGCTGACCACTGGTTTAAGACAATGATACAATTTGATACTCAATATGAAACAAAACCTAGACTAAGAAAGTCTTGGAATACTTTTGGATCAGTCATGATAAACTAGGTTATACTGAAGTAACAAAAACCCTCAAGTGACAGTGGTTTAAAACTTCCATTTCTTGCTCATACTAATATCTATCAGTAGGGCCCGAGGGTTCTGTTCCATGTGGTCATGGGCTTCACTCCAGGACTCAGATAGTAGGGGTTCATGTAATAGCCACTCTCTGAAATCCTGCCAGTAACCTTGGCACGAGAAACAAGAAACACAGTGTCTCAAAAACACACAGTGGTTCTTTAAGCTTGTGCTGGGAAATGACATATATCACTCCCACTCACAGTTCTTGTTCACAGTAAGTCATATGGTCTAGTGGTGCCTGAATTTGACAACATAACAAAGAGAAGTCCTTCCCAGCAAAGAGAACTGGAAATTGAATAACAGATATTTACAACATCTCAGAGGACATTATGCCTGAGTTAAATTTTAAAAAGACACAGTAATAAGTTAGGCAAAGAGGGATGAGGGCGCTTCTATTCCAATAGCTGCCTATGTTATAGTTTGACTAGAAGAAGTAAAAAGAAAAGAAGCAATAGACAAGACTAGATGGGTGGGTAGGGTGGGTCCTAGTGTGTCTTGATGTAATCCCAAGAAGCTTCACCTTGACTCTAAAGGCTATGGGAAGCAAAACAGATGTTTCTTCTCTTAAGCAATAGGCCTATTGGAAATAGTGATATAATAAAAAAAATTATTTATAAAATTTTAAAAGATTCATGACTTAGTTTGTACCCGCATATAGTTGTTTATTTCTTAGAAGCTCTACAGTGAGATTTTGATAAGAAATTTAGATTGAAGATCATAACTGAAAAGGAAGAGTCTGTTTATCCATTATCAGTATTTTCAAACATACTCATATGTAATGTATCTATATCCTTCTTTCTAGACACTCTATGATCTACTCCTATTATTTTTCAACAGTACTTCTAGTTTAAAAGTCCAGCCTCCTCAGTAAGAATTTATTCATGTCTCTGATTTGTCTTCTTTAAATTGAGAAATAATTTTTCATTTCTAATAAGATAACCAGAATATATTTAAAACAAAGAACTAAATATATGATAGATCTTAAAAAGTAGATGTTTGAAATTTGTTTCCACTAGCATTCAAGTTTGAGATATCTATGATGTCTTTTTGTTGTTGTTTGTTTGTTTGTTTGTTTGTTTTGACCTGAAGTACAACTCAAATCAAACTCTCTTGATAAAATCTTACCTGTTTTATCTCTAGGATCTGCCTTCCTTGGAACTCAGTCATGCTCCTGTGGAACTCAGTCAGTACCCACAGCTATGTTGACTCACTTCTGTTCTGCCATTAGTGCCCCATCTTAAAAGAGCCCATTTGGTTCAGGTTCTCAGCCCTGCGCCCTGAAGCCGTGTTCATTAAAACGCCATACACCATGAAGAGAACCCGTGGCATGAGGCCAGGGCCCGTCAAGGTGGGTAGAACATGGGGTTTCCCAGGAAGGCAAACACGGTGCATTGGAGTCTGCGGGGTGTGTAATGTGGCTTCAGGTGTGTGGGCGGTGAGTGGAAGTCCAGATGGAGGGGCAGGGAGTGAAACAGCCGGGGCGCTCTGAGTGTCAGAGGCAGCTCAGGGAATGTTGGAATCAGGTCTGACGTGCTGCCTCCGCGATCCATTCTTCCAAGCAGAAGCCAGATCTCCCAAGATCTTGGGAGTTAGGAGGGACCTACAAGGAAACCTGGGATGAGAAACACCTGGATGCCATGGATGCTGAGAGCTCCTTGTGCTAGACTTGTCCATAAGGTGTCTGGCTTATAACAAACCCCAAACCTCGTGAATGCCTTGAACTCCCCAGGGGATGCTCAGATAAATGGAGTTGGGGTTGGGGAGTGGGGTTCCTTTCTAGCACAAAGACTGTACAGGATCGGGACCCCAGAGGCCAGACCCAGAGAGTATAAAGATGTGCAAGCTGCCCATCTGTATACTACCAGGAGATGTAAGGCCCCAGGGCAGCTCTGGTGCAGAACCCTAGGATCCCAATCCAATGTCTGCCAAGGTCCAAGGCTGCAGCAACCCAAATCTGTCATTCCACTACATATCCTTGGAGCCAATTTTTCCTCTTGTAAGCTGTGAGGTATATAGGATGTGTCCCTAGAGACAATCACTGCCCATATCTCAAAACTTTCCTCTGAAGAACAGCCTTAGGAATGGAGAGATGTCCTCTCCACCTTACTTTACATCTGTGGTGGTGGATTCAAACACAGACAGTCAGACCAAAAATCTGACAGTGTTTGTCACATTTTCCACCTACGTTAATCTGTAAAACACAATTGCAGGTCTTTGCCAATAGAACACGTTCTCAACGAGGCCTTCTCTTTGTGTCAGGCTTAGAACTACCACCCCTGCAGTCCACAATGGGCCTTCCCTGAACACCTCCTGCTTTTTTCTTTCTTTTTTAAATATAATCTAACATTGGCTTATGCATCCTGCATAATTTTTATCATCTTCTACAAGAATATGAACTTTATGAAAGCGGAGTTTTCTCTAGTTTTCTTTCCTGCTTTATTTCCAATGCCTGCAAATAGAAGACTTTCAAAAAACATGTGTTTAAGGAATAAATGAATGAATGAATGTTCTACTTTTTTTCTTTGCTTAATAGTGATGCTAAACTTTTTAAATAATTATTTATCAATTACATTTTCTTCTTTCGAGTTATGACTGTTTCTTCGCTCAGTGGTGAACTGAATCTAGCCCATTCGCATAACATAACATTCCATTTTAGCCTAGGTGTGGAAATGATCTCTTGTCTATTATTTTCCAGAAGTCTCTTCTAGTACACAGTGATAGTATTTCTTGCGCTTGTTTATCTGGATTTCAGTCTCCTGACTCATGTTCCAGCAACTGAGTCTTGGGTGTTCTGACTTTGTCCGTCTAAATTTGGAACCACTTTCACTAGATGTAGAGAGAAGTCAGTTGCAAGGGTCACATAGGATCTTCTGGACTCCTGGCAGCGGGAGTCCTTCCAGCTGGGCATATCTGCACAGACCCAGGAGGGTCAGGGCGTTAGACAATCGTGTGTTTTGAGCTTGTCCATTGGTATTTTGTGTTTTACTTAATTTTGGTTATACATTTGTGTTTGCTCTATAACAAAAGAGTAACTTTTTATTTTTATCGTACTTTTCTTAGTTCTACTTTTTATCATACAATTTGTTACATGGATTTATTTTATAGAATTTTTCCTTGTAAACTCTTTTTCCCTAACAAATTATTAAACCTTTATTACCCTAATTTTAATTTCTTGGTTTTTTTTTTAATTTAAACTAAATAAAACAAAAATCGTTCACCCATTTCGCCCTTCCTCAGAAAAAAACTGAGTAAAAATCACATGTATTTTGATAACTTCTTATCAAAATACATGTGATTTTTACTCAGTTTTTTCTTGAATAAAATTTTAATTTTCTCCAATAAGAAGCATATCCTCACATTAATTTTTTAAAAAGCATGAGTTAACTATGTAGATTCCCCAGTATTAATGGAATCTTACTATATCTGTCTCCAGCAACTTGCTCAACTTTTCATGTGAAAGGAATTTCTATTTCAGGTATTTTTAAATCTATGAATTAAAGATTCATCTTTAATGTATTTTTATTTCTATGAATGCATGCCAGACATTACATTAAGCATTGAGAAAAAGCAATAACAGACCAACACAGTAGGTGGCCTCATGGAGTCTTTTCTTCCCAACCACTAACCATTTATTGTGTGCCTGTTATACTGAGAGCTGCAGACAGGTGACCACATTTTGGATCTTACAAGAAGTCATGCTTTGTGTTCAAATGACCCCATCTTGGTCTTCACTCTACTACTTACGCACCTATGTGGCCTCGTGGAATTCTTTAAATTCTCGAGTGTACTTCATCTCAGACTTATATACAAAAGTAAATTCTTCATCTTCAGCTCCAAAACTGATCCTCCCCCAATGTTTCCCCATTGATAAACAACATATCAATTCTTCCAGGTACTCAGGCCAAAAAGCTTGAAATCATTTTTGATGCTTCACTCTCTCTTATAAAACTCATATGCTCAATTAAAAAAAAAAAAATATATATATATATATATATATATATATATATATATATATATGTATATCAGCTCTATCTTCAAAATAGACCCAACATTTAGTACTTCTTAAAACCTCCGCATTTACTATCCAATAAAAGCAACCATTATTTTTCACCTGGACAAGTGTTACAATTTCCCAGCCTGTGTTTCTACTTTTAATTTCTCCTCCTATGGTTTAATGTCCACAAGCCTGCTAGTTTATCTATTTATTTGTTTGGTTTTTGTTTGTTTGTTTAATTAATTTTTAATGCCTACAGCACCTGGTATTCCATGCCCCACCCTGCTTAGCTTCTAAGATCAAATGAGATCAGGCACATTCAGGGTGGCATAGTCGTAGACTCAGTTTTATATTTTTTAATAGACTTTATTTTTTTAAGACAGTTTTATGTTCACACCAAAATCGAGTGTAAACACAGAGATTTTTCACATATACCTTGCCCCCTACACACATATGCAGCATCCCTCAATAAATAATTATTGATAAATAATTATTTATCACTAGAGTGATAAATTTGTAACAATTGATGAGCCCGCATTAACAAACATCTACACCCAAAGTTCATACTTTACATTAAGGTTCAGTCTTGGTCTTGCATATTCTATGGGTTTGGAGAAATGTATAATGACATGTATTTACCACTGTAGTATTATATAGAACCAGTTCCATTTTTAAAGTTAGATTTGGTCTCTAGTCTGCTCAGAACTTTTTAATTTCTTGCCTCAAAATGAAACTCCTAATTTTTTTTCATCACGTCAAGGCTGTAGTTGATGGGATTCTAGGTCACCTTTTGGATCTCATCTGTCTTTGCTACTACTTCTTGCTCCCTCCATTCCAGTCACATGAACTTCTTGCTCTTTTCAAACATATTCCTGTGTCCAGATGTGTGCATTCACCTTTCCTTTTGCCACACTGCTCTTCATCCAGGCATCAGCTCAGCTTGTCCCCTTATATAACTCTAGCTTTCACTTAAGTATCGCCTTAGTAAAAGGCAGATATTCACGGCCAACTTAGTTCTGGTAGAAGCCTCTTCACTCTCTGAGTCCTTATTCTACCTTGTTTCTCTTCCTTTTATAGATAGATAGATAGATAGATAGATAGATAGATAGATAGATAGATAAACGGACAGACAGACAGATAGAATACATACATACATACTAGATGCTAGTTTATGTGTTTATTTTCTTTATGTTCAGATATAATGTTTGTTTTCTGAGATTTAGAACTGTGCTCTTCTTTTTCACCATCATAAATGAATAAAATCAGCACCTCCATTTTTTCATCTGTAAATGGGTATAATAGGAACCACAACATAGGATTTCTAGAATGATTATGTAATGTCACAAACCAGAGTTCTGCTTGGTGCAAAATGTAAGTTGTTATTGTTTTGTCATTTTTAAGATAATATAATAAGCTCACAGTCCTTTCCTCTGGCTCTTTTTTCTCCTTTTAAACTTCAGTTTCTTCATACTCTTTCAAAATAGTGTCTCACCCTAATGAACCCCTGCCAACATATGTATATAAGTAACTCTGTCAGTCTCTAGCTATTTAGCAGGTGACATTTAAAAATACATTAATGCAATATTTAAAAAGATAATATTCTTCCAATAGGGAAATCGAATGTGTTTAAACTAGTCTTATGATAACATAGCAACAATGATCACAATAAAATCCACTTTATATTGAGAAAAAACTATGTGCTAGAGACTTTTTATGTGTATTTTTTTTAACTCTTACAATAATCTTGTAAAGCAGGAATTCTCATTCCAAGCTCTCAGATCAGGACACTGGTTGTCAGATCAATTAAGAGCTTTCCCTCTTGATATCTATCGCATACCCAGTAAGAGGTGGGTTTGGGATCTAACTTATAAGCAAAAATAAGAAAATTCTTTACCACCACCTTTCTAATGTTGCTTTAGAAATTTAGAAAAGTATACCTGTGAATGTTACTCCTTAAAACATCAACAATATCCACTTCAAAGGAAAAAGAAACAGCATGAATATTGGGCTTTGCAAGAAACTCGGGACAAAATTATAGGGTGGTAGGACCAACTTCACCCTACCTCCCCCACCTCACCACAAGATCAGGCTCAAAATCAAAAACAAAGACAAACAAAATAGCTGAATGCAATCAATCAACAGCCAATGGAATTCTAATGATGAGATGTCAAGTTATTATATATATTATATTATAGGATATATCAGTTTATTTGGACTACGTGATCTGTACTTTCTCACACACAATAAAGTAGTTGTTCTTTCACACTTACCATATTTTGTGAAAGTTATTAAATAGTAACATTTTTATTTAAGTCTGTTAAAGAAGCATCACAGCCCTTTATGTGAGCCTCCTGCAAAAGAAACTGCAATGTGGCCTGTGTGGGGCCGTCCAGGATTTCCTGTTTATGGCCAAGTCCATGCTTTGAAGCTAGTACCACATTTCTGGACCTCACTCTCATCTCTATTGCAGAAGTTCATTTATGTTGTGTTGTGTTCCCTCACAGCCCCATTCTCAGTTGCCATGCTTTATGTCATAATGTAAAGAGCACAGACTAAGAGATTTTTATGGGATAAGTATAGAAGTTAATTGACTTTTTTTGCTGATTGGTTGCCTGGTGGTCTCCTTTCTTACTTTGGATGAGGCTATCTGAGTCAGAGAAACAAGAAAGTTTATAGATGGCTGAACAGACTTAGCATTCAGGGATTGGCTAGCGTCTGCTGCTGATTTCTGAGGAGAGCTATAAATTTTTGTAAGATCAGGTTAAGTTTCCTTTAGGTGCCTGAGGTGACTCTCTCCATTGTGTCCTTGACATGAGTGACTCCATTTTCACTTGATCTTACAATAGACATAAGATAAAAATAGACATTGGCAAAGCAAGGACTGCATATGGGGTATTTGTAAATAACATCTTACATAAATCTTACCAAAATGTAAGACAAACTTTTTTATCTCTTTTTAACAATGAAGAAATTGAGTTCTAAAACTGTGGAGTAAATTGCCCAAGTCACAGAGACAGGGATAGTGTGTGTACTCAAAACTATTTTTTTCCTTAAACCATAAAACTTAAAGTATGGATTTTTTCCCCTAGTATGAGTACTGAAAATGTATAGTGTGTCTATGATAAAACAAGATCAAATAATGTAGGAATGTGTAAAGTACAACTCCATTCTATCAATCCTTTTCCAAGCCTACTTTGGTGAATTTATTATTGTCATAATTAAATGCACAACTTCCTAAATTTTTCAATGTCTAGACAACAGGGGTAAAATTGTGGCTGGGCCAAGATTTGCCTACACACTTGTTTTGCTTGGCTAACACTGTATTTTAGAAGCATTTAAATGAAATGAAAACATTAAACACACACAAACACACATCAACACCGGAATCTAGTCTACCATCTCTCGAAAAATCTAAATATCTGAAACAATGGGATACTAGTTCCTGCATGGCAACAATCGACAGGCACTGGGAGGAGGCTGTGTTCAGTTCACATAGCTCTTTCCTCTCTCATGTGCCAGAGTTAGCTGTCCTTGATCACAACTGGCCTGATGTTAGCTGACTGATTTCTGGGAGTATTTGGAGTTTGCAATGCACACATTTTTTTTTTTTTTCATTAAATTGCCTTTTCCATTTAATGTTCTATGGGACTACTTTTCAGGGGTAGGGTGGGGGAGGTGAACTACTTTTTTATATCTTTCCTTGTATACTAGTCCATTGTTTAGATACATCATCATTTATTTAACTTTCCTTCTACTCATGAAGAGTTAGCTCATTTCCAATTTTTGCTACTGAACTGCTTTAATGAACACGCTTATACATATATCTTTGCCTCCTGTGTTTATGTTTCAGTAAGATAAATTCCTAGAGGTGGAATTGCGTAGTATAAAGGCATGCTCGCTTTAACCTTTGATAAATTGGTCAATTTGTCCTCTAAAATTTGTATTGACTATATTCCTGTAAGAGTGCACCAGAGCATCTACTCCCCAAAACCCCGAAGTGGGAAAATTCATATAGTAGTAGACCCTGATATAGAACCATTTGGAGGTAAGGATGCATTTTAGAAAAATGAATGAGAGTATTACACAGATTTTATTTTTAAATTGGTTATAATACACATTCAAGTCGACCTTTAAGGTGTCATTGTGGACTATGGCACAATCACCTTTAATTCTAAAGTCAGACAGTAAAGAAGAAGCCACAGGAAATTGCTCCTCTATTTTTAGGTCTTCTTTGGTAAATACAGTAAAGAACTCATGAGAAGTCAGGCATTGTTGTAGGAAATTAAACTGAGTGTGGCTTTTTAATTGTTCCTAGATTTTGACCTATTTTCTGAATAATTTTGAGGAGAAAAAAATTCCTTTTGAGAAAGAAATATAATAAATACCACTTAGGAAATACAAAGATATAGGTATAATATGAGAAGAATGTGTTATTTTTGCTAAATTGCTGGTGGAAATATAAAGAGGAAATTAAGCCTTTTTAAAACCCATCAAAAAATGTTCACTCTACAAAGAATAAATCCTGCTTAAACCTAACCTCAGGTGAGATTTGTGAGATTGACTTGACACCTAACTCCTTAGAAATAATGAGAGAATCTGAGCACAGAAGTGTTTATGACTGCGCTCTTACATAAAAAAAAAAAAAGTGAACATCAATTTATATATTTTTCTACACCAACAAAGATAATTTCTATTCTTTCATATATTTCTCCCTTAAATTTTTATTTTAAACTATATATACCTCCCTCAAGCAAAATTTAGAAATTGACCCTTACCTTCATTAAGTATTAAATATACTTTACTCTATTTTCAGAAAACTAATTGCTTGTTCAAATGATCAGCTCTACAGAAAACAAAATTCAATTATTACAATATAGGAATACTTCTATAACAAGGATTTTAAGAGAAAGACACAGAAATTCTCTACATTTGAATGGAATCAACTTTTCCATATCTTCTGAATCATCATTTTTCTTTACCTTAATATGCCTCATATTTACCTGAAAGGGTAAAACTGAAAATTCTTATTTCTTTTTGGGTAGTTAATGATAGTAAGTCATTTTTACATGCTTTAGTAAACATTCAATGAAAAAAAAATTCAAATATAACTTATTCCTATCCTTGATCTGCCAAGAGAACATTTTATAGCTTTCTTCTCCTCCCATATCCTTTGCAAAATATACCAGATCAAAAGACGTATGGGAATAAATACACTACTTTAGAAATAAGAACAGCATTATGTTTATTAAAATAGCCTATAGAGCACATATTGCTTAAAATGCTACAAATTTAAAGTGATTTTATTATTGAAAAAATATAACATTAATCCACTTAACAAATATTTACTGAAGATCTACTATGGGCTAATCCTTATATAAGATGTTGTAAAGGATACTAGAAAGTATCGGATAGCTTTTTCTTAAACTCTGAGTAAGATAGTACATGTAGGTAAATACGGGAATGCCCCAAAATTATTGGCCCAAATTAAACAAAAGAAAAGTACAATTGACAAGTGTAAGGCTCTCCGCTAAGCTGTAAAGTAATCTGTTTCATATGTTCTAGTTACAAAGAACTGAGAACTAACTACAAAATGAAGAGGAGGAGATGGTGTAAAATCCCTACCGTAAACCTCTCTTTAAAGTACCCATTAACATTCCAACTGAGAATTAAGATGTTAAATAAGTGTGCTAAAGTTTTTACAATTAGTAAGAAATATTAACCATCATGAAATAAGGAAAAAATGTCAGTATGCTGGGATCACAGTAGATGCTCAACAAATTGTTGGGGAATGAATGAATAAATGAATTGTTTTCAAACATGTTTGTACCAAATATTTGAGAATAACCTAAGTTTATGTTCTATTTTCATTCTTATAGTGAGGAAATAAACACTATGAAGAAATGAAAAGAAAGCAGTTTTCTCAGGATGTTGGCTGTTCAACTCTAGATCAGGGGTTAGTAAAGTACAACCTCCAGATCAGTCATAGCCTGTGATCTGGTTTTGTAAATAAAGTTTTATTGGAATATAGTCACATCCACCCATTTATCTTTCCCTATGACTTTCCTTGAAGCCTAAGTTATTTACTAGCTGGTACTCTACATGTATTCCCTGACACCAAAGTGTTCTAGCAGCACCTATGGCAGACTTGTTGCAAAATTGCTAATAACATCTTAAGATAAAGAAATAAAGCATGATATGGGGGAAAGGAGACACATCAACAGTGCCTTCTGTATCTGAACCTCTTCACTCTATTGTAGTATTTTGCAAAATTATTTTCTCACTTTCCTCTATAAAATAATTATATATAATATAGATTTAATAAATATGTATTCATAATTATAATAAATATATAAACATATATAAATATTTTATAATATATAAAATATTATATGTAGTCCTAGAAAGAACTACATACAATAACCTGCTACTAGATATTCTTAATAATCTATAAGCATGTTCTTATTTATATTCTGAGGTGACCCACAAGCAAAAAGCCAGTTTCACTTTGTTTAATCCATTACTTGCCAATTTTATTTAAGGACAGAACTTTTATTTTTCAGTGTACTCTCTCAACTACCTAACACCAGTATTTATGGGACATTCCTTAGAAAATATTGCTCAATTCCTCCATTTAAAGGAACTGGGAGAACTGTCCTAAATAATGTAGACATGCACAGTTAAAAATAATAATGACAAAAAGATTACTCACTAGACTTGAATGTCTAGAATGTTAATAAAGCATATTACAAACTATGACTAAATATGGGGATTAGTACTTTGGCTGTATGAAGATGATGCAGCATGACCCCCAGCATTAGAATCACCTGGGATACTTGTTAAATTCACTGCGTTTCAGGCCCTGCCCAAGACATAATAAATTAGAATATTTGTAGTGGCGATGCAAATCTAGATTTTAATAAGGCCCCAGATAATTCTCATATATCTTATTATTAAAGAACCAAATTCTACAGAGGATCAATAGAAATTTCTCAAGAAAGAGAATCACAGGCCCCTCTTGTCCATGATATTCCTATTTTCTCCAGAGTTTTTATAAAGTTGGATGTCATTGAATCACAAAGAACACCTGCCTTAGGATAACATTAGTGATACTGTGCAAGCAGATTAATATAACTTTAGGAAAAATACAATGATTTGCACTCATCATAGCAAGCTGTCTACCAAATTACAAGAAATCAAGAAAATTTACAAAAAAGGCTCAGCTTCATTTTTCACCTTTTTATAAAGCTTTTTTTGGAATCCCTCAGTTCTCCAAGATTTCCTTATCCCTTGATCTTAATTGCAGTTTTAGTTCCTTCCCCATTATTTTATAAATACTTATACTATATTTAATATCATAATATTTTATTATTTTAAATTTGCTAATTCTTAGCTCCTTGTTGCATACACTCAAAAATGTGTTCATACATTGTGGGACACAGGGAAGACATTCAAGCTGTTTTAATAAATACATGTGACATGTTTAATTTATTAATAGATAATATCTAGTAGATAGTAAGATATGAACCAGCTTCGTAAATAGCCTTGTTTATGGCTCTGTGAAGACGACAGGCATAAAAAGAGTCCTTACTGTGGCTGACTTATTTTGTCTTCATTTTGATTACATACACCAGTCTTGGTGACTTTTTGGGTGATAGAGGAAACAGCAGTTCCAAGGTCATATATATTGGGAAATAGTAGCTAAATGATGAAACCAAGAACATGAGAGTGTAAAGTTTGCTTGTATCACTAATCGAATAGGCTCAGGCAGAAATTTCCCTGCATCACTGAGCTTCAAGTTAATAGCTTGAACACAACACCACCAACACTACTATCACCACCAAAAAAAACCCCGTTGTGAACAAAAGATATGTTTCCCTGAGTGGAGAATATGGTAAAAATTGTGTATCTCAAAGTCACAAAAAGAACCAGGCATCATGAACCTTAAGTAAGAGATGAAGTATTGGAAGGGTTCCTTTAAGGTGCTAATACAATGCACACGTATCCCAAAGGAGAGATAGATGATTAGTAATGAAGTAATGGAGTTTAGAATAGCAGCAAGGCAGAACTGTAAGGAACTGAATGTGTAGATACAGAAAGGAAACAGAGTATTATATAAGCTTGTAGACAAAGTTCAGTGGTGCTGGGGAAACCTTCAGGAGAAGATCAGAGAGTTCAAGAACAAGACCTAAAGGAAACCAAGAATATATGGTTTAGACATTAGTTTTCCAAGCAAAGAAATAAGTGAGGGTCCACATCCCTAAGGTCATATAAAAGACTAAGCCCAAATTTCCTTGGAGAAAGATCTGGGGGCACCAGTGGTGTCAGCATTTGACATCGATGTGAGGAGGGTGTTTACTTGCAGACAATTTTTAGTCAGTTATGTCTGATGGTGAGTCTATAAATTTAAGTTTCTAGTTGTTGTTTTTTTAATAGCTCATCACTAATTTCTAGAAACCACAGGGATGGTCAAATTCCAGCCTAATGGTAAATCACAACTTGGGCTTCAGAAAATCTAAGGATAAGCTCTTTTCATTATGAGACACCAGAGTTGCTTATGCTGTGGCCAACTGACATCTCCAAACTAACATCTTGATCCAAAATCTGGTATAAATATCAGATCTCAGCAGGCTACTGCTTCTTCTACATAAGACTGTTTTTAATATTTTTCCCCCACTTCTGTTGCATTGTGGCAACAGATAGTGATCTATAACAGAGCTATCTGGCCAGAGCAGCCTACAATTTGGAAAGTAAAGAGTCTTTGTAGTTCGTCGTTTGTATTCTTAGGGTAGAGAAGGTTTGTGCCCTGTTTTCGTAAGTGAAAAAGAAGGAAACTGAGAAAAAGAGATATGAGAACCATGTCTCCTATCAGCTTTCAAAGAGTGAGGAGTCCTAACATTCGACTTTATTTTTGTTTTGTTGCTTGTTCGCATCTAATAATTTACTTATCCTGCCCTCTTTTTGCAGCTTCTGAGTGCTCTCCTCTCCTGACTCCACGGATGAATGAAGTCTCTCAGTTATTCCTAAGGAAGCTTTGGTTTCTGGTCACAAGTAATAGCACTGCTCTTCTCATGGTACATTTCCTGAGGATTTGAGAGCAATCACATGTCTCATGAAGAGTAATGAGCTCTAATTTAGAGTGAACTGAACGGGCTGAATGCTATATTTGCCTGAAATACTATCCTTCGGAAACCTTGTTTTGTGGTTAGGTTTTATTGCCCTAGTGTGTGTTGAAACCAGCATTGATACTGCCTCAGTAGGAGGCCCAGTTAGAGAATAAAAGCTAATGTTTACTCAAAACTTTCTCTCATATTTACCTTTCAGCTTTCAGGAAATAGCCTATCAAAAAATAATTATTTTAATTTATAAGTATTTGTAGCCTACATATCTACAGTTGAAGCTAAGCAATAGAGAGGAGCTAATATAATCATTATCTTCAGAAAATTATTTTACATTTATGTTTTGTGACAATTTTTATCACATATTTCAACTCATTATTCTTTTCTTTTCAGAAAAATCTGTTGAACTTTGAGAAAATCCATCTTCTGAGTGAGAATATTCTGTCTGCCAAATGGTGATTGTTGACATTTGAAGAAAAAAGTAAACAGAAAGTGAAATAGTGAGATAATTATTTTTATGAAAAGTACTATCAGTAGCAATCATACTAAAGTTTTTCCTTCAATAACTTTGAACTATAAATAGGCAACCAGAAAGGGTGGTGGGAAAAAGACAATTCCAGACTTGAGTTACAAGAGTTACAAAGATGTGAAATTATTTAATATTCTCACAGATATTAGTGAAATTAACCAAACAGAGATATCATTTTTTATGGACACTTGCTCATGGACACTCACTTGAATGAGGAAGGTACAATAATTGGCTTGATCCAGATGTCCATGTGAAGTAACTGAGGTTCTGAAATGGTAAATTCCTGGAGAAATATGAAAAGAATACTAGATGGAAATTTTTTAAATTCCTAATAAATTAAAAATTAACATTAAATAATTTAAGATAAGATAAAGTTAATACTAATGCTGCAACTATAATAAGTTTTATAAGACACTTCATTGTCTAAGACTGTAACACCATTTCTTCAGAGCAGATGATTCCTTGAGCACAGTCAGATCCAAAATGATAATAAATATGTTACTCTGTGGCTCCAATTTTTCAGAAATCTAGCTATCATTTATTTTCAGTCTAGAGGATGTGTCATAAAAATTCCTATGCAGTTTCTTGTTCTAGCAGAGCTCTGAACTTATGTCTAGTTATTCCCAAGAAATCTGAATACACAAGCTTTACATTCTTGTCACACAGGGCCAATTCTTTGTCAATCAGGGCTACTATTTGGAACCAAAGGAATGAACTCACCTAAAAAAACAGAAAGAAATTAATCATAGACATACAGGTAACTTTGTGAATCAACCATATTTGGGAACCCAGGTCCAGAAAGATGATTAGCTATAACAAAAATTAAGGTCATGCACAGGCAACACTGAGGTAGTATGCAGTCTCTGTAAACACTAGACCACCACAACCACTAGACTATGGGTGCTGCCAGCTAGAAAAATTCTAAGAAGCCTTTTCTTGTCATTACATATGCAAAGACCCAAGTGCCAAAGAATTGAAAGTGTTAATTAAATACGTCATATTATTTTTTTCTATTGTACCAGCACAGTGGCAAGGAGAAGCAGTCTCTTAACTGCTGCTATTTTAGTAAGAAAAGATAGCACCAACATGGACTGAAATTTTATTGTTTTATTCAAATAAATTTATGAAACATAATTTATATTACTATTATCAAGATTTCACATGCCAAATTTAGAATAATTAGAGAATCTAGATAAGAAAAAAGAAAAAATATCCCTCATAACTATCCAGCCAGAAATAACAACAATGTCAGCATTTTGTTGTATATCTCAAGTTTTTTTAAAATTTTTTAAAAGTAAAAACATAGTACATATATATGTGATATGTGTGTAGACAAACACATAAACATATATACACAGAGAGAGTTGAATAACTTGCTAATAAAAACCAGTATATCTTAAATATTTTTAACATCTTCATGGTTTGTCTACATTATTTCTATTTACTTGCGTAAATTTCATGATAGTGGTATACCATAATTTATTCAATCCATCTATTGTTTCCATTCAGGGATTTTTTTTTCTTATATGTTTTTTTCTGTTATAAATAAGTCTTCAATGAACATCCTTTTAGAAAATGTATAATCATATTCTTAGAATAAATTTTTAGACTGGGTTTATTACAGGATCAAAGCAGGGTATCTAATTGCCTTTTACATGAAAGCAAAACTTTCAGAGCATCTAACTGACAGAGCTAGCTAGCGTCCTGTAGTGAACAGCTGCTGACTTATAATTGGATCCATCTAAGTAATGTTTTTATAAACCATAAACATGTTTATGAGACTAGAGTCTGCAGTGGCTTCCCCTTTCTACATCGTCTGATAAAGATAATTCTCGACAAGGATGTGAACTGCTGATGGCCAATCAATCAGGAGATTTTCAGAATGGACTCTGGTCATTAGCAAACAAATTTAGGACTGAAAAATTTCCTTCAACTTCCTCTATCCAGATCTATTAATGTCAAAATCTTATCTATCCTACAAAACACAATTAAAATGCTGCCATTCACAAAAACTTCTTTATCAGGAAGTAATCTCTCATTTGCTTTGGCTTCCTTAACACATTTTTCGTACACCATGCGCCGCACCCACTCCTCGAACTTTTGCTTGCAAAGTGTAGTTACTCTACACATGTGTTCTTCATGCCCTCACCTCACCAATTTTCCTCAATCAACATTACTTTCTCACCATTCTTTCCTAACTGACCTGGAAAAAGTATTTATTTTCATTACAAATATAATATGTGCTAACTTTAAAAAATATACAATTAATAAAGGGAAACATTAGATGGGGAGCATACTCTAAAATCCACTCCTGACATGGACTCTGAATCATAAATGTTATTGTTTCCCAGGTTTTTGTTTGCACTCTCTTCCCCATCTTTTTTCAATAAATACCAGTCTTCCTAATTGACACCATTCATAACCACTAGTAAACCACCAATATGCAAATGATTCAAACTTCTTTCTTACTTGTAGGACACTCACTTGCAAGTTCCTCTTGCATGCCTTTACCTGAAGGAGCATTTTGTTCAATGTTTCTCCCTTGATTCTGAGGCTAGTGCCTCTCCTGATCCCCAGAGGTCAGCCAGCACCTTCCAGTCTTGCATAGGTCGTCATTCATACCTCGTAGGAAGTATAAATGTCTTTGTCTCAGTTCCTAATGTACTCTGAGATTCATGCTGGCTGCACATATTGACTTCTGACTCCTTGATATTTATTCGATAAAGAAAACGTGAAAATTGGCTTGTCCTTGATTACCTGTTCCTCCAGTTAAAGAAGAGGCAGAATCAACTTTCTCAGACCACACAGCTGACCATAAAAGAAGTGGCCTCTTAAAAGACACTGTTAGTAAGGACAGAAAGTGAATTCCAGCAATAAACAACAGGTGTGCACAACAACTCCATCTTCTTCACACCCACCACCATTGTCCAGGCTTTCTTCATCTCTCACCAGGACACTTCAAATAACTCCCACCCATTCTGATCTGCTACCATGATGAGAATGGTCTTTCTGTTCTTCCTTCAGTACTCTCCATTCAGATAAGATGACTGATTTTATAAAAACAAATATGATTTTGTCCTGCCTCCTTTAAAACATCGTAATGAATACTTACGACACAAATATTTAAATTCCTACACATAGCCTTCAGACTATGTATTGGAATTGCAATGTCCTTTGGCATTCCATATCTAATCACAGCCAAAAGTAGACTGTTCAGTTTTCTCAGAGGTAAGATTCATTTTCTATACTTCTCTAACTCAGTTTAAGTCATACTCTTAGCTGCAATATTATTTGTAATTTATAGTCTTTCCTGGCCCTTGTCTCTACTAGTCCACCTCTTCCTCTGATAAATATAATTACTTTTGAGTCTGTATTTCCCATAGCATATTGCAAAGATCTCTGTTAAGGTATTGATCACTTAGATTTGCAGGACTTTATGTTTACATTTCAGTCTCTTTCAGCAGTGATTTGCTGAGGTTAAGTCTTTTCAGCTTTATAAACCAGGATGCCTAAGTGCTTTGCATAAAACATAAACTCGATAAAGGTTTTCTAAATTCATTTTTGTATACTAATAAATATAAATATTTCAGAGTTGTTTAAATTATTTTTGTTAATCCAATCAGCTTCATGCATGCAACACAGGTGATGAGCAGCTATGAGCTAGTTCATTTTCACTGACATGTAAAAGAATCACAGTTATTTGTTGGTCAAAATTACTGGGAAAACAATCTGCACTATGAATATGTTCTATAATCTTTATAGACAATTTTCTTCTAATGAAATATAGATATTGAACATCTAAGTACAATGCATGATGATAGACTCAGAGGTTGTTGAGGTTTTATATAAACATGACAATATTGAGAATCTCTTTCTCAAAAATTGAGGGTTATAGATAGCTATCCATGATGACAGGACAAATAGAAAACATCTCTGAGACTGTGATATGATGATTTCTCAGTGCACAGACTCGAAATTCTAAGTTGTAATGCACTCCATTAATTAAACAAGTCTACAAGTCCATAATTTAATTTGCTTAAAGAATTCACAAGAGGGATGGGAAACTGGGTTCCCCTGCTTCCCATAAATGTAATTGACATAATGAGTAGCTTTCTCTTTTGAGTCATAATGCCTTACAGTAATACCTGCCTCACTTGATACCACACTCTTCTGGAGCTGCACAGAGAAATAATTTCCTAAATGCAATTGAACTCAATGTAGATAGATATCATATAACATCAGAGATTTTAGAAATAAAGTAAATGACTTCAATGAACTTTATGGGCGGAAATGGCAAAACCTGAGTCAAACAGTAATTCACATCAACAGATACTACATATTTTTCTCTCATTTTATTTTCGAAGTTTGCAAAATTTGAGACAGAGGGGGGAAAAGTCTTAGATTGGAATGTGAAATATATTTATTTTGAGTAGTGGTTTACAAAGCACTTTTATATGCATCGATTTAGTGTTTTATGCATCAAGTTTCTGAGTGAGACATTTTTATTATTCTCCTCACCTATTGTTTTCTTCACCATCCTCTTTCACAAATGATAAAAGAGAAGATTTGAAGAATTTAGTAATTTGATCTTAATTCTATGCTTTCTCCACCATGTAATTTGAATATTGGTTTAGCATTTATCATTAAATCAGAGTAATTATCAGTAATTATTTAGTAATTATAAAAAGAAACTTTTGTCATGTCACTTATGTTTACAAAAAATTTTATTTATTCCTAATATTGACCACTATGGAATCAATTTCTTTATCATAAATTCCATCCTCTTCTAAGATTACAGTCTCAAATCTTTAGACTTTTTTCTTAGTTAAATTTAAAATGATATTTTTAGGCCTCAAAGATAAAATAACCATTAAAAGAAGAAAGGTAAGTTTTTTATTTTCTGAATGCACTTTATACCTCTCACTTGATTGAGGCTTAAATTTATTTTTTATTTTTCTCATTCTTTCTGTTGGCCTTTTTTCTTTTTAGTTAATTATTTGTAGCCTTTTTGGATTTCAAATGCAATCCTTTTCTTCCTTTCCTGAGCTGCTTTGTTCACAATCATAAAGAACCAGGGAGCTAATAGATGTCATTTTTTTTTACATGTTTTTGTTAAAAAGTATTTGTAAAACAGTAAGAATGTTCAAGTATCCTTAGAATTGGCCATTTAAGACTTTAATATCTGGCACTGAGAAAAATAGTACTTTGGAAAGCTATAGAAATTTCATCACCTACTGATAGGTTGTGAACATTTACAGGTGAATGAAACAAATTAAATGACAAACTCCTAGCAGTGTTTGAAACATAATATTTTAATGGCTGCTTTATTTATTAAATAGAAATATAATGCAGATCAACCACTCAATTAACTTAGTTTTATAATTCTTTGAACCATGTTGGTTAAAAATTCCATTATATGTAGAAAGTTATATTTCATATTTTTTTCTAATTCAACCTTTTTATCAAATCTATAAAGTCTTATGCCAAGATATCTGAGCATCACAGAGACTATATATGTTTATATCTACATCTCTGGGTCTATTTCTATTACATTCTTCCTTTCAATAAGGTTATTTGGAAATGTTAACCTGGGTATTTTTCATTTACAATATTTCTCTTGTCTTTCTTCTGCTCTTCTAACACATATCAGCTAATACCTTAGAAATTACGAGGCTATTAGCTGAGAGAAGAAATGATATAGTAATAAAAGGAGTTAACTTAAAACATCATTTGAAAGAAAGATTTCCAAAGCACGGCCTATTCACATGAAAGGATTCTCAGCACAATGTATATGCAATATGCTATTGGTGGAGACAAAGCCCCCAATGAAATAAATCAGTGTTCTTCCTTTGGGCTAGGGAGCTGAGGAGAGTCTGTGAAGAGACATATATGGAACTCTGATAGATTTGTTGCTGCTGCTGTTGTTGTTGTTGTTGTTGTTGTTGTTTGTTGTGGTAGTGGTGGTGGCTTTCTAAAAGGAGTTTTTGACTCTTTGAGTCGAGTTCTCCTTCTTTACCCCACCTCCTCCTCCCAAACCAGGAATTGTATCAAGAGGTGTTATAACATAATCTAGATACAGTTAGGGATATAAAAGAGAAAATAATCATGATTGGAAAAGGAAGAAGAGAAATAGCAGTCTTGCAGAGCTCTCTGAATAATCATGTTATTGATGCCAAGGGTGTTGAGTACAGTGTCAAGGAACTGGTATCCCAGACAACACCCGGAAAGGAACCAATGATTCCAACCTCAGGAAAATCATACATATTAGCAGAGAATAGGGCAGCACACTTGGAGAGGACACAGGATTGGGATGAGGGAATGTGCTTGTAAATGACAGTGTGAGCCATTAGCCATATTGCTTATGAGATCGAAGTCATCCGAAGGGAAGTTCACAGGGACCAAACAGGACAATGCCATTTAAGAGAGTGCCTGTATGAACCAGATAACCAAGACTAGACAGTTACTCCCTTATATTATTATTATTATTTTTTAAATCTTCAGAATTACAGGTATGGATCAAGAATGAAGCACAAGACAAAGAACTTGGTAGAAGTGAAGACTTACATTAATGGATGAACTTTTGGACAAATTTGTAATGGAGTGGGCATAGTATATTAAAATGATTCAAATTTTATGCCATTAGAATAATGAAAAGCGACTATAAATTATTGAATAAGGGGATAATTTAAGTTAATTTTTCAAAGATGTGAACTATGAGAGTGAGATTTAGAGATTAAAATGTTAATTTAGAGGTTGTAACAGTTATCCATACAAGGACAATAAGGCAGTTAAAAGTAAAATATGAGAAATAGATAATAGAAAGATGGAATTAAAAACACTGGACTTGACTGGTGACTAAATATGGGAGAAAAAAAAACTTGTCAAAGACAACTCAGATTTCAAAAGCTAAGGGGTACATGAGTAGGAGTAATGATGGAGAGGTGTTAGTTAAAAGCATGATATTGAATATTCTTAGTTTTAGATAATGAAAGGACATCTAAGATGGCAGGTAAGAAATAAATCCATAGGGGAAATATCAAATAGAGATAATAGTTTAAGATTAAAAAGGAGATAGGATTGCTTAATGTAAAGGTATAAGTAAAGACTGAAGAAAACTCTGAAAACGTTGGTGATCCAGATAACAGAAACTCATGATAGTCTTATCAGTGTGTCAGTGATGGAACTGAGCAAGTCTAAACATTTTTAGTCATTGTGTTATTCTGTTTAAAAGTTACGTAGCCACATATTTGTTACTCCAGGCCAGAGTAGAATCAGAGGCCTACAAACTATATGTTTAAATATGGTTTATATTTAATCAAAACATATGATTAAACCAATGGTTAAAAGTTATAAATTTAGCTAACAAATTATTACTAACTGAAATATATTATTTTCTCCTACTTGGACAAATATACCTATATGAAGAAATATGTGTAAAAATATAATTCTGTAACTGAAATTTGACAAGACATGAAAGATGCCTGAATCGAATCATTACTGAGCATGTATGAATTAATAATGAGTTTGAGACACATGCAATTTATAAATTATTATACAGATATTGATATAAATAAATTTTCTTGTCTTCATTTCAGAAAAATTTCTAATAAATACTTATCATCATGATTTTTGCATAATTTGATTTTTACTGAGATGATTTTAATGTCACTTTAAAATATAGAAAATTCAAAGTATATTTCTCTCAAAATTATAAATTAGAATATATGTAAAATGTTAAGAATTAAGATAATTTTATCATAGTAAGTGTCATCTTTCTTTCTAGGTATCCAAAATTCTCTTCAAGAAATAAAAGGTAAGATATAAATTATAATTAATACCAAAATATATTAAATCATTTAAATAAACTAAACTTTAAAGATACTCAAAAATAAATAAATAATGTTGGTAAAAACAGAAGTACTTATAATTCTAAAATTTAAAATCCATCTGTTAATATGAGATTTAAGGATCACATCTCACATAAATAAACCTATGTGCATCCAAATTTTAGTAACAGAGGTCATTGAAAATTACCGATGTTTCTCAACTGCCTCATGCAAATACACACACACACACACACACACACACACACAAAACCATGTTAATTAGTATACACTTAAAGAACTATGTGTTAGAACAAAGAGAAGCAAGAAAATAAGCAAACATTCAGCACAACTGAGAAATAATAGCTCGTTGTCCATTTTTGAAGTTGTATCTATTTCTACATGGGCAGCGGCATTATACACAGACCTTCGTGAACTTTAGACACAGTCATCTTTTGTTTTAAGAGTGCAAAGCAAGACTCATGGAAAAGTGTCCATGAAGCCTGAATCAAATTAGGCATTAGAGTGGATTTTAGTGTTTCAGGTCCCCCCTTGAATGAGTGTTGAATACTATGTAGTCTTTAAGCATGCAGCTCATAGTAACAAACTTCATATCCAGGTATAAGAGTAACCCTGGTTGGGTGAACCCCTAAAGTAAAGTTAGGGTTACTGCTGAAATAAAGGAAATAAAAATATAATAAAATAAAAATGTAGGTCAAGCAAAAATGCAAGAGAAAAGAATTGGTCAATTGGTTAAATACACCTTAACTAATTTAAAATTTTGATGTACAAGCATTCATTTGAATTTGTCAATTTAGAAGTTACTGATGACTTTATCAAGATCAGTTTCACTAATGTGGGATGAAAGAAATCTGGTTGAAGAATTGAATTGTACATAGGAATGGGAAATGAGGAATACAGACAGTGAAGCCTACAAATCCCTTGAGAATTTGTTCAGTGAACAGTGAATAAAGACATGAGACAGTCATGTAAGGATATTGTGTGTGAGTACAATTTTGTAAAATTGGAGATGCTAAAGCAATTTATTATGGTGAAGAAAATAATCTAGCATAAAAGGACAGATGGATGACTCAGAAGATAACTACGGTAATTAAAGGATCAAAGTCATTAAACAGAGAATGTTGGAGGCCAGAGAGCAAATGGACAGGTTGACCTTCAGCAAAATATGTGACCAGATGACCAGGTGGAAAGCATTGCAGAAATTAACAGAAGAGTATTTAGAGAACTAGGGTTTGATGCATAATAGATATGCTATCTAGATCCAAAATGAATTTTAAAAGTCCTCTTTTTCCAATTAGTTATGATTTTAAAGTATTGCAGCCTAAGACTTTAAATAAAGAGTGACATAACTCAAGAAACATAGAAAGGCTTTTTAAAAATATGTAAGACAAAATCAGATGTCAGTGCATTTGAAATGAACATATGACCTTCAAAATGGGAGAAAGAAATCATGAATAAGAAGAATGGTACTCCTGGAAATGAGAAGGCAAGTTGGATTATTGGGTGCAATCTTCTTCAGAAACACTGAGTTAGAAGTGATAATGAGAATCTAAATAGAAATGCCTTCAAGGAATTGAGTCAGTTTAAGACTACATATTGGAATCTGGAAGTAATCATCAAATAATCATAATCTCCTCTCTAACTCTTAGTACATTAAAAAAAGAAAAAGAAACAGCACTAATCCTATATATAAAATTTGAACACTTTATCACAAAATAAAACATTTTTTTTCTAAAAATAAATTGCTACATGTTTCCTTCATTCTACATTAAACATAATTCAATCTGGTTTTATATTTTTTTAACAGAAAAATATTTATAATATTAAAATACATTCTAGAGTTTATTACACATACACTGATTTATTACACATGCACTCAATGTATGTGTAATAAATTTAGTTGTCTACCTTAAAAGCAATGTCTCTACTGCCTACCCAAAATGAGTTTTATTGTAAACTAGACTAACATAGTAAGATTAAACATTTACACTGTCTGATAGATCTCAAACCTTCTGGTTTATGGTGATAATCATGCTTTGCTTCCTAAATGAGCTAACGTAATTTTTGTCACTTAAATTATCTCTGTGTAACTAGGAGATAAAATTTCAATCCACATCTAATTAGTGAGGCTTAAATTATTATGCGTTCTGTTGAGAGATTCAAATTTTGTCTTTAAAAGTTTATAACAAAAGAAAAAGGAAACAAAAATAAAAGGAAGTACAAAACAGAAAAAAAAATCAAAACATATGTTTAGAAGAGAGAGTTTGTGGAAGTAAATTGTCTAATGTGGCAAAAGTCTAATTTCTCCTTATTAGAATATTATCACTGTATTAAACATTATCATGTTTAAAATGTTCTCTTGAAATTTTTAAAAATTAAAATGCTGTCTTAAATTTGTTAAAAATGAAAAACTATGGATGAAGGAGAATTTAAGTTTCCTATTAATAGTTTAGATAGACTATGCTAAAATGTATTCTTTTTTCCATTATGCAATTTAAAAATTAATTTTGTCATTTATTAAGTAACTTTATTTTTTTAGAATAGTTTCAGATTTACTTTTTATAGAATAGATTTAGAGAAATTGACAAGGGAAGACAGAGTTCCCATATACTTCATGCCCAGTTTCTCCTATTATTAACATGTTATATTAGCATGATACATTTGTTACAATTAATGAATAAATATTGCTACACTATTTTTAATGAAAGCTCACATTTTATTTTGGTTTCCTTAGTTTGACCTAATCTCCTTTTACTGTCCTGGGATCGCATCTAGGAAAAAAATATTGCATTTAGTTATCATTTCTCCTTGGACTTTTCTTGACTATGGCAGTTTCTTAGACTTCTCTTATTTTTTTAATGACCATGACTGCTTTAATGAGTATTGGTCAGATGTTTTTTAAAACGTCCTTCTACTAGAATTTGATTTTTTTTTTTTTTCAAATTATACTGGGGTTATGTGTTTTAGGGATAAAGAAGACAGAGTGATGTGTAATTTTTATCACATCGTGTCAAGAGTACATATTATCATTGTGACTTACCACTGTTGAGGTTGACCTTGATCACCTGGCTGAGACAGTGCTTGTCAGCCAGGTGACAACTGACTGTGAAATTACTTTTTTTCAACCCCTGTTCACTGTGTGCTCTATGGAGGGAAGTCGCTATGAGAAGTTTTGTTTCTCAGCGTGGTCCTCAGACAGCTTGCATCACTGGCACTTAAAATGTTTATGAAAATGCAGATACCCAGATTATATACTGACTTTCTGAATCAAAATTACTGAAATCATAAATCTAGGGAATTGGTATGATTAACCATGTGTTACATTTGAGAATAATGACCACAGAGGTTAGAAGTCTCAAAAATGTTTTTTCCAGAATCTGAGAAGTCAAGAAATGTTCTAAAGGCACCACAGATGGAAAAAAATGTAGTTATTTAACTGCCATGGTCTGGGGTAAGAGATATTAGAGCTGAGAAGCAGAACACAGCAAGCCTTGGAAGAAAGGTGGTGTGTTGTACCTGCTCAGCTCCCTTCTGAGTAGAGGTGACCTCCATGCTCTCAGGCAGTCACCAATGTTCTAAAGTGCTCAGAGACCTTAGGACAAGCCCTGCCCTCTCCTGAAACAGGCTTGGGAATGCTGGAACTCTCTCCTGCTTAGGTAACTGAATTCCTTTGCAATTCGAGGAGTTAAGGAGGGACAGAGAGAGGCAGGAAGGGAGAGTCCCGACTAAGATTTCAGATAATACTGGGCCTGGGATTCTTATTTTCTTCTACACTCACCCAACAGCTCTTTTGCATGTGGAATTCAGAGTTTCCTTTTCAGAACATCCTGCTGGTACCACAGAAAGACAAGTGAGACGGGATTTTAGTGATAGTTTTTCGATGTAATAACCCTGAGAAGTTTCTGCTTCAGAGGACTCTTCTTTTGGGGCTCTGCAAAATCCTGGTAGATAGAACTACTTTTGTGAAGGTCACTATCTTTGTTAATACTCCTCAGCCCTAGCAAGGCAGACACTAACAAAAGGCCTCCTTATTTGATCACCAAGGGTCCTTTGATCTCAGCACGTTTACTTTGCCAGTGTCTTGCCATCCTCTGTCAGGCAGTCTGGGGTAGCCTTGCAGCCTCGGCAGATTTCCACCTTCCACCAACCACAGGATCATGGCTGGGAGTGATAGCTCCTACTTTCATATACTGCCTCTGGTTTTCATACACACCATTTCATTTGTTCAGGTACAAGTGAATTTTCGACTTTCTTCCTTATTAATCTATTAACATAAAAACTGCCTATTTTATTATTATTGATTAACGCTTAGCTATTTACACTTTGCATTACTAACATGGCCATCATTAACTCAATATTTCAGGTTTTCTGTATAACTGTCATCATGATCCGCATGCCATCTCATGTTTACACGAGGCAATTAGTCGAATTAGTCGGTTTATTGGATCAGGGTACACAAACAAAATGGTTAGCTAAGTTCCCTAAGTTTCCTATGCTGATAGGATAGAGCAGGTCCTACAGGAGAGTAGTAGAAATGAGCACAGTTAGATTCCTTGAGTTCAGTTTATCTCAGTTTATGACTAGCATGCTGAAAGCGGCAAAAGGTTCTAGCATGTCTGCACCCCTTGCTGACTATACAACCATATAAACTGAGTATGAAAAATCAAATAAAACACATAGTCTGGACACATGTCATTCTGCAGTGCCAAATAGCGATGCCCCTATGAACTAATCAGAGATGAGGGGCTGTAGTAGGAGACCCTCCATTTACTGAATCCTCATCTTGAGTTACAGCATGTGTGTTGTTGCACAAAAAACAACCCAAAGCCACAGAACAGATCATCAGAAGAAAGTCTATCTTAACCAAGGCCTGAGTCTCAGTGAAGCCCACATTCTTTATTTTGTGCTACCAGCCACTCCAAAGGCTGCTGGATTACTGCTTGAGTCTGAAAAGGTATTCTCAATTTTTCTGTTTCTTTAATCAGATTCCTGTCATCTCTGCTTTGAGGATAATTGTACTATCTATTCAAAGAATATTCTCAAGGAAACTAAAAAATGTTCCCAGTATTTCAGACCGTACCATAATTATTTAGGGTAATAATTACTTCATTCTAAATTAATTTAAAGATTTTTTTTTACATAAGATCTTTTCTTACAAAATATCTCTAAATCCCAGATATTTTGGTCCAGGTGATCCCTGTTGACCATATCTATTTTAAGAATATCAGAGGGATAGTCATTATAACATAGTTATTATTTACCTTTAATAAAATGTGAATGATGACCTAAATCCTAGGAGATGTGAGGTCAGACAAGTGCAGTGTTTTTCAGGCAGTGGAAACAGCTTGCAAGGAACCCTTCCTATTTGCAGGAGTCTGACCTTCCCTGAGAAGAAGAGATTTCTAGCTAATCTACCCACTGATCTGCTCAATAACTTCCGTATAAACAATAAAACCACCTTAGCTTTTTGTTTATAAGCAAGAGCCACCTGTGGTCTCTGGTTGCCCAGTCTGACCACTGGTTACATTAATCCACAGAGTTAAAGACAGGAAGGGAATTGAAGAGTCAGGAGCCAGGATTTTGCAAATTGACTTAATATGAAAAGAACAAGGTTAATAGAAAGGGGAAGATGGACAGAGAAGAGGAAACATCCTTGTCCTGGAGTCCTCTACTCTTTTCCGTTTGATTTCAGTAAATAAACACATTTCCTTCTAAGTAAACAGAACCATTTTTGCGTCACATTCCTTTTTCACTCTTTTCCACTCCATTTTTGGCTCCATAGCATTCGTAGACTTTAGAAGTCAGGTGTAAAATGTGGTCCTGAACTTTGATGAAAGAAACATTAAAGTCCACTGTTTTGTGCTCTCCAACTATTTAAAACAGGTTTTGTACAAAGTGACCAGAATCATGCTTGGTTATATCTGAATCTTTGGAGAAGATATCCCTGGGAAGCTAACTGAGTCCGGTAAAACTCTGAAATCTCCTGTTTCCCAGGACTATCTTTACAGGAGTGTTTTGGAATGTCCCTAATAAAAAATTTGCTCCTTAAGTGTAAGCATCAACCTCTCTGAAGGAAATTCTGGAACTTCCCGGAGGTTAGTGTGTAATCACAGAAAGTACACTGAATTAAGTAATCTCAACATTGGGTCCACTAACCAGCTATCTCATTCACCCAGTACAAGTTAATTTTTCTGAATCATAATCATTTTTGAAAATGTGTGAGTGTGTGTGTGTGTGTTTGTGTGAGTGTGTGTGCGTGTGTGTGTGTGTATTCAATCGGTCATTAATTTAACAGGTACTAAATATCTATAAATAATAGATACTTTAATAACTGCTGGTCCTTGCCATCAAGGATATTATATATTGGTCAAAAACAGTGGGATGAGAGAAGAAAATTTCTATTTACCTCAAATTTGCCAGATTTTAAGAGCTTTATATAAAATGTATCATTTAATTTTCATTATCACTATCAGCAACATTATGTTGGCCCAGATTTATTGAGCACTTACAATGTACCAGGTGTGAAACCAAACATTTCCTGTTAGCTTATTCATTTCTGGCAAATATGAGAAGTGCATATTAGTATCCTTTTCACAGCTTAGGAAACAGTCTTCACTAGGGAGTCACTTGCTCACCCTTCGTACTTAATGGAAGATTCCTACTCATGTCTTCTCAATTTTAAAATCTATGCTCCTCTCAACCACCAACCAAAATGGACATCACTCAACTTACAGATGACACATTTGAGACCAGGGAGATTAAGTACTTGTCAAAGATTGTATAATACGAAACAGGTCCCAAAGTTAAACATAATTTTATTTGCTTGCAAATAAAATGTCACTGCTCAGCACCTAGATAGACATCAAGACCCCAAGCCAGATTGCAGAATAATAGCATTTCATTGAAAGAGGAATTGTTTGAAATAGTTCAGTTATTCACTATGAGCCATTTCCTTTTTAAATACTGTAAGAAATCTTATTTATAGTGTTTAATTTTACTTCTTATTTTATTAAGATAATGGAGGTGTTATTTTTTCTTTTCAGTTATAACCTGCTGATTTCATAGGCTATATTATTTTATGATGCATTCTTTAATTTTTTCTATTATTTCACACTGAGTGTTTTAATAGGCTTTTAGAAAATTTTTGTTTTTTTTTCAAAAAGGATTTCTTTCTCGAAAGGCTTTCTTTGGTGCATTTCCAGCTGAGGAATAGTCTCCTAAACTATATCAAATGTTGTTAGCTCTCTGTTCTCTCCTATAAGCCTATGGAGATGGGCTTTTAATATTTATTTCTAACGGCTATTTTCTCTGTTTATATCCTGCTGCTGAAATGAGCAGTTCAATAAACTTCCTAATGAAGGTGGTTGAAGCATTTCCTTTTGCTTTCCTTTCTATTGCTTTTGAGAAGACAGTGCGGTAAACAGTTTCTGTGTTTTTAAAACTTTCCGTGAAGTTGAAATGCCCTAATAAATTATCCTGAAATCATTAATTGGCATGAAAAATCACTGAGCTTAGAATTATAATGTTCTTAGCAAACACTCGTGCTTTCAAGCTTATATTATCTCTAAAATAAATTCTCCTATAATTCAATCTCCATAAGGCTTTGTGATAAAGGCTATACCTGGCATTAAAGTTCATTACGTATTGTATTCCAATGTAATGGAGCCCTGATCCTGTGACATTAAGTCAGTACTTCAGCAAAAGAAAATTGTTAGAGGGAGAGAAAAATATCTTCCAAAGTCCTGTGAGAGTCCTGTTACACTATTAGTTTGACTCTTGAATATTTATTATTTTTTATTAGATCCTCATGAATTTCAGAATGTAGGTTCTGAGAATGTTGAAGCCATATCTTATCTAAGGCCCTACATCAAGTAATAGATGTTTACTATATGTCTAAAACTCCAACTGAGTAAACTAGCCCCGGGAAATATACCCCCCCACACTTAGGAGACAAATTTGTTTTTCAAGAAACAAGAATATGGTAGCCCTATTTTTTTCAGCAGTGATACCCTACTGCTTTAAAAATAGACAGTTCACCCTCTTAGAGGTGGGTAATTGTCCTCCAGGTACACATTATTCACTGGAAACGATCAGGACAGGCTGTGTCATCCACCTGTCCATTTATCTACATCATAAATCAGTCTCTCTCTCTCCCACTCTCTCACATCTCTATCTAAATATCTATCTATCTTTACAGGCTTGGAGGAAGTTTCTTCAATTGAGAAGTTGTTACTGCTGTATCAGTATTATTTGAATATATACAGTGATTCTTCACTTAATGTTATCCATAAGTTCTTGGAACTGCAGTGAAACAATATATAATGAAATGAGTTTTACTATAGGCCAATTGATGTAAACACGAAGTAAATTTCTACAGCATTTCATCAATGTTATAACAAAACAATATTGAATAAATTATGTTATTCAATGATCAGCTATACAACATATGATAACTATACTACAAATAGATGATAGATAGATGGTAGATGATAGATGATGATGATGATGATGATGATGATGATGATAGATAGATAGATAGATAGATAGATGATAGATAGATAGATAGATAGATAGATGATAGATAGATAGATAGATAGATAGATAGATAGATAGATAGATAAAATATATGGTATTTTCTCCTTAATTGCTTCTGATCTACTCAAAATTAAAACATATCTCCAATATACATTGTCAGATAATAGCACTAAAATGAAAGATGGTATGTTTTAGAATAGCACAAACTGAAAGACAAGCACCAAGAACATAGAAAGAGCCCTCAGAGGTGAAGTGGATAAGCCTAGTTTGAAAAAAATTCTTCTGAGAGCAAGACCTGTATTTACTATCAGAGCTAGATTGGGGTAGTGAGTAAAGGCTGTTGCTCTGCATAATCCTAAAATAGACAATTTGCTTGTATTCTCTCTTCTTGCCAAACCTCAAACTGAACATGAAGATGATCAAGCCTTGGCAAGTCATGGAATTCCAGGGTGGCCAGGCAGAGATGTAACTCTCTCTCTTTTGCTCTCTCTCTCTTTTTTCTTTTCTCAGTTGGCATTCCTGTTATAGAAGGTAAAACTATATAACAGGGAACTGGTCTTTGGTCAGAGGTGAGAAAGAAATTGTTGTACACTCCCCTAAAGGTAGAACATTTAAAGTTATCTGTGACTGCCTTTTTCTTATTTCTATCTGTCAGTTTGTCTCAGAGAGTCTCTCTAATTCGACCCCACCCCCCACTTCTGTTATTACAGTGTCTCATTCCTGGGCTCCATGTCCACCAAACCCTGCACCTCTGATATGACAATTTAGCGTCCTCACTGCTGCCAGGATCATCTATGTGAATCCAGAATTGTACAAGTAATTATCCTGATTAATGGTTCTTCTTTGCACAGAAATTAAGATCATTGTTAAGATCAATGGTTTTTATTCAGACTGAGTCCTATAAGCCTAATCAGATGACTAAATCTTTCCTTTCCTCACCTGTAGAATGAGGAACAATTCATTCACTCACTCATTTGGAAATATTTATTGAGATCTTATAGTTAAGCAAATGATACTCTATGCCTCATGTACACATGAGTGAATTAGACAGAAAAACTCTTGCCTTCAAGAAGTTTATATTCTCATGGGCTCTAAAGAAAAGGGAGACATGCCCCTGCACCGGAGGATCTCAAAACTACTAGAGAAACAAACACAAAATAAATCATTATCTAGGTAAATAGGAACATTTAAAATTTACACAATCTCATTCATTCTCAATATTTACTATTATTATCATCATTATTACTAATATTAGAAGTTATAAATTATATATGTAAGTATGGTAAATAAAGATATACAAAAGAATTTAAACATGCTTAAACATTCCTAGTGAAGGAAGACATAGTTCATCTCATGAGAAATTGAGAGTAACATTCAGAAAGTTGTTGAAAATAATAAATAATATACTCTTGGAAATTGCCTAGCTTAGGGTTTGGCACCTAGTATGAATACATTAAATCTAACCATGAGTAAGAACACTTTTCAGCTGAGCTCAACATTCGTTATTAACCTCTCTCTAACCCGTCCTACCTCACTTATCTAACCCATTCTACCTCACTCCCCACACACACACACAAAAAAACGAAGTCCCAACCTCTCTGGACCAGGAGCTCCCCAGCTTGACCTCTGCAACTTAATCTGAAATGTCTTTCACATTCTGATTTTTATTTCACTTTTTCTCTCCTCACCTGAAAGCTAAGAGGATTTTACTTGTGTGGGGGAAACAAATAGCTTCTAAATTAGAAAATTAAAAGTCTTTTCATATTAGGTAAAACTGAATGGTTTAGAATTAGATTTTATTATATTTTGGAGCTCTGAAAATTTATGCTGCAGGTGTAAATAGAGGATAAAAGTAGAAATGTCATTGGCCGTATCTGCCTAGATACTTGTTTTCTTTGCCTCATAGAGAGATTTACGATAATGAATGTGAATGCCTTCCTGTGGGGTAAGTGCTCTCCATTCTGCCAAGGTTCCACCAGGCTCTTCTGGTTAACATCTAGAAGTCCACACTCATTTAATTTACCTACAAGCCCCCTCTGACCATATGAGATTGCCATCTATGATAGTTAAATAAATGATACCCTCTTAGCCAACATTTTTGGTTAAAGAGAGGAGCACAGTTTCCATTCAAAAGAGAAACCCAAAGAGTGTGGTCTGGACTTGTTTAAATTTAGACTTGCTAGAAATATTAGGAGGTACTTTTAAAGAGATGCCCAGTATGCTTACTGTCCATGATGTGAAGAGGAATCCACATCGAACTTTAGATTTTGCTCAAGTTATCTGAAGGAAAAGTGAATTCTAAGAATCTATAAAGAAATAGAACTACAGCATAATGCACTGAATTCTTATTCTCATTGGCAATAGTATCATAAACCCTAAAACCACTCCATAACATTTTGGATAATGATGAAGAACATATTTAAGTAAAAATGGAAAATTTTTAATAAACTATCTTGTTTTATAATACACAATCCATAAAGCTAATGTAACAGAGAATTTATTTGGCAGGGCTATTGTTGGAGCCATGATAATAAAACTTCCTAGTACTCTCAAATTGTATTAGACATTTTATATCATTTATTGCAAAAGATAAAAATAATCACATTTCTGGAGGAAACTGTTTCTGCAACTTGAATTCATGACACCAGAAACTTCTAGAAAGTAAGATCTAAGAAATTTCACACTGGAATTTAAGATTATGTTCTTGAATGGAGATTGAAACCAGTTTGTGAACAGTTTATGATAGAATCACAGTAAATGTAGAAAATGAAATATTTAGAAACTTTTATAGCAATCCAAAATTGCTGTAACATTATATTACATTTTATTAAAATATGAGTCCTTCGTGAGCTGGAAATTTTAAAAATTAAAACAAAACTTGGCCCTTCTCCACTGATAACTCGAAAGTCCCTCTTTGAAATGATAATAAGCCATTAGCTTCATTATTGTACAATTCTTAAAATCAGAGGTTTAGACACCAGACAGACCTACGTTCAGTTCTGCATTTACTGTCTGTGTGACCTAAGATTCTTACTTAACTGTGTCTAAGATTCAGTTGACTCTGTTAACTGAGGGCAAAAATAATATCTACTTTAAATGTTTCTTTGAGTGAATAAAATGAGATGTTTATAAAGAAATCAACATATTTCCTGAGCTATTTCTCAAAAAAAAGACTATTACTGCTGGAAAAAAAATGCAGCATTAATATTTGTATTGTATCTATGAAGTATGTGAAGAACTTTGGGAAAAAAATAATTTAGTAGCTTTGCAGAGGACTGATTATAATGATCAATTTCAGTTTGTATACAAATATTAGATCTATCAAATGAATATCATACCTTCTAGCATTAAAAGCATAGTTAAATCATCCTAACATAACATTGTTTTGTGAGTAAATCACATTTGTAATCTAGGGTTATTTTATATGTCAATGCTAATCTTTTCACTCTCTCTCTCTTTTTTTTCTTTTTCCTTTTGCCACAGATAAAAAATACATATGCAGCTTCCATGTATTTTTCTTGCCTTTATTGGTTGGATCAATATCCTCCATGACAATTTGTAAAGCAACTATCTTATGCTGCAATAGGTAATTTTCCATATCCTTTTTAATATTTCTCACTAGACCCATTTGCAAGTATGTCTTATGGTGCCGTTATCCAGTCTCCTCAGTGAAACGGATGTCTTTCCTTGGGCAATTGAAGTAAGGTTAGCTATTTGTAACATCTACCAGTCAAGATCCCAAATTCTATGTGTAGATGACCAACTATGTCTCAAGAAACAGTTTCCTGGAGCTTCTCATCCTGTGTTGAGAAAAATAATAATAAATACTTGTATTTTACTTTAAACAGCTAATATGCTTTTATATACATTGTTTTATTTATTTCTCACAAGCCAGGGAATGAAACGACTAATCTTATTCCCAGCTCCTGAAAGAGTTCCTCTACAAGCTTAGAGAAAAGAGTAGCTTAACTCTTAGCATCTATATGTCAGAAGTAGATATTACTAGACCAAACGGTTGTCAAGGTGGCAACTGCTGGTTATTTCTTTTATAATAGATTACTTTCTGCTAAAAGACGTTATGTTCCTCCAGTACACTAAACCATATGCTCTTCTCTTAATTCTAGATTATATTTGATTACCGGATTTTCTTTTAGTGAAACATTTATAGTCATTTCCTCTACAACATCAATGTGCTCAGTTCCAGGAAAAATAAAGATTCATTAAATTATCAAATGCCAGTAATAGTTTCATTTAAGTCAGTAATGCTATGTACATATAAATATCCAGAAATTATATTTTAAATTATCAACAGGGGTGTTTTACTTAAAACAAGAAGATAAACAGAGAATTGGACACAAAACAGAAATATGCTTTGCCTGTGAAAGTTTTCTAGCTACTGAGATGGAAATGAGAGAGGTGATTGCTTATAGACAGTTTCTCTAAAACTGAACTATTTTATAATTTATCCCCAAACTTATACTTGATGTATTTTCCACCAGGGGATAAAGACAAATAAGTGGCAGAGTCAGGCCTGAAACAAGTTCCCAGACTCCAGACACAGTTTTCACCTTACCCCTCTGCCAGGCAGCCAAGGAAGCTGTATTCATGACCTAACTCACACATCTCACCAGCACATCACATGTGTAATCCAGTCCTGTCTACCTAGGATCACTGGTGTGTTGAACTATAGAATCCAAAAAGCCTAAGATTGTGTTTGCTATGGTTGGGATTTAAGCTTGTCTGAATATGCCACTTTCTAGCCAAACAAACCAAATCCAAACTGAGGGAAATTTGCCAAGACAAACTTTCAAACCCCAAGTTTAAAAACATTGGAATTACTGTCATGTAACACTACAGTGTAAATGTTGTCACATTGGGCCAGACCATCAGCTTAGGAGAGGCCAGAACTGTGGGAGGAGTTCACAGAAAATTGTTTGATGTAATTGATTTTGTTCTTGTTGACAGTGGCAGAGAACACTACTTGCCTTCTCCAGCACTCCTTTCTTCCTCCCTTCTTTAATAAAACTCTGAATTTTAGGGGAACACATTGTTTCCTCCCGTAAAGATTATATTTCCCAGTGGACTTCTTCCATATTAACTCTCACTGCTTTGATTCAAAGCCTATCACTTCTGGACCAAATTGATGCAACAAACTTCAACTATTTTTCTTGTTCCCTGCCTTGCCTACTTACATGTTGTTTTCATATTGCTAAGGATGCTTTTTATAAAATCCTAATACCATTATCTTTTTCCTTTGCTTGTAATTGTTTAATGCTCTTTATGACTGAGGATACTATAAGGCTAATTCCCTAGCTTGGCACATGAGATCCTCAAATGTCTGAGCCTTGGCCATCTTTCTAGTCCCATCCTTTACCATTTTCCCCCAATATATCCTACAATATAACAACACTGTTTCACATGAACTTTCCTGAATAAATCGAACTCATTATTTCTTAGTCTTTGTAAAAACACTTACCTGTCCTTTTTGAAACCTTGAAGTGTCCTCTGGTCCTACCGCTCTTCTTGAGCAGAAGCTGATATTCTCTACTGGGTTCTCAAAAAGTGCTCTATATATTCCTTTTTTACAGCTCTTATAACACATTTTTCAAAGCTGTTTCCAAAAACTACATGTGTCCTTCTTGAAGAGAATGCTGTTTTTCTTATTTATCTTTATGTTCTTGGAGACTTCTGGAGAATCTCAGACAGTGTGGGCAGTCAATACACATTTAATTACTAAATGGTTCAGACGGTTGGTGATTTTGGTGAGCTATTGATTATTTTTATGCTACTAACATTCCTTCCTTTTATTTTCCCACCAGAGATCTTACATTCCCTAAGAATAGGAGATTCCTCAAGGTTCCAAAAGATCAATAAAGGCCTCCTAACTACATGAAGCAAGTTGAGATTCTTGACGTAAATCCTTTCTTACATAATAGAACTTAGAAATGAATCATATAATGCTTTTAAGATTGAGACAGCCTGGAATGGTGGAGACACTGTGGTCAGTGTTATTTAATTTAATTAACTTAATTGACACTCAGACTAACTCTGTAAAATAGATGGTCTTATTATTCTATTTTCACCATTACTAAAATATCTTTTATGTAGTCATGGTCAGTCATTAGCAAAGATTTACAATATGCTGATTTCAAAATTCTCTGCACGAGAACAATCCATGAATTGATGTAATTTTTATTTTTGTAAGGTGATTTTCATCTCTTCCAACTGGATTCGCACATATTATTTCTAGTGTTCCCTGGAAATCTTTGGTCTGCTCCACAGAACATCTAGTATCTAATGACAAGTCAGCGGATCCAATGAAAAGTCACTTTGTGATATTACTAGATTCCCTAACCAGTAGTCATAATCTTTCAGTTCGTCTCAAAGCCACAATAAGAACTTTCCAAAATTAGGTATCATTGGCATACATTTATTTCTAGCTTTCTTTTTCTCTATAATGAATTTGAGGTTCCAAAGAGCAAGAAGCCTGCCAGTACTGCTACATGAATTAACCTACTTATCTGCTCAGATATGTCTATGTCTCAAGTTCATTGTTAAGTTTTAAGTAAGAACAAAATTAACTTTTCCACCCATAATATTTGAGAACATCTATTCTAACCACAGGTTCATAACTGAGCACAGGGAGTTTTATTAAATGATATTGTGGCATTTGGAAGGTCATGCTTCTAGTTAAAATTATTTTGCTCTTTGTTTTGATACTTATCTAAAAGTTTATCATTACATCTTTATTCTATTGTGGTCAGACTTTTAAATCTTCAAGAATTCCCTTTAACACTAAGCAATTGCCCTTCAAGTATTAATTTACTCTCTGATTCTATCTAGTACTTAAATTAGGCGTTAGTTCAGTGGATCAATTTCCAGGGTTGTCGCAGACCAGATCAAAGCAGAAAAGAATGGTTTAGAGATAACTAGAGAAGAGCATAGACAAGAGACAGCATATGACATTATAATGAGGTAGTCATGGTGCTTCTGGAATTAAAGGAATGACAACAAGATTTGAGCATTTATTTTATGCAGGCACTATCTAGACAGTTTATATTCGTTATTCATTTAATTCAACATCCTAAGAGTAAGTGAACTATCCTGATTTTATAAATGAGATAACTTGGGCTTAAAAGTGTAAATATCTTGTCCATAGTCATAGAATTATTATAAACATTGGTATCAGAATTCAACTCCAATATACTGGAATTTGAAACATGCTTTTTTCTACTTTCCATGGGGTTTCTAGAAAAGGGTAATCAGATGCCAGTACTAAGAACAGCCTATCAGGTTTTTAATATTCTATAAAAAGGAGAATGTCATACTTTTTTTTTTGTCCAACAAATACCTATTAAACACTTCCTCTATTTCAGGCCTTTTTGTTGTTGTTGGAGATACAGTTGTAAACAAATTTAAAAAATCTTTATTCTTATCAAGTTTATGTAATAGTGGGAGCGTATTTGATTTTATTATGCTTTCTGTTCTGTCTATAAATATTTAATATTGACACAAATATACTAAATTATGTACTCTGGCATGTATATTTTACATATGTAACATATATAATATATACTATACATATAGTATATATATATTCCACAAATAATAAATAGCTAAATGTAGTTGTGTTTAAATATTTTTAAACATGCTTCCCCTTGGAAGAACCTTGAAGATGATACACATTGGCCAACTAAACTAAAAATACCAACTAAACTGTTAACACCTACAGAGCTTTGCATGAATGTTGAATTTTCAAACATGTTAAATAAGGCGCTGCTTTAAAAACCTGTTTAAATATATGCATATGTAGACATCTTAACTGAGTCATTAATGGATTTTTTAGGTATTTTTTTTTAAGTTACTGAAGAAATATTTTATTTCACAGTCGGAAGTGACCAAACATATGTCTATCTCTATTATGATTGTGATAATCGAATGCATCAATATATAGTCTCCAACTTAGATGTCATTTTTTTTAAACAATAGTTGTAATGATGAAAGTTCCATCTCCAATTTGTGTTTCCTAATTTTTGTGTATTTAGGTTTATTGAAGGAATTTATTAAACAAAATTCAGGTAAAGCTACTATTATATGAATAGAAATAAATGAGTTTAAGTTCTTTTTTTTTTTTTTTTTGCTGATCTGAATAACTCCCTCATGCACATTCCATTCCTTAAATTCAGTGGAATAAAGAATAAGAAAATAGCATAAGATTAGGAAAGCAAACTCAAAAACTAAAAAACACACAAAAACTTTTTTCCTAATTTAGAAAACTAAAAAGCATTTACGTGTTTCAATGTTTTGCTTCTCTAATTTACATTAAAATATAGACAACTTAAAAAATTTCTACAACCTATGGAAGGTCAAATATCTTAGCAAGTGTTTCTAATAAGATATTCTGCATATATATCAATAAAATGAAGTATTATCATGAATACATAGAACATTAAAAAACACCCATTTTCAGGTAAGCAATTTTAGCATATCCAATTGTTGGGCTCAGCCTTCATTATCAATCATGCTCATTGGTTTTTTTGAAATCACATTCTTTTAGTTCGTTGAAGTTTGTCACTTATAAGAAATCCATGATTGAATTATACAATCTTCTGTAAATTCACAGATCTTACATTTATTAGGCAAGTCCCCAAGCCTATCATTTTTATATGTATCAGTAACAATTTTAAATGAGGCCAAGGGTATTAGCTAAAGTAAAAAAGTCTGACAATGCTGTATTTAACCATTGAATAACAAATGGAAACATGATTAATAAATGTATAAAGACAATAAATACTATACTATAAAAATACAAGCAGAATTGTTTGTTCTTGAAATTGTAGAGAACAGAAACTTATGTGTGTTCTAGCACTTAGACATGATACAAATGTTTTAGAAAAGATTTGTATGACTAGTCAAGGAAGGTAGAAGAGCAAAAGAGACTCAGGAATTATAGGGGACATTAATGAGCTAAGGTAGTGAGAATGTCTAAGGACACATTTATATGTAAGAGACACATATCAATCCTTCCAATATATAATATTCTTAAAGGATAAAATTTATACACGTGTGCTCGTTTGGTTGAGAGAGGCACAAGACAAATTCACTTACTACTGCCTCCATTTTACTTGAGATTAAAAAAAAAAAAAAAGCTATCATTAAGATGTTCCACATGTGCTTTTCAAAAGCTCTTGTAGTTAAGCCAATAAACCAATTAGATCAGCCTAAACAAATTCTTAACCTCTGAGAATTTCCTGTACCTTATGCATGTGTAAACATTTATAGCATTATAAAAATTGTAAGAGCAGAAAAATGCAATTCAGGCATCTGTTTGTCAAATAAAGTTCTAGCTTTCTATTTCCACAAGTTTCATAAAAATGTTCATGGAAAAGTATCAGTAGATAAAAAGAAACAAAAAAATCCAAACAGTTATTTGTCTGCCATGTGGAAGTAAATTATTATAAACACTACTTCCCTTATTTCTTAGTCCTAGATGTCCATTAATGTGCTATAACTCAATTTGAGAATACACTACAAAAGAAAAAAAAAACCTATTTTTAAAAAAATTTCTACTTAGACAAACCCATTCACTTATGTATACATCTTCACAATTCTTATAAAAGAAAAATTAATTAAAAAGTATTTTCTATAACAAAGGTAAACCAATTAATCCAGAATGAAAAAGATTCAACTTAAGCATCAAAAGATAAGACATTTAAAAAAACCTTCTATTTCTTCTACAGTTTGCAAAATATCATGGCACACATAATTGTTGGTCATGATGATGGTGACCAGATGAGTATTTCCATCTTGGCAATGACAAAGAATTAGGTTCCCAATAGAAATAGTTTAAAGTGTACACTACAGAAAAATATGCACAATTTATTAATATGGGGCATTAACTTTTAAATATTTTCCTCATTGCCCCACTACTACCACCCCCACATAACCACATTACCAACAGCTAGAATCAGGGCTACTGCACCATACTGAACATATATCTTTGTGAAGTCTTGTTTTAATCCTAAAAATTTATGTACATTTCAAATATTCTGCCATAATGTTAACATTTGCTTTAATATAGAAGGTTTACCCCATATCCAAATCTTCCAGGAGTGTATAGCATGTTAATCATGTAGTTTTGGGGACAGCTACACACACATTGCCAGCTCAGTTGGAAAAATAATTCTATAATGTCAAAATATTAGACCCCAATGAACTAAATGAGGTATAAAAAGAGTATTCAGCCCAAACCTCTGTCCTTCTGGCTGTTAGTTCGGTAACCACTTATCCTTCAGGTAAGGAATGGGAAATATGTTAGGATGTAACTCTCAAGAGAAGAGAACCTCATCCTTTAAGTTCACCATATACATGGACTTCCTAGGAGAGAAGAGCAGAACAATGCAATTCAAAAGGAAAACTCAAGAGGATAAGAAAAGCCCCCAAAAAGAAGAACAAAAAGTTGGCCCATTTTTCGAATAAAAAAGCTTTTGCCTTCTCCTAATTTTCAGTCTTCACTTCTTAGCTCTGTAACATTAGTGTTCTTAGGTTTGATTTATTAAAATGCTTTTCCTTAGGGATTGAGTTGGATCTACAGGTTCTGACCACTATCATTCCTCTATGTTTTGAATTTTCTTCTGTTAATGTGGGATCTTCACAATTAATTATAGATATTAGAAACTAACATAATATGGCAACAGTTCCACCTAGAATGTTAGGTGATTAATTATTCACCCTTGCCACTTCTTCTGGATAACTCAGCTCCTTAATATCTTCTGATTCTCTGCTGTGGGATACAACCAGAAGTTACTAGATTGGATAAAGTCATCATTTTGAAATTTTTTACAACAAGCCCTGTTATTCATTCCACCAAGAAACCACCCTCTACTTGTTTGTCATCTCGAGTCACAATGTTGAACCACCAAGTACATTAGACAGTTTATGCAATGCATAACAGATGAATCAAAGATACCCAAATTCAGTAAAACAAAGAATCTCATAACATCTCTGCAGGATAAGTAACTAAATTTATCATCACTTAAAGAAGAACAAACTCAGAAGTTAATTCAATTACCCGAGGGTATCCAGCTAATAAGTGGACTAGCCAGAACTCAAATCCAGGATCAGATTGACCCTGAAAGGAAAGTCTTTAATGATTACGCTGAACTGTATTCCTTCCCCTTAGTGTCTACCTCAGAAAACTTAAACTCTTAAATTTGCTTTTTTAACATGTCTAGCATTCTTTCAATTCCTTTTCCCTTTACAGTGTAAGTAAATAAAACACAACAACAACAACAACAACAAAGAATGGTTTATTTAGGAAGAAGAAAGACTCCCCCTCCCCAAAAGTAAACTTCTTTACTATTTGAATATTTCCCCTTATTTTAATTTTATTTTCTGAAAACTATTTGGTAAGAAAAAAAGATGAAAAAATCCTGGCCTTTAGCAATACTACTTACAGAAATCCCTCCATGTCTACTATAAAAAATTATTGATTGTTGTTTAAGTATATTCCTACCTTAGTATCACAGGATAACAGGTCTTTCTATAATATAAGATTTAGAACACCAAGATTATTCTTAATTATACTTTTAAATTTATAATAAGTTTAGAGACAACCTAAGGGAAATTGTTAAAAATTGTTTGGAAATATCACTGACAATAATAAATAAAAGAACTAGTGTGTAGGCATGTATATATAGTCAGAGGAAGTTTAACTGAATGAAAAGCTTTCCCAAGCAGCCTTTGGAGAAAGCAACTTGCCCTTTAATAACGCTGATCAAAAACTTCTGTCATGATTACTCAGAGTTGTGGTTGATTGGCTATGTACTTGTACAAACCTAGAAGTTATGTTGGGTCAAAGTTGAAGCATGCTAAATGGACCTAAAAAACAATACTGCTTTCATCTCTAACAAAAAAAACTTAAGCTAATAGTTTTTTTTTAGGGTCACATAGTAATTTCTTAATGACTGAATTTCTTTTAGGATGATATTTATTATTTCTGTTGTTAGTTTTATCATCATAATCACCATCTTCACCATTCTGTAGTACTTTTTAAGCTATCTTTTTGTTCTGCTGATTTGGAACTTTTTCAGAGTGATACATTATGGTTAACTAAATTTATGTGTATTGCCTTTTGGGTTTTTGCAATAGCAATACTTGTATTTGTAATATTCGTAATGATTTTTAGAGTTTATAGTATAATACTATAGAAAGTAAGACAGACTAAAAGTTTATTGTGTTTTGAAAAAAAGTGACATAAATAATATAGAACTTAGAATGTCAATTATATATATATTTATGATCATGTTCTCATACCATTGCTTATCTTTAAATTTTTTCTTTCGAATATGTTTGAGTAATTCTAAATTAAGCTGCTTACATTTTACAGATTGAGTTTATATGTTCTTTCTCCAAAAAGAAAAAAAAATGTCATGGTCTATTTTTATTAGAAAGAATGTTAAACGTACTAGCCCCGAGAAATATAGAAACAGAATACTATATAATATATAGCATATATTCAAGAGCCTTTGCACAGGAAAAATAAAGATTTATATTATTTCTTGTTTACAACATCTTAAGCTCACTCATACAAACTGACATGACCATAATATATCTTAATCTGGAACACATAATGTGTGTGTGTGTGTGTGTGCACACACATACATATATATTTGTTTTTAATTTGTTATATGTGTGCCTGTTTGAGACAGTTTAATCTCAATTACCAGCTCACTGCATTAACAGACTAAAGACTTATTCATAAGGAAATGCATTACGTATATCCTCTGCATAGTGATGGCAACAGCAGGCAGTCTTTGGATATGACTTATGTTACAAAGAACCCTTGGTGTGTAAATGGAATACATCATTCAACCAATCTAAGGAAAATATATATGAAACAATATGTTTTCCATAAACATCTTTTTTTGTAATATTGGAAATATGGTTAACGTATTTGCAACATGTTCCCATATCTTATTTTATTCAATTGCCAGAACTTGAAGTTGAACAGAATTAAAGCAATAAGGCTGAATCATAAAGCAATATGAGGTGAGGGGAACTGAATGAAGTATTGTGCTCCATAATTTGTGTAGAAAGATTATACGAAAAACAGAATAATTCCTTTATACTAACCTATGCATATTCTAGACTAAAACTAATCAAATGTGGCTGTTTTTTTTCCCTACAATTCTATAATGGCTCATGCATAGATCTCACTGTTTACCCAAGAACCTTGTTCTTAAGTAGACAAATGTGTCTGAATGTAAGATTTCAAGGTGAGCTGGAGAAAATGCCATGCAAAACTCTGAACAGCCCAGATGGTCCATCAACAGTTAATTAAGTAGCAGGTCTTGAAACAGCTATGATGCTGCAAACACAAATGCTGCAGTCTATTCTAGGGTCCTATAAGGAGAAAACAAAAACTTTTTGGGGAGCAGTCATTCGGGTTCTGTTACATCATTAGGAAAATCAGATTGCAGTACACACACAATCCACAGTACAGACTAAAAAAATAATGGCAAGACTAAGAGACTGAATGACTTAGGATATGAGTAATGAGATATAAAGTCTTCCGCACAGATCTTTAGTCTTTGCCAGCATCTTTAATCTTGTTTAACGCAACTGGGACTAAAAGTCATTAGCCTTTCCCATCTGTTCATGTAATTATATAAAATAGGAGTGAGGTCCGCATTCTATGCCTGGATTTCTTTGTCTGTATTCATTGGCCTTTAGGAGTCCCTAAAACCTTTAGAGTAAACTGTGGATATGAGAAACAGTATTTAATAACAATCACCAATGCTTTATAATAACCAATGGAAACTAGTTCTGTGTTAAAATTTCTAAGTTACTTAAACTCTCTGAGCTTCGAGTTCCCCATCTGTAAAATGGTGTTATTAGCACTATGATATAGATAAAAATGTTGTGAGGATAAAATATGATGATCCAGATGAGAATAGCAGCAGCACAGTGAAAATCATTTGCCATTACAACTGCAGAAAAAAAAAAAAATTTAACCGCTGCAATGATGACAGTGATGACAACAGGGGAGGATAAGGATATGGTCTTCCTTAACTTCAATTTCTAACATATCATTAAGTATATATAAATCAGAACTTGGTACACAATAGACATTCAATAAGTATATGTTGAAAGAATCAATGAATATAATACTATAACTGTAAAATGGATAATGATACAATCATGTTACAAAGGATAAAGCTCATTCTCAGAGGGGTTAAAGGAATAATCTCACCCAGTTTGTAACCAATCTAAGCAGAGATATTTCCCACTCTATTCTGTTTTTTCACGATGTCATTTGACTTTCACTATTGTAGTTCTCATTAGATCGACACAGCTTACCTGTGAAACAGAAAGAGGAGGTCTTTTCATTTCAAATGCAAATAAATTAACTGATGTCCAAGGAGGTCAAGCATTTTACCTAAGATCATTGTGTTTGTATGTCTTGGGCAAATGAATTGTAAGCTGATTTTAATAATATGAGTGAGAGAAGGCAGAAGAATTTTGTTCTTGTCCCAGGATTTCCATGATCTAAGTCTGAGGTCCCCAACCTTTTTGGTACCAGGGAGTGGTGCTCTTGTAAGAATCTAATGCCTGACGATCTCAGGTGGAGCTGAGGTGGTGATGCTAGTGCTGGGGAGTGGCTGCAAAACAAGATGAAGCTTCGCTCACTCACCTGCCGCTCACCTCTTGCTGTGCGGCCTGGTTCCTCATAGGCCACGGACCGGTACTGGTCTGCAGTTCAGGGGTTGGGGACGCCTGATCTAAGTGATGAGCCAAATCCAGTGGATACCTCTGGGGAAATAGTGAGAGAAGTGACTTATATTCCCAGACTTCATTATGACTGTCATTTGGCCTCTGAGCTCATGACACCATAAATCATATTTTATAGTATGAGTTATGAAGTCTTTATTCCCCACCACTGCCTACCACCATGAATATTGTATTTTATACTTAAAAAGTGCACAATTGTATACTTAGATACAGCTCCTTTTCCTTTTATTTATTTTTGACATTCCATGGAAGAGTAACATAAGATGTGACAAGCATTACAAATGTTGCCCCTCTCATGAAAATTTTTTTTTCACAATAATTTTGAAGCAATAGAACATGATTCTTCCAAACATGTTATGAACGTCAAATGTGAGAGGGAAATAAGACACAACACAATCTACTTGGACACAGATTCTTCTTTACTAGGGTACATTTGGAGACATAGGCTAACCCTGGTTTTGAAAGGAAATACTGATAATAATACTAATAAGTAAAACCAATAATGACTAACTTATCTTAATGCACTTAATATGTTCTAAGCAATTTATTCCTCATACAAAGATGTTGGTCAGTGCCTTACCGTTGGTTACATAGCTACTGAGAAGCATAGCTGGGGGTCGAATATGAATATAGATCGTCTGATTCAGAGCCTGTGTTCTTATCAGTCGTTACAACATAAAGGCTATACAATTCACAGGTACTTAATGATGCCGATCAGCTCTTTTTGATGTTGACGGTTTGGCAGATGAAACGACTTTATGCTTTCGTAAAGCCAAACAATGTCTTCTAGCAGCTTTTATAAAATATGGCTATAAATTATAGCCATAGGTGGAACACCACTACTTTTTATTTATTTATTTACTTATTTATTTGGTAACACTGCTTTTGAAGAGAGCTTTCACTATGACATTTAATATTTCCATGTAAAAGACATGGAAAAACTCAGATTAGAACAAAGTTATCTCTCCTGACTAATTAATATACTTTCTTTCATTAGAAAGGGAGAACCATAAAACTTCTGATTTTCTATGTTTACTTTGGCTACTAGGAAGTCCTGAGAGAAGCTTTGAGTGAATTGTAGTAGCTTTACAAAGCTGAGGCTTTTTAATGTTTTTGTTCTGATTATTTACACTTATTCTCTATTACTTGACTCATTTTTATTTTAATATAAGCTAATAAAATTCTATTGCTTTAATGTAATCATTTTAGCTTAGTTTTTTTTTTTTTTTTTTTTTTTTACTTTGTTAGTTTTCACATCTTGAAATAGATCTGGTTTTTCAGAGAAGCAACCAAACTAGACTGTAGACAGTAATTTTTGTATACTTCTTTCATTGAATGAATGCTGAAGCCTTATGATTAGCATTATTCACTGTCCAAGACAGGCTTAATGTTTTTTCAGAAATTCAATAGGTATAGATGTGGTTGGGAAAAAAAATCTCTCTGTCATCTTTCCACACACTCCTCTTATATTTCAAAATTATACCGAACATGTTACATGAAATCCAAAGAGATAACAAGGCTATTAGAAATTAATGAAAAGTCACGCACATAAATCAGTCATATTGGATTATAATTATAACCTTTATTCACATAAGACTAATAAAAGAGTTGATCTTTGACACATAGCTCTGGCAAAATTGATCCAAATCCCTAATAGCAATATAAAGGTTTTTTGAATAAAAACATAATATGTGAATTGGTATTTAAGAAAGTATGGAGAATTATTTGGCAGACTCCATCAAGATAAAAAGATACTCTAGGAAACTTGCAAAAACCAGAACCTCTTAATTCATATAGCTATTAATATAATAATCAGAACATTTAACATCACATTTCTAAATATTCATATAAAGAGTTGAACATAAATGAAAAAAGCAAGAACTAAAGGATCTTATAGATTCTATAGGTATTCTTAATTTGGTTTAGCCCTCAATTATTAAGAATATGAGAAAGAAAATTTCTTCATTATATAATTTATTCTTGTATGTAATCTGAGAGAACCCATTTGTAAAATGGGAAAAGAAAGAAAAGATATCTCACTGGACATCTATTATTTTTGTATTATTATTATATGATTATTAATTTGTTTTCTTACTATTTCTATTATATATTCTTATTTTTATTTCCCATCGAGGAAAGTAAAATCTGATTAATTGAATAAAAAAGGTAAATTTATTTTTTCTTCATCAATACTCATAATTCAGTTGAAAAAGTAGAAATTATAAAATTCTAAAACACGAACCTCTCTATTATGATAAAGCAGAAAGATTTAGAGTCCCAGATAGATAGAAAATGTACCATCTAAGTTGAAAGGTGATCTTTCTTAATACACTCTATTGCTACTCTCGACATATTTAATACAGTAGTTCTTCCCATCCAAGGTTTTGTTTTTTGTGGTTCCAATTATGAGTGCTCAACTGTGGTCCAAAAATATCAAATAAAATATTCCAGAAACAAACATTCTTAAGTTTTATTTTTATTTATTTTCCTATGCCTGAGTGAATTTTCAGTGTCCCCCCAGACATCTAACAACATGGGCCAAGATTTTAACTTAATTTTACATGTGAATCCAAAGTATATCTTGCTTGGTTTTAATATATACTGAATTTTCCAAGAATTCAACTGCCATGTACACTGAAGGAAGATTATTTTGTTTGGATCTTTACCAAGAGTTGTTCACTATATGAGGAAAATCCCCTCCCTGACGGCAACACCCATAACAAACCTCATTGTTTTCTGGCTGTATCGTAGCTGCCTCATTCACTGTAATTTTACATATGCAGTCGTTCCTCCATATCCAATCCCTTGGACATGTTCTAAGATTGAAATCACAAATAGTACCAAGTACATAAGTTTTAAATTGCATATTGTTGGAAGTGAAGTGATGAAGTCTCATGCTACCCTGCCCATCTTGCCCCAAGTGTGAACCATCCCTTTGTTCACTGTTTCCATGCAGTATAAGTCACCCACCCTCTGGTCACTTAGTTGCCGTTTCAGTGATCAGATTGACTGTTGAGGTATTGCAGCGCCTTCGTTCAAGTAACCCATACAGTAGCCTAAACCTACATCTCTATGCCTACATCATTCATCTCACTTCATCTTATCACATAGGCAATGTCTCATCTCACATCGCCATCACCAGAAGCTGGGTGAGTATAGTGCAATACGGTATTTTGAGGAAGAGAAACCATATGCATATGACTTCATCACAGTATATTATTATAATTGTTCACTTTATTTTATTATTATTAATCTCTTACTGCGCTTAATTTATAAATTAAACTAAATAATAGGAATATATGCATAGGAAATAAAATAGTATATATAGGGTTTGATACAATCTGTGGTTTCAGGCATCCACTGGGAGTCCTGGAAGGTATTCCCCATATGTAAGAGGGGGCAACTGTATAGCAATGATCAGCACCACTGATTTACCTGAATACAGGACACAAAATAGAAGAGACTCTTCTCCTAACATGATCATCCCATCTTGTCCTGGTTGTGAGCAAAGGCCACGGCTTCCAGACATGACAGCCTTCACCTCAGCTGATGGCTTTGCTTTTACCATCACTTGCTGAATGGGAAGGTAGTCACCACAGTGGCTGGAGCCTCAAACGAATGAGCTCTACTAAGGGAAGGAGAATTAAGGGAATATCTCTTATATGGTTAATTGAAGGTCATGTCTGTGGGCAAGGATTTCTGCTACCTGCTGTCACTGAAAATCTTTGAGAAGTACTTGACGTGCCATGGTTTCATCTGTGCTGACTTTGCTTCAGCTCCCTCCAGCGTCCCTCTGAATCTCAATGTATTTTACAAACATTGGTTTATACTTTGACAACAATCATTAGGCATCTCTTTTCTTTTCCAACATTAAACATTTTATACATTTTTTTTCAGAGTATCAACAAAGCCAATAAATGCAGAGAAAATCCCATGTAACATATTTAGAAAAGAAATATGCTGTAATGTTTATTTATTTATTTTTCTTATTTTAATTAGCACTAGCATATGTATGCTCCTTTGCATGGCTAGCTTTCTGAAGACTCACTGGTAAAACCTATTGGAAGTGATCTCAGGAAGCAAAGCCAGAGAGAAGTCTTTAAAATAGTGGTTCATTCGTTCCCCTGACGAGTGATACTAAATGAGAGATGAGGATCATAGATAAGTGATCTATCCCCGTGGCCTGGATGAATTCTTTTTGGAAGCTGTGCAAGAGGCAAGTACATTTTAGAATAATGATAATCGTTTTACTGCAGAAAAAAAAAAAGAATAATATTATAAACTGAGGATACTTTTGTAAATAAAATGCCATAAATTGTTCTAAAATTATTTTAAAATAACTTGGGGGCAGCGTTATGCAATCAATATCCATGGAAGAAAATGAGAATATATATATTTTAAAAAGAAGTATTAAGATTTCTGTGCACTTAATATTTCCACAAATATTTCACCTACAAGCTCTGGAGTGGGGATAAAAAACCGACTTAGCAAGAGAAATGTATGTTTAAGAAAACTGAAAACCACATCAAGTATATATTTTTTCTAAAGTTTATTCATCATAGCCCATCCAGCTTAAATTTTCTCTTTCAAGTTCATATGCAAATGGTATTAAAAAGGTTAATTTTCCAAGTAAACGTTTATCTTTCAAAAAAATATTACAGAAATGCCAGCTCTTTTTTTAAATTTTGGCTACCATTAAAGTGGTTCAGAACAAATCTCCTCAAGATAAACTACTTTGGCATGTGGATTACTTTGAACTGAAGGCAATCATGAACCTATAGGCTCATGAGAAATGTATGTCCTTCCCTTAACTACCTGAAATAATCTAAATTGGGGACCTAGTCCATAATGAGTTATTACAAAAAACAACTTTTTATAATCTATCAATATGGCAGGGTTAGTATCTAATTACTATCTTGCAATACCCTCCCTCCCTCTGAGGCCTCAGGCACCTTACCTTATCCTTAGCTCACAATGTTATATATGCCTCATTTTGCCTGTCTGTCTCTGAACCTCTCATGTATGTGGGGTTCTCGTATATATATTTAAATTTAGTTGTTTTCTTTTATTAAACCGTCTATGTCAATTTGATTATTAGATCACCTGTAAGAACCTAGAAGGGTAGAGGAAAATTTCTTCCTCCTCCACAAGGTATTGGCATATTATCTCATAAAAAGGTAAATTTCTTTTTAGAATGACTAAGTCCTCAAGGAGGTTGACAGGGTCCAGTTTGGGCACAGTAATATGTTTAAAGTCGCGACTGATTTACATTACACTACATATAGCATTCAAGGCATAGGTCTCTGGGTCTTCATTTGTTTTTCAGAGATATGCATTTGAAAACTGGGTTAAGCCAGGCAGCAGGACTCTATGACCTAGACAAGGACTGAAAACTTAAAGCTGTTAGTTCTGTTCTTTGCTCAGCCAGTGACTCAAGGTGTGATCTCAGGCAAGTCACTTAACCATGAGGTAATATAAAACTTTAGAGAGAACATTATGAACTAAATCTATTCTAAGAGACATTGGGCAATATTCTTAAAAGTGAGTAAGAAATTGTGTCTTTGACTGTGTTTTAATTTCACTGAATCAGTCTCTAAGCTGGAAAAGGATTTGGAATTCACTCAATTGTAACTCTCCCCAATGTTCATTTGAGTGTCAAAAATAGGAATATCTTTGTAAATCAGATCTTTTGTTTTGGGTTGAGGATAAGTTTTAGTATTATTTTAAATATCTTAAGTCAGTCTTATTTCTCAACTGAAAATATAGTTTTTCCAACCTTCCCTCATATAATTACAAACTTGTACCAGATACTTGCTGTAAGAGCACATACAGTAATTTTCATGCGTGTGTGTGTGTATATACACACACACACACACACATATACACACATATATACACATATATTCATATGCATATATATGTATATATATTCATATATATATTAATTATGAGAACAAAGGTTGAGAGTGGCTCATGTTTTAAATAAATCTTATGACTTATGCATGTAGTAAATATTCATTAAGTACATATAAAGTGTATAACCACTGTATGTATACAGAGAGAGAGCAAGAGAGAACAGTGGTGGAGAAAAGCACTCTAGGATTAGAAATATGGATTAAAACCTTGCTATTGCCTCTTCCTAACTTCTAAGCCAAATTTAGCCTTATTGGCTTAGTATGAAGATTAAACATATAATACTTATAAGACATTTAGTTCTTTGTCTGGCCCAGTGTAAGAACTTAATAAATGGTAGGTGGCATTTTTATTAGAACAGATTTAAGATTACCTTTTAAAAATGGTATTATTATTTACATGTGTTCTTGGGTAGATAAGAAAGAAGTGGATTTACAGGTAGAATTTTAATCTAACTTCAGGTATTCCTACAGGAGATTTACACATAGAGAGTCATCTGTCAGTTGTCATGTGAAAGGAAGTGAAAACTGAAAAGTTAAGAATAGTCTCGAAGAATGAATGGCTCGGAGGTTGTGTCAACCTAGATCATTGTATGACATTGAAGAAATTCTCTAACCTCTTAGACCCTTAATGCATTCATCTGCAAAGAAAAGAAAATGTCAACATAGTTTTTGAAAAGTAACTTAGATATCTAGAGCATCTAGCTTAATGTCTACCGTATCAAAAACGTCATATAATAAAAATTATTTTCTTTCTCCTTGTCCATTTTCTTAAAGCATAAATTTCATGTTCTCATCTTGGTTTTAAATTTACCTACACTAAAAATGCAGTTGCTTAAACTTACACTGAACTCCTCTAAACAGGACATCCTCAGGGTTAGTCACTGAAGCTGAGTTCAAATTGTCAGGATCTTTCACTTTTTTATTATTCTGCACATTCTGAGCCATGTTCATCAACGTTAACACTAATATAGAGTAATAAAAGTGCAGGAAGTTTATCAAAACTTTTTTAAATGCCCATCCATGCCAGACGTCTCTGGTCCATCCCTGAACCTTCTCTCACTAAGCTCATCATACACATTCCCTCAGTCCTCCTTCTCTTAAAGTAATATTCACTAATTTTCCAACATTGCAAACAGATAAAGCATAGTGTCATCTCATTTCTAACATCCCTTTGACTTATTAATTCGTTAGTTTTCCGAACTGCTTCTGTATCATTTTACATGTCTTTCTTGCTTGCCTTTGTCCTTGTGCTGCCCTCAATTATTGGTCTATTATATAAACATATAATAAAAACACATTCTTTTTTAATCTTTCTAATCCTTCTAAGGCTATGCTCAATGCATATAAAATTTTCTAGAGATTTTTTTTTTCCACATACAAGGGCTCAGATGTTGATAGCATATCTAAAAATGTTAATGGGATAAAAAACAAAATGAGAGAGAGACAGAGACAGAGAGAGACAGAAACAGAGACAGAGACAGGAACAGAGATAGAGAGAGAGACAGAGAGGCAGAGAGACAGAAAGTAGAGGCAGAGAATCGCCCGCTTAAAATGTTAACACTTTAAAAAAGAAGAAAGAAACAACTAAAAACCAGAAAGAATTTCCTTTACCTCCATCATTAATCTTTGCATGGAGTGATGTTCATTCTCCAAAAAGTGTGACATTTTGTCACACTTTAGAGATTCGTATACATACTCTTGACTCGTTACCAAGATGCATTATTTTGTCCTTGCTAAGAGTGTTTTGTAAAGTAACTTCTTTACACTTGATGTAGCAAAACAAAGAAATTAACATCTTTTGTTGTATTTACCTCTTCTAACAAAAAAGGGGCCAATTTGTGCCTGCATTTTGTATCCTGAATTTTACTTACTTGCTTATTTCTTTGATAACACACCTTTCGCAGAGAAGAAAAATCCAATGCAAACAAGTTAAAAGTAAAATAATAACTAATTCTTTATTGAGAAACAATGATAAAGTATCATTATTGAATGTTTTTTTTTTATTACCTAACATCTTGATTTTCTGTTATAAAATAAACTCAGGCATCTTCATTTTGATATGATCCACACAAATGACACATTTAATGCTTAACAAGTCTATGCAAACTTGCTAACATAAGTCTCTGCTACTTTTTAATATACAATCATGATCAACTTTTTTTGTGCCAACTTGAGAAAGTACTCTTAAATAATTTTTTTTTTTGTAAATGTCAATAGACCAAAATTCAGTCATTAATGCTAACTCTCAGGATTCCTCAGTTTTGTAGCAACTATGATTGAAAAAGAGACTAGGGAAGGGAAAGAAGGAAGAAAAGAACAAAAGAAGGAAGGAAGGAAGGAAGGAAGGAAGGAAGGAAGGAAGGAAGGAAGGAAGGGAGGGAGGGAGGGAGGGAGGGAGGGAGGGAGGAAGGAAGGAAGACAAGCAAGCAAAAATGAAAGAGAAAAAATAACCTTTAAATTTCCCAGCATTCCTTTACTTACCTGTAGATATTAGAGTAGATACATCCATTTGATCTAACTTTGACCTCATGATAATCCATGTGCCCAGTGCAGTCCTAAGTGCTGCAGATAAAAAAAAAAAAAAAAAAAATCCCATTCATCCTCCTTAATGGAACTCATGACTTAAAAGGAGCACTAGGTATAGTCATTCATTTTTTTAATGGATGGGAAGACTAGTTATTTAGGAAAAAAAAAAACCTGCTAAATTCAGAATCCATTGGGTTTCTTTAGACGGACTAGTCAAATGACAAGAAATCTATACCTTGAAACAAAAAAGGCGGATTCTAGAGGGTAGGGAGGTATGTCAAAGAGATGTTGGCCACATGCCACAGGACAAAGCTCTCCAGGGGGAATATCGACTGTGTTGGTAAAATATGTGCCATAGCAGACAGTTTAGCAATATGGAGAGGTGGTCAAAGGCACAAGTCATTTAAATTTAATGTTTTTCTTTAAAAATAATATTGAATTAATTTCTAAATTTCTAATTGCTTGCCATCGTTATAACTCTTTCATCTAAATACTGTTATTCAAAATGTCTTGTAGAGACAATGAATTTAACACGAGTGACTACTTTGGTTACTTTTTTGCATGCACATACAGGATCAAGAACTTAATGTAACCTTACTTCTCTTCTATGACCCATAAAATTCTGAAACTTCAATTCTAAAAACTCTCTCGAGTTTTCACAGATAAATCAAAGATTATTGTTCAGCTTTCTATGAACTAACCACTTGAAAATGGCATTTTCTGTATTGCTTAGAAAATTAATGTTTAAGATCATGCTTTTGGAAATAGAAAGGTCAAGGACTTTCATAATTTATTTCTATTTTTTATAGAACAGTTACAGTTAGACTTTTTATGTTTTATATGTGTATTAGTTTTCTAAGGCTAATATTCAAAGAAACATAAACTAAGTTTCTTAAGACAAGAGAAATATATTCTCTTACAATTCTAGAAGTTAGAAGTCTGAAGTCAAGATGTCGGCAGAGCAATATTCTCTAGAAGGCTCTAAGGGAGAAATCTGTCCCATGCAGTTTTCTTAGCTTCTGGTGGTTGCCAGCAATCTTTGGTGTCTGTTGGCTTGCAGCTCTACCCCTATAATCTCTTTCTGTCTCCATTGTCATGTGTTATTCTTCCCGCGAATACCTTCGTTTTCTCTTCTTTTAAAGATGCAAGCCATAATAGATTAAGGTCTACATTAATGATCCCATTTTACCTTGATTACACATGCAAAGACCCTGTTCCAAGTATGGTCATATTATGAAGTACTGAAGGGGTCACTACTTCAATATATCTCTTTGCGGGGGTGGGGCACAAATTAATCCATATATAATACTGCTGTCACAGTTACCTTTAAATTAGCTTGGTGGACAAATAGAATATCCACATTAGCAAATAACTATAGAAGAATAACTGTCCTGTAATTTAGATAATGGGTGTTTAAGGCATAGAATACTGATTCGAGACAGATGACCCATTTTAGGAGTGTCATGGTGAAGAGCAATAATTTCAAATCTGAAACCTTGAAGCTTTGAAGTTTAGAATTAGTCTGAAGATTATAGATGGAGAAATAAGCTAACGATTTCAAAAAAAAAAAGAGAAACACTTAATAAATTGAATACATTACTAAAAATCCACTGAAATAGAAGAGCTCAAGTGAATTCTCATTTATGTTGCCATTGTTATATAAGTCAACATAATTTTTTCCCCTGCATTCTGAAGTGGCTACTATATTTTGTGTATGTATACACACACACACACACACACACACACACATACACACACACACGTTGAAATCTATGTTGATTTCCTGAAGCTGCTGTAACAAACTACCACAAACTGGGTGGTTTAAAGCTACCAAAATGTAGTCTCCCACAATTCTAGAGGATAGAAGTTCAAGATGTCGGCAGCTCTTCCTCTGAGACATTGGGTAGAATCTTTCTTTACCACTTCCTAGCTTCTGGTAGTGGCCTGCAGTTGTCGGCATTCCTCGGCTTAAACCACTCAAATCTCTGCCTCTGTCATCATATGGATTTCTCCCTGTGTGCCTTTGTATCTTCTCATGTTCTTATAAGAACAACAATCATATTGGATTAGGGTCCACCTTAATCTTAATCTATTTCCAAATGAGGTCATATTCATGGATACTTGGGGTTAGAACTTCAATATATTTCTTTGGGGCGGGTCACAATTCAACCCATAATAACCCACCTCCTGAGTTGTAGCTTCCACATGCTGTTCCCTTTATTAATATGGTATAAAATTGATGTGGATTGCCTCAAAGTTGATCACTTGACATTTTGATTGATTTTTTTTTTTTTTGGCACCAATCAGATGCTTTCAAAACATATTTTAAAAAACAACTTTTCTCTTTAGAACAAAAAATAGCTCCACGCCTATTTGGAACTGAGAGTCCCTCTGAGTTCTACTGATTTGGAGGAAATGCCAGTGCCAGCCATTCCCTCCAGTAGCTCAGCGGGTTTATGTGCCATGTACTCATTTCTTTTTTTAAGTAAAATAGAATTAAACTAAATTTTATTTAATAAATTATTTTGACGATGCCTTCTCTTTGAAATAATTGGAAACACTATAAGCTACCCAAACTGCAGCTAAGAGTCACTGGTACCAAAACTAGCTTTCTGTAGGAATAAATTTCTGAATATATATTAAAAGTAAATGATCCTAATCTTCAATATTTTTCTGCTGATAAGCTCTAAAATCAATTCTTCCTTTTGTTTCAGCTGTCTATCTTAAAAAAGGTTTTTAGCAGTGTCTGTAAAGCAGAAGAATGATCCACTCTGAAAATGTCATAATGATAAATCATTTTATTGTCAAAATGGCCTTAAGACACCTTTGAGTAATTGAAATATACTAATTATTTTTAAAGATAAATTGAAGGATATTTTTGAATGAATTCTAAAATCTTGCATTGTTTATGAATTATTTTGGACATGAATTTGAATAATATTTGGAAAGATTTTCATTTGCATATATATTATTTATTCAACAATTATCATGAAGATTACTTTCTTCAAGAATTGAAATTTCTTACAAATTTGGATTTATTGTATGTAAATAAGAGAAATAAACCTATTATTTTCTTTTGGTTCACAATGCCCCACGCTTCCTTACTAAATGGCCAATCTCATTAGATATCGCAAGCTCTGACCTTAGTGACTTCTTTAGCCTTTCAGTGTCTCTCCTTCCATGTTTGTAAAATAAAGAGAATTTAATTAGTTATTTTCAAGCCATGAAATGCAGAGATGCTAACTAAATCACTTTTGAAATCCTTGTGAATAGTCTTGCTTCATAATAACACACTTGTACAGGTAAGTATTTAGGCCCAGCTTAATGCAGAGGGTGTAGAAACAGTAGAAGCAGGGTAGGCCAATTCTTGCAAGAAAAATTATCATGTGAACCAGAGTGACACACCTGCCTTCATTCTGGGAACAAAAATGCATGTGACTAACCAATAATCCACCCTAACATTTACAAGGGCGATTAATTAACTGCAAATTCATGATTCTTGAATACAAACTTGTTTTTATTCAATGTGAGTTATGCAATACAAATTAATGTTGTCTCATAGATATATAATTCTTGTGGGTCAATGCCAAAAGGCCCGCAGTCTCCCATTGCGCCTTCTTGTCTAAAAGAAGCAAAAGATGTAGATTACATGTCAGGAAATTTCATCAGGTTATGTCAAACTTAACTCAAGCTACAGCCCATCCAGCTCGTGCCACATTTTTATTATTACTATACACCCTAGCTTAGTCATTATGCCCTGAGGTGTCCAAAGGTTTTTAGATAGCAGCAAGACAACTTCATTAAGATTGGCACATTACAAGAAATCCAGATGTAGAAAAGGGCTGGCAGACACAAGTATTTGATTTATTAAACATCTAGGGTTGTCGGCATAGTGAGGAGGTCCAACGAGCATCCACTGGGGATGTGTTACCCAGTGGCCATGATTTAGAAGGAGAATAGTGCGAAAGCACATAAGAGATGATTTTTCAGTAAGGTGGATGATGAGAACTAATATTTAGATAGTGCTTAACAGTCTTTGAGCCCCCCCCCCCTTTTTTTTTTAATGCTTATAGCACCTGGTATTCCTAAGTGGTCTCCCATCCAAGAACTAACTAGGCCCAACCCTGCTTAGCTTCCGAGATCAGATGAAATCAGAACCCTTTTTTATACATCATCTTATCTGATCTGTATAATAATACTCAAAGTAAGTATCAGCCGTGGTTTCATCAGGATTAGCAAAGCGTCCATGGTGACCTCATTTAATCAGAGCCAGAGCTCACACTAGTTTAGATAATCTGAACTTTCCAGACTGTTTGAGAAAATAGTACATAGATAACACTCACTTCACTAATAAAGTGAAATACAAACACTTTAGTCCCCTACAGAAAATTGTTGTCTTGAGTATTTAAATATTTTTAATAACACTTAACTTGTCCATATATTTTATAGCATTTAAATTCTCTAGAGATTTGAATAACATCTAATTACCTAATTACCTATATACTTTTAATAACATTTTTTTTGATTTGTATTATTAAAAATTACCTCAGTTCTCAAAATTCTGTATTAAACAAATGGAAAATCAGCAGATAGAAAGAGCCAAATAAATGTGATTATTATACAACCAGATGACCTAGACTGACCCAGACACATTAGGTAGAGTTGCTATAACAAATCGAGCTGAATATATTGCTGAGTAAGTTATCTGGAGCAACAAGATACTGTCCAAAAATATAATCAGCTTAAAGAGATAATGAAAACCAGAGGATAAACATGTAATTTTCAAGTGTTTATTGCCCAAGTCGCATTGTCATAAAGCTCCTCTGTAGTGCACATAGCAGAGCGGAGAAGAGGCCACACACAAGGCGTGGATCAGTTAGCCACTGTACTGGCAAAATTTCAAAATGTCATGAAATCTCTCTAGGTCTCAGTTTTCTCATCTGTAAAATGGCAATAGAAATAGTACAAATTTCATAGAGCTGCATAAGAGATAATACACAGTGACAATTGAAAGTCCACGTTTTACAATCAGTGGTACACAAAGATGTTACCTCTGAATTTGAAGCCTTCTCTGCTACATCATTGATATGAACTCTAATAGTCACACTATAACTCTAGTCTTTTTTTTTTCCTACAGAATTGGCTGATACAATCAATGACTTAAATACTTCTATTGTATGGAATCATAGGATTTTTAGCACAAGCTTTGAATAATAAAATTATGTGAAATAATTCAATTGCAGAGGATTGAAACTTTTTTCTCCACACCATTAAAATGTTTTTTGTTGGGGTGAAAATGGAAACCTTTTTAGAATATAATTAAAACTACACAAAGTTGCATCATAAATCTGTAGGATCTTCCCCTGGGGTTTGATGTTTTTAACACCTAAAAACTGAAGCAGATTTTGCAAAAATAGAGCTAAAAATCTTTTCACTTCACTTAGAGTCTTAAGTAATTTGCCGGTGTTATCAGTAGGTAACATGGCAAGAAAAGAAAAGGAAAGGTGAATGGATGTTCTGAGGCAATTTTTTATTCACTGTTTAAGAAAATCAACTTATTTTTTTTACACTTTGTCTTAACAGAACATTGCTTTTCTGAATAACCGTTATAAAATGCACTATTATATATAATGGTATATATTAAGTTTTAAGAATTTTTAAACTGCAGGGACAGAATATATATTCCCATGGTTTCTGAACTTAAGGCAATTAGGAATTGATTTTGGAATTAGAAGAAGATAAACAGGTGAAAGTGTGAGCATGCAGCCTGACATTTAATGTTTGTACCAGAGGACATGCAGCTAGCTCCAGCTCTGAAGACATAAGTAAGAGTGTCAGACGACTCTAGGGGATGCATAAATCATGTTCTTTTTTTTTTTCTTTTTGTTTAAATCTCTCTTGTCTCTTTTTTTCACTCTCCTTTGTCCAGCAATCTGTTTCTCTTTCTGGAAAATTGACCTGTATCACAATATCTGTCAGAATCCTCTCCCATACCTGTGTCCTCCATTCCAACAGAACCGCAAACCTTCTCTCAGGCATTATGACAATTCTGCTTCTGGTATTGACCCAAACTGGAATTAACAGGGTGTCACCAAGCAGGCTGACAGCCTCAAATTGAAAAGATTATTTAGACCTTATTTTGAACCTCACTAAGCACAGTGGGTTGGCTCAGCTTTAAGTCATGCAAATAAAAAACAAAAGCTGCAGGACTGATTTTCTTTGAACTTCAGGGCCTTACCTGAAAACATCAGTTAGTTCCCATAGTCACAGACAGGTCAGGAATTTGTCTAACATTCCTGAGAATTTATGGCCTTCATCATTATGAATGAGATCATTCAAAGGAGCACTCCTCAAGCAATAGTTTCAAGAATTATTATCACAGCATCTGTTAACACTAATGGCCTGCAGCAGTTCAAGGTGATCCTGTATGCATTGGTGTGTAAAAAGCACAGCAAGATCCTTCTTGCACTTTAACTTGACCAAGATATATGCCTTGATAAATAAGCCAATAATTTGAGCTAAAAATGAGAAGTATCAGAAATAATGAACTCTTGGTTATGTGAGCAGCAATCGAAGAGGGAAGCCTGGTAGGGGTCCAGGGCTGGGACCTGTTTGGAGGCCCAACGTGGGCTCTGCATTCCTCGGCTGCGCCCTTAACTTCTACCTAGAGACTCAGCCTGACCCAGACCCAAAGGCAACATTAGCTCACCCTGGCTCATGAAAGCAACCACAAGATCTGGGCAGAAGGCCATTAGATATGTGTACCACATAGGGTGGGTATTAGAGCCCAGTGTTTACGTGGAAGCCCAGGAGGCCAACTGAGGGCACTCTCAGGTTCATAGGAAAGTTTATCTGTACAGTTTGTCCCTGTGTAATGTTTACTCTCTTTCATGAGCATGCACGCACACACACACACACAGGTTCTCAGTAGAATACTTTTGTTCACAATGTGGGCTAAGCTTTGCACATGGAAGACCAGATGTAGCATCTCAAAAATTCAAGGGAAGCTGGGGAAAATGGGCAGGTACTTCAGGATGGGAAAGATATGGACGAGGCCCAGGAAAGTGAGCCATGGCAGGGGCTCGACCAGTATAAGGAAGGTCAGGAAGGCAGAGTCAGACACTGAGAAGCAAGAGTTCTGGGAGACATGTGACTGGAGATTTTTAAGTAGTGTCTAAACTGTGAGATGAGTAATTGAGTCATTGACTCAATGTAAAAATAAAGGTGAAAAAGCAGAAGGCATAATGTGGAAGAACATGCTGAGAGAAACTTTGTACCTCGGCTTTGCTACTTTTTAATCAGTTTCCTCAGTTAAGACATTTCTCTCACCCACTTATGCCTATTAAAATATAGCAGATTATATCTAAATATCTAACAACTAATCTAGAAGAGTGTCCCCTAGCACAGAGCCAGATAATAGGTCCTCTGTAAACACCGGCTTACTTTTACAAAGCCGACATACTTTTCCTTGTGCTGCCTTGATTTCTGGGTGTGAAAGTGCCTAAGACTTCTCTAATAGGTAAGCAAGGTAAAACAGAACAATGGCTGGAAATCTCACAGTTACATAAGTAACTCAATAAAAGCATTAATAAACATAAAAATGCCCTCTCCCCCCCAAAAAAATGTCCAGTAATTTCTGGTTTAAGACTAAATGTAACTTTATAAAATGTAATTCATATCTAAGACCTGCTGAAATAAAACAGATTAGTCTGGTGTCATTTTAAATACCAAAACATCATGATGATTAGAGTTGTGAGGTAGCTTGGAAATTTTGGTGGGAGTGATATAGAAGCTGGAGCCTGGGTTTGTATTCCTGAACTTACAACACGACACACTGTGTTAATGTCTCCACCAGGTACTTTCAGCAATGCCAACTCCTCTATTACATGCACGGGCACCCTCCCAGGATGTTGCTCTCCCAGGAAACTTTCAAAAGGCTATTTTTGTTAGGTTGAGATTAAAAAGATTGTGTAGACCTTATTTGCTGTATAGCAACTATTAAACATAAAATATAATCTGAGATATATTTCTTTATAAAAATTGTATATGTGGAGACAATGAGTTTTGTTGCTTACCAAGGTAGGAAATGACAGTGCTTTTGGCTTCAGAGGAAAATATCCCTGAGGGTTTGTAGCCAACAATGGATTTGCAAAGGATTTTAAGCCCAGGAGATACAGAAGCTCTACTCTTAGGATGTGTTTGCCTAGAGAACACCTGCTTCCTAAGTATGAGAAGTAACAATTGGCCCTCATTGTATCTCTTTAGCTATAAATATTGGAATGGGTCAAAAGCACCCATGACCACTAGAGACTTAAAAAAAGCAAAGTTTATTATTTTATAGTTTTTAAATATACTGCACAAGATGAGTGTTTAAAACATGAAGAAATCATTATATTAATATAATAAAATATCAAAAACTGAGTATAAATTTAAACATAAAATATGACCTTATCTGTCAAAGATTGCCATGGAAAGAGTAGTCACCGGACCATATACCAGGAGACTTCTGATGCAAAGACTATAGTTATCCAAGGAACACGGTATTAATTGCATTTAGTCTGTCCAGAACTGAGTTAATAGCACTACACTAATTGAATCCAGATTTCTTCCTACCATTACATTTCTTTCTTGTTCAGAGTAATATACTTCAGATATATGTCTCACTCCAGGATGATTACCTGTCTGAGAACTCTCAGGCTAACAGGAGATATTAGCGACTTTTGCTGATCATCCGTTTATGCCTAAAATGAAATAGGTCAAGTTCATGGATATCTGACAAAAGAAGAAAGGAAGAGAAATCCACAAATATATATGTTGACCAATCTAAAAATTTAATCATCATAGGGTAATGCTAAAATTTTAAAACATTGAATTAGAAATGCAATGTTGAAAACTAGATTTGTGAATTTCTGTTTATTAAGTGAAACAAATCACATAACAAAGAAGGTATAAATGTAACAGCTGGAGAGATCCTAAAAAATCATCTTGCATCAAACCTCCGGGGTTCATATTCAGATGATTTCGTCAAATTTGTTAAGCACTTAGAGCTGTTTCTCCATCTGTGAAATTAAGATTTTTTTTTTTTTTATCCTACAGATCCCATAGGATTGTTTGGAAGCTATCTGAAAAAATTGCATAAACTTCTTAACCTAATACAATGCACAGTGTTGGCGCTCAGCAAGTCAGTTATCATTTTGACTATCTTATTGATTTACTTTGGATAACGTGAAAAGTGTTGACATAAGACATATTCTTGGAAATCAAAATCATATTATTTTTCTATTTGTGTTATGTTTTACAATCAAAAGGACACCTTAACCTCATAAGCTCCTTTAAGCTTCCCGTAAACTCCTTGTTAGTAGAGAAGGAGACTAAGTGTCCCTTCCTCAAGGATCTTTAGCTATAGAGAACAGGAAGAGCAACACCTGGAAAATTAAGGTGCTCTCTCAAAACAGTGAATCAATGGCAGCAACTTGTACGTGAACAGAGTAATTGACTGGCATGGCCTGCACTGTATAATAGATGATCATGTTCACCCACAAATGAGGCCCCTGGAATTAAATTATGGAAGGAAATTGAGGATCAAGTTTCATCTATTCAGTTTCTCATAGCTCTTCATGTATCAAAGAGATGCTTCTCGAATCTTGCTTAGAACAGGCAGACTGCGAGGCACAGGAGAACCAGACAGGCTTGGCCTTCTTGCCCTTGTCTCATTTTAGCTGAGTGACCTTGAAATAGTTACTTTACTCTATCTCAAAATCCATGTTTTCCCCTCTGTAAACGTGGATGGTGGATGCTTTTAGAGCTCATAAGTTTGTTACAAAGACTAAGTAATATCGCTTCTGCACAGAGCTTAATGCAATGTGTAGAACTATATTAACTAGTCAGTTAATGGTAGTTCTCACAGTATTGTTACTATTTTCTAACTCAAATGAAAAAAGAGAATTTAAAAAGTCTAATAACTCCCAGTCAATAAACTACACAAAACTAAAACAAGATATCAGCACCTTCCCAAATGCTATATACCACCAGGGACCTTTGGTCCTAGGGACACCAAAGTCCTCAGGACACCCAAACTCTGCTGTAAGGTTCTCAACCAACCTCCCATTTTCACTGATATGATCTCGCAAATGGGCCTTCATAATAAGTTTTAGAGGAAGTGAATATTTCAGATCGAGTTATAAGATTGGTGAAAATCCAATAACATTTAAATCCCGTAACATTTTATAGTTAGAAGGTGGAAAAGAGAAAATAAACACATATGTGTGTTGTAGAAAAGCTCTTGTTCTGATCTCTCTCACGAGGAAACTCAGACCCAAAAATTAAGTTACAGTGTAGCCCACTATTTGGAAGGATAAATCGAATCCTTGTTTCTGAAGCAGATATAGCCTTCCTAGAAAGAAAAAAAGTCTCTTACTTTTTTCTCATCCCAAACAATAGTCAGGAGATGCAAAATTTGTCATTTTACAATGGTTTTTAAAGAAGCAAGATGAGTGATATCTATTTGACCCACCTCGATTATCAAGAGACCTGATGTTCCCCTCTTTGTCACATCTTTGTCTCTCCTTTGCAGATAGCTTTGCTTCCTCTGCCTCCTTTATCTCCTCACCCTGAGGGAGAGGCTGGACCACATCATTTAGTTGCCACAAGTGTCTGCCAGCAGCACATTTAGATGTAAATACACACTGCGGCCCAAAGGAAAGCTGAGTCAGAATATCCCACCTGAGGGCTTGAGGGGTGGGGAAGTTATGAAGTGAGCAGACACAAATATCAGGAGAAAGTTAGAAAGTTCAGTGTGAGACAAGTAGAATGCTGCTGGGTCTGGAGGTTAAAGGATATGATCAAGATCACATGATCCCAGCATTCCTGAAGAGTCTTACTCTGCCTTGACTCCTCCAAGACTTCATTCACCCCACCGCCCAGCTATACCCACAGTCTGTGTGGTGAGGACAAAATCTGTATTCCCTATGTCAAGCCACCCCTGGATGTCTCTTTTCGGAAGTCCAGTAGCATACAAGCTTATTAACTGCCCCAACTCCCAAGAAAATACTTTATTATTCCATTATTTTCTCTTTCGAATTCTGCATTTTCTATTTTCTGTATGTTAATGATGCTATCAGCTACCCTGTCACACAAACTACAAACATCAGAGCCATCTCAAAGTTTTTTTTTTTTTTTTTTGACCTCACATTCAAATAGCACTCAGTCTTCTTGGTTTTAATTCAGACATGACTGCAGAAACTAGCTTCTTCTTGCCCCTGCCACTCCCATAATTTCAGCTCTAGACTGTGAAATAGTCTAAGCCTTATAGAACTGGCCAGCTGGGCTCAAATTCTTTACTTTCTGATTTTACCTTCAATACAGCTCCAGGATGGCCTTGTTAACAGCCTATGCAATCACATCCCCTCCAGCTTTTACTTAGCCAGTGAATTTCCACTGCCTCACAGCCTCAGGTCTGACCTACAAGTTCATACCCAGCTCCAGGTGCTGCTCCAGCTCACCCTCTGCTTCCACCTCACCCCTCATTGCAGTAAAGCTTTAGGCTTTCAAAAGTATGTAATGTCCTTCCATACACTTGCCTTTACACAAACCGAGTTCTGTGCCTGGAATTCCTTGTTGGATAATAATCTTCTGGAATACCTACTATTATTATCTCCTTTCCTCACGAATGAAAATACGAAGACAAGAAAATTAAGTAGATTTTGCAAAGTCATGGAACTGGTGAGAAACAGAAGTCAGATTCCAACCTTGGCGGTCTGTGTGGAGCATTAGCACTTTTAACTCTGTACTGTCCCCTTTTCTAGGGCTGGCAAACTTCTACTCACTCTTCTATGCCCACATCAAATATATCTGGAAATTCTTCATCTATTCCACAGATGCAATGATTAATTCTGTCTTCTGCTTTCAAGACATTTTCCCCTTCTGTTATTTTACCACATTACATAATAGCTACATACTTTTGTGAATTTATCCCCTACCAGAAAATTTTCAACATACTATTACCAAAAATTTTCCACATCTCCTGGCATAAAATAGTAATCAATACATGCTTATTAAGGCGAATAAATGGATAACTGAATTCTGAAAAGATACATAAAAGAATGAATTGTCACTCAAAGTCTTATTTCTATAGGTGTGGCATGTAGACCTAGCTGATTAGAAGTTACATGTTTCCCTCTCTGTTTTCTATTTACTACCTCTACACATCGTTCTTTAGCTTTGCTCAATCATTTTTAGAGATGATAGCTTTTTACTATACTCTCTGAAATCAATGACAAATTATATAATAAGAAAATCTATCTCACCATCCGTCTATCCATCTATTGTTTAATCCAGTTTAAGAAGTAGCAGTGATGTTGAAACAGAGATCACAAGTTGGGTGAAGTTGGTATTGATGACCCAGAAACACTATTAAACTGACAAAAAGTGTCATCAAAATCCTCTCCCTCCCTTCTCATGCTCTAACTACTATCCTCACCACTCCTTCTGTAACTTCTCTCCCTCCTAGTGTCACGCCTTACTCTCAGAACATCCCTCTTTCCCATGGTTATAAAGCACACTCCCTTCTGCTTCAAAGAACTCAGAACGGTCCATCTCTTCTGCCCTAGGAACCTGTTCCCACCGAGAGCTCAAATGACAACTCCCTGGCCACTTCACGCTTCACGCAAATAATGACTTATGCATGGGAGTGAGAGAATTCACTCATTACCAAACCCCAGTCATAGCTACTGTTTTTGGTATAAATAATAATTTGCTTGTTCACTCAATGGCCTTGACTACAGAATGTGTAATCAGCTTAAAGTGTGCACACTCCTATGCAACTAACTCTGTTTTTAATTTCTGTTTAGATTGAAAACATGTAGCAGGTAAGAATTAAATTTATTAAGTAACCATTTATCTTGCATGACTGATTGATTGCCAGAATTTTCCAGACTCTACTATGCAAAAGGTACACTACATTTGACTTCTCCTCATGCTATGGTAGGTTTATCTGAGAAATCAGTTGAACATTGTGTGATATAATATACTATGTGTTATTTATCTAAATACATTTAGGTTCTGGGTTCTTGGAAGAATGTTATATCAACCCACCCAATTTTCACAAAAAGTAATTGCTTACTGAGTAGCAAAATTATTTTACTCACTCTATGTATAGTAACCCAGATGTGAAATACTAAAGTTAAATTTTTAAGAAAAGAAAGAGAATTGAAATCACAGAACCATTTGTCATATAAACACAAAGTAAATGCCTTTCTATAATGTAAAGTAATGGAAAGATGAGTACACAGTCTGCCAAGTTCATTTACTCCCATCTTGCTTTTAAGGAGCAGGTGCAAGGCCAGCTGGCTCTTGCCAACACCTGTCTAGCACATGATCACAGGGATGATGAAGTGGCTATCTTAATAACCCACAGATAGTTGTAGTAAAGTCAAAATAATTGATGATAAACATCCTTTGGGATTGAATTTTTGTGTCTTTGTCCCTGAAATGTTGATGACAGAAACAAGATTTACTCGTAATGTTTGAATCCTGATATTCCCGACAGGAAACGGGAGATGATGCCACATTGCTCCCAGAGAGTTCTACTCCCAGGCTTTCCTACTACACTGGGATTCCACTGGGATGCTGCACTTCTATCTGTCAAATTCCTCCTGCCTGGCACCAGTGTTCACTACAGCATTATTTATAATATTATTAGAATTAAATTATATCACTTTGAATTTAAAATCACATTATTTCACATGTAATATTGGAGCACGTGTCGATGTGCATAGTGTGCTTAGGAGAGCATCTGGCATCTCATAAGCACCCTGCACATCTTGGCAGTTATTGCTATGCCATTATCCCCACTTATTCAGACAAGACACTATGGTGAGGCTGTGCAAACATTGACTGTGGGCTCCTGCCAACTAGTACACATCCCTTTGGCCACTGAAGTGTTCCAGGAGAGACACCTACAATAGCTTCCTTTATTCTCATGGTAAATCGTGAAGAACAAAATCAACCTTAATGATACGAAACAAACTATATAGACAGAATGCAATTTAATTTCTCACCTAATTTCAGAAAAAGATGTTTCACTTAACACCCACCTCCGACTTAAACCGAGACCTGCATTCACTCCCCAAGACTCTAAACCCATAGCTTAAATACCTGACAATTCACTTAATAAGGTCACTTATGCCACTCTTCTATTTAGACTCTGAGACATATGATCCTTATTTAATATGTATTTTTTTAAATTAGCTTAGCCATTTGATTTCCCATTTGAAAGCCCACCATTTGAAGCAGTGAACTAGAAGAAATTTTGGACATGAGACCTGTTTGAGGCCAGCAAAATGACTACCCTGACCCTCAAAAACAAAAGATGCTGAAAGACAAAATTGCGTGCAGAAAACTTTATAACAGAGTTATAGAATAACCACATCCCCAACTTCCCGATACAGAGCCTGTTTACACCGAGTCCTGGCATAGTGACTAAAAGGGCCACTTTAACATTGATGTGTCTAGCTTTGGACAGTACCTTATAAACTCACTAAAATTATAGTGAATGTTGATAGTGTTTTCTAAACATTATCAATCGAGGACCAAAATATGATCAGTCATCTCTTTTAGAAAGGCAAGAGAAGTACACAAATCATTCTTGGCCAGATCCGGCAAAAATTGTTAGGTTGAAATTTGATAGCAATTGTATAAGCCTCAGTTATCTGGAAATTCACTTCTGTGGGATACGTGTATCCCAGAAGTTGTTATACAAATGAAGTGTTATTGTAATGTGCTCAGATTTTGCTGTAATTTTCTAATAACGCGTGACTGTAGTTTTAATTAACTTTTATTGCTCATTTGGCTTCAAAATGTAATTTTCTTTTCTCATGCCCTTTCTTGTCCTAATTTCTGTCCCTAACCTTCAATGTGGCCCAAGACTTGGACTTCTCCTATGATTATCATTGTCTCACACTGAATAAAATCATTTTATAAGGGGCCATGCCTAACAGAAGGCCAGCATATTGTTGATTTTCTGCAAATGTTACATTAGAATGACAAAAACACAAGTTACTTTGGAGAGAAAATAGCTAATCTCACTTCCCATCTGGTTTTCAGGAAACATTATCCAGAAGATTTTCCTTGAAAATGCAAAGTGTCTTTGCTGGTGACCAGGGTTGATTTCAGTGTGATCATATTAGTTTTACTTCTTTTCTGTCACTTTTCTCTTGCTTCGAGTACTTTAAATTTCCCATTAAGATAAGATTTATGGTTTGTTGAAATATTCTTCAGTTGCCTTTCCTCTGTTTCATCTGAAAGTTTATATTCAGGTTTACTTAATACCATTCTGAGAGGGAACTCCCAATGCATGCTTTTATAAGCACAAATTGCATGTTTAACTTTGTGTTATTTTTAGCACTGCTGCCTATTATTCCCCCTTGAACATCACGAGGGGGGCGCTGGGCTTGGAGAGGTAAAGGCGTCTCCTCCTCAGGACGTGGTATAAGGTTGAGCTCTAGTTCCAAAGAGGACAAGCAGGAGACTAATAAGTGGAAGTCAGTGCTCAAGTAATGGGGGCCCGGGGTGGCTCTCAAGAATTAGGCTCCAGAATAGAGAAACAAGACATCAATACTATGAGACACAAAGTGAAAGTGAGGTTAGAAATAAGTTAGTAAGAAGTTTGTGAGCTCATTACAGTGGCTGGTAACAAGCTTTGTCATTCCAAGTGACTGTTACTGAACATACTTCCCAAAGAAAAGACCAGAGGCCAAGCTGAGCCTCTCTCCCTCCACATACAGGTGGGGACTGTAGCCCACTGCTCTGGGGTTTCAAAGTAAGAGGACTGGGAAGCTTTTGACAGTACTTTGTTCTCAAATGTCTTTCTATGGCATTCTCAAAGATAAGGATGACCTTTTTCACCTTCTGGCTGCAGTAATCCTGCTGCCCATTGGAAGATAGGACCCTCCCTTAAATTAAAGTCCTACTTTATTGATTTTGTACATAATAAGCCAAAATAATGGCGCAGCCACTTCTTTTCTATAGGACACAGGAAATAGTATTTCTGAGACACTCAGAAGTATATTAGAAGTATATTAAATTCTCTCCCCATTTCCCCAGAGTTGATATCCAAGTGCTTGCTATAAAAGAAGATGAAGTGGAAGGACACTTTTATTTCCAGTGCATACATATTGTTTTCCAAGCTAACTCACTGGTTAGTATGTAACTAACCAGTGATTTCGAGTCTTTCCACGTGCTTATTTTTCTCAAGGGATGTGACCACCAAAGAGAGCTCAGTTTCAAACAGGCTGCTAAAATAACATCCTCTGCCCTTAAAGGTGAGAGGGGCAGGTCTTTGATCACAGAGAAAGAGTTGCCGTAGAATGCACTTAGCATGCAAGGGTAGGAGGAAGTGTGATTAAAAAGAGGCAAAGTATGTGTTCCTGTCTACACAGGGTTTTCTAGAACGTGGTATGAGACACTGTCATCGACAGTGCCCAAACTTTCAGCGATGACATTAATACCTACATATTCTTTACACATTCATCTGTAACCAGCATAATCCAAACTTAATTTTACAGATATTATCATAGCACTCAGGCAGAAAATGCTGCGTTTAGTGAAAATCAGTGAACTCTTTTTTGACAGTTTTTAGAGTAAAATCTCAAGGAATAAAATTGTAAGGCTATTTTTAGACATGAGTTTTGGTGAGAATTTTTAGTTTGTTTTGGTATTTCAACTAAGTGAGTTTTTTTCATATTCTCCCCTTTGTGTGTGTGTGTGTGTATGGATTTTTAAATTATACTATTGGTTGTAATATCAGTACTAGAAAAATCTTGGGCAAAAGGTTTAATGTGAGGAGCTGGAGGTAAACCCCCTTCAACTACTCAGAGTTAAGAGAGGATCCATTTTTTTTCAACTAAACTGTTTTCTCCCATAACCTTTCTTAAATATTACTTCTACTCCTACTTTCCACAGGCCCCCGTTACTTTCCCAGCCAGCCAATTCCCTAAGAATAAACCTTATTGAAAATTAATTACACTGTCTAGGCCCTTTGTTGTCTTGTTTATTGCTGTTATTTTATAATTTAATATCATCACTTGCATTGTCCTTGCATTTTAGGTTTTCTTGTATTAATGAAGCACGATACTGAGTTTTCACATATAGCATTTTCTTATTAAATAAATGTACTTTAAAAAGTAAATCAAATTGAATTAAAATGTTAAGTGAAAATAGTACCGGTTTAAAGAAGATATGGGAAAATTTATCACAGCAGTATGCTATAATTTAAATTTCGGAAATACGTATTTAAAAAAAAAACTGAACATTAACTGGATGGAGAGAGGAGCAGGTTGTAAGAAACAAAATGGGCTTGACAAGTTTCACAATAACCTAAGTGCAGGCTCAGTTATACCATATTCTAGGCGAGAGTGATTTTCAAAATACTGTCTCAGATTTGTGTACCACAAGCTGGTGCTAGGTAGTGAGACACAACAGCTTTCCTTTTTTTTTTTTTTTTCTTCCCTTATAAGAATCAGTCATTATGGTGTTTGATAAAAAACAAGATAGACCCTCATTCATTTCTCATTAAAACTAGTGTTTCTCATTATGATGGGTTTCCTGTCATGCAGAGTCGGGGAATGTCCCTCCTGTACTGAAGAAGCTTGAAAACTAGGGACCGGAATGCAATAGATGGTGCATGAAAGAGCCCCACACAGACACAGACATAGACACACACAGATGCACAGACACACAGACACACAGACAGACACACACACACACACACACACACACACACACACACACACACATACACACATACACCTAGAGAGGTAGACAGTCCCATTAGGAAACTACCATTGATAAAGGAAAAGAGAGTGCCTTCTAATTTTTTTAAGTTCAGAATTTTAACTTATTCTCCCTGCGCTGCCATAACACTGAGAAGAAATAACCCTCAGAGAATTAACCAGAATTGTTGCCTTGTAGCTTGATAACAATTTCTCTTTTGTTCCTTCCTTAACCACCTTGCCATCCTTCTCATTGGCCCATTTTTCTTTTCTTCCATCAATTTCTTTCCTACTCAATGACTTGTCATCTATTTGCATTTTTATTCATGCCATTTAATCACTTTATGTTAATTATGTTCTAATACCAAAAACATACATGGTTTTCAGGCATCCAAAACATCCAATACATGTAATTGCCCACAAAATTGCTACCAAATACAATGAATTAGAAAGCTACTGAGTATTCACCAGATTCCATTAAATCTAATTATCTGAAATCTTTTGAATTACAATGAGATTGTTCATAGTTAAAAACATGGAATAGTGCATAGTTAATTTGTTCATTTCTAAAATGCTACTATTTTTACATGGTACTGTTATTGGCTTAACAAGGAATAGGGTAAATTCACATCCTGCTATGAGTAAAGCAAGTTTTCCCACGAATGCAAGGCCCTTCTACTATTTTCTCAATATTTTTCTGTTATGTATGAATTTTCAAAATTTAGGGAACTTTAAGGGACTCCCGGGTAGGGCATTGATTGGCTTCTGAGGACAGTCAAAACTCTTGTTAATGAAATCCACATATTAATAATTTTCAAGATATTTTGGAACTTATTTCCTCCTTCCAATTAACAACCTCCTTTAATACTTATTTCCTCAGTAATGGATATTATGGGACAAATTTCTGATTCCTTACTAGCTTCTCTCTCACATGTGCTAGGATTAAAAAAAAAAAAAAAAGACAGTATTGTATTATACTGAAGAATCAATGAATTTGGGCTCTTGGTGCTCAAGAAGTATTAATCACCTAGACCCAATTAGATCCTTTAGAAAATGCCACTTTCCCTGGGCTACTTTTTTCCCAAGTATTTTGGTGCCCTGCTTAAAGCAGACACAGTCAAGTTCATTCAGAAGAAGGCAGACACTGGCTTCACATCACAACAGCAGCTTCCATTTTGAAGCGTGCAGCAAAGCACATTCCCCAAGGATCAAACATGCTCCTACAAACAGGGAACAACTGGACCCCTCAGAGGGCCAAAGGGAAGAACAGGGAAGCCAGAGGATCTCTTTTCCCAGATCGAAATTTCACAGCCACCAGGCCTCTTGGATTAAGATGCCTGAGTATTTTCATACCTGTCTCATCTTGTTTGTTCACTTTAGTAACCCTTTCCAGCTGGGTACCAACTGAAGTAAGGGGCAGACGACTTGACGGGTGGCCATGGCAGGATATAGAAGGAAATTCTGGGTTCAAATCCATTGGCTATATCAGCTCTATGATGTGAGGGCAGGTTATTAAGCTTATTTGGGCTTCGCTTTTCACATCTCTAAAAATAATGATGAGAACATCTAACTCTGAAAATTGTCCTATCTAACGATCCATGAAACAAGCAGCCCTTGGTAGAGTCTCAGTAGCCATGATCTCACTGCCTTTCTTTCTCCACATTCAAATTCCTAGAACGTTATTAGCTAACAGGCATACTAAGCTGCCACTGCACGTACAAATCCAAAGCAGCTAGATCCACCTAAAATAACCAAAAAGAATGATCTCATCCTCTCAGAAAATGCCGTATAATTGTCCCACATCACTTTGCAGACACATTAAAATACATATATTAATGCTCACACTTGAAACCTCTAAATTCTGAAGAGGATGCAACTGAGACCCTGAGAAGTTCAGGGACTTACCAAAGATGACAGTAACAAGAAACAACAGAACTGGGACCAAAAGTAGAGTCTCTTCTTCTCAGAAAGCATCTGCTAAGTAAACCATGTTTCCTCCTCAATTTAGGTATATTTTTCTAGCCTAAAGAGAAGCAGATCAGGGGGAAAGAAGAACAAGTAAGCTAATCCCCACCTTTGCTACCAACCCATGTGAGCTCCCTAGAGTTTTGTCTGGCTGTGGGTTCTTCTACAGCTGACAAACAAATCTTCCACATGCAAAACGCAGCCTTGGCAAACATTATGTGATGTGATTTTCTAATACTTACTAGAGGACTTGGGTCCTAGAAAATAATAAATAGATTCCACTGGAGACTTAGAATTTTCATATGTGACAAATATAATCCTGCAGGGGAAAAAAAGGATAGTTTTCATATAATTTAAAAGAAAATGTTACTTGCTTACAGCAGCTTTAGATTTCCAACAAATCAGAATTTGCTACCATCTCTTATGACCTCGTATTTCTGTGATGGTTCTGGTTCTGTCATCTGTTTGACCAAAGCATGTCTTAGCGAACACCCTAGAAGAGAAACAGTGACCTGAGTGAGGCCATGGATGTGTCTGAGGACACAGCATGAGGTTGGGAACATGCTCTAATTATGCACAGGTCCCATATTGGAGGTGCTGCCACAGAGGAGCTGTGTCACTTTATAAATCAGCAGCCCCAGAGCACGAACAGGGTGATTTTCCAAAGCAATAAGCACTGTGCAAGGCCAGCTTCTGATTCCACTCACTACCGCACAATGCTGAGGAAAGAGAGTCATAGAATTGAGCTCAGAAGTGTCCTAATTATCTAAATTTTAAAAATTATTATTATAGGAATGTGGATTTCTATTGTGGTTAGGTTTCTGTAATCCTTCCAATAACTCTGTGAATGCCGCACTAGAATATTACTAGATAGTGATAATTCATTAATGTGATATGTTACATTTGTCCAGCCAAGTCAGAGATGACTGACTACTGAAAGTGATACCTCAGCATAAGCATACAATGTGCCCTCAATTCCTGAAAATGGCCTGTTACTATTATCTTCATGAGAGAGGTTCCCTAGACTTATTTATTGTGGGCAAAGTCCTGGGGCCATGTCTGTAACTCTACTTGGATCCAGCAGTTTTCTTCGAGAAACTGTAAAGTTTAAAAAATAAAATTCAAATGAGTAAACGTGAAGATCTAATTGGCACTATTAAGCAATTCATGAATCTAGGTTGTACAAAATGAAAGGTTTTATAGGAAAAAGGGCGGGGCAAGGGAACTTTTAACAAAAGAAAAGAAAGGATTATTTTTAGACCAGAACATCTTTATCTTTAGAGGGGAAGAGAATGGCAAGGGTTTTTATCATGCAGATTACCTTTTCTTTTTGGGGTGGGGGCATGGGGAGAGGACTCAAGTGACAGATTACTGGTGTTTGGTCAGAAAATTCTAGGCTGATCAATTAAAGTTATATTTCTAGAGAGGTTGAAATAGCTGTTAGGTCAGGTATTAAATCTAGGTTTGATATGGACTTTAGTACAAGTGATGTTATTTTGGGCCTGTGGTTTTCTCTTTAACAGAATCTATTATCTAAAGTTTTGTGCAAATCACTTCATCTTTGAATAGCAAAATTATCATAAATTTGATCTGGAGCTATTTGAGCTAGTAAGATTAATCAAATCTTATTTTCTTTTTGTACTCTAGAAAAAAAAAAGTAGCTTTAAATATATCTGAAAAATATCATCCCTTTAACAACCACACTGAGAGTAAAAGGTTATAGATTATTAATTATACTTCCTAGGAATATAGACTTATGAAGGCAGTATCCAAACCTAGGCCGATAACTTTGAAGGAAAAAAAAGATGTGGAAAAGAGAGCAGATGCGAGGATGACAGTTAAGGGTAAGAGCTACATTATAGGAATAGGTGGTAGAGGCCTGGATCCTATTTGACCCTAAAGCACCCAATAATGGAATATATGTGTCCATCCGAGTACTATTTATAGGTGTGCTGTGTTTTGTCTTCCTTTTGAAATTCCATGTCAACTCCTGCTAGTTGGGACCCAGCAACCTGTAGAGAAAAGCATGCAGCTTCATGACTTTTGCTTCTGGGATGAGTTATTAGTCCTCTGTGTCGAACAGCTCCTTTCATAACGTATAGCCTAGTCCCTGAAGGGAATGACCCCATTCATGCTCAGAGATCATTTAGAAGAATACTATCACCCTTGAATTCAGCCAGTCTATGAAAGCTCACTTTCTGAGGTCTCTAGTGCGAGGCCCTATCTTCTCACATGATCCACACGCACAGAAATTTAATCTACTCATTACAGAATTGATAAAAAAATATCTCTCCAAGGAATGTTCACAACAACTAAGAAATGCTACTACACATTGAACAGTTCACGTACTATTAAAAACAATATGGTTTACATATGTGAAAAGTACGCTCAGTGTAGACAAACCCAGTTCTCTTGCAACTGCATCTGCACAGCCTCTGAGATCCACACAAAACTTTAGGGTAATGACAGACAAATAAAAACTCGGCCAATGATTGGGAAAGTTAGATTTTAGCTGACTGAAGATTCTAATGAGAAAAGTTGAGCTATGTCGAAATTTAGCCTTTAACTATATCCTACGAATCTTTCTCTCTTTCCCTCTCTCTGTATATATACACATACACAATATGTATAATCTTTGTCTTAATACTTCTGAATATTTATGAGATTTTAGTGTTTTTCTCCCAATATATGTAAATACACTGCTAAATATACCATAACCCATTTGAGTAGAAGATGAAATCCTATGTATAACATTCTTATAGATATAGACATATATTGCCAACAAAGTATAAAAATATTGCACTTGATTTTTTTGTTTTATTTATCACTTTTTATTTATCCAGTGTGTTAATACATGAAGATTCAGAAAAAAATACACTACTACTACATTAGAAGCCTGTTTTCTGCATGTGACAGTTTAGCTGAGGTGATCCGTGACCACATATTTTTCCTACTATTTAAGCTAAACAGAACTCTTTGAAACTTGGAAATGTTCAGGAATCCCACTTGTAAAAATATCCAGGGATTTTAAGTTGTACTAAAATGAGCAAAATCCATATTTAGCAGGAGACAGTCTTTTCTTACTGCTATGTTTCTGGTAAAAACAAAACCAGGAAGCACTTACCTAAGCAAACCAGTTCGACCCTGAAGGCATTGGTAACTATCCCATTTGCTCCAGACACTTACCATTCATCAAAGATCTCAGAGATTCTGATTGACAAAACAAGGTGCTTCCCTTTCTAAAGTGTAATGTCCAAATGCAAATTCCTTGATTTATCATTTTCTGCTAGATATTGTGTGACAGAAAGATGTTGTAGAAGCACCTGGGATTTTTTAGATGTACTTTTCACTTTCAAACTTACTTTAATTAAAGGAACATGCTTAGATACTTCATTTTCGCAATTAAAACAAAACACTGGTCATTATATGCAAGACTTAAAAGAAATTTGGGAGAGCAGTAAATCATTCCTCATTTACTCATCCCTTGAATAGTTATTTATTGCATACTTACTATGTGTCTATCACTTATATAGAGACTGGTAAACAGTGATTTTAAAATTATATATATAGTTATGTCTCTTACATGTACGTACGTGTGGAAGAGAGAGGTAACTGATAAAAAACAAGTAAACAAATAGTGTAGAGACTATTTAGAAAAATAAAATAGGGCTGTGTAATGGAGTCCAAGGGTATATAAATTGAGGTAGTCTGGAAAAGTCTCTATAATATAAAGTGATATTTGACTCTGGTATGTTCAGCAGGAAGAAACTATACAGTCAGTGCAAAGACCCTAAAGTAACAATGGTTGAGTGTGTCTGATGGTGATGTGGCCTCACAATATGACCAGAGGCTAGGTCTGAGAGGTGGAGCAGGCAGGAAACCTGCTCCCGAAAGGTCCCCATCAATCAATCACTGGGTCGTTCCTAAATGACAGGATGCTTCCAGGGGAACATAAACAAGAGCAATGATTTTATGTTGGATAGTCAGACAAGGCATATTTAAAGATGTAACATTTAAGCAAAGACCAGAAAGGCTGGATTCAAGTTCAGAAAACTAGAGTGAAAAAGTATATTCTGGGCAGTGGAAACCATAGACGTGGAAGCTCTGAGATAGAAAAGAAATTCATGTGTTTAAAAAACAGAAAGGAGGTGGATTCACTTTTCATGGCTGATGGAATAAAGTACCACTAACTTGGTGGTAAAACAACAGAAATTTATTTTCTCACTGTCCCGGAAACTATAAGTCTGAAATTGAGGTGTCAGGAGAGCCATACTTCCTGAGATTCTGAGTAGATTCTTTTCTTGCCTCTTGGGGGCCTTTGATGGGGACTTTTGATTCTTGACTTTCCTTGGCATGCAACTGAATCACTCCCATCTCTGCTTATATCATCACCTGGTGTTCTCCCTGTGAGTCTGTGTCTTCTCCTCCTATTGGGACACCAGTCATTTTGGATTAGAACCCACATTAATGACCTCATCTTAACTTAATTACATCCTCGGCAGCGCAAATAAAGTCACATTCACAGGTACCAGGAGTTAAAACTCTAACATTTTTTTGGGAATTGGGAACAGAACCCAACCCACAGCAGGTGGTCGCCATCGCAGAAGTTGATGAGCAAGTTGGAGAGTGGCATTAGTTTACATGGGTGTGATAGGTGTCATTGAAACCTTGTAGCCTGAGGTGAGCAGTTAGGATTTTATTCCAAGTGAATAACGAGCTTCATACAAAGAAAAAAATATGATGTAGTTTATATCTTTATATGGTCTCTAGATGCTGTAAAGGGACTGATTTAGTTGGTAGAAGACTGGCAGTAGAGAAAAAAGGCTACTGTAGTGGTCAAAGAGGAAGGGCTATCAGGGCAGTGGAAAGAATCAGATGGACTTGACATACATCTTAGAAAAGAAACAGGATTTGGCAAAAGGTTAGGCAGCAGTCATGCAAAAGAAGAGAGCCATCAAAGATGATGCCTAGGCTTCTGGCTGGCTTGAGGAACTGCGTAGGTTATAATGCCATATACAAAGAAGAGGAAGACAGAGTATGAACAGGTTTGGGGAGACAGTCAGGAACCAGTTTGGGAATCATAAATCTGAGATGCTTATAAGACATTCAATAATACATTTCAAGAAAGCAGGCAGAGGAATGCGTCTGGAATCAGAAGAGAGATTTGAACTGAAGATTAGAATCTGAAATATTTTGGAATGTATAAAAATATGTTAAAATTTTATTTTTTTATTGTTGATCATCTTAATGTGTCACTATTTCTATATACAATTATAATTTTGAATACATATAGTAGCGAAATCTAATGTAATTAAAACATTTAAATCCAATTCACCACCTATGGCTCAGGAGACAACTTGGTGACACAAAAAAAGGGGATAGAATATTATTTCTGGTACTTGCAAAAACTCATATATGAGCCCACAGCAAGTCGAAATCTTTGATTCTGCTATTATGGACAATCTTTATATTTGCCCATTAATTAGGATACATTTCAAATTGAGTAGGAAGCAAAGAAGGTATTGCATTTATAAATATTACTAGGCAAGTAAAAATATGATGACCAAATTCTATCAGGTTCGGGTTTGGTGCATTTTTAAAGCTCTTCGTGAGACTACTCGCATTGTATTGCCATGACTCAAAGTCAAAGCTTCTCAATAGTTCAGGCCAAGACTTGAACCAGTTTGTAAAATGCTTTTGCTTTATACATGAATCCTCCTGAGGCCAGGTTTAAGAGACCAGATTACTAAGAGTTATCTATAGAGCAAAAAGACTGTACCCTAAACATGAATTGTAAACTGCTCATCTTCTTGTGCTTTTCCCCATCTCCTTATATTCATGTGAGGAGCAGTTAGGCCACAGGAACAAAGCCTTGGTTCAGGCAAATTGAGTTTTAATTAATTTCAATCTCTATTTTAACTTAACAGCACGACAAAGCAGGCAAAATAGTTTGAGCCAGCAATATCCACAAACAGACTACTAAAAATAAAACCAAGGATTTTAATGGCTTTGATTAAATTTAGTTTTAAATCTTAGCTCTAGAAATCTTAGCGCTCTCTCTCTCGCTCTCTCTCTCTCTCTCTCTCTCTCTCTCTCTCTCTCTCTCCCCCATCCCCTCAGAGACCTAGCCTCTCCCTTGGATAAGCAGCAACCCCTGAGGCTGCAAAAGATGGTAGCCTGGACCTTACTAATGGTCACAAAGTCCAGACCTCTAGCAGACTAAAGATAACATCTTGACCTAAGTTATATCTCAGCCCCTGAACCCTAAAGTGGAACAACCCCCTGGCTGCTTTCTCATGAAACCAGACAGAGAGACACCAGAAAAGACCTCAGGACTGTCCCCAAGACCAGAACAAATTGTTTATTACTCTTATCTCACCTCCAACCAGTCAACTCCCAACACTATCCTGAACCCTTTCAAGCAGTCCCCAACCTTTTTGGCACCAGGGACCAGTGCTCCTACGAGAAAAAAAATGCCTGGTGATCTGAGGTAGAGCTGAGGCAGTGATGCTAGCGCTGGGGAGTAGCTGTAAATACAGACGACGCTTTTCCTGCTGTGCAACCTGGATCCTAAAGTTGGGGACCCCTGCATGGCATGTTCTGATTTTACCCTATATAATCTATAACCTACATGCCATTGGGGAGTTCAGGCTTTTGAGCATTAGCTTCCCATTCTCCTGGATTGTGCCATCCATCAATAAAACAGACAATATTTCTTCACTGCAATTCTTAGTGTTTAGTGTTTAGCTCTGCTAGCGCCAAGTGGACAAACTCTTTCTGTTTTATAACAAAAATTTATATTTCTTTATTTGGTGTTGTTACAACATGTAATGTTCATCAGTTTTTCAGGAACATATATATAATATGCATCTATAATATTCTAGGTATAGATTAATATATATTATATGTATATACATATTTAAATATAAATTATGGTAAGTTTATCTTTGCAGTAAAATGATTGTCTAGACCTAAAGTCAATCCCTAGCCTACATAATATATTGTCAGAATGCAAAATGTTTTCTAATTTTTATTAATTTGAGAAGACAGAAAAGTGTTTTCAAATGTTATATATTTAAAAAAATAAATTATCATCTTGAAGACTTCTTAGGAAGAGGGGATAGTACTGAATTACTTTGTAAAATATGAGGTTGGAAGCCAGGTTAATGTGGTTATTGTGGTCATAGAGTTTTGCCTGGATCAAAACCACAAGCGTCAAGAACAAGTAGAGTTCCAAATACCACATCATCACAATAAATAAAATTAACTACTGTAAAGAGGCCAAGCTCAGGAATCTGGGAGACTCTAAAGATATTGGCTATTTTAAAATCATTTTCAGAGAACAGAAATTACATGGTTCTTGAAAACAAAGCTCACACTCAATCTGATTCCATCCATTAGAAAATTCATGCCGAATATCTAGTGTCTCAAGTGAGCCCATGTGGCATCCAATCTGGAGGAATTTGTTTGTTTGTTTTGGGTCTGACTTTAGCACTGGGTTATATTTCATCATTAGAATCAGCTATTGTAACCAGTTGGCATATGACTAGCCCTGATTGGCTTTGCCTGGTTTAGTTTATTAATAAAGGGATTCATTTCCAGGGTTGGCAATCCTGATGGAATTGGAGAGTGCAGGGGGAAAAGGCTTGATAAAATCAAACTTTACCAAAAAGGTGAAGTACAGTTGTTAATTTAAAACATCTTTTGTGATTTTGTCATTGCTTCACATTACGTTATTGTAAATAAAGACTGAGCAGATGTAATACCAAAATATGACGATCAGAAAATTTTCCTGCAGCAATTTTGACTCCAAATATGAAAGATGTGATTTTAAATAATGCTTCAGAAATGCAACTATTTCAAGCCAAAATCATTGCTTAGAAATTAAATGCTTTTAACATAGTACACAACACAACAAGATACAAAATTAAAACCGGTATTTAGAAAACATCACAGATCCTTATCACTTTCCAAGTACTCCATGAGCACCTAAATTTTGTTTATTAGTTTGAAGGCCAAATATTCCATATTGGCTGATTAATTCAGGCATCTCTTTTTAAAACAGTTTATATATTTGTTAATGTTCATAACTTTTAAGCCTAGGATCCCATTTTCACTGAATTTGAAGTCAATTTCACTTAAAAATAATGTTTTGATGTCTTTAATTCCTGGGACAATTGTATTTAGGCCTCATATTCCTTTACTTGTAAGGAGTTGATTTTGTAGCTGCTCTCTTACAATATACAGATTTCTCAAAGTCAGTCTTTTAGAAGTGTTCTCCGACCATGCTTTAATGGATATGAGATTCATTTAATGTAAAATGCAGATCCAGTAGGGCTAGAGTGGGGCCCAAGAGCCTGAACAAGCTCTTGGGTCATGCCAATGCTACTGGTTCAAAAACCACGCTTGATTTTCAAGATTATAGAAAACGTATTGTCTTTTCTCCAAACTTACTTTTCATATTGCGCCCCATCTTTCAGACAACTGGATTATTATTTATCCTTCAGCACTACTGCATACTTCTCTCTGCTTCACTATGACATGCATTGCCCTCTCCTCACACCCTACAGACAAATCCTATTTTGTGCTCACTCTTGTGAAATCAGCCTCTGAAACACCTGGTTTTGTTTCCTACCCTTCATGAACCTTGCCACTTTCATATTTGATCTCAGAATACTCGCTCGAACTTTCCTCATTGTATCCTACCTAATCAGTCTTGTTTCTTTTTTTCTACCAGTTCCTTCCCTTTCAATATACCACTGCCTACCACAACAAAGTGATCTTCCCAAAGCACACATTTCTACCATAATATTACGTTTCTTCAACATCATCCCCTCAAAACAAACTTCTCTCTCTCTCTCTCTCTCTCTCTCTCTCTCTCTCTCACACACACACACACACACACACACACACACACACACACGACACACTCTTACATATCTTTCAGGATCACCACAAAGTCACCTCATCCTTCAAAGCTGTTCGTCTTTATTCATGGTTGAAAGAGAAAGAGTACTGTCTCCTCTGGGATCTTGTAACATTTATTCATTACTCTTCATGGAACTAGAAACATTTTATAATAATAACTTGTTGCATATTTGTCTACTTTATAAATCTTAAAATGGTGAAATGAAAGAACTGGGTCTTATTATTTTATTCTCAAAATCTAGCATAGTACTTGCCACTGAATAGACTCATAATAAATATTGGCTGAATGACAGTTTTTTTTTAAAGTATAAATGATTTCATTGATTTAATTTAAAAAATGTTCCTTATATCTAAAATAAATATAAAAATAAAAATGTTGACCAATCTATATCATGGTTCAAACAATTAATTTCATAATTTGAAGGTATATAGCTAATATTTACTGAACACAATTTGACACAGGAATAGTTGGATACATGAAATTTTAATCTCCCAAGAAGTAAAATTTTAAATATTTTATTTCAAAGCTCCAAAATCAAATTAACATGAGACTATATTATTAGTGAAATTCTATAAACTAAGTTAACTTGAAGTAAAAGGTAACTATATGTAAAATACTCATATGTACACTTATGCAGTGAATCACTTTTGGTGCATGTTTTTTATTATGTGCCTATCATATTTCAAACATGGCTGGTGCTGGAAAGAACCAGACTGGTCTCTGCCACTAAATTTCTCATGGTGAATTCTTCATGGTGCTGTGGATGAAACTTGGTGTTTCCCCGTCTTTATCCTGCAACAAGTTGTACACAAAAGATTGACTCATGGCCTGCCGCAGGCTGAGTCCTTTGAGCAAGAGAAAGGAGGTAGAATTTTCCGGAAGGAAAATATGGAAGATGGCACTAACAGAAATAGGAAACCATTGGCCTCAAAACATACACCTAACCTAATGTCCACAGAGTGAGCAATTTTATTACAGCAACTCTTTACTTCATTCTCATATCCACTTGCTTATTTCATCCTCTCAATAATTCTGGAAGGGAGGTAAGGCAAATATGATTTTCCCAATTGGACATAGATGTGAATAATTAAAACGTCAGATCCAAATTTACACAGGTACAAGCAGAACCAATACTCATGCTCATCTGTCCTCCTGTAGGCATGCTTTCTCTCTACTGTGCCCCGTGCTCCTTGGGTCTGTTTCACATAGTGGCTCTGAGACTTTTCAAGGTGGCATGTACCAGGAACGCTCTCACTAAAGGACTCACTAACAATCTAAACAGCAGCGCATTGCCATTTGGTTTGGGAGGAATTGCTTTTGCTTGGAACCATATTTCTATCTACTACCTTGAAATTTCACTCGTTTTGTTCTCAATTTTATCTTCCCACTTAGTTCTATCTCAACCAGTAAAAAAGATTAAAAGATATGTGATAAGAATTTAAATAGAAATGTTTCGTATAAGTTTGGAAGATAGAAAAAGCAAATTAGGAATAGGAACATGGACCAAAGTAGAAAGAGAAAAATTATCAAAATTGTCAGTAAGTGACATTAATGACAACTGCCCTGGGTTGGCATGTGTCCTTTAAACACACACACACATACACACACACACACACACACACACACACACACACACACACAAATAGGTTCAGTCATCTCAATAGGGTTTCACAGTTCTCACGTTCATCTTTAGACAAGAGAACTCCGAAATAGTGAAGTTAACAGAACAAAGATAAAAACATTGTCAGGCACCTTCTCAAGAACACCTCCTCACGATGACAAGCCCAGTATTTGCGGGTAGTAATTCAGAATTGAAAACTAGTGGGTTAAGATTTTGAAAGACATTTGGCATAAGAACTACATATTTCCTTCATATTATTCTTCATCCACGTTTGAATTTGTTTTCAAATTACTGCCCTAAAACACTTCTCCTGAAGCACAGGAAAAAAAATATGTGAAATTCTGAAGACTGTAGCTATTATTCTGGACTGTTTAATCACTTGACCATCTAAATACTATATTTGGATTATAAAACTAGTCTCAAGAGATGTCAGATTGAAGGCAGGTAATTTTCTTTAAAGGAAACAAGTGGCATAAACAGAATACTGACAGGGCAGAAACCAGCACTGTCAGATTCCATATGCTTGTATTTTTAGAACAGGATGCAGCGAAACAGAAGGAAAGGGATCTAGATAAATAAATGAGACACCGTTTGTGACAAGTGAGGCTTTTTTTACCTATTGAACAAACACGAAGACTGCAATCGTCTTTGGCAGCAACTTCACAGGAAAAAGCCAAGACAGAGAGTCATGCTATTTATGTAGCAATCCAATCCTTTTCCTGAATTCTTTCTATAGAAAAGGCAGACCATTAACAATAGAATATTAACCAATTTAAATGTAATAGCTTGCCTATGTTGAGAAGCTGCTGCTGAAATGTATCCCAACAATTATTTACGGGTCTCTACGGCTCTTTATCTGAAGGGGGAAACAGGAGCTGAGACCACAAAGACATATTTTTTCTCTCCAATGATCCCTGATAGATATAAACAAGATGATAATGCTCTGAATCTTTTTAATTGACCTGACCATAATAAATTGCAGCTGGATGTTTTCCCTTTATGGTGTTCTGAAGTCACTCGCACTTCAGACATTAGGAAGTCATCACATTGCCAAAGGTTTATCTCAGAGTCAGAGAATGGCAGACGGCGGGAGCTGCAAGGGGTCTTTTACGTCGTTCCTTTCCTTTCCCAGAAAACTAGTTTTAGGCTTGGCTGTCAGCCCATAAAAACCTTCCAAACAGTTATCAAGAGCAAAAATGGGCTTTCAAAATCTGTATAATAGAATATATCGAAGCTTCAATTATTTATTTTTTAAATATGTAAATCACAGCTGCCTAAGTTTTTGTCGATATGGTTTTAAAAGGAAATGAAAACGACAAGAAAATCCCATTATTGGTAACTAATAATGTGCTTGTGAATAAACAGGTAAATTATATCAGCGATATCCTTTCCCCCCTCCCCCAGGAAAAACCGTGCCCCACATCTTGTTACGGCTTTCAACTTCGCCTTGCATTTAAAAGTATGTCTGCATAGAAAGGCATGTCTTACAGTCGCATGTACCTGAGGCAATGAAACTGAGCTCCGACCATACAATTCAGTTAAGTTTAGCCAGAAGCTCACTGCCTGTCTGCACAGATGCCAAGCAGCACAAATTGGGACTTGCACCGAGACACATTCATCACGAACAGGAACATGCCTAAGCACAGCTTCATCTAATCTGGCACAGTCAGCAGCTCCCAGGAAACAACAGTAACAGAAGCTCGAGCTGTCCCAGAGTGATTTCCCCAGCAAGGAGTTTCTCTGAGCAAGCTCTTCAGGTATTCACCAGGGGAGGAGGCAGCATCAAATGTATGGACAGATCTTCAAACAATTCTACCAGTGGCTGGTTAGAGAGGACAATATCAACATATTCAGTGCCATGGTTCAAACACCAATTTTTTTTTTAAGTCACATTCATACACAGGTAGAATTACCTAGTTGACAGAATTATCTCCAAATAATGATGGCTTGGGAGGAAGTTTTCTCTGCTAAATTCCAGCTGATGAGTGAAGCATTTTGCTTAATTTATAGTCACATTCTCTCAAGTTTACCATAAACACTATAGAACTGTGAGGTCTAGCATAGTAGCTACTAGTCACAAGTAACTATTAGCTCTACACAGGTAAAATACATGTGGCATTTTGAGGAGTTAATACATAAAAAAAATGTAAAATATATTATTAATAGTATTATATTGATTACATGTTAACATTCTCATTTGGATGTATTTGGTTATATAATATATTAATAAGATTAATATCTCCAGTTTATATATTTTTATGAGGTTATTAGAAAAATTTAAATTGCATATGCTGTTTGTATTTGTAGTTTATAATTTGATTCCATTGGACAGTGATATTCTATAATATTTGAATTTTCAAGCCGAAAAGAACCAATTTTATTCATTTTCACAGCAATGCCAAATACAAAGATTTTTTTTTTCAGCTGTGTCAGAAATTATTTCAGTATTTTTCACATTCTCAAAATAATTGTTTAGGCCATTGAATTATAGATTAATTAGCTTTATTCTATATCAGATAAACTGTGACTTTTTAATGTAATTGACACTTTCTGAGAAAAAAAGTATAACACTCTACAGGTATATACTAATTAAAACAAACACGTTTTCATTTTTAAAAAAAAAGTGTATTATTTGCCCAATTTGCAGTAGGTAGTATGCTGTGTTCTGGAGTAGGGTAAAGGCACAAGATAAGTTCCTTGTTTTCAAAGAGTCTATATCTCAAGGAAAGGACAATCTTGCACAAAAGTAAAATGACAACAAAATGATTCAAGTGAAGAAAGAGAGATGAAAACACAGTATGTGTGTAAACACAGTAGAAGAAGAAGCTCACTGCCTGTGGAATTGTCCTACCACAATACAGGTGCATCGCTGCACATATGGTCCTGCAGTTCTTCCGTTTTATAGATGAAAAGGGTGAGGTATGCGGAGGTGAAATTCTTTACATAAAGACAGCGAGATGAGAAAGAAAGACGCAAACTCACATCGAACTGCCCCTAAATCTCATCATTGTGTCTCTCCACCCCAGGAAGGCCAGTGACAAGGAATATGCAAAGGAACATTCTCACACAGGAAATGCCATTTCTAAGCAGCTCTAATAAAAACTCCACACGTCTAGGAAAAGGGAGTAATTCTGTCTGCTAATCAGATTTTCTGAAATAAATTGAAAGTTCAATAATCTGTTCCATTATTTGTAATATCACAATTTTCAAATTTTTAAGATTCACTGTCTTGCTAAGAGTCTACTCCTCCTAACATTTAAGTCCATCATTGCTTTGCCAATATCCCATTATATTCCACAACCCAGTTATCTACGCTATGGGCAGAACATTCACTAGCGATAAAGTCCTCTGGAGGCCAAAATGCTCTCTCCTCCCAATGCTCATACATTGAAAGTCCTCAACCTGGGATCCTCTAAAATGTGATCGACAATAAGAAATATTTTCATTATTGCAGGACATTTAGTCTCTGCCATAAATTCCCAATTCTTGTGTTGTAGCATGAAGGCATCTGTGGAAAACTAGTGAGCATGGCAGTATGTATTCCAATACTCAGATTCGAATTTTGTATAATTTTATGTCACAAAATATCCTCATTTGGAATTTTATTTCTCAAAATTAAAACATGTAAGAACCATTCTTAGCTCGCTGCCCCATTCTTAAACCTGCTTCTTTTGTAATAATTGTCTTCTTCAGAGAAAATTCATAATCTTTTTACTTGTTCTTTTCCAAGGTGTTTTTTTGAGAATTGTCATCAGTTTTCTTAAATGCAGAAGCATTCAAACACAATCTATGAACACATGCTAGTAGGTTAATACGCCTCTTAAATGTGGCAGTAAAAATTGATTAAAATTCTCCCAGTATGGTCTTCTAGGACTGGCCACAGTGGAATATGTTTCATCAACAGTCCAAAATTGTGTTTGCACTATTCACTGAACATGTTTAGAAATGATCAATGAAGAAAGTTCTAAACTTACATAATTGGTTTTTTTGGGGTCCTTTTTTCTTTCTTTCTTTCTTTCCTTCTTTTTTTTTTTTTTTTTTTTTTTTTTTTCCTCCATGCTAGTTAGTATTCATCAGCTCCCCAGAGCCGGAAAAGCAAGCCCACGTATCCCATTTCCATATATATACTGCTTGCCAGCCTCCCAGAGTGCCTTCTATTTCCCTAGTAGTTCTAAGTAACAGAACAGAAAAGTCATTTTATTTAATCTTTGCAACAAATCTGGGAAGTAGGCCTTATTACCTCTGTATTTATAAATGAGGAGCCTCTTCTCCCAGCACTTTTCCTGTGCTCCTTTCTCCACCTCTGTTCTATAGCCGATGCATTTAAAACCTGGTTCCAAAATTATTCCAGGATCAGTGGGTTCCTCCAATTCCTGTTTTAGTGGTACTGGTTTACAAAGCAGGAAGAGACATGAAAACAAATAACTACGTTATGAAGTAGTTAGCGCTTTCAGAGAGAGATAACCAGGGGTTGCATGGGCGCCAAGAGGGCAAGAAGAAATGAAAAATGACAGGGACTAAAAAAAACAAAAAAGAAACAGAAGAATGAGAATTTACTTTTGTCTTCTTGTCTTTTCGTGGTTAGCATTTCTGTTCATGCCCTAATCAGAAATGTTTTGGTCTTTTTGTGGAAAGTAAGTTCAAATAGAGAGGACTCAAAAATGAGAAAAGTTAATGAGTCTGTGTTAGGGTTTTTAAACCCTGAGGATTTAAACCAGAAAACAATGTACTTAAGAATATGTCGACATAATTTAAGGACAAAAGCATTGCCTCCACTGTAGTGAGTCCAGAATATTAAATTTTTATGGCTCTAAAATTAACATTTTAAAATGCCATTTAATTTTTATCTATTCATATGTAAGAAACATTTCCAATACAGGAAAAAAAAGAGTTTACATTCTAAATCCAGGAAGCTTCATAGTTAATACCAGTTGATTGCCCTGGTATATTACCCTTTGTGGAAAAGTTTACTTTGATAATATTACCATCTCTTACCAACCTGTCATTAGTAAGGGGGTAAGAAGAAATACTTTTAACCCAATTATGCATTCCAGCTGCTTGTCAATGTCAGTTGTATTAGCACAGCTGAAACTTAACATTAAACCTGAGTTATAATCAAATGATTATTTAGTCTTTTCTTTTTAATCAGTTGTTTCTCCCACATAAAAGATGAATTCTGTCATCTTTTGAAAAAGAAGACGGAATCCTAATTCAGGAGAATATATCAAAGACTATCGTTTCTCACATGGAAATTTATCAGATTTATCAACATCTATATGAATTTTTATATAAATGAAGAGAATGCAGAAACATTCAAGGATAATCCCAACTGAATTATCCAAATGAACAATCCAAAAATAAAATTTTATTTTCTTTTATGGTTTGACTGAAAAGTTGCAAAACCTCAAAAGTGACATTTCTATGCATTGAAGAAAACTTATGAAGAGATTTAAAATCACCAGGGGCATTGGTTTCAGTTTCTTCAGGGCAATTTTTATTTCCATCAATCACATTAATATATGATGCACAATCTCCTTTTGTGCATTTGAATATGAATATTTGAAAATTTGAGAATCCATTTCAAAAAAGTTAAGCCCTTACTGCGAAGTTCTGATTCAGTCTTCTAGTACCAACAGACTCACCAACCAATGGCTGAAATGATCGTCTATTAAAAAACCTGGGGCCACAGTACATGAATTGTGGATTGAAGCAAACTTTCAAGCACTCAATTTGAGCCCTGGATACCCCTATTTCCAGCACACTTCTTGCCAAATTACAGCCTCCTCAGTCCTCTAGTGGATAATCTATTGTTTCGATTTAAAAGGCACACTTAGAGTCTACAGCCACACTACCCTGAACAAAATCGATCCCATCTGATCTCGGAAGCTAAGCAGGGTTGGGCCTGGTTACTTCTTGAATGAGAGACCACCTAGGAAGACCAAGTGATGTTGGTGTAAAAATAAAAAGTAAGGGATTGTAAGCTGACAAGGTCCTTGCACTCTGTGAGGTCACCAAGGGTTGCCTCAGCTAAAAAAATAAATAAATAAATAAATAAATAAATAATATAAAAAATAAAATAAAAGGCACACTTAGAATATGAGGTAAATAAATAGAGTTGCTATATGATCAGGTTTACGATTAAGTTGAACAGCTACTTGCAACTGTAAATCTTAAAGATGCGAAAACAGGGACCTTTGCTAAGGAAGGTACTTCCAAGAGAGCAGAAAACAAGTATCGTTGGTGCATGATGCACCACTGCATCCTGATCTATACAACAATGGTTTGACTTTATTTATGACCCTAGGTATCTGATCGTCTAACCATGTACACATCTGAAGTCAGAAGGGTACTTTATTTTCATATACACATAAAAGTAATAAATGTTTGAAAATACATTTAATGCAAAAGAACCAAAGAGAATATACAACTGAAATTCAAAAGTGTAATCATAAATATACCAAATATCTAAAGTTTAAATTGTCCACAATTCTTTTAGCATAGTGTCACCAGCTAGCACTGGATGGTGTAGGCTTTGCTCATAACAAATCAGCAAATACAACCTTACACACCACTGTCGGAAATAGATTGCCTATTTTAATATTCATTAATTAACTTTAATACATTGGCAAAAGGAATTTTAATTATTTTGCAATCAAAGTGCTTGCAGTAATGTGACTGCTGATAATACAGCAAACATGAGCACTCTGTACATCTTTCTAAAGCTTTAATTGCCTAAAATGCACAATATCAATGTATAAAACACATTACCATTTTGAAAACAGAACATTATTTATTCTCATAAGTGGAGACTAAAGCCACATACATTAATTTACAAAGAAAACAATTGTTTCATCCTAGAATATAAAAATTCTTTTATGTGATTTTTCTTTTATATGTAATTGTTAAAAAAATAGTCTGATCCTCATTTTCAAAGGATTTATGATTTAAGGTGTTTCTCAAATGTATACTAATGGATAATTATCTTTTAAATGAGTGCTTTAAATCAAAGCCCTTTGATGACACGATCTTCATTTAAAGATGTAGAACTCTCTACTTTGAGAACAGCAAGAGGAAATGATATGATGCGCATAATTATTTTCCTCAAACCTGATCCTTCGGTCCTCTGTGTCACTGTTTGCTCAGAAATTATCTATAGTTGAAGAGGTCACCATCCTGTAACTATCATTATTTTTTTCCAATCATATCTTTCTTGTTCTTTTTCATCTCTCTAGAACTCAGAAAGTGTTTAGCATCTTCTATATGTCACAAAATATATGTTTGTAAAATAAATGAATGTGTGAAGAAAAAAATGCTTAAAGCATAACTAGTTCTAAGTAGGTCCTTCAATATCAAAGACTTCAAGACACTCTTTATTGAAAATAGAGATGGGTTAAGGGCTTGTGTTCTAATGGAGCATTGACTGGGAGTTGGGCAATAACTCAGAGACAACTACTGGTTATAAGGAGAGACACTCACCAGCTGGATCAAAAAAACCTGGAGTGCAACTACAAACATGCAATCAGCCTACAAAACACTTCTTTTTTTCTGTAAACAGCAGAAAGGCAAAAGAGCTGAAACCGAATATAACTTATATATGCATATCGACATATATATTACCATTGTGTGTAAAAACATGTGGGTGTGCCAGTTTCAACAATGTCTTGATATTATTAATTATAAAATTATTAGAGAATCAAAAATTTAAAAATATAAGTTGTAGGGCTGATGGATGAAAACAGCAAAGAAAGGACAGGACATAATGAAAGCCCCCAATACAAGATTTTTACCATTTGGGACTGTCAATAAAGAGAATGTTAGTCTTTGAAGCTTAAAGTACTTTCAGGTTCTCCATTTATTTGGTAGAACTTGGATAAATCTATCTTTATTTCTCAGGTTCTTTTGAAAAAACAAGGTAGATTTCAATGTGTGTGAATCCCAAAGTATTATACTATTTTTCTTCCTTTATTTTATTCACCCCTTGAGCTCTATTATCTCAAGTTGTAAGAAAATAGGCAGGGGCATGGAGAAGGGAGAAGATAAAAGTTTACAAAATCTAGTTATATTGGATGTTATTCTCCACAATAGAGAAGGGGAGGGATAAAAGTTTCAAACCTCCAACTTCTATACTTAGCTTTACTGCCTGAGAGACAACTTTAGTAGCAGCCACAAGCAAAACAAAGCAAAGTAAAACAAAACAAAACAAAAATCACACAAACAAAACAAACAAAATAAAACGAAAAAAAATCCCCTGAAAAGATCTCCTTTATGCATGTTTTACTGCATGAAAGGAGAGAGTAAAGAGTCAACGACGGTAAATTATGGTTGACAGAAAGGAGAGGAACCTTGAACATGGAAATAAACAAAGCATCGCCTTCAGGAATGGATATGTAAGACCTCCTATTGCAGTAAAAAAGAAAAAAATGGTATGACAAATAGAAAAAAAAAGTTTTTAGTCTGGATGAAGAAACTTTAAATATCTGGAGAGAAGCATAACTACTATCTCCTCTAGAAGACTTAGACTAAAGCTGTTAGTTGCAGACAGTAGAATATCTAGTTTTCACACTAGTTCATGCATAATGGAATTTATGTAAAAAATCATTTAGATGCCTCAAAAAATCTCTAGGAGGGTCAGGAAACTAAACTTAGATGTAGTCACGGATTTTGAACCTGGACTGTTCCTCAGTTGTACTATTGCGTGCTCCTGCTGGAAGTCCACTGTTGCTCTGAGCTTGCTGGTCAGCACAGGTGCTCTTCAGAAAGCGTGCTGCAGAGGAAACATACTTGGCTACAAGCTTGAAAAAATGTTGCTCCCCTGTGTGTGTCCACTGCTTCATAATCCTCACGTCCATACTCAAAACTCATCACCTGCATCTATGTGCATAAACTAGGCCAAATAAATGTTTTTCACTCTATCTTATCAATGATGCATGAAGGCAGGCTACAGGGGCTTTGTTATATGTTGGTGAGACAGCCACATAGTGTTTTTTACTGTTCCAGGATATTAGGTTATTCCAGTAAGTAAGATGGAACAATGTTACTACTCATTTGACTAAGATAATCATTAGGCAATATAAAAAGTGTGGTGAGCATAAATTACCCACAGGGAGACTTGGCTTCGAGGCCTGGCTCCATCCTAAACTCCATATATGACTTAAAATAAGTTACTTATATTGCTGTGCTTTAATTTTCCCATCAATAAAATCCACAGCTAATAAAATATGCCGTTTCGTTAGCCAAGGTATAAGCAGGAAATAGAATTCACTCTACAGGGATCATATGAAGATGTTCATAAGGGAACTACTTACAAAGGTGTAAGCATTTTTTTTTTTTTATGGTGACATTGGTTAACAAAATCCAATAAGTTTCATCTGTACACTTTAACAGTAAGGTATGTATATATATTTATACTATGTGTTCACCTCTCATAGTTAGATTTCTTTCTGTTACCACCACATATTTGACCCCTTTACCCCTTCTACCTATTCCCTATCCTCTGGTAACCACTAGTTCATGTCCACGAGTCTCTGCTTGTCTTTCCTAATCATTTGTTGCTTTTAGGTTTATATCCGATAAATAAGTGATATCATGTGATTTTCAACTTTGTCAGTCTGGCTTATTTTGCTTAGTATGATTATTTCAAGGTCCATCCATGTTTTTGCAAAATGGCAGTATTTCATCTCTTCTTATGGCTGAGTACTATTCCATTGTATATATGTACAACAGCTTCTTTAGCCAATCATCTATCGTAAGACACTTCGGTTGCTTCTATGGCCTGGCCACTGTGAAAAATGTTGCTATGAACATCGGTGTACAGATATCTTTTCAGATATGAGTTTCAAAGTCTTTGGGGTAAATACCCAGCAGAGGGATTGTTGGATCATATGGTAAATCAATTCTTTTTTGAGGAAACTCCGTACTATTTTCCACAGTGGCTGTACCAATTTGCTGTCCACCAGCAGTATATGAGGGTTCCTTTTTCTCTGCATCCTCTCGTTCCTTTTTCTCTGCATTCTCTCCAGCATTTGTTATTACTTGTTCTGTTGATTATAACTATTTTAACAAGTATGAAATGGTATCTCATTGTGGTTTTGATTTATATTTCCCTAATAGGTAGCAATGTTGAGTATCTTTTCATATATTTTTTGGCCATTTGTATGTCCTCTAGGGAGAAGTGTCTGTTCAGGTTCTCTGCTCATTTTTTGATTGGATCATTTGTTTTTTGTTATTATTGAGTTGTATGAGTTATTTGTACATTTTGGATATTAGGCCCTTATCAGAGGCATTGTTTGCAAATATATTTTCCTATTTGGATGCTTGTCTCTACCTGCTGACAGTTTCTTTTGCTGTGCAGAAACTTTTTAGTTTGATGCAGTCCTCTTCATTTATTTTCGCTTTTACTTCCCTTGCTTTTGAGGTCAAATTTATAAAATCCTCTTTAAGTCCAAGGCCCTTGAGTTTTGTTTCTATGTTTTCTTCTATGCATTTTATTGTTTCAGGTCTTATATTCAGGCCCTTAATCCATTTTCAGTTAATTTTGGTGTGTGCTGATAGACAACAGTCTAGTTTCATTCTTTTGCAGTTAGCTTTTCAGTTTTCCCAGCGCCATATATTGAAGAGGTTTTTCTTTCTCCACTGTACGTTTTTGGCTTTTTTGTTGAAAATTATTTGCCCATATAAATATGAGTTTACTTCTGGACTCTCAATTCTGTTCCACTGGCCTGTGTGTCTGTTTTTCTGCCACTACCTTGCTGTTTTGATTACTGTCACTTTGTAGTATAATTTAAAGCCGAGTAGAGTGATGCCTCTAGCCTCGTTCTTCTTTCTCAGGATGGCTTTGACAATTCGGGGTCTTTTGTTCTTCTATACAAATCTGATGATTTTTTTATTCTATTTCTTTAAAAAGTGCCAATGGGACTTTGATGAGGATTGCATTAAATCTGTATAATGCTATAGGTAATATGGTCATTTTAACTATGTTGATTCTTCCAATCCAAGACTTTGCTTCTGGGCCTGGCTCCATCTTGAACTTCCTGTACGACTTAAAACGACTCACTTACATTGTTGTGCTTTAATTTTCCCATCAATAAAATCCGTAGCTAAAAAAATATGCCCAGTATTGTCACTCAAAGTATAAGCAGGAAGTAGAATTCACTCTATAGGGACCAAATAAAGATGTTCATAAAGGAACTACTTACAAAGGTATAAGCAAATTTAAGGGATGATAAGACAGTTCACAGAAGGAAGTTGTTACAAACTCTAGAACTTCAGGGATGAGCAAGGAAATCATGTTAGTGTAGCCCACTGAGCACTGGAGCTTTGGAGATGAGGCAACTCATGGGAACTCTACTTGAAGGGGAATAGCCACTTTAGGAGATGTGATGCTTAAAGCTGATCTCTTCAGATCTGCCTCAGAACTCCTGATAGTGCCTCCTGAAGACCAAGCCTGGGAAGCTAGCTATAAGAAAGCCTGATATAAACAGAGCAGACAGGGGGGAAAATAACAGAGAAGGGATTGGGGAGAAGATGCGTAGAAAATAATCAACACATCTAAATATTCCATGGAATTATTACTAGGACCCCATAAGATAATACACATGTACATATTTTAGAAAGCATTTGAAGTACTATTTTTAAAATTGGGTAATATTAGTATTCTAGATAACTCTTCTTTTACAGTTATCCTTTGTTCTGCTCTTACCAAGAAATTGCTGATTTTCCTAATTAGTTCATGAGACATGAGAAATGGCTGTAATGATTTAAAAAGAAGTAAATGAACAAATAAGTTTGAAGAGGGTAAATAATCATAAAAGTCGGGGCCAGGGACAGGGCCTAAAGGGAAAAGTTGTAAAGCAGAGACTGTTGTGGCCAAATGAGTAGGAGATGAAAGGATATGAAATTTAGCCATGTGTTAGGAAAGATCAATGTAATAAATCCTCCTGATTCTCACTTTAAAATAAACATTATTTTCTAGATTTAATGTAAATAATAGAGCAGTAATGGAATAGTAATAACAGGCAATACAATCAGTTCATCAACTTACACTCTTCCTCTATTTCATGTAAGGAGCATGCTTCTTAATTGTGAAAAATATATATATTTAAAAAAATAACTTCTTCATGGATTAACAAAAAAGAGAGCCTAGTTTCCTCAGTTTGGTAGATATAAACATTACAAACTTAAAGATGAATTACAGAAACATCTCTCTAAAGCTACAAATATTCAGAACAAAACTCTTCCGAAGAGAAAGATCAGCAGAAGTGAGTGGTGACACAAATCACAATGATTGGAATTCTGGCTTAAAGACAGCGCAATTTTTCCTGATTTATTATACTATTTTTCCATAATTACATTCTCTGCTGAAGGTGAGTTAAAAACAAAAATGAAACGTTTACAACTATGTGTAAAGAAAACTTAAAATCCACTATGTTTGTTCACATTTTGGTCAGATACCATTGCAGATCCTGCAGTTGAAAATTTTAGACTAGAAGTCTGACAAGAATAAGACACTCCATCATGTTTTAATAGTTTCTATTCGCAGTGGGGTCTGAAACTTAAATAGAATCCTTTGTTATTATAGTACTTCTAGAGAAATGAAAGAGTGAAACTAAGCTTTAAAAATCCTCTCTAAATCTGCCTTTTCAAGACAGTTACTTTGGGAGGGTGAGATAACTCAGGGCATTGTCACAGTGGCCCTTTGGCTGAACACAATGAGCACATAAATCTCAATGGATAATAACCAAAAACACAGAAAGTGATTTAACAATGTCAAGAAGGCACCAACTGGATATTAACCGCCTCGGTAAACCTCAATACCACCAGGTATATTTGCTAAGCAAGAGTGAACAAGAAAGATTCAGGTTAGTAAGGATAAAAACTCAGGGTAAAAACAAGATTTCTCTAGAAGTAATTCAAGTTAAAAATATGATACATTAGTGTATGGTAGAAATATTGCTTATTTTATAAGAACCGAATTTACTTTAAAAATTAGAATTTATATCTACCACAACATAGGTTTTCCAAAAACCCACTGACAATGAATGTATGTTCACTACCTGCCAACTTGAAGCTTGTTGCTTCTAGCCTCACATTCTCTCCTATAGATTTGAAGTAAATTCTCCACCACCCTACAGATCTGTTTCAGGTCAGCCTTATGAATGGACACCATTTTTGCCATTCATCTAGCTCCTTGCCTTTCTTGAGCAGAATGAAATATGAATACTCATTGTATTACACTCTGAAGGTAAAAGCTGTGGCTAGATTGACGAAATAATTATGTAAATAATGGCAGACGTCTAAGGAAGACTAATGGCTGAAAAAGCTGAATAACATTAAAAAGTTAATATATTTAATGTTAACCTTTGTAACTTTCAGCAATAATTCAAATATAGGAAAATTGTTGTAGAAAGCATAGTAATATTAAAGCAAAGAGAAGAACGTCATGGTAATAAATGAATCCTCCAGTTTTCCGGGAAACTAATAAGATATTTTTCTACTTTAAAACTAAAAGCTAAACACAAGGTTTTATTAATATTGAGTGTAATTATTCTTTGTTCTATTGGACTTACCTGGCAAATGGATTGTTTATTTCAATCAAAAATCTGAAATATCTCAAAATAACAGTTTAAAAACAAAAATTATTATAACATAAAAGGGAAATAATAATTTAAAAATCAAAACACACCACACTTAGTTGTATTTTTCATTAACATTCAATGAGTAATTTATTAAAATTTCTCAGCAGTGAATATTGTATAATTATACATAAATTATATTTTGCTCAAAAAAACATTAGGGAACAATTATAACACAAAGGCAGTATGCAATTAAAGGGGCTAAGATTAGATGATGAGCTTTCTTTTGATTTTATAGGTGAAAGATGGTTTGGGGAGAGAGGAAAGTAGGTAAGGAACTTAATTAAAGAAAATAATGATTTTAAGAAAAACCATGACTTATTTGAACAATCAAGTCAATTTTGATGTGGAAAGTATATAATTTCTCATTAGGTTTCTTCTGGTAAGATTCTAGATCATCTCACAAACTAAAAATTAAAGACGATTAGGAAGAATTTATTTGTTTTTGTATAGGAACATATTAAATACTGAAGATGAAAATAAATATTTGAGAGTGTACAAATTGGCCTCCTAACACTTCTACTGCTCCTTTTTCTCTTTGCGTTTGTATTTTCTGCCAATAAAAATTGACTTAAAAGTGTTGCTTACATTATGACAAGAAAATGTGTAGAGCTGATTTTTCTATTTTGTCAATAAGACAATAGCAGCAGCAGTCACTAGACAAGCTTGTTTATAGCTATAATCCTCTTAAAAGTTAATAAGACTTTTAAACAATCTCCATAAATTGCCCAGTATTCTATTAAAATCAAATTGTTGCAAATAAGCTAAAAATATATCTCACTTTCCACGTTAAATGATAAAATATTTATGGGATGAGGTAAATAGATTTGTTTTAAGTTTTGTATGTTAGAGGTTAAAGATAATAGAAATTCACCCTTATAACAACAAAATATATAAAACTGAATGGATTTCATGGGATTCTGGATTTTTAGAGACATGTTTCCTCTCTTTATGCTCTTAAAAACATCAGAATATAAGCAAATAATGGGAAAAGTGGGTATTTGAAAACATACTTGACTGGCTTGCTATTGAGGATTCTGGACAAATAAAATATTAATGTCATGCCTTTGTAATGATGCTAGAAAACTAGAAACATACGACTTCCTGTGACAATCTCTCCAATGAGGATCCATATTATAATTCAGGCTCTATAAAGAGCATATTCAGTTATTGCTCCCCAAACACATTATATTGCTTGGTTCTAGCCTGCTAGCATGAATGCATATTGCTCCCTGGAAAGAACTTACAATTCCCTTTACAATGCATTTACATTTGATTAAAGAATGGATTTGCAATTCAGAGTCTATAATTAGAGCAAAGGGTCTCTATAATTTTAGCTACCCTCATCCACTAATGATGATGTTATGGAGATTAGCCACTATTATAAGGACCCATGGTCACTAAAATGATTACTGGAAAACATGTATTGAGGTTTAGCAGCCCATTCTTTTACCACAGGAAGCCTATTATAAACAGTGTTATACATGGCTACTAGACAGGAAAAATGAGATTAACAATTAACACCTTGCTCAAAGGATTATTAGTATATCTCTTAACGCCATGATGACTTGGATTCTAATTAAAACTCTCAGAGGAATTTGTGTGTGTGTGTGTGTGTGTGTGTGTGTGTGTGTGTGTGTGTGTGGTAAGTGTGTGTACATGTGCCTACACATGTATGTGTCCCTTTGCAGGTGCCTGCCACTCGGCTGGAGTCTTAGAAAAAAATGGATTTGTTCATAACATGAGCCAAATCATAAGTTTGTTTTTGGTTTTGTTTTTGTTTTTATGAGGAGGGATTTCTCATTGATCTTAAATCAAAAACCATGCAATATCTTCTAAGAAAAGTCTCAGTATTAATTTGATGTGTTTAGCCCTCTTATGAACTTATTTGACTACATTTTTTTATACATAATGCAATTTCATTACTGTTTTATGCAAACATTTCTATGAGATTATGCAGTTGAGTATAATCACTAGCATTTTATGTAGGCAAAAAACAAAGTCTACAGTTGTTTCCAAAAGCACAGTCTATCCTGAAATGAGGGGCTATTAAACCATATTAGGGGGATGGGAACAATGTAAAATTTTTATTATATACTTAAAAGTTCGTCCTTTTAAATTTTTGTTTGTGATTTTTAAAGTGCATGTATAATTGTTATAGTATCATGTTATTATATAATTTATAAATTATTTGAATATATTAAATGTGTGCAAAGTTTCTTTTCATTGAAAGGAATTTGTAAACAAGAATGTATTTTATTTTTTTCCCCAATCTTTGTCAAGCATGTGAACTTACTAAGATACTCCAAAGTACTTAGGCCCTCGTTTCTTTTCCTTTTCTGAATTCAAATTGGTAGGAAAATAGAGGAATTTAAATTCATTTTCTCCTCAAATTCCTAGTTATTCTTGTGTAACTGACTTAGAATTATTCATGTGATGGTTAAGTAATTTCGTTGCTGGAGTGAAATGGTAATGAGAAAAAAATTATAAATAGTGTACCTGAGATGATGACTAACTGCTATGTTTTAGAGAAGTAAAGAAAATTATAGGTGGAATGAAGCTTTACTTTAGGCTTCATTAAAACTTCTAATAACAGACTATTTAATACAATCTCAGTTAATGAGAAAAGGGCAAGGTCACCAGAAAGAATAGGCACAAAAAAACTTCTTCAAAATTGAGAAAAAAATCAACCAAATTTAAATCTGAGGCTATGGTTCAGCCATTATGCTACCTCTGCTTGAGACATGTCCTGTGCTCAGAAAATGTCTATTGAATGAATGAATAAATGAATAAATAAGTAAATAAATAAATTAATTAATTAATTAAAATTATTACATGGCTACAGACAATTCAAATATTTAAAGATTTTTCAGCAATAGTGGTAACATTCTTGACAGTTAATTTTTATTTTAATTTAAAGAGGGTATATAAAATGTTGAAGAATAAAATGGAGGGACCACAAATACAGAGTGAAAATTCAGACATATAGACAAGAGTAACTTTACAATTTAGCCAGTCCTCACTAAGGTTTAACAGGATCCTGTATAACTGCATTCTATCTATTCTAACACACACACCTGAAATAGCAAGTTTTTCTCTAATTTTTAAGGGGAAGTTTTTCATATATCAAATGTAATTCTCTGAATAATCACAAAAATATCAAGACAAATATAATATTTTTTACTTCTGTGAATTGTCATAGACATTTATTCATGACATTTTGTTCAGGAATATTAGAAAATATATGTATTAATGATATTGCAGCTAAACAAATGTCTATCTGATACAGGAAACAAGCAAAGGTAAAGAAAATGGTATTTTAGTGCTAAAAAGGATTGCTTACTTAAGCAAAAATATAACTACAGTTAACATCTTGGAGGATAGTAAGGTGGGAAAGATCATTTTAAACCATAATTATGATTGATGGAAGGAGAATTCCAAGCTTATTGTAGGAAAAAAAGAAATTGTACTATAAACCCTAGGAGTTTTTTAAAAAGAAAAGAATGAAGATCATAAGCAGAGAGTATAATTGTTCCCATAAGAATAACTAAATCTTTAATTACAGATAAATAAATATTAATGAAAAAGAATTAAGTAAATAAGATAAAAATTGTGTAGGTAAACAAGTATATTTATGTTGTTAAAGCAATATATTGGATACATTATATTGAAGATAAAATTGCTCCACTTTTTCCATTATACATTAAATTTTCATTTTTACGTAACTGATAAAAGTGTAGAATAAATTATTTTTTTAAAAAAGAAAATTAGACAAGTTCATTCTGGAAATCAGGAGTAAAGAAGAGATGTAGTAACCATCTGGGAAAGCTTTTACAAACGTGATGGAGTAAATAAGTCAGATCAATTATTCTTGTTACTCGTGAAGGACAAAACTAGTCACAGGATATAGAAGAAGCAGGAATAATAACATTTAAATGTGCTGTCATGTTTCTCTTGTTTGAACACATGAGAATTATCTTTGGATTACTTTAAGGTAATATTGGCCTTGCAAAAACTAAAAATAATGAGTAATAGTTTTTTTAAATGTTTGATTATTCCAGGTTTCTTCAATATTTTAAGGTTATGCTGCAAAAAACAAAAGTGGTTGGTCAATTGGGTAAGAGAAAAACATGTCTTCCATTTTAAAATAATTTTTAAGCTACAAGTTGCTAAGTTCGCTTTTTAAGATAATTTTTATAAAATTAATTAATAATCAAAATAGAAAATTGAGTAAAGAAACAAGAGAAAATATTTGTAAATGTATGAACATTCCTAAATTCACCATTAAGAGACCTGTGAATTTTTCTTATTTCATTTTGTCACTTTTCCTTGAAAATCTATCGTACGTAAAAAGAATTTTTTTTTTTTAATTTAAGCAGTGGTTCTCAACCCAAAGTGATTTTGCCCAATCATGAGCATTTGACAAGGTTTGGAGACTAGAGAATTGCTACTGGCATATGATGGGTAGAAACCAAGAACGTTGCTAAACATTCCATAATACACCAGTTTGCCACAAAAGGAATTATCTGCCCAAAATGTCAATAATGCTGACATTGAAAAATATTTAAATAACATAAGCGTTTTCTTATTTTTTAAAGTTTTTAAAATATTTTAATAGTTACAAAAGATACCATCACACAATTTATGATAAAATATTTAACCCTTCCTCATTTGTTGAAAAGAATGGCATTTTAAAAGTTTAGTTTTCCCAAATATATGTCATATATTAAATATGATTTTTAAATACATTTAAAATTTTTCCATGATTTTTTTTTTACTGTCTCTTAAATCTCCTGGCTGTGATAAGTTTATATTGCTATTATTATAAGACAACATGAGGTTTGTTTCCCCAACACTTGAAGAGAATGTCAGAATATTACAATCCCCTCTACTTTTTATTAACTTCTAAAAATACTCATTTACATTAAAGGTCTGATATTCATAATATCTTCTGGTGACTAAAACAATTGATGGATTTTAATGTTATTTTTCTTAACAGATGAAAAAAAATTACTCATCATATTAAATCATCAAATTGAGCCAAATTACAGCTGTTTTATCAAGACTGAGCTAGTTGCTACTTTGTTCTTTCTTTTTTGAAGCACTATAACATTATGTATAAACAACTCAAACTCATATCTCACACACAAAAAAAAGATTGAAGACATAATTGAGGATTGATTTCAGATATTCTCACCAATATACAAAACCACTAATTTTCTTCCATACCTATCAATTTTCCTAAATATACAATTTATCAGTAGGTTTATATCACTGTTTCTACATGCCAATTGTTGGAACACGTATAACTTAAAAAAAAATTTTTTTAACTATGTAAATGCCAATAATCCAAAGGTCTCTTTTATAGAGAATGAAATGTAAGTTTCTTTGCAAAGTTTTGGTAGCTTTTTTGGTATTTTCTAATGATGTTGTACACATTGATCATATATATTGTGCCCTATTCTTTGCTTCTCAGGTTGCCTTTTTCCACAGTTGCTAAATCAAAAACTGTGATGAAGAAATGTAAAGGAGAAATAGGACTCATCCTCCCTCCCCAAGTTAATACCACCAAAATAGGGGCCTAGTTAAAATTGCCATTCTCTATTGAATTCTCAGGTACAAGAACCCTGTAGTCCTGGAAAGACACACGAACATTGTTGTGAAAGAGCTCCACATCAGTTTCAGGAAGTGCTGAGGAAGAGATGAAATGTAACTTATATGAACGATATTTCTGGTTAAATGTTCCTATCTCCCTCCATGAGTTCAGAAAATGATTGCAATGATGGAGTTCACTGCCAGCTTTATTTTCTGTTTAACAGGATTTTATCTCTCTGAAGATGACAGTGTGCTCAGTCTTCCTCATAAACATAGTAAGATAAAATGTAGTAACAAGCAACTATGGGCCATATTCTTCATAGATGATTTACTGTCATTTGTGTATACATGCACACGTGTGTGTAAAACATCAATACATATCCAGCCATATTAGTGATTTCCTTTTGTTAGTATTTATTGATTCTATTCATTACTTCTTGATCTGACAGTCTATCATTGAAAACAACACATTTTTATATCACAGTTATATCTGCCGAAGTCTTACTCTTTTCCATTTTTTTACATGTGTCCAGTCAGGTTGTTGAAGGAATCATTCCAATTAGGGCAGGAGGCTCTCTTTTAGAAAGAAGCAAAGCAGTTAGTGTAACTAATGTGATATATGCTGAGTTCCATCATTAGAGGGATAATTGGAAAAATACTCTTCCTTGGACCTCTATTTAGGTCTAAAGTCTGATTCCATATAGTTATCATCTCAATAACAGTAGGTTGTTCTTCACAATTTAATGTTTCTTTCCCTATTAAATTGATTTTTTCCACTACAAGTTGTATCCCGCATTTTGAATCAATATCCAAATTAAGTATAATTACGTGACAGAGATTTACTTCCTTCTTCTATCATCTAATACCTTAAATTTCTCCCACCATTATTTGCTACTATTGACATTTTTCCATTTAAAGGCTAGGTCTACATATTTACAAGTATTTTAGTTAACTGTATGCATAAATTTTGAAAAATAACATCAAGAGCTGTTTGATTTAGCAGATTGCTGGAGGCACTGCAGTATGAAGATCTAATCTATTACTTACTCACTGCTTTTCATAGCTAATTGATTATTAAAGCAGCTCATTGTTAAGTGGAAACACGCCCTAATCCTGATATGTCCTTCAAAGTAGAGGAGCACTCACTTTTATACCACTTCTGGTCTCTCTCTCTACCTTCATTCTTATGTCATACCTTGGTGCCAAAGTATCTAATCAGACTGGATGTTGGGGGAGGAACTGGACATCTTCACTCGGCCCCCTCCTCCTTATAAGGCTAGCTGCCTGCATTGAGGAAGAATTCTGTTCTCTGTCATGTTAGACTTTGTGGTAAAGGTGTTGACTGCCCTCAGACGAGAGGCCAGCAGTTCTGCAGGACTTTCTGTAAGTGTGTGGATAAGTCTATGAGATGCCGAAGTTCAGGGTCAGAAACCCATTGTTACCACATGCCCAAGACAATCTTACAACCTAGCCCTGATCCAGAGTGAAGGGGTTATCTGAATTTCCATCTACGTGCTCCTCTGTCCACTCCAGTTGGTTAGAGGGTTTAGACAGGAGAGTGGGGTTCTCTTCAAACATCTCAGTGTAAGACCATATTAGCTTTTCTAATAATTATGCCACACTTTTAATTATAAGAAAGTGCATTTTTCAAACTAAAATTTCTAAGGATTACTGTGAACACCTATACTTATAAAACAGCACTCCCCTCCTCAAATCTACAACCTTCAACCTTTAATTTATCTCAAGTATATTTCATCCGACAGAATCCATTGCTTCATTTTCAAGATCTTTTCAAATGTTTAGTTACTAACTTGCATGCTATTACTCAGCTTAATTTCTTCTTGAAATTTGATAAAAATGTCATTTTTGTCTTTATCACAGCTGTTCATGTTGTTGGTGAGTAAGACAACCTGGTGACATTTTACTAGAAATGCTCTCCACTTTTAAATTCAATGCATTTATCAATTCTCTCTCTCAGAGTCTTCCAAATTATTAATTTTTTTAATAATTAAAGCATAATAGACAAATTTTAAATTAACATGTTAATAAGTCTTAATAAATGCATATATCCTTATAACCCACACCCCAATCAAAATATGGAACAATTCCTTCATTCCAGAAATTTCTCTCATGCCTGTTTATCAATCAATTCCCTACCATAGGGATTATGTTATTCATCATTCTAACTTTTATCACCATAGATTAGTTTTGCCTTTTCTTTGGTGTCTACTTCTTTCTCTTCTGATTGAGTTCTATAGGTTCTGTGGATATTTGTCTGTGGCCTCCATGCTCTTCTTTTTCTAGCATAAGGTTGGCTCTGAATGGTTACTTTTTTATGTCAGGTATCTTATAAGAAATAGCAGAACTTTCTAATTCACTTAGAAAATACTCAAAGATAATTTTAATTTGAATTGTGGTGTTGACAGTTATTTTTTGTTTGGGTTTACTAAACACATTCTAAAAGAATGCCTACCACCAGTTAATTATTGTTCCCAGAATGGGTTTTGTTTTCTATGAATGTATATCCATCTCTCAGCTTTATCTCTGTATATTTCTCACTTAGCTGGCTATGGATTCTTTCCATGTCGAGAAGCCAGACTTAGAAAAACAAAAGCAAACAAAAAATGGGTGCTCAGTGAAATTTGAAATTTTAATAAACAGTGCATAATGTTTTAGTATAAGGATATCTCAGATATTGTAAGAGACATACACTAAAAAATTATTCATTATTTATTGAAATATCAAATTCAAGTGGGCATCCTGTAACTATATGTGGAAACTGGATGTCACATAAATTGTGTTTCGTTAACCCCAAAATAATGACAAACAGTATAACCCTTTTAGCAGGAAGAAGCTCTTCTCCTAGGGGCACCCAATTGAAAACAGGTTTTCCTGACAAGACAAATCATGAGGCCATGATACTTTTCATTTAACATCATTAAACATGTCAACTGGCTATAGCAGCTCATTGGTTAAAACCTTTAACTTTTTCACAATTACCATTTTTTGTATTAGTTTTGTCACAAGGGAGTTATACAGAACCTGAATGAAAGTCTGCACCAAAGGCTTCCAGTTCACCTTGTCGCTCTTGAAAGATATTGGGGCAAATCATGCTAAAACCTTGATTTCCATTTGCTTCCTAGTTTCCCTTTTACTACCACTAATGCTTTTGTTATGGCTTACCTTCAAGCCCATGTGCGGTGGTTCTCAACCTTGTTTGAGTATTGGAATCACCTAGGGAATTTCAAAAATCCCCGAATCAAGGTTATATATCCCAGAACAATTAAGTCAGAATCTCCAAGATATTTTTAAGATCCCCAGGTCACTGCAGTATGCCACCAAGATTGAGAAATGGCACTCTATGTCAACCCAAAATGCTGCATTCCATACATTTACAACAAAAGAGGGCTTGATCCAGTAAGCAGTTCATAGCACTATCTTAAGCTCTTGCTTATTTGTTCCCAGTATGCTTCTTTTGCAACTTCGTTCTCTTCTGATTTTTGATTCTATCCTTTATTTTTAAATTTGGTGTTTGAATGTGTCCACTCCAGGTTTTAACTCCCAGAGCCATTCTCAAGGGCTTAGCTCAGGTATTCAGAGGCTTTCTGTCTCTGAATACCTTGATATCCCCTCCTAGTCAACCCACCGAAACCGTACTACTAGATCTGCTACAATCTTGCCACAGCGTAGCCAACCTACCCTGCATAACCCTGCATAACCAACCTACCCTGCATAACAGAAGAATGTTTAGAGTTCTACTTCATAAGTTGGTAATATCTATTCTATGATTGCTGCATAAGCACTGATAAATACTCTTTCTGACTAATTACAGGAAAGATTTAAGCCCTATGCATCCCTCTAAGGCCTACGAATCATAGAATTCCTGATTAATGGGTGCTCACACTGAGCAACAAAATTACAAATTAAGTCACCAATTATAGAGTAAAAGAGAGGCCAAAACTAAAAAGAGCCAAATATCATACAGTAATCACTCAAGTTTTCCAAACACTTGTAGATATCCTACATGTGGCTAGGAAAAAGTTGTATTTCTTCAGTAAATATTGGAATATCCATACATTGTCAGGAAGAAAAAACAACTCTTACTTGCCATCACATTCTGTTTCAGTTTTAGTAAATAAAGGGGATTTATTAATTAGCATTAGTTATATGAACCTTAATTGTAAATTTTGGCCTAAATTTAACAGAGAATCTTACATACATTAAAAATATGTAAGCAAAATATTAGAAAATTTAGTTAATTAAACATAATAGGTGGTCAGGCAGAAATATTTCTATAAGAGAAAATTGTATTGAAAGAGATACATTATTGCTTTCAGATGGATAAGGGAAAAAAAAAAGAGAGAGAGAGAGAACAAAAGAAAGAGTAAAATTTCAGCCAGGTTGTCTTTTTAATACTTGACTTGGATAACTCTTAAAACACATGTCTCTCTTAAATGAATTTTACCGCATATGGATTTTTAAATGCAATGACTAATGCTCACATTTTTGAGAATTATTCTTGGCACTGAAGTTGTTTAGATACTACCTTTAAGCCAAGAGAAACACTCGCCATTCTATACCTCTTAGTTATAGTACACAAAAACACTAAAATATGCACTATGGTTTGTCACATAAATGCTTATTTTGAAAATCAAAAAAGTTGCTTTTGAATTTCATTGATATTTATTTCTCCATAATTTTACATAAAAAATGTTTCTCCTACCGGCCACCTTTTATACCAAAGAAACTAATGCACACATGCGCTTGCATACGCACGTGCGCACGCACACACACACACACACACTCCACTGCAAGTTACTTTACACATATGTATGAAAAGAAAACAGAATTAATACAAGCTAGAAGCACGTCCATATCCATATCCTGAAATGTCATTAGTCTAAGAATGGAGTTACTTTTGACTATTTATTTTCACCTGTATGGTTAAGAAAACATAATATTGCACGTACATTTAAACAAAACTTTCTCTATAGTGGACCATACACATATATATTCAAGGTTTAATTCAAGGTGTTGACATCACCCTTTACACCACTCGATAGAGTCTGGATCTTGGTTTCCTCAGGGATTACTTCAGCAATAGCTAGCAAGATAACTTGGCTCAGGGTACTGCCTCTAGTTAAAGTATTTATCCTGAGAATTAAGGCATAAGTGTTTTAAATTTGGTTCCACCAGGGACATTTACACTTAAAACAAATTATCAGTTTCCTGATCTTGTTTTCTCAGATGTTCTATCCCAAATAAAGTATAGAATTTGTCTGATAGTTCCAACCGAGGATAGCAGTTCCTCTGTACTCTTAATGGAAAATCCATACTTTACTATTTACTGGGCAAGTGGACCTTTTTGACAAGAGGTGTGGTATCAAAGGTATACTTGGAACAATAACGAAGAAGCAAATACAAGTGTATCCATCCAGCTGTATCAACAGAACCAACTTCAGAAATAAAGAGCTCTTAGACCTTGTAGGTATATCTCTCTCATTCTCATTCTTTTATCCCACACGTATTTACTGAACATCTATAATATGTTAGTCCCTACATTATGGCCAGGGAACACACTTTCTCTGTCATTTTAAGGCTTATAAGTTCAGTGTCATTTTGTATCAATGTGCACTAAACAGTAAGTCAAAGGTAAGTTTTTAAAATCTAAAGTATTTATATGTTTCTTTTAAAAGAACAAAAATAGTGTCAGTTATAATGAATTCCTAAATACATTGGCATACAGATTTTTTTTAAATTTAAGAATCATAGAAATTTAATTAAAGATTTCAGATAATAATTGGTCCCTGAAGAAATTCTCTTAGGAAAAAAAATGAACACCTAGGGGGGCTGCAAAAAGAACCATACATTTTGCATTTGCCCACTAAAGAGAGAAAAATTTAACTAATGAACATTCTCAAACAAATATGTTTGAATGATAAAAATTGGTGGTTTTACTCAAGCAACAATTATTGCTTAGCTCATTTTAAATGATACAAACAAATTCTGAAACAAGGGTCTTTGGTCGATATTGGGAACTGGCACATGGAACACTCAAGAGTGTTAAGGTTATGACATATTTGTGGAGAATAACAATTTTATTCATATTTTGAAGCAGACTTTCAATTTAAGTGGGTTATCTTAAAGATAAATCTGAACATGAATGATAAGAATGCATAAAGATATCAAAATTTCTTGAAATAGGAGGAAGGGATTCTGCATACCGCTTACACTTCCTGCAAACCTCACACAAGCGAAAACTTGGTAGATAAGTTGGAAAATAGCAGCCGGTACTGGCACCGAGCAGACTTTTCACTGGATCATTGTCACTCTGACCGAAAGGATTTTCCATACTGTCCTTGCTGTATTACCCAGTCTGTGTGAATACATAAAGTATTTCTCTTTAAATGCAAAGCTTATTTGGATGAGGTAATGGTCTCTCAGCAGAGAGGAAATGGCAAATAGCACTAATATATTTTTCCCGGAGTAAAAGAAGCAGGTGAATCAAAATGGGAGGTTTTCTAGAAAGGCAGATCAAAAAGAAACTACCATAACTGGAGTGCTCTGAGAAGCCACAAAGCAAGACCAGGGGAAAACATGTTTCTGAGACAAATCATGCAAATTGACAATTTCATCTAAGATTGAGGAAAATAATTCACTTTGCATCTGTCTTGGGACTTAAAGTCATCCTGCTATACAATATGATATCCTCGGTTGAAAGTTTTTTTTTTTTTCTTGAAAATTGAACTCAATAAATACCACACTGTCTACTTTAGTCATTTACTCTACAGTTTGTAGAGTAAAAAGAGGTCCCACTTAACTATTTTCCATAACTTAGAAAAAAAATGGCATTCATTTTTTTTAAAAAAAAAAAAAAGCGGGTTAAGAGTTTAGCAGAGAAGAGAGCTGGGATGAGACCCTCACGGTGGCAAGAGTTATCTCGGACAGCTCCTATGGGTTCCTTGCTCATCTTGAGTTTCTCACATTGTAGTTACTCCCTGCTACCACCAGAAATATTCTCATTGTTAAATGCCTCCACCCCTTTAAATTTTTTTCTAAAATTGGATCAAGTAATCCATTAGGACTGCAAGACAGCCTGGCATTTTCAAAACTGTGTTTATTAAATAACAAGAGCATTAAAAAAAGGAAAAGACAATTATAAAAGATATCCTGAGTACAAGCTCTGGCTCATACATTAACTGTCCTTAATTTCCAAAGGGATGATATAACTTTCCTAGATACAACCTTTAAAACCTTCTCACCCTTGCATTGCCTGCTGTTTCCACTATTCAAGAGCTATCTTTTCTCCTTCCTCAAATCACTTGCTCTAGCCTCAAACAATTCCCACATCCATGATATTTTTGACTGTAAGACAAAAGTGTGATCATGTGGTGAATATTAAAAGCTGTGCAAATGCCCCTGTGCACCTCTGGAATCTACCTGAATGCATTTCTGAAAAACTATATTTAAGGAAGCCAAAGCAAACATCTGGTGTTTACTGGAGGGCTGAATTCCTTGGGGTCCTCTCAGATGAAAACTGAGGTATCTATATGTTTCCCATGCTTTGTTGCCGAGGAGACCACAGCCCAAGCAATTTGAAGTCTTTTCCCAGATTTCCTGCTGTAGAATAGGCAATTAGCACACATTGATTAGATCCATTATGACAATCTGAATCAGTAAAAATAAACAGGTTGGCTATGTTTAAATTTTGTATTTAAGTGAAAATGAATCTTTTATTACTTTATAATCTGATTAGTAATTACTCAATAATTACCTTTTGTCCAGGAAAAAAACCCCAAAACATTTAGAAGCTTTCATAGTACCTGAAGTATCTAAAACCAATGCCGTTGATTTAACAGTAGAAAAAATAACAGTCTCACCTATTCCAAAGACAATTCACTTTGAAGAGCACTTCACAGAAATTTTTTTTTTTTTTAAGACTGAAAATGGCTAGAGACAGATTTATACTCATTAGCAAAGGGAATCCCTGTTGGAAAGTGATGTCACATTTCAACACACAAAAGTATATATAGTCAAATAATCATATGCTATCATGTTTCCTGTTTCATTCACTAGCATTACAGTGAGGATATGGAAACATTCTGCATTTCCTTTTATTATTTGCTTTATGTTCTGTGAACTTCCTTTCTTATTGTAGTGTTTTCAGGGGGAAACAATGGTGTACATAAAAGCATAGCATATTCTTCTTTTTTCTCTTGTTCATAGACTTTATGCAAAACAATTTTTTTTTTTTAAGATTAAATTTCAGGAGTTGGTCTTAGTCCAAAAGTAAATTGTCTTGGAGAACTTAAGAAAATATAACCAAATGTCTTGATTTATGTAATTTTTTTAAACACACCTTGTTGATTAAAAAACTAAATCATACAATATTCTGGGACATTGATAACTTAGAAATGAGTGCATGTATTTCCATCAAATTATAAGCTTTATAAGTTAAAGAGTGTTAATATGAAAAAAGATGCTTCTGAATCTCGTGATTTTTAAACTGCAAGCAAAACAAAAGGAATTGCATTGTGTTTATGTTACGCTGTTTTTTCAGATTCTACTAAAGGAAATTAAAGAGTAAAATTAACATTAAGAAGGTATAATAGAGTTTTATTTTATAAACAGTGAATATGTTAACATTTATCATATGATTTAATAGTAATGTTTTTTATGTATCAGCTATTTTTCGAAGCAAAAATGAAGGAAACTTTGAAAAACTATGACAAAATAACACTATGATAAGACAATGAGAATACTAATAATATGATAAAATCAAACTATAATAACTGTTAAAGACGTACTAAAAATTTAATGACTGGACAGAGTCCAGATTTATAGTTTACGCTGACCAACAATAAAAGATCACTACAGATAGCCTTGTTGGTAAGCAGTGACATTATTTAAATAAAACTATTTTCTTTTATTGAATTTAGAGAAACAAGTAATTGAAACTTTTTCCCCCACAAACTTTGTTTTTCTGCATACTCCTCTTGATTTTTTAAAAAGCAAAATAGTGATCGCTTTTAAAAAATGTGAATGGAAAATTCATATTCTAAATTCTTATTTTAATATTATGCATATTTGAGATAAGTTGCTTTATTGAAGAGATAGTGGTTAATCTGTCCTTAGAGTAAGTATGTGTTCTACCTTTTATAAATAAAGCCGCTGATCTCAAAAAAAAAAAAAAAAAAAAAAAGGTTGTTTTTATATCTCCTCTCCTCCTCTCTTTTTACAGTGTTTTCAGGAAAACATGATGGTATTCATGAAAGCACATCATACCACACTGCTTTTTTTTTTTTTTTTTTACTTATTCGTAACATTTCCACAAAGAGATCTCTTTCAGATCAATTTCCTATGCTTTGCTTCAACCCAAAGATAAATAATCCCAGAGAAGCAACATACTCTCCAAACCTAATTGCTCACTTTAGCAGGTAAATAAGAACAAAAAGTTTCAATGCCTATTACACTTCCCACACTAGGCTCTTGGTTTGAGCCTTAATGAGTTGAGGGATGAGAGCCAACAATTCTACAGAACACTTTCATAAGAGAGTGGTCTCAGACACCAAATAGTTCTGTTCTAAAAAATGAAGTATAGCACAGAGTTGGTGAGAGGCTCATTACCTCATTTTTAAGTAAACCCCAGAACTCATGGTCATTAACTGATTCTGACCATTTGGAATAAGTTACATCATGCTGTGGTAACAACTCCAAATTAACAGCAAATGTTTGTGTTGTTGCTGTTTGATTGATTGTTGGTCAGTGAACTGCTACCTCACTATAGTGGTTCCTCAGGGCAGAGGCGGGGGGGGGGGGGGTCTCTGCTCATTCTCATCTTCACTCCAGGACCAAAGTTAATAGAGTGGCTTCTATCACAGATATTGTCTATCTTGTGAAGAGGAAAGAGATGTGGTTATTCATGACATTTAAAGCAACTGCCAAATTGGTGTATGCATTTTATTTACCAAAGAAAGTTACAAAGCCAAGCCTTATGACAATGAGATAAAGAAATATAGCCATCTCCTTGATGAAGTAGCAAATTTTTCCCCACTTATTTCCTTTGTCTTTTTTTAAACAATAATATAGCTAATTACATGGATATTGCTAAAGTATACATGGTTAGACTCTTTCCAGTGGTATTAAAGGGAACAAATAGTACTAGTCTTAGATCCAGACAAGTTGAGTCTTTACCCTGAAGTTCAGAGACCCATAATCTGGTCTCCCTCCTGATGAGGCAAAGAATTCAGAGGGCCAAGTGAAAACAAAAGAGAAAATTAGTGTATCTGAATGCTAGTTCAATAAAATATTTTAAAAATTGAAGCATTCTTACAAGATTGATGAAGAAAAAAGAAGAAAGATGAATAATAATATCAATAATATAAGTGAGAAAAATGATGACAGATCCTACAGATATTAAAAAGAATAATATGGGAACATTATGACTAATTTTATGCCATTAAATGTGACAACTTCGATAAAAGAGACAGATTCTTTGAAGGACAAAACTTATTACAATTGACAAATAAAGAAACAGATAATCTAAATAAATGGAGCAATACACTATGTCCATGCATTGAAGACTCAGTACTAAAAAAAGTCAGCTCTCTCCAGATTCATAGTCAATTCAATTCCTATCAAAATGCCAATTGACTTTTATAAAAAGAAGAAAAGGACAAGTTTATTATAAAATATGAAAGCTAGAGATTTATATCAGGCCCCAAAAATCTTGACAAACAACAAGGTTGCAAGACTCACAAATAAGATTGATTTTAAGACTTTCTATAAAGTTACAGTAATCAAAAGAGTATTGTTTGTTTGCATGGATAGTGAAATAGATCAATTGAACAGAATAGATGCAGAACAGAACATGAATGAAAACATATTTAATTGATTTTGAACTAAGGCACCAAATATATTCAACAGAAAAAAAAAAGTATTTCCTTAGAACTGGATAAACGTATGTTAATAAATGACTTGACCCCTATCTACCATCAAAAAATAATTTAAAATAAATCATTGACTTAAATGTAAAATCAAAATGTATAAAGCTTCAATAAGAAGCATAGTAAAATATGTACATATCTTTGGGGTAGGAAATACTTCTTTAAGAAGACATAAAAAGCATTAAACATTATGAAAAATGTTGATCCATTGTACTTTATCAAACAGAAAATACATCTCTGTTTATTAATACAAGAATTAGAAAAATGTAAGAGCATGCTGCAGATTCTGAAAATACCTTAAAAATGCATACATACAAGTTTACAGGATTTATATCCAAAATGTAGCAAAACAAACAAACAAACAAACAAGTAACTTGATAAAAATTAGGCAAAAGACTTGAAAAAATACTTCAAAAAAGAAAATATATGTCTAAAAAGATATAAAATGCTTGGTATTATTAATCACCAGAGATTCACATCGCATCCACAATGAGATACCATTTTACATCTACTAGAATGGGTAAAACTAAATAGAAAAACTAAATAGAAAAACACATGATCACGTTAAAGTTGTGAGGATATATAGCAAATAAGACTCCCATACATTTCTTTGTGGGTGTATAAATTAATATGACTTTGGAACAATATTTGACAGTTCCTTATAAAACTAAAATTACACCTGCACTCTGATTCAGCAAACTTTCTCCATATTTATCCAACACTAATTCAAATATGTGTATAAAAAAGATATGAACAAGTATGTTTATGTCAACACTATTCATAATAGCAAAACCTAAAAACTAAAGCCAATGTACAAGAAAATTGATAAGCAAATTATGGTATGTTCATACACTGGAAAACTTTTCAACAATAAAAACAATAATATGATGATTTACACACCAATATGTGTAAATCTTAAAAACATTAAGTGGAGTGATAAAAAGGTGTGACACATAAAAATTCATACTGGTCCATGTATTTAGCACACATAAACAAGTCAAACTAAAATATGGTAATAGAAATCAGATGATGATTATCTATTGGGGGTGCATTTGTCTCAGAAGAAGGCACAAAGGAATTTTCAGGGTTGATGATATATCATGATTCAGGTGGTGGTTACTCGAGTGTGCACATTCATCAAAATCCCTTGAATCATGTACTCAATATCTATACATTTCATCATTTCGTTGTATAAAAATTTATCTCAGATAATACACAAATATCTTCTCAAGGGCCTATAAAACATTCTAAATATTCTCCAGCATAAATTTCATGGAAGTCCATATAAAAACCTCAATAAATTTAAAAGGATTGAAATCATACCAAGTATGTTCTCTGACAACAATGCAATGCATTTAGAAATGAATAATAAAAGAAAATTGGAAAATTTAAATCAAAATTAGAAATCAAACATACTCTAAAATAACCAATAAGTCAAAGAAGAAATCATAAAAGAAATTAGAAAATACTTTAAGATGAATGAAAATGGAGATGCAGCATATCAAAACTTCTGGGAAGTAATATTTAAAGGAAATTTTATAGTTGTAAACACTTATATTTAAAAAGAACAAAGATCTTAGCTCGATAATGTAAACTTGACCCTGAAAAAAAGAAGAGTTTACTAAACCTAAACCAAGCAGAAGAAAGAAAATAATGGCTGGAGCAGAAATTAATAAAATAAAGAATAGAAAACAATAAGAAAAATCAAAGAAACCAAAGATTTGTATTTTTTTTTTAACATTGACCTTTGATAAACCTTTAAAGAAAGAAAAAGAGAGGAGGATGAAATCAGGAACGAAAGAGTATCACAGCAAAGTGGAATTTATCTCAGAAGTACAAAGTTGCTGTAACATGTGAAATCAGTTAACTTCACACTCCTTATCAATAGAATAGCAGACCAAAACCACAGGGCAATCTCACTAGAGGCAGAAAAAGCATTTGACAAAATCTAATGCTCTTTAATAATAAAAACACTCAACAAACTAGAAATAGAAGGCAACTTTCTAAATCAAATAAAGAGTATAAAAACCACACTGAGATACTGCTTATCTACTACACTTGGTTTGCAAATTGGCCTCCATACACGAAGGTCAAGAAGAGACCAAAGAAAGAGTCAGGCTACTCCAGATTGGTAGATTGCATGTTTAATAAGCAAGAAAACTTGCATATGAGGCTTTTTCTTGGGTGGCTATGCATGAATAGATCACCACGCCCACCTACCGAAATCTTAAAGGTTTATATAGAGACCTAAATTCAGTTCAGTCACGTACATCATCCAGATAATCTCAGCAACACATTACTCTCAAAAGGCTGGGTTCTTAAAAATGTCTCCTAATGTGGAAATGGTGAGCACACAGTACATTTCAAGGACAGGGGAGGGACCTCAGATTGCCCTGATCAGCTCTAGGTCAGCCTCTCCATGATATGACATGTCGGGGTTCCTCTAACAACTACATTGGCTATAATCAAATATACCAATAATAACAAGTGTTGATAAAGATGTGGATAAAATGAGACCCTCTTACATTGCTGGTAGTAATGCAAAATGGTGTAGAGTCTTTGGAAAACAGTCTAGCACTTCTTTAAAATGTTAAACATAGAACTGAAACCAGCAAACTGTATATGAATGTTCACATGAGCATTATGTATAGTAGCCAAAAGATGGAAAAATCCCAAATTTTCAGCAACTGATAGAGGATAAACAAGATGGGGAATAGCTCTACAATAAAATATTTTTCAGCAATTAAAAAGTGAGGTACAGATACACATTACAACATAGATCAACCTTAAAAACATTATGTTAAATGAGAGAAGCTACTCACAGAAGACTACATATCATATGATTCTATATATGAAATTTTCAGAATAATCAATTATTTAGAGAGAGAAAGTAGGTTAGTAGTCACCAGAGCTTCAGGGAAGGAGGGAAATGGAGAATAATTGTTAATGTGTATAGGAATAAAAATTTTCTGAAATGGATCATGGTGACGGTGGAACACTATTATTGAATATACTAAAAACATTGAACTATGCACTTAAAATGTATGAAATGTATAGAATGTGAGTTATATCTCACTAAGTGTGTTAATAGACACACACACACACACACACAGAACAAGAGGAAAATTTATCTTCCAAACTTGGTTAAGTAGAAGTTTCTTAATTGGGAATAAAATTTTTCTCGATTTGGAGCCTTTCTAGATACAAGTTATTCATTTTGTCACCATCTAGCACAGAAAAATCAGTGGGGAAAAAAAATGATAGAATTACAAACAACAGTATCAGGAGGCTTGGCCTGCAGTCATATTGAACTATCTAACTCTACTTTGGCAAGACTTTGATTAGCTCACTTATAATACAGGGCATTAGGATCAGAACACCTTTGAAGCTCCATCTCCAAAATTTTATGCATTTTCCTTTAAATAACTGGTTATGCACTTTTGTTACTGGAATACCATTTTTCTATTTAGAATGTCTCCTCTATTTTTTTTTTCTCATTTAATATTAAACTATCTAAAGTCTTTTTACTGCACTGATATAGATGTGATCTTCCTTCTAAATCAGGACAAATATTGATTTGTTATTTGAATGCCCATTGCAATTATTTGCTACCTGCCAGTTTACTTGGAATAGAAAGTCTAGTTAGAAAGAAAACACTGAAGAGATGAATAGCACGGGGGGCTTCATTTTACAGGCAGAGAGGCATAAATTTTGGATTTAGTTATGTTTTGGAGAAATCAATCCCAATGCTCATGATATTTGCTCAGATTTAAAGCATCTGAATACCAGTTGGCCAGAAACACAGATATTTGTTATTCACACTCTTCTTGACACATAATACATTTCCAAACATAAAATAGCAACTTCCAACCATGCAGAATAAAGTGGTTTCTATGCATTACTAAGAAATTTAATACTATGTCAGTGGAATAAAGAACGGACTTCAGATGGAGGATATGTTAAATTATGTGTAGTTGTCCATAATGTTGAGTCTGAGGGAGTGATGGGGGCAAACTGTTTAAAGTATTCTCACTCTGGCAAAGGTCAGTGCATGCATAAAGTGGAAGAAGATGTACTTCAAAAATTTTATTACTAATATTCAAGTCCATTATTATGTAAGTTATTGATGCTTATGATGGAAAGTATGGAAATTGAATTCCTGAATTGAGTTTCATGTATTACCACAAAAATTTACACCAGACATTTTTGCATATTGGTTTTTAAAAAGTTCTTTTCAGGGTTATGTTTATCTTGTTTACATTTTTTAAATTATTGAATGATAATAAGAATAGCTCATATTTTGCTTAAGACTTTTTACCCAGATGCAAGTTTCACAGTGACTACATTTATTTTACATGCAAAGCACGTATTATTTCTGAAACACAGTTCCCTTCTGAAATGTTTGATTCTGCGACCTGCAAGGGAGAGGTCAGGCTGCCATAAACCTTTAGAGAGAGAAATACTCTGAAGTTCTATAGGAGATGACAATAAATAAGTCCTTAGTAGGAGAGGGAGCATCCTTAGGGAGGACGGGGTACTTTAAGACATCATACTGTCAGTTTTTTCTCCCTCGCCCCTCCACTCTGAATAATGGCACATAAATAGAACTAAGTTGCAACATATACTCATGGAAATCTTGAATGGAAAATGTTATGAAAGAAAGTCTAGCTATCAAGGTAAGAAATAGAGAAAAACAAGTCAACACATTTCTTTAGATGATATTTATGAGCTGATTGTCTATACAAGAACTGTAGTTTAATTAATTCTCATTAAATGACACCCAGACCCATTCCAGAAATATTTTGGCATTGTCAGGGAGAAGAATGTCTCTAAATACTGGGTTCCTAGTAATCATTTCAGTCTTCCATGACTAAGGTGTTACTTTACTTATGTTCGTTAATTTTCACTTTGAAAAAAAATACAGAAATGAGTGGTAACCACTTACTGTTCCATGGGTCACATTTCTGTAAATTACTTGAAAATCTTAACAACTACTAAAAACAGGTATTGGATTTATATCACCCTCTCTATTCATGTAAGCATGTAATTTTTCAAAATAAAAATTAACAGAAAAATCTGTCATTATGACTATAATCCCTTTCTTCATTCATTAGAGATTTTTTTGACATATACTTGTGAGTTGAAAAAGGCTTAGGTCTGCCTGCAAGAGACTTACAAACCAGGATTGCAGAGTCTGCAACAATTTAGTCAGTATAACTCAGTAATGAAGGAAGAGACAAAGTAAAGTATCTCTACTGTGGACCAGAAATGAGTTCTTGAATCTCAGTCTTTTCCTACTGGAATTCTAATACCTGAAACCAATAAAAGAATATTTTGAAAAGTAGAAAAATATTATTAAGACCTCTCTGGAAACTTAATAGCATTTATGAAGTCTACCTTCCATGTCTATACGTTAAATAAACAGGATATGGCCCAAACTCTCTTTCATTTAGAATTTCAGCAATAGAAAAATAACTGTTCTCCTAAATATGACTACTCCTTTACTTCCTTTTTAGGTCTCTGTTCATATGTCCCCTTATTCATGATGCCATCTTTTACTACCTTATTTGGCACTTCTGTCATTCTCTTGTCAGATCTACTTTTCTCCTTAGCTTCATTACCCCAACTTACTACATACTATACTTATTCATTCATTTATTATTACATCCCCCATTAGAATGTAAGTTTTATGTAGGTAGAGGCTTATATCTGCATTATTCTCATCTGTATCTCTAGGACCTAGAACAAGGCATGTATATGTAGTCTACTCATCCACTGGATGAATGAATAGATAGTAAGTTCAACACTAGAGCCAAGAATCAGTCATCAAGACAATTTAAGGTGGTGGTTAAATACATGAGTTGGAGATAATAATTGCTGATAACATTGATTATTACAATCACAATGTCATGGTATAAAGAAAAGAAACAATTCCAAATGAATCGTCTTCAAATAAATGTCAATGTTGCAGAATTTTGGTGTTAGAATATATATTAGTACTGTTTACCTGAAACTTGCTGCTGGTGTATGAATGTCTTCTACAAGGTTCCTTTCTAAATTCTCTGTAGAGCAGGGTTTCTCAACTGCAGCATTACTGACATTTTGGCTTGGACCGTTTTTTGTCATGTGAGGCTGTTGTTCACTATGTTGTAAGATGATTAGCAGCATCTCTGTATGAACAATGTCTCTAGATGTTGTTGAATGTCTCAAAGGAGGTCAGAGTGGTCCCACTTGAGAACTGCTGCTCTAGATAGTTTAGACTTTGTGAGAAAGCATAGTCTATCACTGGATTTCTCTCATGATTGAAAAATTTGCATGGCTGAAATTCTCTCATCCTTCCTCTATCCCTCCCTTAATTCATCCCTCCTTCCTTCCCTCCTTCCTTCTCTCTCATTTCTACCTCATGCACAAAAAGCAACTTATTTCTAAAGACATTTTACATATTTGAAAACACGCATCATATCCATTATTGGCTAAATTGCATCCCTCCAAAATTCATGTTAAAGTTCTAACCTCCTGCTCCTTCAGAACATGACCTTGGAAATAAAGCGTTGCAGATGTAATTAGCTAACATGAAGTGCATATTGCATTGGGATGTGTCGCTAATGTAACATGACTGGTGTCCTTGCACACAGGATGTTATATAAAGTAAAAACAACATGTGTTGTAGAAAGAGGATGTGAAGACACAGGAAACACACCAACTACAGAGAACACCAAATATTGCCAGCAAGCACCATAAGAAGCTAGGGAATAAGCATGAAACAGCTTCTTCTTCATAGCTCTCAGAAGGAACAAACTCTGCTGACACCTTGATCTTGGCCATCTGGCTTCCAGAATTACAAGAAAATAAATTTCTGTATGTAAGCCACCCAGTATGTGGAAACAAATACAATATCCATCGTAAGTTTCTCCACTAAGAATGGTGATTAGTGGGAATGTAGCTTGATATTTGACTGCCTCTGGATCTTGGAAACATTGCTAAATCACTCCAAGTCAGTTTAAATTAAACTTGCAAAGGTCATCAATGATAGCTGATTTTCAAATATAAATCCCTTTCTCGTTTTGCATTCTTTTACAGCACTATTGACCTTCCCTTAATTCTGGAAATTTCCATACAGGTCTTAGTCATTTTTCTACTCTGAGCTTCCTTTTCTTATTCAAGAAAATGATTTTATACTCATTTTTAAAAATTGTTATCCTTATTTCATGAGTCTAACATCTTAGTATAAAAGAATGACTCAAAATGTTTCACTCTCAAACCCTAAGCCAACCATTAGGTATTTCAGGATTTTTGTCTCACATTTCCTATTATCATCATCCTCAATAAAAGAAATTTATTGAGTAATTACTACATGTAACACACTACCTGTGCAGCATAGTTTGCTGAGCCTTTTACATGAATTATATAACTCAGCCTCTGTGATGGTTAATTTTGTACATCTACTTGACTGTTTTTTGGCATGCCCAGATATTTGTTAAACATTATTCTAGATGTGTATGTGAAGTTATTGTTTCTGGATGAGAGTTACATTTGAATCAGTAGACTAAGTCAGGCAGATTGCCCTCCCTAATGTAAGTGAGCCTTACTCAACAAGGTGAAGATGGAATAAAAAAAAAAAAAGACTGATCTTCCTCCAGGCTAAAGGGAATTTCTTCCTGCCTTTAGCTGGAATGTTGGTTCTTTCTGACTTTATATTTGTACTGAAACACTGGCTCTTTTTGGATCCTAAGAGAAATGGTTTTAGGTCATAACTTCTATCATCTGCTCTCCTGGTTCTCAGGTCTTTGGACTCAGAATGGAACTAAACACACACACACACACACACACACACACACACACACACACACACACACACACACGCTATTGGTTCTGTTTCTCTGGAGAAAATACAACCTCATAACATTATGGAACACATTCTATTCTATTTCCATTCTATAGTTGGAAAAAAGTTACATTGGTTTAGTAACATATCCAAGAACAGCTGTCAGAAAGAGGCTGAATCAAGTTTCGAATCCAGGTCTGACACTGTATCTTAACCCTATAACCTTATAACTCTCCTTTATCTGAACATACCTAAAACATGATTGCTATTTCTGTGAAGGTTATCATAGGTTTTTCCAGTAAATAGCCGCCAGTCTTCAGAAAGAACTTTATCTCCCTCATCTCTCTAACACTAATGTATTTCCCAAATCTATTCATGTGTCTCTTTTTATTTATATTCCAGCTGCTACAAGTCTAATTGAGTCTCTGAATACATCGTGGTTTCAAAAAGACAAACTGGATTGCATTCCTTATTCCTTTTCATCCTTCCTCTGTGGTTTATCAGTTTTTCTAAGAAGCACATTGCTTGCATCATTCCACAGCTCAGAATTTTAGAACCCCCCCCCCCCCAATGCCTTACCCAGGTCTGTAGCAGGACCAATATTCTTCTGATTTGCTTCCACTCTCATGTGTCAGAGTCCTTGCTGCAGCAGCAGTTAAGAATTTTCAGGATCATTAGAGTACATCGACATCCATCTTGGGGAACTTTCTCAATTTAAACTTTCACTCCAACTGAAAATCTTATGTGATAATTGGGCATCTGTCTTTTGAAAATGATTCCTTGATATATTTTCTCTATTGTAATTTACTGATCTAGGAAATCGAATTCAAGATGACCATGCCATCAAGGCTCAATTCTGATCTGCTTTTCCGATCTTTCAACATACTGTTTTGCTACATGAATTCTCCACTCCAGTCAGACAAGCCTTAGCTCCAGTCTCTGAGTAAACCCTTTGATCTCCACTCTATACATTTCTACATGCCAAACATGTGACCAGAGAGGCCTCTGAGTATTTATTTATTTATCAAAATCCAATTCATTTTCAATATCCAGCTCAAAGCCTGCTTCCTCAATGAATCTCTCTAGACTATTGACGCTGAGTGCTACCCCTTCCACTACAAGACTCTGATTGTTTCCCTGCTAATGGGTGGTCTGGCTGCGCCGTGGATTTGAATGCAATATGAGTGCGCAGCAAGGTTAAAAGGCAAGTAAGTGCCACCGAGGAAAGAGTTCAGCATAGGATTCAATGTTGCTGAGAACAAACAACATGCACGCCAAGCTCAGTGGTCCAGTATTTACTACAGCAGAGGACAGAGAGAGTGCACACATCCAATTCCCTTGCAGTTTGGTTATCCACATGGCCAGCAGATCATTCCACAACTGATGAAATCTCCCAGTTCCTGCTGCAGAGGAAGCTGGAGGATCCCTCCTCACGGGACAAGAAAACTGGGGTCAGACTTGCAGGCCATTGACACCTGAGCCTAAGCAGAACAAAAGAGTTCACATTGAGTCCAGAACAGAAAAAGATAAAAGGTGAAAAGCTCAGCCCAAACTATGAGGACTCTTTCTCTTTTTAAGATAGTGTCCGAGGCTCAAAGACATTCATATGTGCCCAAGACTGCTTTGCCCAACCAACAATAATAGTATTTACTATCCTCATAGTCTGAACTAGATGTATGCATTCTATATTGTTTTAGAGCTATTATTTATGTACATATATGTCGTTTCCTCTTAGCTATACTATAAATATAACATGACTTAGTTACATTTAATTTTCTCAAAGGACTTTGTACATGAAGTTATCCAACACATAATTATCAATAAAAATGTTGAGAGCAGTAGTCCGAGTTAAGAAAGTACTGGCTGGAAGCATGCTATAGTTCCTCAGGGTAAGAGGGAGAGGGGCTCTTACATTTGTACCATGCATACAACTTCAGGATTTTCATAAACTAAGCATCTCTCCCCCCACATGGATTTCTTATGCTCCAGCTCCGCCAATTGCAGAGATTCTAGAACATTTTTTACACCCAGAAACTACAGAAATGTTTTATTTTCTCTCCCAATTAAAAAAATAAATGACATAGAATTTGCAACTGCATAATATGCTTATCAAAAATCATACAGATCACTAATCTATTGCCTTAGCTCATCTTGTTTTTCTCCAGAAACATCTCATGAAGTAATTTGATAATTTATGACTGGATAAAAATATTTAATGTCACTTTATGCCAGTTTTGTATGCCAAATTGAGATTTCAAAGTTAATGACAGACTTTAATTAAGACAATTTAGGGTTTACATAGTTTAAATTAAATGGAGGTAGAAGAAGTTCAACAGCTAAATTATTTTGCTATTCCAGATGAAAAATATTTCCCTAAAATTATTTTCTAACAGAGACATTTATATCACCTGCTTTTATGAAACCTTTAAAGATCATTTTCTTATAACCTGGTTTCTAGTTACAAATTACTCTTATCATTGGTTTGAAAGGAGTTTAGGGTTTAGATATTTAATAGTTTCAAGATTTTTTTTTTCTTTGACTCTCAGCCTTCCTGGGGTTAAGGTAGCATTTATCAAACGTCAATCATTTCAACTCACTCCTTTTCTGAATCTTCCTCTATAAGTTTGATTTGAGGTTCTAGTGACCTACACTCAGAAATTATAAAATAGTTACACAGAGGATCACTTTGAAAAGTTTCATTGAGAAAAGAACAACTAAGAATTGTTTCATAATTTTGTTTATGCAAAAGAACCATGTAATGGAACACCCTCTCTGTGCACTATTGCTAAAGCTAGAAGTTGATAAAAGGAAAACAAATTATTGAATTAAGTTTGGATTTTAAAAGCTATTTAAAAAAGAAGTTTCATGACACTAGCTTTTTAATTTCTTGGTGATGCACAGCTCTGACAGAAAATGCTTTCTTAATCTCTTCCTGCATCTTGATTGTTTTGTAGGGGCCCTAGTCCACCTAGCTGCAACTGATCACTAGAATTTTTTTTTCCATACTATTTAACTGCTTCACTGTACTGCCTGAAACTTAGTACTGTGGAAATTTTGGCAGATTCTTCAACAATGCCTTTATAAAATAAATAAGCCTTCATTGGAACAGACTATTCATGGCAAGCATAATTTTGCTGATGTAAAGAGACAATACTAATTTCCAAGTTTTTGATGATCACGTTTTGTCAACTATTTTTTTTTTTACCTGTGTAAAAAAAGAAATCCAGAAGCTCTTTCCTCCATATAGCTAGCAAAAAAAATATATTCACAAATGTCTACCATCCAAAACAAAGCCACGAACTCATAAGTTCTGATAAGAGAACTGGGAAAAGTATAAACTGGTAGAAATAACAGTCATTGAGTGTATCTGCTTCAAAGCAGAAAAATAGTTCCTCAGAAAGGAGCCTGTTGACTTAAAATTATAGGTAAAACTAACATTACTTATTTTAAGATTTAACTCCCTGGTGTCATATGAAAGCCTCTTCAATTTTCTAGTAAATATTGGGGGAAATTCTGGAAATACAATGCCACTATGAGACAGTATTAGATAGTATTAGTCTCAAGGAGAGAAGAAGAAGGAGGAAGAAAAAAAGAACACAGCAAACCTAAAATTACAACATCATTGGCCATTTCGTGTAAGAGCAAAGAGCTCCTCCAATTCATATTAGCATTGGAATATTATAATAAAATACTTGATGTTTATAAAATAACCTTTGTCCATCAAAATATGTGTCACAGTATCGTCAGTGAAATAAATAATACATTTAGGAAGGTGATTATCAATTTTCTTACATTGGTTTTGATACTTCAGAGGTTATCACTTAGCCATAACATCTTCAAAATGAGAAAATTAAATTCTTGACAATATTACATAATTGAGATCTATTTAATGCCACATTACTCGGTAAAATTCTGTTATTATTTTCCACTATTCAAAGCACTTTACTTATATTAACTAATTTAATCCTCACAATAACCTTATGCATTGGGTTGTATCATTTGCTCCATTTCACAATGAGGAAATAATGCGCAGAGATTAAATAATTTGCTGAAAGTCACAGAGCTGACCATCTAATATGGTATTTAAAAGTGTCTGAAAATTTTCTATTTTTCAGAAGAAATTTAGTACCACGTTCTTTGTTTTAAACCCAATGCATATTTTAATTTAAATGTTTATAACATGTGGCTTAGTTGGCTCTTGCCTATCGAACTGTGTTAAATATGTATGCTTCTTCTGAAGACAGAAACTATTCTACTCATGTATTCGTTTATCTTTGTTGTACATCTTTAAAGAGAAAGTGGCAAGAAACATCTATCAGAAACAAAAAACCCAGTAAATTAGGACATATTAAACAATGTTTGCAAGTAATCGTTGAGCACCTACTGTGTACTGCAGATAAATTTTTTCTATCATATCCCCACCTGGTGGTGACCTAGCCCCTGCAAATTTACATTGAGTCTACAATCCAATAGAATCCCTGTTTCTATTTTAATTTCTTGAAGAGTCCTAGTTTACCAAAATTACAAATACAAATGTCTCTTACTTGAGAGATACCGTTTCCACAGATTTAAAAGAAGTACCGGTGTGCATTTCCAAACTCCAGAGACTAAACATGCTTAGAAATGATTAGCATCTCTCTAGGTTCCTTTTATTAACCTGTCATCTATGCCCGATAAGTTTACTTGAAATCAAAAACAAAACAAAATAACTGTTTCAGGAGCAGGCACATTTATTAGTTTGCCAAAGCTTGTATCCAGATTTGTTTTCCTAGCAAATGGTGAGAGGAGTTTCCATTCATAAGCAAAAATGGGATATTTCAGAGCTCAGCTTCATAAATTGCCTTTTCCTATTGTCTAAATATACTGTTGCCAAATGAATGGATATTATCTGGCAGAACTGTATAGAAAGCAGCCTACAACGTTTAGTAATGAGAACAGTGTAAACACATACACATATATTTACCATAGCTGTGAAATTTAGAGTTTGAAATTATTTAAAAAGCATGTGGCTTTTTAAACAAGATTGTCTATATAGTGATAAAATATGTATCATTTTTTCAAAATAATGTCTACTTAAGAAGTTTAAAAATTAAAAGAAATCCAGCTCACATTAAATAATGAAAATCTTGAGCATAATAGAACTGCTTTGAGTAAGTTTACTTAGTAGCAGAGCTTGCTCTAAATTTTTTCATTGAAAAATAGTTTAAACTATGTAAATTAAATTATTTAATTAAAAATACCTATAATGAGTTCTATCTCTAGAATTAGAGGACCTAATTTATAGATTAAGTTATTTATAGATTGTAATACTCTATATTGTAGAATTTATATATTAAATAATGCTCCAGGTTTTTATATATGTGTGTATGTGTGTGCATAATAATTTTTGACTGCTTTGACGCATAGGCTTTTGCTACTCTGTCTTTAAATGACCATGAAAAAGAAAAGATTGCTCCTCTTAGACCAGGCCCCACTGAGCATAATGTAAAAAGCAATGACCAAATGGTAATTATCATGTGGATTTAAGCAGTGGAATTGAGGAGTCAAGGTAATTCAAACCCTAGTCATCTGCTTTTTCAACTAACTGGCTAATTGAAATAAGATTTAAAATGAGCAGAAAGAGTATACCAGTGATTCTCAATTTTATGAGGGGTGGGGATAGGCTAGAAAGCATAAACGTGCCATTTCTTCTCCTGAGTGTATAAACACTCAGCCTGTATCTGTGAGCAACATTCTGCCTCCAGGAGAAATAAAAGTAAATATGGGTGTGGATAACAAGATATTTCAGGAAAACCTTGCTCAAACTAGTCTGTTCACTAGGTGAGGTGAGGTTGCTGATTATCTTCTAGATGTGCTCGATAACTCTTATGTCAACAATGCTTTAACATAGTGAGAAAAAAAATACTGCTGATTTACAAGAACTGCCTTCACAAAATGATTAGATCTTCTTGGTTCTGATATTCAGTCTTATAACTGCATTTAGAAAAGAAGGTAATGACAATAGTCCATGAAAGTGAGAGAAATTGGATAAGAAAATCTCAGGGAAGGAAATAGATGGGTCACTAATGATATGTGATGCAGACTTGTACAAAATCTGTCATCTCCTTCATTTAAGCTCTCATTGTTCATAATGCATCTATTGATTCATTCAACGACCACATTTTAGGTGCCTTCTATAGATAGGGGACAGTTGTAAATAAGATACAATCCCTTCTCTCACAGTTCCAGAATAAAGAGTCTCAGGATCGGGAGGTATATTCTTTTCCAGTCGTCTGACTAAAGCATGCATTCTTTCTATAAAAATCTCTGCCAAAGCTTTACACTACCATCCTAGAGTTAGCATTAATAGCTAAAATGTCTCTGTTCTTTGACAAGTATTGCCATTAAGCCACATTTCTTACTTGTCATATTTATACAGTAGATTTTGTTTGCTTGTTTAAATGTGAATTAATTATCTTACATCTATTCCCATAATGTACCAACTTTAAAAGTTGTCTTTGTTCTAGTTTATTAAGAACTTCTTAGAGCCAGGATATTCATTAGGTTTCCCAGCATTGGGTTATTTGCACATATGACGAGCAGGTCTGCCATAATTTCACCTAACTCTTCATAAAAACGTTGACTAAGGCAGAGTCATATTTCTGAAACACAAGCTTGTCTGCCCAGCTGAACCACTCTGCTATCAGTATCTGGAGTTGGGTCAGTAAGTTTTATTACCAGGCGTTTAACTGCATGCTGTTTCAGTAATTTACGCATCACCAATCAAATTGTAAAATAGAAACCCTTAAGAACCCCTACCTATTAAATGATGATAAATTATACAGAAAAAAAAATTTTAGTTAGTCCCAAAAATATACATTATACAAAGAGATTATATGTGTGGTGATCTACTAAGGAGTCCCAGTTCACACCTGTGATCCTGATTCACTCTCAAAGCGTCCTGGTATGAACAATAAATTATATGTTTATGCCCCCTTGAGTTATGGGCATTGGAGCCAATGAGCTAAATTTCTATAATCACCTCTCCCTGTAAATTAGTCACCCTCAAGCAGCTTTAGGGAAGTGATTTTCTCTCCTTATAATAATATCTGTGAAGTTTTTAGGCACTTTGCCACCAAAGAACAATACATATTTGAGGCCAGAATCAGTCATTGCTTTATTCCTAGCAGCTATCTTGGTGCCGGGAACATACAAGCACTCAATATTTATTTATTGAATGAAAACTGAGTAAATGAATGCTTCTGTTACTCAATGGCCTAATCTATCTAGTATGATTCTATGACCATGTGAATATATTCTCAAGCCAGTGAAGACATGTGAGTATAAATGTGAATCTTATCTGGACTTTATTTGCCTCTTGGAGCATCTCATTTTGAGAATTTTATTTACTCTGCTCTTTCACAGTTTTAGCCTGTCAACTTTTATCTCCTGGCATAGGTCTCTTTAGACTTTAATTAAGCAATAGATTCCCTTGCGAAAGTCCTGGGCACCCACATTGAAGTTAGCAGAATATAACTTCACCCCCTCTGCCCACATAAATGACTAAAAGATCTTGATTCAATGATGGGATGCAACATAGGACTCCTGGTCAGAGACGATGGTCCTTTGTTTCTACTCACTCATATCTGCCTGCTAATATTTTTGTAATCTTTGAAGAACGGTGTTATATTTGGTCTCTTTAATTACGGTCTGTGTTAGGGACAGCACTCACATTATTATGCCCTTCGAAAACCATTTAGTTTAATTAAATTAAAAACCTACTACTCTGTGTAACACATATATTTTTTCTATACCTTTGAAACAATAGGAAAAATGAAATATTCAAATGGTGTTGCATTTTTCTCTAAAAGAGAAAGCCTTATGAGATGAAATCTTTGTTCATTGGCTAGCAAATGCCAGGAATACAACTTATTTTTAGAATAATTTTAGGCTCACTACAGAAAACAGTTGAGTGCATTTTCATAAAGTCCTCCAGTTTCCATGGCAAATGGGGCCATTATTTCCCCTGAAACGGAAGGCTTTTACTTACACTTTCCAAATGCTTTTCATATAGTGCCAAAAACTCAAGTCAGCCCAGAAACAAGTACACTAGTGGCTTATTGTTAAAAGCAGTTCTTAAGTAAAAATGTGCAGCAGGTCAAAGTGACCTTCCATTCAGGCCTGTGGAGAACACAGAATAATACACTCCAGTTAAATGGCATACTTGCATCTTAGATGTAGACAGTGGGGCATAAAAAGAGTTTTAATGATCTAAAGCACTTCATCATGATGAGATATAAAAACAATAAGATTAGATATTCTCTGTGAAAACTATAATGGTTATTTCTTCAGTTATAAGATACAGGTTCTAAAAATTGCTTATATACAAATCCACTTAATACCTAATATGCATTATGCATATTAAAACATAAAATACAAAAAATATGTAATTTTGTAAGTGCTGCTTAATTTCATGATAGGTGATGATATTTCTTCCTTAGAGGATTATGGAATGTTTAATATTGAATGTTAAAAGGATTTTTGGAAACACAAGTAATTAGACAAATAAATATCAACATGATATTTATATTGTTTACTGGTTTTTTTGCTTATAAGAAATTACACAATTGGTATGGGAAATTAGTTACAAATTAAAACTTCTAGATAAAAATTGGAGTTGAATCACCTTTTCTTTTCAGCGTAGAATTTAGTCTATAGTGTCAATTTTAAAATTAATGGAGATAAATCTAAGATAAATATAATACTAAATCATACTAGTTCACTTAATATCAGCATTTATTAGCCATCTTAACTATTTAACTATATTTACTACAGTATCTCTCTATGGGAAATGTATAGCAACTAATATATGACTAATATTTATATATAACTAATATATATATAACTACATGGGGAGGGGTTATTCAATATTAAATCTTTCTTCAACGTGACCTGGATGAACTAGTTTCATTAAGTAAGGATAGCAGTCTCTTCTGTCTGCTGACCACTGACCAACAGAACAGACTGTAACACATACATGTACTACCAACAGCTCAACCAGCATTTAATAATATTTTATATCCTAAGCTTCGAAGCCAACTTGTGACCTCTCCTTTTAGGCTCTTATCCCTATACTAGCATAAGAAGCTTTATTTTTATTCTTATAGGATCTCAAATCACATTTCATGATAAACCGAACCCAAGCTTGCCTCTGCCATTTTCATTTTTGTATAAGTAGAATTATTTTGAAAATATTTTTTAACCTGGCCAATCCAATATGGATATGCTATGATAGCTAGTGCTATATGTTACAGAATAAACATAAAGTATAAAGAATTGAACAATCTATTTCAAAAGTGTGACTCACAGACATATGTGGTTTGCTACAGCACCTAAGATGTGCCAGGTCAGTGCTCAATAACACAAAAAGTGATGTAATCACTGTGTTCATTGGCATAATAAAATGATTTTACTTTTTTAATAAATATCCCCTTCTGTGTGACACTTAGTATCTCTTTCCCAGAGCAGGCATTTCCCTTAATGTCATCAGTTCAAAGTATATACTTTAAGACACTTTGAGTTATATGAATAGTTTCATTTTGGTATTTAATAGTTGGTCCATTTTTTTTAGATGGCCTTGTATTTTTTACATTTTATTTGATTATTAGTTTCAAGTATACAGTACATTGGTTAGACATTTACATAGTTAAGGTAATTATCCTCCTAATTGTTCTTTCTCTCCTCCGGCCATTACATGACTGCTAACTGTCTTCCCTATAGATGGCCTTGTATCTTATACAAAGCACTTTTACTCTCCCTTCCCCAAACGAGTAAGAATAAAATCTATAGAAACTACAAGATGAGGTGAGAAGACTGGGGCTCTCTCTCCTACCTCTAACTATTTTAGTTCTTCAAGCGTGGAGTAGAGAAGAAGGAGAGAAAAATAGGAAAAGTTTTTCATTTCCTGGGCAAAGGTCTGGTCTTCTCTGTATATTTCTCTAATGTATACTGTTGTCAATAATGTTTTCCTGGCATGTGTCAAAATGCTGGCTCTTTCTTCTTGGAGCTCAGATATAGTTCCTGCAGGAAGTTCTGTGAGAACCCATATAATGCACATTTTCTTAAAATGGGAGATACATCTCTTTTTACCTCTTTCAACCTTTCCTTAGTTCCCAACACAGGAGTGTCGACCCCTGAAGCCTTTGCCTGCCTTTGAGGGGAGATATCTATAATATGGATCAAGCCTTTCTCAGCACTGTCCATTGAGAAATAAGAAATGCAGGTATCTTTGGGGTACTGGCTTCTTCACTGATTTTACTCTTGGTGAATTCAGACTAGGATGTTATTTGGCTAACAACATCTTAAGAACTTACTGGTCTTTACCCTCACGAGACAATGGAGGCCAAATAAACACATCTTTAAAAATGACACTTCAGCTGGTCGGTTTGAGGAGTTAATGGGGCAGGAAATAGGCTTCCTAGATCAAAATTATAACACCAGTTTCAGCCTTTCATGAGACTAGGTTATCCTCCATTACAATACATTGGTGTCTCTATGAAAACTTTAACAAAACTTTAAAAAAAAAAAGACAAAAAATATAATATGACCTAATTTATTCCATATATTTTGTCCAAATAAAATGTTAATTTTTTAATGAACTTCTCACTTCTTAGTTAACAAACAAACAAACAAGCAAAAATACTATTTAGAACACCTAGCCTTGGCAGTGCTTGGTTTGGGATGCTGACTGGAGAAGTGTGCCATTAGGAGCACAAAATCACCGAAGGAAGAGAATGGTTGGAGAAAATAGATAGGAAAAATTATCATTTATAAACTACTTTGATAGTAAAGATCCAGGGCTTGAAAACATGACAAGTCACAATGCGGAGTTGGAAAGAGATGATCTAATTTAGCATTGCCTGCCATTTTTCTTCTAGAAGGAACTCAGGGGTAGAAATAAACTCGGGATGGGAATAGGAGAATGGTAGTTAAATGTCTTGCCCTGAATCTACATTACCTTAGTAAATTCAGTGTTTTTTCATTGGGATGCTTGAGTAGACTAGTGGAAATTCCAAGAGAGCCACAGCTTCTAACAAAACCAACCAAACAAAACAAGAACAACTCTCAGTCACCACTGATCAGGTAAGATATGTAGGTAGGGATGGCAGAGGAAAACCTGACTTCTAAAGAAACACTTAGAATAGCTAGGATGGGCAGAACCACACAAAGTGTAAATGAATCAGATACATTGGCATCCAAGTGGTTTGTAAATAATGTCTGTGAACCACTTAGAAGGTTAACTGGTGGAGGAAGAGACAGCTGATTGAGGATTGCCTGGAATTCTGATACTAAAAATGAATAAACGGAATTGTATCATGAATTTCAATTCCCTTTTGATTTAATAATACCACCTATAATGGTTGTTTCCCCAATTTGAGAAAAAAGACTGATTTTTAAAACTCTAATGGCTTAAAAAATAGAATATATAGATTTTGAAAGATGATAGAAGAAATGTTGTCATTCGCCTTACAGAAGATGTTGGGTATATGTAGTATAGACTACACCTTGAATTAATAATTAAATGGTAGACATGAGACATTCAATTTTCGTAAGTAATAATGCTATTATTGGATAAAGAAAATGTTGTAGCATCTGTTTCAATGCCAACTTTTAATGAATCCTTGTTAATGTGTATAACTTTCAGTCTTTACTCACTGCTTGCCATGCATCTACTTGAAATAGCTCATTAACTTTGCCCAGTTCACGGCATTGTGGCACCAGGAGAGTCTGGAAGAAAACACAAGGTGCTTTCAGCACTTCAAAGAGAAGGTATCATTATATACACACATTTTGGCAACTATGATTGACAATTTCATGCTACACAGCCCAAGTATCACTGAGACAATCAGATTAGAGGAAAAGTAAAAACAAAAGCCTGAAATATTTAATAATTCTACTTTAATTGAAGAAAAACATTAAAATCAACTGAGTAATTTGTAGTAGCATCAAGATGCCACTAAGAGAGATGACAAACAAATTACACATGAATTTGGGATGCTTAGTGATTTGATTGTGTAGAGAGTATTACTTTATAATAGAAGAAGGCAATTAATATAGCTGTCATAAAAAATATAACTCTGTTCACATCTCATGCGATAATAACTTGTCAGTAGAAAACAAGTCAATATTTGCCTTCAATGTATTTAGGAGAAACTTTACCTTACGATCTTTTGGTTTAACTGGAAATGATCAGAGAAGTCTTAGCCTAGGTGCCTATTCCCCAGTTTTCTGAGAGTGGGAGAGAATTTCCTCTAAATGTCTTATCTACTTTAACAACACTTACATAGATATCTGATTCACTAACAAATCAAACTTTATTTCCTATACAGAGAAGATGTAATAAGCATACTTTTTTCCTTACACTCAAGAATTTGAAAAATAATAATGTAGATATGACTTTTTACATGTCCAAAATATAAGGAAGATCTTTTTTTAATCAGAGAGAAAATTTTGACTAATTTTCAAGGCCATTGGAATCCATGCACCAAGATCAACATGGCAGGCATCCTGAATAGGCTATCATGTTATTTTTCACTCTTTTCAAAAAGGAAAAATAAAATGAGTCTCAACTTCCAACAGTATTGACATAACATAATATAAGCTTATTAAAGGAAATCTACATGAAAGGGGCACAATAGTTTTGTTAACTATCCTTGATATTTATATTACCCTCCTCAAATTAAAATAGTTTGAATAAATTAAAAAATGTATTTTTCCAAAAGAGTCAGTGTGAAGTAGTTTTTTCTAGAATTTCTGTTCTGTAACTTACTAGTTTTGCTCTTTCCTGTAAATTACTTAACAAACTCACTATATTATTATCAATAAAAATAATGTGTGTGTATATGTGTATATATACATATATATCCATATTAATAAATATGGATATATATTTGATGATTCAAATATATATGAAACTGGAATACATATTCAAAGGGATTCTAGTTAATATTTCCTTTTTTCAGTGTCATAAATGAAAGTAAAGTTCTCTTACCCCATTATTCCCCTATGGGGTTAATTGTTGCCAGACATAAGATTTAGTATTGATAATTTGATAATTTTGAAAATTATCAAAGATCTGAAAACTAGATTGTTTGCTATAATTCCACATTACATAAAATTTTATAAAGAAACATTCTCTTTCGTTTTTCTATTATTTTATTAATTCATTATACTTTACTAAATATCTACTCTAAATGACATTGAATTTTTTAGAGAAAAAATTCTGCACACTATTATATTATGGATACTTACTTTAACTTGATTTTTTACTTAAAGTTTCACTGCTCATTTTATTGAAAAACATTAAAGCTATTATGGCTTCTATAAGCAACCAGACTGGCAGAAAATGACTTCATTGCTTTCCTTTCTCTATGTTCTTTTTCTCTCTCATCCTCTCTCTCTTTCTAGCTTTTGCCTACACACTCACATGTGCACACACACACACACACACACACACACACAAACACACAGCTGTGTGACACTCATGGGCCAAAAAAATGAAAAAATGTTGTAACCTATTACAAATCTCTTCCGGGGGCTCTTTAATGTGTCTAAAATTAGAGAAATCCAAACTAAATTCAAAGCAGCCTCCTCACAACTGTAGTCAATGATTACAGCTGGCAATTAAAAGGAGGAAAACAAATCCTGAGACATCACCAGGATCCACCATAGAAGCCTGTCTGAATAGAAGCAGTCAGGGGCTGCCCAGCGGGAGCTGGAGACAGCTATCTGGGTGCCAGTCAGCTCCATCAACTGATACTGGTCAACTTCCAAGGCACAGAAAATACCTGGCTATATTTTTGTTTTGTTTTGTTTTGTTTTTAGCTCCTCTGAGTCACAAAGATCATAAACTCATCCTCCAGAAATAGTTTTACCATTGTTTTAGAGAGAGGACTTTTTTATGGGCTAGTATTATTTAATTCACTTTCCTCCGGGGGTGCTGATGGCCAAATTTACATCGTGTTTGAATAAATTCCCTTGCAGGGTTACATAGAGCAAATCTGGCTCTAAGAACAGCCAAGTGCTTCTATTGTTCAAAATATCTAAACAGTGGAAGATTCTCGAAGGCTTATATATATGGCTGGCACTCATTCGGCAATATTGGTCAGGGTCTTGGATTTCTGCTGAATCTTCCAAATATTAAGTTGAAAAAAAGTGACACTGTATTTCCTAATGCCTTACAGTTGACAAACTTATTTTTCAAAGTTCTATGACTGTAAATGTAGGCCACTCTTCTTAAGAGATAAGCTGCAGTGTTATACATGTTCCAGGACATTTTATATATCAGTGATAAGAGATATAATAAGGTAGATATATATTTGAATTAATCAAATAATCATGTACTCCAAGGAGCATATTGGTTCATCTTTATCTGAGTCTAATAACTATGCTAAACTTTCACCATCAATTATTCATGGTTTATATACCGGAAATCATGAGATCCTACTGGTGCAGTTGAAGGTAACACACAGCTCCAGTTTTGCGATTGGGGTTGTACAGGAGACAGTAGGAGGACTCGTGGTCCAAAGAATTAGAAATCAGAAAATGTAAGTTCTAGAATTTGTTTCCTCTGGGACTTCCTATGTATAACTTTAAGCCAGTTACATGTCAGGACTGAAGTTTTCCATTTGTTAAACAGGCATAGTAAATCCTGTTCTAGTAGTATTGTGAAAACTGAAGAAGACATTTGACATGAAACCACATAGAAATTCACAAATAGCTATAGAAACACCATTTAGGATAAGTCCTTCATGTTTGCAAAGTTAAGGCATTCATTAATTCAGCGAACTTTCATACAGAGCCTGTCATGTGCTGGGCTGCAGGTAGACTGATAGATGGATCCCAGGTTAGATAATTCTAGTTTTAGGACTTCTTTGAGTGCCCCTGAAATCTGCTCAGAGGCCATTTGTGAAGGCTGAAAACCACACATTTTAAATAGAACCTCAAACCTTCCACCCAATAGGTAAGCTACACATATGCATTTTTCATATAGGTTAAAACTTTCTTTCTGCTATAGAAAAGGACAGGTCTGATGTATGATACCTATAAGCTTGTTAGGTAGTGAGTAAATAGAACAAGGGGTATTAAACAGAGAGAAAAGAGTGGGAAGATCAAGAGATACCTAATGTTCTTGAGGCACTAAATGAACATGAGCTGTCAAATTGCTAGATACTTAAGGCTCTAAATATGGATGAGATATAACAGCAAATATACAAGAAGCCTTTAGTAGTCAGGACACACTAAATATACACGACCACTTACTCTTCATGAGGTCTTGACTCAGCCACCTTTTAATGAAAAACTGATAAATTCTCAGAAAGACTGATAAATTCCCTGGCTGTCCAGCGGGCTGATTGGCAAATCTACAGCTATTGTCCAGGCTTCCTTGTCCCTCATCTTTCCAAGAGAACAACTGTGTGTCATTGACCCCGGGGCACTTTGTTCAGACCTCAATCACTTGATCCACAGAAATGACCAAGGTGAGTGAGAGAATATGTGAACAGTGCATGCACCAGAATATAGGCAGCATATTTCCACTCTAGCCTAACCTCCCTCTTGCTTCTAACTGTGTGTTTTAAACTGATTAATGAACCATGGTCTATGAGCATTTTAAGTTAGTCAAAGAGTTTTTCTGTGTTGTGACCTCTAGGATCAATTTCCTAGGGTTATACTTAAAGGTTACTATTGCATGGAGGTAATTTCCCACATGATACCACTCTTTTAAAGGAGCTGCAGAGTGTGATTCTTCATATTGATCCTAACAATCGGATGAGCTCCCACATATCTACAGCCTATAGTCCCTGATGCAATATACTATTTCTCAAATGACAGAGACTCTTAAATCATACCAATATCATTGTTAATAATGACACTTTACATTAAGTAAACTCTGTTCTAAGCCTTTTATAACTATAATTGCATTTCGTTCTTATGAAAAATCTATGAGGTTGATAGTATAATTATCTTCCTCATTTTTCAGGTGAGGGAGCTAAGACACAGAAAGATTAAGTTGTTTGCACAAGTTGTTTGTACAAGTTGTTTGCACAAGGTCACACATCTAGAGGAGGTAGAGCTGAAATCCAGTCTGAACAGTCTTGCCCCAGAAACCTTGCTTTAACCATCATGTTGAAAGCTGTCTATACCCTTGATGTATGGCCTTTGGATTTCAGTCTTTTAATGCACATTGCCTTTTCGAACCTGTCAACAAAGCTAACATTTTCATATTTCCCACACCTCAGCATATATTGGGTGATAGTGTGAAAAACATGGAAGTTATTTCAAAGGAGAAAATTGAGAGAAGATGAGAGTCCCAAATCTAAAAAGGGAGTATGGATTTAAATTAGAAATACATGCACTATTCTGAGTGACTTTGGAGTAGCTGAGGCATGAGGAGGGTATGGGTGGATGTGGTGTTTCTTTGGTAGGTTTCTCTTTTCTCTGTAGTTCTTCATTACTCAGGGAAGCCCAAGAGTGGGTCAAATGGAAAAAAAGTACACAGTAACAGGCAAATGACTCAAGAAGCTTGATAAGGAATTGCTAACACTATTTTGCTATTTTTAATCCAGCTCCACAAGGTTCTTCTTGGCAGTTGGTACACATGCCCACATATTTCTCTCTCTCTCTCTCTCTCTCTCTCTCTCTCTCCCATCCCCTCAGAGACCTAGCCTCTCCCCTGGATAAGCAACAACCCCTGAGGCTGCAGAAGATGGTAGCCTGGACCTTACTGATGGTCACAAAGTCCAGACCTCTGGTAGGCTAAAGATGACATCTTCACCTAAGTTATGTTTCAACCCCTGAGCCCTAAAGTGGAACAACCCCCTGCCTGCTTTCCCATGAAACTAGACAGAGAGACACTATAACAAACCTAAGAACTGTCCTCAAGACCTGAAGAAATTGTTTATAACCTTTACCTCACCTCCAACCAATCAGGTCCCAGCATGACCCTGAACCCACTAACCCATGTCTCTTGTGATTTTGCCCTATAGAATCTGTAACCTACATTCCACTGGGGACTTTGGGCTTTAGAGCATTAACTTCGCATCCTCCTGGATCGCGCCATCCATCAAAAACGTTGCCAATATTTCTTCACTGCAATTCTGTGTGTTTAGTGTTAGTCTCTGCTAGAGCCTCTAGCTGGATGAGCTCTTTCTATTTGATGATATAATCCACACTGATCCTATAAAGAGGTAATAATAGATCTATTTTAGAGATGAGGAAATGGAGGCTCAGAAGCACACTATAATAGCCCTACATCACAAAGCTAATAAATTGTAAAAGTTGATTATGAACTCAGTTCTCAAAGACAGCAGCATACACTTTTTGTCCCATTATTTTTCATCACTGATGAGACTACACTGTTAAGAAAGAAATGCAAAAAGCCATATTGTCATACTGCTCTTTTGCTCCATTCCTGAGACACTCCTGACAATGATTTATTTCTGCTTCAGCCCTGCTTCTAGAAATCTGGGCTTAGTCAGGCTGAGGGGAAACTGACTCCAGGAAGTAAGAGATGAGTAATATAAAGCACAAGAATCAAGGGCCCAAACTTAAATGTAACTTTCCTCTGAGAGTGATCCATTTCTATAAGTCATAAAATTTTTTCTTCTCCACCTCCAACCTCATCCATAGTCCTTGATATTTTGGCTGGATCAGTATATCTCACAGTCAGCCAGTCAGCTTTCAAAAATATCTCATTGGCCACATGTGGCCCACATTTTCAGACATTCCGGAAATGTACTGTTTGATTTGTACATCCCCACACCTAACAGATCACTCAGGCACTGCTGACCTGCCGAGCAATTCACCTCATGTGTCATCTACCATCTGTGCTTACCTTGTTGCAAGAGACAAGAAAATTCACAAGATGGCAGGGGATTTGTTACTGATTTATAAAACCATAACTATTATTAGGGACAAATAGCACTGATATGCTCATAAAATAGAAGCAAATTATGCCCGTTCGTAATTCTAATTTATCAACTAATTGGTCATAGTTGCTTCTGTGGATTATAAAACAAGTAAACTATTTATAAAATTAGTAAACACTTCATAATATTAAAATTATACTACTCTTGAGCTTGTAAATTTCTTTAACAAAACCTTTGATAAAAATATGCTAATTAAAATCTAGATCAATGGACCCCGAAGTGTAGGAGAGTGACCCCTAGGGACTTTAAAGTTATTTTAAGAGGTCCAAGAATCCATATAGATTAAAAAAAAAAAAAAAAAAAAAAAAAAACCTGTAAGCTTTGCACTGGATATGTACTACTACTTTTCAAATGTATGCTTATCAAAATGCAAATTTTCACCTAACAAAGTGCAAATCTACATATAATTGGTATTGTATCCAAGATAATTCTTGTTCTTGACTATTTATTTAATTGATTTATTCTGAAAGAGCACTTCCTGTTATTTGAAAAATTCTAGGAGAAAAATGTCTAAATATCTGGGAACTACTGATCTAGTCAGATTATCTTTTTCTGGTATCGCACCCATTTGAGTTATCCACAGTGAACCTTTGACACAAGTTGTCAGGATCTCTTCATAGGAACAAGTGATCTATGTATGACTCACTCTGGGAGTGCTTTACTTTTTCTTTTTCCTCTAATTTTATCAATACAAATCAGTATTGTAAATGCTTTTCCAGTAGGTTTTAATGGAGGCCCAGAACAAAGGTCACTTCCTCTTTGGTGCCTCCCTGACCCTGTATGCAGAGTTGATTTCTGTCCTCTGCCCAATGCCAGGCCTCATAATCCCTCTATACCACTTAACACAGCACTTTAACATCTACTTTCATATCTTGAAAGAAAGGAACAAGCTGAGACCCTGTCCCTTGGGAAAAGATATCTTTGGATCCAGAAGCGATAGTGTGGAAGTGTCATAGTGATTATCACATCTACTAAATGAGTCACAGGTGATAATAATAATAAAAATTATTGCTCTTCACAACACTTCTTCATTATGACCTTCATTATAGAAATAAATTAAGTACATAAACTAGTAAATTGAAACAACAATAACACTGAACATAAAAAACAGTGACCGGGAGAAGGCCATGGGGTAGGACTGCTGCATTAGGAAGAACATGAAAGGAAAGGAACATATATTGTACAGTAAATAAATAAATAAGTTTTTAAAAATAGACAAATAGAGTGAGAAGTCTCAAGGCAAATTAGACTGGTGGTCATAATACTAGCTAACTCTTATTAAGTGCTTATAATATCCCTGTACTGTTGATGTTAATGGTAATGTAAGTATCAAGCTATTTAATTTCTGAAATATCTAATGAGATTTGTGTCATTATTATCCCATATTACTGACAAGGAAACTAAACACAGAGATGTTAAGTAACTTGTCCCAAATCCACTCACACTTAGTGAGCAGCAGAGACGAATTCATATCCTGATGAACATGGCTTTTGAAATGTACTATGAGTCATTACAAGGGAAGATATGGATTTTTCTAACCTCCTATGCTATCACCAGTTCTTTGGTATATCTTCATAAGTTTGGAATAAAAGAAAGTTGGTTGAGAGGGAGAGAAAATTATTTTGAAGGTACTTGTTTTGAGATACATCATTAAGCAGTTTTACATGTACCTAAGTCTTATGACAACCCTATTAGGAAGGTATTATTATTATTATCTCTTAATTAAAAATAAGAAAACTGAGACACAGAGGAATTTATTAATTGCCCAATATCACGCTGGAAAGAAGTGCTGAAGCTACTTCTAAGCCTGGACTATCTTATTTGTGTGTCACATAGCATGATGCCTGGATTAATATGTGTTCAATAAAGCATTCTGTAAACTAATTAGGTAATTAATTTCAAGGACAGACATAATTTCTTGCCCTGTAACAACAGCCAAGACAATTGGAACTAGGAAAAAAAGAGAGGCAGAATATAAGATTTTCTCTCCTCCTCTCTCTCTGACTCTCTTCCTCCCTCTCTTTCTGTCTCTCCCTTCCTCTCTCTTTTTATTGTTTCTTCTTTCTTTGAAAAATATAGAGAGAACACCCACTATGTTTCAAAAATTTTAATAGAAAGTCTAGTAAAATGTAAATCTTAAGCTCCAGTGAGTTCATGGTAAAAATGGGGACAAAATCCTGGAATCAAACAATTAAAATGCAAAACTATCATACTTAAATAATAATGTAGACATTTCCACACTTTAGATAATACTATACAATGAGTAGAAATAAGAAAGACAAAGAAGTGAGTGGTTGAACTTTTCACATTGAGAGAACAACATAAGCATGAGGTATAAACTTGTATGATTCGGAAAAACAAAAGTTCTTTAATGTCTTTAGCGAATGAGGAATGTGATAAAAGAGTTAAGGAGTCAGAGCACATCTTGAGAACTACTTAAAATCAGCTTTTAATTGGAAAAAAATTATAATGATCAGATATGCAAACTTCCTTAGCAAAAATGTGAAAAAAAATACTAGGTGCAGAGAGTTGAAATAGGAAGATCAGATGGTTTTTATGATGAAAACTTGTTAGTAGTGGGCTGAGAGTAACAAAACCATGGGATCAAATGGAGCATCTTCACAGAGTATTCATGTTTTCTCAGTCATGTGGAATTTCAAAACATTATATTTAACATGTCTAGAATGTACAACATAGAGAAGAATGCACAATGCAAATAGATTTTAAAATCAAATATAAAACTTAAATATTTTTACTTCACTTTAGATTATGCCTCTGGTTCTATCTCACTATCTCTCTGAATTTTCTTCTTAATTAAGGAGGGATTAGAAAGAAAAGTCTTATAAGTCTTAAAAGGGGAATATTGTAGTCATCAATACAAGAAGCGATAAAAATCTAGAGGAAAATTAGTAGGAATGGAGAAGAATAGATGAAGCCAAGGGACACTAAAAAGTCAAGCCTACAGGCTTTGTTGAAAGCGGTTAGGTGAAAAGGAAGAGTAGGGGAAAAAAGTCCTTCACGGCTGAGTTTCTGCAGGAAATATTAAAGTTAGAAAAGAAGCAGCAAATGTGGAAACACAGAGAATGAGTTCCCTTTAAAACATACCAAGATGGAAGTTCCGTAGAATATTCAAGTGAAGAGACAGAGATACAGACCAAAAAGTTACCTGTATGCGGTGACAGTTGAAACGATGGGTGTGGAATGAGGATTACTCAAGAGCACGTGCAATGAGAGAATAAAACCAAGATATGCTCCCAGGGAACATAGATGTTCAAGTTATGAGCAATAGAAAATAAGACAGCAAGTGAAATGTAGGCAATTTCAGAAAGAGAGGCAGGAAATTGGGACAAGGCATGCCACATATGGTAAAAAAAAAAAAATCTCAAAAAAAGGGAGGTCAACTCCATGAAATTCTGCCAAGAGGTCAACAACGCCCTCCTGCTTTGGTTCCTATAAACTGATGATGACCCTATGCAGACAGGTACACTCAGTATGCTCCTCCAGAAATGTGCCACGTTGTAGTGAGCACTGTGGCAGGAGAGATGGGTGTGGACCTGTCTGGAGTAACTGGGGAAAAGGTCAGCTGTAAGTCCTCACAGGAATGGAGGCATCATCTATAATTTCTTATGAAAGACTATGCTAACACAGTCATGAAAAGCACACCAAGTCATGTCTCAGTATTATTTTTGCAGTTCATTTTACATATTCTTTTTTTTCTTTTCTTTTCTTTTAAAGCAGAGGAGGAATTCTCTAAGCACTGCATTTTTTTTTTTTTTTAAGCACTCCCGTAGAATACGAATCCACTTCTGTAGTTTGTGTTTGGTGTTAACTAGAGAATGTACAAATGGATGACTTCTTGTTTAATCCTTTCTGACAACATTTTTTAAAAGTAGAAACCATATGTAATCTGTCCCCATCTCCAAAATAATAAAACAGGAGAAAATTTCATCCTTAATTTTGCCATAATCATTTGAGGCTGAATAGATTTGTGCTCGCTCTCCCAAACAATGTTTCTTTGTTGTCACTAGACTCAGCCCCATTTAAAAACTATCAGAAGGATGACCCACAATGAGCTGTGTTTCCCATTTTCCACACCACTATGTCATTGAGCTCATTGGTCACTGTCAGTTTTTGATTGGAGATCTTGATTGTACCTAGAAGCCCCATGATTGGTCTACTAAGTTCTATTGCCCTAAATACGGCCAGGTTCAAATTCAATAAAGGGAAAAAATACCAACCAGGCAAGCTAAAATATTTATTCCTCTCTGACAGAAATCCCCCCCTTGACACTTCTTAATTATTTTATTGCTACGATATAATGGTTCTTCCACAAATGGGTGTAGCACAAGTACCAATTGAGGCATGTTCTCACTCTCTCCATTTAGACTTGGAAAAGCTGACAAAACTCATTATACTTCATGGTAATGGAGACTGCAGCTCACACTTCACTGACATTGTGCCATGCAGAGAAAAATAAGCTCTTTCTAACACCCTCTTCTAAAACTGTTTTTCAGCACAGTATTATAATCACTCTAAGTACAATGATTGTTTCTCCTAATAAAAGCTTTCTTTTTTCTTTCTCGTTTAGAAGGAAAACTACAAATTGTTGCTGATGAGAGGATTTGTGAGTTCTATCCATCAATATAACACTTTCATGTTTTCCTGGTAACTCACTGAAAACTTTGTCTCATCTAGCTTTGTTGTAACAACTGAAGCTAAAACATTACAAGTTTGCTTCACAATCTCCATCCTCCTCCCCCCAGATACGCACTCTCACATATACATGTATAAATGCCTACACAGCCCTTACACATCAGATAAAAAGTACAAATTTTTATTTGTACATTTGCTTTTTACAACCATGAAAGCATGACTCAAGAGCCACTATTGGGGATCACTTTGTCTTTACTTAGTTGTAGAAGTTGAGGGGTACTTATGCAATTTGGCTCTATTTTTTGCTTTGTAAAATAGGTGTAATCTCATTTTCTACATCTGGAGCTTTTTCTGTGCAATTACTATTACATAGTTAAGAGGATTGATATGACATGCAGTTGACATGACAGTAGTTGAGTAATTAGGTCTTAGAAGGGGATTTTGCATGTGTGTCTTATTTTCCTGTTCTATCATGCACTGCAGACTTGTATGATATATTTTTAAGTAATTCTGACACATCTTTGGGGATCTTCTGTAGCCTCTCTCCGTGCACTCTGAGCCTCTTTATTAATCTTCTTACACAGACAGCCTTGTTCTTTGCAGATCATTTTTTATCAGAGAAATGTTTTTTTTTTTTATTTCCTATTTTCCATGGTCTTTTCGTATAGCAAACACTTAAGTGCCTACACATTCCTCTTCTTCTTTTTAATTTAAAAAGGCATCCGAATTATTTTGTTGAGCATAACGTCAAATTCTAAAAAAATAATAATAACAATTGTCAGGCACTGTTCTTTTCTTAAACTCCTCAAGAGACTAAGAGATAACTCACTTGTATTTCATTCACCTAAACTTGTAAAGTGAATTTTATTTTCTCTTAAGAGATGATTGTATTATCTCAGTGTTTTTAAATGGATATCCCTCCACTGATATTATCTTTCTTGCTTGCCTTGATTTTTCCCCCTGAATGTATCTTTTATTCTGAAATATTTTTGTTCAGAAACAGTGTGCTATTTTCTCATCAGCATGCGAAGCTACCTAGACTAAATGCATCAAAGACTAAGATGGCAATGTTTGCTTTAAAGCCACCTTTATATTTACAACTTGGCATGAAAAACTCATATGCAAATTCTCTTTATGGGGATACCAATTACTAATGCATTTCTCAACTCCACTTCATGGCTGGTTTCACCCAAAAAACAAAGAGATTTACACTAAGACCCCTGGAGGAGGTAAAGATGCCAGCTCTCAAATTAGATAATTTTGTCTACATTTTGATAATGGTTTGCTAGAAAAATCCCTTTCGGATGATGCTTTCAGCAGAACAATGATACAATAATTTGTAGGAAACAACATCCCTGGTAGGAGGGGAGAAAATGCCTGCCAAACAAATATCAAGATTAAGTCAGAATACAGAGAGCTTCTTAAAACCAAATATCTAAATGTCTCCGTAAAGTCGGAGAAAATTCAAGGAGCACAACCTTACGAAGTATTTTTATGTCAGAAAACAGCTTTTAAATTTAAACAGTTCAGGGATTAATAAAATCTGGAACAAATTGTGACTCTACCCATATAGTTTTGTACTAACAGTTCAGTAAAGCAGAGAGAGGACTTTCTGGACCTGAAAAAGGCAATCGAGTCTATATATCATGGTGTCTTGTCTAATTGAGATGACATTTTTGTTTATCCTACAGAATTGAATTTTTTTTAATGTTTAGAAAAAAAGAATATTTGGGGGATATTATATTATTTAAATTCGATCCCCCCCCCCCCATTAGTTCCCAATAATTTCCAGCTCATGGTGATTTTTGTACCTCCTTTTCAGGGGATATTTGGAGATGCTTGGTTGTCAGAACTGGGAGAGGTATATGACTGGGATCTAGTGGGTAGAGGCAGAGATGTTGCTAAACATCCTATAATGCACAGCACAGCCTTTCCCACAACAAAGAATTATCCAGGTCAAAATGTCAGAAATACCAAGTTTCCAAAATGCTTGTTTATGACAACAGAATGCACAATTATGTTACTTTTTAAACTTATGATAGACAAAAATGAGAGCATAAGTTAATAATCAAAAATATACATTGCAATTTCAGGTGCTGCCACTATTAAAGTCACCAGCACTGTTTTCTGCTTTTGTAGTTCTTCAGCTAATGCTTTCAATTAATCAAGAAAGAAAATATCATTTTGTGTAATACAGAGGAATTTTCCAACAAGGCAGTGTTTTTGTTCATCAATCAAGCTTAAAGGAAAACTAATTTTTGAGGTAAGTTTCATTTCTTTATTGATTTTTAAATAACTTCTGTGTTTATTATTATCAAAAACAATAATGTATGTAATTGTTGATTTTTTTTCTAAAATATAATTACGAATCAATTATTCATTCTCAGGCAGCACCAAATGACAGACACAACAAAAATATGTGTTTAATTTTCTCAATCTGTAGCTCTGTCATTTTAGAGAATACAAAAGAACAGGTATATGTTTCTAATAAGGCCTGGGGCCTTGAAAAGAATGGATTCCAAATTACCTAGCTTTCATATTTGAGAGCATTTTCTTATCTCAATAATCAGTAATGACCAAAAATCTTTGAATGGTGATGAAAATATCTATTCTCTTTTTAGTTGTTAAAATCTCTAAATTGGTTGCTTGTTAACTATAGTTTTCATGTCTTTAGCTATTAAATGGATGAAACAGTGTGGGTATTGAGATTTCTAAATTATACTGTATCCAGTTTCAGAAAGGGTAATATTGCATGTTATGAAAGTGTATTGTCTTGTTCAAATCAGTCGCTATATGATGTCTTGAAACCATGACTCTCCTCAAAATGCTTGAGGCCATGTAGACTTGGTATGGGCCTCCAGCCTTCAACAGCAGGGTATAGGTTGCTCAGGAAATCTCTTTTTGGGCACACAGCAAATCTCAGAGAAATCCAAGTATGTGAAAGAGCATGCTTCCATCGTGTTTAACTTTGAGCACCATGCTTTCCCAAGGCAGCTTCTTCAGTTTTCTCTGTAGAAGTTTATGTACAGACATCTTAAAAACCACTTCTCTTGTCTGAAATGTATAAGCAGGTATCTACTTAATCCAGGGGTCCAAAGAAAGCTATGTCACAGTATGCTCTAGAATGAATCCTAAGCACACTGCAGTTGGGTGATAGAAGCAAGTGTTTCTTATTCTGGTTTATCTCTGGAACGGCAATAACACTTTTGGTGGCTTTAGCCAAATATTATATTTCAATGCACAGGGAAACATAAAGTGCCATTAACCATCTGTTCCTGTTCTTGTAGACATCCTACTATTCTTTTTCTTTGCCCTTTGTATGATAATTCCCTGCACCTCACAATCTATATCAAATTCCTTGCTTTTGTATTAGCTAAACCATTTATAAAAAGTCAGTTTCCAAAGGTTCTTCCCTGAAATCACCTCAGGGGCAAACATTTCCTCAAAATGGCCTGAAAGGAGCGTGATGATGGCAGTCACCATTACCTCTCCAGAGTCACCTCTCTCCATCACTCTGTGGTCCACCCAGCAACACCAGTCTTTGGCAGTTCTGGGAGCCTTAGGGGTAGGAATTCATACTGCACCCACTGCCTCTGGCACTCCCATTTGTGGCCTGGTTCCTCCTCCCCAGGACACAGTGTTGGCCTGGACTCCCTCAGCTTTCACCAGGCTGGCCAGGTGGCCTTGGTGAGCTCCTCCCTCTGTCCCGTGGGCTTCTGAAGGCAGAGGTAAGCTCTGTACAGCTGTGTTTCTCCAGGCCTAGCACATGGCCTAACACACAGGAGACAATGTACCATCAATGAATGAATAAAAAATAAAGGAATGACTGGATGAAGCCTCAACCTATAAAGGAAGTTACAAAATCAGCCAGGGGAAACTAACATTTGATCGTGAGGTAAATGTGATGCTATAGACTGAACTGTGTCCCTCAAAATTCATACATCCCCTAGTGTGACTATATTTGGAGATAGGGCCTTTAAGGAGGTAATTAAGGTTAAATGAGGTCATAAAGGCAAGACCCTAATCTTACAGGACTGATGTCCTTATAAATAGAGAGACACCAGGAGTGTTCACACAGGGGAAAGGAGAAGACACAATGAGAATAAGATTGTCTATAAGCCAAGGAACGAGACCTCAGGAAAAATCGACCCTGCCAACACCTAGATTTCAGATTTCCAGCCTCCATACCTGTGAGAAATAAATTCCTTTTGTTTAGACCCCACCACCTGTGGTCTTCGCTTACAGCAGCCTAAGCTGGTTAAGATGCGTGATAACCCAAGTACTAACTGAGCGGCAATTATGTACCAAGAGTGGTGTTATACTCTGTAAAATCCTATCTCATTTTGATATCCACAGTGTCCCTAGATGATATGTTACCAAAATAAATCATTAAAACAATTTCATGTAGAATCTTTTATTAAATTTATTTTCTTCTTGTGATTTGGATCTATTTAAAAAAAAAAATGAAATTCTAGTTTCTACTCCCTAAGTCATTGACATCATAGACTGATGCTTTTATTTTATTGGGCAACATTTTTTTGTTGTTTAATTAAAACATGAATTCCTCCCAAGGTGATGGAATAAAATCCTTAGAACCAATTATTAGAAATATATTTATAGTCTTTTGCTGTGCCAAAAATACATGTTTAAATAAATAAAGTAGTAATGGTATCACCATTCTTCTTCAGCAGGCTTACAATATTTTGATAGACTATTTATATAGACCATATGAGATGCTTCTGAGGTAGTGTTCATCTATCTCACTATACTTTACACCATATTACCAATTATTATTCATTTTCTGGCTTGCCAACTAGACCATACATTTTGCAAAAGTAGAGATTATATTGTTCAGTTTCCTTATCACTAAGGTAGGGATGCTATAAACATTTGCCTCATCAGATTAAATGAAGTAAAGAATACATGTAAGACATTTAGCATCATGTCTGGTCTGCAGTGAGGACTAGACAAATACTGGAAGCCACTGTTATTATTATTTATCATTATGTTACTGTGCCAAGCACAATGCCTGGGCCACGATAGTCTCATACTGTTTGTGGGATAAATAAATGGAAATCATTCTGCATTTAAATATACATAAGGGATGTCAGTTCACACTTGAACCTAGTGTCAGAGGACAGGGAATATTTTTGTATGTTTTTGATTTTGTTATTCTCTACCACACTAGCTCAGTGCTTGGCATTTAGCAAAAGTTCAGTAAACATTGGTTGAAATTCATTTGAAGACTGAGTAGAGCCCATACATGGAGGAAAGCTATCTGCAGATTACTAAGGGGTGAGAAAATTTTCTTGAACCAATATTCTCCCAAATTAAGAAGGGCAATAAATTTAGGTTTATTCCTCTATGCAACTTTATAAATAAATTACTTTTGGTTTCATGGGTGATTTCTGTAGCAGCAACCCCAATTCAATTTGTCTGGCTTTTTATTCCATTAACTAAATAATAGGTAATGTTAAATATTATTAATCGGAATCTCTATATTCTTACATTTGTTTATTTTAGCATGTCTCAAGTAATACATTGATCTAAATAGATTTTTGTTAAAAGTTCACTCTTGAAACTAAGATTTATCTTTTAAACACTTTTAATGATTTCAAAAAATAATTTCACAACTTTGATGTAAAAAGTGTACAGCGTAAACAACAAATTATTCACTATTATACAAAAACATTTATGTAAGTGCCATCTAATAATATTCATAACATTTCAAGATAAATTTCATCTTTTTCCATCTAAAAATGGTACACATGCTTCCATTTACTGTTAAATAATTAAATAAAAATAATGAGTTGTTTTCAACTAGTAAATACAAATTGCATATTGTATCATTTTTGGTTTGGGTACTAAATGCATGCACATGCGTGCATTTTAGAGAGCACAGTTAAATTTATAATTATAACATCAAATATGTTTTTATAAACTGATCTTGTAATCTTTTTTCTGAGAAAAGAAAGGGTATATTTTTATAGTTTTTGTGTGCTGTTTCTAAATTAGGGGAAGAGAGTTTTCAGGCTGATCTTTGCAAGCTCTTTTCTAAAAATAATACATTGAGGACATGGAAAGTATTCTCAATAAATGAAAAGACAACTTGAATGTAATCATCACTACATTTTCCCTTTTCATCATTTGTTTTTGAAGAATTGAAGACATCTTGAGATGCTATGTAAGAATTTGTATCATATAACTGCAAATTATTGACTTGCTGATCAATTCATCCTAAAACAAATTTGCAAAATTAGCATCATTTTTGTGCATTTCAATACTTCCTGTATATGACCGTCAATGTTTTTCAACAATAATATATGCAGAATGAAGATGATCAACTAGTATGCAGAATGAAGATGATCAACTATTAACATTCAGCTGTGCACTTGATTTATTATGATATTCATCTGATCATCACCACACACCATATAGGGAACAAAAGGATTCTCAAATAACCCATTTTAGAAATAAACATACAAACAAATAAACTTAATATTATTGTATCCACTTTTTTACAATGCAGACTTTGAGACTGATAGTATTAATATGTTTGATACGAGGAACCCCTGGGTGTTTGTGACTCACCAGTTGGGAAGAACTTTGAGATCATTATTCCTCTCTTTTTTTAGTTAGTACTTTATTACACACACTCACAAAAGTTGGCCACCATTTAAAGTGAATAAGAAGAAGACAATCAACAGTCCTAATTCTCGTCACAAAAGGAAGAGGAAAGACATGAGATGAGGGATTACAATTAATAAATATAGTGAGATTTTATTCTTAGAAGTTACTTTGCGCATGGCTCTGTTTTGTTTCCCAAGTACTGTAACCTCTCACATCCAAAGTGAAGATAAAAAATTTAATGTGGAAATACCATTTTTATTTTCTGTAAGTGGGGTAGGGGCGGAGTGGGAGAATGTGTCAGCATTATAATAATATCCATCATACTTCATTTTCTAGAGCTACAAGTTCTTAGGACTAAAATGCTAGACTGTCTTATAGAATCCTCATGAAATAAGTACTGGAAATATAATTCAACTCTGTCTTCGCTGAGCCTGCCCTGAGCTTTGCCTAGAAACCTCCACACTTTATGGTACTCTGGCCATTTCTTTTGGGGGCCCTATATCTCTGAAATTCTATTAACATGTTTTTCCTCTGTTCTTAACCCAGCTCTTCAAGTTCATTCACTGACTCTTTCCACTGATCTAGGCTTTCAATGTTTCCCTTTAACATCATTTCAATGGTTCTCCCATTCAGCCCAAATATTTCTCATCATACATTTTCTCCATGCCTTAGTCCAGTCAGTTAGCTCATAAGGACTTTACTTGTAGTTATCTGGGCAGTCCAAATTCTGGGATTTTGTGGAAGTTGAAACCTATATAAATTCCTGAAGCACCAGATTTCCAATCCTTATAACTGATTTTAAAGTTCATCTCTTAAAATAGCTTTTGCTTTATGCAATATGTGATGATTCAGATGTAGCCATTTATCAGAGCATATTCTTACCAGATTAATCTTCTAGTTAAAATGCTGCTTTCACTTTATCATTACTCTGCTCACAATACAAGTTTCTCTCTAGATTTTAAAGCACTCCATCTATCAGTTCGACAAATTCAGTTTAGTTCATTTCCTAATAATAAGGTAGGGGAGAGTCCTAAAAATTATAGAAATTAAAAAATTCTGTAATTTAGCAGAAACATTCTAGGCTTATAACTACATTCATTTATTTAATTATAAATTAAGACCTGAAAATTTATATTACTTACCTAAAATTGACTTAGAAAATTAATGAATAGTTAGGATTGGGATCCACAAAGCCCAACAAACATGTCATAGTCATTCCTACTCTTCTAGATTTTATATGTTATGTTTAAAAAATAATTTTCTGATTAAAATGATTTCATATATGTGTGCACTCAGTCAACACATACTACACATACACACAAGCTCCTACATAGTCAAGTCTCTCATATCCTGATAAATAATGCCAATATCTGAATTACCATAATGAAGCCCTCCCGTAGGAAAGGAAAGTGCACCAAATCAGAGGTCAGAGAAGAAATTTTAATTCTGTTCTCAGCTTTTTCTCAATTACTACCTGGTCTTGTGAAACTAGGCAAATGGCATAACCATTGATCTTCAGCTTTCTCATCTATTATCAAAAACCTTATTGTGAGGCTCAGGTTGCACCATCATATGTAGCAAGCGTTACCCTCTTCAGCAACTTGATGAGCACATACAGTTATAGCTCCTCTGCCCTTCCTCCTCAATTAATTATTTACTTTCTCAATGCCTTTATTAACAAGGAGTCTAATAACTCTTTTCTGACATATTCTTTCAAACTCAAGTATTCCAAAGACTAATTTAGTTCAAAAGTGATTAGTGCTACTTCCAAACATGAGATAAAAAGAGAGAACTGGAAAGTCAAATCAGATCCCCAACATTGTTGCATTTGCTGCTTCTGTTAGACACTGCTGTAGTGTTGAACAGGCACCACACAGTCCTATGGCTTGTAGTGTCCTGATTCAAGATGCTCCTGCTTGTCCAGAACTCACTATAAGCCAGAGTGGAGCTTCACACTCAAAGTTGTGGAGATGACACAAAAAGCAAGTATTACATGGAATAAAAAATGCAGTTAAGGCTAAAAAGTCTCCTAAATTTTAATCATTTTAGAGTTTCCCAAATTGTACCAAAAATGAGGCAGTATGCTTTGTGGTTATGATGGAAGCTTTGGAATATGGGATTCTCTGCTACAATTATTTGATTGAGAGAACTCTATAGAAGGTTGTCAAGTTTGTTTTTTGAAAGTTGGTATTTGTTTGAAGGCTCATATTACTGAACATACATGAAGCCAACAAATGTATATGTAAATGCTAATTCCTCAGAGGGCTGTCTGAGGGTTAGTGAATAACAAGTGTCAAGGGATATTAACCAACACTCCACAGGGAATCATAATAGCCACTAAAAATACAGATAACACATTTTTTTTTACCACCTTTGACAAACCTTCAATAGAGGAAAGCAAATATTACTTCCGAGTTTGTTGTTCTATTAGTCCAGCCTCTGTTCTCCAAAGTTCGGCACAGTAAGAATGACTGGATCCTCAAATGGTTTCCAGTTTTGATGTCATGTCCTGCAGCAGCTAGTTCTCCCCTAAAATACTTAGGTCTAAAATTATGCTAAGAGCAGGCCATTAATAGAGTCTGAGTCTGACTTTCTTCCTGGGGGTGGCATCGGGGTTCTTTTGTGGAAACTGAAGACTTTCCTGTCAGTAGTCTTTGGTTAGGGTCACCTAGGTCTATATTAAAAAGTATTTTCATTCGAAGAGCTCATAATAAAAATTAATTCTTTCTCTTTACCCACCTATGAACAGCTTCCAAACTCAGCACAATAAGGAAGAGTGTCTGGCTGTGTCACACCAAAGCCTGGTTACCTCTAAGTCCCAAAGCAAAGTCTTTGCCTACTAAGGACAACTCTAGGAAAGTATTCTCAAAAAAGAATGTGTGTCTTACCTTAAGAAAATAGAGAAATAGAGAAGCAGCTGACATATATTAATTTTATTTCTTCCAACTTGGCTCCTTGGTATATACTAGTTTTTGATATAAAATATATTGAATTAAAAATGCTTTGCAACAATAAAATATATTATTTATTTGTTGTTCTCCCTTTCTTCTGAAACACTAGAACACTTATTAAATGAACCATAAAATTTAGCATGTGATGAGGTACTTGCTTACTTCATGTAGTTTTCATCCTAAATTTGTTTGTAAACTCCTTGGGGACAGAGGTGATGTCTGTACTTTTTATGAAACTCTTATTGTATCATAGTAGAAAGAATATGTGAAGAGTTCTAGAAACACTTGTCAATTTATTGATTTATAAATATAACTAATTGTTGCTATTTTCAAATGGTTTGTTAGATTCTTCAATATTTGTTCTTTTCTATTAAAGATATTACAAGGATGGTTAGAAAAATTTTCTATCTATATTTTTATGAATGATTCCTAAATGGCTATTTAGTAAATTTTATTGCTCTGATATTCATGTTTCCCCACAGCAGCCATATGAAGAAGTATAAGTCTTGACACACACTTTGGTATGCAGGGAACATTTCAAAAAACATGAACCCCACCTGAAAGAAACACACAGTGTAGAAAAGCACACCTTACAGCCTACTCCACAGCCTACCCTCAGCTAAATACTCCAATCGAAGAACACAAATGCCACACTGCTAAGGTTAAGCCAAGTCTGCTACTGCTGTGGAGAGCAGTTTGCAAATCCAGAGCCCAGGTGGGAGAAATCGGATTCTTTAAGTGCCAGCTGTAGGTTTTGCCCCTTGTAATCCTTACTTTTTGTGTCATCTCTACATTCAACAGTGTCTCTTTCTGTACTCCCATAAATGAGAAAAAAACTTATATCATCAACCAAACTGAATATGAAACATATTTCAGGCTTTTATTGCAAATTGTAGCTAGTTGTTGCATTCCATTTTCTAAGTAAGAGCTTCGTTTTTCACATGAACGTTTAACTGACTCGGCATGAAAGTGTCCAGAGACGTTGCCTCTGCCTTGAAGTGGAAGTGCTCATGTGGGCCTAAGTCATGTTTGTGGGGAATTACATGAAGGGGAAGCTGTGGGAAGGGATGTTATCCTGTTTTTCATTTCAACTCAAAAGCCACATTTTTACCAGGAAGCATAGCTAGTGAACATGCAGTTTAGCCTTGGCAGTGAACCAACTCCAGCAGCCCCCAAATCCCGTGGGATTCCTGCAGATAACATCAAACAGGACAAGTAGAGCAAAAAACTAGAGTGAAATGGAATGTATCTTGGGGACAAAAAAAAAAAAACCCTAATCAGGATCAGAGATTTTACGAAAAATTTAAATAATATAAATATGGCTGGTTTCAGGGAGTTTAATAAAATATGTACAAACTTTAGATTAATATATATGTACATTTTTTTTTCAGGCTAAGCTTAGTCAATAAAAACTCAATTTTTGTTTTAATCAGAGTCAATAACAAATACATGGGAGATGGGAACTGAGTCAATGAGAAGGCCACACCGGAAAACCAACAAAGAAGTAAGTGCTGTGGAGGTCAGGGAGGGCAATAATAAGGGCAATGCAGGGATTAAAAACGATGCTCACTAAAAAATGATGCTCCCTCAGAAGGCCACACCTGTTCTGGGCAATGGCCTCACCTACATAGGCCATTTCCTGAGCCCAATCTGCTACAATGAAATAGCTTCAAACTCCTCACTCTCATACCTTCATGTCCCATTGACAGATGCTTAAAATTCCTCTCATAGATTTAGTCTGAGATTTCCCAACAGTAAGTAATAAGACGTAAAATGCCTCAAGGGTAACATTTTGTCAAGTTCATATTCAAACATATTTAAGTATATCAAATTACAGGTTTTTGTATGATGCAGAAACCTGGGAACCTGAAAGTGAGCAAAAGATGAGAAGAAGGTAGAAAGAGAACTCATATGCAGGATGTTGGAATTTTTGAGAGTTTGCTTATTTTTGTAAGTTTACCTAGTTTGGTCTCCCAAGAAATATGAGTAAAGGTTTTTGATTTCATCATTAAAGGCCCATTTAGTGAGAGCCACCATGCGCTAGATCTCCAGCTAAAGCCCTGAGCATGCACTGACATCAAGTAGTATACATTCTCCTGGTCTCATGAGAGAGACACAACCTCGAACAACCTTGTAACTGTACCATGTGACGGGGGCCCATGGATAAGCACCCTGAGTGCACACAAAAGGATGTGATTTCTTTGGGGAATGGCCTATGATTTTACCTCCATTTTCTCCTTCTCCTCAAAATGGTTCAATCTGGTTCCCTCCACCACCATTTCACAGTCCACAAACAGTTAATAAAGTCACAAAACAATATACAAGTTGATAAGAAACTACTTTTTGAACACTCATCTTTCTCATTCTTCCAGATCCAGGTCAAATACTCTTTCCTAGAAAGAAACTTCTTCAGCTTGTCCTTAGGGTGATGAACTTTCCTCAGTTTTCCCTTAGGGAGTTAAGAGTGGTACCCCTGTACTAAGCTTGAGCTTCTCCAGGTTCAGGATGTGTTTCTAGGAGAGAACCTCAGAACACAGTTAATTCTCAGCTAGGCACAAAGGCCACGTTAAAGGAGACTTGGAACATCTAAGTTGGCAACTAGTTCAGTCCTTATTTCTATCATTTGCTCCTCATAGTCATTCCTCTGTGCCACTCATCGTGTTGGTGTTACTCTTTATTACTGACTTGTTTATTTGCTGAGACTATGGATATGAGGAAATACCCACTTGTTTCTCCCTTTCTCCAAGATACTACCAATAGTATCTCATCTATTCAAAACCCATTAAATAAACATTCATGATGCATCAACAGCAAGGGCACACCATCTCTCCTCAGCAATTATTGCCAAATTTGACCCTCCATGAATACCCCAAAAGTTCCTACCATTACCACCCCTTTCTGCCATCGTTTTTCTCCTACTCATCTCTTCCCTACTTGTCAAGCAACTAGAGCTGGAAATAATGAACATCTTAGGAAATAATTTTTACACAGACACCATGACTTAATTATTTCAAATCTCATAAGTTAAGGTGTATCGATGCATTACGAACTGAGGTTTATAGGTCTCATTAGTTCATCAACTCAGGAGTATCAGTACTGCTCCCAGACACAGTCCTTCCATCCTTAAACAGAGGAATAAGATGAAATCAGTATGAATAAAAGCATCCTGGGCCTCTTGAAACTTGTTAATGTTAGATCTTCTTTTTCCACCTCCACCGGCCCTGCTTCTCCACACTGAACAACACTTTATTCTGCTCATTCTTGAGCGGAACATTTTTCAAAGAAAAAGAAGCACCAAATATGGATCAGCATGAGGATAGGAAGGCATTATTGTAGCATATCTTGAATGATTTTTCAGTCCACATATATATGATTTCAAAAGGCGACAAATATAGTCATGATTTTGTACTTCTCAGGACCTATCAAAATTCTCAGGACATAGAAAATGTTTATTCTGTCATTGTCGAATGGACATTGTTGAAGATACAAATGCCAATAAGACTATTGATAATATCTTGGAGAAAGGGAAAAATACTACTGGATGTTTTCTCATATCCATAAGCTCAGAAATTAAATAAGTAAATGGTAAAAGAATGATAACGCTGTGATGAGTGGTACAGACTATTACCGAGGGATGACTGTGAGGAGCAAATGGTAGAATGAAATAAAGACTGACAACTATAGTTGCCAACTCAGCTGTTGCAGCCCTCATTAATTCAATTTCAGTAAACATCTGGCCTCGGTTTTCTCATCTGTTTTAAGGGTATTGCAATTATTGAATTTCTGTGATCTCTAAAGTCCTTTAAATTCTGACATGTTATGCTTCTTTTACATCTTGAATATCAGTATAATATGTTTTTTCAACATTTTTTAAGAAGCAGAATGATTTCTTCTAATCAACTTTTATGGCAATCCATTATGTGAAAAATAAATAAAAGTTAATATTGGTGAGGTTTTAGAGAAAGTTTCCACTTAAAAACTAATGAAAGGAAGGAAGAAAGGAAGAAGAGAAAGAAAGTCCTTTCTTCCACACCCTAAGAAACTAAGAAATTACTTGAGGAAAAAAATCAAATATGAAGGTAAAAACGTAGTCAGAGGGAATGGCTATAACTCTCAAAGGCAAATGGTCTTGTTAATATTTAACTTCTAAATTAGGCTAAACCAAACTGAAATTCAAGTCATAAAGAAGTGGGCCTGAACAGGTAGGTACTCTATATTTCCTTTGAAATTTTGATGTGTGTTTTTTTTAATTTAAAAAATAAAAATTAAAAATAGAATCTTGGGAAACCTTGGATCCTACATAGTCTGAAAAGCTTACAACAACCACCCACCAATACAAGTGCCCCAATGACAAATCATCTCTTCTTTTAAGAGAATTCATTCTATGAATCTAGTGGAAAAAATTGCGGTTAAATGATTTACAATGTATGGGAATACATTATTATTTTTAGAAATGTTCTACAGTCTTTGGTGATAAGAATTATATTTTGCCTTAAAGATAGTACAGCAACACCCAGAAAGTCCAAAAATATTTTTTGTGTTTATTTCTTAAAACATTGTTGCAAAATTAAATTTTACTTGTGTTTTTTATAATACCTGAGCATTTTAATTGACATATACAGTAATGTCATTTCAAAAAAGAATATGTAAGTATATTTATAAATGTATCACTAAAAATTTTGTAGAAACAAATAATTTTCCTATTAAATTTTAATTTATGTTCAAATGGATTCAACTATGTATCCAGTAAAACTCGGATAACTTTAAAAGGTAAATAATTACTTTTCTTCTTGTTCATGAAAGAAATGATTTGGAATATCAGTCCTTATTGACCTATCCAGATACATACCCTTAGCATGCTAGATCAGACCTATCCAGATACATACCCTTAGCATGCTAGATCAGATGATCTCTAATTTCTTGCATTAACATACTTGAGGAAGAATAAAGAAATATTTCATTTTAATAGTACATTGTTTAAAATCAGGAATCTTTTAAAATTTGGCTGCCAATTCGTAAGTTTGAATAATATGGATGAGAGGTTCAACCATATTGAACTTTTGAATACCCCCGCTGAATAAGGATTGTATGCCAACAGGATATGAGTAACCATTTACATATTTTATAATCATAAAATGACTCAGATGAGGCTGAGAGCAAGAATTTTGATAGAAGAAAGTGCAATGTAATGGATGGAAGTAACAAAAGGAAATTTACTGACAAAAATTAATAAACAACTGGACATTTGAAGTCATGATTCTGAGTCACTGCTTATGTGCCTGATATCTAACTTTAAAAAGTTAATGTTTTCAGGCATCTAAGCTTATGATTCATGTTGTCTAAATAACAATAAAATAGGTGAATTCTTTCTTTTGATCAATATAAAAATATAAGAAGGTAAATTAACCTTAATAAGAGAATCTAAATATTTACTACTATGATCACAATTAATTCCATGAATCAATCGTGGCCTTAAAGTTGAAAAGGGTATATTGAGAAACAAAGAGCATTATTTCTTAAAATGGTAATAAGGAGGTAAATATGAGTTAACTAAAACAAAAGAAGCAAAGTTGATAGTGAACACCAAAGGGAAATTTCTCCTTTGACTCCTATTATGCTAATCTAATTGTTTCCAAGGACAATATGTCCTTCCTCTCTGTGTCCACAGTGTCTATCCCAATGCAAGACTCAGAGGTTTTCAATACTGCATTTGAGTGAATGGATATGTGAATGAATGACTAGAGATATCAAATATTATACCACCAGAAGTATAAATGTAGTAGCCCATGGTGGTGAAGCGGGCCAGTGTGTGTGCTGGTGGGGAGAGGGCAGGAGAAAGGGAGAAGGTAACAGAACAGCAGAGATAAAAGACAAAATCTTAGGAAGCAGCAATCACATTTTGAGAAAGGGAAAGGAATAGGATATAGTGAAGGAGAAAACAAAGGCTCGGGGTGGAGTATGCTGTCAGGAGTGTCTCACACGCAGAGTTAAAAGAAAGAACCACAGAAAGTATCTGGAAACTCTCAAAAGCAGTTTCAGGAGTGTATCAAGAATAGACATTATGTTGTCAGCATTTAAACAGCAAAGGTGATGAGATTCTAGAAGCAGTAGGTGGAGAGAAAGGATAGCAGAGGGGGCCTGGATGGGGCGCGGTGGCAAAACGGTTCTCAGTAAAGGAGGAAGAGAGATGTGGGCAGATCCTGGAAGCAGATGGGCTGACCAGCTGCCAGCTTTCCAAGCATTTCCCAGACTATGTTTCAATGCTGGTACCCGGCCTGCTTTGTAAATACCCCATCTTTTCCTGAAGCACCTTACATGCAAAAAGCTGTCCTAAATGAAGCCTCCACATTATGGGTAAAGGAAGTTTCTGGGTGTGTTTTCAGGCTTAGGGAAAAGAGTCAATGGAGAGATTCGCAGTGGAAAGAAGGGAGGATCCTTTTTCAATTTAAATTGGAGAAATAGGGAAGATACTGCAAAAATGTTAAATAAACTTTGTAATGTGATATTTTTTAAAATTGTAAAATGATCTCCATTTGTTTTCCATAAGAAGAAAGAATCAGAATCATAAGAATAAAAAATATATAAATGCTTATATGTTAAAATATCCAAATATAAGCCAGAATCTTTTCCCTATAAAGTAAATTAAAAAAAAAAAAAGTCTGAAAACCAAAAAAAAAAAAAAAAAATCTTTAAATTAAACCATCATGTGAGTTTCTTGAAGAACATTAAAAGAGATCCAATTCATAGCCTGCTGCAATGCTTCAAAACTACTTCCCTCTCTTCTCCAGTTCTTAGACATCTTTAAGTTACACCAGAGCGTTTTCCTCACTGATCCCTCACATGCTCCACAAACTCATCTTCCACTAACTCAACCCTCTCCTAAGGGCCCTTTGCTTACTTCTTTCTCATCCTCCACATACAGCCTCTCCGAGCCTGCCTTTTCTTTCTTAGAAGTCTACTTCAAGAAAGCCCAGGAATATTCTGGAAAACATTTACCCTTTGCATATGAAGGAAAGGCTGAGTCAAAACTATTTTTTTTTTCTTTTCCTGCCTGTGAGTCAATAACATCATACTATAAGTAACACTTTCACTCAAATATCAGTTACTCTTCCATTTGAGAAATATTGCCACATTAAGAAGAACTTTTGAGCTACCCACAATTCCATTACCTAGTTTAAATGGCCCTGGAAACAATACATCCATTTAATTTCTCCTGTTTGTGTACATGCTTTAGCTACTGCCCATTTTAGCAGAAAATACATATGTTTAAGAAGGGAAAGAGAGCAAATAATGACAAATAGAAAAGGAACACATGCCTAATGAGAATAAAAAGAACCAGATACGTCAATTTCTTTGGCTAAAAGTGTGCAAGTGTATTCCTGTCTGAGAATGTGTGCAAGTATGTGTGTGAGGGGAAGGGTTTTCAGCAAGTGTGTATATGTGTGTCTTGGGGCTAGTAAATGAATACTCTCTTTTCACTTGGATTAGGAGAATATAAACCCTCTTCTAAATTAGCTCTAAATAACCATATGTACTTTTCCCCTGAAAGTTTGATCTTAATGAAAAACAGAAATTTCACATAGATAAATCCATTATGCAGTTTAATTAACCTCATAAAAATATAAAATGACCCAATCAAAAACCATATTTTTAATGACAGCCAAATTAATATTTTAAATAAATCAAAGAATTTAGCACATTTCAAATTGTATATAATGCTATTCTATAGGACTAAAACCAGTTAAATTTCTACCTCAAAATAGTAGTTAATTATGCACATTAACAAAAGTGCATCCTCCTTCAAACAGCACAGACTTAAATGTTAAATGAAACAAGGTAAAAAGATAATCTAAATGGGAAATTATATTTGTAAGCAATGCCTTGGTAAGGGCCTAATATCCAAAATATATGAAGAACTCATACAACTCAAAAACAACAAAAAACCAAATGATCCAATCAAAAAATGGGCAGAGATCTGAACAGACACCTCTTCCTAGAGGAAATACGAATGGCCAATAAATATTTGAAAAGATGCTCAACATTGTTAGCTATTAGGGAAATTCAAATCAAAACCACAATAAGATATCATCTCACAACTGTTAAAATAGCTACACTCAACAGGACAAGTAATAACAAATATTGGAGAGGATGCAGAGAAAAAGGAACCCTCATACACTGCTGGTAGGACTGCAAATTGATACAGCCACTATGGAAAACAGTATGGAGGTTCCTCAAAAAACTAAGAATTGATCTACCATATGACCCAGCAATGCCCCCACGGGGTATTTACCCTAAACACTTGAAAACTCATATTCAAAAAGATATTTGCACACCGATGTTCATAGCAGCATTTTTCACAGCGGCAAATTCATGGAAGCAATCGAAGTTTCCTACAATAGATGACTGGTTAAAGAAACTGTAGTACATATGTACAATGGAATATTACTCAGCCATAAGAAGAGATGAATTATTGCCATTTGCGACATCATGGATGAACCTCAAGATAATCATGCTAAGTGAAGTAACCCAAAGAGAAAAAGTTGAAAATCACATGACATCACTTATATGTGGGATATAAACCTAAGAGCAATAAATGATTAGAACAAACAACCAGAGACTCATGGATATGGACTATAGACTAGTGGTTACTAGAGGGTAGGGGAGGGGGAAAGGGAGAGGTAGATGGAGTAAAGGGGGTCAAATATGTGGTGACAGAAAGAAATATAACTATGGGAGGTGAACACACAGTGTAAATACATGTATGCCTTACTATTAAAGTGTACAGATGAAGCTTATTGAATTTCATTAACCAATGCCACCATAAAAAAAAAAAATCTATTACTTTAAAAATAATTATTCCTCAAACAAAAACCTAAAGTTCACAACAACAAGAAACAAAATGCCTTGGAACTAATAAATCATTCACTATCTAAAGGGAAGGAAAAAAAAACAACTTGAGATGAAGCCATTTGGAGCCACCAAAGTAAAACAGATAAAACATTTTGCACAATAAAGTTGTATTTTCCATAAGAAGGTGCAGTATTTTTTTATGTTACTTTCATGAGCTTCAGACATTTATATGTAAGAAAAGGAATAATATGGCTCATGGTATTTCAGGTCAAGTTTTGCAAAGGTAACTTGCCAACTGTAGACAAACCTATTGATATTACAATATATATTACCTTTCCTGAGCAACATGAATGCCTCTCATAAAATGGTCTTAGAACAAGACAATAACTTGTCTGCTCTGCTCACATCAAGAAAAACAATACTCAGATAATCTGAGATTTAAAATAGATATAAAGATATAAGGAGATCTACTGTACTAAACTGTAAAGAGGAATGGCTTTGGGGCAAATAAAGAAGAAAACACAGACTCTTTGGGGGTCTCTTTATTTGCTGATCTCTTTGTTTTCAGTGCTTTCCCTCCTCTCTCAACAAACTTCTTTCACTCCAGCCCTTGAAGGTTTTTATTTCACACAAGGATCTCTACATGGGTCTCCCTGGGAAAAGATGGTCTTCTCAATATACCCTTTATTACAAATTCTTCCTCATTTTTTTTATCCATCCAAATTTGTTACTCTTCCTGGGCTTACTTTTTGCCCATTAAAAATGTAGTCTTGAAAATAACTTGGATCATAGTACTCCAGATGGTTCTGGTCTAGCAGGAAAACATATTTGATAGAATAAAACAGGATGGTTATGTGTGTAATAAAAGATGATGTAGTCAAGTGTGGGTATATTAAGTGAGAAGATGGTGACTTTGAATGAAGCTTGGACTCTAAAAAACCTTCAGAACATTTGGCAAAGACTCTGGAAAATCAGATGGCCAATAGAATAGCATATTAGTTAGGACCCTTAGTTGCAACTCAACTAAAGTAATGAATGGCCCCTCCATTCAAGAGGTGGGGATGGTTTCAGGCAGTCCTGGATCCATGGTCACAAACAGCCACTTCATAATGCTGCTCTGCCTCCAACTCACACTCTCCCTTCATAGCCAACTTCTTCACTCTTGCAGTGCTTTGTCTCCCATTTTATTTATATCAATGTCAGTGAAAGAACCTAATTGGCTAATTTGAGTCATGTAATTCATCTACAACCCAATAAGAACACAATGAAATCCTATAATTGGTCCAGGCAGAGTGGCATGTCCTTTCCTGCAGTCAAAGTTAATTATCCAGAGAAATAGGTAGAGAAGTATTGTGCAACAGACAAGAAGCAAAAACAATAGCTAACACATTCCACTACTAAAGGCATTAAATAGATACACTGCTGGCTTGTTCTGGGTTTTGTGTTTAATCCTGCCCTTGAGAATGAAAGCAAAGAAGGCAGGAGGAGAACGGCTTTCTGTAATGGAGAGAGATAGACTGAGAATGGGGAGGTGCGGCTCTCATGGATGCCTACGTCAGACCATTTCACCTCTGCCATTTACTTACTCATGTGGAAAATGAGTCAACATACAGAGGTGATCTCTGAACCAGTTTCCAACTCTAAAATTTTCTTTCTCTATGAGGCAATAAGAAATAAATTTAGCAAGTACAGGAAGAAAAGGCTGTCCGTTCCTCTTTCCCTTATACTAAAAAAAATAATAAAATAGTCTGTCAGTGCTTTGACAATCTAGGGTTTTCAGTCTACCACACTGGTCAGTACTCCCTTTAATAATCACATTGCCTATATTATTTGATTCTTCAGTTCACTTTCCTTCTTTCATTTTTTCCCTCCCATTTTGAAAAAGAAACAGAAAAAGGTTGAGGCACATAAACAAAGTCATACAGAAGAATTTTTCACTGTAATCTAATCTACTGTAAACTTTGAGAACCAAATTGTACTTCTGAGATGGTTCCAGTTCTCTGTACAGAGAAGGCATGGAACACATTGGGCTTGGGGACAGAAGCTCTGAAATTGGACAGCTGTGCCACTTACCGAAGGTTTTAAGGCTGCTCTAAACTCATTGTCTTCATCCATGAAAATCGAAACAATGCCTCTTTTTTTCACAGGGGAAGTGTAAGGATGAAGCAAGACAAAATGTATGCAAGTGTATAATAAATAACACAAAGCCAAACAAACGTACATAATGCATCCATGGGTCAACGGCAGTCCTTCCACAATGTCAACCTTGGAAGAAGCACCACTGGTCCAGTCTGATCTGTCTCTGGGTGGCCTCAAATGTAACATTGTCCTGGAATGCACCTGACTGTAAACAGTAATGTAGAACAGGTATTTCTCAGGACACAGGCCCCTCTTATCACTATTATCGGGATTGGACATAATTTATTAATGCCACCTTCCTAATGACTTCATTGGCTCTGCTCACCTCCTTGTAGATGAGAAGGACAGCAATTCCACTGCCTAGACTCTTACTGTTTCGGAATTATCTGGTTAACAGATGCTTCCCAGTTCCTTCCCACTGTTATTGGAATGCCCCATCCACAGACATTCAACACTCTTTCCTGCTTTGCTGCTCTTTTGAGTAAATGAGAAAAAAAAAATTGTCTGTACAGGAGTAGGTAGGTGGGAGAGAGAATAAAATAGAAATAACTAAAACTGTCCATTATTGAGTGTTTTCTATGGGCTGGACACGCTGCTAGATGCTTTATATACATTATTTCATGTAAACCTAACTGCAAATGTTTTAGATAGATAATAATACATATAAATAAACTAAGATAAATAAAAAGTAAATAATCCACCCAAGGTCATTCTACACTTGGTGCTCCTAACACACATATCAGAGCCTCGCTTTTCAAAATGTGGCCCAGAACAGGAGTGTGGACTGCAGACATTCAGGCCTTCCCCTGGACCTGCTGAATCAGAATCTGATTCTTGACATCATCCCTGAGGAATTCATATGCAAGGTAAGATTTGATAAGCCCTGTCTTAGATTTCAAAGTAAGAGGTAAGTTGATAAAGGAAAGGTGTAAGAGAGAGAAACACTAGGAAAACTGAGGATTTCGGGAAACATAAATGTCATGATTTGGTATAGCCAATTACAAGTAAATACATTCTGTTCAGCTGTTGAACTGTAGCATCAATAACTAAATGACTCCTTAAAAACTTCTAATGTAAGTATCAGAAAGAGTATACCCACTCCGTGTAGAAGGATATTGATCTCTAGAAGAGAAAAAGTTTTTAAAAGCTTTGATTAAAAATAAAAGTTTTTAACAGAGAGGAAAATGATTGGACAGTAACACCCACAGGCCTTGCCTTAGTTAAAAGTTTTTGCTCGCCCTGTCTTTTTATAGGAATATGTTGCTGAGAAAGAATAAAATAACTCTTACAAAGGCTATTCTTGTTTATCGATTACCACCAGGACTGGATTTTTGGACATGTGTCCTGGTAGACATTGAGACCGCCAAAAGTGAAACTATGCATAATACATTGAACAAAAGATGCTATGAAATTAAAAAGGCAATACATTTAAGATGAGTAAAACTAAAGTGCTTCTTTGTATAGTACACTTTGTATATTACCCAGAGTAGAGCAGTTAGATGATCGCTGAGATAGGAATAAAAAATGAGTCCTTACTCCACAGTGATTCATAGCCATAAACAAGTGAACAACAAATGCCCCAGATAACACTGTGAAAGTCTGACTGAATCCACTGTGGGAGACAGGAAAACAAGTTGCCAAATGAGGTCAAATGGGTTCTCAAATGTAATCCATTGTACAAGTGGAGTTTTGGGGTCCATACCAGAAGGAAATAAAGATACATTAACTATGATTGAAATGGATGGAGGAGGTCCACTATCTCTTGGTCCTAATCCCTTCTAAGTGAGGTAGACTGTGAGGAAAGCAGGTGAATATGTGGAAGGCAGGATGTAAGAACAGCTGTGGACCAGGTGAAGTCAAAGGGCAGCCTCAATACCAGTAGGAGGTAGACAAGGTACCTGTTCAATTTTGAGCAACACAGTTTTTTTTTTTTTTTTCCCCTGACCTGGAAATGAAGAAAACAGCTGTGCTTTGAGCCTAGGTGTCTGTTTAAACCTCAGGACTGGCCATAGCTCACTTATTCCATAACAAAATCCAGAGTGAACAGTTTTATATTGAGAGTTCCCTATAATCTCCTGTCCAGCAAATAAAATCCACATCAGCATCTGCCCCTGCAGAGAAGCCTGATACATCATTTACAGCAATGCAGGGATATTGTGAAGATTGATTCAGGCAGTAAGAGGCTGCTTTAAAATCTCTCCAGAGTTTAAGCTGAGCCTTTATTTGAAATAGTCCTAACACTCAGAAGGAAGAGTTTTAGTCCTCTGTGATAATCTCAAATTTATTGTGTTAGTTATGTGGACTCCACTCGGCAGACAGAACAATATTTCTCTACAGGTTTTAATTTTATTAAGTGTGTGCTCCACAAATACTCCCCTTTTAGGTTGTTTGCTTATTGTTTGTTGATTATGGGTGATATAGCTGTTTGATTTGCTTTAGAGCCCTCAGACACTGGAGCAGGAAGTCCCATCTGGTTAATCCTGGGGAAGGTAGTCTCCTCTCTGTATTAGCTTTCTATTGCTGCTATAAGCAGTTACCACAACATGAGGGCTTAAAGCGAGACATTCGTTTTATCACAGATTTGTAGGTTAGATATCTAAGTTGGCTGGTTTCTCCACTTCAGGTCTCACAAGCACAAAGTCCAGGCGTTGGCCTGCTGAGCTCTTATCTGAAGGCTCTGGGGAAGAACCTCTGTTGTCTTGAGGTGTGGCAGAGTCGAGGTCTTTGAGATTGTAGGACTGCGGTCTCTGCTTGCTGTCTGTCAGCTGGGTCTGCTCCTAGCTACTAGAGACTTTTCCCTGGTCCTTACATTTAGAGCCAACGGGAGCGCCTCAGATTCTCCTCATACCTAGAATTTCCATGCCTTCCTCTTCAGCTGCATCCTCTACTTCCAGCTAAAGGGAATTCTCTTCTTTTAAGGGCTCATGTGATTAGTCTGAACAGACCTGAGAAAGGATATTTTACGTATTTTAAAGTCCATGATCTTGATTACATCTGTAAAATCTCTTTTGCTATATTATGTAATATAGTCACAGGTTCCAAATGTGCATGGGCATTCTGAGAGGGAGGATAGGGGTATCATTCTGCCTACATCAGTCTCAGAATAAGGACAGGTAAAATTGCTGTGCACAGCTAGCAATGGAGAAGCACCTCCATGGCTATCTTGAGAGGAAGAATGATCTTGCAGCAAAAATCTTACGTTTTATGGATCCTTTGTATTTTTAAAACTATAAATATTTTATCTTTAAAATAATATTATAATATTTGGTCTTTGTCTTTAATATTATGCATCTATACTATGTATCTAACTGTGTCTGTGAACTCTTTTCTTCTCCTACAAAAACAAATCCAGGAGTTACATTATGATTCTAGCTTTCAAATTAAAAAAACACAGAATTTAGAAATAGTAAATAATTGGTCTAAGTTTTCATTGCAAATGCATACTAAAGATAGCCCCTGAACACAGGCATTTTGAAATTCAATAGAGTTTACCGTATCACATCAACTTGCACGAAAATGTTATTCCTAGAAACCACAATACAGTAAAGTCATTAAAATATGGAGTTAAGAAAAGAAAAATCCTCATGTAGCTCTCCATAGTTTACCAACATACAAAAATGACATCTCAGACAAATTTAGTGAAAATAGAAATAAATAAAATAAATAAAAATATGTGAAATGTTTTTGCATAATGTAAAGTTTCAGAGTTTTTATTTTCTTAAAGGAGGAATTATATGCATTGTCTAGCCTTTATCTATTGAAATCATCTTTCTGGGTCCAACAGGTGAAAATTTAATACTAACTACTGAACTATTTTTTTTTTCAATTTTTAAAAAACCTTTGCTTAATTGACAGAGAAGAATGTGCAACCCAGGTCATGGATATTTCTCTGTAACTGTTCGGACTCTGTATGTCAGATTCAAATGTTGATAAATATTGATAAACTACAGAGGCTCTGAGAAAAAGACATAGTCTAATATAATCTAACCAAACGTACACAAAAGAAGCGCTTGCACAAATTATTTTGAATGAGTTTTTCAACTTAATTTTTAGATTTATTTTATTTTTTATTAGTCCTAATAACAGAAAAAGTTAGATTAACTGTATTTATTTTTAGAGAGCATGAAACTGCCTTTGTTAAGCACCTAGTATGTGGTTGATACAGGATCAGAAATTGGTTATTGACAGTAATTACTTCTATATAAATAATTTCACACACACACAGACACACACACACACACACACACACACACACACACAAAACCGTGTTGAAAGTCAGAAACCATTTTGGGGAAAAATACATAAATATACAAAAATAAGAGAATGTGATCTTCAAACCATTTTCTGATTAAATAAAACCTCTTCCTAGATGCATTTAATTCTTATGACTAATATCATAAAATGATAAGAACCAGAGTAATTTAAGCTCTAGTTAAGTATAAGTTAAAAATAATTTTTTCAGTGAAACCAGCAGAGTTTAGAATAAGGAGTAAGAAGAGGAGAGAAGGTTTGGAAAAGATTGAGAATGTAACTAACTCAGCACCAAACCCTCAAAATCAGTGTCCACACCTGGAAAGAGAGCAGATAAAAAAACAAAATGTAAAATTGTCTCTGATTACAATTTTAAAGAAAATAAGTATAGAAGAAAAATATTTCCTTCAAATAGTCCAGACATGAATCAGGCATAGAATAAATGTTTAATTCAACTGAGTTTTTTATTGCTAAAAGAGTACATCTGCATAATCTAGTTCAACTATTTTCTGGGGGAAAAAATGCAACCTTTGCAGTTGAAAGAACTGATCTATACTAGGTTCCAGGTCATCCAATTTACACATCAGTGGTTATTCCACAGCACTAAGCAAGTAGAAAACAAGTTTGATAAATGACATGACAGGCAGTAAAAAAACACAACAAGAAAGCACTTTTATTAAAAATAAAAGAATCCAGGAGTAGTCCTGAAAATTCTAGTTCCTCTACCTTCTACTATATTGAAGTCTCTCCTGCAATCAATGATACTAGTTTTTCAATCAATATGCATTCATTAAACATCTCTTATGACTCCACATTCTTATAACATAGCAAAAGAAATACTCTTTCAATATTTAAAAACAAATAAAAAGCAACATTCTGATAACTACTGATATTTCAGAAGTTACACATGGTAAAGTATGTTGTATATTGGAAGAACGGGGGGAGAGAACAATGACGTCCTGAAAACCCATCATGCATTTTCCCTACAACATGTTAAAGAAATGTGTTACAGTTTCCAGGAATTACTTGCCCTATGAAATCACGATCAGTTTTTGACAGTGTTGAGAAAAGGGGAACCCGTCAAGCATCTTCCCAGCTGTGTTGTTTTACTCTGGAGCAGATAGATGTAAGAGTGACTCTCTTAGTCAATGTCATATTCTTGTGATTTTTTTTTTTAAATCTCTTGATTCCCTCTAAAATATTGGTGTGTTTTATTTAGTAAAGTCTTTATTTTTAGAATTATTTGGTATGTTATAGGTTAGAAAGACATTTTAGAATTGTGGATCTTGAGTGCAAATGTCTTTCATAGAATATATCATGAAGAAAAATATTATACAAACATTTGTGATATGACCCTATATATGACCCCTTCAGTTAGTTCATTATAGGTGTATGTATATTGATATATTCTTTATTAGAATATAAAATCGATTAAATTTTTTTTTTTACTTTGTTCTGCAATAACCTTGAAGTGTGCCTGGCATACGGCATCAATAATTTCTTCATCTGAAAGCCAAACACAAAATAAATGACAATATGTGCAAAATTTATATATATAAAATGTTTGTAAAATTTGAAATAAAACTACAAATGGAATTTAATAATAGTTATGCTAAACTATAAAGTAACATGAAATCACCAAACCAATCACTATGACCAAAAACATATTTATTGCTAACTTAGATCACCAGCACACAGACATACTTTTCAAGATTAAATGAATAAATTGGTAGAAAAATGTATATATATATATATATATATATATATATATACAAGTTAGATTTTCACTGTTCTTCCCTTTCTGTTTTATTACACAAATATTTACTGACCATTATTTTAAACATATACAGAAAATAATAAGCTACAGTCCCTGATGACATGATATACAATTTGTAGAGGGTAGCTAAGCACATGAATAATTAATGACATTTAAAAAATTAAAATATGTATCACGATTTATGGAAACATGGAGAAAATCTGTGCTAACACTGTGTAAAGGCTTTATGGAGCAAGCTTGTTTGTCCAAGGATGAGTAAGAGGCCATATGGCAGAGAAGGGCATTTCAGACTAAGAGATAAAAATAATGCATAAATTCAAAATAGAAAATGAGTAGCCCTGTGCCCTAGACACAGTGAAAACTTTGGTGAGACTTGATAATGGGATTTGAGGGAGGGAGTGATTTGAGGGGACCACTATGAAGACAGTGTGTCATTCAGGAAGGCATTTATTTGACTAGTGGGAGTTTAAAAATAAGGGGGTACTTTTTCTCACATAAAAACCGTGTTAGAGTTGGCTTGTAGCTGGTGTTATTTAACTACATTATGGATTGAGTTGGCATCTCTGTTATTCTCTTGGCCTTTGCCTTTCCCTTGTGGCTGCAATATGATTGCAGGATCTTCAAACATCATGTCCCCAAGTCATTGCATTCTATTGCTGAAATAAAAGAAGATGTGGCTCCAGTAAGAGAGGAAAATTTCTGCCAGAAGTACCCAGAAGATTCTTCCAAATATATTTATTACATGACAAAAGAGGAACACATGCCCAATCCTAAACAAATGAGATAAAAAGTCTCTTTCAAGTATACCGTAAAATGGGGTTTTGTAGACAAAGAAGAAGGGAGAGGTTAGGATGAGAAATAAACAATGTTTGTCATGTATTTTGGGGGATAGATTACACAATCTTTATTTGACATGCTAAGTGAATGGGGCTTTATCAAGTAGTGAATGAATAACCATTAAAAGATAAGAGTTGAAAATGTCCAGGACAATATTTATAATTTTAAAGAGAAGATTACTGTTGGTAATGTAGAATGAAACCTGGGAAAGAAAAAGAATGGAGGAAGAGAGAACAACTCAGAAGGGCTTATAGTAGCTTAGAGAGAAGATGAGGGTCTAACCCAGGTAGAATCAAGAAGGGAAGACAATAAAGGTGTCAATGATATTTTCTTGATGGTATTAAGAGTTACTGATTGGTTAAATGTGAGAGAGTGCAGAGAAGCAAAAAATGAGTCAAGTTAGCTAAAGTGTTTTTTTTTTTTATTCAGTTTATTTAGTAGTAGTAGTAGTAGTAGTAGTAGTAGTAGTAGTAGTAGTAGTTTTCATTGTCAATAACTGATGAAACCATTGACAGGAAAAGGAAAAGTTCAGATGGAAGAGATTTCCTAGCTGATAAGGCAAGAAGTTCAAGTTGTGATTTTGATTGGTGTGTATGGGTGAATCTCAGGCAAAATGTGCCAGTTAAGCTAGACATGTAGTAGTCAATGGCATCAAAGTACTTGTGCTTCATAGGAGTATTCAAAACAGGCATAAAAGAGGCCCAAATGCAGAATCTAAAGAAAACACAAGCATTAGTATTTCACTGTTAAGAGAAAAGATCTGGAGCAAAGAAAGATATTCAAAATAGAAAAGAAACTGAGGTGAGGAAATGAGAATTTTAAAAAGATGGCAGTCAACGGTATCAAATAGCAGAAGAGTTGAAAGGAAAGGCAATGTAAATGTACAAATTAGGAGATTCTTAATTAAATTATCAAAAGCAGTCTTAATAGACTATTAGAAGAATCAGATTGCAGTAGTCTATAGCATGAGAAGGTTATAAGTGAAGGAAATTGGTATTATTTCAAAAAGTTTGCAGAAATGTGAATATAAATGTATTTCATAAAGATGGGTAGGTCAAATAAAAATAATTCTAAAAGAAGATATTTATGTTTATCTATAGACAGGTAGAGAAAGATGGTATAGATGGACAAAATTGAAAAAGTAGAGGATTAAGACAAATGGAAAGTCCCTGTAAATAGATTAAATCTGCAAAAGATTAAAAGATTAAATTTGCTTGAAACAATGTTTTGAATTTTTTTATTGAAAAAACATAACATGAATTGCACAGACCTTAAATATACAGTTTGCAGAGTTTTGACAAATGCATTTCTTATGCAATAAAACTCTAATCAAAGTTATAGAAATTTCTATCGCCTCTCAAATTTTTCTCCTACACTTTACCCTGCCCACCCCTGCCAAGGAAACACTATTCAATGCTTTCACCATATTTAGTTTAACTTGTTTTATAACTTCATATAGATAAAATTTATAGTATTTACTCTTTTATATCTGGCTTCTTTAGCTCAACATAATGTTTAAAATTTAGCCATAGTACTCCACTGTATTATTATACCACAGTTTGTGTGTTTTCTTGTTGTTTCTAATTTTTGATGATTATAAATGAAGTTGTTATGAACATTTGCATGCAATTCTTATTGTTATATATTTTCAATTTAATTTTCTTTAGTAAATAATTAGGAGTACAGTTGCTCCTAATTAAAATAGATGAACGCTTAAGTTTTTAAGAAATTGCCAAACAATTCTCAAAAGTGATTGTCCCTGTTTAATACTACAACCAGCAATGTATGCTCCAGATCCTTATCAACATATGATGTTGTCAGTCTTTTCCAATGCTGGCCATTCTGGTGGGTGTATAGAGGTATCTCATTGCAGCTATTGCTTGTCTCGAGTAAGGACACTTATCATGGGCTCAACAGTCTCCATTAAATAATTTTTGCAACCAGAAGCAAGTCTGGGAGAGATTATTTGGGTTGATTTTAATATTGATTTTTAAAAGGTAGATAAATTGAGTGTTTTAATGAATATGCTATTGAAATTATTTTCTAAGGCACGAAGGGTAAAAGAAAACTATGATGGAGTCAGGCAGAAAATGGTGACTGGAAGAACAGGGGTGGGTCCATAGATTAGGAATATTAAAATCAAAGAATAAGCTTAGAGGAGAATGAAAATGAACAAGTAGAGAGATGAGAAATGCGGTTAGAAAGTTCAAAGTTTCCAATAGTTTCAGGTGATGACAAAAATCTATATTTTAATATGAAAGTAGTTTGTGAAAGGAAAAAAGAGAGAAAAGTCATTTGAAGTGTAGAAGGCTAAAGATTTGTGTGGCTAGGGCTCTACTATATCATGAGAATTTATAAGCAGACTATCAAATGTATGCGCTGAAGAGTGAAGACAATGATAAAACAGAATGTAAGTGCTTGGATATTTAATTCTCAAGAGCATCTCTCCAACTCACCAAGCTTTCCTTAATGCTACAACACGGTAAGTAGTTTGGACCACAGACTAAATCTTTAGAGATGACTCCTTACATATAAAGTATATGGGATACTGGGAGGAAGAACACAGAGGTAGCTTTTACAACTACTCTCTCCACACCTATAACGAAGACCAAAATCTACATCAGAAGACCCTATTTATTTATGTGTACACAATCATTTGTCGTCCAATTACTGAATAAGATATTTTAAATATGAAGCCTTGAGTAACTTGTTAAAATCACTTATATGAATATTTTGATATAATTTTCCACATGTTAATAATATTTGTTTCACTGAGTGGTTAGGAATAAGCCATGATTACAGAGATAATTTCAGGATAGGGCTGTATGAGGACGCTCAGCCATGATTAAACTATACTACTGCTTGTTCTGTCCAGGACCAGGCTGGGCCACCATTCAGATACTGGCAGGACATACAGAGGACCTTCATTATTCATTAGAATCAGAAAGCCAGTTCTGTTGGCAATGGCCTAAGGAGGCCAATTAGGATAGGGTGGATAAACAACTCCATCCTCATTGGTACTGCCTCATGCTGATCTTGCAGTGGCAATAGTAAGTTAATATATTCACTGCACCCCTGGAACTTAATGGAAAAGACTCATCATTGCTCTTATTCCACTAAATGGAATCCTAGAAATGATATTTAATTTTATCCATTTACTTGAAGTAGTTATTGAATTGTACAAAATGAACAAGGCAAAAATTAATATCTCAATTTCTTAAGAAGGATTTGGAGTTACTTAGACATTTTAAAGGAGTTGTTGTTTCAATTTGCATTATACTGCTCTGTTTCTGAGCCTACCATTCAAACATCTTCCTGCTTCTTTTATTCACTGTAAAATTAAATGACAGTGATGCTGCATCTCTGAATGTTATTATTGGAGGGTAGGAATGTGGAGGTGAACTAAAAATGGATATTTAACCTGTAAAAACTGAAAATTTAGGTACATTTAATATAGTGTTCCTCTTTGTGACAGTTTTATTGTAACATAACTAAGATATGCCAAATTTTAATAAATAATTTTACTACATTGGCTTATGTGTTTTTGACATTACATTTCTAAAAGAAAGTTTTAGGTTTTGATCATTATCTTGAAGTTTTAATTTTTTAAAAAGCCTTCAAGAACATTTTTATTTTGAAGTTGATATGACTCTCATGTATAATAATGTATATAAAGTAACAGAATCAGGGGACCTGCCATTCTAGGTCGCACTCATGTTCTGTGTGCATGCAAACATTCCACTTCACAATCTTGCTGGTAGATAATAAATTAAAAAGAGATTTGCATTGTCAATTAAGTCAGAATTTACTTTTAATACATCATGAAAATGGAAAAAGGCTTGAGAGAAGACAGTATGAAATGACTTTCAAATTATGAATTTGCCTTGCATATCTGCCAGGAATTGCCTTGAGGTAGAAACATGCATAGACTCCCAATGTGGAAAGGTCCTTCCCCAGTATGTTGCACAAATGGTTTCAAATGCTCTTCCAAAACCTATTTTCTGATGTGGGACTGGACACACAAGTTCCTGTCATGCCACACCTTATATCATGAAAAGCTTAACAGAACTGGGTCATAAAATGGGTCAAGCTAAACTCAGCTCCCCAGGGTTGACAATGTGATTACTGCTTACCAAACCCTCTTCATCCTACTTTGAAGGAAATCAGCTCAAAGACATGGTCCCTTTCTGATATATGGAGCAACCATGTGACTGAAATCTGGTTAATGGAAATGAGCAGAAATAATGGTTTCTCCCAAAGTTGGAAACAAGTCACATGTCTGTCATCAGGGGAATGGAAAAATAGCCATGGTACATTAGCATCATGGAACATTAATCAGCACAAAGAGAGAATTGACAATTAGAATTGATGATTAATAAATGCAGCAACGTGGATGAATCTCAATACATTCATGCAGGGTGAAAGAAATCCATGAAAAGGGGGCATACAATGCTATTCCACCAATATAATACTCTAGAAAGTGCAAAGTAATCTATAGTGACAAAAAGCAGATCAGTAGCTGCCTTGGCAGAGGATGTGAAAGGATGGATGGCATTGTTATAAAGGCACTTGGGGAGACTTGTGGGGACAGTAACCAGGTTCTCTGTCTTGATTATGATGCTGTTTCCCTAAGTTTACACATATGTCACAATTTACCATATTATATACTTTAAATATATGCTGTTTATTGTGTGTCACTAAAGCTGTTTAAAAAGAGCCATCACCTGAGTAAAAGGCAGATTAAAACATATTTCAGGCACTTAAAATGACAAATGCCAAGATTTTGTGTACGAAGGTACAGATATGTATGCAAAGCATTTGAATATTAGTTTAAAAACTTAATGATACTTATCTAAGTCTCCTTATCATATCAAGTCCAGATCCCTTACTTCTTTTTAGACTTTATCTACCACTACTTCTTTCTAAACCATATGCACCCTACATTTTACCTACACTAAACTAATCATCTCCTAGGTAGATGATGCAATTTTGAACTTTTATTTGGTTTATATCCTGTCCTTCTTTACAACATCTTTCTCCAAATCTCTCTATTATAAATAAAGCTCAAATGAATTTCCAATCTTTTCCAGTGCCTTCTCAAGTTATGTTTTAAAATTTTTTAAATTTTAGTTCCAATAGCACATGGTACACACTCAGTTTAGAATTTGTTATATGATATTAGGCCAAAGCAGGGGTATTTTTTAAATCCTGTATGCCTAGCAACTAGTTTGGTCCATAGTAGCTGCTAGGGAATCCTCAAACAGGTCAATGAAGAAAATAATACACAAATGAATGATCTTATTACAAATTTTAATGAAAAAATTACTTTTAGCAAAATAAATATTAGGTACTTCAAATTGAGTACTTCTAAATGTCATACAATCCACAAAATAGATATTATCAACCACCTTTTAGAAATAAAGAAATTGAGGCTGAGAAAGACGAAAAAATTTCTTAAGGCCACAGAGCTAATAAATGGCAAAGTTGGAATCAAGAGTCAAGTTTTCTCTCAATTAAAAGTCTGCATTGCAAGGGCAGTAAAAGAATCTTCATCTGTGCCATGATTCATTGGTATTTCAATCCATGCATGCGTCTATCACTATACTTATTACACAGTTGATATTCTGGAATCAAATTTCTTCATCACCAACTCTTAACTTTTCTTCGAGACATTTCAAATTTGTTTTTGGACCCAGGAACACACTGAGATATGAGCATAGTATCTCTTAACACTGCCCTCAATACACATGCACCTGGACTGTCAAAAGATTTTACTGTTTTCAATATTTTCAAGTCATATACATCTTTCTTCCTATTAAAATAAACTTCTTACAAAATATGTAAAAATATTCAATAGAAACTTGGGACATTAGGACAAGATGTCTACACATTCTCTAACAAAGATTATTTAAAGATATGTCTAGGTTCTCACAGAGGCAACATATGTTGGGTGATAAGAAGGATGGGTGGCATTAGCTGAGTAATGGGTACTTGAGATTTGTACGGAAACACAGTAACAAAAAAAAATTTGTTTGATAAAATTAATGCAGATGTTCTAATGACATTGCTGAGTCTGTCTTCAGCATCTGTCAGTTACTCAAGCTAGAAATCAGAAGTCATGTTGGACTCCTTCATCTCTCTCAACCTCCATATCCTCTTTCATCAAGTCCTACTGACATCATCTCCAAAATACGTCTGGATCTGGGGGTCTCCTCCCTTCCTATGTAAGGCCACCAACTATTCAACTACCTTGTGTCGCCTGGGATGGTTATGGCCTCCTAATTGGCCTAGACAATTCTACTTTTGATTCTTTCCCCTTTACTCTCTTTCTGGAAGCCATAGTCATCTTTTCAAACTACAAACTAGATTGTGCCACCACCTACTTGAACCTCTAAAGGCTTTCGACTACACTCTTTACTATATTTCACAAGGTCCTATGTGATTTCTTCCCATTGACCTCTGAACCTTCTCCTCAGGGCCTGGCAGGGCCATTTGAGTGTCTATGCAACGGTTGCAAAAGCAGGCACTATTTTCTCTCACAGCAGAAGCAGTTCAATTCCTGTTTACTTATGCCTGCTTACTTTGTGCAGTTGTTCACTTTGCGACCTTTTAGGGCACTTAGATATTCTCTCTGGCCTAGTTAGTTTTAAAATCTCCCTGGATACTGGTATTTGAATCCTTCTTTTGCCATTTATAGGGTTCCCTTGACTTCATTCTGTACTCAGCCTCACCCCAATGCTCTGGAGCTTAGGTAAGAGAGACTTACAGAGTCCAAAGCTCCTGGACTGCAGTGCATCCACTCTGCCCCTCAGCTACTTCACGTGAGTCCCAAGCTAACACACAGGCTTTTCATTTGAATCCGGTTCTGTACCTTTTCCAGACTGTAGTTGCCTGTCTACAGCCTGGATTTTAGTATCCAGTGTGGAGATTTCAAGCCTCCTAAGTGGTGAGATTTCTTTGGCACTAACCTTGAGTTTCCAAATATGATCTCTAGAATTTTCAAACACTGGACCCCACTCTCTTGTTAATCTCCTCAAGATTCCACTCTTCTTCTGAAAGCCATTCTGCCTTTCATTTCAGTAATTGTTCTAATGTTCTTAGATATACTTAATACCAAGAGAAAAGTTATTTCGCCTCTTAAAAATTATTGTTATAATTAGGTTGAGACACTACTGTCAACATGAATGTGTAATTATGTTTTGCAACATGACAGTGAAACATTTGTGGAAGCAAGCTCTATTTTATTTCCTATGGATGAAACAAAGAGTACTATATTTATGCTGCTAGGGTAAGTATGAAATACTAAGAAATATTAAGGTAATATTAGCTTTTAATTTCAAACTAAAAACTTATATACACATTTTTGTAAACTTAACTTAGATGTGAAAAGAAAATAGAATCAATTTGACTTTTGTGATTTAATTTCAAAATATGTGCCTTAATGGTTAATGAATTAATTCATAGTTAAAGATGCATTTAAAATTAGAAAATTCTTATCTTATTTTGGACTAAGGCAAAGAATAATGCTTAATATTTTGCAAAGGGACAAATCACAAAGCCAGATACTTCTCAAAAGCCTTCCAGAAACTTGAGCTAGTATGAAAAATTCGGTAACAATGGCATAAAATCTATGAAACTGGAATAATTTAGTTTAGTTTTATCTAAATTTAGTTTAATCTCTTCTTCTAGTGAAACTGACACAAAGCTCAGACTGTCTGCCATATGTAGTCAACTAGCCATCTCATGCTTGTATGTCATCTCTATTGAGATTGTAAATTCCCTCAGGACAGAATCCCCTTAGGTAATTTATTCCAATATATTCACAAGTTTGATCTCAGCTGTCACTCAAAAGGACCAAGAAGATTTCCAAAATTAAAAATTAGAACCCAATTAATCTTCAGCATAACGTCAACATGTTTCATATTTCCTTTAGTGAGCCAAGAAATTTTGGAAGGTGACATCATGTCTGCGAAAATGTCACACCCGGCAGGAAAGATTCTTTGACTAATTAGAGTAGGCCTTTGAGGTGATACTGTGCAGAAAAAGTGTTGAAAACGTACAGTTGTCCAAAAGGGATAGAGCAGTTCACTTTTCTTTTATGTTACACATTACACAGTATTTGAGATTTGTTGCTCAAGAACTCACAATTTAGTGAAATCTGTTTTGGGGAGCATATGGCACCTAGATTAAAGGGATGATTATTTTCCTGCCCTCCAGTACATTATATCAATGAGAACAGAGTGAGACAAGAGAATAATAACTACAGATCTGGGGCAATAAAAATTAAATGCAGCAAGTGGTTATCATTGTTGGAACAACCAAAGGATTTTTGGTCCATTTCAGTTTTAAAGGGCTGAGCATGAGCCGGCAGTTCCTTTTATGCTGATTTTTCCTAAAGAATGAAGAGAGGCTCATTGTTTAAATGCTGTTAAAAATACAGGCTTCTCAAATCCCAACAAAATATTATATATTGTGGTTTATTAAAAATTTTATCCATTTTTGGCTGCAAAATATAGGTTTATCAGAATGATATTAAATAGCATAAATATTTTGTTAAAGACTTAATGTTGATTTCATTGCTAAAATAAACATGAAATAAAGATGAGAGTTAATATAGAATATATTTTTTTCTCTTAAAACCAATTTGCTTGTAGAGGAATAATGACAAAAGAACAATGTGTTCTAATCACTATGTTCATCTCATTCTGTTAAGGAAATAAGTACACTTTTAAAAATAGAATGTGTTTGTATTTTGAAAAGCTTAAATAATTCATAAAATATATATTATGTGTTCTCTCCCATAGTAATCTCATCCTTTTTACAAAATGAGATTTTGTTGCAGATTACTCCCTAATTTATTTCTACTGATGCATAGATCACTCTCCAAAAGTTGGTCCCAAATTTTCAACTGCCTACTAGAATTTAAGCCTAGCCTTCTCACCCAAATCCCTCTCTCAGCAAGCTCACCTTCCTCTCCAAGTGTATTTTTCTCTCATAAGTTCTTGTTATTTCTTCTTCCTAAACCCTGGTTCAACATCGAGTCTACTTTAATTCTGACTCCATGCTATGTCTCATATCATCTTCTTCTTGTTCCCATACCACTTCCTGTTTCAGTCCTCTGGTTCATGTTATCTCTTATCTCAATTATGAGAGTATTTTCCTAAATTGTCTCATTAACTCCATTCCTTTCTTATTCTAATTAATCCAACCCATCATTTCACTTCATCTCTAAAATATAAAATTACTGTCTACTTATCCACTCCAAAATAGTCCCTGGTTACTCACGTGATGACACTCACAGCCCAAGTTCACTACTGTGGCTTCTTGGGCCTTGCATAATCTAACTTTGTAGGTTATTTCTCATGACACTTCCTCATGTATTCAAAGCTCTTCCCATTCTGCTTTCCTGCATCCATGCAATGTTTCTACTGTTGTAGTTGCTTAAATATGTGTCCTTATCATGTGTAGATATCCAAATTCTCTGCATCCTTATGCCCTGCTCAAATGCCATCTTTTCCATTAACCTTCTAACCTTGAGTGGCTCTCTATTCTGAACTGAAATAGCAATGTAATGGAACTACTTCTGTCACTTAACATTTTTCATCTTGTGCCATAGTCATTTCTGTATGAATTTCATCTTCCACACCCCAGAATCTAAACTTCTTGAAAGATAGTATCTTATTAATTTTATGCCCCATTTTTCTTACAAACTAAAACAAACTGTTTATTAGATTAGATTAAAGTTCTTTGTATTTTGCATGTCATATATAGTATATCATTTTTTTTACCTCTAATGAGGAATTAAAATTAAATATTGTTTTCCATCAAAGAGTAAATTGATTCTTTTTTATTCACTTCTTTATTTTTTAAATTTAAAAAAGTTAGACATTTATACATCTACATTTCATGTATTGTAGAAATTGATTCTTTAATGTTTGTCTTATTGTCAGAAATACTCAGTGAATTGAAATTAAAACACCTGTAGGGTCTTCATTGATCCAGTGCAGCTGTGGCAAATAGAAAACCTACTGTTATTTTCACATAAAACTTAGGGCACTCTGGTCTGCCTGAGATTTTACTTGTACTTCCTACACTGGAATATTAAGTGTTTTATAAAACATGACCTTAAAATTATGAGATTGATTCCACAAGCCAAATAGGAAAATTGGAATCATTATTTAATAGGCATATATCAAATGATACCAAAACATCATAACCACTGTGATTAAGAGCATTATGTGAAAGATGAAAATATATTGAATAGAAACACTTAGCCATATGGGAAGGAAATGAGGTACTAATATATATGGGTTTGAATAAATCTTGTCATAGTAGAATTGAAGTGGATTCTAACAATCATGACCAATCCTCTCAGGGTAGATGCTATGCTTCCCCAAAACCTGAAGAATAATCATCCACCCTCTTCTGGCACATGTTTCATGGTAAGAAACTAACGAGCATTACAATGATTCTTTATGTTATCTATACAATTCAAACAGTTGAAATGCTATCTTTACATACTTGAAAACTGGTCAACCTTTGTCTCTACTCCTATACTCTAGAGTAAAGTACATTCTAGTATACTTCCGCTAAATGCTTTCAAAAATATCAAGACAGTGATTGTGTTTACCTTAATTCTTATACAGGTGAAATCACACTCCTTTCTTCAGCAGTTATATTAGATGATACTGTTTCCATGCCACCCTCTATTCTGGTCAGTCTCCTCTAAAACAATCTACTTTGTTTACCCTGGGGAGTATGCAAAGACAGACAAGGTGATTTATTTGAAAAGTAGCCTTCTTTATTTCTGTGTCATTATCCCATTATATTTGCACAGGGAATCTCAGATCACTTGTTTTTATCTGAACAACCCCGGATATGACAGCCACTTGCAATTATGTGGGTCTGAGAATTTCTCCAAAAATGTGCTGTTGGCCAAAAGTTCCAAGAAAAACTAATATTCTATATAAAAATCCAATAAAAGTTTTAAGCATGTTCTATATCTCAAACAAAGAATATATTGCTTGGTATATGCATGTGGCCTATATGGAAAGTAAATACACAATCTATCTTTTAATATTTGTCCTACATATGATAAGGTAAGAAAAAATTCTGTGCCATGTGTTTATACCTGATTTTGATTTGACCACCTGTACTGTGAGAGTGAGTCCAACAGTTGGCAAAGAGAGTCAATTTGAGCATAAGAAAACATCCAAGTGTGGCTAGATTTTGCAGAGGAAGGGACGTATTCCAAGGATCACATAATATGATATGTGTACCCACTCTTGGGGATGAAAAACAGTTATATATTCTAGCTTTTACTATTTTTTTAAGCCAAAGCAGAGATGTGATGAGTCCAACTCATAAAAATTCAGGAGAATGTGTGTGTGTGTGTGTGTGTGTGTGTGTGTATTTTTTTTTTAACAGATGTGGTGGCCTGCTATTTCAAACATCTGAATTAGAGTAACTTGGAAGTATAAACCCAGCTCCCTGACTGCCTCTTTGAAGTCAATCGTGTGAGTGATCTTGATTACCCCTGCATAAGTGGGAACTATAGAACAAAGATTTAGGTATTATCACACTACCACTAGCTTTCTGGGCACAGGTACCTGGCAAATGATGTTTTGAACTTTTAACTTCCATTGGCCTGGTAGTGAAACCTCTGTTCAGATCCTATTGTGAAACAGCCCCAATTTCTAAAGACAGTCATTTCTCTGCTATGTCCAAACCTATGTACACATTCTTTGCATTCTCCCCACCATAACATTGAAAGGAGGGATCTGATAAACTCGTAAAATTATATTAATGATTTATAATCCCTCCCAGCACTGCTTGCATTTTCATAGGGGTCAAATGTGTAAAACATTCATCTCTTGGGGTAGAATTTCAGTCATAATTGGCAGAGCAGATTGCATTCTCAGGCCCCTTCATGTCACACCCCTCCACAGACAGCTCTTGACTTTGCCTACAAGTAGAGACCATTCTGAAGACTGTTGTTCTATCTATGTGATTCATGAGATAAAAAGAGTTACCTTATGCATTTTCATTATAAAGATGGATGAATAAACATATATAAAATTACTCTATAGTGTCTTTACCATTAAAATGTCCCCTTTTTCCCCACAAAACAAACAAAAAAAATGTGTTGGACATTTCGTCCTTTGCTGATAATACCACAAGGTTCTTAACCCTGGCTGAATGGCCAGATCATCAGCAGAGCAGTTTAGGCCTGTGATGGTGCTCTGACCTCTGTGTTTTTAAAACACTCCATAGATGCATTTGATCCACAAGAGACCATGAACCCTCTCAGAGAGCTGACACAATTCTTGGTAGACTAAAGAATATTGGCTTTGACTTGTGATTAAAACTGGGTTTCTCCAGAAGCCAAATACCCTGGTCCAGTTTATAATTCTTAATGAGTAAAATGTACCCCTCTGTTTGATTCACTATGTGGTTTCCAAGCCTCCCCATTATAACCAAATATAGCCAAGATTCTTAATTTTTAATATCACAATACAGATGGAATAAATACACCACTATCAAGTCATCTGAAACAAGAAATTAAGAGCAACATTTAAAGAGAAGTTCTATCATTTTGAACGTTTCATACTAAGTTGATAACAGGAAAAAGATGGAAACAGAAATAAACAAAATTAATATGCTCTCATGATTTGAAACTAAGCCATTTAAAAGAAAAATAAGATACCCATTCAAAGAATGAAATATTAACTACCAGAGAATGAGGCTGTTTGTGTTTGCATTGTCCCCAGTTAGATATAGAAGGTTTTTTGTTTTCCCAGCTTTTCTTTCTCCCTTACAGTCTATGCTCCAAATAGAAGTCAAAAGGATCCTTTCAATAAATAAATCAGGTTACAGCTGGCCTTTACTTCATCCCTCCAATGGTCTCTCATTTCTCTCAAATTCAATGTCACATCTTTACAATGGCCTATATTACCCTGCTTGATCTGGCTCTGGACACCTTTCTGATGTGTCTCCCACCTCTCCCTAAGGCACTGGGCTCAAGCATACTGATCTCTGGCTAGTTCCATAACACCACCCTCTTCCTGCTGCCTCGGGGCCTTTGCATTTTTTGTTCCTCTGCTTGAAATGTTTTGTCTCACATAGCTTCAAGGCTTAATCGACTACTAACTTTAGGCTTATACCCAAAAGTCAGAGGGCTTCTCTTGACTATCCTATCTGAGATAGCACACAAACCATCATTCCCTGCCTCACTCTCTGCCTCACTCTGCCTCATTTTCTGCCTCACTCCCCATTTTTCCCCCAGTAGAACTTGAAAGGAGAAACTCTGAGTTTCATTCATTTGCTTTTAAGGTTCTATACAATGTTCCACACATAATCAGTAATAGTTGATTAATGAAATAATGAATGAAAAGACCGCTCTATATGCATAACTTGCATAATTTCATTTTTAAAAACTTTTTAACAATCTCATGAGTCAGTATCATTAATTCCAACCTCAGAAATTTTAGGAAATTTGCTCTGGAATTAAACAACCAACAGCTAGAATAGTGATGCAAATTTAGGTGTGCCAGCCTCCAAAGTCTGGGCTTTGACCCATCCACCTCTGCTGACTAACGTAGAGAAGAAAAAATCACCAATGCGTATGAAAACTTGGATGTTTATTGGTAAAATCTTCTTTTGTTTATGAATATTATATATAGGAACCTCCAAAAGAAGACCAAAAATCATTTGGAATTTTAAGGTTTCTCCGAATCATCCATAGTACCTTGGGTCTAACTCAATTGATAGCCTTCAAGTAAGAGAAAGATCATTTAAAATTAAGGCATCTGATGAGCTTACTCCTTTTGAAAGGAAAAATAAAATAAAATAGAGAAAAAGAGAATGAAAAGAAGGAAAAAAAAAAAAAAAACAACTTCCCCTTACCAGATGCACTGAAACAGAACTGTCAAATGCAGCAAAATCTTGTAAAATGTTCCTCCGCTGTAGGTCATAGAATAGACTGTAATAAACTCTGACCCATAAAAAGTCATGTAAACATTATAATCTGTTTTTACTAGCCCTTTAAGCATGGTGAGCAATTGATCTAAAACAGCTTGGCTCTCCTAGGTTCCCAAGTCTCCTCGAGAATCTAGCCTCCAACATGGGTGTTCAAATGCCTCCGGCACTGAAAGCCAAAAATAGGACTGAACTAGAAAATTGCAGCTATTTAGCTATTTGCCCTGGGCAGATGTTTGATATTTCCAAGAGCAAAACATCCAAAAGGAAAGCTCCCTGGCAAAAGCGATTTTGCAACACCTACCACCATGGAATTACTTAATCCACAATGTCCACGACCAAAATAAATATCCATGTGGTCCCCTGCTGATGGTTTTAGTTGTCCTTAAAAATCAGACTAAGAAAGTATTTTGTACAGTGAAAGTAGTCATACCGATGCCTCAGGACATATCAGCTCTGACTGTCTCCCTACGGCTAAAAAGCTTTACCTTATGAAATATAAATGTGAAAACACTCAAGTGAGATTTTTACAGGTGTCAACATGAACGCTCATTCCATTACCCATTTGTGGAATGCTAGTTAAGTCTGCCTTGAAAATATCTTTTTCTTCTATATTCCTGGAACCCAAAAGAAACCCAGAAGAGCAAGGCAAAGTTAGGCAGGAAGTCGGCCAAAAGGTAAGTTAGCAGATTGTCAATTGTTAGACTTTCCTAAATTTGTTTTTAATTATCTTTCTGGGAGATTTAGTGTCTATGAATCAGTCTCAGTTAAAAAGTGGATGGTCAGTTGGCTGAGAGGAGAGCCAGAGTACTTCTAGAACAGGGGCATTTGCTAATTAATGGGAATTCTAAGGTAAATGAGTCCTCATAGCCACAGAACCACATTAGCTTGGCATTGACCTTTGCTTTCACTGCTCATCTCCATGGTGGCCTCATGGGCACTAACCCTGCTTGGCTGGTGGATCATATCCTGAATATATTGAGTGACCCAGTTCAACAAACACACCTTTACTAATTGCCTATAAATTGCGAAGGACAGCACTGGATGCTGACAAGTGACAGAGGCTCTCCTCTGAAGGAGCTCACAGATCTGAGGAGGTCTACAGCAAGTGAGTGGAGTCTGTTTACTACTCAGACAGCCTGTGCTTGACGAAAGCGGGAGCTCATATTTCTGACATATGATATGGGAAGCAGACACGTCAAAGATGCTCGCTAAGTGCTCAGAGCAAATTGTCATTAAGTAGAGAAAGTAGAGAGAAATTAAAACTGAGAAGATAAATTTTATTCAGAACTTCCCACAATTTGTGAGAATTTTGTGAAATTCTGAGAAAGACATCAAAGTTTTTGTTTTATGCATGTATTTTACATAAATGTATGTATGAATAAATTTCTTAATTGGGACAGCAACTTTCCCTAAGGAGGATTTATGTTCCAGATTAAAAAAAAAAAAAAATTAAAAAAAGGAGTGGAAACCGGAACGTACCTCGGCTTTTCTTAGCCCAGGGAATCTTAGCAATACGCCTCACTGGATTTGAAGGGACACATTTCTTTCCACTTTCTGTAATCCCACAAGCACTCCCTGGGGCTTAACCAGAAACAGAGACAAAGAACAAGCATAACTTCCATATGTACAGTCTCTGTGGATCACTCAAATAGACCAATGCATTTGATCTTCAAAATAACCCTTCATAATTGGCTCAATAAGGTATTATCTCCATTTTTTAGATATGCAAAAGAGAGTGGAAGTTATTTTTACCAAGACCACAGATTAAAGCCAGGTCCTCAAACTCAGTGTTCTTTCCACTATGGCAAATTGAACGTAGACACTCCTGGGGCACCATGGCTGCTGGCCTTCTCTTTGAAAGCAAGTTAAAGCGGTACCCGGAAAGAAGAGATTTCACCTGGAACTGCACCACTTCTTAAAATGTAGACTGTCGATATAACTCCACCTCCTATTCATAATGGACATATTCTATTTTCTCAAAAACAAACAAGAAAAAAAAAAAACCCTGCAATATAGTTATTCTTATGTTTGAATTCTGATGTCAGCTCAATGGAAGAGAATATTTAGAAGACTTAGTAATTAAAGTCAAATAAAAATAATTATTTTGGCTGTCATATACTCAGTCTTTGTTATGAGCCAGGCACAATGCAAAATGCTTTCTATGGATCTCTTTTAAAGCTCATAACATACACATAAAATAGGTACTGTGATTATCCCATTCCACAACCTTGGGAACTGAGGCACAAAGAGATTAAGTTACTTGCTTAGACTGACACAGCTATTAACTGGTGAAGACAGCAGGATAAATACCCCAGTTTTCAATCACTATACTGTGCAAATAGAATTGCTATAGACTAAAAATTCATTTTGAAACCTTATTCTCAAGGTAATGGTGTTTGGGGGTGGGGCCTTTGAGAAGTGCTTAGGTCATGAGGGTGGAGCCCTCATGTGTGAGATTAAGGCTCTCATAAAAGAGACCCTAGAGAGCTCCCTTGCCCCTTCTGCCAGGTGAGGACACAGTGAAAAGTCACCATTGATAAACCAGGAAGAGTCTTCACCAGACCATGAAGTCCCTGAAGACTCTGCCAATGCCTTGATATTAAACTTCTAGCTTCCAGAACTTTGAGAAATAAATTTCTGTTATTTATAAACTACTCAGTCTATGGTTATTCTGTTATAGCAGCCCAAATAAACTAAGACAGAAATATACTCAAAGGTTATATCCAATTAGCGTTAGGACATATATCATTATATGTATTTATACAGATGGGTTGAGACATAAACCTAAGAACATTTGGGAAGATCAGTACTTAAATAAATTAAGGAGTCCTTTTCTCTCTACCTTGGAAAAAAAGGATCAGGAGCATATGGTGGTGCAGAAGGTTTCCATACCAATTGAATACCATATCAGTTTTACATGAAACTGTGAAAATGAAAGAAGAGGCAGGAAAGTGAAGGGGGACCAGAGAATGTAGGGAGAGGAGTGAACAGAGAGAAACCTCTCTATCCATGGCAAAACTTCCAAGCTACACATTAACAACGTTTGCATAGCTATTGCAGCTGAACTGTCCTTTAAATGATGGTTTAAGAACAGGGGAGCAGCACCAGCATATCAACTTCCATCTGTCTGGGTAGAAACCTTGGGCAGAGGGAAGAGAGACTTCTGTCTCTTCCATGAGTTATTCTCCTTAGCACTAAAAACAACAACAACGACAATGCTTCTCAGTATTTACTCCTCCCTAGTGCACACTTGGTACCATGAAAAATTCTAAAGGGTGGTGCTGGCCTAGTGAGCACCACCTAGATTCTTAGTAAGAAAAAACCTATCATTATCCTTATCAAACATAAAAAAGTGATTAAGAAGCTTGGGAATAAACAAATAGCCTAGGTGTGATTCTGTGTAGCAATAGTACAAAACATACCTACTATTGTTCTCTCCTTCTTAAGGTCACAAATATGTAATATCTTAAAATAACTTTCCATATTTTTGTGTGTGTGTTTGTGTTTTTGAAAAGAGATCATTAGCCTTTCGAAATAATCAGAGCAAGTGAAATGGATAACCTCATTCATGCAAACTAGTGGAAGCAATGTGGGCAGATTACAATAGTGATGATATGTGTGGTTGTGTGTGCGTGTGTTCTTAATGAAAGTCAAACTGGATTCTTAAGTATGCAAGAAGCCAGACCTTGCCTAATGATAGTTATTTTATCCAGTTTCGAAGGAAGGTTATGGTGAAACCCTGAATGAGTCTGCTTTTAATACTTGAAATATTCTTGCCTTTGTCCTAGAGGAGAGAATGGAGAAAAAGTATCATAGAGGAAATATAAAGAAGATACATCTGTATTTCACTGATCAAAAGCAGTTTACATATTGGTATTTTAGCCAATAACCACATCAGTTGTCATTTAAAAATCTTCAACAAATTATGTACATCAGACATTTCACACAAGTTGACTTCAAAATGTCAGGATTTATACAAAAATATTTTCCCATGAATTTTTTATGATGCCAATTTTTTGTACGTCCTATATTGTTTTTTAAGTTCACTGGTCCGGCAGAGGGCTAAAAAAGAAATTATCTTGATTTTCCCTGAGAGTAAGCCCTAAGGATGAGGTGCCAGTATTTCTGAGGACAGACACAGGTAGTCACTTCAGAATTCCAGCACAATGAAAACAGATCATCATGGACCAAGGCGATCCACCACTCTCAGCTGGAAGCTGGTGGTCAGGATGAGCTCCCACAAAGTGGGAAGAAGTATACTTTTCTCTTTTCCTCTGGAACATGTGCATTAACAGATTTAAGAGGGCAATTCAGCAGTGGTCCTCAAAGAGGGGTGGAGAAGCAAGGCTGACAGTCATCCCACCTGCACCCTCTAGGTTTGGTAACTTGAAAGAATCTAGCTCTGTCTTGACTGTCGGACTGCAAAAAATGAGGGAAAAATAATGGCTAACATTGACTGAGTGTTTATTCAGGGGAAGACACATCGGTTCTTAGAAATTTGTATGTGTTAACACCATGACATCTATTAGTCTTGCTCTAAAGGGGTTTAGGACTTTAGAGAAAATTCAAGGTAGTGTCCAAATCACTGTGTGCAATTATCTGTGTACCTGTTGTGTTAGCGTTAGCAGGCTACCATCACTTCGGTTCAGAGAAAAATTTTAGAAACTTATTTCTATTTAGAGATTCATAAAATTTAGATGTCTGTCTAGGTATAATGTGTTGATTAAAATAATGAAAAGTTTCACAGCTTACTGTAAAGCAAATGACCACCTACATTCTACATTCATATGTGAGTAAAGACCCAAAGTTAAGGACAATTCCAGCAGACCTGAGACTGGCATCACAGGGGCAAAGGGTGTCTTTGGAAGAACACAGAAAGGCAGGAGGAGTCAGTGAGGGTCTCATTAATTACATAGGACCCCGAATTCACTGGGATCAACATTTTACTTTGGATAAACAGGCAGTGACTTCTTGTACGATTGTTTGGCATATACCCAATCTGCTTCAGGGTTCCCAAAAGGTTCGATTTATCAAAAGCCTTACCAATTTAAGAGCAGTTACTATACAGCACAGCTCCGCAGTGCCTGGACAAACACTGGCTAGGCTCTCATCCTATAGAATGTGATCCCAGAACATGGTAAAAAGGGCACATTCATACTGTTATACCTCTGGAGTCTGGCAGTGGAAACGAGTGAAAGGAAACAGCAGGGATTCGAAAATGTTGTTTCTGCAATCTGAAAACAGCCTGAAATTTACTCCCACATAGTTTACTCACCTGAAAGAGCAGTCCCGTAATCACCGTGTTGAAGGCTGCCTGTCTCTGCTTACATAATCCAGCAGCTCGCTGCTTCAGACTGCTCCCACTCCCAATTCCCAGCCAACATCCAGGCCCTTTCATCTCTCGTCAATTATCTCCCCCTCAGTTTCAGCAGCTTAACAAACTGAGTTCATGAGACACAGTGTGGCTTTATCAGAATAACTCTGAGTATGCGAAGGACAGAAAGACACAAAGAATGCTTCTAAGGCTTACTGGCTTCCTCTATGCATTTGCTTGACTGTATTATTGGAAGACCTCCAGAGGCCAAGACCGCCTGGGCTTGCTAAGGGATTTCTTTTCCATGGGGGATGACACCACCCAGACACTAAATCAGAAGAGAGATGAAATCCTGACAGCCATAAATCTCTGGAACAAAAGGAAGAGTTGAGAAACCTTTATTACGTTCTGCTCTTTTGGTGGGGATAAAATTATTTAAAAAACTAAATTAGTTAGGGTAAAAATTTAGTAAGATTTTTTTCTACTCCTTATTTTTCCTGCTTCTATGTTTACAAAAACAAATTTCTTTGGTGCTTTGCTATTTCTTTCTTTTGTTTCTCTGTGCACTGTAGAGTTTTTGTTTTTGTTGTGTTAAGAACTTTTGAAAAAAACAACTCTTCAAATATCAGATTTTTAAAGTATAAAATCTGGCATATGAGATACCAAATGCTTTTGTTTTTAAGAGCTACAATATGTTCAGATGTTTTGGGAATATGTAATCACTGTTTCAGGGACAGTTCTAAAAGAAAATATTAAATCAGGAGAATTTTTTTTTTTTTTTTAATTTCCTTTTAGTTCTTAGAGTCAGGCTGTCATTCTACGATGTCCTCATCTTCATTTTCTTTCCCAGTGACCTGGAGAGCTCATGCTAGTGTTTGGTTACTTAAGTGTCCCTCTAAGTGGAGGCCTGGGCAGTCTCCCTCCCATCCTATTTCTCATTCAGTGAGCACAGAGAAAGAGGAAGTGGTTAAGTTATATTAAGGCAAAGTTAACTAAGAAATGATTAAATGCTTACTTTATTCACACCGGGAGAACATGTATCAATAGAAGATAGTGTCATCCTAAAGACTGACAATAAAATATCTGGAAGGAGGTTTATGGAAAGTTAGAATTCCTGTATATTATGAATTAGAGCACACAGATGAATACCTTTCTCAATGCTGCTTATGGTTAATCCTTCAGTCATTTTATATTCTAGTCCAACAAAAATCTCACTGGCATTTTTGCACAAATCAAGCTCTCAATTCCAGCATTAGAAATATGGATTAGAAGACTTTATTAATCATTCTGCCTTTATAGTAACTGATTAATATTATATATAAAGCAAATCTTTATAAAAGCAGTATCCGAGTCTTCCAGTTCAATAAGAACATTAATACCGATTTCACATCTTTTTAAATATTTCAATCCCACTCAATTGCTTTTCAAACTATATAACTCAGCAGTAAAATACAATTGGCTTCCAGAACAGTTTCCATATAGATATGTTGCTGACATACACTGTACCAAAATGAGCATAATGAAATAGATGGTATTTTAAGCTTTTATTAAAACTTTGAATTAAGTTTTGCTTGGCTCTCATATAAAAAGTATTTGAAGTATTAACTACATTTATCAAGAATTTCTCACATTAAATATTATTTAATAATAAATAATATCACATTAGATTAAACTAATGGTTTTTATTCAACTGGTATTCTATTTGGACATGCACTAAAATAGTTATAGTGCCTAATAGAGAAAGATAATATAGCAGACCTTGAAATCCTACACTATCAGAGATTCCATCTCTGCTAACACCTTGGGTGGGCTGGCATGAAGTACAAATTGCGTTATTAAATCCTGAAAGCTCTGAAGAAAAGACAGAATGAATTATAGGTATTCGGGCTAGCTTCAAATTTCTTTTAAAATGAAGAATCAAATATTTAAATGTTACACATCATTTGGTTAATGGATTGATGTTAGGTGAATCTGTGTGTGTGTGTGTGTGTGTGTGTGTGTATTCAAAACTAAACAATTTGAGATCGTGAATGTTATTCCACTTGATATAACTCATGTGTGTTTGGGAAGATTGACATGATGGGGATCCTGACGGAGAGTTTTGCTATCATTAAAGCTCTACACATTGAAGATTACTGACCAAGGTATCCTAACACAACCTATTATATAAAATGACCTATGAATTCTTGGAGCTGTTAGATAGCAGGCACCTAAGTCTTATGAACCAAAAGATAAAAAAAGATCAATGATAGTGGAAAAAGAAAAGAAAACTAATGGGAAAATGAATTTATTCTTTCAATAATTTCTGTTTCATTTAAGGAGGTAGGTATCAATGAGAAAAATATATCCATTGCTTGTTTTAGAACATCTCAAAATTTTTACTTTATGAAAGTATCATAACTATACCATTTTTAAAGAAAATTCAAAACTATTTATAATTCTTTCTTGACTATGCTTGTATCTTTGGGAGCTGGGATTTATCTGCTCTTTTCTCAGTCTGGCAAGTAGTTCTGGAATAGAGATTATAGGAGACAGAAGAGTGGCAAGCTGTCCCTCACCCAACCCAAGCGCAGAGAGCACGACTGCCTTGAGAAAATCTGAAGGAGAAGATAGCTCATTTGGGATGTCTTTTCTCTGACATCAGAGAAACTGCTCCACAGTATCTCCTCTTCCAATTATCCATCCCCTTTCCTATACCCTTGAACTCTTAGGACCTGGCTCTTTCTTTCTAACCAGTGCTGAAGGATGAACTATAGTCAACACATTTATGACAAAAGATCAAGAAGAAACACCTTCTAGCAGTATTGACACTTGTTGAATAAGAATGGTTTGGGAATTGTACTCAGGAGAATGACACAGACCTTCTGCTGCATAATCAGTGGAGTTGCACAGAGCACTTTTGGAATAGCAGTTCAATTTCCATGATGTCAAAGGCACACACTAGAAGTGTGCATCACACACGGAAGACAGAAACCCCCCTAGTGTGTGTGTGTGGGCGGGGGGAGGGGGGGAAGGGCAGGGAAGCGGGGAATAGGGGCATCTAGAGGCCTAGCCTCAGGTATTCAAGATCTAACCAAAAAGGTCCTTTTTTTTTTTTTCAGGTATTGAATTTCTGCCTGAGTTTTCTTTTCTTTTGAGCCAAGATTTCCACAATGAGAAATTATATTAAAAACTAAAAAGTCTCTTAAGGTCTCGGAGGAATAATGAAAGGCAGGCGTAGATAGCAGAGAAAGCTTGGACTCTAAAGTCAAGCGCTTCAGGGGTACGACCTTGCCATGTGTGAGCTGCGTGGATTATAGGTGTCATTTCTGCAGAAACTGCAAACTGCCCTCTACCTAGAAATGAAGATGTGAGCAAGCGTGGCCAAGAAAAGGGATTCGACCTGAACATATCCTCACTGGCAGAACAGACATGTCCAAAACTAGTTACTTGGCTGGATGCTTGAACTGAGGACTGCTTCAGGAGCTAGAGAGAGAAGTGAGCCTGTAGGACTCATCCACGTCTGATGTATAAGACTCCGTACCTCTTGAAGCAAGAAGTAAATGTCCTCATGCTTGGGAAATGCTAGTTGGCAGCTATTTTTCTTCTTGGTCAACTAACAAAGAGGAAAATCAACCCCAGTGTCTCATTAATAAGGAAATAGATAAAATAGGAAGACTGGGACCTACTCCCTTAGCCAACTGCATGAAGAAATTAAGCCTAGGGTTTGTATATTTTGAATGTCCAAGTGGACACATCAATGACTGGACATAGAATATGCTCAGTAAGAAGTCATGGCCATTATGAAAGACTGGTTTGCTTTAAGGGCAGGGACTGTTGCATGTTAGGCCTCAAGTCGCATTATGTAGGATTTGCCTGGTTCTTATTCATCAGATTAAACTTGCTACACAAGATAAATGTCTAGACAGGTAGCAATCTATAGACCGATGGAAATTTCCACAATAGGAATGGTCATTAATCCAGGATTCATTAAAGAAGAAAAAAAAGAAAAAACGATACCACCTGCATACCAAATTGCAGACTAAGAATTATTCACTCAGTTCAAACATACTTTTTATGGGATATGACATACACAAACACATGATGATTGTGTCTCCATACATCCAGAGGAAACTTTAAGTTCAATACTGGGATCTTTTTAAAGATAAGCATAGATTAGTTTTAAGCCTTCAGTTAAAGAAAAAAAGAAAAATAAATAAATAAATTTAAGTAGTTCCAAATTGGAAATTCAAGGTAAAGAGCAAGAGAAGAGTTCCTAGTGCCAAAGACGGGAGATTTAATAAAAAATAGCCAACCGTCAGTTGCCAATAATACCCTGGCATGAAAGCTTGGCTCTTCCTATATGCATCCTGCATATTTTATTCATTCCAAGTACTGGAATATGATTTGCTTTTAACAATTTGTAAAATTTGAGTTTACCCATATTTCTAAAACCTAATGAGGCAGATGTTAAAAATTTCTTTCTGTTTATTTTTCACTATTTCCTCAAGTTTTGAGTATTTTAAATACCCATGGTAGAACTATAAAGAAATGAGGCTTCTAATAATGATTGGTTATAAAATAATTTCAACAATATATTATCTTGTCAACAATACATTCATTTCAGCAAAGAAAAAAATTCTGAATGTCTTTTTAGAGCCCTCATTGATAATTGGCTTGCTGAAATCTTGCTATAATTTGTCACCAGATCTCAGGTAGATTTTAAAATAGGTGAGTTTCCGAATCCTTCTCTCATGAAATAGTTCTCTCATTGTAAATTCCTTGGCTTTGACATAGAGAACTTCGGAGCCAAAACAAATATATTCTGATAATAATATAGGGAGTATCATTTTCACTTGACTTATAATTTCAGAACATTTGAGCCAAAGGTCCCCAACTTTTCTTCAGAGAGTTTGAACACAAGATCGTTAAATCCTGAAACAAACCCCAACAAAAACAATGTATTTTTTTGTTTACCTTCTTGGCTATTTGACTTCACTCCACTTCAGCCTTAGTAGTTCAGTCACGCCAGTTCTGTAGTTGTGTCACGTGCCCTTGTACCTTGCCATTATGGCAGTCGTACTCCTCCTTTATTCAAGAAATGGGAATAGCCAGAATGCCCATTGTCAGTGTGTGCTTAACCTCAGAATGGAAGAGTAGCAGAGGTTTTGGGGTAAAAATTTTACAGGCTCCATGCCTATCACTCTGAGGTGGACTGCCTAAGGAGAATCAGTGTGCTTACTCACAGCGTAATTAAGTGGCAATGTCAGGGAGTCAGAAACCATCATCTTCTCCAGCCAGAAACATTTTGAACCCTCATGTGGTGATTTATGATTGTGTTGGCTGGCTAACCACCAGGAACTCAGCTATCTTAACTCACCCAGACCACACTCTGAAACCTAACTTCTGTCTTTTCAATAACATCTCTTCATTTCCAGAGTATCACACATTCTCAGGATGCACCTCACCAATTACAGAGGTTGAAAGGACTGATGCTAGCTTTTTTTGTGATGTTTATGAATTGTGGCTTCCTTCGTGTCCCTCTCAGTGTGTGTGACCTTTACTATAACTTGTAATAGAGTTATTGCTGAAATCACAGCAAGATTATGCCATATCTCAACTATCTATATATGCTTAGCAAGAGCATTTAAGCAGTTAGCACTTCCTTGAAAAACCAAAAAAAAAAAAAAAGCTTGGTTTTACCTGGGCACCCACAAGTAAAGCCTACTACTGAGTTATCTTGCAGATTTCCTCTGAAAAGGAAGTAAAAGAAAATTGTTATTTTCTCATAACCTACAAACCACAAACCTCTCATTCATATTCCTATGTAGCTATAGCAAAATGGCATCCTATACTTTAACTAATAGGCTTTCAATAATCTACCTAGTTTTTTCAACCAATCTTTTGGAATTTAAGTATTAATTTTATTACTAAGAATAAAATTAATAAGCCAAATTCTAAGTAGAAGACAAATCAACCCTAGAGTCTCCAGAGGGTACCAGCCCTGCTGACACCATGACTTTAGTGCAGTGAAACTAATTTTCAACTTTTGGCTTCCAGAACAGTAAGAGAATAAATCTGTGTTGTTTTAAGCAATGACATTTGTGGTAATATGTTACATCAGCAATAGGAAACCATACAAACTCTTCTGTCTAATAGGTACTGGAGTCTCCCTTGAACCATGATTTCACTTTTCACAGATTTCAGTTAACTATGTCAACCATGATCTGAAAATAGTAAATGGAAAATTTCAGAAATATATAATTGATAAGTTTTAAATTCTACATCATTCTAAGTAGCATGATGAAATCTCCAGCTGTTCCCCTCTGTCCTGCCCAGGAGATAAATCATCCCTTTGTTCAGCTATCCACCTGCATATGTTCCCTGCCCGTCGGTCACTTAGTTCATCTCAGTTACCAAATCGACTATTGTGATATCACAGTGCTTGTGTTTAAGTAACAAATATTTGACTTAATGATGACCCCAAAGCCATTCATATAATATTTATTAGAGTGTATTGTTATAATTGTTCTATTTATTATTAGTTATTTTTGTTAATCCCACACTGTGCCTAATTTATAAATTAATCTTTATCATAGTTATGTATGCAATAGGCAAAAACATATCATATACAAAGTTTGTAACTCTCCATAGTTTCAGACATTTACTGAGGGTTTTGGAACATATCCTCCACAGATAAAGGGTATGAGGCTACTGTAATTCAAGAAAGTTCCTGTTAACTTGCCATCTTGTTGACATTTGATAATTCCGTCTTTATATTTTAGCCATTCTTGTAGGTGGATATTTTATTTTAGTTTTGATGTGCATTTTCTTGCTTAAAAATAAAATTTAGCAGTGTTTAATGGCCAACTAGATTTCATCTATTATGATGTGCTGATTTACGTTTTTCTACTGTTATCCTTTCTCATTGCTTTGTAGTTATGATCTGAAAATTTGATGTATTAATTTTTTTAGATATATAAATATGGATGTAAATTTGGATATAAATAGTGATAGAGATATATAATCATCTCTCACTACATAGTTAATCTTTCCACTTTTGTATTGTTTCTTTTGATGAACAAAAGTCTTAACTTTGATGTGGTAATTTTTTATCAACCTGTTTTTAATGATTAAGGAGTTTAAGAAGTTAATCTCCTGCCTTGAGACCATGGAGATAATCTTTTATATTATATTTATATCCTAAGAGTTTTATGAAGTTATTAGATTTATGCTTTTTATACAGCTAGAATTGATGTTGGCTATGTTGTGAGATAACTATCAATTTCATTTGTCTTCATACGAATACCCATTTTCTCATCATCGTTTGTTAAAAATCTAGTCATCTTCTGCTTATTTCTGCAGTGCACTTTTGTATGTGAGTGTTTTTTCCATTGACCTATTTATGTACACTTGTCCTATTGTCTTTATTATTATAGTTTTCTAATAATTCATATTTGTTAGAGTGAGTCTTCCCATGTGGATCTTCTATTTCTTGAGTGTCTTAGCTATGCTTAGCCTTTTGCAGTTTTATGTAAATTTTAGATTTAGCTTATTAATTCTATAAAAAAATTATTTGGATTTGTACTAAGTTATATTGAATGTGTAATTAAATTTGGGAAATTTTATATCTTTAAAACACTGAGTCTATCCAATCTGTATAGAGATAGACTATCTTTCCATACTTTTAAGCCATTATTAATGTCTGTCAATGAGGCTTTGCAATTTCTTATAAATAACTTTATTTTAACAATTTTGGAATTGAATTTATTCCTATATGACATATACTTGTGATGCTGTAATAGTTTAAAATCAATAATGTTTATTAAAATTTTACATATATTTAATAAAAATTTATAATTTTATGCTTAATTTGAAACAATAAATTCCTATTATCATACTCTAAGTGGGTTCCACATCAAATGCAGAGTCATGTTATGTTGAGGTTGATCAAATGACTGATAGAGCCTGCAGCGCCTGCAGCTCTGGATATCAAGGACCCAAGGACTGAAAGCCAATTGCCTGCTGCACTTTATTCAAATTTGCATTAGCATTGAGGCTCACTGTGTCATCAAAATACTGCAAAAGTTTTTGAAGACCAAGAAATAAGTAAACTACATTAACTCAAAATAAACTGGTGATTTTGAAATCTAATTGTCACATGTAATTAAAGAAATGTAAGTTCCAAAAAAAAAAGTGAGATTCTATTTTTTACCTTACAGTGATAAATGGTGGCAGGAGTGTAGAAAAACAAACCTTCTCATACACTTCTTCCAGTTCTGTAAATTGGTGTAAACTTTTTGGAAAGCAATTTATCAATCCCTACCCAAATGTAATACGCTTGTACCTGTTGTCCCAGCAATTCTATTATGAGAAAGTTATACCATAGACATACTCTCATACACACACAAAGAGGATGAACAAGGATGCTGAATACAGCTAAAGTGTCCAATCCTCCTAAATGACCTAAATGACAGTGAGAAGACAAACACCATTTTATATTCAGGTTAAGCATGCTCATATGATTGAGAGTAAGGTAGAAAAACACAAAGCCTTGAGTTTAGTATGAACCCATGAGTATTTTTGTAAAGATTATATAGATAATAGATGACAGAGAGACAGTATATTAGGGTTCTCTGGAGGAAAAAAAAAAACCATAGGAATGGATGGATGGACGGATGGATGGATAGATGAGTAGGTAGATGAATGAGCAGACAGACACATACATGAGTGAAAAGGAGTGCTTGTACATTCACAGCCATTTTCTGTAATGAAACATTGGAAACAAAGGGTTGCTTCAAGTGAGGCAAACTAGGGAAGATGCTTGACTTGATTTTATCACTTACTCTTTCGTGTATTGTATACTACTTTTTCAATAACTAGTTGAAATATTAAATTCCAGAGGCAATTAACATGAAAATACATGAAATTCCTTTTACTAACCTTGTTTTCCTCTACTCTATTCCCTGCCACCACTTTTCAGTAATCATCTTCTCTGTACATGCTGTTTCTAATCTTTACAACGTTTCTACTTCCATTTTACCAAACACTTCATAGGCTTTCTGCTGTTTCATTGAAACTGCACCTGACCATGGTTCTTCACATCTTCACAAATACTGTGTGTTCTGTTCCTTCTTGTACTGGTGAACTCTTATTCAGCCTTTCAGATGTTTCTTGTCAGCTCAGTGAAGATTTATTGGATTTTAGTTCTTATTCCGAACTCACTTATTCTTTTTCATCTAAATTTTTATAGTAGGGGCCATTTTGGATTATAACTTTTTGTTTGCATCTGCATCTCTCTTATTGTAACTCTGAGTGTAGATCTTATATTATCCTTTAACATATCCACTCCACCATCTGGCAAAATGCTTTGGTAACTCTGGTTGAGCATCAGAACTATGTGTGAGAGCACCTAAAAATACAAGATTCTGGAAATGATATGGCCCAGAAATTAGTACTTATAAACATATACATGAGTGCTGATTAGACTTCATTCATCTTAAGACCTCTTAATTTAGTCAGTTCATATACCTTATTTTGACCACAAAGTCCCAAATCCTCCAGTGCTATTTTAGTCACCTATTTTCTCCAACTTTTTTCCCCCTTAATTGAAATTACCATTTATTAAGTATGTACTTATGTGGCAAGTATTGTGCTAGAAACCTTATATAAATGAGCTCTCATCTTCACAATCTTACAAGGTATTATCTCAGCTGTTTTTATTTGGAGAAGTGGAAACAGAGAGAGATGTTCAGTAACTTGTCCAAGGTGGTGTCGCCAGTCAGTGGTTACAGTGGAACTAGTTCTGCCTGACTCCTAGATCCATGTGTGTTCTTCCTTCTCTATCCTGCTGGCTCTTCTGAGACTCTGCCCTACCTTCTGCAGCTCCACAGTAACCTGCCACTGTCAGATCTCTTTGATGCATCTGTTTCAGTCTGTTATATAGGGTTTTTTTTTGTTACTTCCTACCTCTAGAGATGGAGTTTCTAAGGGTAGGAGTCCCTCTAAAGTCAAACTCTTCTCTCTTACTTCAATTACTATTTCTAGTAGATAGCTCCTGAGTCTATGTTAAAAATAATGTAAATTATAATTTACATTCTGTTTTGAATAAGTGATTTCTAAAATTTATACTTTCTTCAGTATCATTTCTATTTTACTCCTAAAACCATTTAGCTCAGACATTCTCAACCTCAGCTTTAGTGATGTTTTGGACTAGATAATTCTTCGTTGTAGAGGCTTGCCTGTGCATTATAAGATGTTTACCCATTTAGATGCCAGTGGCATTCTCTCCCACAGTTGTGACAATCAAAATTTTCCCAGAGATTCAAAAATATAACTGGGTGTGTGTGTGTGTGTGTGTGTGTGAGAGTGTGTGTGTGTGTGTGAGAGAAATTGCCTCACTTGAGAATCACTGAATTCTGGCTGGATGTCCTGCCAGCCCCTAAAATTCTATTTGACCTAAATTAAATTCAGTCTTTCCCCAAACATCTTCTCATTTCCTAATTTTTACTAGTGGATCTAACGTTTTCTCAGTCATCCAAGCTCTAAACCTCTATACTATTCATGTCTCCATCAGCTCTCACCCTTAATCCTCCACACCCAGCTAATCACTAAGATACATAGTATTGACTTGAACCCCTAAATCATTCCTTTCATTTTCAATTTCTCTCCCTTTTTCTGGCCTCCATTCCCTCACACTAATTCAAATAGCATTCTTATGTTCTCCCTACCTTTAATCCATCCTATTCAATGATGGTAGATAAGGCTTTTTAAAAGGTAGCTTGTACTATATCCCTTCTCTTATTAGAACCTTCACTCCTTCCCTATCATGGACTTAAGTATAAATTGCTCACCTTCGAATTTCAGGGCCTTAACCATATGGCCCCACCTTTTTTTCCAGTCTTATTCACACATTTCCTCCACAAGTACCAACATGTTTGTTTATTGCTCATCAAGAATGGTCTATGCATATGGTCCAATGCCTTTTACTCATGCTCTTACCTCAGTTGATGGATCCTCCTCCACAATTTTCTCTTTTAAAAAGCTCACTCTTCTTTTAAGGCCATTCTGAAATCCTACACTGCTCATAATCATTTTATGTTTGACCTAACAGAATGTATTCACTTTCTCCTTTAACTGTTTACACTACCTCTCATACCACTTGCACATCATCCCTTGATGTCCTCTTTGTGGTGTTAATAGTATCTTCCTTACTAGATTGTAATTTTATTGATGCAGAAATTTTGTCATATTCTTCATTTACACTGTAGCACCTAGAATAGCTGTATATATTTTAGATATTCTTAATTATTGGTCTGAGTGAGTAACAAAAGTGAACTTATTTGCCTACAAACTTAGGCACAATTCTTCTCTTAAGTAATTTGTCTCCCACTTGGCTTTCTGACTCATAACTCTCCAAACCATTCTCTGCCTACTATAAAAGTAACCTTTCCAAACACCAGTCTAATCATGCTGACATTGACTTAGAATGGCTCCCATCGCCTACACGACAGATGCAAACTCCTTTGTAAGGTATACAAATCCTTCTGTGTTCTTGCTGCCCTGGTTTGTCTTGGCAGTCCTACCTCCAACCATACCCTTGTGACATGTTGGTGAGTTTCCAGTTCCAGCTGTCATGCCAGGCTTCTTTCTCCATGTCTTTCATACCTTTGCTCACACTTTTACTTCTGCCAGGAAAGCCTTTGCCCAACTATGTCCACCTGCAACATCTGTTCATTTGTCACCACTGTGCAAGAAAATTAACTTCTCCCTTATTTGGACACCCACTGCATCATGGACATGCTTCTATCACAGCTCCTGTAATACTTTGCTCTGCTTACCTTTTATGTGCCTGAATCTAACTACTGCACAATAAATCCAGAAAGAAAATGCATGCACTGTGCTTTGTAGACTTTGTATTCCTGATACCTAGAATAGTGCCTAACAATGAAGGAAGTTAATGAAAACTGTCTTGCAGAGTGACTGACTGACTGAATGAATCAATGAATCCAAACCAGAAAATCTTTTTTAGTTATCGATTAGGAGAGTAAGAAGTCAATATATTAAATGCCACCAACCAGAAAATCTATTTATTTTGTAAGAACTGAGTATCTGACATCATCAAGAGTAGAGATAATCTGAATGAGTCAATTTTCTAGTCTATTGCCAGTTGTCAGCTTTATATTTTAAAAATTCTAAACTACCTTACACATATCCCTGGCTTGGTCAACAAGATATTCAGGAAATTGTTTCACTCTTTTTCTATAATTTGAGTTATCATTGTGAAAATAAATTTCCATGTAGGTTTTAACTAATTTCCATCCACAGATACCATAAAAGAATAGCTCTCTACTAAGAATCACCAGAAAGTTTGCTTCTTTCTTTAGTTTTGCAAAGAGCTGTTACTTCTCATCCTATTAGAGTGTCTACTTAAGGTTTCATTCCATTCAGCCCTTTCTACCACTTCTTGACCCTTGAACCCTCTTTTGCATCTATCTTATGACTCAAGGGAGTTAGGACATAACAGAGAAGCGAATGTGTTAAATCACATATCTATTCAAACATTTCTTTATCGGTATACACTGTCCTCAGTTTACTAGATTTTCATCCCTGGGAAGAAAATATGTGGGCTTCATAAGATCTGATCCCTTTGTGTGGCAATGGCTTTATAAATGCATTTCTTTTGTATTTGAATTCTGGTCTTGGTTCTTAAAATTGACAACAGCCTAACTACCAGAGGTTAATTCGCCACTGGGGATAGAAGGATCAAGTATGATTAGTGGAGATTGTTTTATATTTACAATTTGTGGTCTAAACCTAAGACGTCGAAGTGGGGAAATAGGACTATACAAAGTTATGTTGCTCTGAGTAGCTGCACCTGCTCAGGTGTATGTGACTAAATGCAGGTAAGCTAGTACCTCGTGTTTGATGGAGGGCTAGCTGACAGCTGTTCTAGGATGGTCTCAGCTAGATCTGGAGCTACTCATGTGGGGTCCACACATCCCATCCTTCAGCACACTACACAGGCATGTCCTCTGTATGGCAGTGACAGAGGGCAAGATTGCAAATAGGAACATGCAAGTACTTTCTCAAGCTTCTACTAACATCCTGTTGGTCAAAGAAAGTCATATGGCTTGGCCTGGAGTCAGGGTAGGAGGACACAGCAAGGCTACCTTTCCAAGGGTGTGAATAGAGAGTCTACGTATTATTTTTCTAACATTTTGTTCCCACTTTATTGAGGTCTAATTAACAAGTAAAATGGTAAGATATTTAAAGTATACAATGTGACGTGATATGCATATACATTGTGAAAAGATTTCCACCACCAATCAAGTTGATTAATATTGGAATTTCTTCCTCATTGGTTACGATATATCTTGGAAGCTTATATTACAAAAATAGATTTCATTATATAAAATGCTATACAATGGATTTCACTGAGATTTGTTAACCTTACAAATTATAAAACCATATAGAAATTTGAAGTGTTATTTACAATGGTAGAGCCAACAATCTTTCTTCAATGAATTAGACCAGCCAGTTAACCTTCTGAGTCACCTCTGTTTCTAGGATTTTACATGCCTTTGAAGGAAACAAGATAGCTAAGAAAAATAAATATATTCAATGACTACTTTCTTAAAAGTAATCCTGATTGTTCATTAGAGTGGTGTCAGGGCTGAATGAAATTAAAGCAAACAAAGAGATCCTTAGTGTTAATTCACCTAAAAGAGACCCTTTATGAAGAAACCAATGTGAGGTTATTGCCACCTACATTCAGGTTCAATATAGAATAAAGTAAACAGGTAACATTTTTCATAGCTGAAAATTTTATCCTGTGTCTACCTTCAAACTCTGTGTCTCATCTGACAGAACCATTTTCATTACAGGGCTCTTCTAAATGTCACGATGACTTTCAGGAATATTAGTGTCATTGTCACTTGTCACTGTTACCTATTGGCCCTGCTATTGGCCCTGTTGTTCTTACTTTTTGCCTTCAAATCTCTGATGTTTCCTTATAGGGTAAATTAGAGGCCACACAAGAAAGCTGGATTCTTTCTTCTTAGAGGAGATTGCTCAGGCTGGACAGGAATGTTGTGTGTTAATGGGATAAGTGCCCGAGAAAGCTGCAGTCTGCCGCAGGAGATCCAAGGCTTCTCGTGTTACCATAGCACTCATTTTCTACTAACTTGTCCATGCTTATCTTTAGTTGTCATAATATCATTAGTAATCATAGTAGAAATAGTAATAGTTAATCATTTTTTGCATGGCGAATTTGGCATTTCACCAACTTTATCTAATTTAATCTTCACAACAACTTTTCCAGAGGTTATCAGTATGCATATTTTTTAAACAAGGAAACTGAGATTTACAGAGACTGAATTATTGTTCCAGGCCACCAACTGAGGGATTAGCAGAGCTCGCCTTCGATTTTAAGCTATGATTCTTTCTCATATTTGAAACTACTCATTTTTCTTATTCTTATACCTTAACTTGAGAAGATAGAGCCATAGGTCGACATTAAAATCTTATGGATTTTTCATGGTTGTGTATTCACCCCACACTCTTTAAAAAGTCTGACAAACCACTTGATGTAATAGAACCCGAAAGACCAGAAACTCAGTTCTGGTTCTCTTATTTAATTGACTATGTGATCTTATACAGGTCACTTACCCTTGCCCAGCTGATGTCCCCGTTTCTATGAAGAGTTACTATTTTTGCACTAGCTACTTCTCAAGATATTGTGTGAGGACCAATGAGGATTAAGTAGGTGAAAGTACTTTGCAAAACGTAAAAAAATTCACACATGTTATTGTGATTTCTGCCTTATTAATCTCCTGCTCTGGTCTTAGAATAGCTGTGTCATGTTCTGTTTCCAAAAAGGATGCATAGCTGGGCAGTCAGGCTAATATCATTCCACCTTTAACTAGATTACCCTCCCACTGACCTTCTGCTCCTTTCCCATGAACGTTGATGATTTATCTTTTCAAAGCAAAACTGTGTTCCAACCATTTCCCTCTTCCCACTGTACTTGTCACTGTGCTTGCCTGTTGTGTTTTTCTTATAGGACGCAAAGAATGAGGACCAAATGCAAATGCCACCACCAACTAACATATGCTTACAGCTCTTGTAAGTGATCGTTTCCTCTCTCCCAGAACGCAAAGGGCACAGTTTTTTTTTTCTCTAAATTTCTCTAAGTCCTATGAAAATATTCAGCTAGATGATGCAGAAATACTGAACTTAAAAGCAAGCTGTGACTATTTGAGCGGTCGGGCTTTTTAAAAATTATTAGTGCTATCCCAAAGATTTCATGGAGGCATTCTGCAAAATCTGTTTACATTAAAGCTACCTCGTTTGGAAACTGTCTTTGATCTAGTCCAAACCAGGATACAAGCTAAGCCTCCCTACCTCAATTGAGGGAAATGGTTAAAGAGTGCCTGGCCATCCTGGTTAACCAATGACTGTCTCATTTTTAACACAAAATCCTGGAAAACCCCTCAGTTCCGAGCACACTGGATGGAAGTGGAGCAGTCTGCTTCCTGCTCCTGAAGTGGCCCTTTGCTCTTCTGTATTTCTTAGGATCCGAGCACAGTAAATAATTTTCACCTACCCATTATTTGCATGAAGTCTTTTTGGAACAGCATTTAAAAAATAAAAATAACTTAATACTTTAGTTTTGCTCTCTCACAAAACACTTTATCCCCCAGAAGCTCTGGTTGAGCTCACACAGTTCACACCTAAAGAACACAAGTCGTGGAGCTGCTGCTGCCTGTCACCTCCAAAGTCACTCTGGGTTCTCCATGCATATTTTGTATTCAAAGCTCTTGATAAATTATCGGGCGGTTTTCATGTGTGTAGTCCTCGCAGAACAATAAAGCCAAAATGTTTGTCATCCATAAAGTACAGCTGCAAGAAGTGTGTGGGAGTGATAATTGGATGACACCCAGGGAAGGGGAAAAACATGAAAAAGCTTTTCATGGAGGATGCGGTGCCTTGTGGAAGGCTAGCCAGCAGCCCGCAGAGGACGGGGCCCAACAAGCTCCCTGGCAGAGTGTCCTGCCAGCCCAGCACCCTTGTGCTGCTAACCCGGACAGGTTCCTGCAAGATCCTGGTGCCAGGACCCAGGCCACACCCATTACTGCCCAGTTCAATGCTTTCTACTCACTTTGGCAGCTGGAAGTAGCCTGAAGGAAGACTACATTTCTGTTTCCAAGTGGGCCACCAGCCTAGAAAAGGCCAATCGTCTTTAACCCACAAGAAGACCCTTTGACAGTCAGGCTTCGATTCACTGAAAGCTCCACAACAGGCAGCTGTCAGAAACGGCGCCTCCGGCGGTAAGACGAAGGGGAACATGATTCGCCATGAAAGAAACACTACAAATGTCTGATCCCCTTATCCCCGCCCTCCCCGCTCTCAGATTTCTCCTAGACAATGAGAGAACTTGGAAGAATCAGTAAACAAAGCAGCATTTATTCGCACTCATCTGAGCAGGGTCGGTTCCTCTTTTTAATCATTCATTACTCAAGGAAAATCTCAAAGACTTAAAAATTTTCCCACTAGTTTCTAAGCTTTTTATGTAACATCCTAAATCATCAATTTGAAATCCACAACTTAAAGATAACATCCTCATATTTCAAATGTAAGAAATTGTGTGTGTGTGATTGTGTGTGTGTGTGTGTGTGTGTGTGTGTGGACTTTGAGCTGTTCTTTACCAAAATCACTGGAGGATGTTAAAGGCCAGACTTTAAGAATGAAAAGCTATATCACTTTAACTCTGGGATGAGTCATAAGGCAAAATCTGGAAGCCACATTAGTCTGTTACGGAGGGTCATTTAAATCAATGGCACAGAGTTTGAAGAAGGGGAGTCCATTGTATTAAAGGAAGAAGATCAAAACAGGGGAACTTTGACTTGAGCTCATTCTACTAAGTTATTCTTTCTAAAGAAGGGAAAACATGGTCACAAGCAGTGAGAGGAGCAATACTTGTCCTAAGTCAAGGACTTCAAATATGGACAGCAGATCCTGAGAGGTCCCTAGATCTTTTAGGAGAACATAGAAAAATGGCTGCAACAAGTAGGAAGATGATTGTCCCTGTGCAGATCACAGAAAGTTCTAAAAATCCCTAGGACATGTTGCCTGCTGCAAGAGTACAAAGGCTGACTGAGGAGGTTCTATACAGTCTTCTTGCAGCCTGAAGGCATATTTTTGTCCCTAAACCTGGGTTTCTCATTCTTGACAGTATTGGAATTTGGGACTGTATTTATAAGAGATTGTCTTTGCTGGGGATGTTATAACCAAGCACCATAGATTGAGTGGCTTAGACAACAAACATTTGTTTCTCATAGCTCTAGAGGCTAGAAGCCCAAGATCAAGGTGTCGACAGATTCATTCTAGTGAGGTCCTGCTTCCTTGTTTGTGGATGGCTAGCCATCTTCTTGCTGTGTCCTCACATAGCAGAGAGAGTTCATCTCCCTAGTGTCTCGTCTCATAAGGACACATCTCTTTTATAAGGATTCCACACACATGATCTAATTACCTCCCAAAGCTCTCAAAGGCTTTACCTTCAAATACTGTTCCACTGGGGATATAAACTTCGATATAGGAATTTTGGAAAGACACATTCAGTCCATAACAGGGTCCTCCAGAGAAAGAGAATCAATGAGAAGTATATACAGTTGGCCATTAAAAAACGAAGATTTGAACTACTCAGGAAATCACCATATAAGTGGACCAGTGTGCTTCAAACTCACATTGTTCAAGGTGAATTATATTTTTGATCCACAGTTGGAAATCCATATATGTGGAGGATTGATTTAAATTATACACAGATTTCTGACTGTGTGGGTGGTCGGCATCCCTTACCCCCACATTATTTAAGGGTTCCATTAATTTTCCACTCTGAAAAAACTCAGTTTTTGTTCTTCAGGTCTTCAGCTGATTGTATGATGCCCCCCAACATGATGAAAGATATCTGCTTTGCTCAAAGTCAACTGATTGTAGATGTTAACCACATCTTCAAAATAACATCATAGTAACATCTACAAGTAGTATTTGATCAAATAATTGGGTTCTGTAGCCAATAGTTCTTAATTATTTGACACATACAACTAATGATTGGAGAGACCAACTGATAGTTCTTTGTTGAAGGAAGCTGTCCTGGGTGTTTAGCAGCAAATATGACCTCTGTTTGTTAGATGTCAGTTGGAACAACTGCCCCATTTAGTTGTTCCAAAAATGCCTCCAGGTATTGCCAAAAGTTCTGCACAAAAATCTCTTCTAGGCCATGAGGTAAAAAACTTGGGTTTCATGTATGACCTCACAAACAGTTCTGCATTATCTACAGTTTGATATAGAAAATTCAAATAACAATGTATTTCAGAATGTTTTCACTCAGATGCTATTTTAACACATTGAGGGTTAATGAGTTTAATTAATATTCTAAGTCTGTAATGGGCAGGACATCTCAACCTTTGGGTGGGCATAGTCCTAATAATAAATAGTAAGTGATGAGTTCTGTTTTCAGGTATTGTCTCAATCTCTATCACTAGAGTGACAATGACTTTTCTTCTGAATTAAAAATGAAATAATAATGCAATAATAAAATTTGTCTCAGAAGACTCAGTGAACCTGTTCAAGCTGGACTCAAAAGACAATGTCTACCGAATATCCTAGAAAAGCTTAATATAATTTTGATATTTCATTGAACAGAATATTTTTGCTTATTGAATACATTAAAATACCTTTGATCTTAATACAGATTAAGGTAATTTAACAAACATTCATTTATCATAAATTATAGATCTTTTTTCTTTTTTCAGTGCACCGCTATTAACAGATTTTTATATGTACCCTTCTAATATTTAAAAAAATAAAAAAGTCCTGTGCTCTTCCAACCATCTGGTGTGAAATGACACATGGATGGCAAAATGTTATTTTAAGCACTGAATGAATTATCTATAACCAAGCATGATTATCTCCTGCATTGTTAATTTTCCAATGTGCTAATTTAATTCCGGTATGTTCTTGGTCATGCACAACTGTATAATATCTTACAAGCAGCCCACATACATTAAAAATAAAAAATTAAGAAAGCAGAGTGTTCTTTAATGATACTTTAACCACAAAGTTCTGGTGTTTGGATTGGGAAATGAAGACTCTAAAAGGCTAATAAATCATTGTTTGTAAATGAAACACACATATTTATTTAGTTGTTTCAAGCAACGCAAGGAAAATCATCCAATTTAGGATTTTGACCCATTAAGCATCATGGCAGGATATAGAAATTTTCTTGGCATTCTTCTTTGACTATAAAAAAGAAAAGAAAAAAAAAGAACTTTTTACTGGAGTTGGCCGCATCTTTTGTCTGATTTACAGTGTGGTCAGCTGAGAACCAGATGCTAAATGTGTTTATTGTAGTGCACTAGATATTGGCATTGCTGGTCCAATAAAGTGTTCATTTTTTAAATCAAGTTTTAAAGGGGGCTATGTCCCAGGCAGTATTATGGGTTTATTTCTGAAGGAAGACTTCTTTGTGTTCTCCAAAGCCACCTAGATGCTAATGTGAGGCTACTTCCTAACAATGGATGAGTGATGACAACTTCTATCCTCTTCCAAATGTTTAAAGAGAAATGGATCTAACTGGCGAGAGGAGTAGCCAGGATGTCGAAGGATAATTTTTCATCCTTCATCTTAATCCTCTCTGTGTGGCCCTTTTCATCCCGACTTAAGACAAAATGAAAGTGATTTATGTTTCTTTATGCACTGACTCAAACATAAATACATGCTCTATATCAGTTAATTAGTATAAAGTCTCCTAGGTTAGAGGTTAATCTTACATATTCAACAATAAAATACAAGCAATATTCTTCATTATGAGGATGTCGCAAATTCTCTTCATTTTGAGCCTTGAGTCACATAGCTTGAGGAAGTCATTGAATTATGGTCCCACCTATTCTCAGAGAACTTGCATTTTAGCAAACTGATTTTCACCATGCTTTTCACTAAGTTTAAGTGTAAACATTTATGCCCTGACTCCCATATTCTCTCCACACCAAAAAAAAAAAAAAAAGACAGACAGGTTTCGTTTCATCCTGCATGAAGACAAGTGTTTCCCCCTTAATGAAGTAAATAACCTTTTTGTTACATGTTTGTAAATTCATTATGGCTTGAGAATAAAAGGTGAACTGCCTGGATTAATTGCTTTACATAGTTAATCTGATTTATCTCTCACAAGAACCTTGCAAAGTAGATATAATTATTCTCATTGCCAATACAGAAACTGAGGCTTGTCTAAGAATGCACCATTTATAAGAGGAGAGATTTGAAAACATATCTGGAGATCAAACCCATGATCTTGCCACTCATTAAGTATGATCTACAATTAATTAAGATGTTTGCATAATAAGCTCTAGACAGTTTTACTTTCACAGCCCCAATATTCTCTAATTCTGGGCCAGAAGGCATCAAATGTTGTTATACCTGTTAGATGTCTTACATTAAATATCTAAAAATGATCAGAGACAACACTAGCTTGGAAAGAGACACACAGAATGGACTATCAAACAACTTAGTGTCTTTCCATAAGGAGTCTGAGAAATAAATCTGTTTCTGGTTCATAAACTAATTTGGCATATTTAAAATAAACAAATATCCCACTCTAAGGATCTAAACTGTTCCATAGAGTATACAGAAAATTTGAGTAGGCACAGATTTGTTAAGGCAGGTCACTGAATTATAAGTATATGGACTAAAAAAATAAATTCAAAATCTTCACCATAGTCATTGAACTTCATCCTCTCTTTCTCATTCATACACATATACTAAACCAACACTTTTAATTTTGTCTCTTATTCAAGCCTTAATCATTTACGCGAGCACAGCCACTACCATGAGTGCTGAAAACTTCTCTGTCCTGCTCCTTGCTGCGTTTCTACCACCAAACCAATTCCTGGCATCTAAGGTGTATTCAGTAAATACCAAATGAGTGAATTAACAATAGATTAACATGTGAATAAATGTGTTTTATATCATGGAGATTCAAGATGCTTCATGTTATGACTTTTCAAAAAATGTTTAAAAGAATTGATAGTTCAAAAATATCAGTCAAAGGCATTTAGGATTTATCTTTGGCTAAAGGAGAGCCAAAACTATATTAGATATTAAGTAAAGACTTCTTAAAATGAATAAAGGAAAAATGAAAATATATGGAAGGAATTATTCATATAACATGAATTTTCCCAAGAGGGTTGCACCATAGATCTAGATCCACCTTATAAATGAATAGTTGGCTATAGTAAAAAGAAAAGATAAGAAAAGCCTTGTAGTCCTGCCAGTTTTTCCACTGTTGCTTAGCTATTACCTACTGTGTAATACATAATTGGCTTAAGACATGTGGAAGGGGGGATTCTAATTATGGAGAAATTAAAGATGCAAAAAATAATTACTCCAGAGCTTTTTTGCATTGTGTGCTTTTCATTTTATGGTTTTAGTAAAAAGAATGTGACGTTCATCAGAGCCATTTCCAAATTCCTTCAAGATGATAGAAACATAATGCAACTTGACATGAAAGAATTTCGTTCAGCGAGTCCACGTGCAGCACTCCTGCCAGACTCCTGGCCTTTCCCATCTCTGCCATGGATTTCTTCTTTTTTTAAGACATGTCAACCATCTTATTGCATTTATGGTTCTGAAGCATAAAGTTCTCTGACTTTGTGTTTCCTCCCAACACTTCATTTCTTCCAAAATATTACCTAGCCAATTTTCTTTATCATATACCAACTATTTTATATTTACCATATGTCTGGCCAACATTCTACTAGATAGGTATCCTAAGCCCATACCTCTTAGACAAACTCCTAAAAGTTACATTTCTTTCCTAAAGTGTTAAATGATAATGCAGTCATTAATTTTAAAAATGTCTTCTATTTTTCTTTTGCTTTTCTCTTTTTCTTTTACTCGTTCTGCCTTTAAGCTCAAACTTCTCAAGTTGTCGCATAAGTATTCATTTCCTCAACATTGCTTTACTGTGTGGAGAATTGCTACTAAAAGAATGATGAACTTTCTCTTCAGTTCTGTACTCCCACTCAAGATTCAGCAAGAAGAAGTAGGATTAAATAGAAACAGGAGATATTCAATTTATCAGGAATTTCTTGACAAAGGAGAAATTGTCTCTGTAATAGGAACAGTGTAGACTCTCTCCCTGAGGCCCTTTAGAGTTGGGAAGAAAACCAAAATATCTGGGATAATTTAGGTGAACCTCAGGAGAGCAGAAAACACTTTGGGAAATCATCTCTAGTCTCATGTTTTTCAAAAGCAGAATCCCACAACACAAAACATTCTTATTATATCACGCCCACTCTTGATGCAGGTATCAAACATTCTTACATAAAAAATTCAGTCTGACTTAAAATTGAATGGGAGATAAATAGGCTCATGTTTGCTCAAATTTGATATTTTCATAATTGCGACTATTTTATGAAGTAATGATTTCAACATCTTAGATCTCAGTTTTCTATTTTTTTTTTCTAGTTCGTTAACACACCCTGCACAAACTCACCAACAAACCAATTGTTTTTGCCTGAAAGGCATCCTGATAGCTGAAGCTCTTAGAGCTAAATGAAACCCTCATTTAGAAAATATTTTAAAATATATTCAATTTAATGTTAAATTAGAAAGTGTTTTTATCCTTTAAAACCATGTGTTTTAAATTTTGAAACCTCTATTAATTCTAAAAATTAGCATGCCAAGGTGCTGAAGCTATTTGATAAGAGCTGAACTCAAGCTTTAGAAACCCTCAGTATTTGCTAGTGTATTTGACTTTTACTAATTGCATCACATGGCAGTTACCTAGGTTGGAAGAGCCAAGAAAGGCCAGGCAATGACACTAAATTCAGTGCCCAGAAATGCATTAGGGATAAACAAAGGCAATTCTGGTAGAAGTATGAACAGTCAAAAGTCTGAGCTTTAAAGAGGAAAACCGTGGCCATGCAAAATTCACAGTATAAAAGGATACAGAATAGCTCTGAAAATTATATTTCAATTTAAGGAGATCACAGAGATCACAGTCCAACTTCCTGCTGAGTTACAGATCAACCATCCAAACAAACAGAAAACAAACAAACAAACAAACAAAAAATCCGAGGTAGTGATGCCTTCCTCACCTTCTTCTCAGTGTCACATAGCTAGTTTCATGGCAGAGTCGGGCTGGAAATGTGGCTTTGGAATTCTAATCCAAACTCATTCAACAGCTCTATGATGCCTCTTAAAAGTGAGAACAGTCTCTTTGGGAAGGAGAAAAAGATTTTCCTGCCTTCTTTAAAATATAAAATGTGTAATATGGAATTGAGCACTATAATTCAGTTTTGAAAATCCTTCTATCTCCAACATAGACCGAGATCACGTCAAAAGAACCGAGAAACACCACCTTCCTCTCTCTCACTGGTTTCCTGAAAAGGAGCAAAAGCACTGAGCTTTTTTATTAACAACTGATTCCCTCTGTAAGCTCGAGCTCTCGGTACCACTAGTCATGAAAAATAGGGTTATAATCCTTAGCTATGAGTTAACCTGGCATGAAACTCACTTATTTTTTTATGGCTGTAAAGCGCCAGGTAATTTTTTATTGTCTTAATCATTCTAAAATGCCAGGCAATATTACATGCGTAGCCCTTACCTACAAGCCAATTACTAGGGATCCGTTAACCATTGTTGAATGACGGAATTGGCATAGGTCAACTCACAGATGCAACCGAATGTAATTTTGTAGAGTCTACTTTGATCCTGTGATACTGAAATACCCAGGTTAGTGGTATTTGCGGGGTGACTCTTTTGTGGCCATCTATTTGGGGTTACAAATTAGCACTCCTTACACATAACATATGCTTAGGTCATTATAATTCCTTGGTCCATAATCAAAAATATGTATATATTTTTAAATTTTAGTCAGAAGCTACTAAATTTGAACCTAAGGAGTGGTTGGAAAAGGAAAGAAAAAATTGTCTATGTCTTTTCATTCAAAAGAAAGCAAGGATTTGAAATGAAACAGGTTTATTGAGGTAAAATGCACATACAATGAAACTTATCCTTTTTTTAGGTATACAGTTGTAAGAATTTAAACAAGCATACAGTAGTGTAGCCATCACCACAGTTAAGATGTAGGATAGTCCATCACCTCAGAAATTTTCTTCGGATCCCTTTGTAGCTCACCCTTCCTCCCCACCTCAGCCATAAACACTGATCTGTTTCCTGTGACTATATTTTTGCCTTTTCCATAAGTCATATAAATGAAGTTATTCAGTATTTAGCTTTTTGAAAATGTGTAATATCGAAGAAGTGGAAACCTTCGACAAAACTGCGGGGAGAGGTGCGTGGGCAAAGAGGGGAGAAATCTACCTCTTCTAATTTATACAAATCTTTCAAGAGTATCTTTCTGTTTTTTCTCCAAACACGCATAACATTTTCTCTGTCTTTATTATGGTTCTTGGGCATCTTCAACTGAATTTGATTAATTTCAACATCTGTACATTGGCATTTACTAGGAGCTGTGTGATAAGAGAGGCTACAAGACTTATCTGCTCAATTATACTATAAAGTCTTTGATGGAAAGACTTCTTAAAATTCACCTTTGTATCCAGCTTAAGCCCAGCACATTGCCTGGTAAAGGGTGGATGCTTACCAATATCTGTTAGGTGTCTACGAATGAATGAATCCTGTGATTAAGGAGGCAGGTAAAAATTTTACTTTTAAAAGCATATCTGCACCTTGATTTTCAAAGAGTAAATGTAATTGTAAATTTATTTATAATATTGCTTTAATCGCTTATTTTGTATTATCTTTTCCCTCTTGGTCATTTTCTGGCTCATGTAAACAGTAATATAACCTCCAAATTAGTACACAGTGAAAAGGAATCGATACCAGACATAGATGGATGAATAAATCTCCAAGAAAATTGAATCATTATGGTTTGTGGACTATGAAATTATGTAACACCACCAGGCATATGTCACAGAGCTTCATGCAATGTTCCTTCAATAAGGCATCATTAACTTCCAGAACTCAAAGAATGGAGTCCACTGCAGAGAGCCATTTGTTTTGCTGTTCTCCAATTAAATTATATTATTGATGCATTTATTAAAATGATACCCCTGACCTACCTCCAATTGACCATGCACAATAGGTAGCTTTTACTGCAGCCAGCTCAGGTTATGGTCATTGAATACCTCGGTCCAAGATGAATGGTTATGCAGCTTGAAGAAAACTCAACTACTTTCACCCTCAAATCAGAAATATTGCAATTTAGGATGGCCAACAACCTTTCTATTGCTTTTCTTCTTAAAGAGAGTGGTGTGAGAACAGCCCATCAAGGAATTCAATCTGTGCAAAGAAGATCACCATATTTTCAAACTTCAAAATTTCAAATATTTTGAAGTCTATTTGTTGCCATTATAGAGTGAAAGGCTTAGTAACTGGACCCATTTCTTTAGTCCAGAGGGACATTCTAAAACACAGGTAAAATAAAAAAAGGTATGCCTTTAGGACTGAATGATATTATAAACTCTATTTTCTTTGAACAAAAGAATTGGCGCTGATAATTTTACCTTCAAAAAATAAGTTTACCCTAAATATACTTCTGAACTAAATTTTCTCTGAGAATTATTATTGGTTGTTAGATATGTATGTATGTGAGAGAGATTAAATCAAAATTTTTCTGCTTAACAGTAAAACAACCCTTATTTTCTACATCAGCTGGCAAGGAGAGTTAAGAGGGCAGCGTACTCAGCTCCCCATGGATTGCCCTGCTGAAACTTTAACATAACTTATCATTCTGCTCATACTGGTAATCCTGTCAAAGTTTGACAGGACGGACTGTGAGGGAATGGGTTCTTGTTTTTTTCAACCCTGGTGCAAAGAATTGAGTTTCTCCTAAACGGTGAGGAATAAACTGTCCAAAGGACCTGAACACTGTGGATAAGTAAGCAAATCTAGGAAATGGTGAATAAAGGGAAGTATGATCTAACCTGTGTTCACTCCTCTGCTACCCCAGTGCAAAGAGAGTGCAATGCCCCTGAGGCTGACTAGTCCAATTGTTTTGGACAAGGACCGAGTACAACTGGCACACAATTATGTGTGGGTGGTGGGAGGAGGGAGCATGGCAGAATTAGGAGTGGCTGGGAAGAACATTAGGTGAGAAGTACCAACTAAGCAGATAATTTAGGATCATAGATAAAACAAACTCGAAATTTCCAAAGGTACTACAGACCTTGATTAAAGGTTACAAAGAGAAAGAAAGACACCATTCTCAGATTATTATGATTGGGTTACTAATAATAATTCTCATAATATATTGTTACTCATTATTGGACCCCATAAGATCATCTATAGACAAACTCTTTTAAAGAAAGCTCAATTACTGAAATACCAACTGTCCATCAAAAATTAATTTCCACTCAGAACCTCAGAAAGTGACTTTTTTTGGTAATACAATCTTATGAGATGCAATCAAATTAAGATGAAATCTTAAATTAAGATGACTGATGTTAACTAGATTTATTGTGATGGTTACGTTACAATATATAAAATTATCATGTTGTGCTCCTGAAACTAATATTACATGTCAATTATACTTCAATTAAAAAATAATAAAAAAATAAATAAATGAATAAAGATGAGGTTGTTCAGCAGTAGGGAGGGCCGAAATCAAGCGACTGGTGTCCTCACTAGAAGAGGAAAATTTGGACACAGAAACTGGAAAAGAGGGAAGATGACAAGACACACAAGGGAGAATGCCGTGTGCGGGTGGTGCATCTGTAAGCCAAGAAACATCCGAATTGACGGCAACCACCAGAAAATAGGAAGAGGCAAAGAAGGATCTTTCACTGAAACCTTCAGAGAGAGCATATCCCTGCCAACATCTTGATTTCAGACTTCTAGTCTCCAGAACTTTGAGAAAATACATTTCAGTTGTGTAAAGCCACCCAGTCTGTGGTATTTGGCTATGAAAACTCCAGAAAACTAAGATAATTAAAAGTAGCAAAATTGAGACGTGAACAATTATAGAAGTAATCCATTATCGAAATAATAATTACAATTACAATTGTAACAATACTAATACTGATTATGTACCTTACCTTTTAGACAAAAAGAGAAATACCCCATGAAATCGATGGCACATATCTCAGCAAAAGGTAACAGGTAAATTACCAAGCACATAGTAAGGTAAGTAACAAGGACTTGGGTGGAACATTAATCATAACACCAAAGTTCCCAGGGACCATGTCTCTTTATTGCTAAAAGAAAGTCACAAAACCCCTTATTGTGTTTATTTCAGGAATATTTTTTTTCACATAGGTATTTTAAAGGTCAAATGAGAAACTCTTGAGGAAATGTTCATTTTAGTAAACTGTAAAGTTTTGTGCAGATATAAATTGCTATTGTTAATAATATAAAGTTGATGTTTGTTCTTTAATAACACTGAAATGTTTACTGAACAATTTCTGAGAATTTGTTTGGAAATAATGGCTCTTTAACTCTTGTATAATAAATTGTTCAGCCTGGATCAAAGGCCTAATAAATGTGTAAAGTAAGTACGAATGGATATTAGCAATCAAAAAGAAAAAAGAACATTGTAATTAAAAGTCAACCTACCTCTATAAGCAATAACACAATATATTCCCCTCCAATTTTTAAAAATGTACCTAATAGAACAAACATGCAAATTGTAACATTAGGCATAGGAAACGATGTGCTAGAATTACGTGTAAATACAACGCATATGCAAACATAGAGATATAAATACACACAAATGCCATCATGCATGTCCTGTAGAAGTATTGTATATAATACATATATATGTTTCCTTGAGGTAGTCTCTAAAAACCAGAAAATACCATTGATCTCAACAGTACTTGTAAAAACTGTAATGCATCATCTCATATTTAGTATAAAATATTATACAAGTTCTCTTGCCCATTAACAGCATGCATACTTTATTTCATACTTTTTAGCTGCCTAATAAATAAATTTGACTATGTTTATAAGTATGGTTAAGACTGGGCTTTTGTATTCCAAAATAATCCACACCACCTTTTCTACCAAGAAAATAAGAAATTTATTTCCTGAAGACTACTCATGTTATTTGCATATAATTATGTTAAATCAGTTTATCATTTCTTCAAAAATTTTAAGAACTAGATTAGCCATGGAAACTGGGACTCAAGATCTCTCAAGAGGAAATTTAATTTAATTAACACTTATTGAGAAATATGTAATATTTTAAAACAATTATGTGGCAAACAAAAATGAAAGAGAAAATATATACAAATAAACACATATAAATGTTTGTGTAAGTTTTCATTATAGTCAGCATTGAAGTCAACTGTTTCCTGAATGCTGAGTGAGTTTTGAAACCCACGTAAGTTAATGGTATTCATAATGTCCAAACAGGTTCCTTACTGGCCTCAGCCTCAGACTTCTCCTCTAAACCATGCTCATTTTTATTTTGAGCCCACATTGTTATGTCAGTCCAGCTAACTCTCATATCTAGTAAAAGCTCACTCATCAAAAAAAAGGCAAATGTGACTGATAAAAACCTCTTTGGCCCCACAATCCCTATATCCTGTGTATTGTTTGTCCACCCACAATTCACTATTCACTGCCATCCACCCCTCGCTGCCATCCGCCCACATAAGTTCTTCACACTGTGGGACTCTCTCATATTTACAGCAAATTCTGTCTTAAAGATCATGAGAGTCTTCCTCCTTCTCACTCCAAAGCTTATTCTTGATCTCCATGTATCTCACCTCTTTATGATCTGGTATTTCTGTCCATTCATTCTTAAAACTTATTCCTCTTCCACTTTAAGCTTTTTAATCTACAGCCCTGCTCATCCTTTCTTGGTCTCTTTGCCTGGCTTCTCTTATTCTTTAAAGTTAAATTCTCTCAAGCATCTATCCTCAGCGCTCTCCCCTTACAATCAATGCCTCAGAGACTCATTTGTTCTGCCATAGGCTTTACCTCTACCTTTAATTGAAGAGCCACACACACCACACACCTGACTATGAGAGTATTTTTTAAAAGATATATATTTCTATATGATAATTATTTCAAAATAATTCTATATAAACAGTGTTGTGTCCATAGGTGTATAAGTTAATTTTGATTAGTTTGAGTTGTCTTGTTAGCATTTTAAATCTTAATCAGTAATTCATAATCTATATGGTGGCAATAGCAAATAATTTAAATGTTATTATGTAAAATACACAGATTTATTTATGTAATTATGCCAGAAATAATTTTTCATTGGTGAAATGAATAACATTTATGAAGCATTTCATGGATCCACTGTACTGAGATGATGAAGTGTAAGATAGAGGAATCCAAAAATGCTGCTACGTGATAGTTTTATGCAGTCTCAGGCCTAGAGCTATGTCTAGCCTTATTTCAAACCCTCAAACCCTCTCCTATCTCTGTCTCTTGTTCTCACTCACCTTGTCTCCCAGCCTGTCTACCCCACCCCATCCCACTACAAAAGAGGACTCTGTTTCCTGACCTGACTAGAAGTTTGTCCAACCCTGTTAGATCACTTTTGCATCCATCTCTAAATTAACCTGTTCTGCTCAGTGCTCGTCAGAATGCATAAAACAGTGGTGATGCCTCTGCACTTACAAATATCTTCATGATGTGTGTTTTTCCTGCTTGCTGATGGTGTTTTCCCTTTGGGATGATTTCAGTCTGATAGTTGCTTCAATTGTAACTATCTATGCTATAAGATATAAACACATAATGAGATTGTGATGGAGACAGTCAGGCTGTAATAGAGAATATGTGTAGGTTCTACCTGCAAGTCAATTGCTAGAGGTCCCCGGAACATTATTGAATGGTGGAATTGGCTTAGGTCAGCTCACAAATGGAACCAACACTTCACTAATATTGAAGTCACATAATTGAGATCACCCACTTTTCTGTTTCCACCAGTTCCAAATGCCTGACTCTTCAGGTTTTACATTTTCTTCCCCTACCAGTCTGGAATTATTTTGTGCCTCCGCTCTCTTCCACCTCTACATCTGCTTTAGTACTGACTTTCCCATTAGGCTCCACCATCTATTCTTGTTACGGGTTGAATAGTATCCCCTAAGTGATACATTGAAGTCTTGATCTCTTATATCTGTGAATGTGACCTTATTTGCAAATAGGTCATTACAGAAGTGATTGAGTTAAGATGAGGTCAATAGGGTAAGCTCTAATCCAATAAGACTGAGGCTCATGTAAGAGGAGAATGAGAGACAGAGACACAGGGGAAAGACAACCATGTGAAAAACTAAGGCAGAAATTAGTTATGTCACCTCAAGTCAAGGAATGCAAGAGGCAAGGAAAGAGCTTCTCTACAGGTTTTGGGTAGAATGTAGCCCTGCCGATGTTTCAGAATGATGAGAATATAAGTTTTTGCTATTTTAAGCCACCCAGTTTGTATTTCGTTGTGGCAGCCCTAGAACACTGATGTAATTCCCAACATTACTGATCTGTTTAGCCCCAAGAACAAACAGTAATTGCTTATTACACAAACAACTAGTGGTTGACGGCATCAAGGTTCTGATACTATTCAACTCCTCTTCATGTCTTTGTATTGAAATGAGATTAGTTTTCCTATTGTACAGCTGTGACTCTTATGGTTATTCTATTGCTCCAAGTTCTTGAAGATTATCATCTACATTTAAAACAGAGTCAAAATCATGAGCATGGTTCTCCAAGGCCCAACCCCTGCTCTCCAACTGTATCACTTTCTGCATTGCCTCAGACTATTGTCCTAAACACTGCAGTCTCCCCACTCTTCCACTCAAAGTCCTCTGCTTTCCAAACCAATACCCCACACTGTCCCTCATCTGAACTGATCTTACTCCCATCTCTACCAGATAGATTCAGTTCACATGTCACTGCATGAGGTGACTTTTATAATCTACTCTCCCAAATAAGTGTTTGCATCTGCCTGCTTCATAAGACCATATGTATGTGTATTTGTATCTCTATTATAACATTTAACATATTCTGTATTATAGTCGAGTGCATTGTAAACATCTTCTATCTCCTCGATTAGTTAAACTCCTGAAGGGTTTTTATTTTTTCATACTCTATATTGATTTGCATAGAGACTGGCACATCATATAGTAATTGTTGGATTGAATTGGGGAAAAAAATGAATTGTGAGTTGTCTCAGTAAGATTGAATAGCCACATGTTCATGAAATGGTCTTTTTATCAAAAGGTATCCATTGACATTTGTACTCTCAATTTAAGCCTTTAATTAGTAAGTTACCTAGCTATTGATCCCATATCAGAGACAAGGCAAATACACAAGTACAGTTTGCCTTCAGTAAAATAATCAATTACTTTGTATGTTTGAGTGCGTGAACACCCTGGTCACTACTTTTGCTTTCCTTCTCTTAAATTTTCTAAATGGAAAAGGGAATATATGAGTGTGTGTATACACACATTTGTATTCATATATATATAAACTCATCATACACCCAAAATAAGTTATACACAGCCTCTTCCTCTTTTTAGCAAATTATAAGAAGTATTCCATCTGAAAATAGAAAATAAAATCTCTGTTGTAACCCAATCTCTCTATACAAACCTTGGAATTCTTTTGCTAGGGTAATGACACAACACACAATTGACATAATATGATATTTATTTTTGTCACTTATGGTAACAACTCGATGAGGCTCATGACTGACAAGTGAATTGCCATTTTACAAGAATCTTTCCATTCTTAAGTGTTCAAGTATTCTGTTACTGTATGTAGCTGATTAATGGGGCTTATTAGACTTTCCTCTCCATGTTCTATTGTTGCTTCTGGTTTTATGAATTTATTCTGGCTCAGCTAATAGATGTTCTTTTTCAAATGCTCAAAATAAAAGGTTTTCATTTAGGAATTATCTTACCATTTTTTCTAGAAAGAATGAAAATTAAAAATAACTTGCACAAGATTCAGACAATGACTAATGGGGTAAAAAGTATCCACAGATGTGCTTTGTAAGACCTTTATTATGAAAATCACTGTCCAATGTGGCCCAAATGACATCACTTACAAAAAGTAAAAATGAATCTCAAAAAAAAAAAAAAAAAAAGAAAGAAAAGAAAAGAAAAGAAAGTCTAGAGTAGGCTATGCAAGTTTTAGAAATATGAAATGCTATGTGAAAAAAGAACATTTACATTGGTTTCCCTTAATAAAAGTGTTAATTGCAAAGTATAATAACTAATTCAGAATGGACTTTAGGTTACCTTGTAATCACTGAGTGATTTGATCTGCAACTTGTAGTTTCTCCTTTTCATCATCTATACTTTAGAACTGAATCTGTACTTATTAATTTAGAACCACATCCTTCATTTCTGTCTAATATTTGTGTGTTTTCAAAGAAATGAAGTATTTAGAAAGATGCAGCATTACTATTTCCAACATTCTCAGTGCAATGCCTAATTATTTGGAGTCTAGCCATTAACATTGACTTTCTTACTCCAAAATAGGTACTGCTTTTATTATTACTGATTTGTGCCCACTCCCAGTTGTGAAATGTAAGTCAGTAAAACGCAGACATAACTGTAAAAGATACAGTTACACTAATGAATAGCTATTAATTGACATGCATATTTAGCATTTAACTTCAAGGGTTTTCTTGAAAATGATATACTTATCATCTTAAGTGATGATTCTTGAAATATACAAGTTTAAGTGGGATCTCAATTCCACATAGCAATTGGAAATTTTTAATTGAGTTATATAGACCAAATATCAAAAATGAGTATTTCGTAATTTTTATTTGATTTCTGTATTCAGATATATATTATACATCTTCTTTTAAGTGCCTATGAAGATGTATCTTGATTTATGAGTCCACCCATTACATGATATCTTCAGTCACCTTTTATTAGACTGAAATAACAATTCTTTAGCCTTTAGGATGTTAAGTTTCAAAAAGCAATGCCCATTTCTTGAACTATGCTTAAATACAAAAATTTCTGCTGTCTATTTTTTCTATTTTTTCTTCATGATGAGTACAATAAAAATATATTCCTTTAACAGAGTAAAACACCTTAAGAAAGGTGATGAAATTCTTTGAAAATGAAAACTATAAGATAAAATGAAAAAATGGAAAGGGTACAAATTATTGCAAGTTAAAAGTAAATAAGTCTTATTTACATTGAAATATTCAAGAATACTAGGATTAAAAATGAACAGAATAGAACTGATATTTCTGAAATGAAAATATAGTGTTTTACCCTTTAATAATTTAGTGTTAGTATCAACAACAAAAAATGGAGCTAATGCTTATTCAAAATCAAAGCCAAACTATAGACTAGACAAAAAAAAATAATGATAGAAGGAAAGAAACACACACACACACACACACACACACACACACACACAGAGGCTTGGAATTTGCTGTTGTTGAAATAGAAAAAAAAAACAAGTGTTAATCTAAGGACATGTTTAATCTCACACGGAGAAGTACTATTGGGGCAGATATAATATAATGGGGGTAGGTAATAAAACAATAGATCTTTCCCTTTCTTCCTTAAAGAATATCCTTTATTCAAACACTTCATTAAATAAGTTCAAGAAAGCAATACACAGAAAAACCTCAAGATTTCACAATCCCACTTGATACAATAAATTGATAATGTATTGAAAATGCATCTGGACACTAGGTTAGTCTCGAGGAATTTAAGAAACACAAGAATACATCTATAGAGTACTTTTCCCACTACGAACATACATAATTACAGTAATAGTTGAATCTAGATGCGCACCTCTGTAAAAACATAGAATTTATTATTTAAAAATGTTACCAAAAAAATTGTATGAAATAGAAATAGAACTGAAAAGTGGATATGTGCATGCTCATGTGCTAGTGCACGCATGCACACACACACACATACACACCACACACACACACGTATTTGTAAAAGTAAAAAAGTCAGCAACATTTTCTATGGTGAATTATTTTGTTAAATTTTTCTTTTTTAAAAGCACTTTATTTAGGTATACCTGACATTCAAAGAGCTGTACATACAACTTGATGAGAGTGAAGATAAGCATCCACCAATGAAACCATCATCACAATCTATGTCATTAACATAACCATCACCTCTAAAAATTTCCTTCTGCCTTCTTTATTTTGTTATTATTATTACTTTTGTCATTATTATTATAAAACTTAAAAATTTACCCTCACATCGAATTTGTAAGTATGTAATACAGTATTGTCAAATACAGGCATTATGTTACACAGTAAATCTCTAGGACTTACTCATCTTGCAGAACTAAAACTTTATACCCTTTGACTAATTTGACCTTCCCATTTTCCTCCACCAGCAACCATCATTCCACACTTTGCTTCTTTGAACTTGACTATCTTAGATTCCTCATATAAATGATACAAGGGAGCATTTGTCCTTCTGCATCTGGCTTATTCTACTTAGCATAATGTCCCCAGGGTTGATCTTAAAGTGATATTTATTTCCAAATTAAAATTCAATCAATCTTAGAGAAACATTTTCTAACATTTTAACAATTAAGGGGTTCCTTTATTATTCTATGAACTTGATGGTTTAAAAGCTTTTTAATTTTCTTTTCCTCAAAAAATAAATTTATTTAGAATTAATATATTTTCCATTATATTAATCAAAGGCAAATTTAACTGAAACTGCAGTAAACACAGTGTATAACCATTAGATACACGAATTGCTTGTTTAAGTCCTATTTACACTGAAATATTTAAAAACTCTAGTTTGCATTTAGAATTCCAAGAACTAGTATCAGAGACCATTTGACTTAGAATCAAGAATTCTTGCTGTAAGTCTTAGTTCTCATATTTATTAGCTATAAGTCCTTAAATAAATCATTAAAACCACTTCAGAAACCTTAGTCTCTACATCAGTAAAATTAAAGTCAGCATACTATTTTGCCAATATTATAAAGTAATTGTAAGGATCAATTTAAAATATATATGTGTGCGTGTGTGTGTGTGTGTGTGTGTTTTACAACATATATAAACACCAGACACATATTAGTTTAGTATTAAAAGTTTAAGTACTTTGATTAATATTTCTGGCCTATATATAAACCAAAAGTGATTGGATCATTCAAAAGTAATGATGAAATGGACTTGTGCGTTTTCTTTCAGAAAGGAGCCTTGCAAAGGAATAATGGTCTATGAGGTGTTGGGCAAATGCAATGGCATCATTGTAAAAAAAAAAAAAAAAAAAAGGCCAGAAAATACCCACCTATCAGAATCCGGAATCAGCATAGAAGAAGACTTAAAACTTCTGACATTGTAGTTTTGTCAATAAAAGTGGAATAACCATGGCAAAAATGTACTATCATTACAAAGCACTGCTAGTAGTAATTAAAGCAGTAAAAGCAGAAATAAAGGTAATAATGAGATAAGGATGACTGAGTACAACATCAAAGATATTCATAATCCAATGAGCAAATAAATACACAATTTGATCTAAATTTTGCTCCAAATTCATAGTTTTAAATTTATATTATAAATGAAAATTATGACTACATATATGAATAAAGCGAAAATAGTGTTAATTAAAAGGTAAAAAGGAAAATGTAGTTTCAGATCACTAAGTGACTTAGCTCAACAAAGATTTGATTGCATACTATGTACAACTCTGTTCCAAGATGATCAAAATTTACATGAGAAATAACATCCAATTCTGGCAGCAATGAAGGATAATGGTCTTCTCACATATTTCTTGTAGATGAGTGAATTATTACATCTTCTATTAAAAAAAATTCTGGAAAAATCTTTTTAAATTAAAAGTACATAAAGCCTTTGACTTGGTGGCTGCCCTTTTAAAAGCTAACCTATCTTTATGAGCATAAGGAAAGATATATGGACAAGGATATTTATTATAGTATTTTTTTACACTGGAAAAATGACAACAGTAACAACTACAACAGATCTGGAAAAATATCTGGCATTCATCTTCAGGGAATTAGAAAAAAGTTTGAACATTAAAAACAATTATTTAGATCTATAGACACTGATGAAGAAAGAAGTTCATAATATATTGCTAAATGAAAAACAGTAAGTGGAAGAGACTAGAGGAGTTCTGTTTGAGCATTTAAGTATTAATTTTCATTTATGAAACTTTATTATATAAGTAAAAACTGCTTATTTTCATGTTTAATTGGATAAAAATAAATAATTTTTAAAAATAACTGCAGAAAAGCTACTGAGATGACTTAGAGTTTGCATTCAAGTAGCTTAAGGCAAATAGATAAAACAGACATTTAAACAATTTACTCTAAGTTAAAAAAAAAAAGCACTTAATAGAAGGCACACATTCAATATTACCAAAACACACAGAAATGTCTAGGGGAGTGGAGGGATAGTTAAAATTGAAGTAGAAAAAGTTTGCTGGGAATAGCCAAATGAGGTAAAATGAGACTGGATTGAAAGATTCATTTCTTCCAATTTGTTCTGTTCAATTAACTAGCTCTAATCAAGTCAAGGAAACACTAGTTTCCACCTCACTTGACCTCTTGGGATTGAACCCATTTACATGTCAGGTTATATCTAATTTTCCTATAATTTTGTACATATAGCCTAAGATTGTTAAAATAATCTAGAGGAGATAAAGCTATTATTAGCATTTCTAAATAAATTTGGCTGAACTATAATCTTAATTTGGTAATATTCTGACTATGTTGAAAGATAATTTAGTAACAAGAAAATGCTTATTAACAATCAATCTTGAAAAGATATAACATCCTCAGAACTCATAGATACAGATGGCACACTTGTGGTGAGATCACAACAAAATGCTAAATAAGCCAATTTGTATCTGATCTTTGTCTCAAATAGAGCATTTGTCTTTGTGAGATTCTAATTTCCAATATTACCCCCCGTACAGACCTGAATATCATTCAGGCAACTGCTTTGCACTTAAATAGCTTTCACAGAAACAGATGGCAATAATAAATAAATCTGCATATCAAACACTGAAAAAAGTATAAGCCAGCTATGAAAATTAAATCTAAGCAAAATAGGTAAATAAATACGAAAACAGAATTGTGGGTTCCCTAGTACAGTAAAAAATGAACCCTGGAAAAATTCTAAAAAAGATGACAGTTCTAAACTTTGTGAAATACAAATTATATAAAAATGTCTCAATGTTTAATTAAATGTCAATCAAAGTTTATTAACCATGGATGCAGTGGAAAACTAGATGTTCATAGACCGTGGCCATGTAAGACTCAGGCTTGACATCTTGGTGGCATCTACACATTAACCTAATCTTATGCAGCACATCAAACAACAGTTATCAAAGGAAGAGTTTCTTTCTAATAAATAATACAATTTTTTCTATACATTTTGAGTATTCAAAAATCTAGAATGTCATTCATTTATTTGTTCTTTATGGCACAAAATATGTGAATCAGTTTTATATTTAGATCAAATAAATGTTCAACATTTTATTTATGCATCTCTATTTAAATTACAAAAGTATATCTACAAATAACAAAGACCCACAGAATAATGTGTTTACTACAGCTTCCTAGTATGAAAGTTACAAGGTTTAACTTTTGATCACTGGAAAGACATTGGCCAAAATTGTCTTAGATTCTCGAAATTTTCACTGATAGTATGGTACAGGAGATATGCTGTACCATATAAGAAAATATAGAGAACTTCATGATTTCTATGTCAAATGCATCTAAAAAGCTAGTAAACAAAGTTGTTCCATCAAGGTTATCTGCATGCTAAGATATCCTCTCCATTTTGGTTGAAACTGGTGTATATGTGAAATAATGTTTCAAAGAATTCATCTTCAGAATAAAACAAAACAAGGCTGCACCAAGTGTTTAGGCAGATGTACTACATGATACAAGCAGTCTGCAAAATATGCATTTTGGATATCCGGAAAACTATCCCAGTTTTCTAGTTAAGAACATCATCAAAAGATCTGAAAAGAGAAATCCAAAATTGTTGCTTTCTGGCGACTTTGCTTCTGAAACAATAACATATACAAATAACATGATTATTTTTCAGAATAAACCATATATTTATGAGTTCTTGATTGAGCTCGCATATCACCCTATACTATGTAAATCTGCAGCAGTTTGTCACTTGTGCATCACTAACTGCTTTCACAGTCAAACATTCTGAAAAAAGAGTCTGTGCTTATCCTCTCTCCATTCTGACTTCCATCCATCTTTCAACATCTGCTTTCTTGGAAACTTTTCTCTCATGATTCCTGGGACTTTACTCTATAAAGATTCAGATCTTTCCCTCAAGACCACTTCTCCTCAGTCCTCTTTGTTTCCTTTCCTCTTCTTGGTCTTTACAGGTGAATAATTCCCTAGAGCTCTTCCCTCGCTTCTCCACATTTCTTAGGTCCTTAACAATCTCCATGGAGAAATCTCATCTACACTCCCCTACACAACTGACTACACAAGTGACTGCTAAATCTTTATCACCAGTAGAGATCCCTTTCCTACTCTCAAATCCTGTGTATCCAAAAGCTGCTGGAAATATACACCTGGAGTCCCATGAGAATAACAATCACAACAGTTCTAAAACTAACGTTATCAATGTCCTTTTCTTTCACTGCTCCTGCACATCTATTTATGCTCCTTTACTTCTTGTCTTGGTTAATGGGAACCTTTTCTTGACCGAGGAGTCACATTCAGTGACTGAATAGCTTAAAGTCATGGAAAATAGGAGACACTTTCTATTCATATTTGAATTCCCAGCATGATGTAAAACATAGTTGATGATTAATAAGTGCTTTTGGAATGAGAAACAGTAAGCAAATTTTGTAATCAAAATTTTTGAAACATAGACAACATCCAAAAATAGAACAAGAAGAAACAACAATGTGGAACATTAGGACAAAAAAAAATTTATAAGAAATTGGAAAATAAAAACGTATGCCTTTGTAATAATAATCCTCTAGGGAATATCTCTAAGACCTGGTACCAACAGGCACTTGGTATTTGTTTAATGACTTCATTATCACCATAAGCCTCAGTTTTGTCATTTTTAAGTGGGTTGAATTACTCTCATCTTGGATGTCCTGATTTCATCTCAGAACACTTCAGAGCTGTAAGTGGAAACAGCCACACAAAATACAACACATAGCAACAAAGTAAGAACATAGATTTCAGATTGAGACAGCTTAAAACAGATTTCTAAATCTCCCGTGAGAGCTCACCTGTACCAGAATAAGAATCTATGGGACAGTGTCAGGCATTGCTATCAAACTCTGAGTTTACCTGATGCACACAAACTAGTGTTTGAAGACCACTGTCTTGGATGAGGGTAGTTATATTTACTTTATAGCCTTCTCAATTATTTAAAGGGCTTTCAAATACATTCACAACATCCAGCTCTTAGAACAACGCAGGGGGTCATTGATCCTTTGGTTCATTCATTAAACTAGCAGCGATAGCATCAGACATTATGTTGGGTGCTGAGGGGTAGAACGGGAAATACGACCAGATGTTCCTTAGTCAAGGAACATACAATTTGTATAACAGACCTTATTCAAATACTAACTTGAATAAATCTAAAATTACATTGTGCCACATGTCTATAAGGAGAGGCACATGTATCACTATGAAATATTCATCCTGGTTGCATTGGTAAGAAAATTGTGTTGAGAAAGTTCTAATCAACTTCATCAATCATGACCATAAATGCTAAAAACTGGATTGGTTTTACGATGAGAATTCTGCAATCTGTGAAAATACTCTTATCAAGATCTGGCCTCAATGTGCGCAGACAACAGAGCAGTAAGGTACCCAGAGAGCTCACACATGATGAGCTGACCTTAAATTGCTGTGATACAAGAGTGACAAACCCAAAAAGAAAAACTCCCAAGGATGTCCTGAGACAGAGCTTCAAAGCTATGGCAGGGCCAAGGTCTAGAGATAAACAAAGGACCGGCATGCTAACATCATGAAGAGCAATCAGAAATACAATATTCTCAAGCACTCTCATTCATTGTCGGATGATTTGCTCTTCTTGAGAAATTCGACAGCACAAAAATTTTAGTCTTATAATTATACATATCCTTGGGCCCAGAAATTCTACTTCTAGGAATTAAAATTTCAAACATATGCTCAAAATATAATGGCTAAATGTGTTTTTTAATGTTATTTATAACTTTAAAAATTAGAAACAATTCAGATGTCTAACACTAAAAGAATATTTAAATAAGTATGGTCTAGCCATAAACTTGAAAGTATGCAACCATTAAAAAACATAGGGTTTTTGAGATATAATAACTCGCTCACTGCATAAGAATAAACGGGAAAAAAGTATATACATAGTTCTATCTGCATTTAGAAAAATACAAGTATAAAAGCTGTGTGTGCGCCTCTGCCTGTTGCTGATATATACAGTTATCTACAAAGAAATACACAAATATGCTAACATTGACCAACTCTGATTTTAAATTTCTCCCTCCCCTTTCACACCCGCCATGAACATGCATCTGTTAAAAAAGAGGGGAGGGTGGGGGGAATGACAGATATTTATGAAGAGAATAGAGTATCTTCTGAAGAACCACATCTCTTCTGGCTGACCCAGAGGTTCAGGAACTAAAAGGAACACAGCAACAGGCTTCTTCAAGAGCTGCTGCAATGATAAAATCAATGAAGAGTAATTTTCACATGCAATCTGGGCAGTAAGAACCTAGAGTAACAAGATAGTCTTTGAAATAGACATTTCTTTCAGAAGCCCAGAAGTATAATAACATATATACATACGACATACTTCATAGATCATTAAGACTATTTAATATCACTAAAAAAAATCCTATTTAAATAATTTTAGGACAAAGTGGTCATAATATTATAGATATATTTATTAGAGTAGAATAAACCTATTTCTTAACATCAAACTATGTTGGGATTTTAGTCAGGATATATTCCTTTAAAGACTCACTATCTTTTTTTTCTCCCTCTGTCTTTTCATTAGAGTAAATCGTATTGCTTTCATGTGTACCCTCTTAATTGAGAGAGTTGGACCACATAGCTATATTAGCTGCATTCTCTTATATGAAGCCAATGTGGGATACTATGACATCAGAAAACTGCAACATAAGATCCCATGTACGTAAAGGAGGTCCCTCTGGAAGCTTTCAGGTGGTTACAAGTTAACATGTCAGTATCTGAGCTTGCCGATCACCGAATGGAGTGATATGGCACACTTTCACAACAGGTCTACTGAGCTTCGTGGATCTTGCGGGGAGACGTACAGGCTGCCCTCCCAGCTGGTGGCCATCTGCCTAAGTGACAACTGCCAGATGGGGGAAAAAGACTGAAATGGGGATCAAACATTAAATAAAAGAGGATTTCTTGGAAAGCAACATTGACATCGATTATTCATATGGCATTCTCGTGTCTTGGAAGTTTTCATTTGAAATATTTGAGTAAGAATTTTAAAAAAAGATAAATTCCTGAATGAATGCATCTAGTGTGCTAGACATGAAGTGCTTTGTGCCTCCTTCAGAAAATGCACTGAACTGATTTATAAATGTACTTGTTGTTCTGTTCAAACTTCAAACTGAGATGGATCAAAGAATCGATAAACAGTTTTTCTTACTCTCTCCTCCTCCATGGAATAGGAGCCCTTGGACTCTCCCCTAATCACATTTTCATTAATGTCTGTGGTAGAATTCCCCAAAGCTATTCTGTATGACCCTCTCGTCTGTGGGTTGTCTAACTTTGAGGATTAAATAATGAACAAAAGAAAGGAAGAAAAATAATGGGAAATCTACCTTTATCTCAATTTTGTTATAAACCTAAAACCTCTCTTAAAAAAAATTAAGACTTCAAAAACTGTTGGTGGGAGTTGCCTCAGCTCTCTCACCAACTGGCAAGCCATGACTGGGAAGGAAAGCAGGTCATGGAAGGACCAAAATAAATAAAAACAACCTCTTTTCTACCCTTTTCTTATTCCATTTATATTATGTTATTAAGAAAAAAATGTTTCTGTATCATCACAGTTTGCTTCTAATGTTAGGTTTTAAAGCTGAGGGCAAAATTCCAGATTCAAAGTTTCAACTAAAAAGGATTGGAATAATAACAGAGGCGCTACTTGCTACCATTAAAAAAAAAAAAAAAAAAGGTAATGAAGAGTCAGAAGTAAGTCAGGGAAATAAATAAATAGATCTTATTTTTCCATTAAAGAAATTTGAATTCTGGGTAAAAGAAAATATAAAATGGCATTTTTTACTACTATCCATCTTCCTAATCAAGTTCAGATCAATATATTACATGAATACAGACTTAAAATAGATTTAAGAATAGAAGTTAGAGTCAAAGAAATTAATTGACAAGCATGGATGCTAGCATCTATTTTTATTATTAGAAAAAGACCAATGAGCGTCGCTCTTATCAGACCCTAGCAAACTTGATTCAGGCTTGAGAGCTTATCTCTAAGACAAGAGCATCAAAACATTGTTTTGTTCTTCAGAAGATTGTGTCTTCTATGATGCCAGTTGGTAGAGTGGTTTGTGGACATAGTTTTATTTACTCCCTTTTAAGGCTCAGTTCATCTCTCCCATTCTGGCAGACACTTGGGTCTACCCACGTACAGGCTTTATCTAAACTAGCAGTGCTGAAATGAAAATCTCTAATGAAAACTGACACATACAAATCCTCCAATTTAACATTTTCTAAAGTGTTCAATTAGGTTTCAACATAATTATTAAAATAAACTGTAAATTACTTTAATATATTTATATTTTTATTACTCATGCCTCTATGGCTCCTAGTTTTCATTTGTTATATACCTTCTTATATTTTCTAGTGTTTTTATTATGGAAATGCACATGAACATGTACCCAAAAATGATACAAAGCAATCAGCATTTACATGGAGAGTTATAAAACATTGTCTAAGTTTTAAACTGCCATTAAAAAGTTCAATTTAGTCTTTATGTTCAATTATCAGATTTACTTCTAAGAAAATAATGAACACCAGACCTGGAAATCTCCTACAGTTCCTAATGAAATGTAGCTAGCTATTTATCTTTTATAACATGTAATGATTCTAGAGTGGAAGTATATACAGATGTCTATGTCTTATTACAAAGTTCAGAAATATAAAAAACAGAAAAGATAGGTAAGAATAACTTTATAAATGGCAAATTTATTTACTCATATATATTAAATTAAGTGGGCATAGGTCAGACAGCACTGAATTTAAACAAACAATTGTATTCTACAACCATTGTGATAGACATAAATTCTTAAATGTGCTATGCTAAGATGAAGAAACAATAGCATCATCCCCCGCGTGATTTTTACTGAAATGACTAAATTAAAAGCAACTGGTCTGACAGTTTCGAGCCCTCAAAACAACACACAGTCAACTCAACATATTTCCAAGAAGGTTAACAAAAAAAGTACTGAAAAGTTGACACCCGTTTTTCTCTGCTGCTTGATTTCTCTGGGGCCATCCATTTTCTCTTCTTACCCTGGGGTAAGGGAGAGATATTATTTTCATACACACAAAAAAAGTTAATTCATTCAGAAAATATAAATTTGGATGTGATTTTTTGAATTACCACATAATTGTTCAGTTTTGCAGATATTGTAAACTTCCATGAGCTCTGCATGTCACCATCAGCATTCTTACCTCACATTGGACTATCTGGATGACTGTTATTTTGCCAGTTTTCTCATGACATGTCACTTTTTCTCAAGTGATATTCTTTAGAGAAATATTTCCTAGATTGTAGCCAAAATTTTTCTAACAGTCAGAAAATATTGTCAAGTTTCTGGTGAATTCTCTGATGCTGAGTCTAGCTTTTATTTCCTACAGCAGCTGCTACAAATCCCTAGTGAATATAGGTAATGCAGTACATTTCACTTTTAACCATGGCTCCCAGTTTTGTCAAATATAGCAATGGTTATAAAGATGGCCGCATTTCAGAATTCCTTCAATAGTGCTGAAAGAATAGTCTTGGGTATCAGAAAAAAGAATTGTTTAGAAGCTTTATTCTGACAATTACCTAGCTAGATAATTTGAACCAAGATGCCCCACTTTTTCAATCTGTTTTCTTATCTGAGAAATGGTGATTAAGTGAGATAATTTATGTAAAGTGCCTTGAACAATACCTGTCTCATTAAATGCTTCTTATTAATAATATTATAAACCAACCATAAGCCATGTTACCAAGTTTTCTCTAATAGCTGTGACTTGCTTTAATGTCTTATGAACCACAATTAGTATGCAGGTAGAACACAGATATATGATGCTGTCTAACTAGTTTTTTCTCATACATGTCTATAGAATAATCTAAGAGTGAAGCTGATAATAGTGGCAATACCAAACACGTTTATCAGTGCAGGTGCTCTTGTCCCTAAGCAATGTTAAAATACTCTTAAGACAGTACACTAAAAATTTCCTGATCCTCTGTTAAAACGCTCCATATCTCTAACAGTGCCCAACTAAAAATTATCACCAAAAAAAAAAAAGTATTTAAAATAAGAAATTCTGGTTAACTTATTAACAGTTGGTCAATAGGAAGATAAGGTTTTCTACCCTCATTTAATATTTAGCAGTCAACTTTGCAGTAAAACCACCCTTCTAAAAATATAAAAATTCCTGCCCCATCCTATGGTCTGTAGAAAGTCTTTCAGTGTTGATCATGGCAAGCTTCCAACGTCTCCTTACATATTTTTTTTTTCTTTCAGCCATTATCACACTTAGAATGCCATGAGAGTAATCAGTTTCAATGAAAGAGAAGATGTTTAATTGTGTAATAGTTTAGTTATAAACTACCAGCATAAAGAATACAGAAGCAAAGTATATCCATTTAAATGCTAGCTATGCACAAAAATAAACAAGTCAAACCAATAAAAAAATCAAGAAAGTTGAAAACGTAATTTTTAAAAATATATATGAAAAATTTTCCCAATCAAGGATAATTGAAAAAAATTACAATTTTCTAATATAAAAAGAACTATTAACACAATAATAAGAAAAAACAATCTCACGGGATACAAAAAGTTCCAGAAAACATTTCTTAAACCATTCTGTTATAAAAAAAGAAATACAAATGACCAAGAAATAGATCTTTGAAAGTTTAACCCCCAACATTAAATGTCGAAATAGTGAAATGGAGTAGTATTTATTTACCTATTAAATATAAAATAGTTAAGAATACTGACCAGTATTATTAAGTGTGCGAGGAGAAAGACACCTACCTACGTGGTAGTATAAATTTGCACAATCTTTTTGAACATCAATCTTAAGTTAGTCAAATTTTTAATATTAACAAATTAGAAACTAAAAAATTAGAAAGCTTCTTAAGGGTTAATGCCCAAGAATGCTCATGAGAGTGTTATTTATAATGTTAAAAAACTAAAGACAATATAAAGTTTCATCATTAGAAAATTGGTTTAACATATATATGTATTAAAATTGGCCATGTAATATATACTTAATTAAAATATATAAAATTTTGATTTATTTAAACTACTATATTGTAAATAAAGAATAAAGCTACAAGATAAACAGGAATTTAATGTTGACATATAAAATTAAGTATGGCTAAACAGACTTTTAGAATAATAAATGTCAAAGGTGATTATTTTAGGGAGGTGAAATGTCAAATGATATTTTATTTTTTAAATACTATTCTGCATTGTTTGTATTTTGCAATGAATATGTACTATTTTAAAATAAAGTTATACCTAGTTTTATTTTGAAACACAAATTGTATTTCCTTAACTGGAACTGTTATGTTTCAAAAGTTTGTGAGTTGTTTGCAGCTAGAATGTAATTGTCAGAGAAAAAAATTATTCTTGTTTTGTATTTTTGCAGCCTGAACTTCTCTTAGATTGCAGTAATTTAAGAATAATGGAAATGTGTGAAAAGGGAAGAAAGTCACTCACAATAAAACAGTGAGGGAGAGTAGCCATGGGAGTTTACATTCCCTCGCCACTGACTGTCTTACTGGACTAACCCATGCAAGGGCACCCATGGGGCAAACTGAAACTTCAGAAGAAAAGTAAGGAGAGAGAGCCAGGAATGGACAAGCTAAGGCTGTGAGAATAACGTCCCCTCCCAGGCTTTTCCCACCAGGGCCTTGGCAAAAACCCATTAGAAGAAGCAAAGATGAATGTCTGAGCTGTGTCTGAGAGGTTTGATTCAGAAGGTGAGAAAGGGCAGCCAAAGTGACCTGGAAGGAGGAGAATAGCGTTCATCTCAGTCTCTGGCTGGGCATGCAGGGGTGGAGGGATCAGCAAGGATCTGCTCTTCAAGCAAGCCTGGAGCCTGGCAAGCACTACTGGATTACCAGAGCTTCCATCTCATGCAGGACAACATTCCTAAATTCAGGGCTCCAGTGTCATCTACGAACTGCTCCATGTGTCCTCTTCCCTTTGTATGGTGTCTTCTGGACACAGCTTTACAACAAGCAAACTTTCCCACACCTTCAGACTCTTCTCAGGAAATCTGATCTGGTGCTTGATTCCTCTCTTCCACTCCCAGATCATCACATCCTCTCTCTCCTTTTATCAAAAGATCCCTGCTCCTTGAAAGCTCATACTGTCCAACCAGTCTAGCCTTCCATAACCCCTGACCACCTCCCACCCAGTGAGCACCTCAGCACCTGGCTCACTGTCCTTCTCTCCATCTCAAATCCAGCTCTCCATGCACAAGTCTTTGTCCCAAGACATCCTCAGTTTCAAAGACTTTTCCTCTACTCCACCTTGGCACCTTTTCCAATAGACACAACCTGAACATTGCCACAACAAAAACCTGAACTGCTAATTAAAGCATTCACTTTTTGACAATATCCTCATATTTTCTGGCTGACTTGCACAAGTATCTCAACTGTAACAATGCTTGCTTAAATAGCATCTCTATATTTACCTGGAACTATACTAAAAGCTTTATGTTTTATCCTCAAAATAAACCTGAGGTCAAAATACTATTGCTACTATTAATACTACCACCACCACCACTAATAATGATAATAATAATAACAATAATACCTAACATTTTAAAAGTACCTTCTATATGCCTGGCACTTCTTAAAGCTCTGTACATACACATTCACTGATTAATATAACAACCCTATGAGTAAGTACTTTACTATTTCCATTTTATAGATTAATAAATCTAAGCACATGGAGGTTAATTTTATGTCCAAGGATCTACAGCTGCCAAGTGGTGAAGCTGGTGTCAACCAAAGGCTATATTGTTAATAAAAAACAACTTAGACACGTATCTGCATCTGCACCCACTTTTATTCTTTCTATTACAGCTTAAAAACTGCCCACCTCTCAACAAGTTCCTTCCACGTGTTCGCTGGAGCCTGCACCCCGTCTTGCCTTCTCAGGCATCTGGCTTTTTCATTTCCCTTCCCTCCCGCTCAGTGAATTTTGTCCCCTGCCACAGGATCTACTAAAGCTCTTTTTGTCAGGTTTTTCTATAAGATCCCCATGTTGCTTAATGCAGCGGGCACTTCTCAAACTTAATGTTTTCAGCCTTCTTAGCAGGCTTTGATATCACTGGCTATTTTATCCTCCTTGAAATCCTCTGTTGTCTTGGCTTTTGCCATCAACATACTCTCAAAAGCTCTGTACTATTCTATGAGTTCTGTTTCCCTTAACACCAACTCCCCATCTACATAAGCTAAATGCTAGAGACCCTTAGGGCTAAGTCTTGAGCTCTCTTCTCTGCTCACGTTTTATTCTCTCAACGAAGAAGAAGTCCCATCCAGCCTCATGTATATTAGATAAGGTCCTTAGTAGTAAATAACAGAAGCAGACTCTGATTAAGCTAAAAAATACATTTGTTGAAAGGGTTTAGAGAAGCTCACCAAATTGTTGGAAGAGCTGGAGAACCAGACTCGAGGCTAAGCAGTCATGAACAACCCCCAAGTTAAGAATGAATCTGACTGGCAGAGCCCAAAACTTTGGTGGCAAGGGAAGCTCTGGGACTGTACCTAGTATCATTTCCTAAAAGAGACACATTTTTTTTCCCACCCTAAGACTCATAAGGTAAAGAGTTTTTCAAACGTAAGAAGCGATTTGAACATCGGACACTAGGCGTGAGTGAGGGCATTGCCCTGCACTGTAAATGTCAGCTCTATGCACCAAACTCTCAAACTTCTGTCTCCAGCCCAGAATCACTTTGTGCTTATTTGATATCTCACTTAGGGTACCTCATTATCTCAAACTTAACATATCTGAAATCAGTCTTTGGATCCACAGCCTCTCCATCTGCATCTTTCACTTTTTCACCTATGTATTTACATCTGATTACTCATACTAGGAATCCAAATGGGCACCTTGATACTTCCTTTTCCTTCCGACGTTCACTGGACTTAACACACAGTACTGATCTCATTCCAACTGAAGAATATATCTCAGTTCTGTACATCTCTTCCCAACTCTTCACTTATCCCACATTTTCCAGCAATTATTATAATTTCTGTACCAGAATACCAATCTCTCCATTTGATTGCCTTTTCTTCTGACAGCAATTTACTAATCTTTTAAAAAGCTGTTTTGGAACAAATTGATCTCAGAATCAAACTTCATCTATGACTTTCCTTCTAGAATTCCATATAAACTGTCTTGGGTAGAGTTGAGCCTGCAAAATTTGCTTCCAGCCTCGTTCTATAAACTCATATGTCATACCCCTTCACTGCGACTTCGAGTCTGCAGCTCATTAAAGACATTAAGTTCTTTCTTTATTCAGACCCTTCAAGAACATTGTTCTGTCTACTTAGAATGCAACACTCTTCTCTCCTGCCTCTCCAGCTAACCCCAACTGAAGAAACAGGTCTCCATTTAAAGGCCATTTCTCAGTGAGGCTTTCCCTAATCCTCCAGTGTAAGCTACCTTGCCGACATGCTATTATTTTCCTTTTTGCTCCTTCTTTCCTGGAATTTATGATAACTTATATTTTCATATTTGTCTGTGAAATTGCATACTCACATTTGGGTCTCCACTTAGAAATTTGAAGGTGGAGGCCACGTCTGCTTTCTTTACCTATAGAGACTGAAGCCTTCCTATCTACTTGCTTGACAGTTAGCATTTGGTTGAGCAGAGAAGTGACCAAAGGAAACCATCCAGGCATACAAGATGCCAAACAGGGAACAGACACAAATACAATACTCTCCCTATCCCAAGGGGACTGAATAAGAGTTGATTGGAGACAAACAAAACTGAAGTTATAAGCAGAAATTTTTAATTGAGTAGATTTGATCAAGATACTGCCTGAAAACATCAGCTGCCCAACCTCATTCTGTAGTAAAAGGAAAATAATGGAATGCAAAGTAAGTAGGACTGGGGGGCAGGAGGAATCTCTTACTATGCTGAAAAGAGGTCAAAGAAAAGAAATGGTGGGATAAAAATTTCAAGTGCTAACCAATAAGTGTTCCAGGAGTCTCCTCTCCAGCAGTCACCCTCCCTTTATTCATATTTGTAACATATACATGTGAGATTTAGGCACCAATTCACTGTCTTTATTGTCTATTATGTTTGAGTCAAAAAAATAAAATCACAATCCCTGCCATTAAATAATTTAAAATCCAGTAAGAAAAATGACAAGCATATAAATAATGATATCATAAATTAATGCTAGGTATTTTTATATTATACTTTAGAGTCTATACAATGCTTTCAGTTGATGCTCTCAATCGAGGGAAAATGTGTTCAATGCTTTAAGAGTGGCATAATCAAATTACTGTACAAGTATGTTATAGGGACCCCCTCAAACTTAAATTTAAGAAAGAAAACAAAAAAATTTTTAATTAAATAAAAGGAATTCAAACTACGCTACCAGGTCCTGATTAGATCCTAACAAGGTCAATTTTCCTGCAGTTAGAAATATATTTTCATTGAAAACGTGGCATGTAGTCACCTCTCTCTGGATAGTTAGTTAATCTAGACAATGTTTGCTTAAAGAGAAAGTCTCTGCTTCAAAGCAACTGGCCTGCCTTAGGTGCTGACATACAGCGTCTTCTAAGACAGGAGATTTGGACATTGTTTGTCTTCATTCTACCGTATTTAGATGAATTGAGAACATCTATTTGCATCTTTCCAACTTAAAGTATATCTACTTTATTTACTGGTGTAATCTCCTAACAACTGACTCAACTCCAAGAATTAAAAACAAAAAACAAAACAAAAAAAAACATGAGTGTATATATATTTCACATAACCAGGAATTATTTTTTCTTTATGATATAGGTGCTGCAGCAGCAATCGCATATGACTCCTTACCTCGATGATATTTTTCACACTATCCTAGAAACAATCTCGGCTTATGGGAAGAGACTGGATCTCCTGCAATGACGTTATATAGAAATCATGGTGGCTAAGGGGATATGAGCATTTCCTCTTCACCTACGCAGTTGTAGCTGTGATTATGATAATCATCTTTTATCCCATTTAGTTAAAGTTCAATTTTACCTGTCTGCCACATGTTACTTTTTTCAGCTACTCTGTTATTCACTTAAAATAGTTCTAAATGGTAAAGGTACTTTTGTTAACATAGCTGTGATAATAATTTTTTAGAACATTCTTTCCAGGTATAATTTTTTATTATATTTATTTTATAATAATCCAGAAAAGTGAAATGTATGCTTACCTTAACTTCATGAAAATAATTCCCATGTTCTAAACACACACACACACACACACACACACACACACACACACACACACATATTCACATAGTCCTTAAAAACTTCAATGAAATAAATATTTCTGGATTCTGCCATACAATACTTTACAATTAGTATAATTTTCTGCATTGGCATGCAGATAAGGAAGTAATACAACTGAAAAATAAAAGGCTTCTGTTGTTTAAATTATTTTGCATTTCAACAATTGAAATTAGTCTCTAATCTTACATTTATTTGGAAGGTCAGAGAAAGAGAAGTGTAGAGGTACATTTATTGCATGTATTTAATGAAAAAATCTCTACACTAAGAAATCGGATGTATTTTCTTCAATTATTCCAACATCATGTCAAGATAAGAATTATCATTCAAATTCTAGAAATAGTGAAACTTAAGCTCAAAGAGGGTAAAGGTTCAAAAAAATATCAACATCACAGGTAGCACACTGTGCAACCCCTTTAAATGTAGTGTCCAATGGCAGCAACAGAGAAACAGATCTCCATGACCTCAGACTTCTTGCATAAGAAGTATGGATTCACCATTATTCTGTACTCTTTGAACCCTCTTGAAATATTAAAGTGTATTCACATAAAAAAAAACATGCAATAGTTATAATGATAAGCAATCCCAATTTATGAAGAAGAAGAAGAAGAAGAAGAAGAAGAAGAAGAAGAAGAAGAAGAAGAAGAAGGAGGAGGAGGAGGAGGAGGAGGAGGAGGAGAGGAGGAGGAGGAGGAGGAGGAGGAGGAGGAGGAGGAGGAGGAGGAGGAGGAGGAGGGGGGAAGGGGAGAAGGGGGGAAGAAGAGGGAGGGGGCGAGGAGAAGGAGAAAAAGAGAAAAAATGTATTCTATAACCCAAAAGAGCAAGTTTAAGGCAAAGGTATGGCCTGACAGTTTCACTAGAGGTTAGAAGGGACAGCTGTGTTCCACATAAATTTGCCGACCCTCATGAACTTTCCATCAACAAGATTCTCTCATCCTCCCATTATTGCTGTTTGACAATTAATCAACAGCTGTTGAAACATTATAAGCATGCTTGTAATTTGGAGTAAAATTAATGATTGCCTATCTATTAAAATGATGAGGGAGGCTTTGTTTTCCAGCCTCAGTGTGAACTTGCTGATTTATTCTTCAAATCAATTACCCTCCTGAACTCCCTTGCCTCCTGCCTGTTGGCTAAGAGCATCCCACACACTACACATTTCTTCTAAGGGAGCTTATGACACACATAAGACTGGGTTTGCTTGCCTGGCCATATGGGTCTGTAAAACAGATATATGTTAATACAGTGAAAGATAAGCATACTTGAGAAGAGTAAGATTTTATTTTATTGAGTTTTATAGTTAACTGAAAGTAAAATTTAAGAAATAATGGTATTGAAACACAGTTATCATGAACACTATGAATCAATGACTCAAACAGTAGTGGATAAATATGATATTTTGTATAAGAATAAAATAAAGCAAAGCTAGTGAAACCATTTTGAATGGATTCATTCCTTGCTGTCTAATATTTGCAAAATATTTCATGATTTATTTATATCTGCACCTGTTAATGACCTGGAACGTAAAAATTTCCAAATGTCCAGAAGAGATTTAGTTTCAGTAAAGCGGACACATCAGCAGTGGTGGTGTTCTAAGTTCAGTCAAGTCAAGCACAGGAATTCTGCATTGATGCCCAACAGTCAACCCAATTAAATCTCACCCACTAGGTTTGGAGGAGGAAATCCTATCCTCTGCTCTTTCAGGGTCATTTCAAGGAAATATGCTGGACTACTTCTGCCAATTGTTAGTTTTGTTTTGTTTTTTTACCTTTAACAGTCATGACATGTAAAAACTACCAAGGAATAAAATAATTCCTTCAACTTAAATTCAGAAAAGTATGAGTGGAGCATGGAGACAGATGTGAATCACTACTGTTCCGTCTACACTGCTCTCTGCACTACTGCACTACTATTTCTTGTCATTAAATCAAGTAATAGTATTATCCAGTTGTCACGTTTCCAGACTAATAGCTCATACATATATACATAATTTCAATCACTTACCCATACAACTACTCATGAGGCAGCCCTAAATGAAACTACTACTTTTCAAACAAACTTCAGCTCTGCTGCTCACTAAACCAATAAGAAGGCCATTTTGCCTGTTCGTACTTTTCAGATAAATTACATATAAGAAAGAAAAAAAAAAAACAGCATCAGATTTTTTTTTCAAAAATAGAAACAGCCTTCGCTATGAGGATATGAAACACATAATTTGAGGGAAATAAAATTTTAGTTGTACAATGTGATACAGATTTCTATTCTCTCCTATCTGTATGAAATGATCAGGTTTTCAGTCTGACCAGTCTCCTTTTTTCCTTCATAATACAATAACAGAATATTTTTCTCTTTCTCAGGAAGCAATATTTTTCTATAAACTATATCTAATATATTAGTAATGTTGGTGTGTCACTTCAAACAAATTATAAACTGATATTTTGTGCTTACCAATGGTATACCAAATAATAACTCCCTGCAGGCCAATTTGTATACAAAATGTAATATTTAAACCCAAGTTACAATTAGCACTTTATTATAGAACACTGTGATTGTATATATTGCAAACTACTTATACTTGCTATACGATTTTCACTTATGAAAAATACGCTGGTAGAGTTGCCATTACAACAAATCAACTTGTATTCAATTACTAACGAACTCAACGACCAAGAATCATTCTTTATACTTTAGGAGTCAGAAAATACAATGCACTGCACTCCCTTTCAGTGTGATGGTGAAAAATAAACAAGAAGAATGGTTGAGCAATTATGCATTTAAATTATATAGCGATACCACACCCATACACACCCCTCAAAATAAATAGAATCCTGTACCAAAAAAGCAAGCACGGAGAAATAAATTTGAACCTTAATCAAAAAAAGAACAAAAATCAGGAATGCCTCTTGCCTTTCAAATTGTAGAATTTACTAATTAATAATGTTGAATATGTCCAGTTTCTTGACAAAAATTTACAAAACTAGATTATAGATAATGCTACTTCCACAAAAACTAAAGTCATTTGGTCTGTGTGTATGTCTACTGAGACTGATTTTTCTCACTGATTTTTTTCCCAAAATATATACTTTCACTTTGCTAGAATCCATTCTTTATTTTAAGTGATGGAAGATTGGCTCTTAGGGGCAACTTACAAATTCTTCATTCTAGTTAAAGACAAGTAGATTTCCCAAATGTTTTAATTTTCTGCTTTTTATAAAAGTGGGCTTATGGGTTTTCTAAACACCCATTTGTCACCTAAAAACATAATTGTGTTCTTCAAATTAACTTTAGGTTAATTACTTTTTACATTTCGCCTCAATAAAGACAAATAAATTAAAGTTGAACACATTTACATTTCTGGTTTCACTTATATAATAAAGTGGCAGAGTAGCTTGATTTATTAAGATATTCTAAACATTTAGAAAAGTCACAGAAATGGTCACATAAACCAATGCACACATACATCTCATGTGCACACACACGAACATACATACACACACACACTCATACATTTCATTTGAATGAATCTTAAAGAAGATATTGCACGTGCAAACCAAAATTCCATTTAACAATGATCTCAGAGTCTTTAAGCATCTATTAACAATCAAACTTCCATTCTTCTTTCTCATCATTTCAGCTTGCCTTTTTGTACACTAAGAATGATATAGTCTGTCAATCTTCTTCATTCTTCCCCAGTATAATTTATTCCCCATTTTAAATATTATTAGTCAAAGTATATGAGTAAGAAATGGGGGATGGGAGATATATTTCAAAGACAAATTCTATAAATGCTGTGAGCTAAATTTTTTCTGAGAGAAGCACCAAGAGTTACAGCTGCCATCAACAAGAAAAATGGAGGCTGCACAATAGAGAAAATGTTCTCTAGTCATATTTTTATAGCAAACACAACACTATAAAGTAATAGAAGTAATAGCTTCCTGTGAAAGGTTAGCACCAACTTTAAAGTTATATTCCTGCTTTCCTGCTGATTTGAGTTGTGACATTAGACAAGTTGTTGAACTGTCTTGTAACTCAATTTCTCAAATGCTAAATTGGCAGAAATCCTATCTGACATCTTCCCATCAGCAGCACAATGAATATTACAGAGATAATAATGGGTACATGGGTAAAGACATGTTGGAATTAAGAGTTTAAAAAATAATTTATCCATGCAGTGTTAGCATTCACTTGTTGTCATGCAATGGAGAGATGCCAGTCTAAGAAATAAGGAGCATTTAACTTTCCAAGCCAGAAGAAACCTGAGCATGTTCGCTAATTTAAATTCTGCAGTATAATATTTATATTTAACTATGTACTCCCTTATTGTTTACAAGTTCATATTAAAATATTTAATTTCAAAATTAGAGGTCAGCAGTTCCCAAGTAAACAGGCCAGTACTGTGGGAATGAAATACTATTAAAAGTGTCATTTTAAAATCTCTTTGGTGGATACCTCACTGTTAGCAAAAGATAAATATATAAGATTTTCATTAAGGAAATATTTTTCCTCCCCATTTTGTTGTACTCATTCACTTCAATAGAACAGAATAAGTGAATGTGTACACACTCAGCTCATCATAATATGTTTGTTGGTACTGGGCTTAAAGCTGGTAACCAAATTATCTTGGAACTCTCCCCTAAGCTTCCTGATTTTCTGATTTACTGGGGTGCCTGGAATTAGATCCTAACAGGTTCTTGAGAAGATGTTCTTTTTACCCAAGTTTTGATTTTATTGGACATAACTAGAAAAGTAGAAAGAGAGTCCAGGCAAGAGATTCTCAACTGGCTTTATCACTGTAGTCATCAAAATGACAGTTGTGGATTGTTATTGGTGCTCTTGTGACTCCTTAGGAACCTTGAAATAAAAACTGAAGTTAAAGTGTGTAATTTAAAATGGGTTGTCTTATTCCAAGAAGAATTCACAGGTAACAATTAGCACTTGTCAAGGTCTGACAATTTAAAAATGAATCTCCAAAGTCAAAAGTTTTGAATAAAATATTTTGAATCTCCACATCTAGCAGCGTCTGGCCACCGCATCTAGCCCAGTGTGCTTATGAGATCCAAGGTCAAGAATAAAATCTATATCAGGTCACCTTCACTGGTAAAAGAGCCTAAAAATCGGGGAGAAGATTGATTCTTAGTGGAGGTTCTGTTATGACATTCTATGAGTTATTTTTTTTTCTCATTTATTTCCTGTTCATTCAAGATAAGTCAATTCCTTTTCCTAAGCACTGCTAGTCCTAAAAGTTCAATGGAAATGATAAGAAAGGATCTCTGTCCTCAAAGTACTAACTTCTAGTGCAGATCTTTAAGTATGTTACAAGGTATAGGATGGTGCCTGGCAAAAAGTCAGTGTTCAAAAATGTTTACGTGAAAGACGATTAAGGGTGAAAAAAATATAAGTGCTAAAGAAGAATATAAGCATATTTTGAGGGTAGAAGACTTCAATATTTTTAATTTTTACATTTAGAAAAATGAGTAACAATTAAAACATAATGGATTTTAATTGGGGAGAATGAGAAGTAATAGGCAAATGGAACAATGTAAGCAAATATGTAAAAATTATATGAGGTTGCAGGACCCGTTAAAAAAGAGGAGATGATCTCCTGGGCTGTGGTGTAGTGGGCGTAGCATAATGTAGCAGCTCCTGGAAGCTCTAGTTTGGAGACCTACTCTCCAAATCTGCTAGATTGTCTAGTCAAAGAGTTGCTGTACCTTGCTCTATGCTGCATTTCTATTAAAATCACCCAAGATGCTTTAGCTGGTTTAGCAATCATACTCTCTCTCTCTCTGTTGCTTTATATTGAGTGTGAAACACTAAAATCTGCACATCTTTTTACAGTAAATATTGTCAAATTTTGTCACACTTATATTTTGGTAAATGATTTTTTTTTTTAACCTAGCGCAGAGTCTGACACTGCTGTTACATTTTTTTGTTGTTGTTCTTCTTGTTATGGTGATTTGTTATTTTGCTTTGTCAATTTTTTTTTCAAATACTGATTTAGTCATCCTCTGTAATAACTACTCCTCCATGCTTTGGTTAATGACAAAATTTATAATTACACAATGCATTTTGAGAGGATCAAAGACTGAGCCTAGTGGCATATCATTAAAGACCTCCAGCCAGACTAAGAGTGCTCCATTAATTAACACTTTCGAGTATTGAGTTAATAAACTATTTATCCACAAAACTGGTTGGTCATCCCATCTGTATTTCTTCAGTTTCTATTCAAGTTTCATGAGATACTTTTTGAATTATATCATTGGAATTAAAACTCACTCTCACACCCACCTAATATGAGATACTTTTTGAATTATATCATTGGAATTAAAACTCACTCTCACACCCACCTAATAAGGACTGTGTTCTCTGGATGGAAGCAAAACTTACCTTGACTATTCCTACATTTCTCTTATTGAGTCATTTATTTATCCTTTTGACTAACATTTATTGATTGTCCACATTAGTTCTTCCCAGTTGATCAGAATTAATTTCAGAATAGCTCGTGGTGTGCTATAGCTGGTTTATACCAGCTCACCAGAACCAATTGTGCTCATCTCTTCACAACTCTATGGTCAATAATACTTGTTAGTAGGTTAAATCAGCCTGGTGGGAGTATATACCCCATCGTAATCAGCACATGCTACATGTCAAGGATTGTCGTTATTGTTGAGAAAACCAGTTGTTAAACATTTACCAACATAAAACTTAGAATAGTTCTAATCATCCTCCAAAAATTGAGATATTGGCAACTCAAATAGTGTCATCTGCACGTGAAAATAGATTTGGGAGGGGGGGGGAAACTGTTAATATCTAATGTATTTCAGCTCACCAGTAGAAATAAAGGAGGAACAAGAAGGGGAAAGAGAGAAGCCAGAGATGCAAATTTGGAAACCATTAATGTGTTGATATCAATGTAGTCCTAGATTGAATGGGACAAAGAAGGAGACAAAGCTGGAAGGAGTGAACGTCTAAGAATTTAGACCTACTTTTAAAGAGAAAGCAGAATACACAGAGATTTCAAAAACCAGAAAGAAGTCCAAGATGCAAGCAGAATTAATATAAAGACACTGACATAAATAAGCATCAGGAGAGGACAAGAAGAGCACTCAGTGCTGGAAATTGGGGTGTCCCTCTGCCCTGGGAACCACTCTATGCCTTTAATTCATGATGGACCCAAACATAGGACTTTGTGTTACAATTTTTTTTTTTAAATCTTCAAATAGATGGAGATTTAAAGCATTATTGCAGTTTCAGCCTAAAAAACATATTTATCTATATTAACATAGAATCAAGTATAATTATCTTGTATCATCATAGAATCTATTGCAATGTTCTCTAATATTGAAATCTGAAATTAATGTGTTTTGTTTTCCCCTTTACCCCCCTTGGGATCACCATAGTTTATATATCATCACTAATAAACTTGCTATTTTCAAAGTAGGAGTATTGGAAGAAAAGGAAAGATAATAAACAGAAATAATTTTCCCAATATGCTTTGCCAGTACTATTGAAATTACTCTAAACTGCTACATTGTTCAAATAAGTTAGGTTCACCTTTGGAAATTATGGATGCTCATGTAATCTTAATGGGATCTCAAGAAAAATTTTAGTGTAGTGACAAGTGTAAAATGTGAATGATCTATAAAATGGTGACTTGGAAGACACATGCTGCTTCTTTTTTTTCACCCAAAGCTATAAATCATAGGCTAATGAATGAACTATAATAAAAATTTACTCCAACTAAGTTCTGCAGTTTTTATTTTCCTTAAATCCAACACCTCACTCCAGATTGTCAATGTCAAGAAGAGGATTACAAGCAAATTTTATTTTTCTTTTTCTGCTTTTACATATTTGTCAAATTTTCTGCAGTATATGTTTGTTAGATTTATTTTTAAATAAGCCTAATCCTCCCCCCAAAAATACTTTGTTATATAAACTGTGATTTTTATTTGAAACTGCATTTACATTGGTTTGTTTTGTTTTAGTAAAAATACAGCTACGAATATATGTTTGATTAAGAAACTGTAAATAAAAGTAAATAAAACCACTTGGGGGATGTTTATTTAAAAATAAGAATTAATTGAACTGTAATTTCATAGCAAGTGTTAATAATTTTAAGAAATAGAATGGATAAAGGCAAATATAAATTGTCATAAATAAAAACTTCTCATAAACAGGAATGTCTTCATCAAGAATAGGATAAACCATAGGGTCCCTAAAATCTCATAAGATCATCTATAAGAGCGGATATACAGCTCAGACTCCCAGTTTAGGTTGCCATCTATGAGTAATTTAAAAACAGCTTTAAATTGCTGTGTCGATTTGTATGCAAGTGTGTATGTTTGGTCTGAATTATATTTAATGTATGGAACAAGATTATTTTCTCCTCCACGATTAATCTTTTCTTTTGCTTGGTTCAAAATATATTACTCATTTCTGCCAACAAAACCATTCTTCCAACCACAGATGTTATGTCATAAAGAGAGACTTATGTATGCTGTAACTATGTATTACAAAGGTGTTAGCAGGAATTAAAGGGGAACATTTCCTGTTTACATATATCTCTCTTCAGTGATTACTGAGTGAGAATGAAAATTTGCTATAAATAAATTTTACATAAACAACATGTTTAAGAAACATTGGAAAGTTTGACTGAGAAAGAAAATATATCTTCAAATTAATGACTGTTTTGTTCACCCCATACAGAGTTTACATGACTGTTATATACATATATAGAGTCAAAGATATCCATTCATCACCAGCTTTGAATTAAATCCCCATTTGAAGAGAGCACATGTGCTTCTGAGTGTGATTTTTATAAACACCAAGATATCTTCACACTCTTACATGTTTTGGAATCAGTTATTGCTTCCTAAACCTTCCCCTGGAAAGAAATTCCAAATGGGAGGAGATTGTATTGCCCCCTGCCCCTTGACAGCCCTGGCCTGCTACACAGGATAAGCCCTTGTCACCCTAATGATATCAGGTCACTCTATCTTATGCAGCGAGGCATTCTTTACTCAATCAGTAGCTTCCAACAGCTGCTTTCTGACACTTTTAGAGTGTTATAGGAAAGCTGAATTGCCAACAGCTGTGGGACCACCAGCTATAGAGTAATGATACTCCTAGCAATCCAGGAGTGAGCCTTGTATACAGTCTATGAACTGAACATAGGAAAACATTCTTACCCATTCTTCATAAGTCCCCTTTACTATCCACACCTCTCTCCCCAGCTGTTGGGAGGTGGCATAGGAGAGCACTGTGGTTAAAAAAAGAATGAGTTCTACAAACAGAAATGTTCAAATCCTACCTCTTCCACACAGCTGCATGTGACTTTGAGGAAGTCACGTAGTTTGTGTTTCAATTTCCCCTCTTCTAAATTAGGGATGTTGATAATAATACCTACCACATAGATTGTTATACATACTTAATGTATGAAAATTTATAAAAGAACTAGAAAAGTATCTAGCGCAGAGTATTTATTATAGCAAAAATTAAAAAAAAAAGATTTCATTGACTCAACAGCATTTTCATGTATGTTTCTTAATTTAATTTTTAGAAAAACACGTGAGGATATTATTATTGTTTCTATTTTATAAGTGAGAAATCAGAGGCTCAAGAGGGTAACCAAATTGTCAATCAAAAACTAATAGACCCACAATCGTAGATACAGAAAATGAATCTTCCACAGCTCTCATTAAATAAAACTTAAATGTTCTAAAGAACAACTCGAGAACTATGAGAAATAAGTTTCTGTTGTTAACAAGCCACCCAATCTATGCTATTCTGTTGCAGTAGCCTGAATAGACTGAGACACCTGTGCACAGAGGACAGACTGAGGAAGGAATCCTCCAATCATTGGTTCTAGCAGCGCTGGTAGGTATCTCACGGGAGATGATAAAAGTCATGGAATCCTCACCTCCTATCTTATTTGCCTGCTTTTTTTCTACTTTTTACCTTTACTTTAAAATTTTACATCATTTTTGGAAAGAATTTAAAAAATAATTTAAAATATTTGTGGCAGAATCTGTCCTGGAGATTCAATTCTTCATGTAAACACTGCTGGTTAAAATAGAATGCCCGAACCCACTCAGAGTCCATTCACATCCAAAGCAGGCAAAGGTTCATATAAAGAGAGTGTTCTCATAATAAGATCATGGCTTCGTATGTTCTTTGTCAAGGTGGATTTCATTGTCATATCTTGGTACAATATTCAATATACCTAACAGTATGATGTGGCCACTGACTACTCATACAGATTCCTGATCAAATAGCATGAACCTGAGCTGCAAATACCAAGTATAACTATGCAGGTACAAACCAGTGCATCATTGGCTCTGCTTATATTCCATTGCTAGATTAGTGGTTCTCAACTGCTGCACATTCAAATCACCTGGAGACTTTGTACCAGTATAGGCTCATTGACGATGTGACAAATGTAGCACTCTGGAGGAGATAAGGAGTCCTCTGTCAGGGAAGGGGTAATAAGGAAACTGTACGTTTTGCTCGATTTTGCTGTGAACCTAAAAATGCTCTAAAAAATAAAGTCTGTTAGAAAAAAAAAAGTGACTGATGCCTGACTCCCATCCTCAAACATTTTAATTTAATTAATATTGGTTGTTATGTGAGCATGTGATTTTTGAGAGTGTCCAAGTAATTCTAAAATGCAGCAAAATTTGAGAAGTCTGTGCTGGATGATTAATTTTTTTTTAATTATTGAACTTTTCTTTTATTTGTAGTGTTATTCAAATACCTAGATCAATAGTATACACCTTAAAATTTAAGCTTACGCCAGATTGTGAAGAATCAACTGATTCGACTCTAAGTCAACCAGTCCCTCTCTCTGCTCTACCTACCTTTCTAACAAAATGAAATCCATAAAAATGAAATATGTTTCCTTATCAGCTTCTTGTCATTCAGTGCGTTCAGTTAAAGATCCGGTGCAGAACATTTTTTCATTGGCTAATAAGTTGAACTCAGTGACTTTTTGGCTTGCTAAAAATGCTCAAAACCTGTAATAAACAATATTTATTTTCTTTAATGTCATCTAAAGTTTAAAGTTAAAAAAGAACCAAAAACAAAAAACAAAAAAAAATAAAACAACAACAAAAAAAACCCTAGCTCACCAGAGAATAAAAATAAGCCATTGATAATAGAAAACAAATGAGACATTTTAAATGTTCTGTAGGACACTAAAATGAACAGATGAGTACAGTTGGAAAGCTAATTCATTAGGTTAAATGAAATATAGGTAAAAATAGAGGAAATCTCATACTTTAAGAAATATAAATATAATTACTTTCATAGTTGGTATGTTTATGAAAATATAATTCGGTATGTCTATATGCGCTTGATGTATCATGTACAAATAATAGCAAACGTCAAGACTGAAATATTGTAGAAGAGAGAATTTCTTCTTTAACAACTATGGAAACTCACAGTGCCTAGTGTGATTACAGACTCAGCAAGAGCTCAATAAATATTTGCTGAAGATTTAAAGATTGTAGCAGGATGACTTTAGATATGACAGTGTTAAACACTAACAGAAATAAAGCGAATACACATAATGGTACAGTATTTTTTTTTCCTGATACTGACTATTCAGAGTATAGTCAGGATCAGAACATTTTCAATTTAAAATAGCAAGTATTTCCCCACCAAGAATGAGTTTCTACTGTCAATTTTAGAGGTTTCATTCACTTACAGCTACTATTCTTAACAAGAAGAGCTATACTATACATTGATACCACTAAAAGGAAAGGTTAGAAAGAATAAGCAATAGATCTGAATACAATACAAAACTGCAAGCTACCTGCCATCCAAAGTATCAACTTTAATAGCTATAATGGTGACTGTTTTATAAGCCTCAGTGATTTAGATGGTTAATAATCTACAACTCTGGTGAATTCAATGTGCAATCACTCATGATAAATGCACTAATGTTCTTCCCATATTAATATTCTTCCTTTGTATATATGTATAAAGCTACTAAATGTGAGGTTCAGCCATGTTTAAGTGTCCTGACTATTATATTATCATTGGATGTGTGAAATATTTCCTCCATGATTTCCAAACATGGTATGTCATGGTTTAAAGTTGACAAAATGTTTCTCATCTAGCATTCCCCATCCCCTTCTATTATGCGGTTGTTATTCATGCTCTTTCTTTCTGCTCTTTTTTCTTTCTTCATGTCTCTATGTTCTCAGTCCCTCACCAAGACACACACACACACACACACACACACATACACACACACACACGGTTTGTAACCTAGACGCCAGTAATATTTATCTCATTTATAACTGTAGCATTTAGATAACTATTTTCATGTCCTGCCATGTACCAGGAAGAGGTCAATGGAATTGACTAATATTTGCCTTTTCTTGGACTTCAGTAATCATAAAAGGGTGCATAAAAAATGCAGATCAGTTGTTACATGATTGCTGAGGATGAAATGAAATTTTTAATTTAGTATCAAGGGATGTTTCTAGTTATTCTGATTCTTGACTTTTATAGAATCATGTTAAAGAAGGGGGAAAATGTCTCCTTTGCTCTTTATTTCTGAGGGTAAGTGTTATCCTATTACCCCAACTTGCCCTCATCAAACTTAATTTATTTTCTATCAGTCAGTAATACCATCAGAGTCTATGCATTTCATTCTTGTAAATGCAATAAAGCAAAAGTAAAACTTATTTTTTTATATACCAGGTGGGGCAAACTAGGCAAATTATGACCCTTGAGCCAAATCTGGTCCTCTACCTGTTTCTCTTTGTATGGTCTGAAAACTAAGAATTGTTTACATAGGTTAACATTCCTGTCAACTTGATGAGAGGAAATATTAACTCCAGTTAAAAAAAATAACATCTCCCTCAAAAAAAGGATGCCATTATTCTCATAAATCTGTATTATAAGATATTATACTAAATTATCATTTTTTAATTTTATTGTATTATTAGTTTCAAGTATACAGTACATTGATTAGACATTTATATAGTTTATGAAATGATCCTTCTGATTGCTCTTTCTTTCCTCTGGCTCTACACATACCCATTACATTAATGCTAACTGCATTCCCTATGCTGTGCTCCCGATCCCCATGACTATCTATCAACTACTAATTTGTACTTCTTCAACCCTAATGTACCAAATTATTTTATTTTGAATTTCATCAATTAAAGAATTGTGCAAATATGTATGCTTTCACATTATTTAAGTACCTACATCGCATTCTTGATTTTTCCTTTGGCCAACAAAGCCTAAAATATTTCCTATCCGGGCCTTTAAAGAAAGAATTTGTGAGTCCATGATTTAGATAATCTATTTTTTAAGAAGTAAAACCAGTATTCCAAAAGATCAGGCCTCACAAAATAGATTAAGAAACCTTTATTGCTCCTGGCACCTGCTTCCTGAAAACCCACTTTGTTGGTACATTCTCTTCCTCTCCTCCTTTAAAATAGAATCTCTGGCAGGTTTCAGAGTATTTCCTGTCACTCTTAGATAATAAACCTATTGTTCTAGTCACACTAATTCTCTCATTCCCTTAATCAAAATCTCTCCTCCCTTAAGATTGTTAAGACTTCAAACTTCACTTCGATTTGAAGCTCATTCTTGTGCCCCAGCCAGGCCTGCTTCAGGGCCATGGTCACCATCCCACACCATGACTTCAATTGCTAGCTGGTTCCAACCCCAAAAGGTGAATGTGGAGTTGGGGGCAGGGAGAAAGCAAGGGAGAAAAGCTTATTTAGTGAGCCTCAGTTTAATCTAAACACTGGCAGGTGTTAAATAACCATCTTAAAGACATGGTCCTGGAATCCAGAGATCCCGACTTCTAATCCAGAGATGTTTCTGTAACCCTCACTTGACCCATTATGGCTCTATAAGTAAAAGAAAATGAGTGGTCAATAGAGATTACTGAAGCATTAAGAATTTGACAACGTGCACTTTATCTGTCATAATTCATCACAGATAAGAATTTGAACTCAAACATTGCATTTGAGAACCTCCAAAACCTGGCCCCCTGCCTGCAAGCTCTGCCTCTTACCATCTCACTATTTTCCAAATCTCAAAGTCAGGCAAACTTAACTCCTTGTTTACTCTCTAAACACAAATCGAGCATTGTGCCCCATAGTCCTTATTCTCTCAGTACTTGGAATGCCCTCCTCAGCTTGTTTGCTGTCCTTCAAAGCCCAAGTCATCACTCCTTCTCGAGGCTCTCTGTGTTCCTTTCTATTAATCCAAGGTGATTTCATAGTCTCAGAACTTTTGAACCACCTAGGTATACCACTGCCATCATGCTTTCTGGTCCACTTATGCTATTATTTGTACCTGTCATGCATGTTCAAGTAACTCTGAATTACTTCTTAAACCAAAATAAAATTCTGGGAGATTATGAGCTTGTCTTACAATTTATGAATTTACCATCACCACTGTGGCTTCTTGTTCTCACTTACACATCAGTTAATGACCAAATTGGCTGATTCATACTTAATTCTACTCAAATGTCATCAATACATAATATGTAATGTCTGGTAAATGGCAAATAATCACTAGTCTTTAGATTATGGTCAATGGTCATCTGAATAGATAATAAATCATTATTTTCAACATTGCTATGGATAACAAAATTTGAGTGATATCTTCTAAATTAGATTAAAAATATAAATTTTAACTAGATTAAAATACAAATACATTTTGAGGCAGAAAATAACAATAATGACAAATTAGGATATATAATCTTGATAGAATTATTATGTGACATGAAAAATGGACTTGACCTTAATATAAATTTTTTTTAATATAATGACTTGATAATGGTCAATAAGACCAATTATGCCTACATGTAGATACAAAGCAACTCTTCCAGATATTTATCCATCTCTGTTATATAAATACAATTTTAAATGGTTTTAGATTAATTTTTTGATATTCCTAGCAGTGACAAATTATGCAATATTCCTATGAGCTATAGGCATTTTATAATCACCTCCTAGAAATTTTCTATAATGTTTTTGTTATTTTTACATCATTGTTGAATCTGATTCTCATTCTTGCTCCACTGCTTGGAGAATTGTAATCTTTATTGTCACAAAAAAAAGTTTTGCTAATTTCCCAGTAATTTACCTCAAAGGTATTTCCCTAGGTTATCTTATGCAGAAAAGTAATTATTGTGCCTACTATTTAAATTAAATTTAAATTTATATTTGGGTTAAAATTCTAACTTAAAAAGACAGTTAAAATAAAGAAAAAAGTAATTATTTCCCCCAGGAAGTGAATCATTTAAGGAGAAAAAATCTAATATACTAATTTTGTTTTTAACTCTTGTGTCTGAATATTTTCATTTCAACCTGCATGGGCATGGGTCAAGAATAATCTTAACACTGTTCTTTATCAATTCTCTTGCTTCTTTTTTATTCACAATAATGTAATTTTATCATGTTATTTAAAGAGGGAAAGAGAGAACCTACCAATAGATGGCCCTGGATACGGAAAAGATTGGTTAAACCAACAGGACCATAAAATAAAAATTAAAACCCTAAACATCTATGGAAAGTGTAACTTTAAAAGAGTTGCTACTTAGGTCACAATGAACAATGAATGGATGTAATCTTTTCCCCACTGTTTATAATAAACATCTTAACATCCAGCTTGAATACCCACCTCTCATTATCTACTACTGGGTAGATGGTGCCACTGATATGATTTGAGTTAATTGCATAGACTTAGGAGATGAGAGAAAAGCATTTCATATAAAGAGGATAAGGTGAATGAAGAGTTGAATTTGGATATGTAAATAGTATATCTGAACAAGTATTGCTCAAGTGTCATCAACTTTAAAACACTTGGTTTTGGGGCAACAAGGCCTTTTTTTTTTTTTTTTTTTTTTTTTTTTTTTTTTTTTTTTTTTACTAAACTTCTGTACCACCCTACAACAAAGACCACATAAAGAGTATATGCGTTGGACAATACCAGAGGACAAGACTAGGTAGTAAAGATAGGTACATAATTATAGTGATAGAAGAGGTTGCACCTGGAATGGCAAATATCTATTTTTTCTCTAAATTTTTGGAAGAGGGTTATGTCTGGAGTATCTATTCTCATAACTGATCAAATAAATTGAACTTTCAAATAGAGAACATGGGATTTGTCTCTCATAGAACAAAACATGGTTTTTTAAGAGAAGAAACTATAACATCTAATTGCTTCTTTAAAAATTGATATAAAAAATAGGAAAATGAAGTATTGTAGTTGCCTAAATTCTTAGCCCTAAGAGAAAAGAGTTGTTAATTGACTCTACAAACAGCATTAGCTTTGTGATATTTGTTGTTGTGTCACAAAACTGTCAGGAAAGTCAGTTATAAATAAAATATCACAAAATATTCCCCAAACAAAGAAGCTTTCTTCTTTTTGATATGTATCTTCAGACTTATAATAGATATTTATACTAAATGTCTACACACAGAATAATAGAACTTTAAAATACACAAAGCAAAAATTCTTAGAACTCCAATGAGAAAAAGGATAAATCCCCAATTACAGTGAGAGATTTTAATATCATTCTCTCACTAATGGGTAGAACAATTATACATAAAGGACATTAAAGTTTTATATATTATCAACGAACTTTATCTAATTGACATTTGAAACATCAGAATAAACATTCTTTTTATGTGCGCACAGAACACCAAGTGGCTTTACTTGTAAGAGCCAAAAACTGGAACCAATTCAAATTTCCATCCATAGGTGAAATGATAAACAAATGGTGGTATATCCATAACAATGCAATAGCAAACAGCAATAATGATATCCAACCTGGATGAATCTTAAAAACATTATGCTAAGTGAAAGAAGCTAGTCACAAAAGTCCATGCATTTGATGATTCCATATATAAAAATGTCTAGAACAGACAAATCCATAGACACAGAAATTGGATTAGTGGTTACCAAAGAGCTGGGGCAGCGGAGTGAAGAGTGACTACTAATAGGTATAAAGTTTCTTTTGGGATGATAATAATTGTTTAAAATTAGATCATGGTGATAATTACACATATCTGTAAATGTACTGAAAACCACTGAATTTTATATTTTCAATGGTGAATGATATGATGTATAAATTGTAATCTCAATAAAGCTATTAAAATAAATTTTTAATAGCTTAAATTCATAAATTTTCTTAAATTTTTATAAGTTTGAAACTTACAAACTCTATTTGGAAGCTTCGTTTACTTTATTTTTATTCAAATCTTTTTGATAGCCATCTATTTGAATAGAATGAATATTACAGTCTCTATTCGATGGATGCAAAGAAACAATGCATGATTGTTTCCATATTGGCCAGCAAGTAAATTTGGAGTAGAACCATTTGAAAGCCTAATCTGATATACTTCCACTCATGCAGGATCATAGATAACTCCATCCGCACTCAAATGAATGGTTTTATTTGTGGTTCCACTATTGCTTCAATGCCACACTTTCTTGAGATATACTTTTTCACAACTTAGACCCTACCAGCTGACAAATTCACAGATTCTTCCCATACTGACTCCTGCTGACAGGCGTAAAATAATCAAATGTCAAATGATGCTTGGAATGCACGGGAGGTCATTCAAGTATATTTGAATTGATCAATTAATGAGGTAAACTTAATATCAAGTGCCCTATCAATTAAATGTTCATTTCACTTTCCTAGACTGTGTTATGGAACAGAAAATCTGAAACTTTAAATCCGAGATGGGTGGTCTGGAGGCAGAACCAGCTGTGCAGAGAAAATGACAGGCCCCCACTCCCCAAAAAAACAAAGTCTAAGGTAGATAAGCCTGTGAAGGCAAAAGTTAACAGAATTAGGTCAATAAAATGTCAGCATTTCAGGATAGAAAAAGTACAAATTAGGAGCTTAGAAATAACTTAACTTGATTAAATTAGGAGACTACAGGATAAGAAGACCACACACAGCAAGTAAAAAATAAACCCAGATCTAATTATTGTTCTTTCAAATTATTTAGAGAATCATTATAATTGGAAACACAAATTCCATGCTGATAGAGGTGACAGGATTCTTCAGGAACTGCCACCCTAATGCAGAACCACAGAGTTAAATAGAGCTTCTATTTACCATCATGCTTAAAGACTATTATAGAGGCAAAACCTCACGACAAGGGAATTGAAGAACAAAACAAGAAAAGGGAGAAAAATAGGTAAAGAAAGCTGGTCACTTTATCTGAAATGAACAAAGAATAAAAAGCAGAGTGTTTGCTCCAGAACCGCATAAATGTTAGCCACCCATAAATGATGCCACCACTATTTTCTAAGTATTTCATTCTTAAATCAGGCAGCTAGCAAAAACTGTGACACATTCTTGTTTAAAGTGGGAGGAAAAAGTTGTGCATATTTTTAAATACTTGGATTATGTCTATTTCCGAATCAGCTTCCTTTGATTTCTTTACATGGATATTAGAATCAAGAAATAAATTTATGTATAGGAAAGAAAAAAGTAAAAGTTTAGAATTTCTTCTTTGGATATAAACAACAAAAAAATCCTTCTCTCTGGCTTATAGTGCCAAGGGGAAAAATAAATGGATTGTCATATTTGAAAAAAATAACTAATGTTTCTGAACTTGAGAAAACCTGCAAGAGAAGGCTCCCATGAATTTATTGTTGTTTAAACATGGACCTTCACCAAGGACTTACTCTGTCACTGGGTACATAGACAACTACCAGTTTCAAGAGAAAAAAAAAACCTTATTTAAAACTGGACTATATATTATAATCAAGGTGCCATAGAGCCCAGGGCTAATAAATGCTTTGATTAAGTCATTTCCTAGGCACTCCTCCTACTCTTTAAGTTGTCATTTATTCAGACTTTACATGTGATATGAGCTGAAGATAATTGATTGACAGTATGTAAGCATTCCTTATTAAAAAAACAAAATCGACAACAAAAAACGTCATTCTAGAAGAGATAAGCAAGCGGTCGAGCCACGTGGTCAAATTAGGGTCAGATTGGTGAATCATCCTATTGCCTCTGCAGCCGCTTTGGATTTCCCTTGCTCTTACGCATGTCCTTCCCAGCCTCCTCCTTGGCCGCACTCCCTTGGACCCTTCATCCCTTCGTTCTCCATTCTTGTCCCTGTGTCTCACAACTCCATATCGTTCTAGAGCATGGTCTGCAGTAGCAGGACATGTAGTGATGAGAGAAGATCTGGTTTTTGCTCCCCTTCCTCCAGTCCTCACATATCATTACCATTTCAGCAAACCAGCATAATTCCCTTAGGAAACATTGTGTCAAGAACTAGGAACATCTGAGCTATTATCCTGCTTTTAAACTAACAAGTTTGTCTGCTACAGCTTCATGGATTCCTGAAATCAAGAAGATAGTCTGTTACTCACAGCAATCACTGTAACCAGAGAATTGGCATTTGTGCTGATTCTCCAAGCACCAATACCCAGAGAAAATGTAAAGAAATCCAGATGAATGTTAATGGTGTACAGACAGTGGGTTGTGTTAACAGGAAAGGAACTTTGAGCTCAAGGAACTCTAATCTTTTGCAATATGTACTAAGAATGCCAGGGGGAGACATTTTTACCATACTGGGCAGCAAGCATGCCTGCCCTTTGTTCCAAGGGAAAACACCAGCTCAGTCTTCCAAGGTCATTTCCTGAATAAACACCCTAAGAAAGATAGTCCAGAAAAAATGGTCAATCAGCGCTTCTCTCAAAAGACACACAGACAAACAAACTCTTGGAGAATTTTCTCTCAACATATCAGTACACCATTAACATTCATGAACAGAGAAAGGAAGCGAGGCAGCAGCACTTTTGTCTCACATGTATGTTTCATGGGCATCTACTTGAGAACAAATAGAGAAGAAAAGCAAAACAAAAGTTTTAGAAATTTCACAGGAACTGCATGCTGGCATTGGGTGTAGGAATGCAAGGAGAGTCACCCTAAATCGTGTCCGATCTTCACATGAATCTATACAAATAGGTTAGTATCAGAAGCTTTTGGCAGTCAAATATAAAGCACGTGAATTTGGCATTACTGGAAAGAGTGAGAGAGAGATTAAAAGAAAAAAGAGAAAGAGAAAGAAAGGAGAAGGAAAGAAAGAAATGGAGTCATTAAAAAGCTGGCTGAGAAAACGGTAAGTTAACTGTTTTCTTCAATGGTTTATGAATGCATAAATCAGGACTTTCTCCTCCCACTTCTTTGTCCTAAGGCCCTGGGAGCCTCACCCTAACCCGTCACCCCAACTTCATCATACTGAAGGCCCTGCCTTCTGGGACTGTTGACACCTCCTCTGTCATCACTCAGAGAAGGTGACCAGAGAAGGAGCTTTAAACACATTAGCACAGATGCACCTGGGACAAGTATTGGACTTTGCACTGGAACCGCAGATCATCTTCCCTCAGAAGCCTTGTGACAGCTGGTGAAACTACCTGATAGTGTTATTAAGATAGTGTGACAAATCAGTAACATCCCGAGTTCTTCAGAATCAGAGTGATGGTCTATGAATACAACCGCCATGCTTGGTATCTACTACAGGAAAACATTTTCTAAAGGATTTCCCTGAAAAGTTTTAGAATGTAGCCATTTGTTGGTTAGAGACTGTCTTTATATATTAATCATGTGAAGACATTTACAGGTTGACTAATTTGGTAGCTCCTAGCAAAGATTTTTATAAGATTTTGAAAGAGCGTATTCAATCATCATACAAATATCTTCACTCTGGAAAAAAAAAATAAGTAAAATGTAACATAACCCAACAACAAAGAGGAAAAACAGGTATGATATATTTTAATGTTCAATTACTAATTAATATTTGGTAACATGCTGTAAAAAAATAAAAATGGACTGGAAATAACATAATTTCTTTTTCCAAGGCAAGAACTCTAAAAAATTTTAAGTGTCATGTTTGTTCTACATCTGGCTGCAAACATCATCTTGGCAAAAAGAACTATCAGACAGATGTATGAGGGCTGACTAAGAATTACAAAACTTTTCTACTTTTTCTGTGGCAATTAGGAGCAGTTGAAATGGCTTATAAACTTACATGCACTTTATGTGATGATTATAGAAGTTGCAAACAAGGAAATAGAATCCCCACTGATGTAGGTCCAGATCCACCTATGGGAAACCAGAAGTGAGACCAGTCATTGCATAGGAAACATAAATCAAGCAATTTATAAGATTATAACTCTGATTGTTGTCTGATTCTACTGAATTGTGGTGACATGTACATAAGTAAACCCAAAAGCTTCTTAATACATCTTGTTTATCTCTACCACTCCTGGCTAGTTGTTTTATTCCCTGGGTGTAACTAAATTAGAAACATCTCACCTGGAGGGAATTCTGAGTGAACATAAGTAGTTGTTTCTGTCCTGTATTAAATTGTGCCCGAGGCTGAAAACCATTATTAACCTTATACCTTAGAATACAGTTCCTATTTATTTGTCCATGAATAAGTAGTTGCAAATGATGACATCTACAAAGGAAATATGTGACATTCACCATTCACCTAGTCCAGGAATCAGATATGCGATGTGAGAAGCCAAAGAGATATTAATAAGTATTTATTGTTATAAAGACTGCTAAAATAATAAGTACTTATTGTTATAAAGACTGCTAAAGCAACAAATACAGAATATGGAAATCTTGATTGAATGTACTTAAATCGTTGTAGGACATTACTGACAAATATCAGTAAATCCATGTTCTTATGATAACCTATACATAATTTGATTTATTATTGATTTATGAGTTTTGTGTTCTACAAATGATTGATTTCTAAACAGGTCGTCCTTTTGGACCTAAAGAATTCTGAAAAGAGGGTTGAAAGTAATATTGGTAAGACTAAATAAAGTAAAATAAACTGGGTAAATATTAGATGGGTTATTTTGCTTGAATACACAGAAAGTATTGCAGGGATCTAATTTCTTTCTGAAAAAGTGATCTTCGTGTGATCAGACTCAACCTAAAACAGATAATCATCTTTGTTACCTTCCCATCATGGTAAGAACAGAAGAAAATGTACCCAGAGCAGGGGTAGCCTCCTGATAAATATTAATCCGAGGATCTTGAGAGAAAGCAAATGACTTTAAAATACAGTTAATGATGACTATAACAAAAGATTGAACTCTGATGAATGAAGATAGCACTTTTGAAATGATCACTAAATGCTTCAATGGAATTAAAAGAGTGAGCAAGCTTGAATGATGGAGCTGACCACAAAGAGAGGACATAATATTAGAAAGAGGGAGAGTTAGTTCTCTGAGCCACAACTGGTGAAAGGGCTCAGCAATCCCTGGAGAGGACAGATTGGGCTCAGCTACAGTATACTAAATGACTACATAATTACGCTTAAGGACCTAGATTTTAAAATGTATAGGTTTCCCATCTTATAGAAATCGTTCATTGTCTACAAATCCTTTTGCTGTGTCACCAAAGGCTCAAATAATAGATATCTTTTATATATTAAAAATAATCACTCAGAACAGGTGTGCCTCACTTAACAAAATCAAGTGATATGGGTTCACAGAACTAGTACATTCTCTCTTGGAGAATGTCACCTTAGCAAAGCTCTTTCCTCTAAGAATAAGCTATATTTCATATATGCACCAAGTAAGAGGATACATTGGGCATAGTCATAACCTAAATATTTCATGAGGAGGAGAAATTTCAGGACTGAGTATTTTTGTAGATGTGCCATTAGATCTGGACTGTTTTTGTCTAATTCTCAAGAAACTTTGTTGAGTTGGAAAATGTAGCTATTAATAGAGCAGGCATGAGTCCTTATGCAGAAGGCGTGACACAGAGAAAATACAAAAATAATGTATAAGTAAATTTATCAATAATTATTCCCTTACTAGAAAAATTCTTTTCTTTTTTTTTTTCTTTAATAAATTTACACCTGGTTCTCATTGTCCATCTGAATGCGCTGGGAGGAAAATTAATTCCAGTTACTCCTGGGATTCCTCTGTTGTTTATTTGCTTAGATCCCAGAGTTCTATGCATGATCAAAGATCTGGAGACCAGTTTTGAAAAGGGTTATCTATCCTCTCTTGTTATCACTTAGTCACTAAGGGTCTCACTCTGCCTGGCCCTTTAGATCTCACAGCTCTGCCAAATCTGAGCCATGGCTGAGGCACTAGAAGTCCTTAGAAAGCCTGAGAGTCTGTCCAAAGGCTAGCCTCTTAGATGCATGAATCCTTGACCCCATATGGAGCTCTGCAGTTTCCCATACTATATTTAAGAGACCTCCATCTTTTGATATCTCTTTAGTCTGAGGGGGGACATCTCTCTTCTGTCGTTCATCAAAAGCATTTATTTTTAACATCTTCACTTTAATAAATGTAAGCTGTTACAAAAGATAGGAAGTGTTGTACTTACGCAGTGTTTGCTTTGACGTCTATAAAAATCTGAGTCAAGAATAAAATCTGAGTCTTCAAAAAGAACCTAAGTGTCTTATGGGCTTGGGGAAGGGGTGAGAAAAGGGCTTGTGGAAGATGTGCCACAGTGAGGACAGACAGAAAAGACAGACAAATTAGTTTATCTATAAATTATTAGTTTATCCCCCACATTAGAACATGCTCTGCCCCTGATTGTGTGACCCTGAATAAGGCATTGACCTAAACTACCTTTATTTTCCTATTGGTAATAAGTGGGAGTCAAAATTCCTGTACCTCCTTTGAATATATTTGCTTTTCAGTTTTATTTACCCTGGCTTCCTTGTTTAAATTGTATTACTCAAATCTACATATTTTTTTACAGTATTAAGTATATAGAGATGAGGAATGACTGCTGGCTTTGTATTATCATCATGGTTCTAATTATTAACTTAATTATTGAATACTTACTATAAATTAGACAGAGTGCTACCTATGTGCATTTCCTCATCAGAGGGCCCTCGGTGCACTTACAGTGCTCAATGTTGCCCATCTTGATCCACCTCCAAAACATCCATAAAGAAGAAATGAGGAATAATTAGGAATGATCACTATGAACTAGCCTGTAGAGAGATGATATAATATTGCAGCATTAACAACAAAAATGAGAACTTAAGTTAAAGCAGGTTTTAAACACATGAAAACATGGTTAAAGTTATATCCAGTTAGGGCACTCTGTTAGAGGAAGACTACTTCTATATTAAAGGAAATGCATATTTAAAAAAAGTAGAAAAAATTAAAAACAACTCAACATAAAATAAATACATATATTAAGAAATATTAAGGTGGTTTTCATCACAAGAAAAAATTTTATAACTACATATGGTGATGGATGTTAAATAGATTTATTGTAGTGATCATTTTGCAATATATACAAATATCAAATTATTATGTTGTACATCTGAAACCAATATAATGTTATATGCCAATTACATCTCAATAAAAAAGAAAAGAAAAATTAAGATGAAAGTTGAAAAATAACGTGAAGCTTGATGTGTATGACAAAATGCATAACGTTGACATTCTTGCAACTTAAAAAATCTGCTCATAATCTTCTAAGATGTAAAATTCAGGACAGATTCTAAATACAGGGTGTGGGAAGAGAATCAAAAACACTTAATCAAAAATGGTTAGTGGCAAGAGACTTCTGAAAGCAATTAAGAGAGGAAATTGGGAGATCAAAGATTGAAGGGAAAAGTGTGATGATGGTATGAATGCAAAGGTGGTCTCACATATGGAGAGAGGGTGAGATGTCAACATGGGGTAGGAAGGAACAGAAAGATTAAAAGTCAGACAATTATTGCCCTGGGAGTTCACGTTCCATGGCCCAGCTGCAATAGCAAACATTAGAAATAAGATAGGACCAAAGAAACACCAATAATTTTAATTTAAGTTAGTGAAGGGATAGAATTAAAAAGATAACTATTCCTACAGATGGAAAGTGGAAGAAAAATTAGAGCATAAGGAAGATAAAAGACCAAAAATTAAAATTTGATCAAATAAATTATTTGTTAGTTCAACTACATTTAGTTTGTGTATGACAAGCTTCTATATATCCTTGTCACAAAATAAAGTACAATCTTTAAAGGGAGTAAAGCAAGGTTCAATGAAATAATGTGTATTCTGTATGTTTTTGTTTAAATTTTATAATTTTACTTGAAATACCTCCAAAACTTTCTAAAAATTTTGCTTAGAAAGAGTAAAACTTTAAAATGCACTTGACATTACCAAGAAAAAAGAAATAGAAATAATTAGGATAGTATTATCATAAAAATTTATTGTGGATTCAACTCTAAATTAACCTAAGCAGTTTCAGAAAATAGTTTTTCTTACAATTTTACAGTATTTAAGATAACATATTATCTTAATATAACAATTTATATATAACATTCTGATTTTTAAATACTTGAATTATTTTAAAATATTTGTTACTACCTATCCAAGAATAAAGCCAAGCCACTAAAATATAGCTTGTTTCTATTTCTCTATAATGTGGTAGTTTTTCTAATTCTATTCTGCTTTTTAGGCAATAATTTAAGAGATTAAAAGATGTTAAAGTCAGGAAACTTTTATTATGATTAGTTACTATCATCTTATCAATAAACTCTCACAGTTCAGTGTAACAACCAAACTGGTACATGTCTTAGCACAAGAAATTCAGGCTCTGTGGAAGCATTGAGTCTTCTTGAAGGAATAGGATTACAATAGACCATAAGCCATTTCCACAAATACAACAACAGCAATCCCTTCTCTCTTTTTAGAGCATGTTATAAAAATTCAACAGAAAAAAATAAACTTTAGGTTCGCTGGTGATTGTTTTTTCAGAGTGAGAAAGGACAATCAATAGAGAAATAGTTCTCAGCTCCATTTTATTACTTCTCGCTTCTCATTCAAAAAAGAATTTGCATAAATCTAATATCTATTTTGAGTAACTTTTATGTTATTATTTAAAATAACTCTTTTTTTCAAGGCAAGAGTAAAGAAGAGCTTTGGGAAGATTCATGAATGATGAAAGAAGGCATCTAATGACAAATGAATACAACAGTGACTGCTGAACAGTGAGAATGTGAAATGAGAGAAATTCTGAAATACAGAATTATTAGATTGAGTGTATTGTACAATTATTCCAACACGTGTATTAAAAAAGGGATGATAAATGTAAGGTCACATTTTCATTTCGTAAGCAGTTATCTTACTGATTTGAAACTTTCAAAGAGAACCATGGTCCAAATTATGATTTTAAACTGGATCAGAGTTAAAATTTTAAGTATCGCTGAAAATTTTAAACACACTTGATTTACAGAATAATTAGCTTCACTTATAAAATGAGCCCAAGTATTAAACTTAGGACTTAATGTTATGTATGGGCCTGAATTCTGATTTAATCTAACTAACTCAAATTACACACACACACACATTCACACAATCTGCACAACTCTTCCTTCATTTATGTGTTTAAACACAGAAAAAATTTGCGGGGCTGCTGATATCCATCCTAAGGCACATTCTACAGATAAACAAAAGACTTTGTTCACTGGATCTTTTCATTCAGAGCCTTTCATGAGCTGTGAATTCCCTCTAAAAGCACCTATCAGCATGAATAAACTGATAAAAGCAAATGTGTGAAATGCCTTTTACTTAACTAACAGGCATGACTCCAAATGCTAGAACTCCCACTGCTTTCATCTGAAATCCTAACCCATGATGATAGTAAACATGATTTGATTGAAGGTCCTTTACTAATGTTACAAGATCTTTGGCCTAGTCTAAAGTAATAGTTAATGGAAAGCTCCGTCAGACATAATCCATTCCTGCACAGTCTTTCAGATTATCTCTTGTGACTGTGGTATTTCATTTTGTACAAATAGTCAGATTAATAAATCCATTCAGCCTTCCCAGAATATTCATTCATTCATTCATCTGTTCATTCAACAGCTGCCACTCTTGGGGATAAGGAGGTGACAAGTTATGCCCCATGCCTTCAAAGTCCAGTAAAGACATCATGCCTATAAGTAGGTTTATAAAAAATACATGGGAACTGTGGAGAGATGTGGGCAAGTTCAAACTAGTGGGAAATCTCAATTATGATAGGTCAAGAGGACAAAAATATTAGTAAAGACACAGGAAACTTGTAAAGAATAAAAATTTTGATAGAATAAACTTACCTAGAACCTTACACAGACAAAGTGTGACTTTCACTCAAGTACACATGGATTTTTTTCCACATGGATTTTTTTTAATTGTCACATACTAGTTCACAAGAACGTCTCATTTTCTAAGTATTTATATCACAAAGAAAAATAAGATAAAAAATAATAGTAACCAAAAGGTAAATTAGAAATCTCCATATATTTAAAAAATCTAAGATACTTCTAAATAATCAATAAAAGTAAACACAATGGAAATGATAAAATTCTTAAAACCAACAATGAAAACATATTTTAACACTTGTGGAGTTCAGCAAAAGAGTATTTCAAAGACTATCAGATTTTACAACAGAAAAGAAATGAAGGGATAGATATCTTAAGTTAGCAACAGTATAACAGAATCAGTTCAAATGATTTTTTTAAAAACAGGATAATTCAGAAATTAATAAAATAGAAAAAAATGCACACTACAAAGAATCGACAAAACAAAAAATTGGCTCTTCAAGAAAACTAATAAAACAATAATAAGACAATCTTCTGGTAAGAATGGTAACTATAAACATAAAGAAGGCAGAAATACTCTATGCCATAAATGAAAAAGAAGATACAATCACAGATAAAGAGACTAAATGGATGAGAATATTATGAACAAATATATATACTAATACATTGGAAAATAGACTAAATGGACAAGTTACTAGAAAAATACAATGTTTAAAAACACAGTCAAGCGGAATAGCTCAAAGAGTTCTAAGTTATTTTAAAATTTTATGTACATAGTTTAAAATCTTTCCAAGAGAAAAAAGTTTGGCCTAAATGGGTTTTTTAGGGCTTTTCCATATTACTCCACTTTTATATAAACTCTTCCAGAAAACAAAGAACGATAAATCACCCTCCAATTCTTCCCTTAGGTTTGTATAGCCTTGGCCCAATGCAGGCAGGGCAGAAAATGGCAAGAGTAATTTAGAACAATCTCACTCAGAGATTTAGAAGCAAAATTTATAAGTTCCGTGTTAGCAGACCAAACTGAGACATGAAATTAAAAAAAAAAAAGGAAGAAGAAGAAGAAGAAGAAGAAGAAGAAGAAGAAGAAGAAGAAGAAGAAGAAGAAGAAGAAGAAGAAGAAGAAGAAGAAGAAGAAGAAGAAGAAGAAGAAGAAGAAAGAATGATCATGTTGGTTTTATACTGGGAAAGCAAAGGAGAGAGGTTTAAATAAGGAACACTTATAACTATAATTCACCACATTAAAAGATCAAAGTGAAAAACCATAAAAGCATATCAATAGACACAGAAATTATAATTTAATAAAATAACATCCATTTTTGATATAAGAATCTTATAAACGATAGAGAATCCTTAACAAGACAAAGGCACCTGTGCAAAATCTAGAGCAAATGTGGTTCCTAACAATAACCATTTTAGATTCCATTTAAATTTGGCCTCCAATAAAATTAAGATTTCTCTGTACATTAGAAGTTACCAGAAAGAAAAGAGAAGTCATAAAATAAACTGAGAGATGCTTCTTAACATATGTAACCAAATATATATATATATATATACATATATATATATATATTAGTTTCTGTAAGGTGTGGGTGAATCTAAGATATCACTAAGAAAAAGACAATCTTACAGAAATCCAGTAGGAATGAATAGGAACATCCACACATGCAAATAGCCCAAAAATATATGAAAACATTCTCCACATCATTACTAATCACTGGAATGTAAATTTAGACAACAAGATACTATTTTGTACACCTTAGATTATAAAAATTATAAAGTTTAACAATATTAAAATTTAGATGTGTGGACCAATGTAAATACAAGGGCAGTGCTGGTGGAAGGGAAACAGTACAACCGCTTCGGAACACAATTTGATAATAATTTTTAATGTTTGCTTATCCTACAGCCCAGCAATTTTTCGGTGCTGGACAAGGGAAGCTAAGTCTTTCACATGTATATGAAGAGACAGGTGCACAAAACCACCTAAATGTTTATCAATAATGTTACCAGAATTCCAAAATGAGGGAAGTACAGTTTACAACAACACAATGGATAAACTGGAGTATATTCACACAACATGAAGTGTTATATAATAAAAAGTAAAAATAAAAATTCTTTATCATTATTCCTCTCCTCCTAGAAAGACTACCTCCAACTGGTAGATACAGAGAGGCTGAGATACTCAGCAGGAAACCTGAGCCTCACTAATCGAAGTGTGGACCCAAGACCAGCATGGGATCAGCTAGGAACTGTAAAATTGTGAAACTTCTCACTCCATCTCAAACTTACTAGTTCACATTCTATATTTTAACAAGTTTTATATGCACGTTAAAATTGAGAAGCTCTGCCTTACAGGCTCTATATTCATTATTCAGGACAGTATTAGCTAGTTAGACCTTCTGGTGCATCCAAGTATTTAGCAATTCTAGTGAGGAAAACCAAAATTTTGCCACCCCAAGGCTACCTTTCAGGATATTAATTTTAAGCTGTTTATTAAGAAGAGTCAGAATGAATGTTTCACCCTCCCCTGTTTTCCTGCCCAAGAGATTCAGATAGAAAAACCTGCTTCAGGAAGGAAATTTTAGGATGTTCACCTTAGCTAAATTTGAATTAAGTGTGGTAAACAGGAGGGTTTCAGGTAGGGGTGTATTCAGTAGATATCCTCTGTGTCCTGTTGTTTCTGAGTTGCCTAGCAAGAATTTACTACCATGTGTGTTCTACCCTTTCTCAACTACTTGAAAATCACCCATTCTCACTTCTAAACCCCAAGATCTCATCCTCCCTTTCCTCTTTGTCTAAATATGTTATATATACTCAATGTTGCCTTTGGAATTTTGGGAATTTGGGGATTTTCATGGTTATGTGAATTCCCCATATGCATATATTAAAATTGTGATTTTCTCTTGTTAATTTGTCTCTATTAATTTGATTATTAGCTCAGCTAGAAGACCTTGGATGGAAGAAAAATTATTAATTTTGTTAGTCTCTCTGCTAGCATTATTCATTCAAACATACTTAAACGTATGAAACATTTCTTGAGTTGCTACTCTGTGCCTGCCATTTTACTAACTGCTACAAATACAAGTAAAATTCTCTGTTTTTTTTTTTAAATTAATTAATTAAATAATGTATTTATTTATTTTAATTGAAGAAATGGTAGGCAGATGGAGGGGAAAATCATTTCTTTGTTTTGGTTTTAGTCTCAAAAAATCCACATACGCGCACACACACACACACATACACATTGACACAAGTTTTATAACCTTGCATGACCGAACTGAGTTTGATACTTTTCTTAATGTTATGGAAATATTATGTAATGGTTATATAACTGTGTGACCATAACTATTTTATTCTTATCTTCTGTCTTAATGTATCTTTAATGATGGGTAGTGATCATGACTCCTTCTATGGAAACAAAATATATGCTCTTACTATATTTCTGTGTCACATCACATTCAAAAAATTCAAGAGCTTAAGCAATAACCTAAACTCTGGTTCCCTTTTGCAATTTAGCTTGAAACAGAGAGCACAATTTTCTACTATATCCATTTGGCTGTCTCTGGTCCATTTGACCTTTGAGTTGATTTCAAGATGATTAGCTAAGGCACTAATTCAGGCAAATTTTGAAAGAGGCCAGTAATATTTCTAGTATAAATTCTACCATGCCTCTTTTCTGATCCTGGAATAAAATTCATAATACACCATATTTGCATATATATTACTCTTAAAAATTTATGTAATGTTAATAACTCTACATAGAGATATGGTAGCTGCAATATTTACAAATCCCAAGGGACACAGGTATTACCATGAGTGCTGTGGCTACCCCTGACTTGGATGGACAATGGCTCTTAGCAAGGTTCTGAACCCAAAAATGCACATACACTTTAATTTACATGAGTTGCATTCCCAGAGAATCCACTATTTATATTTAAACCACAACAAAAATATAAGACATAAGACAGAGTTAAACTTGAGGCTCAGTCTATAGCCATACTACTCTGAACAAGCCTGATCTCATCTGATCTTAGAAGCTAAGCAGGGTTGGGTCTGGTTAGTATTTGAATGGGAGACCGCCTAGGAAGACCAAGTGCTGCTGTAGACGTGAAAAATAAAAAATAAAAATAAAATAAGAGATTGTAAGCTAACAATCTATGAGGTCAACAAAGGGGTGCCTAGCCTAAAAAATAAACTCTAGGCTTAGATCATTTTAAGCACTTTTTTTAAACCTGAAAGATTATCTAGTAAGATATTAGAAATTTGTACAAAGTGCAGGATATTTTTTGTTATACAATAGAGACCTGACCTTTGCAAAATGTCTAATATCCTTGACCTCTATCTGATAATAATCATGGCCCCCAGTTTTGTGATGACAAAAAAGGCCCCCCAGAAATTTCTCTAAAAGAGAAATCCTGCAGGAGGCAGTCCTGCCCCACTGAGACCGCTGCCCTAAGCAGACTTCCCTGGGAAGTCCCAACTTTGACCCCACACTGCCTTTGGAAAGAAGCCAATTGTCCCTGTGCCTGGAACATTGTAAGTGAATATTTACCTACATCTCTTCTGTATTTTCTTTTCTCTAAATACACTAGTGTTGCGCTACCAGCTAGCAAGGGGAGATTATTAAATATTTTTAAATTTTGCAAGCCGGTTGAAGTCATGTTAGTGTTTTAAATCGACTATGGTAGGAATTGTTATATAACAGAAATTGACAAATGCTGCAACTCGGGGCTCATTTGATGGGAGGGAGAGCCAGTGGTAAATATTTAATAGCACATCCCTGATTTCATACGAGGACTTTTGTCAGCTTTCTCTAATTCTCAGTTTTGCATATTTAAGTTTCCTTCATTGCAGCACATACATTTACTCTCTTTTGACTACTAATGTTGAGTGATATTACTCCACAACAATCCATACTACTTTTTTAAAACACGTTATGTCAGAAAGCACCAGTCACCTACTTGACCCTTATGAATAAAAAATTTACTCTTAATTGCAAGGTACCAAAATTGCCCATTTCTCACTTTCTTTTTAAGATACTGGTTAAAATCTACCTGTAACCACACACACACACACACACAGCTTCAGTCATATGCAAAAAAGAACCTTAAAAAAACTAATTGGTGATGAAGAAGAATTTTGGTAAAGGCAGTATTTTAAAGAACGAGGTGGGAGCGGGTTGGGGAGGGGTAGCATAGAATAAAATGAAAGTCTGAGGCAATTTCTCCTCCATGCTCAGCCCTGCAGCTTGGGTTCAAGCTCCCTGGGTTTCGTAGGGTGAGGTCACATGCTGATGCAGCTACTCAGGCAGACAATAGAACTTCAAACCCACAGAGCTATTATGACCAACGCTGTAAGTTTGGCTCAGAGACGGTGAAGAGACTCTAACTAGACCTTTGCCCAGAAAACAGCACCATGAGAATTGGGAGCCCAGGGCACACCTGCCCCCAACCTTGAATTTTGGAATCGCTGTGATTGGGAGTGGCAGTGAGGTCCTCCCCAGGATTGGGTAGGCAGTAAAATGGGCAAGTGAGAGAGGGAGCAGCAGAAGAAAAAAGACAGGGTGGCTACCACATGGAGACCACGTCTGCCAGATGGTCTGTAGGCATTTCCTTAAAGATATTTTTGGTGCTTTCAGAAATAACCAAAAGTTACTTAAAGAAAAAAAAAAAAACTAAGCTAGGTGGAAGCTGTTAATTCAGCAGATATTTCAGTTCTCCTTTAACTTAGAACACCCATTACGGAGATTATTTTGATATCCAGTTCTGACTTAATAAGTTACTATGAAATTAGAATTTCCCTAATTTTAATGTGTGTAATTATCTCTTGGGGCCCTTAATTAAAATGCAGATTCTCAAGCCCCAACCCCAAGATTATCATGCTTAAGACTGGGCGGGATCTGCATCCCTCTAATGTCAATGTTTTCAAACATATCTGCAACCCTTCGCTTTTATGTCTAGGAAAAAGAAAAATTGCTTCTATTGATAAAGAAATTCAACTCTCATGATCTAATCAAGTTTGTACATTAATTCTGATAAAAACAGAATTTATACACTCTTCAATTACTTTTCTCAAGTAGTCTAAAGAATCTGCCTGAAGACTATCCTTCTAGAGTTATTAAATCAAATTTAAAGGTTTAAAATTTTGCAAAGAGAACTATCACACCATACAAGGAGGACCAACATTCAATCACACCATACAAGGAGGACCACATTCAATCAATAAAATATTGCAAATCATTTTCATTTGTAATCAGTAAACCAATGGATCCATTATAACTAATGAGGAATATAATAAGCTAAATTCTTCTCTATTTTGAAGAGCATATTAATTCAAGTAGAATAAAATGTGACAAAGGTGATGTAAACATGTGTTCCTACTCTGCATTCCTTTCTCTGAACCCAAAACCCACCAACCTGATCTTCAGTTCTGTCAACATGATAGCAACATAATTCAATGAAAATGTCAAAAAATCTTTTATTTCTTTTTAACCTAGAACTAAACAGTAGTTTATTTATCTAGTTATGTATTCATTCACTCACAGAATAGATCAGTTCTGACATTGTTTACAAACAATAACTGAAGATTTGGAGTAATAAAGCATTGTGTTCATTATTGAACTTAGATATAAAACAAAACATACCAATGTCATGTAAGTTTATTGCTCTTACACCAAAACAAAACAAAATAAAAAAAAAAAAACAAAGATTCCCAATATCAAATTTCTAATGTTCTGATTTTTGATTCTACTTTTTAAATTTTTAAAATCTAGTTATCTCCAAAAATTACATAAGATTTTGTTTTCAACTTTATTTAATGTAAGGAAATTTTTCATTTATTTAAGTGTATGAATGAGCCACATCCTTGATCGAACAGACAATTAAGTGAAAGGAATAGTGTGTGATACATGGTAGAACAACTTCAAAGGATGGGAGCCTTTGTCCCACCTGGAAGTCAGCAACTTTCTAGGCCATCAAGATGATTCTCAAAGGTATAAATTTAAGTAACATTTTATGTCATTTATGGCTATGATTTCAATATTCGTATTATACAGTCTTGCATTTTAGTGACAAAATTCCATTTCAGAGTTTCACTAGAATCACACTTCATGACTACCTTAAAACAACAACAACAACAAAAACCTAAGATTGTGCAAGAGATGCTTAACATTTAAATGCTTACACTAAAAATAGTTGTAATTAATCAAAATGGTCAACATGTCCATTTTTATGATTATCATTGACTAACTTCCTTAATAGTATTATAAATCATTTAAATAGATTTATTCATCTAAACACTAGAAATTTTTCTTTCTAGGAGGTGGCTCCATAATGTAGTGGTTAGCACATCTGCTTTACACGCAGAAGGTGCTGGGTTCGCACCTCAGGTGGAGCCGCCCATCATACTCTGGGTGGCCAGGCCCCCCAGTATGCACCCTAAGATTCCCTGCCTTCAGAGATCCAGTTCTTAAGGGGAAACAGCAACATCCATAGATCAGGGGTGGAAGTTGGGGGAATCAAAGAAGGGAGGGGAAAGAAATTTTTCTTTTTAAACCAAAAAAAGGATAAGGAATTAAAGCACTCCCTGACAAAACCTTTAATTCATGTGTTTTTCAAAGGATGATGCCCGCATATACAAATTACATGCCAATATTAAAGATTTTCTTTATAAAAATCCCTTGTAAATAGAAGTAGCACATCATGAAAAGAGTTTGATATTTTCATACATTATTCTCCCTTTTTACAATATCCCATAGCCTGGGGAAAATTGTACAAATGGTAGAAAAAAAAATTAACAAATTAAGAGGGAGATAGCCTGGCAGGCTTCAAATTAACAAAAACAATAAAACATTTTCCCAGCATAGTATAGTAGACCCATATGGTATTTTCTTTATTTCGAATGGGAGGGTAAGTAATAGCATTTTCTCAGAGGCATAGTATGGTAATAGCTTGCACAAAATTAACCTGACACAGAAGGTCTTTAACTTTATTATTATTATTTTTTAAATCTGTATAGGTGATAGTCTTTTATTTTAAGAAAAAATATTAGGTTGTCAAAGAAAAGTTCTACAATTTTAATGTATTGGGGATATCAAAAGACGGAGGACCACGGTCTCTGCTCTCTACATATTCACTGTCTAGTGGAGGAGAGAGAGATGCACATGCTACTAGCAATGACACAGGCAGACAACAAAAGGGGCTTCAGTAGAAACAAAGATAGTATTTCTGGAAATAATTAGTTCTGCCTTTTGGCATCAGAACCATTGTATTCGAATGAGTCATAAAAGGAAAAAGAGGATTTCACCAGGTGATGATGCATGAAGAGGACTCTCTAATCAAAGGAAACAAAATGAAAAAAGGCATAGAGGTCCAGAAAAACAGGCTAATTTGGATAAGTTAGGATGTAAGCGTAAAAATGATGAGAAGAGAAATCTGAGTATCAATGATGGCAATGGGTGCCAGACATCCTTAAAGCTGCATTTTGAGGTTTTAAATTTATTCTGTAGCTTATGAGGAGGCACTGCCTATGGGACAAAGGTGAGTTTTATGGAGAAAACTGAGTGAATATGATCTATTTCCTGGGACAAAGCAAGGTCTTAGCCAAGAATTAGGATGAGGTCCAGGGTGGGAGGGGGTGGTACGAAATGGTCAAGGATGTCAGAATCAAGGATAGGTCAAGCTCAAAGTGACATCAGGTATCTGTTGAAAGCTATTCTTGACAAAAGAAGGAAGGAAGGAAGGAAGGAAGGAAGGAAGGAAGGAAGGAAGGAAGGAAGGAAGGAAGGAAGGAAGGAAGGAAGGGAGAGAAGAAGGGAAGGGAGAGGGAGGGAAGGAGGGAGGGAGGGAGAGAGGGAGGGAGGGAGGGAGGAAGGAAGGAAGTTTGGTATTTTGGCATTTGATCTGTCCCCATGACAAAATAACTGCATTAAATGGACTTTTTCGTATTATCAATGCCACAATGACTGCATTAAATGAACATGTACATATTTAAAGAAAACAAGCCTTGTCAAAAAGAAAAGAATAGATTGAAATGAGTGTTCATCAAAAATGATGCAACCAAATAGAAAGTGTGGTACTAAGAAGATGAGGAAAATTTGTATTACATTTTGCAGGTGGTGGCGTTCAACTTAGTGGTTGATGGCAATGTGAGAGGAGAATGAGGAGCCAAAGGTAACTGTGAGATTCCTAGCTTGGTAACCAGGTACATAGGTATTCACATGACAGAAACCCAACTCCAGCTAACCAGTTTAATCAAGAGATTATGTATAGATAACATATCTATAAACATTAGCACACCTTGAGAAGAAAGTGTACATTTCCCTAGAGACGAGAGCTCAGTCCCGTTTACAGTTTACAGTGTTGCTCCCTACATAGAACATGTGTGCCTTCCGTTGCTCTCTGGATGTGTCATGTCCTTGACACAATCTGCAGGATACTGATGGTCTTGCCCTCACAACCTCCCTGGCCTCACCACTCTGTCCCTTGTTCTCAACTCCAGCAACAATGATCTGTCCGTTTTCAAAAATTCTTTCCTGATTCTTCTGCCATGAACTTACAAGCACTACGTACCCCAAACATTTAACCTTCTTTCCTGTGAACATGAGGTGCCCTTTAGCTCCTGTCTGGACAATACCTCAGATAATCCTTTGTGGACCCACCTGCCAGGTTTCTTGGAAATATGTTTTCATAGAATTTCATTCCTGTGCTTGCAAGCACCTTCTGCAGTCTGTGGCTATACATTCAACAGAGATATTATTTAGCATTAGACTAAATCTCACAAGGATGGGGCTGTGTCTGTTTAGCTGTCCAATTTATCCTCCAGCATATAATATGTAGTAGGTGATATATAAACCTTTTGAGGAAACAGTGAGCAAATGAAAACAAATGAAAATCATGGAAGATGTCTCCTATTAACATGAGTTTAGCTTTGTCATATGGAAAAAAACCCTCCCCCACACAACTTCCCTCCACCATTATTTAGCTAAGAAGCATTGGCTCCTTCTTGCCCTGACGGAGGCTTGGCTGTGTTACAAGAGACTCTGGGAGCTGTCACTGGTTGCTGTCTTTGCCATCCAGAAGGAATAGTGCCAGCCTCAGGATGCCAGCTCTGATTAAATTCTTTTGATTCTGGGCTTCCCTCTGATAAACGAGAAAAGGGGTTTGCTGGATCATCCTACCACTGTGGAAAGTGAATGTAAATACAGTTTTCATTTATTAGAGGCTATGTCTACCAAATAGTACTTAGAACTCTGAGATACTGTCTCATTATAACATAACAATGCAGTTTAAAGAGAATCCATCACTCTTTCCTACTTCATTTGGCTCCTACCATGACCACATAGCTTTTCAAAACTCCAACGTTCTGGTTTCCAAAATTCACTTGGAGCTCCGTCAGAGCCCTCCCCTCCCAGTGGTTCCAACTCTCAGTTTGAGAATTAAGGCATGAAACACATGGAAATACAATGTTCCAATCCATCTAATTAATGCATTAAGCCCCTCATTTGCATAGTACAAATTTCCCTTTATGCTTTCAGTTGCTTGGCAATTACTTGCCTCAAGAAAATATATTAGCAGTGAAAATGCAGCTTAACAATAAGAAAAAAAAAAAAACAAAGACATCAGCCTTATTTCAAAAAGTATATTTAAGAAAGGAAAGGGAAAATCCATCATGTAAAGGGATTTCAAATTTTAAAGTAGCTGAATCACCCAATTTTGAAAAATAATTTAACCATAATAAGTAAAGTAACATATATTACTCAGGCAGGCAGGAGGGGTGTCAATTAGTGTCTGTAGAACAGATGCAACCAGCAAAACCGCATAGCATCTCCCCAGACGTGCCTTTGTTATAAAGGGCACGGAGAGAAGGAAAAGCCCTTCTGACTGTACAGGGCAGGAGGACAAACAGACCTGACTCCAGAGTTGGAGTGTCCTGAGAGTGTCACTCACATTAAAACGAAAATGCTCCCAAATAGGGGTAAGATTTTGAACCAAACTTATAGTAACAATGAACCAATAAAGCACTATAAACCATGCTAAATCATTGGAAAGAGGCAGATGGAGGGGCAACTTTGATCCTAAATTAATCCCAGCTTGTGTCAAAATGCCATGTGCTCCCCAGGCTTCTAGGGAGGGGTGTGGCTAGGTGGAAGTCGGCTGCTGTACGCTTCCAGGACAGCAGACATTCGAATGTGAGGGCGCGTGTCCATCCCATGTCCATCTGTGGCATTCTTCACACGATATGCGAAAAGCTCCCCAGAAAATGAGGCAGAAGGGACAGAATGGCCTTTTATAAATTCAGATTTAAAATGAAAATAATAAACATTAAGATGCACAAGTCATGGTCCAGAATAAAGCAAGTGCTATCCAGTTCAGAGAAACCTAAAAAGAACATTTCGAAAATGCAGGTCTGAAAATGTTTGATGACTATGCAGAAAGGCTACCTCAATGGATTTCATATTTGTTTATATTATCAAAATGCCAAAATATATTTTAATAATGTTTTTGCAATAAAATTATGATTGAATGCTTTAAAATAGCACATTAAAATATATGTAGAACTTTTTATTTATAAAATTATTTCTGATGTCTTAAAAACACTAGCAAGTAAGAATTTCGACCACTTTCATTTTTCAGATGAGTACGCTATGTTTCAGAGATACGAAACTATTCTTTGTGTAAGACATCGAAACAAGAAAGTTACAAAGTTGTGACAAAATCGCATTCTATGATTCCAAATCTAAGCTCGAAAAGAGGAAAAAAATTAACATACAATATCAAATTATAATTAAGTATATACTGGCTATACTTCCAGGCACACAATCCATCAGCACAAAAAGTCCCTTTTTTTTTTTTTTTTTACCATATCACTAAATTGGAATGAACATTTTCTCAGAATAACTTTTTAGTAAATATTATATACAAAATTAATAAAACAAAGTAAATGTAAAATGAAAGAATAAAAAGAAGTTATGTTGTCCCAAAAAGAAAAATATACCAAATTAAGCCAAACAAACTCATCAAACTTGAGGAATACTAGTTTCTAATTCCTGACTAGTCACCCTAGTTTGAAAGTATCCAATTCAGAGCCAAATATTCTGAGGGTACCTAACAAGTCATCATTTTCTTCAATGGAATAAATGAGTAGCTGTAACTGAAGATGGCCACATTTCTTGGGGCTGCTATAAAAAGCCGCTCCCAGCTTCTAAAGTCAGGAGTTGAGCTGTTTGAGGAAACATTTCTACACTAGGTTTGCAGATTCTGATTTAAGTTTCCCAGACTCTAATTTCAAAGACAACTTCAACTTTGTTCGAGCCTTCACATCTCAACAGTCACCAAATCCTCTTAAGGGAGTCTCCCATGGCCTCCTGATTTCCACAGTCACCAACAAATTTGGAATGTCCTTATTTTTCTTCTAAGATAACAGAATTCTCTCCTAACTGACATCCCTACTTTCAGTCTCTCCAATTCTGCTATCGTACAAAGCTCTAATTTTGTCATTCCCTCACGAAAGCCCTTCGAATGCCTGATGGAAAAATTCAACATCCTTGGCCTGTCACGGGGCCTTTATATTATGTGGACCGAGCTCACACCTAAAACTTCTCCCCTATGTGCCTCATGCTTCCCCCAAACCAAACGACTTGCCATCTCCCTTGCACATTTCATACGTGTCATCCTCCTCCTCCTGTCACTTGTGTTCCTCCTCCTATGCTATTCTCTCCCACACAGCTTCACATGTCTCTGAATTGAACTTCTCTTTAAGGGCCAAAAGTAAATGCTAACTCCTTTTATCAACCTTTCTCTGAACCTGTCCTTGCTGTCTCGATTCCTGCCTGCTATGAAGTTTCGTAAAGCTTTATGCAGCATTTTATGCACAAGGCCAGGGGAGTGTGATTACTTGTATACACATCCTTATCTTCCCCTACTAGACAAGCATAGACTTGATAGACAACAGACCATGTGCAAATCCAATGGTGTGCTGGTAAATGCTTAACAACTAGCTCATGGCCAGTTTCAAGCAGCCAACATGGTATCTGTGAATGCAAAGTTGGAAAGAGATAAGCAAAAGCACACCATTATGCAGCATTTTCATTATACAGATAAGGTCGCCATCACTTCAAAAGCAGAGATGATAGTAAAATGTAATGAAATAGTTAGGAAAGATGAATTTTAAGTATTTTTTTAAATTTAAATACATATATGATTATGTTTCTGTCATCTACATTTTAATAATGGTTCTGTTTACCAATCAGCTATAAAATTTCTGATAATTTAAAAATCTGTTCTTGTGAGCTAGTAAAAAAGGGCTCCATGCACAGAAATCCCTTTTCTACCCCTGAGTAGCTTTGTATGACCTTGAAGAAATTACTTTATTTCTGGAACTTTAGTTTTCTCATCTGAAATACAGTGATATAATTTTAAGATATTGAAAAGATAAAATATTTAAGACCATGCCTCCCACATGGTTAGATCTCAAAAAAGTAGTAGTTCTCATTGCAGTATTATTAGTTCCATTTTTATATGTCCCACAGCTTTTAGCTATTTTGTTTATAATGAGCTTAATATATTTTTCAGAATAAATTAAGTTGTACAGATTAAAATTTGTATTCTATTTCTAGACTTCTCTTAGTATAGGCTTTAGGGATAATGGCCAGAAAATAAATGCCATTAAGGTGCCTTCCTTTTTGTCTTAGGGTAAATCAAAATGGAGACACGCAAATCCAATCTGGGAAACTGTATATTAAACTCAATAAAATTTGTTTATGGAAACCAACACAATATTCCCAGAAAAGTTTCATTTTTCTAACAGGTATCTGAGTGTAGGCTTTGATTTATGGTTTACTAATAAAAACCATGACAGTTTTACCTTGATCCTGAATAAATATTTTATTTAAAACAATTTATTTTTAAATCTGTAGGATGCTTTGTGTCCCAGCCATCAAAACACAAATGTTAAAGGAGTATATACTTACAAAGCAGATGAAAACGAACTTGACATGATTTTTCTTTGCACTGAGTAAAATTTAATGTGATAACACTTGTAAAATTTGAACAAGCTATGGTTTTGCAGTGAAGTTGCTTGTTTTCAAGTTTAGCCAAAAATTTCTTGCTCTAGAGGCTCATAGCTATATAAAGAGTCTGTTGGTCTTAGCCTTTTGAAGTCACTCCAATTTCACAGCTCACAATCTTTTCCTTTTTATATTCTTTGTCTATTTTATACCCATTCCTTTCAGAGTGCTTGCATGTTGCTCTAGCACCTTGCTTCATCAATTATTCCACCTCTTCTCCCAGGTCTCTAGTTTCTCTTCTGTCAGCCTGCAAAGTTCAAAATTTCCTTTAACCCAACCCTACACAACACATGCAGAACCCCATCAGTCCTTATGGCATTGCACTTCTTCCTTTCACCACCGAACTTTGAAAAGGTCTTGTCCATGCTCATCACTTCTACTTACTCATCCCTTCATTAGCTATACAACACACAAAATGGGTATTTTGGTTCAGTTCCACTGGAACTCTTCTAATGAAACAAGCCACTGCCTTCCCAATCACACAACACACTGGTCACCACTCCATTCTCACCCAGGGGAAACTTTGTGGCATTTTACACCCTCTGGCCTGGCCGTCTTCTTTTGTCAGTCTTCTTTTATTAAAATTTTTAGTACATGACTCAACCTCCCTTGTCCATGTCTCAAGTCCGCATCTTTTTACACTCACATTTCCAGCTGTGGACTAGACTTTTTCAAACATGCTCAAAATAGAAGACAGCTGCCTCCCCTCCAAAAAAAAAAAAAATTGTTTTTAATTTTATTCCACTCTTTAGTTAATGGCATCGTTAACTGTCCAGGAAATTAAAGTTAAAACTTGACAATTATCTTTGATGTTTCCCTTTATTTCACAACCACATCCAATCACATGTGAAATTCTGACAAATTCCTCTGTGGAATTATATCCCTTCCCTCTTTTTACTCCATTGATATACTCTCATAAGGCTCTTCATCATGTCCCACCTGGACTATTTCAGTGTGGTCTTTTACTTAGCAGACCTCTCAGTCTTTTTTCCTCTAATCTATACTACACGCTGCTTTTAAAAACCATGTTCCTAAGCAAGAATGTGATCAGTGTTACTCTATACTCACAAAGTGCCAATGACTCCACCTTATCAGGTATGGAATAAAGTACAAATGCCCAACCTAGCATTCAAATATTTATCTGGCTTCTGCTTATCTTTCAAGTAGTGCTCTCCATTATACTCTACTCCCTAGAACCACCTATATTTGCCATAGTGATCCACTCCCTGCCCCCAAATAGACCCATGTTCACTTTCGCTCTATATCAAGCTCTTTCTTTTGTCTGCAATGTTTTGCTCTCTTTGTCATTCTCTTTTAGTTTATCTATTAGAGAATCAGCTCAAACCAGCTTTTCCAGAAGCCTTTCCAAATCTCTCAGTTGGAATCTATCTTTTCTTCATAAATGTTCAATGTGTTGTTTTGAACTGACGTCTACATAAATCTATACAGCAGGTCCCTGTCTTATGTTTTCATCACTCGCAACAGCACCAACAAAGTTTTACACAGGGTGAGGTACTTAAGAATTTGATCGAGGACATTGCTAAATGCTTACTTCTATTGTGCCAGCCCAAATCACCTGTCCTTATTGTACCCCTTACCATTTGAAGCAATAAAACCTGTACTTCCTGTACGTTTTTTTTGCAGCCTTAGTCACTTTACTGTACCTATTTCCTGCTCACATATATTTATTTTGTGATCAGGTGTTTTATGTTAAATTAAGCAAATTTCAGGACTCAGCCATCCCAGTGCCTGAGACATCTCGGAGCCCTTTCAAAAGCTCATGAAACTTAGAGACTCTCTTCCTAAGGAAAGCACCTAAGTAAATACAAACATTTGTATACAACTTCAGAAGGTTCATAGACACTTCCCTGCTCCACTTTTTGAAACCCACTGACAGGACAACTAAGAGGTTACTGAACCTCAGTTAAGAATACTACAACGAGTTATTAGAACTGTAAATGCAGACAAAATTTCTAAAGCCACTTAAAACTGATAAGAAGACTATTAAAACTTAAGTAGTTAGCACAATGTAGAGATCTGAAACATCAGAAGTGACATATCTAACTATACTAGAATTCTGGACAATTCGATAAGCAAAATTTCTTTTGAACATTATTTATCACAACACATATAACAACATTTTAAAACTAGTATGCTATTTTAGTTTCTAACACATTTTATGAACTACTTGTGAGTAGTTCATTAATATTAGTTATTAGTTCTAATTAGCTAATATTTACATTAATTAAATAATCTCTAAATGTAAGCAAAATATATTTTAGAGTTAACGTATTAAAACAGTGCTTAAAGCATTTGACTCTCTTTAGGCTAGCCTTTTGAATTTGAGGGATAAACTGTAAAAGAATTATAACATCAATAAAACCATTTAAAAATAATAGTCTATGACAAAATTTTGTTATAATCTCATCTATGATTATAAACTAAAAATTATATTTAAAAAATTAGTTTTTACATTCTGTCAGCAACAGCTCGAGAATCCTTTTAGAATCTCTTTTTTTATTGTTTGTTTGTAAAATTTGTTCCTCAGTCTTTGTTTATTTTAGAACCTCAAGAGGGATATGTTTTTGATTTCCTTTATTCATTCATCCTTTCAACAATGTTTGTAGTGTTTACTTTGTGTTGACACGGTACTTGGTTCTAGGAATATAAGGTTGAGGAAGAAAAGTTAACTACTATTTTCACAAAGCTTATTGTCTAGTAGGTAGCAGACAAAAACAACAATTATTTTAAAAGCACAATAATTGCTATGATATCATGAAAGACAGGCTTCTGGGTTAGATTGCAAAGTTTGGAAATGCTTATAGGAAGTGGTATCAAGGAGACCCAGAGGAAGAAGCAAAGTAGGTGAGTAATAGGAGAAGGAGTAGGTCCACCTGAAAACTCATGGGAGAAGGATGAAATGAGAGGGAAGGAAAGGGAGTTTCAATGTAGCTGCATCCATGTAAAAAGGGTAAGAAGAAGGGACGTAATGGGAAAATGGGAAAGAATTTGATCATGAACATCTTGTGTTAAAGAGCTTTTTCCTGGAGGTATAAAGGAGCTTCTGAAGTATTTTGGCCAGGATGTCACATGAGCCAATTTGTCATTTTAGAGAAATCACCCTGACGTCAATGAAGAAAAGAGATTGAGTAAGATGGGTAGACAAGTTAGCCTACTGCTAGAGTCATCTTGGTGAGTAATAGCCTGAAGCTACATATTGCTGGAAAGCCCAGGCCTTATAGTCTGGAAGCATGGTTTGTTCTCCTAATTACGGTATACTTTAATTCCAGTGGTTCTCAAAGCTGATCAATAAGCTCAGGTAGAGGATGTGGAGACATTGCCAGTCACCATGCTATGCCCCCTGCATACTGGTGATTCATGTACTGAGGAGTTTATATGCAAGTGGCTTACCAGCCCATTTTGGTCCAGTCTTGATCATTCCAATTTTGGCATCCAACAGGCCAGCTCACAACAGGCGATGTCACATAACAGCTGACAAAAATAATCAAATGCCATCCTTCCTCAATAGGAACTTCAAATTATTCATCTTTGCTTCTTATGACATCTTTAATAGGCTTATTCCCAGATATATCTTCCACAATAAAGTTTTTTCTGATCATTCTAATCAGACATGATCTCTCATTCCTTTGTGTTCCCATAGAACTTTGCACTCTATAATAACCTTTAGTACATTGTAATATAGTTTCTTTACTTAAGCTTTATTGAGATATAGTTGATACATAACAGAATTGCACACATATAATGTATACATCTTAATGAGTTTGAACATTCGCGTGCACTGTGATAACATCACCATAATCATAAACATATCTATCACCTCCCTGAATCTCCTTGTGTTCTTTTGTGGTTTTGGTTGGTGGTGGTTTGGTTTTGTGGTAACAACACTTAACATGAGATCTATCCTTTCAACATTTTAAAGTGTACAGTACCATGTTGTTAACTAGAGGTGTAATGGTAGGATATAGTTTCTTAAATCCTAAAATTTATATCTTGCTCCTCTATTTTTTTGGGCCTAGCGCAAGCACTTGCCAATACCTAGAAGACTGATCTACTTAAAGATATTAGGGGAAGGGGGAATGATGGATTCAGAAAAAAACACAGCATTCAAATCACTTTTTTAAATAGCCTATATTCGTTCTGTTAAGTAAATATCAGTAAATATCTGTGAGTTGATTATGTGACATTTTTATCTCATTCATTTTTAAATTGGGCATTGGATTTAAAGTGTTTTTTATTGCATGTTGTATGCAGAATTCAATAAAATACCAAAGAATAAATAAATAAAAACTGAAACAATTTATCTCTTTGCACACAGAGATGAAAATCAGATGAACATTAGCTCAACAGAGGATCAGAGGCTATAGACTACACATTATCACTTGTAAAAGAAAAGAGACGCTTAATTTCTAGATTTTTTCACTGAGGTTCTAAAGCATCAGAATAAAGCAAATTGTACTCCAAGGGAAAATAGAGGTAGAAAGGTAATGTGGTTCTTGCAAATAACCCACTGGAGGCAAAGAAGAAAGGGCCTTAAAGGAAGCAAAACATCGTAACAGTTATGGGTGTAATATTTACCATATGTCCCATATGTTTTCAAATTACAAAAGTGCAACTCTTTCCCACAGCCCATTTGCAAGTGGACCTGACAATCCAAGCCCACAGAAATCAAAGACTGTAATCTACTATAAATTCTGCCACGCTAGATGGAACGAATATCTGTCAGACTTTTTTACTTAAACTTCTCTTCCTTTAAGAAAGCAGCATCTGGCTCTAAACTGCACATTTAATTGAAAAATCCTTTAATAATAGCATTAATTTTCATCATTTTGCATTCCAGCAGTCTGTGACAAGGAAGCACGCTCTCTGCATGTGTAAAGCAGCCAGACTGCAAAGGGGAGAGGGGGCAGGGTGCTTGGGAAGCCTGAGGTGAGAGTTCAGTGGCCATTGTTTGCCTGCAGCCCTGCCCTAAGATAAGATCAGGGGCCGGGTCCACGTTATGATTAAGGAATAAAAGTTCAATTTTTTTTTTTTAATTGATAATGTCTTTTAAACAGGACAATGCACTTGAAGCTTATCGAAAGCAAACTAGGCACTTGAGAAGGATAACTTAGCCGTGGTGACAAAGGCCAGGAATCTCAATGCTTGTGCAGGCGTTAGACTGTAGTTCCAACTTCAATTTCTAATAAACTTATTTTTGTGCTCTCGTGTATCCGCGTCTCGGTACTTCTCTATCTAAACGGCTTGTTTCTTTCAACAGAAAAGGTAAAAATAGGAATCCATCGGAGTAAATTAGTCCCATATGCCACACACTCCACCCCATTCCCTAGTCAGGTAGGAGTAGGGCATGGAGGAGGCGCCCTGCAAGTTCACTAGCAAATTCCTCCCTAAACCTTGGAGACTGACTTATAAAACGAGCAAGTAACTATAATCCGGAAGCTGAGTCTGTCCCCAGGAATGTGCTCAGGGATGCACTGCAGGAATACACCTGGCTACCCTGGGAGGTGGGGGAAGATCAACGGGCAGCATGAGAGGGAGGGTGGCAAACAGGAAGGGCAGGAAGGGAAAATGATTTAAAGAAAGAGCCCCTTCTAGGGAGACTGAGTAAGCAAAGAAGAAAACCCCTCTTTTGTTTGGCCTTCCCAGCGCCTGGGGAACTTGCAGAAGATAAAAGGCTAGACTTTTCCCCTTGAAGACGACAGGGCAGCACTTTTGTTTGGGAACCATACACACCCTGGGGTGGGGATTCCTTTGCTGTTGCCATGACTAACCTCCTGTCACACTAAGTTACAAGTCTTGTCCTCTCTCCGCCCTCCTCCCCTCCTTGTGCTAGTTTAAAATGGCCTAGATTTTTACTTCTCCATTTCAGGAGAGAGAACTCTGTTTCTTTGTGTTTCTAAGCTGATGATCTAACTTTAAAGTTCATTTCCCTCCAGTGGTCTAGCATATCTACATGAAGGGTACCTGGGGAATATTTTATTTTTGTATTCCGTGCCTTTCGAATTTTCCTTGTTGTTTTATTTAAAGCTGTGTTTGGTTCATTAGCAATGCACAACAATAACTGCTTAACAAACACTGCAAAACGGAAACTGAAGTAGGTGGCCCCTAGGGTGAAGAGAAAAAAAAAGGAAGGAAGAAAGAACAAAAAGACAAATTCTCTTGGACTGGAAGAAGTATTTTTCTAGCTAGTTATTATTTCAGGGAAGTTTTCTATAAGTAACCAAAAAAAAAAAAAAAAAAAAAGGAAGTTCTTTTTAAAAGTGATCTTTGGTCTGACTCCTCCTCAAATTAAATTTTATTGCTAATGGTGGATCAGAAACTAATCAGTATACTACTCGAAATCTCATTAACTGGCTGAAAAAAATCAGCCCAGTAGACCATGTGCGGCTTTCTGCTCAACCTTGAAACAGTGTTCAAGTTCCTTAAATGACCACATGATGATTTAGGACTAAGGCCACCTAAACGAGCCTCTCTTCCCTCAGACATTGCTCCTCGACTCTGAAATATAAACCCCATGGGACAGAGATTTTTTCTCCAAAGTAGTCACCTAGTCTAGAACCATTACTGGCTCACAAGAGGTGCTCAGCAATATTTGAATGAGAGAAATTGAATTATTCATACGTCAGAGATATCGAAGTCACAAAATAAACATGATACAGCTTTCTGGAAGATTTGAAAAAAAAAAAGTTATGTTAAGATTTCTTTTTTCTTTTAAATAAGGTAGTAACTCATATTTTGTTTTCATTCCTGCATATCAGATACCTTTTATTCCCACCATTCAAATCAGTAGTGTGGGCTGAACCTATTTTCTTAACTGCTACATACAGTCATATTCTGGCAAAACGAATGAAAACAAGCATTTTGTTTTCGAAAATACCTAATACTCAAAGTAGGCAATACATCTGTGCAACAATAATTGTAGAAAGATTTTCTCTAGGTTAGAAAAGAGATTCTCCAGGTTGGCAGGAGGGAGGCTGGCAGGAGAGGGTCCTGTGGGCCCTGAACGTTTGTCAGAGGCAGAACTGCGAAGCTGGCTGGAGCCCATGGACAGACTTTGGAGATGGTTCTACATAGAGGACACCATGAGCAGCCTAGGGAAGGCACTCATGCTCCAAATACAGCTAGGAGCCCCAGAGTCAACTGGATCTGTCCTGTTGTCATGGTGCCCCTCAGGACAGATGATAGAAATTGATTTAAAGGCAGTCCCTTCTTCAACACTTTGACCCTCATCAAACTCCAGTGATACAGGTCTAGAAATATAGGAGGGGGAATCAAACACTGCGGCCACACAACAAGTGACATAAAATTGGTTTATAGAAATTAAAGTTTTTTTCTTTATGTATAAATAACGTTTATTTTAAAGCAAACACAGATGTACTTTACATTTACGTGAATTTAAAAAAGGAAACTCATACACGCTCCTTTGGGCTAGGACTTCTGCCTCACTCTACTATAAGTTCGGCAAGGGCACAAATTCCTTATTTTGCCCGTGATGGATCCCCCAGGTTCTGGTATATGACTTCTATCAGAGAAGGTACCAAACATTTGTTGAATAAATAAATAAATGTATTACAACCTTTTCTCTGCCATTTGGGATAATTCAGTAGAAAATTTTCACATACTCTAAAGAGAATGTAAAATAGGTATATGTACTGTACACTCTACTTTAAAAATATGATTTTCTTTAGGTGGAGTAGTATTATTAGCATGTATAACTCTTAATGATGGCATGTAGTCTCAGTCTGTTCAGGCAAAATGTGACAGACTCACAGACTGAATGGCTTAGACAGAAATTTACTTTCTTGCAGTTCTGGATCAGGGTGTCAACATTGTTGGGTTCTGGTGAGAACTCTCCTCCTGGCCTGTAGATGGCCACCTTCCTCCTGTGTCATCACATGGCCTTTCTTCTATGCTTTCTCTCCTTATACGGCCCCTAGCTTCGCACGAGGGCCCCATCTTCATGATCTCATCAAACCTAATTATAAAAGTGTCATCTCCAAATACCAGCCCACTGGAAGTCAGGGCTTCAACATGATGTTTGGCAGGGGTAGAGGACACATTTAGTCCACAACGTAAACACACACTCACACTCATTTTCATTCTTTGTTGAACCCAGACCCTGATTCTTCTCACACTGATACAAGTAAAAAACTCCATAACATTTATATGTTGCTTTCTTTGTTCTTTCAAGCCATTCTGTATCCAAATGGCTTTGTAGTAGTGTATCTTCAACATACTTATTCTTCTCACTTTCTACTTTCCAACTACTCCAAATCTGAGAAATTTTCTGGTGGAGCACATGTTGGTAGTAGACAAAATAGATATATTTGGTATATATTAGTACAGACATTTTATTACTTTTTTTCACAACAAATCATAAAACATGTAGAGTGAAGAAAATGATATGTTCGCCTCAAGCTAATAGGTGAAAAAAAGGTAAGATGTGTGTACAAACAGAGATAATAATAAAATTATTCACTTCCTATGGGCATGGGCACCCTCAATCAGATCAGTGACTATAACCAATAGGTAAGGGCTCCAGCTTAAACCACCACTCCAGCCCCACAAAGCACACCAGGCCAGTTATGCGTCTTCACCCAAGCTCATCACCTCTAACATATCAGTGAAGAAGCGTGGGAGTTATCAGTGATAGAGATCTGCTTTCTGCCTTTCACCACTATACTCCCATGGCCTTTGCCTCAGCCCACATGTTGTTGACTTCGCCTGTCTTCAACCTTTCTGCCATTTTAAACTTTGTTTTCTTGATTGTCTTGTATAATCAGACCACAGGCATTTGCGCTTTCAAAATACATCTTCTATTCACCCTTTCCCCACTCTTCTCCTGCATCTACCCCAATACAAATCTTCCATTCATACTAAAATAATTTTAACAGTTTCCTTATCATTGATGTTTCTATCACTGGTCTCTACTTATGAATTCATTCTTTACATCTCTTTGGATTAGTCTAATAAAAACCCTGCTTTTGTTCTGCTCCTCTTCTGTTTAGAATATTTTAATAGCACTCACTGCTCTAAGGAAACATTCCAAATTCTTTAGACTGACTTTCAAAGCTACCTCTTTCATTCATTCAATCAACAAATTTTATCATTAGATGGCTATTAGTTTCCAGATGCAGTTTTAGGTACCGGAGACTCTGAAAGAGGAACAAAGTTCCTCCCCATTTTATGGAGCTGTAGGTACTTCAGCCACATCACCACGGAGACAGAAATACACCCCAGCCCATGACTAGTTTTCAGCTTTTTTTCATCTTGTTCATTTAAATACTTTTAAATTCATCAGTATCCTTGGAGCACTAGGGCAGTCTGGACATTTTAGTGGGGTACGCAGAAGTGTATGAGACATGGTACACTTTGGACAGAGCAGCCTCTCAATGGGCCCACAACAGATCCATGCCTCCAGGACCGAATGAGTATGAATCCTATAATTTATGTTTCTCATTCTTTTTCTTTATTGGACTTACTGCTCATTTTAATAAAACCATGTCATCTCTCCACTAGATTATAAACCTCTTCCCACAATGGCATGGGCCCTCTTGCGCTTATTCCTGTCTATCTACCAAACACTTAAACCAGTGTATCTCATACAGTGTGTGCTCAACAAATATTTGTAGACTATATGGGGGGGGGGGGGGCAATGAATGAAATATATTGCCATTCTCAAATGGTGTCATTGCAAATATGTTTAATTATGGAAAAAAAAAACCTACATTCCTGAGAATAGGAAAAAGTATAAAACTTATTTTGTATCCTCCATTATATCAAATATAGCTTTATACATATTTTTACAGATATATATTGAATTAAATGATTGCATTCTTTTATGGGAATGTCTACAAGTCATAATAATGATAGTAAGCATGTCTTAAATATTATCTGAGTACTGGCTATTGTTCTAAGCATTTTACCTGTAATTTTATTTAATCCTCACAATGATCCCTTGTTGTAGATATTGTTGTTATACCTATTTTACAAAAGAGAACACTAAGGCACAGGGCAATGTACTGAGTTCACAGTCAGTTACTAAGCGAAAGAGCCAATATTCAGCTGCAGCTGACTCCCCCAAAGTACAAGCTGCTCCCGGTATAATGACAGGTAACCACTGCCATAACCACTGGCTCTTCCTTCAGTCTACAAACACTTCTCAAGCACCTATAATATACTGACATTTGATAAGCTGAATGAATTGAACAAACTGCCTGCTTTAAAGGATATCACTTCCTAGGGAGGAAGACACATAAGAAAATTTAGTTCAATGAGATAAATGCACTAATGAAATCATGAACGTGGAGCTATGAGAATCCAGGCTTCAAGGCACGTCATCCCCTGGAAGACGTCAGAGATGCTTTGTAGGGAGATCCATAGTTAGGCTTCACCTTGGGAAAAATATGTAAGACACCATGGAGTTGACAAGGAGACAGACATCCCAGGCCATAAGAACAGCATTTATTTTTGACCTTTACAACAGTAAAGGCCAACAGCCACAGAATGTGAACATTTTAGAAATTTTGGAAATGTACCATTAGTTTGATATAGTTTGAGCTGAAAGACCCAAGAGAAGCAGGTAAGCTATAATTAATAATCGCCATTGTACTGGCAATGGTCACAAGTGCACATCTTTGCATGACATAGAAAGGGTGTGGAATTCATCTGGATGCATTATAAAACAAGAGAGGCATGTTTCCAGAGATGCCTTCTTGAAAGGCCAGTAGTGGGATATGGATGGAAGGAATAGAATACCAGGCACAAGGAATAACTGAGATGGACACACAAATTGGGGAAACATTATGCAGGCAGCAGGAATGGGAAGTGAGGCCATAAATAAAGGTTTGTTAGGAGATCAAATTATTTGACCTAATGACTAAATGCTTGGCCAGAAAGGAAGGAGGAAATATCTCAAGATATGTGATTTGAATACTGAATAAATAAGAGCTCTTTCCACTGAGTTGGGAAATAGCTTCTTTGGCTGGAGAAAGAAAGTTAATGCTTTCAGTTTGAAATGTTACTGTCTAAGTGATGATGGCTGTCAGACAGTTACATAGATCTCATCTGCAGTTTAGGGGTGACTTTGGGAGTTAAGATACAAATTTTGAAGTCATCAGCATATAGGTGGCCAGTTGTGGGATCCAGTGCAGACCTTTGTACAAAAACTACCAAGAATTTTGAGACAATGACAGAGCATTAATTAAAGTTCAGGGACCTTCTGAGATTTGGGCCCTGTGTGACCAGGCAGATCACATCCTCATGAAGCTGACCATGGTGGAGAGAAGAGATGAAGCCAAAAAAATGAAGTTGTATAGAAGCATACTTTGGTAGATGATGAAGGAAATGATGCCAGTGAACTCAAGTGAAAATAGTCAATAGAATAATTTACATGTTGGCAGAAATCTTTAGTGTCTTAAATATGGGCATTTTCTCCCTTGAGATCTCTAACCAAAAGCTGCATTAGATTATGAAGTTTATTAAATTCCAAGTCAGACATCAAACCTATTATCTGAGCCTCCCAAGAAAGTTAAGTAATTTGTACTATAACAATAGCTAATATATGCAGAAAACTAAACGTTGACTCTCACCACACAGTCATGTCTGCTTATAACCACCAAAGATCCAGGCTAATAGTCTGGATCCCCAAGGCCCCAGGCACAGCATTAATGGCTCGGAGGACTGACCACGGTCTGAGGTTTGGACCTCAGCTTTATAAGCAGCTACTTGGGAACAGAAGCATATTTTCCAGGCTCATTAGACTAAAGTATAAAGCAAGAATGCTAATTTAATAATTTCAGAGAAATAAAAGTGCCACACAGACTCAGTATGATCAGCATATCCTGTTCCTAAGGTTAAACTATAGAAAAAAAACAAGTCATAATCAGGAGCCTCTTCATTGAGATACCAAGAATTACTGCTTGGGCAACCCGATAGAGTGTGTCCAGCTCTCTCTGTATACTAAGCCAACTTACTCATTAAGTAGAAGAATTTACTGTTCCAGAAACCAACACACTTGAAATTGGCAGACTGTCCCAGGGGAAGTCAGACCATGATTAGAATGATCCTCATAAACACAGACTAAGAGTCACTGGTTCAGGAGGATTCTCTGGGCAGCAGCTATTTAGTATGAAAGATTGTAGGAAAGGAAATAAAAGATATTCTACTCTCAAGAACTCATCGTTTTTATGAAACTGTGTTTCAAAATCTATATCCTTAAATTCTGATTTGTACTTGAATTCAACTTCTGGCATTTTTGAATCTTGAATCTTATTTTAAGCTACATTAAAAATAGAAATGACATTCATATAGAACTATGATTATCCAGCCCTTCAGTTTTCCCTCTTCCTTCCTTTCATAGTTTACCCCAGAGATTTTGAATAAAATCTCTAGGACTGCATCATCAGCATCACCTGAGAACTTGTTAGAAATGCAAAGTTTGGGCCCCACCTTCCATACACTGAATCAGAAATTCTGGGACAGGACCCAGCAGTCTATTTTAACAGGCCTTTCAGGGTGACTTTGATGCACACTCAAGTTTGAGAACCAGAGCTCTAACCTTTGCATATTTTACTAACCTCTAAGATTTTAAAGAAAAGAGGTGAAATAAAATGAGAGCAGTTATAATCATTTGACTCTTAGATAAAGATGTGGTTTTCTATAAGTATGCTAGGTCATAGTTGGTTAAAATGAATTTAACTAGGTAATCTGTTTGTTTTCACTTAGCAAAAGAATCTCTGACCTGCATTATCTGAGGCAACGAAATCATTATTCTAGAAAAGTCAGATGACACTATTTGGTAAGCTCAGAGCATTTTTTGATAGTTTATTTATTTTTTAACCTATTGCTGCATTTTATCTGACTAGGTTGATCAAACAAACAAAAGTAATTAACATTCTCAGATACCACTTTTCAACATCCCTTCTTTCAAACTCTAAATACACTAATATACTTAATTTTATATAGAGGTCAAACTCCAAATCAGTCCTACGAAGTTTCCTTTTTTAATGTCATGATTGCACGTTTCACAAATAGAAAGACAAAAGTCCTCAAAAAATAAAAAATGTGAATGACATAAAAAGGAGTAATTTAATATCATGTTAACTCATTCTATATGATACAAGGTAATGCTGCATCATGGCAAAGACACGGTGTAAAGTATTCCCATATGATTTTAGAACCATTAATATGTGAATTCCATATTTCATAACATCAACAAACCAGATGAACCTCATCCACTTAAAGTAGAGAACAGTGAAAAGAACAAATGTCTTGTGAAGAGTGGAAATGAGAACAATGTGTGTGAGGTTAAACAGTGGAAATAAGTTGCGGATGCTGTGCATGAAATAATTACTTCTGCAGTGCTATTTCTGCATTTAGTTTATAAGCATGTCAGGGTGTGCAATCCAGGAATATTTCAGAAAAGAATACCAATCTACATGACGTGTAGAGAACTTTGCCGCATACAAAGCAAGCTCCATAAAAGACGTATTAAAATTAAAACTTTGGAAAGAAAGCTTTTCTGACCAGAACATACATAGGTAGGATATGTCTGTAATTCATTTAGGCCCACTGTAAGCTTTTATGAATCAAATATATTTGTTCAACTATTTGATAACCTAAAAGAATTATGAGGTAGGGATTTACTTCTTTAAAAAATGGAAGCAATCACATATAAAATTTAAAGAGTAAGTGTATCTTAATTTTTTTTTTTTTATTGAGGTTGATCTCACATGTTCTGGATATTTATCATCTAGGTAAATGATATATTATTTGTAACACAAAAGTTAAAAGACTATTATTCTCCTCATGTGAGTTTCTGAAATAGGATTTTTTTTTTGTACCGTTGCTTATTCATATGGAGAGTAGAACAACACTGCTGCAAAAGTAAAAGAAAAAAAAAAAAAATCTAGAACTATTCGGTATTACAAATTAAGGAACTGAGGCTCAGGCAAGTAAAGTGACCTATTCAAGGTCACAGAGCTAGGAATAGTTGGATCCAGGACTTGCTACTCAATTTAGTGGTATTGTATAAACTTACGCTGTCACCTTCAAAGTGGTCACTTAGGATAGAGCTAATAGAAAGGTAAAGTTGAGGATTAGTCCCTGCCGAATGGCTTCCTGGCAAGCCCTATGGATGTCAGCACAGGCTAGAGCTGAGCTGTTCAGTTGGGATTGAGGGCTGTGCTAGCAACTAAAACCAGTTTCTGCCACACCAAGTCCTGCACTCATCAGTAGAGGAACTGGGGCATCATCAATTTTGCTATCCAATTTTGGGGTCCCTCCACCAGCATCCATGTGCTGGTTCTAATGTTGGTCATGCCAGGTCCCTGGGTACTGGCCTGAAAAGCAATGGGGGTTCACATCCTTCCACTGCTCCAGTCTCCCTGGATATTTTGAGAAAAATGTCCTCATCCCAAATCCAGCAGGCCTGGCTGGCATGAGGGCTGCTTGAACATTGACACTTGTGGCTTCATGACAGTATCATTCTCATGATAATTCTATTACTCAAAAGAATGTTCATGTTTGGAATTCCTCTTTTGAATCATTTCCTAGGCCTTTCATTGGACTATTGTCAGTGGTGGACACCCTTCACATTTTGTGGGTTTTATTTCTGGAAGGGAAAAAAAAGAAAAAAAACAATGGCTATTCAGAGGCAAATTTGGTAAATAAGCATGTGTAATCAGACTGTGTAATACTAGTTGGTTGAAATAAGTGGTGTATTCAAAAAAATAGATGGATTATGTTATTTGGTTCATAAACAGACTCAAAAAGCAATTACAGGAGAAGATTTGAGTAACATTAATCATTAAACAAGTTCTAAATTTTCTAAAAATAGTTATTTGAAGAATACTACTTACTTTCATGAATAAGTTTTGAAATTTTGTTTAAAAAACCTAATAGATTCTTTCTACATTGCAAAGACATAATACATAAGATATTAACTATTTTCAACCCTTCCATTTGTATCCTCCTTGTCTATAAGTTCCATATACAAACCTGTTTAATAAAACATAAAATGTTGACACCTTGAAACATTAAAATAGGACTCAATATTGAACCATGTAGTAGTTCTATGCCAAAAAGAGATACATTAGAAATGTTATTCTTACGAAGTTCTATAAATCCGATTTATGACAAGTTTGAATAATACTTTCTGAGTAATACTTTGCTTTATTAAAGACATGTGACAACTCAGTCAATAATACTTAATAAAGACATTTCTATTGGTTGTTTATTAAGCTACATTTCACACTGATGTTGGTGAAGTGTGCTGGTCAACCTACTGTTTCGTAATCACTAATAGAATACACTGGCTTGTTGTTTCGCGGGGATCCCTAGTCCCTAGATCAGAGCCCTGAAGAGCAGCAGCAGTAGTTCCCAATTCAATTGTTCCCAAATTCTCAATCACATTCTCTCCTCCATGGTTTTCTAGGAAATAGAACCCTGACGATGGAAAGAGAGGATGCAGACCAATGTCAATTGCAATATGATTAAAAATAGTAATGTTGGAAGCCAGCTCAAAGCAGAAATAGCATTAATAGAAGTGGCTAAGTATCATGCATCAACTAAATGAAGAGTAAATTAATATCCCCTTTCTAAGGGAAAAATCTTCAATGGAGAAAACTCAATGGAATTTTAGTTTTAGTACTATCAAAGAACGAAAGCTATTATTTAATTTGAAAAATACTTTCCTCGTTTTTCAATTTTTTCATTTTTATATTTATTTTTTTTTAATTTCCATGTTCATTTTGTATATATCAAAATAATTTACCATTTAGTTTGTGGTATAATTATACCTTCTCTGTGACAGTAACTTGATGTACACTTCTCTATTTGTATATTTGTTAAGATTATTATATAATTTAACTAGTTATATAATGTTATATACTTTTATTGAAAATACATAATTACGATCAGACCTTAACAATACTAGTGCTGTTTTTTATTGCCCATCTTTAGCAAATGAGAGCCATCTATGTTGATTCAGAAGTAAAGCCAAAATAATTCCTTGATATTCTTCATGAAGGAAAATGAGAAAGTAAGTTGACTACATTTCTAATTTAAAAAAGTAACTACTATCTCCATTTCCAAAAAGTAATATAAATATGTTCTAGAATTGGACTGACTTATCTTTACTCTTGTGTGTAAGCTTTAAAGGACAGTCTTATGCTCATTTAAATATACTCCTTTGTCAAAAGTTTTTTCTTTTAGTTACTAACCATGAATTTTAAAGCAAAAAAATCTTTACATTGTTGGTTAGTTTTTCTTGTATAAGATATTAAGATTTCTTTTTTTCATTACCTGTTAAAGGTTAATTCTACATGAAATTAACAAAGATTCAGTCATATACCATTAAAATATTGAATTTTAGATTTTCTTCACCTTTATTTCTACTTGGTCATCTTTTAAATTTATAAGAATTACTTTCTGAAGATATTTGTTTTAAACCAATACACTGATTTAGAATGACTTTTATTTTTTTTAATTAAGTTTATGGGGTAATATCAGTTAATACAATTATATAATTTTCAGGTGTACATTATACTTTGACATCTGTATATTCTATTGTGTGATTACCACCCAAAGTCCAGTTTCCTTCAGAATCATATATTTGATCCGCTTTACCCACTTCGCCCTCTCCCTACTGCCCTATATTTGACCGCCTTTACTGAGTCTACCTCCCCCCTCCTACCCACCCCCTACTCTCTGGTAACCACTAGTCTATAGTCCATGTCCACGAGTCTCTGTTTGTTTGTCCTGTTCATTTGTTGCTTTTAGGTTTATATTCCACATATAAGTGATATCATGTGATTTTCAACTTTTTCTGTCTAGCTCATTTCACTTAGCATGATTAGAATTACTTTTTAAAAAATGATTTGCATCCTTAAAGAGATTATTATCCTGACTCAGGCTGACTGTTAAAAGACTCAATTTTAAGATCATTGAAAACTTTTTAAACAGGCAAACCTGAAAAACCTTCCTACGTTTTTTAACTTTAAATGTAATTCAGTAGTAGGTCATGTTTCTCGTAAGCAGAGTGTTGTTTTCATGCTAGATTTCTGATATACACATCTGCCATCTTTTATTTTAGTTTACAGACCTCAAATTTGCATTAAGTGATTAGCGTGGGTTAAAAACTATGGCTTAGTATCATATTTTTTAATGTACTTGCAGGAAAAAACAACTTTAGCTAATGAGATAAAAAATAGTAAAGAGAATATTTTTAAAAGGAAGAAATAAACCTTGAAAGGGCAAAGTGAATTAATTATGAGGGCTCAAGGTGGCAGTCTATAGGACAGAAATAGAAGAACCAAGCCACAGGAGTTACGGAATAGTTTTTCCTCCTATTTCACAAAGGCTTAAAAAGCCCTTTACTGTGAGTTTTCCTCATTAATTAGATTCGAATCAGGGATCTAACTTTTTATGACCACTTTAGCTTGAATATGTTTCAGATTTTAGTGGTCATCTCAGGAAGTAGGATCTTGTGAGAATGATATACAGGACAGATACCTATTTGATAATGGTGAGAAAGATACAGAAAAAAAAAAAAAAAAAGAATTCTTAAGAACATAGGTCCAGAGAAGGGAGAGAGAGCACCTATTTGAGGAGAGAGATGGTTAGACAAATTTCATGAGATGGTCATCTTTCTTAGGCTCAACCCAAGAAAAGACATGAGTCAGCCCAGGGAATGAGTTTGGAAAAGATCTGCACAAATGGAAATTATACTCAAGATGCTCATAGCAGTGTCCTGGCTCTTTCCTAGTTATTTGACAAATTTTTGACAAACCAAAAAAGGGAATTTGTTCAGCACTCAAATCATTATTCCAAGTAAGAAAGTATTAAAAAACTCTTTCTGTGAAAAAGCTGACTTCCTTTTTCAATGTCTCAGAGTAGGCCCAAACATCAACTGAAATGTTTCTCTGGAATAAGACAGTTTTACCACACAGGTAGCATATTACTTACCCAGGTCCTTAAATTGATGTGATTCCTAACCATGGCTACTGCAGTCTCACTCATTCCTTGCCACCTGTCTGGTTTTAAGCATTGGAAGACTGGGGAATGAGGAAAATTTAAAAAAAAAAAATCAAAGAGAGAGAAAGAAGATGAAAGCTGAGAAGAGAAGAGGTCAGGTTGAAAGAGAGGGTGTTCCGTGGGAGCAGCTTACACTTGCTTAGAAGTAGGGGAGGAAAATGGACATCACCAAAAAATAATCTGGAGCATTTCCTTTATCTTCTCCTCCCTTTCATTCCAAATGTCTAAGCCACAGGAAAACACCGACCCAAAAAACTTCCATCTTCCTCTCTTCCAGAGAATAATTTCATAGTATAAAATCCTATACTATCCCAATCCAACCTAGAATAAATTATTTCATCTTATAACTAAAGTATTAAACTCTCCCAAGAGAACTCCCTCTTCTATCTTCAATCTGAGGAAAAGCAGCCAGCCTTTTAGCTTGAGAGAGATGATAAGAATAAAACTGTTTAATCTCTCCTCCTTAGTTTTCCCTTTTCTGTACCTCCAGGAATGATTCCCAGTACAAGGTGTTTGAAAAAGTGAGATAGATCACTCCAACCTTTGTTCTGATTAGATATCTACTGTGTGTACAAGCAAAGTCATCCACTAACCTTCAAATATCCCAATAACTATTTGTGATGTCTGAGATAAAGAGAATACTACGTGTTTTCGGCAACTATTTTTACAGATCTCTTATTTGGATCTCTATATCCCATCTTTCTCTCTCAATTCTTTAAACCATATCCAAGCCACATAAAAGAATAGACTCCACCAGGCTTTACTTATTTCCTTCAACACCTTCACTGAATTACAATCAGAAACTAAGGAATCCCAGATTTATTTTCTGTATTTTAGGCAAAATTCCAGTTTGACTCATACATGTATGAGACTTAAGCATCTTGATTCTGACCTAACTTTCTTGAAAATTAGTTAGGGAGGTAAAAGAACAGTACTGACCCTTTCACCCTACTTGATAAAGTCCTTCAGAAGTCTAAAGAAAAGTCTCTTCTGTAGTTTGTTGTGAGGAGTCCTCCTTAATTGTGGTCTTTAAAATGTCTTCCTATAGACTAATGGCTTTGTAAATTGAATTCTTTTCTTTATTCATTTATGCTTCCAATAAATATTGTTCTCATTATTTTTGTTAGAGAACCTTTGAACAGTTAACGTCCAAAAAACAGTTCAAACCTGTTCATAACACATTCCAACAGTATCATGACATGCAAGACTGTCTATGAAAACTTGGTAAAAAAAAAAAAACATTAACTTTTAGATGACCTCTTTTTATGAAAAATAGGATACACAGATGAATTTTAATAGAGAATGGAGTTGGGAAACATGAGCAAAACTTTAGGCTAAAAGTAGGACATATAAATGTACAGAGCTGAATCTACAATAAGGTAGGTTGTGTTATGAAAACAAAAGTTATATTGAATATGTGTGTTCAAAATGATATGACCTTCTCTCAATGCTCTCAGAAGGGCATAGTCCACCATTCACCTCACCCCAATCACTGACACATAATCTATAGGTCCTCAGGAGAAAGTTCTTATAATCAGAATAAGCCTATAATGGACAGGCTCCTAGTTTTATTTGAAATCTCTAGCTTGTCCCTTGTTTTCAGGCAAAAGTACACAATAGCTATCAACTTTTGAAGGAAATAGAAGATTGGAGACAATGCAAGCATTTGAATCTCAATTTCTCCATCACTGGACTGTGATCCAGTTAAATAATGTCTCTCACTGTAGTTCCTCAGCTCAGTGCAAAGTCAAGCCCCAAATGGCTGAATGAAGATCTGAAAAGCTTGGAGAAAATAAATGAACTGCCTGCTTTTCATTATGCTCCAGTCTCGGGATGGGGATACATCTGGTTTTCTGATTACACTTTCCCGTAGTAAAGAAAATTCTAGCCTAGCAGGTCAAACCAGCTGATGACTAGCCAGCTCCAATTACTGACCTGACCTGCTTCTAACCTCAAAGGGGAAAAAAGAAAACCCTTTTTACTCATTCTTAGAAACTGAAATATGGGTGTAGAAGGTTGTTGGTTTTTTCCCTTGATTAATTAAAGTTGCTTATTCAAATTGTGCTTTAGTACACAGTCTTTAATTATAAACAAAATAATGCCTGACTTCCTCTATAAAACAACACTCAAAGGCAAAGAGAAAGAAAGACTAGACTCTTTTATTCTTGTAATAAAAAACAGAAAAAGCACAGTAATTTCAATATGGCATTTGGAACTTGATTTGTTCTGTTTAATGAATAAAAGATAATAGTATTTCTCAAAGGAGACAGTGTCTACTGAGATAAGGCTTTTGAAATTTTTTGAGTTTTGTTTTAGTTTTTTTAATGGGCATCACTCTAAAAGACATTTCTAATTTCCAAATAAACTTCACCATGAGTTTCGATGAACTCTGCCAAACAGTGCCTGGGGCCTTGCTTGAATATTATAAAATACGTTATTCTGATCCAACTTTAGCTTCATCTCAAAAAAGTATCCTCATCACTTTACAGTTTGTGGAGGGGTTACACAATAATTTTAAAGCAATAAGAAGAATACCTACCTCCATATTGAGAGCATGCTATTTAAGCCAGTGGCTTACAGAGGAATGCCTACAAGCTGACTATATTTTTGATCGCATGTTACAATTCAAAACATAATTATTTTTAGGTGACTGTATCTTCTGCATTAGGTTGAACCAGATGAAATTGCTATTACTCAACTTTTTCTAACCTATAAAAATGATTTTAAGTGATTCAACCTAATTTTAAAAAATACTGAATGTAATGAAATTATTACATTCAAAATATTTAAACGGTCCTTCTTTTCTAGCCTATTACCATATATAACTTTTGAAGATAATTGTTTTCCAACTAAGGAGGATAATGAATCACCAACATTTTCCCTCTACTCTAACAGTATGCAGAAACACTGTTTCTGAAGTGTTTTCCAAAATACAAGATAAGTAACTTTTATCCCTCACTCCAGAAGGAGCACACCAATGTTCATTTTGATTTACTTTGTATCATCCCTGTGAAGCAGATTGTGCTTTGCCCATTTTAGAGATAAACCAAATAAGGATAAATTATAAGTAATAAAGCAAGAGTTACTCTGTGACTCTATGGATTCCACCAAAGTCCACTCCTAAAGTCTAAACTTACTATTTCCTTTGGAGAATTTGAATCACACCCAATAAATGAATGCTGATTCCCTGGAAGCTTTTAATAATAGATCCAAAGAGTCCATAGATGCTTGCTTTATATGCTTTTAATTAAAACATACCAGTAAAACACAAGATGTATACATTCATTTCTTATTATGTCTAGATTGTTTCTCTCTTTCTCTTTTTAATTCCATATTCTAGTGAGTATATTTCAGTTCAATGTCAACAAATGTTTCTTGGTTGCCCATGCTGTTATCAAGCACCTCAGTAACTGTCCTTACATATGAAAGTTATGGGGACAGAGAGAATACTGTATTAATTAACTAGGATCTAAAGAGCCAGTGGAAGAATATTAGCGAAAAATTATTGAACAGAATAAGCAGCATAACGTTATAGGATGGGTAACAATGAACTACTTTAAAGAAGATCACGCAGAATTCTCCTTAACAACTGCACGTTGAGTATGTAATTGCAAAACTCCCTTTGCAACCATTTCGCTCTCACGTTAGGTGAAGATGCTTCTACAGCATCTCCTATTAGACAGCAGTCCCACAGCCAATCAAACATTTATAATTAAAAGATTTTAGCATGCCAAGCAGGAAGTTACTCTCTAGGCTGTGCTCCTGCTTTTTATTCTGTTCATTCTGTTGCTAAAACTAGCAAAAGTCTTAAAACAAAGAACTTCCCATTTTGCTGCCTGCTGTGCTATTCAGAGCTTACCTCTTTGTCCACCCACGAAAAACAAACTGCACCCACACTTCTCTCAGCTGCTTGTCTCGACCATGAACTACTTTCCCACCAAGGTTCATCTAATCTAAAAGGAATGTCCCTTTTGTTGTAAAGAAACTGAAATGTTGAATGTTTTCAATCAAGTCTATATCCTTTCATGCTCTTGGTATTATGTCTAGCAGAGGTTGATGGTTCAATACAGTCTTAGTAACAATTATAATCTCTCAAAAATAGTAGTATCAACAACCATAAAAAAAATCAAAGGAGATAATAAAACACTGCTGGTCTTGCATGCTCAGCAGATAAGCATGCCCAGGATAATCACAGCTTTAAGTGTCACTGTTTATCCTCTAGCTCTCTTTCCATTTTCAGACAAGTTTCCTTAAAAAGTGCACTTAACTCACTGTCTCCTGTTCTCTACCCTTTCTAGGTCCTCTTAATCCCACTGTATTCTAACATGTCCTATCACCACCAGAACTGCTCTGTCGGAGATGACCAGTGACCTCCATGTTGCCCAAGTCAATGGGTTCATCAAGTTAACTTCTATCTTTCTTTGTCACTGATGATAGTGCCATCCTGAAAATGTCCTGATTGGACCCCTTGACTGTTGTAGTCCGCTCAGGCTGCTAGAATAGAATACCACAGACCAGGTGGCTTATAAATAGAAATTTCTTATAGTTCTGGAGACAGAAAGTCCAAGACCAAGGTATCAAGAGATTCAGTCTCATGAAGGCCCACTTCTTGGATCATAGATGGTTATCTTCTCACTGTGTCCTCACACGGCAGAAGAGGTGAGGTAGCTCTCTGGGTCTTTTTTATAAGGGCATTCATCCTATTTATGTGGGTCCTGCCCTCAGGACCTAATCATTTCCCAAAGGCCCTATCTCCAAACAGCACATTTGGAATTAAATTCAACACAAATATTGTGGAAACGTAAACATAGCACTAACAACACTCTTTCATAATTCCCTTATACTTTTGGTCAGTTTTTAGTTTCCTTTGTGAACTCACTGTGGATCCCTTGCCTCTTTAATCTCAATGTTCCTAAGAATACTGTCACTGAATTCCTTTCCTTCTAAATGTGTACAATTACTCTGAATACTTTCAAGGACAACTGGTCTGTATTCCCAGATCTTTCGTTCCTAACTAATGACGCACAGTCAGCAACACCAAGTCCAAACTTGAATTTACCCTCTTTCTCAGAACCGAATTTTTGTTTCAGGTAATGACACTAATTTCAGCCCAGCATCTTAACTCAGAAGCTTCAGGAATGTTTTCAATTCCCCTTGCCTCTTCGCTCATCACAGTAAATTTGTTACAAAGGTCTGGTATTTCTGCCTCTTAAACATTTTCAAAGATTCCTCATTCACTTCATTATCCCTCACCTGCTCTAGACAATCAACTAATTCCAATGATCATGATTCCAAGCCATGTCCCATGCAACCGTCAAAAGGACTAAGACTCAATATAATCATGTCACTGTCCTACCTATAATTCAATGCTTCTCCACTGGAAGATGAAACATTCCAACATCTTCACCACTTAATACCAACCTCTTCACCATCTGGCCCCTCACTTGGATATAAAGCTTTGGTTCGTGTCACTTGCACACTGTTCTAAGCTCCAGCTATACTAACTATGCAATTCCCCAATCATTATAAAATATCTCTTGCTTCTATGACTTTGTATATGAGGTTTTCCTCACTAGAAAACTCACCTTTCTTCGTCTATCAAGCGAATTACTACTCAGCCTTCAAACCTAGACTAAGAGAATGTTTTTGTTTAGAAAGACTTTATGCATAATTCCACCTCCATCCACCTCTGCCAAGATCAGATGCTACCTCCCCTGAGCTATGAAAGCACACTGTCCACAATAGATCCATTTTAGTAGTTATGTTATTAAAATGTAGCTGTTTTGTATTGCTCCCTCTAGAGCAAGGTTTCTAAACCTTGGCACTTTGGGCATTTTGGACTGGATAATCCTTTGTTGTGGGGGACTGCCCTGTGCACCATTTTAAGGCATCCCTGACCTCTACTCAATACATGCCTACCTCAGTCTTGAAAATTGAAACTCTGCAGATATCGCTAAATGCCCCCTGAGGACAATCTCCCCCAGCTGAGAAACACTGCTCTAGACTGCAGTTTTTACTTATGCAAAGCTCATACCTTGTTATCCCCAGTATCAAGCACATGATGCGGAAATGTAAGTGCTCAATACATGTTTATTGAATGATGCCAATTGAATAGATGATGATTTCCTAAGCCTTATGGATCAGCTATTTGAAGACATAAATCTTGAAATGACACTTTAAAAATAACTATGAATAGGTCATCCATTATAGACAGTATTGTAGATTTGTGAAAGGAAATAAAATAATGATTGTATCTAAAATTTAGTTGGTTTGCAAAAGATAACTCAGTTTCTGTCCTAAAGACAATAACTCATTATGTAAACTAATAAAAAACATTACTTTATAAAATTTTATTTTAGAGGGAAAATAGGCAATTAGAATCAAGATATTTTAGTGTGTTGTTTGCATTTTTATGCAAAGAACACCTTAGCTGAATGTATTATGTTTCAATTGATATTTTCTCCTGCATTAAGTTACCTTAAATCTGGCTAAAGTAAGGAACTCTAGAGATAATGTAACACACTTGAAATACATTCTCTGAACTATATTACAGTGAATCATTGGCAGTGACCCTTATGCTTTTTCAGATCTGTGCTTGATTAAAACTTGCATTTTAAACCTTAAATGAGGCCCACCAATTTTAAATCTCTTTCCTCCTCATCCAAACCACACAACCAATTACATATGCATTTTCCTTCAAAAGCCTCATCTCTAAAGGATCCTGCTTGCCTTAATCCAAGGATTATGATGAGAGGCAAAAAAACGTAAACTTGATTCTCTTCTGAGAGAACTACTAAGTAATTAAAAGTTTCACAAGTGAAGAATCTATCCATTAGTTTAGGACGAAGTTTGGCTTCAAGCAAAGAACTAAATTAAATTAAAACCTAAAAGTAATTGGTTGTAAATGTGTATTTATTGAATCTTACCCCTGTTCTTTATTCTCTATAATCAATGGTAACATTCTTTTATGTTCTCTGAAATGGATTAACCAAGTAAACCAACCTACCTCACTTTTTTTCCAGTTGCTCCACAGAAAGTTTTATGAGATGAAGTTGGACGTGGTCTGGTGGAACACAATATATGAAGCTCTCTAATTATGAGATTAGTTAAATACTACTTAGTGTAAAACAAAGCAGTCTCTGAGGCCTTGACACTGAGAGTGTTCCTAGTTGTCAAACATCATTAATAGTTTCAAGTTTGAGGCATATCTACTTCTCTGCTTTTAAAAAAAATTATATATTTTTTATTAAATAATTTTATTTTAGGACTTATGATTATAATGTCTCCTTATAAAGTGACTTAAATGCTATGTTATATTCAAGAATGGAAATCTTATCAAAGAAAACCAAAAGATCCCTTATATTGTGTAATTCTTCCACAATAAGTACACAAGACTGAATGAAATACCAACATACTTGAGATAGAGATATGTTTATTTCAAAACGTAACATTAAAAAATGAAGCAATCCAAAAGTTAGGACACGTAGTAAACTGAAAAAGAATCTGAAGAAAATCTAACACATAAAATGAACTGTTTAATAAAATAAAAAGAAAATAACTTGTTTGATAAGATGAAAAAAATGAGAACAATTTCAACTCTGTTTCGGAGGTCTATGAAAACCTCCAGATTAAATGCATATAAAGGATAGCATCGAAACTCAGATGCGGGTCTCGTTAAGAAGATTTCTCTGGCATGACTCCCTTTCCCATCATACCTGGATAATTTTCTGTTTCCACAAGTGTCCATAACATTTCTGCCTTCATGATACACATCACACTATAGCACTTAGAACATTATGACCTGTGCTTGTGACCCAAACATTCTCCTCTGGATTCAAACTCAATTACAAGAACCTAATCCTTAAACAACACTTCTTACCTTTCCATCTCTCTCCAATGGCCAGTCTCGAAATTCTTTCACCACCGCTAGGGTCCATAATCCCCTAACCTCTCTACCTTTTCACTCTCATCCCTGTTAGATCCTCACTTCTCTCCTTCCTCAGTTTAGATGCCAGCCCTTGTGAATAAACCCTTAATACCCTATCCTCCTACATACTTCTTGGCAAAACCCCAATCCATTTGGATTGGTTCAATCCAAATTGGTGTTCTTTGCCAGAATGGCTGAAAACCTGTGGAGAAGATACACAAGCATGGTTACTAATCTTGATTTGTATTAATGGCCACTAAATTCATGGGAGGCCTCAATGCTGTAAGTAATTCTCTACATTTCCTTCTTCCACCTTTTTTTCCTACTTTCTAAAATATTATTCCCCACCTTCTTTCTCCTTAAGCACATAACATTATATCTTCTTCATTCCCAATTTTGGTCAGTCTTTGATTTCTATGAGAAAAATTCTACTCACTTTCAACCAACTTCATCTCTATCCACATTCTCTCCATGCCTGCAACAAAGGAAGAACTGCCTAGTGTTACAGAAGGCCAAGGGTTCCACGCTGGTACTAGATTTCATCCTTTCTCACCTACTCAAGGGTGTTACTCTAAGTGTTCTTATCTTTCTCCCACATCATCATTTCCCCTTCTCCAGAAGACTGTATTTCATCAGCAGAAGAATACACTGGGACAATTACTATCTAAAATAAACTCCTAAGTTCGCACAACTTCCTTCAGCTAATGGACCGTTTCTATGCTCATTTTCACAGCGATCTCTTTCTTAGTGTCCTTTACCTGTTTTTATTTTTCTCTCTGATACCTAAATTGTCAGTAACTTTGGGACTCAGACTTCTTCTTTGCATATACTCACTCCCCAGTAATCTCAAAAATCTCATCACCTTAAATGCATCTATAAACCTAGATTTCTTCCCACAATCACAAAACTCTTGTCCAATTACCTACCTTACACAATCTCTTGAGAGTTTAATAGACAACTCTCAAATTTCTCATGTCAAAAACTAAATCTCTAGTGTTTAGCAAGTATTTGCTACAAGTATTCAAACATACATACACCAGTGAGGGAGAGAAGAAGAAAGGAAAAAATTCAACTTATTTTTTAGTTGAGAATATTCTCATTCTTAGAAAACACACTGAAATAAAGAGCTATATAAAAGTAATTTTTCCTTAAATGATTGAGGATAAAAATTATACACATGTATATATACATATATACACATATCGAATGAGGGAGAAAGGACAAATGATAAAACAAATTAGGTAAATATTAACAGGTGAATCTAGGTAAAGGGTGTAACTGGTATTCCTTGAACTGATTTTGCAATTTTTTGTAAGTTTGAAGTTATTTTCTAACATGTTTTTTTTAATTGCATTGTCACTTACTCCTCCCTCCTTCACCCCACACTCAAGTCATCATGACTTTACTTTTAGATAATACCTGAAATCTGGGCACTTGTCTCCAGCTCCAACATTGGCACGCCAGCCCAAGCCCCCACTGTGGCAGTATTTTCTCCTCTGCCTTGCTCCTCCTGCCTTGGCCTCTATGGCCTTTTGTAATGGTAGCTAGACGATATTTCTACTCTATTCACAACCTGCTCGTGCCTTCCCATATCATCTAAGTTAAAGAAAGCCATAATCTTATCATCAAGACCTGACAGACGCCCTGTATAACCTGGCCTCATTTTCTATTACTCTCACCTCACTTTGCTCAGTTCCAGGCACACTCTGGGACATGCCAACCCTAATCCTTCCACAGGGCCATTGGTTTTTTCTTTCCTTTCTGCTTAGAATATTTTTCCTTCAGGTATCTACCTGGCTTGCTCCAGCAATTCTTCAAATTTATGCTCAAATGTCAACTCATCAGTATGGATCTCTCTGACCAACCTCTCTAAAGAAGAACCCTTTCTTCCTCACTCCTCCTCAGGTATTACCACTCCTCTCTTACCTTAAATTTCTGGATCGGAGATTAGGAAATATTTCCTTAAAGGGCCAGAAAACAAATGTTTTGAACTACATGTTCTCTGCATACAAGTATTCAACTCTGTCATTTATAGCATGGAAGCAGCCATAGGCAATATATAAACAAATGAGTATAGCTCATTCCAGTTAAATTGTTTACATAAACAGGTGGCAGGACAGATTTGGCTAATATACCATAGTTTGCAGACCCGTGTTCTATATAAAGGCTATTACATATTTACTTGTTATCTGTTTTTATTTTCCATTTGCCATTTTGAATTGTAATCTCCATGAGAGATGGCAAGACTGAATGTATCTTTAGTGCTCAGAGAGCAATGGGCACTGACTTCGATATTTATTGCATTAATGAATGCATTCATCAATGTAATACTTTGTATTTTTACTTTCATATATTTCCCTCTTCCAATGCAATAAATTCTCCTTCTGATCCATCTATCCCTCTCAATATTGTTTCCTCGTATTTTACTCTAATTAGACCCTGCTCTCTTTTATGGCAGAGATGAGTTTATTTCATTCTTTAAGCTCAATATGCATCAGAATACTTAAAAGAACATGCTCAATAGATTTGTATTGAATGAAGGAATCGATCACGACAACGAGATTGAGGTAAGAATGGAGAAGGCCAAGCTGAGGTTGGTGAGGAGCTTATAGGAAAAGGGTGTGCTAGTAGTGTAATTGCTAGCAATTTTCCCTGATTATAGAAAATGAAGCTGATATTCTGCTCTATGTTTTGCCGGTCAAACAACACCTGGAGGGTTTTTTTCCAACTCTGGTGCCCATACTCTCAAAAAGTTATAACAATGTTCAGTGCTTTAAGAGAAATACAGCCAAGGTAGTGAAAGGAAGGAAACTTGACAATTGAAAGACAGTTGAAAAAACTGGTGATGTTGAAAAATTGAGACTGCTTAGCCTAGGGAAAAAAAAAGATTTAGAGGTACATGCTAGCTGTCTTCAAATACTTAGAGTTGTCAGATTTAAGAAGGATTAAATTCTCTATGTAGCTCCAGAAATCAAACTACCATGTGAAAATTATAGAGAGGATGGTTTTAGTACAATATAAGGAAGAAATTTCTAGGGATTAGAGCCATCTGAAAACAGAACGAGCTGTCATCTAAAGACATGAGATTCCCATCTCCAGGAGTGTTTGACCACTTATTAGGAAAAGCCTGGAAGGATTTGGGCATGAGGACAAGATCACTGCTCAGACAACCAACGTTTCTTCCAATTCTGAGGTTATATAAATTTCTACAAAAACCCATGAAGCGGAAGTGCATTCAGAAGCTGAACTGATGAATCAACATGCCAGCTCTTTGCCTCAAAAGGTCTTTGATGTTGTGAGGCAGGGCTCTAAACTAGTGCAGTAGACAACATCCCAAGAAGTAATTGTTTCAATGGACCATCTTGAAGTTAATAAAAAGCAAAAGAGATAATATGGGGAAAAAATATCTTAGGACAAATAAGAAGAATAATCAGTTAAAGCCATAGGACAAAGAACACTTTTAAGTCTTTCAAATGTTAATTAGATGTATAGACAAAGAAAGAGGAAAAGAGAAATGAATGCTACCTACATTCCAACCTCATCTCACAACCAAAGGAAAAGGTAAAAGGAATTCTCAAGAAATAGGCCATCTTATGATAGGCCCATGATGAAACTTCATAACAGGGTCACTAAGGAAAGGCCAAGCAAAGCAACCAAGCCACCAGAACCCCATCCTTAGTGTTGCAGGTCCTCATGTCCACGGCTCCCCAGGAGCTTAGTCTAGTCTTAAAGGTAAGATCGGCTTGCCAGTTGTTCATCTATTTTCCTCTCTTTCCATAGATACTTAAATTCTCTTCGGAAACCTTACTTTTACATTTAAACATTAAATGATCTTTTTTCAAACTTACACTCTTCCCCAACAGCATTATCATTCTCTTGCCTTTCACAGGAAAGACTCTTAAATGATTTATCTCCAATTTCTCATCTTTCATGCTCTGCTCATGCTACTGTTATGACTTTAGCCCAAATCACACTACTTACCAAGTCTCTGTTGTTTAATCCTGTGGATGTTTTACAGTTGCTGTCTTTATTTAAAATTATGAGGGCACTTGAAACTACTAACCTCTGCCTCTTTGAAAATGCTCTATCCCTTTTGCTTAAGTAAGAAATCATTACTTTTTGAGCTCTGTGTATTAGGCATTGAACCGGCACTTGAAGACAACTTTGAAGATGAATATGTGGTTTCTGCTGTAAGAATTCACAACTAAGTAAATGATGTGTACAAGCATTATGGGTTGAATTGTGTCTCCCAAAAAGATATGTTCAAGTTCTAACGTCTAGTACCCGTGAGTGTGGCCTTACTTGGAAATGGTGTCTTCGCACATGTAATTAAAATGCAAATTACAATGAAATATATTGTAGTCGTATGATCTAGTAACTGTTGTTCTTATAAGTTCATTTGGACATCAGTTAATATTGGATATAAACACAGAGAGGAGAATGCCGTGTGAAAACATATAGACACAAAAGAAAGAAGTGAGACACACAGGGAGGATGTCATGTGAAGATGGAGGTAGAGGTTGGTGCGACACACCTATAAGCCAAGGAATAACAAGAATGGCTGGCAACACCAGAAGCTAAGAAAAAGGCATAAACTGATTCTCCCCTAGAGCCTTCAAAGACAACATGACACTGCTAACATCTTGATTTGAAACTTCTAACTCTTACTGTGAGAAATAAATTTCTATTGTTTTAAACATCTAGTTTTGGGTATTTTAAGGCAGACCTAGGAAACTAACATAAGCAATTGGGCAATTCAATGGTAAAGCATGTCAGGTGCTATGAGGGAGAATTACATGAGGACATAGGTGAAAATTGTATTAGTGAAAAATCTTTTACTTGCAAGTGACTGAAACCAAACTCACACTGAATAAAGGGAATAAAGGAAATTGATTGTCACACACACAACAGCAAGTCTAAAGGGAGAACTATTTCCTGGGGTGTAAATAATGACTTTGGGACTCTTTCTCAACTTGCCTCATTCATGCTTTCTTCTTGGGTAGGCTTTTTCCAGCCATAGAAAGTAGTTCCCAGCAATTACAGGTACACCTGGTCCTTGGTTGTCTCCCTTTGGAGAAGGGGCTCATTCACTCTCTCAGCATCCATAATAATTCTTTTTTAAACAAATTTAAGTTTTTAATAATTTAAAAAAAATTTAAATTATAGTTGACATGCTATACTATATTAGTTTTAGGTGTACAGCATAGCAATTAGATATTTACATAACCAATGAGTGGTCACCCCAATATATCTAGTACCCATCTGATAGCATACATAGTTATTACAATATTTTTATTATATTTCCTATGTTGTACTTTACATCCTTGTGACTGTTTATAACTGTCACTTTGTACTTTTTTAATCCCTTCCCCTTTTTCTCCCACCCACTTATCCTCCTCCTATCTGACAATGATAAACTCTTTCTCTGTATCTATGAGTTTGCTTCTGTTTTGTTTGCTCATTATTTTGTTTTGAGATTCCACCTATAAGTAAAATCATATGTTATTTGTTTTTCTCTGTCTGACTTATTTCACTTAGTACAATATCATCCATGTTGTAGCAAATGGTGGGGATCTAGTGCCAGCTGAGTCTGCCCTTTGGGTGTACCATTTATGGAACTGGTCAGGTGGTGCTCTGGAGTGATATAAAGCTGGGCCCCAGATATATTGATTCTCGAGCCTCTTGGGAGAAACTCCAGTGTTGGTCCAGGCTAGCTACTGCTTGTGCCCAGCTTGGGGCTGTCTTGTAGAAGCTACGAAGTGATCTTCAGTTGGTTGTAGCTTATACTGGGATTGAAGGCACTTGGAAGAAACTCTTTTGTGAACTGAAGTTGGCTGCCATTACTGTCTGGCTTGGAATCCTCTGGTGGGCACCACAATGTGAGCTGAGGCCAGCTGACACTTGTGCTAGGTTTGTGGCTTCTCAGTTTAGACTATATTCCAAGAGCAAGATTGGCCACTGCTTATGCCAGGCTTGGGGCTACCTGATGAGAATTATAATGCAAGATGAGATTGATCACCACTTGTGCTGGGCATGGGGTAGCTTAGCGAGAGGTACAGGGCACACCAAGGCCAGCTGCTGCTTGTTTGTGATTCGTGGACCTTTGAAATGCTGTAGGAAAGCCTCAGTGTGAGCTGAGGTAGGATGCTTGTGTAGAGAAGCCGCTAAAAGAATTTTGGCCAGATGTGAGAGTTGGGTGGGGCAGAGGTCTCAGGGAATCAACAGGGCAGGAAGAATGATGTTAATCCAGTGAATAGAAAGGTTGAATTTGGTGCCTGCCTATGCTTGCCAGCTAGTTGGGGATAGGGCTCAATAAAGAAATAATAGCAACTCCCAGCACTTCTGCCAGTACCTACTGTGCAGGTAAAGGGCTCAACAAAGGAACAATAGCATCTGCCAGCACTTCTGTCCCCAAAGATAGCTGCCCTGATCCCTGACCCTCCAGCCTTTGAAGCTAGACAATTTAGTTTCTCCTCGTACATCCCTGGTGCTTATTAAGCTGCTATCTCAGTCCCGGAGTTCAGAGTGAGTCTGTTCACAGTTCCTTTAAGACAGGCAGTGCCTAAGTCTTCGGCAGTCTTTCATCTCACTCAGACACAATCCCCACTGGTTTTCACAGCCAGATGCTATAGGGACTCCTATTCACAGCACTGGAGACCTGGGCTAGAGAGCCTGGTGTGGAGCTAGGACTCCTTGCTCTTCAGAAAACACCTCCGCAGCCAAGATATCCCTCCCAATTCTTAACTGACATACCATAAATATGGGGTCGGCCCATTCTGGGTCTCTGCTCCTCCTACCAGTCTCAACACGGCTTCTTCTTTATATTCTTAGTTATAGGACTTCTGTTCAGCTGGTCTTCAGGTCTGTGATGGTTGTTTTATAATTTGGTTGTAATTTAGATGTAATTGTGGGAGAATGTGAGCATAGTGTTTGAAGAAACATTCTGATTGGCCGGTTGGGATCGTGTGTCTAATCTTAGAGGGAGAAAGTGGGGCTTTGTGATAAAATCCCCACCAGGTACAGAGGAAGAGGTATTGAAAAGAAAGAAGATTTATTTCAAAAGGCATGTGGTGCTACGTAGACAAAACTAGCAAGTGTCCACAAGGAGTACTTAGATTTTCAAGAAAGACAAGGATACAAATGTCTTCCTGGTTGGGATCTTAAGAAAGCTAGTGCCTGGTCAGGCCAAGAAGGAGAGGGAGCTGTTTCAGGCATAAAAAATGAAGTGTACAGGGACCCAGCACTCTCCTGGGCCTTTGCGGCTGCTTGTTATTCTATGTTCACTATGAACAGAGATTTTAAGTTCTATTCAAGAAAATGACACAAGCTTTGTGTTTTTTTTCTGTAAAATTTTTGCTCTAAGACCTCTAAGCCATTTTTTTTTCAATAGATGAATTTACCTCCTACTTCTCAGAGAACTAAGGGGCCAACAGAAGAAACTCCTTCAATTCCTTACCAGCAAACCTCTCACCTCCATCTCTACTTCTGGCTTCTCATCTTAAAAAAAATTCAGTCATTCTCTCAACTCTTCAATCAAAACCATGGCTGTCATTCTCGATGCAGCCCTTTCTTCCCCACTCCTCTCCCCAATGCATATATATAATCATTCAACAAGTTATGTCAATTCTAATTATTTCCTAGTGCACTCTCTTCTGAAAGTCTCTCGACTGTTGTGTAACCTCTATTCTTGTTTGTTGTATGAGTAACATTTCTAGAACACATACCCAGTCATATCACACACTTACCTAAATCCTTCAGGAGTTCCTTTTTACTGTCAATATAAAATCTGAACCACAGAATAGGACATACAGTGTCCTCCCAGACTTGACCTTTGGCTGTCTTTGATACCTCACTGCCTCTTCCACTGCACTTTCAATATGGTTTTCATTTTTATTAGTTTTCTATCTTTGCTGCAACAAATTACCACAAGTCTGGGCGGCTTAAAACAACAACATGAGTTTATTACCTTACAGTTCTGGAGGTCAGAAGTCTAACACAAGTCTCAATGTGCTAAATTCAAGGTGTCAGAAGGGCCTCATTCCTATCGGAGGGTTCCAGAAGATAATTTACTCCCTTGCCTTTCCTAACTTCCAGAGAGGCTCCCCACATTCCAAGGCTCAGGGCTGTTTCCTCCACCTTCAAAGCTAACAGCAGAATGAACGTTTCTCTCATCTCACTGTTCTGATCTCCTCTTCTGCCTCTTGCTCTCACCTTTAAGGATGCTTGCGATTACATTGAACCCATATGAATAACCTAGAATCTCTCTAGATTAAGGTCAGCTAATTAGCAACCTTAATTTCACCTGAGACCTTAATTCTTCTTTTCATGTCATCTGACATATTCACAGTTTTTTTACGTAGTCATAATTTTGCTGATTGCACAATTATTACCTAATTTGCAGTTCCATGAACATTCATACTTTTGTACACTTCCATGTTATTTCATAGGCTATTCCCCTACCTGGAGCATGTGAATCTCTTATATAACACCTCTTCACTCCTAACGCGCTTCAGAACTCAACTACCACATCTCTCAACACTTTTTCTGGTAAGTCTCCTCTGAGCTCTCTAGGTCAAGGTATGTGGTCCTATCCCTGGTTTCCGTGAGTGCTCTGTTCATGCATCTCATAGCACCTGTAATAGGCGATTAATACTCCATTGTTTATTGTATTCTTCATGAGAAATGTTGTCTCATTTATCTTTACATCCAGAGCAACTGGCACAAATCCTCACACTTAGTTAAGTCCTTGAAGTTTTGGCAGAGACCTAGTTATCCAGATCCAGTCCAGACTGGAGCAAACCATGGATTAAACTAGCAACCAAGGTTGGCTATCATCAATCCAAAGGTTATTTTGGTTTATATGTTCCTAAACCACTTCTCATTTTTTTTCATTTTCTTCTTAGCTTTTTACCTAAGCAAATATAGTGATTGTATATGTGATGTGTATATAATGATGATTTCTTTCATATATATATATATATATATTTCCTTCATATGTGTATTTCTTTCATATATATAATTATATATATAATTTCCTTCCTCATATATCAAGTGATCTATTTTTAAAAGGAACCTAACTCCATATTGTCTCTGACAGTTCCTAACAATAACCTAGAAAGCAACAAGACAATCCCTTCTAGTTGTCAGTATTTATTTATGCCCTAGTTTTGTCGACCGAGTGTTAGAGAGTCTAGGCCTATAGGCCAGAACTATTACATAACATGCTTTGTTTATAAGCACACCAGGAATAATCTGCAATAAGTTACAATGATTACAAACCGATATATGCCTTTATAATTATCACATTTTTGGTAAGTTTCTTTATTTACCAAAGATGACTATCACTTAAGTCTCATTTTTTAGAAACAAGGTCATGTTATCAAGTTTTAGAATATTGTGTTTAACCTGATTCCATATGGAATCATTTATTTCTCTTCTCTACCCAATGTTATAATACTTCACAGAACTCAACTTATTAATAATGTATGAATTAGACAAGTTGGAAAAATATAACTAACATCAATAACAATGTTAATTTTATATTTCTTAAAATATAACTATTCTGCATTGTGTTCCTCACAGAATCAAGCACATAGTACAAAGTCATTATAAAGATACATGTTAGAAAGTATAAAATATTGTTGTACAATCCAGGAACTAAATGCAATTATTAGTGTCAGCTATGTTTAAAATTAATATATAATAGTGTGTATACTGAAGAGAATCATGAGTAATCAGATTAAATTAGAATTACATTTAGAAAATTTTCCTCAGGGGAAAACTTTTCTTCCAGAGGTAAGGTTGTGGGATAGGATTGGGGTGTTGAGCTGAGCTATTCCATTATTTAATGACTAGGGAAATAAAGTGTAAGGGAAATTAACTGCATGTGAGAATTGTGCATCTGTGAAGAAAATACATAAAAGCACAATGGGTTTAGGAAAGAACAATCAGAAGGAGAAACTTTGGGGAAATGCAAAGAGATATTACCAAAGAACATTAAAGAAGAAGAACATTTAAAAAGAAGAACATTAAAGAAGTCTTAGAAAACCTATAGTTGGCACTTGAAATTTAATCTTTGTATAAATATAGTTGGCACTTGCGAAGTTCTTGGAAAGGTCTAAAATTTACTTCTTTTTTTCTTAGAGCTTCTCTAAACCAGAAAGAGAGCTGTGAGGTAGCTCACTTCTAAACTATAAAGAGCTGTTCAAAGAGAAGGCACACAGAGCTACAGTACTTTAAAGATGTCCAAACATACCTACTGTGCCCCAACAAGTATCATACGGACTTTCTAAAAGATCTCCTGAAATCATTAATATGCAAATTTAACACAAGAAAAATATCTTCTGCCTTCAGGCATGACAACACCTAAACCATTATTAAAGACGTCCAGAGACTTCGCCATCTCATTCAATAACTGGTTTCAGTATTTAATAACCCTTACCACAGCCAGCTCTTAAATCTAACTTAAATCCTGCTTCCTGATGTTTAAGTTGGGAGATATCCTTCTATGAAGGAATTTTAAAGTTGGAAAGTTACTCATCAGCCTAAGTATTACTGCTAGTGATTAACTACACATGGAAATATCTGAAGCCTGAAGCTTTTGGAAATAGAATTCCATTATTCACACTCTCTGCAGCCAAAGATAGAGCCACAAGATATTATTATAACTTGCTTGGGAAAGCAATCTGGCTCTCTAATCCAGCCGTGAGACCAATCTCCAACATCCAAACTAACATTCCAGGCAACATGATTCAGAGAAGAAATTTTTACATCATAATGCAGAATACTGGATTTCTTGCTATCGTCTTTGATTCCCCCAATGGGGTAGTGAGATACTCACACATCTTTTCGGAATTTAACACAACACTAGTATAGTTGGTTATGTACCACAAAGTCACCAGAATTTCTCCTGGGAAGGATTGAAAATCAGAATTCAGCTCATCATTTCACCTTTTCTTCACCTAAATGACTTTGTGAAAGGAAGATCATTCTGTTTCCTTTAAAGTCCCCTGTTGTAGACGAAACTGGCATCATTCAGTAGTTGTTTTTTATGGTGAAAGAATCCTTCCCTGGTATTCACCACAAAATTCTGAAAGATTTAAAATCTATAAACAACAATGTAGTGTTACTCAACAATTACAAGAACAAATAAATAATGCCCACAAAGTTTGGTTCTACAGCCTTAATAACATTGGGTGTTTTTATATAAATCCTTTTCAAAGAGAGACTGTAGATATTTCCATGCAACACTGCAAAGAAGAAAATTCAACAAATCCTTTCAGTAGGTGCTAAATACCACCAACATTTGACTCATCTTTAAATCATTTCCTTAACAATAGCTACATTTTGAATGGTACAAATTACTTGGCTCAAAGAGACCAGGAGAATGCCAGCATACTGATAAACTCTGAAACACAAATGAAGTCAGTGTGGCTTTCACTTTACATATTCTCAGCAGGGGGATGGTGGAGAAGCCCCAGAAATGCTTACAATTATTTCTTGTGAAAAATTACAGGACTGCTTACTAAGTAGACTTTTCCAAACTGGAGAGTGCTATATGCCTCTGTAGGAACATAGTCTTAAAATGATCTTCCCACTTCCATTGCTCATCATCATTGATATGGTAGAAAGAATAATGCTCCCCTAAAGATGCCCTGATTCCAAGAACCTGTAAAAATGGTATCTTATATGGCAAAAGGGATATTGAGATGGGAAGATGATCCTGGATTTCCTAAGTAGGCCCAAAAGGATCGCAAAGGTCCTTATAAGGGAGAAGCAGGAGATCAAAGTCAGAGGGCATATCACAACAGAAACAGAGGTTGGGCTGATAAGAATAAGGGCACATGAGCCAAGGGAAGTGGGCAATCTATGAAGCTAGAAAAGACAAGAAAATAGTTGATCTCTGTGAGCCTCCAGAGGCAACACAGTCCTACACACACCTTCACCTTAGCCCAGTGAGATATTTGACCACTGGAACTGGAAGACAGTAAATTTGCATTGTTGAAGTCACTAAGTTTGTGGTAATTTGTTTAGTAGCAGTAGGAAACTCATACAGTTGGCATGATGTACTGTTCACAGAATAAAAACATAAACCAGAGATTTATACAGAGACTGACATATTTCCTTTATAGAGAGAATTAAAGGTTATCACATAATCTGGTTTTTCTTTTTGTTTTTTAACTATCATTCTCTCTGTTCAGTTAACTTAATATTCTGAAGTCTAGTCTATCAGCATTATCTAACATGACAATTTTCCCATCTTCTCACAATTCCATAAACAGATGTATTAAATAGAATTTCATTCAATAGCATTTAATCAAACTTTCTGAATGAACCATTAAGTTAAAACTCTCCACTTATCCAACAACTTAAAATAAACTGAAAAAAGAGACCTCCTTCCTCCAAGTAAAAGAAACAGTAGAGCATAGCTTAGAACAGATGTTGGCAAACTATAGCTAAATCCACTTGTTTTATAAATGAAGTTTTATTAGAACATGACCACACCATTATTTTACATATTGTATGTGGCTGCTTTCATGCTACTCCCAAAGTTGAGCAGTTTTGACATAGAGAGTACAGTAAACAAGTACCACCTATATGACATCCTTAATTTTGTCTCACAGCCTAAAATATTATAAAGCCTAAAATATTATAACCTGGCTCTTCATGGAAAAAGTTGTTTTTGACCCCTCCCTGAATAAGAGAACTCTTTTTAGAGTCAAACAGACAATAATTCTAACTACAATTCAACCATTTATGAGTTAGGTAACTTGGTACAAAGTACCTAATCTCAGTGAACACTATTTTTCTTTATTTATTTGTAAAACGGAGATTTCAGCAACTAATTAGAGAAGAGTATATTTTTTTCCAATCTTAAAATTTGGCATGATTAGTAAAGCTTTTGTGTTCTTTCTAAACCAGGGAAATTAATTATTCAGGTTGATTGAGGTTTGACTATGCCTCTTTCCAATGCTTTCCTGCATTTTTATCATTTTGGGGGACACTCAGGGAACACAGTTATTTGGGCTTGGAGTCAGAACATACTGGTTCAAATTTCAACTCTGTAACTTCCTACCATAATCATCTTAGGCAAGTTCCTACATATCCCTAACTTCTAATTTTTCATTTGTATAATGGAGCTAAAAATACTTAGATCATTGAATTGTTAATATTAAATGAGACAGCTTACATAAAAAAATGTACAAAAAACAAATTTTGCATGTTTATTATTAGAATAACTACATGGTAGAAATTAAAATGAAGTGACAAATGCAAGCAATATAAATATTAGCCATTGGTATGTAGCAATATGTGAAGTAAAACTGATCACATTTTAATGTGACTCACCTTAAGAGTCACATTTTCATAGTTTATAGTAGAATTTTTCATATTAGACAAAAACTAGAAAGAACCCAAATGTTAATCAACTAGGAAATGTATAGATAATTGTAGTATAGTCATTTTATAAAGTACAGCTGAACAATATAGAGGATAGGTATTAATAATGCATATAAAGCACAGATAAATCTCATAAACATCAAGCTCAAGTGAATAAACTCAAACACAAAAGGCTATGTGATAATTGATTTTGCATGTCAACTTGGCTAGGCTATAGTGCCCACTTATTTGGTCAAATACCGGTCTAGATATTGTAATGAACATATTTTTTAGATGTGATTAACATTTAAATCAATAGTGTTTGAATAAAGCAGATTACCCTCCATAATATGGCAGAATTCATCCATATTATAATTTGAAGGCCTTAAAATAAAACACTGAGGTTTCCTAATAAAGAAAAGAATTCTATCTCCAGACTTCCTTTGGAATCAAGACTGCAACATCAACTCCTAACATTTGCCACAACTCCCAGCTTGCCAGCCTATCTCGCAAAATTCAAACTTACCCCCCCCCATAATCAAATGAGCCAATTCCTTAAAATACATTTAGATAGATGATGATGATAATGGATAGATAGATAGATAGATAGATGATAGATATAGATAGAGATAGAATTCTGTTGCTTCTCTTTCTCTAGAGAACACTAACACAGGCTATATATCATATAATTTCATTTATTTGAAATTCCAAAAGAATTAAATTGTAGTGACAGAAATCAAATCAGTGCATATCAGTGGCTCCTCGAAGCTGGAAGTATGAGAAACTCTTTAGGATAATGGAAAAGTTCTATATATTTTTAATGGTGGTGGTTACATGATTGTATCAATTACCAAGCTTAGTTAAACTGTATGTTTGTACTTAAAATGAGTGAATTTTATTGCATTTAAAACATAGTATAATAGAGCTGAGAGAAAAAAGTCATGTTACAAACCATATAGTAAACTATCATGTAACTATATCATGAGTAAATTTAATTTAAATTTATTTTGTATATAACTTTACTTTTTCATGAATATAAAAGTAGTGAGGTTCAATAAATTCAGATTATTGTCTAACATATTGAAAATACTCAAAGTGAACAAATATATATGCCAGGAAGAACCATGGATAATTCACATATTCATTATTATGAACAAGTTAATTAAAGTCATAGTACTAAAAATTACATTAATTAAAGCCATTATTTTATTTGCTTCTGATTTATATATAGTCTCCCTCTTGAGTAAATGGGAATTTTTATGTGACAGTTAAAACTTAACATATCAATCCCAATAAACATCATCCGAAGGTAACTGTGTTAAAATGAAGTCCCTATAAAATCAGCAAAGGACAACAATATCAAAAATAAGTGTTTATAACTTCAAATATAGCAACGGTGTTATCAGTGCTGGCACAGTTCCTTTGATCTCTGGCTCTGAAAGCATTTTACAGCAGTTCACGAGTTATCATCAAGAAATCACATGCTCAGGATAAAGATTTGTCAAATGTATTAGAACAGCAAATAAACAACTAAAAGCCTTTGCTCAGAAGTTTCACCTCAGCTCTCTCATCTGCCCCTCTGTATTAACAATTCCACAATAAATAAATCAGTCTACCCTTGGTTTGGTACCAAATTTCCTAGGTATGCATCAACTAGCAGAATCTCTAAGTGTAACCATGAATAATGATTACCCTGTGAATCAAGACACCCCAGCATCCCTGTGCTACCAATACAGCTGAGCCCATTTAAAGCTTTCAAATAGTTCATTGTTACTATTGAGTTTTACTCAGAAAATATCAGAAGTGGGAACTTTGTGCTAAAAATGCCTAGCCATTGAGTTTATGGCAAAAAGTCCATCTCACCATTGGTAAGATGGAATGACAGTGAAAACACAGGTTTTAAAGGAACCTGGATTTTAACACTAAATCTGACACTTTGGATCTGTGAAGTCTTAGACAAACTATTGACCTGTCTAAAGCTCAGATTCTAAATTTGTAAAATAAGAATAATTATATCAACCATGCATGACTGTTTAAGGTTTGAATAATGTTTGTAAAGTCTCTACTTCTAATACCCTGCTATTGAAAGATCTCAATAAAAATTAGGAAGATTACTTTTATTATTCCTAAAAAGCTAAATTTGGAGGGTTGATATTCGATTCCTGAGACAATTATCATCTCCCGTAAAACTATGGTTCTAGACTACATATTCTAATAAGTTTCAGTTAAAGTAGTTGGAATATCAAACCAACCTTATATGGCCAAATGACAGTCTCTTCTCCTGAAAGAGATCAATACTCACATCCTGAAGTGTAAGAGCCTTTCTTTTGAATACAGAATTAACAGTCTTATATGACTCCCAGCTGATTCCCCAACACATCACTCTATAAACTTTCATTTTCAAAGACATTAAATCCATAGATGCCCTCTAAACTTGTAACTGGACTTATTTCTAATATAAGAAAACTTGAAAAGGTTGACAGATGTCAATAAGCGCTGACTGAGTTTTAGGAGGTATACTTTAAAATGAGGGCACAAATTTATTCTCTCTACTGATGACTGATAATGATTTCGGTTGCCTCAAAATACAATTGCATCCCTTTCAGACATCACTTTGATTGGTCAGGGTTTCTGTACATCTCTCTTTTCCTACAATTCTTTTTCTCTATAATACATTATTATTCACCAGTCAATAACAGTCATGTCTTTCTCATTCACACCAAAGCCTATTCTTAAAACTACCACCCAATCATTAGCACCACTGGAATCTCCACTGTTAACATTGATGAGTTGTGTGGCATCATCCACTATATTAGGTATAAAAGCAAATCATATTATCAAAAGTCTTTTTTATAAAGATAGTAAGCTACTTCATGAAGGTTCTTATACCCAAAAGTATGCAGAACAGTACATAAGTAGGACACATATTAGCACATGGCAGTGCAGTATAAGCTCTTTCAGACTGAGTGAACATATTATCTTTTGGGGAGATTCCTCACACTAGCAAAATACCTGGCACAAAGTAAGTAACTGCTAAATAAATACTTGATGAAGGAATGAATAAGCTATGCCTCACACAATGTGCTGAAGAATGACAGAGACAGAAATAATATTTTTTTCTGTCAAAGGGAAAATTTTTGAAGAATGTGTAGTGGAAGAATGTTGAGTTGCTTGATTCCCCTCGCATACTAATACAACTTCTCTAAAGAACCCCCAGGCATTAGATAAAAGCACTAAAGCTGGTCTGAATCTTGGGTGACTAAATTAAGGGGCTTTAAGTACAGAGAATAAAAAAATGCATTTGAGAAAGGAGTGGGAATGTAAAATAATAGCTGCTCTCTTCGGACTATGAAAAACAATTTATTCGTTGTTTGAAATGACTGATATTCATGACTTCTTTTCAAGAAATTACTCAGGTAAGTTTTTAATAAATTATTTGTGCAATGAAATTCATATTCACTGAAGTAATATAGAATATAGACACAATCATTCAATTTGCAACAGCAAAGTATACCTTGTCAGAAAGTTTTTATATCCTCCTAATATTTAGAACTTGGATTTTTTAGAGTGATATGTATATAATTAGATTTGTCTATATACTACAGTTTTAATTCACCACAGTATCCTAGATGTAATGTCACATAGACAAGTTTGGTTGAGGTTGCCTCAATTGGGGAGAAAAAACAAATCATCATATCCCACCAGGTTGGTGAATCTTTTAAATCATGTTTTAACCAGTGACTACCTTGCTGCCAAATGAAATGATCCTCATAAAATTGGAGTTTACCTGAGGACGGGTAAAATTTAAATTACAAATACTTTTGTCTAAGGTCTTTGATGTTTTTTTTATAACTTCATCTTGAGAGCTAAGCATAATTTCAAGTGTAATTGAATAATATTCTCCTTATGGCTATTTTTATCTTATTCCTTAACACCCCATTTCTAATTGTGTGTTTTACATATCTGACCAACAAAAACTTGAAGACTACTCACAAAAACATTTATAAACATCATGAAGCTTAGCATGTATGTAGAATATGAATTTGAAAATGTTTACCTATGCAAATATTGGGCCCTAGAATTTCATCTGTGGTTAGAAGCTAAGGTTACAGAAAAGCGATATCCTGGGAGGATTGTTTGTTTGCAAGAGGCTTCCGGGATAAGAGCTACACTAGCATTTAATGATGTTAATTAAATGTTATTTTTATGTTAAAAGAAGCTGAGAAATTTTACCTTAAACTTTTACTTTTTATCTAACTGTTTTTTTTTTATTTGAAAGTAAAAAATATAATTTTAACATGGGGCATATTTCTTTCTCAATTACACTGATGCCAGTGAAGTCAAAATGGAATAAAAGTGCATATTCACTTGAGTCATTAAAAAAATAAGCCATGTAATTTCAGCATGTAGTCAACAAACGAATTCAATAATATTTACACACACAGTTGATTTTTTAACAAGTAAAATAGAGCCAGAACCTCAAGTCCCATTGGTCACAGGTAAACTTCAAGGTTGACGTGCAAATGCAGGTGAGATAGACGTGTAGTTTTATGGGGCTGCAAATTCCAGCATCTGGGTTCTGTCCTGAATTTTCCAGCACTGAGTTTCTCGGTCTAAACTGATCTATAAATATCTGAAGTATTTTTGTTTTATCATCAGACACCAATTTCATGCTACCTTTAAATGTTCGGAAAAATCGCTGGTCAGATATTGAATGTTTACTTACATGTGAAAATGAATACTTGAGATTCCATCTGTGAGTTACACAGTTTGAGGTTTGTGTTGGTTTCTGCTATTGAAGGAAACCTGCTCAACCAGTTTTACCAAATCCTTAGAAGAATGTTTTCTTACACAAAGAAAGTATTGTTCTACAGGACAAGATAGGTAATTATGAGATAATGGATAAGTTTGTCTTTCATTGTGAAATTACATAAAATAGAAATAAAATGGGTGATTACTGATTACAGAAGTTCTCTTTCTTAGAACTTGTAAGAAAAACAGAAATTCACTTTGGAAGTTCACTTACCAAAAAGGACATTCAAAAATGCCCAGTTTGTAACCCAAGCTAATGAAAACAAGGAAATGTATAGTTAAAGCCGACTTTCAGTACCTGGGCCCACCAGGGTGTCTTCCTACCCGCCTCCCTTAGATGTTCCTTTGAGTCCATGGAGGAAAGGTCGGCTTAAACTGTGAATTTCCTTGTTATTAGTTTGTCACGACCTCAATGTACTTTGAGTGACTTTCTGGTTAGTACTTTTAATTTCCTCTCTTTAACAGCATAGGTATGACCCTGATGGGATAAACTACCACAACTGAGATCCAATTATCACCAGATTGCAAGCATGGTGGATTTTCCTTTACTAACACATCCCACTAATCATGAAAGAACTTTTTTGGAGACAACATCCTAATAAATTTTTTTCCTAATATTAACATACAATTTATTTTATGGTGTTAATAAAAATTTATTTGTGAAGTTTTTTTTTAACTTCATGTTTTACTGTTTCAAAAACAAGATCAAGAAAGCTACCTTCTATGTAAAATTACTATAATTTACAGGAATAGATCTTTTTTTTTTTTTTTTCTTATCTTACGTTGGCCCAACTAGGCTGCCTTCTGACTCTTTCTGGGCTGGATTAAGCTGGGGAGGACAGAGAGGTACTGGGACAGAAAAGATTCTGATTAGTCACCAGCATTCTCTGGACTTGGGGCATCTCCAAAACTCCCTTCATCTTGAATGCATTTGTCAGTTCTGAGATACTTCCCCACATGAAGATCTCTTTTTATAGTTCCCTTAATGAGGTCAAAAAATTTTCCCTGGTTGTTATGTAAGACATCCCTGAGCCACTTCATCAGTGATACCCCTCCAAACTCTTTCTGTCAGCAGTAAATGCTTCCTGAAGGATCACTTATCGATGACCTTCAAGCTGGATCCTTCTCCATGGCTTACCTCTGGTCTTCCAGCTTCCAATGCAGCTACAGCCCTTCATCAAGACCAGTGCAAAATGAAAATACAAGTACTTTTGTTCAAAGTTTAAGAATTTCAAGATGGCGACCTCAGAGTATTCAACCAAGCATGGGTCCTTCTGAGTGTGCGGCTCTGCATGACTGCACAGATGTTAGGTCCAGCTTTTCACTTTCCTCCAGACTGGTAGCCACAACTTCTCACAGTCTAGATTCCTCAGGTCTTCAATACTACTCAACAATGTTTCCCCTGGGGCCCATTCAAGAAGCAGAAAGCCAGGAGTAAACTCCCTCTGCCCCTCTCTTTGGAACAGAAGAGCCAAACACCAAATACTAAGAGTCTCAATGAAAATTTTTTGATCTCATCAACCTCATTCTTTGCTATACTCAGGTGAGCCCTGAACCAGAGATTTCCAAAAATCTCCTTACTAAGTATGTCCTCTACTGAACATTCAACAATATTCCACTAACTGCATTGGATTTTTCCCTAAAACTTCATCTCCTCCACTAGCCTTAGTCTACTTGCCTACTTGCCTCAAGATCATCCATCGGGGAGGATATGGCTAAACCTAAGCCATCAGCACATTGCTTTCCCCCCAGCAGAGTGAGCAACCAAAAATGAGAGTTGTGAATAAAAATTTTGAGATGGAGACTCTTGATCTTGCCCATAGGTAAGAAAGAGGAACAACGCGACATGATGTAGAATGTGATGGCTGCCATCTTGTTACCCCAGAAATAAAATCAAGGAATAGAAGCAGAGAAAGGGCTGAAACTTGTTTATACCTTTTGATCTCCAACATCAATCCAGTGCTGAAACGCTGAGTTAAATGAGCCAGCGGTTTGATCCCTTTTTTGCTTACACCAATTTCAATAAGTTTTTTCTATAATTTATAGCCAAAATTGTCATAACTGTTAAATTTACCAATATTAACCTTTTGCAGTTCATATCTACATTTTATTCATAAGTAATAATTACTATAACTCTGAACTTTAAACAGTCTCAAAATGCCATGTACTTTTACTATTATTCTTCCTATATCATCCAACTGTTTTTGGTATAATTCAAGACAAGGTAATCGCATTGCTCCTTCATAACCAGGCCAGAAGTAACTAAGATATATGTAACTATACAACTGACAACAGATTAGAAGTATGATATTTTGCAGATAATGGTGACAAGATATGTAAGGTCTTTGAACCCCTCAGAGACATGTTCTTAAAAAATTAATAAATTAATATTAACAGTTTTTATAACTTTATTAATTGATGCTAGAAAATAAAACAGAACGTCATCACTTAAATCATTTACAGAATGTATTCATATAACTTTAATAATATATATGATTTTTAGAGATTTTTTGTTTTTATATTATTTCTTTGTCATTACTGTCATTTTTGAAACAAGTAAAAGATAAATGAAAATTATTAGCAAAAATGGCACAAAGAATATTTTAACACTTGACCTTTCCTTTCCACCTATCCAGTGGAACTCATATGTGAAGAAGAAACTATATTTTCTTTCACATTTTCTACCCATTAAAGACACTGATATGTATATATTATCTTTTCCTTATAAATATAAACACTTTTCTGAATGACAGCAGTCAACCTTACAAAATTTTCTAAAAGCAAGGAGAAAGCCATTCTTAGAAGAAATGCAGCACATAGGATCTTCTATTCTAGAAATGCTACTTCCCTAACTATTCATAACCATGGGTTTATATGTAATTTTTGTTATTTTAAAGATAGAACTGGAGGAGACGACAATGCTGGGGACAATATTTTAAATGTTCTGAGGCTGCGCTCATGAAATACACTCTTTTTGAAGTATAAGATTAATTGTTAAACTATACATCTCAAAGATGGCACCAAAAAGTGACGAGAGCATACTAACTCTGAAATTTTAAAACATGAACATTTCCAGAGGCGAGCACAGGCGAATGTTGCTAACATCACCGTCTGGGGCCTATTCCTGCTGCCAGCTATCTACAAGTTGTCTTTGAAGTCTAAGGAATCCTTAAAAGAAGATGGAGAGAAATTTTCCCAGGATAATGGGTTGAGGATACTCTTGACTAATTGCTCTAGAAATAAAAACAAAAAGATGTGAATTACAACTGCATTCTAACCTAAATGCAGCTTTTTTTCTGATGAAAACTCTAAAAGATTCCATATATATGTCTTAACACAAGTAAAGTAATCTTCATGATTAAGATAACAATTTCTAAAGGATTTCTTGAAAGGACAGAAAGAAAAAAAGCAAATACTATAGGTTGAATACAGTTTGGTGAAGATATATATATAAAAAAAAGGGATAATTTAATGACAATGACAGGATTAATTATTAAGTGTGCTTAAGTCTAGTGATCTTTACTGCACACAGACACAAATGACTGAGAGGTTAGCTCTCTAGTACATGAGTCTGAGCTAGTCACTCTCCTGTTTGATTCCCTATATTAACTCCCCACTACCTGCAGAAGAGGTTCAGATCTTTAACTTGCTGAACAAAATATATTCAAGATCGCACTGTCCCTCTCTTTAATCTCATTTCCTGGCATATTCTGCCTCTCTCTTTCCACACATGTACACCTCCTATCCTCTGTCCCCCCACACACGCCTTACTCTCTAATCAAACTTAATAGCTTGCAGATAGAATTTGCACATGCTATTTTCTCTAAGGGGTCGACAATTTTTTCTGTTAAGGGGCAACTAGTGAATATTTTCAGCTTTTGAACTATAACCATATAGTTGCAGTTATCCTGAATGATCATAGCTGTGTTCCAATAAAATTTTATTTATAAATACTGAAATTTGAATTTTATATCATTTATATGTCTTAAAATATTATTCCCCCCACCCACATGTAAATATAGAAAACTATTTTTAGTTTCCGATCCACACGCAAACAGTCAGTGGGTCAGATTTGGCCCACAGGCCATAATTTGCAGAGTCCTGCTTTAAATGTACGGCTTAGCTTACCTATGTGCCCAACTTACACTTTAAGACACTCCTGGAAACTTCCACCCAAGCACAGGGCTGCTATGGTCTCATTAATACATCTTTCTAATAACACTTGTTTTAATATTTTACATAAATTTCACTACCTTTTCCCCGACCAGGCTCTGAGCTCAATATAAACAGGAAAAGTGTTATGCAATTTTGTATCCCACCAAGCCCTCAATAATGTGCCAAATGATTGATTACATAAAATGATGGGATTCTAGTTTTTAGAGTCTTTCTTTCTCTTCTCCAAAATATTTCTGATGAGTCATTTTTTTTTTTTTAGAATAAAGGTATTATATACAGTGGGACTGGGAGACTGTCTGACTGGGAAATCAGAGTCCTGTCCCTGTGGAATCCCAGATTCTCTGTCAGTTATAATTGCTAGTATAGCCTGGATTAGGGTGTGGTTGACAGTCATTCATCCCACAAACATTCCTCAGCTGCTGGGTGTTAGGATTCTAGCTGGGAACAGGACAAAGATACTCCTTGCCCTGAAGAACTTATAGCATGGTCAGGAAGAAAGACTGCAAAAGCTAGTCTGTTGAGAAAGTAAAGTGCTACAGGAGTTCTGAGCAGAGGAAGCCAGTCTGGTGTGAGAGGAAACGGTTTGGGAAGGATCTCCCAGGAAGCTACATACACACTAAGATCCAAAGGAGATGGAGTGGCTAGATGAAAAGAGAGGGGAAGGATGTTTAAGTTCAAGGAGCAGTTCTTAGTTCTGTACTAAAGTTCAGAAACGGGAGAACCAAAGAGAAGGTCTCTCAATCATCCCCACTCTACTTTACCTTCACAAGGGATGCTCAAGGAACTAACTGCTGCCTAACACAAGTAAGGCTTCATCATCTACAAACTGAGATCAGTGAGTTAAATATTATCCAGGGTCTTCCTTGAATATATTCATTCTGGATATCTCCTTTATTCTTTCATGGCTCTTAGTCCTCTAAGGACTAAGAAGGATTGTTCTAGGTCCCTGGGATACATTATGATAAAACAGACAAAGATCTCTGCACTTGTGGATCTTTCAAAGGTGTATGGAGGCAAGATAGGTGATAATACACACAGAAGGAATGAGGAATGGGTAAATTATATATTAGACTTGCGACGGAAAAAAAGGATACAAGGTAGGCAATGGAGACTGTGGTGTTGAGGGTGAATTTTAAATAGGAATCCACAAAAGACCTTATTTTAAAAGGAGACTTTGAACAAAGACGATGGAGGGGAGGGGATTGACTATGGAGATATTTTCAAAAAGAGAAAATGACCAGTGCAGAACGTATCAGGAAAAAAACAAGTATCATTCCAAGAACTATAGGAAGAACGTGGTGACAAAGTATTGAGGGGAGAAGTTGCAGAAGATGAGTCCAGAAATATAACTGGAGGTAGGCTATGGGGAGTCTGATCACAGAAGGTCTAAAAGCCCTATAACTATGTGGCTTTTATTTCTGACACAAATGGAGAGCAATGCAAGCGTGTGAGCAGAAGCATAAGATAACCAGACCCATGTTTTAAAAGGACAATTTTGGCTGTGGGGTTAAGAGATGGTAGGGGCCGAAGACTGAAGCAGGGAAGGTGATTAGGAGCCCATTGTAGGCTAGGTGAGATGCAAGGAGCAGGATGAGCCATGGAGTTGTGGAGAGCTGTCGAAATGAAGTGAACAGTCTCTCCTCACTGTCTGAATACAGGGTACAAAGGAAAGAGAAGAGACAAGAATGACTTTAAACTTTTGGCCAGACCAACTAGAAGTTCAGAGTTAATGATGGTTGACTAAGTTGAAAAAGTCCGCAGTGGAGAGCATTTAGTGGACAAATCAGAAGTTGGATTTACTAAGATTTAAATTTATTTTAGACTTTTAAGTCAAGATATCATAAACAATTAAATTAAATATATGAGTCTGTAATTCCAAAGAGAGTTCTGAGCTAGGGATATAAATTTGGGCATCTTTGACATATAAATGGCCAGTAGGGCAGGAGACTGGGTGAGGTCGCAGGAGGAATGAATGGAAACTGAGAACAGGAGTCCCCATGACTGAGGGTCCTGACATTAGAGTGATTTATTGTCATTGTTGCGGAACAGATTCACTGGCCGACTGGAGTAAAAAAGTGATACAATTGTCCAAGTAATGTATTAGAAATACGTATGTCCTAATCTCTTTTACATTACAACAACTATTATCACATATTATTGAGAATACAGTTTATGGTATCTTATACTGACACACACACACAAACTCATCAATGATACAAACAAAATTAAAATTGCGTGCTCACACACACAAACATAATTCAAAAGGAAAATCCTGCAGAAAACTCTATTCCATAACTCTAATCCTAATTTATAGCCTAGATATAAAACAGGAACAAGATACAAAGGGTCAAAAACAAAAGGTGATTAAGTCTGGTAGGAAATGGTGGGGCTATGTTATCTCCTGGCTTGGGGGGTGTCCGAGCCCTGGGAGCAGTATTAAAAGTTGATGAGCAGGAGGAGATCAAAGTTTCTTCTCTCAGCAGAGCAACACCTTCCTTTCTTCATTTATAATCTCAATATAGAAGCAGATCATGTAGAAATCCAAATGTCTGTATCATCAGGAAAAAAAACACACACACACATTTTAACTATTTTTTGAGATATTTTGGGGAAACATTTTCCATGACTCACTGCCAAAATGTGAGTATTTCGACCCATTATCAAGAGCATGCACAATCCCAGGGCAGCAGACATCACTGGCTGCAGCCCCGACATTCACCCCTTCCAAGGTCAACTTCCTGCTCCTCCTGAAAGAACGCTGCCCTCCCACTAATGCATAGTGCAGGATCAGTAGGGGAAAGTGTACTGTAAGAGGAGGGGAATGAGGGAGAAAAAAGCATGCGTGTGAGTTCTCTCTATGCACTTAGGGAAAATTGCATAGTACTTTAGCAGAAATCTTTGAACAGTACTCAAAGATAGAAAAGCAATATGTCCTACCAGAATCCTAAACATTTGGAATGATAGTGGCCTTACTTTTATGTTCCTCTTCTATTTTTTTTTTCTTTTTAAATTATAGCCCTGCAATTTACTGGAGCTGAATCCCCTTTCTTCCTGACAAGGTAAGATGGCTTTTTGTGTAAGGGGATGGAGTGTTGTTAGAATAGGAGACTAGAAGCTAAATTCTTGGACTCTGTTCCTAGTTCTAACTGTTTTGATGGTGAAGCACTATGTCTGGGAGCCTATAAATATATGCCATAAATGTGTCAACTCTACTTATATTTTATAAGAATGCTGCTATCGCTTGGCAGAATAATATTACCATCATTACAGTGAATATAAACTAGTTGTAATTTCTAAGATTAAAAAAAAAAGACGCTAGTTGAGAAGAACATCTCCTGAATGGCAGAAATTGTGTTCACTCTGGGAGCAATTATTTAAACAACATTAAATCAGGTCCATAACCACTAATAAACTAATTGACTAGTACCTTACATTTCAAAAAGTTCCATATTGTATCATTAGGGGGGAAAAAAATGAGTAAAAGATTCTGTTTTTACATTACCAATAGTTATTATTTTATGAAGTAAAAATGACCAATTAGTGAAAATATTGAATTATTCTTCTACATTTATGAAGTCACTTATGTGGGATTTTAATATTCTCTGTGTACTCCTTTCACTTTAGATTCCGGAAAAGAGGAGTCCCAGTAGATTTTAGTCTGCTTTCTTATTCAAATGAAGTGAAATACTCTCAATAAAATTCTTCAAATCAATTGCTAATTGGTATGCTTTCTTTAAAATCCATTTTTGTGCATCAACCTCATACTCTTTTTTGCTTTTTTTGTAAACAAATACTATTTTACTGTGTACATAATGTACATGTTTCATAACAAATGCACTGACAAAGCAAGTACAGGGTAGGGTTTCTTTTTCAATCAGAAGACTGACAAATTAGCATGAGAAATAGCCCTACAAGTAGAAAAGGATTCTCCTAGGGTATCTTACTCATTATCAGTTGCAAGAAATTCTCCATGGAATGCTCTTGAATGATGAGTCCAGTCTAGATTAAAATGACTCATGTATGTATTAATTCTCCCAGGATTCTACTCCATAGACTATCTCTGATGCTTGCTGGAATCACAAGCGTCATTTTCTTTCTTAATATATGAATTAAAAATTAGCAAAATTTTAAATTAACCTAATAAATTTCCTTTGTGGTCCAGGCTGCAACATAATTTTCTATCATAACAAAGACGTTTACTTTATTGAATTCCTTCCACATTGAATAATAAACTGATGCTATTTTTAATAAATTTCATGCTATAAATGTGGTATACATTATAAATGCTAAAACAATTAGATTTAAGAGGCATAAACTACATTTGGTATTTCTGTTTGTAATTTTAATCCCTTTAGTGTAAAAAGTCATGTTCCTGATTCTTTTCTGTATTGTATTCAACAAATAGCTTGAAAAACAAATTAAAAGGGGTCCTTTTATATTCAGGTATTTTTTTCTTTACTTTTAATATATTCTTATTTATTTTGGGACAAAGAAGAATTGGCTGAGTTAAAGACACAGGCTTTCATTTTAAAGGAATTTTCTTTTCTTACAAATCTGCTATTATTGTAATCCTAAAAGTACAAACAGCTAAGTTATCTTCTCTCTTTTCTGACCACGACAACTTCTAAACTTTAACTTTGATTTAGATTAGACAGTACCCCAGCAAAAGATTTCAAGAGGAGTCTTTGGAAGGCTGTTAGCAGGTGTAATGAGCAGCTGCTTCCTGAAGTTTAAGGGCAGGGCTGAAGTGTATCCAAAGGTCTCTGTGAAGAGCAGTAAATAACGATTATAAAATGCTTGGTAAAGGCTTTTAATGTGACACATAAATGCTTATAATAAAAGAATCCTCCAGCAAGGTACAAGGGGACCCTGTGCTGTTGGAGGCGTTGGCCTTCAGATGAGTAATAACCCTGATGAGTAAAAAACTCACAGCTCCTCTGAAAGAAAGGTATTATGCCATCTTGCCAAATTTGTTACCTCCAAATATGGGAAAGTTATTCTTCATTTCCTCTTCCAAAGCCCGACTTTTGATGGAGGATAGTGGTGTGAATACTTGCTCCCTGACACCATCCGTGTGAATCATGGCCATAGAAACTACAGGAGTTAAGAAAAAAGATTGCCTCTTTAGTCTCATTAAGACTGGAGGCATTTACCAGAACGCTGTCTGGTTCTCAAGCCGCAAACCACACCTCTCTTCCTTAGAGTCTCCTCCTCTGTCTATTCTTTTCTTGTTAATTTCATATTCACTGACACATTTCTTGGTTTCAACATAAACCCATTCTCCTAAATATCACGAAATGACTACCTTTGTTGCCTTTCTGAATGTAAGCAGTCACTCATTCTCAAACTCACAAATAGCACTCTTTAACCTTAGCATTTCATCTGAAAATCATTTTTTAATCAATAAAATTATTTATTCATATCAAAATAACCTCTTTTTAATCTTATGCAGCCAACTTTTAGACTAATTTTTACTTAAAATTCTAGATTACATTTAATGGCAACTCATCAAAAAAAACATTGTTCCTACATCTTTACAGCAATTTATATAAAAACTAAAATAATGTCCTGTGATATATTATATGTGTCAGTGATGGTATACATCATAAAATTTAAATAGCCCATCTACCCATATTCCTAATGATATTTATGCCTAAAAGTTTTCCATAAAATCTGTTTATTCAGTACTTTAAGTACTTGGGTCAGTCTGCAATTAAGATTCTCATGTAGAAACTTAGAGGCAAAGCAGGGAGAAATTGGAGGGCGAGGATGTGTATATGCTTCTCTATGAGACAGAATATTTTTATCTTCTGGGAACATGTGTTAAACATATGTACACACCACGATTTTTATATATTCCCTTTTTTGACTTATTTTAATTTTGCTAATACTTAGTCAACATTTTCTATAATCCAGGCCCTCAGTGAAGGTAAAAACTGCCGAAAATGGGGGCTGCTGAGAGGTATATGTTATGCATAGAATTATCAGGAAATCACGTGAGATGGAGCCCCGTAAGTGTCATTTAGTTTTATTTCAGTGTTCTAGACCAATTTTTCAACATTTCTGAAATTTGTTTTCCTACAAAAAGCCTTCCTAAGGTATCTTAGATAGGTCATTTAAACTTTTTGGATTTGGGGTTTATATAATCCAGCAATTGTCTTGTGAGATAATTCAAATATGAACTGCATAGAATTTTTTTGTCAAGTTTTTTTTTTTACAAGGCTAATTAGTCTATATCACTATCTTTAACACACAATAGATAAATCATCAGTGTAACAAAAACCTGCACAAAGATGTCGAAGTGGTAAAATAATAACTTTAACTCACGGTTTTGGTGGAATTGAGTCATGTTGTCTCCTGGGGTTCAGTCACAGTTACATTTCCACATATGTTGAGTTGTTCTGGACACCTACCTAGTCTATCTTTTACTTGCACAGTAAAATGATGGAGTATATTTCAATCTTCTCTATAAAAATTTAAACTAATTTTTGAGTATTGGGAAGGATTTATGAATATAGAATCCCCCATTCAAGTTGGCAAAAATATATCTGTTGCTTTGGACAGCAATTTGAAAATATTTAGAACAAGTGAAAATATGCATGGCCAATGAACATGCCCAGTTTTATCCCCAGGGAACACGTGCACGGAGAGGTACATCCCAGTATGTTTTAATTTATTCCGATTTAGAATAAAAATGGAATAGCCCAAATCATCACGGAACATCGAAAGGGGATTATTAAAATACACAGTTAAAATTAATAAACTAAATGTATGTGAGTTTCTTAGCATACGATCTTAGTGGAGAAAGCAAAGGTTAGGAGGACCCACTAAAGGTGATACTGCAGCCTGTGTAAAGCAACATTGTATGCTGTTTACAGATCTTGATATGCAAGTAACATTGGAATGATTCTCATTGGCCTCAAGCTGGCTGTTTAGTTTCTGATGACAAAAGAAAGGGAACGAGGCTGCAGTGGGGCTGGCCAGAGAATCACAAGTGTTAATGTAGGGCGCCCTAGCTTTCTCTTTTATCCCTTTTTCTTAAAAAAGATTTATGTATTTTTCTTTTTTTTTTCTTTCTTTTTTTTTTTTTTTTGGTGAAGGGGTTGCCTTCCCCCCCCCCCCCGAGTATGATTTTTAAAGAATATAGATAGAAAAAAGACACAGGCAGCAAAAATTATTGCAAAATGTTTAACGGTTTTAAATGTGAGTGAAGAGAATATAGTTATTATTATATTATTCTTTGTACTTCCCTGTATTTGAACAATTTCTCCAAATGGTCCAGTTTCTCTATCACATGCTCTCTCGAGCGTCTCTCTCTCTCTCTCTCTCTCTCTCTCTCTCTCTCTCTCTCTCTCTCTCTCTCACACACACACACACACACACACACACACACACACACACACACACACACACACACACACACAGCCCTCTACTCTTCCTTAGCTGCGAGATTTGGAGCAGATCACTTAACCTCTCAAGACCTCAGCTGCCTCTTGGGAGTAGTGATACCTTACACCCCTGATAGCCAAAGGCTGAACCTGAGAGTCTCTTGAGAAACTTCTGAACACTGAGGTATCAGTTTTGCCTGCCTCTCCAGAGACAGAAGTCACAAATCTCACTGAACTTCCCCTTCCTTCAGTTACCACTGGATCCCGCAACCTGTCACCTGCACCAGAGAGCCTAGAAGTGCACTCCTTGTCTGAGCTGGCTCAGTGGCTGTTGTAGAGACTCATACTAAAGTTTCCCCTGAAGGACAACAAGGAGGCTGGGGACTCTATGAAGGGGACAGAGAGACAGAGAGGTAATATAAGCCCTAGGGAGAGTGGGGAAGGCAGGAACCAGAGAGAGGGAAAGGTGAGCGCAAAGGAACAGCCTGGGAGGAGTACAAATGCAGAGAGGGAAAACCAGAGAGAACAGTTTTCTAAGCTGACAGTTCAGCAAGTATGTCATCTGGGCATGAACATGATGGCTGCAATAAAGAGGAGCAACACTGCTTGTGTCTGAGCAAAAGAAGTAAGATAAGAACTGTCAGAAATGCATAGGCACTATTCTCACTGGCACTGATTCTCAGAAACACAAACACTTGCATGTTTTATGCATCTTGGTGCAATAATGTTACCTACTCACCAGGTAAACCTAACAGAGTCACTCAACCCCTCTGCCTCCACTGCCTTCATTTTGCTCCAACACCATGCTTTCAACTTAAAGAGGTGAAATATGAACAACTTTACTTATGGTACTTAAACCATAGTACAGTTCCCATTGAGAAAATATGTTCATTTAAGTCTGTGAACAGTCCTGAAATTTTTTTCCACCCATTTCATAGAGTAGGAGAGGGAACATGAAACAATCACTTTCTGTTGCATGTTATTTATATTATTTTTTTTGTATAAATATGAAAAATTGCAATTTCATACTTTTAAAAAGTTAGCAAATCGGCCTCTCCCCACCCTACCCAAACAGATGTGTTAGTTGCAATGGCAATTAAGTCAATATAATTTCTAGTCACCTCTAACAAGGGTCCCCAACCCCCAGGCCACAGATGGGTACCAGTCTGTGACCTGTTAGGAACTGGGCTGCACAGCAGGAGGTGAGTGGCTAGCTAATGAAACTTCATCTGTATTTGCAGCCGCTCCCCAATGCTAGCATCACCACCTCAGCTCTACCTCAAATCATCAGGAATTAGATTTTCATAAGAGCACCGGTCCCTGGTGCCAAAAAGGTTGGGGACTACTGAGTCCTGGAAGGAACTATTAGACTAAACAAGAATTCAAAGAATTATTTCTTGGCCAAGCTCTCTTTAGCAGCCATCAATGGGTGTATAATACGTAATGGTAAGAACTAGACAGGAGTTATTTCAACGAATCCCAGGTGACTGTCCTCGAGTGACTATTTTAAGTGAGATTTCACAACATGAGAGCTTAGCTCTGTGAATTGACTTTTCTCTACTGATTTAAAAATTTTTTCACCAGATGTAGGTTTCAACTACACTTAGATATACCATTTTCATATATGTAGTTTTCCCTTAGTTCTCAAATTCCATCATAAAATGGGAAGAGTGATACAGACACTGTTTCTCTATTTGGAATTTAATATGTAAGATAGAGTTTTTTTTTTTCCTTCTGGAAAAATGTGAATCTGCATTGTTCCAACAGTTGGAAAATTATTCTTCTCATGCCAAACCTATAACAGAGCAGTAAAATGTGTGGCAGCTGGGTGGAGCTCCCCAGATTCCAGAAGTCTGTAAAATTCAGAGGCCCCCAAGTTTAAAAAATAAAATGTCTGTTTATTTTGTCCTTAACACATTTCTAATTTGTTTTTGCAGATTGTTCTTTATTAACAAGGGAAAGCTATTTTTGTACTGTTGCCAAGAGAATTCAGAAACCAACAGCCCGATCAAAATAATAACTTCCTGTAATGAACGGTCTTGCTGGTTCAAAGATATTTAATTTTATAATTTTTTTTTTGCTGAAAATGTAAATGAAGGGCTTTTAAGCATTAGTGACATGACAGTGCAGCTTTGGAATCTCATACTAAATCAGCCTGCCCTACTTTCATTGCTATATTGGGCAAGGTAAAGAACAATGCTTTTCTCTTTAAAACACTGCAGCACTTTTAAAATACTGACAGATTTGGGTATTAGTTCTAAATGCTGTTTCCTTAAAGTTTCTTTAAAAATGATAGGCTAACAAAAAAAATAGGAAAAAAAAAAAACAAACTCCGACACCTTGGCGGCATAACATAATTTACCGTCAATTCTAAAATAAAGTTTGAAATTTAAATTTTAATTCTTTTCTTTTTTTCTGAAGCTTCACGTACACCAGGTAGGGAATAAATTGCCAGTGACACAAGCTGTAATATCATGAATTCTTGTCCTACAAAATAAACTATAAAATGTATTTCATATTGCAAGTTTTCTGCATTAAGAATGCTAGATATTCTAATATTATGCACCAAATTACCCTAAAAGATGTAATCTTATAGTTTTACACTATTGTAAGAGTAAATTATATTATATTAATTTGTACATTTGTTATTTATTGATTATTCTTAATTATTATTTATTAGTAATTTGTTTTAATTACTGCTATATTAATAATAAATTATATTATATTAATTTGTGTTGTATTAATAATAAATTATATTAAATTAATAAAATTCTAATGATATTTATTATAAAGTCTTCTCGAATATTCATATGCACTAATTTGACGTGTGCTTTTACATTACATGCCTCTGCATTTCTTTGAAATTTACTCCATTAGCTTGATTTCAGCTGGAAAGTCACCATTATGAGACAAAAGAGAAAAACAAATTATTGTGTAGACTTTTCAATGTCAAATATGTTAAAGTAAGTAAGTTAATCGAAAATACATAGTTTTGGGTTGGTACAGCAGCAACATGTAAGGATACCAATGAAGAAATTTTCTAACCTTGAGTATGGTTAACCGGGAATTAGCAAAGGGTTGAAAGTGGAACAATGCAGTGTCTGTTTCTCCACTGGACTATCTCTGCTCCCTGACTCATTTTGGTAGTGAAGCAAAAAGGAAAATTCGCCCAAATTATTTTTAAAATTACAGAAAAATGCTGTCATTAGAGCTTGAAGAAGTAATTAAATTTCTTTTTTGATTCAAAAATCTATTTCGCTCAGTGCATCTTTATTCTATGGATTCAATAAACATAAATCCTTAAAAATTCATACCTTCTGTTTTTCTTTTTTGCAAACTTATTTTATGAAAGCATAACTTTAAAGCCCAGATTAGACTATGTCCTATCCAGGTCTGCATTTACTTATTAGCTATGTAGTTAACAATGCTATGTTGTATGAATTAGCAGGCCTTATGGCTTCTTAAATAAAAAATAATAATTTGCCTAAATTATATGTAGGCTGCTTAAATTTTCATTACTTGGTCACATTTGCTAATGTTACCTCTCAATCACTATTTTTATGCCATTCTCACACATTGTCTACCCAGCTATTATCCACAGATGACATTATACTTAAGCAAAAATCATGATGTGATTTTGATTCAAACTATTGCCTGCAATATTGCATTTCTCTTTATTCCCATGAAAACAGTAAATTAATTACTATTAGGTTCATAATTAAAGGCATCAGAAACAATGGATTCATTAAAAGTAATAGCACAGGCACCATCATACTTTTTTAAAAAACAGAATACCTGTTTTAGGTTTGCCATTGTATTTGAAGCTCCATTAGAAAAATCACCATTTTCTTTTGACTCAACATTTATACAACACTCTACCATCTCTATCTCCACACAGAGGATAGTACTCTAGCCTTTTACCTGTTCAGTCAGTGTATTAGAAACTCCTACATAAAAGTGATAAGATCTAAATTTGGCTGTTACCCTAAACCCTAGCATTTGCCATATTTTCACTGAGTTGACCAGTAACCTTACTGTTGCTAAATTAAATTGGCTCTTTTCAGGTTTCTACTTGTCAACCTCTAAACCTCTCCTGGCTTCCCTCTTTTTTCTCTGACAATTTTTTTCTTAGTTTCCTTTACCAGCTTATTGTCTTAAACACAGGATTTAGACACCGAGGTTTAATGCCTGTCCTAGCCCTTGATTCTTCTCATTACATATTCTCTCCCAATGCAAGGTCGTCTTCACCTGTGATGTCTCTTTCCATCTAAATACCAATGAATCCCAGGTTTTTATCTCCAACAGAATCATATCTCACAGTCTTACTAGATCACTCATTACTCACATGTCTCAAAGACATTTCAAACCCCCAGGGTCCTAAACCTCTCCCACAGACCTTGTTCTTCTCCAGCAATTCTCATTTCCTGGCACCACTACCAATCCATGTTCGAAGGTCCAGAGCCTACATCATCCTCAGCACCAACCTTTGCCTCACAACCTCTCCTAAAAAGTATGTGCATATCCTCTAATTTTTAGAGATCTCTATTTCTGTGCATTTTACACCATCTCCACTTGCCCAAGTAGCCATGATTTTTTTCTAAACAATTTCATTCTTGGGGCTCGGCAGCCCATTCCCCATCTTGCCACTTAACCCATTCATATTAGTACTCTTTTTAAAACATGGTTTCTACTAATCTAAGATAAAAACTCAAATTGGTCTATACACCCCTACATAATCTGGGCCTTTACCCTTCCTTCACTCCAGCTTTTCTCCTTGGTGATCTTCAGCTCAAATATTATCATCTCTTAAGAAACTTCCCTGGTCTATATTGTATTATACTGTCTTAGTCTTTCCTATAATTTTCCTTCACGGCATTTGCCAGAATTTGTAACTATACATTAATGGAAATATACCCAGTGTTTCTCCTTCACAAAGCTATAAATTTGATGTTTATAGTAAACATTACTATATCCCCAGTGCCTAATACTGTGTTTGGCATATAGCAGGCATTCAGTAAATATTTGTTGAAAGAATAACTTGATCATTGGAAAGCCAAGTCCAATGAGCTTAAAGGCTTCTTTCCAAACTTTATTCCCTTCTCTGCCACTAAGCAATCTGTACAGATTATATCCATTTGCCGAATGTGTTACAAGTCTCCAATCACTCAGTCGCAAATGCTGCGTTGTCGTGCATCCCTCAGCTCACTTGGTTAGGGCCCTTGGTTCTCTGGGCTACCTACTGCTGTCTGAAATCTGTCTCCAAACCCAACAGCCTTTGAAACCCAGTACCCTGCTATGCCTGATCAAGCATCCAGCTGCTGTTCTCCTAGCACACTGCTGAATCTTTTTGACAATCAAACCTAAGTGGATGGAGTCCATGTTGGTTCCCTCATCCCAGGGGACAATCTACAGCTATATTGCCTCTTTGATCCCAGACTCTGTCCATTCCTACCTACCTGCTCTACCACTCAACAGTCCTGCTACTAACATTCTGACATTAGCTTATGGTTAAGATAGCATGGACTTGGAGAATTTGTGACATTCTCATTTTACTATTTAATTTCCAAGAGAAACTTTTTAAACAAGGTTAAATTCAACAACTTAGCTTACTTTCTTCTTGGCTTTAAGGAGAAATGTAAAAAAAAAAAAGTGCTATCTCTATTGTTAGACTATAAAAATAGCAGAGTTTGTGGTTTTATGAGACTAATAAGGTATATCTTCATAAAGATGTTTTAGTGGTGTGCCATTTCTTTTTCAATCTCCTTTAAAAATCTCCTGAACATCATTTTACTGGCATTAGATATTTGTCTTCCCTAAATTTTAAAACAAAGTGGTTTTTCACAATCAAAACCAGAATATTAGGTTTTCTAAACTTTTGTTTTAACAAAATTTGTTACAGACAAACCTCTTTAAATAAATCTTGGTCCTGTTTTATTCTTTGCCTTTGCATGACTGAAGCAACTAATAATTCTACAATATACAGAGATCCCCTGTGGGGAATATGTTAGAAGGTTAGCTTTCTGTGTAAAAAAAAAAAAAAAAAAAAAAAGTGGTTCATCAGGGAATGTCATCTAAAATCCCCTATGAGAATTTCCCTCATGAGAACTACTTAGGCCCATTAATACTCCCTTGAGAAAATGATACAAAAACTCATGTCAATCTTATTCTACGATTTTACAAAAAATCATTGGTTATGTGTTTGTGAATGAAAAAGCTCAATAACAGAAGCCTGGTCTTTTCCCAGGCCCGTGAGCTCTGTATTTGCTCCTAAGCAGAGCAAGAATTTGTGTTTAAATATGAAGCCAAAAAAGACACCTGACCTAATTTCAGAGTCTTTCCATCTACCTTTTACTCAGCACCATCCAGAAAGTTTACCCGACCAAAATCATGCTGGAAAAGTGACAGTAAATGTTGAAGAGCAGGTGGATGGTCAGAGAGTGACTACAGGCTCTTCATGGTAGGCCATGCTGGAACAGGGAGAAGACACTCAGGAGCCACATCTATAACCTCAAAAGTGAGAGCCATGATGAAGAGACATAATAATGAATGACTTATTATATGACAAAATGGTGATGGCAATGATGACATTTTAACATTTGCTGAGTGTTTACTGTGCATCGGGCACCAAAGTGCTTTATGTTGATTAACACACTTAGGTCTCACACCAACCTGGTGAGTTAGGTACCATTATTACTGCCAGTTGACAAATGAGGAAACTTAGGCACTAAGTCGTTAGCCTGCTTGGGTCAGAAAAGGGGAGAGACAGAGTTTGACTTAAACATTCAGGGTCCAGAGCCCAAGCTCCTAACCAGTCATTAAATATGGCATCTACTCCAATGTCAACTGTGGAAAGGAAGTTCATGTCAATTAAAGTATGTGATTCTTCTAAGACATTTTTATTCCCTACTGGGAAGACTAATCAAGCCAAAAACCTCCCCAGTGTTCTTTCCACAGAGACAAGCAACAGATCATTGCAGGATCCTAATGAGACTTGCAAGCAGGTTCAAAATTGGCTTTGCTTTCCCTAAACACCATTTCTTGCCTTAAAGGAGGAAGTAAAAGTAAACTTATGATGAAATTATATATGTTTACCTATCAAAATTCTTAATTCTTAGATGATAAAAAGATGAAATATACATCTCTATACAGATATTTTTATATAAATGCTATGTATTTATTTCCCGAGCACCTACAGTGCTAAAGGCTAGTGATACAAAGAACAAAATCTCTATTATCTTCCCACAGGGGTTTTTAATATGGCACAGAACTAGGATAAATTTGCAACTACAGCACTATACTATGTGCTGATACGTCATGCCCAGTGCATCAAGCAAGCACAAAGCAGGTCCTAGGCCAGGTGAGAAAGATCAGGAAAAGCGTTTCGAGGAGGAAGGGAAGGGTCAGGGTGGGAAGAGGGTGATGAATACTCTGGGCTGAGTCCTGAAGATGGTTACAAGTTAACAAAGATTTGGAGAAGGTTGTTCCAAACAGAGCAAGCAGTCTCAGATTCAAAAGAGACTACAGGTTTCCGTCAGTGGTTTGATATGGTGGAAGAATAGACTTCTCAGGAAGAAACCATGAGAGGCCGCCTAATGGAGTTTGCAGAGCCAAGCATTTTGAACATTCCTGAAAACTATAGGGAAGTCACTGAGGATTTTCTCCTTCAGAAGCATAACATAATCAGATTTGATTTTTAACAAAAGCATGCCGATGGTGGTAGGGAAAAAAAGGAGGGATTGCAACAGTAAGATTGAAGAGGGGGGCTTGTTAGGAAATGATGAAGGTAAAGGCTGAATATTTTTCATAAATATGGCCATAACAAAGGCACTGTGTTAAGAAATACGACCTTGATTTTTACCTTTAGTAAATTAAAATGTTTGAATTCTATAAGTGTTATATTACCATTTTCCCACCCCCACCTCTAATAAATATATTACCTGTAAAATGTTTAAGTGGAGGAAAAACGTTTATTGCATTTTTTTGGTTTTTCATATTCAAAATTAATGGTATCTACCTGTTTGTTCTTAGCTGTTAACTTATCTTAATGTAGACATGAACACGTGCCAGACAGATGTGAAGCAAAGAAGGTGGGGAATAAACAATTAGCTTTTTTGAGCTAAGGCACCAAGATATTATAACTCTAAATTCTGTCAGATATAAATATACCAACTATCATTGTTCTAAAAAAATTAAATGGCTTCTGCACATTTAAAGGGTAGCTTTCTTTATATGTGTCAGTAATCCCAGTACTCAAGTTCACGTGGAGTTCTTCCAGCATAGAAGTATTCACCTCCTAAGAGTTTCTACATCTCTAGGCTTCTAAGATATCCCTGAAATCTTCTGCAATAGTCTAGTGTTTTCTAATTCTTGAAGAGAGTGAATTCTGACAATTGCTCCTTGATGACAAGCACCAGAAATTAAGGTTGTTGGCCAGGAATTTGTACCAGTTGCAATTTCAGAGACTCTGTTTTTCTGTACTTTTTGCCAGAGACTTATGTTTAATATCTTCCTACCAAAGAGGAAAAGATAGAAACCTGAAACAATAGTCAAATTCATAGGGAACTGCTCTGTCAGCAACCCAGGCCCTTCCTACCATTCCTATCAGCAGATGGACAGTAAATGAGTTTGTTTTTCCCTCAAACAACTTGAAAGTTTTGTGCTCGCCCATTGCTTTAGAGCAGGGGCATATTTGCCTTCAAGGGCATTTAGGTTTGAGGAGTAGATTTAATCTTGCCGCCTCTAGTAATTCTCCCAAAGATTCTCACCTTCTGCTCATTTCAGAAAATTCCCATCGTACCTAGCAGTTAGAGTCCACAAATGTCTAATTTACCCATGAGTAGCAAGAGCATTTATCTAATGTTGCTTTTAAGATTTTCATCTTTCTCCCACATGATCTTAATCCGGAAAACTGTAAATTGTTTAGACTAAGAACTTCAACATACACTGCTTCCAACATAAAAGCCGAGATGCAGCAAATAAGAATTTAGCTTTTTTTCCTTTGTCTTTCTAGTCAAAGACTTAAAACAACTTTAAAACATTTTATTAAATAAAAGCAATGTAATCATTTCAGACGACATAACATAATAGACATCAAAGATATACACAAATAAGATACGGATTGCTGTCGTTGAATAACATGAAAGCATGCATACTTGCATTTGGATTTTGTTTTACATGCACAGGCTATATACAACAGATTTGCTTATTTGAGTCAGATGTGTCTTTTGGCAAACAACTCTTACAGTTTAGGTGGCCCGTTTGAATTTTGTTTTTTAAGCTTTCCCCTTATATGCAAATTTAAATAAGGGTCAATTGTGTTGTTTTTCTTCTTGTATAAATATCCCTAGCCCCTTACAATGCCCGAAGCCCTACTTTTGTATCGATTTCTCACCTGCTTGCAAAGAGGGTGGTAAGCTTACTGGTTCAGAACCCTGAGAGGACGACTAGCACGCAAAGTGCAATTGTAGCCAGACAGCAATATATCTGGGTGTGGCAATGGCTTCACCCTATCCTCTGGAAGATGCCTCCACCTTGAGAGCTATGTGTCACTACTGGCTAGTCCCCTAGAAGAATTAATTCCACAAGTGTTTTTATGTTACCACTCTTCTTACCTCCTCCCCACCCCCCAGATAAAGCTCTGATCTATGAAATGTTTTTTGGGGGGTGGGAAGTTCATTGTGTTTTGGAATAGCATCTTTGAAACATCCCGACATTCCAGCCTACCCTTGTGGAACATGCAGTGCCTCATTATCAAATTTTCAGAGGTAGAATCCTTGAGACTTGCATTCCAGGGCAACGAAGCCTAACAATCACGTGGTCACAGCTGATGGTTTCCACAATCCCTAGAGATCAAAGCCAGGAGACCTGGGCTAGGGCAACAGGTGTATGTGTTTCTAGGCATGAGATGGGGGTGTTGCAGGGAGAAAAGGCTCCACACCATCCAGCAGACTACTGGGCCAGAGCAAAACAGGTGTGGGTTGCAGTTGGGATCAAAGAGTCATTTGGATATGATTTAGACGAAACGAGTGGGCCCATTCATGAGAGTCACACTGTAGTGCCTCAAAGCCATGACTTAATTATCATGTACCAGGGATATCTTATTAGGGACGTAGGAGGCAAATGGGTGAGCTCCTAATTGTACCTTGTCTGACTTGAACAGGAGGCTACCACCTTTTCTCACATGCTATGTCTTTGAGATAACCCATCTGTGTTGACTCTGTTTTCTAAATGAATGTTTCTTATGGTGATTATAAACCTCTCCATCAGAAAGAATGTGACAGAAGCTGGGAAAGGACTGATTTGTTGAATTATACCCCATCCTACTACTTGTATATAAAAGAGAAAGGGTTATACAAGCAAACAATTGTGGGTTGTTTTATGTTTCAGTGAAAGGAGAGAAGACTCAAGAATTCCACAAAAGACCCCAGGGTTCAAAATATTTAGAAACATTCTTTACTCTCCAAACAAAACCAGAATGGTAAAGGGAGATGCAGAAATTGGAAACAGCCTTACAAGAGAATTGGCTGGCTTTGTGGTTCAACAATTGATGTTTGGCACAAAAAGAGACAACTTTGGTTTAGTTCCCGTATTCTTTGAGGTGTCTGAGACCCAGAAAGGGAGGGATGTGTCCTGAGAGCATTAAACATAATTTATCTACCTCCGGGGGTTAAAATGTCCCTACCTGGTGCCAAGAGTGTGTTCCAGAAACCAGTGACGTTTCAGGAAGAAATCATTGTTTTGGTAAGGTGTTGCCTGTGTCCCGTCCTCAACTCAGTGCCAAATAGAAACTGGGCAAGTAAAACAAGATAAGAAGAACTATTGAAGCATCAGAATGCTTGATTCCAATAGCTAGACAGCTAATCTCTTACCAAACCTTTTATGCAGCACATAATGGTTTCAGAATCGGCAAGGATGTAGAAGGCATGGGCCAAAATACAAGTCTGTGTTCTGAGTATTTTACGCAAACGTTATTGAGCAGCTAGCTTCTGTGCAGGGCTCCCTGTAGGTGCCATGGATGGAAGAAACATGCTCCAATCCCGTACGTTGGAGGAGCTCCCAGTGGAGAGTGGTGCACAGCCTGTTACCACATTTAGTAACCTAAAAGAAGCTGGAATGAAGAAAAGAACAGATGTGCCAAAAGAGCACCAAGAAGGTGGAGAAGATTAACAACTCCTTGTGGTCCGATCTTGAAAGATGTGTGGGAAAGAGGAAAGCTGTTTCAGCAGGTTAAACAGGGCCTTTATATTTTTTGTTCCCTCTGCTTGGGATAGTCTTCTGAGATATCTGATGGCAGCTTCTTGTCTTTAAGATTCAGGTCTCTGCCCAAATGGCCCCTCTTTAGAGAGCCCAATCCCTGACTCCCTATCAACCCCCATCACTCTCCAAACTTCACTCTGCTTGAATTTCTTTAGGTATTTATCACTATAAGAATTTTAGATTACTTTTCATTATTCAATTGACATTTGTTCTTTGTTGCTTCTGCTGCAATGTAGTCCCATGAGGGAGGGAATTTTACTTTTCTTATTCACCTCAGCATCTCTAACACCCAGAGTGTCTGGTCCATTATGACTACTCAATAAATATTTGTATAGCTAATAGAGAAATATGCCATACTTTATTAGTCTGTTTTTAATAGGTAATTTTTTTAATCACTGAGAAAAATAAGGCAAAATTATTTGTCAATGTAATAGAAGAGTATTTCAATTTTAGCATTTCAAACGCATATGATTGCAGGCTTATAAATGAATCACAAACATCAAGCTTGTTTTGAGATTTCACTCCAAACTAAAAACCCAAAAGGTAAGAGGATTGCCCGCCCCCTTCACTTTCCTCCACATGCTTTCTATAAAAGGCAGTATAATCTGGCATTTAAATTGATGAAAATTACTGTCAGAACAGCTTCATAGTCTATATTTTATTTCAAAACTTATCATTTTTTTTTGGGGGGGGGAGACTTCTTTTCTCACAAACTCAAAAAAGTTTATTGAATTCTAAGGTGTAATTTTATTTTGAGCTCATCAGCTTCAGGTTAAGAACTTATAGATTCAAATTCAGGTTCTGCTTCTATTATCATCTTCCATCTAATGCTGAGTGAGTGAGTGTTTCTGTCGGTTTCCCTAGCTGAAAAATTAGGGTAATAATAGCTTCCCTCCCCTACTTCAGTGAGATGTTGAGAGGATTAAAAAATATCACCTTTTTAATTAGTGTAGAACACTCAGAGATTTTAAAGAAGGTGTGACGTTCACACAGAATAGTATTCATCTTAACTTCCTGGAATACTTTAATGGAAAAAAAAACTGTTAGAAATGCAGCTGCTGAGAGAAAATGTGAGCCAGAGAATCCTCTGTGTGATTGATGGGTTTGGGAAGAATCAATGATAATAGTATACACATTGGGCTTGGCGGGGATTTTCCTTCTAAAGAAGTTAAGTATTTTATAAATATTATCTCTTTCATCCTTTTAAACTTCCTGTGATGTGGCATTTATTACTCTCAGCTTCCAGATGGACAACTAACCACAGAGAAATGTATGATCTTCCCAAAGGCACATGATGACTGGGTCTCAGTGTGCTCAGTAAAATGGGCTTTGATTGATCGAGCAGTCACTCATTCATTTGCTCATTCACTCATTCACTCAACAGGAAATATGGAGAATCCATTATGTGTCAGGCACTGAACTCAGGACGTGGGGAGGAGACAGAGATAAATGAAGCATGTCGACTTGCATTGAGGCAAGGAGAATAACAGAGGCAAACAACATAATATGAAAAGAAGATAAGTGTTCACGTAAAGGAATATAAATTCTTTGATATGCGATAAAATATCAGGATGATGATGAAACAATGTGTTTCTATTTATAGAGACAGAAATATACTTTTTTGATATGGAAAGATGTACGGCAAATACTGCTAAGTAAAATCCAGGTTAAAAAAATAAGAGATGTGTGCTTGGTGTGTGTCTTTCTAGTAAATGTGTGTATGTGCATCATATTAAATGAGGCAAGTGTGAAGTTGTAAAGACAGAATATATCAGTGTATAGAATTATAGGTCATTTTTCACTTCCTTTTTACAACTTCATGTATTTCCTGAACATTTTTTCAATGAGCCTGCATTGAGTTTTCAATGGAAATAAACTATTTTGTTGATTATAAAATAAGTTTATTGACAAATATATCAAATAAGATAAAATAAAAGTGATTAAAATAGGAAATAAAAGTGTCTTCTTAATCTCAACTCTCTGAAATAGTCACCATTATCAATATGTTTTATAGAAATCCACATTTTATATTCACATATATACATTTTTTAAAGAAGATTATCACTAAGATTCTGTTACAAAATATTTTACACACCTTTCCAGGTCAAAATATGCTTTATTTCACCTTTTTTAAATAGATAAACTTAATATGTATTTAATCCAACTTCCTATTATTGGATTAAGATTTCAAATTCTCTCTCTCTCTTTCTCTCCTCTCTCACACACACTTAACTAGCAGGTTGGTATTACATGCCCCTACGTATATATCTTTTGGAATTTATCAGATTATTTTCTTAAGATAAAATCATGCAGGTGGGGTTAATGAGTCAAAGGATATTTATATTTTCAATACTGATATATGTTGTTGTCAAATAGTCTATGAAAAAGTTATACTAAAATACACATGGCTTCCAACTGTGCAGAGACATGCCTGATTACACACATCCTTGCTGTATCTGGCATTACCATGTTTCTTATTTTATCCAGCTACATAAAAAATATTTTTATTGTTTGAATTTTTATAAATTTATTATTTAATAGGGGCATTCTTTCATTCATTCTTTGTGTTTCTTCTGGAATGATTTGTTATTCATGTCTTTGCCCATTTTGCCTCTGAAATTTTGCCTTCATAGTATTGACTTCCAACATATTTTTATATATTAAGAATAGAAACTATCTATCATGTATGTTAATAGTTCCTGAAGTAGTGTTAGTAAAAAATCTTCAAAAAATTACAATTATTATTACTCAAATTTGAAAAGTTAAACCATGTGCAATTGCTTTAAACAAGCTACTACAAAAAAAAATGCACTATTCCAAGATATTAAAAACATTATTAAAATTGTTTAAGTGATCTGAGACGAGAAGCACAGATAAATCAAATAAATAAACAGAAGTACATGAAACAGTGATTATTCAAAAACACATGGGAAATATTAAATTATTTTTAAGAAAAAGATCTAAAAACAAAATGCTAAATTTATTAGTTTAACCAGATATCTAAGCAACATTCTAAAAGAAGAGAATAGAGACATAAGGAAAGGGAATTATTTTTAAGAAAATAAAAGAAGATTCCCTGAACTTAATATCAAAGGGAAAGAAATTCCTGAATAAAATATTTCATGAGTAAGTAAAAAATAATTTTAAAGCTGTTTTCTCCACAAATTAATTTATAATATTCACTATAAATTGAATAATAATCACAATTTTAAAAACTTTTAAATCATTTTTAAAATAAATTTGATAACTATTTTTAAATACTATCAGGAAAAAATGACTTTTGATGAAGAGCTGCTGGAAAGAGGAATTTATTTAAAATCAAATATAAATTACTGTAAGTTAAAACAATGTATTACTTATACAGGAACAGATAAATGAGATACTCATTTGTGTGTACATAGGACATAATATGAAAATCAAAATATTTTACCACTTATTGTTTGCTACTAGTATTAAATAATTTATTACTTACTTGGAAAAACTAAAGTTGGATTTCCACCTCCAACCATACATAAAAAAATATACTTCAAATGAATTAAAGATATAAAGAGTAAAAATTAGAATCCATGTGGTATTAAAACATACAAGAGTCTTTTTCTTTAGAATCTCAGAGTATGGATGGTGTCCTGCGCAAAACACAAAATCCTAAAGGCATTAAAAAAAGGTGAGAATGTATGCCCTGAGATTAAATATTATTAATATATGTGACAGATTAAAGATGACCATAATTTTTTGTACTTCTCTTAATTGAGAGGTAAGTTCTATGATCCCTTTCTTTAAATTAAGGTGGATTCTGTTAGCACTTTGAAAAATAGAATATTCTGGAAGTGATTCTAAACTAGATTCTGAACTTAGGCCCTAAGAGAATAGCAGCTTCTACCTTTTACAGTTTAGGGTAAGTGCTAAGCTAATATGCTGTGAAAATCCAAGTCACATAGAAAAGCCACTTTTTGATGCCTTAGACAATAGCCCAAAAAGAGTTCACAGCCAACAGCCAACATCAACAGTCTGCCATGGAATTATGCCATCCTGAATATCCATCCCAGTCAAGCCTTCAGATAACTCCAATTGCAGCACTGACCATATGATCCCAAGTGAGAACTGCCCATCTGAGCCCAGGAAATCCACAAAATTGTGAGAAATAATAGTAACTTGTGGTCTTAAGCCACTACATTTTAGTGTTTTGTTGTTTTGTTGATGGGTTTGTTTTTAGCAGGAACAGATAACTGGAACACAATTTCACGATTTGGCACTACATATGGGATGCTTTCATAACAAGTTTTAAAACATGTGACACTGGCTATGGGACTCAATGATGAACAGAAGATGAATGAGTTTTGAGGAGACTTTTAGAGCAAGGTATAAGAGTCTTTTGAATACTATTGGAGAGGGCTTGGATGAGAGTGAAAAAAAATCTATTAGAGGCTGGAGAAAAGTTACGGAAACAAAAATTTTCATAACATTGTCACCAGTGGTATTGTGAAAAATAGAAAATACACCTAATGCACTAATAGATTTGGCTAAGTATATTTCAATGCAAAATGTTGAATGTGCCAATTATTTTTTAATTATGTGTGGAAAGGATAGATAGCTAATCTATTTTTTAGAAAAAACAACTACTATTTACTTTTCAAGTTGAATTTCAAAAAAGTAAATTGAAGGCAATACTTCCTGGGTTAGAAAAGTAAACTATTCTCAACATGAGTTGCTCCAGATGTCAAAAGACTAAAAAAATAAGAACTGGCTTCAGGACAAATATTAAATCCAGAACTTAATCAATAAATCACAGCTTCAAGGTAATGACTTTAATAGTGTGGCTATCCAACATTTCGATAAGCCCTCAGAATGTTTTATGTGGGTGCTTAATAGGACCTCAAATAATTTTAAGGTCATTACTCTTCTCTATGAGACTATAGGTACTATACAAATCTTAAGTGCATGTCTCAGAGACACTTCCAACTAAGCAAAAAAGCCTCTGACATTTTAATAGTATTGTCCCATAGCACCCTGAATCTTGGCTCAAACAAGGAGCCTATTTTATGAAAAATGTGAGTATGGCTTTTGTCTATTGAAGTATATTATAATGTGATAGACAAGGAATCTATGAAATTTTTATAAAAATTATATCGGTTTGGACAAAAGAATCAGGGATAGTACAAAATAGAAAGGGCCTTTGAATATCCCCTTCCTGAAGTAGAATGGGTAGAAAGAAGGCAGAGAAAACATTCAGATGTGAAAGGTCCATATTTTATGAAAAAAGAAAGATGACTTGAAAGAAGAAACAAGAAATCAGGGTCCAAAGAATCATTCCCAGGAAACAGAACAATTAAAAAAATTGGCCATATGTGCCTTGCTGATTTTATAATTTCTATAGACCAATGACTGCCAGGTGCCTCCCATTTTCCTCATTTTTAAATCAAAGTGTCACTTGTATTTTTCTATGCTCGTCCAACATTTTATGTCTAGTCTGTATAAGTAGATAGCTTATCTCTTTGGTTCAAAGGTTTTCAAATAGAGAGGGCTCACACCCAAGGAACCTTGTTGACACCTGAACCTGCTTTAGATGATGAAAACTTGAACCTTGTCCTTGAAAATATCATAGTATAAGTGAGACTTTAGGTGAGGAGGAGATGTTAAGAACTGGGGAAGGGAGGCGGTAGTATAAATTTTGCACTTGAGAAATATGTAAATATATAAATAATTTGTGGTAAGAGAATGGACTGTGAGGAATTAAGAAGGGTCATGATTTTTAAAATATTATTTCTGTCTCCTCCCTTGAACATGGGTGAGCCCTCTAACTACTTTGAACAACAGATTATAGCAAAAGCCATGCTGTGACACTTTCTAGGTCCAGGATTTAAGAGACTGGCAGTTCTGCAACCTGTCTCTTAGAGCACTTGCATTCAGAAATAAGCTACCATGCTGTGAGACCCAAACCACGTGGACAGACCACATGTAGACATGCCAGCCAATATTCACAACTGAGTCCCCAGCAGAACTTTCAAAGACAGTTAACACCAACTGCCACCACATGTGGGATCCCTCTTAGATGATCAACACAGTCAAGCCTTTGAATGATGCTAGTCCCAGGGGCTACTTGACTATAACTACATGAAAGACACTTAACAAGAATTTCACAGCTGAGCGCAGTCAAATTGCAGAACCATATGAGATAACAATAACTTGTCGATTTAAGCCTCTAACTTTAAGGGTAGTTTGTCACCCAGCAAAAGACAGGTGGAAATACATATGTATGAGAAACATATTCATACATAGGAATTCACATCCAAAATATGTAGAGAACTGCTATAAGTAAATTAAAAAAAAAAAAGAAATTAATACAAATAATGATTGAGAAATATGAAGAGGCAATTTACAGAAAAAATACAAATAATAAACAAGTCTATACAAAGATACTCACAAGCTATCAGGGAAACACAAATTAAAAACAATGAGACAACTATTTTCTTCTATCTGATTGACAAAATTTTAAATGGTTGATAAATCTAAAATAAATCAATAAAATAATTGATAAATAATACCAAATACCGCCAATAATATATTTGGAGTAGACATGATGTTGGAAGATGACGGGTGCATGGTGAAAGTTTTTACAATGAGCAGAGAGTTACCATTGAGTTTTCAAAATGCCCCACCACCACCAAAACATGCGCACACCCGAAGACCAATTGTTAGGAGAGGAAATGTCAGGAACATACAAGGAGTAGTTAAAAGAAAACAAAATCGAGGAGAAAATTTTGCAAGTGAGAGACAATAAAACTTGTCTGAATGTTGAGCAGAAGAACTCAGAGGTGGTGATGAAGCTGCTAGAAATGACTTAAATAAGGTCTCTCACAGAGGAGTAGGGGATGTAATCCAGAGCACTTAGGAGGATGCGGACCACACTAATGGTCATGGAACTAACTTCAGAAGACTGGTGGGAAGAGATCTTTCAGATGGATTGGCTCAGCCAGCAGTGGCACAACAGAGGAGGACAATATCAGAAGCTTGGCTTTATTCTACTTACTTCTTCCATTTTCTCCAATACTACTAAGTCTGCTAGGTTAACAGAATATATTTACATATAAAGTTTACTCCAGATATAGCCTTAGCTAATTTACAAAATACCTGACAATCAGAATAATTTCCTCTCATAGGTCTCTTTAGTCCCCTTGTAGATTTTCACTATCTCCCTGGGCCCAGCCTCCTTGCCTCCAATAGACCTGAGTAAGACCATTATACGGATCCAAGATTAGTTCTAGAAGTTCATCTCAATTTGAACAAGTAATGAACTTGAAGTTCTGATTTAAACTTTTCCTTGAATGTTAAAAAGGAACTGCACATCATGACTTAGAACTGCACAGGACGTCCCCAGATGAGCCTTCCATTCTAATCCAGTGCTCGGCTTTCAGGTCAATCAAGCACCCACATGCACCTCCTTTAATCTTCTTCAACTGAAAACCTCACCCTCCTTCTAGAAAACACTATTCACAAGAGGTGTTTTGATGGTTGTCTTTGGCTCTTATTTCCTGAGTCGTCAGTCTCGAACTGCAACCAGAACATGTTTGGATGAGCTCTGCTGTTGGCCTTGGCCGGTAACAGGGGCTTCCTGTGGAGATTGGGGTCTGCCCACGAGCAAAGGAAGATTAGGTCCTCCCATTCTGGAGCACTCTTCTCACCAGTGACAGCTGGGAGCCTCCTGAGTCCCTTATTTAGTAACCTATTAGTTAAACACATCTCTTAAAACATTAAACCATGGAGGCAACATTGTCTAAATCTACTCTAGGAAGAAAATGGAGTATTTCTGCTGCTAGCAAAGCTCTGTAAAGAATTCCTCCTTGATGTAAGGAACTCTGACCTCTGACCTACGCAGCCTGCAGCCTCGCAGCAGGGCCATGCCAGCTTCTACTGGTTGCTTGTTTGCTGCCTGCGGCAATGACACCAGCTGCCATTATATTGTATTTATCTTGAGTCTTTCTGCAATGTACACTGGGAGTGGTTTGCCAGTTCCTGTCACCATATAATTATCACAAAGCCCTCACACGCTATGACAAATTTGATTTCTCCCTGGCTACCACATGGCCTGTTCAGGCAATGGCTATTTTTAGGCAGAGGGTCTAGACCCTGGTTTTATTCCCACAGCCGTCTTCTATTTTAATGCTCCATTTGGCTCCAAGAACCAAACTATGCCCATTGAATTCCCACGAGGTTTTTGCAGAAAAGCAAACCTACTCCTACTCCTGAATTAATGAACCCCTCTTGCTGTCAGCTGCGGTTTAATAGATTTCACCATCCTGTGTATTTTCACACCCAGAATAGAAAGTCATACAAAGGTAACTTAATTCAGGAGTGACCTTTGAGTTCATTGCCTGGCAGTGTTGTAAATCTTGTGAGGTGGCAGGTTTATTCCTTTGTTCGTGATTTCCATAGGCAGCTTTACCTTACGTGTGGCAATGACTTAAAATGGTTGCAAAAATGTTATCTCTGTCTAAACTCTGTCTAAAATGGCTGAGAGTCATAGCATTTTATCGACCCTAGTGATAAAGTATCCCTATTCATTCCTCAAATTTAACATTTCACTAGACTATCTTTCAAAAAGATTGTGCCCCCAGGTACATAATATTTCGAGCAATTGGAAAGAAAAATAATTTCTCTTCTGTTCTCTTCATTGCAGCATTTTTTTTTTAACTTTATCTCTCAGGCTCAAACTTACCAAATGTGAGACTTTTCTTAAATTTTTAATTTTTCTTTCTATTATCTTAAATCACTTCATAATCAGCTATAATTCCCATCTTTGAAATTAAATGCAAACAGGCCAGGTGAATTTGAGTTGAAAAAAATCTCCAAAGTGGAGTTGGTTGATGAAGAATAGGGCTTCATGGGTCAGACATAAATTATCATGAAACAGGAAATTCCCAAACTACCCGTATTGTTCACTCTCTCCACAGATATTATTTATCACTTGCTCTTAATCACTTTGCTATTTGTCACTTTGTATCAAGTAAGCAGGGATGCGCAAAAGTGAACAAAAAATTACCTTCATCTAAGGATGTTCCCATCCAGTAGAAGAGACAGTCAAATTTTAAAGAATTACAAAATTCTGTGTAATTGCTGTGAGAAAATGTGTCTTCAGGTCAAATAGGAGAAGCAAACAGAAGGTGTAGCAAATTGTTACCGTATCTCCAGAACCTATTTCTCTCTTTCTGGAGACAGCACCTTTTTGTGCTTGGAAAGATGCTCTAGCATTCCGTCCAGCCATCCCTTTCATATCTTGTCCTCTCCCCTACAGAGGTGAGCATGCAATGCAGGAACGATCCATCATAATGCCTCATTCTCCTAGCCATGGTGATTAGTCTAGGGAGAGAACATGACCCAAGGTGGACCAATCAGAAGCATTTCATAAGATTGTCTCTACAGATGCTGGGAGAGAAAAGCTCTCACATTAGCTAATAAATGTACATTTAAGTTTATTTGGATTGGGTTTGGTTCGTTCACAATCGAATGAGTCCTGACTAGCACAGAGGCATTCTGGGAAAAGAACAACTTGTGATGACAAGAACATGGCACATCCACAGCACAACAAATGCAGAAAAAGGACATTTGTACCCTACCATTCCGACACACTATTTTAACCACATTATTTTGATATTTTGATATCACCATTTTAACCCTGTTGTTAGCTCTATGTATATGGTAAAGAAAATGGGAGGACATACACGAAAGAAATAGATTATCAACATAATGGATCATCTGATCATTCTGGACAACCTTAGAATCCTCCTAGTTGTTTATTACTATCTCCTGAATTAAAAAAAGATATGTGAACTAAGGTTTTCATACAATTTATATAAATAATAGTAAAAATTATGACAAAAATATAAAGCTTAATAAAAGTTAACTCTAGACAGGGTAAAATTTTTATCTTTAAAACTGTACTAAGAAAACAACAGGCTTGGTAGAAGTGACAGGTACGACATCAATCTTACGATGGAAGAAAATTGAAGTAGAAATTTTAATTTTGTGAAATAATGTAAGTACTCTAATATAGAGATAAATGATTAATAAATCAAATATCAAGTATAAAATTAACACACAAGATAATTTTCCCAATGAGGTTATTTCAATTAAATAAAGAAATGAAAAATAAACTGCATACAATTCAACTGTGTTACATAAATATTTAGACAAGCAATAATTTGGTTTACTTTTCAGCTAGAGAAAACATTCTATCAATAAAAATTCACCTTGAAGTTAATTCAGTAAGATTAGAATTTATTGATTCTATATGTACATCAGTTTGGTTGAGGTGTACATTTCAGGGGAAGAAGTGTCAAAAATGAAGCTGAAGGAGTAGGAGAATACAGATTATGAAGGATCAGACCTGTGATGCTAAAGGCTTTAAACTTTATCCTGAGGACTATCAGGAAACTATGAATCACTTTAAAAAGTGAAGTAACCTGATCAGCAATTCCGTAAAGTCAAATCCCTCCAGTAGTCCTTGTAGAGAATGACCTGCAGAAGCAGAAGATTGGAGGCCAGGAGACTAATGAGGATTTGACCCATTAATCCAGGTGTGACTTAGTGAGTGTCTCAATTTAGAGAGGGGGTGAGACAATGAAGGGAAGGCAAGGGACAAGAGATATGTTAGTAAATTTGACCAAACGTGATAACTAATTGGATGTGGGGAGAAGGGAGAATAAAAAATTACACCCAGGATCTAGCTTGTGAATTTGGACACCTTTTCCAAGGAGGAGGGGGGAAAGTAATAGTTCTAGTGAAGGAAGTAATGAGTTCATTTTGGATGAGTGAGTTTGAGGTGATTGGAAAGGTCCATTTATCAGCTTAACTCTATTGCTCAAGAGGGAGGCGTGAGATCGAGTGAGCTGGTCCAATGTATCAGCATATAGTTGATTGAAAAGCCATTGGACAAAATTAGGTCATCTAGAAAAATTAGCACAAAGAAAACAGAATTAAGAGGGAAAACCTGGGTTTTGTTTTTGTTCTTAAATGAATCGGTAATAGAGCTCTGTGTACTCTATGTACAGACAGTCCTTGAGTTACAATGGTTCAATTTATGATTTTTTCACTTTATGATGTTGCAAAAGCCATACAAATTCAATAGAAACTGCACTTAAAATTTTTAACTTTGGTCTTTTCCTGGGCAAGCCACATATGGTGCAGTATTCTCTCAATGTTGTGCAGTGACCACGAACCGCAATGACCACGAGCCATAGCTCCCAATAAGCCACCTGATCATGAGTAAACAATGAATATTCTACAGTACTGCCAGTGGTTTGTTTGTTAGTTTTGTTTGTTTGTTTGTTTTTTGATATTGTGTTCTGAGCACGTTCAAGGTACATTAGGTGCATTATATACATTTTTGATTTATAATATTTTCAAATTATGATGGGTTTGTCAAGATGTAACCCCTTCATAAGTCAAGGAGCATCTGTATTTTAATTTGCTTAATCCTCACAATAAGTATATGAGATAAATATATTGCTATCATATTTTTTATACTTAAAGAAACTGAGGCCCGGATAGGTGAAGTATTCTGCCCAAAGCAACATATATAGTAAATAGCACAGGGAGGAACTCAGCTGGCACTCTAACCACTAAGCTGTACTGTCCCTTACAGTATTAAACACCACACACAAGAAACAGGTAGAATAAATCCAAGAGAGAAAAACCAGAAGACATGATCAGGTGTTACAGAAGATGAAGAAGAGATGGCTTTTTAAGGAGAAAATGACAAAAAATTCTAAGTGACAGAAAAAGATTTTGAATGTTGAGGTGTTAAAAATTGGTCCTTGAGCTATTATCAGTGGACTATTTTATATTTTTTTGTGGTAAGTTAGAGGCAAAAACTATGAGACTGTAGACATAGCAGAGAAAGGGAAGTGAAGAATTGAAGATGGCAAGCATACAAAACTGTCCTTCCCTTCATACCCAAGCATCTTTAAAGAAGTGACAGTGGTAAAGTGAGACCAAAGGCCCATTCACATTGTGACAGCAGAGAAGGACACAAGCTAGAATAGGGCAGCAAGAGAGGAAGGGGAACACATATGGAAGGAGTTTCTGCCATGTAATTTTACTTGTGTTTCTTATAACTGATAGGACAACTCTCTATGCATTGATTTCTAAGAAATTTAGACAAAAATTTATGGCACACTCCAAGAAATATATGAGTCTATGGCATGCCTTTAGTATTCTGACCTTATCATTTTTATGTGTGATGGTATTTTATTTTTCAATCTTTAAATTTTTTATGTCAGTCATTTTATTTATTTGTTTATTTGTGTTTATTTTATTAAACACACATAGATTTATAAAATATCTTAAATCCTTCCTTAAACTAGATGTTTCATTCATTATTTCATTCATTCTTTATTTTTTAATTTTGTTTAAAATAGCAAGTGGGACAGTAGAAAATGAGGAGCCACAAAAAAAAATAAGATGAAATATTTCTATTTTTTTTAAGTTCCAGAAGACTTTTCTAATTCATTAATAAAAAAAATCAATCTGGAAATGGAAGTGTGAGCTTTCTGATGATGTAAAGTGATGAGAACAAGAATAGTAACATGATTTCGATGGCCATTTCCTAAACTGAAATGATGAGCTATGGCAGGTACTATCCATTTTCTATAAGCCTCCCCTTGCCTTGTCTTCCTTACTTTACAAAAATTCAGTTTGGGTGGTAAAACGGGCCCCCATCCCACCCCCTAGGTATAAAGGAAAAATGATCTAAGTAATCTAAGCCAATTGTGGTCATTCTTTTTTGGTCAGCACAAGATCCCAGCATAATATCCCATTCTGGTCAATTAAAGAGATGTAATCTAGTCACCTTCCTAGAAAGATGTTCCTCCCTGACTAAAAGAGCCCTGTGAGGAAAGGGGCTTGCTGTCTTACCTGAGAAATATTCCTCTCTCCAAGCCACACTATCTTCTTGCCTTTAGATATAATAATGTTGTGGAAATTCATATGTCTGTAGCACCTGCCATTTTGAAACCGTGAGTAAAAGACTAAAATCATCTTCTTTTAAGGTGGCTGAACTTCCCATTACGTGAAGTAAAAGAAAGTTGCTTTGTCTACACTTCCCTGAATCAGGTATTATCACTTGTACCTGAAAGCATCTTCACTGATGCATAAGCATTCTAGTCTAGGAGTTTCCAAGGGTTCATCACATAGGTGATTACCTCGAAGAAACAAAATGCCATCGCCTAAAATCAAAACACATTCTTAAAAGAATTGTTCTGTATAAAATAATTATATATACTACTTGCAGCAATACAAAATCCTTGGTTGTAAGCTTATGTTTGGATTGAATTTTCTTTTGCTTTTCTCCATTTTTAATCTGTTGTATTCTCAACACATGCTACCTTAACAATCAAAAATAAAAATATACATATTATTTACAAAATAAAGGTATAGTTTCCACATTGTCTTTTCAACACTTGGCATTGAAAACTAATCAAGAACCAAAAACAGGGTGGGACCAGCCAGCAAACCCTAATTTGGGAGGATGTTTTCTCAGCCTCTGATTACTATGGAAATGTCAGATACAGCAACTGGTGCAGGTATATATTTACCAAACACATTTTCCACAACAGCCTTAAAGCAATACTTCTCACTCTTCATCCTCTCTATTTTGTTGTTTAATTTCTGGGTCCAGGATTGTCTGTTTTAGTTTTCTTTTCTTTATATACATCTTATTCTTATCGATCAATGCACAAAATTCTATATAACCCCTACTGAAGCCTATTAATGTATTACGAGGATAAAAAATAGTTTATTTTGTCAAGACTTTGTAAAATGTCATATCTATCAAATTGTTTCTTCTGAAAAGTCTTAACTTGTCTGTCACCAAATATAAGTCATATGTCAGTCAGTTTCTTTCCATTCATTCTCATTTAGTCTACTAAAATATATTGAGTAAAAGATAGTAGTCTATTTTTAACCCCCTGAATTGATAACAAAAGCACAATGTAGTTTTAATGACCATTTGAAGGCTCATTAGGAGGCATTGTCTGAGGAATTTTGTTATGACTATAATTTTAGAAGCAGAATATATGGCTCAAACAAGACCTAAGGGTCCTTTAGAATTTGCTGTCTTTTAAACAGCATCTTTTAAAGCAAGAGCTTTCAAAACTTTGTACACTATGTGTTTAGAAATTATCTTTTTATAAAATCTCTAGGCTGAAAATAGAATGCTTCAGTGAACATATAAGCAATCAATAAAATACCACATTATTAATTCACCTTATAGTACTTTGATGCTTTTAACATTATAATATTCAATAAGGAAAAGAGAACATAGCAGAGGGGGGTAGACTTTCATTCAAATTAATGCTTGAGCTTTGCAATTACTTCAAATGTCATTGCTGATATTTGAAGAGCTTTCTAGTGGAATTTTTCTCAATTGGGTATTTGACTGATATGATTAACCTTATGTCCCATGTTGATGCTACTAGACTGTATTATGAAAAAATTAATGTTATCTTAAAATGTGTGTCAGACTTTCAACTGATAAGGAAACTGGGATCAAAAGATTATACTAAGACAAAGATCATCACGCTAGTGGTTAAATTTTAGATAATCTTTGTTACACAATTAGTTTATTTTTGTAAAACTCTTCCTTGAAAATACTTTAAGGCAAATAATGATATGCATCAAGTTTGAAATACTTAATAAAAAACAAGAAAATTATCAAAGTCTGTTGTTACATATTTATTATTTACAGGATAATATAATATAGTATATATTATATTATAGACATTTTTTGGTAAACCAAAATTTCATTGGCTAAAGAGTTTTAGGAAAACATTTATTTAATTTAAAAAAATTTATTTTACAATTTCACATTAATATTTGTTGATAATTTCTTTTATCTTAGTTGTTCATTATGACCTCGCAGGGCCTGAAATGACAATTATAAACATATCTTTAATTTATTTTCAATGGCACTAATAGCCACAGGCAAAGCACTTTCCCATGTAATGTTAACAACTAATTAAAAAAAAAAAAAAATAGTACCTGAACTGTTCGCCGAGTTTCAGAGTTCTGTTGTGTCTTATTTGAAAAGCTTTCTTTCAATTAACCTAAAACACCAAAAGTTCATGTTTGGTTTACTATGTAACTCTGTCCAAGGAACCTAAATTAAGAACAAGTGTTGGAAATTTGAAAATAAAACAGGACCGATGAGGAAAGAATAGCATGAAAATTAACCAGCTTTCTAAGCTAACAGTATCCTTCCAAATTGAACAGCTACTGACAAATCACAGATCCAACTGCAGGTATTAAATTCTCCCACAATTACACAATGTTACTTCGCATTCTGAGGATATAAACAATCTTGTAAAACATGATTATTAAAGTACTATAACAGAATTCAATAGTATTTAATAACTATGTCTTGAGAAGGGTGTGTTTTAGAAATTTTGATCATAATGCATCTGTTCAAAGCTGTGAAAGTATGGATAATTTCACTCAATTTTCCAGTAGGTTTCTGCCTTGAATAAGTAAATAGTGGGTAATGGTTTGTGTCAAAGTCCTTGCAGCACTCCATTAAACATAGAGCATGACAATCTGATCAGATGTCTCTTTTATAGTCAGGAACTGACTTGTGACTTTTAGAGTTGCTCAGCTATATCAGGTCACATCAGAAATCTCATCTTTTCATCTTGCCCAAATCCCTGATGGTTTTACATCTGACACTTTTGAATTTTGGCATCGTGATCTTACTCTTCAGCCCGCATTTGATACAGTCAAAATACTGCTATTGAAATAATACTAAGCTATTTAAGGAGCTGAATGGATAAGCAAATAATACTGAAATCAATAAAATTTCAAAATTTTACATGATTTTCTATCAATATCTAACCAAAATAAATCACAATTGTGCCTAGATCTGTAATCAAATCATCAAAAATTTATACCTGTTGTTCAACCCTAGGAGATAAATAAATTCAATAATTGAATAGTTGTTATATAAAATTATCCTGGGTCTCAAACAATATAGATAATACTAAATAGTTTAGATCAGTCAAACCAACCTAAATAGTGCATCAAGTAATCAGATATACATTTCATGCATGAAATTTTGATATTAACATTCAAGTAAAGTTTACAGCCTTCGATCATAATTCATTGTACGATAAACTGGTTGTAACACTGGTTTTTTATTAATTATTAAAACAGTATGTACAAAAGTTTGGCAATTCCTGAACCCAAGATAATGACTATAAAAATGTTTATTGAATTTCCTTAGATTTTAGAGACTTATTTTACATTCATTCTACCACATTTGTTTAGCTTGGAGATTGCTATGAGTAGGGCTTATAATATTTAGACAGCTATTGTTGATTTTCTTCACAAGCCTAGGAGTCATGGAATGTATTAGTACAGAGCTCTTTCACACAGATGAATTCGAGATTCAGATGCAGAGAGTACATTGATGCTTTTCAAGAAACAGAGTTCCCAATAATCTTAATAGTCTAGCATCCACGTCATTACCAAAAACAAGAGACTTGTAAGACTGAAAAGAATCTCAGTGATTCTTTCTATTTAAAGGGATCATCAGAAACCTATAACTCAAAGCTTCTAATCTTTCCTTGAATACTTCTGCTGAGGCAATTGATTACTTTAGGAGACCAACTTAACATAAATTATCATCCTTGCATTGAAATATGTTTGCCTGGTCCTTTGATGCTAACTTTTCCAACTAGTTTTGCATGACAACCATTTGACTATTCCCATAAACTACGCTGCAGCCTTTAATTCTTCTCCTCTTCTAATTAAATTCTCCAGTTCTTCCTGTCATTTCATGTGTGACATTGATTCCCAGACCCCATACCATCCTGGTTACTCTCTGATTTTTTTCCTTGAGGTCTGACTATTTGTGTTTAACTTTTCTTTAAAAAATTGAAGTATAGCTTATATACAATGATGTACAAACACCTCAAATGTACATTCGATTAATATGTATACATCATTAATTTTTTTTTATTTTTTTAAGCTAATAAAAATAGAATCTTATCAAACACTTTTAGCATTCTATAGGTAGAAACAAGGTAGCCTAGTTATTTCCCTTTTGATGGAAAAACAAATTGTGGGAGTTGTTTATGTCTTTTATTTTATTTTCTTTCTCCTCCCCCTCTTTTTCTTGCTATTAAAAAAAGGATTTTTAATTTTCTATTTTTTACATTATTTTTCTTCTTTTAATAGGAATACAGTGTTACTGCAAAATTTTCAACATTTTAGGAATGTATGGTTTAAGAAAAGAAAGTTTCTCATAAATACTCTTTCCTAAAATGCTCTGAAAACATCACAGAAAAAAATGTGTATTAGTCATTCTCCATATTTATTGAATGTTCTAAATGCTTCTAATTAATCATTGTCACTCAATACTTTTCATGATACTTTATAGAATCATATAAGCCTGAATGCCTTTCATTTAAAGGATATAATTAAGAAAATCCATGAATTTGGATAGGAAAAAATAAAATTGTACCTTCCTTTTCACTTCTTTCAACAATTAATGTAAGCAACAAACCACTAGCAGTTATCTGGTACTTTGTCACCAATTAAATTACCCATATTTTCATGTAAGATGCCTCTATTTATTCTGTTTATCAAATAGATCCACGACCAGATTGCGTTACTTTGTATATTCATAATGAAACACAGAGATTACTATGGCAAAAATGTGTGCTTTTTAAAATTATTTTCATAATTTAAATATGATTTTTCTGAATTTTTAAATATTTTATTTTATGCATTTCAGTATATTTTGAAAGGGGTCTACCAAAAGGGATCCACCGCACAAAAATAGGTTAAGAACTCCTGACGTGGGCTCTCTTCAGTGACAATATCTCATAAGAAAACCCATATGCATCCTCAAACACCTTTCATTGGTGATACATATATCCTTAAGTTAAATTGAAATTGGACTTTCAGTAAATTCATTAGGACATCTTTAATGACTTCCCATTTCCTACAGAATCGTCTATATATTACCTCACCTATAGCCAAGACGATCTACCCCACTGATTAAACATCCTTGTTCCCCAAAGCTACCATGTACTCTAAACCTCTTTGCTCATAACTCATCTTTTACCCAGTGTCCCATATCCTTGGCAAAGATTCGCTTTCAGTGATCAAAGATCAGTTTTTCTTATCCTATAATTATACGAATGTCTTTTGCAACCTTATTAAATTTTAGCCATTAGTTCCAGGCTGGTGAGTTCATTTTGGATTTTGAATTTTCCTTCTGTTCTCTAACACAAAAATTATTCCTTCTGATTAAACACTGTTTTATAAAGAAGAAAAAAGCACTCCTAGCTGATAATTGGCACCTATACTTGGTGGAAAAGTTGATTAAAGAAGAGTAAAATAAAAATGACACATGCCTAGTCTAAACATTTTAACTGAAAACGTGCAAATGAATATTCTTTACCAGTAAATAAATGTAGAACCAAAACTTATTCTCTAAATATGCGTCCTCTAGTTAGAGTTCGGTGTCACGTTCCTCACTGAGAACTCCCTTTAACACATCACTTGTGATTTCCAGGTTTCTATTTCTTTAAAGTGAAGTAAGATCACAAAGATAGGTGTGAAAGTATTTGAGTACAGAATCTTTCTAGATTTTTATGACTTTTCTTCTTCAGTTGAAGTTCTTACAATTAATTGGCAGCGATTATATTTTATTGATTGGTTTTTAATGAATCATCACAAAGCATTCAGCATAGTTTTCATAGCAACAACACTTTTCCTTTCTGCACTTGTTTTTTCATCACTTTATGTCCTGCTTAATTATGTTATTTAAGCATAATTAGTTTTAGCAAGTTTGGGGAATCAGGGGCTGGGTGGTGGGGGCAGTGAAGAAGGGAGGCAAACAACCGATTCTCAGTAACAGCTGAACAGGTACAAGTGCAGTGTACTGGAGCCAACAAGGGAGAGACTCACCACCATTGAGTAGAAATTGGCACGCCAACAATGACTGTCAGTGAGTTTTACAGAGAAAAAGGACATGTTGTTGAATCTGGCAAGAAAATTATGTGGTGATCTGTTTAGAGAGCTACCATTGCAAAAATAATATGTATATCACTTTTATTCACTTTTACATTTCTTGATTCTCTCTACCCCAAACTTTTATATAATTTCTGTGAAATAGTTCTAGAAAAATACATTTTTTAAAAAATATAAAAAGAGCTTCAGAGGTTTTTTAAAAAGAAAAAAAAAAGCAAGAATTGGAATCAGCGATACAATGTTAGACACTGAAGTCTGAGTCCATTTCACTTCAATAGAGGCAGTCTGGCACACCAAGACCAATAGTTTAGACTTACCTCAAACCTTCTAGTCTGCCGTTCCCCTTCAGCTTGGTAAACAAATTTACTTATGATCGGCCAGCATAAGAAATAAACTGACAGTGATACATCCTCAACCCATTCAGCTGTTATAAAATATATTTAAAACATATATGCTTTAAGACTTACAAATAGAAAATTTTTCACTGATTTCTAAATTATCAAGAGAATAACTGGAACTTCCAGCAAATTTTGCTATTCAGCATCAAATGCTACATTTAAAAAATCTGAATAAAATTTTTTTCAGTACTTAAATCCACCCACTTTACTCCACACATGAAAAAAGTGAACTATCTCTGAACATATTGAGAGTAATTCTGTGTAGAATAAGGCAGCATAACAGAAGCAAGAGAATGCAGTAACAGTTTATAGCAGATTGTTTAAATAGCAGTCTTTTATGGACATATATTTCAGTGGTAATCAATTCTAAACACTTCAATAGCCCCTGAAAAAACTCCCACATTCCAATGTATTACTGGATTTTCACTGACTTTCACATTTATGATGATGTTCCATATGGTTAAAGTTACTAGAAGTAAAACTTCTGGAAAGCCACACCACTTGTCCCCCACTGAAGATGTAGTGCAGTGTCTCACATAGTTGCAGGTATAGGTACAGAAAGTCTTCTCTACCGTAGTTTCTCTGGGGTACTGCAAGCAAGCATTTGTCCAAGGTGACTGAATGGTTTGGCACATAGGGACTCGAAGGTAAGCAGCTCTCTGACTCCACCCAGGTTAATACCAAGGCTATTGAATGCTATGAGGTTTGCACCTATTCATTCAGTTGACAGCTGGCCACTGCAATTAATGCCTGGACTCACTGTTACTATGCTTCTTTCATCTACTATGGTTGCTGGGCATTTGAACCTAACCTTTCATGGTGGCCCTCATGGCTAGCACTTTCTGTGTTAGAAAAAGACTGTAAGACTCTTCTCTCTTTGGAGTCCCAGATTTCCTAAAGCAGTTCAGTAATGTACTGAATTGTGTCCTCCCACCTCAAATCCTTATGTTGAAGCCCTCATCCGAAATGTGAATATATTAGGAAATAAGTGTTTTAAGGAGATAATTAAGGTAAAAGGAGGTCATAAAGCTGGCACCATAATCCAAAAACAAAAACAAAAACAAAAACTAATGACTTTATATAGAGAGAAAGAAATACCAAGAGTACATGCACACAGAGAAAAGGCCATGTGAAGACACGATGAGAAGACAGCAATCTGTAAGCCAAGGAGAGAGGCCACCAGAAACCAATCCTGCCGGCACCTAGATCTCAGACTTCTCTTCCCCTCTCTCTAACTTGCTTTTCCTCTTTGAGCCCTTGAAAAGAGAAGCCTTTAAGGAAAAAATTTTTTTTTTCAAATTGTATTTGGAAAAAAGTTACCATAAGAAGAATTTTACATCTCATTACAATGGAGCTCCAACCCTTTGAAACAAATTTTGGTTTCTCCACCCTGGCTAGAAAAATAGATATTTTCATCCTTCTTACTGAGTCACCCTACTCAAAAAATTGGGCAAAATTTGTTTGGCTAAAGCCACAAAGAAAAATACTCGAGTTGAGTTATCGTACCCTATTCCACATACTTACTTCTTAGCAATAAGAAGAAGCATGTCTAGAGTAAAGGAGTGAGTGTAGGTTTTGGAGCCGGAAAAACCTGAGCTAAAGCACAACCAGCTTTCTGAGCTTTCTGAGCCTTCATTCTTCTTCCCTCTTTTAAAAGTTAGGGGTGGTAATATATGTGTTATCAGACTAACAAGATATCTGAATACTTTTAATAGAAGTTCAATTTCTCCTACATTTGTAATAGTGGCCCCGAAACTACCGAAGAGATCAAATGGTTCTCCATCTATAAAAATGATAGACAAGCATAAAATATATTCAGAATAATATATATTTTAAAATAGTTAAAAGACCAAAGTGTTGATAACTGAGCATTTCTTCAGTATCTGGACTATTTCTCCCATGGAGCACCTCGACTCCTCTACCATGCCAAATTTACTAAGTGTTGTTACCCCTCAAAAGAAGCATTCCAGTTACAAACACACTCAAAATCCAATGAATCACTTTTTGCCAGCTTGTTTAGAAATTTAAATGTCATTTGCCCCCAGAATATGTTTTATCAAACTGAATGTCATGATTTTTGACTAAGAGACTTTCAGTGGACATATGATGAGATAGTTTCATGTTGAATATATCAAGGACTTAAATCTGGAATGGAGCTTATTTTTATTTTCTTGACGTCTAATAAGACCTCTGGGAGGCCAAGGAAGGATTTGCTACAAGGAGAGCTCAAGTAGGCTCCCAACACATGAAGAAATAAAATATGCAATAGGTAACTGTGGCATAGAAAGGATTTTCATATGTAGGAATGAGGTGAACCGTTGATTGTTTATGTGGACTCTCCTGACACCCTCAAATAAAGTAACTATAAAAAGCAGTAAGCTCTGGTTTCTCTGCTCTGGAGATTTTTCTCCTCAAAAGCTTAAGGGAACCACAGACTTCATGGTCACTTTTTTAAAAACCATGAGGGAAAATAACATTATGTGGTTGCATACACTCACCTTTGTCCATGATCTTTTTTGTCTCTGTCCTGCTTGTTTGCTGGTTTGATAGTACAATGAATGAAAACAACTCTTTTTGAACCTTCAACATTATTCTCTCCTATCTTTGAACCCAGACTAGCCCATGTGGGCAGGCCCAACTTATTCCTTACATGGCAGAATAGGAAACTGAGTTTCAGTGAGCAAATCGTATTTTTCATTTTGTCAACGGTGAGGTCCTCTGAAACCAAATGGCCCGAGGTAATAGGAAATATTTCACCATCGGAAATATAGGGTAGAGCATTGGTTAAACTAAAATTTTTGTGGCCTTCATCAAGACCACTTGTGGCATGAAAAGTAAATTCACACCATGCTTTTTCCCTCAAACATAGAAATATTAGCCAGACCTATCTGAAGAGGGTTTCTATAAAGGATGAGTCAACACAGCACTACAGAGAACACTTTCACACATCTAAAACTCTTTTCTAAAGCCACATATCTCAAGTTGGGGGATGCAGTAAAACCCCAAATTTTCCTCTCAAATACATGTAACCATGTGTTTTCAGAGAAATTTGAATCCATATGTTTCTGATTCACTTGAACAGTACTGTTAAGACTGCCCAAAATATTTTACAAGCTTTTCTCAGGAAACTTTTTCTATTTCAAACTCAAGAGTTATATTTAACCCAAAATAAATCAAATGTAAACCCCTATCTATGGGGCATTAATTTGAACCAAAGACCACAAAACTACCTTTTAAAGGGAACAATTAGCTTCCGGGACATGCAGGGCCAAGAGCTATATTCTTTCTAGTATTTCTCTAGCTGAGTTTGGTAAGCCACTAGAAGAAGCACTTTTTAATCAAATTGAGAGAATAAAGCTTTGTAGTAAATCCAAAATAGCACTTTCTTAAATCCCTACTCCAAATAGAAGATATTATCATTATTAAATTCATTAAAAAAAAAAAAAACTTTAAACTGAACATTTTTTTTTTTCAAATGATTAAAGAAATTGTCACATAATTTAGTTAGCCTTTCAGGGTTAAGTCTGTGATGTAAATTGAAAATTAAGGATTTTTATCTGAATTAAATCCTTTTAAAACATTCACAAATTTAATAGTAACCTTTTGTGCCCAGGGGATTTCAAATCCTTACTTCTAATATCCATTGGTTTTCAAAAGCAAATTCTAGACTAAATATTTGGAGTAACCTGAGTTTTGCCTATATACTATCTTCTTATTAGTTTAAAGGAGGTTTACAGAAATGGGACCCTTGAGAGAAATGATTTCTTTCCAACCATAAAACCAGGTGCATGGGAGGGTTCATTAACAATCAGCACTAACCTGGAGCTTTCCTGGTGAGTCTGAAAGCTGTTAGGATTTCCTCCAGCAGTAAAAAGAAATAAATATCAATTAGTTATATTACCTAGTATGGATAAAATTCAATGGAAAGTAATAATGAAGGTCAAAAATTTTAAATGTTTTCAAAGTTGCTTGTTGGAATATATATCGTATGTAATATTTTATATATATATATATATAATCTACATATATAGAAAATTAAATAAATGTTAGATAGAGGCAATTATCACCAAAATAATTAAAAACATATGATCCACATGGTTAATTCCTTGTGGTATGAACCCTCACAAATGTCTTCGAAGGTTAGGAGTTGCTGATTGACATCAAACTCTGAAGGAATCACTTCTCGAGAGTTATTTATTCCTTCTTTAACCAATCCCCTTGTGTTTTAGAAAAAACTAAGACAGACGGTAGAAATAATGAAGAAATGAATTTTCAATTCTCATCTAATTCAGACTTCAAGTTTTCATGAATTGACCCCTCTAAATAAGAAAATAAACATTTTCCAAATTATAAATGTATTTATTTTGCCATAAAATGCAAAGGCTGGGAATTTTAAAAACTGCATACATTTTATTCCTTTATCTAAAGATAAATTCCACCATTTTTTAAAACAAAGAAAACTATCTTTCCTTCTCTATAGTCTTTTAACTCAAGGAGGGCTAAGATATTTTTGCTGTTTAAACATCATCTTTTGCTATTGAAAAACTCTTTTAAATCCTCCTTCAGACCCATTTATTTTATGAAGCTTTCACTTAGGTCCTATCAATGATGCTTTACCCTTTACATGATGTGGTTAGAGAAAAGTCAGAAGAAAGACAAAGGAAAGTCAACTTTAGAGTCAATTGTTTGCAGTCTATGAGTTTTGTTAACCCTCAGGTGTTTTTTTGTACCATAACCTACTGGCACATATAACTGCCACTTTGGATGAAAAATGTAACGGTCATGAGACAAATCCAAACAATTGTCCTATGGTCACATATGATCAAATCTAAGTGATCAAAATTATTGTATTAACAAAACATATCATTTTCCTCAAGGAATAAGCTGATTTTGTATTGCATGGCATCAGATAACATATATCAGTTTGAGGAATTTCTCCTATTTTAGAGGAAGAAATTTATACACTTAATTCTTTGAAAAATAAATATTTCTTTTCATTTCTTTTATGATGTATTTCTTTTCTTTTTCTTCCTTAAATAAGAAAGACTAAGTAGACTCATTCTTTACAAACGCGATATATATAATATGTATATAATTCAAACTAAGTGCCATGTCTTTTTCTGTTGTCTCAACACTGATAAAACCACCATGATAGCAGTTCTTCAAGGAATTGACATTGCTTTTTGGATGAGACCAATGGAAAGGAAACAAAGTCACAAGAATGTTCTAGGGTCTTCAAGTTGAGCCATTCTGTAATAGACTGCTCTATCAGAAATTAAAATAATGTTCTAAAAGACACTTATAGTGTCTCTGCTAAGGCACTTAGGTCCAAGTGCTGGGCTTACAAAGACACACTTCAGATTAGAATAGATTCACATTTTCCCTTCTCTTTATGCTTTGCCCAAGAAATAAATGTCTAAAAGGTTACACATGGAGAAGATAGACTGGATATAAGTATTAATTGAGATTACGTTCTACCTTCCTAAGTTGACCTACTTCCAAAGATTTCCTCCAGGAAATTTTCCTTCTTTCAGGTGAGGCAGTGAGGTGACATCCAGGTAACTGTTGAGGCCATGGGGAAAGATTTTGCTCCCTGCCCAGTGTTTAACTGTACCTACTGCTATGATAAGAAAGGTTAGGAAAAAGCTGAGACTACTATATCTAAAAGTATTACAATATAGATTGCTACTGACACCTAAAAATAACTTGCCATGTTCTTAGAGGAAAAACTGGGCTATAAAATGTTTCAAAATTGCAAGACAAGTACCACAGGCAGAGCAGATACATTTTTCAGACTTAAGACTTCATACATGTTAGGCAAGGTAACATGAGCACTCTTTATTTAACTTAGAGAATAAAAATTTTCCCCAATTTTATTTTTTAAAAATAAATACCCAATCGGTAACTCTCAACACTTTTTTTCCTATAGAAATTAATTATGAAAACAAGCTGTGGAAAGAAGGTAGAGAGGTGATATTCAGCGTTGAGTGTAACAGTTCTGCTCTACCTCATTTGTGAAATAAAGGAGGAACAGAGGGGAGGGAAGAGGGAGGAGGAAGAAAGGAAGGCAAGGAGAGAGGAGGGCATCATGAAGTCTTGTGTTAAAATAAAACCTAGAAACCTGACATGCTAAGAATTGGTTCACAAGCACTGTATATTTCACCACATTCTGGTGTGTTAAGTTCCCCAAAGCAGATATTCCATAAAAATACCTCTAAAAATATTCTTTTTCTGTACTCCTAATGGGAGGTAATAATACTCGCAAGCTAATAACATTAATAATTCTATCCAATTCCATGACCAGTAAATGACTACTGTAGTGTTAGATCAGGCAATTAGCACAATAAATAAATTTAATACTTTTATATTATTGATAGGAAAAAAATAAAAATACTTCAGTCTTCTTGCCTTTTTCTTTCTCTGAGTAACCGTAACTCATTCTAACTCCCAAGGGCTGAAAATTCAGTTTATCTTTAAGTAACTGCTCAGCTACTTTTTATCAACAGTAACTGTAATCTACAATTGAAAAAAAAAAGAGATCTTGAATCATACTTCTTCCATGTTCGTGTTTATGTATTCAGTTTAAATAATACAGTTTTGTATCCAAAAATATGTGATATTATCATGTTATTGAGTCATTTAATGTTTTGATAATCATATCTTAAAAATATAAACTCCACCAAGTCAGGATTCCTTTATTTCACAAATTTCTGCAGTGTTATGCATTCTATAAAGGTTTCATAAGTGATTAAAATTTGTTAATTAATTGAGCATTCAGCAATTTCAGAAAAATAATAAAACAGATCAAAGATATGGAAAAGAACAAACCAGAGGCCAAGAAAAGGATGAGATTATTGGCTTGAACAAGATGTGGCCCTCTAAGAATAATAAGCAAAGGAATCCATGTTTTCTCTCTCTTCCCCTCTTTAATCCTGATGTCTGGATGAAATGAAAAATTGGGTCACTCATTCAAATTGTGTATCTAACACCAGGCATCCGGATATTTGTCATCAAGTGGGGAAAAAAAAAAAAAAATTGAGTGCTTGACCGTTTTTAAAAACTTTTTATTTAGATCTTACAATTTTAAATAGAAAGAACAAATGAAACATTACTGATTGAAGCGATATTGCAATAAAAATAGTGATGCAACTAAGTTATTTTGGAAGCTGTACTTTGAATACAGAGTATAGATGAGAAAGGAGAGAGGAGAGATTCAAGGACATGGAAGAGAAATGGTGTTGGTTTAGTTATTTTATAGGTTGTCACGCATTAAGATGACAAAGTGTTCACACTGAGGATATAAACTACTTCTTTTTTAAACAACAGTATATTTTAAAAAGAGAAGAGACAGTTTCAGAATCACACATAGCCTAACAATTTTCTAATAAATAGCCGCCTGCAGCAGCTGGTATGACACTACACCAGCTTTTCAGCATCTCAACTCACGTAGTAAACTGAGCATTCGGGTTTGCCTCAACAAACTCTCGCCTGCTAAAAATGGAGAGTTTGACAGATTTTTAGAAATGTTCCATGAATCCTAATTTATGAGCAACAGTTGGTAAGTGAGCATGCCAATTAAACCAAATAGTGAGTGTTAATTCATCGGCATGGTATTTCTAGGTGGATAGAAAAAAAAATAGTTTGCAAAGCAATAATCAGGAAGTATTTACTCATTGAATGCTGCATCCTTTATCAGTGTGCATTTCTTGATGATTTGCCAGTAATTATTTACTGAAAATCTATCTTGCACAGTAATTTACACGTTAGTTAGGGTCCACTCATCATTTGCTTTGACACTTATTTCATTTAGAATAACAATCAATAAACCAGGATCATTTCCCAAGGAAGCCTTTTCATGCAAGAAGCAAGCAAAATTGTCAAGTAAATGAAAACAGCCATCATGAATTGTTGAGCTCCACGGTGTCATTTCAAATTAATCTCTATAAGCCATTTTAAACCTTTCGACAATAGCTATATTACTCGGCTTTCTTCTTTTCTGCTAACAGCAGGAACTGAAAATGTTGGAATGGTAAGAACTTGAATGCCATAATAGACAACAGAGAAATAATGAAGTTCTCCATTGTTCATGTGAGAAGCAGAGTAGGGAAAATACACTACCTAATGAACATGCCTACAATTCTGCGTGAGACAGAGTGTGTGCACTTCTGTCAGGAAGGCCCTGCCCAACAGATAAGAAAAGGGAGCAATTGTACAGTGTTCAGCAGTGAAGGAAGTTGGAATTGCACAATCTGTCACGATTTGCTTTTTTTCTATGGAGTATTGTGTGTCTAAGCATTGTATAAATAACAGCAGCCTTGATATACACTAAAAAAATGAAATTTTTTTTCTTTTATTTTAATTAGCACAAGAGACTAGAGTAATTTTTAATTAAAAACATATCAGAAAGTTTTCTCTGAGTACTCTATCTGTAAAATTATCAGTCAAGTGAGAGTTCTAAAGAAAGTGTACAATGCATGTTGAAAATGAAAAGGTGAGTCTACGAAAATTAAAAGTAATCAGTTTTTAAGTTGATTGCCTTTTAAATAAATGTACTTTTTATCAATAGTCAACAAGTACATGGACAAGGTATGAGAATCGTGAAAGTAACACTTTTAAAAAATAATTCTGTCAAACTTATTAAGTTGTACTCTTATATGTATGTGTTGTCAAGACAATTCATCGTCAATGGAAAAAAATAGAGACTAGAGTTTCAGGGCTTATTAAAGACTCTAGGAGGGGAAAAAATAACCTGCATTTTGAAGGAGTATACAGAGATATTTTTAGAAAAAAGCAACTATAGAATTACAGTCATAAAACTGTAAATGGGTCTTTTGACTCATTGTCAAGTATGTAAATGTATTAAAATTAGGGGGGAAATTCTTAAGACTATTCAAAATTTTGTATTAAAAATACTTTCTAAAACTCGAAGGAAAGTTTAATCTATGGTTTTGTATTCCCAGACTCCATTCCCTAGCCATGTTCCATTAATCACTGACTTGTATAACAAGCTAGAAATATCTTGGCTTAGGAAGTAAACAGACATTCAATCATGTCTCTTTGAACCACCCAATAAGTTAAAGTGAAAACAATCCAGTATTGATTATATAGGGGTTGAAAGGCAAAAGAGGTTTTAAAAAAGCTACATTTACTTCATATGGACTACAAAAAATTCTATATGGCCCGAACTAGAAGAGTTTCTGCCCAGAATATACTTGGATGGCAAAGAAAAAAATATATATATATAGGTCAGAGCTGTTGAATGAAAAATATCTGTAAAGAAAACAGCAAAGACAAGACAGCCTTCTGGCGAATGGCATATCATTTCAAAAGCTGGGAAATAAATAGACTAAGGGATGGAATCTAAGCAGACATATGCCAGGCATATGGAATTGCTATGCCAGTAATCTCTGGATTTTCATATTTTATTGTATCTGTAGCTAAATAATGATGTGATACTTTCATTGTCCTTGACCAAATTTTTCACATTATTCACCAAATTAAAAACTTGCAGACATAGTGAAAAGTCATTCTAAAGATGCCCCACGTTCCCCCTTTCAAATTATTACAGCAACCTATATCGAGAAAACTCTGCTACCACAATTTTGAATGCATTTGAGTGAAACACAGACTTGTGTTCACAACTCTAAAACTCAAAACCATAAAGTCTATGTTATGTGATAAAGAAATGTTATGTCTTTGAAAGGAGAAATAGCAACTGACAATGAGAACTGAATCCCGGAAATAACCAGGTGATTTAAAGCTTTCTAGATAATCACCAGCAACTAGAATGATAATACTTTAATAACATATTATATTTAAATAGCACCTTTCAAACTCCATCATGTTAATCTACACAACATGTTCACAGGTAAGAAGGAATGGATATTACTCCCATTTTAGATTAGAAAATTGAAGGGTAATAGAGGGTGGATTTACCAAGGTCTCTCTTAGTCTAGGCAGTGGATCCAGGATGAGATACTCAGGTGTGCTTTTCATTAGATTTTGCTGCCTCCAACATTACTTAGCTAATAGAAGGAGTTGTCCTCTGGTTCCTTTTTCAGGCCCCCACCACATAAAGATGAAAATTTCTTAGTGGTTTGACCAAATCTCAGGCTTTTTCCACTTCCTGCCATTACCTGGGTGGGTGTCCTATGTTGCCTTTGTGGGACTTACAGAAATAACACTCAAACCTCTCTCAAATCCATTCTTAGTCCTCAGGCTTTGCCACAATCTGAATGCAGAAAATCAAGTACATTATGAGTTAAGGATTTCTCAGGATACAAATCTTTCTCAGAATTCCCTCAGCTCTGGAGTTAGAATCAACCCCCTCTTGACCTTCTCCTTCAAGAAATGTCTATTGTTATTTTTACTTTATTTCTATCCTCAGACTAAGCTGACTTCCCTTTTGGGCTCCAGCCTACATTTATAAAAAGCTCAGACCCTTCCCCTACTTCAGGAAGAATGCAAGGTTACCTTTCTAAAATTCTGGGCCAAGTGGCTAACCCGAATTCCAAACTGACGGCATTTCTAACTGATCAATAATGCAGCAGAGACTCAGGAACAAGGGAGACACTTTCTCATTGACAAATCAAATATCAGCTAGAATCCTGGTCTTCAGGCACACAGATCAAGGTAGTCTTCCAACATCACTGACCACCAGCCACTTTCAACACAATGGCAGAGTTGAGTGCCATCTTATATAATGACCAATGCTACCACTGGGAATGTCTGCGAGAGAACAGTGTAAAGATTTGAAAGGAGTTGAAAAACACTGAATGACACCACGCATCCTACTCCAGAATCCTCTTGCACCTCACTTCTAACGCATTCCTGTGTTTTCTTCTCCCACATGCTGTTCTCAGAACAAGGAGGTCTCGCCTTGTTTCTCATTTACTGCTCAGTGGGATCCAAGTGCTCTTTAGACAAGTGATTCTTCTCTTTCACTTATTACAAAGAGCTCTATACAAATACACTTTACACTGAAAGGTCCACAAATGACATGCTGTCTACCACAAAAGAATATTTTAATATAAATAATCAGTAATACTTTACACAAGTAGTTTTAGGGAGATGCTCTGATCCATGTATAAAGTGAAAATAAGAATGATACCTTTGTATAAGACTTTGTTGTGTACAAAGCACTTTCATATACATCATTGCATTTGTAGGTGAATTATTTAGCCTCTCTTAACTTCATTTTGTTCACGTGTATAAATAATGTCACAAAAGTTTTTGAATGTAAATATGTGTATATTTAGAAGATTTTAGGACTGGCCTGAGAATTCAAACACCATTTAGATTATGATTTCTATTGGCAATGTGTTTTTTGAAATGAGAACAAGTAGTTTTTAGTCATCTGCCATTTATTGTGAATATCAAATGCAGTCTTTTAATAGTCACTGTAAATATTAGCCACTCTTAGAATGTTGCTAGGCATTTAACAAATGATTCAACATTCTCTAAGGATCCTTTTTAGTCATAATAAAAATTATAAATTTTGAAATTAGCAATAATATTTCCTTAAAGGTAGAAATTTTTAAATCAATATCACTTGATATTGAAAGATTTGTTCAATCTGACTTGTTGTCTTGTATAAAACATTCTTTCTGAGTGATCTAATTCATTCACTTGACTCAAAATACCATTCAGATACCAAGGACAACTAACTTCATATCTCTAGCTCAGACTTCTCGGAATTCCTGCTTCATGCATCTAATGCTCAATATATTTATTTACTTACAATCATTTCTTAGAATCATTTTAAAATTAGGCTATGTGAACTTCATCACTTGATTTGATTGTTACGCAAAAAATTAAGCTAATAAAATTAGAATGATCTTTTGGGGTTTGATGAAATTTTACTATGAACAAAGACATTTTTGATAAGTTATATTAGTTATTTTTTTTAGAATGGCTTCTTTCAGAAAATTTTACAATTCACACACACACACACACACACGCGTGCGCATGCACGCATACACATACATACCCACTTACATATATAAACATATATTTCCAAGGAGATTCTTACCAAACGAGAATTTTTGTTGATTTAATAATTCCAAAGTTGAATATTTAAATGAGTTTTAGAACATGAGGCTTTTTCAAATCATTCTAAGTCTGATTCAAATACTAACGATGAAGTTATTCATTGTGGTGCCCCGGAATCTAGGATACAGGTATGATGTTTTACAGGTTGAATGGAACAGCAGCAAGAGCACTGTATCAGCTAAGAACAGATTTCCTGTTTGTCAGCTTAGGAACTGTTGTTGTATATGTTGGCTGATGGCCTATAAACTAGTAATTCTTTTATTAATGAAAAAATAAAGTAAATAAGATTATCCATTATGTGTCTGAACACTGTCTCTTAGTTTTATCACCACCTTTGCATAAAACATTAAATCCTGCAGACTGGAAACTACCCCTCACAGTGATGAATGCATGTAATTCCCTGGCCTTCCAGAAACATCAACACACCAGGCATCTCCGAATTTTCCATAGGTTCACTGAGATTATTGGGGTCAATGTGAGGGATCCTTTTATATGGAGTAGGATTTTCTTTGAAAAATCCCCAATAGACAGTTTCCCTCCCTGGTCTCTTCTGTTCCCCAGCCAAGGGCTCCACTCTCCCCTAAACTTTCCTCTCCAGCAGCACTCACCCTGCTTTGCCACCTTGCTCTTTGGGAACACAGGATCACTTCCTTTCTGGAACCCAGACATAACTTATTTTTTTCCCAACAAAGAATAAGCTAATTAAATATGTTTACAAATTTAGGCCCTAGATCTTTAGTCTAGAACTTCAGGCTCTGATCCAAAATGACCTCCTTCTCAGTCACAGCCACCACTGAGGACACCATGACTTTAACTGAACCACATACCTTCTGTCCCCTATGAAATCTTGGCTTATAATTCAAAAATCTGTAGCTTTGCTTTTACAAATTTTTTTTTGCCTTCGACATTGGCGCTCCAAGTGCTAATCCTTGTTAAAATTCAATCCACTTTTTATAATTTATTCCTAAAGAGCAGTGTCTCCTCCACCAACAATTTTTCCTAATCCTTTCATTCAGTTACTCCCTTCCAGCTCCAAATTCCTCCAAATCATTTAAGTAAATATTTATTATGATTCATATCTTTTACCTTAATCGATTTTGGTTACTGATGCATTCATTTAATTTCCCTTATTTTCAAATATCATATGTAGCATCTCAAAAAAAGTTTGTTGAATGAATACCACATGAAGCAGTGATTCAAACATGTACTCTGCAGATACAGTGTCTAGGTTCAAATCTTTGCTCCTCTACCTACAAGATGTATGAACTTGAGCAAGTTATTTAATATCTTTATGCTTCAGTTTTCTCATCTGTAAAGTGGTCATAATAATAGTACCTGCTTCATAGGTTTATTCTGGAAATTAAACAAGCTTGTACTTGTTAAGCAAAAATAAGAAATATACTTGTTTAACAAGTAAGTACTTGAGTAAATGAGAACATGAATTATAATTTTAGCAGAATAATAGTTGGCTGTTAAGTATATACACTTTCACAAATACAAAGTAGCACTCAAACTCTTGAAAATTCAGATATCCAGCTAAGGCAACTGGGACAAAAATCAGACAGTGACAACTAAGTTAAGCAGGCTTCTGAGCATCGTGAAAAATGGCAGTCACAAAGCACATGTGGCAGATGAGTCAGGAGAGTGTGCTGCATTTTTTAGTTCACAACTCACTCTCTTTCACTGTATGAAATAAGGTTTATGATTTCTGATATTTAACTTTCTCTTGAGTTTTCATTGAATAATAAATGATAGAAGATTACAAGAAATCAAGGTACAGAGTGACCAACTGAAAATGACAACTGATAGTGAAAAGAAAACAGTGCACTGACAGCTGCTTTTAGCATGATAACCACAGACCACCTCGGGCTATGAAAATTCTCCAGGTGGTTTGGCAGATGCAGAGCAAAAGCCTCTTTTATACATATTATACAACTCAAATTTAAATATAAGAAAGATCACCATTCTATCAAAAATTCTTTAGTTATTTAGAATCAGTATGTCTTTAGATTTTATACACACACATATACAAACATACACAGAGACAAAGACACCACAAAAATGTTTTCACTTAGATTATCTCAACTATTGTTGACTTATAGAGCACACAGCTTATTCTAACATCTCATCTCATATCATCTGTACATAACATTTTATGTTTTTCAGATTTACATTTAAGTGTTACTATGAAAATATACTTATTGAGTTTATCGATGGCTTAAACTACAGTTTACAAATAGAAATATAAATTCTATAATCAAGAACAAGTAATAAACCTAAAAGATGATACAGTCCAATGAGAATCTGAAATATAAATTTGGATGTGTTAAGACAAATGAATCTACAAGTGAAATTTTATCAAAGCAGAAAAAACAAGGCAAATAAGGAGTAGAAATTTCTGCTGAATTATCTATTTGCTGTATTTTTTGGTATGCTATCTACTAAAAAACACTTTAAGCAAAGGCAATAAATCATTAAAACTTTTTGTTATTTTAAAAAGAAAAAAAAAATCCAGAATGATTTCTTGAATAAGCCAGCCAAAGTTTTTCAGAACTGGTAGAAAATAATGTTTTTCTGTATGAAACTGACTAATTTGCTAATGGCAGAAAAGATCAAAATTAAAGACTTCCTTCAAATTTTCACTTTTATTAAAAATGACGGGGAGGGTGGGGAATGTGCAATTGAAGAGAAACATGAAGAATCAGCAGCAAAATTAATGACAGATATGGTTGGAGAGAAAGCAGAGGGAACTATTGCGTATTTCTTCAATTAGACGCTCTTGTTGAAAGTCATGTGATAGAAATAACATTTAAGACAAGAGACCAATTATTTTCCCATGACATTCTTGCACATATTTTGCTTCGCAATTGAGTGAATACTCTGATTTATAAAATATGAATCAGGTCATAGCCTATGTGTAGCATATATATGAGGAAAAAATGCTCAAAACTTTTTTGTTATTGAATGTTCATAGTACAGGACAAAAGATACTTCATTTAGCTAATGACCACTTATGATCCATGATATAAAATGGAAAAAATATGCTGTTATCACTAGACATGAACTGTAAATGTAAGTGCATAAGTAAAATCATTTTTCATGAATAAAATTTTTTGACTAAATACTAATCTTTGTAATATTTACTATTCACAAGGAACTGATAGTGACCCAAAACTAATCTTAGTGCTGAAGAAAACAATAAAAAATTGAAACACAATGTAATCATTCAGTATACGGTTCTTCTTTACCTTACATTATATGAATAAATAAGCAACAAGAAACTTTTTAATGTGGGTTGACAATCTGCATTTGAGAAACTCATGCAGACCTTTTAAGTAAAGGATGAAACAAAGACATTTCTTCCTGATCTTTTCTATGATGTCAAGCATGTACTCAAGCAACACATTACAGCAATATATTAAATATTTTCAGTTAGAACCTTTCTCTTCAGAGTTAAAATATAACAAATACTATTGAGGCTATTAGATAAAATTCCTACAGAAGACAAAACTGTTACAGAGATCTTACTGGCCAAGAATTATGTTCATTTGTGAGACTTATTGACTTCCTTTATTTATTAATGAAGTAAATTCATTCTGTATTCTTGGCATACGTTTTTTTTTCTTAATTATAAAACCTAGCCAAAAAATGAAGAAGCACTTTTCAGAACCAAATGTGCAGAGTTGATTCACACACTATTGGCCATGGTCATCAGCGATGAACCCCGGATCTTCCTGCTTGTGAGGATGATCTACTCTCCTGCTCAACTCTTCAAGTGTTAAGAGTGGCTCCATTAAAAAATATCTCCATGCTACAAGATTCACATTCAGTCCAAATATCTAGAACCACTTGAAAAAGTCAACAACATTCACTGCCATTCCTGCATGAGTCAACATAATCCCACTCAATAGAAATAAAGAATAAAAACAGAACCCAACTAGATGAGAAAATTTATCCCTTTTTATTTCTTTTCTGAATTACTCATTCTTACTTTCTACCAAGGGGATTGTTTGTATTTTTTTTTTTATGGATTCGAAAAATGAAAATGTTAACAGTAGCAGCAAGACCAGCAAGAGCTGGTGGTTACTGAGCACTTATAAAATGCCTGACACTATGCTAAGCATTTGCGATTGAAGGACACGTTCATCTTTGAATCAAATATGTGAAGAAGGAAGCATGACTGGGCTCCATGTGGGACTGCCTGTCAGTGGTGAGCAGGATGAAAACCGAGACAGTTAGATCCCAGTCTGTATTCTTAATCATTGCTATTCCTTCTTCCCATTTATATGAATTAATTATATATTTTAGACTGCAAAGCATATTATGTTTCAGAATTTCACCAAATATTATTAAAATATTTAAAAATGTCATTACCTAAAGCGATAAGCTTCCATTATCTGGAAAATACATTTATAGAGAACACTGCTTTTCCAACACTGCTAGACAAATGATACTACATTTATTTAATATAACATTGATCTGTCAATCCTGAATAGAGTAATATAAAAAAAAATAAAAATTAAAGGAAAACACTTTGTCAGCTACCAAAAAGTCTTGGGGAAGAGACAGATAATTCACAAAACATGGACTTTTACAACTGTTACTGAGATGAAGACTGACCCTAGTATGGCTGCCCTGAGTTTGATGTTGGCATGTAATTGGGACCACACATGAGGTGGTCATCCTGTAAGTAACAAGAAATATCAACTCCAGAAAGTAGAAAATGATTCAGAAAGCAGTCTTACCATGAGACCAAGTGGATCCTAAGTACATGCAGGAGGGCAAGGATATGCCCGATTCAACCTTTATCTTCAGCATCTAGCCCAGTGCCAACCATAGAGTAGGCACTCAATAAATACGTGTCAAGTGAAGGAAACAAGAAATAGCCATGACTATGTCCAGTAGGTAAGCCTACCAAATGCATGCGATTTGTTAACCAATTCTCAATGTGTATTTAAAGAATGACTCTCAGCTCACCATATTCTTTCATTTCTTCTGAATTCCTCGTATATATGTATATACATATTGCATAAGCCACACAAGCTCAAATTATAGATTACTTGGATTGTTTTCTACTCATTTTATTTTTAAATTTTTTTTAAATTGGTTCTACCAAAAATAAAACATTCTTAATGACAGAAAGTTTTAAAGTTTTTTGTGCATCCTCAATAGAAAACTAGTGAAGTTAACTCTAATCAGATTGTACAATCCATTCATTTGATTTGGTTTCTTCAGAACAAGGGTACATCAATTCACAGATATATTCCCAGTGTTTAAAATTGTATACCACTTAGTAGGCACTCAATAAATTTTAAGGTACACATGACAACGCAAGGCATTTTCAATCCAGCACTACTGTTTGTGAAAACTTTCTAGTAGTAGTCTTTTAGTCTTTACACAAAGATGCCCATTAAGAAGAAGTTTATAGTATAAATTGGAATCACATATGGCAAATTTTCAGTGACTATGCATCAGACCACTCTCCTTCACATACATGCACAAAATTTAAACTTTAAAATGCATAGGAACAACTTGGCAAATTTTGGTGTCACTTCCTGAGATGAGGAAGATTGGGAGAGAAGCAGATTTGAGGGGAAAATTGAGTGCCCCATTGTAGACATTTTAGGTTTGTAAATATAAAAATTGTCAAGATAGGTGGATATATAGACTTTTATTTTTTAGTAATCAGTTTAAATTTTTAAAAATAATTTCCTAAAAAAATAAAATGTAGTAAGATCTAGCTAGGTTTCAAAGACATATTTTTAAAATTAGCCTTAAGAATAAAAAAAATTATTATATTAGCTATTATTAAAATTGTTTTTGGCATATGGCCTCAAAAGAAAACATCTTGTTTTCTTTACCCACACATTCAAATGTATGCACACACACAAACAAGTACACACACATGCAACAACCACCTACACACCAGAGCAATAAGCATTATGTGATATTCACATAGACGTAACCTAAAACACATCTGTAATTCCAATGACATATCTTAACTTTTCAAATACAAATGCATTAATATAGAAAGAATTCACTCATCTTAGAAAACCTTAACAACATCTAATAAAATCAAGTAGAAAATCCAAGTATCTATTCACCTTTAACAAAATTATTCACATGTAGGAAAATTTTGCCCTACTTTGTAACATTAACTTTTTTCTGAATACTAATATACAATATTAGAAACATATACTTTCTTTATATTGTTCATAAAACACAGAGCAACACACATGTATCTAATGCATGAAAAAAATCCCGAAAACTTCACTGGGATTTAAAATCTCTGTAGCCCCCTTTTTTACATGTCCACCTTCATGATGATATTTTTTAAATAAGAAGTCTTATCTACTGCATAATTATCATAAGAAATAGAAAGCAAACATTTAGCTATGGATATTGATCTGATAAATACATGCATTTTTTACAGATTATTTATAATTAATTTTTGTTCTAATTTCTAAGTTTTCTTTTCTGCTCAGGTAAAATTATTGATATAACAGCAAATCTAAGTGTACTTTGTGATAATAAAGCAAATACACTTAGTTTTCTATTGATTTCAAGTAAGAGATACCCATGTAGCTACAGTTACAATTTCTCATGTGCTTATATTTGAATATCCTGGCTGTAATTTCTAGATGTATTTGTTTTAATTCTGAAATAAACTTGTATCCAATAGCAGCATTCTTACTCCCATTTCAATATCGAGTTCCAGGCCCTTCACCTCCATGCCAACAGTGCTACAAAGAAAACACTTGCTAGAGCATGGAGAGAGAATTGGCTTCTCCACTTGGCAACGGATTCTGTGTTGATGATTTTTAAAAGAATAAGTGTTCAGTTCAAGAGCCCTAGAGAGGCTAATGACTGTAGCTCCGGTCATTTGAGGGAAAAAGGAAAGAGATTTTTAAAAGCCGGGGCAGGGGCATGGAATAAAAAACATTTCCTTTCATTAAACAAAAAAAAAAAAAAAAAATTAAAAAGAAAAAATATGTTTTAAGTAAGAACATATGTAGTTCTTTATAATTAGGTTAAAAGCACATAGATACATAGATTAATGTTTTTGATGTGTCTGGACTTTAGATCAATTATACACATGCTAATGTTCAATTTCCATAAGAATAAAGCAAATGACAATTATATGTTGGCTTAATTTTGTTATGACAAAGACACTCTTCAGATCCCTTAGCAAGAGACTTGATTCTATCCCATGTAGTTCACTCCTAGAATCTATAAAATTTCATGAAGAAAAAATTAATTAATTTGTATAATAAACAACCCAATATCTCCTCACTGGGCTTTTGGGCAGCTGTCCTAGAATTAAAAGAGGATGAAGAACTATTGGTGGTTCATTAATCTCCCTTCAGAACAAGGCGTCTAAGGAATGGATTATGTGGTGGATTTCAAAGCATCAGGCCCTTGGGTCTTTCAGGTATCTTGGAAAGAGTTTCAAAACCTATGACTGACACTGTTTTTCATCAACTCCTTTCTCCTGATTTCCATATGTCTCTTCCGAGGCAAAGAACGCAAGGTCATGTTCCAGAACAGAAAAATGTTACCTCATGTAACTTTACCATTTACAAATCATTTCAATCACCTTTTTGGGGAAAAATTAAAACTTGAGCACAGGTAACTTTCCAAAAACAAACAAATGAAAACTCGATATAATAATCAGGAAAAACCTGGTTTCCCACTAAATAGCTATGTGGCTTTGATTAGCTCACTTCATCTATCACGGTTGAGCTTTATAAGGGAGAGTTCCATCTAAATAATAATTAGGTTCTTCTAATTCTAAAATTTCATGATTTTGTGCATAAAGAAGTTTGTTTGCTGTGATGGACTTACTGGCCATGACTGATTAGCACTCACCAGAAAATCATGACAGGATTGTGACCTCTATCTCCAGCATTGATATTACTTGAGGTTAATCTCCATTTCTTAGCTCTTGATAAAAGTGGAGATGGCCACTCATAGGCCTCAGAAAGAATGGAATTGACAAGGGGAAGAGTTGCTGAATAAAATCATCTCTCCACTGCTGCACACCCTCCCTTTTCATCATCTTCTCCCAATAGATGAGATGCCAGAGGGGAAGAGACAGGCGGGCTCTCTGCATGATGACTTGCTTGTGTTGTGTTGTGTCATGTCGTGTCAAGTTGCGTTGTAGTAGCCATTGAGGAGAGGCTATCAACCGAAACTTCTGATAAAATAGTCCAATACTAAAACAACCTTTGAAAATAATTAAATTATACCCCAAATATAAAATACTTGGTGAGAAGAGAGCCAGAGAAGAACTGAAGAAAACATGTACATCTCTTGGAAACACACCCTATAACTGCCACACAGGCTCCTGTTCCAGTGCTAAATAGCCTTTGCTAATTCAAAGCCAAATCTTTAATCTTCATATGACAGAATGCAAATGCAAATGCACGTGTTTATACTTAAAATGAAAGGCAGTTTCACACAAAGGAATTTTTACTTCCTTCAAATGCTACGTTAAGTGACACAAATCTCCTGAAGATGGTATTAATTTTCTCTAATAATAATTTCTGGGTCATTAAGTTCATTGCCTTTTACTTTACACTCTTCTTATCAAGTATACAGAACACCGTGCGATTTCCCCCAGGAGCCCGGCTGCCATATCAGAAAGGCTCACACTTTCAAAGGATTAATAACACCTCGCGGGTGCTTTTAAAAATCCCTTGCTAATCTCCACACTTTCACTTTCACTGACCCTGCCTGGCCAGGCTTCTGTCTGATAGAAAGTCTACACCGGTGCAGGAGGGAGGGCAGCATTCTAGCTCACCACAGATGGGGAGCAATCTCGCCAGGGCAAACTGGATAAGCCAACTCGTATTTCTTTCAGTTCTCCTTCACTGAGAAGAAATGGCAACAATAAAGGTCACCCCCCATATAAAGAAAGTGGCCTTTGGATGAAAAACATTTGAAAGGATTTTACTACTTAGACTAGGAATCCTAATTCAATGAAACAGTATGACTTCATCTAACCATGTTAATTCAGGATACATCAACCTAAGAACTACCTTGATTAGTAGGAGCAGAATTATTCACTATTTTAATCTGTGTCTTTCTTAATAATGCAAAATACATATTAAGTTGCTATCAACACAATTCTGTTTGAACACCATTTTCAAACAGAACTATTAATCCAAGACAAGGATATTATTTATTGATATCAATCAAAAACCCCTGAAACACATAACTCCTCCCTCGCATGTACTAGATATTTATTTGTTTCTCATGTAATATGTGGCAGTGTTTTGAGGAGACTTGGCAAATCAACAAAGTTTTTTTTTTTTGTCTTGGGAATTATGATTATTTTAGCAGGTGCATCTTAATTAATTGGAATTTATTCACTTATTAATCATCCAGCATGCAGTGTAGAGAGTAAAAATAAAATGGTCACAGAAGTAACCTCCAATCAACAGGAGGCATTCTGGGAACAGTGCCGGGGTTGAAAAGCTGTATGCTTGAAAACCTCCCTCAGTTCTGCTCTAGCTATACCTTTTTATTTAATACTTTTAATATATATATTAAATATAATATTAATATAATATAATGTAATATAAATATAATATATATATTAACATAAATATGCAAACATAATATAACCACGTAGGGTATGCACATACATTCAGTATAGGTAATTTATGTTTGAACTATATTTTCTTTAGAAAGCTTAGAAAAGTAAATGAATTTCCAAACTCCAATTGTCTTTTCATCATTTATATAATCTATAAATTAGATTAATAATTTTCTGAGGCCTTGTAGGGTCAAGGTGAATATTTTTATAGTTTCACACAAAATCTTCACCTAACTTTCTAGTTTCAAGAGTACACATGCAGTTTGATGCAAATGTATGTAACATACTTAAATGTACAAAGTAAATGAGGTTTTTGTATTTTTCTCTAATAGATTCTCATCTTCCTTGTACCCTTCCTCTCCAATGAGGGACAGAGAAACAAATTTTCCAATTAATGGTATCTCACTTGCTTTCAGTTCCATCTCCTCTTAATTTACAATAGTCCCTTCCATGTAGAAGGTCAGTTCTTTAAAGTGTCACCCTTCCACCATTCCCAACAATGGCAGCTTTTCTGTGGCCACCAGGGAAGGTGCCGTGCATGTTCTTCTCCAGATTGTCACTAGCCACTGGGGCAAAAATGTCCTGGGTGCCATATATGATTTGGCCTGCCCTGTGCTGGAGACGTCTGCAGCTGGTGAGTCCCCAGTTGGTTCTTTCTGGACTGTGTCAGAACCAGGTGGAGCACCTATTACCTCAGATACCCCTAGGCTTGTTTGCCCTGTTGAGAGACTCAAGTCTGCCTGAGAATCACATTCTGTCCTTGGTGTATTCGATCCTTGGTCTGGCTGGCCCATGTGCAATGACCACAGCAATGTCCCCAGCAAGCTCTCCAGACAGCACCTTCTATTTTCCACAATTTCAAAACAATGGGCTTCCTGGATACCAGCATGAAAGCTGACAGAGCTAAATTCAGGCCCTCACCCTCTACCTCAACTACCAAATGGTCAGCTTTATTCTGATAGACGCAGGGTCCCCAAGCAAAAATGGGCAGTGCCCTCTACTTTCAGCCATATTAATAGTCCTGGGACTGTTGGCTTCATGTACCTTCATCTAATTCTTCCACCACTGCCTCTTAGCTCCTCAGACCATTCATTTCTCACTCAGGGACATTGAAAAAAAGCCTCTGTAGGACTTCGGTGTTTCTACGGTGAGTGAACTCAAGTTAGAAGAAAAGCCATCTTTCCTTGATTTGTGTTCTAGTTTCCCAAAACACACTTGACTGTTGACCTCTCTGATAAAAACCTCATTTTACTTTCCAGATTTAGGAAGCAGTTTCCTGTGAGGTCCAGTTTCTCATATTCTCAGTGGCTGAGGTTCTTCTACCTTCCTGTTCTTTGCCTTCTGGGGAAATAGGCTGAGCCTATCCCGGCCACACCTAGTCTCAATTCCAACTTAGCACACAGGTTACACAATATGTGCCATGATTTGTAAGTGATCAAATGCTGCAGCTAAGGCAGTAAGGCAGCCTCGAGGGAGGGCTAGAAAATAGTAGGTCAAACACAAAGAACGACTCCAAATTCTTAACAGATATTTATTTATTTTTTCTTAAAATCAAACTGTTTTCCATTTTTAAAGATAATTGTTGATTTTTTTCAGAAATGTTTTTAAGTGGCAAATGTTAACTGAACCTCATGTTCAATTTCGTTATGTTTCATTGACAGATAAGATACTTTATTTCTTATTTCCTGGACTTTTGAGTATAATAGACCTCTTTCAACTGAATAACTTGATGATAAAATATTTGATGGAATAAAAAACTATGAAGTGCTAGCACCTTTTCAGAGAAGTTGTGTTTCCCTAAAGATAAGCACTTTCTTAATGATGATGCTTCTTCCCTCCCCAAAACATTTAATTTTATAATATTAAGGAAATGACAATCTGAGCATAATCAATTTATCAGTGAACATTTATGCAATGCATTCTCTCAGTAATTACAATGCTAAGTCATGGAAATAAGGAAGAGAAATAAGGAAGAGCCCTCGTGAGGCTTATAGTCTGGCCATCATTCACTAGAGACTGTGCTACCTGTGAAGTTAGAATATTGGGGTCTGACCTGCCTACCCCCAAGATAGTATCTGTGTGATTTTGGTGATTGTTTAGCTTCTTTAAGACTTGATTTACTCATCTATAAAATGGGGATAATACCACTTGCCTTATCTATCATAAAGCTCAGATAGCTAAACCACAAATGTGAAATCGCTCAGTGAATATTAGGGTTCTCAACAAAGACAAAGCAGTAGAAATAGGAAGACAAGATATGTACAAAACCTGAGGGTACTCATCACAATAATGATAAATTACTCTATGAGCCAGTTCTGGAAAAATATTCCTTGCTCGAACAATACATTTTCTTGTTTGAGTGGATATGAGGAAATTGAATAGCCCTTTATATATATTGAAAAAGATTAATTTTGCTTCTGGCTAAATGATATTTCTTCTAAAGACATAGGAAATCAAAACTGTAAATCAAATCACAATAAAATAATACACTGCTATGTAGTATTTAAAAGTCTACAAAGTACTTTTACTTCTTTACCTCATTTAGCCTAATTTTTATTTTAATGCATTTGCCTGGATAGGTCATTTTATTATTATATGATTTCTTTGCAATGACCATTTAAAACTGCAAAATGAAAAAAAAATTGCTCAAATACCTTCAAATATTTTCTTAAAAATAAGAATTCCAGTCAACTTTCAAAAACTTCCACATCCAGGACTGCCACTTTTTAAAGACAGCCTGTCCAATGCAGTGCCCTCTCACGTTGCATTTCTCTGGGACACACATTGCTTCCCCTTTGCTGTGTACCATTGTTGATGAGGCTCTGGCCTCTAATCTAAAATTCATCAGCAATGCATCAGGACTTTCCAGTAGGCTCTGCAAGACTTTCAATTACTTGACCCCTTGCCAACTGAAGAGGGCAAGGCTGAGGCTCCTCTGTGGACATTGTAGTGCAGAAAAATGGAATGACAGAAGAGACTCACCATTTATTCCACCTAGTAGACAGTAGTGAGTTAATAGTGACTCTTGGTACAAAGAAATGTAGAAACGACAAATTAATTCTGCCTGAGGCTCTTCTTGGATTTTTGCTTAAAATAATCCAAGTGCACAGCAGTATTTTCTCTAATGTGTTATCTCTAGTTTATTTACTTCTGTAAGATATCTGTTTAAACTATGCCTTAAAAATATTTTCTGTGAAAACTGAAGATACAGCTACGTGTATTTCATATTTACTTTCATTCTATAGTAAAACTATAAACTTTTGGTCAAAAGGCTCTGTGTTTTGGCAATGTTTTATTTTCCTAAGTAATCAATAGCTCTACAATGTTTGGGGTATTTTTAGTTCCTCTAGAAATTAAGGCTCTTACAAGTAGAAAGTCATCCATATATCTGCATAACCCTACAACACCCAATATGATACTTTCACATAATAAGATATTTAGGAGTTCTTGGTTAAATACAATTTTTCAATGATGACTTTAAATACTTTCAAGCGCAACTTAGTTTTAGATTGAATCTATAAAAATCATCATAAAGAGGATTATTTTGAAGAGTGGAAAAACTTTTGAGAATACTTTAGGTTATTTGAGATTTTTAAAAAGCTATAAAACCTGGAGTTCTAAGGAGTGACATTAGAATTGCAAATAAACTGAAATTACTAATCTACTGGCTGAATATCTGATTCGCCTATCAAAACAGAAAAAGGACAATTAGAAATCAGAGGTGATTAGTAGCCAAACACTCAACTTAGTACGTGGGTTATCAGCACAGAAATGGAGCTCTGCAAACCCAACAACCTCACCTGAGAGAAGAAAATCGAGACTTGGCTAAGTTAGGTACCAGCTCAAGGCTGCAGAGCTAGCTGATGGAGGGAGAAACTGAGAAGGAAAAAAAAAATCATCTTTCAAATGTCCTTAGACACTTTACACTAGGCTCCAGCACTGATAAATTAATTACTACTCTAGAAATCTGAACAATTTAATGACTTCTTAAGTCAAAATCATTAAATCAGCGCTATCTGATAGTGTTTTCATATTTTCAGTGATTATTTCTCAATAGTAACAGCTGTCATCATTATGCAGCATGTTGCCTAAATTTCAATTATTGATCTTAGTTGTGTTACTCAAACTCTGATCCTTAGTTATCCTATTGATAACATAAACAAAATAATACTTCTCTACCATGGCAGTCTCTCTGCTGCTCAGAAGTATTCCAGTTTGCTCCCCTCTGGACACATGGGAGGGTTGATCGTACTTCCTATTCTCCCAAAATTAGGCAATGGCCATGTCACTAACATGACAACAGATTTGAGCATATGTGACATGTGTCACTTTGAGGCAAAAAACTTTAAGAGTTAGTGTGTGATTCGCTGGCTTTCTTTCTATTGCCATACTTATGAGCAACCTTCCAGGTGGTTCCAGAAGCCCCCATTAACCTGCATCCCTGAGTGGAAATGATGTGGAACGGAGGCCCTGATGACTCAGAATGGACTTGTAGAATGAGCAGAAGAAAGGAGAAAAACGTTGTTGTTTTTTTAAGCCACTAAGTACTAGTGGTTATTTGTTAACACAGCATAACCTAGCCTGACCTGACTTATTTGTCTTTAGGACTCTTCTAGCATAAAAATTATTACATGTAAAGTGGTCACCATTTTGTCTCTAATAGGCACTCAATCCAATAACATCAACTTAGCATGACTACTAGTGAAAGAAATTTTTATTTTATTTTATTTTATTTTATTTTTTAAGTGAGGCAACCCTTGGTTGACCTCACAGATTGCAAGGACCTTGTCCTCTTACAATCCCTTATTTTGTTTATTTTTAATTTTTCACGCTTACAGCACCTGGTCTTCCTAGGTGGTCTCCTACCCAAGTACTAACCAGGCCCGACCCTGCTTTGCTTCCCAGATCAGATGGGATCAGGCTTGTTCAGGGTAGCATGGCCATAGACAGAAATTTTTATTTTTAAACTGGAAGGAATAAATTTCTGAAACAGCAAATACAGACAATGATTACAAGTAAGGTGTCCAGCTAAGAATAATTCTGTTTTTTATTTAAATTGCTCCTAGAAGTGACAAAACAGATTTTCTTATGTCTGAGTTATTTCAGATATGATTGATCAGTTACATAATAACACTTAATAGTACCTACAGCAAGTAATCACACCCATTGTACACAACTGAATTGCACACACACATAAGATAATGATTTCATACCACTAACACACACAGACACACACAACACTTTGTACATAAGTTAAGAATAATTTACTTGTGTTGAAGACTTTTTCCAAGATTTTAAAGTCTGTTCTTTCACTTAAACAAATATTATCAAGTATAAAATACTTAAGAGCAGAATCCTCTAAACCTTTTATGGTACAACTGTCCCTTTTAAAACGTTAATGAAAATTAGCACTCCTCTCCTCAGAAAGTCACATATAATCACAAATGCACACTTTGTACATAGTCATAGGAGACTTAAGGACTCACTGTGGCCCATGATAGACCCCTGGCTAAGAATGTTGGCATTAACATTCTAGTATATTTTCACATTTACTGAAGTTCTGTAGCATATTAGAATATTGCCTGTCTCACCCATCAACATCAATTGAACAGTTCAGTGACCCAAAGCAAAGGAAAAAAGTTTGCAAAGCTATCAAATACATATTCTATCTTATACAATTTGTGTCGGAGAAGTTCTAATAATTTCTGTATCATTTACCCTTAGCTCTTCAAAGGAATAAAACATTCCTCTCATTCTCCAGTATTTGAAGTTTCTATATGAACAATAATTTTAGAGCTGCCATAGGTAACAGCCACCACGGAGGAGGGAGAAACAAAAGTAGTAATAAGTGATAGAGAAGTGGGGACTATGTCTTGGAATTTCTATGTCGCTATAAAACTCACAGGCAGAAAATGCAGAGAATAGTTGCCTGGTTTTGAGGGTTTTTTTCACTCAGGCCAAACCTAAGCACTTAGAGGATTTCCATTGGTTCTGCAGCAGCACCAGAGCCTTTTGACTAAGGGTAAGAATGACAAACTCATCTTCAGTCTTTGATCTAAAACAAAGTACCTCTCAAAGATACTGCCTCAGCATCTGGGACCACCGATGGTGAAGATGAAGAGGAACCGCAAGTTCATTCAGCAAATTGGATTCTCCTTCCGGTCCATTTCTAGTCTATAGGCGTTTATTCATGGGGTGAGAATGCCTTGCTCATTATTAGATTTTACAACCTGGATTTCTCAGGAATCTGTTATAGACCTGAAATTTCTACTTAAACCAGAAGCAGACTGAAGAATTAACTTTAAGATAGCAGTTTAAATTCCCAGTAATGGAGATAAGAGACTTATCACTTTTGTAGAAAGTGGCCAAGCATATCTGTGTGTTACATCCCTGTGTTCTAAATGAGCTGTGGCTCTGAGTCAGCCCGGGTTCTGAGCTCTTATCAGCCTTCATGGTATGCACACAGCAGCGCACCACAAGAAGATAAAGGTGCATTGATCTTTTGCAGCATAGCGAGAGTTTTGATGAAGATAGGAAAAATCCACATGGTGAGGACTAAACCCACTGCCTACACGTTGATGATACTTTCAGCTAGGAACACTTTGCTCTTCTATTTTCCACACACATACACACAAGGCGTCAGTGTCCATATCTTGATAAATACAAAAATTTTATATACATTGTTCTGGGTTTCACTTTTTTTTAACTTTATAATACATCTTGGAAATATTTCCATATCAGCATATATTGATTAAACTGTTTATTTTAACTAAATATATAAAACACTCATATTATTTCTAAAAATTTAGAAAGAGTAAAAGGAAATAAAGTGAAAACTCTGTCCCTCTAACCCAATCTCTAGGCTCCTAGTCTCTTTGCCCAAAACAGTCATTGGTCAAATTGTTAAATAGAACTAATATAAATGTGTGTGTGTGTGTGTGTGTGTGTGTGTGTGTGTGTGTGTGTGTGTAGAGAGAGAGAGAAAGAGAGAGAGAGAGAGAGAGAGAGAGAGAGAGAGAGAGAGAGAGAGAGAGAGAGAAAGGAGTAAAGATGGTTGCAAATTATTCCATGCACAGGTGGTGTCTGTTTCTCCATCCTTTTGAGTATGGCTGGTCCTGTCACTGCTTTAATCAATTGAATATGGCAGAGAATACCAATTACTGTTCTGGGCTAAAGCTTTTAAGGGAACTAGTTGCTTCTCTTCCTTGAAAATTAGGTGTCATGTAAAAAGTCTCACTACCCTGAGTCCAACAAGTTGTGAGGATCATTGCAATCACAGTACACTCCAAAAACAGTGTTCATATTTGACCCTCATTATAAAGTATGTTATCTCATTCAGCTATATATATATAATATATATAATTTTTTTTAATCTATGGCTGATTTTAAAACATTTTTTGTAGCGTTAACAGGTTTGTATGTGTGTTTTCTCTGTAAACTACCTATTCACCCTTTATATTGTTAATCTTTTTGTTAAGTTATAAGGCTGGTAATATAGTAAGAAAATTAATTTTTTTATGCTATGGATAAATTTTCAGTATTTATATAATCAAACTTATAGTTAATAAAAGTTTTTCACACTAATATTAGTTTATTCACATGTTTTTCTTCAGCTATTTTATATTTTCATTTTTTACATTTAATGTTTGGGGTATCTTTAATTTATATAGCTGTAATAAGTGATATAGAGATTTAGTTATATGTTTTGTAGGTGGTTCGTTTTCTTTAATTATAGAAATGCAAACTTTATATGTTAAATCCTCATGTCCATTTGGATTTTTCAACTATCTTTTGATTTATGCACGAGCTGTAGGTTTTAGTTTATTTTCAATTTGATAATTTTAAATATGAAATAAAAATATTTGACATCAATAGATGTGAATAATAAATTTGAGTTTAAATTTTCAATGAAAAGATTCTGGTATGATTCATACAACATTTAAATGGTCATCGAATTATCATATTATAAAATTATTTATCAAAATTTGTAAAGCTTATTTTTAAAGACATTCACATTCCCTGAAGGACAGCAGCAACGACAACAATAAGTAGCTCTCTTTACTTCCCGCTTGCTAGCACAGAGACACAATAGTATGTTTTGTAATTTTTGGTATTTGCAAAATTAATCGTAAATTCTCAACATATGGATCATACAAAATGAAAGATTAATTTATTTGAGCAGACATGGGCCAATTTGCTCTGGGAAAGTAAAAGTAGCCACTGAAATACATAATTACTTGAAATCATAAGGAAAGCAGCATTCATGTTTCTGTTGCTTTTTAGTTTCTTCTTCTTTATATTATAGTTCATTTTAAAATAGACGTTCTTTCTTCTCTCACAAGTGGTGAGTTCAGTTATTATGGAAAAAACAAAGTAGTTTATTTATCTCTGCTAATCACAGTGCATTGAATATAATGTGTGTTAAGTAAGTATCACATCAGTGATATGAATGTGTGGCTCCAATACCACATACCTTTATTTGAAACATCATTAAGTTCTCAAAGAGGAAAGGAAAAAAGTGCCATGAAAAAAACTTTAAGATATTATATGAAATTGTCAAAAATGTTGTTAATCATTGGATCCATGCATGACTAGACCAATTCAATAGCAAATGATAATGATTTGGGAATTCCTTAATCACTTATATATATCTAATATATTATACATGTATTTTTCTATCTAGCTATACATCTATCTTTTAATTAACTTATTATTTAAAATGTATTCATAAACTATTTATACTTATGCTTTGTGCTAGACTCTGGAGATGAGATGAAGAAGAGTTAGTTATAAAGGCATTCACAAACTTTTATTTAGGACATTGAGTAAAAATTTACTACAAAACTTACTACAAAAATACAAGCAGTGTTATTTTAAAGGTATGTATGCAGTGTTAGAGGAACAGGCATAGGATGTACGCAAAGGGTTTGGGAATGATGTGGCCAAAGAGGCAATAGAACTGGTTTCCTGGGATAATGGAGGAAGCACACTCCAAATAGAGGGAACCATGGTTATATGGCACAGTAGATAAGCTAAACAAACAAACAAATAAAAATCATTGTTGACTAGAAAATGAGTCTCCTGGATTTGAGATTCATAACTGTGTAGTCTGTTTCACTGATAAAACTTGATATATAGTTCTCTCTCTCTCTCTCTCTCTCTCTCTCTCTCTCTCTCTCTCTCTCTCTCTCTCTCTCTCTCTTTCGTTTTATCTCAGCAAAGATAAATTCAGAGACCTTTCCAGTTCTGGTTCTGTGTTGTCCTATGTATTAAAGCATGTACAAAAGAATAGCTCAGCTTTGCTATTCACCAGCATAAGACATGGAATCCCTATTGAAAAGAGGAGGAAAGGACTTCTGTGAAAGACAATACCATTTTATTTTATAAGGTAAAAAATAACCATGTAATAGCAATGTGAATACATAACTGTTGACAATGTAAGTGCCATGTAACCACAGAGTAATTATCTAGTTCTCTCCTTTTTTAAAACAAAGACCAGGCTGAAAAATCTAAGAGCTCCAAGTTGCGTGATGATTATTCTCATCATTACTTGGTAACTGGAAGTGTAATTATCAAGTAATCTACATGAACATAATTACGTATTTACATAGTCTTTGCCATGTAATTATAGAGGAGTTCAGTGATTATACAGTACAGTCCTTGAAAAAGAAAGTGATATCAAAAAACAACAACAAAAATATCTGTGTGAAGTAGTCATTTCAAAGAGAAAAAATTAAACACAAGGATGATTTATTTTAGAAAAATCCTAAATCATAATGTAAGTGAAAACAATAAAAATTAGATCAATTTCCAATCATGAAAACCAATCAGAGTCCATTTTATGAATTATAGAAGCCTGCTGTGACCATCAAACCATTTCATCCATTAAGTGCTCAAGAAAAATAGTAGAATTTGCTTTCTTATTGCACAATGAAGGTTTTTAAATGTTTATTAGTCTAATCATCTTTATCTCAGTCTTCTTTCTCCTACTATTATAATTATAAGTATCTCTTTTAAATTCTAAGATGTTTAATAAGTAGGTAAAGAAAAATGAGAAAGAATAAAATTGAATAGTATTGATCACTTAACAGAGTTCTAAGGCTTTTTCTTGCTATAAAAAAAGAAAAATAAGTACTTTGTTTTTAAAGATCTTTCATGTGGATGATTTATAAAATGTTGTTCTGGAATTTTTAAGCATTTTAGTCACTGCATCCATATTATTAAAATCTTTCTATTGATTGGTAATTGACCGCAATAATACCCATGCTTTCTGTTTGCGATGGAGTTTCAGGCCACAATCAATGATTGGATGAAATATTCTGCACATTTAAGCAAGTCATTGTATGAAATAATTTGCATAAAAGCAGTTCATTCAGAAATAAATTAAAAGTGATTTGTTGAGTATATACCATATATGGGTATAAACCTATAAACTGAAACATATACACATAAAACCAACACAAATTGAAACTTGTAATCATTTCACATTAGTCACTGTCCTCTAAATAAAGATATTCTCCCAGTACTGACACCAGCTTCTGATTGATTCTAACAAGCTTGGCAGGCTGACTCTTTCAGTTCTCTAAACGTTATTTAATACATCCAGATTGTAATTTCCTGCTATTTTTCATAGTTAAAGCAACATCTGAATGTCGGCGACTGGCAATAAGAATTTAAATATGTGACAATCAGAATGCGAGGCTTTAGTGAATCTTCATTCCAGAAGAGTATATATAAGATCTTAGAGCTATAGCCATTCTTAATAAAAATGTCACAAATTAGTTTTCATATTTTTGGTTAAAAAAAAAATTGTCTTTAAAGAATTTCTACTCCTAAATTAATAATGTAAATATCCAAGGCCTATTTTCTGAGTTTCTATCAAATGTTTGTTCCTTCTTTATGGATATAATCTTCTTCCCTGGGTACAGTAATGATACCAGAACACAGAAAACTTCCCAAAAAGTAGCAAGATGCTTCCTAACTCCTCTGATGTCTGCTGCCTAATTCAGAGACCTAGTTAATCTATTGGCCAAGGAAAATGGGAGTGGGGCCTCCCTAAGAGCCTATCCTGGGCTCTTGACTATCCCAAAGAAACACACTGAAATAATTTATATATTAACACACCTAGGCAGCTCCTTCCTGGGGATTTGTCCATGAATCACGCCATTCCAGCTCCCTAGAAACACGTCACAGCTCTTGCTCTGTATCCTTAAAACAGAAATCAATGTTATTTGAATGTCATGGTTATTTGTGAGGTATACCTCTGTTCTCATCCAAGATGGGCAAAGCTTGGGTATACAGGGAGGAATCAGGCAACAAAAGCACTTAGAGAAACACAAATGAATAACATGTGGATTTTTTCTTTTGCAATAATATATGAATGCAATAGATTCTTATATAATGAAGTGTCATATTCTGATGGAGACAGGTATTCATTTCCTTGTTTGTCTTTTATTAGCTACACTTGAGCATGGTGGCTGAGGAATATCATGCAATATCAAACTGTTTATGAGTTGTGTGTGTAGTTCTAGATTTTTGAAAAATTAAATGCAATTTTTCCAAAATCCAAATTTTAAAAGATCAGTTTTATTTAAATAAGTGTATTAAAAATTTCTACATTCATCATTTATAATTTATATTTTATATTTTACTTAATGGATACTTATGAAATTTTAGGAAAGAAAAACTTTTTTGAAAGTTTAAATAATTAAAATTTTTGATTTTGTAATATTTGTATTTTAATCAAAATACTTTCAGATTTTGAACATTCTGCACACAATTATGTGCTTTAATCCTTTGAATCATTACTCTTAAAAGAACAAAATTTTGTGAAAATGTTTATTGTAAAAACATTACTAATTTTGAATAATTCAAGGACAGAAAAAATTAATGGAATACATAATAAATTAATAAATTACATATGCTTTCATTTTATACTCAGCAGACAATATTAAAACACCTATCAATGGAACACCCAGACGTTCAATAATCATGAAATTCAATCACATTTTTCCAGAATTTAGTCATATGAAACCACAACTTTGGACACTTTTTCAGTTTTGACATCATGAAGGTATATCAAGACAGGAGGTTAAACATTCTTGATTTAATATTTTGTTAAATCTGATTTATAACTCTTAAAAATTTAGACATATGGTATGTAGGCTTCCATTTTTGTGTCTTGTCCTGACCTTCTTACTCTTGTTAACACAGGATGCTTTTGAAGTGATGTAAATACTGTTCCTATCTCAACCATTATTACCAGTGGCCGCCTGTAGAATACAGAACAGAGAATGTTATAAAGAGAACAAGCTGACATTAAAACAACAGGATGGAGAGAAAAGAAGAGTAAAGGAGAAAAGAGAAAGTGCAAGTAAATTTAGAATAACATATCAGATAAAAAATTCACGTAGGAGACAGTGAAGAGCTGAATTCACACCAAAGAAAATTGTCAGCAGCACAGAGGACAAACTTGAAAACATGCCCCAATATGAAGAGGAAAATGACAACGAGATGAAAACAACTAGAGAGAGGAAAATAGCCATTCAAAAGCAAGAACAGAGATATAACAGAGATAATTAATATTTTGAACTTTTCTTAAAAGAAAAGGAGAGGAAAATTAAGAAGAAAAATTCCTTGAGCTGAAAAGACCTACAACAACAGGTCGAAAGCACTCACTGCATTGTCAGTAAAAACCAAGAAAAACCTAATACATCCTGGGATCTCCAAAAAAAAATTAACAACAAAAAGAAAATAAATAATTCCTGCAAGTGTTAGGCAGAGTTGAAGGTGAAAGGAGCACAATTGCAAATAAACAAGCATTAAAGTCATCTTGGACTTCTTGACAACAAATGCCCAAGGGAATAGCGGGAGTTCTCTAAGAAGGTTTTTACATGGCCAAGTTATATTTCATGTGTGGAAGCCACACAAAGACATTTCGGGAACTCAAAAGGGCATTACTAGGTGGCCTTTTATAAAAGTAAAATTTGTGTGAGACTATCATACATTAGAAATTCACCAATGTCTACCTCACATGGTGGTTAAGGCATGGAAATGAAGTCTCCAAGCTTGGTTTCAATTCTTGATCCTAGTATTAGCTGTGCCTTTTAACTTCTTTAAATCTAGTTTCTCATCTGTAAAATGAGAATAGTACTATCTACAGAAAATAGCTGTAGGGCTTTAATGTCTTTAAAATATTTATTATAAACCCCATCAGAGAAGTGCTCAGGAAATGGTTAATAACATGATTAGTGGCTCCACACACATATAATATTTAAGACTAAAGTTAAGTGGATATCCTTTGAAAGAGCTGCTTAAATTTAGACTAATCTCCTTCATGCTCAATGTATGGAGACATAAGGTAACCTTGAAGAACATCTTTTTACTTCTAAAATGTACATTTGAATGATGTAGGCATATTTTGTGTATTACATAAGTATATTTTGCATATTATATATATATGCATATTTTGTGTATTACAGAAGTATTATCTTGAAAGCGTAGGCTAAAGGGCATAGTAGACCTCTCATTAAAAAATCAAGGTCTACATTAATTAGTAACAAAATTAACCACTGAGGAATAGGTGGGTCACTTCTGTAGAATGGGCCCAAGGTCATTTAATGTCTAATGTTTGATAACTGAAGTTTGTGTGAGCTGTTGAGGTGAATCAAGATAACCCCAATCAAGATTCTCTCTCATTGGCAAAGAGAGGTTAGGAGAGCAGTGGAGTGAAAGTCTCGTGTTCATCTATGTTGGTGGCTTGGACTCAACAGAAAAAATAAGTGTTGAGTGGTTATCTTTGGAGTCCCACAGAGGGGTACCATCTGGCCAGTGCGTGAACCTGCATCAGCAATGGTGTCTCTTCAGTAATGGATGGGAATGTCCTGGGGCAGGCCAATCTCCAAAATGACACTGTCTAGAAAAAAGAAATGGTAGACGCTGACATCTGGAAACAAGAATGATCCTCTGGAAACCTCAGCACAGGGAAGACACTGGGAGCCCAACAGAGTAACCAGGAAAAAAGGAATATGTGACCACATGTGTTTCCAGAGTTGATAGATCAAGTCGTACCAGTTAAAAGTGTTTATGAAATTAACAATGAAATAAGTGTCATGAGAGTTAACATGTCCCCACCACCCCCAGCTATTCCAGAGAAAGGTCATGGCTGGTTTTCTTAATCTAATAAAATCATGCCTCAAAATTACACGGTCCCCGCAGTCTAATTAAACCTGACTTCTTTCCAAGACTTTTGAAGTATTTTTCAGAATGTCATTCTTTTAGTCTTTGAAAAATGTTGTGAGCATAGCATTCATTTAAGAAATAGTTATAATGAGCTTTTCTAACATATATCCAAAGACGGTATATTAATGTGCCAACACTACTGACTCATATATACCTTAGCAACATCCATAGTTCATGGGGAACTCTCCTTGTATGCAATAAATTACCCACATTTTGAGTTTTTTCTCATATACTTCACAACTGAATTACACACATTACCAACCTGAAAAAACTCCTGCCAGGTTCTTTGTAACCCATTAAACATGTAGTCAGAAGAACTCCCAAATCCATTAAAAATAACATTAGATTAACAAAAACTGAAATATAGTTTTCTTCAAATTAGAAACAGAATTTCTGAGAAAATCAATTACTGGAATTTTCATTTTTTTTCTTTAATGTAAAATGTAAATATAAGTCAATCTTGAATGAAAGTTAAACAAGCAAAGTGCCTTTAAGACTTCTCCATCTTCAGGCACTCATTTTTTTGTACATTGTCTAGTCTTCTCCCACACAAAGAGAAGGAACTGGTAAACTTATTCAAACCAAGGTGTTGTGAATTGGCATAATCTTAGAATTGAAATGTGTCAAAGACCATCCAGCCCGGCCTTCTAATATAAGAATCTACTCCTCCACATGCTTAAGAAGCAATCATCTGTCACTCACAAGAGGTAACTCTCACCCCTTTCTATTGCTGGGCAAACTTAGAAAGCCTTGACCTTCTTTGGGTCAAAGTTGCCTCTCAGCTTTCATCTGGTATCTTTTTGCTCCACAGACTATGGTCAGCTTTATGCTTGACAGCTCTTCAGATGTTTGAAGAAAGCTATTTTATTCCTAAGTGTCCCTTCCGCTGACTTAATTAACCTTAGTAATTTTAATTTCTTTTATGTCATGGTTTCCAGATGACTACCATCTTGTTTATTCTTGTTTGGAAGTTTTCTAGTTTGTAAACATTCTTCTCCAAGCATGCCACTCAAAAAAGCTACATTCTAACAACAATTGCTGGGAAGGTATCATGGTATTTTGGTAAGAACTCAGACATTGAAACCATACAAACTCCTGGTTCTGAATCTAATTCTTGTACCTACCAGCCGTGTAGCCTAGAACAAGTAATATAACCTCTGTTTTATCATCTGTAAAAGAGAAATTGTGCCACCTGATAAAATTATAGTGAAGACTAGATAAAATCTAAGCGGCATCAAATCATACCCTCCCCCCAGCACAGAATGGTAAATCCTCAAATAATTATATCTATTTAATTTTGTCTATTATTAGTACATATCACTTGCCATCCAAAATATGATGACATCAAGGGATGTCTAATTTGCTTTATATATCCTGATGGCTATGTGAACATTCTAGAAGCAAGAAACTGAGTTTGCAATATGTCCTAAGAGTGACTTCTCTGTTTTCAATAGAATTTCTCCTGGCTCCAATTCAAGGGTACTGATTAATCTATTGTTGTCTTTCTGTGTGTGTGTGTGTGTGTGTGTGTGTGTGTGTGTGTGTGTGTGTGTATTGACACTTTCTATATTTCAACTATTTCAACTTTGAAAATCGAACAGTAAAGTTTGCCAAAATCCCAAAATAGTGCTTGGGTTTTCTAATTTTATTTGAAGTAAATGATCTCCCAGGTCATAAATTCTTTATATCATCAACAAATTCTGTTCACGGGTGCTATGGGAGAGATTTGTGCTATTGCTGACACTAAATCTACACCAAACACCTCATTCTTGTTATAGAAATTACCATGAACATGGCATAACTTTGGAGTTCCACTTCTAAGTGTTCCACACCAGGGCTAACATCCAGAGAAAGAGACAAGGAGAGAGGGAAGGAGAGGAAGAGAGAGAGAGAGAGAGAGAGAGAGAGAGAGAGAGGCACAGCCCCCACTAGATCTGCTCACACTCTAGAAATTTAGAGGTCCTCTTGCTCATGATGTTGACCCCTGCAGCAGAGGTGGCTTCTGAGACCATAATCTAAAATGAGATTGAATTGAAGCAATTGAATTTTACTCTGGAATGCAAATGTATCCCATACGTATCTCATTTCAAACTTTATGTGATATATTTTGATCTTAAAAACATCTTCCTTCCTTGTCTAACTTCTTATCTTGGGATCTGTTGGTTCAGAGCTCCACGAGAAAATGGGAGGTGGAGAAAGCATCCTAAAATTGCAAAACCGAAAGTACTAGTATCAGCATTCAAAGAGATGGCAGGCAATTGGCTGGCAGGGGCTGAAACAGAGACCTAGAGGGTTTTCCAAAGACTGAGTACCCAGTTCTGGCACACACATTCAAGATGGCTCTGTCCAGAATACCTGCTTTGATGCTCACTTTTCATGGTCCTTTCTGACATCTGTGAAGATTACCCCATCTGCCACTAGCATACTGTCCAAAGAAGGTCTTCAACTTTCTTGACTAGACTACTGTTCATTTCCTGCAGCTTGCAGCCCGCAAGCATTGGCCCATCCCCTTTAGTTCATCTCTAAGTGAAGGTCTCTTCCAGGACTTTCAAGATACTCAAGATAACTCTGAGCTCCCAACCTATTACCTACTCCTCACATCAAGCTGTGTCCTGTGGCATATTTAAAATCCCCATTTAAGACTTAGGTTACAAAAAATTCAGAGCCACAGGCTAAACATAGAGGACCAGCCCCTCCTTCAGTCTAGAGATCCAGAGCCCTCACAGCTTCCCCATTCCCACAATGAAGTCTCAGATGTAGCATTTTCTCTGGTGCCAGCACTTCCAACTCACAATTCAAACCTTCACCCTCTCTTCCAAACCTGTCCTTTCTCCCATGTCATTCCTCTATCTATAGGACTGGTTTGTTTCTGTTGTCCCATGCTACTATTTATGTTGTATATATTTTTATTTTATCTTAAAGAACAAATTAAGTTATTTTATTACATCATCTGTACAACAAAAATAAATCTCTCATGAAAATATAAAGTGAAATATTGTGGGATACAGTGACTTTTATTGTAAATTAGCAGAGGTGCTCCAGTTAATTTGTATTGTTGCACTCAGATGCATAAGCCAAAACCAGCATATCTCTCTCCCATGACTCCTCCCTGACTCTCACCCCAACCCCCATCAATCACCAAGTTACCAGTGCTACCTCCTAAATATCTCTCCATTCAACCCACTTGTATCCATTCCCACGAACACTTATATAAGACGTTATCATCTCTTAGGTAACTTTTTCTTTGTGTAGTCTGGGCTTTCTCCAAACCACGTTCTACATTGCACGGAGTGACCTTTCCTTGCATTTTCCTTTTATGTCTTCAGTTCGTTCTCCTGATAGTCTCATCCTGGAGCACTGCACTTCCAACATAGCAACATTCTTTCATGCCTTCTGGATTTGCACAGGTTTCTCCTCTGCTCCAGGTGAACAACTCTTTTTACCTGACTAATTCTTGCCTCTCCTCTGGTCTCAGCTTAGATGGGACTTCCTTCCTTGACCCTTCAGATTGTATGCTCCCTAGGGACCTTGAAGTTGGTCCACACCATGTTTTCCCATTGGATTATGTACTTGAAATTTTCAATAACCTGAAGTTTCCTCCACTAAAGTAAGGCTCAGGGAAGACAGGGACTGTGTCTTGTCTATTATTGGACTCTCTACACAAAACATAATTGAGGTTTCAGAAAAGATAGTTAAATTGAATGAAAAATTTCCAAAACATTCAAAGATACTCATATGATATTTTTTATACATGGGGTAAACTTTATGCCATATTATTGGTAAGACCTACGTTTTGCAATGATGCATTTATGAGCTTATGATTTTGTTCTGGTTTCAATTCTATGGGTATGGAACAGAACAAATATATTCATCCCTTTATGACTAGGACTAATACCCAGATTCTATGAACATGTGGAAGATAATAGCAACATCTAATATTTATATACTGCTTTACAGTTTACAAAGTTTTTTTCAAATCTACCACTAATTAATTATATTAATGCCATGTTCTTCTAATTATTCATTATCTGTTATGCATTCTTGATCAACATCCTTGTTTCTAATATCTCCCCTGTCAGAAACTTGATGCATGATATGGCTAAGCTTGACTGACCAATCCAAATGGTGTTAATAATTCAACACAGCTTTTTCAGTCTTGCTTTGTGTCCAAGGTTGCGTTCAGCCCAGAGAGGGGAAAGGGCTACTTCTCAACCTTCCTACCGCTCCCAAACATTTCAGGCTCACTACCTCCTATGAGTCATGGTCCCACTATCCACTTCATGGGTAAGTATGCCATGCCGCTGGAGCAGCACGTTGTACGAAAGACTGTACCTAGCCTTCTCTTTCTCTTGGGTCATTTAATTTTCCTCCTATCTTACCTTCCTACTTTCAGCCTGAGACCCTTTGGTCCACACTCCTTTCTGCTGCTCAAATGGTTTTTCAAAACCATAAATATCACTATGTCGCAGTCTGCATTAATACCCTTTGGTGGTTCCAACATTCCAAACATCTCCCTGTAGTGTGTAATGCTTGTGATGATCTACCCTCTCTCTCTTTCTCCAGGCTCATCTCCCACTGTCCATTTTGCACGTCTCTTGACTGCTAAACACCACTCTCCATGCCAAGCTGTTTACGGTCTGTGAGCACATCAAACTGTTTTCTGCTTTTATTCATTTCAAAGACGTTTCCCTCTTTGAAATACACTCTTCCACTTAGTCAACATAGGAAGTGCCTACTGAGCCTTCAAAAACCTCCAAATTTATAAAGGCTTCTCTTCTGTCCAAGAAAAACTGATCATCCCCATTGGAACCAACACCATACCTTATCCTCACTTGTTATACTGTGTGGTGGCCGTGTGTTTACACCTGTTGCTCTTTTTGAGCTATGAGTTGCTAGAGGACAATTCTGAGTTCCATTTTTCATTGTATCCCCATGGCTGGCACATCACAGATATGTTTATTAAATGAAGGAATAAACCAACGAATCAATCATCAGAAGCAGGCAGAAACTCAAAACTGTGTTATAATATTTCCAACCACATAATAAAGGCACCAACACTGATTCTCTACTTTGGCTCAAAGTCTTCACTTGATTTTGATTAAACCCAGAAGCACAAAGCTGGGACTATCCAAAGAAAAACCCTAATAGTAATTAATTTTCTTGAGAAATTCTCATTTTTCCTATCAGTTGTTTTACTAAGTCTTATGACTATTTACCCAGTCTAGCTCATTAAAAATCATAGAGATCCATACAAACTTCATACTGCTCCAACCTGTCCTGAAACAGTAAAGTTACCGCATAAAAGCTGTGAAAAAGCCCACCATTAAACAGAGTACTACATGAACATAAAGAGAATTATAAAGTGAGGCCAAGAATTGATCTGGGGGGAAATGTACATTTGTCTTAGAACTCACGACACTTCTTAAAGGGGAAAAAAATACCACCCACACAGTGTTCCATCAGCTAAGTTCACTGATGTATTTGTTTTTGACAGCGTTGGCACCAAGCGCAAATTTAATATATATCTAGGAATTCAGCATGGTAGGGAGAGAGTGAAGAAAAACATACATTTCCAGCTGTATGCTTCAATGGGCACAGTTTTACAGAAATCACATTTGATGGGGAGAAAAATCATTTAACTGCTTCCGCATATTATAAACAATATCATAGTTCCAGTATGACATATCCACAGGAATCAGAAAAGCACACACATTGAGACTTGCTGTCTGTCCATAATCTCTGAGTCTAACAATTTGTAGCAACTCATTTGGTTTAATAAACTACAGCAACTTATTCAAACTTCTAAGAAGCTGCCAAGTAAAATGAGATGATTTGACTGGAATAACATGTTCTAACTGCTCTGCAGTGTAAGAGAGGTGTTATTCTACTTTCCAGTGCATTCCACAAAATTTGCCCCCAATTGTCTTTAATAGTGTGACCATAGAACTTATGTAACATTTGCTCTTTTAAAATCTAAGTTCATTTAAAGAGACAGTAAGCAGTCAATAATTTGTTTCATTTGATTAGTCTATCTGGGAGGATATTTTTTATATCTACCTTTTTAGATCATAAGATATTAATCATAATCATTACACAAAGACATAGGAGATTTTTTACGAGTTCATTATAACAAAGTTTGGTCTTCACATCAAACTATTTTCATTGTATAGTTATTACTGTTACCTATTAAAAGAAGAGAGGGCTGGTCAGGGCTAGGATATCAAGGTTTATCAAATATTTCCATAATTCAAAATAGATTTCTGTTTTAATGAGAAAGTAATTCTGTAGAATTGAATAGTATGCATAGCTTTTTAAAATAATAGTATATTAGGAATAACTCCAACTGTTATAAAAAAATTAATCTCTAAGAATAATCTAGAGGCACATGAGTACTATTGCTGGTGGCAATGACCCATTCAAGTTGCCAGCTCCCTGTGTGGCTTAAGCTCTACAAAGAAATGTTATAGCTCTTAACTTATTTTTTGCATAAGTAGATTCAACAAATAAGAATTATTTAGCAAAAATACCTACTAATCTTTTATAAGCCTAAAAGTTACACTGTTACAAGCAAAAGTTGGAATGTATTTCCTTTTGTATCTTTTTTTCCTAATGTACTTTTGATAAAAATCAAATGTTCTTTTTTTCTTCCTAATTATAATCAGCTGCTAATAATAAGAGGAATAAAACTTGCTATACTAAAGATTTCCATTATAACATAGATCTAAAGTTGGAAAAATCTCAATCTTTCAATATCAAGACTGTGATGTAATAATCTATCACCTTCATTGTACCATCTCAGGAATGATATTCCTAGTTCCTATTTTTCCATGTGCTTTGGATCAATAATGTAAAAGAATTGAATTAATCTTTAATACTCAGAAAATAATTATTTTTAACTAAATTCTAATTATAGAACCAAAATGTGAAATAAATTAATTCAAATTTTTTCCAGATTGAAGATTTACAATAAATATAAAAATGTAAATAAGTTTCAAACTAGAATTTAATTAGGTCCTCTCAACACCTCATACTAAAAGAAGGGAATATTTTTAAATCTATATTCCAAAAAAATAGACTTAAATTAAACCTCAACATGTCCCATCCAGGTAATATTTAGCTAGTATCTAGGGATTTTAAACTTTAAAAATGAATTTTTTATTTGCCCTAATGCATTCATAAGAAAAATGCACCATTGCATGTAGGTAAAGCTCTATTGATTTGTAAGTTTCGTTAATGTCATTTCCTGTATTGCATAAGTTTATGTAGAAATAAAACAAAGGAACAAAATCAATATTATATCATCGTGGAGTTTTAGGGAAGAGATTATTAATTGAAATTAAAATTCAATCAGGAAAAGTTTTTAAAGGGCAATTTAGCACAACTTTTTTAGACAGGCCCAAGTAAGAAGATGCTCAGTCAGTTTACTTTCTTTTGTTTTCTTTCTTTTGCTCTACTTATTTTTTAACTAAGATAAAGGAAAGAGGAGCAGCCACCCAAGAATAAGAGAAAATGAGACTTTAACAGTGGTGAGAAAATAAAACAGCTGTAAAGACAATTGTAAATTTTGGTTAAAAATTCATTTCAACAGATTTCTTATACTTCTAACTTATAAATCAAAATTAGGTTCTTCACTTTGTATTAACGTAAAACCAGAGATACATATAGTTAGATGGAGTGAAATAAGAAGACACTGGTTCTGTCTAAAGAAGAACTGGGCAACTCTTCTGAGTAATAAAAATACGAAACGCTCTTTACAGAAACGAGAAAGTTGTTCATGTTCAAAGAAAAATTAGGAAGTGTCCTCTATTTTTAATGTGACCTTTATTGTAAAGAAAGCTGCCTGAGGATGTGATAATAACTGAGAAAATGTCCCAGATTGTATTAATTAGCCAATAAGGAAAAAAATATATGAAGTTCACTGAGTAGCCCACACTGTGAAAAATGGACCACTAAACTAAGGCCAGTCACCAATTGACCAGAAGCTCTAGGGTTGTATCTATACAAAGACATGAGCGGTGGGCCAGGCAGAACAATAATATTAACTATATTTCATTACTATTGATACAGCAAAGACCCACCACAATATCCCCAGCAGTCTCAACCATAAAGCAGAAATAAAAGCCTCGAGTATACAGCATGTCTCAATAATAGCAAAGGGCAGGCGAGAATAAAAATAGAGGAATTCCAATGAGAGTGAGGCAACTGGGAAACAGACATCCCCCTGATATGATTTATATTTTCCTTCTATAATTTAATTCAGTAAGTAAATTAAGTAATTTATAATCCAACATGTACATGAGATGGCAAAACTAAAGTCCATTTATGGAATACTATGTGTACAAATTTAGTGATATTTAGTAGAATAACAAGATAAACAGCTAAATATATCTTGTTAGTAAATTATGCATATATTCATATACAGCCTAATAAAAAAAATATACTAGAAAGTGATCCTATAACCTTAATCAGTAGAGTGGATGTCAAGTACACTATTTGGGCCCTTTTTTTTTCTATTGTTTTTTTAAAATGTTCCTTCTGCATAAAATGTATTATTATACATAAAGAAATCTGTTTTCCCATTTATGGTATATGTCAGTTACTCGTATTAAATTTAAATCTATTAGAATGGGAAATATGCAAACTGAATAGTATTCTGTAACCTATGAATTAATTGCAAGTTTAAAACTATATGCTATTGTAGTATGACACATGAAAGTATTTAGTATGCTTGCCAGGTATATTTTAAGTCCTTAGAGTAAAAATCATTTGACTTAGTATAAAAAAATTCCAGTGGAATCTACATAATTATAATTATTCATGCAAAATATTTCACAGGGCTTCTTACAAAAACAAAATAATTAAAAGACTGTCGCTGTGAGGGAAAAAGAAAGGTATGTTTATAAGTTTAGTAGTTTTGTTAAGATTGGAATGTATATAAATTCCAGACCTAAAAAAATGAAAACATATTTGTAATTTGGTAAAATCAAAGCTTTGAATTGTATTAAACGATTCTCCTTAAAAGTTAAGATTAATTTTCCCTAAAGAGCAGCATTCAGAAAAATTCTCATCACCACCTTCTCCAACATGCTCTACTCTCCAAAGAGAGCAGAGCTTTTGAGCTTGCGGTAATTCACTTCCCACTCAAAATCCTCTTCAATGTAACACTGGCTGGCGTTAGTAAATATATCAGGAGTTGCAGCATTTAGAGTAACTTAGTTACTAGCAAATAATACATCATCAGTCATTCCTTCACCCAGACAAGATCTCCCCCAACCCCAGGTGATTCTGACATGAATCCCATCAAGGCTTGTGCTCCATCAGTAGTTCTGCAAGTGTGGTCCCTGGGCCAGAAGCAGCAGCATCACCCAGCAACTTGTGAGAAACTCAGATTCTCAGTTCCTACCCTAGACCTATTGAATCAAAAATTCTAGAAGTGGAGCTCAGCAATCTGTGTTTTAACAAGCCCTCCACATGATTTCAATGGCTAAAATTTGAGACCCACTGCTCTACATCATGTAACAACCTATGTAGGCCCTGAAGATGAAGTCAGGATAAAGGGGAGGAACTGTGGGAGACACCCTCAATTTGGTTAAAAAATGGGACATGGTTTCAAGGTAGGGACAGTTGTTTAAACTCTAAACCTCTCTTTAGAGAAAAAATAAAAAATAATTTAAAAAAACAACAACAACAACAAAAAAAAACAGTGACTGGTACTGGTTTGCCCAAAGCACACCCCAGTTGGTATTCCCATGATCCACTAGAAAAGAGACCTTTCCGGGGTCATGCATTTTTTACCATTTAGTCTCCATTCTCCAGTCACATAAGCCAACACTGAGGAACCTTTTGAGTGTTTGTTTGCTTATTTGTTTAATTTACCCTGTCTTTCTCTCTAAGGAAACACCGACATTCTCAATTTGTCTTCCTTTGTAGAAGGGGTACCAGGGACTAACATCAGCTTACTTTACAATCCTTATCTAGTCCCTCTTCCTCATCCAAGATGCTCCAGTCTCATCTGTTCCTTGAATGCAGCAAACACTGCACTCACTGTTTCTTTGCATGGAACATTCTATAGCCTAGGCCTCATAAGGTCACTCCTTTATGGTCCTTTATGGGCCTTTGACCTCAGCTCCAATGTTTCCCCCTCAGAGAAACCATCCCAGAGCACACAGCCAACCCTTGCCTTAGTCATTCAGAGTTTATCATCTCACTGTTTTTTTTTTTTATTTACTGTCCCTCAAAAATATGCTCTTTTAATTTATTTCTTTGTTGTTTGGGCTCTCTAAACACAAACCTAAATTCCATGACAGCAGGGACCTTGTCCGTCTTGTTCACCATGCTCTTACCCAACACCAAACAGCATCTGACACTGAGAGTGGACACTCTTAGTTGAACATATATTCAACAAGTGAATGAAAATATTGCCACAATGTTTATTCCATTAGCTAGAACTCCTTCAATCAATAGTTAATGAAATCATTTCAATGTAACCTAGTCAAACAGACTATTTGTTAAAGAATATAAGTAGGTCTCACAGAAATACAAGAAACAGATCCAAGTCATCAGAACAACCAGAATAAGGGCTTGAAATGCACGTCTGGAGATTTCCCTTCCCCTAGTCTACTCTGTTGATTTGGTTCCCAATCTCTCCTCTCACATCATGTTGGCATATCTCATATCTCTGGTCCATATGGCAGAAAACCTGACACCACTATCTTTGAAGTTGTACTTGTTCCAGTTTCACCATGGTGGAGAAAGAATGATTCTCATTCCTATTCCCAGATCCCAAGATTTCAGGGAAGCATCCATTTGACCAAGCTGAGCTAGGTTCCCAACCACAGTGAAATGGGGAAAGATGGCAAATAGGGGCTCTATGTGATACTTTTATGAAAGTATTTCAGTAACTATGCAGGTTTAGTAGAAGAGAAATGGTATTCTCCAAAAAAAAAAAAAAAAAAAAAAAAAAAGAAGAAGAAGAAGAAGAAGAAGAAGAAGATAATTCTTAAGATAGATGCTAACCATTAGTCTCCCTCTAGTTAAGTAGTTTTAATTATATTAGGCCATTTGATAAACCATTGATTAGCCATTGAGGAACAGCATAGTATTTGGTGAGGGTTGTAAACTTTGCAGCCAAGCTTCTGGGCTTCAATTCCCAACCCTACCACCTAAAACCTGCGCTATCTGGGGCAAGATTCTTTTCCTATCTGTGCCTCGGTTTCTCTTCTGTGAAATGAGAACCACACAGGCTATCATGAGGATTAATAAATGAAGAGAACTCCTCACAGCATCTGGCATATAGTAAGTTTTGAATGAGTTAATACAGCTTCCAAAACAGCCTAACAATTCAAAGGAAGCGTTGACACTACAAATGCCACCAAACAGAATGGTTATAAGCACACACTAACTAACAAGCCATCTGCAAATGTATACTGTCAGAAGAAATGCTAGACACGCTTCAGTTTTTTTTAGATACATTTCCGCACATTAGTAGAAATACTGTCATCTTGACATAAAAATGGCAATCATTTGGATATGTGAGTGTGAGTTCATATATAATAGAGAGGAAATTTTTTTCTATGGACATGTGATAGGATCATATGTGACCAAATTCACTGCTCATTCTTCCACCTCACACCCACACACAAATGCTCTCAGCAATCTCCTAGAAGACTCTTTTCCTCTCCTCACCACTTCTCACTGGCAGACTTGGTTGTCCACTGTGGACACAGAGACAAAGTCTGTGCAGCTGCTTAGACAGAAAGATTTAGAGATATACCTGAAGAGTCTGTTTCTCCAGTTGCGAAGACTAGATAAACGATGGTGGTCCAAGGAGAGAGAAGAAGGAGTAGAAACATGGGGCAGAGAGGAGGCACTGGCATCACCTTGAAGCTGGGAGGGAACCATCCATCAAGAAGTTCTGGTTGGAGCACAGGAGCAGATGTCCCGCAGAGCTGGCAGCACTCCTGCTTTCATGTGGGAGACCTCACTGCCACAGAGACACGGAGGGCAGCCCAGCTGGAAGTAACACTTGTCAATGTCACAGAAACTCCGCCCAGTCACATGTCCCCCCACACACTCACACACACATTACCTTGCATTGACCTTCTGTTCATTGGACAGGTGGAAGGCTAAGAACTTAGATCCTTTTTCTCTCGAGGTCTTAAAATCTTTCAGAACAACTTTAAGCAGCAAATATTTTCAGGCTACAAAAAAAGATTTGTGACTTTTTAAATTCAAGAACTCTTAATTATCATAAGTTTAAACATATTAATAAATCACATATGTGGATGTCATACTGTTTGATAAGTTGCCACTTTCTGAAGCAATGGGAATTTCTTATCAAACTATAATAATTTGACAAAATAATAAGTGTCTCAAAATGAATACTATAAAAAGATATGATTGTCATGATATATATTTTTTAAATAATAGAAACATCTAACTTTAAGGTGGTAAGTTTTTCATCACTAGAGATCTTCCAGCATTTAATGTCAGGTGCAAAGTGATATTTTTAAAATAGTCCAGCGTGTAACCAGAAAGACTTTGGTCTCACTCTTTCAAAGTTACACAGGATCAACTCTTTCAAAATCACACAGGATCAAAAATGCTAGATGAGGCAAATTGATCTGATATCATCTGCTGACCCCTAACTCCTGAAATCGAGCCTGCTCTTGTTGGCTCTAACTTGAGCTCCCATTGACCATTCCTAATATTGGGCCATGCAACTCTCAACAGCTTATATTTTGAGGCCTTTTACTTAATCATTGTGTTTGACTGAGCATGGCTTTGCTTTTAACCTTGCTCCACCTCACTCTCATCGATACTTATTTACACAATATTTATGAGGAGTACTACAAAGGAGAATTCCTGATTAGGGGGTTTGTTCTAAAATTACCTTCAATGACTCTTTAACAACTAAGATTTTTACAACTGTATGAATGCATGAATAGTCAGGATTAAACCCATTCAATTTGTCAGTTATAGGAACAGCCTCATAAAGTTCCAGAAATGTAAACAAAAACGTCTCTGGAAAAACATAGCCAAAGTCATTCTTTAAAAGATCAGCTATATCTGAAAACCATAAGGAAAAATGAGGCATCAAAATCACATTGGTGGTAACTCCAGCAATTAATTGTGTCACCATTGTCCCCTTTAAACATAAATAAAAATACAAAAACATGGTCAATATTCTTTTGCCTTGTGGAGTAGAAAAGATGAGACCTATTTGATTTCTTATTTCACATAACTGTTCTACATGATTTGAGATGTTGGATTACCCCACTTTGAAAATGTACAAAATGGCTACCAATGACTAAAACATTTTCTAATTTAAACACTGTGTAAACACCTGTGAATAGTTACAAAAAATAATAATTTTTAAATTGAAGGTGTGTCTTGTTTGGTCATATGGAAATAACACATTGACATTAAAAACATTATCAAGAACCCTAGATCCAACAAATAATTTGAACTTACAATAGCAACTCAATAGCTGAGTGATTAAAAACATTTTTTCCCATATAGCTTTGCTTTCTTTAAGATTTTCCAGAAGTATTTCTGTACCACAACTTACGTTCTTAAAAATACCAAGGTTGTCATGATACATACCAAAGTGGTGAAATGTCTCCCACCTAGGGCTTTAAGATATGTCCTGCTGCATGTTACCATGTCTCTTCAATAAACAAAAGTTCATTTGATTTTTCTCATCAAATTCCTGAATGTCTTAAAAGTGAGTTGTGGGAAGGAAGTCTTCCCATATTTCTATCCCACAGATCAAAGTACAAGTTTTATCTTGAGCAAAATTCCACTCTGCTTTACCCCCAAAGTTCTAAACAAATGTGTGAGGTTTATCCAGGAATCTCCAACTGAAAACATTAAGGCATAATAATCATTTCTAGGCAGCCAACTGATGAAACTGCTCTAGAGTTTATTTGTATTGCTCTTATCCTACTTAAATAGGATTGACTATGTCAGCCTCCTAACCCAGAATGCTGAATAGCAATTTCTGCTGCAGTCAAATCAGTTTAGTGTAAAACTACCAATAGCCTACGAATTGTGTAGAATCTAACCACCTCAGCATTTAATAAAAATTGTTTTTCAAATATGCAGAACCATGGACCAAAATAATGTATTTGACTATTTATCAAGGTAACAGCTGCTGTAATAAAGAGTCAAGCTAGTCTGTAACACATGCTTTTCATAACAAATGCCACTTAAGAATGGAGCAGAGCTGGGTGGGCGTAATTACTCCACCCACTTAGCCCCAACTTCCTTACAAAATCACACATTATGGTTAAAATAAAGACTCAGCTTCTGCAACTAAATATATTCCTTATTTTCTGTGATCAGCCAGTAAGTATATTATATTCTCTTGAGTGATCAGAAGTATTGGCAAGCAAAGGATTTCATTTTCTGAACATTTATATCTATTCCTGGCCATGGAAAAAATTTTCTAGGAAGTACTATCCAAAAACATTCTTAAACAAGCACCTATATGAAGGAGCTATTTCTACACAATTGATTTTATTACTGGGGTTGTTTTGTTTTTGTTTTTGTTTTTGTTTTGTTTTGCATGAAACATTAAAAAAAATTTCGATGATGATACCTTGAAAAATATAATAAACAAGTAACAAATTCATAAACACAAAATCTTTTCTAGTACCTCTTTTATTATTTAGTAGCCACTCTTATATTTTCTCCAAACCCATTTTGCTTCAAATATTTCAAAGATAAAATTCCATCAAAACCTTCAGAAAATAACTCAGATGCTTATATTTAAAATAAGGTTGACCACTAGGGAACCATTACTTTATAGTGGGCTGTGGTCAAATAGAAATTCAATTCACCTTGCTACCCTTTTCACGAGAGTCCATAATAGTCAGATACACATGACCTTCCAAAGTTCGTTTATTTTGGATTATAGCTTGATTCTCCAAAGATTTGGATATTTAACAAGGAATTACTACTGACTTAAATAAGTTTGCAAAAGATACTAAGTAGGCCATAAATGCTACACACACAAACATAGAGAAGTATCCATGATGGCCAACATTCCTATAAATGTGTGATTCATTTTAGACTGATTAGCAATGGTTTTCAAAATGGCTGCACTAATCCTCACACAACCACCCCTTACCTCAACCCAGAACCAACAAAACCTTCAGCTTATTTAAGCTTGTAACTTGAGAAAATAATCTTGCACTCCATTGGAACCCCAAATGCAGCTGTAGGTATCCCTCTGAGACCTTCATGGGGTTGTAGACACCTCAGTAAAAGAGTTTTATTAGCACTTAATTTATTTAATTTTGAAGGGATTAGACGAAATGTTAGCATAACTGACTGCGATCCACATTCCACAATCGCCACCCCAATATGATGACTTCTTCCAAGAAAATGACCATGTATTTTGAGAATGGTTTTATACAGTCAGCATGTTTTGCAGCTTGAGGTTTTAATAGAGGGGGGAAAGAAAGATGAATAGTTTGAGGTTTTTCAGCTAACTAGCCACTTAAGAAAGAAGCAGTCATAAGCCAATACCTCAGTGAATCACGTCAAACTGTTTAAAGGGAGATACATGCCTTTAATCCTCATTCCTATCAGGAAAAAAATTATTCTCAATGAACAAGTTTATTCTCATTGCCATGAATCATAGAGGTTAGGTATCAAATTAGAATACATTGAAAAAAAAAAGCCTTTAGATTGTAACTGAGCACTTAAACAACTTTTCTTATTTCAATGGCATAGTAAGAAAAGTATTTACCCTTTCAATAAGGACTTTCAGGATCAATTTTTTGAGAAACAAATTAGGCGGAATCCACATGGGTGATATTGCATGTGCACGCATGCATATGCACACACACACACACACACACACAATAATCAAAATGATTTAAAAAAACACATTTTTTTTTTTTTACTAATTGCCTCCTAGAAACCTAGTAATATATATACCAATGTATGATGGACACAGTATTTCCAGAGATTATTTCCAGCTCGAAAAGTGTGAATCATGAAAGGGGGGAAAAAATATTATCCCTCCAAACAAAGAAAATTACCTGCTGGTTTCATACAAATCAGAGCTGGCATTTGAAGCACAGGATTCTGGCTTTTCTGTGCAACATCCAGTTAAGCTGGCATCTGATGACAGTGAGCATGTTGCCAATATCAGCTGCATGCCAACCCTATCACTAGTCAGGCTGGCAGCCCCGACATAAAACAAAGACCAGATTACTGCCCTTGAAAATATCAAGAGAGAGGAACTGCTGCTTAAGAGGCATTTAAATAATCTTCCTATGTTTCTTAACAAGATTACCCCTAAAAGCCCCTGAGAAACCAACTCCTTCCTCCCCTATGCTTTGTGCTCTTCTGGTTAGAAAGCTTCATTTAGACCTATTCTTAGCATAACTCTCCACCAAGTGTAGAAGTTAGGCCCCAACAGCTTGGCTTGTCACTCTTAATGAGGATGTTGTCAGATAGCCGAAACCCACGCTGAGAGATTACGGTCCAATACACCTCTCATCCAGGCCAACAGGAGGAACTTGGCTGTATTGGTGCATTCAGGAGCTGAATGCATGTCCCTTTTATTGATCTAACATTTTCCTTTCATGAGTACATGCATCCACTCAGCAAACTGACAAAAATTAAGATTATTTTCCTCATTTACAGTTGGGAAAAAAAATGGAATTGCAAGAGCCAAGCAATTTGCTGGTGAGTGCTCTTCCCACTTCTCATCACCACATCTCTTCCCAGGAGCTCTTCTAATAGGATTTTACTTTAAAGTTGTGAATGTGATCAATTCTCAATGGCAAGAATATAATAGAATCACACAGTCTAGTCATCCAGATTGATGGCACTTACCACTTTAGGTTACAAATGTCAACTAGAAGGGCTACTGGTATACCACTCCATGGTGGTAGATCACCATACCCCCATATCATTTTCATACAGCTAACAGCACCATGTAGAGTGAAACTCTGCCTCCAAATCCTGGCAATTTTATTGATTAGTTTTAAGCATATATATTCTTTTAAAAGCCTATCATTGTACTAGATGACTTCCCAGAAAGAATTTTAAATAACAAAGAATCTAGACTATTAATGGGAAGAGCCATATCACTTCAAATTGTCCTCTGCCAAACAAGAATAAGAGTTTCCTAACGCGTCCTACAGAACATCATAGAAAAACTGCTTTTAAGATGACAATATATAACTTTAAAGTGTGAGGATAGAGTTCGGATCATTTTCTACACATGTAGCCATAGCCGATAAAATCTACCAACAAAAAGACCCCCCAAAATATAGGACATAGATTCTAAAAATGCAAAAACATAGATCAACTCCGCTGTGGGATATTGAACTTCTAAGTTTAATGTTAATCCTAAATTGCTCAGAAACATTGTTTGTCTTTAATTATTATAATATTCTCATTCAATTAAAAAATTAGGTGTTGTAATTCAGACTTTTAATTAAGTGAATTAGCTTTTGACATTTTCTTGGAAAAAGATGTTCCCAATGTGTTTTTTTTCCCCTTTACTTGCAATTAAACATTCTTTAGCACTATTTAAATACTTTGGTAAGAAATATACAATTTATAACAATGTGCCAGGTTTTTTTTCAGACGTTGACAAGGCAGCTGTTAACCTCGGGCATCATATATTTTAGTGAGAGGTGGAGATTTGCATTGAATCTGAATGACCTTTTGCATGGTGTTGGGTGCAAATACCACAACTAAATCTGTAGCAAGGTCATTTTTTGATTCTTGAGACAAACCCAGCTGGTACTCCTGGAATGGCTGTTTCGTTTACTGTGGCAGAGCAGATACTTGCGGTACCTAAGTATGTCTTAACTTTGTTTTCACGTTTTAACTAGAAATGTTCTGCTGCCACATTCCTGTTGTTTATGTTACTTGAAATTGTCAGAGGAAAGAGTTAACTCTGTCACGAAACAAAGGCCTTTTTATATTTGCCTAAAGCGTAGCTGAAGGAGTCCTGTAAACTGAGTGTTAACTATAGGAGAAGTACCACCTTCGTCATATGTACTATAACACTCATGATATCACAGCGTTCCTAATAGCTAATAGGGATAAACGAAGCCTGTGGCAAGATCATTAGCAATATCTTTTCATTGCCTCTGTCATTCAAGTGTTTGTTTTTATGATTGACTTAATGAATCTCATCCGTGTAGCTCATCAAAAAACATCAAAAATGTTTTTATATTATTATTAATAATAATAATACTTCCTTTTGTAATAAGTACTTACTCTGACATTTCTCTGATTAAGAAGTAAACTTTCAAAACATGTCCTGTCTATTGCCCGGATACAAAAGTCTCAACAGAATTAAGGTGGTTAGAGAGATGAGGTCTCGAACACCTCTGCTTCCTTGCATGAGTCCTTCATTGAAACGCCCCTTCCTTTTGGGTGACTTGATCCAGTTCAGGAGCACAGAGAATTGATCTTTTATGACTCATAAAATATCTGTTCCTTCAAAAAGAATGAAAGAAATGTAACACAGTGATCGCATATATGTGAATTTGTGCCTAATTGAAATCAAGCTCTTTGATATGCAATACTGATCCTATCATCAGGGAAAAGAAAACACATTTTAAAGAACACTTTAAAAAAAAAAAGGCTCCACTTCATTTCATAAACCTGAAAAGCTCTAGAACTACATCTAGTTACTCATCTTTGAAGTTACCTGCTCAGTCAAACATTCTTAGCTGTGTATCTGTGCTTTCAAATGTTTGCTTTTGTAATAAAACAATTCTAACCTTATGAGACTGTCAACTCTACAGAATAAGATCAGCTAACTAAAAGCTTTTGCTCTGGTTTTTTAACAATGCAATAGAAAAAAAAATGAAAAAGAAGACGAGGGCAAAAATAACATGGTATTCAAACAACTCAAATGGATATGGGAAAAGAAAATTATACTACAGAAGCTATTGAATAATGGTCTATGATCTTATCAATTTTTATAAATTAAGCAGGTTGAAACTGGTCAGTGTTTAGCTAGCAAATCTGAGTGACTAAAAACAGACTGATGAAAAGCAAGTACCATCAACTCGATTTTATCTGTGAGCAGACTTACCAAACTGTGGGTTAGCAATGCTATTCGATCTTTTGCCCACCCACAGGCCTTTGTGTTCTTTTGAAACCTCAGGCCACCTGAGACTAGTAGAAAACCTCTTCCCAGTCCCCACTGGGACACACTGACGATTTACAACTGAAAACCATCTCCTATAGCCAGTCACTGCAGTGAAGAGAATAAAGAGTAATTACTTCTCTCAATTCATCACCAAGGACATGATTCTCCAAGCTTTGATGTATGACATTTCTCTTGAAATAAAACTATTATAGTTTTCATGTTTTGTGTCAGGCACTTTGCCAAAGATATATGTATGTATTATTTCATTTAATCCTCACAACACTCTAAGGAAGAAACTATTATAATTTTCATTTTAGAGGTAAAGACAGTAATTTCAAATAGATTAAAGTTACCCAAACAGTGAAAGGGAACTGTAGGATTTGAATCCATGTTCACTTTACTCCAGAGCACTTTCGAGGAGGACATTTGAAACTTTAGTCTACACAGAATTTCTTTGCCCCTTCTTCTGGTACCCCCCACCCCCTTAACGTTCTTTTGAGAAACTGTCTCTTGTATCTTCCATATGATAGAGACAATAGTCCCAGAAGTGGCTCATGACCCATGACCCAGTTTGGGCTATTCATATTCTCCTGGACATATGAAAGTTGAGCAAGAAAGAAGTTGGAGTTTGGTAATCAGGTGGCTGATCTAAGAGAGTCAAAGATCATTTACAGGATATCAACAAATTGCTCTGGTCTTTGCCTTCCCATGCCCCAATTGCTTAGTTCTTCCTCTGAGTCCAAGAGTCACTCAAGATCTTTCCACTAAATCTTCCTTTTTACGTTAATCAGAGTTGGTTTCTGGTACTTGTGAGCAAAGAATACCTCCCAGAGGCTCTATCATGATAATGCTTCATAATATACATACTAAGTACTTAGTACCCAGGAATAAGGAAGACATGCTCCAACCACATGTGGAATTTCGGATCTAATGGAGAGAAATGCACATGTGTCTAGTCAAAGCTCTCTCAGGAGTAGGAAAATATATAATCTGAGCATAAATGATTGAGTAACTAATTCTTAGAAACTTCAGAGAAAGTACACAGAGAAACACTGGTGGATAAGAGCATAATAATTTTATTCTCCTTAATGCATGAGGATATCCGGGCTAAAATAGCAAACCTTTTTGTTTGAGGCAGCAATAGAATGTGTTCACTGACTTTTTAAATATTTCAGTCTTTCAGTATTCACATATTGAGTAGCTCTTTTATTTAAGTACTATGTGAACAAGAAATTTAAAAAAAATAAGTAGCAATAAACAAAATAAGCCTGCTTGCTGGTATCAAAGAAAAACACATGTGTGTACTGAACACTTTTAGTGATTCCTTATGTACCTGGTAGAACTGAGACGCCATTTTAGTACAGAGAAAAGAGGATAGATGTTGCAAGCCCAACAGATAAGTTCAAGTGTGGCTCTAACAACACTAACTCTGAGTGTTTAGACAAGCAATTTGAAATTTCTTAGTCTTGAGTTCTTTGTTTGTAACATAAAAATCATAATCCTTGAATCATAGACTTGCTGAAATAGTCAGTGAGAAAACCTATGTCTGTAAGTTAGACGTTTGAGTCGCTCATTCACTTAGAAGGACGCTTGTGATTACATTGAATCCACCTGCATAATCCAGGATGATCTAAAAATAATTTCTCCATCTCCAGGTCCACCCCCTTGTCATGTAACATGATATATTTTTACATTCCAGGGAGTATGGCATGAACACCTTGAGGAGCCATTATTCTGCTGACCACAATAATGAACGATATGCACCATAAGCAGGCCAGTAATGTGGTAAGATCTATATTCGCCATTGCCAGATCACTTATTTAAGAGTTATCATTATTTAGAAAGTCTTATTCCACACACATGTGCGTGCTCACTTATACAAAGTTTGGATGCTGTATTCTAAGTAAATGTTAGATTATAAAAAAATACTAGCACTTACTTTCTATGATATTACTTAACTGGCATTATGTCTCTATTTTGAAACTCTATTCTTTCTGTGTGCACATATTAAAGTTAGTATCATGAAACTTGTCTCTTTTTTTTCATTCATTACTTTGTCCATATCCACTTACTCATCTTTAAGAAATCTAGCAGAACTAGAGTTATCATATTTCACCATCCCCAAAAATACACTTTGAAATCAGTCAAGTGCCTAATAAATACTAAGAGCTAACACAAAATGTTTTTTTGAAATGAGCTTGACAGTTGGCCTGCATACTGATAAGTGCTCTCAGGAAATTAATTAACAAGATATTTTCTTAATTAACTTCCTAAGTTTAGGTTGCAATATAAAACATGGACAGTCATATGTGGTCTTCAGAACACTTTTCTGAATGGAGACATGATGGATGAAAGGGACATGTAAAAGGAAGGGAGGACATCAGAATACCTCTATTTTACCTTTTTAAATTACACTTTAAAAATCAAATATTACCATGTATAATTAGTAACAGGCCTTTACAAGAAAAATAAAGTTGCTCCCCCCCTCAAAATATATCAAGTCATTGATGAATTTGTCTTTAAATTATTTGTCTTTAAAATTATTGTTCCACGTTTACAGAAAGAGTATGGCACTAAACTTTAGTAGAAACTGCAATCAAGTTCTTAGTCCCACTGCAGTGCTGTGTATGGTGTGAATATTTCTAGAAATGAACAAAAATGAAAGCCTTGAAATATATTTATCTCAATGTTTGGTTCAGTGTTTTCCTCAAACATTCTATTATTGCCCCCATCTAATGAAGATTTTTAGATCCCTTTTTCTTAACCATTCTTCACTGTGAAACTGTAATGTTGCAGGTTCACTATATGTGTGTTACGCATTCACTCCTTCCCCACAAAATGGATATTTCTCTGTGCAAAATGCATGCTTATGTGATGCCCACCTACATTCACTTGTTAATTCACCTTACAAATGTTTATTAGGGGCTTACCACATGCTAGGCACACAATAGTAAACAAACCCCATTCTTATTTCAGTAAAACAGAGCAAGCATACTACTCAAAATATAATGCATCCCAATGTTGATTTTAAAAAGAAAATGTCAAGAGCAAGAAAATGTTTCTGTGGGCCATATCTTTGACAATTAATTTTTTTTAAGCGTATTGCCTACAGCACTCCTTTGCTGTAACATCTAAGGAAACTGTGGATCTCTGAAAGCAGCAAGAGAAGCTGACACTAAAGTAGAATTCTTCAGAGTGGCCTCAGTTCCTCCATAGCTCCGGATGTGCAAATCTCCTGGCCACCTCCCCAAGCACTGTCACTGTCACTGAGGGTTTTGCCTCAGTCAGTTCTCCCTCTAGCCTGCCTTCTGAGAGGCACAGGACCTTAGAGGAAAAAAACAGTTAATGCCTAGGATAAAAGAGATAAACAAGTTTTGACTGCGTGGAGCTGGCCAGATTCCTGTTTTCTCAGTCACAAGTGTTGAAGACATAACAACAAAATCTATAATCTATAATTCATTTTTGAAATATTTGGAAACTGTCCTGTAGACATAGTCTGATGCAAAAAAAAAAAAGATATATATTAGAATGAATAATTTCTGGCATGTTCCAATGGTTTTTTAAATGATAATACATTACAATGTATGCTCCCCTGATAAAATTTAGAATATTGAGAGAAGTAGAAAAAAAGGAATGACTCAGAGCCCCATTCCACTAATAGAAGCAAGTTTAGCATTTGGTTTGAAGCCTGAGGAAGTGGAATTCATCAGGAAACAGAAAGCAGGAGGCAGAGAGACTGAAAAGGATGCAGAAGTCGGTGGAGGGCTGGCTGATGGTGCAGGGAAAAGGGATGGATATGGTGGAGGGTCCAGCCTGGCAGGACACCAGGTGGTTACTGCGGCTCCCCAGCCTCTGGTAGTGGTCAGAGCAACTTCCAGGCTCTAAACAGCAGTGAATCACATTTTGGTTTTCCAAAGACTGGACATGAGGTTGCCAAGATATCTTTTCTGTCTTTATTACATTAAACATCCAATTACTAAGATATCCAAGTTGTGCTGCTCTTCTTTGAACCTTAAAGTGACTAATCAACCTGATTTATCAAGCACTTACACTTCTAAATTAATCTCATTTTATGAATTGACTCAAGATGTGAAAATTAATTCTATTTATTTTTCCTCTATACTTCTTTAAAATTACTTTGATATGACTGAGTGTTTTCAGGGTGACTATGCTCCCTGTCTAGGAGAGTGGCCAGCTAGCTAGGGTGACCAAGGAGTCGGTAAGAAAACCAAGACAAGTTCTAAATGGGGAACCTAGAAGTGAGATAACTTGGCTTGAGAGTCCTGAGCAAAGGGTTATGAGATTCAGCCTGAAGAAAGTCGAAAAGGATGACGTGATGCAATCCAGATAAAAAGGAGGCTCAGAGCAAGATGGAACAAAGAACAGGCAGCAGAATAGAGAGTCACTTAGAGCATCGACTCTGACTTCCCACCACAGGATGAATCCTGCTTTTCACTATTGCATGAACCTGGACAACTTACCAATTTTGCATGCCTCAGTTTCCTCTTTTGTAATATGTAAGTAATAATAGTGTTCATCTTGTGATATTGTTAAGTAATAAATATTGTTGATGAATTATTAGTAAAATAGTTAAAACAATGCCTTGTACATAATAAATGCTATATTCATGTGAATTAAATGAACGGAGTGAATAAATCAAATTATCAAAGAATGTGAAAGAATAATGTCAACCGTGTGAAGCCCCAGAGAACACTGGAATTTCCTTACTAAATTCTTAAGTAGAAAATACTGGTTCAGGATATTTTCCAGGTCAAATTTGAGTGGACATTGAAAAATAAAAAAAAATGAAATAAATAAAAATGTTTATAAATTGAGAGTACGTTTTTAGAGAGTACATTTTTAAGTCACTGTAATTCTCAATATGAAGTGCAAGGTTAATTCAATATTCATGTGGGGACATTTTACACCAATTCCCCCAGGCGATTAGTTTCATGGAATATTCCCATTGCTGGCCGTGCCTTACTTGTGCTCCTGAGAATAAGTGCCCCACAAAACTAGTGTTCTTACCATGGTGTTAGATTGATCATTTTTGTTAATAACTTCAACAACAAAATACTCCATTAAGAATTGGTTTATATAGTCATCAAGACCCTCATTTTATGGGTCTATTTCTTTCATTTATGGTATTTTGAAAGACAGAAAGATTTTTATTCATACCTTTTCACTGCCATGACCTCACACTATGTCCCAGAAAGGGGCCTTGGTAGAGTTCCTGCCTCACCAGAAATCTGTAGCTCATTCAGGAATCTCCGTTGGTCTCAGCAGAGCACTGTTTTGAGTCACCCTGAGATTAGGTGCAGACCCATTTTTCTCTCTCATATGTTTTCTATTTTACTACATTTCTACATGAGGTAACATGCCAGTCTTTATTTAAAATAGATTTACTCTGTTCCAGTTGTTGTGCTAGCCTCTGGTGGAGTAATAATGAGCAAGGCAGACATGCTTGCTGCCTCCTGCACTGAGTATACAGAGAGATGTATTAATTAGGATTCTTCAGAGAAACAGATGAATAGAGTGCAGATAGAGAGGTGGAGACAGACAAAGAAAAGTAGATATATGAATGATAGATAGATATATAGAAACACATGTATTGATTTTAAGAAGTTAGCTTATGAGGTCATAGAGCTTGGCAAGCATAATACCTGCAGGCAGACCAACAGGCTGGAGACCCAGGGAAGAGTCAATGTCACAGTTTGAGTCTGAAGACAATCTAGAAGCAGAATTCTCTCTTCCTCAGGAAATTCCAGTCTTTTCTCATAAGACCTTCCTTTGACTGGATGAGGCCCACCTATGTTATGGAAGATAATATGCTTTACTCAAAGTCTATTAATTTAAGCGTAAATCTTTTCTAAAATATACTTTCATAGCAATATCTAGACTATTGCTTGACCAAGTATCTGAGTATCATGGACTAGCCGGGTTAACATATAAAATTAACCATCACAAGGGACAAGCAGGCATTTTCCATCAGAGTGAAGGAGCCTACAATAGGGAGAGACAGTGCTGTCTAAACAAAAGTAGAAGCCCTGTCTTGGACACTAGTGGTCATGAGAGGTTTCCCCGAAGTACAATATCTGATCCAGGGACTACCTTTGGTCATAAGGAATAAAGTGCTGAAGTCCAGAGTAAGAAGTCATGTGGCACATATGAAGACCCGAAAGTTGTGTGGTACATTTGAAACAGTGGGAGTTGAGAGACAAGGAGAATTACCAGGCTAGCCTATGAAAGGTTCTGTTGACCGTGTCGAGAAGCTGAATATTTTTCCCAAAGGCAAGAGGGAGTCATTGAAGGGCTAATAAGAAGTGACATGATAAGAATTATATTATATATAAATGAATCCCCATATTGTGGAGAATGCGATTTGAGGTAGCAAACAAGGGGCCCCTTTAGGAGTAAGTGGAGATATTTAGGATAAGTTACTGTGGTGCCCTGTGTGTGAATATTCTCTACAGTAGGGTTCAGCAAATATTTTCTATAAAGGGCCAGATAGTAAATATTTTAAGCTCTGTGGACTATATGTTCTCTATCAACAGAACTCAGCTTGGCAGTTGCAACATAAAAACAGCCATAGACAATACATAATAAATGGGCATGGCTGTGTTGCAATGAAACTTTATTCACAAAAACAGACAGTAGACCAGATTCAGTCCACAGGTCATAGTTTACTGACAGCTGGCCTAGAGGAGTGGAAAGCCATGGACTGATTGAAGAATTGTTTAGGGAGAGAACCAACATGAAGAGGTGACCAGTAATGTGAGAGGGCGGCAAGGGGCAGGGCGGAAGTATCGAGAATGATACATCTAGGAATGTTTCCAAATAAAGATTTACAATTAATCCTTGAACATGAGAGCCTAGAACTCCAAAAAAGAAGTCTGGACTGAAAAGTTAGAATTTGGAGTTGTTTGCTTATAGATGCTCATTGAAGCTGGAGAATTAAAGAAAGCTCAGAAAAGATATTGGATAACTTCCAGCATTCAAGAGATGTAAAACGGAAGAGGAATTAACAGAGTTGACTGAAAAAGAGTGCTCAGAGAGGGAAGAACTAAAAGGGAATCTTGATATTTAAGAGACAGAGGAAGAGAAAGGAGCTTAGAGAGAGGTGGGGAGCACATGTGCATCAGCACTGTTAAACGCTGCTGTAAACATAAGAAAGTTCAGACCTGAAAACGTAGGTGGATTTAGTAAAAAGGAGGTGTCTGATGACCATAGCCCGATTGTTCTCCCAGTGGAGTAGAGAAGGAGAAATCCACCTCCCACGCCTTTGCAGATGCCTTCCTAACAAGGTCTTCAGCAACCCTACCAACACCCAATTCGTTTGCTACGGATCATCACATTACTGCATTTTGTTCTTTTGCTTCCAGTCCATGCAAATTCTTAATTGTAGTGCAAATTTCAAGAGACCATGCGGAAATGAAAAATATTAACCCCACACAATTTTACTCCAAGCATTATAAGTTGTACTTATACAGTGCCAAATTGCCAAATGAAGACTGAAAGGAGAAAAAAAATCTTACTGAGCTTTTCAGTTATTGTAATAATTGTCATTGTATATATTAACTATATATGGTACATGGTAGCCCTTGGAAAACAGAAGTATAGTTGGAAAACAATACATTATCATCATTACAGTTATTAAAATAAATTGTTATATCCTTAGTTTTTACGTATTTTAGATGCAGACTATATGTGTGTGTGTGCACATGTGTGCACACTATACATTGTTAGCATTAAACATACAAAAATTCTGCTTCGATTAAAAGATGTAAGATAAAAATCTGATGAGGAAATTTTATTTTTAAATATCTTCCATTAAGGAAAACCTGTCAGTTTTTTTTTCAGCTGCTATTTTTGGCTTCCCCTGCCTGCTCTGAAGTACCTGGTGTAAACAATCTCCTTTCTCTTCACACCTTTCTTGAAGCTTGTGGGCAAAGGTAGAAACAAATCTATCTGGAGAGAGCAAGGATGTGCAAACCTCTTTTTCTTTCACTGCCCTGATATAAAGTAGCATTTGTTTTACCTTGACTACAAGAAGACAAGAAGAGGCCATGTTGCAAACACAACCAATACTACTGACTTTAATTGGTCTTCACTGAGCTTAAGAAGAAAAGGAAAGAAAACGAGAGTAATTTTAACTATCGTCAATGAGTTATGTTTTTCATAAGTTCAATACAACATTTCAGGTTTTCCAACTTTTAGGTAATCTTAAAAGTATTCACTTTATTTTCCTCATCAGTTATTTTCAGAAAGAAAGAAATATTTCCTATTAAACTAAAAGTAGGCCATAATTATCATTTTAAATGGCAAATTAAAAATTCACATTTATTTAATGAAAAAGTCAAGAAAATATCTTCTTATTAATTGATAGTTAGAATTTTACATAGATGAGTAAACTTCAAACTGTTATGTCTAATTTCTCTAGAAAATAAAATGGAGTTTAGTACCACATTGCACATAATGACTTTTAAGAGTGCATCATTTTTACAACTGTAGCTTGGCTATTAATTTACTTTAAAATAAATTATAATAATGGAGTTTTTTCAACATTACATGTAAGTTAGAAACTTTTTTATTGGTCTCGAAATCAGAGTTTACAACCATTTTAATAATAAAAATTTGATGAGAAATGAAACGAACAGCTTGAATTTCATTATGTATAAATCAATTTCTTTCTTTATTAGAATTCCTTCACAAAAGGTATTAGGTAATTACCCTGTTATATTGTAATTCATGCACATAAAATATCTCAGCAATGAAGGTTAATTGAAGCTCCTTCTTCATCATTGTAAATGTCTCTAAGCTGCTTTGTCTCTGGCAAATTAAAACAAAAGATATTCTTTAATAAATGCTCAGATAAAATTGATAACGGAGCTATACTAACCTCACAAATGATGTTCACTGATATATTTAAAGTTTCATTTTAAATATTTCTAGTTTATTTTCTAGACTCATTTTATATCAAGCATAATACGTACAGAGAGAACATATAACTATAAACCACATTTATTTTCTTAATTTAAAAATCCAAAAGAAAAATAAAAGCTACCAAGTACATCTCTAACAATTTGATTTTACCATAGATTATTTTTTCTCTTCTTCTTTTCTTATGGCTTTATTTTAAACTGGCTCAAGTAATCAGCAATATAAAAATTACTTGTTCTAATATATTTACAGTTTTATCATATTTTCTGAACTTTCATTATTTAATAGTGAAACTTCGACTTAATTTGTTATTTTCTTTTATTTTAATTTTTAAGTATCTAAATAAAATGTGTAGTTATTTGTCCTTTTATTTAGAAAAACTATATTATTTGCATATACCTTGCATGTTAATGTATCATAAGAAGGTGTAGACATTGTGAGGAACAAATGTAGTATTATGTTCCCCTTGGGAGCAGGAAGGGGAGTTCAGCTAATATTATGCTTGCAGAATTTTTTAATAACATATCTCTCCTTTGCTTTTCATAAAGGTCACGAGGTGATTCCAGGAAAATAAAAGCATTTATGAAAAAAAAATCACAAAGAAATATTTTCACCTATAACATGGTTAATTTAAAGTTGAACAATAGTAGAAATAGGAAAATAGAAAATATCTTTAAAAGTGTCACCCAAACTTCAAAGGATTGACAAAAATAACCAATACAATTAAGTAGCTGGGGGGAAGTAGGAGAACAGGGAACTTTGTCTAGATTGTCACGTAAGTCATTAAAATATTAAGTTTCTACAAATATTTATGGATTGAAATTATTAATACAGTTACTTTTTTCCTCATTCTTTAATTTGAAATCCAGTCTTATTTCAAGTCCTGGTGAGGCAAGAAGTGCTTGAATTTAACAAGAGAATAAAGAGAAATAAGTTTTTATTAACAAAAAGAAAACTAGCAGTTATGAAGACACTGAATTTCACACAGAGAATTTCACTCATGATTTACATTCATGAAATTTGAAGAATATATATTTGCAAGCACCTTCATTGTCAAGGTTTATTTACGAAGATGTGGCTAGCTTCTCAATGGAACTTCGAGCACTCTTTTTTTTTTTTTTTTTTTTTTTAACTTAATCCACCAGGACCAAGAAGTGGAATCATGATTAGAAGGTTCTATCAAAACTAGTTTGAATGATGGTTGCACTTTTTACCAGCATAATCCACCATCCCCCTTTCCACTGGCTGCCATAATTTATTGTCACAGACCATACACACCCTCTCCTGGGCTCAAGAAAGGAGCCGAATTCACACACACACACACACACACACACACACACACACACACAAAAGATGCTTCTGCATCGACTACTGGAGCCATTTGCAAATTCCTGCAGTTGATATGTAGGCTGATATTCACAAATGATTTAGTCAGAGCCTTCCCAAGAATCATCTGTATACTATAATTCAAGATGAATTTATAGCTTTTCAAGAAAGCCATGCCTTTCCCATGCTATGTCAATATGGCCTGAAACCTTTTACTTAAAACCTTCTAGCTGTTTCTCATAGCACTTGAGGAAGTTCAACATCTCATAAAATTCAAAAATGAATTTGTGTCATAGAGAAAAAAAGACTGAAAAAATTCCTGATGCAGCAAAGATAAGATCTGTCATGTTGCCATATGAAGTTCATTCACTTATTTAGAATGCTCATGTTAATAAAATCTTTTTGATCGCAGATCCTTTCTTTTTCTTGTCTTATTTATTTTATTTTATTTTTATCTTTTAATAGTCAAAGGAGAGATATAAGGAATTACATTGGGTCACAAATTAGAATTCTATTGGCTGTGACGAGTTGCAATTATCTAATGACAGAACAAGTAGTACGTGTATGCGTGTGTACTGGATTGAAGACAGACACATCATGACAAATGCTGATCTCAGGAGAATTGAAAAGGGTAAACCATTTTTCTGTTCCTACCAAAAGCAATGTTACTAACATGAGAATCACTGGCATTATTCCCTCAACCTGTTGAAAAGGAAATGTTGCCATATTGTATTTTACTAAGTATCACATCAGTATCAGGTTAGCAGCAAGGTATAATGGACAAGTGAAAGAATAGGACAGGACAAAAGTTGGGTACACATCAGCATCATAATCCAAATCGGCAGAATGGGTAATGCAGCCAAGAACTAAGGAGTCGAGGGCTGCTGATGATCACAGCAAGGAAGAGACCACAGGTGTCCAGGGCAGTCAAGGCCACAAGAGCAGCATTCAGATATTTGAAGAGCAGAGCGTGGAGAACAGAATACACTGGAGGAGCCTTCAGAAAGCGCTTGGAAATCTTGCCCCTCATCTGCTTCTGTTCTGCCCACCCAGCACAAGGCAGCCGCTAAACCTCCTACATCTGTGAGAAAGCAGCTCTGGGGGGTTCCTCACCTTGAGTTGGGAAACTCCGAGCTGCCAGGCAGCAGGACTTAGGGACTGACTTAAAGGGATAACCTGCATCCTCGAAGAGAAGGTCTCTTTCAGCACAGGGCTCCTCCATGGCAGTCAAGATACTTCCTTAAGGAGGCTGAAAGCTAAGTCAACTCACAAGGATTTGCAGTTATTATTCCCCAGAAACCCCTCTCATTCAGTCTTCTGAGCTCTCTCATTCACAACAGCATGTTGGAGATGCAGGCTGGTGGATCAGCCCACACCTTCCTGAAACCTCTCAGAGGAAGGAAGCAGGAAACCTCCACAGCTGGCCTTCCTCCCCAAGTCAGAGATTTAAGGAGGAAGAACCGCTAATGCTCCAGATCTGGGCTGAGTGCTTTGATTTCAAGAACTGTCCACTGACAGGAAAAAAGACACTTTAAGCCTTAAAAAGACAGAAATGCATAACTAAGAGACTGTGTCGAAGTTGTCACCATGACAGCTAAGAGGTCTACCTGACTCACTGTTGAAAGGATGCTCTATACAGGCTCTTCCTACCAGTATTCTTACTTTCTTTATTCTTATTTCACTTCCTCATGAAAAGCTTGCATTCCATGTAAGGAATTCTAAATGATCATATGGAATCAATTTTTTAAGTTTTCTTCATGGGTTTGTGTGACTCTGTTTATAAATACATTCAAAAAGTAGTTTTATCACAAAGCAAATAGTTCCAAACATGTTCTCTCTAAATATATTAATATGAAGAGCGTGGTTAACTGTTTTAAAAAAGCAAAACTTAGTAATTTTGGTTAGAAACTATGAATACAATTTAAAAGCTATGTGCCTATCTGGCTCTAGCACATGTAGTTTTAACTACTTAACTGTCCTCATCTGCCTATTGCTTATCCCCCGTTACCTAATGTTTAACTATGTTTAATTATAATAATATGTTCACCTTCACAAAAATTGTTTAGAATGTTATCTTTTTTTCAAAGAAATGAGAAAAGTGTACTCACAGGTAGCTTTTAAATTGTATTCAGGTTTTCTAACCAAAATTATTGTCCTTTTAAGCCTTAAAGTGTCTTTTTTTCTTGGCAGTGGACAGTTCTTGAAATCGAAGCACTCAGCCCAGATCTGAAGTGTTAGAGGTTCTTCCTCCTTAAATCGCTGACTATGGGAGGAAGGCAGGCTGTGGAGCTTTCTGCAAAAGTTACTGATTGGTCAGCCTTGAACAAGAGACTCGACATCTCTATGCCTCAGATTCCTCATCTATAAAATCATCGGAGAAGATTCATGGTTTATTTGGAGGATTCAATGATGCAATATACGTTCAAACAACTGAAACATTTCCTTAAAGCAACATTAAATAAATCAGTTTGGTCCATGGACATCTTTCAGGGGATTCTTTCAGGGGACCAGGAGGTCAAAAATCTTTTCATAATGATATTAAGATATAATTTCTTTTTTCCATTGTATTGACATTTGCACTGATGGGCTCAAAACAATTTTGGGTAAAACTGCTGTCACCTTAGCTTGAATCAGCCAGTGGGATACAACTATATTAGTAGATATGAAATACTTTACCAATGCACACTTGCAATAAAAGAAATTTATCAGTTTCATTTAAATGCCTTTGGTGAAGCAGTATAAACTATTTACTTTATAAATCTCGACCTTTGATTACATGTCTTTTTTAAATATTTTCTGCAGCAAATGAGAAACACTTCTGTTCCATAGCCAAGTATGATGGTTATCTAGAGAAAAAGCACTCAACTAGTCAGTATTTCTTTTCATGGAAGACAATTTTTACATTAAAAAAATGCATAAAACATCCATTTGAAATGCAAAATAGACCAATAGATTTTGATGTTATTTCTCAGGAAGTTCATATATACAGTTTCAGTTTCCACGATGTAACTAACCTTAAGTAATGATCATCTGTTGAGTGTTGGTGTAGTATCAAGGTACACTAACCATACTTACCTGTTCCCACCATAAACCTAGGTGAGGTTAGATTTTCTTCATATACTTCAACTAAGACAACATATTGCAACAGATGAAGGAGAAAAAGATATGAGAATTCAGCAGTATTTTACTAAATTTGACATTAAAAAAAGGTTCACGAATGTAAAAATATCATTCTCCTTATCAGTTTTTTGTTTTAGAAAACAGTTATTTTTTTAAATTGTGTCATTATATCCTAAAATTCCAAAATTACTTGACTCACGGGGAAAGTAGAAATGATGACAGGGTATACATGGATAATGGTGAAGGAGCTATTATGTATACAATGTCAAACTGCCAACAGGAAATAAGTTTTTCAGTGATTATAAGTTTTGGTTATTGTCACTAACAGTCATCAGTCCCTCAGTTTCGCTTATTAACATTTTTTCCCCATGCTTTCTGATCTCTAAACACAGCAAAAGTCCCTCAAGAATGGACTGAAATGGCCTGATTTGCTGGTTCCCGAATCAAGGTATAAGAAGGTTTGAGAGGCAAAATTATCCTAACACCTGTGCTTCTCCTTGGAGCCTTGGGCTTTCACTGCAGAGGGCTCCTTTTCACTGCAGGTAAGATGTCTTAAGCCCATTCCCCCTTCAGTGGGCTGAATTGTGTCACTTAAAATTTACATGTTGAAGTTCTAATCCTCAGTACCTCAGAATATGACTGTTTTCGGAGACAGAGCCTTTAAAGAGGCAATTAAGGAAAAATGAGGCCATATGGGAGGTGTCCCTATAAAAAGAAATTAAGACGCAGACACACAGAAGGAAAACTATGTGGAAATGCAGGAATAAAATGGTTGAGGAGAGAAGTCTGAGAAGAAACCAATTCTGCTAACATCTTGATCTCAGACTTCTAGCTTCCCAGAATCATTAGAAAATGAATTCTATTGTTTAGGTCACACAGCCTGTGGTATTTGCTATAGCAGCCCTAGCAAACTAATATACCCACTTCTTGCATTCTCTTCATAGCTGAGCCTCTTTGCCTCATCCAGTAGCATCCTAAGTAGCCTTTGGAATGTGGTATTTTTACAATTAGAAATTTATCTAAATATATGGTTCAAACATTTGTTTCCCTGATTTTAGAATGGAATTTAATCATGCAAAAATAATAATAAGCATTTATAATCCAAATAACATGCTATTTATTTTATATGTTAGATATAATGTTTCCTATTCAATTTAATCTATCTTTTCCAAATGATTAGAAATGCCTTAAAACCAAAGCTGCATATATAATCTTCCCAATGGTAAAGACAGAAAATCAGAAGTGGTGGCATAAGAGATAGAAGATGACAGAAGACATTAAGAGTAAGAAGAATGATAGGAACTGGGCAGAAAAGCAGGATTCCGAGGTGTTAGAAATAAGAATAAAAGTCGATTTCAAAAAATCTGTCAGATATTACAGAGATCAAAAGATTACTATGACCTCATAGAGCATTATAAATTAATAGCATTGAAATAATGAAACTTAAATTTTAGTTCCTGAATTATTAGCACCAGGTTAATAGCCTCCAACTCAATACGGTTTAGTACTTTCTTGGGATAAATAAAGCCAAGAAGTATAAACATGTCTTAAACCTACCACATGGTTGTAGGTGTTGACACCTCTTAGGTGTCAATCAGAAAATACCACATTATATAGATCTTGTACCATAATGACATATCAAAAGGAAGTGCACTATGATAAATTATTCTAAACAAAGATGTGTGTGCTTGTCTAAAGATTTAAAATTAAGATTTCCCTTAATTTTAGTTATCATGAGATGGCTTTCAAATGACCTCTCATATTTGTGATTCAAAAAAATAACTAATTTGATATTGACATTGACCTCCAAACCTGTTCTCTTTCTCATCTCCTTTCAGTTCGTGGCAACTCCGTCCCTGCAGGTATTTTAAAATCACTCTTGACTTCACAAGTCCTCTCCCACCTTATATCCAATCCAAAATGAAATTCTGTTGGCCTCACCTTCAAAATACACCCAAATGTGACCACATCTCTTTACCTTCATTGCTTCAATACTTGAGTACCATAGTCTCTAATTACTATTATTGCAATGGCCCCCAACAACATGTTTTCAATCATTGTCTTCTCACAATCTGTGCAAGCAGCAGCCAGAGGGATCCTGTTAAAACATATAATGTGACTCTTCTGCTTAAAACATCCAAAGATCTCCCATTTCGCTCAACGTGAACTCCAAATTCTCTTTCATGAAGTACGACAAGGTCCTATACAGCCTAGCCCCCTGTTATCTCTCTACCACATCTCTTTAATACTTCCTCCACTCACCCCACCCCTTTCCATCAGCCAACTTGTTATTCCCAAAATGTTAAAGCATGCTTCTACCTCAGAGCATTCTCATTGCCTGTTCCTGTTACCTAGAATCATATTTCCACCCCGAATCAGCAGAACCAGTTCCCCCACCTCCTTCAAGTCTTAACTTAAATGACACCTTCTCAGTGAAACCTTCATCTCTCCTCTTTGATAATGCAACTCCACCTTTATCACATGGTTTTATGACCCTTACTCTGCTCTTTCTAACGGCATTTAACAATTCCTAACATATGATAAAATTTCTAGTACACTGTATAAACATGACATACAGTACAGAAATAATAATGTTTTACACACTGTGTATTTACTTATTACATTTATAGTCTGTTTTCCCCCCTAGACTGTGAGGTCTGCAAGGGTAGGAATTTGTATCTGTTTTATTTGCCAGTGTATCCCCAGAGTCTAAGACAGTGTCTACACACAAAAAGAGGGAAATCAAAAATTGCTGAATTTGTTAACCCCTTCTGCAAACTTCTCAAGTTTAGTTTATCAGCATAATGAGAGTTCCTGCAGAATAGCAAATATATTTTTTATTTATTCGCTTTATTTCCATAGTGCTCTCTTCATAGTGATTTCTGAACAAGAGGAAACTCCGAAAAGCCAAAAACATCAGTGGAAACTCCAACACTCATCCAACTATTCAGATGTTTGGTCTGTCTTTAAATTGACATAAAATACAGTTTTTCAGAAAAAATAGGATCCTGGGCAAAATTTTATCCCATTCCATTATGAAATTCTGTGCTGTTTCTCCAAATATTCAGAAACTTTATATTTCTTTCTGGCCATACTAAAGCCAACACTTTGTAGCTCATAGATCTGCCTCTGCTCTAAGAACCCTCAAGTGACTCTTAATTCTTGGCAAGACCTTCCACTCAACCATTTGCCTTTGTGCTCCGGGTAATTGCACTCAATAAGGTATTTTGGAGGAAAAGAGTCTTTTTAAGAGTAGCTATTTTAAGATGTAAATGACTAAAAGGGTTAACCCTTCCTAGGATCATTTTATTTTAAAAAGAGAATTTATAAACCCACTTAAATGTCTGCTTGTGTAATGCACATGGGACACACTTGTGATATTCCTTTCCTGTCCCTGGCCCTATCTCGTATGTAGAACAAAATTCTCTAACATGTTACCCATTTTTATAAGACTGAAAACCTCTGGAAACATAGCGAAACCTCTGGATACTTGTCTAGATTCTCTGATGTTAATGACTCGCAAAATTTTTAAATTACCCTTTTCTTCTTTCTTATTTTTAAAACATCTTTTTTATTTGAGAATTATTAAATTATGCACAAGCTGGTAAGCCATGTATTATATCATGAGGATAAAATATGTAGGAGCTAACCTTTCCAGAACCAATTATATCCAAGTGATATGAAAAATAGCATTTGTAAGCTTTCTGATTTTTTTAATACTGTGGATTCCAAGTCATTCTTAATTTGTAAACTGTATTTTTTTGTGAATTTCCTCTGTTCCAAAAATTATAACATAAGTTATCCAAATTTACTGCCATAAATCAGAGTGTATTTTGGCAAAAAAAAAAAGATATTGGCATGAAATTAAAATTGTGGTTCACGAAAGTATGAAATCCCCTTCAAGTGATCTGTCATATTTTGTATGAGCTTCTTTTCCCTCCCATCAAAAGATATTTGGCTCAGAATTTAACAACCTAGCAAGAGCAGATAAACCGTTACATCATCACACACTAAAAGAAGACAGAAAAAAATACATCTAATTTATAATGAATTTTCAAATCAATTTCCTTTTTTAATGTCACTGAATTTTGTAATGTCAATATACTGGTAAATGGTTGGCACAGATGTACAAGAGTGATCCAGTAGAAATTTCAGAGCAGCTTGAAAGGAAAAATTATCCACTCACCTTTTCTTAAGCCAACTTTTTTTTTTTCCTAAGAAAGAGCACATGTTTTAATCTGTTTGTGTATGAAATAGAATTATAGGTAGGACATTGGGAATGAAGGGAGCTGGAAGTGGAGTAAAGTTGTAGAAATATTTAAAGACAGTGGATAATCCAAAATGTAATTGAATTTGGAATGAAAATTCACTCTTACGTTTTAATATTCATGTGTCCAATGCTCTTATAATTCATAACAGTTAAACAGAATTACAAATTCACATTTCAAGGAGGACTGTCTGGAGTCAGTGGTGAAATGCCCACATCTCTCCTCTTCCTTGTGTGTTCATTCACTGCCAGTGGGAGTATAATCGCTTTTGTCAAATTGACAGGATATACTAGCCGCCAAGTGAACCATTTCTTCCTTAAAGATACCGTCTCAGATCTTCCCTCTATGGGTAAAAATGATAGGGAGAAATCTGTGTTTCTGGATATACATCTGATTAATAGTTTGATTGCATCCATGCCAGAAGTTCTGCTTGATTTGGTGTGCAGTGTACTTAGGGGCCACTCATATGCAAATCAAAATATATGTCCAACTACGGAGGGGACCCATGAAGATTGTCAGCATTTCTAAACCATCTTGGAACTGCCTTGTACAATGAGAGTATTACAAATTAGCATAAGAAAAGTCTTCAAGTCCAATTTAATCTTGCTGCCATATCTGAATATTTTGTGTAAATAAAGTCCCAGTCTGATGTAATATGGAAGCTAAAGGAACCATATGAAACACGTAATACAATTCTACTGAGTAACATATAGCGGTTATAATTTGTTTATGAATGGAAGTAGTCATTATTGTAAAAACATAAATTCTCCATTAACTAAAATTAGAATTAAGCATGATTATAATCAAATTTCAAAAATGATTTTTTTTTTTAGAATTTAATAAAACTATTCCAAAGTTTATTTGGAAGGATATGTTTGCAAATAATCAGAAAAATTCTAAATAATAATTAAAATGGTATGGTGATGATACAGAGAAATGGTGATAGCAGAAAAATAAAAAGATGACTAGAAACAACTACATGTGGATATAACATGATAAGACAGTTTTGCAAATTAATATGAGAAATACATTTATTATTTACAATATTGGCAGAGTTCACTAGCCATTTAAAAAATAAATTAATAAATCTGAATTTTTACTTTACTTTCTAACACTAAAATAAAATCCAAATGGAACAGACACTTAAAGGTAAACATTCAGATAACATAAAAAAAAAAAAGGCTGAATATTTTCAAAAATTTGGCATGTAAAATTCTAAGTCCAATGCAAAGGATATAAAGTAAAAGATATATAGATAATTAATATAAATTGCACATATAATTTATATATATATAAATTCTATAAGTAAATAAAAATTAATTCTGTAGCAAAATAAGTAAACTTTTAAAAGTAGAAGGGAAAGACTGAGAAAGATATTTAGAATACATCTGACAACAGCTAATTTTCCTGATATTATGAAATCTTCTTATAAGTCAATAGGGAAAAGATACCTGATCTATTTTTAAGTGGACAAGGGATGTAAAGAGTCATTTCACAGAGGACAAACAGACGGGGCCATTAATCATTTGAAAATCTAATCAAACTCACAAATAATTAAATTCAAATAAAAATAAGATATCATTTTTCAACTATCAAATTGGCAGTGATTAAAGATTAATAATTCCCGGTGTTGGCAAGAATAGGGGAAAACAAGTTCTGTCATATGCTGCCAGTGGGAGTATAAAAATTTGCTAATTTTTTGGAAGGAAAAATTGCAATATCTATTAAATGTTTAATGTACATATTCTTTAACAATTTCACTTCTAAGGATTTATCCAATTAAAAAAATTCATACAAAAATATGAAAAAATTGTGGACTTTTTTGCAACATGGTTTATAGTGGTGAAAAATTGAGAACTATTCAAATTTTTTAATGTAAAAAATTATTTATTAGTACCTAAATTTCACATATAAGACTTGAGTTTAAACACTTTTCTCATAGAGTAGGAATTCATCCATACATAGTAGAAAGGACATATTTCAAGTTTTATTTCCTCTCTATTTTGCTTTCATCTTTCTTATAGTAATGTTTTTTCTTCTCCATATCTTCAATTTCTCTTCCATTCCATATTTGTGCATTGTCTAATCAGTGCATATGTCCAGGTATTTCTTCATGAATTTTTTTATTGTCAATTTCATTGTTCTTGGCTAATCTTGTTTTTGCCATGAAACAAACAACAACAAAAAAAAATGTAGCAACACTGTTATTACAATGACATGGCTCTTCAAAACTTTTTGTACTGAAACAGTATAGATCTTCCTGCTGCTGCAGTATCATTAATTTTAATGCTGGTTATATCGCTACTCAAGATACTGCACATCAACCTTGCTACCCTTGAATATTCGCTTCCAATGACTCTCTCAGGTTGTAACTGTGCTTCCTTGATGATGACTACAAATGCAAGTCTTACCCGGAGTATTCAGGGACATGCAAACAATTACTTTCTTACAATTCTAAATTTTCCATTCTAAAATTTACAGCATAAAAGTAAACAACACATCTTCTAATCATGCTCTTTTTTGAACTCTTCAGGTTGAAATTATTAAATTCATAGAATTTAATAATTCTATGAATTTAATACAATGAGGACTACATCTCTGTTGAATTGTTACCAATCAAATACAATTAAATATACTGACAGGAAAAGACATCCAAGACATATTGTTAAACATAAAAATCATAGTTACCAAGCTACATATACTCTACAAAACAGTTTTTGTTAAGAAATTATTTAAATGTGTGTATGTGTGTGTATATGTGCAATATACATATATGTACATCAGAATAATATACATTGAACTCTTAATAACTTCAGTTTGTGAATATTGAAATTATGAAAGACATTTCATGATGAAATTGAGGTATAAAAATAGAGTATGAACTAGAAGAAGTAATTCAAGATGGTAAAAACAAATAGACCAGAACAAATGCACCACCCTCATATAAATAAGTGAAAATGAAAATACCTAAGTTAGCAGCCTTTTTTTCCCATCTCTCTGTGCCACCCTTAGCCCTCACCACACCCACCTTTCTCAGGGCTTCTCTGTCCAGATGTTGCCTAAAAGACTGGGCCTATGGGCTTCTGTTGGCAATAGGTAATGGAAGGCACTTGAGGAAAATTGGAGCATAGGAAAGGGGGGCCAGGTATTTCTTCCTACTACCTTCCTGTTTTGATGCTTTATCTTATCAAATTAGAAAAAAAAAAATCCAGACTTCATAGGGAGAGGTTTCACTCAAACGGATTACTGCAAAGGATCACAGTAAAGGGACTATTGAAATATGGAGAATTTGTGATGATGATAAGATCTGTACATGTCTCCTCAGTTAGGCAAAAAGGGTTTTTCTTTTTTAGAGAAGAGTAAACAAGTATAGAAAGACCCGGGTGTGTAGGAGTGGGGTGAAAGGGGAGCATAATCAGACATAGATCAGAGAATGTTTTTCTCTGAGGCCAGCCTGTTCTCAGGAGGGCCACATACTGGTTGGGTTGAGGGTGGGCCAAAGTTCAGGTATCTGAGGGCAGGAGAGAAGCTTAACCAAAGTTTGACTAACAAGCATTTTGTCCTCATTGGTCAGTGGAGACAAGCAATTCGGCTAATCATTTATGAGGCCAAGAATGAGAACTGGAGAGTCTGTATTTGGCCTTGTCATAAGCAGACAAAGGTGGCATCTGAGTCTTTTCTAGGTCACAGGGGGAAGGGTGGTAGTTCCTTGAAAGAAGTCATTTCCCAGACAGAAAGGGTGGGAGATCTCTTAATCTTCACTGTTTCCCAGCATCCAGAGCCTGAAAAAAGTTCAAGGTTGTGGGTCCCTGAACAGCACCTGCATCTCTGCAACCAGTGCTCCCTGGGGGGGCCTCCTCCACTGCTCCATTTCATCGAGTGTTAGTAGCACGTATCCTCACCCTGCCTCCTTGGTTCTAGACATTAGGAGGCCTCCCACGATTGCTTGTCCCCAGGCACTTCAACCCCCTGTCAGCTCCCATAACCCCCTCTATAAATGTCTTCATAAAGGCCTCATCATTTATTCTGTCTTTAATTCTATGTCCTGCTGTGGCCTAATGATTTGTAACAACCACTTGGAAAGTTGATGTGACTCTCCACTATTTGACATAAAGTCTCTTTTGGATAAGGTGGCAGTTTACAGGATAAATAAGGCAAAGTTAAGGAACCAATAAAGAGAAGAGATTGAATCTGAAGTAACATTGTTTCATTGATTCTGGAAAACTCCCTAAAAATCTCATAACAATATCATGGTTAACACATTGTGAAATGGTCCTAATTAGCTTTCTGCTTAAATACTATTCCTAAGTATAAGTTCATCATTATTAAAAAGCATTTATGAGGCATCTGTGGAAGACGTTAACAATTAGAATCATAAAAATAAATGAAGAAATAAATAGTGCGAGGGCCCTCAGGGTCCCTTAGTCCAGGATGGAAGGGTTTTGTTGTTGTTTAATGCATCCTCAGTGTCAAGGTTGAAATAGGGGGAAAATAGGGGTCACATCTGCTTTCTTAGCTTGTCTCCCTCTTTCTCCTTCCTCTCCCACTGCAAGAGGGAAAAAGTCTTTTTCTTTGTTTTGCATCATGCCTTCTTTCTTTTCTCCAGAAAAGTCATCATGGCTTTTCTAAATAGCAAAAGAAAAACTCGACCTAGGTCAAACCCAGCTGCTAATAGGGCAATGTAGAAATAAATGAATTTGGAAACTCATTCTCAAGATAATATTCTGATTTACATGGCTATTGTTTTTCTGAAACACCAGTTTTGTAAATCAAGAGCCAAGTTTTAATTTTTCTCCTCTACATCCCTTTGAGAACAAATCCCCAGTCCCATTTAAGCAAAGGATGTCTCGGGTAATGTAAGCTTTGGTCTTATATTCATTACAGTAAAATAGAAGAGATTGTTAAATGATTCTTAAATCTTATGGTTATTATATATCCAAGCAAAGCACAGCATCTGAATTTAAAAGTGCTGGCAGCAATTATAATATGAGCATTCACAAACACCTCAAGCACACAGTGAGAGGCAAGATGCAAGAAGCCCATCCTACACATGATGAAATATGCCTTTTTTGTATAATCAATTAAGACATGATAAGAAGGCGCAGGACTAACACACACAGAATTACAATTCTATTTATATAGCCATTAATTACATTTGCAGAACTATCTCAACTAAGGTTTACATGATGTTTTTGTATTGACATAGCAGTCATAAACCTCCAAGAATTACCAATACCTAGGAGATACAAAAGAGTTTCACAACAAAGCCCTTCACCACCCAGACCTAACATCAGGTTGCAAGATACTTCAGGAAGCTTGAAAATGAGATAGGTTTGTGGCCTTTGAACACAGCTTCAGAGGCATCTTGCAGAGGATATTCACCATCATTCTTGGGAAGCTTTAGCATTCAAATGGAACACAAGATTCACATTCTCTTTATGGTTTTATGTGACACAGAACAGGAATACAATAGCAATAAAAATTAAGTTTATTAAGTTTTATAATTGTGACAAAGTTTCTAAATCTTCAGATGAACTTTAATCATTGAAAACAAGGCAGAAAATAGTGTTTGTTTTGACACAAAGAAGAAACCAGTGTGAAGCCAGAAAAAAAAAAAGAGAACCATGGACCAGGGATAGTATTTGTCCAAACTCTGAAAACTTCACTCATCCTGAAACTTATGTCTTCTTGATGCCAAACAGTGGTCAAGTGGCAGCATCCAATTCCAGAAATCTCCTCCAGACCAAAGTGCCATCAATATAGCACCTACCCAAACTCTTCTTACTTGCTAGAAACCGTGGACCTGTTTGATCAAGTTGGGCTATTATGGGCTTTTGGTAGGTTCACAGTGAGAGGTAGCCTTCCAGGTCTGCAAATACAATAAAGCAGTCTAAAATAACGAGATTGTGTAGAACACTAGGGTCAGGGACTGCGAGCCTGTAAGTAACCTGTAAGTAACCTCAGTGTCAGAACATCAGTTTCCAAATGATTCTTCTTACTTGGATGCTGGAATATAACACATGGGACCCATCATCTCACTTGCAGTGTAACAAACCACTCAAAATCACTTCTTAAAACAAGAACAATCCTTTATTTTGTTCTTCTACCTGGAAGTCAGCTGGACTCAGCAAGGCAGTTCTGAATCACGGTTTCTCTTCCAGCTACAGTCAAGAGGTGTCCAAGGCTTGGTTCGCCTCGAAGGTTTCTTCGCTCAGATGGCTGAAGGGAAGACTCAAACAGCTAGGGTCTGGAGCAGCTGGGAATCCTTGAATGTCATTCCCTCTCAAGCTATGTGTCCTATTCACAGGAGGACTTCCTGAGGCCCTGGCTTTCTCTTGGAGTGAGGATCCCAAGGCAAAGTGGTTGAATCTGTGTGGCCTTTGAAGTATCTCAAAAGTTCAATTGAAGACATAACTAAGAAGACAAAACAAGGAAAGCACCACAGGACAGCATCCCAGCCAGTTTTAGGAGCTGGATTGATACTCATAGGATGAAAAGAGAATTTTTTTTTTGTTAATACAAGATATACAGAACAGTTATGTCATAAATTATGTATAATTTTCTTCAAGTATTTGTGCATGACTTAGCTCTTAAGAACGCCTCTGTAATTCTGTGTGGTTCATCCCAGAACATAAATTCAGTTCTTCTCAACTAAATCCTTTTGTTTTTCTTATAAACCCCCAATTTAAAGTACCTAATTAGATATCACAATAAAAAATCATGACAAACTCAACTTCAAGCAACATCCAGATTAAAAAGACAAAGTAGGATCCAGCCCATAGAGAATCGGGCTTAGTTTGGGACTGTCCCATTTATGATTGTCATCTCATTTATCAGCACAGAGAATTTTAGGGAAGAAAAAACTCAGTCGAACTTACGTATGTGTTTTTTAAAAGGCTATTTTGAACATCCAAGGTGTTAATGCTGCCAACCAATCATTAATTTCTTTCAGCTATTTAATTTCAGCTATTACAGCTATTACCTTCAAAAAGCTCTGATTCACAAATAACCCCAAAGTGCAGAAAACTGAAATATAATTCACAGTTATATTAACATTTGTGTATAATTAGAAATTGGGCAAAACAATCAACTTCCAAATATATCAATTCAAGGGACTTGAAAATTATATATGCTTATTTCATTGTAAAAATAAGATCACTAATCAAAAAAACTGGCACTGAAATGTTAAAGCCAAGTTAGTGCTGTTTTTCATTACAAAAAAATTTTTTTTCTGTGTTAATCAATGAACTTGCCCAATACTCTCAATAACCATTACTGTCTTAATTTATAAATGAAAGAATAACATTATTCATATGACTTGACATCAACCTGGCCAGAGAATGTCACTCATTTCACAAAGATTGAAGTGTATTTGATTGCCGGTCTTGCATTAAGCCATAACTTAATACCATGCATGAAGAACACATCATTTGAAAATTGTTCTGATGCATTGAACTTAATGATCTAATCACAGTTTTGTCATTATTATGAAGAACTAACACGTGTCAGGTAATGGAATTAAATTCAGATAGAAATGCTCATATATTTAATGGCTAATTTGAAAGAATAAGGTTTTAAAATTCAAAATTCATTTAACAAAGCACTATTGAGTAATTATATTCATGAATACAGCACTTTAATCTGAGAAACACATGAGAGTTTTAAACACTGAAAATTTTAGGATCACACACTCAAAAAAAGCCATCTGTTTTAATATACCTGCCCACTATTTGGTTGGTTTCAATTCCAATTTTCCTGCTGTTTCACAGTATCTTTCAATTCACTTTTTGCTCAGGGACAAATCTGTTCAGCTTCTGAGTTCGCTTTAGGATCTTTGTCTATGCCAATTTTTCCTGTATTAGGTCAGCCTACGGGTAACCATCTCTCCAATCCAAGACCTTCTTCCTCTTTGTGCTTTCTTCTTCATGCAATATGCGACACAGAAGTGTTAAAATGCTGAATCCATTTTGTAGAATGGGCTAGGAGGAAGTGAAAGGGATGTTCCTTTATGCTTTGGTACCACAAAGAGTCTTAGCTAAAGTAAGAAGAGGAAGCCTGGAAGCAGTGCTGTGCTGTAGCTGACTGATTTCAGCTGCTCACAAGAGACAATTGGTAAACTTTCAGGAATTTTGCAAACAGGCTGTTAAACCATTGCTAGCTTGAAATGCGCCATGATGAGAATGTTTATTTTCCCCGTGGAAATCAGCAAGCACTGCAACCAGGGTTTGTGGAAGGAAGGAGTCAGTTATTTCACAGACATTTACCAGCACACCACTATGTTGAAGAAACAGCAATTGAGTGTCATTGATAGTATGTGCCACTTTCATTTAAAAATACTAATAATAAGTACACTTAATTTTTACATGAACACTGTAAAACTGGCATGGTTACCTCCTTTTTTTTTTTTTTTTTCCAGAGAAGCAATTTGCTCAGAGAAGGAATTTGCCAGAATTCAAACTACTGCCTGAGGATTATAAAACCTATACTAGTTGTCCTCTTTACCTCACTAACCTGCATCTGCTTCAAGCTTTATTCCTACACGATTTTACAATTGGAAGAAACCTTAAATGCTCTCTAGTCCTATTGGCCCAGCTAAGCGGATCTGCAACATCATAAAGCCAAAACTGGTTGCCCTGCTGATGCTCCAACACTGCCAAAGCCAGATTTACAACCTCAGACCATTCACAGTTTGAACGCTGTCACTGGTAGAAAGTGCTTCCTTATTTTTAATAGAAAACTTTCTTTTGCCTTCAAACAGGAGGCACAGGGAACAAAGCAAAAACAAAATGTATTTGTCTAGGCTTTGAATTTTGGTTTTACATGTATCTACTATCCATCCTGCAAACATTTGTCGACCAGATAATCAGCGATATTCACCAGACTACACATTGGATAGACAAAAATGAGTAAGAAGTTGCTGGTCTTAAGAAGCTCACCATCCTACGCCCCCTCCACTTAAAGTGTGGTCTTTATTTCCTAATGGGAATGCAGTCTTAGGTCCCCCCAGACATACTGAACCACAATCTACATTTTAACAAGATCTCCAAAAGATTCTTTTGCACCATAAAGGTCGAGAAGTCATAAACTTGGCTGAACTGAATACTTTGCTTCTCTAAAGCAATGTGTTTCCATTATTTATATTTTAATGAGGTATTTTTCTTAAGACCTATGAAGCACCTACAGAATTCTGAGCTGATGCTCTTCATCTACATATTTCTCTTCCTGTTTTGAAAGAGGGTTTTAAAAGATAACAAAGTTGTATCACAAATGTTTCACCCTAAGTTCACATCATTTGTCAGAGTTTGTGGACACTTTTTAATGACTACCCTAAAGTGCTATGATTCCAATATATTATGCATGGGTTATGTCATATTGTTATAGCTGGATTTGATTGCATGTATACATTTCTCTGCAGTCTGCATTCAGAGTTCACACTTCAGCTTTCCTCGGAGGATGTCCTGGAGGGAAGAACACACTGCCAGTGGAGAAATTCTATTCATCACAGACAGTGTCAGCACCTGCTTAAGGGAACCACAGCAAGACCTGTCCAGAGTCTAGAGAGAGACTGATTTTCTTTTTTTTCTCCTCATGAGTTACTAGACATATTTATCTTGTCTTTGAAGAAAAGACCTTCAACCCGGGAGTTCACCCCCTAAGGGGTTAGAAGTCTTTTCAGTCTGTGATAGTTTACTTAATACTAAAACAAGGAAATAGAAGTGAAAAAAATCCACACTAAATACACGTTGCAAAGCAAGACAGGGTTAGAGGCGATATTTTAACCACAGGGTCTCTCAGGCCTTGTTAAATGCACAGGTTTGGTTGAAAATTTTAAACGTCACAAAGAAACCACCTTTTGGTGTATACACACTGTTGTTATGACAAAGCACACCTGCTTTCAAACTTTTTCAATATACATGCGTGATAAATACCAAAAATATCAATACCAATAATATACTATACCTTTTCTTCTAAGAGGGTGTTTTTGTTGCTAGGGTACACTCTTTTCTCTGATACGTGGTAATTAAGTTATTCCAAAAATGTAAGAACATCATCACATTTTTCATAAGAAATCCTCAGAAAATACGTCATTCTAAATGACTAAAATTTTAACCCCATTTACATCCTAAACCACTTTTTTTTCTTTTTATTTTACTCACTTTTACTTTCCTCACTCTTTTTTCATTTTTGAAGTAAACAAAACACAATTGACCAGTAATAATATCAAGCCCTCACTTTTGTTATGTGTAGTAATCTGCTAAGGCTGCCATAAACAAAATACCACAGACTAGGGTCCTTAAACAACAGAAATTTATTTTCTAGCAGCTCTGGAAGCTGGAAGTCCAAGATCAAGGTGCAGGCAGGGATGGCGTCTCCTGTGGCCTCTCTCCATGGCTTGCAGACAGCTGCTCTTTGCTGTCTTTTTCCATGATCATCCTTCTGTGCACTCTGGCCTTTAATGTCTTCCTCGTCTTCTAAAGATACCTATCAAATTGAATTAGGACCCACCCTAATGGCCTTACTTTAAGTTAATCATGTCTTTAAGCATCTTATCTCTACGTATGGTTACATGCTGAGAAACTGAGGTGCAGGACTTCAACATATGGACCTGGGTGGGGGGCACACACTGCCATAACGCTGTGTCAGGCACTTCCTACACACTGCACGTGCAGGGACTCATTTAACGTGAGGCACCGCCATCTTACAGAGAAGAAGCAGAAGCCCAACACAGAACTAACTTGGAATTTGCAGTGTTGGAATTCTGTTCTGGAGTTGAGCTTTTCAAATCATGAGGCCCTGTTGACTTTGTTTTTTATTCAGAGCATGTTTATAAATGCTTGTGATATGTCTGTACTGAGGAAAACAACTTTATTTGTTTCCATATTAAACAACTCCAAAATGTGAGCTTTTTGTGGCTTCTTGCTAATGTTTATTGTTTTTCAAGCACCTCCCTCAATGTGTTCTCTCTCTCTCTTTTTTTTTTTGTTCATGCTATTGTTCACACAGGGGCCTATCCAGAGTATATGGCAAGCTACCAGTGGTGTCCTGAAGCTAATTGATGCACATCTCTTCCATTCTCCATCTTCAGTGATATCACATTGGCAACTTGAAATGGGCCATGATGGGAGTATTTACACAATAGAAATTGGCAAACATTACAAATCAGGGGTGTTTTGTTTTGTTTTTAGTAGAATACAAACCACGATTTTTTAAGAGCTGATTTTTTAGCAAATCACTGCCTATACCCTGTATCCTTTACCTTTTCCCTTGTAGTTTGCTCGAAAGAAATATAATAATTTCTAGAATGATTCCTACAGTGAAACATTATCATGAAAGCATATCTATTTTAATGCATGAACTTTGCGACATTCTTTTTCTCTTTAGAAATAAGTTTTGTCTTACCTGTTGTAGCTGCCAGCCCCTGAAAGACATACAGACCACCAGAACTCAGGGAGTTAGAGGAAACACACTCTTTACTCAGCCAGCTGGGTCTGCCAGGGGTATGCGGACCCCAAATTAAGCAGCCCCAAAATGTAGAGGTACAGAGTTTTAAGCCCTAAATCCCATTCTTCATTCTATCTGAACACAAAGATCTATTTTTCTTCTATTCACTACCTGACAACCCACAGGTTGGGTGTGCAAGCAGGGGTACAGAAGCAGAAAGCTTATTGTTAGAACGTTATGTTCCCATAGGTAATAGCCTATGTTCCCATGGTTATAGCCAAGCAATAATTTCCCTGCCGGCACATTCCCCATTGGCCTCAGCAGAAAATCAAATCCTTGATTCTTCATGTGGAATTTGTTCATAGCCTCTTTTTTGTAATACTAAAAGTTTAATAGAATTAATTCTCTTTCTTATATATGTAAACAAGAAATCAAGGAAACATGAGCCAAAAGTTAACAAGAGGAGGAGGAGGATTAAAGGTCCAGCTACAGATAGAAGGGTTGTTAGCCACGGTGACTAATTAAACATCCTATGAAACCAGTTATTTGATTCTAGTCTCTGTTTTTCCCTGGCATCTAAATTTCTCTATACTAGTTATAATCTCTCTCTAATTGCTCCAGAGTTTTGGGCATAGAAGCTACAGGTTTCACCTAGAGCCATACATAATCTATCTTGTTCTAAGAATAATAAATCTAAAGCTCTTCTATTTGAAGGACTACTTCTACTAGTGAATTGACTTGAAGTTTCAGCCTGCTGAGCTCAGTTAAATTTAGGGAAGTTTCTACCCCAATATAGTAAGGGGGTTTTGGGTTTAGGCACAATCAGCAATCTTGTCCTATGTCTGGGGTGGTCTTATTTAAGACCTTGTGTATTGTTGTTAGCAGTTATTAATGCTCCTTCTGGTTCTAGTTGTGGCTGGTCGAATGCCTGAGCTAAAGAGGAAAAAAGAAGAAACAGAGGGTTAGACTTATGTATGCCTGAGTCTTAGTCTTAAGGCCCATCTTCCTGAGCTGTCCACTCTCGTGGGAGTGATGAATCCATGATGGGATGCCGTCTACTTTGACTGCAATGGGCATCATCAGGTAGACAGTGAAAGGTCCTTTCTATTTGGATTCCAGTCCTTTGGAAGTGAACTTCTGGATCCACACAGAGTCCCCAGGCTGAAACTGATGGGGAAGTTCATCCCTCGGGGCTGAGTGGACAGCACGAACCCAGGACCAAATCTCCTTCTGTACACTTTGAAGGGCTTGGAGACTTAGGTAAGACAAGGTTACACATTTCTGCCTTTTTCTCATCTTTTATTCTAGATACTAAATGTGGGGGTTTTCCAAAGAAAATTTCAAATGGGATGAATCACCAATATATGGAGTATACCTGGCTTGGAGAAGAGCAAAGGGGAGAAGTTCTACCCAGGTCCCACCAGTTTCTAATTCTAACTTGACTAATGTCTCTTTTAGGGTCCGATTTATTCACTCTACCTGGCCCGAACTTTGGGGCTGCTAGGCGCAGTGGAGTTTCTGCCACAAATTTAGGTAGCTAGCCAATTGTTGTGATACCTTTGGTACGAAGGCTGTCCCGCTATCTGACCCTAAAGTTCCAGGGAGACCAAATCGAGGGAGGATTTCTTGTAGTAGTTTCTTAGTAACCACTAAGGTAGTTTTTTTCCTGGTGGGGTAGGCCTCTACCTATCCTGAAAAGGTGTCTATAAAAACAAGTAAATATTTGTAGCCCCACAACAGTCAGGGTTACCTCAGTGAAATCGACTTCCCAGTGGTCCCCTGGATAAGTTCCTCTTTCCCTATGCCTAGGTTCTTCTATCTTCCCCTTCCTTGGGTTAACTTGGGCACAGGCCAGGCATCGGGAGGCAATCCCCTCTGTGGTTCTTCTCCTTTCTGGAGCGTCTTAGTTCACCCTCGGCGTGTGGTCTGGTGTAGTTGGTGGAGGAGAGTCCTTCCAAGGGCCCGTGAGAGCCCAATTTTTCTATCTGGGGGTGTCCACCACCTCTGTTGGTTTCTAGTGGCTCACTTGTTTTGAATATATATGTTCTCTTCCACCATGTAGGTCGGAGACAGAGTCAGTTCTGAGTAAAGGACAACAGTCAGTATATGTGGTGGGGGCCCCACTGGCCTTGTGGCCACTGTTCTTGCCTCTGCATTGGCTCATCGGTTTCCCTCAGCCTCAGGACTATTCCCTTTTTGATGCCCTTTACAAAGAACAATAGCAAGACCCTTAGGCATCTATACGGCTTCAATTAAGGCTAAGATCTCCTCCTTGTTCTTAATGTCCTTCCCAGCTGAAGTCAGAAGCCCTCTTTCCTTGTTGATGGCGATGTGTACATGTGCAGTGGCAAAGGCGTATCGGCTGTCAGTGTATGTTGTGACTGCCTTATCCTTTCCCCAACTTAGTGCCTCAGTGAGGGCGATGAGTTCTGCTTTTTGAGCAGAAGTCCTATAGGGAAGAGCCTGTGACCAGATGGCGCCAGTTAGACCCCTGCCCCAGCATACTTCCTTCCTTCCTGCATGAAGATGTTCCCATCCGTGAGCAGAACTTCATCAGCCTCAGGCAGAAGGGAGTCTTTGAGGTCTGACCGCGAGAAACATACAGCATCAGTGAAATCTGTGCAGTCATGAACAGGGGTCTCAGGGCCTGGGTCTGGCAGCAAATTGGCTGGGTTGATAACAGTAGCTTTGGATTTTAGCCATACATTTGGGGTCATCCAGTGCCTCCCTGTTGTTGAACACCTTCTGGGCTTTCTCGACAAGTTGGGACAAGTTCATCCCTGCAAAACCTTCTAATTTTTTGCAATTTACGCCAGATATCAGGGGCTGCCTGGGTAGCAAAAGCTATATTAATTGCCTGCTGGTTCTCAGGGGCCTCAGGATCAATGGGTGTGTATACCCGGTCCGCCTCATTCAAGAAATGCTCCAGGAGATTCCTGAGGTTCCTCCCTGTATAACTTCAGTTACCTTAGAAAGGTTAGTTGGCTGACGAGCAGCCATCCTAATTCCCCCGAATAGAATCTGGTGGTACCGATCTAATGCCATTCTCCCTGCCTGAGGCGGGTAGAGGGAAATTCTGGGCGGGTGGAGGGAAATTCCTCCTCAATCTGTTCCCCTGCTTCCTCAACTCTCCTTCCTCCCGCAGCTATCTTTTGTGTTTCAGTCTGAATGTGTCTGCGTTCTTCTGAGGTCAAGGGGGTAATTAAAAGCTGTTGGCAACCATCCCAGGTGGGGCAGTGAGTCTGAAAGACACTTTCTAAGAGTCCCATTAATGCCTGGGGTTTCTCAGAGAAAGGCGGATTCTGTGCCTTCCAGTTGTACAGGTCACTAGTCGAGAAAGGCACGTAAACCATAAAGGGCCTGTCAGTGTGCTGCCCCTGGGATGGTGCTTCTTGCAAGGGGAGGATAGCTGGGGTGGTGGTATTGGCTGGTGCCCTGCCCAGAGTGGGAGCAGGAGGCCCATAGGGGTTTCTTGCCTGTGTCCGAGGAGGTGAGGCAGTGCTATTTGGCTATTATTGTCCTGGATTATAGGGTGGGGGAAGGTCACTGTCCTCCGGTGGAGATTGGAGGACTGAGGGACTGGGATGTCTTGGAGATTCAGTTGCTGCATGTTTGGGGGTGCCCACAACTAAAACCCACACACCAAGAGAAAGGGCACACCGGCGGAGCCAAGGAGGGGGGTTCTGAACAAGGTTTAACCATTAATCAATGTAGGGAAACTGATCAGGATGTCCCAGATCTCCCATGACAATCTTCCAAACATTCCTCACCAAACCCTTGTCAAAGGAACCCTCCAGAGGCCAGTTTACACTAAAAGATGGCCACTCAATTTCACACAATGTTCTTAGTCTGTCTGGAGAAAACTTAATGCCATAGTTAGTTCCCTCTACAAAACCTTCTTTGAAATGTCACAGGAGACGCCCCTAGGGTGTCTTCTGTGAACTTGGGCTTCTCCCCATTGCTTGCGCAGAAAACACAAAACAGAAAACATAAAACAGACACTCAGACAAGGACAATTACTGAGGTGTAGATGGACCCAGAGAAGTCCGCCACCTACAACCACAGACAGGACCAGAGACAATAAACAGAACCTGACAACAGGTGGCATTCCACGGCCTGGCCAAGGTCTGGAAGATATGACTGTGTCCAGTCTCTCCATGGACCCCCAATGACCAGTCAACAGAACCAGGAAGGTACCTTCTATTCAGACGCCAAAGCCTCAGAGATTCCAGATTCCCGTCGGAATCTGGAAGAGCATGTCCTAAAAGTTGCGTCTTTGATGACTGCATTAACTCCATCACGGCATTCAAGGGCCCTGGAACATGTCAGGTTGGCTACCCCTTTGAATCTGTAACAGAGATAGCAACCGCTTTGGAGGCCAGTCTGGTCTTAAATTTCAGAGCCACTCCCTAAGATCTCACTGGGCCCTCCAAATGTTGTAGCCGCCAGCCCCTGAAAGACACACAGACCACCAGAACTCAGTGTGTTATAGGAAACACGCTCTTTATTCAGCCAGCTGGGTCTGCCAGGGGTGCGCAAATCCCAAATTAAGCAGCCCCAAAATGTAGAGGTACAGGTTTTTTAAGCCCTAAATCCCATTCTTCATTCTGTCTGAACGCAAAGGTCTATTTTTCTTCTATTTACTACCTGTCGACCCACAGGTCAGGTGTGCAAGCGGGGGTACAGAAGCAGAAAGCTTATTGTTAGAACGTTATGTTCCCATAGGTAATAGCCTATGTTCCCATGGTTATAGCCAAGCAATAATTTCCCAGCCAGCACAACCTCATCTTTTAACGCAATATGCAAATATCCATTGATTGTCAAATGCTATAATGTGTATTTTCAAATGCTATTAATAAAAGTATAACCAAAATGTCGTTGGTGTTACAAGTTTTTCATACAAAAACTTACATGTTATATAAATATATGCACATAACGACATAGTACAATAACACAGGAAACACCAAATTCAATTAATAATCTTTACTTGATGTAGTTACATAACTTAATACAATCACTTAATACAATTCTAAATCAATGGTATCAGTTGGAATCATCAATATAAATTTTATATCATAAATAAATGTAATGACCTCCAGTCTTTTATCATATACATTTTTCATCTATTAATAGAGTAGATGAATATCACTGACATTCTTCGGGGGTAAATGTGCATTACTAGAGAAAAAACAACATCTGTCCCACAATGAATGTAGCCTGGGAGGACACTGGGAGATAGCTCCTCAGTGTTAATGCTAATAATCCTTTTAGGATTATTAGGCTAATATTTTTATTGTTTTGTAGATCCAGAGTCCCTCCTTATCTCATCATCATCATAGTAAATACCCCCTCCTCTCCTATCCTACTTTCTATGGACTTTCCAGTTCTCACATTCCCCGGGAGTGGGGGGGGGGGGGGGCGGGGCAGGGGAGGGGGGGGAGCTGCTCGGAACTCCTGGCCTAAGGTGGTTCCTTGCACCAGCCAGTGATTCCATGCAAACTACCTTCCTAGTTGCCAATGCAACTAGCCCCACACTAAAGTGCCCAAATGTCCTTCAGTCTGTTCTCATACTTCGTTAACATACAATGGATTTAAAGTTATCACATTTAATTAAGCCACTCTTTTAATAATAATGCCTAGGAAAAAAAAAACTGATCTCAAACCTCCGACTTGGTAATAAGAAAAAAAAACATAATTTCCAACTTTTGGTGTAGGATGGTAGGTACAAAAGAAGCCACCCTCTATCTCTGCTAACCTCAAAGGGTTACACTAACTGGGACCATTTGTTGAGGACCTACTGTGTGCCAGGCCCTGCAACAAAGGCTTTATCACACCATCTCATTTGGTCTTCAACACAAGCACATGAGGTAGAGATTACATCTTCATCTCATGGGCGAAAAAACTGAAACTCAAATGAATTAATGAATTAATTTATTTGTTCAAATTCACCCACCTAAATGAGTGGCAAGGCCAAGATTCAAATGCAGGATGATCTTGTTCCAGATCCTAACCTCTCTTCCTCAATTATATAACCTGTGATTCTGGACTCAGTGACAGAATTTGAGAACTAGAAGGTCATCAAGCACAAGATATTGAATGCCCAGAAAAATCAGAAGTTCGAAGGGAAAAATCCCTGTGGACATGATGAAATGAATCTCTTTCCTTGCACCTTTGAACAGACAGGGGGTTCCTGCTCTGTCATTACCCCACTGTGAACCTCCGTGGAGTCCTGCTCTGTATTCCTTTTACTCATTTGTAAACAAGATTCATTCTTACCCCCAACCTGCTTCACGGGTGGTGCAGATGAAGTATATAATGTCTGTAAAAGTCTTTGAGCACATCAAAGACGGCTCTGTATAAATACTATATTATTATACGTGTTCCCATAGGAAGCATCTCCAGGACTCTTTGATCCATAAATATTTCATTGACTCAACCCAGCCAAAGCCATCTTAGACTCTGAGGCATCATAAAGTAATTGACCACAGAAAGAGTTCAAAAAGCAATGCATTCTACATCCATCTTACAGCTCTCTTTTTAACTCTTAATTTCAACTTATTCATTTTTTTAAACAATTTTATATCATTTTTTATATTTCAGTTTTAGAGTAAGCATATACCTGTACATGATTTTAGAACCCCTGAAATATAATGACCATGGGTGCTCATACTTTTTTAAGGGTTAAGAAACACTAAAATATTCAGGTCTCTGCCCTCAAAGATAACATTTGATGCTTCTGGATCTATTTTTTTCTGCTTTATGTCTTTTTGAATTTCATTTCATTTCATTTCTAAAAGAAAAGCAACAAATGAATTTTCATATCATTTTTAAAAGAAATAAATTTAAATTATAGAGTTTTCCAGTCAAATTCAGTTACTTTCTTTATATTATTATTGAGATGACAATTTGTTAAATATATGTTATATCTAACCAAATTAATTTTTACTTATTATAAATCCAGAAAAGGTCCCCATCCTCAAATCCAAAGGAAACTCTGAGACAATTAGCAGTTCGTGATATATATTTTTAGAGATGAATATTCTTCAGCAAAAACTATAAACTTTAACATTTAAATATAAACCATTTATGAAAATTACTAAATATTCAACAAAAATTTCATGATTTCAAAGTAATAAAATAATAACGAGTCAGAAAATTTCTAACAAATATAAATGTCTCCAATCCCAGGGGAAAAAAAAACATGTAACTAAAAGCTACAATTAGTTGTTTAATCGCAATCATTTCTCTGGCTTCTACTCTGCTGACTCAAAAAAAAACAAAAACAAAAAACAACAGGGAACAGGAACTGAAGAGGGTGAGTTCATTCACCTAAAGGTTACATCAGTGGGAGTAAGAGTTCCCACTCAGCTCTGTAGCAGATGTAGACTGACGCTTGTAAAGAGATGTTAATCATCATGATGATTTTTTAAAAAATGGAAGAAAAAACATTTAGCAAGCATGTATTTGCATGTAGCATTCTATTAGACTAACATTGAAAATACAGATTTATTTTTTCCACGTACTTTGATAAATGTGAGAAGTTCTAGACACATATTTTATTCTTTACACACTTGTCTCCACCCCTGGTGGTCTTTTTTATTTCAGCAACAACTGTTGTTTGGTCCCCCAGCCAGGATACTCAGTATTAGTGTCTAGTTACATATCTGTTTATGAATATACTGGCTATACTACAGAAAAAATCATGACCAAATCAATGATAACGTTTTTAGGACATAAGTGAAATTTCACATGTAATTCACAAGTCACTCAGATTTGAATGTGCATATTTAGTTAATATCCAGTAATCCTGTGAAATATTGTCTCCTCCAGGACATGCCAATGCTACCTCATATTCTAATAGGTTTCATCTTGGACTATGGCCAGTATAAAAAAATAGACACATGCTTACCAAAACTTGCTTAGTATACACCAGACACATCACATTTGTCATTTTTATTAGCCCCTAACACATCCACTCAGTCATTAGACAATAACTATTGAGCATCTACAAAATACAGAGCAATGTTCTAGGTGATGAAGATGTAATACAGAACACAGAGCTACCTTTCTGGAAGGAGACATGGATTGTTAGCAAATAAACAAATAGTTAATACTATATAAATTTGAGAGTTACACCATTTATGAAAGAATTAAAACATGATCAGAAGGTATAAAATGTCTAGTGGGCTGAGCAGGTTATCAAGAAAGGCTTTCCTAAGGAAGTGACATTCAAGTAGCAACTTGAATGTTAAGAAGGAGCAGATTGTTCCGAGATCTGCTGGAAGAAACCCATGGTCAGGAATAGCTAGAGCCCCACTGAGGTGAGAGCATAAGAATAAAGGAAAAGGACATGGTAGCAGAGGAAGACCAGGATCCAATCCTATATGGGCATTTAATTTAAATGTAATGGAGACGCTTTAGAAGTTGTACACAATGAATGGCATGATCTACTTTACATTTTTGGAAGCTCATGATATGTGTGACAAATAGACTGTCCAAGAATAAGGATGCATGCCAAAAGACTAGGTAAATGCTGTGGCAGGGGCCAAGGAGAGAGACGATGGCAGCCTGAGTACAAAGGTTACAGTGGAAAATGGGAGATGTGTTAGTCTGGGACTTCAGAAGCAGATGCCAAAATGGGATATAGTGGACAGGGTTTTATTATGGAAATGCCTGTGTGAAAGGCAATAGAGAGGGAGTCATAAAAGCTGGGAGAGCAGTCAGAAGGCCATGGAAAGCTGACCCCCGTGATGGGCTTGGAGGAAGCATTCTAGACTGGTATGCAGTCTAAGGGAGGTTATGCAAAACCTGCAAGGATTCCTTAAGCCAAAATCAGCCAACAAAAAATTCTCACATCTCCCAGGAATGGCTACTTTGGTAGCTCTGCTGCATGCAGTCCTCACTGTAGAGTAGCCATCCAGAGGGGTGGCCTTGGCACAAACACGGCAATGATTTCAAAGCCCAGCTGGAGCTCTTGTTCAATTACACTCCTTGTAGTAGGAGATCTGTGAGATGCACACTTAGGACCACTGGGAGTGGTGATCAGGCCAGCATACACGGGAGGGAGGTAGAAAACAGAGCTCAGGGTATGATTCCAGGAGGCAGATTAGATTAGGATACATCCATACAGTAGACTACTTGTTAGCAGTGGGAACAACGAGAAAGCTTCCCATAGACTGGCGAGGAAAGTTCATTAAGTGAGAAGAACAAGGTATAATATCAAAATAACAGAATGCTATTCAACAATAAAGAGAAAAAACTACAGATACATGGTCAATCTAGATGAAGAGCTAAAGTGTTACAATTAGCGAAAGATGCCAGACGCAGAAGGTTGCATACTGTGTGATTTCATTTATATTCCATTCTGAACAAGGGAAAACAAATCTTCAAGGCAAATCAGATGACAAGTTGCCAGGGGAGAGGGCAACTGCAAAGAAACACAAAGAAGCTTTCATAAAGGGTGGTGGCCCATTTTATATCTTGATTTTGGTGGTGCTTACACAATTATATACATTTGTCAAAAACTTACAGAATTATACACAATTCATGGTCCATTTTACTGAATCTAAATTATACTTCAATAACTTCCCCTCAATAAAACAGGGTACAGAAGAAAAGTATGTTTAATACGTCACATACTACATTTGGGTAAAAAAAAAAAAAAAGAGCAAGAGAGAGAGAATGTTAATCATATATATTTGCTTTCTCTTGTATAATTATATCAAACTTTGGAAGTAAACAAATGAATAACAGTGGTTATCTATTAGAGGATGGAACTGAATGTATGAAACAAAGGTGTGGGGGGAGTTATCTACTATTTACCTATATACAAAATAAATTTAAAATAAATAAATAAAATTATCTTATTTTGTATTTATAAAGAAAAGAGAGAACTCAAGTAGGAAAAAGGTAGGTGTTTGACTAACAACTGAGTGAATAATGCTGATACTATTAATAGAGATGGGGCTGCCGTGGAAGGAGCAAGTTAAGTGTAAAGTGGAGAGGGAGTACAAAGCAAGAATCCTGTGATGTACTTGGTCAGAATGATGGTTAATATTATGTGTCAACTTGATTGAGTTAAAAGATGCCCAGATAGTTGGTCAAGCATTATTTCTCGGATGTCTGTGAGGGTGTCTCGGGAGGAGATTTGCATTTGAATTCAATATAGATGGAATCAACCAATCCATTGATGGCTTGAATAGAACAAAAAGACAGAAGAAGAGTGAATTTGTTCTTTGTTTAAGTTGGGACATTATTTTCCTCCTGCCCTCAGGCATCAGTGCTCCTGGTTCTGGAGCCTTTGGATTCTGACTGAGATTTGCACCATTGTCTCCCTGCCATCTGATCTTTGAGCCTTCGAACTTGGAACTTGGTCTAGAACTTACATCATTTGCTCCTCTGGTTCTTATGCCTTTGGACTCTGACTGAATTCCACTATCAGTGTTCCTGGTTTTCTACCTTACAGGCAACAGATTGTGGGACTTCTCAACCTCCATAGTCAAGTGAGGCAATTCATATAATAAATCTTTTTTTATTTCATTAAATCTTATTAGCTCTGTTTTTCTGGAGACTCCTGACTAATAGTTTGAGAAGCCCGTTAGATTTCCAGATGGAGCTGTTGAAAAGGTTAACATCTGTAATAGTCTCATATTCAGGGACAAGCTCCAGGCTGGAGATATAGGGCATCAGTGTATAGCTGGTGTTTTAAGCCAAGGAACAGGATCCACTCTTATAGACAGAGGCTGGAGAGATGGAACAGGAGTCCTGAGACAGTCCTGCATGAGGTCCGCATGAAGAGGAAGTGGACATGGATAGGGCTGGTGATGATGGGGAGCAATGTAAAAAGAGGGGTTTTCTGGGGTCAAGAGAAAATTACATCTTAAGAGGGAAAGTCTGGTCCACCATGTCAGACAAGTCTGAGATGAAATCAGAAGAGTACTGAAAATTGATCACTGGATTTCCCATGATGCTCATTGGTGATTATGACAAGAGCTGCCTTAGAGAAGGGGGTGGGGACACTTAGTTGGAATGACTAAATTGAGGCAAAGATGGGAGATGGGGATCCATGACAGTGAGAAGACACCACAGAGCAGTCTCTGCAAAAGGATATTAGGTTAAGAAAGAGTTGTTTGTTTGTCTGACTGATGTAACCACATGTCTGTCTACTGACAAGAATTATACAGTGGGGAAGGATAAGACTATACAAACAACAAGAAATTCCCAGTTTGAACAGAGTTGTTTTCAAGACGTTGCTTCACAAAATTCCATCTGAAATGTATATGTACCCAATATATTGCATGAAAAAAAAATACTCTGTTATGGATTTAATTATCTCTTAGCCCTTCGAAGAGAATACCTCAAGCTCTTTCAAAATTAATGATTTCATACAGAAGCAGCTGTTAATGTTCCAATTCTCAGTTTAATTAAGGTCTTTACTACTATTTCGATAACATAATTGTTATTTGCTTTTAATACATGTCAACATTTTACTTTCTTTGAAATTATATGACGTTTTAAAGTATATCTTCCAATGTATACCGTGGACAGAATGTATTTGCAAGGGCTGTCAGAATCCTTTCCCTAAAACCAAAGGTAATGTGACTTCTATAATAGTCATTTTTTAAAAAGTCATTCTTTCAGAGGAGTGCAAGAAATGTACAAACAAAGCGCAATATCTTCTCATAGGAAATTTATAATCTGAAAATGGGGGTTAAAATACATGCATGAATTACTAAAATATGTTATGTGTTAAGTTCCATTTATAAAAAAAGAGCAAACCACTCTAGGGACTTAGAGGGAGGAGAGATCAATTTGCAGCCAGTGTGATGAAGGAAGATGTAGCAGTGAGCGTCCTGGGAGAAAACAGATGGTACTAACAAGTGAGGGAACTTAGAAAGGTTTATTTACAGAGGGAGCTCTGTATCCAGAGGTGTGGGTGTTGGGAAACCACAACGCAGTGCCCTGGGGCTAGTAGCAGCAGGAGCTGTTACCACCAGAGCTCAAAGGAAGCGTGTTCTCTCAAAGGTTCACTCAAAAGCCAACGGGGACGGATGGACTCCTGTAGAGAAGAAGCAAGCTTTAGTCAAAGCATATAACCAGCCAGAAGTGACCTCACAGCAGGAGCCAAGAACGAAAATTCCCTGACTTCTCTCTCTTCCTTCCTCTGACCTTCCGCCAGGGTTCTCCAGAGGCCTCCCCAACCAAAAACCACAAGCCTGGGGACCTTTCACGCAGCCCACACAGCATCCTGAGACACAGAGAAAGGTGAACCAGGAGAAAAAAATGAAAGATCTGGCACAGAAGATTCTATGAAGGACGGGGCCTGAGACCTGAGATTTGAAAAATTAATAAACGGAAATTAGGTAAGCTCTCGCAGGTCAAAGTTATAGCAAAATCGAAGGTTGATAAATGCGAACAAGAACAATGGTTTGCCATCAGCTTTGAATACATGTAGAATTAGAGAGAGAAAAAAGAATAAGAAGTATAGTTCAGAGGATTTGGCCAGAGCAATAAATACTGTACTCGAGGTTTAGTTTGGTTTTATAGAGAATGAAGAATTGCTGAAAGTAACTAATCTGCCAGGGAAACAAATAAAAGGAAAGAAGCGAGAAATTAAAGTCAAGAGAAAATAGAAGAAACTGCCTTGGCAAAGTGCCATGGTATTTTTCTGTCTAATGTTCTCCATAGAATAATCTAATTAAAATCATTTTTATCTGGACAACAATTTAAATAAATTTCCCAGAATAGCAGAGATTCAGCTACAGTTAGAACATTTCCATTACCATTGGCATGATGAATAAGAAATATTTTGAGGAAATAAAACGATGGCAGTCATGCTTAGAAATGTATGACTGCCATCGTTTTATTTCCTAAAAATATGCCTTAGAACTTGACTAGACTCAGAATCCACATTTTCACTCTACAAAACTGGTGCAGCTGCTGTGGAAAAGGTTAAATGTAAAATTACCATGTGGCTTAGCAATTCCATCCCCAGGTGTATGTCCAAAATCACTGGAAAGCAGGGACTCCAATAGATGTTGGCACCCTCATGTCTGTGGCAGCATTATTCACAATAACCAATAGGTGGAAACAATCCAAGTGCCCGTCAACAGATGAACAGATAAATAAAATATGGTAAGTACATAAAATGGCATATTATTCAATCATAAAGGGAATAAAATTTTGATATCTGCTACAACATAGATGGATCTTGAAAACACTATGCTTAGTGAAAGAAATCAGCCACAGAAGGACAAATATTTTATATGTCCACTTATATGAGGTCCCTACAATAAGCAAATTCATAAAGACAGAAAGTGGAAAAGAAGTTATGAGAAGTCGGAAAGGGATTTTCATTGTTTAATGGGTAGAGTTTCTATTTGGGTTGATGAAAACATTTTGGGTATAAATAGTGATGATGGTTACACACATCATGAATGTATTTAATACTACTGAATTGTACAGTTAGTTACACATGGTTGAAATCATAAATATAATATTATTTATATTTTATCACAATTAAAAAAATAAACTACTGACCCACAGGAGAAATATTTGAATCAATATTTATTTTGAAACAATTATGCTTGCAAGCAATGTTTACATAATATTACACCATTATTCTTTATGATGTAATGCACATCAAGAAGAAAGATTCCCTGTGTTAGAGAGTTTGTAGTCACCTTCATAGTATTTTTTAAATTGCCACCCCCTACTAATGAAGTTTATAGAAGGTCCAGACATTCATTGCTTACACTATATATTCTGGAACTCTACTGTTATGTTACTGTGTAGCAGGCATGCTGCCTTTACTTCCCTGTTAACAAAACAAAATCACACACACGCACACACACACACACACACACACACACGTGGGGGTCAGGAACTCCTTTCTTTGTCTATTCTAAGAAGCTATTCTAAGAGACCAATTCACACAGAAGTAAAGACTTAGTTGTACAAACTGTGGTGATTTTACAAACCACACACTGTCTGGGCTTCTGTTAAGGAAATACTGTGATTTTAACATTATACAAGAAAACCAAAAAGAGATCTTTCTGATGCAAATGGATCATTTCAAGCCATTCACAAATGGAAAGCTTCTTGAATTGTGCAAAAGTTGAGTTGTTAATACAGTTTGTTTAGTTGCTTTTAGTTTAGTTTAGTTTAGTTTAGTTTTTTTTTTTTAATCAGAGTGAAAAAAAAATAACAGAACAAAAAAAGGACGAGGAGGGGTGGGGTGGGGACCAGTGGTGTAATTCAGAATTTGTAAAAGTGTCTATTTTACATTACAAGACATAGGAAGGCACATTTCCAAGAGGAATAAATTGAGAGAAAGAATTGAGTATTGGGGAAAATAACTGTTCTTGGAGTCAAGACAATGGAAAATCACTCCCTATAAGCGGAGACCATATTTAATAGAATAATCATTATTTAGACTGCATATTTAAAAGTTTTTCTTAGTCTTGCAGCAATATTCATTTTTTTATCTAATAAAGAATGAATTTAGATCTTATATATTAAAGATGAAAAATAAAAAAATTTATTTTAAATTTCGTTAAGACACATGAAAAGCAAAAATAACTTTTACACCTTCTTGAACAATGACAAAAGTTGATTACATGAAATAAGCCATAGAGTCTTCACTGAGAAAAGAGCAACAATTTTATAAAGGGATAAACTAAAAAATTTCTAATTTTTTTTAAAGAAGTATGTTTTTAAAAGGTAAAAATTTCTCAATATTTATAAAGTGTTTTCCTAAACACTTCCTGTTTCACTTTTGTTTGTCATAAAAGAAATCTAAAAATAATAATTACAATCCTTTAAACCAGTATTTATAACAATAATTTTTTGTCTTATGTAAAGGAAAATGTTAAGATTAAATTGTTTGTTTTTTTTTTTTAAGTTTTATACTTGATCCTATAATGAAGCTTTGCAACTTTGCCTATGGTTTTAACATAGTCCTTGACAAGGAAATTTCTCAGGTTCATGGGTGAATTTCTTTTCATAACAATGAGCTTTCTCCTGTAGTTAGATAAAACAGTGAGCATTAACAAAATTGTAACAGCATTTTGGAAACCAGAGCCCACATTAGCATACAAGTACCTCAAAGTGGAAAGAATCACAAAGAATACTGGGTGTGATTTAAATTATGCCTTCTGGAAGGGAGATCTGTGAGCCCAAAACAAGTTTGCAGGATTCTCAGTCTGGACCAAGCAGGAATATCAGATGATTCTACTCTTCTCACCTCCCATGTACCTACCAGGAGATAAATCTAAAGACAGGCCATCCTTTGTGACATTAAAATGTGTCCACCTAAACAATAATTTTTTGTGTGTCAAAATTCAGAATTCTACCCTGCCTTCCCTTCCCTTTTCTCCTTTTTGATTCTTAACGGATGAAATAAATCTTCTAAATGACTTATTTTTGGTACAGAAAGGACTATCTTTCCATAGGTCACAAAGGCAGGAGAGCTGAGACACCATCTCTTTCAAGTAGGATACTTTGGCATTTTGACTGCAATGGGATCTAAGAATTTACAGCAAAACTATTGTTTAAAGGAAAATATATAGACTTTTTTTACATGAGCACTTTGTTTTTTAGGTTTCTTTTAATTTCTCAAACAAAATTAAATGTCAAAAACAATTGTTAAAATTCATTAGAAAGATCATCCTTTCACCTAACAATTTTCCAGTACATTTCTCTGTTTTTTCCCAATGTGTCATGATGCAACACAATGTGTCATGATACAACAACCACTTTTCAAAATAGAGATGATTATTATACTGGAGACCATCACTAATCATAATTTAAGATAGATTACTCATATTATTCTTTAATGATTACTATGGGATTGAAATCTGACATATTTTTATTGTTTTCCTTACTCTTTATTTATCTTGTAGGTATTGATTTTACTTTTCAGAGTTATGGGTAAAATGTGGTAAGCCACCGCCATGTTTCCACTTCTATATTTACATATTAATCATGTTAGAAGTCCATGACTTTTTCAAATTGGTAAGCTGAGAGGTTAGTTCTAATCAAGTTTGCTGTTCTCCTTACTCCCAAATATATGCACTAATTGCATTCCTTGTTTATTCTTTAAAGCTTTTCATCAACTTCGATGATAATTACACAATTAAATTTAGAGCTATAGACATTTTATATAATGTAGGTTTGCTTCCATATTTTAACATAAAATAGATGCAGCCCCCAATTTGCATTTATCTTTCCTTAATATAATTGGGAACTATTACTTCAACCTATCTACTGGTTGTTCTGTCAAAATTTTCTAAAGTTATTTTATAGATAAATAATCTATAATACTTACACATTTCTATTTTTAAGTGATAGAATGTATTCATATCCTACCTAAAGCTGGGATATTTTGAATATCCTTTTAAAAGTAACATTAACTGCCCATTTCAATTTTCCCTCTTTATGAATAATATCAATAAATACCACTCTAAAAAAGTCATTGAATAATTTATATCCATTTTTCTATTACTCCCCGAATTATTTTATATAGCTACTTTTAGTAGAAGTATCAAAGGCAAAAGAAATACAAAGACAAAATCACAAAATTTCTTTCACTTTCTAATGCTATGAAGAATCACTCCGTTTTTATAAGTCACTCCAATTAATTTGAAATAATGTTCTGTACTTATCTTCAACTTAAACTTACCACCCCCTAAAGGGCATTTGTAGATTCTGAAATATAAATTAATTTAGATGGCGGTGGTGGTCGAGGGGAACCCACACCTATAAGCACAGCGTGAATTAACTAATTGTCTTCAATAAAATTCAAAAGGGGACATTTTCAAAAGCAAACTTAACTGGATTGATTTTTTTCCTTTTATATTTAGCATTACTATAATCTCTCACCAAATCCCTTTTCACCCCTGAAATGTTCAGTCACTGTTAAGATTTTAAAGTATCCTCTTCACCCTGAAACTGTGCCCCCAGCTCATGTCAGGGAGTAATTCTGTAATCACCAGAGCTTCACACGAACTGTGGATTTACTCCCATCTCAGTGGGAATATTCCTTAACAGAGATGGTTGTATTCTGAGCCTTTGCATAAAACCTTAAATTAAAGTTGGAGAAATGTTCACGCGAAACTGATATTTGAGTTGGATTTTCTATAATTACTATTCTTTTAAAAATAACTTCACAAAATAAGAAATGCCTGGAAGAAACATAACTATGTAGCCCAAAGTAGAACTACAGAAAACCTCTCAGAATCTTCACTCTTTATTATCAGTGTATATTTATAACAACCTTTTAGCAAAAATATGTCAAGAACTGAAAACTTTCATTAGTGAGAAGGCCATTTACCTTTAGATGTTATTTGAAACTTAAACACCCACGATGTTGATAGGAAGGTTACTTAAAATGCGGAAGAGGAGGTAAATAAATAGACCATGGCCAGAACCAAGGGGAATTCAGCAGCATGTTCTCATCTTCATTTGTTAAAATGTTTCTGGTGCTGAGAAGTCATATCTTTTGAATCCTTTCAATGTTACCTAAAATCATGACATTCAAAGAAAATCATGAAAGATACAGAGTTCATATTTTCAGAGAACCAGAGGGGAAAGTTTTTAACCATTTGTTTAGTCCTATAAATTTAGTTTAAATGAAAAATAGAAAATTAATGAAAAGAAATGCACATGTAATTGACCATGGTCTCCACACACACAATTAAGATTTCTACCATTGAAGCTGATGTGACAACCATTTACTTTATCCAGGTCTATACCACTGCTATTTGCATTTTGAAAATTTGAGAATATAAGCTTTACGTAATGTTTACACCAACCATAAATACTATTTGTTAATACAATCCTCCACTGAGTTCTTTCTCTCTCACATACATTGTTCAGTCTCTCCTTCACCTACAGCTTCTGCCCTGTGATTATATTTAAGTATCTCTATTTATTAAGGGCAAGAACTACAAAAGGCAAACTCATTTTTTTAAATTTCCTAAAAGTTACAAAGCAACCTGATAAAATCAAATGCTTTGGAACAGGGAGACTGAGAGACTGAGGAACTCAGGTTTTCACCCTATATTTTTTTGCACCATTGAACCTTGTGAATGTATTGCCTATTCAAAAACTAAATAAATATTTTCATGTGCAAGATTCCTGGACTCCACCTTGGACCTACTGAAACAGAATATCTAACGTAGACCCCCGGAACCTTCATTTTAATAAGCTCACCAGGTGAATCTGATGCATAAGTAAATAAGCAAGAAAATATTCAAATATAAATGCAGATGGCCCAGTACTGAGAGGCCGTATGTGTCAGGTAATACAAGGAATGCTGAAAACCTACCATTGCCAAAGGGAAACTCCCTCGCCTGCCTGCTCTGATGTCTGAAATTGTTTTGTTAGACATTCTGTCTCCAATATGTCCTCGTAAAATTGTAATGCCAGGGTGGGGTGGAGAGAGAATTCTTGCCTTCACCAAACTCACCCTTCAATCTACTTTCTCGGTGTTATCTAATCAGTGCAAAATCATCTTTTAAAAAACAAGCAATACGCACTCCCCATGATTTCATCATCATTACATTTCAATCAGTTTTTGATACTTAATACCTGGCTGAAATGATTTCTTTGAAGGTCACCAATGGCGCTTTAGTAGCTACATGTAGTGGCCTTCTCTAATTCCTGGGTCAATAGACTCTATCCTTCTTGAAACTCTCTTTTCCCAGGAATTATGTAATATTGTGCTGTCCTGATTCTTCACTTTCTTTAATATGTGTTTCCATATGTCTCCCAAACTCTTCTGACTCATTCCCTGTAAGTTATTCTTGGGCCCTCCTCTCCATACTCTTCTTTTCTAGTCATTATTTTCATGCATTCATCTCAAAAATCAGATTTTCTCACCCTGTGCTCTCTCTCTTGAGATATAGACCTGCTTCTCCTGCCCTTCCTCAGCATCTCATCTGGAAGCCTCACTGAAAACTTCATGTCCACAGCTGGATCCATGAACTGTATACCCAGCACTAGAATACATATTTTACAAACATGAATCCACTTAATACTCACAACAACACTATTTTACTGATAAAGGAACTGAAATACCTAAAAGGTAAATTATGTTAGTCAGGTCACATTGCTATTGGATGATGAATCAAAGATTCAAACCCAAGCAGGCTAAATCTAGAGCCATAGTCCCATAATTATGTGATGTCACCTCTCACTTTTAGTTTGATATTGATAAGCAAAGATTCAATGCTATCAGTTTCTGGTCAGAAACTTTTGATGTATCTTCACTGAATATTGAAATATTTAAAAATTTGTAATTGGCAACTTAAGACTGGGATTTGATCTTACCTGTATGTAATTTTACAGCCACATCTCCCATTATTCTCTTTTACACATTCTAAATATTCCAAACAGTAAATAATATAAATAAATTATTTACTGTTTTCAAGATTATAATTTAGACTTGTTCTCCTCTGGTTTGAGCTTTTCTTCACAACTATTAAAATTTTAGCAAAAATCCATCTATGGCCTAAGACTTTGATAGGTATAGGAAAAAAACAAAATTCAAACCAGAAGTAACAGAGATCACATTTATCCTCTCACTTGAAACAACTAGTAGACCAGAAATGTACAAATGAAATAACGATTGTCAAAATATTGAACATTTAACAAAGAACAACAATGCCAGAGGATAATAGGGTGATTCCTAAGACTGGAAGTGTCAACGGTGCCATAGTTTGCAAGGTAAGAGTATCAATGAGCTATAAGACAAGCTCAAGAATCCTAGTACAAGTATAATTGGGATCCCCATAAAGAGAGGAGAAAAGGAAAAGAAAGAAAAAATCCTTGAGGAAATAATAGCCAAAAACTATTCAAATGTGAAGAAAACTATATACCTGCACGTCCAAGAAGTTCAACAAGGCCCAAGCAAAATAAACGTGAATAAAACCACACAAAGTCATGTCAAAATCAATTTGCCCAAAACAGTGAAAAAAAGAAATTCTTAAAAGTAGTCCAAGAAAAGGGACACATTATGTACAGAGAAACAAAGGTGAGAATGACAATAGATTTCTCATTGGAAACAATATCAGTTGGAACACAGTGGAGAACATCAATAAAGAACAGTGTAGTCCCTCCTTATCCATGGGGGATATGTTCCAAGATCCCCAGTGGATGCCCAGAATCACAGATAATAGCAAATCCTAACCAACTTCTTCAATTTCACCAGAAATGTGACAGCAACGTCTTCATTGGCAAATGTAGCCTCTCCCGTAATGTTTACATTTTTCATTCCAAACCTATTCCTGAATCTGCATAACCATCCTTTATTTGCCGTAAATGGCTTGGTGTCGTTTCAGGGGATCCCTTGGTAAAGTCTTCACACAGGCTCTGTGTTTTCAGAGCACCATGTTGCTGTCAGTTGGAACATGTGTTCTGTTCATGTCTTGTACTCACAAATTTAATGCCTTTTTCATCTTATCTAAGCACTTATCACACACTGGGGCCATACCTTTGCAGTCTAAGGTGACACAGCAAAACAGCATGAATTTCTTTTTCCTTCTTCACAATTTCACAGATAGGAGATCCATTTCTACTTCGGATATTAGCAACCTCAGCATATAATTTTTTTCCTTTCCTTATTAAGTTGAAGACTTTCACCTTTTCACTTAAAGGAAGCATTTTATGGCTTCTCTTTGGCATATCTAAATTGCCAGCAGCACTCTCTCCTGCTTGGGGGCCATTATTAAGTAAAACAAAGGTTACTTGAACACAAGCAGTACAATAACACAACAGCAAATCTGATAACCAAGACAGCAACCAAGTGACTAATGGGCAGGGAGAGTGTAGAGCGTGGAGATGCTGGACAGAGGGAAGATTCTAGCTCCGAGCGAGATGGAGGAGGTGGTGTGAGATTTCATCACAGTACTCATAACATGCACAATTTAAAATTTATGAATTGTTATGGGAGGAGGGTTGAGGCGGCCGGATGAAAAAGGAAAAGAGATTAAGAAAAAATAAATAAAACTGATGAATTGTTTATTTCTAGAATTTTCTATTTAATATTTTCAGACTGAGGTTGACTATGGGTAATTAAACGGTAGGCAAAACCTTAAATGGGGAGGGGGCGAACTACAAATAAAAGGGGACTATTACAATGGGAAAAAAATTACTTAAATCTTTTAAAAGCAAATAGACTGTTTAAAGCAAAAATAATAATGTATCCAGGGGTTTATAATAAATGTAAAAATGTGTTATAATAATAGCAGAAAATCAGGATGCAGTAAATGGTAATAAATGATTACAAGTTTCTTATACTATGCATAAAGATTGTGAAAAGTTAAAGTTATACTATGAACCATAAGTTAATCACAAAAAAAAAACCTCACAACAAAGTGTTATCACTGATAAGCCAAAAGGAGATATAAAATGATATCACCAAAAATACAAAATTAATCCAAAAGAAGTCAGGAAATTCAAGAAAGGAAAAAAGCAAGATGGCAGATTTAAATCCAAGCAGAATGACTTAGTACATTAAATATAAATTATCTAAACACGCCAATTAAATGCAGTAATTGTCAAATTAGATTAAAAAAGTAAGATCCAAGTATATGTCACTTTCAACAACCCCACTTTAAATATGAAACATAAGCCGATTAAATGCAAAAACATGGGAGAATATATAGCATAATAACCCTATCAAAGGAGGCTGGACCATCTGTGTTAACATCAGACAAAGCAATATATATATATATATGTATATATATATATTAGAGATTTTAAAAAGTTATTTTATATTTGGTGAACACTATAAACTCATATATCCAAGAAGTTCAACAAGCCCTAAATGAAAAGAATTATGAAGAAAACTACACAAAGACACATGAAAGTCAAAATGTCCAAACCAGTGATAAAGAATAATTCTTAATTTCACATCAAATGACTGAGTGCATGCGCCATCTAACAACACACCTTTAAGCAGAAATGTGAAAATACAGAGGCTTACTTACACATGGTGAAAAGAGTTACCAATGGTTCAGTACTGAAAGAAATAGAATAGATAAGACCTTACACAGGACAGGTAGCCACGTGCCCTACAATAGAGCTACACCTCTTATCCATTGAGGAGCTACTGAAAAATTCTATGTAAGGAAGTGGCATAAACAAATTTCAGAGAAAAATTTCTGGCAGCAGGTTCAAACAAATTTGTGAAAAATAGGATAATACATAGGCAGTAGCAGTAGCTGAGGGTAGGGAAAGAAGTTCAAGGGCAGGTAAAAATGGAGTACTAGAAAGATCAAGAAAAAGACTATTAAAATAATCCAGAAATGATGAGCTCTATAATTACTCAATTATTGTCTAACTTCTAAATAGCACAGTGAGCATCTGGAGAACAAGAAACTTCTTATCTTTCTGTCTCTAGCACCAGGCACAAAGCTTGCCATATATATATTTAGAACAAATAAATGATTGAATCTGATCAAGACTTTTACTTACTTGTACTTTTACTTACCTTTTTTAAGTCAGAGACACTGATATTTGTAATTCTACAAATTTCTTATTTGTAAATTTCTGGAGTAAAATAATATGCTCAAATAAATGTTAGTCATATTCTTTCTTAAACATTGATCGAATTGCATATACAATAATAGATATATTATATATACAGTTACAATAAAATCAGAAGTTATCTTAGAATGGCTCAAGAATAAAGCAAATAGGTTTGGTTCATGTCTTTTGAAAACAGCATCATAATTGTATCACTTCCTTGGAAAATATATAGAACCCCTCGTACACAGAGAAACACACACGCCTTATTTAGAGTAAAAAGTAGAGGAAGAGAACAAAAAAGGAAACATTTTAGTAACTATAATTTCAGACTAAAAATTTACCAATAGCAACATTCCCATTTTTTATTGAATTCCCTTTCATTTCTCTTAATATTTACTATCATTTTAGAAAACAAAACTGCAACAGAAATTAAAATGCATGACCTAAAATTCGGGGATGTTCATGTCCTGCTACAACTTTTGCACTTTAAATTACTCTCCAACACAAAAAAATTCCCCCTTTTTAATCTTAAATATTTTTCAGTCACTTTACTACATTTTCACCAAGTCATCATAAGGTCTGCTAAAAATTACACTTTTAAGCAGAAAAAAATATATCCATAAGCATAGTGGAGGAGCTTTGCCTGTAATTAGAAATCATATGGTGAAATGGAAAAAGACAAGCTTTAGATTCACAAAAGCGGGCCTGTGAGTTAATAACTGGTTGGCTTTCTAGGTTACTTTCTGAAAGAGACTCAGTTTCCCTATCTCTGAAATGGAATATATTAGGCACCTGTATGTGATTTCAATTATTCTCAGCCCCACCTCTTTCTCCAACCACTGCTGAAGAGAACAGCTAGGCCCAGCTCCCAACATCTCTGAGAAGGTGCAAGGGGCAGCAGCTCATTTCAGATCTGCACCAGTTAACACCTACCTCTGTGTGTGGTACCTATAGAAATGCACTCAAGCAGGTACAAATGGAATAGGTGGGCATTTATCAGCCACTCACCAATCTTGACTGATAGGATGATAGTTAATGAATGAATATGTCTCCCTTTTGTACCCCAGGTAGACAGTGCTTAGATGCACTTCTTAAGCCTTTTTTAAAGGCCCCTGGAATCATGCCCACCTGTTGGTGGACAACTCCAAAATGCATCCTTGCATTGGCTTATCTTCCCTCCTTGTTTCACTCCTCAATGCTTTACTCTTGCGCTCTGAGTTTATTTATTGGCCACAAGTTTTGATTTCAAAGGAATGGGAGTTAAGGCAGAAGATAAGAATGCTACCAACCTCACATGGTAGGTAATGGATAAAACAAAATGATTTATGTAAACAGAATACTTACAACTTCCAGGCATTATTCAAAGGAATTTGAAAAATTAACATATGTAAGCTTCCCAACAACAGTATAAGGTAAATATTGCCGTTATCTTCTCTTTATAGAAAAGAAAGGCACAGAGAAGTTAAGTATCTTATCTAAGATCACACAGCTATCAAGTGTTTCCAGAGCCCACAATGTGTCCCATAATCTCAGCCCTTTAAGCACACACTAGTTGCCAGATTAGTGGAGGCTTAATATTTTTATGGTGATATTTCATATTTAACACAAGCTTTGAAGGTTTGAAAATTATGAAGGACAAGAAGGAATATAGAGCAATCGTGATGATAAATCTGCTTTCATAATAAGTTGGTTTTGGAGTCGGCTTTGATCTTTACGAGAGGTACAGCCAGGCTCTGTTCTGTACACAGAGGGAGGCAGCAGCTCTCCATCACCACTGACATTTAAAATAGTAGTATGACTAAACTGATTTAGATGCTGAGCTTCCTGCTTAAATTCCACTTATCCTATTGACTTCAAACATAGCCTTTTGCTTTCAATGTAGATTTTCCCCATTATCTATTCCCTTAAGGCAACTCCCACTAACAGATGTCTATCTAGCTCATATATACTAAAGCTTGAGGTCCAAAATCCCCTTATCAAAGGAGATTGCAGCCTTTTTTCCCCAATTTAAAGGCAACTGATATCTAGGTACAAGAAATAAAGATAGAGCCAGCAAGTAAAACCCGAGGCCCCCAGATCCCGGCTGTGTAAGCCAGATACTGCTCTCCCAACACGAAGTGAAGATAAGAAAAGCTTCTGAGGTAGCAGCAGTGGGGCATCTCTAGGCTACCCTTCAGAACTCTGCCCAGTGGTCACTCAGGAGCCCCAGATATCTCAAAGTTGGCTGTTACGAACTCAGAAAGTGGAAAAAAGAGGAGCTGTTATACTGAGTCAGCTTTAGTGTCAGTCTCTTTTCAGCCTGGAAATCAAAACACCAAACCGTCACTTTAGACTTTACAAGGCTGTAAAACAGAGCTAGGGGTTTTCCTAATCTGAGACTGCACTCGTCTCTAGCCAGGGATGGAGGCTCAAACACAAGACCTCTAACTTTGGTTGTTTTTTTTTTTTTTTTTTTCATTTACATTAAAAAAGGAAATATCTTGCATTTCCTCTTAAGAGAAGCAAATGAGAAAGACAAAAATTCAGTTTTATGATAGGCCTTTAAAGTTACCACCCAAGACCATAAAAATTTAACATTGGATAAAGAAAAACAGACTCATAGAGGATATGTAGTCTGCTGTGAATTTATAGGATTTCTCAAGTAAAAGTGCTGCTTTTGATTTGTAAATGGAGAAATCTTATGAAATATTTGGCATTCAGAGACAAGGAAATAGCAAAAGTTTTCATAACTATAAATAAGGCTTCTTTTATGTTTTAAAAGGAAGGATGTTCTAATATATCCTTGGGATATAACAGGCTATTTTGGCCTTGCCCACAACCATCCCAGCCTTGACTTTAGGAGGTGAAGCTTAAAGACCCTGAAGGATTTCTGAGAAACTAATATGGTCACACAAATTCAACTGCCTTAGACTTCACTTATTAACTCAGCCAATAAGAAGAAAAACTCTTCTAAATATTACAAAAGAAGAGCCAAGAGTGCAGATTAATCTACCTTAATGAAGAATTACTTCCCTGTGAATAGGAAAAGCAATTGTCCAAATACAGCCCAATGAATCCAGTCATGATCTCATTACTTTTGGGTTCATTTTCATAGAAAGATGATCAAAATTTCAGCTTGAATGTTTTTTGCAGCTTCTATTGCTTGCTATTTCTTGAAATTTGGCATTTCACTTTTTGGAAAAAGATAATTTCTGAAGGAAATTTTTTCAGAAGTTTACAGTATATTTCTCTTAAAAATTTCTTTTTGAGCCTAAATTACCAGATCATTCAGAAGTGACACAGTGAGTATATATCTGTCCCTAGGAGAAATATATATATTAAAAATGTTTAAATAAACTAAAAAATAGCAAACATTAAAAATAAATGTGATTGTGAGGACATCTCAATGTACTTGAGAAATATTTGTAGAGTCTCTATTTGTAGCATATATATTAATACCTGCCATGACCACGACCACCAAAATTCTGAGAAAATGTTTGCTATTATATTTACAAAGTCCATTTTTATAAATAATAAAATAAGCCAAACTAAACAAAAATTCCTGCACAATTTACCTAATACTTTACTGATAGCTAAAAGAAAGCGTTTTAAATAAAATACTTTTAGTGGGCCAATCTAGTAATTTTCACCACGCAGTTGCTATTTTAATTTAATTCATGGGGAAAATCAACTTAGAGTATAAAAAGGTTAGTCACTTACAAGGTCTGAACTGTTCCAAAATCATTAACATGTTATTACTGTCAGGTAAAACAATTACTTTGAACACAGTTTAAATCTTATTTATGCTATATGAAGGCAATGAAATTTGCATTCAGCTGACTTTCAGGTATTGCTATTAATAGGTAAAATGTAATAGAATGCAGTGCTCTTATTATATAAAATAACCTTAATTGATAACCAGAGACTTTGTCCTAGCCCCAATGTAAGAAGTCACTTTGTAAAATTAGTAAATATATGACTATATTTTAAAATAGTGAAATACGCTTTATATTCAAAAAAATAGTATTTGGGAATGTAATATGTTCAAAAGCTATACTGCTTTTGCCAAGAAAAATAAGTAATTATGAACATTCTGTAGAAAAATGCATGATATCTGCTCCAATCAAAGTCATTTAAATCCAGGCAAGCTTTGCTATTGCATATAAAAACCAAGCTACGTACAGGAAAGGTGACCAAGAAGCAAGCCAACCATAATATTAAGTTGTCCAGGACTCTTAATTTCTACTCCTTCTTTATAAATGTCTTGCATTTGATTAAAAATATTATTAAAAGATTGCAGGCATTCTATTTCTCTGGTTTTACCTGAATTATGGCTTTAAGGAATAAAAATAAAAGAGTAATTAAAAGGCTAGTATCAAAAATGTTCAGGTCTTGGGAATGATAATTTCTCAGACTAGAGTCTCTGACACTGGTCCTGATGTCAAAAATTAAGTTCTGACTCATTTGGGGATAAAAAGAAGAAGAAGAAGAAGAAAATGCTCAGATCCAAATTATGAATTTATTTAAAAATGTAATCTAATAATTGGCTTAGGAAAGTTCATACCCAGATTTTAGAAGTTCACATTTTGTCCTTTTCGTTGGAAAGTAATTAAACCTCACATATATCTTTTGCCTTTTAAAAGGAAATTATGCTAGAGAAGACAAAACTCAAATTTATTTGATCAAATAAATGGCTTACCATTCCATACCACCTCTTGGAACTTAGATATTTTATGTATTTATGAGATACATAAGTATCAATGCCCTTAATAACAACAACAATAATAATAACAACAAGCTACACCTAATTAAACACTAGATGTTAAAGTTTATTAGCATGTGTAATGTATGTATTCTGTTACTCTACTGTTTTCTATTTATATAGTATTAACTTAGTGCCATCAATATATAATTATTTACTAGATATACAAAAGACATATGTTAAAAAATGAAATAAAGATTTTACTTCTTCGTTTTTATAAGATTTGGGTCTATTTTGCAAAAATAGTAAAGAGATGAGCTAAAGAGAAGTCAGCTGTAAAATAACGGAGAGTTTAATAAAAGTGATACATTAGGTCAGTTTCATTGAAACCATATTGATGGTACCATCTAACTCAAATTTGAGTGTAATGTGGTTTAAGTTACATATATATTTTTAAAATTTTTATTTTCATCTTGGCAAGGCTAACATTAAATATCTTTCATTAAAGTACAGTGACTTTAGAATATTATTTATAGTCATTTGCCTAATTTCTGAAGAATGAAATTGATAATATTTAATTTTATATTTTCAATGCTTATACTTAAAATGAAGTAATAGAGTAATGTGAAATAAGAAAGAAAAGGATCCTGTTTTATTTTAATTTTGGTATTTGTAGTTTCCCAGGATGTGAGAAAATTTTAGTCTTAATCGCAAATATTCTCCAAAAATTAATTATTTAGGACTATTGTTTCTAACAATTGATGATTAGAAAAAGGTCAAAAGAATAATACAGTTTTTAGTCTATAAAAATTCTTACCCTCTTTAGAAAGAAATTCAGTCCCATTTTCCACGACGCCAATATTGCAGTAGTAATGGAGCCTGCCAGGTAAAATTAATATTGTCATTGTATTATTTTCTAATTAAAGTGGGCACAAACAGGTAAAACAAAAGCCAAAAAAAAAAAAAATGCGAACAATCTGGCACCCTTAATTGATTCTGGCTTCCACTAATTTTTAAATGTCTCAGGTTAAGCAACAAAAATGCATTTAGTTTTCAACAAAAATATATTTCCTATTTCTTTCTCTATTATTTGCCAAATTAAAGTACCAGATCTGGCATCTATGAAGAGTGCAGCCAATCAAGTTTTTGGAAACAGACAGGAAATATTTATTTTTAAAAGTGGTTTATAAATCTAAAATTTTGAACCACTAATAATGCATTTTTTTAAAAAAAAGTGGATCATCTACTTTTAATGAAAACAAAGATTTCAACATGAAATACTATTAATGTCTATTAAGTAATTTCAAATAAGTTTTTATTTTTTTAATTCTATAAAGAAGTTATATGTCCTCCTAGTCATTGTAAAATGTTTGAACAAACACTTGCTGTATGAATTTGATTGTCTTTCTCTTGTACTATTTTAACCACTCTTTCAAGTTAATTAGTCCATATGAGTAATTACAAACATAGCCACTGTTTTTTTTTTTTAAACTTATTCACATAGATTAAAATGAGAATAGCTCTCTTGGCATTATATGGTGCACAACCTACTCAAGTGTACATGGTAATCATTAATTGGTATGTTTAATGATTTTTACGATTATTATTTCAAGCAAAATCATGATGCTATGACTAAGGCTCTTTTGGTCAGGGCCATACTTTAGATATATTACCTATATTGTTACATGCCACAAAAGAGAACACTGGGCTCATAGCAACAGAGGCAGAATAAATGCCTCAGTGAGATTCCAAGAGCATTAGTCATTTGACAGCTTCTGCTTGTTCACAACAAAGCAAGGGCAAGCTCCATACTTTCTGATACACTGAAGGACAGGCACAGACAAAAGACTGATACTAGAGTCTGATATTTAAGAACAAATGACATCTCTTAAATTGTGCTGCAGCTCTGAAATGCTCAAGAAAATATGAAAGTAATTTTCCAAGCCCTTTCCTTGATGTTTCTTTTTTGAAAGGAACATGATCTCTGAAGGCTTTGATTAAAGAAGGGTGTAATCACTCTTTTTAATTCACTCTGATTTCACCTCAAAAGGGACACCCAAGTTTTCTTTATCCTAGGTTGGCTCTCACTTCAAACCAGAGGAAGGCATAAAAAAGTCAAACTAATTTGAAGGGCTCTTCCTAAATGCTCGGAACTTCGGGGGTATTGACATAGTATACTAAACTATACTGAGAAATAAAAAAAGAGAAAAGAAAAAATTGATGTTCCTTATCTGCCACAGGAAAATTCAGAAGATTTTTTTTTAGCTTAAACAGTGTAACATAGAACACGTGCAACTCTTTCTGGCATGTGGAATGACCCTTAGTCAGGCCCAAAATATGTATACTTCAAAGATTATTCCTGTTATCTGCATTCTCTAATATCTCTAGAATGGACATGGGTTGTTTTTTAAAAAAATAGTAATGAGAGCCGCCTTTATTTTTTAAGAAATAATAAATTATATGTTGTGTTTGGAGATAAAAATCTAAAATCAGTGTTCAGTTCAGGGCCAAAGCAGAGAGATCCTGCTGAATAGAGCATAACACAAGAAAAAGAAGAAGAAGACCATAGTCACCCTGGTGTTAATTGATAAGTGCACAGCTGAATAAAAGAATGGAAAAGGGCTGAGAAGCAAGGGCAGCCAGGGCAGTTAGCACTCAAAAGCTGGTGAGCCTGTCCAACTAATCGGGCCGCGTTTGTTTTCACAGCTTTGCTCGGAACATTTGCAGGGCTGGCCCGGCACTCCCTGCAGAGCCTGAGAGCGGGTGGCGAGCCAAGATACCAACAACACATTGTTTCACCTGCGCTGCCAGATACTCAGACAGAAAAAACACACAACAGTTTGTCAAAACAGCCATGGACGCTGCGCTCTCGTTTTTCCCGCAGCCTCTGTCCTCGCTGCCAAGGTCCGCGGCTGGTTTTATCTCAGCGCCGGAGAGATGGATCATCCTCTGCTAAATTCCCGGCGAGGCGGGGGCGATGTCACATATGAAGGGAACCGGAGTACTCCCGGGGGAACCCGGGCTATTTACCTGGAAAAGGCTGCTCCAGACACATTAAATCAGGTTCCCACAGCCCTCAGCCTTAGTCAGCACCTGGCCGCGAAATGACTCAGACACAAGGAAACCGTCACATGAAGGAGGGGCTCCAAGCTTCATGGGAGACCTGAGCTTTTCAATTCCTCCCTACCGCTGGAATCACGTGATTAAAAAAAAAATACAGGCTGCACATAAACCTAAGGCAGAATTGGTCTGCCTTTGTCTTCTCTTTGTTATCTTGCGAAGCAAGCATCAGAATTGCCTTTGTTGGTTTTCCAATTCATCTTCAGCAGAAGCGCATGCGATAAGAACTTTGTGATTAAGCTCTAAACCTTTGGCACATACCAGCAATGCCCAATTATGAACGATCTAATAATATGTTCCTTGTGTTTCTCTGACAACCACATGTTCAACATCCGGGCTGCGATTGGGAATAGAGAAAGATACTGACACTACGTATTGCAATGAGAGGGGAACATTCCTTAAACCTTCCACACATAAAGGAAGCTGAAGTCTTCAATGGATGCACACCTAGTGAAAAGAGAAAATAGGTTATACACAAAAGCAGGTTGTTTAAACTAAATTTTTTGTCAGAGGAAAAAAATCAAGTGTTGCTTGGCAATTAAAAAAAAGTAGTGGAATGAGGTATCTTTTAATTAACATTTTTCAAGTGGCAGAGATGTTCAAATGATGCCACTGTAAGATTTCCTGCTTCATCTTCTGTCTTCTTTAGATTATGTATTTCTAAAAATACATTAGGTGACAGTTTAACAGGCAGGAGAAAGCATATCCTTGCTCTATACATATGGAAATAAACTCTCTCAGGCAATACCTGGAACAATGGTGGCAAAATCTATATCAAAGGAGATGGAACCTGAGAGGCTTTCCCTTTGTGCGAAACGTGTGTGAGCCTTGACTTAATGAGCTCGGGCGAGAGAGGCCACTTTGAACAAAATGTTCGGTCACCTCCACTCTCCACCCCGCAGGCTGCCTGAAAAGTACATAAAAGGGGGCTTCTCTGGAGAGAGATTTACCATATACACTTGACACTTGATCAAAGCTCAAGCATTTGCCTCCCTGAAACAGAAGTGAAAAGACACCAAAAAGCTGTCGCTGTAACCAGTGATTCTAGGGGACTTCATTCTCCTCCTTCTGGAGAAATAATTATTCAATTCAGTTCCCCAATGTGTTTCAAAATACACTTTTTAACAAACAATTATGGGCTCTTACACAGAATTCTGAGGGTGTACATAAAACTGTTGGGTCACGCTTCGGTGCACAATGCTGGAAACTGGCTCAGTTATGGCAAATAAATGGACGAGAACATGCTCTCTCTGGACCTCAGCCTTCACTGAGAACACCTCCCTGAGGAACCTCACTACCACCTTCTCCTCCACTAGCATTCCAAGAAACATGAAATACAGGTAATATCTGAACCTTTAAAACAAAAGATTCGAAAAACAAATAGAAGAATTAATCCAGCTCCGTTTACCAGATGTGGAAATCATGCTGCGACTGCTTTCTCTAGTTCACCATGGATCTCTGGGTTGTGTATTTGGCTTTTGGACTCAGACATTTGAAGTCCATTGTTGCGTATTTTCTGACCTTTCACTAAATTAATTCATTAGACTTGATAATATAAAATTGATTTTTAAAAATTATTTTTCCTGGACTGAACATATAACTGGATTTTTTTTTGTATGTTATCACCGTGTCTGAACTTTCCATTAAAAAGAAAAAATAGATCTCTCTTTTTTCCCCCCTAGATATGTTAACTATTTCTAGCAAAGAGTAATTTTTAAATCCCTGAAAACCTCCAAAAGTTAATACATCACAAGGAAGTGAATGAGTTTTCTCTTTTTTGGCAGATCTTGGTCCATTAATTGCTGAGCCCCTGTGTTTGCTAGTCCATTCAGTGCATGCAGGCATTTCCTGGTAGCGGAACACAGATGACTTCAACGGATCAAGTAGAGGTGATCCTAGATCATTAAGACAGTTTTCAAAGATTCAGCTAATCGGTAGAAATGGCCTTACATGTACAGCTAATTTCATCATTCAAATTTCCTGGTGGTTCTGTTTTTCTCTGCCCGATAACGTTTTATCAGACTGTAATGGAAGCGTCACTCTTATCTAAGCAGACATTGTAACAAAATATATACATACCTTTGATATCTTCATTTTTGGGAAGTGGGTGAATTTAATTGATAAAATACCAAAATATGAAGCTAGAGTTCTAAAATGCGGACTTGGTTTCAGCCATCAAACTGTACCTCAAAGGGCTTAGTTTTGACAATTGCATTAAACACAAACAACTGGAAAATTTTACTATCATGGACTTTCCTGAACTAAGTACCTAAAGTAAAAGGAAAAAAATACAAATAAGAAGTGCTTATAACCAATCTGGAAAACACTTTTGAAACACTGCTGACATTTACATTTTAAAATTAATTTTACATGTAATAACACCTCTAAAAAATCAATATATGTGAAAAAAAGTAATTCTTGTATTTGGATTTTTCTTATCTTAAATTGATTCTTATTTTAAAAATTAAAATAAAAATTATATGTATTCTTTAAGATCTCTCTTTTTAAAAAAGTAAAATATAAGCAAGAGAACTAATAGATGGTTCATAAACGTTACAAATACCTGACTACCAAAAGCATTGAGACCAGGACTGTAAGTATAAAAACAAAAGTCAAACAAATGAAAACACTTTGGAAGACAGTTTGGCAGTTCTTACAAAACTAAACACACTCTTACCATATGATCCAGCTAACACATTTTTCCTTTGGTATTTTTCCCAAATGAATTGAAAATATATCCACACAAAAACCTGAACATGAATGTTTGTAGCAGCTTTATTTATAATTGCCAAAACATGGAAGCAACCAAGATGTCCTTCGATAGGTGAGCAGATAAATAAGCTATGGTACATCCAGACAATGGAATATTATTTAGCAATAAAAAAGACATGAGCTATCAAGCCATGAAAAGATAGAGGAACCTTAAATGCACATTGCTACACACACACACACACACACACACACACACACATCTGAAAAGGCAACATATTGTATGATTTCAAATACATGACATTCTGGAAATAGCAAAACTATGGAGATGATAAAAAGATTGGTGTTTCCCAGGCATCGGAGTGGAGTGAAGGATGACTAGGGGAAACAAACATAGGAGATTTTTAGGGCAGTAAAACTATTCTACATGAGACTGAAATGGTGGATACAAGTTGTTATACAATGTTAAAACCCATAGAATGTACAACACAAAGAGTGAACTCTATGAAAATTGCATTTTAATTAGTAATAATATATCAGTATTGACCCACCAATTGTAACATATATATTATACTAGTCCAAGATGTTAATAATGGAGAAAACTGGTTGGGGCAGAGAGAGCAAGAGGATGTATGGGAACTCTCCATACTTTCCTCTGTAAACCTAAAACTGCTTTAAAAAATAATTCTATTAATCTTTAAAAATATTAAGTTCTAAAAATATACACTAATAATGCAAAATGTCACTGAGAGTGTCTACGAATGTTACTCCACAAACATGCCTTTTAATAACAGCATTTTTAAATATGTATTGTTCAGAGTGGAAATTAAAGTAACCACTACTTCTTTTCCTTCACTAATAAATTGTTTAATTATTAGTAGGGAGGATTAATAATTTGGACCCCCATTTTTTTTATTTTTATAACCTATAAAAAAGAAAAAGGTTTCAATACCCGCTTACCTTACCATTGTGGCCCAAGAACAATGACTTCTTTCCACTTGCCCCTACTAAATCTGTTCCACTTTGACAGCTTATTACTTTGTAGACACAACCTTACAAGGAATGCTCTTAACCCCATCATCTTATTCAATGATGGATTATTATCCATCTCTCCAAGACTGACCTCTTGTTACCCTTCATCAGTGTGTCCTGCACTGGCCAACCTGCTGTGCAAACACTAATAACCACCTTGCAGCAGGGACTTCCAGTGGCTTTCATATGGGGTCCTGGGCTCAGCCGAGGGGGCCTCAAGGCCTGCCTCTTGGTGTACTGCACCTACCACCGCCACCACCCATGAAAGGGAAACAGGAAAGGTGTTCAGGACAGCTGCTACTTTCTGTTTTCCATATTGAAGTTCCAAGTAAAATTTCTTTGGGGCGGGGCTGGGAGGGAACTGTACGTACAAAATTCTTTTTTTTTTTTTTGAAAAACCACTGAGATAGACCATTTTATCTGCCTTATTGTAATGAAAGTAACTTAATTTGTTGTTGAAAGTGCTCAGTCTGCTAGTGAGGGAAATTCCCTCTTTAAAACAAAATATATTGATAACTGAAATTGTAGCTAGTAGCTACAACCAAGCAAGAAATGTAATAACAGATTTAGAGCATATCAAGGCAGTAGACACTGACCTAGAAAAAGACTGAGAGATGAGGACCTAGAGACTGGCAAAAGAAAAGAATTTCATTTTGTTTAAGATTAGCAAATGCAAGGGGAAGACTGCGAATAGAAGAAAGCTAGCGACAGACATTCATTCATCCATCTCAGCAGATTTTGCTAGTAAGAACAATAATCTCTGTCCCCCAGTAGAAGCTACATAGTTATTTTTATTGCTACAACCTAAGCATTCTGTCCATCCAGACCCTCAGTCTTCTGGTAGCAAATATAATGATTCCAGCCTGCATCTCATATAATACCAAGAGCTAAACGTGCATACAGAGAAAAAACCCTGAGAGCACTCAGGGGGAAGACAGCCATCTGGTCAAGGTGAGAAGCCTCAGAAAAAAACCCAACCCTTTCAGCCTCCATGCTATGGACTAACTGTTTGGGTTCCCCCATAATTTGTATGTTGAAGCCCTAACCCACAATGGGATGGTATCTGGAGTTGGGGCCTTTAAGAGGTAATTAGTTCATAGATATGGAGCCTTCATTAATGGAGTTTGTGCCCTTCTAAGAAGAGACTTGAAAAAGGATCTTTCTCTCCTCTATGTTGTGGAAACAGCAAGAAGGCAGCCATCTGTAAACCAGAAAGAAAGCCCTCAACAAGATCCTGACAATGTTGGCATTTTGTTCGTAGACTTCCAGAGTCCAGAATACGAAAGAAAAATAAAACGTTTGTTGTTTAAGCCACCCAGTCACTCTGCTATAGCAGCCTGAACTGACTAAGATGCTCCAGAACCATGAGAAAAGACATTTCCGTTGTGTGAGCCACCCAGTCTGTGCTATTTTGTTATAGCTTCCCTAACAAACTAATACAGCTTTCAAAAGGCCAATAGTTCTAAATATCATTCCATATTTGTCCAAGATGGACTAAATCCCACCAAAAAGAGAGAGAGAGTGCTTTTCATATCCACAGGGTTGTGAGGCCAAAGGGTTTAGCTAATCATAGGACAAAAGAGATGGTTTTTTAAAGGCTGAGATTGCCTCCCCCCTCTGGCCATTTATACACCCCATTCTCCACAGCATCCACAGTTAATTCAGCACCCAGACCCCTTCCCAGGCAAGATTTATACTCCCATGGGAAGGTCTATACAGAGAGGCAAGCAAAGCAGCAACAAACAAAGCGATTTTTATTTGGAAGTAGACAGAAGAACTATGACTAATACTTAGAAAGTGCTGTGTCCCTTTAACCTCCTCCATATTTATTATTGGTGCTAATCCCTGTCTGCTCTCCTGCGGTTTTCAGGAGCAAATGAAGATGCCTGTGGACTTGTCTTAGAGACCTTTGAGCAGAGACAGAGGCGAGAGCTTGTCTCCTACTCTGCTGCAGACACGAAGAGAGAGGAAATCCAATAGGAAGGAGGAAGCTAAAGGAAGAAAAGGGAAAAGGTTATCACATATCTGAGGCCTTGCAAGAAAGGGATGAACAAAGGAGGCTTCAGGGTTTTAAGAATCAAGAAGCAACTGTTTAAATAGGGTTATGGACCTAAGTCTAAGGGGAAATTACCTCAGAAGCAGGCTGTAAAAGAGAGTCATATCAGAAATGATTACCTAAGTGTAGGACCCATAGCAGAAGTATAAATAGTTCTGAGTGGCTCTCTGATAATAAATTGTCTGAGAGAATTTAAAATGAAGTCAAAAAAAGCTAAACTCTCGAGGAAGTTGACATCATGTTAAGATTCACAAAGACTTAAAAAATTATTAGTGTTATAATTAAGGTCTTTGAATACGATTAGGGATAAGGTATGTTGATCAAAGGGATAATTGAAACAAGTATGAAATAATAGGTCTAGTATCAGGCAGATTTCCAGCAACAGATGACAAAGGTCTGACTGAAACGTATTTAATGGAGAAATTTTTTGGAAGTGTTAGGGGCAACATCCAGGGATGCTGAAGTATCCAGGGACTTAGTACGAAATACAGGGAGGTTACCACCCAGAGCCTGAAGGCATGAGGGGAGGGAAGGGTGTCAGCAGAGCTTAGCAAGACAAAAGGGGGTGCTTCAGGGGGCAGAAGGTGAATGGTGGGTCAATACAGTCTCTGCTAAAACTATTCAAGAAATTTGGAGGCAAAAGGAGTTAAGGCCAGGCCTCCCTTCCACACCTACCCCTCCCCCAAAATCACCATGGTGCTCCCTTCAGTTAACTCGACCCAGACGCCAGAAAGCAAAAGAAGCTGATGCTTTGGTCCCTAGAACACGACCTTCCTGTGCACCCAGTAGGGCAAACAGGTGCACAGTGTGCTGAGCAAGAGGGCTAGGGGGAGAGACTGCATGCTTCATCTCGGTAGAATGATTTGGGCCAAAAGAAACCACATACCTTGACTTTGTGTTGCTTAACCAATAAGGGAAACATGTTCTCACGGAAAAGACCTCAGATAGGACTGATTCTTTCAGATCCTCAACAAAATCCTTGGGAAATTACACTCCTTTTTCTCTCCCCTGTGTACCTGGCCTTGACCTCAGACTAACTGGCTACCCAGAACTGCAAGGAAGCCCTGCAGCAGTGACAGGCGAAGGGCAGAGCTGGTGCAGGGAACAGGGGGTGCCTTGTCTGTAGTAAATGTGAAAACAATAATAAAACCAACTCACAGTCTGCTTCTTGTTATCACCGTGTGCTGGCAAAACTGCATTAAGTCAGTGATGAGAATGTGCCTCTCCGGGGGGAAAAAAATCTTTTGTTCTGCAAGTTCTAAGCAATTACTGTAGCAACTGTTAAGTTTCAGTAATATATGTACATTTCAGATTATCACATGTTATTCTTTATTCTTTCACAAACAAAGTATCAAAGAAGCTCAGTGATATAACTGACCCCTGGTACACCCAGAGCTGGTATCTGTGTGGTATCTTTCTAAGAATTTAGAATTGTTTGAGTTCACTTCAGACATAGCTCATGTCCTCAGTCCCCAAGGTAATAAATAGTCCAGCATTTACACAGTGGCTTTAAGATAAACCACAAGAGTGCAGAGATTGTATAAATAACACGATCTGAGATATTTCAAGTCCGTCACCTATATGAAAACCTCAAGAGACTAAAATCTTTAATAGTGAAACAGTACAAACCCAAGATGTGATATCTTTATTTTGATAAATGCAAATTTTGGTTAATACACGAACCACTTTACTGAAGTCAAATACTCTTTAAAATGGAAGTTTCCTTTTTACACTGTTAGTTGCCTGTTCCAAAACTAAAGAGCCACTCAAATTTTTATAATAGAGAGGGGGGTGTTAAAAACATGTGTCAAGTACATCTGGCTGGCAGCACTCCACGATACCAGGTGGAACATCCATTCCCTACCAGGTGCTGTAGGAGAAGGTATCAGCTCTTCCTCAGACACTTTTATCTACAAGTGAAAGTCTCCTGGAGCTCCAACCTGACTTTTCTGAGGCCTCCTTTGCTGGACTCCTACCTTAGGCTGATGCCGTGATGCTTCACATGCAAGGGCTATGGTCTGCCTGCTGGGCCTGGGCCACTCAGGACCCACCCCCAGGATGGGAGAGGCCCCACCTGCCACTCCCACAGCCAGGGAGGATACTTGAAGGAAGGAGGAAGTGTTGCTGAGCTCGTGGGGCAGAACAACAATATTGTTGCAATTATGTTATACCATTGCTTAAAAAACCTTTTTAAGTCTCTATCTGATTTATTATTGATTACTTGCATACATTTTTATTTTAAATGACACATAGGTCCAACTAGATCTAGACTTGGTGTTATAGTATAGGTGGCAAAGGCTATCTCTCCACCTTTGCTTGAAATTCATCCTGGTTATCGTCCCTAGACCCTCAAGAAGCATGGCACAGGTGAGAAAGCTGGGAGGCAGCCAAGGCTGTGCTCTGTTCACAGAAGGCAGGCTTCTTATCCAAGGCAGCCCCGAGCCAGCAACATCAGGGGCTCCTGCAGGTTGGAAGAATGTGGCAGACAGAGCTTCATTACATCATAGGCACTTGTATTATTACAATCAAGTGGAAGTGAAGCATAAAGAGCCAAAAGAACTGCTCCAGATCCCCTGTGAAACATTCCCAGGAATTCCCAGTAGTAGGGAGTTGAGACTTTAGGAGAGGGAGGCACCGTGCCACCTTTGGAGGGCATAAGTTCATGAAACTGAATCTTCCTTGCTGATGGGATCTCATTAGTATTCCCCAGACTCATGAGACCTGTAGGCAACTCAGGTTACAAAATGAAGCACATATATATATTTTTAATATACAGAAGAAAAGAAAAAACATATGATTTAATCTGGTGACTTTAAGACAGAAAGCCTCCATCTTTAATCTCCGGGAGTAGATGCGATTTTTGGTTCAAATGCTGAATGAGGCGCAATACCATCAGTTGATAGCAATGTAGTCACGAGGCACATACTAAAGAAATGATTAAATCTGTTTGAATCTAAAACAGGAGAAAAAACAAGGTGAAGTTTGGATGATTTTTTTTGGAGTTAGGAAAAGTACTTAAACTAAGCACCTTTTTGAAACATAGTCATTTTATATATTTCATAATATTTCTTCTTATCTGGCAATATCACTCCATTATCAAAAAATAGTTGCTTAGAAAATAACTTTGTACACATGTATCAGTTGAGAATGGCATACCTGATTAACAGTAACTTCAGTAAGCAGGGTTAGACATATAGAATTAAGCAGCAAGTCTCTTTGGTTCAGCAGCTTGGCTAGTGTCTCTCTAACTCCCCTGACCTTTTGTAATGATTGTTACTTCAGAATCACAGGATGGCTTCTGCACCTCCAGCTACCAAGTCCAAATGCTGAATAAGATGAATGGTGAAGGCTGAAGGCTTCTACTATTTATTAAGGAAAGATGGTTCTCCCAGAGACATACTGCTGCCTCTCGTTGGCCCAGAACTAGATTGCAAGGCAAATTTAACTATGAGAGACAAGCGTATCAGGTATTTAGCTTTCCAAATTCTATACACATTTTTTTCTGAATTATAAAAAAAAAAACCCAAGAGACAAAACAAACGCCAAATTCATTTATTTCTCTTCTCCCATTCCCATTTTTTCATACTTGAATAAATGACTTAATAGGTTTAATATCAGAAACCAGAACATTTCTGAGCCATGAGATGACCCAATAACTTTTATGTACAGACCCCTCAGGCTTTGAGACATGGGTAGCTGAGCTGAGAGCAACTAAGCCAGGACTCAGGATGGAAGTTTATTCCTCAGAGTCTGTAGATGTGCCAGACATGATCCTGCTATCTGAAGGCACACTTGGGATTTCGGAGGTCTTCTGTTGCATTCTAGGTTCCAGTTTCATGATGTACTAGTTGGATTACACACTTGGTTTTCAATGAAGAACAGTATAAATGAAGAACAATATCCCTTCCTTTTCCATTAAAATACTAGGAGGTTCAAATAAAATATTCCAAAACAATTGTGAAAAGCTGAAAATATTATAGCGATGCAAGGTATTATCATATTCTCTATTTTAAAAATAGTCCTAAAACAAAAGTTAAACCAACAAACAAACAAAAACATGTGGACTTATTTAGCCCACTGCCTCTTCTGGGGGCCTTTCTCTGTCCTTTATCTTCTAATGCATTTGTCACTTCCTAGACACAGCTCGAATATCTCTGTTTCCTTTTCAGCTCATCTCCTTTAGTCCCCTCTTCTCTCTCTGGCTGGTCACTGACTCCTAGGAGAATTTACTCCACAGATATGCCGTTGTTATTTCATAAACAAAACCACCAATTCTGCATGCCTAGAAACAGCTGCTACTTTGGGTGCTGAGTTACACTGCCTTTCATGTCTGCACAAGTTTAGTGGCATGAAATCAGTACTCAGTGTTTCCAGAAATACACTCATGTATAGCAAGATAACCACTCTTCCATTATAATATCATGAATATTATGTGAGATAAATATACTGTCAAGTGCAATGACATCCTCCTCCTAGCTCCCTCATAAAGAAGTATTGAGAACACATAATTGCCCTCAAAAGATATCTATTTTATGATCATCATTATCTAAATATTACACACCAGAGACTTGTACTATTAAAGAGGGCTGGAATTACTCGTGAAATATTAGCTATGTTTTACTTAAGCTCTTTGGACCTAATTCATAAAAATTAATTCATGGTTTAAAACAATGAGCTCTATTCCTTAATAGAAGACTTCTGTAATTCATTAAAATCCCATCGCCCCTGATCATGTACATTTCAATTCTAGTCCTTCAGAAGGAGGAAAAAAAAAGGCTAACTTTCAGCAACTAGAAGAGACATCAAAGTTTTCAACTGGGACCCGCATCTCAAAAGATCATAAAGAAACACTAAGAAATACTAAGAACATGAGGGGAAACAAAAGTCGATCCAGCTAAATGTGCTTTTCAAATATATTTATGACCATTTGGCAGTAAATTTAAGTTTTAAAATGTTACGTTTTGAGGTATACTACAAGAATATTTCAGAGGAGGAAGGTGTGATTTATAAATTTTCATGCCATGTCCCAGATTTCCCATAATCATTTCTCCACTAGGTTTTTGGTATCTGTAAGGAGTTACCAAGGAGTTCTGGGCCCTTTGGGGAAACTGTGGACCTATGTATGCCAGTCAGCTCTGCACAAGCTTCTTCAGGGAAATCATATTATGGAACATAATTTGTTATTTCCCACAATCGTGATTGAGTAATTATTCAATTTATTGATTCGTGTCGGTCTCCACCTCTGAGTTGTAGCGCCCACGAGTGTGGGGGCCTTCGTCTGTCTTCTTGACCTCTGTCTATATCCTTTGCCACATGATAGAATTTTTAAAATCAAAAACATATTTTAAAATCAGAACAAGCATATTTTACTAAATTTATCCTTGTGCAACCAGGATAAGTAATATCAATTCAAGTCAAAATACATTTATTGATTTTCCACTGGAAATATCGGCTTATAAAAATGAGGAAAATAATCTCTTACATTTGTATTATCCTTAAGAGTTTATTAACTTTTCATGTGTATCCTGGAGTTTTACACTCACATTAACTATATGAGGAATTAGGGTAGATTTTTTTTTCTCCATATTTTATAAATAAGGATACTGAGATTCCAGGAAGTGACTTACCATAGACTTTCATTGTGTGAGTGAAAACATTGGAAGTTATTCTTTCATGCAACATCAAGTCTTACAGCAGGAAGTCCCAGGCAAGCCCAGCTGCCCACCAGCAGATCAGGTGTTTTCCTTCCTCATCCTTACAGGAAAGCTCTTGTCTTCATGGTTAAAGGTGGCTACTTCACTTCCAGGCATTAAGCATAAGTCCCAAGTGGAAGGATTAAGAGCAAATGGCTCTTGCTAGCTAATTCTGTTACTTTAATCAGTATAACAAAAGTTTTTCTGATCATTTACTCAAAAGATTTCCACTTAAATCTCATCGACCAAACTGGATCATATGGTCACCTCCAGGTAAAGGGTATATGGATTTGAAAGCATATTAGCCTCCTGAACCAAAATGTGGTTTTCTTCCCAAGGAAGCTAGGCATTCAATAGCATCTGGCATACATGGAAGAGTGAGCTTCTTTAGCACAGAAGTTCTCAAATTTACTTTGAAAATCGGTACTGGGGGTGAAGGTGTGTGGGGTTGAATTATATTCCCCAGTCTAAATTCATACATTGTGTCCTAACTTCCAGTACATCAGAATGTGACCTGTTTTAGAAATTATTACTGCAGATGTAATTGGTTAAAATGAGGTCATCAGGATGGGTTTTAATCTAATTTGACTGGTGTCCTTATAAAAAGGGCAACACAAAGATTGTCATCTACGAGCAAAGGAAAGGAGGCCTGGATTCTTCCCTCGCAACCCGCAGAGAGACCAATGTTACCCACACTGTGATTTTAGAACTCTAGCTTCTAGAAGACTGAGACAATAAATTTCTGCTGTTCGAGTCACCTAGTTTGTGGTATTTCAAATCTAATATTCAGATTATAACCATAAGCATTCATCTTACCAACTTTTTATTTTTTGTAGTTTTTTTTTTTTTTCTGATTAGAAGAGTCATATGTTCTTGGTGTAAAAGAAGTAAAAAGTTTTAATAGAGAGTTAAATCTCTCTTAATCCTCACTCTACTTCCTCTCACCTTCAAGATAAGCACTATAACAATCTAGGGGCATTTTTTTTTGTAGCCTCTGAAACAGTGAAAGATGATAAGTGAAAAAAACAAAACTCAGTTTACATATGGTTATATGGTGTGTGTATGTGTATGTGTATACACGTGTGTGCGTCTGTGTATTAGCTCTTCTTTTATTTTCGATAAGCTTTTACTTGCAAGAAGATTCTTGCTAAAGTCATTATGTTTCAAAGAACCAAATAATTTGAACGGAAATAGTTGAATCACTGACCACCATCATACAAAACTTCTTTATGTGTCATAGTAGAATTTCTCTTTGTTTCTTGGTAATAGTATAATCATAGTCCGGCTTCTTGAAAATCAGCCTCCATCTGCTGTGTTCACACATTGCAGTGAGAGTCACATCTTGGTCATAATGGCTTTTGAAGAAGCCTACAGGAGAAGGGCTGAAAGTTCGTGGGTCAAAGGGCTTAGATTTTAAACAGAGTTTAGCTTTTTCTTTCTGCCCAAGGGGAGTGGGGTATATTTCCCATGAGACTCTTGTTTTTTTGTTTTGTTTTGCTTTTTGTTTTTTTTTGTTTTTTAAGTTAGCCATAGTAACTGGCTTACCTCATAGAGAATTTGTAGACTCTCCCTCACTAAGTGTTAATTTAGTGCAAATGATTGGGTCCTGGATGGGTGAGTCACAGTACAAACTTCCTCCCCTTCTAAAATTCTTCAAGAAGAGACATAGTAGGACTCGGGGGGGTGGGGGGGAATTATGATGACCATTTACTACATAAAAACACTTTGTAGTTGTTATTTTTAAAGTCCTAAGCTTTCAAGAAGAAAGACTTGTTTTTCTTGGGAAAGATTAACAGTAAGATGCTGGTATGGTGATGGCCAAAGGGAACAGTCTAAGGGAATACATGGTCATTTCTCAACTCTTAGGGAAGCAGGAGACTTCCCTGCATTTATTTGGAAAAAAGTGTTAAGAGCAAAGAAATTAAAGTCTTTTGAGGTAACATTAGGAAATTGTTTATTTAAAGGAGGAAGCACTGCAAATGAGTGATGTTTTTATTTTGATCCTTAAGAAGAAAAATTAGTAGTCAACAATAAAGAAATATGAGTAAAAGAAAAAACTGTACTCCTAATTAGTTTGAACACATTTAATTTGTAACTTAAAACTAAAAGTATTAGTGAATTTAATGGTAATTTTACCTACTAGAAATTACTATGGATACCAAATACATATTCCACTAGCTACAAAAACTTTGGGTTCAAATCTTGGTTTAATTGGATTAATTTTAAGTTTATCTTTTAAGAATATCTATTTAGAATCTAGATATTAAACCTGTATACTTTGAAATGTTTTAATAGCTAATTAAAGCAAATGTATATTAATTTTTTAAAATAAATGTTTTTCCAGAAATAGACAATGATAACAGATTGAAATGCATATGAAGCGTGATATCCGAATATCATTCAAAGGGTTGAGCAAATGGTAGATGACAACCTTGAAACACAGGGGGAAAAAAATCTTTCTACTTACTATAACTGTTGGTGCTTGTCACATTTGAGATGTTTTTATTTAAGAAGCTCTTTTGCATGTTAGCCAGCTGTCTGAATTCTGAGGCATCGGTGTCTGTGATACTGTGAATGTCCTTGGCCAGACTAGCAAGTGAAATGAAGTGGTGAGTAGAAAATCAGTGAGTAAATAATAAGGGTCTATGGCTATCTCTTCTGGCTGACGCCCAAAGCCGACGGCCTTTTCCTTAAAAGCTTTGGACACTGTGGCCCCGGAGGAGGGCGTGTGTGAGGACTGTCATTCTGAGATCACTTTTCCACTCTTCCAAACCCCTCAGTGGTCCGCTGAGGGCCCAGCCTAACATGTAAGTTCCTCAAGCCTCCCTCAGGCTGCTGAAGAACAACCTGTAACAAAGAGAGCAGTTTCTGAAAAAGAGGGCAACTCCCTCAGAGGCCCAGGTGCAAGTCCTGCTAACATGGCAGCGGCTCACCCGTCACAGCCTTGCCAAGCCCAGTGCACCCCACAGCTGTCTCTATGTGGACGGTTAGTGTTCACATTCCAGTTTTAGCAAAAGAGAAGAACTTTGGTATTTCCTCAAGCCACCGATTGAGATTGAACTCAGATAGATACAAAAAGAAAAAAAACTGCAAAGGGAGAGTTTGGGCTCACTGGAGAATAATTCAGAATTATAGACACGATCCTGAGAGTGGACTTTGAAGGGAAATAGCTGAGGCTATAGTACCTCTCTAGCATAGGCTGAAGATTTGCCAGTCCTCGGGCTCAGAAGAAAGGAGACCGAGCCAATTTGTCACAGTACCACAGAGAGCTCAGGGCTCAGAGCAACTTTTGTTTCTTACCCAATGTTCGTAATATAGTCTTTTGTTTGTCAATTATGTCTTGTTTCAGGTAAAACTTCAGAAAATTAGCATAGTGTATGAATGAAATAAAGAACTGGTTAATAACAAAATCACACACTTTTGGTAACTGATAGAATAATACAAACACTAAGAAAACAGCCACATTGTACTTTAAAAATGGAAATATCTTCCTTGCCTACTCACAATGCCAGAAATACTCTCTAATTAATACCAAAAGATAGAAAATCCAACTGCCTCTTGATGATTTTAAAGCATAATTCTTGAAGGGCCAGTAAGTATGTTCAAGTAAAGATGATAAGAATAACAAATATATTAGTTCTTCTTACCATAAAAAACATAGTAGTTCTTATTGTGATTATAACTGTGCTAACATATGGTTTTATTAAGATATTTTAAGCTAAACTTGATAGTTAAATATGTTAAATTTTGTATCTTTTCCATAGTGTATATTAAATTAATTGGTGAAAAATATTTTGTAACTCCATTCCAGCTAAGTATATGATAGAAAAATATGAGGCCACAAACAGCATAAATATCATGCAACACCACAAACTCCCACCAGATTCTCAAACACAACTCCTGCCATGAAAGGACAGCTGTGTTATTCTGAAGACTATATTGAGCTATGAGTAATAAAAGTTATGAGCACACCAGGAAGCCAATAAATACATTTCCAGATCTCTCTTCTTGGTCATCCCTGATTCATTCTCCTGGTGCTGCCCTTTTGTCCTGAGCCCTCAAATCACAGCTTCTAGTTATTACCCCCTTTTCCTGAGTCAAAAATAAATCAAGATATTATTGTATACCTGTGAAACTCCACTGAAGAAAAAATGGAGGGGGTCACCTGTTCTTCCACATGTGCCATTAAGAATGGCCGTATGCAATATAAATACACAGGGCAAGGGTGAGGATGTCAGGTGGACATATATTTCCTATCAATGGGCTTGGTAAAAGAAAAGGTTGCCTTCGACATAATTTGTATCAGCTTCAACACTGCTGGCTCTTTTATATTTCGGTGCCAGAAAATCATAGTTGCACATACACCTGCCAGTGGGGTATCTTTTTCATCAGTCTGCCTATTTTTGAGGTGTTCTATCTCTTGACAATATTAAATCAATAAACCTAATTTGCAGCAACCTACCACATTACAGCATTTTATGTCACACTTCCAAGAACCAGCAGTCTAAAATCTTGACAATTTAAGCCACATACTAACCCCTGACATTCAGATCTTTTCCAGTAAAATTTATAACAAAGTATTTTTATATACAACACACTATTTTCTCTACTTCTTTCAAAAGTACCATCATTTTAGATGATCACTTAGGCTTTAAACTTTGTAGCTATTATCTTAAATTCTCTCTTCTCTGTGTGACAATATCTTATCAGACACCAAGTTCTATGACTTCTCCAGAATGTCTTCTACCTTTGTTCATTCCATCCATTTTCAGTGATGTGATCCTTCGCCAGTGATCGGTCATTTTATACCTGGATTATCACACTTCTTTCCTAATACAACTCACTATCTCTCATCTCTTCCCCCCTCCAATTCATTCTAGTCAAACACCACATGACTGGTTTTCAAGAAACCTTAATTTTTCATTTTACTCGCCTGCTTAAAAGCTTTTAATGCCTCAAACTGGTATCCACGTCCTTCCCAGTGCCCAGTCCAGCTTTCCAAGTGTATCTTTTCCCTCTCTATCAGTGTAGTGAGAGACAAGACTTCTCATGCACCCTAAATCCACCATGCTAATGCTTCACCCTACATCTTCATTTATATGCCATGCTTCACCAGGAATGTTCCCCAATCTTCTCTCTTTACCAAAATTGTACTTGTCTTCTAAGGCTCAGCTCAAAGCCAATGTCCTCTATAAAATTTTCAAACATCCCTGCCCACAAGGATTTCTCTCTCAGAATTTCTCCTGTCCCACTTTCTCTCCAGACTTAATCTGTGCATTTAAATGTACCTTTTCTATCCATATCATTCATTCGTATACATACATAAATACATATACATCCATATACATATATATGCATATATTTTTCTTATGTAATTGCTATTATATACAAATATTATTATGTGACTTGTTTTTTTAATACACTAACAATATATGTTGGAGATCTATCCTTATGATACCTATGGTATAATGGGTGGCTATTTCTGTTTTATTTGTCTTTACTTTTCAAATTTTCTACAATGATATGTATAAACTTTGTAATGACATGAAAAAAATATTATTTTCAGACCACAAAAAGAAGCAGATAAAATATCAACATGAGAGATCATGACCTCAACTTTCTACCTAGTAGGGAAAAAAGAAAATTTCAATAATGACAAAAATGCATAAACAGAGAGTATATAATTGTATCACTTTCAAAATTCAAAAGACTTTTGTAAAATAAGTTAGAATAGCATCCACAACAATATTTATGTATTTGTTCAACATATAATTAAGCATCTACAAGGCTCAAGAGTTGTGGAGCCCAAGTGCAGAAATGAATTAGCCCCAATCTCTGCTCTGCGGTGACAGTTTATAGAAATTTGCAGTAATAATCTTAGACATATTTGTGTTTCTTTCCTTGAAGCTCTCATTGCAAAGAAAACATATCTTTTGAAAGAAGGTCATTTGACAACAGGGCTAAGCTCTCACCAGTGTTACAGATCAGATATTATCATTATGTAACACATATAGTTGATCACTTGATTTTATTAACTAAAAAACGATACCTTAGGCTTAACGTGCTTTTGATTTTAACAAAAAATCTCTATAACTATTATTTGATATTATGGTTACAACAGCTCTTACGATAGGATCCACATTCTGTGCATAGGAACCTAGCTAAGGAATGAAATTTCTTGTTGATAAAAAAGATTCAGTCCTGATCCCAGAACAAATTTCGACATCAAGACTAAGATATAAGTAAGTCGTAAGGTGAGGGCCTGGGGCACAGTGAGCTCTGTTTTATGGCCAAGATGACGTGGCACACTGAATGTTCCAGTCCGTCTTTCCCATGACGGTCCTGGGTGACTATGACCCAGAAAAGAGGTTTCTTCAAGCACATTCTATTTGACAAGCACAAATAAATTTACTCAACTGTCTATATTCTAGACCTATTCAAGCAACACCACCATCACATAAATTAAAGAACCCAAGTTGGAAACAAACCTATAAGTTCAGGCACATGCAATATTTTTAAAAAAATGCTGACCTTAATATCTGATCAAATACTGAGAACGAGCGGGGGTAGGGGACACAGACACAAATAGGACCATCTGTTACTTATTTAAGCCATTCTTAGACAAGAATATATTACTTTTCAGGGAAAAAAATATTGTTCTTTCCAGAGGACTAGGAATGTGATATAAACAATGAGATGAGATAAAGCTGTTTATATCAAAGGGTGAATCAGATTATAACACTGAAAAATAGTACACATTTCCTGTTATTGCTGCTATAAGTAAAACAGTATTTGAAAGACAAATTACCATGTTACTATTCTTGAAAATCCTAAGCTCTTCTATAAGTAATGACATCTCAGTAGACATGAGACTAACCAAGTACAGACATACCTCTATCTACATAATTTAAGAGAGGAAAAAATCAATTGTTTCTCCTTCAAAAAAAGAGAATACTTTTTCTTTTAAAATTTAAGGAATCTAGAAAAGCTTAAGTTTAAGGGAAATAAAAACCACAAACAGGGAGGGAAGCTATAAAAGGCAAATATGCTTCCAGTGGGACTGGATGTACAGCCCCAGCTCTATGATGTTCTGGGTCATAAACAGCAGGCAGGTCCGCAGATCCGAAGCACTCGCAGCAGTTCACAAGCCCCACGGGGCCTCTGCAACCACAGCTTCAACAAGACTCATGACAACGAAAACTGACATCCTCACTCGTGGCAGCTGGCAGAGCACGGGTCCAGCGTTGACCACACACTGACACACACACGGCTGGCATTTACCACCTATCCCACCACTGGCTCCAGTGCTCAGGCCTGCATGGCCACAGAAATTGCCCTGGGTCTCGGCCTGCACAGACACTGGTTTCAACATGAGCTCAAGAACAGGTCCCTACAGCACCCTCTTATTTGGAAGCTCACCTAATCTCACCTCTGAGCAACCGCCTGATTTCCCAGAGGAGAGAAGCAGCTGTAGCAATAACCTGGATATGTCCCCTGCTCCCTAAAGTCCAGCCAGAAGCCAGCTCCAAGCCTCCTACTCAGTTTCTGGCAATTAGGGGAGCATCCATATATCAAACTCGAAATGACCACCAAGCAGCCAAAGCTATTCTGAACAACAGCCCCAAAAGGAAACCTAGTAACCAACTGTCTGAGTTTGCCTTGACATCAGGGGCTTGCCAGAACACAGAACTTGCAGTGCCGCTACGAAGAAAGTCCCAGCAAACCGGGGCTGCTTGTCAAACCCTACGACTGTCATCAAGATTCTGACATCAGCTCGCCTGGGCCCACCTCTGAAAGTCTTTCTTGGCAGGTCCATGACAGCCATTCTACTGTCAGAGAGAAGAGGCTGCTTCAGGAAGCCCTGAAAGTCCCCCACGGGACTCTGTAATGGCTTTTGTCTGAAAGTAGTTCATTTTTCCCTGGTAAGTGATAAGTGGTTTAGATGGTTATGGTTACTTTGGGCAAATCCTTAAAGAAGAAAAGTTCATCTATTTGGCCTGGAGAGGAGGAAATAGGTCTAGTGGTTCTCAGTGGGGCATTTTGCTCCCAGGGCACATTTGGCAATATCTGGAGACATGCTTGGTTTTCACAATGGGAGAGATGCTCAGGGCATCTCATAGGTGGAGGCCAGGGATGTTCCTAAACATCCCGTAACCTGCAAAGAAGACCCAGCCAAGAAGGATTATCAGGTTCAGAAAGTCAATAGTGCTGAGTTTGAGAAACCCTTGTCTGATCACCAAAGAGCTAGGGAGAGTTGGCTCAGAGGCTCATCCATGTGATAATAGACCTCTCCAAGGGTCGCTAGGCTGACATACTCCCAACGTCCATGTGCCTGGCTTTAGACACAATGAATGATGTGAGTGAAGTTTCTCTTGGAGCCTTTTATCTCCTTTATTCACTATTTTTTCTCCCCAGAATGTTCAACTCCCAAGTGCTTACCTCCCCACACCCCATATCTGCTTCAACTAGTCCTGTGAACAGACAACAAAGGTCTTCCCTCCTTTCCAGGGGTGCTGTATTTCGAAGAGAGACATGGAGAGCAGGAAGGCCTGAACTCAAGCATGAGCGGGATTCAGGGAGCCCTGACTCATTTCCAGGCCTGGAGCCAATCCAGGGAATGCTTTAGCTCAACCCTGGATCCCAGAAGGGGGCACATTTGATCAGAGGTGCAGCCCTCTACCCTTCAGGAACCAACAAAAGGCAAAAACAGGTTCATGAAGAAGACCAAGCCCTAACATTTACCTTTCTTTATTGAGGAGTCAAGTGAGCACCATAGACTGAAAATATCAAGGTAATTTCTGTCTGGAGTGGAGAAGATGTTAAGGTCACATTGGAGAGTACCCAGAGACTTTTTTCCTAGTGATAGGGCTGGCCTGCTCACAGATACTTTCCAGTAAAAGACAGGAAGTGGATGATGGTGTATCTGTTGAACTCATAGAGATAATTGAGAGATAATTAAAAATATAATGACCTAAATTGGGGCAGAGGATACACACTGTCATTAACCTCGTTGCTCTGAAAGAAGGTGCCTTGAGAGTTTGTGGTCAGGTTTACTACTTATTTAAAAGACTCAACCTCTAATACTTGTCCCCTAACCTACTGGGAAATCAGCTCCTTATTGACTCAAAGGGATGAGTGCCAAGACCAGACTCACCAGTGTCACTTTCTGCAGAAAACCTACAGTCCTATTAGAAATGCCGTAGCTAAGGGACTAATTTTTTTAAACTGAGGGAATCTAAGCACACGAATATCATAGAACGAAGTGATAGAAGTGCAATTTGCACATGATTAGTTTGGTGGGTTTAAAACCTTATAACAGAAAGGTTTGCCTTCTTAAAATAATTCTTATGATTTTAATTTTAAAGACCTATTATGGAGAGGAATAGAGAAATAAATACCTGTCTTTGCTCCTCCCTCACTTTCTTAATTGGCCTGTCTCCCTTGCTGTGTCTCTAAACTGTGTCCCGTGAGGACATCAGGGGCACCAAGAGGGTATTAGGAAGCTCTGCAGCCTTCTTCCCCCCACTCATCCCCATAAATCCTAGTTGCCCCAGAGCACTTGCCTCTCCCTGTCAAGAATCTCCACTGGAAGACCCCACGGGGGTGTGTTGCAGCCTCTGGAGCAGTGGGTGAGAACAGGGTGAAGAACATTGTGTCCAGGCATCAATCCTCTAATTTATCTGTGAAACATGTTTCTCCTCTCATCTTTTAGCAGTTCACATCTCTTCTTCCCCTGGCTCTAAACTCACTTTATCCCCCTTTTTCTACCCATCCCAAACGTGGGCAACATGGTGGAAAAGCACACATAGAAAAAAACATGCATTACCAAATCACTCAGACTTGCGTTTGAATGATCAGCCTGACCACATACTAATTATATAACCTTGAACAAATTTTAATCTTTGAGTCCACACCTCTAAAATGGTAACAATAATACTGTGTGTTTCCTACATTTATTATTAGGCTTAAATGAAGTATTGAGTCTACGGTGCTTGGTCCTTGGTTGATGCTAATTAAATAAATATTTGTCTCTCTTTGTTGTTGCTCTTCTCTGCCATTCTCTTCCCTTTTCAGACTGAAATAGGATAACAAACAAAATATGGACGAATCACCAAATTTTAGAACTGGGAAGAAACAAAAAGCACATACAGTCTCCTAATTTTATGATGAGGGTGTTGGGGCTTAGAGAAATAAAACAGCTTGCCTGAGAACACACAGCAATTGTGTGGGGGATTTCGTGACCCAAGACACCTTTTAAGGCTCCTTCTGACCACATTACACTGCAGACGAACCAAACAGATGAGAGAGCAGAAGTAGTGTGCAGTTGCCATGTTTACATCATATTTGATTCATATTTCATTTAGAAAATTTACCTGTATAACTTCTTTTAAAAGTTTAACTTGTTTTTATTGAAATTCTTCAGAACTGGGATCAATAACGGGCTTATGCTTCTAAACGGTAGTAAGTTAAAATTTTTTAAATAGTTTACTAATTTTGCAGCCACTCAAAATATCCAACGTGTTGAATGTATTTCTTACATGGAAAACCGCAAGGATCTGTCCAAGGATCTTTGGTTTGACCTTGTCCAGCTCCTGAGCTGGGCGCTGGATCCAGCCCGATGTTGACTTGGCTGCCCTACCAAGCTCCCAGCTCTTGTGCCTGACCCACAATATTCAAGCTAGTTAGCCATCAGGGCCCTTCTTTCTGTATGAGTCAATGATATGATTTGATAAGACAATCTATGCTAACATAAGGGCTTACATGGAAGGTACCCAACTCACTCCTCGCAATTCTTGGTTGTTTTGGGTAAAATGTGTAACTTAGCAACGACTCCTAAAGATAACATCCCACCTCTATTTCTTAGACCGAGTCTTCCTCAGAAGGGAAGTGTGTGCGCGTGTGTGTGTGTGTGTGTGTGTGTGGATAGGGAGTATTCCTAGATGCCAGATAAGAGACTCCTTGATTGCAGCACCTAGGCCACTCACTGTCTGCAAACTTACTCCTTAGTCAGGCCCTGTGGTCATGAATTCTTTCTTCGAAAACTATTCGTAAAGCAAGCATGCATGACTAACCATGAGATAAAGCCAGTGATGCAAGTTGATGTGACTTATCTCATCTGCCCAGTTGTCAGCTCAATGCTGAAGGGGGAGATTTTTGCCACCAATTCCCAGAATGAGAAAAGAAAGAATTTAGAGTAGTGAGCATTTACATATGGGTGGTCTCTAAATCCACCACCTTCCCACCCTTTTTCAGCCCTGCTTGGCCAAATTCTCAGACGAGAAGGGACAGAATGGGTTCTGTGCTCTTCCTTTTAGACAGTCTGTAATACCAATGTTGCATATTGATTAAAGGCCCCTCTCCATCTTTCTAAGTACAGGTCTGAATATTACTTCTAAATGTGTTATACAGGGGATAAGATAATTTATTTCTATATGATATGAAGAAAGCCAGTTAAACCATACATTTATTCATTCATTCTTTATTCAATCATTCAAAACACAGGTGTGTAATGGATTGCTTATGAAATTTGGAGTCTGAAAGATCACAATCAGAATTTTAGCTTCACTAGTTTTCAGTTTAATATTCTGATCTTAGGAAAGCTATTTAATGATCTGAAAACTAGAAAAATAATAGCAACGTCATAGGCTTGTTGTAAAGATTAAATAAGATAATACATACAAAGTGCCCAGCACAAAGCAGTCACTCAGTAGAAAAAAGTGCTTGGCTACAGAATTCCAGCATAATGGCATCAGTCAGCAGGTTACATCAGATAAGTTCCAGCCCATAAATTGTGTGTAACATTGACATTCGATGAATAAAAATCTGTGTTCCTCTTGCATGTGGCTCTCTTCCTAATCTCTAATCTCTGCTTTTCCATGTCTACCTTCCTGGTGTTTTCCTAAGTCTCCTGCCTCATGGTTCTTTCTAGTTTTCCATCTCATCTCTGGACGACTCACCATTTCTGGCAAAACCACCTCATCCACTGCTCTTCAGCCTAAGCAGAGACATGGACCAGGGTGGGAACCACCATCAGTTCTCAGCAAACCGGTTATGTGAGTGAAAACACGCTATGAAAGGAGTTGTTCTTGACTGCGAAGAGCATGTGGCAACTGCTGGACAAGGCAGTACAGCCTCCATGGGGACTTTTCACTCTTTGGAACTTGAGAATGAATTTAAGAGATAATTTACTTCCAACTTTCTGATTTTCAAGAAGGAACAAGGCCCAGAAAAGTTAGGGTTACACGGTTAGTTAAATGCTTAGATTTCCCCTCCTTGCATTACTCAGGCATAAATAACCACTTGGCGTACCCCAAAACTGCCCTCACATTCAAAATACTGAGGGCCTGTATAGACAATATCACGTATTCTACTTCAGCAACTTAATGACTTCCCGATGACGTACGATAGGTCCCAGATTATCACTAAACAGCATTTTACATTTTGACAGCTGACGCTGTTTGGGAAGCAATTGCAACTTTAGGAATTGGAGTCCAGCTACCACATACCTGGCCTGAAACCACAAGGTGACACACTACACACTAACACCCACAGTGTATCTGTGGTGGGCAGTCTCCATGTCCACACAGCTCAGGGATTGAATGAAGAAGCATTCAAGAATTTGCCTCATGTTCATTTGTACTCTAAAATCCAATAACTTCTTTCATGAAAATAAATACACAAATATGCTTAAAAATTAATTCAAATAGAACAAGAGAATAGTGTATTAGTCAGGGTTTTCCAGAAAAACAGAACCAAAAAGATGTGTAGGTCTATATAGAGAGAGATTTATTTTAAACAGTTGGCTAATGTGATCATGAGAGCTGGCAAGTCTGCAATCTGCCAACAGGGCAGGCCAACGGGCTGGAAATTCAGGCAGGATTTCTATGCTGCAGACTTGAAGCAAATTCCTTCTCCTCTAGGAAACCTCAGTGTTGGGTCTTAAGGCCTTCAATTGATTGCAGGAAACTCAGATTAAGGAGATAACCTGCTTTACTTAAAGTCAACTGATGGTAAATTTAATCACATCTGAAAAATACCTTCACAGCAACATCTCAACTAATGTTTGAGCAAACAATGGGGCACCACAGCCTAGCCAAGTTGTCATATCAAATTAACCACTACAGGGGGACAATGCAAAGGGTGCTCTGTCTCACCCTGGTCCCTTTCTGCCTTTCCCTGGAGCTCAACCCTTTAAATGGCCAAAGTCATCCTTTCCGGGATAGGCACTGGTTCTATTGGTTTCAAAAGGTCTAAGTTTGTAAGAAAGCATTGGAATTCATTTATTCGTGACACTTATTCAGTCTTGACCCTGTGCCAGGCCCTATTAAAAACATTTTTATGTAGATGATAGTGTGTGAGCCCTCTCGGTATCCCTATGATGTTGGAACTATTATTATCACCCATTTTTGAGACAAAACAATGGAAGTACCAAGATATTAAGATCCTTTTTGTTGAATAAATTTGAAATTTTCAACTTGCTTCCAGAAAACCAAAATGGTTTGATCCATTTTTATTGAGGAATTACAGGCAGAAACAACTTCAAAAAAGTTTCAAAGGCATCCTCAGCACCAAATAGAATTAAAACACTGGTGTTCTAGAACCCTTGAGTGACACCAGAGGGGCCTAATCCGGACCGTGTTTTCTTCACCTCCCTGTATAGACAGAATATTCCTATTTTAAATTATTTATTATTTTTTGTTCCCAATTAAGCTATAATGTGACAGGCAAGCTATTTTACAAGGCAATAAAAAAACTAATCATGCTCCCCAGTGAGTAAACTACAAGGCCAAAAGGTGAGCTGCTTATATCAGGGGGAGAACCATATTACCTCATTGATAGATAGTGGGCATGTTCTATTATTGCTGCTACAAGTAAAAACAGCTACAGAAAAGAACAGGATAAACTGGTTACCAGACTCCTTAAAAGCACCTAATTTTAGAATAATGACAAAACTGTCTGTGTTTGCATAAGCAGCAAAAATGATTGATAGAAGGGGTGGAGGGAATCAAGTCCTGCCCCCAAATTAGGGCCTCAGGGATAGAGCGAGGTGTCGAAATGTTCAGGAGCAGAAAAGACTCTCCCTGAGCGTATGAATGGCAGATAAATGTAATAGATGAACTAACTTGAGTGTCCCATCTTCTTAACATAATGAATAAAACATATATCAAATTCAAATTAGCCAGTCTATGGAAAACTAAATTGATATTATGCACCCTCCCTTGTCATTACAGTGGTTTATGGGAAGCCAGGGATGGTTACATATGGCCACCAGACAGAAGTTGGTCTTCCAAACAAAAACAAAATACACCAAAAGCTCTCACACTCCAGGAAAGCTAGAATAACTTACCTGCTGAGCAGCTTCATGCATTTCAGCTGGAAGTAGCTGGTGACAAGTAAGCCCAGGGGTGAGGGAGGGTTGTTTTCTCTCCCTGGGGGTGGCACAGGGTCCTCTACGAGCTACCTCCAGGTTTATGCAGGTTTGTGTGTCCGGGGAGGTTGCAGGAAGCAGGAGGGCAGGAGCATGAAGAGGAAAGGCATGGTGTTGCCATTGATTGAGCCAGGTCCGCAACACAGAAGAAAAGTGCCTTCCTTCTGAACTTCTAATGCAATTTCTACAAGACTGGGTTTTCTTCTCCATCTTGTTATCTACTCTGCATCCCCATTACCAAAAACAGTCCCCACGCCTTTTTTGCATACAAGGATAAGTGACTGATTGGATCTATGAAATTCGTACTTTCAGTCTCAGAAGAAATGAGTCCTAGTTCCTCAGTCTGTTAAAATTTTGGTATCTTGAAAGTGATTCAAAAAGAGCTATCCCTAATATATACAGGAAAAACATATTGACATATCATCTTTTTTTTCTGTTGGAAGCTTCTCACCAGCTTTCCTGTTTAATGTCTTCTTGAAATACCTTCATTTTTTGTTCATTCCTTCCCAACTTTTATGCTTCCTTGTTTCAAAAACTAGTTTATATTATTAAAATTTTTTTTTTACTCATGCTTCCCCAACTAGAGCATGATCTCTCTCTGGCCAGTGATGTTTGTGAATTTGGCCACCTTCCCCAAAACCCTACCTGTATAAATAGGGGATGGTCATAAGGAAGGATCACCAGCCGAGAAAGGCAATGGGTTATATAGGGTCTGTCAGTTTGCAAAAAAATAGGTATGTGCTCAGGATACCTTGAAAGGTAAGGTTAATTACTACAAAAATATACAGTGTGGTACTGGCTTAGTCTGTTTGGGCTGCTATAACAAAATACCATAGTCTGAGTGGCTTAAACAAAACAGTTTTTTCTCAAAGTTCTGAAGCCTGGAAGTCCAAGATCAAGGCACTAACAGATTTAATGTCTGGTGAAATCACTTTCTGGTCGCAGACTTTCTTGCTGTAACCTCACATGGCAGAGAGACAGAGAGACAGAGAGACAGAGAGAGATCTTGAATTTCTTTCTCTTTTTATGAGGGCACTAATCCCATCACAAGGACCTCGCTCTCACAACTTAATTTAATACTGTCTTTCAAAAGCCCATCTCCAAATACCATCACATTGGGGTTTAGGGCTTCAATATATAAGTTTGGGGGGACATATTCAGTCTATAGCAGGTAGTCAGTCTCCCAAGATGACCACCACCAGTTCTTTACCTCTCCCTGAGCACATACTGCTACTAATGTCTGGAAGTAAGACCTTTTTCTTCTCCCTTATATTTTGACTGGCCTTGTACCTTGCTTTTGAGCTACAGAATGTGACAGAAGCTATTCCTATTCCAAGACCAGCCTTTAAGCCTTCTTCATCCTGCTTCTTATAAGCCAATCTCCATCAAAGTTTGACTAATTCTAAACTAGCAAGTGATAAAAGGCCCAATCAGACCACATGGAGAGGCAGGAGGCACCAAGGAGCCAGACACATGAGCAAAGCCTGTTTATACCTTCCAGGTTACTCCAACAGTCAGACAATGCAGGAATAAGTGATCCCTGCTAACTACTCATGGAATAGAATCTCTGAATCCTGCCCGAATTTCTGACCCATGGAATCCTGAGAAATCACATCACTTTCAACCACTAAACTTTGAGATAGATTAATATGCAACAAAAGATTATTAAATCATGTAGAAAGATTAAAACATGTTTTTGAAGAAAATATCCCAGAACCACATAACCAGGACACGTGGGATGTGAGGATCTCTGTGTATTTCTACGTGTTTCATACATCTCGCGCAATTCCTGAGTCCCTCTCAGTGGGTCTCCATTCACAGCCTCTGAGCAAGGGTCAAGTTGTTCAGTCACTCCATGGGTTGGAGTTCTAAAGCCAGGTCACTCTGAAGGCCACTGGTCAGCTTTGGCATGGCTGAATTTAGATTAGAAGTGAGTCCTTAAAGATAAGGTGTTCTGGCACAAGGTCACCACGTTTGGGAAACAACTCTTCGATTTGGGCAGACATGGAAGGGCTGGAATTGTGTTGCTGCCCCTTGAATATCCCACTTCTTCGTCTCCTCGGGCTTAAAAGGAGTACACTAGGCCTGCTCTACACTTTAGGAGTGGCTGGGGCCAGAACTATGTGGCCCATGGACCCTGCTTGCTTATACATTAATGTAGATTCCTCATGATTTGGGGGACTCTGTATGTGAGTCACAGAGACCAACAAGAACCGAAGAGAAACAAAACTCTTGCCTCCAATAACACCAAACAGTTGCCTTTCATGTGCTAAAGAGATTTTTTGGCTTTTTCACAGTTGGAGGCGTGGCTATTATCATGGAGCATTTTCCTCAGGCGTCAACAAACTTCTGTATTCAATTTGTGAGTTTGGATATAAATGTGAATATTTTCCTGTCACTGGGAAAACAAATTAAATCAAAGAGCGTTGCTTGGGATTGCCAAGACTCCAAAGAAATCTCTCCACCTATACGCAGCGTGAATCAGAAGAAACGGCACCTCGGCTTCACAGTTCCACCTGCAGCTAGCACTTTGGGAATTTTTTTTTGACTTGGGGTTTCCCCTTGAAAGAAGTCATGTATTCTCATGGTCTTTCCCACATCTGATGTGCATATTGCCTTATTTTTTAAAAAAAATGCATCCCACCCCCAAAACAAAGGTTGTCTTCTCCTGAAGACACAACTAGAGAATGAAATGCTATTGCAAGGGGTGGGACATTGACTTTAAATAATTAATACACCACAGGGTCCTCTACTTTCCTGTAAGCTCTCTTGCTGAAAAGTCAGTTCTCGGTATTAAAAATTAAATAGTCATGCAGAAACTGCTACAGATTCGGCACGGGCAGCCCCCTTTTTCTTGTCCTTTATGAAGTTTAATTTTTTCTGGTCAAAAGAACCAGAAAAATTGGTGATTTCACAGACTTTTCTGGGAATAAAATAGAAGAAATTCTTTCCCACCCCCGGAAAATGTGGCTTTTCCCAGATGGAACTTACTCTGTAAAACTACATTAAAAAAAAAAAAAATTGTGAATTCAACTTAATGTTTACAAAATGCATTTATTAAGCAGACATTCTCCTATTGAAAATTTCCATGGTGGGCCTGGAAAAAGATCAAAGTCAGTTCTTACTAAATAAGCCTATTTTATGCAAGCTTCCATGTCTGTCAGCCAAAAACAGTTAAACAGCATTTGGAGAGGGAGGAACAGCCTTCACCCTGGACAAAACTGTGAACTTGATAAACTTCATCTCTGACACCTCCAAGTTCTCTTTCTCAGGGCATTTCTTCCCTCCCAGGGGCTTCACTATTTTGCTCATGAGGAGGCCATCCCTGTGCCCACCCACTACAGACTCTATGATGCCAGAATGGCATAGCAGGCATTGACACAGCCAGTGAATTCAAGCTAAGGACTTCTTTTTGTCCTAATTAGAGAATGAAAGGAGTGGAAGTGAAGCTTCCCAAGCACCCAGCAACACATCACGAAGGATGATGCCAAGCGTTCTCACATGGGGGCCAGCCTGAGGGCAGGGAACATTACAAGGGATTCCTATGGGATGCAATGAAGCAGTGGTTCCCAAATGATGAACTAAGAACCCCTTGCAATCTATTTTCTTAAAGGGCACTGAAAATGCAGCTACTATCAGGACAGAGAGAGATGAGAACTGGGACTTTTAATTTTCATGTTAAAAGAGAAGTTTTCTTACTTGAAAATGTCATGAAACAGTGCACCTTAAAGCAAAAAAAAAAAAAAAAGAAAGAAAGAGCAGTGTGATTGATCCCACCGAAGAACTGGTAGTCTGATAGAGAAGTAGGTCAGTTAGACAGAAGAAAAATAGTTAAATATAATATACTGAAATAGATGTTATACATGTACGTACTGTTCATACACATGTGTGTGTATGTATGTATATATATATATATATATACACACACACACAGAGATGATCGATGATAGAGAAACAGATTTCCTGCATATTTACTGAACTGAATGGTGTTTGTGAGGTTAGTTGTTGAGCTTATGTTGAGATTGAATGGATATGTTTAATTTGGTGTCATTTCATCAATTTATTAAATAAAAACATCGCACTAGGCAGTGGTAGGACTAAGTGGTGCCTCGAATAAGTAAACATGGCCCCTGTCCTTAAGATATTTCCAGTCCACTAGGGAAAGCAGACATTAAAATTGATAGTCATAGCAACCTGGTGTGATCTAATTCCACTGGATAGGGGCACAAATGCATTGTAGGGCTTACACTTCCAATGAATCACGCGAGCACCCTCATGTACTCCGAACACCAAATCCTGCCTTGTCTCCCCTCCTAGGCAGTGGGCCTTGGACTCTAGGGTTGAGTGCATCTCTCTGATTTCACACTCACACGCAGTCACTGTTCCCCAAAGTGTCAGTTCAGATCCAGGTGGTTGGGCACGTACTTGGCTCCAGCTTCAGGCAAAACAGGTGTTGAGAATTTTTAAAGTCATGCCATCTCAGTGTCTGGCTTCTTTCCTGCCAGAGAAGTCATCAGAGCCACTCTGCTCTCCCTCCAGTGTCTCTCACTTTAAAAAGAAGGGTTGTTGCAGGAGGCTCAGTTCCTTCTCTCTCAAGGGACTCTAATTTTTAGGAAAAGCCCTACATCCCCGCCCCCCCCCCCACCATTAAAGATTCCAAAGGGAAGCACAGCCTTTGCAAAGACAGAGAAAAAATATGAAAAAAAATGATTCAGCAATTTGGCTCCCCTTTACTTACTCAGTCCAGAATTATTTGTGTGACTTTGATATGGCCAAGGGGAGAAAGTCTAATAACTTTTTCCCATAAATAGAAAAATCTGCTTCATAGCTACCCACATCCCACTCCCAGATATTTAGGAGACAGGCTATTTTTTAAATCTTTCAGCTTGCCAGCATTCTGCATACAACAACAGTTAAGTAATTATAACTGTGGTAAGTGTTACATACACAGAAAAAAACACAAGGTGATGTAAATGTATAAAATGGAACACTAGTGTCAGGATGATGATGGTTGTGGAAAATTGGGTTACAGAGGAAGGCTTTCCCTGGGGAGATGAAGTATGGGTTAAGGCTTGATGGGTGACTAGAAGTCAGTTAGTTAAGTGGAGGGGCAGGTATTAAGGTGTGTGTAAATGTCTGCTGTGAGAAGGAGATAGTTTGTTCAGGAAACTGAAATGCCAAGGTAACAAAGATACAGGACCAGACTGGGGAGGGGGTCCTGGCCAAGTCCTGAAGGCGGGCGTGGACAGCTACCGCCTACGGCTGGCTTGGAAGGAGAGTGTGTGTGGAGTCCAAAAGAAGACACGTAAAGCATACTGCTAGCAGAATTTCTGGAAGCACATGTCCACATACTTGGGGCAAAATCTCCATTAGCCACAGCAGTAGAAAAATAATAGCAGGGTGACAAAATTTCTGCTTTTCCCAGAATAGCCCTGGTTTAGACTTCTTATAATTTTCCCTTCCCCGTATGGAAATGTCTTGGCTTACTACTTTCAAATGATTCATTGTAATAAGAACAACAACAACAATAAAATGTATATATACATGAGAAAGAAAGAATGATAATGGAAAAGCAAATGTAGAAACATGTTAAAAATAAGTGAATCTGGGTTTATTAGGTTCACATTGCTGCTGTAACCAATCACTGCAAATGGTAATTTGAAACAACACAAGCTTATTTTCTTAAAGCTCTGGAGGCCAGAAGTTTGAAGCCAGTTTCAGTGAGCTAAAGTCAGAGGGCTGGCGGGGCTGAGTCTTCCAGAGGTTGTGAGGAGAGAATCAGAATCCATTCTCTTTCCTTATCTTCCAATGACTGATGCATTCCTTGGCTTGTGCCTCCTCCTTCCACTTCGAAGTGCGTTATTCCAAACTCAGCCTGTGCGATTGCCTTACCTTATCCTCTTCTGTAGTCAAATCTCCCTTTACCTCCCTCTTTTAAGAGAGACATTCAGGGCCTACCTGGATAGTCCGGGATAATTCCCCATCTTAAGATCTTAGCATAATCACATCTGCAAGATCCTCATTTGCCCTATGCAAATGACACAGGTCCTAGGAATAAGAACCTGGATATCTCAAGGGATTATTATTCATACTACTACACTAAGATATGAGGTCCTCAAACCTTTCTTTTTTATATTTTCTATAAATTTGAAATTATTTTAAAATAAAATGTTTTAAAAAGATGCACAAGTTTAGAAGATAATTATATGGTCACCCTAGCAGGGGGCATAAATTTCCCTTTATCCAGCCCTTCAATCATCTTCACCCTTTATTTCATGAAGAACAGTTACTAAATTATATATGTCCACCATCATCTTGATTCTAACACCCACAGGCTCAATTTTTATTTAAAGGAAAATGCTAATACAACATGATCCCCACTGCTATCTTTTTAAAAGGCTGAGAAAAATCTTTAAGAAAAGTTTCTCCGGCACTGAATTTTATAAATTTAATGTTGTCAGAGCAGGCATGTTTCTACAATCTTACAAAGACTCTAATAATTAAAGGGCTAAGAAAGAGTCTTGTTTTTTTTTTTCTACTTAACATTCTTGCCTGTGCAGTGAAGTAACAATCCAATGCAATTATAAATGTCTCTTTGCATCTGCTTTTGGTCTCTGCACATTGCCACTTATTTATACATGCCTGGGATTTGAGCTTCTTCATTGCTGTGATTTCAAAAACTCTGGCCTCTCTGGTCATTCTTGGGCTTCTGTCTCATCGTATTTACACAAGGAAGCCTCTCATTTTTCTCAGGCTGTGTCCTTTGATCCAAATTGCTCATAAACCCTATGTACTGAACTTTCTTGTATTGCTATTATCTGCTTTACTATGACCAAGGCCTCTGAGTGGTGGGAAGGACAGAGAGACAGAGGAGAACAGGAATATGAACCCACTTTAAAAAGAGCTAAGGAGTCTCCACCAGGAGCCTACAAGCCTCCTCTTCACCCAGCAGAACTGACTCTTGAACTTGTAGGAATGACAGGCCAAATGCATTCCTCATTGCAGGTACTCAAGCAATAATGTCAAAAAAGGAAGAAGGATCTGAAAAACCAGGCAAGGCTCAGAAATTGGCTCTAGTTTGAGCCGAGGTGGAGATTGGACAGAGCTGGGCATAGAGTTCTGGTTAAGATAGTTTTTCAGGTGGATATAAACAAAAGTTTGGGTTTGGGCAAAACAACTCTTTTCTATGTAAGGACAGGACAAACTCATAATGAAACATTTGAAAATCTACACAAGCAATTTCCCGAAGAAAGTGATTTGAATCACAAAACAAAACAGCAAGAAAAAAAAAACTTTGACAAACTGCCAAATAAATAAGAGATATGAAATGTGGAGTAATAAAGATATTTATAGTATTTTCATATAAAAAGGAAGTCCTAAGGATTTCTGCCCTACCCATTTTCATTGAACAAGAACTGTGTTTGAACTTCTTAGCATTGGGCAGAGCAGTGGATTACTGTTCAAAATCCCTTTTCTAGAATATACACAGAACAATTTGTCTCAGTTCAAAAGTCATTTGCTTCCCTGAAGTGCAACTCCTTTAGGGTCTATTCTGCAAATTGCCTTTTCTATGATCTTCCCCAAAATCAAGTGGAAAAAAATAATATGCATAAGCATATTTAAATATTTCAGTCTCCTCTTTTTAACTATCCTATAAACTGAATGTGTGTGTCCCCGCTCAAAGTTCATCTGTTGAAAGCCTAACCTAAAGTGTAATTTTATTAGGAGGTGGAGCCTTTTGAGGGTGATTAAGTCATGAGGGTAGAGACCTCATGAATGGGATTAGTGCTGTTAAGAGAGACCCCAGAGAGCTCCCTCCCCTCTTCCACCTTGTGAGGACACAGACAGAAAACAGTCTGTGAACCAGGAAGTGGGTCTTCACCAGATACAGAATCTGCCAGCACCTTGATCTTGGACTTCCAGCCTCCAGAACTATGAGAAATAAATTTCTGTTGCTTATAAACCACCAGTCTATGATATTTTGTTAGAGCACCTGAATGGTTTAAGACTAATGACTTCATAACAATTATGCTCATTTATCTGATGAAAGACACCCCAGTGATAGCTATACATGCTCCAGACGCTTCCTCACTGATATTTTAACGTGAACCTGGTGACTGTAAGAACTAGGTTACCACTGATACAAATGCATCATCAGCAAGAAAGGACAAAGGCAGCACTTTCCTTTTTGCAGACATCACCATTTAGATCTCTCTGTCATCTTTTATTTTATAGAATTATAGAGGACGTTCATTTCTTCGATGTTCAGTACATCTTTTATTTTATTCTAGATTTAAGGAACGCTTCGGTAACCAGAGGGATTTTAACCTTTGCCCTCTTTAGCCTTCATCTCCTATCAGATCAAAATCACAATCTATGCAGTTGACTGGCTGGCGCCCTGACAGTTTCCTTGTTATCCCTCCTGACTTGCAGGACATTTCAGCAAGATACCTGAAAGCAGGAAGTGGGCTCCGGCTTTATCTGACTCTGTGTCAAGACAAGTTATGACGACATCTTCTTTCATTTCAGTTTCTTTCAAACCCCACAGAGAGATGACTTGAATTCTCCCAGACCCTGACACTTAACCCGTCCTCTCATTTTCAAACTGAAAAACGGCTCAGATTTCCATCGCCTCTCCCCTTTCTTCTCCTCTTTCTCCTGCTCATCCTCCTCCTCTTCCTTCTTCTTCACAAAAGAGAAAGATTTTTCAATTGTTTAATGGACAAAAGGGCAACCGTGTTTTTATAGATCCACATGAATATTAATGAGCTTGTACTGAGTGTGTTATATAATGATGTCTTATAGAAGAATATTTTCCATTAAGATCTGAATGTTCAACAGAAAAGGGTCTACTGCCAAACTAGCTTTAACTGATCTGAAGAGACACAGTGATTTTTAGACGTTTAGGTTTCTGGTCCCAGTGCCGGGGTTAGTGAGGGAGGCTGAACTGCACAGTGCAGCTAACTCTGCCTGTGTGTGTTGTTCCTGGAGATCCGCTCGTGAGGTTTCTTCTGGTGACAAATGATGCTTCGTGAAAGTCTCTCAAAAAAATGGTTTTGTGCATTTTAACTGGTAAGAGCTGCTGAACACAAAGCTTGATGCTGAAATATGGACAAATCTACAATAAGCTGCTCAAAACACAGAGTGAATTCATCACTAATAAACAATTGACTTATAAACTCAAATTTTAAATCAGCCTTCCATACACCTTCTTCTTTGTACACGTCTAACCATATGAAATTCAAATAGTGCATGCTCAAACTATACCAAGTTTCAGAGAGGGTTGGTTCCTTGTGAGGGCAGTGAGGGAAATCTGTTTCAGGCCTCTCCCCTAAGATTCTGGTGGTTTTCTGGCAATCTTTGGTGTTCCTTGTCTTCACCTCATTTCTCCCTTGTTGTTTACATGGCATCCTCCCTGTGTGCATGTCTCTGTGTCCATATTTCTCTTTTTTTTTGTAAGGAGACTAGTCATTTTGATTTGAGGCCTACCTACTGCGATATGATCTCATCTTAATCAATTACATCTGCAAGGACAGTATTTCAAAATAAGGTCTCATTTTGAGGTACTAGTGGTTAGGACTTCAAATCTGAATTTGGAGGGGACACAATTCAACCCATAATGTGCAGCATCCTTTCCTCAACCTTTGAGGCACTTAGGGAGAAAAGTCAATTTCACCGTCAAGGTAGCTAGCACGTTCTAATCATCCACCGACCCACTGCACACTGTGAGAGCCTCCATAAGGCTTGTGCTTCTAAGCAAAACGTTTCAAACCACAGATCAAAGGCCACACCTTTGCTCAGTGCCAGCTTTGAGCCCTGAACTCATGCCACCTCTACCCCTTCCAGCTTGAACGCTGCATGACACTCCCTTCATCTTCCTTGCCAACACTGTGTCCCAATTGTTGTTTAAGTCATCCGAAGTTTCTGAAACAGACCAAACTTTCGATATTCCTTCAGAACCCACCTGCATTGAGATTTGGTTAACCTTTACTATTCACTATATGAGGTAGTCACAATGTTGCTATGTTCTTTTCACAAGGAACTTGAGCAGCTTGGCATTTTTTGTTTTCAAATGACTCACTTGGGGACAGGCTGTGACCACCGACCCTACATTCAGGATTCATAGTTTCCAGAAACTTTTAATCCTCAAACATAATTCTAGGCTCAGTGCTTAAAGAAAGAGTCACCTACTTAATAAAATCACTACGCTCACACCCTTATAGTGTAAAGTGTCAGTACGGCCAACTAAAATAGGAAAAGTTCTTTTAGAATCAACTAAGATCATTCTGGAAAATGTAATACCTTTATCAAAAGGTATCCTATTAGTAACTTCGGTGGTGAGAAGAGGAGGAATGATTCCCCCAAAAGTGTCATTTTAGTGCATTAATCATTGAGAAGTCTGTAAATTATTAGAAATAAATCCATTGTATGTCTTGATGTTCTCTTTGTACTTCTGCTGTTATGTATCATATTGTAAGATAGCACGTCTTTCTAAAAATGTTCTTTTTAAGCTCATGCTCTTTTTATAAGATGACACTCAGACATCACAAACATAAACCTAATAGTAATACTCACTGCAAACCCCAGACCACTCAGAGAGAATAGTAGATATTTAATTAATTGTCTGTAATATCTAGTCAATCTTATCTCTCTTGCTTTTCAGTTCATCCAGAAAATTCAAAGAACAATCTCCTTCACCACAGGCTGTCTCAGGTATCTCTGTTCCATCGGCAACTTCGTTCACGACTTTCCCTCACTACAAGTTACCCTGCAATCTTCAAGCCTCACCAGGCTCAGCCGCTTGCTTAGAATCAAAATGCAGAGGGCGAGTGTGTCAGAACAACGGGAGAGGCACAGCCACTGACTGCCCTACGTCAGGGCAGGCGGCAGGTCTGACCTCCTCGCTTCTCAGTGTGGTGCTGCCATGCCAACTCCACTTAACTAGGAGACCCCGTTCGCAGAATTGTTCTGGCAATAAAAATCTGCAGCATTTTTTAAAAGTCATTTAGAAATTACTTTCAGCAACTCTTCTCCTTTTTTAAAAGCTTGTTTTAAAATGCAGAAGGGAAGGCAAAAAAATGGCAATGAACTCTTTTTTTTATTAGTTTTATAATAATATGATATGTTTACATTTATTTTCCTCTAAATAAACACATACACAAACACACATTAAATTGCATTTTAGTTCACATTCCTTCTGCCAATGCTTCAAAATATCTTTCTCATTGAAACAGGCACAGACTATGATTGAAGTTCCATTTCCCCAACACCAGCATATTCTAGCAGCATATGTGTCAATACATAGAGGAAGCAATAGAGAGAAAAAATTCAAATTTATGCATGCTCATATACATTTCGTTTTGATTACTCAAAATAAAATATACTTGAAGTAAAGTCACCTTAATAGTAAAAAAATAAAATTGAAAAAAAGTTAAAGTTAATAACCTGATGCATGGCCATCAAAAAAACAGTAGTGTCTTGAGCAAATTTTCCTCTTTCAGTGGCCAGAGATAAGTTCTAAGTGCTTATTACCCACCTGAGCATGCGGATTTTAAATACCTTGCTCTCTTATATCCATTCTATTACATCAATTCTTTCAGCAATTTCCTTGTAAAATTAGATTTGTGCTACTGCTCTCTCCTGTGAAGCACTGATCCAGGAGCTGTGGTAATCTCAATTGCCTTTCATGCCAGATTTAACCTCATGATACATGCATTAAATACAGATTAACATCTTGTCTCTGAGAAACTTACATTTCATAGACCGGCCAAAGTTTCATTAAAATATAAATCAATACACAATTCATGAAAAGAAAACCAACCAGGTAGAGAGTCTATATTCTTCTTTCTAGGAAAATATATTGTTTCCACTTAGCCGCTATGCACACAGGTAAAGTGGGCTTTTAGTCAGGACAATGAGCCAAACGGATTTCTCTCAAGTTGTAGAAATGAACAAAATGGACTTTTCCAGGCCCAGAAACCTAGGAAATCTGACTTCATTCCAGTGATCCCTGAGGCTGTGCTTCAGTGGACAGTACCTTAGTGTTTCTTTAAAACCCACAAAACTGGCGTGCTAATACCCCTAAGGAGTACACTTCATGGCAAAATGAAAACTTACTTTATATTTCAGGACAGATGGGCAATCCTGTCATTGCACAGTAGCAATTAGATGGATCTTTTTATTGTTTCCTAGAGCAGGATAAATGTAATTTCCGCAGAAATTCTGTCCCACTCTTCCTCTTGTATGACAGAGGGTTTCCAGTAAAACCCCAGATAGTAGGAGTGAGAGTCAATTGAGGATAGGTACAAAAAAGGAACTAAACCTGCCATTTCTATCAAAACAAAAGCCACACAAAGAAAGACATAATCAATACGTTAAAATAAGCGGGGCGGGGGGGGGGGGCGCGGGGAGAAAATGACAGGTGTTTTTTTAAGTCACATTACAAACTCTAAGTCCTCTCTACTCTCCTTGCATAATTGTAAACTTTTTCTATACTCCAAATCATATAGAAATCAATCCTCTTTCATTATTTCAGTGTCCCTAGGAGATCTGAGCTATAGAGCTTTCTAGAACCCAGGTTTTTCCCTTAATACTGAGAAATGCAGTTCTTAGACTCAAGGGCAGAAACTGCTTTTCCATACAAGTGGGGCCATCGGAGAAATTTACTTTGTGATTACTAACAGATTGGCATCACTCTTTTGCCTTAGTTTTCCTATAAAATAACTGTTTTTGCACTAATTTATTTCAATGGAATATTTGAGAAGTAAACTAGAATTTTTATGGTAAAATGGATTGGTATAATTATTGTGGGTTCAAGTTCTAGGCCACAGAATGCCAGTTGTTCCCAGGTGAGCCGTGGACAGTCCCCCCTCCCCATCTTAACCCGAGTTACTAATGAAATGACAGTTCTTTTGATGTTACTGTACAGCACAAATATTGATAGATACAAGGTTAATCATTCCATAATTATAATATTTGTGCCTAATTAGAAATATCATTTCAGCAACATAGAACATTTCCATTGCTGGATTTATGAAATAACTATGCATTTAGCTGGAAAAAAAAATTGGCTCTTCAGATGTATCATGCTAAAGTAAATCATTCTGAGATCTGGTCTCTATAGAGAACAGTCTCTAAGCCCTAGGAAAGAATTGCCCACAGAAAAAGGACCACCGCAGAAACAATTCTCTGGTATTCACAGGAGATGACTTCTTGGAGTTACTTGCAAGAGCTCCCTAATATCTCTTAAATTTGATGGTAGTGCAAGTAGAAATAATAGAACCAAACCTTACAGAAACATGTTCAAGCCTCTTGGTATTTTGTTATGCAGATGAATGTGAATGAATTGAAATGCTGCCTGCGAACAAGGTTCATGTTTAGGTGCTCTGTCCAATATTGGAAAATTAGTATTCTCAACTGTAGATGGTAAAGACATGAAGGATGTTCAAAGTGGCCTAAGAAAACGTGAAGTGTTGGGGTCAGATAAGTGATCTCCATGTAGGCTTTAACTAATTAACTTTCATTCATGATATTCCCTGTATCAAATGGACTAAATTGAGAAAAATTATGAGCAGAGGCTGCTTATGGTGAGGATATGAGAGAGAACGCTTCTGCTATCAACTGAAGAACACCCAGACACAGTTCTGACTACAGGGGTTTTCAGAATGGATTTTAAAATACATGTTTCAAACTGCAAACTATCTGAAAGTAGTAATGGTTTATAGCTCTGAGATTTTGAAGTGGAGATTTTTCCAGACTATCTAGAAGGATTACTTAATTTTACATTTATGTTCTTTGTGTGAGGGCTTAAAACTATGGACCATGATAAATGCAAATATTTGCATAAAAGTACTTTTATTTTTAAGAATGCTTTCAAAGAATAATTCTACCAGGAAAGTATAATATTCATGTAAGATATTTATATATAATTATGTTTAACAGATAGAGTAACTGAGTAAACTTAGTCTAAGGTCAAAAATTAGCTCTTTAGCAATTTACTATTTTCAGCACCATATATTAATTTTTTAAAGTGCTTGGAATATTCTTTCCAAAATCTCAGAATACAAATCCATAGAATATGAAGAACAAATGCTTCTTTCCTTTGTTTTTATACCACAGTCCAGAAGAATGTGTGAATCAAATTAACTTAAACTCCCAAAAGGTAATAGACTTGTTTTTCCTTATAGATAGATTTTTAAGACTATACTGATAATAATGACCTTTGGGTTATTCCCTGGAAGTTTGTAACTAATTTAATTAAGAAAGCTTAAGGTTATTTCTAGGTAGGTGCTAAATCATGTTAGGCAATGCTGCTTTAACGGCAGGTCTTATTTCCTCAAAACGGAAATAAGAAGGGTATCATCATATAAAGAAGAAAACATCAAAAGAGATTTGGCAGCTGTGTGCCTTCAAGTTAACCATCACGACATCAGATGAGCAATAGGGCAGCTGTGCAAAGCCAAATCCATTTAATGAAGAAGTGAAGGCACAGCAGCTATAAGTCAGACTTCACCCGCCATCTTTCCGTAAGGAATCGGTGATCCCCTCATAAACAAAACAAAGTTAATATGAAACACAAATATCTGCAAGGCTAAGCTATATAATGAAGGAAAAAATTAGAAATACAAAACCATGATTGAAAAATATATATTTAATGCATTAATGCTCTGAGCATCCTACAGATACAGAGAACCACAGTAAAGTATGACTAATGGGATAGATTGGAAACATTTAACAAATCCATAAGGAAACTCACACACAAAAATGATTTTTTACTCTGATGTGTGTTACTTCCTGGTACTATATTTTACTGACTGTGCAACCTCAGTTATTAACTGAGATCGCAAGCTCTGATAAATTGAGGCAGACACTTGGCACCATAGTGTTCCTCTTGTGATTCACTGTTTAGAGCCAGCAAACATGAAAGTAAAACCATAGGTGGGAGAGACAAGAGCAATTTTGCAAAATTTATGGTACAATCTAAATCTGTCTAAGACATAAGAAAGAGGAGTGGTGCAGTAATGAAGATCATATAATACCATAATCACTTAAATTACAGCAACACGAAGTGGACATAAGTAGTGGACTGACTTCAGTTGTTCTGGTCACCCTAATGTGAGTGTTCCTTTACCATACGAGAGGTGCTTATCTACAATATGTTTAATATGTCACAACTTTTACAAATAATATATATCAATTACTCTGTTATAATTATTTTTTTCTTGGTTATTTAATAAATATGGGTTGAGCTCTACCATGTTCCAAACATTGGGCTGGTGGCTTCTGATTGACACTTTTTAAACCTCATGCCTCTGTTTAACACAGGTTAATAGTACTTCAGGGGCTTTATCTATACAAATTCAGCAATAGGTTTAAATGGCTTTTAAAATTCATGTGGAAACTTTATTTTTCCTATCTGTAGAATATTAAAACCCTGTTTTTAAAGAATATTTAAACAAGATACAGTACAAACTTGGGATACTCTGTTAGGTGAAAATGTAGTGTGCAGTGTGACATCTACAGAAAGTATTGCAATGTAATAACACACAGAGACCCACACATAATCATGAAAAAATGAGATATTTGTTTTTACTTCCTCTTAAACTTTTTCTGTATTATATAACTTTTACTATTTGTGTATATTACTTTCTAACCAAAATACACACACACATGATGAAATCTTCCTCCCCTCATTGCAGTAGCATTACTTCTGCATGTGACATTACTCAAAAAAAAAACTAGAAAAAAAATTCAAGAGTGCTTCTAAAATCAAAATCTAATCCTATCACCACCTACTCGTTCTCAGCTATGACCATTAAAAACTCATGAGAATGTGCTGAGAGCCTTTATTCGCAGTTAACCATTCCCTGAAATAAAAGCAGAAAAATCTGGAATTCTTGGCTCAAAGCATCGTGGTCTATTCAGACACAGTTTGAAGAAGCTTGGATTAGGGCACACGCATGGTCTGAAGGCCATTGGAACTGCTACGTCAAATGTAACCTACTCGGAGTCTACTAGACCTTAATAAGAAATATTCACCATAGCACAGCTTGTGAGATCTTGAGCTGCTTTCTGCATTAGAGGTTATGCATTATTAAAAGGCATCTTATTACAATGGAAATTATGACCTTGTCACCAACACTATAAATGTCAAGAAATACCACTTTAAAGGAATATATTGTCTTGATTATAAAAAGAAATCTCTTTGTTAAAAAAAAAAAAAGAAAAAGAAAAATTGCTTTGTTTGCATTGAAATCTTTTTATAAAAAGATTTGTAATAAATCACGGCCATTTTATAAAGCTTCTTATAACACGATCTTTAGAATTGAAAGGGAAAGTATATATACACACACAAAGAAAACTTAAGACAATATTGGGAAGTTTGGATCTTTCTCAGTAAATAACTGCCCATTGCACACGTGAATTATTTGACAATCCACTACATTCAAGACCATGTTATCTAAGTAAAATATTACTTTCTCCTGCAAAGAAGTGCTTTTTAAACTTTAAAATTTGCATAATTTTTGTTGGAGTAATACCTACATTATTATTCCTTAACATAATTCCTTAAAATAGATCTCTTTTTAAAAGCCTAAAGGTCTACTTCAGTCTCAGAGATAATATTGGCATAATTGATAATATATTGATAAAATATCAGTAAAATCCTGGATTTTATATTCTAGTAACACATTTTTATTAATATATATATAAAGTCTTTTTTAAAACTTCAAAGGATGACTATCCTAAATATGCCATAGCATATAAAACAATAATACAAAGTATTTTTCATTAAAAATTAAATCCTCTCAAATATATCTGTATAATTCAGTATTACAAAAAAAAAAAAAAAAAAAAAAAGATACTCCTTACAGCTTAGAACACAGAAAGGACACTTGCTATGTGGCAGAGGAAAACCCATTAGGCTTGATGCACAGACCTGAACCAGTGAGGACACTGTCTCTTAGCCACTATATACTGATGTGCTAGCCTCCTTTACTCATGTGTAAAATGAGGATATAATGGAGTTTTGAATCTGAGGATTAGTTAAACTAATATATATGCAAGGTGCTAATAAAATGTGTTTTTCAAAGACAAGCTAATAGATAGATAGATAGATAGATAGATAGATAGATAGATAGATAGATAGCATGATATAAATACCAGTGCATTATGTTCTGTGTGACAAAGTAGTACATAGATCTACTACGGCCCAAGAACTCCATCAGTGACTGGAATAATGAGGAAAATGGCAACAGGCCTCACTCTAAAGAGAGAATTCTTTCATTAAAAGCACTTGTGCACCTGACAGTCAATATCATTGCTCACTTATTACGGATACCTTTAAGGAGTTCTTATGCATATATATTTTTGGTCAAAAAGATGGCAGAAAGATGATACATACCTAGATTTTTCTTTGAATATCACTTGTCTTAGCTTAAGCTGTTATAATGAAGTACCATAGACTGGGTGGCTTATAAACAACAGAAACATTTCTCAAGGTTCTGGGGGCTGAAAGTCTACTGGATCAGAATGCCAGTATGATTGGGTTCTTCAAGGACCCTCCTCTGGATTGCAGACTGCCCATATCTTGTAATATCTTCCCATGGCAGAGAGCAGAGAGAGGAAGCAAGCTCTCTCATGACTCTTATAAGGGCACCAATCCCATGATGGGGGCCCCAACCCTAATCACCTCCCAAAGGCCTCATTTCATAATGCTGTCACATGGGAATAGGGGTAGAATTTCAAGGGGACACAAACATTCAGTCTATGACATTACAGATTTGATATTTGATTTGAAACTGCTCGGATCATCATACTTTTGTCGACTAGGTGGATTTACATGAAAGTGATACTTCCGAAACCTGGTAAATTTCAGAATGACTGGAGGTGCTAGTTGAAAATATAACTTTGCCTCACAGTTAGGATTCACTTTGGACAGTGTTTTTAAAAGAGTGCCCAGGTGACTTTGTGATTAGCCTTGTTTAAGAGAATGATTCTCAAAGTATGGCCCAAAGAATGGCTTTGATTCTCAAAGTATGGCTGCACCTGGGAACTTGCTAGAAATGCAAATTATCAGGCCTCACTCCTACTTACTGAATCAGAAACTCTGGGATGGAGCCAAGCAAGCACTTCAGACGATTCTGGTTGGATGCTACAGTTTGAGAACTGCTGGTTTAGCATATATTTATAAAAGTACTATGAAATGAACAGGACGATTATCCAAATTTGAGAAACACTACATTATTACAGATTAAATGTACAGCACTAACACACTGGTTTTTTGCCACCTCATTAGAACCATGTGGGATATTTTCACATATTCTGAGGCCCAGTACCAACCACACTGTAGACCAATCTATACTCAGAGTTCTAAGAGAAGAACCAGGCAATCCTGTTTTTAAAAAAAAAAAAAAATATATATATATATATATATATATATATATATATCTTTCCCTGTGTTTCATTCAAATAAAAAAATTATGATACAAATATGCTGATTTTTTTACTCCAAACACATAGAACACAAATATCCATCCAAGATAGTTTATGTTTTATTCTGAAATTTTTAATACAAAGAAATTACAGTACAACTTATTCCGTAAAGGCATAGCATATGTACGATGTCTACATGATATACTTGTAAACATGTTTACAAAATGCAGAGTATCAAGCTTGCATTTTTTTAAATTTGTTTTATACCATCTAATCTTGAAGTCCCTGAACTGTATTTTTGTGATTATAGAATGTATTTCATTTACACAAACACACATTTTTGTCAATAGGATATAGGACTTTTATCTTCTCAAAGAGGTCAAGTGTTAAGTCAGAACCATCTTTCAAAGGAAATGTGATAAAAGTAATGTCAAATTCAAGCAAGTGATCTATTCCAGAACAAAGTATCCCATTTTCTCTCTTCAAAGGTTTCTAACAAGTAGGTATTAAACTTCATCTTAATGTTTAACACACAAATTTATTTTTCAAACTGCTGCTTTGAAAGCAAAGGCTGTGAATTCTGTAATGTCATTGCATTTCTTTTTTGATTCCACCCTGCAAAAGCTAAAGCAGCAATAACTCCCAGTAGGATTTTATCCGAGTAAGAGGCAAAACTAAATGCCTAAAGTGATCCCACTGTGCACTAATCTCAAGGCTAATTTGTCAAATCTGCATTTCATTTGTTTCCCTGGCTTTGTAAAAGTTTATTGATCAGCCATTTTTGTCATCTTCCCAGGAGTTAGATGCTGATCAGTCTAGTTTACATCACTCTTTCCTAATTAGTAACCTGGTGGGTTTCCTAAAGGAAAGGTAAATTCGAGGACACATTCTGTTGAGTGGCTTTTATTGTAAAAAATTCGCTTTCTTGCTGGGTTCCCAGGTTGTGAACATTTTGAAGGTTTATTTTTTTTCCTTAAGAATTCGTTCTGCTTTAGAACATTATCAAAAGTGATGTCAACCTTTTATTTACTTCTTTTCTGTCTATTGTGTTCAGGGCAACTGATTCTAAGAGATATAAAACATCTGGGACTGAGAGACCTTTTTTATGAAGATGGTGTTGAAAGCAAAGAAGGAAACCCATGACACCACACCCCTCCCCTGCAAAATTAAAGCTAAAGCAGTCTTTGAAGGTCAAGAAGCTGGTGCCGAAAGGCATTCACAGCCATGGAAAATCCAGTCACTCACTTTTCTGTGACACAAGACCCTGGGACTGCAGTAGCAGTCCATGCACTGTTGGAAGAAGCCTTCACAGAGAAACAGTTTCCACCACTACGACTTCATCAAGTTTCATAACCACAGAAGCAATGATGGAAAAGATTGACGGTAACACCCTGGTGTTTGTTGAGGGCATCAGGGCTGAACAGCAGTGGCTCAGACAAGCTGTGAAGAATGCAACGCCCAATGCACTCAGGGTCAACACTGCCGCAGGACCTGCTGGAGAGAAATGTGCCCCAGGACTGGACCTTGACTGGCCTGCTTTACACACTGCAACCACTTTGGCATCATCTAACCTGAGTCCAGCTGGCTGATTCTAAATATATTAATTCATCCGATTATCCAAAATGAAGAAAGGGGCGAAGAAATTCTGACAAGTCCAACAACTATCTCAGATGTCACCTAAGCTATCCTCCCAAACATTTTAAGGATGCCTCTAACACACCCTCAGTGGAGAACCACACGGGCTATCATTTCAAAGAAGTCAGCAACGACAGTTGGTTCGGTTGCTATTTACTTATCTGAATCATGTCCTCTCCCTTTGTACCATCCAGCCCCCTATCATCTTATCCCTCACACCCCTCCTTATACTGCAATGAGCAGAAAAATCAAACCAGTTTTGGAGTTAGAGCAACATGACATCTTTTTCTGTCAAAAAGTCTCTTTAGATATAAAATTGGCAGAAGAAAATTCATTTCCAGGAATTTTGAGGTAGAAACAATGAGTATACTATTCCAGGACACAGAGTAGGTACTCAGAAAACGATAGTTATTATTCGAAATATGAGCTTAAGAGGACACCACAATCATCATAAAGGAAGAAGAGGAGGCAATTTAGCAAGATTCCCCAGAATAGAGAAAAGTAGGAGCAGATAAAGAACGATTAAACCAAAGAATTATTTTAAACACTGAGATTTGAGGGTCATTTTCAAACATTTTGGAGAGTGCAAGTTTCAAATATTTAGGGCTAAGTGTCAGCTAATAAATCCCGGTGGGGGAGGCATAAGGGGCTCTGCTCAAAGGACAGAGAGGCTGGCGGTGTGACCTTCTTTCTTAGAGGCTGGCCACGGATAAAGAGGAGCAGAGCCTACTCCATAGATCCTCTGAGAGATAGGAGAATGAGGATAATTTAAAAATAATTTTATGACGTGAGTCAGCCCCTCAGCCCTTTGTGCACCTTCAAAGGGGTTATTTTATTCATATAAGTGTATCAACTTCAAATTGATGTAGCAATACTCAAACACAGTTATTGAATTCTGTCAAGAGAAGGACTGTGTGATAGGGAAAAGTCCAGCAGTAGAAAGGAGATCCGAATCCTCCAAGTACGGATCACAAAAGCAAATGTTGCCTCCTTATCACTTCACTCTGGTGGCAGCTGGTCTCCTGATGCCTGAATGTTGACTCAAGATTGTTTTGTGAGACCACACACCTATGCTTGTCGAGCTCACCCAAGAACCTCTCGTTAGCCCAGCTGAACTCAGCCTCTTTATAACATCAGGGTATTTCTTTATCTGCTTTCTCATTCCTCTCTTGCTAAGTGAAAAAAGAAAAGGTAAAAAGGTGAACTACTGAAGACATACTCATGAGTCTACTTTTCATTCTGCTCCCTGTTTAGTATCAGTAGGTTCAGTGCAGTATTTTCAGGTTTATGCTACCTGGAGTACACAAAAAATTCTCTCATAAATATATCCCAAGATTCAGCCATTTTCTTTCTCAAAACTTTTCAAATAAATAATTTAAGAAATATTTTCATCATTTCGTATATTCCATATCATTTTTTAAGGTAGTTAGTTCCTCCACGCCTTAGTCCCTCCTACTTTATTATGCAACTACTATGTGCCACGTATGGGAGACACAAAAATAGTTACAGCATCTTCCTTCAACAAGCTAAGTGCATAATGGAGGATATAATGAATAACCTTATAACCAAATATTAAGTATTTGAAATTCCATTTTACTATTTAATTTTTCTATTTATTTTGTCACCTACTATTAATTTTATTATTAATAGTAAGTGAAAAGCTTGAGATGAACTATATATAAGACAGCGTGAGAACAAAAGCCCTGGCTGGTGTGAAAGAGAAGAGTGAGGAAATTTTCTGCAGTAGATAGAGTAATGGCCCCTCTCAGATGCCCATGATCTAATTCCCTAAATCTGTGAACATATTAAGTTACATGGCAAAGAGAAATTGAGGGTGCAGATTGAATAAAATTTGCTAATCAGCTGACTTTAATTATGAAGATTATCCTTGATTATGCAGATGGACTCAATATAATCATAAGGGTCCTTACAAATATTAGGGGAATTAGAAGTGGATGAGACATGAAAAAGACTCAACCTATCGATGATGGGGAAGATGGAGGAAGTGGGCTATGCGCCAAGGAGTATGGGCAACCTCTAGAAACTGGAAAATGCAAGAAACAGATCTACTCCTAGACACTCCAGAAAGTAATATATCCTGACCAATACCTTGATTCGAGACCAGTGTGACCATGTAAGACTTCTAACCTACAGAATAAATCTGTCTTGCTTTAAGCCACTAACTTTGTGGTAATGTGTTATGGGAACAATAGGAAACTAATACAATTATTAGTTTCTGAGGAACTGATGTCTGAGCTGTTTTAAAGAAAAGGATTTAAGCCAACCTAGGCAGGAAAGTGATAAAGTACATCCTATGTGAAGACAATCACGATTAATTTCCTGGCACCAGAGCATGAAGACTGAGGCAGTGAGTGGTAGGAACTGGGGCTGGAACCAGTAGGCTGATCTGTACCAAAGAAGACTGGTAAGCCATATAACTGTCCACCGACCACCATGCCTTAGACAAAAACACTGGCCATTCCAGAAATGTCCTGTGATCTTTCAAAACTTTCATAACTTTGTTCTTTTGCTCACACCAGCCCTTCTATTTAGAATAGGACTCCTACCTATTTCCACTAGTTTAAATCTTACCTCCCTCCTTAAAAGATGAATTCCAATGTTGTCTGATCACCTCTACTGATGCATACCTGCCTTCGTGAGAACTCCTGCAGAACTTCATGTTTCTCAGTAATGATTCATCACCATACTGCCTCGAGGGAGAGTCGTTGGTGTGTTTAGCTCATACCACTTACTGTTAGCTTATTAACATCGGGACAATATCAAATGGGTACATCCTTCTTGCCCTCTCGCATGTTGCCATGATAAATAGTCCTAGATAAAGTGTTTATGAACAGATAATAAGGTGACATTGAACACAGTAGACACCTGCCAGTCTGGCAGAAAAGAACCTGTTACTGGCGTTATCATCAATACAGTAGGTTAGGCAGCTAATCATAATATATAATAGATACGATTACCTTAAATATGTAATTTAATACTTAAAATACCTATCTTTTCACCCAAACTTTTGGGTTTGAACCTTCCTATTGATGTTCTTTCTTGTGACTTTACGTAAATTGCCCCATAGCACATCTGTATTAGTTTGTTAAGGCTTCATAACAAAATACCATGGGCTGACTAGCTTAAGCAGAAATTTATGTTCTCACAGTTTTGGAGGGTGGAAGTCTAAGATCAAGTTGTCAGCAGTTTTCGTCTCTTCCGTAGCCTCCCTCTGGCTTCAGATAGCTGTCCTTTGGCTGCCTCTTTACATGGTCTTTTCTCTGTGTTTCACACATCCCCGGTGTCTCTTTCTCTTCTTAGAATGACACCAGTCATATTAGATTAAGGGCTCATCCTAACTACTTCATTTTAATTTAGTTATTTTTTAAAAGATGATCTTCAAATGTAGTTATATTCTGAGATAGCAGGCATTGGGATTTCACCATATGACTTTGGAGGGGACACAATTCAACCTATAACAACATCAAGTGTAATTTGAAGTTTCATTTACTTTAAAAATCAATTAAGGACTACAATCTCAGCCAGACTCCTTCTATATTTTACATCTTCTCTTGGTCTTTCGAGAATTTTCTCTCATTCAATAAGAGAAAACTAATTCAACAGCATTTTTTCACTGTTCTGCTAAGACAATTTTCCAAATCATCACTTCCATTTCACAGAAATAACAACTTGCTTCTCATATTTAAACATCACTGGTTTATCTTATAGTTAATTAAGTCATGTCATTCCAAGAGGAATTAAAACAAGCATAAACAGGTCTGGGAACAAATATAACAGACCCATGGTAAGCTTACAATTCAACTTTTTAGAAGCCTAAGAATGCAAGCATGGGCCAAGTAGAGATAATCAAGCAACAGTCTATGTTCAGCAAATGGTGAGCTCAAGTCATGCATTTTATAACACAAAAAGAAAGAATCCGGTAAGTGGAATTTGACAAGACCATTGGTTTTTACTGTCCTGGCTCCTCTTTCAGTAGAATTGCAGGTAGGGTTTGTAGGATTTTTTTTTTAATTCTAAAATTTAATAATTCAACTCGAATCTCTGACAGTGGTCATCTACTATCTGCCGTATTCTGTCCAGCAACGGAGCTTACGTGCATATGAAGTAAACCATTCCTTTTACAGATATTCTAATCAGTGAGAGGTGCTTGTTTCTTTTGAGACTTATCCTGCTTCCTAGCAACTTCCATCCATTTCAGCCCTCAGGAATTTTATCATTTCTCTAAATACATAGCTTAAGTTTTATCTTCTTCAAACATTTAGAGATATTTTTCTAAATCTTATGTAACATCACAGTTCTTTCCATCATTCTTCATATGATAAAATCCCCATGTCATTTTATGTCCTGATTGCCTCACTCTGGACATGTTTTACTTTGCAAATGTTCTCAAACTGTGGTACCCCGAATTGTCATTCCGTAGATCTGCACTAACAAATTCAAAATGAACTGAAAATTCATTTCCTCCCTTGTTCTTTACACTTCTATTAAAATAACTGAAAATCATCTAGCTTGCTCTCAAGTAAAACATCCAGCTGTTTTTTGAATCAACAGGTATGTGAATGAGTTGGTCTCAGATTCATACTGTAATATAGTAAAAGAAATAGTTTGTTCAATATCATTTGTTTTTTTAAGAATCTAATGTCCATAAGGTAGTGATACAGAACCAGTTAGGCCACTTACCTACTCTGTGATTTGAGTCGTATTTCCTAAATTTAAGTCATTCATTTACAACTGTCGTGATACTCACTTGCTATATCCTAAAGTACTACTATTCAATTATTTAATCAACTTAAACACACTTAAGTGGGATTTTTGAAAAAATTCGTGGACACCTGGTATATTATATCTCAATTTTACGTAACCTAAACTGAACTACTGAGCTCTCCCCACTTCCCCCCAAATCTGTTCTAGGGTCAGCTTTCCCATCTCAAGTGATGGCAGCTCTACCCTTCTAGTGGCTCAGGCAAAACCAAAGGACAACAGAAAACCCTACCCTGGGGGTAATCCTCGTCTTTTGCTTTCTCCCATAAGTCTAATAGATCAGAAAACTAAGTTGTTTGTCTTCCCTTCAAAATACAGCCAGAATCTAATACTTCTCTTGACTTTTTTCAGCCCCACTCATGGTCCAACCCATTTTCTTCTCTGGTATTATCTAATACCAACCCAAGTGGTCTCCCTGCTTTATCCCTTGAGTCTCTTGAAACCCAACTAGTTAGAGTGATCCTTTTAAAACATAAATTGGTTCATATTACTTCCCTCCTCAAACTTGTCTGATGGCTTAAATACCACTAAGAATAGATACCTAAACCCTTATAATGTCCGCCAGACCCAACACAATCCATACCCACAATATTCGACTATTACTTTAGCCTCATTGTCCTCCCCTCACTCTGCACCAGTAACCTTACTATTCCTCAAAAAGGACAGGTATATGTTCAAATTAATGACTTTGCACTGGCTATGCCTCCTGCTGGGATGATCTACACAGAGATATAGGCATAGGTAAGTCCCTCATCTCTTTAGAATCATTATTCAAATGGTACTTTCTTGGTGACCTTCTCTGACTACTGTATTTTTAATTATTTTTTTCTTTTTCTATAGCACTCGTGCCACTCTAATAAGCCATATAATTTACTTATCTATTATCTATAGATTCAGGAAGGAACCAACATACACACTTGATTTTATACTTTGTACTTGTGTCATCATTTATTTTCTGTTCTACACCTTCCAGCTAGAATGTAACCCCCTAAGGCCACAGATCTCTGCTTTGCTCACTGATACATCTCAAGCATTTAAAACTATGCCTAGCGCAAAGCCTACCTTGTGATCTTCTCTACCTCAGTTAAGCAGAGTGGTTCATAAATCATGATCTAGGGTAACTCATGAAATGTTTTTTTGCCTCCTCTATTTATCTCAGGCTAAAAATTAGTTCTTTGGAATAAGGTGCTAGAATATAGTATAATTTTGTAATATACAAATATCTTATTTTTATTTTCTAGTTGGGCTGAAAATAAATTTTGTTTAGAGCTCCATGTTTCTCTGATAGATACATGACCAGTGGGTAGCTATTGGCTTACACTATGTGCTAGTGACATAAGAAATAATTTACCAGATGTGAGGATATGATTTCTCTATTCTACTGTTTCTCTCTCAAATGTCTTTAGTTTCACAGCTTTCCCACTGCAACACCTTGAGATTCTTATATATTACTCATCAACACCACAACTCTCTATGATGTATGAAGAAATTAGGTTAATTTTTTTTTTTTTTTTTTTTTTGGCCTTCAAATAGTCTTCTAAAGCCAACAGGAGGATTTAGCTGGAGACCAATCATAGAGAATAATGACACAAATACAAAGTATAAAATCAAGCGTGCATGTTGGTTCCTTCCTGAATCTATATCAGCTTTATTATAAATAAAGTAAAATAACCTGAACAAAAGAACAATGACAAATAAATAAATAAATAAACAAACCCATGGTAATTAGCAAATCTCACACCAAACATCTGGGAATCATAAATATCCGTCTTACGATATATCCTTACTGTAGGCCACGTGCTGTTATCTCCATCACTATCTTGAGTTGGGTATTTACAGTAACTTACAGCTGCACATTCTTGACTATACGGCCATATGTTTTATAATTCAACCAGATGTAGGCCATAAAACTGCTTTATCTGTTTTGTGGTTTGCCTAGTACTAATAAAATAAACTCCAAATACCTAACTTAGTTGCTGTTCTGATATGGTAGTATTTCAGCAAAGGACAGCTTTGCTATCTGGTACACTCAAAGTGTTCTGAAATCAAAGTATATTTGGAAAGATATATTTCTACTCTTCTAGATTTCATAAAGGCCCTTGCAATTTGAATGAATCGTGCTGTGCAATGACTTGTTTTTCTATTGATTTCTAGGCTGATGGACCATAACCTTCATTGATAGTTCATTTTGGCTTCCTTCAGACTGAAAAGGAAATAGCACTAAGTCTATTCTGTTTCTTGGAGCCTCCATTATTGATATTCTTTAATCATTATGTTGGAACATAAAGCTTCTGTTATATTGCAATTATTATGTGTCCTTACTAGAATGTAGTTAGTGAAACAAAAATAGGCAAGGCAGTGCACCACCCGGCTGTCCTGCTGCTCTCTGCTACTCTGAGTACAATACACAAATCTCAGAGAAAACTCCCCATTCATGCTGACTTTTTGGCAGCGGTTGCACAAAAGAAATCTTTCTGAAGTTCTCACAAGTGAAAATATCATAATTTGCATTTTAACCCAATAGGGCTTATGTAGAAGAGCTGAGTCAATTTTTATAAACAATGTATTACTTTTCAAGTCACATTATTTTTCTTCTTGATACTTTTATGCATTTCAACCGGTTTTAAGAAATAAAATGAAACAAAATTACGAACTTTCCACAGGAAAAAGCTGAGAAAACTAAGCTAGATTTTAAAAATCTGTTGAGATTTCTTTCTCTAGATTTTATCTAAATGCCCGTAGAGTATGGAAAGAAGTCCCGTCAGCCTATAGCCACTGAGATTCCTCAAAACATATAAAGTTAAACGTTCATAAGAATGACACTTCTATACCTTTTTTTACTATTCATTAAAGAAAAGCAAAAATATATATTAATAATGCTCAGCAGAACCGATATTTACATTTCTGAGAATAACCACCTGCTCTTTGCAAACTATTATTTTCTCTCCCCTCCTGCTACGGGTAAGACCATGTAACTAGTTCTGGTTAATGCATTGCAAGTGGAAGTGATAGGTCATTCCTGAACTGACCATTTAATTGTTAGTCCAAAACCCTCCAGAACTGTCTTTCTTTCTGGCACAGCTTCCAGAGGCTACTTCATCTGCCTGGGTTCTGGACAGTCCATAACACCACCCAGAATGGGCATAAATCAACTTTTGTTGTTTTAAGCCATTGATATTTGGAGGTTGGTTTATAGTATAACCAAGCTTATTCTGATAGATTTTAAAAGAGCAATGTTTGCAAGAGTTGACTCGGTTTTGTATCTTGCCTTATAAAGATGGTTGTCTTTTTTAAAAAACTGTGGAAAGCTTTCAGGGATTTCATATGCCTGGGTTGATGCAGCGATGAATGAATAAAAAGCAGAAAAGGACAGTGGTCACGAAGGTGGTCTTTTTTCTAAATCAGGGAACTAGAACTACCTGGCGTTTCCAGTGGAACAAAGACTGAGGCTAGGAGTTATCTGTCCCCTTTTTTTACAAGAGAGATCAGGTTAAAATTAACTTTGGACATTGCTTTGAAGAGGGGGGGAAAAGAGGATGGGGTGACATAATATACAGCGAGAACCAAGTAAGTAGGCTTAGGTACGTGGTATTTATATACTCATTATATGCATATGAATTTCAAACTTTAATAGTTTTTTTGTCTTTGTGTGTGTGTGTGTTTTTAAATAACAGCTGTGTCTTTACATTGCCCCACCTATTGCCTGCTGGTCAGGGAAACAGATTAAGGGACATTTGTTCTACCCTAGGGGACTACAGTAGAAGCAGGTGTGGCTAAAGATGAAAAGGTATGAGGTTCCTTTGCTCTCTGTCACCTCATGCCCTCGCAGCTGTAAATGCCGAGCTTTTTACCATCTCTGCGTTATGACCATAGGAACACTCACGTTTCACTTGCTCAAAATAATGGAAGTCATAAGCACAGTGGACTCGATCTTTTGAACTTCCAGAAAACCCTAACTTGAAACCGATTATCTTTCATTTTTAGAACACAATGCAGTTTGGAACCCTTCAACACACACTAGGTCCGTGTCGTCCATTACACACTCTCACAGATTTTTTTCATCCATAACAATATGAAAAGATATTTTTCCTCTCTCTCTCTCTCTCTCTCTCTCTCTCTCTCTCTCTCTCTCTCTCTCTCCCTCCTCTCTCTTTCTCTCTCTCTCTGTCTGTCTCTCTCTCCCGCCCCTTGACAATATTGTGAACATCTGGTTTGTAGCCTTCTTAACAAAGTTTGTTCTGCAGCACCATTAAGATTAAACATCTGTCATTTACATCAAACAGTTGACAAAGTGCTCTGTGTTGAATTGCAACGCAGGGCACTACATCATTAAATATCTTTTTTTGGAAACAAATTAAAAAAGAGTTAATTGTCTCTTCTTGAAGTCAGTGGGTCCTAATCACCAAAGGTGTCTGTTTTCTTTTCTAAATGAGAAAATGTATTCAATTTATTCTAGTAATTTTCCATCTTCTGTCCCACTGACTACTATATTTAATTACTCTAAATCACTCTCCACATAAAGACAATGATATGCTTCTGAGAGCTGGTTCAAGGATATTGTTTTGTAAATGTGTTTGTCTATTTTAAAAGCATGAAAGTTTTCAGCACTTCTGAACCCACGGGGTGTTCTTACCAGGAGGGATAGATATGTCATTGCTTAAAGCACAGTGTGCAGATTCTGATTCAGTGGCCTTTTGCAGCAGAAGCACTTTCCCCTTCTCTACTTTCTCCAGGAGGAGAGAAGAACCAATAAAACATAAACGTGAAATGTCATTAGCTGTTTAAGCCAAAACTGATAACAGATGAATATCATCAAGACCCCTGGACCACTTGAATCCAGAAAGAAGACTAAAACTTCAGTTGTAAGGAGGCTGGCAGACTGCTGTTTAATACCTATACCCAGCTGAAAGGCTCAATCATTACAGAACAGGTAATAGTGATTGATTAAATATAAAATTTCTAGATGGTCTGTGCCACTCTGAAAGCTTTCACAGCGAGGTCTTTTTCAAGCAATGGAGTAATGCATCTTTTTTTTGACCCAGCAAGGGCACTAATGCCTTCCTTTTATTCCATAAGTTTAAGACTTTTAGTTATAATTTCTATAAGGGATTAGATAATATGAAAGTATTTATTGTGCTTTAAAAACATGGTTTTTTAGTCAAAATTTTAAAAATTAATTTGATTCTTAAGAAATCTAATGTATAGAAGCTCTACTTCTGCACCAAATTATTTTTATTTGGGTAAAACACACTTTTCTTTTATTGATGGTCATTAACTTATTTTAACGCCAAACACCAAAACATAAAGAAAGGGAGAAAAGAAGTAAAAAACAGAGATGTTGTAATAAGGAGCTTCTATGGAGTTCAAATTAGGACTGTACCCCTAAACAGCCAAAGAATCTTGGTCAACTTATTTACTTTCTATGTACACAATGTTGGCAATAAATTCTACCTCATACGATTGTTATGGAAATTACATTAGACGGTGGGGGTGAGAAGCCTGGCAGGCAACTTATTCAGTAAAAAGTAGCTGTTCTATTACTGCCAATAATTTCTGAATATCTGAATAATTTCCAAATATCACTAAATATAAGAAGTTATATTTTTTTTGTTGTTTCCTGTTAAAAAATACGTGACCTTGACCCCCAGGTTTCTTTCTCTGGGACCTTCTCTTAGCTATCTTACTTAAAATGACCTATATTTTTCTATTCTTACAGGAACTAAGTATCTTGCTTTTGTTCTTGGTGGGTGGGGTTTTAATGAAATAGAGAATTGAGGCACCTCCCCAATTAAGGTTGACAAACCAGGCACATGAAAGACATTCATTTTTCAAAGCTTAGAGCCAGCCTGAACCCATTATGCATATGAACAGCATTACACATCAAAATGTTCTGTTTAGCCCACTCGAAATGAGCATTAAAATAAAACTTGGTTAGGTAGACACCTTTTTAAGTCTTTTTTTCTTTCTTTCTTTCTTAATTTGAGGAACAAATCAAGAGGGTCCTTCACAAAATGCAACCCTTGGGCAGTGCCTTCTTTCTGATCTAGGTTAGTGGACTGTTTGGCCCTCTGCCCCCACACTTCCCCTGTAAACAGTTCCTCTCCAACCTCCCCATCTCAACTGCTCCGGACAGGAAACCCTTCAATTATTATCTTTACTTGTTTTTAAAATCAATAAACACATTTTAAAGTAAACCTCAACCCCATAATGAGACACTGTAATTTTTTGCATCCTGCTTTTTAAAAAGTGTTAGGTCTAATTCTAAATGGGAAGAATTGTGTTTAAATATCAGTACTACCAAGAAATACAAAAGACTCCTAGAATTCGAATATTTCACAAAAAGTAATTTATTATAAAAAGTGTTGAGATGATCTTACCATTTATATGAGAAAATAACTTAATTTGTATAAAATTTATAAAATTATGAACAGATGTGTCACTAAAGATACATAATGTGTTTGTGGTAGTCATATGGAACTATACCTCATGCTTACCTTTCATGTAATGGGACTTAGGTATCAATATATTACCAGATAAAAAATCCTGATACAAAACTAGAATATGGACTTTAATTATACAAGTCTAATTTTCAAATTGTATGCTTCTATAAACTAAGGAAAATGGAAATTTTACAAAATGTAAACATTTTCGAATTGACACTTGAAATTTTTAAACGAATTCAGCTCTTTTGAGGTTGGAATTCCCAAAAATGCCATTTCCTGGCATTTCAGGGGAAAATGTCTTGAGGTGATTTATTGGGAAGCTCCCAAAGGGTCCAGTACCTTAGGATGCTTATCAAAGAAAACAACAGTCTGAAGAGATGAGTGAAATTTGAGCAAATCTCTACAGATTAACTTCTTCCTTGGATTAGCTCCACCTGGATGTAAACTGTCCAAGGAACAGCCTTGCCAGGTGTAGCTGATGTTTCAGTCAACCCACAACAGATTCTGGGCTCACCATCCTCTAATATAAACAAACTAAAGAGAACTGAGTGTTTTCCTTCAGCTGAGAGCAGAAGAGGCTTGAGAAAGGAATTTTGTTTTCCCTAATAACTTCAAAATGAATATTTTAGTCAAGTTTGTTTTTTAATTGCATCTGCCTTTGCGATGGAAGCTGTGAGGCATTTTCCCAACATTCTTTATATTGTCAGAGAAACTTGGTGGAAAATACACAATTTTCCATTGTGCATCAGAAATGAATGTGGAATTATACCAACTATACCTTAATTAGTATCTGGGTCTATATTCTGCTTTCATAGGTAGTATAAATTACTGACAAATCTGAAGACAAATAGACAAAGATAAACAAGTAAAAGTGGATACTGCTAGTTTCTATTTAATTTAATAGATGTATAAACACTAGAAAATTGCAAAGCAACAAATCAAATTTATTATGGCACTTGCCCAAATAATAAATAATTTCTATCAATTATATTCTTTCTTATTGTAGTTTTTCTGATCCCTAAAAATATTCAATGGGAGAGGATTGCACAAGGAGTGAATAGAACAGCTGATTTAAAAGAAGGTTAGAATTAAACTAATAAAAATTTAGATTTACAATATGATTACAAATATGTGAGGGGGGCTTATATTTGAAAGACTATGAAAGAATGAAAATACAATAAAATGTTAATAGTGTTTATCTTAGATGGTGAGTCTATGGCAGTTTTTTGTTTTTGTTTTTTGTTTTTTGCCTCTTTGTGTTTTGTGTTTTCTGTATTTAATCGCAGTATTATAATGAATATGTATATATTACTTTACATATTAATTCTTCAAAGGCAAATGACATAAAACATTTCAGTATCCATATATTATAGAAGATAATTAAGGTGAGGTGATGCTTCAGAACCTCTAGAAGAATCTATTTTCCTGCTATTGGTGATATTAAGACTATGATACAGTTGGATGACTGTGTTTTTTCTGTGCATTTATTTTTCAATAAGAGTTTCTTTGGTAGAGATCTGTTTGGTGTGTCTCTCCCAACTTAATGTCTTGGCAGGACCTCAAACTCAATATGCCCAAAACAAACTATAATTATCTTTCCACAACCAGTATCACACTTACATACACATCTCCTAACTTCCCAACTTCTATGAATACAGTCACCATTATGCCACTCTTGAAGTTCTGGAGTGATGATTGATTCTGTTCTCTCTCTCACCTTCTAGTGAGATTCCACCTCCACAAACACTCTTCTAAGCTCTCTTTTTTATTTCCACCCCAATTACCCCAATTCCAGATTTATCATCTCTTGCTTGACAATTACAAGAGCTTCCTTACTCTTCTTCCTGGCTCTAGTTTTTATCCTTCCACCATCTGACCCTCCACATTTACTACAACTTCCGTTACCCTTAGAAAACCCCTCTGTGCCTTCACATTGCCAAGTGACAGCTTTCAGCCTAGCTTTCTAGCTCCTCTACTTTATAAACTCACCCTGGTTTACCCTGAGTCTACCACCACCCTCCTACACGTACACCATGTTCCAGAAAACTCAGATTCCTTGTCGCCCCCCTACAAAAACAAACCCTGTGCTTCTCTCTCAGTATCTACCCCTTGCTTATGCTTTTCCAGCCTCCAAAACACAAACTCTCTCTCACACACACACACACACACACACACACACACACACCACAGAGAGAGAGAGAGACGAAGAGAGACAGAGACAGAGACAGAGAGACAGAGAGAGAGAGAGAGAGAGAGAAATATGCTTCTTTCTATATCTGCCTTTGAACTCTTTGCTGTTCCAAAGCTCTATCCAAAAGTTGCTTCCTACATGATACATTATCACATATCAATGCAAGTCTCCTCTCCTTTGAACCCCTGACTCTATGTTTGTACTTCTCTCATGGCATCTACCCAAATCTGCCTTGTGATATAGTTACCTATAAATTCGTTGTATCAAGCCTCCTTTACTTAAAACTCAGGAAGTGACTCAGACTTCCTCTTCTTTGTACCTATGCTTTGTACAATGCAAGCCCTCTGCCAGAGTTGGTTGAATTTAAAATGTTGATTGTCATGATACTGACAACTCTTAAAATTAGAAATCTGGAGGTTTCAATTAATATGTTGATATTTTAAAGCTCTCAGAGCAGTGCCTGAAACGCCATAAGCTTTACATTAGTCCTATAAACTATAAAGCAGTGCTTGAATACAGCGAAAGGCAATGACTCAGATACCAAGCTATTATTTTGAATGAATGAAAACTATAAGACAGAACAAATATATTTTCTAAATTTCAGAACCTATCACACAAATCACAGCATGACACCAGGAAAAAGCCCTGCCCAACTAAAAGCAATGGTTCCTATAGCTTCAAGGCAAACCTAGAGCCCTCTAAGAATATTCCCTGCACAGGACATTCTTAACCCTACCTGACCTTTAACCTCTAGACTTACCCCAGGGCTTACAAAGTTACTCCAGACCAAGTCTCTTATCCACATGGACAGGTGGGACCAGCAGCAAAGGGAAGATTGGTTTTTTTACTTGTTTATAGTGAAAAGTAAGCTGAGAGAGGGAGTCTTACCTTTAGACTTCTCCTTTTCATTTTTTCCAGAGCTCCTAGCCATCGCCTAAGAGGGGGCCAGCAAATCAGCCCGATGTGCATATATTGAGAGTCTTCTTGAGAATCATCACTGCAATTAACAGACAGTAGGAAAATGTTAATTTCAGGAAAAGAGTTTACACATAAATACACTGAACTCGTTTTTATCAGGCATATGTCAATAAATGAGAATAATTCCTCTCTATGTACAAGTTAGCTACCCATTTTTTGCAGGAAGGAATCAGTTTCATGGTATTTTGTTTGAATCAGAAGTTAAAAAGTTCACATGATAATGAGACTTGTTAGGAATCTTAATCGATACTTTTGTGTGTAATATTTATTAGGAAATAAAATTATCACATTAAAAAAGTCTCATTGTTTCAGGAATAATACAGAACATTAGCAACAGCAGCTGTTGAAAGTTCTCAGTTCTGAGAATCAAGGATTCTCAATAGAAACAGAAGAAATTGTATCTCAGGACATCAGCTGCTTAGCCTCTACCATTTATATTCAAAATATTGACAATGTTTCAAGCAACATGCTGTACTCATATTATCTCATTTAGTCAGCACAACAATCCTCCGAAGTAGAATATTTGTGGTAGAAAAATCTACATGCTCAGAATAAAAAGTAAGTTTATCATTTAAAAAAATAATAATAAAAGCATAGGACAAGGAAAGACAGGAGGGAAGCACTCACCAGTTGGAAGTGGGTCATTGGTTCCCACGTTCTTAACTCATCAAAATCTCGGGCTTTCTTTCAATCAGATAGTTCCTCCAAAACATAATTGCCTTTTCTTATCCAGAAGGATTTGTCTCATGACACAGATATGAGAGAGGAGACCACATTGATTAGTAAGATAAGCATAATCATATTGCTAAGCTAAAGACTTTAGTCACTGACTGAAGCACGCTAGAATTCTCACATAAACAAGTCACTGACAACAAGAGTCTGATGTTCTTTGGAAATCACTCCCAGTTAATGAGAATAATCTTACCTCCTCACCTCTCGTGAAAACTATGCTTTTTTGGTTCCTATACAGTAATCCATTAAGCTTCACACTCATAAAACGAGAAAAGGAGCATTAATGTCGTGCTCTTCAACTGCTATTATCCTGCCTCTAGAGTGACAGAGAAGCATGTAGACCATGGTCTGCACGGTGGTAGGTTTGCACCTTGTCTAGAGTTAAGAAAAAAATTAAACTTATATTTTTAGGCATTGGTATATATCTTAGAGATTATCATTTTTAGGAACCCAAGGATAAAGAATTTGCTCTTGGTATTTCCTGAGCAGGCGAATACCCAAAATAATATCGCAGATTTTTGCTATTAATAACTCTTACTGAGTCCGGAGACTTAGAAGCAGAATATCAAATTGATTTTTTTTTCCTGAGCTTATTTAAGAAGATGGTAATAATTTTATTAAAATGTAATTTTATTTAAGAAGATGGTAATAATTTTATTAAAATGTAATTTTATTTAAAACTTCATTGCACATTTAATATGTCATCCATAAGCTTAGTGGTTTATATAGCACAGGCTCTGGAGTCAAACTGCATGTTTAGTTACTAACACTGCCATTTACTAGCTGTGACCTTGAGCAAGTTATTCTGCCTCTCTCTGCCTCAGTTTCCTCATTTGTAAAATGGAGATAATAATAGGTATGTCAAAGAATTGTTGTGAAGATCAGATGAGCAAATATATTAAAATGACATAACAATTTACAGCACATAGTAAGCACCCAAGAAATTTTAGGTATTATTTTCCATTTCCTGACAACGGTAATGGACCTTGGATTCACAACTTGGAAATCTTCCCTTTAATGAGTTTTAAAAACATCACACTAAGAAAGCAATGGAAACTAAATACAAGTTTCTAGATGAAAATTCTGGTAAGTATAATTGCATTAATTTAATATAATGATTAAAGACCTTTGCAACAATACAACTGCCTCATCAAGACAGATTCTGATTAACTAACAAAGGTGTGAGAAAGCAATATGGATAAAAAGTTAATAAGAAACAGTCAAATAGATTGTGAAAGTTGTAAATAATATTTACTAGCTCTAGAAAAATGATGTGTTGAATATAAAATATACAATTATTGGCTAACAATATAGAATTTGGTGTGTAAGTGAAGAATTGGAAGAGAACAACGAATCATAAATTGAAGAGAAAAGTAAGCAGTTTATTTAATCTTAGATTTGTCTGTCAGACAGTTTTATTATTTACAGTTAAATTATTTATAATTGCCTATTGTATTTAATTGTAATATTCACATATACGTAACTTTAGAGTATTTTAAACTTTCACGAAGTCTGTAAATATTAAAAACACATTTAACCAAAACCCACGTACCCTTTTATAGCAAGCAGAGAATCCAGTCCGTCCATACATTTGGGAATACTAACCTTAAGTGCTGGGTCTTGTGCAGTGTCCTGCAGAATAACAAACTGACATGTTCCAGAATTGCTTAGCGCCCAGCGGTCAGGTGAAAATGCACACAACTCTGAAAGGCTTTGAAGATTGGCCAAATTCCCCGAGACATCGCTACTACCTGGATTAGACACTCTGTGAAATTTTTCAAGGGAAAACAGTACACTTCAGTAACTATAACACAGTCTGACTGATAAATAAATATCTTCTCTTTAAATCTCAATTTCTTCAGGAGGGGGGATAGGACCTCGTTATCTTTAAATTACCATTGCAGTTTCTACACTCCTTGAATCTTTGGAAGCAAACTGTAGATCTTACTCTACAAGCAGCTTTCAATAAATATTAGTTTTAAGAATGAATGAATGAGTATATATTATACTCATTCTCTATGTAGCTTATAAAGGTTTCTTTGAAGTCTACCACTTAAATATGAATTCAACTTGAATCCTCATTATTAAATCTGATGAATTTTGTTTTAGAATAAATTTCTCATAAAACAAACTTTAAAAATATATAAATATGTCTCTTTGCTTTGATTACTTGAGTAATTAGAACTATGTGGTCTAAGCAACTGTCCATGGGTCAGTCATCTTGGTATATATCACCTACACCATATTTTATTTTCCTGGTGTTCACTTATCATTTTTCCAAAAAAGGTGATTTAATATTTTTTCAAGGTATTTAAGTTTGCTTCATTTCCAGATGCACATCTTGCAAAGTTTAGAAACTCATCATTCTCTGTCTTTTCAGGCAGGAACAAGTCAGCACTGAACACTTTGGCAGCAGAGATGGAGATGTCGGCCTGCACAGAATGAGAACTAGAATTATGGAAGAAGCTATATTGGGAGGTAGGTTTCCATTAAATGGATGTCTTGGGCTTGCCATCTTTCACTGTAATTGCTGTGTCTGGGAAGTCGACTGTCTTTAGAGATTAATCTATTTTAAGTTTAATGGATCAGTGGAAGCTATTGAAAGACTGGTACAACTCTTTCTCCTTGACTTTTCCAGTCTACATGAAGACATTGCTTTGTATAAAGCTATACATGTTCACATGCCGATGTTCCACCCCCAACCCACCAAAAAGAAACCGACTTCCATGGACTTTATATATTGAAAATCTTTTATGCTAAATCACTAGAATGTATTAATAATAATAAATTTGTTTTTCTGTGTGTTATACATATATACATACATACACACATTATATATTTTTAACCAAATATGTATATAAATAACCAAATATGTATTCTCCAAATTTCCCAGCTTCCACTTTTTCACCTTTGGTATTCTCTGATTGCTACTGTCCATCTAGAAACACTAGTGAGAAAATGATAAAATGCTTCCTTTTTAAAAAATATGGCATATTTTCCAAATACGAGAGAGAGAGGGAGAGCATGAGAGAAAGACTCCTCATCAGTATGAAATAACTTCTATTACCAAACTGAATTGATACAATGCCAAGAAAAAGCAAAGAAAATTCATTTGCAATTATTTAGTCTATGTGCAATTTCAATAAACTTTTATTGGAAAGAATCTTGGCATTCAAACTTGTAATCTTTGTGGATTAATAAAAAGCTACCTTCAATGTTCATGGCACAGAGTCCTTAGTGATCGTTTTGAAGGACAGATGTCAATCATACACCAATGTGTAGTTTAAAAAGTCACTTAATCAATAAGGAATCAAACAAATTCCCAGCTTCACTTCGACAACTTTGGTATTCTCTGCTTGTCATTGTCCATTTAGAAACACTAGAGAGAAAATGATAAACCCTTCCTCTTTGGAAATGTGGCATTAAAAGTGACAATGAAAGAGAAGAGGATTAAGAAAGAGATGATTTCTAACTCATCATGCTCATTTAATAAGAGTTTATATACTTTTTCCCACTGTATAGGCATTGGTGATACAGTTATGAATAAATTAGACATGATCTCAGTCTTTGTGGAATTTACAAACTATGCAGAGGGCAGAAAAATATTGAACAAAAAAAATCACGAACTAAATATATAATTAAAAATTGCTGTCAATAGTAGGAAGTTTAAGCTCAAGGTGCTATGAGTAAAGGGTTACAGGGGACCTAACTGAGACTGGAGCATCAAGTAAGACCTGTCTAAAACAGGTAATATGTTACCCGAGTCCTGAAGAATGAATAGAATAGATATTAATTAGGCAAAGGGTAAGGAATCTAGTCTTCTAGGCAAAGGGAGCTTTAAAGTAGAAAGTTAAACATCAAGATTTGGAACTCAGAAAAGAGATCTGGTTTGAAAATATATAATCAGAATTTGTTGGTCTATTTAATACTCTAGGAGATAAAAATGAGACAATCTTTCTAAGGAGAGAAAGTAGAATGAGTAGAGAAGAACATGCAAAAGTGACCCCCGAGGATATCTTTCCAAAGAAGATTCGTGTAGGGCAGGGTTTTCAACCTTGGCTCAGCTAACATTTGGGGCCAAATAATTCTTTGTGGTGGGGGCCACCCTGTGCATTGTATGATGTTAAGCAGAATCCTTGACCTCTACTCACCAGATGGTAATAGTCCCTCCTCATTGTGACAACCAAAAAAGTCTCCAGGCATTACCAAATATCCCATGGGGGCTCAAATCACCCGTGTTTGGAAACCACTAGTATAGAATAAGCGAAGAGTGAAAGTTTAAAGAGTAACTGGATAGGGAGGAAGAAAAGCAAAAGGGTGTGGTGAATCAGAAGCCAAGAAAAAAGACTATCAGGAATTATCAATGGATGCACAATAGTCAAGGAAGACAGGTACTGGGAAATGTCCAGTGATTTAAGTTGGACATGGAGATCATCAGGGCCTTAAACAAGAAGAATTTTGGTGAAGCAATGGAAGCACAGGCTAAGTTAGAGTAAAACACAATTATATTTTTATTCAAACAATTGATAACAAACATAAATGTAACCAGTTTTTAATAATATTTATGTAGGGGTTTTGTTGTTATTGTTTAATACTGTTTATTGCCTACTCAATAACAATTCTTCTTTGTTAACAGAACTTCTATTTTTTCATACACTATACTGTCTATTCATGGGAAACTGCTTTATGATTCAATAGTGGTGACCTCATTCTTCTTACCAGTTATTGGTTTAGCAATAAGTATGCAATGCAAGTGTAGTCAATAATGACATGAGAAGAAATCTAAAGCCCTTAGGTAAGTGCTTCTTTGCTGATACAGACAACAAGTATGGGACATCAGTCTTCCTTTCTGAAAGCAGCTTCCCAAAATTCCTGGAGGATTTGGAGACTTTTCACACAACTTTCTTCTCCATTGTGTAAGGAAAATTAACCTGAGAACAAGCCAACACTAAAAATAGGAAAAGAAAAGTGAGAAGAACATGAGTTCTAAATGAAGTGAACAGAACTTTGAATTAACCATCATGGAAACTGTCCATAATATTCAGACATCTTAATAGATTAAACCCAATTTCCTGCCACCTCTCATCTGTTTTCAGTTATTTTAATTTGTTTGTTTATTTGTTTGCATTTATTATCACCCCAGCATCTTTCCCTTGGTAATCTTCATTCTATTGTCAATAACATCTGGAAAAATATAATACTTTTCCTCTGATCCTCTGTTTTCTACCTAACCCAGATGGAATTCTGAGTTTCTCATTTCCCAGTTTTCCAAAATAAGGCAAATCAACCACTATCACTACTTGACTCCCTACCACTGTCACCATTTTTAAGTGCACAGTTCAATGGCATTAAGTATGTTTACCATCACCACTGTTCATTTGCAGAACATTTCATCATCCCAAACAGAAACTTTGTACTCATTAAACAATAATACCAAACACCTTGTACTTTTAAGTACAGGAGATACTATGACATTTTTAATTTCTCTCTCTAGTAATATATTTTCTTTAGTCTATGAACATTTTGATTTCACACCTTAGACATGTTCTTCTTTACCCGATTTTCCTTGACTACCTCTTAAACAGAATTCTCCTATATCCATGGCCTGTCTATCTGGTGGTCATCTTTTCTTCTTACTCCACTCTTCTTCATTAAACTGGAAATGCCTTGAAGGCCAAGGCAATGCCTTTCATACCTGCACCTCCAGCACCAGGCATAGTGTCCAACACAAAGTAGACAATAAACATTTGTTGGATGAAAACAATCACTACAGTGTAAGAACACTTGCTGAGCACAGTGCTAAGCCATTTACTTGGATTTTTTCATTGCAGGTAGGTACTATTTTTAACCTTACTTTGCAGGTGAGAAAATTGAGGTTTAGGTCACTTAAGTGGAACTAGTAAAGACAGGTTTGACTTAGGATTTCGACTCCAGAGACTGCACCTTTAAACCTTTCACTATTCTATATCCGTCTAATCAAGGGCATAAATTAATCTCCTCCCGATGGAATCTACCCTCCAGAATCTTTCCAGGGAAGATACTTAGAGTCCTGCCCAATCTTTGTACTTTATTAACATTATTTATTGAGTATTAAAGTAAGTAGTATTTCGTATATCTGTATAGATTGAGTTCGATTTGCTCAATTAGTAGCGGAAGTAAAGGAGTGATAGTAGAAGAACTCTACTGAAGGGAAAAAAAGAAGGAAGGCTATTATTTTCTTTCACATTTAAAAATGCTTTTATACATTGTGGTAGATTATGCTTACCAATTATTTGCTGCCCTCCTTGAAATAAGAGTATATTCTTCCCTCAATGACATCCAGGCTTGGTCGTTTGGGTTGCTTTGGCCAATGAATGTTATGTCCCAGAGAGCGGCTACTCCTTCATCCTGGATCCAAAATAAAAAAGACATGCAGAGCAGAGCCGCAGATGCCACAGTCTATCTAAGCCAACATACAACATAAGTAAGTCTTTCTTCTTGAGATTCTGGAGTTGTTTGTTACTAAGCATAACCTGGTGAAGGTTGACTAACAGACACAGTAATTCTTCTCTGATTATATAACATCAAAGAGAATACTAATGTTGATATATAGAATTTCAATGCAAAGAATGTTCCAAAGTTAATATTTTAATGAAGTTACTCATAGTCCTAAATAAAGCTAAATAGAAAACTCCTAGGACATCATATTTGCTTTAGTACATACTTGCTTTAACTTGTTTGAGAAAGATGTAATGAAATGAAGATTTTAAACCTCAAATAGAAGTTATAATCTCAAGAAGATATTGATTTTTAATAAAATAAACATGTTAACATAATTTTAATATTTTATTTTATTTTTGTTTGTAGTAAATTAGATGTTTTCCTCTAACATCTACTCAAAGTATTTAGGATTTGCATATTTTCTGAAAAATAAAATATAACTTTAATATTAATCTTTTTTCTCCCAAGGATGAAAACTCATTCTTTATAGGTCATATGTTGCATGGAAAAACACACCGTCCTGATAAAATGCTTTAAAGCTCAGGCGAACACACTGTGAACTGGTCTAGCTTCTTTAGGATCATTTTAAAAAGGTCTATAAATCCATCTATTGCTATACCTTTGGCCTTCTCAGAGCTGCTGCCGTGCATAGGCTGACTCATAAATGAGACACTACGTATGATTTGAAGAGCACACCACAGATTCAACACGAGTTATCCTTTGCCCTACACAAGCCTGATACTCAAGGACTAATTGTATAATATTAAAGCATTACATATTTAAACTAATAAAATCAAGAAGGCTGAAAGATCAATCCTTTTTTATTAGCCAGTGAAGATTTTAGTGTATCAGATGAGCTGAGCTCTGCAAAGGGTATTTGTAAGTTGTTTCCCAGGTGGAAAGGTGGGAAAGGTATTAAAATTCTTTAGTGTCTCCCCAGAGCCTCAAGAAAAAAACACATACACACAAATTCTTAGCAAGACAGACTTAAATCCTCTGAGATCTGGCCTCTGATTTCCTCTCCAGACTCATCTGTCTGACTCTAGCTACACTGAATTATTTAAAAAGACATCTCAAGTCCCCTTCTTCTGGATAACTCTAACTTTCCTGACTTACCATGTGACCTATATTTTATTTAGTATAACTAATGTTAGCTGTGACAACTGAAATACCCTGAAGGCTTCAGTGGCTTATACAAAGAGCCCAATGTGGGCCTGGTTGCCATCTTCCATTTTGTTTTCACATCATCTGGAACACAGGCCTCCAAGGAATCCACATAAAGGAAGAAAAAGAGAAAGGGGCACCCTGGTGCCGCACTCATAGCTCACAGTCCAAGGTGGAACTAGGCACACAGTTCAAGCTCACTTTCAGAAAGGCTGGAGGGTGACAGGGGCTAATGCTCAACCTCAGACTGTGCTTTGTCTAGGCCATAGTGAGCATGACACCGAGTCATAAACATCTGCATATCCTTCTCCTTTTTTCATTCAATGCAGAGTGCTTTAAAGTTGCATCTGTACCTTATTGTTTCTGTCACAAAACAAGTGCTCTGTAAATATTTGTTGAAATCAAGAATAAATGGATGGATAAATGGATAGATAAATGGATGGATGAATGGATGTTTAAGAATGGGGGATCATGGTGAGGCTTTTCAACACCTGTGGAGAATATTTTTTACCTTCTTGAAAACTCTTGCTATAAATGGGAACTTTTTAACATTGAGAACCCTAACTCCCCTAGGTAGAGCTCCCAAAACTGGATTTTTTTCAATCCCCTGTTTCAGGAGAACACCAGCACGTGATCTGAGTGTCACTGCTCAGGTAGACCCACACAAGACCAATGCAGAAGCAAGCCACTCAAGAAAACAGGACCCGCATCTCTATCTTTGCAGGAGCGAGAGGTAACAGAACTGATTTGATGGCATTAGGAGAAGCTGCAGTGATTATGCAGTCATTTTCTAATGGGGTTCCTGGCACAGAGGAGCAATGGGAAAACAATAGAGCTCATAGCAGAGCAGCAGAGGTGGCTTCTCATTAGTGTATCTCTGCGATTATGGTTTGGGATATGATTCCACAAAGTTTAGCCTTGAATCTGGTTTTGCAGCCTTCCCAAGATACCTGTGACCTACTCAATATTTCTTTAATTAAATCCATTTTTACATAACTGGAAAGAGTCAGCTTCCATTGATTGCACTTAATAACCAATTAAGATCCAAGGAAATAGCATGAGGCCACATTGGAGCTAGTAGGGAGAGAGAGAGAGAGAGAGAGAGAGAGAGAGAGAGAGAGAGAGAAGGTGTGCGTGTGTGTGCATGTGCGTGCGTGCGTGTGTGTGTGTGTAATGAAAAGGGAGGGAAGTGGATATAGAGTGAAGCAGAGATCATGTCATAATAGTGATGACAGAGTGACAAACGGGCATCTATGGTAAATTTTGCTGAATTTGCTCCGTTTGTTTTGTTTTGTCCAAACGAGACTGCTGGTACATTATATTGTAGCAATTCAAGGGTAGTAGTCCATTTATAATATTAATATTTATCTATTAAATTCATTTTTGTTCCTTCGATTTAACATTAAACTAATATTTACTAAATTCATAAAATGTGCTTTAAGTAAAAGCTATTGTGAACTGCTTCAAATGGTACATAAATTCTATGTACCATATATATATACACTATATGTATACAAATGTACACTCTAAAGTGCAGATTTGAAAGCAAGCTCAGATTAACAGGATATGAGCTAAAAGAAAATGAAACCCCAAAACTCCAAGTAACAGAATTTTGCTTAGTCAAGGTTTCCGAAATGGTTGAAATATCAAGAGAGTCTTGATGATAGAATTACAAAAATATTCTGAAGTAGGTAGTGCTTCTACTTCATAACACTATAACATTATGTGTGCACTAATAAATATTGACTCAAAAAAATAAAAAAGAACTATCATGATTTTGGAAGGGACAGTTGAAAAAAAAAGAGAATTTGGAGTTTGCCCAAGAAATTTTAACTTAATATGTTTGTTTGTTTTTATAACATATTTATTGCCACTAAGAGTTTGTGGACTACCAAAAATTTGCTTCCTAAAGAATTGCTTTTTCTAGCAGCTGATACTTGTACACATTCACATGTCGATTTTTTTAATTTTAGAAACAAACATTTCGAGCAACCCACCGGGGTATGCCACTCTTCATCAGAAGTGCCTTCTCTGAATTAGAATAATTTTAATGTTTGAAATGTCTTGATTTACAATTTTTTAACTTGGCTCATTCAGAATTTGAAAGTGGTAGGCCTATGAGATAATTGACTTTTACTTGCAATTATACCTGGAGCTTAAAGAAGTGTAATTGACGTGAACATAACTGCTTCTCAGTGTTTTTAAGGTACCACCGAAAAGACTAGCTGGAAATGAAGGGCTGACCCTTTCTGAAAGCATGAATAACCGGAGGTTTCATAGTTATCTGTCGCAGCAACAGCTAGCTCTTCTTTTAAAACAAGTTCATTTTTCAAGCTGTTGTTTAAATTGCTATAAATCCTGGGGGCATGACTGAAAACAAGATCATAATTGAGCAGTAGGAGGTCTGCTTATCTCTCTCCGCTAAGAGCTGGCAGAGGACAAGGGACCCAGACTGTGTAAATGCGGGAACAATGCACCTGCTTGAAGACCTAACTGATTTTAAACCTTGTTGGTAAGAAGGTGTGAAGAAACAAGTCTGAATTTTTTTTTTATGTTTGCTGACTTAGGATTTGATGTCGGGGTGGGGGCTGGGAAGTTCTATGGAGTGGGCAGAAAAGACATAATTAAAACTATTCATTACACACACACACACACACACACACACACACACACACAAAATCTGCTCTATTTTCTCAGTGTGCCTTGATCTCTTTGTTACACTGTATTTGGAAAGTTCTATTGAAATGTCATTCAGGAAGTGCCACTCGGTGGCCTAGTAGAAAAAAAAGAAAAAATAGTTAGAGAATAAGAGGCAGTTGAAAGATAAAAGCATACATGTTTTAAAGAGTAATATTCCATTAGAAGCCTCTTATTAAGTGCTTGCTCAAATATAAAATATTGGATCTGGATTACAAATTATTTCTAATGAACAAGGTAAGATTTTAAGGCATTACTAATTTTATATAAAAACTTTCAATTTTCTTCCTTTACTAATATATTAACAATGAGATTGCACCAACAGGAAAGGCCGATTTATACCTAAATGGAATGTGTATGTGTGGGGGGAGACAATAATGATAATGCCCATAATTAAAATAACTACAGACATACAATGGGTGAATATGTTGGTGTAATGAATAGTTGGTACGCTCTATGATTTTGTTCCCAGCTAATTGATATGTCTTCAATTTGATTTTTTTATTCTTTTTTATTCCTCTAAATAACTTCTTTCTGCTGCTCAAGATCCCTCGTTGACATCAAAAGGAGTATCTCGCATACAAGAGGAGATACCAGCAGTAGAACAGAGGAGAAGGAGGGCTAGGGCTGCAAAGACCACATTTGTTGAGGCTAATCTTTAAAGAATGCATGCAAAGTATGAATATATGTTTAAGGTAAATATATAGTTATCCAGGAGAAATATGACAACCTTTCTATCCTTTATCCATAAAAGCTAGACCTATAAGAGCCAGGTATTTCAATGGTGTAGGAAGTAATATTAGCATAAACTCATTTAAAATTATTAATTATTTTTATTCTCTGAAACCAAATGAATGCAAAGTGAAGAGCAGTTTTGAAAACTTAGATTACTGAGTCAGCTCTTTAATTAATTAATTATATGGTCAATCTGCTAGTCTTCATTAAATATTGCAGAGAAGAGATGGTTGGGGGAGGGGGTGTAAAAAGGGGATAATCTTTTTATAATAAATTTAAACTTTATTTTCCAAAATCGATCTGTGTTCTGCATTCTTGCTGAAATATAGATAAAATTTCAAGTTAGATAAATTACAGCATAACTCACTTGTAACACTTTCAATTATGACTATGAGATACTCGAGTTAATCAAATATTTTGCCTGAAGTTTCTCTGTCTTCCATAGAAAAAATAAAATTTATTTTCACAAAGAAAATAATTTTCTGTCATATAATCAATGTATTTAATAACTTAATAAATTGAAATTATTTCCTTTCCTCATATCAATAATGTTCATCCAACTATAATGAATGTGGCATTGCACGAAATTTTATTGATCACTAGAAACAAAAATACAAAAAATCATTTTTAAAAATAAATATAGAATTAGCACACAGCTTATTAAAACTTTTGTGAAACTTGTTTGCCATTGGGAATAAATTAAGTTTTATATTTTAAAAACACAAAAAGCATTATAATTAATTTGTTTTTTAAAGTGACAAAGTTCCAAGTATGTTTGTAGATATAACTCTACTGGAATTTATATATGTGAATAAAATATACATTAGTATTTCAACTTTGTTTTGAGATATAAAAAAATAAATATTTAACATTATTTGACCACTTTCCAAGGTAAATTTTTCATATAAACTAAAATCCTGTGAAATACCAAATCCCTCTTTTAAAAGAGAATTGCATTTTACATGTTTTTTATTTGGGTGCCAACGTTTCACACTACTGGTATTACAAAATTTAGGTTACTCTGTAAGCATGTTCTGTACCACAGTGAGTAAAACACTGCAGAAATCTAAAACAAAACGAACAAAAAGTGAGTATTAAGAGAATGGTGGAATCTTGTGTAGCTATAAAATGGTCTTAATTTATAATCTGTAAGGTTTATTATAATATAATAAATTGCATAATCCTCACTTTGAAATTAAAACCGTTTTTCAGGATACGTATTATAAATCTATGACATTAAAGACTGTGATTTTGAAGAAAATTGCTCTTTAGAAAGGAAATATCCTATACTTGTCTAAAAATAGATTTTGCAGAGAGGCATCAAGACAGTAGCTGTGCATCCTTTCCAAGGGCTGGTGCCCTGAATATTAACATTGTCTCACATATTCCCAAGGTGTGTGCAATTACCTCAGAGAGAAGAGCTGGGATTGTAAGGTCTCAAGGGCTTAGATAATGACACAAAATAAATTGCAGCGATTACCCATGTACTTTTCCAGGAGACATATTATTTAAAACCTATCTAGGACTTCAAGAATGAAAGACAGAGGAATGTCCACTTTATGAAATTGCTATTAAAGTGTGACTTAAAGTCTAAGACAAGGTTAATTATTGGTTTTTAACAGGAGTATCATTCTAGTTTAATATCGGTGCCCAGGGCTTAAATATTGAAGCAAGTCACATTTTTCAGGGACAATTGCCTTTGAATAAAGAATGACAGGGCTCTGGTCTTTGCTGACCCTTACAACTCCTGCAGCGTAATCCATGGCAACTCAGTTGCTACAGCAACCAAGGAACACGCACAAGAACAGGATAAGACCATGAAATCTGATGTCATAGTTTCATAAGATATAACTTACAAATGTTATTCTAAAGTAGATTTTTTAAGTGAGTGATATAAATCATAAATTTGTTGGAAGTGAATGTGGAGCTTTCACTGGGACCAAGAATTAAGCATTCAGTGTTCAAACATTCAGCAAACATTTATTGACCACATACTATAGGTGGCATAAAAAGATGAAAAAGACATAGTTCTGAAGCTCTTTTCTTCCCTTCATCCTCACCCACTTCAGCTAGAAGCTCTAAGTTAGTTCATTGCTTTTCTTAGAGTCTTTGTGGCCAGAAATAAAGTATTTTGAAACGCTTTACTTGGTTTGGTCAATATAAGATTCATAACTAGACAGTATTAAAAATTATCCAGATGTTTGTGAAATTTCCAAATTCCTTTATGTATTAGAGGTTAATTCTCAGTCTCACTTGGCAACCCTGGAAAACTGACTTATGTATTTTTGTGTCTCAAAGCCCCAATTCTAAAAAATAAGGCTCCTAATTAAGTCTGCTGGTGTTTGGGTTCTTGAATTGCTTGAAATGACTTTCATCCAAGTATCACTAGAACTTCATGATTAACACACATTTGGACAAAAAAGTAAGAAAGAAAACTGTTAGTGATCAGAGTTCTGCAATTAGATTATATAAAAAGTTCATTTTCCATGTTAGGCTTAGAACAAAACATGGAACTGAAAGTTGAGTTTCGTGTTAAGTCTCTGTTAATGGTGCTTTTTTTTGTTTTGTTTTATTTTTGTTTTTTAAATTAACTTGAGATGAATGTGGCACATGTCATAATGATGTGTCTTGGCCTGAACTCTGCTATCAGCCCTGATCCAATTTGTCTCCTGATTAAGACTCATAAACAACCTCAGCTTTATAAGCCTGGAGACAAATGTCATAGTCAGTCCTTCAACTTGCAAACTCTACAAAAGGAAATACCAAGACTCTTGGGAAATAGGAAAGAGCAAAATTACAACATATAAATGACAATATCTCAATCCTTGTTCACAGATGGGATGGAGGCAGTTCTAGTCATTGCATTTCCCAGCAACCCCCGAACCCCATTAACATGTGCTCCTCATCCAAGCTTTCCCTGCGGGCTAAACTACTCTGCTCCAGCCTGTTTCTAAGTCAGTGACTGTAAACTGCTCTTTCTTTCACTTTCAGATCTGTTTATATTGCAAGTTCAACCCCCATGTCACATATTAAAAGAATATAAAGAAAAGCATATTTGCACTTCATGAGAAGTTGAAGAAAACAATACTGCCGTCTGAGAGCTGGAATCATTCTCTTTTTCATTGTAAAACATTTATTGAGCACCCATTGGCCAAGCATTTATGTGCCTTGAAAAAAATATAGTTCTCAAATCAACTCATAGTGGAGGGAGTCAAATACTGAACAAGCTAAGCAAGCAATAGTTATCAGAACAATTAAGATGTACGCAGCCTACCAAAAGAATAAGAGGCAAGGCATCAACTTCAGATCTGAGGGGAAGAGCAAATGAGGCTTTCTAAAGGAGTGTGAGAGAGTTCCATACTGTGCAAAAGATAGCATCGCATTGCAAGCAGATAGAAGAAATGCATTATGATTGGATTCTGTGTACCTTCAGGAGAGGAAGGCATGGGCCATGTTATATAGGGATGTACTAAGTTTGGTCTTCATCCTCTCAAAAAGTCCCAGGTAGTCTTTTATAATACTATTTATCAGCTATCTGCATGAAGTTCTGGCCAGACCAGCCAATGCTCTGGCATCATATTAGTTTTCTACATTACCACATAACAAATTACCCCATAACTTAACATGCTGAAACAACAAACATTAATTATTTCACAGTTTCTGTGGGTCAGGAACCCTGGTGGGGTTCAGTTGATTGTCTCTAGCTCAAAGTTGCAATCTGGTTGAATCTGAAAGCACAGTGCTAGACAGTGACTAAAGGATGTGCTCCCAAGCTCGCTTCTGTGGGCTTCATGTAAATGGAGTCGGCTTCCCCAGGGATGAGTAACAGAAGGGAGAGAAGACACACCCAAGATGAAAGACACCCAAGACAAGCCCACATATTTTTGCAAACTTATCAGAAATGACATCCCATCACTTTTGTCATCTTCTATTTGTTAGAAGTGAGTCACTAGGTCCAGCCCATAGCATAGGAGAGAGTATTGCCAAGGAAGTGAGGACCCAGAAGGCAGGGGTTGCTGGGGGCTCTATAAAAGGCTGCCCAGCATGGGATAGTCCCAAATTCTTGTGTATGTGGCTGGAAAGAGCAGAGAAGACAGTGGGCCATCCTTTAATTACATTTATAATTCCAGTAACATTTTCCATACATTTATTAGAACCCAGGCATGGCATTCAACTCATCGTTTACCCTAATTCTTAGAACAACTATGTGAAACAGTAAGTACTTTCTCCATTTCACAGTTGAGGAAAGTGTAATTAATTTGCCCAAGGCAAAAACATCCAGCAAATGTTAAGAATATTATTGGAACTGGGATTCAGATCTGACCTAAGTATGTCTCTCTCCAAAGTCCACTTGTTTAACCACTGTGCACACAGCCTCCAGGATCTTATTTGTTTCTGCAAGCTTATTTTCAACTGTGCTCCTTCCAGGCACTTCAGAACACAGTATAATACAAATAATGCTCTAAAGAGGGAAACATAATATCACACAAAAAAAATGTCAAACAGGAAGTTATGACAATGGTTCCATGCCCTCAAGATGAGACTACATAGTGCTGATGGTTTTATCATTACTAAATAATACAAAAAAATTGCCCATGCACAAATTGAATCTCAGATTTGCAGTACTGTCCTACAATACATTATCTCATTCTAATTTAAAACACCATCCTGTTGTCTTTCTATATTCTAAGTAGCACTGTGAAGGCTACTGAACATATAATCCTAGACAAAATGAGTTGTATGTTAAGGCCGATTTTTCTGAAAAGAAGATTGACAATACATCTTTGAAATTCAGTACGAAAAAAGTCAATAATATCACATTGAATATATATCCAAATATGTAGAATATCCAAGAAGAGACCACTGTCATTGAGCTATAAAAGTAAATATTAAAAAAAAAGAGGGTTGTATAGCTATGAAAGCACCTAATAAAGAAACAGGCAGATATTAGCTCCATTTGATTACATGGTTCAAAGATGAAACATGTTTATATATGTTCTGTAATAACCGCTTTTATTTATATTTATTCCAAGGAACTCAAAGTACTTTGTGAAATTATTTCATGCCCAAGAGGTAGGAGGAGATGGATATCATTATCCTTTTTTGGATGAGAAAGCTAATACTTCTTTCATGCTGTCTTATATGGACATTTAGTCATTGAGCAAAATTGTATGGCATATCCACTCTGTCCCAAGTGCTTGTCTGGACAACAACTGCAATGCACTTGAGTTAGACATTGTCATTGAGGCTATAATATGAAAAAACAGATGCCATATCAAAGTATTAAATGAACACAGAATGAGAATAATTAATTCATCCTGGAGCTATCAGAAAAAGTTGACAAAAGGAGACTAAATCTAAACTAGACCTTGAAGGATGAGTTGATGGAAAGAGAAGTCAGGAAGAGAAAATAGTATGCCGCAAAAGGCAGAGGAGCACAGAAGTCTGGTGCATTTGGGGAGCACTCACTAAATCCAGACACCAGCCCCCTTTCAGTCACATCACATTTCACCTCTCTTCAGCTCAACATACAAATTGCCTCATTTTGCTTTTTGTTTGATTATTTATTATTGTCGTCTTTTAGTTTAGTTTTTGTTTAAGAAGAATTCTTGTCTATGAGATCTACATATTGAAGTCTCCCTAAATGGACATCATATCCAGGGTATAGGTCATAGAGAGAGCTTTAAGTTTCTTCAGAAAAGACATTTTCGGGGACTGGAATATGTTCTTTAGTTTTCTTCTCTGGTATCGGAGGTGCTCCTTGGCCTGCCCACTACTACCTTATTATAATCTCAGCACTAACAATTTCTCTCATGTTGGGTGAGTCCCAACAGGACTACGCATTGGACTACCCACTCAGAGCAGCCTCCTGGCAACTCCCATCACCACTAGAACACAGCATGAGATTAGGGGTCTCTGTAAAATATTCCAGGACCAGCGAACTCTTTATTATTATTATTATTATTATTATTATTATTATTATTATATGATGATGATGATGATGATGATGAGATTACCTAAGGGAAAAAAAACACAAATCTATAAAATATAAAAATAATTTCTCAACAAAAAGTATTTTTTCTCTCAAAAATAAACATAAACATTTATCCTTCAATCTAGGTCCATTTTGCAATGGAAGAGTAAATGAATTTTCCTTTTCAAACAATTCTTATCATTGACTTATTGCAAAAATTAAATAAAATAAAATCCTAAAGAATAAAATTAGATTTAGTGCTGTACAACAATGGGTCCCTCCCCCAGTTACTATTCTACTACATAAAAAAATAATTAATAAATAAATAAATTAGAAATGAAAGTACCTACACAAGATAAAAATGTTTCTAAAAACTTAACTAGATTTATGCACTGACATGAAAAGTTTACCAAAGTATTTAGTTAAGAAGAAAAAAAAAAGCAGTCGAAATATTCCATTTTGGTTCAAAAATTATAATTTCTATTTGTTAGTAAATTAACTTTTTTAAAATTAAAGAAAATACATCTATTTACAGTGATTATCTCTGGGTGAAGGATGTATGAGAAAAATCTAATTTTTCGTATTATGAATTTCTCTATTTTACTTTTTTAAATAGTGAATATGTATTTTTTTAATAATCATAAAATCAAAACCAAAACAGTATTTTTATGATCTACCACTTCTAACATGTGACTCTTACACCATTTTGGAAATAGAAATGATTGCTCGAGTATTTTTTAAGTTCCTTATATATTAAAAAGGGATTTTTTGAAGTGTCTTTTTCCAGAATGTTTCCTCTTTCTCTGGTGAACTCTTAACAATCTCCTTCATAAGCAGCTTTGTGCTTTGTACCCACGCATGTCAGTGAACTTTGAAAGTAACAAAGCAAACTGAAACCAAAGCCAGAGAGGCCATTCTAGACCACAAGGGGAACTGTGTGTCCTGAAATCGGCCCAGGGCCAGAGCTCCAGGTTTTGCTGCTAAAATTGAATCATTGACTGTCTTTTTCCAGCTAGAAAAACATACAGTTTCATCTTTTCTCACAAATAGTTCTTAAACATTTGGAACCTGCTACTACTTGCCTTCCTTTGATTTTTTTTTTTTTTAAATTGTATCTGCTTTAAGACTAAATTATATGTTGGTTTCAAGCTTAAAACATGGATGTTCTATTTCCTTTCTATAAAAAACAGCAGAACCTCCTGTGCATCACCACCTGAGCATACCGTGACAATGTCTAACTTAAAATCCCTAGCAAAGCACGTGGGTCCCTCCGTCCATGCCCTCTGTGCAGTGGTCCTGAGGAATGCAGGAGTTCTTAGAAGTGCTGAAGGCTCTACCTCCTGCTTTTGTGCACAAGGTTCCCTCTGCCCGGATTCCTCCTCATTCTTCCATCCTTTTTCCTCCTTCTCATTTCTGACTCAAATCAACCTTCATCTCCTTTTTTCCCTATTCTCGTCCCCAAATATTAGGCGCTTTCCCTGCTATGCTCCCATAGCACCTGGCACATGTCTCCTTTTTAGAGACTATTCACACTGCGAGCATTTTTACTTACATTTTTCTCCCGACTAAATGATGGGTCCATCACAGACAAGCACATTCTAGTCATCTTCATTTTCCTAACAGGACCAGCCACAAAGGTTTTAATGTACTGGTTGAACAAATGAGTACTTAAGTAATTTCTTAAAAAATAAGGCAAATATTTAACCCTAACCCAATCGTTAACACTAACGCCAATCTAAATCCAAAAGGATCCTACTCATATCCTAATGTGAACTCAGGAGGAAGGAGGGAAAGGCATTTTTCTTGCCTTTTTAACTAACCTGTATTAAATGAACCCTTGAATTTAGTTAGCAGCTTATATAGTAACATTCCCCAAAAACAGGTAAATGAAATTCTTAGAAGCTGAAACCAATAGGACTTGGGGATGACTTGGGTATGGGAAATGGTGGGAAGATAGACTGAGACTTCTGGCTTGTGGGATGAACAAAGCATTTATCTCACTTACCAAGGTAATTAATCTTGGGGTCATTTTGGACATACTGAGTTTAAGGGGTCTTCTAGACACCCAAGTAGAGTTTGAATATCTCATACTTACTATAGAAATGCAGATGAGCCAAATCTTCAGTTCAGGCTTTAGGAAACAGAATTTCAAACCAGGAAGAATTTGAGAAGAGATCTGAGGAAGAGAAAAATTTTTCTCTTCATGCCTCCCATTTAAGCTAAAGCCCATGTTAGCTTTCTTTATCTTTGTAAAACATTTCTTTATGGGATGTGCTGCAAATAAGACTATTAGCAACTTAAAACAAGTTGCTGTGAAGATCTACAATGGTAAAAGCTGCAGAGTTGGGGAAGGTCCTAATATTTATTCAGTCAGTCAGTCATTATTTATTTATTATATACTCCCATCATTGTATTAAATTATGTTATTCAATTATACTTCTCATGGCTGTTATGTATGTCTACTTTTCCTTACTGAAGTATGTTATTTTTAAGGGTAGAATCCTTCTTTTTAACCCTTATTCCCCGCAAGACCTAGAAAAATGCTCTATTTAATGATCTCTCAATATAGACCTATTGAGAGTATTGAGGTAATATTAGCTAAGTTCACTACAAATCCTGGAAGAAGGCATTAAAGCATTTTTCTTTTTTGTCATGAGTTGTTAATATGAGCTAATCAGCAGGTTTGCATGTGGCCTTCATAATTCTGCAGAGAGAAGTGTTCACACACTGAGTTACTCATTTATTCAATCAACAAGTATTGTACACCCCCAGGGCAGCATACGGAAGGGGAAGCAAAGATGCTTTCTTCTAGGAGTGGTCTCTGACAGGCTGGCTACCGTGTCCGCCTGCCTGGAGTGCTGCTTGGCCTGGAATCTCTCTCCAAAACTAGACAAAAGCCACATCCTCTGCTGAACTGTAAGGCAGGAGGAAAGACATTTTTCTCTTCCCAAATCTTCCAGGGTTTGCTGTTCTGCTTCCAAAGCCAGAATGGAAGAAAGACTTGGTTCACCTTCATTACTGAATGTCTGTGTGAGAGATACTTAAACTATTTAGAATGATGATTTTGGAGCATAGTCAGCATAAAAGCTGAAATGGACAGGAAGATTCTTGTTGAAAATTGCTGGTGAAACCAAGGAGAGGCATGTTCCCCTCCTCATTTCCTGATGAGTTCTGAGATCGTCTTAATGGTCATTTCATCTTCCTTCCATGACTAACCCTCTGTGTGGCAGCCATAATGTCCTCCCTGACATCAGGAATGGTAGGAAGATTTGAACCCTGTTGTGGGGGGCAGGAAGGGGTTGGGGATGGAGAGGGACCTGTGACCAGTTGCAGAGGACAGATCTTTCCTAGGTAGTTGGATCTCATCCTCCAAATTCACAAGATGCTGATCCATGGTGTTCACTTCTACCCTAAATCAGAGCCTGACCCTGCTGTGACCACAGAGCCAAGTCCTGAATTAGGACCTTTCCTCACCGTAGACCCTAAGCACAGGAGTGTATTCCATCATGCTCAGTCTTCTCAACTGCTTCATAGAGATGAAAGTTTCATGCAACGCCAGAGGGCTGCTAGGAGAAATAACACAAGGCTATAAAATTCCTCCCAAGTGTTAAAGCATTTTGTAGTGTATAATAATTTCGGTAGTCATTAGCATTTTTTCAAAGTTGCTTAGGAAAAAATTTTTGAACTTGAGATAATTAATAATAAGGAAAGAGTCTTGTTCTAGGCACCTGGGTATCAATGTTCAATGCACACTGAGCAAGGTTAAGCTGAAGTGCTAGTTTAGTTTGGAAAATGACAGGCTTGTTTTTCAAAGTGTAATAGTTTGTTGCAACAGACCACAAAAGTGAACTTTGCAATGATGAAATAGCAATTTACATCCCTCATCAGTTGAACAATTTTTCTTTCATGCTGGATAGTTGTTAAAATGAAAGTCTGCACTGGTTCAGGAATGTTTAATTCTTCTCACATGTGTATTGTTATTCTTATACTTTTGATTATTTTCTTAATCTACTTTCCAGGCATACTTATTTTATCAGCTGAAAAGCTGGAAAAAATCCTTATGACTAAATACTTTGCTGTTTATTATTTTACTTATTTTTTTTAGCCAAACCCTATGATAACATTTTAATTTGATAATGTTCCATTAAACACATTAATAGGAGATAGAAAAATATAACAATTAAGGAATGTTTTAGCAATTTTTAGTAGAATGTATCTTCTAAATAAAAACATTGTATTTAGCTGTTTGAGCTTCAGTAAATCTGTGACAAATAACATTAATAAGCTATAGTTTATCTATGTACACATTTTAAGCAGTATAAACTAGAAACAATATTACATGGAAAGTGTTCTGAGATAGTATCATGAAAATAGACTTATATGCCTGATTCTTACACTTTTTGTCACAGTCAACATATCATTGAATGTGCTTTCATTTCTTCATAAAATGCAGTGGAAATAACCTTAATATATTACAGCGATGTCATCATAAGAAACTAATTCAGAAAAAAATTCTCCATAAATGCTGCAAAAAAAAAAGTTCACTTAGAACTTGGGTTTTAAACACATGTTATCTAGAAATAAAACTAATATTTATGTCATTTTAGATCTAATTTTTAGGTTGTAGCTAATATTCAAACTGGATCTCATTTAGTATATATTACAAACTTTCTTCCAAGAAAGGTAATAAAAATGTTAAATTTAGACTATTTTTTTAATTGCAAATGTTGTAATTAAAGAGAAAGAGAAATTCAAAATAACTATTTACTAATAATATTTACCCATTTAAAGAAATTTTACTGTAAAGATAACCACACTAAGTCATCTTTAATAAAAATCTTTATATTTAAATTTCACTAAAGTCAATAGTATTTCTATTGTAAATTTGTGTTTCCTTCAACACATTTTTTCTAGTAGATGAAACTACTGTGGTACTCAAGTTTTAAATCTAATTTTTAGAAAGTAGCTGTGGAAGCGATTGACATCTGTATTGGTATCTGAAAGTAAATATTGAGCAGAAACCTAGAAAACAATAAGATTAAGTAATATTTACATGAGTCTAAATTAACCATGTGTACAAATGTCTTAAATTAGAATAGCAAAAATTTGAAACTAAATGTTCAAATGCTTTAGAAAAGCGTAATATTTTTTTAATTCTATATGTTTTCTTCATAAACAATTTTGTTCCAAATAATTAGAAAAGCAAACAAATTCTCATTAGCCATTAATGCCTATATATTTGTTAAATTTAGTTACAATCTATTTCTCATGTGATATTGTGGAATTGTTAACCTGCACTACAAAAATTTGTGAGCAGAACTTAAAGAAATATCTTTATTTAATATAATATCAACTGTTATAAAAATTTTACTTTGCTTTGGGGATTGGCATTGCTTCACTTGCTACCTTGTTCAAAGCACTAAAATACATTATGCTGAAAAAGGCAAAACCATGGAGACTATAAAAAAAATCAGTGGTTGCCAGGAGCGAGGCAGGAGGGAGAGATGAATAGGAGGAGCACGAAGGATTTTTAAGACAGTTAAAATACTCTATATAGTACCATAAGATTGGGTGCATTAGTCCAAAGTCATAGGATATGCAACACCAACAGTGAACCCTAATGCAAATAATGGACTTTGGATGATTATTATGTGTCACACTATAAGTTCATCCACTGTAACACATACATCACTCTGGTGGGGGATATTGATAATGTAAAGGTTATGCCTGTGTGGGAGCAGGAGGTATGTAAGAAATCCCTGTACCTTCTGCTCAATTTTGTTGTGAACCTAAAACTACTCTAAAAAATAAAGTTGAAGATGGTCAAAAGGTACAAAAGTCATGGGAATGTAATGTATATTATGGTGACTATAGTTAATACTGTATCGTGTATTTGAAAGTTGCTAAGATAATAGATCTTAAGAATTCTCATCACGAGAAAAATTTGTAACTAAGTGGTGATGGATGTTAACTAGACTTATTGTAGTGATCGTTTCACAACATATACAAATATTGAATCACTGTGTTATACACATGAAACTAATATAATGTTATAAGTCAGTTACTCTCTATTTAAAAAATTAAAGTCTAATAAAAATTTTTTGCTATTGTATATTTACTATATAAATTAAAACCTTTGTATAACAAACTTTTATATTATATTTATCTATATTTCTATTGTATAAAAGACATAAATGCAAATAACTTAGAACAGCTGAAAATTTGTTTTTCCTCATGTCTTTCTCTACTGAACATTTCCAAAAAGTTTTGTTTCTTGAAGCCAAATATCTTGAAATATTGAGTTTTCCAAGTCCTAGTATTGCTGCTGACCAGACTCCCCTTCTTGTTGAGTTTTGTGCTCGCTCTGTTCAGCAGCGGGAGTATCCACTCTGTTCACACTCGATGTACAAGTTCTTTCTTTACCTATTTTCTTCTTTTGTTTGTTTCCCACTATTTCTCCCTACCACCTTACAGTCCCAGAAGAGAGAAAAGCAAAGAGAAATAAGTATGTATGATGTGCCTGATATGCGCCCTGCGTTCACCTAGAGTATATTTATTAAATGAATAAAAAAGAAAGAAGAAAGAAAGAAACAAGGGGAGGGGGGAAGGAGGGAGGGAGAAAGAGAGAGAGGGAAGGAAGGAAGGAAGGAAGGAAGGAAGGAAGGAAGGAAGGAAGGAAGGAAGGAAGGAAAGAAGGAAGGAAGGAAGGAAGGGGAGAGAGAGAGAGAGAGAAAGAGAAGAAGAAAAAAGAAAGAAATTTCTTATCTATTCACATCCAGTCTTTGGTTTCCCAGTTAATCTATCATGCTGTGTCCATTAGAGGCAAAATTATGAAATAAGCAAAAGTTAATATGACGTCCCACCAGTCCTCTAGCCACTCTATCCCTCTTCTTTCTCAATGAGCAGGGCCACAGGCCGCTGCTATTCTGCTGTTATTCTAGCTCTCAACCATAATGCATCATTGTCCTAGGGTTGTCTTATCCAAATACCACAAGGTAGTGACTTAAAACAACAGAAATCTATCATGTCACAGTTTTGGAGGCCAGAAGTCCAAAATCAATCAAAGCAACCATAGGGCTCTACTCCCTCTGGATCAAATCCTTCCTTGCTTCTTCTTGCTTCCGGCATTGCCAGCAATCCTAAGTGTTACTCAGCTCACATCTGCAATACTCCAGTCTCCACCTCTATTGTCACATGGCCTTTTTTCTACTTATAAGGACACCAGTCATATTGGATTAGGGCCCACCTTGTGACCTCAGCTTGACATGTTTACATCTGCAAAGACTCTATTTCCAAATAAAATCACATCCACAGATAACAAGTGTTAGGACTTAAATATATCTTTGGGGAGGACACAATTCACCACAGGCTTTCCCTTCCTAGAAGTGTCCCCTGCTTTAGAACTACTCCTGAAGAACTCCAACAACCATTATGACAGTGGCAGCAGTAGCAATAAACACAATAAAAACACATTAAAAAAAAAAAAAACTCCCTGATGATGATTTATTTATTTCAGAAGTGCTCATTCTGAACAAGTTGGCTACAAATAATGAGAAAAGAAAACAAATCTCCACATCTTGACTTTATTAAAGTCAATAAGTGTTTCTTGTGTAAGTTTCCAATTCCCTAACTTTAGCTTCTTATTGCAAAGGAAATTATCTAATATTCATTCAGATTAAAATTTGGGGAAATGGGGTTTCAGTCCAATAATGCAAAACCTTGTGGTGAAATGACAGGTTTTACAGAAGGAAAGTAGAAAGGTATTTAGGGTGCTTACCTGGCATTCTGCAAATTATACCACAGAGACCACCATCGAATTTGTCTGTAATTGAGATTGGCTTTGAAGTTCTCACCGGCCACTAGAATCCAAGCAGAACAAAGCTCCAACTCCTTTCTCACTAGAATCACGAGTTTAAGTTTCCTAAGCAAGTACAGGTTATTAGGTAAGATGGCTTTAAGTATGCTCGTCCTACAGGTTTGGGGCAAATGTCTTGCATAGTTTCTTATTCAAAGTAGAGGTATCCATAACTTCTAGCTTTCGAAGATATAGTTTTTATAAGTTGAGAACACAGGACACATGAAATTTCAGATCTCATCTGCACTCTGTTTCATATGGCAATCACGGAGACCTGGTAGACCCCAGTCATCATGACGCCTTGTCCTGGCTCTCTAGGAGTGCCATCAAGGTGCAGTCGGCCTCATATTAATTGACTTTCCAATCCTAATTAACAGGAAAATTTAGGGAGAAAGCATCCTCTGTTCCTTTAAAAAAAATTCTGAACAAAATTTAGCAAGTTTTTAAAAGTATGGGAGTCTAAAAGATTGAGAGCATTATAATTATCTCTAATGAGGCAGTTTAGGCCTCCATCTGTGAAGGCCCCAGGGCTTAAGACAGCCCAATCAGAGGCAGGAGAAAGACATTCTCTGGCTGTGAGTACGCTGTAATTAAGTTAGAGTGAGTGAAGAATGCTGGCCCAGGTTAGATTTTGAGGTTCTGGAATAGTGTGCTGTCATGGAGTACTTAGGTGGTAAATGGAGCCCAAGAACTGTTTGCATGAGATCCTATACATGTTGCAGATATATATAGGATTCATATATGTAAGGTAGGAGGGAGGTGGTTCTAAGGAGAGAGAAGATAGCATATCACCATTTCTCAATTGAAATAGCATATTGTCTCTGAAGGACCTAACCATAAACACCATTAAGTTTTTTAAAATTTTGTTTTACTTTGTTTTCTTTTCACCTGTTTTCTCTGCCCAGGGAAAAGCACCGGCCAATTAATATGTGAGAGGACAATGTTTTTCCACCAATTAAATTCATTCATTTTTTCATTTGATGCAATTTAAGGGCTGACTGATAGATGAATGGCTGTCAGTGTTTCAGGCAGAAAGGAAGGGACAGGAACAGTATTTGTGATGTCTGCTTCCTAGGGGACATCCTCCAAGCTTTCACTTGCATATCATGACCACGGTCACATCATGTGGCCACCCTCCAGATGCAAGTGAGGCCAAGAGAGCAAGCAGACTGCTTCTCCAACTCCTATAGTTGAGGCAGGAAGTGAATATTAGAGGGGGGTGAGGTTCACAAACAGCGCCTTTGGACAAAAGCACTTCTAAGGAGGTGGTACCTGAAATAGACTTGAATGACAAGAAGGAAATAGCATTTGAAGGTCTAGAGGAAGGGTGTTCTAGACAGAAGCTAAAGGAGAAACACAGCCCTAAACTGGGAATGAGTTTGTCCAGATCAAGAAACGTGTTGTGCTGGAGGTTAGTGATTGAGGAAAGAGCAAAAAGAGGTGAGAACGAAAAGGCGGCCAGATGAAGATCTGTGAAGGCCTTACAGGACACGAATTTGAGATTTCATTTTTCTAAAGATAATGAAAACCTGCTGGAAGCTTTTAAGACTAAAATGATACACTCTGCATTTTCAGAGGCCATCTTGGCGATCTTCAGAGTAAAGACTGGATCATTAGGGAGCGAGGCTGAGGGAAGAGAAAGCACTGAGGAGTCTCTCAGAGCGGCTTGGCAGGAGGTGAGAATTCCATGAAGTAGAGTGGGAGAAGAGGAGATGAAGAGAGATAGGTGGATTGGGCATTTAATTTAAGAGGAGAATTAAAGAACTGGTTGATAGAATAAAATGTGTAATTTATTGTCCAAGTGGCAACAATTTTGAGAGTGAAAGGCGTGCTATTAATGAATACACTGGATCAACAAATCGAAGTGGCCATCCCAGGCAAACCAGGACAAAGACAGCAGTAAGGGTAGGAAGAGATGAAGAAAGACTCCTGCTTTTGCAAGGCACCTGGCACTAATACTATGGAGAAGGGATTGGACCAGGGTATGAGTGTTCGAGGTAGGTTAAGTCTGAGGTGGCTGTGAGACAGCCATTAACAAGTTAGGGTTCTCCAGAGAACAGAATCAGAAAGAGATAGATGAATAGATGGATGAATGGAAGGAAAGATGGATGGATGAATGAATGGATGGATGGATAGATAGTGAGACAGATAAATTTTTTAAGAAATTAAATCCTTGTGTCTGCAGGCTGGAAACTCGAGCAGGAATTAATGTTGCAGTCTCGAGTCTGAAACCCACAGGGAAGATTGGCAGACTAGAAACCCAGGCAAAATTTCTATGGCATCAGCTCGAGGCAGAATTCTTTCTTCTCCTGGAAACCTCAGTTTTTGCTCTTAAAGCCCTCAACTGATTAGAAAATGCCCACTCACATTCTTGAGAATAATCAGCTTTACTTAAAAAGCAGTGATTATAGATGTTAACCACATCTACAGAACCCTTCACAGCAGCGCCAATGTTAATGTTTGATTAAATACCTGGGTATGTATTGCAGCCACGTTGACCCATAGGGCGATCACACCAGTGGTGATGTCAAACAGAGAGGTAAGAGTGCCATTGAGGAGCTAGCTCACAGAGAGGTCTTGGATGAAGATACACAACCTTTTGTAAAGCCAAGGAAGAGAATGAGACACTCTAGAGAGAAGGAATATAAATAGAGAAAAGAGACTATGATTAAATCATGAAGCACTTCCCCCCATATTCAATATTTGAAGCAAGAGTCATGAATCCATAGATTAGGCTGGGAATTAATAAAGACTGAAGTAGAAAGAAAATCAGGAAAGTAGGCTTTCATGAGACCAAGGCTAAAGCTGTTTCAAGAAGAAAGGGGTAGGCGAGCTTATTAAACAATGCTGAGAAATTATTATAAGATGGAGAAATTAAACTAGCCATTGGATTTAGCAAAGAAGGAGAGAAAATGTTTGAAAAGTTACATTTTGAAGGGAAATAAAGAAAGACAGCATTATTGTGGGAGGGGAAAAAGAACAAAAGGGGGGTGCCCATGCCCAGTTCGGGGGTTGGGGAGACTTTTTAAAGGAGGTAAACTCTAAAACTGGCAGAACTCTGGAGAGATTTTTATGACATGTTAACAACTACACATTTTAGCCTCTAGACAAATGGAGACCTTGGGGAAAAAGCTCACTGTGGACAGATCTGAGTTTTAATTAAATTACTATGGTAACTAGAAAAGTATGGATTTTAGGGGTGGTAGGTTGGGGGAGGGGCAGTTAGAGCCTGTTTCGTAAGTAGTCAGGACAAGAGATGATGACGGCCTGCAGTAGACGGGGGTGAAAACCTGCTTTAGGAGGTAAAACGATCATGTGTTTGCTTGAATATAGGCGTAAGGGAGAGAAAAAAATGCTGCAATAAGTGGTTTCACCACCAGAAGTAACGTCCCAGCCATAGAGTCAGTTTTGTTCATTTCACTTTGCCTTTCGTTGGTTGGAGTGGAAAGCTGATGAAGTGAGCTTGGGGCAGTCTTGAATTTGTGGCACCTTTGGGACAGTTAGATGAAGATGTTTTCAGCACTTAGATATGGAAACATAAAGTTCTGGAGAGAGAGCTTGGCTCAAGTCATGAGCCTGATTAGGATGTTTGGCGCCGTGAGGTCGATGGCATAATCCAGAAGACAGAGGACACAGCCAGAGCTACTTCTAGAGTTTCAAAGATTCATGGGGAGTTTTTGATTGTTCAAGATGTGAACTGCATTGAGTGAAAATTTGGCTAAGGTAGGCAGTTTGGCTGCTTGATACAAAAGGTAAAGATAGGAAAAAATGATTTTGGAGGAGCCAACAGCTCACATTTCTTCCGCCCACCCCCCCACCCCCCGAAGCTATCCAATATGTGAAGAAATCATCTTTATTATATCTTTTTTCCCTCTGGCTTCCTTGCTGTGAGTTTTAAGTTACTAGTGACCTGCAGGAGTTTCAATAGCAATGTCATAGCCAAAAGGTTTAAAAGCTGACTTTACGGTTGGAGTGCTGCTAAGAGTCATCTATTAGGCTATGGAAAGCCAGTCATCAGGTGACACACACTCATTCTGTATTGCCAGAGTAAGAGCAGCCAAGGATTAGAAAGAAAAATGCAGAGATTTATCAGAAAGAGTATTGTTGACTAACTCCAACGTAGGAAAAAAATGAAGATTTTTATTAAAGTGGTGAGTAGCACATAAGCTTTAGTTCTTATCCTCTTAGTTCTTATAGGCTACTTATAAAAGTATACCGAGAAAGCTGCATTTGTCTGAAGCATAGGGGTGCTTTGTTGGCATGAATCCCAGAATCTTCCTGCACTGTGCGCTTGGTGGGGATATCAGGAGAGCGGCATAATTTACACGTTTGGAAGTGTGATGGGTATAAAGGGAATGGAATTATTTCTTCACTTGGGCCATGGATAAATATATCTGACAACTCTTGATGTATTTCACTTCAGTCTTTAAGAGCAGCTATATATTTGAGGGGTAAACACTATGTAATTTGAGAATGAAATATGAGCAACTCTGAGTGACGAGATGAGGTAACACTGAGTATTCGCCAGCCCTGACCATGGGTTGAAGTGCTAAATTTCAGGCAGTAGAAAAAAGGCAGGTGATACATTCTGCATAATCAATATAAGTGAGTTCACTGATGATACCTGATGAAAAGTTGAAACCCATGGAGAAAAACTTAGCTGTCTACTTTGAAAAAAACTTCAGGTGGAGGAGGAAAGGCATAGGAGAAGTCCTATTACAAAAACAGGTGAAATATCTGCAAATGTAATAACTTGGTTTTCGTGTTTCAAAAGCTGCAAGAAAGTATCGAAAATAACAAACAACACCTGTGCAGCCACTAGTCAGAATCCACAAATGCCAACATTTTTGTTTTTAATTTTTTTACAAGAAAGTAACACAACATTTTGGTAACGTGAACTGTCCTTTCCCTTTTGCATCTCGTGTCCTATTCTCTATCTCCTCAGAGACAGTCATAAAGGAATTCAATGTGCGTGTTTCCCATCAATGTTACACACACACACACACACACACGCAAGCGCGTGCGCGCGCGCGCGCACACACGCACACACGCATACACACACACAAATTAGATAGTGTTGCTTTTTAAGTATCCATACATATAATATTCTATGCTATCTAATTCTACATCTTACTGTTTGGAGTTCAATAGTATGTTTTTGATAATGATTCATGTTGCTATGCCGCCATCTTATTCATTTCAATTACCATGTATTCATTTTAACTTCATTGTGTGAATGTACCGTATCTAGCCCCCTCATTTTAATAGTTGTACATTCATTTTAATTGCATTGTATGAGCACACTACAAATATTTTACCTATTTGCAGTGGTGTGGGGTGATTACCCTTATTCTTCTGCACATAAGCATGAATTTGTCTAGAATATACACCTCGAAGTAGAATAGCATATCTGAAACTTCATTAACAATTGCCAACTTGCTCTCTAAAGACACTGACTCAATCTATCCTCCCAATAATTTACACTGATATTTTTTGGAGATTTCTATCCAAAAGCAAGTTGACCGTTCAGTTGGGCAGCCTGACAATTTAGACAAGCATGATTATGAATGATGGGTTAGAATAAGGAAAGCTTCATGAAGCCCGAAAGGCATTGAGGTTGATTGAATTGCTGTTTGCCAAAAATTCTGGTGGCCCCTCTGTAGGGCCTTTCTTTTGGTAGCCCTCACTCTGTGAGAATTATGCTTCTTTGGCCCCATGCACTTTCACCAAGGAAATATAAATAGAAAACGAGAAGTATTCATTTCTGAGCAGAAGTTTTAAGAGCCAGCTATGGCTTCAAGTCTCCCTCTTCCTTTTGCCCAGGAGTTTTAGGGGCCACTTCTTCAATTCAGGTCCCAGAGTACAGCAGGTCCTCAAAGAACATTGTTTTGTTCAGTGTCATCTCTTTGTACTGTTGATGAGATGCTGTAGGAACTTAACTCTTATTCGTATCAATGAACCTATGGTAAATTGATTTTGTTATACATCATTTTGCTTAAAGTTCACAGAACCTGTCAATGAAGACTTTAAGTGAAGACTTACCATAAAGGCAACAGGCTGCAAAAACACAGAGCAGAAATAAAATATTAACTTTTGTTGCTAAAATCCACCTAGTTGATGTGGTCGTTATTGGTACAGCATAACCATGCCCGTCTGGTTACAGACATTTCAGAATAAAGAGAAGCAGAGGTAGTAGCAGCTGTAGAGAAATCAAATGAATGAAAGACTTTGCAGAGCAGGGAAAATGTTTTCAGGGTTGTGCAGATTGTTGTTTGAAGACAACACTGAAATGCTGTGTTTTATCCCTACTTGGAATGTCTTATGTCAGAACATTAGAACTTCTATACTTCCGTATGTTCACCATAAATAACAGACAAAGCAGGAAAAATCCAATCTTCTAAATTAGGAGGAAAACAAGAAGTCGTCTGCACACTTGGAAAATGTCCTTCCTGAAAATTCTTTATCTTCAGATTTGAGATTTCGTATCTGGACAGGTGTGTAATGGTTCTAGCATCCCTGAATATCACGACACATTATGTTGTATCCATTTATTTTTATTGAAAAATAAGACATAATTTTACAATTGTGTATTTTATTTACTATCATTTAAAAGGAATTAGAATGTACAGCTCAGAGTCATTTAAGAAAATAACCTAAATAGAACATGAGAGATGAAAAATGAGGAAAAATTACAGAGGTCATCTGTTCAAAATTCTGAGTTCTGGTGCTATCGAATGGAAGAAGATACAAAAAATATAAAAATGAATAACTCTATACTCTTTGGCAATTCAGATATGTATCCATTAAGCAATATATATTTGTTAAGCTCTCATTATGTATTAGTTATAGTGTCAGATGAAAAGGAGACTCAAAGAAATGTAAATTGCAGCACTTGTCTTCCCAGACCTCAAAATACACTTGGGAGAATTGGACACGAACATTTAGAAAAGCATCTAGTGGTACTGATAGAAACCAAGGGACAGGTACAGAAACAGACAATTCCCAGGTGGTCACAGGCCCCCATAGTCATTGTCCAAGTTCAAATACCCCCATCAAGTGGCAGAGACCAGACTAAAACTTGGCTTCTACCAACTCTAAAACACAGTTCTGTAATTTAGAGATGCACTGGTGGCTCAGGGGCCATATGCAATCCACAGACATGTTTTTATTGGTGTATTCTTCTTGGCCTGCACGGTTTCATAAATTCAAGGCAATGTATAATAATAATTCCCAGCTTTCTTATGAAAATCATACTTCTGGCAACTCTGAGCATCCCATTTCCACTGTACCAACAGGCTGAAGCTAACTAGTGGTTCCAGTAGATAGAGCATGCGCCTCCTAGTCTAGTCACAGAACAGATGCACATGAGGCCATACTAGCCCCTCTCTATCCTTCTAGTCAGCCCCATTCTCTGACCAGCCAGAGTAAGGATATTTGCAGATGTTATCTGGCCTGGTCTATGTAAAAGAAATACCAGGCTGGATACCCAGCATTGGAAGATTTAGCTCCCAAACTTTCAAATGTCCCTTAGTTTGCACCTGGCTTCTTGTTGCGTTTTTTTCAACCTCCTTTGCTACTGCTCTCTTGGTCTAATCTCTGTTTATACCTTTTCTTGTCACTTCAATTTGATGCATGATCCACCTTCTCTTTGTCTGTGACCTCACCCCTCCTCCTGCCTCTGGCTTTCATCTCTCTGACTCCTTGATAAAACAAACAACCTTCCCGTCAACACCTATCCTGGTCCACTGGCCCTTGGACTTGTCCTCACATCAGCAGGGTCTCATGGGCAGACACTGGCTTAATCTACTTTAATTTGTATTAGTTTATTACTACTTCATTATTTTACCAAATGATTAGTTTATCTATTTTCAATTTTTTTCTGAAACAAATGTTCAGAATAAATGTACAGATATAATAAAATGATTAAAATGAGAAAAACAGAGTAAAATTCAACTAATAAGGGCAAGGGATAATTGTACTTAAAAAAAAAAAAAAAAAAAAAAAAAAACAGACCAAAAACTGAGGCTAACCCACAGTTAGTCTGATAGTACTTTTAATAATTTTTAGCTTCACAGAAACCATGTCGAAAAAATAAAAAATAAAAGGAGATATAGAGATACTATAAATTAGTACAAGTAATGTGACTTTATCAAATAAAACAAGCATATTAGTGCACCTGGAGAAAAAAAATGTCTGCAGTTGAACTTTAAGAAAAAATAAAAGATTTAATGAAGTATAATTTTTTATAACAATGAACTACTTCTCTGAGTTTGAAAGATAAATAAAGCCACCCCTTCCTTCAAAGAAGAATTTTTCAATCCTCAAGAAGAGAGCATTTTGAAGTAAAAAGATGTATTCCCCTTTCAACCTAAAAGTGTTCTACAGTATTGTCAACATCAGCGTGGTTGGAATGCTCCATCCATGGCAATGAACACTAATCCTGACCCTTCTGTGGTCTTTGACGTGATCTAATTTCACTGAATGCTACTATAACTTGCGAACTTTAATTACCACTTAGCACCTGAAAATTGATACTTCGAGAACCACTAAGAAGAGCTTTCCAAGACTCCTCTGAAGCGACACTATTTTTCTTGACAGGTCCATTGTGTAAGATAGACTCATCATTTCATTACTCCTGGACATTGAATTGTTGGGAGCCGCAGGTCATTCCCCTCTCAGCATGTCTGGGCCTGACAGCTCCTTTACAATGTTTTTGAAATTCCATTATCTCCAGTGACCCCTCAGACCTGCCCTTTGCTTGGCTGGCATCTCCTCTCAGCGGGTAGGGGGCCTACCTTAAACGTTTTTCTTTTAGGGCCTTTCAAAGCTGTTCTTTTAGAAGCCAAATAAGAGTTGAGAGCTCACAAGTAATGAACAGAGAACTAACTGCTTTTAACTTTCCCCCAAATAATCTAAGTAGAAAAACCCAGTCCCCTCAGTAAATGACTCAGCAGAAAGATACAGGTTACAATCAAAGTGTTTTCCTCGACCCTGGAAGCTATCAGAATTGGATCACAAGTGAAAATGCCAGATTTTTTGTGTGGCCTCGGGCATGTGCCAACCTCTTGCATTGCAACGAATGTCAGGCCCCCTTGCCAGCGAGAAGATGGGGGTTCACATGTCCCCAATTCTCCAATCTGGACCTGCAGCTTTGGCTGATAAGATTGTCAGAAGCATCAGCCATCAGGAGGAGGCAACCGAGAGCCCCAGGTGATGACAGTGCCTTTCAATTAGCGCTTTGCTCTGCAGAGCTAGCCAGCCTGTCAGTTGGCACAGAGACTGCCCATCCACTACCTCAGACGGGGGGCGACATAGCCAGATCTGTGAAAAAGAGGCAGCAGTTAACGTGGTCCAGCAACAAAAACAAATTAGAAAAAGGACCTGGGAGACAGGCAGTGATGGGGCTGACAGGGCCAGCCATCCCTGAAACTCCTGCCTCTGGGGACAGGTGGAATGTGGCAAGAACAGAAGAAGGCAAGTTCAGACCTGATTTTTCTACAAAAGTCAGAAACTCGCCTCTCTGTGTGCCAATTTTAAATAGGTTCCCTATACCTTCCCTATATATCCGTTTCTGAAATAATTATGTCGACACCTTGATAGTTTGGAATTCAAGACAAAATATATTTTAGACTAAAAAATGTTGACCAATTGTTTTTAAAACTTACCCTAACAGCCACTGATGTGATTATTCTCAATTTTCTTTTACCGTGTTACCTTGGGGACACAACCTTATACAGCTAAAAGCTCCCCTTTCTTTAGGGATCTGCAGTCAGTGCGGGAAGCACTTTCGCCGTGTTTTATGGCACACAGTGGAAGATGCAAGCAATCCTGACGAGTTCATATTAAAAACATCAGTTCCTTGCAGGTGTGTGGGCAGAATTCACAGGTGCTTCTGGAAATCTCATCTGGGCACAGGGTTTTACCTGTGCCAGCACATGAAAGGCATGGAACCCTTTTCCAAAATCCACCTGCAGGCAACGGTCCAGCTTCTGGCATCAGCCACGGTTAGGGGATAGCCACAACACAAGATGATTTTACTGGGGAGAAATCACTTTGATAACAACTGTTGACTATAACAGTGTGGGAACCAGTCCTAAAAAAATTGTGGAGAAACTCACATTTCTGACCTGGTACAAAAAGAGATTTGAAACCCTCCATTCACTTCTCGAGGGGACTCCTTGCAGGCTGCCCGCAAAGACGCAGCACCAGCAAAGAGCAGAGAATTCCCAGCAACACTGCAGGAGTGAAGAAGAAGCTGTTACTCAAAGCCCAAAAGAGGGTTTGCCTGTACTAACTCTGACATTGATCCAAGCATGATTATTCAGCTCTTCATTTTGCAAACAAACTAAAGAATTCAAAGGTGAAAAATAGAAAATTAAAAGAGTAGTGTTGCTTTTTAAGGTGAAGGCCAGCTCTCCAGCATATCTTGCTTTAATAAAGACCAGATTTTCACTCCAGATTCTACATACAAGTATGAACTTCTTTTATCTTTCAGAAACCCTGAACATGTAGAAAATAAGGTTCTGTTTGTGTGACTGACTTTTAGTTTTGTTTTTATTCTTTTGAAGAAGGAGAGTGAGGAGATCATAGCCGGGCTTTGCTGGGTTTTCAGGTGGAGGTCCTGGAGGGTAAGGGATGCCTGTTGGTACTGGGCCTCCAGTAGCCCAGACAAGCCAGACGGACAGAACTGAGGCACAGGAGTAGAAGAAGAAAGGTGAGGACAATTTGCCAGGTTTTTAGAGCATTGCGTTTGAGAGAACATGGGAAATTATTTGAACAGAGAGGGAAAATCAAACATGAATTTAAAACATTTCTTATTAAATAACTTTTAAAACATATTTAAAAATGAGATAGTGTAATGAACTCCCATACTTATCCCACAAATTTAATAGTTATCCAGATTTTGAAATTTTGTCCTCTTTACTTTATCTAGACTTTTTTTTCTTTGCTCAGAAATTTTATAGGAAATCCCAAAGAACATGCCACTGTACTTTGAATCTCTGACTAGCATGCTGATTCTCTTACACGGTTATAAGGCCACCATTGCACCCCACAAAATGAACAATAGTTATTGAGTCATCTAAAGCCCAGCCCACAAAAAGTTTCCCCACCATCTCAAACATGTCCATTTACACTTAAGTTGTTCAAATCAAAGTCCAAACAAGGTCAATACATTATATTTCATTTGTATGACTTATAAGTCACTTGTCAGCTAGAGCCATCTTCCTTGGTCATTGTTTGTCCATGTCATTGACTTGCGTGGAAATCCTATCACTTAGCTGCAGAAAGCCCTACATTTTGGATTTGTGCATTTGCTTCCTCGTGCTATTTTCTTACTACAGTTTTGAGACCATAGATGATTACAAAAATATTAAAACCACTGGCGTGTATAGGGAAATCTCAAGGAGAATGTTCTAGAAGAAAAAGAAGTTACATTGCTTTTTTAAACATAAAATTAGAATTTATTTTTTAGAGTAGTTTTAGGATGACAAATTTGAGGGAAAAGTACAGAGTTCCCATGTACCCCTTGGCTCACACATGCGCAGCCTCCCACACTATCAGCATCTGCCACTCAAGTGGCACATTTGTTACATTCAATGAATGGGGGGAAAAACCCTCATCGATACATCATTTGTATCCAGAGTCCATAGTTGACATTAGGGTTCTTTCTCAGTGCTATACCTTCTATGGGTTGGAGCAAATGTATAAAGATATGTATCCTTCATCATAGTATCATACAGAGTATTTTCATTGTTCTAAAAGTCCTCTGTTCTCTACCTATTTGTTTCACCCCTAGCAACCTCTGATTCTTTCACTGTCTCCATACTTTGGCCTTTTCCAAAATGCCATATAGTTGGAATCATGCAGTATGTTGCATTTTCAAATTGACTTCTTTCTCTTAGTAATATACATTTAAGTTCCTCCATGTCTTTTCATGGCTCGATAAATCATGAATCACATTCCATTGTCTGATACGCCACAGTTTATTTCTCCATTTATCTACTGAAGGATATCCTGGTTGCTTCCAAGATGTCAATTATAAAGCTTCTATGAACATCTGTGCAGGGTTTTGTGTGAACTTAAGTTTTCGACTGCTTTGGGTAAATACCAAGGAACACAGTTGCTGGATTGTATGGTAATCGTATGTTCAATTTTGTAAAGAAACCACCAAACTGTCCTCCAAAGTAGCTGTACCGTTTTGCATTCTCACCAACAACGAATTAGTGTTTCTGCTGCTCCACATCCTCACCAGCATTTGGTGTTGTCAGTGTTCTGGATTTTGGCCATTCTGTGTAGTGGTATCTCTCTGTTGTCATCTGCATTTCCCTGGTGACATATGACATCTCTTCATATGCTTATTTGCTATCTATACATCTTCTTTAGTGAGGTGTCTGCTATGGTCATTGGACCATGTTTTAATCAGATTATTTTCCTATTGTTGAGTTCTAACTGTTTTTTGATCATTTCGAATAACAGTCCTTTATATAGTCTTCATTTGCAAATATTCCTCTCAGTCTGTGCTTGTCTTTTCATTCTTTTAACACTGTCTTTTATACAGCAGATTTTAAAATTTTTATTGAAATCCAACTTATCAATTATTTCTTTAATAAATTGTGCTTTGGGTTCTCTATCTAAAACATATCACCAAACTCAAGGTCATCTAGGTTCTCTCCTATGTTATCTTCTAGAAGATTATAGTCTTGCCTCGTTCATGTACACCTGTGATTCATTTTGTGAAAGATGTAGGTCTGTGTCTAGATTAATTTTTTTGGTGCTGGATGTCCGGTTGTTCCAACATCATTTGTTGAAAAGACTATCTTTTGTCCATTATATTGCCTTTGCTCCTTTGTCAAAAACCAGTTCACTGTATTTATGTGGGTCTATTTCTGGCCTTTCCAGTCTGTTCTGTTGACAGCTTTTTCTATTCTTTCACCAACACCACAGTCTTGATTACCACAGCTTTATGGTTATTCTTGACATCAGGTAGTGTCAGTCCCCCGACTTTGTTCTCTTTCAATACTGTGTTAGCTATTCTAGGTCTATCGTCTCTCCATGTAAGTTCAGTTTGAAAAGAGCTTTTTAGACCAGCCTTCATAATTACTAGATGGATTATTTAGGTCCAAATAAAATCTTATTGATTACATCAACGATAAAATCAAACAAAGAACCCCGCCCTATGTTAATGCTCTTTATGCTTTTAGATGGCTTTGTCTTAAGAAGTGGAGGCTCTACGAAGTAAGGAGTGCCTATTCCGTTCCCCACTGTTTGTGCCCAACTTTTTCTAATTTTATGAATTGTGTTGAGGAAAGTCAAATAAAAATACTTTCTGCTTTGAATATGTTAAATTGAATTAAAAAGGAAATGGTTACTGCATTATCTTCACAAGCATCCCTTTTCCTATTTCTAGAGAAAATATTTTCATTGAAAAATAAAATTTCTCATATTTCCAGTTTTGCCAGTGACCATTGCAGTTTCTCCTCTGTTTTGCTTTGTTGTGCTCTGTCCCCGGATATTTCACCAATCTCCCAGGATTCAGGGCCAAACCAGTCCCCTCAAGTCTCTGATATTTACTCAGGCTCCTTCTCCACCCAGCCCATTTCCTCCCTCTGTTTTCTAAAGACCAGCCCCCCTTACCGATGTTCCTGTTATCAACACTCTAAGATAGAGTTTAGTTCATTCTGTTTATGTCCAATGCCAACTTAGGAGTTTACAAGCAAATTACACTCCTTAAATTCTTGCTCATTTGAGTTTGTGCTTAATATCTGAATACCAGAAAATGAAATAATAAGATGAATTTAGTATGCAGCATGTGCTCAGCTATGTGTCAAGTGCCTGAGAGCATCATCTCATGTGTGCCTCATAACAATTCTCTATGGGCTGTTTTGATGACAGAAGGGGAAACTGAGGCTGATGGAGGTAAAGACATTTACCTCTGGTCACAGAGGGAGTAGAGAGCTGAGCCAGGATTGCAGCAGTCTCAGTCTGACAGCAAAGCCCCTACTCCTAACCAAAACAATATGTTCAAGCCATTTTTAATATTGCTGTACAGCAACTTTCCTCCTGTAGTTTTCAAATTGAGAAATGGAATGTTTTACTCTACTAAGTGAATCAGCAGCATCCACGAATGCTGCTTTTTTAGTGAAATCCTCCTTGTAAGCACTGCACTATTCTATGCGAAGCAGAGAAACACGCCATTCTTTCCCCAAAAGAATGTGCAGCTTAAAGTGTTGTTTTATTACCGACAGGAAATATAGATATTTTCACAGCACATTGCAGTTTCGGCAAATACCTTGAAATGTCATTGCTACTCACACTACTTCTGTATTACACACAGATCTTGCTACTTAATGAGCTAATAAAGAGGCGTTGGTATGACTGTATCACAATTATTCTAGTATTTCTATTACTGTATTTCAAGATATTTGGTATCACTTGATAATTCTATTTCAACATAATTGGTTTCTTTGGTATCCTATGTGTTTTATGTTATAATGTTTAAAACACTGTACTGAGGAGGGGTGTCTGGGCTTCACTAGATTTCTAAAGGAGTCCTTGGCTCAAAAATTGGTTAAGAACTTCTGTTTTACTGCCTCTCTTATGTATAGATATTATTCTTCCTCAGCTGTGACACAATCTTTTTGAAATGGAAAATTAGCTTCCCCTTCACTAAGGCAAGCGAGGGTCACATCAGAAGTGAGAGTCACATCTGCCGCCTTTGCAGCCTGAGGGATGGGGCCAGGTAGAGTCTGGAATCAGTTACTTTTTGTCTGGAGGGTGGGGGGTAGCCCCACCAGGGCTAAGTCAGCTGGGGACTGAGTCAGCTGTGCCCAAGGCTGTGGGAACTGACCAGGTAAGGACACCCCCCTCCCCTTTACAAAGACCAGCCAGGATCTGTGGCATTTCTCCTTATCTAATTCTGACTTCTGGTTTTCCAGACTCTGTTGGGCTCTCTCCCCTTTATCTCCATTTCTTATGTCTGAAGTTTCCATCTCTGCTTTGACTCATCTTCAGAGGCCCAACTCCTGGCTGCTGGAGGGCTCCTTTTACCTGCCAGCTCCCTGACTAAGCTGCTTCTCTAGAAATGCCCTGTCTGACCAGCCCGACCCAACGTCCCAATATGACACAGAGGGGTGGTACAATAAAGTTGTTCCTCACAGGAAAATGTGCAGCTGACAATGAAAATGCTTCCACTTACAATGGTAGGGAATGCTAAGCTCCTTCTTTTTAAAAATATTTTTAGTTCCCTTCACCTGTTTCTCCCTCCCCTCCCCTCTGCCGCCACCTCTGTTCTCTGTATCTATGAACTTGTTGGGTTTCTTTTTCTTTTAAATTCCATGTATGAGAGGTCACATGGCATTTGTCTTTCTCTGTCTTATTTGATGAAATGCAAAGTTTTAATTAGAGGTTAGTGGAAATAAAGATTCAGGTTTTGTTTGGTTTTATTTTCTGTCTGGGTTCAGGGATCCCTGAATAATATCCAGCAAACCTTCTGTGGGTCCAGGTCTCAAATCCCGGCTGTGGCTGATTGAAAGGTTACTTGTGTTTATAGGACCACGCTAAAGTAGAGGTAAATGGGCTCCTGATTCTGCTCATGACTCAGTATTTCTCTCACGTGTCCACCTCCCTTTTAAGCTTTTTAAATTCCCCTTAGCGAATGCAGGAGTGTCTGATGTGTTTTCAGCAAATTTGTCGAGACTACCAGGACATAATCACCATTCTCCTCCCTCTGCTAAAGCTGACTGTGGAACAGCTTCCCATTGTTGCTGAGTCACAGAGGTGTCCACTGAAGTCCCCACTCTGTGACATCCTTGCCCAGGGCCGTGCCACTGTGGTTGCTGCGCGAGACGGGCCCAGTGGTTGTTGGCGTGGAAGGCTCTGCTGCTTGTGACAGGCGGCCGGCCCAAACAGTGCTAAAGCTGTGTCTGAATCAAACCTCCCCTCAGACCTTAGTACGTGGCCCTGAATGGAACTGATGAGCACCGTCTCTTTCTGGTGTTCCAGTGATCCTGTCCCAGGGAACTTTTCATAGATGTAAACCTTGGGCAGGCCAACGCCCCTGGCCCTCCTGCAGCCCGAGACAGGAATGCATCCTGGGTGACAGAGTGCAGGCACAGGCCTAGATCTCAAATCACGACCAAATGACAAAGCCCAGTCCTGGAACTGAGCCTCTATGTGTCCTGAAGTTCAATTAAACAAGAGGCAGAATTAGCTGAGCCTTTGGGGGAGGTCTTCATAACAGAGATGAAACTTGTGGTTTCTAGAAAATAAGGGCTTGCCAATATTTTCTCATCAGCTTATTGTGCTAATAATAGATTATTATGTGGAAATAGTGTCAGTAGTAACTTGGTAATGATTATTAAGACAAACCCTGTGGGAACTGCTAATTTGTTCTTATGTTATAATTGCAATTTTTAATGGTTGCCCTAAAATGGGAAGTGAAAGGAAGCAAAAGCTTTCATCTTAAGTATGGTTTTGAAAAAATGAAATAATCGTTTAAAAAATTATTTGTACCTTTACTCATTTGCTAAATCTGCTATATGTACCTATAACAACAATAATAATAATAAAAGTTAACGATCGTACTCTAGACAGTATTGTTTCAAGCATTCTATTTTTATTGATCTATCTAACCATCATGGTGAACCTGTGAGGTTGGTACTGTTAGTTTTCCCACTTCACAGAGGAGAAAACTGAGGCACGGGCTCAGTTAAAATCCTGTGCTCATTACAAGGTGAGATTTCAAGAGGAAAAACCACGTGGATATAAAAATACTTCTCACTTTGTTGACTGCTTCAATGATCCTAATTTGATGCCCACATTACCTCGAATTCCTTTTGAGAATCATGAAACTCCTCTACCAGTGGTTTTCAAAGTGTGGGTTTTGACCCACAGGAAGTTGGAAAAAGTCATGAAATAGATATAATGAGTTAGACTGTGTTTTTTAAAAAAAAAAAAAACTGAAATAAAACAAAAAGCATACAAAATGTTAGATTACTTCAAATATGATAATGGCAAATATTTTGTGAAACTTTTATTGCAGTTGTATAGTGTGTGTGTGTGTGTGTGTGTGTGTATTGTGCACATGCATGTGTGGGCGTGTGTGTATGCTCACGCTAGGTAACTATGTAACATATAACTAGCTTATGGCTGAAAGAACTTCACAAACAGTGCCTCCAGCCTGTGCTTGGCCAGGGGCAGAATTGCGAGAGTTTGAGCTCATGCTGAGTTAACTGAATTTACCTGAAAATGCTTAGCTGGTTCCTCGTCTTGATCTGAGCTAAGGTATCATATCCCCTTGCGTTTGGAACACAATGACAGCTATCTGTCTGTTTCTTTCATGGTGAGAGCAAAAGTAGCATATTATCTTCATGGCATGAGTTAAACACAGAACCCCAAGAAATGAAGCTGAACACACAGCATGAACACACATCACTTATGATGATAATCACAAGGAAGCTATGGCAACAAGGCTTCCTTGCCCTTCTCCTTCTGATCACCGGTCCTGAACAGAGCTGCACCGGCATTCCATCTAGGGTAACCTCCACTGACCGGGCAACTAGGGGCCACTATGTAAGAGCCTCTGTAAGAGTTCTTTACTGATGGATATTGTTCCAGGAGCAGTAGCCCTAACGGAAGCCCATATTTGTTGAATGTAAGGGGATTTGTTTTGGTGTGTACAGACATTTTGAATCATCATTTAAACAGAATCATTTTAAAAAATAATTACTTCAAATAAATGCATAAAAATTAAGTAACTGACGTATAACATGTTTTGAGGCTTGATGCATGCATAGTCTACAAAAATTTAAGTTAGGCAATATAAAGCAACCTTGAAGAAGACAAAATTTCTGGCCTCCAAGGCCATATTGTTTTAGCTTAATGTTACAGTCTGAACCCCATACTTTTTCTGGACTCAGAAACTTCTCCGGCTGTGCTGGATCCAGAAGCAACACAGCGTGTCCCTACCCCTAACCCTTTGTGGAAATAGCTTTGGGACTAAGTGTTTTTGTTACCTCCTTATTATAAGATTTGCAAGTATGAATCACTGGCAAAAAAATTCCAAGAAAATTCCTGACTATTGTCTGTTTGGAAGATATGAAAAAGTTACATTCCTGGCCATGGCACTGCTTTCTGCTCACAGTCCTCTCTAAAAATTTAATGCTGCCTCCCAAATAAAATTAAGAATAGGGCAAAAGTTTTTCCTTGCTATGTTGCCTATGCTTTCAAACTCTTTCTGTGTCCTCATTCTTGTCTCCATGGTAATAACTGCCTGTTTAATCAACTAATATGTTATTTACCATAATCTTAGAATGCACTGTACATTATGACAAATCTTTTTATATTCATTGTCTCGTTTGATTCCTATAACATCTCATGAGGTAGATACAACTACAATGCCCATTTTACAGTGAAAAAACTTGGACTAGAGCTTAGGGGAGATGCCCAAAGTCACGAACAATGAAGTTGTCATCTGGAATGCAGGCTAAGATCTGTTGAATTCCAGGCTCCTGTTCCAAGCTCTCCATCACTCTGTTTGGCTGCCTAGGTCCTAAGTTGGCACCCACAGATCCAGTACAAAGGAACAGCCCGCTGCGTTAAAACTTTATTATTCACTGCCTCATACACTTGGACCTCTCGGTGTTTTTGTAGGATAATATAGCCAACATTTTAATCTGCCCAGATAACACAATCCCTTTATCCAGTGTTAAAGAATTTTTTTTCCAAAAATAAGTAGAATAAAAGAGAATCATGGCTCTCCTACTGACATGAAAACTTACACATGTTGAAGATTTTACTTAGCGCATTAATGAGAGAACTTGTAAGATGCAGCAACCAGTTTAAAAAAGAATACAAAAAACATCATTTTAGGTCAGAAATATTAAAATGAATGTGCCAATGAAGACAAAGCCAGCTTCTTCAACAGTGAGGGAGACAAGTCCATTGAACTCCTACCTTTACTGGGTATGCTTTATCTGCATGTCTTCAGACAGCATCGCATTGTTGTCAGTTATCTATAACTTACAGAGTTATACACTACTTCAAAAGCACAGAAAGGCATGAATCAGCTTACTAGTGAGCTCTGCTCAAGGGATCTGCAAATCCAGCCTACCATCTGTTTCTGTAAAGTTTTATTGAAACATAGCCTTCCTATTTGTTTACTTATGGTATACAGCCACCTTCCCACCAAACAGCAGGATCAAGTATTCACAACAGAGATCTCGTGGCCCTCAAAGCTTGAAATGTGTGAAACATTTGCCAGCTCCTGCCTTAGCTAATGTCTAGTTTTCCACTAAAGCATCTTTTTTCCTCATACCTGCTAAAGTGCATGGCTTCATATGCTATGAAAGGCAGGTGACAAGGAGTCTAGGCATTTCTTTCAGACTAAGAAATAATTGAGAGACATAATTGGTACATTAGGTGGATAGAGCTGAGGTAACAAAGCACGAGAGATGGGGGGGAGGCTTAACAATGGATACATGTTTTTCACGGTTCTAGAGGCTGGAATCCTGGGAACAAGATGTTAGTGTGATTGGTTCCTTCTGAGGGCTGAGGGAGAACCTTATCTAGGCCTCTCTCCTTGACTTACAAAGATAGTTGTCTTCTCCCTGTGTCTTCACAATCTCTTCCTTCTGTGTCTGTGTCCTAATTTCACCTTTTTATAAGAACAGCCGTTATATTGGATTAGGGCCCAGGCTAATGACCTCACTTTAACTTGATTACTCTGTAAAGACCCTGTTTTCAAATATGGTCACATCCTTGTGTGAAGACTTCAAAACATGAATTTGGGAGGAAATACTCTTCAGCCCATAATGCTTGGTCAGAGGAGAATTTGTACACCCATTAGATAGATATACTATGAAGATGGCCAGGTTCTCTACCAATTTGTGAAAACCAAACTATTGTGGCTGTGTCCAGATGCAGAGCCATCACCATCCACGACCCCTGCAACTCAGCAGCTATCTGGGAACATCTCCACTCTTGTTCTTAGCTGTGTTTGGAAAAGTTTTGCTGTTTGGCTGCAGTTAGCAAATGTGAAATACAAACACATGAGCAGGAACCTTAGCAGCAATATATTTGATGTTCATTTTTATATTGTTATAGTTCCATATATTTTGATGAATTACATAAACCAGAAAAAAACAAGATCTTACTTTGGGCTTGAATCAGGAGCACCTTAATATAAAGTACACATTGGCATTGGCTTAAATAATAAAGGCAGAACAGTGAGGTACAAAGAGAGTTTGTTCTTTCCTTGCTCTAGAAAAAAATTGCTAATGGTTTTCCCCTTCATTTAGAGCCATCTAAAGATGCTCTATATGTTATGTAATGTTGTTAATATTGCTGTTTTGCATATCCAGTAAAAGAGATATAGCTTTAAAAAAAATCGACAGCATGGGATTACTTGTGCTCAAGGGTATAATGCATCACAAAGCCAAGTCCCGAGATCAACTATTTTGAAATACAGACACTCTGAGTTCTTGTTGAGTGCCTATTCTCTTGTAGGCCCGTTTACATATATTACTTCTGCTAATCTACACAACAGCTCTTCAAGATGGATGTTAATAGACTTCTTTTCATTGATGAGTAAACTGAGGTTCCAGGAGGTTAAGTAGCTTTCTCAAAACCTTGTGGTGAATAGGTGCGGGATGACGACTGCCATCCATTGCCAAAGATATGCACTTTCAGCTATTTTTCATGAAAGCTATCACTGTGACAGCACTAAGTTTTTTAAAGTGCCCCTTTACATATCAAATACTGCATAATTTGGATCGTGCAGGAAAGCCACCACCTGCAGATTTTGCACGGTGCAAGAAGCAGGGAAGGTGTGGTGATGAGCAACATTGCACTAAGTTGCATACCATTGGATTCCAAACACAGCAGGGAGATATCAGTGGCCGGTCCAGCTTGCTCTTTCTTGCTATATAATCTTTTTCTAATGTATTTTTAAAGGGCTCTGTTTGAACCTCCTGTAGCTCAGATCCAGAGAATGTAAGCCCTGTGAGCTAATTCCCTGCATGTGGAAATTGGCGAAAAAGAAAGGAAAAGAGCCTGGGAGAAAACAAATGGATTCCATTTTCTCTCTTCTTGGTTATCTCCATTAGCTATTGATCGTGTTTGCTGAAATAATTAAAAGCCTCGTCCAGTTTTTCAATGCTTATAAGAAAAAATTAAGAGTGTTCATGGTCCTTACTGTTCTAGGGAACTACAGCCAAAGCCAATTCTACATCTGGACAGTGAAGGCACAGTTTGAATGCTACAGAGACGCTTTTATTGCCAAAAATATATTTCTATATTGACTTGCTATGAGCTGACGTGTTATTAGGAAAAGCAAGAAAAACAGGCATTGTCTTCAGAAGGCCTTAGTTAAATAAACCACGTGTCTCCTGAGCAAGGCTTTCTAACCTTTCAAAACTGTTCATCAGATTAGATCGTTGAAATTTGGGGGCAGAGGAGCTGAGATACTAAACAGAGAGACTCCAGTTGGTGCGTTCGGTGCCAAAGCAAACTTTGCAGCGTAGCGATGAGATCAAGGGGGCCAGCTCGGAGTGGTGCAAGCCCAGGGGGGCTTATGTAGGAGGCACCATGACCCTCCCTCGATGGTTGGGAGGAAGAATGAAGCAGACGTGCATTAAACTCATTCAAAACCAACTTCTCCATTTTATTACGTGCTGATCTTTTGCCAGCCCCTCTGCTTAAAGTCTCTGATCCGTTAGCTTAGTCTCTATTTCCGAACCGTCGGTAATATATGCAGATAGGCGAGGCCCAAATGGGCATTGAAAAGACCTAGAGAGTAAGTGTATGTTCATAAACGGAGGCTTCGAGAGTTAGGACGGCCTTACTCAGCACAAGGTGGACAACCACTCACACAGCGCAATCTAGGGAGGTTGAAAGCTAAGTTCTAGTTCTAGCTCTAGGAAGTTCTAAATTATTGTCCAAAGAAAATAATATATACATATGTATCTCCTCACCTCCATTCCTCCTTCTTATCTAATAACTGTAATTATATTAGAGAGTTTACATTCTTTAACCGAAGAGACTAAAATACCCCCGTGAAAGAGAAAATATCAGGCTGTTACCAGTTAGTTATACATCAGCAATCTTTGATGCTTTGGGAAAAGAGAACTTTTAGGTCACACTCCAGTCATTGGATCTGAATCTCTGGCTTTGGATACAGGAAACTATTTTATTTTTCTTTCTTTTTTTCCCCCTTCAACTCTATTGAGGTACAATGGACCAAAAAAATGTAAGATATTTAAAGTGTATGTCATGATGATTTGATATATGTATACATTATGAAAGCATCCTCCCTGTTGAGTTAATTAACATAGTTATCACTTCCACATTTGGGGGGAGGAGTGTGGGAACATTTAAGTTTTACTTTCTCAGGAAGTTTCAATCATACAATACAGTGTCATCAACTATAGTCATCATGTTATGCATTAGATGCTCAGACCTTATTCATCTCTTATTCATCTTATAGCTGAAAGTTTGTACCCTTTTACAAACCTCTCCTTATTTCCCCATCACCCAGCCCCTGGCAAACTGCTTTTTTACTTTCTGTTTCTATGAGTTGGATTTTTTTTTTTTAAGATTCCACAGGCAGTGATACCGTGAAGTATTTGTCTTTGTCAAGAAACTCTGTTTTAAACTAGTTTAGTAGAGAGTCATAATTTTTAAAACAATTCTCTTCTTTTCTAAAATTTTATTTTCTTAATAAACAAAATTTATTTACCTAAAAAAAAAATGTATTCTTCCTGAAACTCAAATTAAAGTACTGGGCTGTGATTGCTACTTCAATAGCAGCATAGATACTTTCTGTTTCTCCTTCCAAGCTTACAACACACCATTAGGCAAATGATGAGTCATTTGGGGAGACACTTAGTAAATATGAGGTGAACTAAATAAAGCCCATGTCTCACGATGTTTATACAGAGCTATTAACACATCCTCTTTCTGCTTGTCATTCTCAGCCCAAGTGCATAACAGAGACAGAAGTAACAAATTCTGTGAGATTCATGAGAGACTTTCTACCTAAATCTCACTAGATGAAATTTCTGTTAGATCTTGGATACTCGCTATGGTTTGCATTAGCTAGATAACTAATTGTGATTCAGTGGCTTATACATAGACATCTTTTCTACTAGAAGCAAAAACATGTTTCTCTGCATTATGATCTCAGATCATAGCTCAAGAGAACAGGTTCTGGACATACTGGCAAATACTGGGTCCTGTATTTGTAGCAAATTAACTAATTATCATTGATAAATATTTATGTATACGACTTATTTTTTAAGTCCCAGAACTTCGCATCAAAGTGATACAGAATGTCTTAACAATTGCTACTTAAAAAGGTGGTGCTTTAAATATAACATACATGCAAACAAAAAGCTCCTGTTAGTTTTAATCTTTTCCATCCTCTTTGCCTCTTGTAGGTTTTAAAGCATATCACAGAGTTAACATGTAAACAAACTAGAGAAGGAAGGCAACGGAGTGGAGCAGAAGTTATGTATTTAAACCATAAAAAAAAAAAGGAAATTGGAAGGCAATCTAGCAGTATCTACTAAAATTTCAAACATGCATTCCCTTTAGTACAGCAATCTACCACTAGGAATTCACCTTGAGTATATGCTTGAAAAAGAACCTCAAGATGTTAAGCATGTACAAGTTAGGAGAGGTAGATGCATACTGTTGTAACAAACAATCCCTCAAATCTTCTGACTTAATATGTAAATATGATATTTCAGAGTTACAGGTTGGTAGGCAGGAGGCTCTGCTCCACACAGCTGCTTGAGAACCTAGACTGACTGAGCCTCCATCACCTTTGAGTTGCACCCTTTAGAACTTGTGACAGCCTCAGGTGCAACAGTAGGGAAGGAGGGGAGCGTGAGGGGCCCATACCTGCTCTTTTATCCTTCTTACATCATTCCCATTCTGGATCACTGCCCTTAACTTAATTGCAAGTGAGGTGGGTGGAAATAGAGGAGTATGTACATTAACTGAGGAGCCCCACTGTCTCTGCCATTAACCATGAGATATTCATAAGGTATAGGAGCTTAAAAACCAAATTTCCTAGTGGGTGATTGTTTAAGTAAACTGTGGTATATTATTTGGTTGTTAAAAAAAAAAGTAGATCTGAATGCATGAATGAGGATTTTTAAGATGTATTATTTATCAAAAAAGCATGACATAGCACAATGTACATAGGGTGATCTTTAAGAGATCATTTGTTTAAAAACATGCATTTTTATGCAAATATATGCATGCAATATTTTTCTGAACCAATAGACAAGATTCTATTTATAATGATTATTTTGAGGAATGGGAGGGGATGGGAAAGAAAGCTTATAATTTCTCATCAGTGCAAATATAGTATTATTTTTATCTAAAAATTTAAAAGTTAAAAAGATAAATTTAACATGACTAGTCAATTATATTATGAAATTCTCATTAATTTTCTCAAGACTGCTAATGGCATTATAGATACTGAAACGTGAGAAGAAAGTTTCATGAAGTCTGCAACTGCTTTCAAATACTTTGGCCAAGGAATGTGTGTGTGTGTGTGTGTGTGTGTGTGTGTGTCTGTGTGTGTCTGTGTGTGTCTGTGTGCGTCTGTGTGTTTACAAAGCATGAATATGTATGCAAAATGTTAGTTGTTGAATCTACATGGTAGATATATGGGAGTTTATTCTTCTGGTCTTTCAACTTTTCTGTATATCTGAAAATCTTCAAAGTCAAAAACTAAGGAAAATAAAATGAACCAAAATGATAAAAAGCATCCTGCCCCAATTTCCCATCTTTCTACTTCAAGGGTGATGTAGGTGTCATTCAGAGGGTAACCATGTTAAAATATCAGAAATAAACATCAAAATCTGAAGTCAAGATTCATCACAGAAAGCAGTGGTGATGGTGGACTATAGAACACGTTCTCTAAAAGGATTTCTGTTTGGGCCTATAAAAGGCTAGGGCAACCCTATTAAGCATAACCAGACTCTTTAAACTGCTTAATCACTGTCGTAATCACGGTAACTGCTTGGCCGGTGATGGTGTTTAAAAAATTCTGTAGGCAGATTTCAAACACTTTTCTTAAATCTGTTCTTCAAATGAGCATAAAAGAGACTTTTTAAAAAAGTGCACAGGGGGATGGAAAGCCAGATGACTTTAATCCATTCTCTCACAGCTCCTTGAGGTGGTAGTGACTCAAGAAGAAAGTATGTCCCTCCAGGTCATTCTTTAGGAGGCAAAGTATGCTGCCATTCCAGATGACAGCTGCTTCTCCCTGTGTCTTTAATAATCACTGCACACAAAGGTTTATGAGTCCTGCTCAGTGTGTTATACACAAACTCTGATGTATCCCACATTTGGCAATTCTCTACAGCCAAAACCCTGTCCTCACAGTGTGTGATGAGGGAGCTTGAGAGAAGGAAACATCAAGGTGTATTTTTTACTTTTGGCAAATAAGCCATAGCTTCCTCTTTGGAAAGAGTGAATAGTGCTTCTATCACGTCCAGGAGACATTTTCTTGTAAACCTGTATGTGACTGTTATACACAATATGAACTTCTGATACTTGTGCTCCTGGAAAATGGTGTGTTCCAGTCTTTTCCTGACACTCGGCCAACAGTTTGGAGGAATAAATTCTCGTAAGTTAAAGTGAGATTAACACAGTCATTATTTTTATCTGAAATATTTAAGGGAGTTGGTAGGAGCCCCTTATCTTTTCTCTCCCCTTTTACAAGGAGGGAAGTTAAAAGGCAGAGACCCGGGTTTCTGCAGGAGGAGCCCTGTGTCTGCTCGGCTGAAATGCTTATGCTGCCCATAACTTGTAGGTCACTCTGGCAAACATCCCAGATGCTCAATCATTTTTTTTCCTGCTGCTTTTGAGCTCAGTGCTAACTACTGTCAGCAGACATAAAGCTCTCTGCAATTCCTTCCTCGGAACTCGCTACAAGAAAACTACCAATTATAGCCAAGAAACAGTCTTTCAGATATACACACACATTGTAATGTGGGCTGGAAACCAATTGGAAACATTTTGACTTGCCCTTTAAGGCCAGAGTCAGGCACTTAAGGCAAACTCCTAGGATGTTCTTAAGAACAGTTATACTAAATTTAGCATCTAACCAGTCAGTTGGCATATAAGTAATGAAAGATTTAAAAGGAAACAAATTCAATAGAAAACCCACAGTAACAGAAGATATAGGTGGATGAAAACAAGGCTCCTAATAGACAAGTACTTGTTTTCAAAAGATGCTCCAGGAATAAAACAGAGAGGTTATAATCGTTATTTCTTCCTTTCATAAGTGATCTGCAATGCCTAATTGTTATTCACAAAAGTTTTTGAAGTGCTGACTGAACTAGGAACCCCCTAATAGGAAAAATTCTGTCTTTCATGTCATCTCCAATGTTTAGTACACCACCTGGCGTATGTAAAGTACTAAGTAGATGCACATTAGATAAATGAACAAATTTGTGTATGTGTGTGAGAGAGTGTGTGTTCACTGTACAGAAGCTTCTAGACGTGTAGATAAGCATAAGTCCGCTTGAGTGGGCTTGTTGTTTGTGTTGTGGATCAGTTTAATTAAGAAGTTCCAGCTGAGAATGGCCGAAACCAGGGTTTCTGCCTCTATACCATTGCTCTCTACTAACCTGTATTTGCCGCTGATAAGCTACAGTGATAATGTTTTGGGATTTCCATGTTTTATAAGCTACACTTCAGAATTAGATGCATGTAATAATCAAGTTAAACCTTAGGAAGTCTCCATGAACATCCCAAAGAACCCACATTCAGATGGTTGGCCTATGTGGAGGAGCAGCTCTGCAGTTTGCCTGGGATCATGGAAGGAGCCAAAAGTTCCAGACAGAGATGTCCCAGGGCTGAATGCTTTCTCTCTGCATTAAATAACATGGCTTCAAAAGGAGGGAAAGGAATCCAAACTACGCTAAATTACAGATGTAAAACAAAGAAATTTGGAGTTATGTTTATAGAAACCTCTCATATCTTTCTCAGCATCTTGAGTAGTATGCTGATTACCCAGATGATAAAGAACTAAGAGACCAACTACTTCCAGACCAAGATGAAAGATGTAGGAAGCCCCAAGCAATTCCCATGGTGTTTTTTCCCCCTTTCTCTACTTGAAGAATCCTACAACTAGACATTAATTTCTACCACATTTCTTTGGTCTTTTAATGTTGTATTAATAAAGCCACGGTACAAAAATAATATACCTGCAGAAGAATCTAGTAGTGTTCGCCTTCAATTGATTTTACGCGATTTTCTTGATGACATTGATCTCCCCTACTGTTCCTGGACTTTTTAAAACAATCACCATGGCTTTAAAAACAAAACACATGCACAAATTCTAATCTGTTTATTAAGCATGAATGGCACTTAGGAAATAATAGCACTATTATCTACTAAAAGATGTTTTTTTCAGTTATACAGTTCTTTGCCACAAAATACAGAATCAGAGGTGTAAGTAATAAGGGTATATTCCAGATATCAGCGTGAAAAGAACTAACTACTAATGAAGTAAATTAAAGCTCAAGTCGACAAGAAAGACCAAGTGAAGTTGGACTAGGTTAACTGGCAGAAGAGACCACTACCAACACTTAACAGCTGCCTGGTCCATGTGTGGTGGACTCTTCTGAAATATTTAAGTAGAAGCTGGAGACCCGCTTACAGTAACCTGAAAATGTGTTTATATCAAGAAAAAATATCTACTTAACACTTATGCATAAGAGTCTGAAAACACAAGAGCATGGCTTGCAGTTTACTCGGTATGTGTAAATTGTTAGTTATTGGATCTTTTTGAGTTTTGATGCCAAGAAGGGTGGAAACCAGCAGCAAAACTCTGAGCCCTCCTACGGGCTTGCGATGGAGGTGGTTGAACGGTCCGGTGCAGCCTGAAGGGAGACAGTGGTGAACTGTGAACCGCTCTAGTGTCTTCAGAGCTCTGCCTGTGGGATGACAGGACAAACAGAAGCTTGTATCAAAATACTTTTTTGTCTCAGTGAAAATGCTGATGGCTTTGCTTCAAATTCCATAAAAAGGTAAAAGCGGCCTGCAGTGTATTGAATCCTTGCGTCTCGAGGCAGAAAACATGAAGAGATTCGCTGAAAGGCCACAGAGCAATCAGCAGCAGAAATAGAGCTGAAAGCCAGGTTTCACCTTCGATTCATTTTATACATTTATCAACTATCTATGATAGGCCACAAACTATATTGGTATTGTTAATATTATTTCCCTCATCCTGTGTACTTATATGTATGGAGATTGTTTATGAGGGGGTTGGTTGTTTTTTAAAATATAATTAACTTTATATGAAGAATGGTTTTTAGGAGATTCTCTTAATCAATTTATCACAGTATTAAAATCTTGAGGTGAATGAATCTTTAGCTTTTGGAGCAGAATTTAACCACAAAATTGATTCATCTACCTAGAATTCTATACTTTATTACAAATAAGTATAGTATTTTAATACTTCTGCCAATCATTGATAAATGCCTCTGTCTCTAAACGAGAGGTAATAAGCAGTGTTCTCCATTACAACCCTGAAAATTTGCCTTTGTGTATGTCTACAGTGTAAATATCACAAATATAATCTCAAACCCACTGAAAACAAAAAAAGCAGCAGAACACCCAGGTTAGTGTCTTTTTGCACGACAGTAGCAATTCTATCTCCTTTTGAGCCACCTGAAGACCTATTTGTTACCACACCGAAAAGCAGGGTAATCATCCTTTCCTGCATACATTAGGAAATTAAGTTTTTCTCCTCTGGGTTTCATTTTTCACTTCTTTTGCTGATTCTTCTCTGGGTTGGGTCCAGAGACTGACAGGAAGCTGCAGTCTAGTGAGTGATATTTTATTGATTTTTTTTTTCTTATTTCCATCATGCACCTTTATCATAGTCTTTGAACAGGCAACTATTTTACCAAAAAGGGAACTGACAGTAGCAAGAGCTGTCCTGAGGCGCCAGCTGGCAGGAATGACACTCGGTGGCGCAGCGCGGTGATGCCGCCACAGTGGGCTCACCCTGCAGACAAAACAAAGAGCACCTGGCTGTGTGAGGTTCCTTACTGCCCGTCGAAGAGAACAGCTGGGCCCGTTTTCGATCTCTCTTCTTTGGGTTTGGCTTATTCGATTTGGAAAACATGGTTTCAAAAACAAAGTGGAACACAGGGACATGGTGTATTTGGTAATTTAAACTGTAATAGAGGCCACTAAGTGAAAGTTGAAAATGCAATACTTCACCGTTTTCTTCTTTTACCCAGACTAATTATACGCCATCTTGGTACACAGGATACAGCATTCAGCTTAGTGGCCTGACTATAAATCGTGCCACTAAACTTGGATTTGCAATGGAGGGGCAGTTGGGCGCAACAAAATAAAACGCTGGAGTAGATGAAACTACTGTTCCAGCATCAACTAAAACTGTGGACCTCTGGAGAATTTTTACGGGAGAGCATTTATTTGACAAACATTTCTTTGATATAAGTACTGTGTTAGGCAGGCAGATGCTGCAGAGATCCCTGCTTCCAAAACCAGCCTTTTGTGAGAATCTCCCGGGGAGCTTTTGAGGCATGTAAATTCCTCACTTATCACTTATGAGGACTGTGATCTTGGGCAACTCAGTCGGGCCTGGAAAAACTTCTGGATTGCTTTCTCAATTCGGGCCTTTCTTAACCTCCCTACCTGAAGTACCCCACTCCTTGTGGTGAGGATTAACCTGAGGTGATGTAGATAGATCTGAGTTTCCTCTGCCCTGACTACTCTGCTACCCTTAGACCCTGCAGGTGAAGATATCCCCTGAGGGAAGTCCGGTGATCTCAGTCTTAAGACCACAAAGGCCCCAAGAGCAAGGGGAAACATTCCCAACCCTGAAAGTACCCAGTCACCTTCCCCAGGAAGGCCAGCACTGGAAATGTGGTTGAATTGACTGCTGGCCTCTGGCTTGCCTCAATCCAGTATCACAAAACATGCTTTAATCGATGTTGAATTTTTACAAAGGACATTTGACTTTTTCCTTCCTCTTGGGATTATTTCATGAAGAAAAATGAAGCTGTCAATAGCAAACTGCTTTGCTTGAATGGAAACTAGATCAGCCTGGATTAGCATTGAATAACAAAAGTGTGTTTCCCTTCTTTTCCTCTCATAGATTGCTTTGTAGGTCACTATTCAGACTGTGCAATCCAGGTGAAACTAAAGACATTTTCTAATAGTTTTATGGGGACACCAGAGGGCTCATGGCTCTTTGCAGGATTAACACTCACATTATGTGCATGTCCTAATTTGAAAAATGGGCACAGAAATGCCCACAGGCAGAGGACTCCAGATAACTATAATGGTAGAGAACAGAGTAGGAAAAGGCAAATTAAAAGAACAAATGAAAAAGGAAGAAAAATGAAAAGAAAAAAGAAAAGGAAAATACTTTGAAGGCATTTTTTCCATAGGAAAAAAATATTTTATTTTTTTAAGAACAAATTCAGTTTGAAACAGACGTGGAATGTGACTTCACGAATTTCATTTTCTGGGGGCTAACTGCAATGTGGAACTAAAGCAGATTGAAAACCTATGACAGGCTATTAAAATAAAACGAAGAAAGAAAAAATATTTATAACTCAGGCATAATACTGTGTTACTTACAAATTGGACAACGAAATTTTAAATAAATATTCATGGTACATAATTACGGCACAAATATGCAGCAATTTGGCAACCTTTTATACCATTTTTTCCTCATTACAGTGCAAAGGGGATGACACTGCCGTTTAACAAGCTGTAGCTAAATACATTGCAAAATTCAGATTTTATACAAAACATCTCGCTTAGACTTTATAAAAAACCAACATTGCTCTATGTACACAATCTGGGTAAGAAAAGCCATTTCTGTCTTGTTTTCATGTGTATTTTTATTAAAAAGGTGAATAAGGCTACTGTAACACCCCAAATCCATATACAGTAAAATCTGAACCTATTTACAGCATCTTCACTTCAACATTATGGTGCAAATTCCAAAGTCGGGTGACTAGGGATGATAATACAAGCAAGGCATTTACAGTAACTTTCCAAAGCTGAACCAACTTCAAATAAAGAAACAGTTGGTAGATTGTCATATTCTGCACCAGACACAAAACAGACGCACAGAACACTTTTCAATTGGTTGCAGGTAACGTTTCATCAATTCATCTGATTTTTCACAGTTTAGCATATAACCAAAATGTAGCCAACTGATACACACATTTGATTTCATAAAATCAGACTATTTCCCATTTTTCCCCTTCTCACCCCTCTCCCCCGTCCTAAAGGTAATTTTTGATGGCTTACAAGAAAATCTTGTATGAATGCACATAAAGGAGAAGGTTGGGGTGATGGAAAGAATTACATATGTACTGTGGCTGGTCACCATGGCAACCTTCCACAGAAATATGATATAGATATATATAATATATATTGTAGATATATATTATACATATATGTACACATGTATACCACACACCCACTCACACATACACACACGCACTTTGGACCAACATCATTTTCAGGTTCAGGAAATAGAGAATAATAATTTTTGTTGCAACTCATTTTTGCAGGTATTCACTGGAGGTTCGAGAACCTTAAAATGCTGTTGCTACATCTTTTTTTTCTCCCAATTCAGAAAGCAAAGTGTTACCATAGTAACAGGACTATGTTAAAGATGTCTATTTTGCATAGCACATAAAAAGTAGGTTTCCTGTTTACTCATTTTGTTTCCCAAAAGGGAGGAGTTTGGGAGGAGGAGAAAAGGGGAGGGAGCTAAAGCCAAACTCTCAGCTGAAACCCCCTCACGTGACCAGGTGGATTCTAGCGAACACTTCAGCCATAAGGCAAGGGAAAACACAACACAGAAAATAAATGCCGGAACATCTTGTCATTGTTAAATATATGATGCAGTAACATCGATTTCCTGGTGTTTGGGGCTTGCATTTCCTAGTCTACAGTTACGTGAGATGCCTTCAGAGGACTTGGTTATTTTTGTATTTGCTCTCATTATTGTTATTTTTGGAGTGATGTTGTTTTTCCCAGAAGTAGCTGTCCAATTTTTTTTTTTTTCTTTAAAGCACTGAGCATTGGGACCACTTAATTGCCACAAATGAATTTCACATCTTCTGGTGTATATTGTGTGCAATCTTAAAATATATATTAGTAAAAATCTTCCACTTTATATCCCTTGTGTTCTATATACCTATTATAAATATGTCCTATCCTCCTTCTCCCCCTCGACATCATAATTTATTTCTGTCTTAAGGACTCTAAGAGGTTTGCCATATGTGCTTCACCTTGACACAGAGCACCCAACGCTGCGGCCTCGCTCAGTACCTACCCCGTGGTCCTCGCAGCCAGGACAGCACCACCATAAACCAAAGTGTTGTAAGGCTCAATTGGGGTGGAGGGGAGGGGAAGGGAAAGTGAGGGGACAGGGGAATCTGACCTACCTTTTTTATATATGAGAATCCTTTAATAACGTCAATGATGATGGAATTACGGCCTATTTGACCTTTGGCTTTGAAACGTCTAGGTCAGATTTGGCTCTCTGCTATTCTCCTAAATGCTTTCCCTGTGTTTAACAAAATGTGATAAGTATAGCAGCTGAGTCTGCTTTAAACATCATCCAAAGCAGACTGACTTTCCTACAGCTTCGGAGCTGTGCATCTTATTGCCAGTACCACAACAGTCCTGCCGGAACCTACCATCAGCGGCCTACTTTCTCTCTTCCCTCTCCAAGTTTGTTCCTCTGCTGACATTGCCCCTTTGTTCCACCCAGAGAAGAGGGACTATGTTTTTCCCTGCACACTGCTATCAGATAAAAGTGAATTCCTTCAAATGCACCTTAATCCACTGTGTGTATTGTTGTGTCTCCTACTTGCCTCTTAATATCTTAGCAAAACCAAAGTGCTGTGCTACCTAACTGGGTTTTTTCCCCCCTTCCCAACTTTCTGTTTAAGAGGCAGCAGCGTTGAACCGCATTTGCAGACAGCCCTTTCCCCCCACCCAGTCCCTCCACCAACTCCTAGTCTTCCTCGGCTGACAGCCTAGCATCTGACTGGAAGGTTCCTTATTAACAAACACAATTTCTATAAACGTATTACCCATTCAACTGTAGCTATTGTTGTAAATGGATGGAGTAGGAGACCTCAAACATTAATGTTCCATTAGTGATTCAGAATGTGGCGTGAGAGGAAATCTCATGTGAAGTACTGCAGAGCCCTGGATAACAGGAGTGTGCAACAGTGAGGACTAAAGGCTAGAGCTCTTTAAAAGCCCCACTCAGCCAGAGGTCTATGCAACAAGTCGAGGGGCACAGCCGAGGCAAAAGACGGCGTTTCCAGGCATGGCATCCCGGGGCACCTGCCCAGGACGCTCGAGGCTCTTTCTCATCTACCAATTACTCTGTCTTCCCTTGGCTTCTGTGTAGGCCTGAGTGACCGCAGCACATGGCTTCGAGGATGAGAGGTGTGAGGCAAGCGCTGCAGTCCGAACGGGCGTCTTCTACACAAGTCTTCCAGCTGTCGCTGAGCATCTGTACTCACCACGGCCGAAACGCTACAGACTAGGTAAGCTGTCCAACTCAACAGGGCTTTTCCGAGAAGGAGTGTTCCCTCTCCCCCGCCATGCGTCAGTCCACTCGAGACACAGGGGGTATCAAAACCCTCCACGGGCTGGCGGCAGCGGGACAGTAAGTTTCCTCCGGGAAAGCGAAGGCACCGCCAAGTCTCAGACCTTGTAGTAAATGTTCGCTGGGCTCTGGGGAGGCATCTCCTGGACTATGTACACCGGGTGCCCATAGTCCCCGCTAACCTTCTCATAGTGGGGACAGAAGACACTGTCTGCAGTCCTCAATGGGATGATAATGTCACTGGGCTCGGAGCCATTATTGTTGCCACTGCGCTTGGGCGTGGCCAGCGTGCTAAGTGACAGCGTGGCCGTGTGCTGCGGTGAATGCTTCCTGTGTCTTCTCCGGTACTTCAGCAAGAGGACCACCAGCGTGATGATGATGACGATGAAGATGATGCATCCTGAAGCAATCCCTGCGAATAAGGCCACTTCGGAACCAAGGATATTATTCCCAGAATGTCCGGCGCTGTTGCCGTCTGTGCTAGAACCTGCACAAGTTGAGAAAGAATAGTTATCACTGCCCCGAGTGCTGACGAGCTGCTTTTAGAGCTCTTCAAAATGTGAAAATTAAGCAGGGCCAAAGATTTAACTGGCAGCTAGACTTTGACAAACCAATTACCTCATTTAATAGCTAAATGTAAAAGGCAGAAGTCAGCAATCGATATGAAAGGAGAAGTGACTCTAGGTCGGATTTTCATGCTGCTCCCAAAGCACATCGTTTCCTTTTCATACATCATCGCCCATCAACCATGCTGACAGGCTGTGACAGCCAGCCCCTGATCTTGTCTCATGTCTTAACCCACGTCGGCCAGCCTGAGGCCGCAGCAAAAAGCAAAAAAGGAAGTGGCCGATTCTCTAGGTTGTCACTGTTTGCTACCTACGCTGCACTACTCTTGTGCTTCCTTCTAGAACTTGTGGCTTCCTGGGAATCCAAACAGCCTTGTACTCTCAAGACAAGCCCTGCCCACTGGCAGAGCGCCCGAGAACGCCAAAGGAGAAATGGGGAGGGGCTAGGAAAATGTTCGACTCCTAACTCGTTTGTATTATTTGATTTACACTTAAAATATATTTGGGAGGCAGCAGAAACTCTCACGCTGAACAGACTGCCAACCCAAATGTTAAGCACTAAAAAACTGCCTGGCATCATTATATTATCCATTTATCAGTTTGTCACAAGAATTTGACACATCTTGTCATTGAAAGTTAGAAATAACAACTTCCCTCCTTAACGCTTGGAAAGAGAAGGAATATTGCCACAGACGCTAAATTCACATGACTACCGGCCAGGCATACAGATTCCTAATACAAAACTGCTGACGTCTGCTCAACAACTACCACATAACAAATGTAATAGCATGGTAAAAAATTCACAGCTTCGTTCGAACAATGTTAAGAAAATAAAGTTAAATGACAGCCAATTTTATCTAGTATTTTAAACATTTGCCATGGATCTATCTAATAGTTTATCTTACACTGAAAATATCAAAAACATTTTTTCAAAAATAACCACCTGAAAAACACACCATTATGCAATGCTTTAAGATGTTACTATCTAAAATGAACAAGAGGATCAATCAGGCTCTTTGTGGCTTAGATATAATGAGGGATTAGAACTTAATTATATATACATTAACACTGGCTTTGAGCTAGTGTTCCAACCAGCATGATAAAGTGTCAGCCAATGAAAATAACTTTGGTCTGAGAGAGTAGTGCTAGTAATAGCACTAACTTTTGATGAATTCTACTCTTTTGAACGTAGGACTTTAGTAAAAATGAAATATTGTGTTTTTATCGAGTAATTAATAACAACTGAGAGCGATGATTACTGACCAGGTTAGTACAAGTTAATCCTACTGGTATGGAAGTGCTTTGACTCTGTTTTACCTCCTGAGATACTAAGTGTACTCTGCACACAGACCTACACACACAGGTCATGCTGCTATACCTGGATTCGATTTGACAAAGGGACTTGTTGTTGAACTTCTCCCATTTGTACCAGGTGCTTGTTCTGGATGTCTTGTTGGATCATTATGCCTGGTTGACCCGGCAGAACTTGCATCTATATGAAAAACAAATGATTACTTACAGCATAGACATCTGATAAGATCTAGCTATAGGAGCTGGGTATGCATCTCAGGAGGCATGAATAGCAATGAACATAAGACTCTTTATGCAAAGTACTATGAGATACAAGAATATAATGTTCCTTTTAAAACAAAATGGTTATTCTAGTTATTTCAAAGGTTTAGATTGTGAGGCCATCTGTGGAAACTATAGGGATTCTTGCATTTGGCAGGCAGAGCATTGCAGATGACATTTCAATTTAACTGAGCAAGTTGATTGACTACTATACCAATTTCTAATGAGAAGAATAATTCTTTCTGCACAATAGGTTATCTATAAGTGAAAAGCTCAATGAACAAAAGTCTTCTGTAGTCAAGATGCAAAAATGGGCAAAACTGCAAAAAACTGTTTCATTCTGGATATTTTAATTTTGAACCAAAGAGGTATTTTGCTTTTAAGAAGAAAAAAATATATATGTACACATATATGCCAATAGATATTCTACCAGGCTGACCTTAACTGTTATCTTCAATAAAAGAAGTCTGTTACATTGACTTGGTGACATCTCAGTGGCTCAAGGTGCAGAGAAAGGTTTGCTTTCGAAACTAAACTGAAGAGTGACTAAAGGTGAGTGTTAGCAATACTGGTGCCATACTAGCTGGGGGGCTCAACCAGATTACAGTGGCTTCATGAAGCAGCAGATGGTCTTTACCTTGTCCAACTTTCATGAGGATCTTCATGGCTCTTGTCTGGCACACCCCTCCCTCCTGGTTATCCAGGCCCTCCAAAGACCCATTTGATGTAGCTGATTAAAAATAAAATGGACAAAACAAAAAAATAAAGAAAAATCAGGAAATCAATAAGCCAACTTTACATGAACATGAAATGTCTGAAAACAATTTGAAAAATAAGAATTCACTCTTAGTCACAAGTTTTCTGAAAGCATGGAATGCCGAAAGTCAAAAATAAAATAAAAAGAAATAAAGAAAAATGGATACTGTCAACACTGCCGCATGTACGCTATCTGGTTTCAGATTTACTTAAGCACTTTCTCCTTCCTTAGTAATCAACTAATTTAGTATTAGTATATAGATAAAAGGGACAGCATCTTCTCAAAAGCTTACTGACTATTTTGGGGTCAAACTCAAAAGAGCAAAATAGTACGGTAATTTCAAAATATGGTAATCATCACATAACACCTGCTTCCTCTACTACAGATTTCCTGCTTCAAGAACAATTAGCTTGATGCTCCCTGTTTGTCAAGCATCCAAGTGTTGTAAACACTAAAAGAGAGACTCCCACAACCCTTTTCTTCTTTCCCGAGCCTCACTTGAGCTTAAGAAATATACTAGAATTCAAATTCTGAAGTTTGTCCTATCATTTTGCACTCGCCCAGAAAGAATGAATGTGTTATTATTACCAAGATCGACCTTCAACCAAGGTCCCTGTTTTAAGGCAATTCTGGATGGACAGAGGGAGGACCCACATATCCCACTGCTCCGTTAGGGTCCTGTGGCAAACAAGGATGTAAGGTGAGGGTTCTAGCTACCACTCGCCTCACGTCCGCCAGCTTCATGCTCCTTCTGCTTCAAGAGGGACAGAGGAAGAAGCATAGAACATTTGACCACTTAACAGTATTTTTTTGTAAACAGTCTGTGCTCTACTCTATTTAAACACATTATTGTTCTGTCCTTTTAGGACAGTGAGTTCTCTGAATTGCTTGGTAACTAAGGCTGTAAAAGGAGGCTGCCAGGTACTCTGCTGAGGAACAAGATTTAAATTACAGGTCAAATTCCGGAAGAGAAAAGAAAGTGGAGAGTGCTAGACATTTCCATTTCTCCAAAGTTCAAGGGGCAAGGAACGGAAGTGTTTCATAATACATTTCTGCAATGTAAATCATCCTCTGCTTTGATTATCAAAGTTTCGTCTACTAACATTACACTTTTAAAGGCATTCAAAAAAAAAGGAGACTTTCTGGTGAAAATAAATCCAAAAGACATTCTTTAAATGGCCTGTTTGTTTTCCAAATGGTTGGTCAGCAGACAAATTCTAAATGCATGTATAGAAATATGAATGCCATAGATAATTATATGAGCTGGAAAATAAGGCACTTATTTACTTGTCTTTGTGTTCTTGAGTTACCAACTTTTACTTTCACTGCTTTCCTTAAAAACAATGGCTGCATCTTATGTGTATAAATATCACTTTGCTTATCTGAGTGTTTCCTTAAAATTCTCAGTCTCACAATCATATCTCACTCTTCTGTTATTGCTGACACTGAGTTTCTCCTGGGAAACTGGGCAAAAGTTGCCATAATAATTTGGGGGTGGGGTGGGTAGAAAGTAGAGAGTATTCGTTTGTAGATTGTTGAGAAAATGTTTGGCAGATAAGTTAAAACAAATACTTAAAAACTAAAAAATGTGAATCTAAAAAAATTATCTTTTTTCCCCCCGTTCCTACATCTTTCTCTTTCCCTTTTCCCTCTCCCAAATATGTGCCTAAATTTCAAAGAATCCTTTTCTCTTAAAGGCTTAGAACAGTGTGGATATCTATGAGCGGAACTACTTCTGGACGTTATAGAGTAGTACTATAATCTTCACTTAGTTATTTAGAGTTTTCTCATTTGATCATTCTCAAATATTAAAATATGACAGAAAAAAACTAGAAAACCGATGTCTTTTTTGGCTGCCGGTTTCAAAGGTTTAGTTTACTTAACTCAAATGAAATCTCAATGTTTCCTAATTCATATACACATAAATTCATCCACATGCAAAAGTGCACCCAAACTCAAAGTTAAATGACTAAATTTTCTTGCTAAAAGCTAACACTAAGCTGACAAATGATAAAAATAAGATCTGGAGGGTGGTGCACAGAAAAAAAATAGAGGACAATACAGATTTATTTTAATCTTGAGGAAAAAAGTACAAAGATATTGGTGTGAAAGAAAAAAATAAATGAATAGCACAAAGGATAAGACGATGCAGGGTAGAGAAGAGTCACAGCAAAATATAATTAAAAACGGCATCTGCAGAGGCAGAAACTATTGACTACTTCTACTTTGTCAATTTGGAAGCATGAGAAGTGCATATAATTTGAGTGACTTTCTCTTTTGATTTTAATTTGTAAGCAATGCCTCTTCTCAATACCAATGGCTTTGTGCAGAGTTTCCTTTGGTTTACCCAAAATAATGTCAGAATACCCCACAACTCTAAAGAACTCTAAAAGTATTCAAATTAAATTGTAATCTATAATTTAACATCTACAGACTATGAGATGGTAGGAAAAAAAATTGTGGCAACGAAACTGCATTGTAACACTTGAAATTTTGTTGATTCCTTGGGGAGAAAAAAAAAGCCTTCAAGCCCTGGTATTGGATAGAGGGAAACCCACAGGTGCTGTCTTTGCAGAGGTCCTGGAAGGCGGAGGCTGCTGCTGGTTTGCAGGAAGGTGGGGGTTAAGGGGGAGAGTGGCCCAAGAGATAGAAGACTGTAAGTGAGGACAGTTTTTTCCCTTTAAGTCAACCTGGAAGTTGTAAAAGTTACTGGAAGATACTGAAAAGTTCACTACTAATGTTAAAACAGCTTAGATGTTCCACCATGAAAAATTTTTGCTCTAAGTTAGATATGATCCAAGTTGTCATGGAAAATCCTGTTTTAAGATGTTACTACCAACTGAAACTTCAGAAGGTAAGCTTTCTAGCAAACATAAAATAATTCAGAGTAACTTCAACTTATTTTATATTTGATTCCATGGTAAAAATTAACCTCTCCTTCTCTACTACCTTATCAGGGAGTATAGGGCCTATGGTTCTAATTCTAGAGGTCTCTCTGCCCTCACTTTGAGAACTGGCACATCCCAAAATGTCCTGCACTGATAGTGCCTCTTTACTGGAAGAGACTTCTGAAATAAAGCCATAGACTAATATTCTGATTTCTGCTGCAATAGCCAGTCACCAAGAAGTTTGAAAAGGTTTAGTGGCTGACTTAAAAAACAATCGTTAATGCTTGGTAATAAAATCTATTTCCATTTCAGGAGGCAATTTTGCAATTATTTTTATTGTTGATTGGAATGTATTGGGAATTTTTAACACAGAAAAAAAAAACAAAAATAAATTATTACCTCATTATAATTTGTTTTTCTTTGTATCTCTCTACCAGTATTATCTAATCCTGTTACAATCACTATTACTAAATGGATGAAATTTCCTTTAATCATTTAGAGACAGAAAAAAAAATTGTTATACTTAAGCTTTTAGTGCCCAGGCATTTTTTTTTTTTTCCCCCTCTTGGCCTGGGGCAGGGGCGGGGGGAAGGCGAGGGGAAACAGACTTTATAAAATTAAAAATTACAAGAGAAATTTCTCCATCTAGTTAGAAAATAAGTTTAATAAAAATACATTTTATAGCCTGTTTTTAAAAGCTTTTGCTTCAGGAAATCTAATTGTATGCAGTGAGTTTACTGCAATCACTACATTGTTCTCCCAGGGCCTGGTTTTCAGTGGGTGATCATTGCTCAGCAAAAAAAGTACCCTGTGTTCACACTGCCTAAAAGCTCTCTTTATATCTAAAAACTACACTACCACCATCTGCGGTTTCCCACTAATTTGCACACAAACTTATCTGTAGTTCTAGCTCACTGGAAATAGTAGCACACACTGGTTACCTGAGTGGGAAAAGGAGAATCATTGAGTAAAACAGACTAAAAGGGCAAGAATATTCCTGGGCTGTGGTTTTTAGACTGTGCCCAGGGAGAGGAAGTAATACTGCATTTTAACCTGTCCTCATTTGCTCCTTACTGCTCTGTATCCCAGGAGGCTAAGCTGCTGCGCTGGATATCTGTGATTTTCAGTCTATCATATGAATAACGTGCAAATCAGATGGAAAATTCGACTGCTGGATTAGGGCCAATATATGGGTCTTATTCACAAGCAGGTTGGGAATGAGGGCAGCATAAAAATTTTTTTCAGAATAACTTCTTAGCTTATGATGGAAGGAATGAAACATCAATATACTTGCATAATTTGGAGGATATTTCAAACTATTTTAAAATATAGCTATAGGGATGGGGCCAGGATGGGGTAGGGAGTTAATGTATACCCGAAAGCAAAGAAGTCCACCAAAGATAGTAAGTATACAGAGTGAAGAAAACCAAAGTTCAGTTTTCAAGTTAAGAATGAAAACCTTGTCTTTATGTAAAGCTGCACACGACATATTTGCTCTTATTTGAAGATGAAACAAATAGCGTTTTATGAAAATTCTCTATCTATATATCCTCTTTGTACTATTCTTTTCCACTACTATATTATATGCTGGCCCTGCTAATTTTAATTACTTAGGGCAGCCTTCAACATATCAGTCTCCTTGAGCTCAACACAGTCTTCTGAAGAACCGGAAGCCTATTACCAGGCAAACTTAGGAACTAAAAGCAGCATTAAGTGACAAATATGGAAAGTAAAGCTGGAACATTAAAATAAACATGATACACAAAATGGCTACTGTTTTCTTCTACCAGGGCTAATAACTCTTTGAGTGTCTAAAAGAAAAAAAAGTGGAATGAGATTAAGTTGAAAAACAAGGGAGCTGATTAAAATATAATTACTTAATATGAACATAACAACCCAGGAAGCTAAGATTTATCTACTTAGCATCCTGACATAAGTTCAAATTCAAATGTGTGATCCAAATTCAAAATATGTACTAAAGAAACAGGGATTCAATTTCTAGAACTAAAATTAATGTAATGTAATGCCTTGGGCATCATGATTCTCCTTTAAGATACCAACACAGGAGAAAAATTCTGAACATGGAAATGATGATGTTCACTAGATGCCAAAAAATAAATGCCTTTTTTTAAAAATTAAACTTCTGAAACAGAAACATCTGTATAACATGCAAAAAGAAAGAAGAAAAATTCACTTCTAACTTCTTCCTTTTTATGTTTTTCTCTGTGGCTTTACAGTAAAAGAAATCAGGAATATATCATCATGACTTTCCAAGGGACTTGTTGTTTTTGCTTGGCATACTATCAAAAAGAAAAATCAGCATTATTTCAAATCATATGTCATTTCATCCCATAATGTCCCATCTTAGAGTAAAAGTTTTATAAATACTTAAACGGCCTCACAGAAGAAAGAAAAACACAAAGGAAGATATTTTCAAAAAGAAATATGTATCCGTAAAAGCTTTAAAAAAAAAAAAATCTCCACTTGATGAAATAGCTCTTACTGGTATTTGATTAACCGATTTTAGTGTGTGGGGAATAGTTCACAGTTAAAACATTATGAATAAGCTATTCATAATGTAGGATGTGTGTATTTCTTACTCAAGAAAACATTGTTCCAGTATGATATGAAGAATCATTTGAATTAAAACCACATCACTATGGCTGTGTTTCGAAAATTTAAAGCCGTAAATCAAGCGTTAAGAAGTAATAACTGGCTTAGCCCCAGTGACTTCTATACAACACAATTAATTAATTTCTTTGCTAGAGAGAATGATTTGGAAAAATAAATTTTAAAATGAAGTCACAATTTAGACCTTCCTTCCAGTATTCTAGCATTAAAATGAGTTATGGTAGCTTGAGTATAACTCTTGACTAAAACGGTATAATTTTATTTCCTCAGTTTCAAACGTTCATCCTGAACAATGATAGGATGTTATATTGACAGCTTAGAAAGAGTAGTTGTTAAAAAAAGTAATAACCTTGAATCAGTTTAGTAAACTGTGCTTGTGTGTTCACTAAAAGATTTAATGACATATTACTTTGCCACTTTACAGTACTTTTTTGGAAAGACAGGAGATATGAGGATACTAGGTAGAACTGAGTCTGAAGGTGCCAATATACTATATGTTATTATAGCTCCTATCTCATACATCATATGATACTTAGACATTGAGGGAAGTCGACCTATTGAGAGAATAGTAACAATATAAATTAATAAACGCCACATTTAGAACACAACAAATTGTCATAGCTTACTCATGAAAACTTTTAACTATTAAGAACTATATACAAAGATCAACTGACAACCATTGAAGATACTAAGAGTCATAGTTATCTTTGATAACATAGTCCTGAAAAGTCAGTAATAACATAAAACCAGAGTAAAAAAGATGGGAAGTAGTGAATGCATTTGTGTGTGTGTGTGTGTGTGTGTGTGTGTGTACACACGCATGTGCACAACTCAATGCCCTAACACTTTTCTGAGAAATCTCAAACAGTCCTGGCAATAAATTACCTGTCTTTTTTTCCCCCATTTATTAGAAATATGATTAAACACATGAGATTATTTATGAGTGGTTTATTTTATTTTCCATCAAAATATTGCTTACATTAACTTATTGTCTTTATTTTTTAAACAAATTCTGTTGAGGAAAAACATCCCCTGTTAAGACTTAGATTTTATTGCTAAAAGTTATGATGATTTTATGCAGGTAGATTCTCTTATTAGGTTAAAAAAGTTCAACATGAATCCATAAAAAAGTTTTTATCTAATATGTTTTAAAAGAATTTATCTAATTTTTGTAGTGATTCAGACAAAATTAATATCATGAGAATATGAAAATGTGACAGTCAACAATAAAAGAATAATTACCTTCGTGCATGAGAGTCAACCTTAAAATGGGCCCAAACCTACTAAACAAGAGGAATTGTGCATTAAAAATAGGTGGCCAGATGACCACTTCAATATAATGACCACACTCACAGTTTTTTTTTTAAAGAATGATGTAAGAGTTCTAAAGATAAAACATAATTCCCTATTGTCTATCTAAGCTTAAGTATTCAAATTTTTTAAAAATGAGACTTCCTAGTCAAAAGATAATGATAATATCTAATGAAAATATTCTGAAACATGAAGCATGCATTTGAATGAATTATATTTCTAGCACACAATCCATTGCCCACTCCTGAGTTTTCAACAGTCTTAATCATTAAAATATCTTTGTGGAAATATGGAAATGTCTAGATAGCAAAGGGCCAGAGTAAAAAGTTCATGGTGGGGAGGGGGTGCACATCTCACAAACCTCTTGCTCATTCTACTGTCACTAATCATAGGCAATGATATTAATGACCCAGTAATTGCGAGACCGCAGCACTGAAGTGGAAAACACCCAGCAGAGGCAGAGTTCAGCTCTGGGTGGTAGGACTTCCCCAGGGACTGAACTAATGTTTGCTGACAGTTTAGAATACAACACTACAGATGAGAAAACGTGCCACTCTGATAGCATAATAGTTTAGATGGACATGATGTTATTTGCTTTGACCACTTAGCCAGCAGTGGTAACCCCAATAAAAGGCCCTGTTTGAATTTGCCCTATAGATGAACCTTATTCCGTTCAGGGGACGTGTTCTCCACCCTAAGAATCCAGAGCAATTTTCCACATGTTTGCTTCAATAAAAGAATACCTTTATCTCCTGGTTTAATATCAGGAACAATGAAACTAGGCTACCTCACTAATGCAAAAAGCCATTTGTGAAGCACATTTGTCTTTTAACAACATACAGCCGGTTCCTCCCTGAAGTGATTGATTATGCTCCTGCCACAGGTTTTGCCAGTCCAGTCCATCCATCCAGCCATCTATCCGTCCGTCCGTCTGTTCGTCCTTCCATCCATCCATCCATCTATCCAAATCACAGCACTTACACTTGACTAAGGAGATTTTTAGTTTCATAATCCCTCTATTTGTATATTTGAGAAACTTTTTAAAAACTAATTTTACTATTTAGCAACTTTCTACTGAGGACCTCGAAATACTTGATAACATTAAACGAAATAGAGTAGCATAGTCTTATTAAAGAAATGGAATTAATAGATAGTAGATCTAAAAGGAAAAAGGAAATTTAGCCGATCTGACAAACTGTTATTACAACCACATTTTCGCAATGGCCCTTTCTCCATTCCTATTGTTCTGTAGAATGTTCTCAATTCAATTTTGGGGCATATGATTGAAGATAGTTATTGCCGCAGTTAGTTACACAATATAGGACAGGGCATCAGGCCTGGCTTGTTTGATAGAAGCATAGAGTTCCTTAGGTATCTAGATCACACGAGTGAGCTTCTTTGCTACTGCTTTGGATGTGTTCCATATGTACATATACTCTCTTCACTGTAATTATGTATGTGATGTGATATATATGCATACTATCTTTCCTCCCACTGTATATGCATTTATTTGCTTGGTGACTCAGGAGGCACTGTTATAAACTAATGACTCTAGTCTAATGGTCTTGACAGCCCTAGTTTGGATCTTGACCCTGACATTTCATGACTGTGTGAACTGTACTGAACAACTCACACTTTCTAAGTTTCAGTTTTCTCACAGAGATAAAAATTTCTCTGTCACCTGTGTTTCAAGACTCCAAAGTGACAATAGAGTATGTGAGGCACAACACTTCTCCTTGACTGGTCAAACACCTAGCCTGAGATTTCAGAATGTTAGGAACAAACTGTGATTCTTAAAATACACAAATAAGTTTTTTCAAAGTAACCTTTTGTATCTCTCTATGCCTCTTGGCTATTCCTTAAAGTGCTTTCTTTTGCTTTAAGTTTTGATCTTCATGATGAATAAAGGCTATTAAGAAACTTGTTCTCATGCTCGTACTAGGTCTTTAGTATTGTTCAATTATTTATAAGTCTAAGTGAACTTTTAAAAATCTATACATGCAGGTTGCTAAGAGATATTCAGATGTATTTTATGAACTAGTAAAGGCAGATTCGTTCCGAAATTATTCCTAAATAATTTCTTTTTTTCCTGAGTAATCGCCCTCTTTTCTGATCTGCTCTTGTTTGCTCTTATTTTGCATATGAGGTTTTAGTCTCTCCCATTACTTTAAGAGCTAGAGTCATCTCATTTTTTGGTTGGTTATTTTGCAATTAATAATAGTGTTCGCAGGACTCTCTCTGTCTAGCTCTAAATGACATAAGCTGTCACTACTGCCTAGGTGACACCATGGAATGTGAACAGAGTCTCACAACAGCCTTCTCCCCCTAAATCCCGAGTGATCTGGGATAAATATCCAAATGGCCATGACTCCATCAGACCCACGAGCTAGAAGTTTTTCAGCACAATCTCCAGTTAAACAGAAGCCAAGGCTTTATTCTGTAAGTGCAAAGAATTTAAGCTTTATTCATATTAAATTCAATAAGGAGTCTTACTGATATACTCTGGAGGAGCCTTCAATACAGTCAGAAAAGGTTTTCACATTATGTTAAGAAATAATAGAAACGACACTTCTAATTATCCAACTAATGAAATGATGTACTTCCCTAGCTAGTCTCGGTGACAAGGCAACTCTGATGCATTTTTTTTTCTCTAAAAGAATATTCATATTACATTAGGATGCTGCTAAAATTATCAAAATAAATACAGCATTTCCTTTGTATAACAGAGAACTGAGAAAAAGCCTCTGCAAAGTTGGTTAAACGGCAAGTGGGGGAAATGATTATGCATTTGGAAGACTCCTCCCGGTCCTGTCTCTTTTGGGTCTTACAGATGATCTGCTAACAAGCTTGGGCAAATTTACTGACAAAAAATTACATAAATGCATGTTTCTTGGTAAGGAAAGCCCAAGGACAAAAGGACTTTTTATAACACTCCAAGAAGACAAAGAGGGAAGATCTTATAATTAAGTTATGCAGCATTACTGAAACTTGTAAACTCCATGGAGTTTCATTCGACGGATCATTTTCAAATAAATGATACTTTCTAAATCCATCTTTCCCTCCCCTGGCTTGCAGGAAAGTGTAGGTTGCCTTCAGGCTTCAGTCTCATACATCTTCCCCAACTCCAAAGAGATTCTTAGTTGTGCCCATTTGGTGCCAACCATGGAAGTAATAAGCACTTTATATATATTACCTCATGTAAACCCACAACACCTAGAGAAGGCAGGTACTGTCATCATTCTCAGTTTATGGATGAAGAGACTGAGGCAGAGACTGTTTAAGTAGGCTGTTGGCGGGCATTCAAGAACCCAGATCTGTCTGCCTTCAGACTCTAACTACAACGTTAACCTGCAGCTCTACATGGTGTGTGCGTGTACATCCCCCAAACACCAAGACTCTGATGAACTTTCCATTGCAAAAATGGCAGTTGTAGGTTAAACATAAAAATGTGTTTAAATGCTTGAATGCAGTATTTACATGTAAGGTATCAAACATAAATCTTCACCCCAAAGTCAGAGAACGTAAGTGATAGGCTGATGTAGCCATACTGCTAAACTTGACAGAAATGTAGCTTTTGCTATGTTTATCATATTAATAATTCATCCAATAAAGCATATAACCACTTCACAGAGGCCACCCATTTTTATATATTCTAAAAGAAATCTATAGGCAAAAGGATATTTGAACACCCCCATAACTATTTTGCTAGGGAAAGAGTTTACAGTACAGTCAGTATATTTTAGTGCCACTTGCCATACCTACTCTCCAGATGTAAATAAAAGCAGAAAAAAAAAAAAGGAAAACAAACAAATATATAGACACACTCAACAAAAATACAGAAATGGAATCTGTTCTTCTGTTTTGATTTTTTTAAATAGTGTTTCATTATATTTGTGTGCAAGTTTTAATTTATTTTGCAATTTTGCTCAGCGGCGTAGTTTACGCCTAAAACATTGCAAAGCTGACTGTGGAGGCTTCCAATTTTATATGCTCTGATTAAAAAAAATTACTTTGGAGAACTAAACCAATGAAGGGCCTAAGAAATGGTGACTCATTCTAATTCATTCAGTGGTTTCTCATGGAAGAGTTTCTTAAGGTGTGGAAGGATGGCTGTGTGAACCCGGCAGGGTGTACGTTATAGAACAACTTTTAATCAAACAATCATTAGAAATGCCAACTTTTAGATTATTTTCCACAAATCCGCGTCTTTGCTACAGATTTTTAATAACATAAAAGCCACATAAAGCTAAATTGGGAGGTGCTCTGAGCACATGGTATTGTCTAACAACTCTATCATGGCCATTGTTCATTTACAAAATACTAACACGATGGCATTCATTTTTATCCATCTCTGATTCATAATTTTGGTAATATGATGAAAACCTTCTTATAGGCATTTTGCAAGATTTTATGCTAAGGTTGGTAAACCAACCCACGGAACCTTCATAAGGTCGGATGTTGCAAAGAGCCAACACACCAAAATTTCCGACTCATCCAGCTCCATCACTGCTAAAAGGAAACTAAACCAAGCACATCAAGTGTCTACAAGAAAACTTTATGACGCACATATTGATGAAGCCTGCGTCACAGTTTGGAATGCTTTACTAATATTAACTGAAGTGAAATAGACTTCCCCTTGACAACAGGCAACTTCAGAACAGATAGCTATATCATAAACCCTTTTTAAGCTTTAAAGAGATAATAAAAATAACTATAGGTTATGTAAAATGTTTAATGGTTTTCAAGTAATTAAAAATCTAAATGTAAAAACAAACAAACAAACAAAAAAAACCAGGGGCTTTTTCAGACCAAATCATTATAACATCCCTACCTTTGGATCATTTAAGATTAGGAGATTTTATTATGCAAATCAATATTTCAGTAATTAGCTCAAGGCTAATTACTGAAATAGCTCACTTGAAAAAGTCGATTCTAAACATTAAAATATATATATAATTTTGCCACATGTCAAAGCAAATAACCATCTATGAGAAAAATTAATGAGGATGCATAGCATTTCGTCATGTCATCTCCTAAGGGAATTAAGTGGATGGATACTCACTAGGTTTAATAATGCACTTCCAATTAAAAGTTCATATTTATTTCTAAAAGTGAAGAGTATGATGCCTGTATTTTAAATCTGATAACACTATAAATCAAAATAAATGTCTTTAAAAAATTTACAGCAGATCTTGCCCATTTCAATTGGAGAAGAGCCACACTAACAAGAGATCCTATATTAGATATATACGTTGACCCATGAAAAGGTTGGAAACTGGAGACTTCCATCATTAGCCAGAACAATAACGACAACAAAGAAATTAAAATTCAAAGAAAAGTTACTTTCTTGTTAAGCTCAGGCAGAAGGACTAGACCCCACATCTCTGGGCTCAGGGCTCCTGGAATCAGTTCATCTAGGAATTACCCGGCACCAATTCAGTCCACTGGCAATTTGGATAGTTGCCTATCAGAGTTAATGAAGCACTGCTCCAGACTATCATTTTTCTTTTTCCTCCCTACAGAAAGAAACCAGCACACAATAATGATGATTTTCATCCTAAAACTCTTAGTTATGAAGATACTAAGTAAACACTAAGATTTGTAAGTAAGTACACGAAGTAGCCATTGCAGCAACTCAAAAACACCAGTACTGTTAACTGTCTCAAAGTGAATCCATGATTTGAAATGTTAAAAAAAATGCACTTGTAAATTTGAGTATTTTTCATCATGCTACTCAGTATAGTAGTAGTTTAAGTAGAACGTGACTGTTGTGTGTGTATGAGAGAAAGAGACTGAGATTGTTCAATGTGGAAAGTAGTCACTTTTTTAAACACTCAAATGTTTTGGTGCCTTGGGATTCTTGAAGAAGCAAAGAAAGAAAGTCAACATTAACTATTTAAACTATTTTAAAATTTGTTCTTCTCATTATTCATTTCCTTTTCAGGGTAAGCTGTACATCAATGAGCTTTGCTGTAGAGTGGGTGAGAAGTTGACACTCGCAGTCTCCCAAGCAAGTATCGGAAATGCCTTCCTATGTCTATAGTGGTGGACGTTTTTGAGCTCTCTGCGGAGTCTCCTGGACTTGCCGGCTGACTTTTGAGCTCTGGGACTGCCACCCAGCCCTGTTACAATCACCCAACCAGCAGCATTCAAACAGCCTCTCACTGTTTCTAACTGGAAACCCTCAACTCTATTTCGAGAAAGATTCTTTTATCCCAGGCTACCACATGCTTTTGCACTGGAAATCATAACTCTAAAGAGAGTTCTTGAGGTCAGCGGAGCTCAGTTACCTACTAATGAACCCAATAACAAGTTTTTAGACAAAGAAAAATAAGAATGCCATTATTGTGTAGATTAATATTACAATTACATATTAAATTGTGCTTCTAAATATAAAATACAAACCTATTATGTATTAATAACAAGTCATTCATTATTAAATGCCCACTTCATTAAACAAAAAGACATTGCTAAACAATGTGTTTATTTGCATTTCCTGTATATCCAGACTAGAGGATAAATCCATGTTTGCTGAAATACCACTTGCACTCAGTGGGAACTCAGAATTTAAAAAGCCGTCTGCATGAAGTCATAAACTATAAAATTAGAGGAGAGAATCTGGGTCTGCTGGCTGACCTGCATGGAAGAGCCATGGACTTGGGCCGCACGTGCAGGCCTAGTGAAATTACACTTAACACTGAATGTCTGATACTCCAGGGCGTCCACTCCTCAGGTCCCCCCATCCCATGTTCTTTCCTTCTTCCGCCCTACTTAGTGAATTCGCATGAGGTCACTTTCAGTTCCCTGTAAATGGCACACTAAACATTAATATTCTTTGTAAACAGTTTTACTTGAAAAGTCTTTAAAAAAAAAAATATTGCTAGGCTTCTGAAAGCTTAAGGTTTCCATTTATTTTACCTAATCGTTATTTTCTATTTTCAAAGATTTCTTTATTATTTTGCACATTTTGCCACCCATCTGCTTGTTTGATCCCTCAGAATGTCTTATTTTCATTTTATGATACTTACTTTTTAAAGATATAATTTGCCACTTTCCCTTTTTCTTTGTTACTGATTCTTGCTAATCCACACTCTGTATATCAAGTTGGTTTAAAAATAGGTTTTCAGTCTCTGTGGCATTTCAGGTTCGCAGCAAAGGACAACGAGATAATTAGACAGTTTTGACCAACTCTGTTTTAATTACTAACGTAGTAAAAAATAGTATGTTATTGAGCACTAAATCAGTGTTCGGTGAATTATTGATTCTGTGTTCTAGAGGGCAGCTGTTAGGTTGAGAAAGCCAGAGTTTCAATCCGGTCACCAAAAGATGGGAGGGCATAGCCAACGGACAGTAGTTCAGCATTCCCTAAAGAACCGAAGTCCATGGTAAGATTTGAGTGGAAACTCCGACTCAGGAATGAGCAAAATTTAAACCAAAGAAATTACGAAAAAGAATACTTCGTTGTTTCAGTGGTGTGAACAGCTGTCGGACACTCAGACTGCACCCTGACAAAACACTGACTCTGGAACAACCCTGGCCTGTGCTCGGAAATGATTTGCACTTAGTAGGCACGCCAAGGGGTGCATCATTTGACTTTACAGCCTCAGGAGTGAATAGCAGTTCAGATATGACCAAAAGATATACAGTATCTATTCCTGAAATAATGTGTTAAATTATATAGACTTTGAACAAAGTAATTCATTGATCAAATTCAAGTTTTGTCTTATTCTTCTAAATCTAGTTTTTACATGCCCATGTGTAATTGTTTGCCTGTAACCCTCATCCTTCGAACCTATGAGCTCCATCTCACTGGTACCTTCATGAGGAAAGGGTAACGATACACCATCTTGTTACTGTTGAATCCCTAGCACTTAGGTAGTTTCTGGCACAGAGTAAATTCTAAATGAAAGACTGAATGGATAGAGATGAATGGATGAAGAGAAAAGTCACAGCATAATATTTACCCATCAATATCTCACCAACGGTCCTTAAAAATGGTTTAATCAGTAGAGATGCTGACTCTTTTCATACATAGCCATTTATTTCAATACTATAATGACTCTAGGAGGCTTTTTCTCTTTAGTATTTATATTTAATGAGTACTACTAGTACAAGGTCTCACATTCAATTATGGTTTCTTCAAAAAACAGAGGATAATTCTCAGCAAAGATTCTCACCATTTATTTGCCAAAAATAACAATTTTAAGGAAGCAAAAATTGATACAAACCTATTTAGCTTACCCTAATTTATATATAATAAATGAATAGGATTATACTTACATATAATGTAATAATCTTTGTTCTTCTGAAATTCTAGACCCCAGAGGTTAGGGCTGAATTCTTGAAACTTGATAGTGAATTTTACATCTTGGTCTGGTTTGGCACAGTTGAGGAGAGGGGTATTTTCCGTCTTAATAGAGCATCTGTCTGCTTGGTCTTTATCAACCATATAAACTTTATAATATTCATACTGGCCAACAGTTTTAGAGTCCACTTTGGGGCAAATAATATCCAATTTGTCTCCTATCTGTGGGTATAGTACCAGTCCTTGTCCAGGTAGAAATCTAAAAGCATAAACAAAACAAAACAAAACACTGAGTTGATAAAAGTTAACAGTATTAATAATTACAATATAGCTAGATGATGTCAAGCATTCCAAACTACAATTTTATAGATCCACACTTTTATTTACCAAAAGTATCTTAGTTCAGATCAGCATGGAAAAAATGTAGCTAGGAATTAACCTTTAAAGAAAAAAAAAAAAAGAAAGATCCATTTTCCTTAGCCTACACAATAGGATCAGTCGACCTGCTGACGTTTTTTTTACCACCTCCTCGCTTGTAATATTTCAGTACTCCTTTGTGTAACTTTACAATAACTTTTCCTCCATGGTGAGTCAGACCTTCCCACCTGTTTGTTATTTTTTAACCATTGGCAGCTTTCGTTTACTGGGCATACCGCAGAAAGATGGCATCGATGCCAGGGAGCAGCGGGTGCACTAATACTGTGTTGTCCTGTTAGTTTCCATTGGCTGTTGATGTTAATTAACAGACAAGTTTCATCAAGAATGTTTCAAATTACTTATCATAATTAGTCAGTCACTGATCAAACAATGGGTTTTTTATTACACCGAACAAAAGAAATGTCTTACAAACCCATAAAAGATAACTAGAAATAATTAGTTTGTAGTATTGATTCAGTTGCAGGATGAAGAGTTCCTGACTCGCAAGGACAGCAACTCTTATCCTTGCTCCACAAACCCTTTTTCCCCCATCCCTTGAGATGTATTTGCTCCAATTAATTCTTAGAAGCAAATCTTTAGAACTAAGACTACTGATACAATATCCCCTTAATGCTTATAGCTAAAAGCTTCTCCCCTCCCTTTTCTCCTTTTTGCTAGCCATGCTGCTGAAAGATCTTTCTTAATGGGGAGTTTCTCTGAGATGCTGAAACAAGAGCTTCCTAATGAACATCCTTCTACAAGTGCTAACACTAACAACACACTTAGAAATCCCAGCTCGTCCTTCTGTAAGCAGCCAAGCCTGCAGGCTCATTAAAATATTAAAGCCCGAGAACAAAGCATCATGTCTGAATTCTTGCAATCCAACCCTCTATTTAACCAGGGAAGCCCACAGCCATGACGATTAATGGGTCATAATTCATTGAGAGAAAGCCAGAACGATGGGACACCCCCAATTTCAAATTCATACTGAGGGAACAGGTTATGATTTATGCTAATGAATGGCATTAATTTTCTAAAAAGTGCATGAGGTTGGTTATGAAGCATCACAGAACAGAAATTACATTATAGATTTATATTAAAAACCAATACTCTATGGCAGGAAAAATGCATGTTGCAGACTGGTTTGTCACCTTCCTTGGAAATATGTTATTTTACAATCCCAAAGAGAGAGTGGTCCCTTATTTTTTTACTGAGCTCCTTTAACAAGGATATATGACATTTCTTCATTCAGAGAGAGAGGGGTGGGATGAGGGGAGAGAGAGAAAAGGGAGAGAGGGAGGGAAAAAGGAAAAAAGGAAGGAAGGAAGGAAGGAAGGAAGGAAGGAAGGAAGGAAGGAAGGAGAAGGGAAGGGAAGGGAAGGGAAGGGAAGGGGAAGGAAGGGAGTATCACCACTTAGTAAGAACCTCTCTCTGACCTTCTTGGCCATTTCTTGGCCAGTTTCCTCAGGAGACACTTTGAAAATTCAACTCCAGGGAATTGAAGAACTCCCTGGGTATTCCCTCCATCTCCTGAGTGCCAGTGCAGTCTTTCTAGGCAATCCCATTTTCTTCTGGTGGAGGGACTGAAGGACTGAACCAGAATGCCTGTGCATGAGGCTTTTTAGTCTTTACCCCTGTGTCCCACAGTGATTCCGATGTGTCCCTGTGGTTAAAAAGTTGGGTCAGGATGCCTGGCAATTAGTATAAATGAAATATGGTGAGCATTATATCGCTCACCTTTCTGACACATCCTTTTTCTCATGTTATATTTCACTGCATCTAAGAACCAAAGGCCAATTCCTGCCTGTGGTTCCTACCCCACTCCAAACATTTTCTATCCTGAATCTGCTCCTTGGTAACTGGCACAGAACGATCACGTTAGCTGTTGTTGGAAGTGCTCCTAAATCACAACCAGTGTCTGCAGCCTGGATGTCTGTACCTGTCTCCTGTCAAAGCTCTAACCTTCACACCCATCAACTTTTACCATGGTCCAGTTCCCCAGGGGCTTGTACAGGCTTCAGAGATCAGGATCCCTAGCAGACAGCTGGACCCATTTTCTTGTCCATCCAGTCCATTTTTTTAAGAAAACACATCGGATCACCTTCCATGCCACCACCAAGCCGTACATCATCTCTGCACACTTTAGAACTCCCTCATGTCATGCCCGGTGTCTGAAGTCTGGCTCCCAAGATCCCATTTCCTTCGTCAGATGGGTTTTCTTCCTGCTTAACCAGACTCACCGGAGATTCCCTCTCCACCCATATAACTCCTCGTGACTCCTTCTTCACTCACTAACGCTGAGTTACAGCGTTACTAAGGTGGTGATGAAGTGAGGCCCAGAACATATGACACATGGGCAGGTGTGGCTATAAGGATCTCTAGTTTTAGACCATATTTTCAGAAGGCACAAATCACATAAAAAAGCAGTAACAGTCAGTGAAGGGGGAGCAATGTATGGGGAGGTGTAACCCATGGGATGGCTTATCAAAATGGAAGAGAAAAAGAGGAACCTCAAATTTCAATAAGCATATGTTATATGCTCATGAAAAAGTAAATCCCAATAAAACCCATTATTCCTAATGCTTTGAAAGGAGTCATTTCACTCTACAGGCTACCTTGTGGCAAAAGGAAGGCAAGAATCTGATCCTTTTCCCTAAATGGTAATTCGTTTCTAGAGTTTTTAAAAATTATTCTTTCTTTATTTAAATCCATACAAAAAGATCCCAATACTTGAGTGCTTTAATTTTTAAGCATAGATAGATGTTATGTGCATAAACCAGTCAGCACACCAGTGACTTGAATCGATGAGACTGCGGTTTCTCAGTAGACAAAGGGTATAGTCGGGTGCTGAACCCAAAACACAGATTCTTCGCCCTTGTTATCACAATGGGCAGTTGAGCCCCAGCATGCTTTTGCCTCCCAGGAACACTCACAGTTTCTAAGGCAACATGAGACCAAACAAAAGTAACGTGTGTATAACAACGAAAGCCATACATTTTGTGCCAGACTGAGCGACAAAAAAGTAGAAGATCCTGATCATCCAGGAATGTACAATCTAGCTCCCTGAGGGCAGGGAGCTCCCATGTATGTCTGATTCAATACTGAAGGCCCAAGGGCTGACATGGCAACACCTCAATAAATAATGCATTAGTCGAAAAAAAAAATATATGTGTATATATATATATATATATATATATATATGAGAGAACAAATGGAAGCCAACACATACGTGAATAAATTTAAGTCTAAAAATTAAGTGTCACAAACTATTTGCAGATTACAGGCATGGAAGGAATTCTGAAGATAGGGCCACCTGGAGTTGGGACAGGCGTGAGCTGACAGCAGAGATGAGATTTCCAGAAGACATCAAACCAGGCACAATGTTGTTTCTGGAGAACAAGGAGCAGTGCAGATGGAATTTCAGACCCGTTCTCTTTGGAAAGATTTATGAGTATCAGCAGTCTTTGACAATCCTTTTCTGTTAAAAATGTAAGGCAATTAACCACCTCCAGAACGACTAATAACAAAAACGCTGCTGGCTTTTGAGCACTTACTCTTTGCTAAACTCTGATCAAAGCACCTTGCTCACATTGTCTTCATTTAAACGTTGCACACATACCTAACACGCAAACCAGATGAAGGCACACCTGTGCCAAACATGAAACACAACAGGAAAAGCCCTCTTTCTCCACACACTTTTCAGTTCTCACTGTATCAAAGAATAAATCTGGTTTGTGAAATTTATTTTTCTCTAAATTGAGCTTTTCATAGGTAAGCCATGAAGTTAAGAAAAATCACAAGAAATTCAAAGGCAATATATACACCGACTTATGAACATCACAGAGTTTAACTCCATGCTAAGCACCTGGGACCACAGCTCACAAAGGCAGCCATCTGGTACCCCTATCTTTCCCCAGGAGGCCAAGAACCAAAAGAAACTGACTGACTATATGAATTTGTGTTTTAAATGTAATATTACAGATAGACTCCAGACAATTTATGAAAATTGCAGAATTTAAGTGAAAAGAAATAGGGTGATTTTCTTAATCATATTTTCAAATGGAAAACAATGCGTCCCATATGTTAAGATCAATCCAGTAACTATAGAGTTCTAATTTTGAAGCTGGGTTATTTATATTTGGATTTTGTTACAAATATAAATAACCCAGAGATGGATTTAGTGACAACTTTCTAATTTTATTACTAACTTGGCTATCTATAGTGGATGTCAAATACAAATTTCTTTTTGTGTAATGAGATAATGTTCACCTTGTGACCAGAATGAACACAGAGGGAAAAGCCCATAGTTACAAACCATACCACACAGGTGAGGTTGTTGTTATTAAACTAATCCCCAAACAAAAAGTGGTTAGAGGTGTTACTTAATGAAGCTCATTGGTTTTTCATTGGTTTTTAACACAAAGCAAAGACCAAAGTGCTTCATGTCCCACACAGGAGAGAGAACATTGTCAGGCCAGTTTCCTCTCTGAGCCTAACTACTCAAGGTCACAGTCACGTCGGTGCCTTTCTAAGGGGGAGAAGCTGAATTTTTCTCCCCATCAGAAGAACCGGGGCTCAGGACTGCTTCCTGGACATGGGTGCTGTGGCTTTGTGCTTCCCACTGGAGGATCTTCTTGAGATATTATTAGAGTGGGGTATGCTGAGAGGAAATCGGCAAACTTCTGTGCTTTTTCACAACGAATCATTCTCAAGCAAGACAGCAGATGTGATGACTTTGAATGAAGTACAGAGATGGTATAATGCAGAATAAAATGGAAACCTGAAGTAGAGTTAACTTGCCTGAAATTAAAAGATCAGATATGTTTTTATCTTCTGATTATCTATGGAACTTCATCCAAGTTTGTAAAAGTTACTCTGCAAACTAGACTCTAATACTTCCATGAGAGATACCTTGAATCAATCTAATAACTTAAATCAGACATTAATATTTAATAATCTAAATTAGATCTCTAGTAAACTTGACATTTCAACTTCATAGTCATCATTGTAGAAACTATTTTTATAATATATGTGACATGATATTCTTTACTGTTTTAATCCACGCTAGAACTAATGCTTGTTTAAAATAGTAGCATAATGCATTTAAAGTACAAACCAGCCACTTAAGAGTTCAGTGATCATGACACACAATTTTCTTTGATAGATCAGAACATCACACGTTGTGATCTCAAGTCTGAATTCTTCTATGGACCAGTATTGCATTACCAGGTCTCGTAGGGTAAATCATAGGATTGCCAGACTGACTCCCGAACCTGTCCCAAAGGAACAAGAGGATCCATGGGAAACCAGTAGCCAAAATGCTTAGGGATAGCTGTGCAGTGGAATTGTAATTGCCCTCCCCAACCCCATCCCCTATGGATGTCCCTTTTCCCTGCTTCTCTTTTCTTCCCTACCCATCTCTGCATTTGTCCTTGACCATAACACATGCATCTCAGGACAAACATCCAATGACTTCCTTCACTTTTCTTTGAGATTGCCCAAAATATTCAGGTTAACCTAGAAGAAGAGCCAAATTGTTTACTGGCCTCTTGATGCTGATATAGTCTATGAAAATATACATGAAATACAAAAGACCTGGCTCTCCCGAGGAAAGCAATATGTGGAGGTAAATGACTGAAGAATATGCCAAACTACCGAGTAAATAAGGGCAAATCAATATGTTGTCACCAAATGCAAAAATATTAAGCTGATATAAACATATCAGAATAAAAAGATATAGACAGGAATGATCAGTTTCTATGTCTAAGCGAAATACTGGGTCAAGCAAATTCCCTCCAGCCACACATGACAACAGTGGTTCTAATAAAAAGCGTCAGCTCAGATTCAGAGCAATTTCTATTTACTATTATGCATATAAAAATCTATTTAAAGGTCTAATATACGGCAGGTATCATCCATCTGAGACTAGGACCATGGTACCAAAGTAAATCCTGTCAGTATGCAGACTGTGGGGACAGGAGATCTACACATGATGGTCTTCTATCTCTAGAGCAAATTCCCAAAAAGTCATAAGTAAATAAAAATTACTTTTTTTCATGGAGAATTGCTTTTATTTTTCCTTTCATTTCAAAATAACATCATTGGAGTATATGATTATTATGAGTAAATGGCTAATTTAAGTTGAGAATATACATATACACACAATATGTGGTATGTTATTCTGCTTATTTTGCTGATGACACAGAAAACATACACAGATGATCAAACGCTGGGTCTTTATCTGGGACTGCTTTGGGCTACTGGATGGTGGACTTAGGATGATTTTTAGCTTTCCGTGTTTTTCAGAATTCTCTGCAATAAACACTAAATGACTTTGTGATAGATTGGGAAACTATTTTTGTACAGTTTCAAAAAGCTATATCATATTCTTGAGCAAATTTCATAACTTTGGCTTTAAAAATAAGCATTTAGAATATTTAAAGCCTGTAGACTTTTTAACGTTTTGATGCAGTTCCTTAGAGAGCAGCTAAATAAAGTTATTACAGCCTGAATCGTGGTCTATTTAACAAATCAGTTCTTAAGTCCATGAAAGCTGTAGTAATGACTCGTATGCAACATACAACTAGTTCATTAAAATACATTAAAAATACGGGATAGTTTATACATTATCACTAACTGTACAAATCTGGGAAATGGCTAACATTTTAGAGAATCTAAACCGCAGCTTTAGAAACAGTTTTATCTTAGCAGCTGGCACAACAAAAATCTTATCACATCATACAATAGGTTTATACCTAAGTCAAAATTCTGTATTAAGTACACTCTGAATTGTATTTTGGAAAATTTGCACTTTTTCCAAAAAATGCTTTAATTTTCAAGGCTTCAGGGAAGAAGAGCAGTCAGTTTATAAATTGGTTTAGTCTGAAATTCTGAGTGAGAAAAATGACTCTGTTGCTTTGCTGTAACTGGCTAGTCTTTCCAGTTACCTCCTGACAAAAGATGCATATTGCTCTGGATAGGCCCAAACCCTTGCCCCATAACTTCACCGTGAATTTGGGCCTTCCACATCTATATGGAGCTAGAATAGCATTAACACAGAAGCCCAAGATTCCTTTCAGAAATGCTCTATGAGTTTGGGAATATAAATACTCTGGAAGAATGACAAATTCATGTGTGTGTGAATTTGATGGCACATTGCATAAACAGGCAGGATATTTAGTTTTGCATTACTTTCGTCTAATGTTAGATTGCTGCTACAGCTTAATAAGAAATTTTCTAAATGCCCCAAACAGAGGAGTTTGTTATAAAATAAATAAATAAAAGCAGGGCCCAAAAAAGACTTAAGCTATATCGGCCATAAGAAATACTTGGGAAAAAAATTTCCTTTTTTGTGGATAGCACTTTACTGCCCCCTTTTGCACTTTTACATCAGAACAAGTTTCTGCACAAACATATTCTGAAACCAGAGAGATAATGGGGTGTAGCTATAGGGTGTCAGGTTTATACAGAATTAGATTACCAGATACCACTGCTTGGAGTAACAAGTAATTACCTTAAAACTTCAAGCGAGTGCACCACTATCTTCTCAGGGGCTTTAAACCACCAAGAAATAAGGTAGTAATTGGAGGTTTTAATTGACATTTTCTGCTTTAATTCAAATGTGTATGTGTGCTGGAACAATTGCCTGTTTTCACAGGTGCCCCGTCTTTCACACTTTTCTAAAACAAATATTATGTGCAACATGAACCTGATTTATTCAAGGGAAAGAAAAGGGGCATAAAAGCAGGTTATACAATTTGGGACCATTAAGTGTTATAAATCCGATAACTAAGAGGAGGGGTGTGCATTTCAAACTTCACACTAATGACAAGCAAAATCTTTTCAAGAAAAGGAAAGATGAGAAACACAGAAATTCAAATGCACTGTGAACCTATAGGCACACAAACCAGTTTAGCAACTCTTCAAGGTGAGGTGCGACAAACAGCATTTGTGCCTCTTCATCTATGCATACACTTGAAAAAAGTATTAAACTAGTCTAAAAAAGTTTTGTTTATAAAATTCTAATCTGCAGTGACAGAGCTAGAGGGTCCCATTCTTGGCCCAGTGACCTTAACCTGCATTCTACAGTGTGTGTCTGATGTGTATACTTTTATTTAAACTCAATCCATTTCCCTCTGCGTTCTACAATTACCATACAAGTCAAAATAATATTAAATTTCGCAGCCCGTGATGCTGCACAATTGAATGAAAACTGACTCCTTTTGATGTTAATCTTGTTTTTTATTGGTGATACAATGCTTAAAACACTGGTAGCTAAAGAAAATTTTATTTTTAAATGCTCAAAGGTAGTATTCTCATAGTTTAAACTTTCTTTGAAGAAAATTACACAAGCAATTATTTAATTTTTATCCATACTATGATTTTCACTGTAATAAAAACCTGGAATCCACAGAACTACTTATAGCAAGTTAAGGCCAGAAAAGTTATTTATTATCTAAATACTTCTCTCAAAATGCTCTGAAAAAGAAAACCATGCCATGACTTTTATAGTTATGTAAAGCAAAACTGGGGGACTTGAACAGTAAGGCTGGGATGCTCTGACGTACAGTGGGAAAGTGAACAGGGAATGAATCACTAAGGCCAACCTTTGTCGTGCTGGCTTGACCACGCTGGCTCCATTATCGAAACAAGTATTTCACAACCCTCAGAGGCAAGAGACAGCGCAAGTTTCTTTCCCAACTGTAATTTGTTTGCACCTGTACGGTCTTGTTTCAAACTATGCTTTTAGTAGTCTATAAAGAAAGGTGGAACTCTTGTTATTTATAGGTGAGACACCAGGGGAAAGAAAATCGCTTTCATATAGAAATTTAAAGGGCATTTCCAGCTGGCTCTCTGTTGTTTTAGATATGAGTGTGGAGATCTATTTGATCATCTACCCGAGTGGGAAATTCACAGAAATGAAAGGCACACGTAAATCACACAAGGAATGGATTGGCATTTTAACAACTCAAAGAAATGGAATTAAGATCTTAGTGCATTGCAATATCACAACCTAGAGTTTGGGAGTATCTTTTCTACCAACCCCTCCCATCCCGTTCATTCCCACATCACTTTTTTTTTTTTTTTTTTAATTTCAAAGAACTTTGCGTACTTAGAAAAACAATTCACTCATGTTTTATGGGTGAATGAAACTTTGGTGGGGCAAACAGCCCTGAAAGAAAAGGTCATGTACACCAAGGGGGACCAGTGCTTGCACTTGAAGCTGAAGTGTGACTCTCAGACTGAACCTGCAGTGTTTCTCCTGGACCTCAGCCCCCGTCCCCCATTCATTACACAGAATGAATGGTCAACAGCTATCTGTGCAAAGAAAGAATGAATACTTTAATAAGTAAGGTTTAAGAAGAGACATAATTATTTTAGTTCTCTCTTGATGTAAGAGGAGATTCTTCTTGTCAGCCAAGCATAGTAAGTCCAGCAACACAATTTATAAGGCTGCCCATAATCGCTTTACAATCACCTAAAGGGCTGCCTCCTGGACACCTCCACCTTACTGGGCTCCAGAGCAGGGTCAGAGATAGGGCTATGGTGGGTGTACAACAGAAGGCATTTTCCTGCACCCTTCATGGTTTCTTGGTGACATCCCAGAGAGCAAGACAAAAGGAGAGGAAAGAAAAATGAAGCAGTCTATTCAATACCCAGGTCTGTACTGCTAAAGTGTAAAAGGAGTAAAAGATTGGATTGGATTACTGACTTCCTTTCAGATCATCCCAAAACTGTGTATGTTATAAAAATGTGAATGTCATGCCCTTGGAACTTTGCGGACAATATATTTATTTCCTGCTCAGTCACCACAAGCAGACTGGAATTACCTTGACCAAAAAAACAAAAACCCATCAAAAGTTAAAATAGTCTAAATTATTCAAATAGGTTGCTACTGAACAAAACTGAAGGAAAGTGGACAAGGAGAAGATAAGAGGATGGCCTTGGGCCCTCTAAAAGGAATAAAGATCTGGTTGTTTGAGACCTCCTCCTGGCTGCCAGATCTACAGGTATAAGCAGCTGACAAGCCTCAGGGAAAAGCCACGGCTGAGAAGCTCACTCAGGAGTCAAGAGAACCCCAGTCCCACCAATACTTGCTGCCCAGCTTCCTGAAACAAACTGCTCCAAGCTTGCAGAACATCAAAAGCCAGATGGGCTATACTGAGTGAATCCACAGGCAAGGTGCCAGAATCCCAGTTTGCTGTAGAAATAGGCCTGGACTTGATTTGAGTCTTCTCAGCTCTGACAAGCTGGAAGCTGGCACACATCCCAAAATCCAAAATAAAATGGCATTTAATTGTGACTAGACTCTAAAAAAGATGTCATACTATCTCCTTAGCTTGACACACGCTTAGCATCTAACCAAATGCAACTCTCCTCGAAAATCTGACTTTTTATCCCAGCAAAGAAATGATTATATTTAAAATTTAAAAGGAAAATGTTAATAGTCAGAGGAATAATACTCAATGAGTGCTTTAATATTATATACTTTCATTACTGTCTAGTCACCATTGGGTTGAACCTTGTTCTATCAAAGATTCAAAGAATCCATTTAGAATTGTATGCTCATCAGAGGAAAGACTATAAATCAAGATGGACAAGGGAAGAATTATACCTCAAACCTTCTTTTTATCCACCTTGTATGTACTGCTTTGAGAAAATATATGCTTAATACACAATTTTTAATTATTCCACACAGCAGCATAAGGAAGAAAGGCAGAGGATTAGGAGGGATCTAGGAACCAGAATAATCAGGTTCAACACAGACTGTAACACTTACTAGCTATAGGACTTTGGGCAAGATAATTAACCAATCTGTGCCTCAGTTTCCCCATTGATAATATGAGGATCATAAAAGTACCACCCTCAGATGGTTACTATGAAGGTTGAATGAGTCTGTATTTGTCAAGCAGTTAAAACAGAAGCTGGCACGTAGTACTATACGCAACTGTTTTTAAATAAAATATACCATGTCCTCCAGGTAGGTCATTTTCTAAATAAGAAATGTCATATAATATTAATGCAAAAAATGCTATGTTGCCCATCCTTACAGGTTAAATTCATATATTTATTCACAACCCAATTTCGTACTGTACTTTTAGTAGAATATACAAAGTGAATTCTGCCCAGGCATTAGGGGTAGAAAGCAGAAAAGAGGACCTAATTTGGTAGTAGAAGGGAAATAAAGTACTTTATATAGCAGAATAGTCTTAAAGAATGAATAGAAGTCTGGCAGCTAAACAAGCTACAATATAACATCAGAGACTTTGAAAGGTGAAACTGCCATGTTATAATCTTTATTAATGTTTAATTTTATTTATTCAGCATTTGTATGTGGAAGGCAAATTGAATCAAGAGTCAGGCACACAGTACATGTTCACCCACTTTTAAATAACGATAGTTGACCTCCACTGGTTTGTTGTGCAAAGCACAGAGCTAAATTCTTTAAATCTTGACCACAATTTTATTACTCCTTTACTCAGTACTGTTAGATTATTTTCCCCATTTTATAGACCAGACAACTGAGGGACACAGATGATAAGGCTCCCAAAGTTAACACAGCTAAAAAATAACTAAACTGAGGTTGGCCTCATACAGCCAGATTCCAAAGTATGTACTCTCAACTAAACTAAAATAGCGCTTGCCTGGTTGTCTTTGTTAAATCGAATTGCCTGACCTTTCCATTATCAACACAGCCATTTTGAAATTGCTAATTTTCATATTAATAAGGTAGCTGAAATCGCTGGGTTAGCTATCCCACAGGGTTGATTTTTTTTTTTTTTCCATTTATGGGATCTGTCTTTGAGCTATGCTCAGATGAAATAATGTAGATGCTTACAGATATACACTTTACAGACACACTATCCTTAGCTAAAATGTTATTACCTTGACTTGTGTACTGTGTTCTTTATTTCAGAAGTCTACATGACTCTGCTTAGAGATGCCTGTTGTCTCTCCAGACTCAGTTTCCTCTCCCCTGGGTTGTTTTTCTGAACACCCCTAGAGTGAATGTCATTCCCTTCCTCTGTGTTCTCACTGCACATACTTCTCATACACCACACCACCAAATGCATTTGCTTCCAATAGGATTCCCTCTACTCCCATTAGAATTTAAGTTTTGAGAGTAGAAATTGTTCTTCGTGTTCTCAGAGCCTGGTAACAGGCCTCACAGTTCGTAAATGCTTGTTAAATAAATCAATGAATTATCCACCATCAAAGATCTAGATGATCTCTTGTGGCCCTAAGAATGGGGGCAGAAGCAGAGAGTTAAGGACCTCGGATTTCTACGAGATCCCAAAACAGTCTTTAAGAGGATTATGACCTAATGTCGAATTGTTTTCAATAAAAGGTGATTGATCTATGGCAAAGGTTCTCAAGGTGTGGTCTCAGACCAGTATTAGCATCAACTGAGAGCTAGTTAGAAATATAAATTTCAAGTCCCACCCAGATCTCAGGAATCCGGAACTCTGGGGGTGGGCCTGGCAATCCTGTTTTAACAAGCCCTCTGTAGGTGATTCTGATGCCCTAACATTCTAGAGCCACTGGTTAAAAGGTAGATTCTCAGTGGCAGGTGATTTTGTTAATGCAACGTGGGCAGCCAGAAATACACATCTGGATTTTGTCTGTTCATTTGACTACTATTCAATGGATATCAATGACAACTAGTAGGTAGAGACTGATAAAATGAAACAATTCTTGTCCCCCCTATCTTTTAGGGATACGGAAGGTGGTGAAGGGGATTAAGATTTGCATGTGAATCATGACAGTGCAGTGTATAATGATCTTCCTATGCCCTAGGTATTTAAAGTGCTGTGGGCTTACAGAGAAAACATTTTAAAAAATTATGTTTGCTCTACTATGTCACGAAGAGAGGACACTCATCTAGGGTAAACTGTGAAATTTATGGATAATCCATTATAATGAAGATCCCATAGACAAAGGGAGAATCAGGGCTTAAGAGCGCTTGCTTTTACCTAAAATATCCCCAAAATATAGTTCTGGTAGTTAAGTGAAAACTAACATTTTCTAATTTCTTCTGTAGGTAGATACATTTTGAGCTGGCCTTGAACATAACTGCCCTGGCCTTACTCACTCAGGCAGCTGCGATTCGGGGCAAATGTTTTCAGGCCACAGCTTAACTGGTGGAAAAGCAAGGACCCAGATTCAGAAGCATTTCATCAGGTAGTGGAATCACGCTGGGCCTCAAGTTCCTGGGCTGAAACACAAGTGGCCGCAGAGATACTGGAACGGGGCATTTCAGACACTCTGACTCTGCAGGTCAGAGATTCTGATACCCACAGAGGTTACTTATCCTGCAGGGAGTGTGAAATGGGGGAGCAACAGCAAAGTAGGCATACATCAGGGAGTTTCACACCCCACCCCCCTGCAACGCACACCCCTACCTAACAAGTTGAAGCCTTAGGACTGTAATCACTCATTTTCCTCCTACATAAACACACTAACAAACTGGTTTCAAAAATGTGGGCAGCACTCATAATTACTCTGGGGTGAGAGGGGAGTAGTCCATACATGAAAAGCAGAGTAATGCCTCGGGGGCAATACAGACTTCACTAGCAAGTATAGGAAAAATGACACAAGGACTGTAGTCAAAATTGGATGCAACTAAACTTAAACCAAGACAAAGAACTGGATTGTTTAATACTTTTATATAGAAAACATGAAGAATCTATAGTACTCGTGAAGTTTTCAGAGCAAGGCAGAGCACCAGTGTTTCCTTCACTGCGTTCTGAATGTATACCCATCACTGGGTATAGTTAGAACGTTTATCTATTCATGTTTTAGAGAAAGGAAACAGCAAGCTATTAATACTCCACTACTGTGAATTTTCTTCATATTTTGTTTAGAGAGTTACTAAGAGCAGAAACAACTTTTTTTTTTAATAAACCATTCTCCTATTCCATTTTCTATTTGAAATCAGCAAGTATATACTCACCTGTCACAAAATGCTGTGAAATAGAATAACGTATTTGAATTTATACATGAAAAGAAAAATAAAGACCCACTGCTCATTTTCTGTGGGAGCAAAAGAAATAGGTTTACCTGGCATTCAGTGCATGGAAAACATTTCATAATCGATCATTTATACTTTTTACTAGTTCGCCAGATTCAACCATCCTTACCTTTAACACTTCTGAAATATGTTCACACAGGTAGATAGCAAAGCTAACTAAATATCGGATGACGGTTAGTAAACAAGTGGCAGGGTTTTCCTGCATCATTTCTTTAATCACTTTAACCCCATTCCTAATAGAAACCTGGAGGCCAGGGCAATTCAACTTCTTCTTTTGTCATTTGCCTGCCATAAATATGCACCAGTCTGCATTTGAAAAGCTGAAGGAGGCTGCAAGCTTGCTGGACATTTATCATGCTCTGTTCCCTGTTAACAAGCAAATACTTTAGCTGAATGGGCCATTAGCAATCATTGTCAAATGTAGAATGCAAGGTGCTTGGATGTGACCAGCTTGTAAATTAGGGGTGTCCCTTCTCTTTGATGAATCTAGACAAGCGCAATGGATCTTTTGATATAGAATACTGAATTAAGTTAGAAAAGGAGGTAAAGCAGCAGACATTGGATATGACAGATTTATGTGCAATAATTTTTAAAATGTGTTTAATCTATGAAAGCTAAATAATAATAACCAGAAAGATAGTCAATAAATGCAATAAACCTACAGCCCAAAACAGGTGGTTGAGTCAACTGAGAATTAGGAACAAAAATCAAAGAAATGGGTCTGAAATAGATGATTTAGGATTAACGAAGATCTTCAGACACTCATAGAATGTTAGTCTAGAAAGGTCCCATGTTGCTGTTAAGAAAACAGCACCGAATCCTCTTGAGCCAGCCACTCCATCAAGAAACACACTTAGGGTGTTTGTAACTTTCAGTATTGTCAATGTCTTAAGAGTTCAGACTCTCTTAAAGAAATGGGGAAACTTTTCTTAAACAACAAATAGGAGGCAATAAAGCAAATATTTCCTTTCTGGTTTGATCCGATTGTGGGTGTCACTCTGCATGTAACCTAATCATGGCTTCAATGGCTTATTTTGTTTAATGACTAAAATGGAAAGTGTGGAAGGCGAAAACAAAAGTACGGCTTATTTAGAAAGTTGTTCGGTACAGGGGGCAATAAGATTCAACAGCATTTTCGTTTGTTTTAAACTTTAAAGCTGGTTGTGCTAACATTTTTATAATCCTTTCGTTTATATGAAGGACGCCTATCCCATTCAACTTAAAGGTTAAGACTTACATTCATGAGTAAAATATCATCTAGATAGAGCCCACTGGTTTGGGCATACTGATTACTGCTGACTAGAATGAAACCTAAATTCTCTCTTTCATACACACACACACACACACACACACACACACACACATATTTTTTTTCACCAGGGTGAGAATGACAAAACTCTGAGTAGAGCTATCTGGCTGAGGGAAAGGAACAATACATAATGTTTACCTTTTCTCCTACTCTGTGTGAGATGGCTCGGCTCTGAAAGATGGCTGAAATCAAAAGGTCTCTGTTTTCTTTTCAGATAACTCCAGCCGTACCTATCCCTTCTGGTCTCTGTTCCTTCCCAGCGTGTTCCTGCCTGAAGCCCAAATAGATTAAGGCTGGGACCGCCAAGTGCAGTTAATCCTACAGAATGGCTGCCGCTGTTAGGCCAGGAGTTAAAAAGGAAAATCTTGCAGGCCTTAACAACTGCAGTGATCTGAAGTTTTAATCAGACCCAATCTCAATCTCTAAAAAAGGCAGTCAATGAAATCTACCTTTGCCATATTATCTGCCACCAATGAGCAAGAACTGAGCAGCTTTTCTTTCCTGCTTTAGCCATCCCAGGCCACAAGTAGGGCTTTCATACTTTCTAATCCGAGTTTCCAAGTCTGTGTGGTTCTCACATAATAGCCAACAGCCTGGAGCAAGGGCCTCCATTTCTACACCCTTTTCAGAGACGTGTCATTTCTAACATCAAGCTAATCTATATGTTGCCATGGCTTCACCCTTTATCTGCCTTTACATCTTATGAACTGCATGGATTTACCACATTATTTTTATCTGAAAGACAGAAAATGGTGGTTTTATTGCCATACAATCAGATTACTGCTTCTAGTTTCTCTATGCCTTTTTACCATACTTCAATCAAAAGGGATCAGTTTCTTTATACTCTGCCCTTGATTTACATTACATCTGTAAAGACCTAGTCTGGGTTGTAATCCCCTTATTAACTATGACCAGGGTTGATTTGCCTAAAAATAAAAGCAAATTGTGTCAGACCCTTTCACTTTGTTTTTGATTCGGAACTACAAAATGGATTACTAAAGAAATCTTCAGAGTTCACACGGCTAGTATAGTACTGAATTTAAAATGAGAATTAAACAAGTTAAACAGGGGAGCCATGTCAACGGTTTACATTTTCCATCATGGGAGAAGGGCTGAATTGCTTATGTCTTTGTATTCTTTGGCTTTAGAGAGACAATGGAGCCACAGGAGTTTTTCCAAGCTGTTCGGAACACTGTCCCATTTGCCATCCTTCCTTCTTTGCTTTTCTTATATTCCTCTCCCAGCCCCATTCTAATTCCTATCCTAAAAAAGGTGGTGGGGGGAGCTCTTCCCTGAAAGAGCTAATTCCTAACTAGAAGCGTATAGTTCTATGGGTTCTGCATATTTTAATCAAAATATTTTAAACAGTTGAACACTCCTATTTAAGGCTCTACTCCTCTACACAAAGGGTGAGCTCATAAGCAAATCTATGTAGATGTATGATAAGTGACCTGAAAAACAGGCTCTGTATGTCAGCAGCAAATGAAGGCAGAGATTAGGCAGATGGGAGTACCATTTTAATCATTATTTTCCTTAGAAGAGTGCTTCTTTTGGTCTAATTTGCAATGGAAGAGTTTAAAAATAAAGTTTTCATAAATATTAAAGAAATAGCCTTAATTTTTTTTTTCTTGGTGTGGGTCCAGAGTCTGTATTTCCTACCCCCTGCCACTCCCATTCATATGACGCACCACTGCAGTCATGCTGAGATCTCAAATCGTTTCCTATTAGGAGAATGCACTGGGAAACCTCGCTCTAAGGTAGATGTCATACTCAACCTCCTGGGAGCTACCTGGAGCATTTCAGTGAAGGGCAAGGTAGCAAAGATTTAAATTGCTCCAATTGCAATGTCAGTCTGAAGGTGACTATTGTGCTGATCCACCAACCATAGGATTTATCTACGTAAATTTACATTTATGAGGTTTTATGATAATTATTCAAAATAAACCCATTATTCTTTAGCTGACTCTCCATGAAGGAACCATTCCAATCTGTAGATTTTTTTTTCTTTCCTTTTATTTTAGCTGATTTTAGGATGATGGCTAATTCACCTGTCCTCCTACTTTAGCCTAGGAGTCAGAAACATTTAGGAATGTTGAAGTCATTTGCATTTCTTTGCATCAGTTGGCAAGTGTCAACAGCTTTGCTTTGTGAAAGATTTAGAACCAAGTGCTTAACAAATCATCTTAACCTCCAGCTCCCGTTTCTGAGGCTTGAAGCTATAATTGCTAAGGTTAAAAAGTGCTGTCCCTAGACACACGATTCCCAAATAAATTCTCTTCTCGTCTGAAAGAAGACTACCAAGCATGTTGTGAGATATCGCTTTAGCGCCGTCTTTGTGCTCTCTCTGGCTCAGTTGTCCTGTGGAACAACGACAGTCCATTACCTACAGTTTATCATCCTGACAAAATGTGAGGAATGTGGATGTGAAAGCACTAACAATTCCACCCCTGGTGCTTTGTGCTTTTTTCTCTCTATATTAAAACCGACAAGATTAACCCAAACGCAAACTGTGGAGCATAGTTCAAGGGGCTATTCAATCAGTGCTGAATGTGCATTTGTTTACCTACAAAAATAAGAATTTCAGACACAATGAGAGGCAGGCTGGCGTATATATAGTACTGAATGGACTGTTTAAACAGTACTATCCATTGTAGTTTATTTTATCAATCTCTGACAGGTCTGTATTTATTCAGAGCCTGACTGTGGTAGAGCCCATGTATTATAGGTTATCTGGATGTTATCCAGCCATTCTTTTGTATCAAGTCAATCAATATCAGGAATTCAGTATTATGTAGGGAAAAAATGACATAGGAAAAGCACAACACTTTGTTAACTAACTAGTATATGGTATACAGGGAATATCACCCCTAGACCTAAGAAATTAATGCTTAACTGAAATTTTCAATAAAGTCTGTAATTCATTATAGACTATCATACCAATACACACTTGCTCACTCTAAAATGAAATCAATACTTTATAAAAGAGCCAACTATTTTATTTTGGCAAAAAAAAATCATACTTGGAAAAAACTGTTCTACTGAAATGTTAATTAGAAATGAAAGCCAGGCTTTGCTATTCTCTCCTGAGGTTAAATAAATAAATAAAACTGCTTAAACAGCCTAAACGGCTACCACTGATCCAACTCTACCAGAGCCTATGGATGCAATGTGAATAATCTAACGGGCTAATGTTTCAGGATATAGAACTTCTTTCGATTACTGCATAAACTCTCAGAGATGGGGGCAGCAGACAGTGTGATTAAAGTAGTTAGGAAAACAGTGAATTTACAAAAGATTTTCTGGACTCTATATCCAAACAGCTGCTGCATGCTCCCTATGTCGGCCACCTGCTAAAAAAGCTGACCCCCGAATGAAACAAATCTCATTACTGATGGTTGCTTCATTACAAATGAATTGTTCCCCAGTTCATATGAATTGATGTGAAACTTCAATGCATTTGATTACCTCCCCGTCACATCACATTTACTGACAAACTTTTCCGTGGAAATAAATATGCAACTTCCCCAAATAAAGTGACCCCTTGGCATGAGGGGTTTTTATTCATTTCTCCAGGAAGAAATATTTCTGATCTCAAGCTAGCATTCAACTACATACTTTGTTAAAGTAATCTTTTCCAGAGACAAATACCCAGTCCTCCAGGCAAGCCGTCATCATGAGAACTATTAAAGAGATTCTACTCTTGAGGATGGGGACAATCATGCCAACAGCAACATCAGCAGTGCAGGGAAGCAAGGGTCTTTCTACAAAATGCAGGTCTCCAGCAGGTCTCTAAATCTGTGGCCCCAGGTAGGAAAAACTGACTAATCCTAATCATTAGGATAGTGAGAAAATATCAGCCACCCCTCCCCCATACATACATTAGGAATAGAAGATATTACTGTCTAAACTTTAAATTGAAATAATTATTGCTCTATCTTATTTTCCAAGTAGGTATTTCTAATGCTCTCCCTGGATACACACAAACTAGTAGCACAGATACATACATAAAGCGAACTCTGGAGGGGTTAATGGTAATTTCTTAAATTTAAATATAAATGTTAAATCCTGATGGGGAAAAAAATCTGTCCCGAAGGCAGTCTGTCAGTGAAAGTGCAAAGTGGAGCGGAGCAGGCAGCCTGGGGAAAGAGGTTAAGGCTGGCGCCGTGAGCATTGCGCATGGAAGAGTGACCTCTGTAGGCACAAAGAAAGCACTGGCCGGCCTCATCCCGGCTCCCCGAGTCCCGCTCCTCGCCCGCCTTGCTGGGACACCGGCTACTGCGAGCAGGTCCGAGCCCGGCGCTTTCTGGCATCACCTGGTGCCTCACGATTTGGTATCGGTGTAAAGATGTCACTGCCACTATTTTCTCAGCAAAAATAATATCTTACATTAGGAATAAAAAAGACGTCCATATAAGATCAGGCTACATAAAAGAAGGCTACTTAAAGCAACTTTTAGAATTTGAGCAGTGTTCTTAAGTGCCATCTAATATCATGCATGAATTTCTGTTTGATCCGATTTACAGCTATGACGTTTCCTGTAACAGGAAATTCTTGGTTAACTCTTAGTGAATTTGAAAACTGACCACTTTTAAAGGAGTGGATATGTCTTTAATTAAGATGCGATTTCCAAATCAATCCCTCACCTCTTTACTCCTAAATCCATGGCCAACTTGCTTAACTTCAATTAGGCCATTGATTTTGCTTCTGATCTCAAACGCTTACTCCAGGAACCAGCCAAGGTCTCCGTACTTTCCCCCAAGTTCCCTAAGGCTAAAATTCCAGGATTCTGTAAAATATTTTTGGCTGTGATTCAAATGCATCCCAAGAATGAGGTAATATGTAATATCGAGTTTACAGAGGACTAATTAAGAGTTATTTAGGGATGGTTATCGCCTTTTCTAAATTCTATATGTACTTTGGTAGCTCACACTGAAAGTTAATCTCCACAAGGCCTGGCTTTCTCCCGGCTGCGCCGTTCGATAAAAGCAAGTGGGATCTAAGGATCCCATTCCTGCCTAGACTCCCCAAGAGCGAAGGCTTCAGCTGTGTCGACTGGGCAGGGCCTTAAGCTTTTTTGCAGAAAGCGTCCTTGAAATCAAAAGTCAGCTATCGAGACCTCACAGAGTGCCTACGGGTTTAGAAACGAAGGGATAGGCCAATGGGCATAAGGTTCTCCAGGAGACCCCTAAGGGCAGTCTCCCGGGCGGGGAGGAGAGGGCTCGATCCCGGAGTTCTACCGTGGAGCTGGCGAGCTCCACGCGCACCCTCAGGCAGGAGGCGCGCCGCCGAGGAGCGCGGGCTCCGGGGCGTTATGGGCGGCCCAGGGACCAAAGGCTCTCTTCTCCGGATGCGCCCACTGCCCCGGGCCTGTCGCTCCCACCCACCCGCGTGCCGGGAATGCGCTCCGGCGCTCCTTTGGGGAGCAGCATCCCACCTCTCTCCTGAGCCCGCCAACTCCTGCGTGCCCGCCAGCCCTGTTTGTGGTCGTCCTCTCCGTCCTAGAAAAGAAGTGAGGGTCAGGTATCGCCATCGGACACCTTTGCGGACGTGGCACCAGAGCCGCCAGTGGCTTTTTAGCGACTGGAAGCTTATGGGGGAAGGAAGGTGAGGAGGGCGCTCCTCAGGGCTGGCGTTCCAGTTGGAAAGCCGAGCAAGGAGACTCCACCAAGTGATACGTGGTGCGGATTGGGGGACTGGAACAGGGAGAGAGTGGGTAGAGGGGAGAACCGAGGTTCCAGAAACAGGCTCCGGAGGCTCCGCGGCCCGACCCTTCCTCCCGCAGGGACCGCGAGGCGCGGGCAGACCGCGGGACGGCGAGGGGGATCACGGGTGCCACTTACTTGGAGTTTGAGGAATTCCAATAGATGGGCTCTAAAACTATCGATCTGGAAATCGCAGTTCTGCATAAAACCATCAAAACTCCCCAGCAGTACTTCCACACGGAGTCCCTCCTCGCGGCCATTGCCAAGCCGCTCCCAGCTCCGCGCACACCGGGCGGCGGAGGGACGGGGGGCGGGCCGGGAGCCCCAATCCTCCAGGCAGCAAAGGGGAAGATCGTAGGCAGCTCTGGGGCGCGCCGAGCAGCTCCAGCGGTCGCCGAGGCCGGGAGCACTCCCCTCGGGGCCCTCAGGGCGAGAGGTGGGAGCGCACACCCGGGGCGCGGCGGTGCGGCGGGCTTGGGGCTCCGGGGCGCCGCGCCGGACCCAGTTCGAACCACCCGCTCCCGTGCGGCTCCAGCGTGCCGGGAGAGGGGCAGCAGGGAGGGCGCGTGGCCGGGACACAAAGGCTGAGAAACGACTGGGCGCGGGAAGCAGGCGCTGCGTTCCGAGCTTGGCCGCCTCGCACTATAGATCCAGGGGGGCGGGCAGCGGCCCCAGCGCGCGAGTGCCGCGTCGGCACGGTTCCATGTCCCGGAGCGCTGAGAAGCGAGAGGTGTTTTGGGGCGCGCGGGAGCCTCCTCAGTTCTCTAGGCTCCTAGCCTGCGGAGCAGGCAGGAGGGGCTAGGTCCCAGGCGCGGGCGCCGGACGCGCGCGGGCCTTTGTGTGCGTGGAGGGCGCCGGGACCCGCTCTGCGCGCGGCTCCTCGATCCCACCGGCGCCGCTGTCCCTGCCGAGGAGAGTCAGCTCTGTCGGTGTGCTGTCAGAACACTATAAACGCGGGGCCCCGCCCCGCACGGCTCAGCCCATTGGCCCGCTGTGCAACAGCCGCATGCTGGTTGGGCAACTGGCCCATCCGTCATCCGCCCCCGTCCGATATTGGGCGCCGAGAGGCGGTGCGCCGGCTGACAGGTGAGCCCCGCCCCCGGCCCTGGGCGGCGGCGCGAGCGGAACACAGGAGAGCTGCGAAGGAGAGGGGCTTGCGTGTGCTCGGTGTGGTCCCGGAGCGGCGGGGCAGAGACGCTGGTAGAAGGGCCGAGAGGGGTTCACGGACAGCACGGTGCCAGCTGTCCCTGCGCCCAGCACACGACTTTACTGCTTGGCAAGAGTCCTAACTTCAACAGAGGGACAATGACGTGGGCGAAACTTTCTCTTCGGAGTTGAAGGCAGTGCTTTCCCCCGTGGGTCTTCCTTCTTCCCCCTTCTTCCTCCCTTCGCTGCCCCCACCAGACCTCTCAATGATAAATTTCAGACCCGATTTTGGTACCAAACTTCAGCCGAGGCCCAATCTACGTCAGCGAGGCTGGGAGATGCGAAACAACTCCCGGGTGGAGGCGCCGGCGGCGGAGCAGCAGACATTGCGGGGCGGATGTCCTGGCCCCGCACCCTCTAAGCCTCGCTTCTCACGAGGGCAGCACCTCTCCGTGCAAGTGTCGCTGGCACACCAGCGCCGGCCGCGGGATCTTCTCCTTAATGAGCCTCTGAGACATACTCACACCTCCCCAAGGTGACCGGGAAGTTAGGGGTGACGGTAACAAATAGCGCTCAAACGGAGAGGTGGCAGGAAGTCTTCACTTGAGTTCTCCGTAAAGTGCTTGCCCAAGGAGCGAGGTGGTCGAGCGCCACCAAGTCCACGGCTTCCACGGACCCACAGCGCCCACTAGCGGCCATGTTGACTTCTCTGCGAGCAAGAGTACAATATCTACATCCTAAACCTGTACCCCGCTAATCTAAAAGCGCAGAAAGTCCAAAGGAGAATCTTAAATGACCAAGAACAAGAGAACATGGCAGAAGTAAGGCACAGTACAAATGTATACTTCAGTTTGAAAAAATAAGTATACCGTATACTCACAACAGTCTTAAAACAAAAACGTTTACTCTAGGATTTAATGATTTAATGTTTCAAACAAAACCGACCCGGCAGTATTCCTACATTTTTTTTTTTTTTTTTTTTTTTTTTTTAGCCAATTTATCCATTAAGCCAGTGGTCCTTCACCTTTTTGGCACCAGATACCTGTCCTGTGAGGGTCTAATGCCTGGCGATCTGAGGTGGAGCTGAGGCGGTGATGCTAGCGTTCAGGAGCAGCGGCATATACAAAGAAGCTTTGCTCCCTTGCGGGCTGTTAACCTCTTGCTGAGCTGCAGGGTTCCTAACAAGCCTCATACTCGTACCCGTTTGCATCCTGGGGGTTGGGGAGCCCTGTACTAAGCTAAATTTAAGAAAATATGTTTTAAAAAATCTGAGATTCGAGTTTCTCTTCCACTCAATTCTTTAACAACTTTTGAAGATTTCGTAGTGCATTAAGTACTCGTTTTTTGAAACATTAACCATAAATTAATGTTCATTTCAACTGAGGGTGTTAAAAATTTGTAAAGATTAGTTTAAGATGGAAAACACTAAGTTACACAAAGTGGCGAATAAAATTTCAAGTTGATCTTTAAGAGAAGAAAACAATGTTTTGCAATTGCTAGTTTTAAATAAGTCTCACATTTGAGGAAACAATTTTTAAGACTTAAAGATAGTAACTGATTCGAAGTCATCGACAGATTCCCAGGACTGAAAAATCAGGAAGGGATAGGCAGTATTATTCGTAATTTCACAAGGGTCAAAAAGGAGTCGTTTTTAATAAGCTAGAAACATTTAAGGAATTCATTTGAAATATAAAGCTAGCTTAATTGATCTTTTAAAAGAACTGAGTATCTCAGTACCATGTTTCACATTTAGCAAACTTATATTGTGAAATTTAAGTTTGACCTTTTGGCTCCTACATCCTCTTCAAGTAAACCAGAGGAAATAAAGGAAATTTGCATTGTCCAAAAATAACCCTGGCTTCCATTTTCAGTAAATCAGATATTCTCTTAAACATTTTAAAATGCTTCCAACTTTTAAACAGTATATATTTGACCCCAAAATAAAATCCTCCACAAAAGATTCTTATTGTGTAGCTGTAATGTGAATATGCATCATAAATTTCAGTAAATACGGAATAATTAGCTATAGAGACTAGGTGAAAGGCATCAGTAGCACCTTCAAGATGCTAATGTTCTACTGCTGTTTAGATAGTAATTTCAGTAATTAAAAGCATCACCTCAAGCCACTTGTTTCTACTACATATATTAATTATGCCAGGCAAAAAATTAGTCATATAGGCATGTACAAGACAGGGTTGAAATTTTTAAACATGCCAAATCAAGGAGAATCAATCACTTCTATTTAATACCTCTTTGTATTTGGACTTCATTTTACAATTAAATTGTTGGAGAAACATGGTTATTTTTAAAACCTGTAATTTTACCAGCATATTAACAGAGCAAATAATATAATTTCATTTCAGTAGAGGAAGTTACTTTAGTTTCTAGAGTTAAGAAGTTTCTAAAAGTCGTTTTAAAAAATTGGGAATTTCAGAGACGATTATAAAAATGTAGAGATAAACACTTGAATGTCAAATGAGGTGGAAAATGTTTGATAATTCCAGTTTAAAAAACAAGAGAGCAGTCAGTTTTGCCCAAGTAATGTCACCTTGTTATGTTTCTGCCCCTTTAAATTCCTGAGCATGTGCTGATCTTTAGAACTTATGGTTGTTTCTTATATATTCCTTGTACAGTACTTCATCAATTCTAATATGTACTTCAAGACATTTTAACATAACTTCTGTAAAAACAAAAAGCCTCATCTAAATATAACATTACAGAAAAATTGCTGAAATTTTATATACATGATTAAATATTGTCCAAACCATGACCTTTCTATGTAGCTGTAAGCCTCTACCAAAATTGTTTTCTTACATTGTATGCAGTTCATTTCATGTCATGGAAGGTTCTAGAACTCTTTTGCAAATGACATTTTGCTCATTTTACTGGGGAAGACCTATTGAAACATGCATAGAACCATTTCTTATATGAACTTTGCCATTCACTCCTGCCCCATCAGCTCCTAAAATTGATTACTCAATGAAGCATCTTAAATGTACTTATGAGTTGGGTAGGAAAAGTGTTGTTACATTGGGCTCTTGGTCAAAAAATTTTCCCTTTGAATTTAGTGACAACTCATACTGTAAAGACCATAACGTTATTTGCGGAAACAAAATACCATTATTTTCCACTATAGTAGTCATTTAAATCTGTAACTCAATCTGTCATTGCTTTAATAACATTATTAATGAAAAACAGCACATGTGGGAAGAATAGTTATGGCTCCAACTAGCTTGGGCACCTGGCATAAAACCTCATATCTTTATTTGCAAACCAACAGGTTTGGAGGACCAGCCAACTTCGAGGCATCATTCCAAACTGGATTATTTTGGTGGAGATAAAAACAAGCAGATGATAAGCTTGCTGTGCAGTTTTGATTTTATCACTCAGTTGCAATACTTGAACTTTTATGAACAGTATTCCCATTTTATGGACTGATGTGATATAAACATACATATCTACAGATACTATATAATAAAATTAAAATCTGCTCTAAACATACAAAGACTATTTCTGATAGCATTCATAAGGAGATAGCAGCTCTCTTATAATGGTCCATAAAGCCATTTTTGCTCCCTTTTAACCCATTTTACAATTAGATTCAACATTACTTAGATCCAGCTGCAAATAAATATTTATGTTGTCATTTAATCCATAGTGAAAGCCTGGAAAGTGAAGGAAACAATCATCCAAATGTATACGAAGTACAAATTCATTTTATTTTAATCCTAATAAAGCCAGGTTTTGTCAAGTGTGTACCAACCTTAGAAAATATACTGACACTATTAAATACACATGTACCTTTCCTGAGTGATAGTGAAACTTCCAGGTCATTGAAGATTTTATTTTTTTAACTTACTAGTTTTAGGTATAGAATGACTAAAGAAATATGTGTAAAATATATCTAACTCTTCCAAAACTCTCTGATCAATCCACTGGAGCTGCAGGAAAAGATTATTATTTTCAAACGACTTCCAATGAAGTTTAGTCACTCTCTCACACACACATACACTATTTTAATTGATATTAGGTCTTCTGTGTCCCCTTCCATTATTTACTAGCTGCAAATCAGTTTCTCTAGTAACTACAGATACAATGTAATAGATCAGGCAATGGATCTAATCATCTGAAAACCAATGTCATTCTGCTACAAAATATATAGTGCAGCGGAAACCCAAATGCAAATCTTCTAAAAAGGGTCCCCAAACCCCAGGCTGCAGCCTGGTACTGGTCTGTAGCCTGTTAGGAATTGAGCCATACAGCAAGTGAGCAAAGCTTTGTTTTTGCAGTCACTACCCAGCGTTAAAATCACCGCCTCAACTCCACCTCAGATCAGGCATTAGATTCTCATAGGAGGCACCAGTCTCTGGTGCCAAAAAGGTTGGAGGACCACTGTTCTAGATTACACCACCACTAACAACTCCACAATTATGAACTACTGGGTGTTAAAAACAAAACAAAAATGAGTAAACAAACATGAATAACAAAGGTAAAAGCAAAGTAATCAAGACCACTGTTAACAGGCAATTCAACAAATGAAAAAGTATGGCCAACTACTTGGGCTTTCAGCACCCATTATAGATTTCTAGATTGAGATCCTTATCCTTTTACATTAAGTGGTCCTTTTAGGTCCTTTCACTAAATAACAACACTGGTATCTGAGTGTTTGTAAAACTCTTGGAGGGAGTGGCAAGTCTCAAAAAATAAGATATCTTGTCTTCAGAATTTCTCATGGCCAGAATATGAAACAGATGAATGGTTCTGAGTGTAAAGGAACAGAGAAATGGGACAATTGAAAATAGAAGCTCTAGTTAACAGTAACAACTTCAGAGAAATTTTAGTTAAGTGATAAATGGAGGATTCTTAATATAAAATGAGGCATTAGAAATAGCATAATGTGCAACTTGCCAAGATTCCATGCTCACTTTATAAAATTAAAAAGAAGTATGAAACCACTGAAAATTCTTAAAGTACTGATGGCCATACAAAAAAGCTATGTTAATGTACCAGCACAATTAAATGCTTCACTATTTAACTGAAGACAGAAACAGCCTAATTAGCTACATCTTCCTAAGGGAAACTAGAGCACTAAATCTTTAAATACAAACCCCTTCCCCTCTTTGCAAGCATTAAAGAGTCCTCACACCAAGCTAATTTAAAGTTTTAGTTTATATAACTGATTTAATTCTGCAAACTCCACAATATAAATGGCATTAACTACATATTTTAAATACTGTAATAAAAATACAGTCATTAGTTAATTCTATAATCCACTAATAATCTAAAAAACAAATTGTGAATAAAGGCATATTTAATAAATTAGAAAACATCTGAATTGCTAGTAGACTGAATTTGAACTTTTATAATTTATACACAAAGGCAGTGGAAACAAATGAAGAAAACAAATTATTAAACATTGTTGCAGCACAGAAAAAATTGGGTATTTTAACAATGACAACTTCTTTCCTGTAGCCTGGTAAGAAACAATTTCAATATCTGATGTGAGTCTCCAACAGCAAGCCGATACTGCAATATATCACTAAGCAACTTACTGTGATTTCACACCATATGTGGCAGTAAGAAATTTTTTAAAAATTAAAAGGCACACATAAGCTTATTTCAAATATTTTAAGTCCAGGCTACTCTCTTAGATACAATGTTTAAAACACTTGTATAGCAAAACAATTTTTAAATAAACATTTCCTGAAACTTAAATACACAACTTAGGAACAATGGATTTGTACCAAAAAATTTTACATTAAAAAAATGTAAGAACCATGAAATCAGAGCTAACCTATATTTAGAGGTTGAAAAATGATTTGAAAGCAACCTATATTCTTAAGGTATATAAAGTGAATGTTTTAGAGTAGTTAAGTATCATGTTTACTAAAAGTCAGTTCTCACTACAGTTCATGCCTATTTAAAATTCTATCTTTAAAGATATGTAAACTGATTTTATTGTTCCTTACCACAATTAGACTCATTGAAGAGTTCAAACTAAAGCAACAGCATTTTTTCTTAGCATGCACACACAAAATAATTATTTAGTCATCCCATTGTTTTCACTTTTAAAGAATCAAACTGTCTCAAAAATATTAGAGAACATTTTCTCTACTTTGATGATGTTTATGCATCTCAGGTAGCATTTTTATATCCATATCCTTTTCTTGAATGTTTTAATACCAGCAAACTTAAAAGAAACATATGTAAAGATAAATGAGGCAGATTCTAGTGTATAAGTCATCCATACCACATGCAAAAGCAAAACAAAAGCTTGTAAAGTTTAAATGTTTGTGCCCAAAATAAACGTGCAAGTACCCTACACTGAAGATGACTTGACTACCTTAGCCTCTTGTGAAAATACAAAGCTAAGTTCTTTCTGATGGCCCACTTTGAAAATGATCTAGGATTCTATAAATTTTTAAAAGCTTTTTCCTAGTCTTTAAGTATAATTTGTCTTGATAATACTTATATCCTAAAACAGAGGCACAGATTTGAGAATTTAAATCTTTTTCTGAGTGCTTAGTCTTTCTTAAAGGTAATACTGATGTCATAATTGCTATATCAGCATAAACAAGATATTTGTAAAAATAGCCATTAAATACTAATTCACAAGTATATTTAATGCACATATAAATCCTATGTTAAAAGTATAAATGAGAGGAAGTATAGCATAGTTCTTGGATTTCTAAATTGTTGACCATCAAAAAGTAAACCACCCTCTTTAAGACTTAACAGAACTTTAAAAAAAATTGCTTCAACATATGAATTTAAGACTTTACTTTATTCAGCAAAATCATTTATTTACACAATGGGGAATGCTGGTTTGATTTTGTCAATGAAATAAAAACAAACTGAACAGAGACAATACTGAACTGTATATATATTTTGTATTAGAGCTGACCAACTGTTTCCTTACCTGTATCGGGAACATCAAGAGCAACAGTATCATGAGGACACTGGCTTAACAATATACCACATAGGTCCAGCAACACCCTGGGAGCTTCCAATGCAATTACTAACTTTTTCTTTTTTTATAAATATATAAAAAAACAAAAAGTCAGCAAAACCAGCATTATGATGTAGTAAACAGAGTATAACTCTGAAGTCCGTGGTTCAGTAAAAACCTTATCAGACCATCCACAGTTTATAAAGTGATCTGTTCTTCTTCAGACCACTAATACAGAATCCAAATGGGTGAAAAATATATCACTTTTAGAAGACAATAATGATCTGATAAGGATTTGACTTAATGGAAGTTAAGGGAGGGGGTGGAATTGCAGAGCATAGCCCCTATTAGAACAAGCTAACTTTCCAGATTTTCCAAATTAAAAAAACAAAAACAAAACAAAAAAAAAAACCACTTCAACATGAAGCTACAATACAAAGTTTTTCCATGTTTCTTTGTAAAAAGTTCAGTTTACAATTTAATCCTGGGTTTTTAATGAGAAGGACAGTTTGGGCCTGGACTTTCCCTTGCCCAGGATAATTTTTTGTTCTTCTTTTTGTTGACGTTGTCGTTCTTGTTCTAGTTTCATCCTTTCCTCATGAATCTTTCTTTGTTCTTCAACAATTCTCAACTGTTCTTCAGCCTGGAAGTTAAAAGTAAAAAAACAGAAATTTCTATAAATTTCATGTCTTCTATTTAGTAGCATTTGGGAAATCAAGTGAGAACTTACAATCATTAGGAACATATAACTATGTTTAATAAAACTTAAAGTCACAAAAAGTGAGAGGAAAAAATACTGAGAAATTAGAGAACTTATTATCCCTACATTTTCTGATTTTTTTAAATAAAAAAGATGAAGAAATTGTAGAAAAGCACTTACATATTTTGAAAATGGAAAGAAATTCCTACAAATCATGTGTTGAGATCAATATAGATTCTGTCCTGTTACCTATTTTTATCTACACCTTCAGTACATAATAGATTATCAATTATGAACCAAGGCATGGATTTATTGAAAAAGTATGCTATCTATCAATTACTATAACTAGATTCATAATTAGAAAGGCATACAAAAAATTATAAGAAAAACCCTCACCGGGATCACATTATATTGTTTATATATGACAAAGAAAGACTAAAAACCCGTTTCTCTAGAGCAGGGGGGGTTCCCAAATCCTGGGTTGTGGACCAGTGTTGGTTCACTGCCTGTTACGAACTAGGCCACACAGCAGAAAGTTGAGCAGCAGCGAGAGCAAGTGAAGCTTCATTAGTATTTGTAGCTGATTCTAAGTGCTAGCTAGCATCACCACCTCGGCTCCAACTCAGATCATCAGGCCTTAGGTTCTCACAGGAGAACGCAAAAAGGTTGGGAATCACTCGCTGCCCTAGAGAAAAAATTAGGAAACCATTCTGACCTGGGTGACTATAACACACTACTTAATTTCTAATAGACATGTGTATAATTAACTCCTGCAGAGCATTCATCTTCTTTAATCTCAAGCAACAAACTTCCAATGTCTTCTATAGGTTTCCCCTCTTTACCATGACAATGCAAGCTATACTCAGGGGTCCTTCTCCTCATCAAGTCTTTCTTGCCTCCCAAAATTACCATGCCCACTTCCTTAACTCACAAATAGTTTTACTCCTCTCTCCCAGGGGAAATCAGGCAAATGTGTGGTGGTGATTTTGGTTGTTACAACTAGGGTAGTAGCTCATGGCTTCTAGCAGACAGAGGAGATGCATGCTGCCAGCTATCCTACAATGATGTACAGGACAGCCCTCCACAAGTAATGTTACTAGTGCAGAGGATGAGAAAACCTGCTCTAATCCTTGAAGTTTTAATTTGGTATCACTGCGTTGTCCCTTTTTTCATACTTGATTCTGATCTTAAAACATCACTGCATCCTTTGAATGATTTCCTATTCTCAAACTCAAAATTTAAAAAGTCATTACTTCCATCTTCATTATTCTACTGAAATTATTTTTTTAGATGGACAAAAACTAACATTAAATTTAGTGATCTTCCTCTTCATTCTTCTGTTCACTTTGGCTTGAGTCTCCTATTTGTCTCCACTGATAGGTTTTCGTTTAGGAAAAGTAAAATTCAATGTGACTGAATTATATAGACTGTATGGCAGAAAATGGGGAAGGTAACAGACTTTGGTATGCAATATAAAACATTCAAATTTCACTTTGTGGGTAGAAAAAAAACCCAACTTTTAAATATATAATTAACACAAAGAGGTTATACTTTTTACTTTTAAGATGGGTGTGGGGACAGGTTTGATGCTGGTGGTGACAGACTAAAAGGTAGAAGGTAGAGGATGTGTGTGGGGGCAAATCCACTGTAAATAAACTAAGTTCGGAGATGAGAATTAAAAATAGCAGGAATCTGGTGGGTAGGCAAGATGGAAGAGCAGTGGATCTTCAGATATTTTTAGGTCTTTGTATTCTCGTAAGGTGGAAAACCCAACATAGAGCTGAAATATATCTTCCATTTCTCAGATCTTTTTCCTAAGCTACATTTCCAGTGGGACACACACCTGGGAGACCTCTGGGTACTTTCAAAATTCAGTATGTTTAAGATTTAAATTCCTCTAGCCTAACCCTAAAACACATAAGCCATTTCTATCTTCCTTACAGCTATGCACATTCTATAGCTTTATTTTGTCTTCTCCCTTTCCCCCTAACACTGCCTGAATAGTCACCAAGTTTGTTAATTCTTCCTTTACATTCTCTTGTCTAGAGTTTCTTTTCCATTTCCACTGCCACCATACTAGTTCAGGGCCCCAGATTTCTTTCGAACCTAAAATGTTTTCTATTTCCAGTTTCTGCCCTTTGGTCCATCCCACATTATATTGCAAATCTCACCTTGCTTGAACATTATCCTCTCCTGCAGTCAAGCTTCTAATGATTTTTCACTGTGCATAGAATATGGCTTAACTTCCTAAATTAGCATACTATTTAGAAATTTGTATAATCTCTCTCCAACTTTGTTTCTACTATTCTCTTTTAAATTATCTTATCTTGCCCCTCTTCCCTCCAGCTCATGCCATCTTTCCTCCTACTGAAATCCTACCAGTATATTAAAACCCATTTCAAATCACTTCTTGCTTGAACTTTCACTGATAACTACAACAGAAAGAATGAATCATCCACTTCTGATTATCTTTAGTGAAATCATATACCAATTACTTTATCCACAGTTTTGATAAGTCATCACACATTTGGGATAAAAGTGTGTGTGCATATGTTTGGGAAACCCTTACCAATATAAACACACCAACAGTCACTTTTCCCTAAGGTTCTAACTCAGCCCCTAGGAAAGCAGATTACAGCCTGTGGATGTAAAGGGTTTGAACACCGCAACCTCAACTTATACTAGAAATCTAATTAAAATTAGAGATAGCATTTTTAACCCTATACTATCGATAGAAATTCGGAAGTATGCTATCTTATATAGAGTATTTTGACAGTATTTACTAAAATTACATCTTCATAATACTTTTACACAACAATTTAATTTTCTCAAATTTACTCTTTAAGTGAACTTGTACTCATGCAAAATTGAGCATGGTTATTCAATACATACATAGTTTGTATAAGACTGGAAAACCCAAATATTCACTAATATGGGACTATTAAATAAATTATAGCTCTATGAAACAGAATACTGTGTAGCTGCTGAAAGAAAAAAAAGGAATCCCCTTTATACCCTACATACGAAAATGGAAAAACCTGCAAGCTATACTGTTAAGTGAGAAAAGCAAAATACCAAATACTATGTGCCATATGCAATTTTTGTGATAAAAGGGGAGAATAAAAATGAATGTATTTATATCTGCCTAAAAATGCACTTTAACCTCTAGAAAAATAAACAAAAATGCAATTAAATATACTTTTTTGGAGATAGGAATGGGAAGTGGGTAAATGGGAGGAAAGGCAGAGGAATTTCACTATTTTTCTTAAGAAAAAAAATGAATCATGAGATAACATTACCAAATCAAAGAATTAAAAATGAGATTTTTAAAGAAACTTCCTTTATAGACAGAATTTTATTCAACTGCACTGAAATTATCTTTAATGTTTCAGTTTCATTTAGGTCTATATAGGAGAGAAACGTATATAATATATGTATACAGAGAAGAGCTATAATCTCTCTAGGACATAGGTCACAGTGGTATGCCCAATTTAAGCATATCGTCTTATTAAAAGCACTTAATAATGAAATAACTTTTAAAAATGAATCGAACAAGTGAATATCCCATCTTTACATAAAAATATTTGTATTGTTTGATTATAGCTTTAAATTAGTACAAATGTTATTTAATTACATCTTGGGCCAAAAAAAAAAAGACTAGTTGAGCAAATACCAAAGCCATCTCTAATTTTAACACAGTGGCTCTCAAGTAATGAAATACTGGTTTCCTGCCCATCCATCTCTGTGGGTACCTTACATCTTGTTAGGTACTCTTCTAAACCTTATCCATCCTCTGCAGTAACTGTCTGACTTGCTGCTTCCTTCCTGATGAACCTACTTGCTGGAGAATGTCCATTTTTCCTTTCTCCTCTGTTTCAAATTTATGCAAAGAAAGCATTGTTCCCAATAGGGAGAAGGGCAGGCATGTGTATACACATAAACTAAAAGTTGTCCTCTAAGGATTGCCTGGACAAATTCTCCTTTAAGGATTACCTGAACAAAAAGAAAGCTAACACTCACAATATTAGAGCCATTACACCCATTACCATGTTCTGTATCACAAAGGTGGCTTTCAACCCTGCACCCTACGCTAAAGACTGATTAGTGAAATGAAATACACAAAAGCAAAACCTACCATTATAGTAGAAAGGCCTATTCACTCCTCCTAGTATCTTCTGTCCCAATCATCTTTACCCTAGAGGTCCTACTGTTTTTTAAAAAATTACTGTAAGCATTCTTCTTACACTATTTTTAGATCAAGGTGGTCCTTAGCAGCAATGTTTTTAGCAAAATAGGGATACTGAAATCTACTACTCTTTACTTGAAATAAATATATACGAAATTTTACAAAAAATAATCTGAATAGAAATACATAGCAGGAGCTATAAGAATGATAGAAAACAATGAAAAATATAATTAGGAATCATGCCACTAGTCAGAAGTGTGAATTTCTGCATTTTAACCTTCCAAGATACATCCTCTTCCTCTGAGACTTGTAATTTTAATTCTTTGACTCACCTTCCCCTCTGTAAGTATAATGTACATGTCCCCTTTAGGTAACTGACAAATAAGAAAATATTAGAGAAATCTGATATAATTAGTTCTGACCCTTAGTAAAAACTATGTATTACTAAAATGTTTTAAAGTTATTCATGTACAAGTTTAAAAAGAATAACAGAAGGTTTAAAAAAGCAATCTCTACCCCTATCCCCAGGGACTTATGGCAATTTAATTATTCTGATAGTTAACCCCTTAGGGTATATACTAACTATCATCATAGGATAGCATTAGCTACCATCTAGAGAATTTGTACCACCACCCAACCCACTCCTTCTAGCCCTCTTTCTTCTCAATTCCCTTTTTGTTGCCTTTGTAACCTTATATGTATTTTTGAAAAGTCGACATTAGATAACATCTACTAAGAGTCCATAAAGTGGAAACAATAGCTTCAAAAAGTAACTGAAATGATAAGTAGAGCTTGGTGTGGAATATTAGGTACAAAATCACTGCCCTCCACAACTCTAGAGATTACTCTATAATACCCACAAAAGGAAATCTGATACCTTCAGGATTTTATCATTTATGTCCTAAAATTTCACCATGTGTTCATCGAGATGTGGTTCTTTTAATATTCTGCACCCTAAATTCTTTCTCTCTGTTCTTTCAGGTCAGCTCCTTTGTCTTGGTCATTTACTTCCTTTTTTGGAAGTTTTCCTTAAGTGTATGGCTGTTAGGATTACAACAAGAGGTCCTCTCTGGTTCAAACAACACTCTTTCCCTTCCTTTTTCCTTTTCTTCCTCCCTCCGGATGCCCTTATTACTATGTTTTCTCTTTACAGTTTCTATTGCCACCTTAGCAATTCAAGTCCCTATCTTCTAACTGGCCTCAGTGACTTTCTGGTTTCCAGTCTGTCCTTCAAGCCACTTTTCACAATGCATAAATGTCCAGAAAGTTTTTTTTTTTTTAAGTTACTCAGAATGCATTAATCTTAAATCAGCTTTTTCTCTTATCAGGTAGGTATAAGCCTCTCACTAATTGAAAATCATTAACTTTACCATTATTTCATTTCAAATTAAAATATTTAATTAACAATTACATTTGGTGCCAGACCATATTTTTCTATCTTTTAAAATGTGTAAATCTATCACTATTAGCTATCCTAAGTACTACACTGTTTCAACTTATATATGCTCACTCTACCATAAATACCCCATTCTCTTTTCAACTGTTAGTTTCCTATACCTGCTGTTAACAAATTACCACAAACTAGATGCTTAAAACAAATTTATTATGGAGGCCAAGAAATCCAAAATCAGTATCACTAGAACAAAATCAAGGTGATGACTAAGCCACATTTCTTTTTGAGGCTCTAGAAAAGAATCTGTTCCTTGTCTCTTTCAGCTTCTGATGACTGTCAGGGTTTCTTGGCTTGTAGAAACATCACTCAAATCTTCAAGGCCAGTATCTTAAAATCTCTGTTGTCTTCATATCACCTTTTCCTATGTGAGTGGAGTCTGTTGGGAGTCTTGGCAGCCTTTCCTCATCATGTCCCCTCCCTGTTCCTTTCAGTCCAAGTTGGCAGTGTTTCTGCTGATATTATATCCTCAAAAACATTGTGGGTCTCCTATGTCTGTCAGGCCATTAGATAAGAGGCTCCTCCAGACTTTTCCTGGATAAACTCATCTAATCCTGGCCGTTCCTAAAGTAGCTGAGGGAACCTATGAATCACATGAATAATTTCTTCAACATTAACAAAACATTGTCCAGACATACCCTTGGCCTTCTTTATGGAGCAAGTTTTTCTAACAGTGAACTGTTAGAAAGGTTAAAAAGAGTAACAAAAGGTTACTCCTAATTTAGCATCTTTTATAATGTAGATAGGCTGAAAACTTCCCCAAACAAGTGCTCATTCCTTTTTACTTGTCAGTTCAACTTATCTCTTATTGAATTTTACTATAAATGGCAAGAACAAACCAGATTTCATCTTCAACACTCTTAGAAATAGCTTCAGCTAAATATGCAAGCTTATAATGTCTCAGTTCTGCCTTCCACACAATTGTAAGACACAATTCAGATTGGTTTACTACAATAAGGCTTCCCTTCCGTTTCCAATAACATGTTCTTCAGCTGCTTTTTGAATCCCACCAGGAGAGTCTTTGAAGTACATGTTTCTACCAATAGGCTTCTTAAGGCAGCCTAGGCACTTTCTATCACGTGCCTCAAAATTCTTCCAGCTTCTACTCACTTTTCAATTTCAAAATCACATCTGCATTTGTAAGTAAATTATCACAAACTAGGTAGCTCAAAACAACACAAAGTTATTCTGGAGGACAGAAGTCTGAAATCAGTACCACTGAACCAAAATCAAGGTGTCAACAGGGTCTTGCTCCCTCTGGAGGCTCTAGGAGACAGTCTGTTCCCTGCCTCTTCCAGCTCCTGGTGGTTGTCAAGATTTCCTTGACTTATGACCATATTATTCCAATCTTCAAGGCCAGAATCCTCAAATCTCTCTCTGCTCTATCTCAACTTCATGTGTGTTGTATGGTAAATTCTTCTGCCTCCTCCTTGTGAGGATACATGTAATAAATAGCATTTAGGGCACAGTGCATAATCCAGGATAAACTCCCCATCTCAAGACCCGTAACTTAAACACATCTCCAAAGACCCTTTTTGGGAGGGCCATAAAAGGTAACATTCACAGGTTCCAGGGATTAGGATACAAATACCCTTTTTGGGGTGTGTGGGGGCATATTTTTCAGCTTACAACACAAACTCATTTAAAAACCCTTGGTTACATTTTTCTATGAACTCTTTTCAGAGGAATCTCTTAATTGCAAAGTGAGATCTGGTTTACTTTAAACTTAAGTATGTGGAACACATGTATTATATAATACATTTTCAAGCATGGAATTATTTTTTCATCTCTCAAACTGTTGAGGTACAAAGCCTTAAAGCACAATGAACGTGGTAAATCTCCCTTTTTGGCAAAGGGGGAAACTATTTCAATATTAAATTGAGGCATCATTCTGTAAATCTAGGACTTATAATTTGCATATATTTTAAAACTTCAAAGAATGCCCCCACAGTTAAAATTGATTTTTCTTTTGTAGCGTGTTTACAAATCTATTAGAAATTGTCAGTCTTTATTATAGTTTAGGTATTGATATGCAGAATAACCAACCAGGTTCCATTCTCCTATCTATCATCTACACTAGGGGATAGTTTGAAGGTCATTTTTGCTACTGACAGAATCTCCTGGAAGAACATATTTTATTCTACAGTAAAATCTATCACCTTCCTTTGTCTGTTTCCTTTTATGAATAAGATTCATATACATTTCAGAATATCTGGGCTTTTGCCAGGAGCATCATAAAAAACAATGGCATAGAAAAGAGAACTTTAAAAAATTTAAGGACTGCTTTTTAACATTTTAATGAAAATAAAAATTCTTCATTGTTTTTAAACAGCCCTTTAAATATCTGAAGATACTTGTGCATTGCCAGTGCTAACCCAAGAATTAGGAACCATCTGCCAAAATGCCAGGTCAAACCAAGCTAGAGTTATATTCTTATTTGATTAGATAAATCAAATATATCTACTGTTAAGCGTTTTGCCTCCTTATGGACAAATATTATCAAATATCTTGATAAAACAATTTGGAATTGAAATGAGCAAAACTTACTTTTACACTTAACATGATTCTCATACAAGAGAACATATATGTGGTTAAGCTAATGTATTTCTTATTACAGTCAATACTGGGACCAATCTTTGAACTTTTGCCACAAAGACCTACTTAAAAGTCAAAATATGGCTTAAATTTACTTTCTTTACTAATCTTTTTGTGTGATCATAAGTTTAAAGTTACATACAAGTCTACCAATTAGAGATAACTACTCTTAGCACTTTGGCATATTTCTCATCTATAAAATATGCAAATATTTTTCAAATTAGCAGAGTACTGTATTTTAGCCATTTCCCCCCGTATTATCAAATTCTTGACTACAGAAAAATCTACTGTATGTATAATTTATCTTAAGAACCTGGGCAATTTTTACAATTCTAAATATGGAGAGAACATCTTTGTGTGTAAATTTATTTGTATATGATTCAGTTTCCATTAGATAAACTCATAAAAGCAGAATTAACCTCAGGTTCCTCATATTTACTGATTTACCGTTATTTCCTAAAATGGTCATATCCATTTAAACTCCCAGGATCACCATATAAAGAGTCTCCTTATACCATATCCTTGGCCAACCCTTGCTACTAATGAAAAAAAAAAGTCTTTCCTAATTTGATATTTAGTATTAGAGAGAGGTCATTTCTTTGCTTCCTTATTGAGGTTGGGATATCGTTACAGGAAATTATTATAGCTACTTTTCCTTCTACTTACATGTATTACCTCTTTTATATCTTCCATTTATTCCTTCCACCATTCCTCCATTAAGGAGCTGGTCTTCATTGATCTGTAAGGTTGTTGTATTGTTCTTTCATGGTAACAATGTTTAAGAAGTCTCCCTCAGGGTATTTTCTTTTTTAACCTATTTTTAATGTCCTTTGAAAACCTCATATGCTATTTATCACGCAAACTTATTACACATAAAATTGGTTTACTACTACAACTGTTTCTATTTTTCCCACTAGCCTGAGATATCCCACACATTCTTGCCTCTATTCTAATTCTTCAGAAAGGCCTCTGACCTGCTTCTTTTTCCTTACACTCCTGCCCCCATCCTAAAGACAATTTCTAACTATCTATCAAAACCCAGCTCAGGATTATCTCTTCTAGCAAGGTTCCCAAGGCAATTATGTTAATTATCACACATTATCTATACAACTTAGCAAATATTTTCATTACTATTAGTTAACTTTTACTGGAGTTATCCATATCTCCACAAATACAGTAAACTCTATGAGAATTTTATGTCTTGTCTAGTTTTATCTTCAAACTGCTTTTTAAACATACTAGTTTCTCAATACTGATTATGTGAATAGTTAAGCCTTGCTCCCTCATGAGAGAAAGCATCTCATTCTTCTTGCTTTATACAGAAACAATGAACCAATCCATATTACCATCACATTTATTACGTCATGAAGCAAACAAGACTATTGGGTTCAACAAGATAAACTATCACTACTAACATGATCAAGGAAAGTCCTACGTTGTTTACAACACTATTATATTCCTCCTCCTTTCTTAAATGATCTATTATTTTCATGGAGCTTTCAATATATTCTATGTAATATTTCTTAATAAATATGTATAAAGATCAAAGAACTGTGCTCAAAAAATGAGGGAGAGAAAAGGGCAACAAAAATGAAAGAACCCTCAATATGTGCCCTGTATCTTTATATAATAACATTTGTCCCCTACAAACAGAATGCTCTACTTTGCCTACAAGCGGATGACTATCAACAGAACCAAATAAAATTTAATTTTCTCTAGTATCAACAATATCTTATGCTTCAAACTTTACTGAGTACAAGAAGCAAAGTAGTTAATTATGTACACATTCTCATCAAAATTTCCCAAACTAAAATTTCTTTTCCTTAAGATATCTTTTCATTGGAGTTTTATCAATAACAGGAAGTTAGAATAGCGCCACCACAGTCTCTCAGGTCAAACACAAATGTTCTCAATAGTGCTAGTCTAAGTATAGCCTATGAACCAGTGACAGTTTACAAACTAACAGATACAAAACAAGGTATGTGTTTTAGAAGCTTTTCTAGCCAATTTTGACCTCATTTTTCTAACAATTCATCTTAATTATATTTTGCAAAAGTAGAAGTCTGGGACAAACTGGAATTAAAACACAAAAAAGTGGCCAATAACCATCACTTGAAAAGCATTGCTATATACTTGCTAATGTTTTTCCAGTAACGACACACAAAATTTTACTTTTATAGTTCATGAGAGTAAGCAAAAAAGGCTGCCAGAAGAATATAGAGGCCAAGCTGTCCCTAGTCACCCAGACACCCACCCTAGGGTCAGAAAGGATCAATATCTTGGCAGAGCAGACTAAGATAGGAAGTTTTACTCTAGAAGTCACAATCTGGCATTCCAGGCCACTCACAAACTGAACTCTATACACTATCCAACCTTTTATCAAGACTTCAGAGAAATTCTTTCATACCTACTTGGTAATTTTGCTTCAATGTTTTAAATAACAATTATATTGTTTCTCTCTTCTGGAAATAACCATGCCCTTACCAACTAGACTATATTTATTGTTCAAAGCCCAACTTTCAAAAGTTAAATTAAGATTCATACTTTCTTAAGTCCTATCTGCACTGAGATTTTCTCCTTACATGCAATCACATACTTATTAATGAGCATCTAGTAATATAGCTCATGACGATTCCTTATCCATTCAATTCATATCGCTTTTTCTACCAAAGCAGATTTTAAGTTTTTCATTAGAAAAGCAGGATCGAGTCTTCCCCTTCCATTATGGCCTTCGAAATAACTAGGATAGCAATATTACTTAGGATATTTATAGCATTGGATCTTACCTAGGACATACTACCTTTTAAAAGATCATGCTCTAGAACCAACTACCCCCATAGTTTTAACTTTCTATGTTCTTATCTACTAGGGACACATTATCTATGATCCTGCTTTCATCCCTACTCTCAAAGGGATCTGCTGTGATTTACTTAGATCCCCTCAGATCTTTTTCAGTGCTTTTATAAACACCGTCACAGAATTTAATTTTTTCTAAACCTTTTAACTGGAGCTAGCAACTGACTCCTTTCCCTCCAGTTATCAGTATGACTTAGCAGCAAATGTCTCCCTATGGCTGAAATATTCTCAGTACATTTCTAAATAGACAAAACTTTTCTATATGTCTAGAATCAAGTTCCTTCTGGGTTGTGTCTCCATTCCTGGGTTTTAAATACCACTAATCACCCATTCATCCTAAGTAAATTTATTTCTGTTTCTGACTTATAGTGTTACTTTGAAGTAGAATTCCCATATGCCACCGCCTTCTTGGGAAAAAGGTTTTTCCTCACACAGTAACACCTGACTAGTCTCCTTTTTGGGGGGATTATATCCATAGTTCTTAAAGTCTAGCTTTATTCTTCATCATAGTTTTTTTCTATTTTAAAAAAAATTACCTCAAAATTCTTATATTGGCTTATTAAAACTTAAAGATCGCTCAACATAACCTATTACATATCCATATTATGTTATAATTATAAGTCTCTGTATTCTTTGATTATAAACTTTGAATAGGGAAAAGAATTATCAATCTGGTATACTTACTAACAAATATATACTAAGTACTTATTCCATCTAGTAATTGGCAATCATAAGTAAACAAATGAAAAGTGAAATGTGGCTTATTAGTTGGTTTAAATACCTCCAAGCCTCTTTCTTTTAAGGCACAGGAGAAATGTGAACAAGGTCAGGCTAAAAAATAAAAAAACAGGGGATGAAGATAGTGCAACTGTCCCTAGGAAACCTGTTAAATCACTGTAAATTTTGGAACTGTCTTCAGATTAATTAGAATTTCTGGATTGCCTCCAAATAGATTACTCTGGGTCAACTATTTTATTCTCTCCTTAAATCCCTTAAAATGGCCCTAAGAACTCTAAAAATATGCAAAATCATTCCACAAAATTTGGAAAAAACACAAATACTATTTAAGTATGCTTTATACATACCAGTTTGGCTTGTGCTTCTGCAATTTTTCGGTTATTCTCTTCCAGTATTCGCTCAAGCTCCTCACGTTTTGCACGTTCTTCCTCCTAAAGGGGAGGACATGTTAAGATGTTAGAAAAATAAAATGTTTATTTTTATTGATAAATATTTACTAATCTTCCTCTGAACTTTTTTGATCTGACTTAAGAGGGTAGCTTTATAGCTACCTTCTGTCTGACAAATGATAAACTGTGCAGCCACTAAAATTTGTTTCTAACACTAAATTTCAATCATCCCTCCCAGTCCAAACAGCAACCGACTAAACCCTCCCTAATTGATAGTTTCCTGGCAATTATTACTAATATTTTAATATCACACAAATCAACAAGGACAACTACAAAACTGGATAGTATTTACCAAATTAAAAAAATAATATAAAATATAAATAAAGTGAATATTTGTCTCACCAATTATGTATACCTACGTATTCTTTACCTATACTCCTTTAATCAGCATTAAAAGTTGAATATTTACTGTCTTGTCCAGTGTCCTGCAGAGTGTGCTCCTCGGCTGCCATACGCGCCAGCTTCCTCTTTAAAATGATTTGTACTGTTAGCTTGGCAATACCTGCATCAGCAGCTCAACCATTTATAAAGAAACAACATACAAGGAAGGCTGAGCTGAGGAATGCAGATGTTTATGGTAAGAAGGAACAAAAAATGTAATTCATCATTCCTAAGGCAAACAATTAATAAGAAAAATACATTTACTGTTAGTGAAAAATACAAATGGTAATCCATACTTCATGGAACTAAGGGCTTCTTCCATGGGGAAAATGGACTTAACATTCAGATGTTGACAATTTCTAAAGGCAGCTTATCTTGTCATCTACAGTCTGATCTGAAATTCAGGAATCCAAGGGGTGCATAGTCAGGAAATAAAATTCTGTAATTTATTTTTTTCTTGGAGAATTTAATGAGACTTTATAATGCAAACTTATATGAAGACTGCTTGATGGCTTGGGCAGTGTTCAGACCACAGCATACATATTCAAATGATTTTAATATTTGGAAAGTCTGTCAGAGGGTTGTGTCCGTGTAAAAAAAAATTGTTAATATGAAACAAAAAGCACATGAAGAGAAAAAAAATCTTCCTATGATTAATAACTCGCTACAAGACAGCACCATTACTCCAAAAATATCTTCATTATTAAAAGCGCTGATATAAAAATTTTCATTATATTCAATTGCATATAGTCTGATATCCACCAAATATAGACATGTATATCTAATTAAAGACAGCACAAGGGAAAATACATTTGAAAAGCTAAGCTTACTGGAAAACAGAGACTATGTCAACTTGTCCATAATAATAATGCCGAGATTAAAAATGACAATGAGTTTTATATTTTGAGTCAAATATTTCAATTCAAGAAAATATAACAGGATTTCCTGTAGCACATACCAATGGAATTCATATTCATTATGCAAACTATTTTGAGGGACACTCAGTACGGTAAAGTAATTTGCCTTGAGTGTTTCAGTGACTTTCAACAAGTTTTAAGATCCTGGAGTAATCAGTGCAAATAAGCCATAAAGCTTCAGTAGCAAATTACTGTCTCACAGAAAGACATTTTCAACTTCTGCTCCAGCTGCTGATAAAACAAATCATGTGTTTAGCTTGACTCCAGACAAGGACAACCTGTTCCTTCATAACTCTCTAGAGAAAAAAAGGAGTTGTTAGTAGATACTAAAAAAGTGGATGAATAATCTGGACATTTTTCCTAAAAAGATTTTTTGAAACACATTAGGAAAATGGAGGGCCTTACGATCAGAATCCTAGAATTAGTCCACTGTGTTGAAGCAGAATTTGGGGTAGGGGGTGAGGGATAAAACAAGGAAAAAAAGAGCAAGAAAACCTATTTATCAAAAAGCAGGTGCTTTTGTCACTCAACGTTAGGCCCTGCTCCTTTAAATCTGACTGAAGGCAAAAGCCTCTCACAGTCTAAGTAATAAGAGTGATAAACAGGAAAGAATACATAACCACAGGTGGATTTTTAACCTTTTCCCTTTACCACTCCCTGTGTCCCCCCACCCTCCCAAAAAAAGAATTTAAGTCCTGCAGCCATGGCAAAAGTTTCAAACACTTCTCAAATATGTAAGCCAGTTCCAGTAAATCAAAAAGTTTCCTTGAATACGTTTTATGAAAATAACTTTTAAATGTCAGCACTTCTGAATAGGCTAAAAAATTAACTTTCGCAGCAATGTTAAGTTTAAACGAGAAAGGAATTAGTCTGTATTCCATCTCTTTCTGAACTGAGGAGGCACACCCGACACTGAAAGTTTTGCCATGGACTGTCTCTACTTTCCAAACGACCGAGCGTTACCTCTCTGGCTTTTTGTGCTGCAAGCTCAGCTTGTCTCTGTCGCTCGAGTTCTTCGAGCAACTGCTTTTCCATGATGCGCTTGGCTTCCTCCACCCTTCGGAGAACTTCTCGCTCAATTTCATCCTTCCTTTTCTCCAATTCTTCCTCTACCCTTTTTGCTACCAATTCTTCCACTCTTCGTGCTGTTTCTTCCTCGATGAGTTTTTCTTCTATTTCCTGCTGCCGACTAGCAAAGAAAGTGGGAAAAATGACTTAGGTGAAAAAATAAACTTCAAAACTGAAACTAGTTATAAATCTGTGAAATATGTAACCTCATATTTGTACCTCATTATATAATTCTATGATTTTACAATTTATTTTCATCTAACAGTTAAGGAAATGATACCAAGATGTTAAGTGATAAATTCAAATAAATATGACTTTTTTTTTTCCTATTATTTTCTGAATAAAAAAAAACTAGTATATTCGAGAAGCTTAATTCATTAGTCTTAATTTAGGAATGTAGAGCAAATCTGAAACAGGAAATCCACTTTTGTCACCAACTTTAAGCTGTTAAACATATGGATTTGCTCATTTGCCAATCTGCCCAGTCGAAGAGTTGAGCTACAAAAATTAAGATATAGGAGCGACCACTATATAGCAAGCAATTCACACCAGCTAAACTCATTCTCCCTCTCCTTTCCTCCAAAATCAGACTACAGACTCAAAAAGATTCAGACTGCTAAGGCAACAGCTGCACAGCTTTTATTAAAAATACAGACCACCTTCAGGTTCTGAACTTTATTACTGTAACTTTTCTTTCATTTGTTATTTGATTTTCAATTAAAAGCTCTTGTAGGGATGGGAAAGTGGACTGAAACCATATATTTATCATCGGTTCTATCAAAAGGTCCACTGAAACATAATACTGTTTTAATTATTTTAATCTCACATAGATATTATGAACCAACTTATTTATTCAAAATTCTATGCTAAAAATACTGATATTTATCACAGCATTACACTGGAAATCTTGCATGCTTTATACCACTTCATGTATCTAGTCTGAATTGAAGATCAGTATGAAGGAAAAATATAAAAGATCTCAAATACTTTTATTTGATTACAATTAAAATTATTTTGAGATAGACTGGGACTACATTAAAATTAATTTGACTAATTTCTTTGTGTTTAATAAAGACTTTATATTTTCTAAGTGACCATTAAACACCAATTCATTTTAACTCAACTCTATGTTTGGGGGTGATTCAAGTCCCATTCAAGTGGTTGCATTCTCAACTCTTGTTACTTATTCACAGTGATTCCATACTAACACCAATGTATCTTTAACATTCTGATTCATTTCATTTTCTGCATTTAAAATTTTTATGTTTTTCTGTCAAGGAGATAGTAGCTACTTGAGATAGCATAACTTCTTTTAGGTTCTAGATATTCAGAATATCCATTCTGAAGACGGTGTTGCTTGTTTCTTAAATATCTCCTTCCTAACATTACGTTACTAGCAATTTTTCTTTAAAAATTAAGATACAGAAGCCTAACACACTGTAATTCTTTTTTTTTTTTTTATTCTTTTCTAACTTCCAATAAAACATAGCATTAGAGTAGTTTCCTTTATAACAACTCAGGAAAAGAGAACAAATACTCACCCCAACACTAAATATGAATAGCCAGGGACATCTAAAGGAAATCAGACAGCTATTTCAATGGGAATTAAACTATATCTCAAATAGAAAAATACTATCTACTTCATCCAAAAGAGAAAAATAGATGAAGTAACACTGACAACTGCTGAACCTGGATGAATGGATATATTAGGATTATAGCATTCTCTCTACTTTTGCATGAGTTGGAAAGTTTTCTTAATGCAAAGTTTTAAAAGTACGCACCCATACACATACATTTTGCTCATTGGTTCTTATGTAAATATAGAGAAGCCTACGAAGAAACTTTATTTTACAATTCCTAAGACAATGACAATTGTAAAAAGTTCCAAATAAACTGTTCACATAAAGTAAAAAAGAGGGGAAACTTACTGCAAAAGCCAGATCAGCATGGTGTTAGCTCCCCATTTCTCTGCTCCCACTGATGGGACACCAAACCACAAGGGCCAGGTGACAGGCAGTGCAAGCACAGGTGGTAGTGGGCTGCTCTGCTGCTAAGGAGTCAATTCTAACTACAGCTCAGTAGTTTTATAGCCTGAAGGGGAGGGCAAATGGGAAGTCCCAAGCTCAAATGAAACCAAGAGGATGAAAAATGGCCTACTGGAGTTTCTCACAAGGCTGCTTATCTCTCTTTGTTCCTGGAGAAACCACAGGGCAGCCCACTCGGACTACAATTAAGTCTTACTGCTGTGTCCTACATGGAGACAGGCAAGGTCATGCCACCACAGCAGAACTGTTCACTTACAAGTATTATCAAGAATATAATTTCTGTTGTTGCTGTTATTCCTGGTAAGGTTAAAATTGCTACTTCAGTAAATCAGAAAAAATTAAATTTTAGATTCAGTGCTGAAATAAAGTTCAATATTGCTTTAATCCCCCTCCCCATACATACTGAATTCATAAAACCAATGGGCATGTGATGTGTACAACTGAATTAAGCATGAGTTAAACTTTACTGATGACAAATAAAGCAGATAAGCTTCATAAGAGACACTAAATTTTCTTGAAAAGAAAAACACTTTTGGTCATTAGTATCTTTCAAAAGATGTATCATATAATTGCCTCTCTACTCTTTAAAACTTTTGTCATAGGAGTTGTCTCATTGTTCTTTTAACACTCTAATCTTTTCATCAGCCTCTTCTGCTGAATCCATTCCCCCTTGTCAAAATTCTGGGCCACTGATGAAAAAACTGAAAGAAAATCTTTAAGTTTTTCAATGGAAATGGGGTAACATTAGGTCTACATTTTCTCCATGCTCTCAGGTATTTTAAACACACCAGTCACAATTAATTTTTAAATGGCAACTATTAAAACTAAACAGTACTGTTAAAAGAGTATCACTTTGTACAGAGTAACTTTCAATATTATTTGAAAACATCTTTAAAATGTATGAACTCAACCCTAGGAGCTTACTCATGGGAATCACTTCATAATATTAGCAAACAGCATTTACCCAATTCTGCATAGGTACTAAATACTCTGCCTACAGCTTTATGCACCATGTCATCATTTGCACTTTCATGGTTCTTGAGGCAAAGCAGTTTACTCCTGGGCTCCACCTCACTGCATGTTGCTGAGAGGTGACTTTGAAATTGTATAGACTCCAAAGCTAATGATCTTAAGCACTCTTCACTGTTTCTCCAGGACAAATCTGAGAGGCAAAGGCATGCACACATTTACAAAGATTTAAATATCAAAATAATCATTTAAAAAATTCGTAAAATTCTTACAAACGCCAGAAAGATCTTATGCCCTGACGTTCTACCTCAAAGCACTAACTTCCTCAAAATATATAGTTCCATTTACTAAATATACTCATAAAAGCTACTCTTTGCTCTCAAAGGTTCTCAAATATACTTTGAAGAATCGCTCATATTGATCTCAGATTGTTTAGATAATTTAGAAGGCTCTTGATCTATCATGCAGTTCAACACTAAGTGTTCTCAAACCTAGCTATTACAGGCTACAGTAAGTTACTATTCCATTAAGTTTCCTGATTTGCTGCAAGTCGTTTTCAGTTGCCCACTTTTTCAACAGTTAATACAACATAAATAAAGCATCTTGAAAGAATAAATATGAAAGTGATAAAAAGGGTACAGGGAAAGGGAGAGAGGGAACCATACTAAATGGCTGGGACACAGGAAAGGAAGAGCTTTTGAATTGAATTTTGAGCCAGGTAAATCGGCTATTCAAAATGAGAAAAAAAAATATTTTTTGAATGTTAAGATTTGCCTTTTACTGAATTAAGATTACAACTAGTAAGATCACTGCTTAAATTCACCAGGCTCGATCTGGCTTTATGTACATAAATTATATAACATTATGTGTTGAGGCACAATATATGTCAAGCATTGTTTAGATATTTTACATGCACTATTTCTAATCTTCATAATAAGCAAGACAGGTTATCTCCATTTCACAGATAAGAAAACAAGCTCACTAGTAGGTGATTTATTCAAGGCCTCAGAATTGTAAATTGCAAAACAATCCAGTTTCCAATCTTACAACAGAAGATTCTAATTTTGTCTTCTGTCTCACACTGGACCTTTTGAAGATACACTTTACACTCACTAGACATTCTTCTGGTACCTGTTCTCTACTTCCACCAGGTGCATGTCTTCCTCCATCCAACTGTAAATACGAACATTCCCTAAGGTTTTTTCCATCCCTGGGACCAACTACTCTTCTCCACCCCTCTTCCTGCATCATTCTGTACTCTCAAGGTTTCCCCCAGGCTTGTCCTCCATAACAACCTTGGATAAACTCGCTATATCCAAAAATTAGTGCCCATAGTTCAAGTGCAAAATGGAAACTCCCTTTGATTTTTCTCTCTCCCCTAGCCATTGGGTTACTGACATTTTAACCAGTGTCTGACACACAGTAGTTACTTAACATTTGGTAGCTGAGATGTACTAGCCACAACATAAGCATGAGAGCCTGCATTAATGCTTTCTTTCCCATGTTTCATATCCAATTTATCTGTTCTTAATGTTTCTTAAATTTGTCCCTCTTCCATTCCAACAACTGCTCCCACACTACTCCTGTGCTGACTTAATGTAACTAGTTTCTATGCTATACAGCAGTTAGTTATCTGTTTTTTTTGTTTCTTTCTTTCTTTTGGAGGGTGGGGGGATGGAAAGACCCCCATGCCATTTACCTGCTTAAAAGTCTCTCCTGTTTCTAAGTTCCTTAGTATGGCATACAAGACCTTTCCCACAATCACCACCCTCTAGTTTACCTCTCCAGTAATTCCATGACTCTTACTACTTATAGTACTTCATGTTCCAATTAACATTAACCTTTTTACCCCACTTTAGCCCATTTTGTCTCCCTCCCTTCATTCCGGCAGTAGAGTTCTCTCTATTTTTACCCACAACTCATTCCTTAGGAGAACTAAGGGTTTAACCAATCTAGATGCTTCAAACTTTCTACAATCACATCGCCATCACTGAATATACACACTACAGTAGTACCTGGCTACCTGTCTTTAAGCTAGATCAAGATCTTGGAGAGGGGTCAATCATCTTCATATTAACGGTACCTAGCATAGTGTCTGGCACATTAAAAGCTCAAAAAATATTAGTTGAATGAACCAATAGGGATTTGTAGACAGATGACTTCTGCCCATTCCCATGGCTCCAAAACCTAGGTCTTGCCACTGTTAGCTTTGCATTTCTAAGGCATTAGACCACATCAGGTATTGTGTACCACGTGGCACACAAAATTCTGTGTACAATTGGCTGCCCTATCCTTCATAAATGCTAATAATAGTTTTCTTCTACTAACTTGGGACTACATGGCTGCTCTGTTTTCTCATTTCATCCCTATATTTCTTCTCGGCTCTTTTTATGTGCAGCTTGCTAAATGGTTCTAATCTTCACATACCACATTTTTTTCATTTTCCTACAAGTCGTAGCTTTCTAGTGAATGGCAAATCATCACTCTTTGTTTTCACATGGAAGTTATCTCAGAGGTATTTTAAGTAATTTTTTAAAAATGTTAATATGTTGATAGTTATTTGAGAGCTCCATCTTTACAGTTAATTTTGTTCCATAACAAAAAAGTGAATTCTATATAATCAAAGTTTGTTGTGAAATAAGTTGTACTTGGTCTTCATATGTATTAGCAGTTCTAAGAAGGAAAGATGAAAGTGTTGTACATGTTTTGAAGGGATGCAGCTAAATACCTCTCCAAGTACTGCTTCCTCTGTAATATTTATTAGTGAGTGCTCCAATCCCCTATCTCTTAATAACTTTGGTCTTGAAAACAAACTCTGCTGGAAAATCTACATAATACAAAGCCAGTTGTAGATAAATTTAAATCCCCTAGACAATTCAGTACACATAAATTTGTCTCAGGAAAATTCTAAATTCTGTAACTTTCCTGCCTCATGAGAACTTTCTAGACATGCACTGAAAAACTGAAGACGACAGTTGCTTAAACAGGGACCGTGAGCACATCTGTCTCAGCCTACCTTTCAATAGGGGAGGGAAAGGAATTATCTAGAGCAGAATCTCATGGTCTTAAACCAAACTAAACAGTACCTTTTAAACACAAAAGTTCAATAGTTTGAGATTATAGACGCCTGCCCTTGAAGTGGCTTTTTTTCAGAAATACATCTTACCCAAACAGTACGTTAAGAACCTTACTGTGACTCAGATTTTCCTTACATGAAAGTTCTATATGTGGACAAAGCAAAAAATAAATAAAAGCGAATATTCAAGTGTCTTCTAAACAGCAGGTTTCTAAGGGGAAACGAATATCAGGAATGCAAAGAAGTTTGCTACAGAAGAATATAAATCAAAATTAAGAAAGAGTAGGCTTTGATTGGGATTGTGGTTACGCAGGTGAACGTGGGCGTCAACACTTATCTACTGTACACTTAAGGTTTGTGCATTGTTTTCACACTTCAAAAAACAAAAACTGAGTAAGCCCAAGAAAAGAAAAGCGACAGCCACATTTTTAACGAGATGAATACATTAAAGTAAAATTCATTTCTGGAGGTGTACTGTCCGATCAGCTAAAGTGTCTCATTCCAGAGAAGCCCAGTCGCAAATTTAAGCTGCAATGTAAGAATGCTCTAGACAGCTGCGATTTGCATCCCACGGGTTAATTCCTTTCTGCTCTTCTCCAGCGGGCCTGCAAATGCTCTTCACACGCCTTCTGGCTGGTTTATTCTTCGCCCCTACAGCCGACGCAGCTCTCCAACACCACTCAGAACTCCACCCCCTACTTCCGGCACTCTCCTTCCCTCGCGCGCGCCAAAATCGCTTTCTCCCCTCTTAAGCCTTTCCTGCTCAAGCCCCACTATTCTCCTTCCCAACCAGCTCGTGGGGCTGTCCTGCCTCAGGCTTTCCACAGCCCGAACGCAGCCTCTCAGGCAGGTTCTTGCAACCCCTCCAACCTCCGTGTCCCGCCCCACCTGCCCAGCGCCCCAATTTCTCACTCTCCCCGCCCCCCAGCCCGTTCCCCAGCTCCCGCCCCTCCCCCGCCGGCGCTCACATTTTTCGCTGCCGCTCGAACTCCGCTTTCTTCTCCTCCTCCTCTCGCTTCTGCTTTTCGTCCAGGCTGCTACGCTTGCTCACCGTGCGTCCGAAGATGTCGATGCGGTCGGGTGGGGACGAGGCGCGCTCCCGGTCCCGCTCGCGCCGGGACACGGCCGTGTTGGTGGAGCGCGAGCGGGACCGCGACTCCCGCCGCCGGTTCCGTTTACTTTCCCGGGATTTGGAGCGCTTCCGCACGCGCTCCTTGTCCCGGGACCGCGACCGGGACCGGCTCCGCTTCTTGTTGTGTTTGCTGCTCTTGGTGTGTTTGGAGCGGGACGAGCTCCGGCTCCGAGACCGGCCCATCCTTCCGGGCGACGCTGTGACTAACCGCTGGCCTCCGGCCCCGCACGCGCCTAGCTTCTTTGGCCTCTGCCTCTAGACGCAGGCTGGCCGTCCCGTTGAAGCCAGGGGAAGGAAAACTGTCAGCTGGCTGACTTTCTGTCACTCCTTGAGGTCGACAGCCGCCACGAAGACCGCCTCCAACAACAAGGCCGCAACACCAGGAGTTGCTAAGATGGCAGCCACGGCTGCACCGGCCTCCCTTCCCACAATGCCCCGCGCGAAACGCGCCGCCGCACGAGCCCCTCCCCCTGACGATTGTTGCCGAAGGCGAGGCGAGCGCTTCCGAGCGCACTCGGCTCCTTCCGCCATCACCTGCGCCATCCTGACGCGCGGAAGCCGAAGTCCCTCGCTTCCGTTTTAGTGCACTTTTGCTTTCGGGTAAGATGCCAACCAATACTGTAAGAATAAACCTGTCACGTTTTGGTGCGAACGAAATCATGCCTTACCCCGAACTAACTGCTTTATTTTCTAAATTGGTTTTCTCAGGCAGCCCTAAATTATATTGGAGTGACCCTGAGAAGATCGCTTGCCTCTCTGAGCTTAGTTTCCTTATTTGTACAATGGAAATAACTACACTTTATGGGGTGGTTGTGAAGATTACAAGAGATAAAGTAGGATTTGATGAGTGGAAGCCAATGCTTAGCAGAAGGCTTCATGTACCAGGCGTTTTATATACTTTGCATATATTAACTGATGTTATCATTTTAGGGAGGGGGACGCTGAGGTTAGAGGGTGAAGAAGTTGTCCAGGCACACAGGTATCAGGCACCATATAGGCAGAGCAGGAGTGTACATCTACGTTGTAAAACCCTTACACATAACCAGTAAAACCACCAAGCCCTAGCTAGAAAAGCTGTGGCCTTGTATGGTAAAACTGTCACTGTCAAGCCCTCAAAAGAAAAAGAGACATTACTATTCATATGTGTTAAGAAACCTTGAAAACCTAGGTCCCTCAAATTTTAAAAGAGTTCAGTAAAAGGCTAGAATGATACCCATCTAATGTTAAAGACAGATATTTATGAATAGTGGGTATATTGGTTTCCTAGACCACCACAAACTGGTGGTACAAAATAACAGAACTTTGTTCCCTTACAGTTTTGGGGTCCAGAAATCCAAAATCAAGATGTTAGCAAGGTTGGTTCTTTAGGAGGCTCGGAGGGAAAATATGTTCCATGCCTCTCTTAGCTTCTGGTGGTTGCTGGCAATCCTTGATGTTCCCTGGCTTGTAATCTAGTTCCTTTTTGCAGTCAGTCCTCCTAAGGATGCTAATGATTAGATTAGGACCCACCCTAATCTAGTATGACCTCATCTTAATTACATCTGCAAAGACCCTATTTCCAAATAAAGTCACATGTCCGAGTCACGTGAATTTTGGGGGTAATATTATTCAATCTACTACAGATAAATTTTTTAAAACTTTTTTTCTTAGTATTTTCCTCCATTTTATAATTTTTTCTAATAAATATATGATATTTTACAAACGGAATAAAGAGATGTTTCTTTTAAATAGTATAGGAATATGAGAAATGTCACAATCTCATATATGTAAGGGCGATGCTTTAATTTAGTGGAAAAAATGGTTTATCAATAAATGCTGCTGGCATGGTTAAAGACATTAAAATAAAATACGATTAATTTACATGTTTGCATTATAACAGAAACAAAAACTAAGATGACTTGAAGTCTAAATATATTCAAAAGTTTAAAATATTTTATAAATATAATCAGGTAAGACAAAAATAAGCAACTATGAAACAATGGATATACCATTTGGAGATTTTTTTAAAATACAAAATCCCATGTCGTGTTCCCAGAGATTCTCATATAGTGCTTGGGCCCAGAATCTCCATTTTTTAATAAGCCCATACATGATTTTCTTGCAGGCATCCCACTAACCATAGTTTAAGAAACACTGATATAAATGAATAGATTAATAATATATTTATTTATGTAAATAAGAGACAACTTTGGGAGAAAATATTTGCAATATTTAGCAAGCAAGGTATTAATATCATTGGTATATAAACAGTTCTTAATAAAAGAAATGCAACTCAATAGAAAAATGAACAAGATATAAATGAGCCATTCACAGAAGAAATACAACTGATAAAAAAATGAAAGAAAACGCAGTAAAAGGATCTAAACCTCACTAATAACGAGGTAAATGCAAATTTAAATAACAATTATTTGTTCATTTTCCTATAATCGACAATTATTTTTTAAATTACTAATTAAGTGTGAATAAGGTGAAGGGGAGAGGTGTTGAAGACAAACACCCATAGATACTGTTAGGAGTTTATTATAACCTTTTTAGGGTGTAATTTGGACATGTCTATCAGCATTTTAACTTTTGATACTCCATGACCCACTATCTTCACTTCCAAAAATTTGTCCCACAGGTAAAATAACACAATAGATATGATATAACAATATGTAAGAATACTTACCACAGCATTGTTTGAATGGCAGACAATTGAAAACAATCTAAATATTAAAGGAGAAAAAGTGTGGTGCATCCACAAACAAAATACAGTACAGATCTATATGGACTAATTTGCAAATATACCCTCAGTATAATTATGGGTATTAGATGCAAAGGGAAAGTTGAAGAAGAATGTGTAGGTTGCAATCTCATTTTTGTTTTCAAAAGCATATTTGTGTGTATATTTATCTATGTGAGTGATAGCTACATATTACATAGATAAGTCTAGAATTGGAGGAGTAAACTGGGAAACTTAGTCTTAAATTGTTTACAGAGTAAGTACTCTGTTTATTTAAATTACATGTATACTGGAGTTGACTCTAAAATAACTTATGGAACTTTTTAAAGGAGGATGGTAGTTATCCCACTCAAGTCATAGTTTTTTTTCCTTTCCTTGAAAAAAAAACCCTGGAAAACAAGTGTGTCAAAGTACGCCCGAATTATGAGGATTATCTCTGAGGATACAGTAAAGGAATGAGGGAGACACATTCCATGCCTTTACTTTATAATTGTCAAGGTCTAGGTATTTCACACTCCCTGAACGAATCTTGTTTGTTTGTTTGTTCATTTGTTTTTATGAGCTTTTTCAATGATTATCTTCTGCCAGTGGAATCCAGTTCTAGGGAACTTGACTGTTTTGTGTTCATTGAAACCCATGGGTTAGAATGCTAACCTCAATAAATGTATGCTGAATGCATGTTGAATGAATAAGATTTGAGTGACTTTTACTTTGAGTATTTGAGTATTTCTCTTGTTTTGTTTTTGGACTTCTTTTAAATTTCCAGTTGCCTCCTCTCCCCCATTCCCTTCTCTCATTAAAAGTGTTTCCTCAGTTCGTCTTTGAATAATTACAGTAGCCAAATATAAATAATATATAATTTAAAAATGTCATTTTAAAGAAAAATCTTCTAATGTAAAAAATGCCAAGGGGATGCCCGAAGATATCTTTCCTCTTAATTCTTAAATTACTTATTCTCAACATCTTTTGCAAACTTTTCAGAATTTGAGATATATACTGTAACTAGTTGACGAAGTATCATTTATTAAGATCATAATTACTAAGTGCTTAGTTTGTGCAAGTGTTATGCTAGTTGCTTATGGACTTATACCTACGCTTAATGTATAGATGGAGCCCTTGGGCACCAGGTACCAGTATCGTGATAGCTCACTTATCTACTAGTCAGTCTTTCTTGTTTCTTAGATTATTATCTCCCCAACTTTTCCTTGAGTTTTTTGAAACCCCATTCATACCCATCCTTCTCTACCTTACTCAGCTCCTTGCCTTTTGGCAGGTTAGTTCTCCTTGGCAGCACTTTTCATATTTGTGATTTTTAAAAAGTTTTAACTAGTTATTTAATAGTTGTATCTCCTGTGAAAGTGAGCTTCTTGAGGAGACGAGAAGAGAGGGCCATGTCTGATTTGTTCAGTTTCATATTTTCATCTCATGTCTAGTACCTTGCACAAGGGAAGCATTTGACAAAACATAATTTAGATGAGTAAACATGGGGTACATTATTTGGATTCTCCTAGAAACCTTCAAACACCGCTTCTTTTAAAACTACTTGAGACAATTCAAAATGAGAGAATTTTACATAGTTTGAACATAGAAAAACTGAATTCCATCACAGCTTTGGCAATAAAATCAACAAAACTCTAGCATCCAAAAATTATCTTTTGATTTAATTCAGAATGTTCAATTCTGTACAAAACGTACAGCCCCTTTGTTTCCTAAAACAAATATTACTCTAATTCTTCATCCAAAGCTATTGTCTGGAGGCCCTATGCTAGGCAAGGATAATTGTAAAATTTTAAGTGTGCCTCTACGCAAAAATTAAAGAAAAAAGAAATCCAAGTTTTCCTAAGAAACAAAAGAAGAAAGCAGAAAAAAAATATTTTTAGACTGAGAGAAGCACATGCAGATAGTCCAAGCAGCAACAAATGCAGAGATCTATATCTTTTCTGCTCAAATGCCTGAAGAGCAAGGTAGAGAAAAGGCAAAGAAAGCCCTTCTAGAAACCTGCTCCGCCTGAACAGTGACAAGATGATCTCTGAGAGATGGGCATGTGAGCTTGGCAGGCTTCTGACATGGAGCCAGTCTAAATCGAGAGGCCAAATTTAGGTCAAATAAGAAACAAATCCGGACTTACTAAGAATAGATTTATTCAAAAGGATTATTCCAAGGTGTTTGGGGTATGGCTATAGAAATAGGGAGAATGCGACAAGATCCATCTCCAGAGTTAGGCAAAAAGGGGTTTTCTTTTATAAAGAGTAAATAAGGTCAGAGAGACCCAGGTACACAGGAATGGGGTGAAAGTGGAGGATGATCCAAGAGTAGATCAGAGAATGTTTAACTCTGAGGCCAGCCTGTTCTCAGAAGGGAACCTCTTACTGACTCGGGCAGAAGGTGGGCAAAACTTCAGTCACCTGGGGGCAGGAGAGAAACTTAACCAAAGCTCGACTTTTGATCAGTGGGGCAAAATAGTTCATCTCATTTATGAGGCAAAGAATGGGAATTTAGAGGGTCCGCCTCTGGCCTTGTCATAGGTATTCACAAGGACTCCTGCGAGTCTTATCTAGTCATGTGGGGAGGAGGGATTCCTTGCAGTGCGTCATTTTCCAGAACTCAAAGGGTGGAAAATCTCTTAATTTTCGCTGCTTTCCAAGAACATGGGCTTCAGGTAACAGTCAACACTGTCATTAATGGCTTTGAAGGACAACCTAAGAATCTTCACTTACTCCTTCTCTGACTCTTCCTTTCTCTACATGGATCTGAACTCCTGACCTTTATTCTTTTCCTTCTCTCTGAAGAACTTTTTATCATTTCTCACAAGGCAGGTCTGGTGACAAATTTCTTCAGTTTGTTTATTTGAGAAAGTCTATATTTCTCCTTTCCTTTTTTTTCCCTTTTTGATGAGTAATAATAACTCCTGTTTATTTTTTTTAATTTATTAAATTGTATTCTTTTTACCTTTTGACCCCTTTCACTTAGTTCTCCTACTCCCCACCTCTTGCCTTAGGCAATCACCAATCTATTTTCTGTATCTATGAGCTTGGTTTTTTGTTTTGTTTTGTTTTGCTTTTTGGATTTCACATATAAGAGAGATCATACAGTATTTGTCTTTCTCTGTCTGACTTATTTCACTTAGCATCCTTCACCTTTACTTTTAAAGGATAATTTACAGGGCATAAATTCTGGGTTGGTGTATTTATTTTTCTTTCAAAACCAGATATTTTTCAACCACTCTCTTCTTGCTCGCACAGTTTCTGAGGAGAAGTCTGATGTAATGTTTATCTGTATTCCTCTATAGTTAAGATATCTTTTTCCTTCTGGCTTTTTCTCAAGATTTTTTGGTTTAGTTTTTATTTTGAAGTTTGAGTATGATATGCCTAACTGTAGATTTTTTGTTATTTATAATGCTTGGTGTTCTTGAAGCTGCTTGAATCCATGGTTTGATATCACCCATTAATTTTGGCAAATTCTCAGCTATTATTATGTCAAATAGTTTTTCTCTTTACCTTTCAGAATTCTCATTAACTTGTGTTACGCCTTTTGTAGTTGTCTCACGGTTGTTGGTTTGTCTATTCAATTTTCTTTTCATTCTTTTTTTTTTTCCTTTGCATTTCAGTTTGGGAAGTTTTATTGACATATCTTTAAGCGCACTGATTTTTTCTTTGGGCATGTCCAGGCTACTGATGAGCCCATTAAAAGCATTTTTCATTTCTGTATTTTTGACTTCTGAGATTTCCTTTTACTTCTTAGAGTCTCCATCTCTCTGTCTTCATTACCTATTTGTTCTTACATGTTGTCCACTCTTTCCAGGAGAGCACTTAGCATCTTAGTCATTGTTATTTTAAATTCCCGATCTGATAATTCCAAAATCTCTGTCATATCTGGATCTGTTTCTGATGTTTGCTTTGTCTCTTCAGACTTTGCTTTTTCTTACCTTTTTGACATTATGGCTTATAACTTTTTGTTATTGAGTAATAGATACATTTATCTGAGGTAGCTAAGCCTTTGGTATAAAGTTTATGTTTTTCTCACTAGGAATCAGCCTCTGTTCATTGTTTACTGTAGCTGTAAGTGTCAGAGGCTTCAATTTCCTCCCGTGTCCTTGATTTTGTTTACCTGTTGTCTTTGGGCTTCCCTAGGAATTCCTTCTTAAATAGAGTTAGAGCCTTGCGGTTCTTTTAGCTGTAATACCCTGTTATTACGTAGGAGTCCTATTGATTTAGGGCTAAGGTATGGAGGAGGGGACTCATTCTATAATCCTATAATTAAGTCTTTATTTCAGTGAGCCTGTACCTCTGGGCTGTGACCTTCATAAGAGTTTCTCAGCATTTTTTTTCTTTTTTCATCAAATGAGACAGGCAGGATAGATGTGGTTGGAGCTGGCCAAATGTCCCTTATCCCAGGTTGGATAAGACTCTGGTGAAGTCTTTTTTGATTCCTTGGTAGGCATTCGTTATGACATATTTCAACATAGCTGCTCCTCCCACCCCAGCCAAACACAAGGGGATTTTTCTCCTGTCTTTATGTTAAGAACCTTATGGGGATATTAGAGGTAAAGATTCGTAAAATTGGGGATCCTTGCTTAGATTGGGCCCGCAGAAATTTTTCACTCACAAGTTAGTCAGTTAGTCTATCCTCAGCTTCCAGCAATTTGTTGAAGATACCACTTAAGTGTTCCTGCCTATTGTGGTTCCAGTAACTTCTGCTTCAGGAAAGCTGGTCTATATTCTTTGTATTTTCTGTATTTACTCATTTCTCCAGTTTTCAGGGCAATGATTTATCCTGTGACCTCAGTCCTCTGATAAATCTAAGAAAAGTCAGTAATTTTCAGTTTGTTAAACTTTTCTTGTTCTAAGGCATGGAGACATAACTCCCAAGCTTTTGTTTTGTTTTTATACTTAAATAATTGTTTTAATTATCACAAGAATTTCACATCAGTGACCTATGAATTCACTAGTTTTTTTCAGGTAACAGAATCTTAACAAATGTGTCCTGTCTCTGGGTTTCGTTTTTTTCAGATTCAGTGTGAGCAATCATTTCTTAAATTAAAAAAAAAAAAAAAAAGTTGAGATATTTCAAGTTAGTGTCTTACTCCCAGCCTGTTGCTAGTTAACCAAATTTTTTTTTTAAGTATTTTGAGAATAGCCTACACTCTTCCCTTCTCTCTTTCATTTTAGTCGACAGTTATTGAATTTAATGTAAACTCAGGTGTTTTATTTAAGTGTTTGTGGTATTTAGGAGTAAGGGTACTAGCATTTATTGGCAAATATTTATGCCCCAACGACTGTACTAAGTGCTCCTCAAACTTCAGTGTGCATCTGAATATCTTGAGATCTGGCTTAAATGGAAATTGTGTTGGTCTGGGTGAGGGCCTGAGTTTCTCATAAGGCGATGCTCAGGTTGCTGGTCTGTGGTCACACTTGTCTTAATTAATCCTATTTACAGATAAGTACTCAGACTGGAAAGGTGAAATGGCTTTTACACAGCTTCACAGCTAGTCAATATTTAAATCCAGGTTCTTCAGGCTGCAAAAGAGGTAGCAAAGGGGTACCCTAGTTAATTTTCCTTTCTTCCCCACAACCATTATTTAGATCTCTGTTTAGGACACTGTTGTAAGTTAAATTATGTCCCCCAAATTTTCAGTACCTGTGAGTGTCACCTTATTTGGAAATAGTGTCTTTACAGACATAATAAAATTAATATGAGGACATACTAAAGTGTGGGGCCCCAAAAGCCAATATGACGTCTTTATAAGAAGAGGAGAGTGATACAGACACCCACAGAGAGAAGAAAGCCATGAAGACTGAGCAGAGACTGCAGTGATGCGGCTAAAAGCCAAGGAATGCCAAGGATTGCTAGCTGCCACCAGAAGCTAGAAAAGGCAGAGAAGGACTCTTTTCTAGATTTTTCAGAGAGAATGTGACCCTGACAATACCTTCATTTAGGACTTCCAGCCCCCATAACTGTGAGACAATACAATTCTGTTGTTTTAAGCTTCCAAGTTTGAGGTAATTTGTTATAGTAGCCCTAGGAAACTAAGAGAAACACTAATACAATATCTTGGTTTTCTTCGTTCCTGATTATGTCTGTCTGCCCTCCTGGATTGCCATCAGGCATATTCAGTCGCTGCTGAGAACACTTCACACAAAAGCAAGCTACCATATTTAAGAAAATTAGAAAAAAAATTTACATCATGAAAGCAAATCAGCCATACAGTACTTTATAGTAGAAGAGGCTCTGGTTTGATTTTTTTTTTAATGCTTTTAAAAGTAAAGCTGTATTTTTCAACAACAAAAAATTTTCTCCACAAGAGTCTCATATATGTGTGATTAATTGCCTAGATATTTGCTTAGGAACTGTATTGCTAAGGAAATGTTTATCATCTGAAAATTTCATGACATTTAAAAAAGAAAAACCTCTTGGGATTACCTTATATTTGTTCCTCAGTGAATCTATGATGCAGAAAGTTAAAATTTCAAACCAGGTTTTATTTCATTTTTCTCCTCAAATCAAGTACAGTGTTTCGGCTTTAGTTGGCCTCAAGTATGAATAAAATAGAGTAGGAATGAATTTTTCCTCTTCACTCCACATTTAAAAGTCCTAATAATAAAAGAAAAAAAGTATTTATATTCCAGCTGCTACATAACAAATTACCCCAAAACTTAGTGGCACCAAACAACCATTTTAATATGCTCAAAGATTCTGTGGGTCAGGAATTCAGACATAGTGCAATGGGAATGGCTCCACAACGTCTGGGAGCTCAACTCAATGGAAGAAGGTAGAAAGGGAAGTGTGACTCAGTGTCCAGGGGCCACAAAAACTCACATGTCTGGCAGTTGATTCTGGCCATTGTCTAGAACCTTAGCTGAGACTATCGGCTATAACATGTACATGTGGCCCCTTCATGCGGCCTGGATCTCTTCATAATATGGCAGCCCTGTGGTAGCTCAGTACTCCAAATGTGAGTGATAGGAATGAGTGAGACAGAAGCTATCTAGCTTTCTCTCATGTACCTTCAGAAGCTGTGTTACTCCCTTCTGCTACATTCTACTGGTTGTAAGTAGTAAGTGACTGAGGTTGGCTCAGATTTAACGGGAGAAGACTTAGATACCACCTCAGGATGAGAGTTCAAAGAATGCGCATTGTGTCTAAAAATCATCACAATATCCTTTACGAATTAATGTTTCACATAACGTAGTGAAAACGGCATGCATTTCAGTTAGAACGTACTGTTGACTTTGCTTTGGAATAAGAGAGTACACCTCTCCAGCTCTCATTTTCCTCAAATCCAAGATGGAGGGCTGCACTAGGTGGGCCCCACAGATCTTTACAGAGCTCTTATTTTAGTTTTTTCTCTATAATTGTACATAACAAAACCTTAGAGGGTGTGGTTGAATTTCATATCTGACCTTTACCCTAGAGGAAGCTATTATGCCACTTATAGCTGTCTACAGCAGAATGAAGCAGAAACACATTTCAATCTTCTCCCTATTGTAATTACTAGTTCTTTCTATTGTAATTATTAGTAAACATAGATTTCGTTTATTGCAAGGACTGGATGCCATCTCTTTGCCTTGTTTGCTCTCCATACTCATAGTATTCCCTAGCCTCAGTATTTCTTTAGGCACCTTTAGACTCACCTTCTTTCTGTGGAGACCTCCTCTCAGCCTCCATTTGAATAGCCCAGGATCAAGAATCTTGAGAATTAGAAGCAAAGTTGGTGTGGTTATCAAAGTAGAAAGTTGTCAGGAGGTAGGAGGAGTAGAGGGTAAAAGTGGAATGTCTGACAAACAACCGAAATCCTATGCAAAGTATACTTGCCACCAAACTCTAACTTGACATATAGGTAGTATGTTACAAATATTGCAGTGAATATACATATTGCATGAGACATTCTAAAAAATACATTGTTTATCTGAAATTGAAATTTAGCTTGGGACCTGTATTTTTATTTGTTAAATCACACAACACTAACGACATATCCTTCCCATTTTTTTTTTTTCATCAAGAAAATTCTTGCTGCACACTGTGAACTGTTGGAACCTGCTGATTATACTTCACAGACAACCCAGGCAACCCTCAAATTCTTCAGATTTGCCACCGTGGCCTCTTCCCTGGAGAGCATTGCTTTTGTTCATCCTCAGAAATTCACCCTACCTACTGTATAAGAGAATGCTTCTGTTGAAAGAAGTCATCAAGAGAACATGACACCAATTGACCCTCCAGCTGGACCCTGGGCAAGCAGAAGACGCCACCCCTCCTTTGTCCTTGAAATGTGTGTTCAGCCACTGTTCCTGCACTAGCAGCTATTTCAAGGAGGCAGCCTTGAGAGAGTAGTGTGTTGCTAAGATCATCTGGACTGAATATGTGACTGAATCCCAGTTAAGGCCTTTATATTAACTTTAAGATTCTAAAAGGCGAGTGAGGAAATATCCTTGTCTTGCAGCACCCAGTACAAGCCTCGTACGTAAATTCTCTTCTTTATTACACCTGCCGCCTACCGATCTGGAGTTTGGTCTTTTTTTGCCTACCATGTACAGGGCCAGTTTGAGAAACAATATCCTCTCCTACATAGGATGTTGTAAAACTTGGAGTTTTCGCTCATCTGTTTGGTGAGAAACTGCATCTCAGTGTAGTTTTAATAACTCTTTTTCTTATTACGGATGGAGGTTGAGCATCTTTTCATATATTTAAGGGTTATTCACATTAGTTTTTCTATGAGTAATCTATATCCTTTGCATGTGTTTTCTTTCTTTTCTTCATTAAGTTCTTATATTTCCTCTTAATTTCTTAGTAACTTTTTTATATCAAGAAGGTCAGTCCTTAGTCTTACATAGGACTGAAAATATTTTTTCTCCAATTTATTGATATTATAAGTTGTATTTTGACTATTAATGTTTGCATATTTTTGTCCCATAGATTTGTCATATACTTACAGGTGACTTAAAATCTCTTTCCACTACTGGATTGTATCTATCCTTGTGTCTCCTCCAGTTTGTATTGCTATTGGGCATTTAGGGCATTAAGGAGTGACTTTCATGTCACTTTTAATGGTTGGAGCAAGAAGTATACTCTGTCTGATATTACTATCAGGACCACAGTTCTCTTTTTGTTTGTATTCACTTAATTATACTTTGTCCATCTTTTTATTTCCTGTGAACTAAGTAACTTTTATAGGACGTGTCTCCTGGCATAGTGTTGGATTTTGATTCATGATAAAATTTAAAGATCTTTCTCTTAATAGTGATGTAATCCTATTTTCATTTACTGATTAACAGACATGTTTGGTATTAGCTCTGTCACATCATTTTATGTTGTATTTCAGTGTTTTGGATATTTTTTAAAAGTTTCTTTGTATACAGTTCTCATACTTAAGGTGTATATGCTCATTTTATTGGCTACTTTTATAAACATAGTATCATACACACTTTTTACTCATTTATTTTTTAGACAGCAATGATGATGTGAGAATCATCTCCCTTCATCTTTTCCTTTATAACTCAATCTTAATCCATTATAATATATATATCTTAGTATCTACATTTAAGCGGTATAGTCTGTTTACACTTCTCTTACTTGGTATGTCAACTCTGATCACATCCTCATACTCCCAGTGATCAAAAGATTGACTCTACCTTCCATTTTCTTCCCCTGCCCCTGTTTGTTAGTAGTGCCATCTCTATATCATCAGCTCAGATGGCATTCATATTTTTCTCCTTCCCCTTCATCACCACAGTACCTTTAGAGCCAGTCCTTCTGTGGTGGTGTTGGTTGATAGAAGTGCATCCTCTGAGAGTTTCTCAAGGATGTCTCATGGCAGTTGTGGTCACTGAGTTTGTGCAACTTTAAAACTGTCACCTTTCTGCTTGAAGGGCACCTTGGTTTGATGTAAAATCCTTAGGTCATGGTTTTTGTTGTTGCTTCTGCTGTTTGTTTATTTTTAATCTTCGAATTATAGCTGTGTTGTTTTTTGGTGTTGAGCATTGCTGTGAGGAAATTAGAATAAGACTGATATTTTTTCCTACCTGCCCAATGGAGTCTTTCTTTATCTTTAAGGTTGGATAACTTTACTGGGATTTGTATCTGTATTGATGATGCTGTTATGGTTTCTCAGACATAGTGTGTGTGTTTCTTATTTAGAATCATGGCTTCTTTTATGTCTGGAAAGTTTATTTTTAATTATGTATTTAAATATATATTCTAGTTCACCACTATTATTATTGTATCATTATAGGTGGGAGGATTCTAACCATGTGTACATTGTTTTTCTTTGCAGTCTGGTAGTTTCATCTTCCCTCTAATCCATTTAAACTTTTAGTTTCCATTCATTTTTCTTATTTCTATCTTCTATTTCTTTTACTATGTTTTCAATAGTATTTCTTATCTCTTGTTCACCTTCCAATTTATCTTCATTTTGGTATGCTTTTTTTCTTTTTGTTTTGTCTTGCCATTTCTTACTTGTGTTGTTGTATTTCTCTTACGGGGTCTTAATAGAGACTTTTTTCTTACTCAATTTCTTTTTTAAAGAATGGCAGTGTTTCTTGGTTACCAATGTCAAAAAGTCTATGACATATTTTAAGTGAAAAAAAGCAACAGAGCTGTGTGTCACTAATTGTATAACAAGGAGAAAAGAAAGAAAAAATATAAATGTTTGTGTATGCATAAAATATTTCTGGAAGAATATTCAAGAAATGCTGACGTTGTTGGTCCCCAAGTAAGGGAAATGCATGTTTGGGAGATACTAGCAAAAGGGAGATTTTTTTCATTGTATGCTTTTTGTAACTTTTGAATGTCAAACCATATGAAAGAACTATCACTTTAAATGAAACAAATGTGATACTAAAAACTTAGGTCAGCTGGAAATACATATATGCTAAAATACTCATGATAAATTTTTTAAATAAGGATTAAAAATAATGTCAGCAAAAGGTCCCTTGCTTTATCAAACCTTATGTTCCATAGATTTCTAGAATTAAGTGGACTTAGGCCAAGGTTAGAGAGACAGATGAATGAGTTGGAATAGAAATGGAAGAAGTGTCCTTGCCCCAAACAAAGCTCAACCCCTGAATTGGGTCCAGATCCTATTCCCTCTTGTTTCTACTTTTATATCCTCTCATGCACATGCTTCCCCCCACCCCTTTTTTTCTTGGTTTGTTTCTTAGTGTGCAAACATGCTGAGTTAGCTTCCATTAAAAAAAAAAAAAAAAAAAAAGTCGCTGATTCTACATTTCTCAAGCAGTTCTCCAAACACATATTTGTTTTCACTGTTTCTATGTCTTCATTCCTATTCTCCTTACCACTTACTCTCTTCAACTGGGATCCCTACTCCTCTGCTGCAACAGCTCTTGCCTTGTTGCCAGTGACCCCCCCAGTTCACCAAACCCAATGGTCCATTCAGTCCTGATCTTTCCCACCCTCAGCAGCTTTGACAGAGATCATTTCTTCTTAAAATACTTTCCTCTCTTGGTCTCAGAACACCACATCCTGTCCTCCCTCACTGGTCATTCCTCTGCATTCTCCTTTTCTTCCCCTAGGCCCTCTGATCATACCGATTTACAGTCCCTCCCCGGGAGATCTCCAGGCCCTGCATTCCACCTTAATGCTAATGACCCTCCCAAACTTGTATTTCCAGCTCTGAACTTTAAGCTGAGGTCCAGACTTATATATCTAACCACCTGCTTAATATCACCAGTTGGATGGGTAATAAGATTTTTCACCTTAACCTGTTGAAAACAAAACTCCTATTGTACCTTATTGGATCTTTCTGCATCCCCAGTTTTTGCCACCTGTTTTTCAGGCCATCTCCAGATTTTATTTTTATCCTTATGTCCAATAAATCACCAAGTCCTATAAACTCTAACTTAGCTACAAAGCTTGAGTCTGATCTCTTCTTATCATCTTTGTAACTCTCCCCTTAGTGTATCTTAAATGACTCCAAGGACTTCTAAACTGGCTTTCCTAACCCGGTTCCTGTCTCATTATGTCACTATTGTGGAAACAAAGCTACAAAGGTGTTCATTTAAGCAATGTGAACCAGACTACACTCCCTAGCTAGAAAATCTTCACTCATGGGCTGCAAAGAGTCCTGTCTAAATCTCTGAACTTTGGCTCATTTATTCCAGCCCAACTACTTTGGCCTTTTGGGTCTTCCCCGCCAAATACTAAATCTGTCCCAGCCCCAAGGTCTTTGTACTTGCTGTTCCTCCACCCTAGACTTTTGCAAGTTTATTTCTTCACTACATTTGGGACTTTCTTGTATTACTCATGTTCCTTTTGCTTCTTTCATGTGTCTACTCAAATACCATTTCTCACAGAGATCTACTGTGACCATTTTTGCTGAAATAGCTCTCCTATCTTCCTCTCTATCAGTCTATTGCTTTACTTTGTATTGTTTCTCTTCTTCCTGCTTATCACAATTTGGTCATTGTCTGTGCCTACTGCTTGAATGCAAGCTACAAAAAAACAGGAATCTTGTCCATCTCATTCAATGCTATATCCCCTGTGTCTTAAAACAGTACCTAGAATGTAGTATTTGCTTAATAAAGATTGGTTAAATGAATAAAAAATGAATGAATGAAAATTCAGAAACAAATACTGCTTTCAATATTCACCTTCATAATATCTGAAGGCTGAAGTAAAACCAGATGCTATCCAGAAATTTAAATCTATGATTTTCTTATTTTTCTTGGATGAATAGGAACTTCAGCTCATTATTAAATAGTTGACTTTTCTTTCCATTGCTTAAGTTTGTTTCATAAAAGTTGGTTCCACCACATAGTGACAGGATCGAAATGCAGAGTCATGCATGCTTACAGTCAATTTATATCTATGGGGAAAGTTATTATTATTTTTGCCTAAACAGGCTATATATCATGCTGGGCACTCCTACTGCCAAGAGTCTGAGATCATTTTATTTTAACCGTGGTGCTCCTTGATGGGTCTTAGAAGCTCTGCAGTGTGTAGGGATGGCTGTGAAGTAGATATGTGTCTGTGCTTTTGTGTGCATTTATTTTGAAAACCTTAGAGGTTGGATTAAAAGCAAAAATGTATTCCCCCAGACAAGAGGGAATAAGTTTCAATAATTAGTATTATCCAGACTCCTTTCTCATTTCCACAATTAGAACTTATTATGGGGACTCTTGTTTAAACACAGCATGAACAGATGTAATTAATAATTTTCCTACCCTCCCTAAACTCCAGCAGAATTACAGAAAAGTCACTTTAATACAAAGGTGTAAACAATAAACACAAAAAGAATAGGAGAAGACACAATATCAGATAAGTAGTGAATTCACAGCATTCTAACAAGTTGGAAAGTAGAAGCAAAATGGTAACTAGTTGAATTAGGAGAGGAGCAGAGCCTGGGATCTAAACATTCTGGAAGGGGATATCAAGAAGTGGGTCATTGGAGGGGACAGGTATTGTAGCAGATGGGGGACAGGCCTGGGAAGTAGAGGAGGAATGGTTGAAGGTCTGAATGTAGAATAGTCCCATTGGAGGTCTCCTCTTTCACTATTCACCAGGAGGTGACCGATTCCCCAAATGTATGCAGGAAACAAAGCCAGTGGAGGGAGGAGGGAAGGCAAAATTGTGACAGATGGAGACAAATATTTTATGACAGGAATATAAGTAAATTAAATGATATTACGACCAAATGTAATTTTGTTCATAAAATAACTTGTTTTAGATTAGGGAATTTGATGTTTACTCTTATGTACATGATCTGTGTTGTCGTCTGTGGGATGTGTGGTGGGATGTGTGTTGTGTGGTGTGCATGTGGTGTGTTGTGTGTTTTATGTATGTGTGATGTGTTATCGTGTGTTTGTGTGCATATTATATATGGGGATGTGTGTAGTGTGAGTGTGTGTATGTCGTGTGGGGTATGTGTATTGTGCATGGTGTGCGTATTTTCTATGTTGTGTGTGTGGCATCTAAACCTTGCCAACCTTATCTCTCACAGCTCTTCTACCAGAACCTTCTTTTCATTTTAATTGATCTTCTAATTTTTCATTCTTTCTTCCTCATATTTACCTGTCATTTAAGTCAGGCTCAAGCCTGCTGTCTCCTTAACATCTCCTTTGACCTTATCGGTCCTTTGTCATGCTCACCTTTAGCCTGTATTTCTCTGACATTTAACATATGTTGCTGGGAGTGTTTTACTTTAAGTAAATACATTTTCCGTCTAACTAGAACTTGTGTCCTACTTTAAGTTTTTTGTTTTATCTCATTTCTATGTAAAAAGGTGAGGAATATTTATTTTACCTGATTTTGTAACGACTTGGCTATAGAAGAGAGTGGGAGGCAGTTACTTCTGTTTTTTAGTAGATGGGGCCTGGCCATGAATGCAGTTTTACATTAATCCTACCTTTTATGGTCTCAAAGTTTACTCCCGCATATTTGTGTGCTGATCTAAGATTTAACTTTATGAAGTTCATATGCTTTTTTAGCAAACAGAAATCCTCAACAGATCAATTCTTTTTGTTAGTAGTTTTATTCTGAAATAATTTTACATTTATATAAGAGTTGCACAGGTAGTACTTAGAGTATCTTATTCTGTTTAGATACATATATAAATATATTTTTAACTAAAAATGGAAACAAAATATATTGCTTTGCAATCTTTTTCTAAAAATATATGTATCATTTATGTCAATAAAAAGATATCTAAATAATTATTCTTAATGGCTTCAAAGAAATTACAAATTTCTTTTTTAGGCTGCGTAGACATTTACACAATTTATGATTTTTTACTATTTAAGAAAATTTAGCGATGCTAAGTGCAGTTATATACTTATGTATTTCCTAGTTTATTTTCTTAGTGTAGATTCCTAGAAGTGAAGTGACTACGTTAAAGGGAATGCAATTTTAAAGACTGATGCACATTGCCAGATTGGCCAGCAAAGTTTTTGCCTTCCCACCAACTGCACACAAAAGCATTCCTTTGATTTGATTCCTAACTACATTAGGTATCGCCTTTTTCATGTTTTCAAACAGTTTGACCAAAAAATTTTTTTTTTATTTTTTTGTTGATTTAGATGTTTCTGATCACTAGTGACAGTGGGCACTAGTTTAATGTTCAAAAACTAAATATCGGATGTTAAATAAGTAAAATTCTTAAGCTTTGATGAGCAATAGAATGTTGAGTATAGAAAACAGCACAGGATGACCTTCGGGGGTTTAGGGACATTTGAGACTCTGGTAGTTAGAATCTCAAGGAATAGTCATAGAAAAATGCAGGCTTTGGGAGACACTGACAATGAAGAACCTCCTTTGAGCAGGGTGTTTGTGGTGCTCAGAGGATAAGGTAATGGAGATTTTCATTGGCAGTCGAATACACAAAAGGTTGGAACTTAGGAGTGAGTTTGGGGCTAGAGATAGTAGTTAAGAATTATCAGCACACAGGTATTAACAAAGATGATAGTTTGGAGGAGACCACCAATCGGTAGCCACAGCCTTCAAAATCTTCAACTCCCACTCATTCGAAGGTAAACAAGATCCAGCAATGACATTTAAATTGGCTTCTTGTTTGACTTACTCCAATAGATTTGGTTCATGTAGATCAATTTCAGTGGCAAAATTTTTTAAAAGTATTTTATTGCTTTTAAACTTTACTGAATTTTAAATATGAACTTCTTTCACATATTTTTATCTGGAAAAAAAATAAAGTCAGGATTCATTTTCTTCTTTGCCATACGTTTTTTCAGACCTTCACAAAGAAGCTCATGTGAATCTTCTCCTCATGCCCCTTTAAACAGGTGTCCCTTTATTCATTCTAGATGAAATGCTGTTTGTCTTTTCCAAACCTTACTTTTACAGGTTACTTCTTAGTGTCTTGAGATTCCATTAGAGGTTGCTTTGTGGGAAGGAACACTCATGCTGACCCTGTGCCTTGAACCTAGGCTGACACTTGCAGCATCCGACATCTTTCATGAAAAGTTTCAGATCTCTTGTTCCATTGCCATCTTCCCTCTGAGCATCTGCTTCATTCTTTGTGTACTCAACTTCTGCCCCTTTGGCTTTACTTCCTGTTCCACTCCCCATCTCAGACTTTATTACTGCTGTGAACCTCAGTAGAACTCTGTGTTTACCCCTACTCTCTCTGCTTCTTAGAGCTCCATATAACTCCCCTGCCTGTCTATAGCCCGTAAGCCCCATCTTTTGACTATTCCATTTGGCAGTTCTCCTCCTGAGCCTCTTTGGCCTCCCAGAGGTTTAGATGTTTAATCCCTAAGGATGCTCTCTCAGCCAGTGGTCATGGGGGGCTTCTTGACACCCTCCTAGCAATGTACAAACTACGCAACGGTTTGCAATGAGTTCATTCATTCAGTCAGTCATCTCATGTGGCACCTCTCCTTCTCAAGCTCACTTGCTCTGGTACCCTTTTCCAATAATTTTTGTACCACACAAGTCCACTTCTTTGACTTGACCACTTTATCATCATTCTGTGACATGGAAACATCACTCTGTTTTCAGTTCCTTCTTCGCTTGCTAACATTCACAATTTCCTGATCTTTTTTCTTTACTGTAATTTATGACAAAACGCACTCTAATGATAGCCACCCCCAAGCCTGGTTAACCTACAGACCCAACTATCTAGCTCTTTTGTACCTTTACCTTTTGGAAGTTATAAGTTACTTGGGAAAATGATATACCAGGTTTCATTGAAAATTCATAAGCACTCAACATCCCCTCATTGTTCTGCTATGTTCTCTAAAATATTTCCTACTTTTTAACTCTTCATGAAACTCTTACATCTCCTGTTCTCTACTTCCATATATCTTAGCTGAAAACCTTTACTTCAAAGTAACCAGCTGGGAAATCTCTCATTTTTTGTTCACCAAGGCTACACACCTGTCTGTCCCTACATCCTGCCTGTTATATGAGTAAGACACCATGGCCTTTTTTTTTTTTTTTTAAAGCAAGCTCCTTCTGATCTGCACCATCTTTTCTCTCCTCTTGACCCTGTATACTTATTTAGTCACAACTCTATTTCTTTGCTCTCAGTTGCACTCAGATGAGGATATTCTGCTGTTAAAATTGTCACTAGCCTCTACCACAGTTCCCAATAATTAACGTGGAGCTGGCACAAGGAAGGCGCCAATAAATATTTTTGAATGAAGGAATTATTTAGTTTAAACCTCTGATGGACTTTATTCATTTGCCTCATATTGTCCTTGTTCTAGTTTATATCTTCTGCCCTCCAGTATTTGTAACCTTTGGGAGATGCTGACTTCTTCCATATAAGCAGGACAAAAACTAAAAGACAAAGGTTTTCTTCTAAAAGATTTTCTTCTTTGAGAACGCAAAAGGGGTCTAGCACAGATGTTTTCACAGAACAATCTCTTGGCAAATGTCAGTTCATTTGTTGGTTCATAATATCGGAGAACTATAAAAAAAAGTTGCGCTAATCTTTCCATCATCTGATGAGAACATAGGCATGAACCCTATACAGGCATGAAATAGGGTTTGTTAAACCCATTTCCTGGAAGCTTTGTTTGTCTTTCAATGGCTCTGATTAGTAAAAATTTCTTCTTGCCAATTCATGTATCATTGTGACTTCTAATTACCATTCATTGGCCTAAATTCTGCCAATTGGGACAATACTGAATATATCCAACTCCTCTTCCAGAAGATGGCCATTTGAAAATAATTATGTTATTTCTTCTGAGATTCGTTAATAGATAGTTTTCTGTCTTCATTGAAATTTAGCCCCTCTGATATGTCGATTCCCATCTCCTCCGGCTTCTCAGTTCCCTCTCGGTGTCCCATCATCATTCTCTCCCTCTCTAATGCTTTACTCCTGTTAGATCTGTATATTATCTGAGATAGTATTTTCTAACTCTGTCAGACTCAACACCTCCCTTTTATAATAAATATTTTGCATTCTTTTTTTTTCTTCTACAATAAAATTGACAACATAACTTATACCTAGTAAAAAATTAATAAAATGCCTTAGGTATAATAAAATAGAGAAATAAAAGAAATGCCATTTATAATAGGATAATATATTTTAATATTCAAATGCTTGAGCTGTGTAGTAAGTAGCTTTTTAAATGTCTTCCAGTTAAATTATACCTTGTGTCATCCTTTCTGCTTGAGTGTAGGGTGGACCTAGTGACTGGCTTCTAATGAATAGAATGCAGCAAAATAATGGGATTACATTATAAGTGTAATTAAATTACATTTCCAAGATTATATTATAAAAACTGACTTTATTCTCTCTCTCTCTCTCTCTCTCTCTCTCTCTCTCTCTCTCTCTCTCTGTCATGCACATGTGCTCTTGCTTAGTCAGACAAAGCAAGCTACCATATAGAGAGCCCATGTTGAACCAAACTATGCATGACGTCTGGCTCATTGCCAGTGAGGAACTGAGGCCCTCAGTCCAAGAGCCCATATGGAACTGAATTCTGCAACAACTACATGAGAGAGCGTAGAATTGGATTCACCCCCAGGTGAACCTTGATATGAGACTGTAACCCCAGATCATATCTTGATTGTTGCCTTATCAGAGACCTTGAGTTAGATTCCTGACCCAGAGCAACTGTGAGATAATAAATGTTGTTCTAAGCCACTAAATTTTAAGGTAATGACTTACTCAGCAGTAGTAACTAACAGTCCATCATAAAGTAGTGAGATGATTACATCTGCTTTTGGGGGAATCATTTGGATTTAAGAGAAATAAGATAAGAAGTCATTGTGAACAGAAAGTTCAGAAAAAGGAAAGAGCAGAGATCTGAGAGGACACTGAGTAAAAATCAATGTTAGATTAGAAACTAGTTTTAGGAAAACCAGCTCTCCAACTTTGACCAAAGAAATGAATGAATAAATAAATAAATAAATAAATAAATAAATAAGCCCCTCTACAGCCAAGCAATCTTTATACCATGTAGTCAAAGTTAAAAAACTTAACTAATAGTAAAATCCTTGTTTTGCTTCCATGAACGAGCACTGTGATTTGTTTATGGTACCTAAATGTTTTCCTGCACAAAAGCTATAATCTTTTAAAAATACGTATTATCTATAATCTTTTAAATAGCATTTTTCCTCATGAACTGTGCTAACTTTTGACCATAACTGCACTTTTCTTCTTTGCTGAGCATCAGGTTGTCCATTTCCCCTATTTGATTGTGTGAAGCTTCTTCTTCCCTCATCACCATTGGGAAAATCTTGGAGGGACTTCATAATCTGTAGTCTTTTTTCCATAAGAATATAAAATAAGAAGATGAGGGAAATATCCTTAATTGGAGAGGATAAGTTGTTAACATGTCAAGATAAGTTAGAGACTGAAACTGTTAAAAGTAAAAAAATGAGGAAGTATAGTAATATTATAAACGAGCTCAGCTTTATTTATTATCTGTAATGTAGGGGCAACGTAATTTTCTTTGTTATTATATGGGTCAGGGATGGTGATAGTGTCATAGAAAACAAATCTCTTTGCAACTCATTTGGTTGTAGAGCACACATTCAGGCTTAATTTTGGATAAGATATATGGAAATCATGAGGATTCAGGACTATTAGCTCTTTGATTTTCAGGACTATTAGCTCAGTGATTGTGACAGTCACAGATACTCCCACAAATTTTTGAAACTCCTTTCTGAGTGTGGTACCCTCACTGAAAATCACTGCTCTGTTATTTATTTAAAATTCATCATCAAGTCCTATCAACTCTACTGTCAAAACAAATCTTGCCTTTCATAATATGTGATTAGTCCTTGAGCAAGACTCTCCCATAGGTTTAGTCCTAAGTCAATCAATGCATTATATTCATCTGATGACAATGGTTGGTTTAGGGTTCATGACCCAATCAGAGCCAATGACAAATAATGGAGCTTTTGCTTAATATCTTAGGAAAGAGATTCCTGGCCAGCCTGAATGACAGAGGTTACAGGGTGTAGACCTGCTGTAGTCACTTTTCATCTTGTGGGCTCCACAGTACAAATCAACCTAATGGATTACATAATTGACTCTGGGTTCCCTATAGTTGATCCTTTCTATGCTGTAAGTCCTGCTAGCCTTGAGGAGGAGGAAACTATATTCTACTTTATGGTCGGGTTAGGCTATAGTATATAACAGCATGGTACAAGAAAAACTTATATGTGCAATCTGTGATCTTAGTACTTTCACAGAATATTTTCATTGCACTACCTTGATTTCTGAACCAGTTATGTGTTTTCAAGTTTATATCCTATACCTTTAGGTAAGGGAAGATAAAGCAGGGTCAGTGTACAGGTGACAATTATTTTATTTATTGTCTCTCTCTCCACTAGAATATAATCTTCATAAGTGCAATAATTGTCACTTGTTTTGTTCACTGCTATATCCCCAGTGCCACTGAGTGATTAGAAAAGACGAGTCTTGGTTTCCTCATTTTCTGCACTTGCCACCTAAATGGTATTCATTGACATCTAATCCTTTTTTGTTTTTTAACTTTTTATTATGGAAAATGTCAAAGATATACAAAATAGAGAAAATATAAATGAACCATCTTGTACCCATTACCCAACTGCACAATTAGCACAGCTAATTGGATTTCATGCATAACTACCTCCACTCTACCTAGTTGTCCCTCTAAAGAGAATATAGAAAGCAAATCCCAGAAGACTCCCACACACTTTTTAGCAGTTTCTGGGATACTACTTCATTGTTTATGATCTCTTTTTTTTTCTCACCACTACTTCTTCGTCTCTGATTTTATGGGGAGCTCTGGAATTAGGATTCTTTTGACTTGTCCCACCTTGAGGTCATGGGAATGGGTCTTTGTTATTCCCCTCCACTCTTGGACTAGTCATTGAGCTATGGCTGCTCCCTAGGAGGGGGACATGAACTTGAGGGAGGCTCTCTTCTACTGATGTAACTGGAACTGAGTAACTCACCACAGCATGCACAGCAGTCCACTCCTTATGTTATCATATCTATTACCTTCAAAGAACAGCTGTGGGCATGGCTTATTCAATACTGCTTGGTCTCTTTTCCTTGGACGTAACAAGAGGAAGGTTGATGGGATGCATCTTAGTCCATTTGGGCTGCTACAGCAAAATACCATAGACTGGGTGGCTGATAAACAACAGAAATCTATTGTTCACAGTTCTGGAGACCAGAAGTCTATGAACAAGATGCCACCAAGTCTGGTGTCTAGTGAGAACCTGCTTCCTCATTCATAGATGGTCATTTTCTCACTGTGTCCTCACATGATGGAAGGGGTGAGAAAGCTCATGGAGGCTTTTTAATAAGGGCACTAATCCCATTCATGAGGATTCTACTCTCATTACCTAATCACTTCGCAAAGGCCTCACCTCACCTCGTAATACCATCACCTTGGGGGTTAGGATTTCTACATATGAATTTGGCGGGGAGGGGAGTGGACACAGACCTTCCATCCACAGCAGGATGAAATATAGACTCGGCAGCTGATCTTGAGACCACAACTGACCGTCGTTGGCTCTTCTTATATTAACAACACCAGAATACCTGCACCTCTGCTGATATAAGTAGCTTGCCTGGTGAAGTGACCTTCATTTCTGAGAGGGGTAAGCCCCTGGCCACAATGTCCTTCTTAGGCTTATAGCTGCTGTATTTGTCCCTTACTTCAGTATCGGTAATGAGAACACCAAGTGACAACCGAATGGATTACCTGGGTACCAAACATATTCTTCTTTGACCCCATTGTGTCAAATCAAAGGCACCTCCTCTTGATGTCCAGGGTCAATCCCTCTGTCAGGATGACTAGTCCTTTCCTTGCCTGATAGGTTTATGGCATGAGGATATTAAAGTGCATGGGCATTTCCATTCTTTAAATTCTACTTTTCCAGTGTACCATTTCCTAAATAAATGACTGCAGATCCCTTTAGCAAAGAACTGTGGGAATCATTACTATATTCACTTGCCACAGAGACTCCTGAGGACCCAACCTCCCTTAAATTTGTGGGTTCCGGGTCAGAAAACTTGCTCAGGGATTAAGATTTGTTTATACACTTCCTCCACCATCTGTGACAACAGTTCTGGCATTTCAGTTTTACTTAATGTGTGCCATAATTTTTTTTTTAAGTTCCAAGAGTCATCAGAACAGCATTATGAAAACACCTCCCAGAGTTTTTGCCAGAGTGCAAATCACACATAGCAGTAGACTGCTCTTAGGTAAATAAACTCACCCTTATCCAACTTTATCTTTTGTCCCCTTTGATCCATCAGCCTTAGGATACAGTCCCATAAACAATCTCTGGCTTGGACAATATATATGGGGTGGACCCTTGTGGTTTAGTTCCTTTTTCTCTTCAGTAGGCCCAGCACTTCCTCACCATGTGATGTTTGCACTGGACTCTAATTATTGGTCTGGTGGGAGTGGAAGTGTGGATAGATCCTGTGTTGTCTTGCAATCCAGAGACTTCTGTCTCATGTTCAAACAAGGGACAAACAGCTTCAACAGGGAAGAGAGGGCCCCTCCGCAGGTCCACATGGCTTTGAGTGACATTTTAACGTTTCAGCCATCAGTATTAACTCTGATATCCCCATCTAGGTAGTAGGGTCTCACTAATCCTAAGGAAGCCATTGACATTGTCATCACAGATTTGTCAGGGGTAAAGAGTCAAGTTTTTTGGAGTGCTGCTATTCACATAGTAAAGTCCTAGGCAACATCCTCAACTTTTTCTGTCATCCATCCATAGGAGATGAGAGTCTTTTTAGATGCCATCAATGAGGCTTTATAACCTTCACACTTCACTTTCAATTGCTGAGCCTCACACTATCTTTCTTTAATGATGAATGTCTCAACAAAAAACACCAGATCCCATTATTCTCAGACATGGCACCTTTCCTGAATGTCGCAAAAGCCTGGCTATCGCACCTATCAGGGCATTCTCTGCCACTCATATTCCATCCCAGTTCTTCATCAATGAAGGTTTTAACAACTGTGCTTTTCCAGCAAGCCCAGGATCGTCAGGGCCTCCCCTACCACCAGAGCCGGGCCTTCACTTTTAGCTGGCGGATGATCCAGCTCTATAATTCCATGTTAAAACCTATTTCCTTGCATTACTTTGGCACCATCTGTCTTAAGTCAGGTACTTGGAGAAACAGATGTGGAGATAAAGAATTGTGTGAAACAAGTTTATTAAGGAGTGACCTTGGTATCTGTACCTGTAAAGTAATAACAGAAGCCTGGGCAGAAGGTGAATTTGAATTTTGTTGTTGAAGTTATAAATAGGAGCCTCAGTCAATCCCACTGGGAGTCTCAGCTGGGCTGGCCTTTCAGAATTGTCCTACCATAAGAGAAGGGCCAGGTCTCTACACACCCCTTTATTCACCAGTAATTGGATGCAGGCTGCCCCTGGGTAGATACTTGGGCAGGGCGGCTTCTTCACCAAGGGCAGTTCTCAGAGAGGGACTCAGCAGAGATCTGAGAGCCACCAATACTCCCAGCAGCTGGGGACCAATGTGAGGATCCTGGGAACCACTGCAGCCACTACTGTTTCTTTAAAAAATCCTCTTGACCCATCTGTCCCTTATTAAGCATTGATTCTCCTCAGGCTCCTTCTCAGGCTTTTTCTTCTTTGGTGCACGTTTGTTTGGAGATGGGGGGAAGCATTACATCTACTCCCATGGCTTTAACTATTCCCTGTGCCTTGAGCATCATGGTTTCCCACCCACTGGTTTATACTTCTCATTGAATCCCACCCCTTTGGACTGCCCACATTTTTCATTGCCTGCCCTACTTTCTGTTTTACCCCATAAATACTGCCCCTGTCCTTGTACCTTGACTGCCTCCTCTGCCTCACATGTTGTAGACTCAGGCTTCCATCCTCTTGTCCCCAGCACTGATATCAAAACCTGGCTGGAAGTGGAAATAGGATGGATACCTTACCGCATGTTTCCTACTTTTTGTCTTGGTGCACAATTTGCTCTCTCCTTCTACCCTCAAACCTTAGTCCATCACCCACACTCCTGCTGGAAGACACTTTCTCAAATGCAAATCTTCATGCAAGAATAGTTATTGACACATGCCATGTCCTACTTTGATTATTTTCTGGGCATGCCATGGTAAACGATACAGATAAAGTCCCTGCTCTCATGTTATTTACATTTTAGTGGAAAGGGGTAGGACATTGCAATAAAGAAATGAATAAATGAAGGAGTAAATGGATAGATAAAATATTAGTGACAAATACTATGCCAAAAATTAGTATAATATGATAGAGTGATGGAATGGCTATCTAAGGCTTCCCATTGTCTTCAGGAATAGTGCAGACTCTAGCTTGGCCCCAAATGCTCCCAAAGATACAAGTTCTGAGCCCCTGGTGATAATTGGATGGGGGTTCTTCTAGCCCCCTTGGGTTTGGTTGTATGGGTTTTAGCTTTTCTCAGAAGGCCAAGTACCTCCTTTCCCTTATTTCACTTATTCTCCTGGGATCCTTAGTGCTGGACAATGGTGTTATGAGCCAGAGTGACGAAAGCCCTACTGGCCTCAGCAGGTTTACCCTTAGCAGTGACTGAAACCAGACAATTAACGATCCATTTCAATGGTGACTTTTGCCATTGTTTTTGAGGAATGCTGAGTGCAACAGGACTTTTCAGAGGAGAGATGGTTTTTTAACCTGGAGGTGCTCATTTTTACTGAGCTTCTCCCACACTTAGCATTGTCCCCTCACTGAGGTTGTGGAAGAAGCTTATGTTATGTAGGAAAATTAAACAAAAACCAAACTAAACCAAGCATGTTATCAGTGGGTTCCATGTCACAGCTGATAATTCCTCAAAAAATGCCGGTTCTTGTCAGGAACGCATGATTTCATTTTCCTGCAGAGATGAAAGAGGGAACTGGAACTCCCCTTCCCTTAGAAACGGAAGCTCCTGGCAATCTTGCTTTAGCAGGCTGTACCTTTGCTTATTTATCAGGGCATCTAATCATTAATCTGAAGAAATTGCTGACTGATTCCCTAAATACTCCTGACATCCAGCTGGAGCTTCCCTCCCTCCTTGCACCTTCTCTTTCCCCCTTTATTTGAGCATGGTCTTCATTCATTACCTACCTTTACTCCACTTCTCCCTTTGCAGACCTAGGTCAGTATCTTAGCTTCACCTCCCCCTAGCGGCAAGTATGGCAAATCACCCATTAGAGTGTGGCTTATAACAGCTCTAGCTTACCTGCTCTAATGCAGACTGAGAAGATGTTAAAATGGGAGTAGACAAACACGTATCAGTCAGGGGAGGTTCCACTTTTAACCACAACAGACAGTCCCATCATAAATTGTGAGATACTTATCTGTTATTGATTACAATATACACACAAAAGTTTACAACTATATAAATCAGACTTTATAACATATAGTCAAGCCTTTCAGGTATTTTTCTATGATTACACATAAAAAGTAATTTTAAAAAATGAGAATTGTTTTTGTCTGAACGTTTATATCTGAATTGCAATATAAGTGACTCTGTAAGATTGATATTAGTCACATTGATTGCCTCTTTGAGTGGAATCAACATGCTTTGCTGGAAAAAAATGTCTAACACTAGGGTTATGCCTATGTTTCTGAGGCTGATAATAGTCTTAAGAAGGGTGGGGTGAGTCATATGATATGAAAAAGCCTAGGAAAATACTTCTGCAACTAAAAATTTTATCCTGTGCCAAATGATACAATTACTTTGGGCTAAAGTCAAATATTCGTACCTATAGGCAGATGTTATTCAAGTTAGTTACCAGCTCTTTCTCCTTTCTCTGGTTAATCCTCAACACCCAACTCTGAGACACTGGAAGGAAGTGGAAAAACAGTATTGTAAGGAGCTATGTCAGTGTTCGTGCCTCAGAGAAGCTAAAGACCAGAATGAGAAGTGGGGACAGAGGAAGGGGAGCATTCTAGGAGGCGGAAAGGAGTGTGAATAGGGAGCGTGTAGCTTTACTCCATCTCTCTTCGGGCACTGCTTTTTAAAATGGATACTTCATGAGCCCTTACAAAAATTTCTCTCCCCCAAATGTCAGTGGTATAGGTAAGGGGCTGAATGAAAGACCTTCATTCTTTATTTTACCTGTTAACTCATTAAATCTTTTCAACAACATTATGAGGTAGGTAAGTGGTTATAACATTCCCTGCACAAACTGAGACTTGCCTAGAGTCACTTAGCGAGTAAGAGAGGGGGAAGATTCCAGCCGGCAATCTGGCCAGCACAGGGCACTGGAGCTGCTCATCCAGCTGGAGAAGTGAGTGACTGGAGTTGGGAAGCATGAGCTTTTCTGATAGCAGGACATTCAGCCAGTTGACTCAGGCATTTGCAGTGGATCTCCCAAGATCTTTCAGACAACACTGACTGACTATCAGTGCTTATTATGTCTGAAGCTTACTTAATCTAGTATGCAGAATTATATCATATCCTTCGGGATGCTAAGCTGTGTTCCGTACTGATGAGTTGGAATCCAGATGGCTTCAACTTCTGTGGTTTTGCATGATAGAGATGAGAATACTCTTTTCCTCACAATGGACACCAAGTTCATTAATTGCTTTTTGTACAACAAAGATAATAAGATTTGTTTAAGAAAATCTTGTCATGGTGATTCAGGTATTTTTTAAATGATCAATTTAAAATTTTCACAGCAATAGATGCTAGAGGACTCATTCTCAACTGCCTTGACCATATTTGTCAGTGGACAATTATTGTTCTGGTGGGGCCAAAGAAAAGTGGAGAAAAAAACAACTTCATGACTGAAACCCAAACTTACTTGGCGTATGTAGGCAATCCATTGAATTAAAAGGACAATTAAAGAGAGATCAAACTCATTTTCGTTATAGTGATTGTTTATGCTTTTTTTCTCTCCCAACTGTGATTTTATCTAGTACATTAGCATAAACTTATGTGGTTAGAATTATTACCAAGGGTAGGTCATCTAATTCCAGATCAGCCAGTGAAAGCTGGGTAGTTTTAACCACCGACATCTGCAACAGCTAAATAAGACCCATGTCGCTTCTGTTATGCAATGTTTCCTACTGTATTTTTGAAAATATACTCAATTGTCACATAGTAAAAGTAAATATTGGGCTGGTTCCCAGGGATAGCGGTACTCTTAAAAAAGTTATTCCAGCTTCTATGTTCTTTAAAAACAACTTAAGTAAGCATATGAAATAAGATTCCAGTCCTTTTGCCTCTGATTACTGGTCCAGCTAAAATTGCATTCATTTAGAATGGATGAGGAGATGGACAATATCCTTGGAAAGATTATAAGTCTAGACTACAGGGCAGGTCGGTTTTATATTTTCGCATAGAAAACAACTTTTGCTCACAGAGCCAGATGGTAGACAGAATTGCTCTACTTAATTCTGGAAGCTGTTCATGAAAGAGTGTGCACTGGAAACACTGACAGAGATGAATGGTTTGGAAAGGACTTCCACTGAAAACAGAAACTTGATTTGCAATGGAGGAGGGTTTGTCTGTTCCCTAAGTGACAGAGCTTTCAGAATGAAAGGTGTGAATGGAAAATTAAATCTGAAATCACGAGATAAGTAACATCTTCCTGTATACTTACACGTTTGGGCGCATGATTCATCTCTGGTCATTTGGCAGAACTGCTATAACAAATCACAATCTGAAATAAACTTCTTATACTTGATTTGTGTGCTAAAATGCACTTGCTTAGCACCCAACGATTAGATTTTTGTCAGAGTCAGTAACAAGGAACAACTGAGATTTGTGTTCTAAAGGAGAAATTAAGGGAGCTGGTATATCATCTTTATGAACAATCCAGAATAGTATTGTGCTTAAAAACTAACCAGTGTGGGATTAGCATTTTGCATTATGTGTTCACATACAGAATTTCATGTGTATTGCATTTCTCTTCCCAGAAGTCATTATGGGATTCAGGTAAAACCAATTATTTGTGAATGCTTTGTTACATAAAAGAGGTCCCTGTGCTGAACCACACTCTGGGAGATGGTAAATCAGCGGTTCCTTCCAGGGTCTGTTTTGTTTGATTACACTTATATTCCATAATATTTTACCCTTTTCATTTTGCGCTCATATTTTCAGTGGTTTATGAAGTAACAATCTCTAGATTTCATTCCAAATGGAAAGTTGGCATGAAAACTCTCAATCCAATTATTCCTGTACACATTTTGAAACAAATCATTTTGGCTTTTTTTGAAAATTTTACAGGAGGTGATAAAAATAGGAAATTTCAGGTTTCAGATGTTTTATTGCATTCTCGTAGCATAATAACAGCTTCATTAAAAATAATTTCGCAATACAATGTGAACTTTGTGAGATGTCTAAAACACATTTGCTGACTTTCTCTTTAAAGCTTTGTATGAAAGAAAGTTGTGTTATTTTATGTTTTCTGTTTCATTTTGTTTTGCTAAGGTTTTGTAAGGGTTAAAGAGCCTGGACCGTGGTACTGCTCTTGTGGGTGAGGACTCAGGATGCTGGCAAGCTAAGATCACACACATGCAGAGAGGGTAGGAATGGTTTCAGGGCTTCTTTCCAACTCCTGAACTAAGAGCCCTGATGGGATGAGCTGGAAGTGGACATGGGGGAAGCTCTCCTGTAAAGCACTTGGATATTATAGAGCATTTTGCTCAGTCGTTAGAGAACAAAAAGGGGAAAGCAGAAGTGTCCCTCTCTCCTCTGAATCTAGGAAACGATTGTTTAACAGGCTGAACACATTTTAGGAGAGTGGAAAGGAATCTTAAAAATCATCTACTGCAGATGTACTCTTGCTACTCAGTGCTCCTCTCCCAACCCCCCACCCCTCCAAACAATGCTCAAATATTTCCAGCGATGGGAAATTTTGTCTCCAAAGGCAGCACCGTCCGTCTGTGAACAACTCCAGTGTTATGGAGTTCTTCCTGCTATCTCGCTGAAATCTGTCTTCCTGTAATTTCCACCCATTGTTCCTAGTTATATGCCTCAGTCTCAGAAAGAAACAGGCCTATTTTCCATTCTATGCTAGCAAGTCAGCTCTCAGAAGGGAGACAGTGGGTAGAGTGAAAGGGATTTGTGGACAGACAGGGTCCTATTCTCTCGAACTCTAGGTCTCCTCTTCTGTGAAATGGTGATTATGAAACCTGATTTCCAGGGTGGTTGTGAAGATTCAGGAAAATGTGTATAAGGAGGCACTTAGCACAGTTTCTGGCATACAGGAGTGACTCAATAACAGATTATCATTATTATTACTATTGAAGGTGTCTAGTAATTTCCCCTAGAATTTTCTTTTTTAAAGACTAATTAGCCTCTATTTTTCATTAGTAGTTTAGGGCCTCTACATAGTCTCAGTCATGCTAGCCTTGCCATTCTTCTTTAGATATAGTGCTTGCTGGACAACAGAGTGGAAACCCTCCCCAGGAGCCCTGTCACTGTTCATTGAAACTGTATTGATGCCCGCATAGGGTGCTCTATTCTAGTCTTTGCATTGGGAGACCAAATATCAGAAAATGTCTGTTGAAGGAGTGGTAGGCATTTCATGGAATAACATTTAACATTGCTCTAAGTGGAAATTTTTAAATCATTTGAGAAATGTTAAAATTTAAAAATTTAGTAGAATCTCAGTCTAGTGTTAAATGCTTAATAATATATAAAAAGCCACTGGTTATAAAGGGGAAAAAAAAATATGCCTGAAGCCAATGTTCCCTATAAAATAGACTTTAAAGCAAAAAGTCCTAAATGTTAGCCTAGAAAGTCCAGAATGGAGGTATTCAACTCACAATAAAATTTCTCTTCTTCTCATGTTGTTTCTTTTTAGGTCACATGAAGGCAAATGGACTATATTTTGTCTATAGGTGTCAAGACTTGTATTGTTCACTTTCAGACACTTTTCTTGATTGTGTTTGGGAACCAAAGCCCGGCTCTAGCTTGAGGAAGGGAGTGTTGAATGGAGATAGGAGAGAAAAGAACTGGACACAGGAACACTACCTACAGTAACGTGAAACATTTCGTAGTTTCAGAAACTAAGAGAAGACCCTTCCTTTGTTCAAACATGGGCTTGTGTTTAGCTCTTTCAGTCATGCAACTCTATGCTTGGAAAAGCCCTTGTATCAATCAGCATTCCACCAGGAAGTCTCTGGCATTTCAAATTAGGATGATTCAGGGAGGGTGAATAAAAGGGCAATTTACAAAGGTATGGGGAGGCACTGAGATGTGCCAAATAATAGTGCAATAAGTCCTGCTAATAAAACAGAGCTGTTACCACTCCTGGACTCAGAGGATCAAGGGAGGGGAGTAGTTATTGGGACCTGGGAGAGTCATGTACAGAGGACCACCTTTGGAGGATGGAAGGACACAGCCAGCTCCAGGGAACCGCACAGGGAAGGAGCTGGAGGAATAAACTTTCTAACTATTCTCAGTCTCCCATCAGGACTTCTCATTGGCTATGACTAATGAATTCAGAGGGCAAGGGAGCCCATTGTACTCCAAACAGGTCAGCTTCCCTTAGCAGAGAGCATGGTGAGCGGGGAGGGGGAGTGGGTTGGAGAGGGAAAATTGGGAGCTATGTGGCACAGCCCTGAATACTGCGGCATAATGTAAAGGTATATGTGTCATGCAGGGCTGATCAGTGTTTTGTTGAGTAACAAATTGTAGGCTTTACCAACGGTGTGTTCCCGTAGAATTATACACAATGTTCTTTTTCTTTCTTGAATCATGATTTAAAGTGTTCCATGTTTCAAAATTATTGCTTGTTCTTAGAGGGTGTGTGTGTTGTGAATTCTTACCTAAGTTCTTAGATGGAAAATTGGAAAACTGGACTGTGGCATGAGGGATAAGCAGGCCTGAGGTTCTCTTTCTTTGTGTGGGATAGAAGTCAATGAAAGTGGACTCAGTGAAGAGGTTTTGCAATTGGGCTGCTGGATTCCCACACATGGTGTTGTTTAAAACTGAATAAGCCCAACTTTGGGTATTGCTCTGTGAATTATCGTCATTGTTTGGTACATGCCTTCTGAGTTAGATGCTAAAGGGTGGGACATGGGATCCACCCTGAAGGAAATAGCTGTGGCTGTCCTCATTGAGGTGAGCCAGAGAGTGAGAGAAGGGACGCTCTCTGGGACTAGGAGAAAGTTAAGTCTGAATTAGAAGATTTGGAGCCAGCAGGATTCCCAATGATGGTGAAAGAGATGACTTCCCCAGGTGGGAGTTCGGGTCTGGGGAGGCTAGGCAGAATTGCTGAGGTGTGATTGGGACCTATGATTCTGAAAATGCCTCTTCTAGAAGCAACTGTGTCACAAGGTAGTGTCTTTCCGTTAACCGTAAACATTCTGTACATTCTTGTGAAAAGTCACAGTTGCTGTTATTTGTGCTGGGAGATTAGGAGAGCAGAATTTCTTATTTGAGATGGTGTGGAGTATCAGGAGGCATTTATCTTTAGGAGATGCTGTGTCCAGGAGAGCAGAGGCAACAACATGGCTGCAGGAAGAAGTCAGGATGAAAGAACCATATCCAGGTAGGCACGCAGGCCCATACATACTTAGGTATTAAAAATAAATGTGATCTCATTTCATAGTTATAAGCTAGTGAAGTCAGATTTGTATGCAAAATATATGTTAACAAAGCACAGCCTCTCCTTCAGTCTTAAAAACTTGTTGCTCCTACCAATTATTCGCTCTACTTAATAAATATTCTTCATAGATGGGTAACTCAGCTTAGTGCATAAAATACATTAGTAGACAAACTCTCATTTAATCAGGGTGATGGTGGGATATGCCAGTCTGGTATACTCCAAGCCTAGAAATCTGGGAAGATATATAGGGTTGAGTGACAATTCTGGCATAGAAATGTAGGCTTGAAGCCACAGTTACATTGGAAGTGTGGGTATTCAGGGACATTAGTTGAATCAGGGTCTGTTGCCCAGGGAGAGTGTGGCTTCATGGTCTGAGCAAAGAGGGGATTAAGCCTACTGTGAAAGGTAACTGTCAAACTTGATGGCCTTGCACGCATTGCTTAATCTCTCTATATTTTCTTCATCTAGAAACAGGCATAACAGTAATTACCACCTTATGAAGTGGTTATCGGGATGAAATGAATTCTTATATGTAAAGAAAGTACTTAGAAAATTGTTTGTAACTTAAGAAATTTTCAATTCGCTCACTATCATTCATTCATTCATTCATTCATTCATTATTCAAGAAATATTTATTGAGTTATGTGCCAGGAACTGTTTTAGGCTATGGATAGCACAGGTGGAAATATTTACCTGCATGGAGCTTATTAATAGGGGCATAGAGCTATAAATATTTTTTATAGTTTTATCCTTTTTTCACACCATACACTTCTCATGTGTTGAAAAGATGTGCAGGTTACGGGCTGTATGGGCCTCACTAACTTTGCTGATGTTTGGCGTTTCTGATTACTAGCTGCAACTGAAGGAAGAAATGCATTCCTATTGAAATTGTTCATTCTTTCTGTATTGCTAATGCTCCTTGAGGATTTATAAGTTCAACATTGCTGAACTGGGGATTGGAAGTTTAACTCAATGGCTGACCTATTTAGCCACCATACTGGAAGAAAAAAAAAAAAAAAGCCCAGCTTACAATAGAATTGAATTTTGAGAGTTAAGCAAGAGGAACTTCCAACTTTTGAACTTTGCAATAGAAAGAGGTGAAAGTTTAGAGTTGGTTCAAGCATGGATGTTTTCTAAAGGTTTAAAAAACATTTTTATTTTTTGGTAAGGAGGGGCCTTCCAGCAAGGGCCTATACCCCACAATTTAATTAAAACCCACAAAGAAACTCTCCATAGGTCCATGCCACATGGCTGCAATTCACTCCGACATAATGTTTTTTGGCAGAGTGTCCTGAGTTAAATGTTTATAAATACTGCACTTTGTTTAGGGCTGAATCTCAGAATTCAGCTCTCATATGCTTTAGTTTTATTAACTGATTCCAGGAAGAGAAACTGGGAAAAAGAATTGCAAAAAGCAATGAAAGAGAACTAACATTTTCTCATCTTTGAATCATGGAGCAAGGCATGGGAGAACCTCAGCTTTTTCACGTTGATCATGAAAGGTTAATTCTTTCATTTATTCAACGAATGCTTTTTGAAAGTCTCCTTTGTGCCAGATATTGCACTTCCTGTTGGAGAAAACACAGTGAGCAAAATGGCAGTAACAGTACCAAGGAGTCATCGTGGTTCAGGCCCTCATGGAGCTTACGATTTAGTGGGAGAGACATATATTAATAAAATCTATTATAATGACAAATGTAAAAGTAACAACTGGGGTATTTCTAGGAAGAGATAAATGGCACTATAAGAATGAATAAAAGGAGAAATCGTTTCATTAAGGAAGTCAGGATAAGCTTTCTTCAGGGAGGATAATTCAAGGTAAGCTCTGAAGGAAGAGTGAAGGTTAACTTAATGAAAAAGGAATGACAAGAAGCCGAGGGTTCCAGGAGAGGGAAGGACTGCGCGGTGTGTATTAAAAATAACATCACGAAAGGCTGGTATAGTCGGAACAGAGGGACAGAGATGGGGAGATATAGAGGAGAGGGAGAGCCAGAACTTGCCATGCTTTAGAGCACACATTAAGGATTTTGATCATCATCCTAATTGAAAGTTGCTAAAATGTTTTAAGGGGAGGTATGAGAAGTATGGTTAAGTTTATTTTGGGGTACTACTTGTGCAAGATTGGACAGGGAATCTTCTGGATTTCAATGCAGGTTAGTTACCTGTGTAAAGAAAGAGGGGAGCAAGCAGGACTGAGCAGTGAGTGCCTCAGACCATGATGGAGATGAGACAGATTGTCAGAGAACTCAAAGGGAGCTATCTTAGTTCAATCAGGCTGCTATAATGGAATACCATAGGCTGGGTGGTTTAAACATCAAAAATTTATTCCTCACAGTTCTGGAGACTGGAGGTTCAAGATCAGGGTGTGGGCATGGATGGTTGGGGTCTGGTGAGAGCCCTCTTCCTGGTTATATCCTCAGCCTTTTCCTGACGCAAGCATTCCACATATTGGGGGTTCGGGCTTCAATACATGAAATTTTGGAGGAAAAAAACATTCAGTCAATGACAGCAATCATAATTTGTTTACTGAAATCCTTTTAAAATTAGTTCATATAGAATATATTTTTAATAAAACAATAAAATACAAATATACATTTCTCACTCTGGTGCTTAAAGTGGATGGCCTAATTTATCCCTTAAGATAAAGCCTGGATGCATAAAACAGACCATGTTGTAGGTATTTTAAATTCACTGACAAATAATATTTTAAGAAGATGATTATTAAATTAGTGCAGCATTTAGAGTATCTTATTTTGTACTTTTTTGGAGTCACCATGAAAAGTTGGTGTTTAAAACACATGTTAAGAGGTATTGATAATTTATAATATGATTCTAAAGCAATAACATAGATTAAAATTTTCCAGTCAATTACCTGGCTGATCAAGTAAATAATGCTACAGATACAAGTCACTAAGATGGCTATAAAACCAAGCTACTCTCTAGTGCAGATCCCTTCCTTGAGCTACAAATTAGAGAGCTTCACCATTTCTATGAAAAACATCTCTAATGCAAGATATTTGAAGCCTGTCATAGTTTCACCCTTTCGGGCTCCCAGAACCTTCTTCTCCATCACCCACCCTCACTGGCTCATGTGTTTGTTTGCCCCAGTCTACCCAATCTCACAAGCCAGGAACCTGGGAGTTGCCTCAAGCTTCTTCCCTGTCTCATTATATTCCACTGGTCACCAGACTCTACCTTCCAAGGTTGCTCAGACCCAACTTTGCCTCTGCACCCCACAGACACTGTCTTACCTCAGGACACTCTTCAGTCTTGGTGAGCAGGAGTCTCATCTGACCTCCCAAACTTCAGAATTACCATTATCTCATGCAGTGGTTTTCAAAGCAAGATTGCTAGAAAGCAGCAGCTGGAAATTAGTTAGAAATGCAAATTCCTGGGCCTTACCTCAAATCTACTTTTGGGGGTGGGCCCGGCAATCTGTTTGAATAAACCCTCTCGTTAATTTCTATAACAGTAAAGGCTGAGAACCAACGCTCTAGTCCACCCTCTGCTGTGAGATGTTCTTCAAATCCAATGCTGATTTTGTCCCTTCTCTGTTTAAAACATTTACAAACCTCCTGTGACTCACGAGATAGCATTCACATTGAAGAATGAAATCCAAACCCTTTGCCATCTGGCCCCTGCCTCCATTATACAGCTTGGGTTCTACTGCCATGCTCCCCTGACCCACATTTGTCCTGCAATAAGTAGAAAGGAATGATTTTCCCGTACACATGTTTTTTTTTCAAGCTTCTGGCTCCTTCCTCTACCTACAAAGGCTAACCACACCACCGTCTCCATTTCTCTCTTCCACTTTCTGTCTAGAAATTATTTCATTCCTTATATTTCTGCTACCTTGCCAATGATCCTGAGTAGTTTCCCCTGAAGCCCTTGACTGTGTTGGTCACTTCCTTTCTAAGACTTCCATTGAACCATATGTACACTTCTCTCCTGCAATGTCCACCCGTCTGCTCCCCTCCTCCTGTGAGTGCTTGGATAGCAGGGAAAAGCACATCTCCATGTTTATTTCTGTGCCTTTGTTTCTTGGCACTCGATCTAATGATTACTTGATTCTCAGTAAATGTTTACTGAATCAATCGAATTGAGCTGAATGGTGCCCTCTGGCTCCCCATTTCCCTGGCATTTGTACTGTCATTGACTTTGGCAATTGCATTTGGACTGGCTCTGAACAAGTCACTTGCACTTTCTCTAGGTTGAAAATGACTGTCTGGTTTGTCAGTATCATAGAATTTTTGAGGATCAAATGAAGAGCCCAGATGTTCAGTTGAATTTTATCCCTTTGAATACAGACACTGGTGTGAGTCAAGTTTTAGTTTCTCTACCTTTCTGGACCCTGTAATTTGGATAACCTGAAACCCAAGAGCCGGCGCTTGGTCAGTCCTGGGCATGCCCAGACCTGGTGTCACCCTGTCCCACAAAGACCAGTTCCTGAGAAAGTCTTAATTCCCATTGATGGTAAAAAGGGAGGGATAGGATGATGATGAAATGCTGTGGGAAATCAAGGCTCAGGATATTGAGGAGGGCCCCTTTCCAACGGCAGTCTCTCGCAGTGCACAGGGAAGAGATCAGCAAAGGACAGGAACAGAGCGTGCCATGGGAGAAAGAGGGAGGCTGCAGTAGCCAAAAACAGAACCATCACAGAGCCCTTAAGGGCATTCTCCTTTACTTGGGCTCTCTCGTTTCATCCTCCCACTGCCCAGTGAGGTAGAAACTGTATATTTTATATGATACACATACACATTTTTTTCCTCATCAAAAGAGTCTCAACTCAGAAGTTGAACATTTCCCCAGAGTCACATAGTTTAGAAATGTCAGAGCCAAGATTTTATTCCGACAGTCTATACTCACATCCACTGAATGCTATTGCCTGATCTGATGGTGTTGATCTGACGCAATAAAATGAGAGCAGAACTAGTAATGGAGGTGTGCTTCAGAGCTAGAGACTTCTAGCAAGAAAGGTAATCATTCACCTCCTCATTCATTTATTCAATCATTCATTCTCTATTTATTAGAGTCATATGGTGTAGTGGTTGTTATGGATTGGATTATGTTCCCCCAAAACTCGTATGTTGAAGTCCTAATTCCTAATACCTTAGAGTGTGAGTTTATTTAGAGATAGGGTCTTTACAGAGGTAATTAAAATAAAATGGGGTCATGAGGGTGACCTCTATTCCAAGATGACTGGTGTTCTTATTAAAAGGGGAAATTTGAACACGAAGACACACACGGAGGGAAGACAACGTGAAGATCCAGGGAGATGAAGGTCAAAAGGAACCAACTCTGCTGACATCTTTATTTCTGACCTTCATTTCAGTCTCCAGAACTGTGAGACAATAAAATTCTGTTGTATAATCCACCTCGTTTGTTGCAGCAGTCACAGGAAACTAAAATAGTGGTTAAAAACATGAATTTCGGAATTAGAATGGCTGGCCATGGATGCCCCAGCCTTGGCATTTGCTAGCTTTGTGACCATAAGCAAGATATTTAATTTCCCTGTGCATCAGTTTTCTCCTCTGGAAGATGGGCCTGGACGTACTTCATAAACTCATTACAGTGACTAAATGTATTGATGTATGGAGAGCACATAGATAGTGCTTGGCGTGGAGAAGACCTCGCTTGGCTATTTCCACAGATGATCTCAGTTATGCATCACAGCCTGCCTCTCTTCCCCAACAGAAGCACACACAATGATGAGAAACACACATGAAGGCACAGTGGGGCTTCTCACTGTGGTGATGCCACAGTACAATGGGGGACACTTCGTTTCTCCTTTTCACGGTAGGGGAGCATGACAGGTCCATTAGGGCAGAGATCCTCAATCCCTGGGTCACAGACTGGTACTGGTCCATGGCCCGTTAGGATCTAGGCTGCACAGCAGGAAGTGAGCGGCAGGCCAGCAAAGCTTCATCTATATCTGCAGCTGCTCCTCAGTACTAGCTTCACTGCCTCAGCTCTACCACTGATCATCAAGCATTAGATTCTCATAAGATCACTGGTCCCTTGTGCCAAAAAGGTTGGGGACTGCTGCCTAGGGGACTGTGCCCTAGTCCCATGGGTGGGGGCTTTACTCAAGAAGGGGGAGGAAGGGGAAGAAAGAATAAACCTTTCTGCAGGATTTTCCAGGCGTATCAGTTTCCTAGGGCTGACATAACAAACTAATGTAAACTGGGTGACTTGAAACAAGAGAAATTTATTCCCTCAGAGTTCTGGAGTCTAGCTGTCTAAGATCAAGGTGTCAGCAGGGCTGCACTCCCTCCAAAGGCTCCAGGAACAATCCGTTTTCGCCTCATCCAGTTCTGAGACCCCGGACGCTCCTAGGCTTGTGGCTGCATCACTCCAAGATCTGCCTCTGTATTCACATGGTTTAATCCCGCCCCCTATACTCGCATTTCCTCTTCTGACCTCTTGTAAGAACACTTGTTATTGGATTTAGGGCCTGTCCATATAATCCAGGATAATCTCATTTCAAGATCTTTAACATAATTACATCCATAAAGATCCCTTTATCTAATAAGTTCTCACTTGTAGGTCGAGGAGTTAGAAGTGGACATATCTTTTTGGGAGACCACAAATCAATCAGGATATCAAGTATTTTATACAAAGTATCTATTTAGTCTTTACAACAGCTCTGCAATAGCTCCATTTCATAGATAAGGATGCTTAGAAAAAGAGGTTGGGTATTTTATACTAGAGAGGGGCAGAGCTGGGATTCCAATATTGCTATTTGTGACCTGCTGGCCCATGTCCTGCCTTCACCCCATGCTTTGAGTTAAACAAGCAGCTAAAACCTTCCAAAGTGTATCATCTCTCTTTAGGCCGTGGGTACCCCAACACAAGGGTCACATATGAGAATGAAGAAAAGAATGGGGCTCGAGCTTCCTTTATAAAATACCAGCTGCACAAGAAATATAATCTTCTTTGAAACTGACAGTTTTATGTTCTTGCATTTATGTTTGTATTCACAATGAGGACATTCACTTCCAATATTTAACTTACAGCTGGTAGGAAAAATCTTTGAACTATTCTCAAGGTTTGTGCCAAATATTTTACGATTTGAAGGCAGACAAAAAAATTGTCATTTTCCTCAGCAGATTTTTCCTTCTTGCATTATTGCCTGGTTTATTCACACTTGCTTTAGAACGAAGATATTTGACCAAAACTAAGTTTTCTGTTTTTCACTGGGAAATTCTCATTTTTCATCATCCATATTAAAAAACAAACAAAAAACAAACAAACAAAAAAACAATGTATACAGTCTTCGGTTTAATTCTTTTGAGTTTTCATCTCATGTACTAATATGTTTTAATCTAATCAGGATACCAAAATTTCACTCTTCTTGCCTTGGCTAGAGAATTAAAAACAAACAAACAAATAAACAAACAATAACAAACAAACAAAAAACCCCCCACAAAACCAAAACCAAAAACTAATACAAAACCAAAATACTAGATTATCATTCCAGAATTTGAAATGCAACTCTTTCACTTATTAGCTCTGTGACTTGGACAATTAAGTCCAACTCTATGTGTTTCTATTTTCTCATCTGTAAAATGAGGTTATAATATTTATCACATGGGCTCCTCCTGTGAGTGAAATGAGATACCACATTTAGATCAGTTTGGGTGTTGCTGGGCACAGTACATATTTCATCTACACACCTTCCTCCTTCTCATTCTTTTCTTCATTTGGCTAGAGTTTTCCTTTGTTCTGTTTCTTTACTGAGTTTTCCATTGTTGGCAAGGAGTTTTTCCCCAAGCTGTTTTGAATTCTAGAACAATCCTTGTTATTTGGTCTTGGTTTCTTTACTTTTTAGAAAAGTCAGCCTTTTTCTTTTGACTTTCTGCCTTCTAAATTTTCTGTCCTGGCATCCTTAAAGTTTTACTGACTCCACAGTGTGTTTCTGGGATAAAGTTTGTGTGTAAACACCAGGCAATTTATATCACCGAGTCTCTGTCTCACTGGAAAAAGGGAAGGAGAGGGCCAAGGAGGGTGAATGCCTTTTAGCCTCTTTTCAAAAGCTCGAGTCAAACGTTTCTCTTTCTGGTTTCAAATGCTCTTAACAAATTACATGAGCCTGGGATTGACCCAATTTTATCATTTTAGATAATATTTTGATCACCTTTATCCTATTCTGAATGGAAAAAACTGGGGAAGGAAAGCAGTTTTTTTTCCTCTCTGGGCAAGATGATTTTGTATTCTTCCAACAGGGACCATGGCCCTTGGAGTAGGTGAAGGCAGCATGTTAAGCTCTGGCTCTTTTGGAAGGCGAGATGACCTCCAGATTTGAATTGCCTGAGGGTAGGGAAGCCCGGCCCATCCTTACAGTCCCTATAAATTCTATCCTTGAACCACTCAGAGAGCAGTATGTGTGCTCCAGAGTTGCTTCAGATATGGCTTTTGTTTCATAGGACTGCTATAACAAACTACCACAAACTGGGTAGCTTAAAACTGCAGAGGTGTATTTTCTCACAGTTCTGGAGATGAGACATCTGAATCAAAGTGTCAGCAGGGCTATGTCCTAGCTTCTGGTGGTTGCTGGCAATACTTGCTCTTCCTCCTCTTGCAACTGCATCACTCCAACCTCTGCTTCTCTGTGTTTGTCTATATCTTCTCTTCTTATATATAATTAATAGCCCAGCTTATTTCAGTATGACCTCATCTTAATTATATCTGCAAAGACCTTATTTCCAAATAAAGTCACATTCACAGGTAACAGGGACTAGGACTTCAACATTTGTTTGGAGGGACTCAATTCACCCCACAATATATAGAATTCAGTTTTCTAGCCCTGAGAGTAAGAAGCACAGAAGATTGCATGCATGTCTAGTCCATGTGAAGAGGGGAGCATGTTGGAGGTAAGAAATCTGAATTTGAGAACTATACTTACTGCTCAGTAGCTGTGTGGTTGGCCTCTCAGGTTCCTTGTCTATAAGAGAGCGTGGCGGGGTCTGTCCCAGTTAGATATTTGTCGTGTGGATCAAATCACATTACTTTTTATCATATTCCGAACTTCAAAATTTGGCTTCAGATCACTTTTATTGTGTCATCTTTGATGCAGGCACTATTTATGATGCGGGTACACAGGGCTGCTTGCCTTTCCCCAAATGCACTGTGTGACTGACATCATCGCTCCTTGGCTGTTGCAGTTCCTTAAGCTATTAATGCAGTTGGCACTACGCTTCCTTCCTGCCATCTTTTTTCTCATCTCCCCCATACTTACCCCAGACTGAGTAATTGCTTTCTCAACAACAATTACACAGTGAACTTAAATATGCATATTTTCGTTCAACCTGATATCACAACCACTTAGATTTGCTTCCCCTGCAAGACAGTCGTATTCTTGAAGGAGGGAATGGTGTCTGTTTCCTCTCACCCTCCTTGGTTCTTGATAAAGACCTGCTGCATTAGTATCCAGTCAAACAAAACTGTGTGTGTATAAATGCATCACAAGCAACAAAGCAGAAGACAAAATGATGATTATTATTACTTAGCAGTATAATTTGAGGGGGCACTGAAAAGATCACTGGTTGAAAATGATCTCTTACTAATCTGCCCCAGGGCCCTGAAATTCTGCTGTAGGAGCATCTCTTACAACCTCTGGAAACTTTTCTTTTATACAGATTGCCCACACGTTTCTTGGGAAGGATAGCATCTTATCATTTGTTATCTCCCAGCGGAGAGCAGTTCTCTGAGAGAAGGGGGATATAGAAAGTCAAGTTTAAAATAAAGAATAACAGAGAAAATCTCCAAAATAACAAGGGTTTCAGGACCCTTTGTGGCACTATGGTTATACAATCATCCATTTTGGTTGGGAGTACTTCTCTAGTTTGTAGTTGTTTTGGAATATCGCACATGTATGTGCTCTATCAAAATACTATGGCTCGTCCACAAAGAGAAAATGATTGACCTCCAAGCATCCCATTCTTTCCTTTCATCTCCAGCCCCTTCTTAGGGATCCCCATGGAGCTTCCTTGTTATATAAAAATTTTGATCTTCATGGTGCGATGGCCAATCAAGAGCTTTTATGTATGATGAAAATTTAGCATCTGATTAAAGCTCAGTTGGGAGAAGCTTATGGGGCTGGAACATGCCCAGACTGATGGCTGCGTCCATGTCCCTCCAGCCTCACACATTTGACATTCATCTCCAGGAGGCTGCACCAGGCAGTCCAAAACTGAGAACCCAAAGAGCATGGATTTTTGTTTGTTTGTTTTGTATAATATATCTATCTATCTATCTATCTATCTATCTATCTATCTATCTATCTATCTATAAAATCTCCCAACTAGGATAAGAAAACACCTTTATTCTCCTCTCAGGATAATACAAGGATTTATGCTGACTTACTCAAGCATAAACCCAGGACAGAATTTGTCTTAACATATAAATAAAATTTACTTCCATGATTTCCCTATGGCCTGGGGATGTTGTAAGTCCACCTTCCATTTCTTTTCTTTATTGATTCTGATACTTTATGTCCCATGTATGCTTCCCAAACAGCTAACCAAATTTACCATACTGTCCAATTTTCTCTCTCCTTCTCTCTTCACCAACTGTCCTAATAAAGGGTTTGTTACTATAACTTTCTTAGTGTGTGTAGCTCATCTCTGTTGTGTGAAAATTAGGGCTTTGCGTGAAAGCATTTTGAGTCATTTTCTTTTTAAATTGTTGCATACCATTTTTTATATCTGAAATATTCTATTTCTTCAAGAAATATGTGCAAATTTAAAATGAATGTACTCTCTGATTCTAATGCTTTGCTTACTCAGAAATCAGCAATATAAAAATTCTATTGCTATTGATGAAGGCATAAATTTCTCCTGCTTCTTTTTGGTTTTTTTAATACATGGTGCATGGCCTTTGCTATATTACAGCAGAGTTAATTAAGCTTTAGGCTGTTAGCCTAAATCATATTGCCTACTTGTTAGGTGTTACTAAAATCATTTTATGTTGTTGTCGCTTTATGCCTCTATAGCAATTTAAACTGCATTAAACAATAACCAAATGTAAAATTACCATAAATAATAACTAGATATTAAAATTTCATTTTGACTTAGATCAAAAGCTATATATGAATTTCGTGTTATCTATAGTGTCTCAACCTCTCTTTGATATGATTATTGTGGGTATGTAGTAAGGCAAAAGAAAAATATATCTGACAATAGTAGAGAAAATAAGCAAAGTTAATTACTCCATTTAGAGTGTGATTAGAGATTATAAACCTATTTTTGTTAAAATCAGCATGAGGGCTTATGGCACTAATGTAGGCATGGCAGACCATGCCTTTTCAACCTATTCTGCTGCATTATATGGTGTGGTTTTAGAGCTAACATCTCCTGTAATTCTTATTTCTCTCTCTGCCGTAGCTGTTGCAGATGCTTACATGTATTGTTTCACCTGGTGTCTGCTTTGCCTTCCTATATGTCCCAGCCTGGAAAACTAAAGACTATGTTTTCTTAACTCTCTTACTGCAAGGGTTCCACATATTCTCTAAGTCTTGCCCTTCTATGAGACCTGAAGGTGGTTGTGCCTGGCCGATTGGATCTTCAGATACTATGAGGGTTGTGATTATCCTGGCTTGTCTGGGTTAGCCTGAATCACCAGGCATTGTGGATCTACAGGAATTCTGTGCTCATAAGGCATGGGGGAGGCTACCTGCAAATCAGGTGGCCGATAATAGAGCACAGGCATGTTACATATCTCCTCTGCACGTGCACATTCTATCTGGACTTCACTTACAAAACACAAGTTTAAAGATAAAAATCACTAAAATTTTAAGATAGCAAGACCAAGGAGTTAACCCAAATGCAATGGCCTTTCTGAGCATTGGGACACTGTGTGATTGCACAGGTCACGTGGCCCTGATACTAAATATTTTTTCTACTAGATTATTTTTGGTTGCGTAGCATCTAAATGTAGTTCTTTACTCACTCAGAGGTTATGAGAGTTGCCAAATATGTTAAAATAAATTTATTTTTGTTTAAAATGGCTAGAGGGGATTCTGTTGTTTGCCCTAAGAACCATGACCAATTCAGTCAAGCCTCGGTTAACTTGTTGTTCTGGGGAGAATTGTGTCTCTCCCAAAAAAGATACTGAAGTCTTAACCCCCAGTACCTCAAACTGTAATCTTACTTGGAAATAGGTCATTAAGTTAGATCCTAATTCCATATTAATGATGTCCTTATAAAAAGGGAAATTTCGACACAGAGGCAGACGCACACAGGGAGGATGCCATTGAAAATGACACAGACTGGGACGATACATTTATAAGTCAAGGATTGGCAACAAACCACCAGAAGCTAAGAGAGAGGCCTGGAACTGATTCTCTCTCACAGCCCCAGGAGGAACCAACCCTGTCAACAGCTCGATTTCAGATTTCTACCTTCAGAATTGTGAGACAATAAAGTTTGTTGTTTTAGCCACCCAGTCTGTGGTACTTTGTTATCACAGCCCTAGGAAACTATTGTTATGTTTGAGAAATGGGCTATGGCAAAACTTGGAGGGGGATTCAGATGTGCACTTTTTATAAGTATCATATATCTGCGTAGGACAAAGTGGATGCTAAGTAAATGTTATGAATTAAAAATAAATGAAAGTGATTGAAAGTCTTAAACATTTTAGCAGGTATAGTTCTGACAATGATGCGATAAATTAGCCATTTTAATACTTCATAAATTATCTGGCCCCCCAAATTTGTAATAAACATTTCAAATAAATGGTTAATAGATTTGCAATATAAAAAAAATAATGCAAATCGATAAGAAAAGACATCAAGAGCCTAATATTTAAATAGCAGAGGGCATGAACAATTTTTAAAAGAAGAAATTTGAGAGCCAATAGGCATGAAAATGTTCAGCTGTATCTAATATAAAAAACGAGAAATTTACCAGTTATATGCTTGGAGCTTTATTTCTTGGCCATTTGTTCAACCAAGTGCAAATTTCCTTTGCCAAATTTTGCATCTCAATTAATTAATAAGATTCCATTTTTCCATCAGTGTTTATCTAATAATATATTTTATGTGTATAATTTTAATTGTCAACAGTTTAAGTTTTTGTCAATTTTTTTCTACTAATAATTTTATTATGAACTAGATAATAGACCCTTTCATTTGTTTCTTCAAAAATTATCTTTTATTTAAATAAGAAAACAAAAAAAAAGCTGTCATCACACCATGAAGATGACCCTTGTTGACATATAGAAAATATAATGCATGCACTTAGTTATAAAGTTCAAATAGTACAGAAAGATGTAAAGTAAAATTCTCATTTTTCCATGCTCTGTTAAACTCTTCAGAGCCATTTCAATAAAAATTACATTTTTTAACTTATATTTTTAGAAAGTTTTGAACAATTGTATGAAGGGAATGACAAAGAGAAATGAAGAGACACTTGTAGACAAGAGAGAAACATACATACAAAGACGCCAGGCTCCCTAAAAAGAACTTAGTGTTTCAGATCGAGGTCTAAATGCTTTCACGATCTAACTGTGAGATCTGTGTATTCACCTTTACAATTAGGAAATACCATGTTTTATCAAACCTCAGAAGTCATTCATTTTTTCATGTGGGGGAAAATAAGCTTAAAAGCCAAGATCCTTTGATCCTGAAGTTATGTTTCCAGGATGCTATCCTAAGGAAATATTTAGAAGTGCAGATAGAGAGTTATGAAGACTGATATTTGCAGCAGTATATAATATAAGTAGGAAATGACCCAAATGCCCACCTTGGATAATTAACATAAGGTATATTCATATGAGGAAATATTATATAACCATTAAAATGCTTTAAAGAATGTTTAATGACTTACTTAATAATATGATTTTTAAGCAAAACAAAGGCAGGATCTAAAATTGTATATAAAGAATGATCTCAACCATGTAGCAAACATGAATATAACCAGAATAAATTGTGCTCATATGTTAAGAATAATTATTTGTGAGGGATAAAATGATGTATCTTCCAATTTTTCTACTGTACAAAAATGGATTAAGATTCAATATCAATATTTAAAATCAACACATAACTTTAAAAAGATTGCTATCACATTTCTCTGCAAAACCAAATCAACTGCCAATAATCATGGTGAAAGATGTCCAAAGATCAGGACTGAAGAAGGCTCCTTTGAAACTTGCCTATATTGGGCTGGGTTGAGGTGAATAGAGTTGCTGAGCATAAAGCAGTTAAATGACACCATAAAAATTCAGGTCAGATGCTAATATACCAAGCTGTTTTTCTGAAATACTGAATCTTTAATTCAAAACTTAAGCAGTAATAAAAATGGGCATGAATTGCCTACATCACCTTCATCTCTTCAGAATTCAATCACTATCAGCGGCCCCTAGGGATGAAGGATGAAATAAAAAAGCACATTTCCTTGAGTTTTAAGAGATTCAATAGACACTGAAGAGAACATCACTTACTTGTGTATGCATAGACTATGAACAAGCAGGAGATTAGGGAGATCAAAAGCTTCACACTTTGATGAGGAAGAAAGCTTTCTGTTTAGCCAGGGGTAAAGAGCTATATCCAGTAAGCCTACTTTTGAAGGGGGCTTTACAAGTACAGAGCAAGCGCAAATCAAAAGTTTACCACGGATATACAAACAATCATAAACATTGTAAACACAGTCCCCCCTTCCGATTCCCCACTTACACTTTCTATGTAAATAAATGATGAAAAATCACCATCTTGAGTTTTCTTCATTTTCCTTGGTGAGGGTAAATGAACACTAAACTATTGTGGTTTCCTCATAGTCAACTCATTTCCTCAAACGAGCTGAAAGGGAGAAGGAATAGCTGAGTAGCCAAAGAAATTCTACCAAATAGACTTGTTTTTCTTATTTAAGTTCTGATTTCTGGGAAGTAGTTGTGTTTATGTTAAGGTCTATTTTCAGAAACGGGCCCATTGGTTAAATGGGCTGGTTGTGCTGCAAAGTGATATATAGGACTCTCCCAAGTGCAAGGAAAAGTTGATCGAGGGTTTGTGAAGAAGGGAGTTAATTTGAAAACAAAAACAAAAACAAACTTTCATTATTTTTTAATTTACCCAAAGGCCAAATACTAGCTTAACTGTTTTAAAAGATTGCCATTTAAAAACTCTTTATTATACTGGTATTAGGATAAATTAACTTGTTATGTTTTTTAAACCTCTAAATTCACGGGCATGTTCGTGACTGGTGGAGTTTGGGACCCTAGTAGTGAGAATGACATTTGAATTAACTAAGCCCCTATGTATTTGAGACTTTATATAATGGATTAAAGAGCAGGATGCTTTATCTGTGGTTGCAGAGCTCCTTAGGTATAGTCAAGTTGAGAATATTTACTTTAGAGTGTTCTGCATGTGTCACAATAACAACAAAACACCCATTTAATTATTATAATTTTATAACCAAATGTAAAAACATTTTACAGTGTGCTTGTTCCTTTCACATACTATTTAATTTTTATAACATTCCTGCATGGTTATTATATATCAGCCCCATTTCTAAATGGGAAAACTAAGGCCCAGCAAGTTTAAATAACTTGTTCAAATCATCCGGTCAGAAAGTGAAAAGTTCGGGGTTTAATCTTGGTTCACAAAATCACATTGTTTCACCATGCTCATTAAGCTGGCTTGAAGGGCTCGAAATAAAGTGTTGGGGAAGGATAACGTCTTCACAGTTGTTTCAGAAAATAAGATTTTATGCTTCAAAAACAGAGGGGAGATTAGCTCTAAAATGTTGTATTTAATTTGATCAGACTCGAGGGGTGGCATGTAGGAGCAGCCTCAGACCAGGGACAGGGTGTATTGAGAATCAGAGAAGCATTATCTCCTCAGACACCACACACTTAGTTATGGGTGCCACCATGCAATTTCATCTTATGATTGTGGGACTCACAAGTAGAATAGAGACATCTCACATTCTGGTCAAAGCAGATGATGAAATGGAGACTTGAAGCCTTCTTGGTCATCTCTGATTTTCCCTACCCCCTTCCCCACTCCCTGGATATGTGAATGACCAGGTATATTTCTGCCTATTGCTGATTCTTTCTTTAGTACTTTTTTCCATTCTTTTACCACCCAAGCTCAGGCCTTCATCACCTCATTTCTCATCACTTTAATAGCTCCTAACTGATTTTTCTTTTTTGGACTTTTTTCCACCCACATTCAGCCCCAACCCATAACACCATCTAATTAATTTTCCTGAAACACTTTGATCATGTAACCACTCTGACCTCAAAACGTTAATAACTCCTCTGGCCTATTGGACAAAACAAATTTTTTAGCTTTGCTTTCAGGGTAGTACTGACCTTTGCTTCCAGCTTACTTGCTGTGGTTCTGGACAAACTGCTTGTTATAAATACCCTGGCATTTTTACCTCTGAATTTTTGTTCCTATTCTTTCATGCAGAAAAACAAACAAACAAACAAACAAAATACCAACTCTCTTTTCTTTTCCATCATACCAATCAGACCAAATTTTCAAAACCAAACTAAAGTTTGCCTTCCTCATCAAGCTACCCCTTAAGGCTTGGGTGCTTAAGTGATCCAGCTTGAAATACACCTACATTTGGTCACCGACCACACCCCAAAATGAAGGTCCTCTTATGTCAGCATCAATAGGAACCGAAGAGAGGGCTTGATGACTTTGTAGTAAGAAAACCTTGGTAGAGAAAGAAGAGGGGCATTCTGTGAACAAAATGTAAGGATGGAATGTTTTGTGAAATTAGTGATACAAGGGGTGGTAGAGAATTGAGAGTGGGTTTGAGGTCAGGATGAAGGTTGTGTAGGGAAGGTGTGCAAGCTATTGGTATCAGTTATTACCAGTTTTAATGAATTGTCTTAGATAACACTGAAACTATTGTTAATTGATCCCCGCAACATTTGTCAGTGATGGGGAGTAGCCAAGTCTGAGGTTGTGGTGTGAAGTTTCTAAAGAAAAGATTATTCTGGAACCTAAAAGAGTCCAAAATTCCTTTAAAAACTGGAGGCTTTAAACAGTAAACACACTACTCTTCTTGTAATTGTATAATAACCATTCCTACTTAGGTTTCTATTGAATCCACTCTGGGGGACCTAACCACTTTTATCCATGCCACCTTTCACAAACCTCTCAGTGGAGACTTTGAGCAAATCCACACAGTTCGACCTTATCATTAGTAGCATTTTATAACATATACATATCATATGCTATGTGTTGGTCACAGTCTGTCTCTGGAATTACAAGTACTGGAGTCTTGGTTTATAATTTTGAACTTTCAGGACCACATGTAATATCAAAGATAAAGCATTGTGACTAAACAATATATTGGAAGAAATTCATGGTAATGACATTTGGCTAGAGTTAAAAGCTTAGCTTTTAATGTTTGTGAAGATCTAAAAGAACTTCGGTTTTTGTTTTCTCCAAAGGTCTTTCTCAGTTAACTGTATAATATCCAATTATGCATCTTAGAAGAATTTGGAGTTGAGAAAACCCAGCTACTATTGGAATCTTTGATTCTGCAGAATATGTGCTCCCCAAACAAGTGCTTATACAACTAAACTCTTCCCTCTGGGATTTTGTTGATTGTCATAACTTTTGAGCTTGCCTTGCAAAGCCACAGACTCATTACAGTAAAATGCTACAGTTAAAATGTTTTAAAAGTCTAGTGTTGTAGCTGATTTGGTTCGTTATTTGATCAGGAAAGAAAAAAAAAATCCTACAAATCTTTTTTCTCCCCTGATATCTTAAGTGAACTGAGGTTTTAATATTTATTTTTTAACATTGTAGTATTTTAAGCACATCACTTTCGTAGGTGTGGGAATCACAAGTCACTAAAATATTTTGATCTTAAAGATGGAAAAAACTACAATTACCATTTACTGCAAGTAAGCAGGAGGGCACAAGGAGTGCTTTGTTTAGTCTGATCCTTCTTAGTGGTGAGGGGAATGGCAGGCCACCCTCCCAGCCACTTCTCCTGCACGAATTTGCTGTGGCCACAGGTGTTGTGTTCATATAAAAAAGTGTAAGTCATGTGTCCAGTTTTGCAGAAATACTACGGCTAGAGAAGTTTACAATGACATTTTCCTCTAATATGATATGGACATCATATCGATAGCACTTTCCCTAGGTCAAAAGCAAGAATTTGGTTCATTTTCCTCTTATTGGAAGAATTATATTCTTCATTTAGTGAGTTATAAGTTAAGAGTTTAATATTGATTGAATCAGACACTCAGACTTGAATTTTAATCTTCTGTATCAGTGTGCTATTCACATTCTGGGTCCAATAGTTCTTTGCTGTGGGGCTGTCTTGTGCAACATAGCATGTTTTGCAGCATCTCTACCCTCTGCTCACTGGAAGCCAAGTAACATCTTCCCCAACCTCCACCCCCAGTTGTAAAAATTAAAAAAAAAAAAAATCTGTTTCTTGGCAAGAGGCAGGGAGGGAGAGACATCTTCGGCTGGCAATTACTCCTCTAAATTTACTTTATTTTCAGGTAAACTCAGTGAACTTCCTTAAATGTTAATGAGTGGGAGTTACTAAAGAGCAAAAGAGTAATTTTATGTCCCATTTGAGCAGATGTTGTGAGTGGGCACCAAAAGAATCGCCATGACTTCCAGAATGGACTGTGGTAGCCATGTTTCCATATACAGTAGAGCTGAAGGTGCTCACACCTTCTGTAAGATTATAGGGAATCTAGGATGGTCACATTTTCCAGAAGACCCAGTTTACTTTCATCTCGGTGCATCTTTAAGCTTCAGGTATAAATTCCTGCCAAAAATTCTGTAACATGTATGTTGGAAAACCAAGAATGACAACATGGCGTTGCCACTTCCTATGCCCCTTCCCGTGGCAAACATCGCTAAATCATTGCACTCTGTTGCTGAGTCTGATGTCAGCCTCAGTAATCTGTATCAACACTGGACTACAGGCATTGCTACCAAAAATCTCAGAATTAGTATTCAAGTTGAAACCCCTCTGTTACCATTGCTTTCAAATTGTTGCCCGTTCTTTTAGGACAATGGTAGCCAGTGATAAAATATGTTGTTTGAAATATAAACTACAAACAAAGCATAAGGTCTAGAATGGAAAATATTAATGTAAGCATCAAAGAAATTGCATTTGGCATAAGTAAAAATCAAGATAAAATTGATTTGTTTCTTTGGTACATATGGCATGGAGATTTCTTCTCCCAAGTTCAAGTGGTCGGTTAGGTTAAGCGAGACTTCACTCTGAACTTTGCTCTGGTGTATCAGGGCTGCCCACCAGGAATCACTTTTGTGTGCAGTCCTGAAAACTGAGGAGAAATGCAAGAAAACTTTGAAAGTTCTGGATGGGCTTTGGAACCCTCCTGTCAATGCTTGAGAAAAAAGACTCAACATCTGCAGGTGTGCGGATTGCTGAACAAAGTTAGAAAAATCACGCTGAAGTGAAAGTTTGCTGAGAAAAGAAGTACTTTAAACTGGGCCTGATGGTCACTAAATTTGTGGGAAGGAACAACTCTATTTTTTTAAATGTCCAGACCATCTGGAAAACTTATCAAAGTGCTTTAACAGAGGGGACAAAAATTAAAAGGATTCAGATTAGTTTGGGGCCTAGCTACTGAATTACAAAGTCTGGGGCAGACCCATCAATCTGTGTTGTTACTCTTGTCGTTACCCACCCAACCTCAGTGATGCTGATGCTCGCTAAACTTTGAAAACCCTGATCTAAGCCATGTGTGTTTAACTTTGATTTGCATACCTCCCTAATCTTGTTAAAATGCAGTAGGTGTGGGGTGGAGGTCTGAGTTTTTGCATTTGCTGTATAGGTTCTTGGGCTATAACCAAGTATCTAAGGTTGATGAAAATAATTGCAATTTCTCTGAGCGAAAGCTTTCTTTAGCCTAGGAGCACCTAGCCCATGAGTATGTGGAGCCATCATTAGAAAGAGGGAGCTATAGAAATTAGAAATAGCAGGGGCTGCTGCCTCAGCAAGGAACTATGGCCATGGAGTGGGGGAGCAGAGGCGAGCACTGCCGGGAGGGTGAAGCCAGCAGGCCCTTCACTGGCCTTTGAACTGGAATGTCACCTGATATTTTTTACCAGAAGACTTGGAATGCTGGTGACAGGTGCGTTGGCCTGTTCTCAGGATAATACTTTTGCAGTTCTCATCTGACTTCCAACCTTGGTCAAGATAGGTGTGACTAAGAGAACAACAGTTATAAGGAGCCCATTGGGCCTTTGTGCCTGGTTAACTCCATAATCCTGAAGTGCTTTCCCCCACAAGGAAATTTCTATGAAATCGTCGTGGACCAAAAATGCCATTCTCAACTTATTCAGTGGACTCGGTTCACAACGACTATTATTCATTTCCAGAAATCAAAATCACTTACAGTGGAGTAGGTCTTGCTGTCTCAGAGGCTGTTTAAACGAATGAGATGTGATCTTTGAAAGTAGTTCCAAATTCCAAAGCAGTCACAGATGCATTGGGAATAAGAGCCTTTCAGATGACTCTGGAGAAGGACTCAGCAATCATTTGAATGTTCAAGCTCTGTTGTGTTAAAAATGATTTCTCTTGGTCGTAGATGGCCATATTGCACGTGCCGTGGCATGAAGAAATGGCTTCCAGGGCAGTTTTGTTGGGGCAGAGGAGGATGAGGGTACTGGGCATCTTATGAGGAAAAGAGTGGACAGAGAGACTCAGAGCTCTCGAGAAATTGCCTAGTTTGCAGTTTAGTTGAGGGCCACCTCTTTAGCTTTGCACAAAACCACTCTTGGTGGGAGGGAGAGAAGGAGACTGGTGATACCACTGTGGTTCAGTGAGTCAGCTGCTCCCTGCAGAGCAGGGAACCAGACTCCGTGAAATGTTAATTATCTGTTAGAAAAAACAGTTTATTTTATACAATTTCAAAAACAAAAACCCAATTCCTGGGCAGACTGTTATTTAACTCCCTCGACCTACATTTATATACGCTCAATAAAGGTACGTGAAAAATCATAAAGTGGTCCTTTTAAAGGTGACAACATATGTCTTTACTCTCTAAACCGTAACACCTACACACATGGTGACTGAGTTACAGTCAGAAGTGTGCTATAAAACGACATTTCCTCCCACTAATTTTGGATTGCCTATGCAGTCCTCGAGAATAGTATTAATCCTAAACACAGAAATGATCTACTTCATTTCAGCAGTATCACATCGTTCATATAATTTCTTTGGTTATTTTATCAGCTCAGCTTCCATTGTTTCTCAAGTGATAAGTTGTACTTTAACTTATTCCTTTATTTTATGGAGTGTGGAGTCATAGCAATTTCCTTGTCCCAGTTCCATTAACTTCCTGGTGGTATTGTTTGAAGTTGCCAGACTCTGATGTGTAATCCAACTGTTTCCCTAATATGTGGGAAACAGCAAACTGCTTGTTTACGTCAAACACAATTCTCACTACAGTTTTCCTTTTTCTTCTAGTCTTTTCCCATGAAAATTCTGGCAGGAGCCTAACCCAGTGTTTTAGGACTTAGTATAAACCTGATATATAGTGAGCATTCCTGGAGTGTTTGATGATTGAATGAAGTCGTTAGGATTGGCCTGGAATATAAGACTGATCCCACCAAGTTAAGCTTAATAATTTGGAAAAGAGATTACACCAGGATCATTTTCATATTCACTTCTCGTTGGATTCCTCGAAGCAGCTGTACCATTTTTTTCCCCTCACTTTTCTCAAGTCCTCTATTCTACCCACACCTTCCACCATTTCACAAGATAAATGATCTCTCACTTCATTGTAGGAATTGAGGTCATCTGACCAGCTTTTCCTCAGCTTCCTTTCCATCCAGCTCAGAATTTCCACAGGTTGCTCCTGCCTCTAGTCTAAACTGGAACAAGCATTGTTTTTCGTTCTAGAGGTAATCCACTCACCTGCGCGGGTGATCTCACTCCTCCCATAGCCTTCCTTAACTCTTCACCACTTCACACCTTTACTTTCTCTTTTTAGCTTCTTCTCTTTTGTCTGTTAATGACAAAATAATCTATAAATAAGGGATGCATTCAAATCTTTTTTTTTTTTTTTTTAATAAACAAAATGACCTATCTCTGACTCTTGAAGTACAGCTCTATCACTTTCTTTGCTTCTACTGCCAAACATTTCCTTTTTGGAAAAGACACCTATGTGTTCTCTCTTTATTCCCATATCTCCTGTTCTCTATTCAACCACACCGTAAGTCTCATTTGGCACCCAGACTCTTTTATAAATGTTCAGAGCTGAGATTCTGCCTTATTATTAAGCAGGCAGCAATGTGGAGGTGGAAAAGGCAGAAAAAAGTGGAGGCGGGGAAACCTGTTAGTGGCAATAACAAAAGGCAGCAAGAAGCATCTGCGTTGGAAATGTGTCAAGTGTCAGATAGAAGAGCTGGGGCATAGAACACACTTCAGGAAGCAAATCTACAGGAACTTGCTACTTATGGATGGAGTATATCTTGATCTGAATGTGAGTGCAGGTGAGGTGCCATTAATGGCGAGATTAATTTCAAACATGTTGAATGTGTGGGGATAGTCAGATGATGGGAAACAAAAGTTGAATGCAGAAATTGACAAAGATCTGAGAGTTAAAGATACAGACTTTCAAGTCAAACTTAAAAGAAGGGAGTCTCAGGAAGGGTATCTCTTGAGTTTCCTTAAGTAGTATGTACCTATAGATAAAAAGAAGATGGCTTAGAACAAAGCTTTAGAGAAATTTTACATTCCACAGACAGGTGGAGAAGGTCCTCAAAGGAGAATAAGAAGGAAAAATCCAGAATCCCGGAGACCGGAACTGGTTTCTAAAGGGGCAGTACTGTCTTCAGTCAGATGAGGTGGTGAGATAAGGCAGAGCAGGAATGTGAGGAGCCTCTGAGCCTGGCCCACAAAGTCATTCATTTTTTTGGTTGAACAAAAGCTGCCCAAACTGGCTGTGTACTGTTTTAGGAATGAGACCAAAGATTCAATAATGAATAATAAATATTCTCTCTGCCTTCAGAGAGCACACGTTCTAATGATAGTGATAGCGAATTAACAGTGAATTAAAATTCAATCTTCTGAGTGGTGTAGAAAAAAGTTTGCAGGGCATCCTTGTCTACAATATCAGATTGGTGGATTTGGGGACCTGTCAGCCCTGTCCACAGGGCTGCCTCAGTCTCAGTTATCGATTATCCACTTGTCATCTGGGTGATCTGCAATATATGATTTACCCATTCTCTGCTTCAATTTCCTCATTGGCGATAAAAAATAATAATAGTAACTATATTTGTTTCATAGGTTTGCATCGTAGGTTTGTGGTGAGATTAAATATGTTAAAACATGTAAAATGTTGAGACAGTGACGGACATGTAAGACACCCTTAATTAACAACCATCAAACTTTTATGGTGCTTACTCTGTTGCAGACACTGCCATGAAGACATGGCACCTTTACGAAACAGGTAGTATTTACATCTGCATTTTTAGAGATGAAGAAATCAAGGCATGGAGAGGTGAAGTACCTTCCCCAAAGTCACACAGCTAGAAGTATTTGTTTTATTTGCCTCCTCTTTACCCTGTTGGTGAGGAAGGGGTTCCTACCCTTCAGAATGGCCAAACACATGACACCTGACACTGGACAGATGGGACGGACAGTCTATTTGTCCCATATTCTCATAGCTTGGGAAGGAGGACACTGCATGCCTTGTAGGGCCACACAGTGGTTCCAGAACAGAGTGAATGAGCAGACTCTGTAGGAGACAGGCTTTGTAGTAACAAGAGGGTGAGATGAACTCTGGTTCCTGTGGTGCATGTGGCTGGCTCGTTTGAATAATTCCATGAGCCCACAGGGAAATGAAATTCGCTACTGAGGGGGAAGCAGGCACTGTGCCCAGTCCCTGTGTTTGGCTGTGGGGCCTTATCCACAGGAGAAATGTGAGGAAGAGAACTTGGGGTTAGGCTATTTGAGACCCTCACAACTTTATCAGGTTTCAAGGTAGCGCTTAATATTGAGTCCTAATTTCAGGCCTTGTGTCACAGTGAGGATTAGGACCTGGGCAGTCTGTATCTAGATTCATGCTCATCTACACTGTTCTGTGTTTCCTAAAATGTAGACAAACTTGTTATTTCCTGAACATGTTTTGTGTTCTTCATCACTACACTATTGTTCATGCCTGCCTCTTTGCCTGGAATTCCCTGTTGATCCCATATGGTGATATTTTTTTTTATCAACAATGAAAGGAACTCTAAAGTAAACCTACTTGGGAGAGATAGCACAATGATATCAACTTATATAAATCTATGTTATGAGAAATTGACATATTCAATCCCAACGTTGGATTTAATGAGGATACATTTTCAAAACTTGAAGAGGGACCAAAATGACGAGGAAGAAAGAAAATGGATTTCAAAAGATCAGTCTTGGAACTTCTAAGGTCAAATTTGCTTCTTTAACAAATCGATTTGGGAATGGGGAGAAAATAAAGCTCGAACGCATAGTGCTATTTGCCTATAAAATGTGTGATAAGGAAGAAACATGAAACTGTCATGGGAAAGAGATGTTGAATTTCCTAAGGATTCAAAAAGATTTGTGTCATTTCTTTTATTCTCCATCAATATATTTGATGGGGAGCTGGATGTATTGATTGTTGAAGAGAATGGAAGACAGGAAGTCAGTGGTTTATTACTTTTTTCTCACTCATACATAGATTGTATGACTTGGTGTTAACTTCTGTTTCTTTTAGTGTTTATGAATAAAATGAAAGGGACAGCATTGGCCTATGTTGCAAAAGAACTAAGGAGCTTGATAGAAGTGGGTGCCTGGTTTTGAGGTCACTCTTTGCTAGTCTCCAAATATGTATAAAGTGAGAAGGAAATATTTCCTCGTGATTCTAACGTTTTGGAGGGGAGGGAAGAAAGCTACATTCCTTGCCTAGTGACTACATTGGCTCAGTGTTACGTAATGCTAACTGCTTTGGAGTCTTTCTTAAGAAATATCAAATGTCAGGAAAACTACGCAATTGAAAGACGGAAGTCTGAAGGAACTCAAACCATATCTAGAGTCCATTGATTCCCGTCCATACAGGGTATCCTTTTTACTGTGCAAAATGTTAAACAATTTGCTCTAAGTGCCTTGGGTATAATTTTTCTAATTTTCTACCCGAGACTTACATAAATAGTCAGTTAAAAATTTTCTTTCAGCAAATTGAAGATACTTTACATATTACTGAAGCCATCTGAATTCTTTTTGAAACAGAGTAAAAAAAAAACACTAAATACATGTATAAATGATACTGTCTGCTGACATAATTCTACCTGTTGTTATCATTTAAATGATTGACAATCTGTTTTTTCACTTGTTCTATTCTACTATGCTCATGACAAGGAAGGAGCTAAGAACATTTGAACTAATTGTGCAGATGCATTAATATTAATCTTTATAGAAGTTGGTGTGTTCTTTGATATTGGGAAAGCTATTTCCATGGCTATTTGTGGAGGTATAATGGTTGACAGAAAAATATAATAAGATAATAAACTAAGAAAAATATATTTAAATGATAGCAAACAAAATTTAAGCTAGGCTTAGCACAAGACCTTTCCTTCTGGTAGATAAGTCCTGAAGTTTTCTAAATCTTACTTATAGTCTAGCTAGCTTGTGAATTGAAATAAGAAAGAGGAACTGGGATAAATTTTAATGAATTTTCATACTTTATACTTTTCTATAAAAGGGAAGCACCTAATATTTAAAGTTGTAAGTGTAATTTTGAGGAAGTTTATCAAGTGTCTTCGAAATCATTTTTCTAGATGCATCTTTGAGATGAGGATTGTCAGCTCTCTCATCTGACTGATGTAATCAGGAGAAGAGGGTTGCAGGCGTGACAGAAGTAAATGATCTGCATTTATATGCTGGACTGGATGATGGTGCAGGATTTCTGTGCATAAAAAATTAATTTGGACAACAGTCCTCATTTCAGGACTGAAGAGGGTATGGCAGCAGCCTGCAAATTATATGCTTGGAAATTCTCTCCGATGAAAAGCTTCTATGTAATATAACATTTATGATAAGTCTCTTCTCCAAGTTTAGTATTCTTTTGTCATTAAAACTGCCAGGGAAGATGTGGCTAATTTAATGTTCTGATTAACACCAATCACAAGTAACCAATTTTCACAGAGAAAATAGCCTTAGTAATAGAGTATTAGTAATAGAAAATGAAGATTATGTGTTAAGCATTTTAATGAATGTTTGTCATAAACATAGCTATATATTCTGAAGCATAAATGTTGAACAGTAATGTAGTCATAATTACCAAGCCTACATTTTTCTGGAATTCAAAAATGTCAAATGCTTCCATGGTTAATCTCAGCATGCATAACCAGATTTGACTGGGGTTTGAGGCCTAGCCATGAGGCAGGGGCTATGCCTTTATCCATCTTTGTGTCCCTAGGGTCTTGCACTGCATTGGCAAATAGCAGGAGCTCCATCAACGATTGCTAAGCAGCGTAAATAATTTTAAATCATAGAAAACCCCAAGCCTGATTCCAGCAAGTAATTCTAACCACATTTCCTACTAAATCTTTTATTCATGTACTCAATACCTATTTCAATGGAGTAGTTTGAATTTTATCTCTTTTTGACACTGTATTTATGAAGCCTTTGAATCAATTGTTCTTAAAGTTCTTTTTGGGACCAATATACATGAGAATGAAAAAGAGGAAGAAAATCAGTACCAGATAAATGGTTTTGTGAGTGAATATGTCTACATGTTGAGAACTGTAGCAGCAATGTCCTATCCCCCAATGTCCTACAGACTTGTAGGACAGCCTGAAGCTGCCAGAACAAAGGTTGATGCCCATCACTGCCACGGGCCTAGAAGGATGCCTGTCTTCTGAGTTATTCATGGGCCCAAGGTGAGTTTCAATAACAATGCCCAGAAAGACTCCTTCCCGCTGTCAATCAATTTTGGCTGTGCATCAGTGAATGGTTCAAATTCTTTATGTTGAAAATAAAAATGATGGCCTGGTGATTGAATTATATTTTGAACACTTTATCAAATATCAAATACACGATTCTACTTTAAAAAATCTCCTTAATTTCTTAGTTTGTAATTAAGGCATCATCTTTTTTTGCTGCCCCTTTTGTGTGGTTTCAAAAGAAGTGAGGAAGGCAGGGATCCCTCCTATTTTGCTCACTACTATGTTCTTAGTGACCAACAGAGTGCCGGACACCTAGCAGATGTTCGAGCAACATTTGTTGTGTAGTCAACACTTCGATATTTTTTCTTCTGTCTTGTATATATTTTCTCTAATGTTTTCAACCTGTTTTTAATATGCCTTGTGTGGATCAGGCCCTGTGCTAGGCACTATGGGGCACACAACAATGAACAAGAAGAATTGAAGTCCTTGGAGTATTTCTTTGTTCCTCTTTGTTAATTTACTTATTTATCCACTTAAACATTTGTTGTTTCTTTTACAAGGAATGGATTACTATTGAGTTCTGTTTCTGAAAATTGCCTTGTTGCAAATGTTATCCTGTAATGTACCTTGTAGTTTAGAAGCAAAGACCGAGTAGTGAAAAATAGTAAGAAGAATCTAAACTGATCAAAAAGGTGTAATAATTTAACCATTAATCCCTAAAAGTGGAGTGTTCCACTGAGAAATAGTATTAAATTGGAGAAAGAACGCATCTAATAAATATCACCTTAGATAATGTCAAAGAAAAGTAGCTGAAACCAAATTGGTTAAGGAAGATTTAGTCATAGATCTTTTGAGAATAAAAAGTTTGAGGAGATAATGTAAAAATAGAACTATTAAGGGATTTCATTGCAGTAGCTAGTATGAACAGTTATTATGCTATGTGACCTGGAGTCTAGGAAAATAAAATCTTTTAGTCTTGAAGTTTCAGATTATCTTTAAACCTTAATAAACTTAAAAGCTTAAAACATTGACTTAACTAATATCAAATACCACTTAATGAATATAAACTATTCAGAAAGAAAGTATGAATCCTAATAGATTTCAATTTGAAATTGGAAGGAACCTTAAAGTTATTCTGTCTGAATTTCCTGTCTCTAGAAAGGAAATTGAGGTCAAGAGAGGTCAAGTAATTGATTCATTGTCACACAGTTGAGGTACATAATTTCTACTACAGTGTTCTTTGTACCATATAGCCATACTTCAGTCGAACATCAATAAATTACAAAGCAATCTTACTGGATTTTTTAGTGGTCTAAGTTAACTCAATGAGTTCTGTATATTCTCATACAGACCCTCAAGACTTAAGGTCCCCAAAATACAGAATCAGCTAAAATCTAACTGAACCCTACTGCCAAACAGGATTGTTTAGCACTTCTTGTTCATATTACTGGTTCGATAATTATCCGAATTGAGATTCAGGTGACTCAAAGAATGACTTATGTCTCTTTAATACATTATTGGTGGCAAATCATTAAGAGGAAATACAGCTTTATTAATGAAATGCTCCTCATCCTTGAGACACTCCTACAGCATATTTATTCTCATAGATTTCATTTGGGAAAGTATGTTACAGATGAGAAAACTGAGGTTAAGGAAGGTCTTGGAGTAAGTATGTGGCAGAGCTTTCATTCAAATTCCTGTCTGCAGTCTCCTCTTGTGACAGTTAATTTTACATGTCAACTTGGTTGAGTTATGGTGCCTGGTTATTTGGTCAAACATCAGTCTAGATGTTGCTATGAAGGCATTTTCTTTTTTTTAGCTGTAATTAACATTTAAATCAGTAGACTTTGAGTAAGGCAGATTACCCACCATAGTATGGGTGGGCTTCATCAATTTAAATTGAAAGTCTTAAAAGAACAGAATGAGGTTCCCAAAGAAGAAAGAAGTCTTCTCAAGATTTCAACTTAGAAGATCTGCCTACATTTACAGCTTGCTGCTCTATGGGGTTCGGACTCAAGACTACAAGAAAGACTAGCTCTTTCTTGAATGTCTAGCCTAATGACCTGGTCTATGGATTTTGGACTAACCAGCCCTCACAATCACGTAGGCCAATTCCTTAAAATCTCTATCTATCTATCTATCTATCTATCTATCTATCTATCTATCTATTGATCTGTCTATCATATATCTGTCTATTATCTATCTATCCCCTATTTCTATTGGTTCTGTTTCTCCAGAAACCCCAAATCTAACTCCTTCTGTGCTCTTTTTGTGTACTTTCTGGATTTTCGAGTGAGCAGGATACATGCATGTGCAGGAGGACTAGCTATGGATCTGTCCACTTAATTTGGGAGACGGGCATTCAGAGAGGCCATGCATTACAAAGGATCAGGGTGGCACAGCCTTGACATCCTGTGGGTCTATGACAGATGCAACTGCTCATGGGAGCAGCAACCTCAGGAGAGAGGTCACTAGTAACCTCCTTGAAGGCCTTAAAGAAATTAATAGTACTTCAGAATAAGAACAGCAATCTCAACAAAGGGCATTTTCAGGAAGAGCAGCTCTTCATACTTATATAATTTAAAAAAAATATATAAGGAGATATTGTGCAAGATGCCTTTTTAAAAGGACTCTATACACACACACACACATACACACACACATATATATCTACCTATACATATACATATGCATATGCCTACACAAACACACACACACACACACACACACATTCCTCTTATCCTCAACACTTTCTTTAATAGGAAGAAATTTAGATTCTGAACTAAATGCTTTAATGAGGGACAGATAATATGTGTGAATTGAAACTAATTGGTGTTTCAGATCACTGAGCTGGTTGAAAAACCATTTGTGATGAGGTCTGTATAAGTTAACAGTCGCTTTTAAATGCCTAATTAAACATCATTCTGTCCCTTGTGAGAATTAAAAAAAAAGAGTTGTCACTCATTGCATTATACTTAATCAAGTGATTAAAGTGGGCGATTTGAACAGATTTATTTTTGTGTGTGTGTAGCAAAAGCTCTTTTCCCCCAGAGCAGACTGATGTAGGTATCTCTTGGACAATAACACATTGTGTCACATACAGATGGGAATACAGCCTGGTGGTGAACACGAATAATGGTCTAATGGAAGGGAAAAAAACCTCAAGATTTTTTGCTGAACAAAAAGAAAAAGAATAAAGAGCCAAGGTGAGAGGTGGTTCAATAGTGGTTGATTTTTTTTTTCCTATTCTGGGAATAATAATTAAAAGGATATCAATAAAAGGATTTTAAAAAATTATGCTACTTGGGCTCTAGGATTAAGGACAAAAGTGTTGGCAATGAATTAAATTTGGGAGAGATCAAGATTTAATGCTGCTATTGGCTAAAGCCTCCTTGAACTCAGTGAGAAGGGCTTTAAGAGCACAGTCTGACAGATGGAGTCCAGGGCAGGGGTCTTGGGTGCTTGTTTTCAATCCATCGACTGTAGAATCATTTTCTGGGTTTAAGGACTGAGGAACTATTCTAGAAATTGAGTAATTTCTTAAGGCATGTGTCCAGGAGGTACTGTCTATAAGGTGAAAAAGGTCTAATAAGACGTCTGCTTTTCCTTTCATTCCTCCTTCCTGTTTTTGTTTGATATACTCTGTTAGGTCTTACCATTTTTTTTTTTTTTTTAGAAACGCAGAGATTTTTATTTTAGGTAACATATTTGTTGTTGTTATTTTTTTTTTTTAAATCCATAAAGGAATAGAAACTTCTCGATAGCATTTCTTTCTCTTCTTCCTCTAATTAATCATTTCCCTCAAGTAGCTCTCAGGATTTTTTATACACTATTTGGACTGATATTAGTTGGGTAATATCAGTTGGTCAATGAAAGTCCTCGGTTCTGAGACCAAATTTTCTTACAGTCTACCACAGACTGCACCAATGTGTTCGCCTTTCTGAATTAGATTATGACATAGGTACCTTGTCCATGTCTACACTTCTTGACCATAGCTGGGTCAACCCAGTCCTGCTCAACTGCTTTAGCCAATGGTTTCACTTCTTTGGACATTGGGTGTAGTGTGTTGTGTAAAAATGGCCAAATCTTTCTCATTTAAGTCCACATTGCTTGATGTAGACCCCAAAAACACTGCTGGAACAAACTCTCAGAGCCAACATTTCCACTGAATTAATTCTGAATCTTAATTTCCATCTTCCCCCTCCACCCTTCCCCCCTCCCCCCCCCCCCCCGCCCTCCACCCTCGCAACACACACTCTAAACTACACTAAAATCTCCAGAGAAGCAAGCTGGAGAAAGGGTGCTGAGAAAGGAGAAGGAGAAAAGGTGGGTGATTCCACTTCCCCATGCCCAGGTGAGCTGCACCTGGCTTTGCTCAGACTGGTCATTCTGGTCCTGGCAAGCAAAGAAGAACACAGCATCCTGTGTGAGAACTTGCACCACTTGTTTTCCCCTTTTAAATATTGCTTTCTAGAAAGCCAGAAGAATACCTGGACTCTGATCTCACTCCCTGCTAGACTTCAGGCTCCTCACCACTGGTCAGCTTGCATTGCTATTTTTTTGAAGTAAAAAACAGTCTAGACATATGATTATCTCTTTAAACAGCTTTAAAATATTTGTATACAGAAAAGAACAAGGTTTCACCAACAAAAACTGTAAAATAAAAAGGGCACAGGATTAACTCAACCATATTTAGAGTTAAATACTGGAAGACAATGTTGATTTTATTTCTTTTACATATTTTACACCTGGATAGAGGGTGTGAAGGGTTTAAATAGCTCTAGTTCAGTCAGGAACATGAATCCCGTGATGACATAGCTTGGCTACACTAACCTGAAAATGACTCTGGCTTTCAAGCTTGTATCTCTTCAACTTTTCACTTTCTTCTTGTCCCATTTTGCTCTTGACTCTCCCAGCTACTGATGTCTAGTCTCTCATTTTTAGTTCCTCTTGCTTTTTCAATATACATGCTTTGATGATTTTCCTTCCTATATCATCCGTGCCCTGTGGGGTCTTGCTCCAGACTAAATGAAGAGTTGGGCAGGTTTAATAAATCATCAAAATTAAAATATTTGAAGCAAGTATGCTACAATTTAACTACATCATTATAACAAAAAAGCTGGAGAGAGAATTAAAATGTTAAAGGAATTATGTTAAGTAAACATCTTTGTAACTTTATAATGTTTTTCAGAATGGGTAAATGATGACACAGATATGGAAGAATTGCAAATTACAAAGAAATAATAAAAATTACTTTTTATATATTTTGTTTCTGATTTTCGAGCACCTTTTATTGAGATACTGTAATACCTAGGGTTAATGATTTTCATTATAAATCTCTAAACATGTTTAATTTTTGAACATGAAGTCATAAATCTCTGAACATGAAATATTTGCTATTTAGGCTTATAAATTATCATTTTAGACATATTTATCTGAAGAGAAACCTAAAATATACAGTAACTGTACTTAGGATTTCAATATTATAGAGAACCTCATATTTTTAAGAATATTAGAGGTAAAGGACTAAGATGGTATTTTAAGCAATACTGTAAAATAAACTATATAACTGCTCTATGATTATCGGTACCTAACCCTGCTGGTTTTAATAATGTGAAACAGATTTCATGATAATAAATTCCATGTGGTGAGTATTTTAAAAAATAAAAAAGATCAAGGCAAATGAGTAAGTATACTCATCCTTTTGAACATACTATAATGCGTTATGCAACAGTAGGGTAGAAGTTCTTATAAAATGGAAAATCATTCCTATCTATCACTAGTTGTTCCTTGGCAAATAATTTAGAACATTAGTATTTCAATATCAGTAAATAAAGTAATAGGAATTGGAGTAGGGATCATGAGACTTTATAAAAATTAGTACTTTTTTTTGAGGTTTCAATATGGAGAGACCTGAGATTCATACACAAAAACTTCATGTACAAAAGTAATGCAGTGGGCTACATTATCTCTGACTGTGTTCAAGGGATCAGTTATGCAACGTTTGGACAAAGTACTTGACACGTAGTTAATAGAGATGAATATTTTTTAAAAAATTAAACAGGCTTTCCACCAATCAGCCCAGGGTATTAACCTGCTTTTTTCTCTTCAATAGCTTCCTCTACCCATTCTATAGCTTTCATACTTTCGCCCTTCTTCCACGAGGCTAAAATTTTAGAAAAAAAATTTTTCATTATTATTATTTAGGCCTACAGCACCTGGTCTTCCTAGCTGGTCTCCCATCCAAATTCTAACCAGGCCCGACCCTACTTAGCTTCCAAGATTAGACATTGGGCTTGTTCAAGGTGGCATGGCCATAAACTATGGACCATGGACTCTGGCTCTGCTGGGACACAAATGTAGGATCTTCTGTGTGTAAAGTAGACTATAGAACCAACGTCCAAGAACATTTCTATCCAAGGATGACATAAATCGCTCCATGTCCCTTGGTAGAACTTTATAATTTTTCTTATACATTTCTAGTTATTTCATGATTCTCATCATTCTTATGAATACAAAATTTTTTTCCATTATATATTCTAATTGGTTTATTTCTGGGGAATTGTTGACTTTTATATATTTGTGTTGCCCTTCTATATCTAGGTTTGCTTCTCCTTTTGGGCTGAGTTGATCATCTTAATGAGAAGGCGAGTTTGAATTGATTTGTAAGCCTGTTTTTCAGTTCTGTGGATGAGCACAGAATTTTTTTCTTAACAGTCACCTCTGACCTATAGCTACGAAGCATAGGCCTGATATCTTCAGTGTAGGAGGCTTGTTATCGGAAGGAAAACTGCAGGTATTGTTCGCCTTCAGAGTTTTCTCTTTTCTTTTAATTTCCCAGAAGCTCAAGGCATCATATGTGGCCTGGGAATGAAAAGTAAATTTTTTGTTTTCTGTTCTTTCTTTCTCCAGTTACGCATGGCAGGCTAGAGCATATACACATCATTAAGGTTTTCCTGGCTACACTGTTCTCGCTCATGTGTCAGGGAAGTGGTGTGTGGGTGCCCAATTACCTTCTTGATTTGGTCTAAAATGTTTTATATCTTCCTAATAGTCTTGTGAGTTTGCACACTTGCCAATTTTCTTATGTCAGCAGAGATTAATTGTTGTAGGCAGATAATGGCACCCAAAGATGGTCACTCCCTCATCTCTGGTACTTGTGAATATGTTACCATGTGGCAAAAGGGACTTTGCAAACGTGATTAAATGTATGGACCTTGAAACAGGTAGATTATTCCGAATTATCAGCGGGTGGCGGGGGTAGGGGGCGGTGGATCCATCAAGTTACAGGAGTTCTTAAAAGAGCAGAGCCTTTCACAGCCGTGGTCCTAGAAATAGATAGACAACAGAAGCAGGGGCAGAGAGAGATGCATCGTGTCTGTCTCTGAAGGTAGAGTAAAGGGATCATGAATCAAGGAATGCAGGGTGTCTGGAAACCAGAAAAGAGCTCCTAGAAGTTAATACAGCTCTGCTGACACCTTGATTTTAGCCCAGTGAGACTTGTCTCAGAATCCTGACCTGTGGGAGAGTAAGGTAATACTTGTGTTGTTTTAAACCCTTAAGCTTGTGGGAATTTGTAATGGCAACAATAGAAAACTAATACATTAGTGTATTTATCTGCTCAGGCTGCCATAACAAAATATTTCAGACTTGGGGCTTAAACAACAGAAATTTATTTTCTCACAGTTCTGGAGGCCAGAAGTCCAGGGTTCAGGTTCAGCAGAGTGGGGTTCTGGTGAGAGACTTCTTGCTGGCTTTCGGGCTTCTCACAGTGTCTTTATGAGAGAGAGAGAGAGAGAGAGACAGAGACAGAGACAGAGACAGAGACAGAGACAGAGACAGAGAGACAGACAGACAGAGACAGACAGAGACAGAGACAGACATATAGACAGACAGGTCTGTGATATCTCTTCTTATGAGGACACTAATCTTATCTGATCAGGACCCCACCCTATGACCTCATCCAACCTTAATTACTTCCTAAAGGCCCTGTCTCCAAAGACAATCATATTGGGAGTTAGGCCTTTAACATATTAGTTTGGGGGACAAAATGCAGTCTATAGCAATTGATTTTACAATTTTTAAAAGTTTCTGTTTATTTTATTTTATTTCAGTGTAGTATGTATTTGTTTCATGGAAGTGGGGGGATAAGAGTAATTAGTACTTGTGATAATATCTTTAAAATAACTATCCTTTAAAAATGTTACATTTTGCTATTTTTATACTTTTTACTTTAAAATAATTTTAGATGTAAAGAAAATTTACAAAAATAGTGCAGCATTCCCTATACTCTTCAGCCAGCTTCCTCAACTTTCTCTGTGTCAGCATCTTACATAGTCATAGTGCAATGACCAAACTCAGGAAATTAATGAGGATACATTAGCTATGTTACAAACCATATTGGAATTTCACCAGTTTTCAAGTGATGTCTGTTTTCTGCTCTAGGAGCCAATCCGGGATTCCATATTGCATTTAGTTGTCCTGTCTTGTCAGTCTCCTCTAAATTGTGACCATTTCTCAGTTTCCTTGTCTTTCACATCCTGACACTTTTGAGGAGACCGGTCCATTATTTTGTTGAATGTCATCAATTTGGATTTGTTGTTCTTTTATTTTTAAAGATGGAACCTGTCAGCGTTTTGCCACTTCCTGATTTGACTTCTAGTTATAAACGTGGCCAGAGACTGGGCTATCCATAGACTGACTACTGTTCCCTTTGCTTCAAGTGAGTATTTTATATTTCTGAAAAATTCTAGAATGATGCCAAGTTTGGTAGACTTCTGTGTTTTACAGGTATGATTCTCATCTGAGGATCCCTTGCAAGTCTACCACTCTATCCTAAAGTGTCTAAGCAAATTCAAAACAGCTAGAAATAACTGCATGGCTAAGAGTAAGAGAAATTGCTTCAGTGAGTCCACCAAACCTGGGTCTGATTAGTGCATGCATGCCTTGTGAAGAAAGTTATCTGAGAGTTGGGGTACAATAATAATGGCTAATAATAGCAAATATTATTTAGTAATTATATGTGCCAGAAGGTATGCTAAATGCTTTACATAAACGACCTAATTTATTCCTCACAACCACTCTTTATAGTAGATAGGAAATTGTAGATCTGAGCAGTTTAATAATTTTCTTATAATTGTGTAGTTTGGAGACTATTGCTCTCTGGAACGGAGATAATTTGGTGGTTAATAAACAAGAGCAAAAAGTACTAAACTGCGTTGTCAGATAGGGTAGATTGGAAGATGGAGTCAGGTAGTAAATAAGGGGGATGAGAATCTGGAGGAAGATTGATGAGTCAAAGACTTTTGGAGTTGAAACATTCTTTAGCAAGTATCTGGGTTAATAAATTTCTTTCCAACTCTGATATTCTTACATTATTTTTCTGCAAGACAATTAATTAGCCTTAGCTTAATGCTTTACCAGACAGCCCATTTTATTTTTGAACAAGTGCAACTGTTCAAATCTTTTCCCTTCTTTCCGGCTAAAACCTGGTTGGTCCTAGTCGAGATATCTGTAGTTAACACATTAATATGTAGTAGTTTCTCCTTATCTCCAGTGGATGCCTGAAACCATGGCTAGTACTAAACCCTATGTATATTATGATTTTTCCTATACATACATACCTTTTAACTTGAAGGAAGCACTTTACAGATTCTCTTCAGAATATTAGAATTGTTTGGGGGCCATTATTAAGTAAAATAAGGGTTGCTTGAACACAAGCACTGCAATACCTGAACAGTTGATCTGAAAACTGAGATGGCTACTAGGTGACAAATGGGAGGGGCACATGCAGAGCGTGCCCGATATGTTAAACAAAGGGATAACTCATGTTCCAGGCAAGATGGAGCAGGGTGGCATGAGATTTCCTCACGCTACTCAGAGTGGTACACAGTTTAAAACTTAGGAATTGTTTATTTCTGGAATTTTTCATTTAATAATTTTGGACCAAGATTGACCTCATTTAACTGAAACTACAGATGAGGGGAATTAATGTAATGTTTTTTTTCACTGGACAATCCTTCAGGCAAATCTTGGAAGACTTTCAGATTTTAATTTGACATGGAAAGCAAATGAAAGCCATTGTATAATTAAGGCGACTTAGATATCAGGAAAAGAAAAGAAAACCGTAGGGCTAGCATTAAGTAGCCAGTAGAGGATGGGACTACAGTCCACAGAATAATCTTGTATGCACAATAATAGTCTGGAAAAACTCAGAGTAATATCATTTCAATAATTATTCCTTTTAAGATTTCCTTTAGAAGAACACGTAACTTGGATTTCCTGAGGACATAATCTGGAGCACATCTGAACATCTATAAACTGGAGTTGCCTGGCACTTAAAATGTTTTCCTATCTAGGAGATGTGATTGGCAAATGAGACTTTTATCTTTTGATGCTATCAACTGATATCCTGCAGAAAAAGTTGGATGATGGATTTCTTTGGAACACATGATTATTCTGTAATTTTACCACTTTCTCCTTCTCCTCTCTTTCTTTACTTATAACCAAACCCTGAAATAGAACTTAATATGTCAGATGTACTCTCTATTTGTTCTTTTTATACAGCAAACACTATTATTGCAGATGTCCAAACTATAAATTCTTGAAATTAAAAATACTTGAAATAAGAAAATAGCTCTTATAAATAAATATGTTTAAAAATCTTTGGTATTTACTATGCTATTTTTAAATATTATCTTTCAGTATGAAAAACAAAACCATGGCAAAGTAATGTCATTTTTCCCCTTAATGCTGATTAAATAATCAGTAAACTCAAATGCCACTGAGATTTTGAATCAACAGAAAATCAAACTGAGTCATTTATAATTCTTTTCTAACCTTGAATTCTCTTTGCAGCAGCTATTCTGCAGAGTGTCCTGAAATGCTAGTAGTTGCAGTAATTTATGACTATCCTATTTCTCAAGGGCATCGCATGAGAACTCGAAAAATTACTACTGTTTATAAAATAATTAGTTATAGCCATCTTTAGAGAGGTGAGGTAAATGCTTTAGAACGTTTTTGAGACTTCAGAAGTCATTGTAACAAGAATAAAGCAGTTCTATTTTTAAAATAAAATTTATTCATTATTTAACAAAAATAGAAATTAATCAAATAATTTCAAGTCTAAAAACCAACAGTTAACTCCATTTGTGTTTGAAAATGGAGACATATCTGTATTTATTAATGAAAATTTCTCTTTACTTACTGGCAGATATTCTTCAATTTGTCCTCTATGAAATGTGTAGATGTCAAAATTTGATCAGAATACAGGTAAAACAAAGAGTTCACCTAAGTAATAATATACTGCAAAAAGGAGCATGAACCTTTGAAAGGTTTATGAAAAATGAAAAAGAAAACATGCCCCAATATTTTTTTTCAGGTGTAGTTTTAGAAAAATCAGATGTCATAGCATTTAAATGAATTTCGCTATGTATAATTAGTCATTGATCAAAGAAACAACTTAGGTTTGGGGATAAAAATAGCAAATTTAGTTAAAATGATATGCTAAAATACTTCTAAAATTATTTTTAAGGTGATTGTTAAGACATCAGGCTGCGATTCTTGAATACTATGACTTTTCGATGTATCATCTGATTAATTCTAGTCTATGAGTTTGAAAAAAGTCATTGAAACTCTCAGCATTGAACTTTCCCCCTTGCTCTTCTGCTGCTTCACCATCGTGTTTTAAACTCTGAGAGCACAACTGTCTTCTGCAGGGACTGCAGAGCACTGGGCCAGCCCTGACTGAGATCACACTTTCCTGCCAGTGACTGCGCGAGCGTGGTATGTATTCAAGTGATGCCTAGTAGCTGAGTGGTGTCTTGGAGGAAAATATTAGAACATCTAATCTATTTTTTACTTAAACATGGAAAAAAATCGAGCGTCTTCGCTTTTCAAGTTCGCTTTGTTTTTACAAAAGGTCTCCATTAGTACCTGTTTTCACAACTGAAAAAAAATCAAAGAAAGTTTTTACTTTCAGGAAAAAAGGCAAAAAGTGAAAATAGTGTTCATTGTTTTGCAATGCACATTCTGGAGCAGTGATAGTGTCACTTCCAAACTCTTTCCCCAACACTCAGTATCTCAGCATCAAACATTATAGCTTTGAACTGTGTCTGTGAGCATCTGTGCTTTATCTTGACTTACTTTGTGAAATCCAGCTTTGACTATATGTTGGTGCTGTTTTAGGTTTTATGCATGATTTAGCATGATTTGGTAGGTTATGTTTTGGCTCTAGGAACTCAAAATTTTTTCTATATAAATTAATGGTAATTACTTCTAAACCTTCCATCAATTCAGCTTATGAAATTTTTTATAGGCACTATCTAGTTTCGGAGAGTGGGAGAAATCTGTATTGAATATACTCATAGACACTGAAAACTTTCTCTTGCTTACACTAGATGGTGATTTTTGTGTGTAGCCCTTAATGTATTGTGAAGGCAGAGTGGCCTTTCCACCATGCGTTCAGTCTTTTCTTATTTATTTTTGCCAATATAATTTGTAGGATAGATGTAAATAGTTTTCTTGTTTCTGACCTGAAATCAATTCTGTTTCCTGCTTAACTGAAATTTGGGGCAATGGAGGTAACAGGAATATAAAAGTCTAAACCTGAGTGAAACAATGAGCTTTGGTCCGGTAGATGGACAATTTTTAATTTTCAAATGTCATCATAAGGGAGTCATAGATAAAATAACAAGCATTTTGTTTGAGTGAAAAAAAGGCAAACTTTGATATTTAAAAACTTTCTATAAAACTTGACTATTTTTATTGTTGTATAGATACAAATGTTAACAATGTTAAAGAAATACATTTCTTAAACCTTCGAAGTGAATTAATTCTAATGTTAGTTAACTAGATTGGCCATATTTTGGTTTTGTTTTTACCTTGTTTTTTGATTGGTTAGTTTCTCTATCTCATTCTTTTTATCTTGATTTTATCTTCTCAATCATGTCTAACTGCCTTATGGGAGAGGATGTTAGACTCTGTAGATATGTGTGTTTTCCATGCAACGGACATGTGTTATTTTTGCCTGAGCAGCACTTCTTTGCCTTTCTTCTGAGAACAGAAGTCCTCTTTAATTTGGAAACTTTCCTCTCTATTACTGTTGAGCTGTCAATCACTTATCCCCCAAACCTCCGTCAATGTCAGTGCCTTGGACCTGAGCTGGGCCACAGACTCAAACCAGAACTTCTGCAGGAGGAAAAAGAGCTCTCTACTTGCTGAAGTTTCTGGCTGTAAGGACCAGAGATACTTGGAGCTTTCAGTAGTCACCTTTGCACCACATGAGAAGAGCTTGCTCAGGAATGAGGCCAACACAAGGAACACCCAGATAAGGAGACAGAAATGGGTCCTGATATTTGAGCCTCTGATCAGTCTCTGCCTAATGCCAGTCACATTACAGGGTTCTCCATCCCTTTAACAGATTTCCCGTTTTTGCTTAAGCTAGTTTACGTTAGTGTGTGTCACTGCTGCTGCCTGTTTCTAAGTAAGACCACACTATCTAGGGAAAACCAGATGAATTATAGATTCTACTTATGGATTCTACTTATTGAAATGGCAATTTCATAGAGTTCAACCTAAAATAATAGAAAATTCAAATGGTCAAAGACTCAAAGTCCTATCTTCACTCATTACTTTGTGTTTTTGGTCTCCTTGAGCCTCAGTTTCCTTTTAATGAAAAGAGAGGGATAACTATCTAGCCAACATTCACATATATAGATTGTGAAAGAAAATCAAACACATTAAAACCTTTATAACTATTGGGCTCTTCAAAAATGTCACCTAGCATTACTAATGGGAAGGTCTGATTCCCCGACACATTACAGATTTTTAGGATGATCTTCCCAGCAACATAGGCAAATTTCTGGAGTTGATGGCACATGTGAGGCTGTGAAGGTATCAAAGTTTATCTGAGAATGTTATAACCCATGATTTATGTCAGATAATCTCCTCATCTAGGCAGAATTCAGAAGGCTCATCAGTATACCTGGCTTTGGTAGAGTTGATAAGAACTAATCAGTATAATATTTTTATTACTTTGGAATGGTTTCCAGTTTATGAGAGAACCCCGTTAGTGAAGATATTCTTAGAAGTCAGGGAGATATGTTAGAGGAAGAAGGAAATTAGTATTTATTTATTATTTTATATTGTTTTTAGCCAGCGTGGTCAATTTAACAATAACCTCAGAAGATGGACATTCTCATTTTAACAGAGGGATTAACAAATACTAAGTGACTCTATCAGGATCCCAACCAAGTTCAGAAGTACGTTCTCAACTCAAGACTGCCCAGGTTCAGTTCCCTATGTTGTTATTTGAAAAAGCAAAGTTCATCTAGTTCTCTCTCTGTGGCAGATTAATTATAAAATGATGGGTTCTAGTATTTCCAGTCATATGGGGAAATACATTTTCACATCAGAGTTCTCCATAAATCCATAGAAATGTTTAAAGGGGTACAATGCTTCTAAAATTGTAATCACCATCTTTTAAAAGGGCTATTTTGTAATGTATATGTGTATATATGTAGATACATACAAACTTACCTGCTAAAATGGACACACAGTAAATCCAAGTTTTATAATTAGGACTACATGATACATAACTCAATAATTAAGATATAAAGTACCCTGAAAAATAAAAATGGTGGAAACATGGAAAACATTGCTTTAAAGAGACATAATGAGTCCCATTTGGGAGAAAGAAAAACAGACAATAAATCAGTTGAATAAATACAGACTAAAATCTGGATAGAATTATCTCAAATGAGTTAATAGGTTAATTCAAAATAATATTTTAGGCTTCCAGCCACGGACTTACAGATTCACTAAGTCTGTCTTCAGCATCAGTTTTCTGAATCTGTTCTGTATTTATTTTAGTGGAAATGAGTGAAGAATTAAGACATAACTAAATTACTTTTCCATGATGCATATGTTGCACTGGTGCCATAAAAACATAGTTTCCTCAGTTTAATTTATCAATTGGAGTGTAAGATTAAAAGGAAAGATACTCCCTAGACATATACAAATATACACATATGTACACAGATACACATTCACCTCTAATGAAGCTCTTTCTGGTACTAGGGGCAGAGAACAAACTAGGCCACTGAGAACAGGATTTACTTTATAAAATGATTTCTAAGTAGTTGCTAGAGGATATTCTATTGGCATTCTATAATATTTCAAACTCAGACTTACTAGACTTAGTATCTGTTTTTTATTGTGTAAGTCAATTTTAGCAATATTTATAAACAGTAAATTAATCCCAAGACATAAACATTAAAGACTCACATCATTTGGAAATATTCAGAAGTATATATAACGTAGGTTTCAGATAAACAGAAGTAGCCTTATGCTCAGTCCTGAAAATAAATCTTTATCTAAAGAAGAACTATTCTTAGACATTTTTATGTTGCTAATATTAACATCATAATCTTATCCTAAGCTCTGCTTTTTTTCTTATTAATTGGATAACCAGACTGGAGAAGATGTTTGCAATGTACATAGCAAAGATTCATATCCAGAACATACAGAAGAATTCTTACAAAGCAATAAGAAAAAGCTTAGATACCTAATAGAAAAACCATAGCAATAAATATGAAAAAAGAAGCAGAAGACTCCTCAGCCACACTGGCATTTAAGGAGATGCAAGATAAAACAATAGTTTCATATGTATCCTGTAGGCTGGTAAGGATGTGGAAAAACATGAATGCATATACATTCCTGTGAATCGTGAATTAGTATCACCTCTTTAAAGAGAAACTGAACAATATCGGGAAAGTGGAAAGTGCCAGCAACTCCACTCCTAGGTGTCTATTCTAGAGCAACTTTCACACAAATGTCAGTGAGGAAGATGTGTAAAATGATGATCATTGCAGCAATGTATATAGCAGTAAAAAGTAGAAACAATTTACACCTTCTTTTTTAGTGTAATTGGTAATGAAATTATGATTTAATTAGAACAGAATGGTTTACAACATATGTAGAACTAGACGTATGTTTAACTATATGTATAAAATGGAAAAATATAATTAAATGTAAAAACAAGCCACAAAATGAATTAAACAGCCTGAAAAACTTTATATAAATGTTAAAACACGGAAGCAATGGTACATATATTTTGTATATGCATTCCTTTACTGGTGAGGTACAAAAGCAAGTATGGGAATGATACACACCACTTTAAGACTGGAAATTACTTTAGGGGACAGAGATGAGTAAGGGAGAAGAAGGTCATTTTTGAATTTATAATGTTTATTCTAATTTCTTCAAACTAAAAGATTTGAAGCAAATATTGCAAGATGATAGTATTTGTTTAATGTCTATGCTAGGCCAATAGTGTGTGCTATATTTTTGGTACTTTTCTATACATTTGAAATATTTTATAATTAAAAAATTAAAACTATAACTAATTGAACATGCCTTCAAGCTGAATATGCTAAAATATATTGCTTCACCTCTATTCTTCAACTCTCACATTCTGCTTATTTTTCAAAGTAAATACTAAGCAAATCTCATGTTAATATGATTATGTAGTTTATGTGTTTGCTGCCATTGAGCAAATGCATCAAGGTGTTCTTGTCACTGGGACTCCCTTAGAAAACTCCTGATCTGTCCACATATGTCAAATGCGAAGAGAGTTCCAAAGGAATAAGCAAAGTGAGATGTCTGCAGATCCTGTGTGACATCCTGAGAGACATCTGTCTGAGGAAGAAGGTTATCAGAGAGGAAAGCGTGTGAGGACACCTGTGTGAAGTGAAGGTGTTTGACCTTAGGGTCTGCACAATTTACAGGGCCGGGAAAGTTGATGTAGGCACAACGCACCCCAGCCCAGGCTGGAGAGGCGATTGAGCTTTTTCATTTGCACAGTCTGATACTCAGGTCTGCAAACAGTACTTCACCGGGGATAACGGAGCACTGCTTCCATCAAAGATGGCCTGCAACTAGAGTGCAGTCAGACAGGGAGGGCCTTGAGAGAGCTATGCCCCAGGCTTGAAAGACAAGAGGTAAGTAGTAGAGCTGAAGCTGGAATGAGGTATATTTTCAAGTAAAATTTGCCTTGCTGCCAACCTCACGGCCCCCTCTTTGTCTGTCAAGAAGCACAGAAATGGTTCTAGCAGTTGCACTGGTGGAGGCTCAAAAGAATTCTTAATCCTGGTGAAGATGGATAGGGTAATTGAAATTTCTTGGGTTCATGGCCTGAGATAATACTAGTTATTACCTACATAAAGGAAACACCTCTAAATTGGAGTGCACGATGCCATAAATATATGAAATACTGATTCTCCCATTATTCTGATTTCCTATAGCCAGAAGTTGGTACTTCATACCAAAAAGAGGGAGATAGAAATAGGTATGGAGAATAACCAATGGGTTATGTTCTCAAACTACATTTGACATTAAAAACAAAAACAAAAATAAAACACAATCCTGAATTCAAATGCCTCATGTGTTTAGGAAAGAATAAAGGGAACTAAATTTTGGGAAATTCTTAAAGATATGTATAAACCTTTTCACCCTCCAAAAAATCCAGTTTTTTTCCAGTTTTTTTTTGTTTTGTTTTGTTTTTGTTTTTGTTTTTTAGTGGACCTTTTCGTCTGCTGTATGTCCAGTTAGGTATTTAGTTCTTTGCTGAACTAAGTAAACTATTCATGATACGGCTTCTTTTAAGCTGAAACATAGTATTCTTTTTCAGCTGCATATCAAAAGGTAAACAAGTATAGAAACTTTTCCTTTGAAGATTCTAGATGAGTCTGTTGCTGGTTAAATTTTCCTTGCAGAAATCAGAGGTTCCTGTTGCATGTTTATCAAACCCTTTTTCTCCGTAAAGTACAAAATGCAGTGCTGCAATTTCCCCATTTGTTAATTTTTCCCGTTGAACTCATTCCTTTCCTTTAAATATCTTCTTTCTTGTAGTCCACCTCATTTAGCAGTAAATACAGAGGATTACAAACATTCTTGTTTGATATAAAACATTCCAGGAAATTTAATTTCTTTAGTCATGGATTTTAGCTATAATGATACTTTGCATTTGTATAATATCTCTGCTATGAGAAACCCAAACCCCTTATTCATTATCTGGAGCCAAGCATTATTATCATAATTTTGTATCCTGTGTAACTGAGTCACAGGAAATGAACCAGAAATAAATCATACCTGGAGTGTAACTTGCATAAGAATATAGCCCAAAGGAGGGATGATGGCATCGTGCCTTGGAAACTTCACACTGGAAGACAGACAACTCTGTTGGTTTACCATGCAGGAAGGAGTAGATCTCAGTTGATGGGGGCGGGGCAATGAGGAATCCTGTTGCTGATTCTGGATAATGCTCCTTAAAAGCCTTTTCCTGACCCTTCTATGATTCATTCTGTCCTCGCCCTCCCCAAGCTACCCACGACACATTTCCTAAGCCTGAGAGCTCTCCTGGGCCCTGCTCCTAGGCACAACTGCTTCTGTGGGCCTGGCTCCCAAGTCCATGTGAACCAGGCGGAATCATCACAATGCTTCGTACCTGACATGTCTCTGGTTCCATTAACATGTCCAGAATCTATACTGGTCTAAGTCTTGACCTCAAGGATTTCTCCTGATCAAACCAGCTTCCCCCAACAGAGCTGATGTTTTTGAGAAAAAGGAGCTAAGAGGAAGCCATGATGTGAAAGCTCTTTCTGTGAGGTTGAAGTCAGCCCCAGAGCTTCTCAGATTCCTTAAAGACTCTTTTCCCACTGAGAATTTAGAACAGTGATTGTCAGCCATAGTCTACATGCTACCTAATAGGTCTATAAATATTCTCATCCACTAGGAAAAGTACTAGAATTGGTAGAAGTGGCAAAACAGGGAGGGTCAAATGATCCTCCTCCCGACTTGTTCATTCCCTACTGTGATGGGCCTTTGTATTCAGGCACTTTCCTGTTGCTTCCGTATGTTTTTAGATGTAAAAGTCAATTAATGAATTCCGTTCTCATAAGAAATGCTCACTAACTCACTCTTGAAATTGAAATAATTCATATTGCAAACAGAGAGAATGCTATGTGACCAGTAAATGATATAACTGAGAAACTGCATAAGAAAAACTACAGTTGTCTAAAAAACTAGATGCTCAAGTAAGGTTCTTTATCAAAAAGCAGAATATAACCTCCTTGGCTTATTCACAATGGGATACTACCATAATTCTGCAGTGGATTCATGAATTTAGAATATGTTTACTTAGTTGTGCAAAGAACTAAATACCTAATTGGACATATAGCACTGGAATTTTGAGGGACTTTCTTATTTGGCACTCTACAATTTTATACAGTTAGTAATGGTGTTGGCTAGGGAGGCTTTGACAAAAGAGGCAAGCAAGAAAGAACTAGAAAACATGCTGTCTTTCTTTTGGTTGTATATGGAATACAGTACAAGAAACTCTCATGAGAACTTCAAGAAAGGAAACATGCCATGTCTGTCACTAGAAGGGGAAAAATGTCATTAGGCCAGTAAGCATTGATTAGAACAATAAGAACTTCCTGGTGCCAAGAGTCAGAACAAAAGTGTGAAAGGGGATAAAGGGACATTACCATACTGAGTCTTTCACAGGAAAATGCTAAATAAATGGAGGGATTCATGTCAATATTTGTGTAAGGAAACATGCCTCAGTCTGATTCTGAGGCATACTACAAAAAAAAAAAAAAATTGAGAAACTTTGTACAGTATTCACAATAACAACAAAATAATACACTCAGAGTTGGGGGTGGCCTTTCTCATGGTAATGAAATGTGTTTCAACACTGATCCCTTATAATGAGCGTTGGGGCAACATGTCTTGCTGCTCTAGTCAAAGGGGGAGGTGTGGCCACTGGCCGCCAGCTTGTGACCCTAGCGTGCTTTTGTGTGCTTCAGCTGGGAGGTTCTCAGGTCGTCAATGGACAGGCAGGGCACACTAAATTAGGAAAGATTGCTGCTTCATTTATCAACAACACAGTTTATGAACAGTATTATTACTTGCTTTGCGTTTTCTTTGTCAGGGTCATTATTAGCAAAAGCTGGGCACACAGACCCACATATTGGGCAACTGTGCCTCCAGTCAACCCAGTAGGGAGAAAATTGCAAACGTTATAGAAATAAAATTGGATGGATGGTTGCTGCGTGTGCGCTTTCGAGGAGCACAGCATCCCACCTGCTTTCTCGGAAGCTTCCATTGGGGGAAGTTGGTCGCAGTCTTCTCAGTCTTGCTGGTTCTTCCCTCTTCTACATTTCAACTATCCTTTAAAACTAGGCATTTTGGTCTGGAGGGAAAATGCAGTAATCCATATCATTGGTCTCAGGTTTTGAGAGGTGTCTGTTATACTGAGAATCTCAAAAGGAAAACAGAGAAATCCAATGGGAGAATAAAACAACAAAAAAAGGTTTCTCCTTTCTCTTTAGTAATAATGAGAGAGAGAATGAAAGAGAGAGAGAGAGAGAGAAAGAGAGAAGATGCTTCTATTTTAATACTTTAGTGTACAATGAAATATGAATAATATCATTTTCTGCCATTTATTCAGATGTGAAGAAACTCAGTGAATAATAATAACTGCTGTCAAGGGTATTTATATTTAAAAGGTCTTCATGGAAAAAATTTTTTTTTGTGAGGACCGATTTTTCTCTGAGAGAATCCCACCATCTCCTAGCAACCAACCTGGCCATCTCTTTGAATAGATGCTGCATTTACAGTGGGTGCATAACCTTTACAGAGAGGCATTTGCAAATTTAGCAGTCAGGACTCACATGCATTCAAAGAAAGTTGTTAAACTGATCCCAGAGCCAGACCGTGATAGAAGTCTCAGGGGGTCTCTTCTCTTGGCAAAACTACACACATGTGATGTGCACAAGTTCCTCTCCCTCTGTTGCCCAAGCCTCCCGTGTTCTGCAAATGAAAAACGGCCCCTTAATAATCTTTTCACAGAACTTTTATCTATTTTAAAAGAAGAAAAACAAGCTAACCTGAGGAAATACAAAGGTTTTGCTTTGCAAATTACTCTACTAATAGAAAGATTATCTCTCAAGAAAGAAAACATCTAGCAGGAGTTAATTTATTAAAATTTTTTTTAAAAAGTAGTGGAAACATTTGGAATTCAATCATTTCTTTTGCTACTGTTTTGGTTATTTGTAATATATTAGTATCATTTTTTTCCTTCTAAATCTTATAGTAAGGACTTTCCGAATATTATACAAATATTGGCTAAAGCTAATCTCTCTCTGAGATAAATATTATTAATGAATCATCTGAGACACAAAATTCATAGACTGAGAAGAGATAGAGGTGGGAACGGAAATGATTTCCTGTGATTTCCAGTTCTATGAGGTTGAGTTTAACAGCAGAATGGATATTATCATTAAAATGAAAAACAATATATGTCTTATGTAAATATTGCACCCTATATAAGAATGAGGACATCGTTTTATAAGAAGAACATTTAAATAACTGTAAACTCTTTTTAAACTTCTATACATCAAGTACTTGTAATGCAAAAAAAAAAAAAAAAATCTACAAAAAACACACATGAAGATCTCTACCACTCATGGGGTGCTGTGAAAGGAGGAGCCTTGTGTTCTCACTCCACCCAAGGCTTAAGGACTTCAGGCAGAGTTGTGAGATTGGTCATTTTTGTCATCAGACCTTCCTTTTTTCTCTTTCCATGCACTCTTTCTCTTGCCTTTTTAGGTTTCTGCCTCTCTTTACCATGCAAAAAGCAAACACTCAGATAACCAGATGTGGTATTTGTTTACTTATTGAAACATTTTACTTCAGCTTTACTTCAGTCTCTTTCCATGTAACTATGTATTTTAAGCCTTCTTTTTCTCTGTCTTTTCCAAAAGAGTCTTGTTTTCTTTATTAACAATATTTTCAGCAATCTATAATAACTGTCTGAAGTACTTTGCAGCTTCAAAGGGGCTTTCACTTTATCTCACTGATCTTCACAATGACTTTGTAGAGGTACGTATTATTTTTTATTAACACCACTTTGTTTCTGAAACTTTGTTACAGAAAATTAATGTATCCAACATCCCCATTATGACAAGAAGAGACACACAGGAGATGCAGACAACAGTTTTTATGTCACAGCCTTCTTTCCAAAGGATTAAATGCTCTTCAAGAACAGGGTGAAGGGATTGCTTCCTATAGATCCTGAAGGTCGTCCTGCAGTCCATCAGGTCTCTAGCCTTAGACCAGCTATGTCAGCATCATCTGCAGGCTCATAAGTGCAGCCTCAGATTTCACCACAGACCAAGTGAGTCAGAATCTCTGAGAAGTGTTGCCTGGAAATCTGTGTTATCACAAGCCCTCCAGGTGATTCTTATGCACTTCAAAGGTTAAACTTCACCTCTCTAGACTGCTGCCCCATATAACGTCTAACTAGAAGAACCTTCATTTCTATTGTCTGAAGCCTTAACCCTAATAAGAATCTTCCTGCTGTGTTTCAAGATGCTCACATCTGTATGTAGCTCCTTTTCTAGGAGAATTTTTTACTTGTACTTAAAATTGATTATCTCCTTTTAATTAGTTTTGTAAAATACATTTATTTTACTTCCATAGTCTTTTTACCTCCAATGTGCAGTGTTGAAATTTAACCAGTTCCCAGATTTCTGAAACATATTTTTACCTTTCCAAAATAGAGATGGAAAGACAAAGTAGAATGGTTCTGAAAAAAGAAAGAAAGAAAGAAAGAATAACATAAAATAAATTAGAAAGGAAAGCATTTTGAAATACATATTAGATAGTGATATTTGTTTTGGGGGTGTCTCTGTGGTTCTTGTATAGGACACAAATGGGTAGTTTACATGAGGCTATCATAACTACAAACCTTATTTTGGATTAATTCAGTTAAAAATCTAGTTAATTCAAAGAGAAAAATATGGTTGTTTGTGGTTGTTAGGTTAACCTTCCCACTTGCCCACCTAATTGCACGTTTTCTTTTAATGAATAATTTTGATATTCCTGAAAAGATGTTAATATGTTATTGTAAACTATTGATTCAAAACTATAGCAAGGGAAAAGTGGATTTATGGTCACTTACCAGCCAGGCTTTATGTTTACTTAAGAATGACACCAGTAATTCTGATATTTAGAAGACATAATATTTTATTCTTCTAAGCCTCTATTTAATCTTAACACACATGTACACACACACTTAGATAAACTGCCCTTTTTAGCAAATGTGTCACAAAGCTTTGTTTCCAGCAATAGAGGAAAATAAGACATCTATCACATTGTTTTTCTCCCACTTAAAAGCTTTTCCATTAAACATTCGCACAGGGTGAAACCAGATGGGAGAGCTGAGCTACCAGGAAGGCAGCTTTGCAAAACTGAGTGGGCCCAGCAAGGATTTCTAGAATAAGTGGTCACTCCAAAAAGTTTCTGATTCTGTCCAGAAATCCTCAACTCAAATAATAAGAATTGGGTGGAGGGACAATTCAAATACAGTTTTCTACATAGTCAAAAAGCGTATAATTGAAGATTGAACTTGAGCCATAGCTCAATGTATTGAGCCTAACGTATTGTTCCTGCGTTGTTCTTATTTTAATAGCTCCATATGGAGACAATAAAGCGACAAGACAAATAGTCTGTTGTTAGTTTCAATACTTCTCTCTGATCCCCATTCATTCTCTCTTGTCAGGTTACCAATCCTATCCCCAATTTTTTCTCAGCAACTTGAACAAATACATTTTTCATTTATACTTAACTGGCAGTCTGATTGAAAATAGCAAAGCTACCACTAAAAAACTTTTTCTTAAGTAGCTTTTCTATTGAAGAGAAGAGGAAATGTTGACTCAACTGGGTTAGGAAGATACCGAATTTAGTTACCTTTACACGATACTTTTTATTTTCTCCTTCTCAGGATCCATTTCAATTTAATTTTTAGTCTGTAGACAAGTAACTTTCTTTAGCTTCATTTTGACTTTCCTATCTTTTTTTTTTTAATGTAAGCAGTTTCACCCTCATTTTATGAAGGAAAGTTTGATTGCTACTCTCAGATATTGTGACTTTTAAAAAAAAATGATTTAAAAATACTTAAGAGAAATGCATACATTGTAGTATTTGATCTGATTTGATCATCATCAAGACTGTTTATAATTTTTACTTTTCTTCATTAATTTGCTAACTGGCAATACAAAAATCCTAAATACATAGTTTCAGTTCCTAAGAAGATGATGCTAGATATGAATAAGAATTTGAATAAAATAAAACACTTCAATCTAAAGAGCATCTCAAGGGTCTCTGCCATCTAATACAATTGTGAAGTTCTTGAGTCAAACAGTTTAGAAAGGAAATTTTAAAAATGGTGCTCTAATGCTAGATAGAACTCTGCCTCAGCATTAGCCACATGTTTTTCCATTCTGACTTTCAGAAAGCCCAAGGTAGAATCTGTGTGGCTTCTTTGATAGTCTTTGTTCTCTTAATTGTCTTCCTTAGTAGCATCATAGATTGTAATAAAAATGTCACTCTCACTAACAGGATTTAGAGTTTTTCTTCCTTTATTTTTTTTCTTTATAGTTTCTATCTAATCAAGGGCCAGAATTTCTGTTATTACCGTAAAGATTACAGGCAATTTGCCCCCCCACACCCTCTTCCTCAGTTCAGTGCATAACTCGATAGAATTATTTGAGAATTGTTGACTCTTTTCTCTCCTACCTACATCTAAGTCAACCACAAATCCTCTCTACTCACTCTTCTAGGTGGATCTAATCTCTCCACTCAATCCCTATTTTTGCTGCCCTTACTTAGCTAATCCATGACACTTTTACCTCTTCCTTGATCTCATGGACTTACCTGACTGTTGTCTAGTCCCAGAACTCTTTGTTAGCTCCCCGTTGGTCTAAAGATAAATTCCAAACATATAACAAGTGTAAATGGCCCATCTATGTGCTCTTCCAGCCTCACCTCTACCTGCAAAGCTGGAGTCATGCTCTTTCCACGGACCTCCATAGTATCCAGCACTCTTCTACTATAAAACTAACCTTCGTATTATCCCTGCTTACTTATGTATAGCCCCAACCAGGTTCTATAAAGATGAAAATTGTCTTATTTAACAGTGTATTCCCAGAGCCATGCTCGTTGTGTAGTCCATAGTAAATACTCGGAAACCATCTAATGATTAGTAGAAACGAATGGTTATTTTAGGGTTGGGGTGAGGAGGGATGGCAGCTTCAAGGATGATCTAGGACCTCGTGCATAATACATTTCACCATCATTTATTAAACTTAAATGGTACTTGCCTGGGCAATAATGTTTTTACCTTGTTCCCTGTCCTCCTGATATTCCATTCTTCTATTGTCATTAATTTCTTGGGACAGCAGGCTGCAAAGATGTAAGCTTGGCATTATTCCTGCCTCTAGAAGAAAGCTCACACAAAATGAAATCCACATCAGAGTGAAACATTTCTGAAACATGGAAAACAGAGCTGTGGATCTTATATGACTAAAGCTAGATTCATCCTTGAATTTATAATTTATATGACTCAATAATGTTCCTTAATTTGTATAGCACCTATCCCACACTGAAAGGTGGTGGGATGCTGGGTATACCAGTAAAAGCTTTTCTGGAGAAAGTGATGGCCAGGTTGAATCATGAAGGAAGGGCAGGGGTTCACCCCTCATAGTTTGGAGAGTCAGAGAGCTGATGCCTCACGTAGATGGAATATTATGTCTAACAGTATGAAGTATGATGTGATCTAGAAACCAAAGGACATTAGTATAAGGAGGTAATGGTGAGAGATGAGAACAGAGAGAATAGCAGTCAGGTTACATAGAGAATTGTAAGCTACTTGAAAGAGTTTTAGACTGAATGTTTGAATAACGAGGAACAGCTGAGGAATTTTAAGCAGCAGAGGGCAAAGTCATAGTTGTGCTTTAGAACGATAGTTCTAGAAAATGGAATGAAAATGGGCAAGAAGAGAGTTTGGAAAAGCAGTTAGAGCACTCAGGATTGTGGAGAGGGAGGTAGTGAGCAAAAGCAGGACACTACACAGAAGTGTGAAACACTTAGGAAACAGAATAGATATCACTTGTTAATTGGATAATACGGGGAGAGGGAAAGAAAGAACAAAGAATCAACGTGCTGCTCTGGCTCTGGGAAATGGTAACTGAGTTAATAGTTATATCATTCACTCAGAGAGAACAAATTCTGTGTTGGTATTTGTTGAATTGTAAGGTCTAGGGCACTATCCAAGTAGAGCTGTCCATTGGTCACTTGGCCATATCTAGGTTTGACGTCTGGGAGATCTTTAGATGCCGATTGGGTTTAGACAGTCACTGGCAAAGATAGTTATTAAAAAACTTGCAATGAATGAGATAAACCAGTGAGACTGTGTGGAACGAGAAAAGACTTTAGGACCAAAACTTGAAAGATTCCAACATTCAAGAGACTGGCAGAAGAAGAGTTGCTGTGAAGGAGATTTAGAAGGAACAATCAAAAGTAGAAGGAAATCTAGGAGTGTTTTCTGGGGTGGGGGCGTGGGGGTGAGGTGGATATGAAAACCTTGAGAAGAGAGAGCAGCCAACTATACCAGTGGTGCCATAGAACAGAACAGAGGTGTTTGTGAAAATGATTTCAACAGAGAAGTCAAAGCGAATAGCAGATTTCAGTCAGAAGACTAAGTAGAAGGTGAGGAAGATGACTAGATAAATATAGAAAATACTTTCAGATAGTTTATCTGTAAAAAAAAAAATAGGAATTTTCTAGGAAAGAAGATTTTGAGGTTAGGTCTACTTTCTTTCCTCTTTTTCTTTCAATGTTAAAGTGTTACATTTTTTAAAAAGTAGCTGGCATGAACCACGTACACAGTAGGGGTCGAAGGAACAGAATAGCTAGCAGTGGTGTTGATAATAGAAGGGAGAGGGCAGGGCCATGGTTTTGTATCACACAAAGGTGCCTGGGGAGGGGACATGCTGGGAGTAATCCTTGGTGTAGCACCAAGAGGTATAATCCAGAGGGAGTGGTGATGCCCTTTCGTAATTACCTTTTCACAAAGATGCAAAAGGTACCTTGGGTGCTAGCAGGGGCTACGGGGAAGGGGAATGGTATGTAGTAATTGACCGAATGAGGTCTTGAAGACATGGAAAGGAATGAAGTCTAAAGAACAGGACAAGGGACTCTGGAAGTGGGACGCATCTCACAAGAAGACTAGACAAGAGAGAGAAGGATGGGTGCCGCTATACATAAATTGGCTTAGTAATAAAAAATTGGGAGAGTTAATATCCACTTTCATCCATTTTCTCTGTGAAGAAAGAAGAGAGGTTATTGAGAGGATGGGCCAGAAGAGGTTTGTAGAAAGTTAAAAAGTTTCAAACAGCCTCTGTGGTGAATCGGAGAGGGAAGAGATCATAAGAATTGCCAAATTTTTACAGTGCTGTTTAATGTCGGTGGTAAGTAACTGACACAAGATTATACTACCGTACAGTTCCTTCCATGGTTTTCCCATGAAATGTGGCATTGGCAGGAAGAATGTTGTTTCTTAAATTAAACATGTTTGAAATGTTTGTTGAACCTGTTCACTGAGTTGGTTGCATATGGTTAAATTGTCGCAAATACATTACTGTTTTTATTCACCTTCTTATCTGTGCTTCACAAGCCTAAATACCACTGGGCAGTAGCCTCTGGCTCTGAGGAGTCAGCTCTCTTCCTGTTTACCTCTGTGGTATACTACTGTCCTGTTCCGAGTTATTCTAATGAGTCTGGGGAAAATACTAGGAAACTGGGAATTTAAAAACAAGAAGGTCGGGGGACATGAGAACTCTCTAAATGCTGGATTCTGAGAAAGTGAGACTGCTGACTAGGAGTTCAAGAAAGGTCTGAGGAGCCTCCGGGTAAAATTCTCAAAAGGATTCCTTGAAATGATCTGGCCAGTGCATGGTAACTAGAACTTTACAGCTAATGTTTTCAGATATCTCCCTGCTTCAAGTTATGAGCGGTCTATTTTTTTTTAAAAGATGATGGCAAATGTGTGGGCAGACAATCCCCAATCGAGCTTCCGACCCCTCATTAATTTGTAATCGAGTCTATTGTTTTCACTAAATATAAAACGATTTACCTGCACTTAGAAAGGAATTGGCTCAGTACACTGCGTGACCACATGGCATTTGTCTATTCCACTTCCCCTGCCTGTCCCTTCTTTTAAAACCTTCACACTGACATGCAAAGGAGAGCATACAACAAGCAAAACTCCCACCTCCCCCCAGCAGCCCATGTAAGTTTGTGGTTTAGGATTAGCCAAGTTTTCTTCTTTCATGGTCCATCTTACCCCTCTCTCTACCTCTTTATCATTTAAGAGAAACTGAGGGAGCAAACGTATTCACGGGTTTCAAGCTATTCCTGTATCTTTATATATATATCCAAGATTTGTCTCGATGTGGTCCATTTATTTTAATTTGAGACTGTCAGCGGGGGGTGGGGGAGGAGGGGGGGCGGGGAGGGAAGAAGTAATTAAACTTGTGACTGGCATGGAAAACCATTTAAAGTCTAAACGCTGCAGCCTGATCCCCACTAGTTTCACTATATTTCTTCTACTTGTCAGATCAAAGTCTAGCTCCTAAAAGTCAGCCATGCTTTGATTAATTACTTAGTACAATGAATTTGCAAATTATAGTTCTATGTGATTTATGTCATTTTTAGCTTCAATCAGATTTTTGGGGTCATTCTATTCACTGGGCTAGTCAGCCTTCACCTTAGAGAATGCATGTTTTTAAAATTGCATTACAGTGTTTTGTGCACCAAAAAGAGTTATGTATAAGGGTTTTCAATAATATGTTGCACCTTAACTAAAATGTAGAAAATCTGTTATTCTATTTGGGAATCAGACTTGAAAAAATAGATTTCTTCCTACTATTTCCAAGTTCTTTGAGCTACAGCTCACGCTCTTTTTCTTATATGCCTCAATTTCTCTCCCTTGTCTGAACGATTCCTACATGAAATATAGAGCATTGCTTCAGGCCTCTCCCCCCACTCCTTGCTTCTGATAGTCTGTTGAGATAAAGAGGGCTAAAAATTTAATAATGTTTGTTTGACATTATTAAATTTTTTCCTTTAAAATTAAAATTAGTGATTGATTTGGACAATTTGCTGTCATTGTTAAAGGTATTTTAATTTTTTTCTACCTTCCGTCATCCTTTTATATTTATTATTATTATTATTATTTTAATAATTAGATGGAATGTCTCTCAGAAAAAGTTTACTACAGTTTGTGGTGTGTCCTTTTGAAAACAAGACAGGAAAAGGCCCTGTATCCCCAGACCAGAGCCCTCACTAAAACTGGAAAAGCCATCTGTTTGTCACCTGAATCATTACTCTTGGGAATATGGTAGGGGCTGACAGCCTCTTGGCCCCTGTGCTCTGAAAATATTTACTTAGTCGGGACTGTGCTCATGTCCCAAAGAATCTAGGGTCTTAGTTTCTAGAGAGGTGGGGGTTTCATGGAGTGGGCAGTTGCTGTGAAAACTAGTGACTAGGCAAAGTAAGAATAATAAAAAAAAGATCTTTCAAGAGATTGTCAACCGCTGGTCAAGCAGATTCAGCTCATGTTTACTACAACTCACAAAGGGCCATCTTTATAAATGGAATAAACCAAGGAGCTTGGGTTTCACATATGTCAGCAGCGGTGGTCTTACATTCAAAAGAAATACCTACAACTGTGCTATAAAGATCATAAATATTACTATTTTCCTTTTTATTCAAAATATTCATAACTATTGTTATCCATGAGTCCAAGAGAATATCACCAGAATATTAAATAAAATATTTTTATTATGAAAGTGATATAAACTGCATTACAGCTAATAGAAAATAATAGAACGATCATCTATAATTCCACTTCCCTTATAAAACTACTCCTAGCTTTTTGGGTGCCTTTCTTTCCAGGCACTTTTCTTTAAGTGCAGATTAACTTTTACATTGTAATCAGAATTTAAACATTTGTATGCGTACGTGTGTGTGTTATTTACCTTCCATTATAACATAAACACTTTTTATATTGCTTTTAGTCTACATACTATTTCTTTAAGTGAATACACTATAATTTACCTAAGCATTTCACTATTTAGGAACGTTTTATGTAAAAAAATTTTTTTAATGTTATAAGTAATGCTGGAATAAACAGCCTGGGGCATGCAAGTATTTTAGATTAATCTTTTAAACTAGATTCCCATAAGTGCAATTCTTGGGTCGAAGTTCTTAGTATATCCACTGCCAAATTATTTTCCCATTAAAGAGTTGCATTAATTTATAATGCCAAGAGTAATATATAAAATATCAATATTACTACATTTTGGCTGACATTTTTTTATAAATTTAAAAACCAAATTACTAATTTATTGTTGATTATTTAATCTTTATATCTGATTATGTGTAAGGGTCTATATGTCTCCCACATAACTTATTAGTTTAGCTTTACCTTCCTGAATTGCCAATTCACAAGCTTTCTTATTTAGCTGTGCATTTCCAGATGTCTTTTATTCAACACCTCTCTTCCCATCTTGAATGATTAGCTCTCAACTCTCATTTTACTGACACGTTTGATTATTTCTCTTTCTTGAAACATTTTCTTCGTTTGGCTTCACCTCTCCTGTTTTCTCCTCTCATTGGCACCTTCTCCATCTCTTTTTGGCGTACCTCCTTCCCGTGCACCTTGGATTTTTGAGGTTTCTTTGTTCAGCACACTCTTTTCCTCTCACTTGCCACCCTTTTGCCAGATGATCTCATCCATCCCCATGTCTATAAATACAATTCATGTAATGATGACTTATATATTCAGCCAGATCTCTCCTCTGACTCATATTTCTAATTACCTATAGTACGTCTCTAAACATCTCAAAGTTAACATATCTGAGGCTGAACTCCTAATTTTTTCCCCAGATCTGTTTCTCTCCATTTTCCCCATCTCAGTAACACCATCCTGACCCATAACTTGGTTGCCTTCTTTTACTCCTTTTTCTTTACATTCATTCAGCAAGACCTGAAATCCTTCCTCTGAATTTGTCTGTTTCCTTCCATCTTCACTGATACCTCCATAGTTCAGGCCATTGCCATGTGCCTGGGCTATAATAATAATTTTTAGCTAGCTCCTTCTCTACTCCTCACTTCTTTGCCACTATGCAACCAGATGGCTGTTTTAAAAACAAAATTAGTTTGTGTGTCTCCCCCACTTATTCTTCTTCAAAAGCTTTCCATTGCACTTGCAATAAAATCTGAATTCTTTTTCTGGCTCATAAGACCAGAAAGGTTACTGCCTACTTCAGTAACCTTTCTTGTCTCTTTTCCTCTTACTGCCCAGTCATATTAATCTTTTTCCCTTTCTTGGATATGCCAAGTGCTATCCTGAATCAAAGTCTTAGCTGTTCAGGATCATGTATTCCCTGAGTCCTCACCTAGATCTTAGTTTTTGCTTTAATGCCACCTTCTCGAAGAGAAGTTTCCTCACCTCCTTGTCTAAAATATCTCCTCCATTTAAAAAATTTCTATAATAGCATTTGTTTCCTCGGTAACCCTCATAAGAGTTTGTAGCATTTGTCACTTCACTGGCTTTTTAATTGTCTCCCTCTCTGAACTGTAAGCTCCATGGAGCAAGAATAACGTCTCTTTATGCTATCTTTTGACAGTAGTGAACCACTGAAAGATCATAATGGTTGAACTGGGATTTAGGAAGATCTTTAGTTAGAAGCCTGGAGAATGGATTACAGTAGTACAAACCTGGAGACCAAGTGACCCAGTTAAGTAACTATAGAAGGCTTGAGGCTAGAGATGATGAGAATCTACACTAAGGAGATAAGACATCTGATATATTAAGTATAATAATACCGGGTGCAAACACAAGAGTCGAATCATGTGACAACCATCAAACTCTGCTTTGCAAAAGCAGATGAAATGGATTGGTAGAGATGGAAGACACATTATTTAAGGTTCTAGACAAAATGAAAGAGTTGGGGCAAGCAGGTGTTGAATATTCTTTTGGGTGCTTGCTGTGAAGGAAAGGAGAGAGAGGGTGGTAAGAAGAGAGGAGTATAGGATGGGGGGAAGAATTTTAGCTTTAAAGGAACCAGCTCACACACATGCTCTTATTCTGTAGTGGGAACAGATAGAATAGAGGGGGAGAAGTTGGATATAGAGGAAAGAAAGGGGACCAGGGGGAGTAAGCCCAGTGTGTTTGGATGATGTGTGAAGCGCAGGTCAGGAGAGGGGTGTCAGTCTTGAACAGGTAGAATGAAAGTACTTCTTTTTCTTTGAGACTGAAGTAAATGAGGTGATGGTGGATGCAGAAATATCTAAGCTGGCAGTACTGTCATTAGTGTTGTCTTTATTTTTCTAGCTTCTTTAGGATGAGAAATAATTTTATGTTTCATTGGCATCTTCCAAAAAGCAGAACTCATTTTTGAGCAGTCCATATACTGTAGGTTACTATGTGAGGTGGAGATTTGATCCTGTAAAGCATATTCATACTGACTTTTTTAAACTCCACAAACCACTTACAAGCCACATGCATCACATCTTGAAAGAGCCAGCCTCCCAGATTGCGATGTGTCAGGTTACTCCTCTGCTGTCGTTCTCAGCATTCCACAGCTGGGCAGCATTATGTGCTTGACTGTCTCAAAACATCTCTCCAATCCACTGCATGTTCTTTTCAGTAGGAATGGGCTTGCTTTCCTTTTGACTCATTTACTGAAGTAGGAAGAGCAACAACTTGCAATGGGAACTGGCGGCTTTATTTTGATGATGATGTGTGATTGTGCCCTTATATTTGCTGCCCACTGAGACATTTCTACATCATTTCATTGGTCCTTTCAGCTTTGTGAGCACAGAATAACATACAGGGGAACAGGGTAGGGCCATGATGCAGCCAGGAGAGTGAAAGCCTCCCGTGTCTTCACAGCGAACTATACAAATGAGTCCAAGTTCTCAAAAGGTAGTCAGGCCACAGGTACGTTATTATAAGTGTATATACCATTGCCTGTGGTAACATGCTACCCTCTGGGCTCTTAATCCTGATGGCTCTTAGCTGCCTCTCATTTGACACTTTTTAATGTGGAAGAAACACATAAAAAAATAGAGAAGTTCAGTCTCTCACTCTGTCCTTTGCTCTAGCTTCCTGTTGAAAAGGAGGATTTTGTTCCCACTGTGAAACATTTTACCTAGATCCTATCTCCTGAATTGTGTAGTGGCTTCTAATTATGATGGGATATTATTACTGGCTGAACAGGCTCAGGCAGGAAATGGCAGCTTCAAGAGGAAAGATTCATTACCTGGTGAATTTCAGCAAAACATAAGACAGAGAAAGAGAGAGAGAGAGAGAGAGAGAGAGAGAGAGAGAGAGAGAGTGTTTGTGTGTATGCATACGTGTGTCTCATTTCCTTATGTCTCTTAAACTCAGAACAACTCTTTTTTCTCTTTGTTTGTTTCCAGTTGGGCTTTTCTGGGAGACATAGATTTACCCAGGTTGAAATGTGAGGGACACAAAAATACTCGGTGTGTAGAGGTTATGAGTGTCAGCTGAGACTCAAACGTGAGGGTATTTAGGAGGGGACATTATAACTCCACAGATTTGAAGCATGAACAAATCTCAGAATTTATGACTGTACATTTTCACATACAAGTGGAATTAATAAGTAGCTTGAGAATGCATTGCTGATTCATATATGCTAATTGTCTTAAATTTATAATTTGCATGAATAGGTTAAAAGTTGTTTGGAAATGTGATCCAATAACATAGATTCTGCTTCTAGGCCTTTGAAAATATCTACATATGTTTTCTTACAACTTTAGCACGAATATGACACCAATAAGCAGGTATGAGTAGCTGAAAGTGGCCCATTAGGTTAAAGCACAGCAGGCAAGTAAGTATTTCACCAAGGTTGTGGCATGATGAATACCACCTCTGCCTATCTGATTGTGTATCAGGTCCTTGAATTTGGGGCTATCGTAACATTTTATGGGACTCAGAAATAGGTGGCATCTCTCAGCATAATTATCTGATCTATGTCTGAATGACTTCTGTGCTTTCTCACACTAATGGTCAGCCACCCCGTTGGAACACTCCCATTTATATCCATTGTAATTTATAGACATTATAAGAAACAGTTGACCTAGGGATAACTATTGTTAATGTTTTTATTTCCCTTCAGTTACATATATGCAACACGGGAAATACATAGTGCAGAGTTTTAACTTTTTTTTCACATAATATTGCATCATAGACATATCATGTTTTCATGAAGAGGACTCTGAACGCCTCACACTGCTCTAGTCTACCAACGTATCAGTAATGTACAAATAATGTATTTGTCTACTCTTATGATGTTTATCATTAACAATGTTTCCATTTTTACTACTATAAATAATATTGTTACAGACATGCTTGTAACTGAATATGCCCATCTCTATTTCCTTAAGATAGATTCTGAGAAGTGGAATCAATTTTACTGTCTTAATGCATATTCATTAAATACTTCTAGGAAGGATGTACCAAATTATAGATATAATAATATGATTCTTTTGCTAAAAGAATATCATTTTCATTATCAAAAAAATTAAAACTTTTTTTTAATTTGATAGGAACTAAATGATGTCCCATTGTTTAAAACCATATATCTCTGCTCACAAGTGAGAGTAATCATTTGTCATCATCCACTTGAAATTTTTCTGTGATTCATTTACTGATGCTTATTGTTTTTTGTTTTTTGTTTGTTAAAATGATGATATATATTTCCCCTGATCTACTGCACATTAAAATCACCCATGGTGCTTTTAATAAAGATATTAATGCCAGGCTCCTACCCAGTGATTCCGATTTAATTGGCCTGGATTGGGGTACTAGCACTGGAATTTTTTAAGCTATTTAGGTAATTCTGTACCCAGTGTTGGAGTCCACTGATCAAAACTCTTTGGATATGTGCTTGCTATCTTGTTATATTTTTTGTTTACTTTAAAAAAAATAACTTTTTTTTTTTAAGTCCAAGCATGGGTTCCAGAAAACTTAAAGTATATACTCGGCAGGTATACTTCCATGGTTAAAAACCTGCCTTAGTTCTTTATGAGTGATGTCATCTTGAGCAAGTCATGTTATCTCTCACAGCTTCAGTTTTCTCTGTTGTAGAGTGGAATTAATTCACAGAATATCTCATACCTTTGTTAGAAAGATTATATTGGTTGGTATTTGGAAAGTGCGTACAACAGTATCTAGTACACTGAAAGCAAAAGTATCAACGTTTTTTTCTTTTGTCACTTTTTCTTGGTTTTATTCTAATAAAGTATTTTTTTAACCCCAAGATCAGGTGAATATTAAAGTGTTTCTCTCCTTTTTTTCATTTGTTTGTTTTCTCTTTCTCTTTCTCATTGCCTCTTAAGTCTCAATTTCACTTAGTCCTGAGATGAAGTTGATGTGGAAGGAAGAAAAAAATCCATCATGGCTCTGAGGGGTTCATGTACAATTTCCACTAATCCTCATTTCACTTAAACCACTTAATCCTGATTTTAAGATACCAGTAAAATTTGTTTTCTGATAATATCTCTTAAATTTCGACACCCATGTAAAATGACTTTAATGTGTACTTTGCTGTAGTTTGAAAGCATGTCCTCTGCTTGCTTTGGGCCTCATCGATCCATGTTTGTATACACACCCCTCTAGATCTCGAAGACAGATCAACTGTCAAGAGACTGTAAATTGTTTTCCAAATACCTAAAGATGACAGGTTCAACATACCTCTGCAAAAATCAAAGGGAAACAGTAGTCACATGAGTGGATGGAAAAAGACCAAAGGCCATTATTGCAAAGTATTTTCCATCCATAGTATCCAGCAAAGGATAATGATAAAAAGATTGAAAATTTGATTAAGGGATTTTAAAACGAGTCATAATAACATTATGAAAAAGCATATCTTGGTAGCTTTTGTCCTCTCACTTATCACCACCACTTCTGCACACACGTTTATTCCTTCTTTCAATTCTCCCATTTGTTGGATACCAACCTCATTGTTCGAGTTCATAAATTATATTGCACAATAAGTCAAACGAAAGGAATTGAATAGCCACAAAAACAATAATAAAATTTTTATGAATTTTACTTTGGGGAAGAGTATAAACATCTTCTTTGTCTTTAACTTACCAATTTTCCATTAGCTCTTTAGGAGCAGCTTGTCATGCATAACTCAATTTCAGGAGTGATAGCATCAGCAAACACAGGAGAATGGGGTTAGGATGTGCTCAGCTGTAAGGAGCCAGGATATTGAGAGTTTCATTTGCTGTGTCTGAGTCAACCTCAGTTCTGTGGTCCCGGTCTTTAAGTCTCAAGATGCTGAAATAGTGATAGAGGCTATTCAAATGTATGGCTGTCTTAAAAGTACCAGGAGACTACTTTGATCCTGTTTAGCAAAACTGTGGCTATTTGCATTCTTTTTGATCTTGTAAAATATAATCACCAAAGGTTTCTACATTGGGTATACACACACACACACACACACACACACACACACACACAATTTTTGTTGTTGTTTTCTATAAAGTTCTGAAATCAAGAAATAGTGCACTCTTTTAAACTTTTATGAATATCATGTTTTTAGATATGAGATTCTTAAAGCTTCAAGTAATCATATTTGCAAAGGTACGGAGAGATCTAACACTAGAATTTAAGCCCACTGCGGAGTTAAAAAGCTGGCATAGAGAAACATTTGTTGAATGACTGAAATGTTACCTGCTATATTAAACTAAAATAAATGTATCATCTGGATCATCGACTTATGTGCCAGCGATTTAGAAAGCCTAATATCTCATATAAATGAAAAAGATTGGACTGCACTGTCCTCTATTATATGTTGAGTCACATTTCTCCCAGTCATAATAGAACTACTGTAAGTTGCATTAATACTTGGAGGACACAGGGGTACTCTTTAGTGCAAGGAGGCTGTGCTGATTGAATTTCCGCCCCTGAAGCTTTGAAAGTCTTTAACTCATTCCTGAGGAGTAGCTTGAGCCTTAGGAAAACCTTGCTGCCAGGATTCTTTTTTGAAGGCATTAGACTCATGACGGGGGTGGGGTGGGAGAAGAACTATTATTTTTCACCGACTCCAGCCGCTGCAGGAAGACGCTTGTTCCAACGGTCACGTTTCTCTTGTTTACTGGCTATGGCCGTTTCTGTTGCGTAATTCTTTTGTTTTCTCCAAGTGTAATCTCTGTTGCACATGGAGCTCAGACAATGCAGATGACCCTGCCTTCGATGTCCAGAGTTCTCTGTTAAGATATTGTTGTCCCCTACTGGGCTCAAGTCCCATTTTAGTAGGAGAGAAAAAAAAAAAAAAGAAAGAAACAATGGAGACAAATTTAGACACTGATGGGAAAAGAAATGAAGTTCACTGTCCACCCCAAACCCCTGAAGCTACGCCCACAAGGCGATTTCCTGTAACGTTCTCAGGGATTCTTAGCTACGTAGAAGAATCCCTGAAACCCAAGGTAGATGACAGATGATTAACTTGGGGCTCACCCAGTCCACATTAAGTTATGTCCCAGGCAACCTACTCTTAAAAAAACAAAACAAAACAAAACAAAACAAAACAAAACCACCACCAACACACACACACACACACACACACACACACACACACACACCCCATTCATGTATTACAAACAGAAACAAGATTAATCTCTCTGTTAAGATCTAGAATTGATTGTTATCAGCTTTTATTTTCCCAACATTTGTGGCCAGCATTAAACCTTGCACCAGATGTGTCTTAAGCCTTCCCACATTCATTAGCCTGTATCCTCTGGTGGTGGGAAAAGGCAGTACTCACTAGGTCCATCTCCTCTTCTTTTTCCCACTCTAAACAAACACCATAGTCTCATATATTTGTGTGCTCTCAGCTCCCCCTAACTCTAGACAGTGAAAATTTATCCAGTGATGTGAAGAGACATTTCTCAACAGGTAAAATGTATGACTGATTTCGAAGGTACCAGGACTGTATGCTATTTATGTGAGATATATGTGTCTACTGCAACCACTTAGATAATAAATGCAATAAGCAATAACAGTGTAATCTCTTCTTGGATAGTCTTATTAATGAACTGTGAAACTAGACAGATGCAGTCATAAATACATAATACTGTTTCACATGGGAATAATGTCTGATTTGAAGTCATCTATCACATTACTGAGAGGTCTCATCCGATGGGCCACAGAGTATCTTCTACTTTTTAAGAGCTTTAATAATTATACACATATTTTAGTGGGAAATACAACTGGTGGGTCCATATCATCAGTCTTAGCATAATTATCATAAATTTCCAATTTTGGGAGCAGATTTAAAATCTCATAGATTTTATGCATTTATACTAGACACAGTTATTTGAACATTTTTATGTACCAAAATATCATATTTTACTTAATTTATGTGCATGCAACTTATTGAACACAACTTTCTAGGCCTGCAAGCTTTTCTCTTCATTTTGGAAAAAATGGTGGAGTCATTTCACTTCCATTACTTCTCTCCTTAGATCACCACTTTTTAAATGTGAGCAGCAGAGAGGAGAAAAGTAATAGCAATCAGCAGTTCCTTATCAAATGAAAAAGTTATGAGATGAAAATCCTAGACATTTTTTTTTGTAGCAGAAATGAGTAGATTTCACTTGAAAGGTTTTAGAAACACTGTATAATGAAAATCAGAGATTTTAACCTTTGACTTTTGCTACTTTTCTCCTCTTCCATTCTCTGTGCAGCATTTGTCGGTTCTTGTCCAGCATACTCTTGCCAGGACAGCTCAGAGCTGTCTTTGTGACTGTCATCTACAACAGCCCAGCTGACCTATATCTCTTTACCCCCATAACTCCTCATCTCATTCCCAATCTCTGTGGGCTGCATCTTTTCTCTTTTCCCCTCACCTTGTTATCTTTCCTCTTCCTGGGTTGTAATCAACCCTTTTAGTAGTAACTGCTCTGTTTGCTGCCAAATTTTTAGGATACAGATTAGAAACGAAGCAGGTTTGCTACAACATGTGAGACAAAGTTATGTTATAGAACTAGGGTATAAGAGGCAGTGTAGAGAGGGTTCAAATAGGTAAGGAATTTATACCGTATTTTGTTTACATTCCTTAAAGAATTCATGAAAGTAACTATGACTCTATATTAAACTTTTTATTGTATGTTCTTTTGAAATGTTCTTATCTATTTAGTACAGTGACTATACGGTCAGTTCAATAGTCCTTCTTCCTCATGGAAAGGTTTACACAATCTGGGACAAAAGCTTGTTTTAGTATCCTGTCTAAATTCTCTCCTTAATCAAGGGGTTCCATAATCACTGGAAAAAATAGAGCAGTCTGTAAAAGACTATAGAGGAGAATTTAGAACAAGGTTTCTCAACTGTGGGCACTTTATACATCTTGGGGTGGATAATTCTTTGTTGAGGGCTGTGCATCATAGGGAGGTTAACAGCATCCCTGGCCTCTACCCACGAGCTGCCAGTAAAACTCACCCCCACCACCATCTTGGATATGACAATCAAAAGGGTGTCCAGATATTGCCAACCCTGGGTAGTAACCTTGCCCATTTTGAGACCTACCTACTGGGTTAGAATTGTATAGCAGTAATTGTCTTCTCGCTGCTTGTGACCATGTAAGCTAGTTCTGCCTCAGAGCATCTGAACTGCAGATCTTTCATCTTGGACCTCTCTTCCCAAAACTTCAGACATCTCATTCCCTCAAATTGCTCTGCTCAAATGTCACCTCCATGGACAGATTGTTCCTGATCCTGTTTTCTTAAATAATCCATCTCCAATTCTGTTATCTCTTCTTAACCTACTTTATTTTATTTCATAGCATTGATACTGACCTGAATTTACTTTATATTTTTATTAGTTTCTGTTGTTGTTATTGTTATTGGCCTCACCCACTAGAATGTACATTCCTCGAGGACTGAAATTTTAACTTGTTCACAAATATATTCTATGCAATACTTGACATTTAGAATGCGATATACATAAATTTGTTGAATGAATAAATGAATGAATGAATGAATGAATGAATGAGTGACTGAGTGACTGAGTCATCATCCATACTGTAGGCAAGACAACTGCTTGTTGGAGAAAAGCACATAAAGGGATTTGTTTGTTTGCTCATGTCAAGGCTGTAGTCTTCACAAATCTTTCAGATTCTATTCAGTAATAATTGGTTAAGATTATGAATTCTTCCTACCATGGAAGATTTATCAGAAAATAATAGGTTTTCACATTCAAGTTGAATAGGTCTTTGGTATTCAATCTTTCTTTCCCATGGAAAAGAACATCGTTGTTCCCTTTTCCTTTTCTAAATTATTCTAAATCATTATCAAGATGGTGAAGGAAGTGATGCTAGTGATTCAACCAATGACTCCCTCCTTAAGTCAAATTTTATTTTAATAAATAGAAAAATGTATACATATATGTATATGGAATATATATAGACCCATATATGGAATATATATAGCATGTATATATATGTTTGTATATGTGTCTATATATGTGTGTGTATACATATCATGTATATACTGCACATACATTTTCTTTTTGTTTTTGTTTTGTAACACAGAAGGGAATGAACTATGAAAGCAAGCTAGCGCAAAATGTGCTGCAACCCTTAGTGTTTACTTGCACTGAGGGCCTCCTTCTAGTGAGTAGAATAACTATGGTTTTGTAAACAGCCTCATCATTTGTGTGGACCCCAAGGCATATACACTTCTAATCTCGAAACATGCTGCTGCTAGGGAGGATTAGGCTTGTGGACAAGTCTATTTCATGTATCTTGGAAGAACTTGTTATCTCCGACATCTCTTTATGATCTCTTTAAGGAAGGATGGCTTTATGGTTAGGGCAGGGTTTCTGGATAGAATGTCTGGGTTTAAATCCAGCATCCACCATCGTGGTGAAAACATCTAAATTCTATGTAATGGTTATATTTACCTCACAGGACTTTGGATTATTAAAGATATCACATGGCTGAAACCCTGGAACAGTGCCTGGCATACAGAAAGTTCTTAAAACTGGTGACCGTTGTTATTACTTAATGCACTTTAATCCTACTTGTGGGTTAAATAAATCCTGTAAATACTGGCTAGAATTATTTTCTGGTTCAATTGTGCTCCATTTTGGCTTATCTTAGGAAATGGAAAAGGAATGGGCTGTTTTTTTTAAAGTAACATTTATCATAATCTCACTTATATAAGTACTATTTGTTCATTATAGAAAATCTGAAAGAATGTAAAAATATAGTGAAAAATGAATTGAAAATCCTCAACATTTATGTGTATTTCTTTGTGTGTTGTATTGTGTGTGTGTGTTTGCATGTATGTGTGTGTAGATAGAGGACAATAAAGTTAACTAATATATTTCCTCTGTGACAAATAAAGTCCTTGTTTTTTTTCTGATTATTAACTAGTTAGCACTTTGTGAACATACACGTACGCACACACACAAAGAATAAAAAATAAGCCACTCTTGTTCCATCGTCATACAAGCCTCACCACATAAAGTCAATGTGTTATATTTCTTTTCAGGATTTTTCCACACATTTTTTTGTTTTGTTTTGAAATCTGATTTTTATACTATGAGGTGTTTTTTTTTTTAATCTGCCAAAGAAATAAGAAAATGAATGGGTAAAACTCAGAGAACTACCCTAAAATGACTTTTGAAAGGACCCATAGATGAGGCCAACGTTTCGTGAAGAACTCAGGCTAGGATGAGACTGCACTGGGATCTGATGCTCCTTTGGATGCTCATAACCTGTGTGGATTTTTTAGTATTTAACCTCACCATGCCCCAGTTTTTACATCAAATGAAGATAATAATGGATCAATTACATGGATTACAGGCAAAGCTGGGACATAAGAGAACCTTAGTTTATATTAATTCTTTCACACCCCACCCCCTCCCAGGGACATGTGAAGGTACACCTGGCAGCAAATTCCAATCTGCTTGTACCTTGTCAGCAGAGAGCTTTCTACTCCTCTACCTTCCTGCTTTTTGTTTTGTTTTTAAGTTGGTAAGGGATCTTGGAAGGATGTTACCAAATATTTATGGTTAAAATTCTCCATCTGGAGTTCCCCCAGAAATACATACTGCCTATACAAGAGCTAAGGGCACCACACATACACACATGGACACACTACACACACATACATGGAATCTATAGCCCTAGGTGGGAAGGAGTAGGGAGGTTGGATAATTTCTAATCTCATGGATAATAACAGTGCCACACTGAGCTCACTGTTATAGTTACTGATCTGAAACCAGAGCTAAGCTTTTTCTTGACCACCCATGGTTGGCCAGCTCCAAAACTGCCCTTTATCAAATTTTCTATATTGCTATCCCTCATATGAAAAAGAAAAAAAGAGATTCTTTTGCTAAAAAAGTTCAGAAGTAACAGCTGTAAACAATATTATTGTTATAAGGAATTTAGAAAACTTGAAAGCATTTCTTATGGGTCTGTTTAATAATGTTCAGAGATATTGTTTTCTTCTGAGTCCTTAGATGATGTTCCAATATGCTGTCTGCCTGGTATTTTTTTTAATAGACTCCATTAGGGTTCACCTCTTCCTTCACTTTCTATTTTAATAATGTTTGTGGTTTGTGTGTGTTTGAGTATATTTCTTTTTAAAATAAGGATGCTTTAACTATATCTGGTGTTTTGCAACATTATATGTGATTCGCTCTTGGTTTTCTTCCACTATCTACTTAGGTAATGTTGACAGACAGTTTGGACAAAAATATGACATGTTTTTGAAAAAGTTATATGGCGTGGGGAAAAAGCTAATAATTTAATAATAATTTAATTTCCACTAAGTGGAAAAAGCATGATAGAATCATATATAATAATATCTCAATTTTTAAAAATCTGATGCCCTCAGACATATATAAGCACTCAGTAAATTTGCTATTTGAATAAAATGAATTCATTACGTCTCTGTAGGGAGGGTGCTGTTCTACATGTTGTTCCATAAACCACTCTGTATTTTCCAAATTTTCTATGATGGACACATTGAATTGTTATAAAAGAGTATGATTTTACAGAGATCTTTTCTATTTTCCCAAAAGATTAAGTCATTCCTACATTTCTCAGAAATTATATCTATTTTATTCATCAGAACATATTTTTTAAAACACGTAGGTTGTTTTTCTTATGTATGGTTAATTTATTTGCTAGATTAGAAATAACTTGCCAAAAATCAAATCTTCTGTTCTTGTTGAATTAGCCCCAAGAGATGCTCAAAAATCTTGTTGGGTGATGCACTCAAATATGTCAGAGTAAGGACGAAGATGTTCAAGTATTGATAAATATCTCTTTTTCTCTTGATTGTATCTCTTGATATGGACCTTCTACTATTTTATAAAAACAAACAAACAAACAAACAAAAGAATTATAAAATCCACTCATGCCAAACTCTTACTGGATTGTTAGTGTGAAATTGATGTTCTAAAAGTTTTAAGTATGAAAAGAGGTGACATCCTGATTTTTCCATCAGTATGCCCAATTATGGTCGATTCTGGTGTTTCACATGCATTGACTGAGAATTTTATTTCTGTGCTGTAGTTAGTTAACAAATAATAAAACCACCTTTGATACATGGCTACATTATATAATTAACTAAATGCCAAAAGTCCCATTTACCTCAAGATATGTTGTTTTTCCCCACATGAGTTTCTGTCTTCCTGCCAGAAATTCCTCCAACTTAGTTTACCATTGCTAAACTAATTGTATGTAGTATGTCCATTAAAATGTAAATACAGTTCATGAAAGGGGAACCATTAATACATTTGGACCTATTAATATTTTAGATCTGGCATGAATGTCAGATTAGCTCATCAACCAGCAAAAAGCAGCACTCTGCAAGAATAGGACAGAGAACAGATATAGTTTTAGGATAGGATTGAAGAGATCTAGGGCATTGGGAGAGTCTTATGATGTGGGCTTGATGAAAGAACTCTAGGTAGACAGGGGTTAGCATAGGGCCGTGGCTGGTTAGAAATTTCAAAAGGATTAGGTTACAGACTTTGAGGATAGTTTTTTAGGTGAGAAGCATTTTGGATCTCATACAGGCATGTAGATTGGTTCACTTATCTGTCTTGTTAATAGAGTAGGCTGTTTCACAATTCCTTGTGGCTACGGATGCTCTCTTTGGAACAGTATAGGTCCAAAGTGGAAAGTACTGGGGACAAGTGTATGTGGTCAGTGTTCTCCTCAAGCATAAGAAATACATAGTGTGAATGGCAGTACTCAGAGTCTCTGAGTCCTAATGCTTCTCTCTCTGCCCACTTAGAGAGTAGAAATGCTGCTGACTCCCCCCTCCCCCACACACACACACGCAGGCACGTGCGCGCGCAATTGTTCTTTGTAGAATGAGAGGTAGGTCATTTTGCTAATATGAAGCTAGCAGTAATATTAACAATACTCACCAAGTAATCAAGTAAGATTACATGAACAAGTTGAAACCTCAGATGAACTCCCAAAGAAAGATATTCACGTGGTTGAGAGAAGCTGAAAGTTCTTGTAAGAGAAACTTGTCAGTGTGAAGTCAGATGTAGGCTTGCTGGTTCCCTAGTGGATTGAAACCATACAAGTAGCTTTAAACAAGGGACTCTGAGGAAGAACCAGGTTAAAAAAAAAAAAAAGCATTTTGAGTAGAATATAATATTTTGAAACATACTAACTTAAATGTCCAGCTGAGGGGCTGATGAAAGGCATAACTTTTATTCCTAAATGTGACCTCATAATAAAGATGTACCTGAGAAGATAGTGATGACCTGATAATTACCAGCCAGCAACTTCAACATAGGCACTTCAGAGGGCCATATATGTTCTGTTATTTTCTTTGCTTTGTGTGGCTTTTAAATCAGATTCAGTGTTTCAGCTATTGCTAAGAGATTGGACATGTTGCCGGGCAAATGAACAGGTCCTCTGCCAAGTAACTAGATCTTACTCCTGCTAAAGGAAGAACATTGTTCACTAAAATAGTTTGTCTTTTGATGCCAAAGGAAATCAAATTGTAATCAAGGGCTAAGAACGGACTGAAGTCATCAAGGCTGTCTTGCTTCAGATTTGGCAACCTTACATGTTCCCAAGCTTATTAAATATAATTTACTTTTACAAAAGGGAGAGGCTTTATTGCATTGGAAATTTGTTTTAATAATGCCTAAGTGAACTGCTGATGGTATGGCCAGCATCACAATCCATGCTCCTGTGCATCTTAAGAACATAAAGAGAAGCACAGATAAAGAAAAATTTAGATTTTTTTTTGAAGCAATTTAAAAGAGAAAGCATCTAAGTGAATTGTTCAGCCTTATTATAACCATATTGTAATATCTCATAAATGCAAATGTCTTTTTTGTTTGTGTGTGTGTTTGTTTTAGTGGTAGTGGGATATAAGATCAAGGAATGAGAGGGCATAAACCTTTCTTTGTAGATCCATGATTTTCTCATACTGCCCTAAGGATCTAATTCTGAATTAAAGCTAAGTAATGATTAGTGAATGCGTGCTCTATAAAATTCTTCTTAAATATGCTATCTCATTTAACCTGTATGCCATGGTTTTGAAGTTATATTTGTCCTATTTTAGAAGTCTAGATTGTAGCTCACAGTAGTTAAGTATTTTACCCAGTTTCACAAATAGTTAATTTGCAGAGACAAGATGGATGCAAGTTGAGCTCCCAAAGTTAGACCCCAACACTAACATGCTTTTTGCTATGCTGCCTATGCTGTGCTTGATGTAAAAGTCAAGGGGGGAAAAAAAACAGAGCGAAGGATGTTTATATCCACCGCCAAGCTTTCCATGAGAGCTGCTGTGCCCAGAAGAGACACTTCTGTGTTTGTAAATGAGTGAAAAACTGAGACAATGTGTTCAATACTCTTCAATAATTTTCAGTATGTGTTCAATACTCTCTCGAGGAGCACAGGGCATTGTGTTGGCCTTAGTCATCTGTATAATTGTTGTCCCATTTTCTTTTGCCTTTATAGCCAAAGTCACAAGCAATAGCAGTGAAAATAATACTTCAAAATAAACAACACAGTGTGATTTAGTGTGATTATCTTAGATAAGAGAGGCTTTGTAATATGCGAAGTTAGAGAACTCCCTCTAGCTTTGTGATGAACTTACCGCACTTGGTGAGACCACAGAATGTGAAAAACAGAGAGGAAAAGAAATTTCTTTTCACCTCCATCATACAGAGGGGAAAACATTGTCCAGATTTTCAGTAGTAATCCATTGGTATCTGATTAATTTAAAGTGTTTATTTTTGTACAAAAAATATTTATTTTTATCAAAATGGAAAACAGTGATCATTTTCCTTTATATTTTTAGGGTACTGTCTAGTTGACCTCTAAATTATTTAAGCTATTGTTACAATCATCAAAGTTTATTCATCACAAATGATCAGAAAAAAAAGAAAAGTTAATCAATGCAATAATTAGATTATGTGGAAGTCACAGGGTAATCTCTGAGGCTTGCACTTGATAGTTTCAGTTTTATTTGTTTCTTTAATTTCATTTAGCAGTGTACCACATTTTAGGAGCACAGTCTGCTAAGCTAAAAAAAGGACAATGAAAAAAAAAAAAAGTCTAATGCTTTGAGGACTAATGGACCAGGATGTTTCATTATAACATCATAACAATCTTTATATATGGAGCCCACTGGCACAGAGTCATGAATGTTAGAAGTGGCTACTATAAAACAAAATCCTTTACATAAGCATCTGATTGTCAAGCTGTCCTCTGCTCTTCACTCAGCAGCTTTGTAGTATTTGGGTTAACAGAGCTAATGTACTTTCTTCTACGTAAAGGAAATTATGATTCCACTGGAGACTCAAAGAGGAAAATTGAACTCATCAACAATCTGATTCAAGTAGGCATTTTCTTTGAAAATACGAAGCATGCTTTGATTCATCCTGATCCTCTGCCGAAGGTGTGGTGGAGGGCAAGTTTGGCTCTTGATGCCAAAGAAATCATTTGTATTGTTTAATCCCACCCTCTGAAAAAGAAGGGGATACACTTCTTTTGGCAGAGGGAGGGAAGAAAGACAGGTAAAGTAGGGTAAGAAATCTAAACAGAAATTCTCTGCAGCTGCTCCAAAGTGGAATGAAAACAGTGCTGAAAACAAGGCAACTGAGGAAGTAAAGGTCAGCCTTGGAGGAGCGGAGGGGTGTTAGTCCAAGGCACATTTGTGGAACTGAAGCAACTCAATTTCCGTCCAGGGGACACCTCTGACCCATTCTGCTGGAGGACGTTGAACCACGGCAGCTGGCCTTTGATCAACCAACAACATCCTCTGAGTGTGTGCCCCTGTGCCAAAACTGACAGCCACTTGTGGAAATGAAGATGAGTAATATTCCCCTAGTGACAGAGACACTCTCTTCATGTCTTCTATGAAAGTTTATGGGCAGCGATTGTATTTTATGATAATGAGAACAAAGTGCATCATGGCTAATGTCAGGAGTATTTTTCCCTCTAGCAAAAGAATCGTTTTACATTTTTCCATGCGTTGCATCCTCAGGAAAGACACTTTGGCATAGATTTCCCCAAAGAAAATCTTTCTTCAGATTAACTTTAATAATAGAAGAATATACCTGAAAAATCCCACTATTTATAGAAGCACTTTAATAGCTTTAGTGTCTGACAAAGAAAGATCCAGGAAATTCTACCCTGACAAGCAGACATTTACTAGGGCTTTTTCCTTGAGATTATTAAATCAAAATTAGCCCTGCGATTCCGTTTCCAGAGTTAAGCTGGTGGTTGTTTCCCATAATTCAGGTGGTGGTATGATAGTGCTTTTATCAGACAATGGCATGATTATGTGTTAAAAATTATTGTTGGTGATCACATTAGCATCTTGAGTCATGACCTGCATCTTATAACGATTAGAATTCAAACAGTCACAACAGTACTTCCTTGAAATCATGATCTAATGCAAGAAACAATACAGTGAAAATAAATAGATTTCCTCCTCTTTAGCTGCCTGAGTTTTGCCTATTGTGTATGTCTTCATTCGGCATTGAAAACTGGGAAATGTCTTGACAAAGGGTTTCTCATACTTCCAGGTTAGAAGTCTCTTTCTCACCATTCTTTGTTTCTCAGACAAGTGCATATGCTTTTTCTTTCCATTCAGCTAAGACTATAACTAAGTTCAGGGACACTCATCACCGAAGGTTGTACCAATTGTTGAGGTGGTGAGCGAAAATCAGGTGGAACTGGTGGGGAACCCTTGGAAACGTCAGCTTGTTGTACTTATAGAGCGGACCAGTTCATTTTTGCCTCTGTAGTAGATCAAAAAGATGAAAGTTGAGACCCAAATGTGGACTTTGTATATTGTTATCAGACCATTAAGAAATGAGAGTGTACAATAAGCCCTGCTTCCTACCTTGCATGCAGGGGAAGCTTGCCTCCCTCCTTCTGGAGCTTGGAGGAGAGAGGAGCTTTATGGAATCCCTCCCCTCTGCTGTCCTCTGTAGCCTGGCAAGCATGGGTGTAGAGAAGTGTCTGACTTCCCCCAGAGGGCCACCTTTGACCATCCTGCAGATACATAGCAGATGTCACCACAGGAAATGCCCTTGAACAAACCCAAAGAGAACATTGATTCATAGCTATTTACTATGTGCGGGTCATTGTGAAAGATGCAAACATGTTTAAGATGCGTTCCCACACATTAGAGGTTACACCCCAGCCTAATTTAAGCTATGCTAGTTCTAAACAACTTCATTGCAGAGATGAATTTTGTTTGTTTGTTTTTGGCTCCTACACCACTGTGCCCTTCTTTTCCTGAACATTACCAAATATGCTCTGCACATCATCTCCATCTTTGTCATTTCCCCCGAAGACTGGCCACATTTTATCGAATGAATGGCATGTTCTCGCGATGGAACCTCAACCTTTGTCTTTCAGTGCCTATGTCTCTAAAATGAGAAGAGCACGCTGCTGCTATTGCTTTCCTCAGTGGGTATCCAGAGGGTGGCTGAGATGGGAGGGTCCCCGTGTTTGGCTCACAGAGCCACTTCCCTTTATCTGTTCCATGTATCGATAATATTGCTCTTTAAATCACAAAACTCGATAATAGCATAGACCCCCATGGCTACAAAGTTCTGTGATTCTAATAGTGATTAAAATTCCTGCAGTGGAAAGTGGGGTTCCAACTGACCTGTAATGATATCCTTAAGGCACTCATCCGTCAAAGCTGTCAAGGCTGTGCCATCACTAATTCCAGTTGATGAGAATTTCCATCTCGGTATTCAGGGGCTTCTGGCATCTCATTTCATCCTAGCTCTTCAGCATTATCTTTTCAAATTGCTCTATAATTTATCCAAACTAGATCATCTTTAATTTCCAAATTAACTGATGCTTTCTGCTCCAACAGGCCTTTATTATCGATGTTATATTCTTTTGTCAAAATCATGTCTATCTTACAAGATTTATCTCAAAAACTCTGGATTTACTTCTCACTCTACTTGCTATTTTTACATTTTTGTATTCTTCGTTTGCTTGTTTGTTTATTTTTAAATGTACAGTTTAGGAATCTTTAGTACATTCAGTGTGATACAACCATAATTACTGTTTAATTCCAGAACATTTTCATGATCCCAAAGATAAATCCCAAATCCATTCCATTAGCAATTACTTCCCATTCTCCCCTCCATCCAGTCCCTGGCAAATACTAATCTAATTTCTGTCTCTATGGATTTGCCTGTTCTGGACATTTGATATAAATGGAATCATACAATATGTGATTATTTGTGACTATATTCTTTCACTTATCATGATGTGAACTTTGGAAAAGTTTCATCCACGTTGTAGCATGTATCAATACTTTATTCTTTGTAATTGGTGAATAATAGTCTATTATATGGATATACCACACTTTGTTTATTCATACATTAGAAATTTGGGTTATTTCTACTTTTTGGCTATTATGAATAATGCTGCTATGAATTTGTCCATGTTATCTAAATTTTCTAATTTGTTTGGCATAAAATAGTTTATAATATTCTTTATTTCTGTAAAGTTGGTAGTTATAGAGATATACCTTCTTTCATTCTTGATTATAATTATTTGAGTCTTGTCTAGTTAAGAGTTGTCAATTTTGTTGACCTTTTCAAAGAAACAACTTTGGTTTTATTGATTTTCTATAATTTATGCTCTGATTATTATTGTTTTCTTTAGCTTGCTATTCTTTTTCTGGTTTATTAAGATGAAAGGTTAGAATAAGTACTTGAGATCATCTTTATCTTTTAATATAGATATTTACAGCTACAAATTTCCTTTATGCTGTGGTTATATCACATACATTTTGGTATGTTATATTTTCATTTTCACTTATCTGAAAGTATTTTACAATTTCATTTGTGATTTCTCCTTTGACCCATCAATTATTTAGGAATGTATAGTTTAATTTTAATGTATTTGTAAATTCCCCAACTTTTCTTCTGTTAATTATTTCTAATTTCATTCCTTTGTGTTTAGAGAAGATATTTTATAATTTCAGCTTTTTAAAATTTATTGAGACTTATTTAATGACCTTACATATGGTCTATACTGGAGAATATTCCATATGCACTTAAAAAGAATGTGTATTCTACAGTTACTGAATGGACTATTCTATAGAAGTTTTATTGGTCTAATTGGTTCATAGTGTATTTAAGTCTTGTAAGTTTTTATCTTCTGTTTAGTTCTCTTCATTATTGAAAGTGGGCTGTTGAAGTCTCCAAGTATTATTGTTAAAATGTTTCCTTGTCCCTTGCCTTCTGTTAGTTTTTGCTTAATGTATTTTGAGTCTCTTGTTAGAAGCATGCATATTTAAAATTTTTCTTGATGGATTGATAGACCCTTTTATCATTATAGAATATTCTATTTTGTCTCTAGTATCAGTTTTTAAAGTTTTTTTTGTCCAATATTGCCATTCCACCTTTCTTTTGGCTACTGTTTATATAATATATATATTTCCATCCTTTTACTTTGAATTTATATGCAGTTTTTAATCTAATGTGTGTCACTTGGAGAGAACATATAGTTAGATCATGTTTTTTTCCCCCCAATTCATTCTGCCCATCTCTATCTTTTTTGATTAGACTGTGTAATCCATTTACACTCAGTGTAATTACTAATAAAATTAATGTCTACTTGTAATGTTTCTCTAGGGCAGCTATAATGAAGCACCACAGACTGAATATCTTAAAATATAGAAATTAATTTTCTAAATTCTGGAAGCTAGAAGTCAAAGATTAAGGATTTGATGTTTTCTGAGGCCTCTCTCCTTGTCTTGCAGATGGCTTACTTCTCATTGTGTTCTCATATGTCTTTTTCTGTGTATGCACATATTTGATATCTCTTTTGTATGTCCAAATTTCTACTTTTTTATAAGGACTCCAGTCCTTATGAATTAAGGGCCTTATGAATTAAGGCCCATCCTAATGACCTCATAAATTAGTTAAAACTTCATCAACACTTTAAAGGACATATCTCTAAATACAGTCACATTCTGAGGTGTTTCAGGTTAGGAATTTAGCAAACGAATTTGGGAGAAGACAGAATTCAGCAAATAGCACTGCTATTTTGCTCTTTTTTTTTTTAAATGTCTGATGATTATTTTGTCCATCTATTCCTCCATTACTGTCTTCTTTTATGTTCAGTAGATGTTTTCTTGTACACTACTTTATTTCCTTATTATTTGTTTTTACTGTATTTTTTGAATTATTTTCTTGATTTCCTGGGAATTATAATTATCATCTTAGTTTACAGCAATCATGTTCAGATTAATAGCAATTTAAATTCAATAGTATACAAAAACTTTGCTTCTATATAGCTCTGTTCTCACTTTCAAACTTGTGCTATTATTGTCATACAAATGACATCTTTACGCATTAGAAACCCACAGATGCAGCTTTATAATTATTACTTTATGCAGTCTTTTAAATAAGATAGAAGAGTTAACATACAAAAAATACATTTACATTGTCTTTTATATTTAGCTATGAATTTCTTTCACCGATGCTCTTTATTCTTTGTGTGGTGTTGAGTTTCTGTATAGTTTCCTTTTGTTTTACCCCAAAAGACTCCCTTCAATATTTCTTGTATGTCAAGTACGCTAGTGAGGAACTTTCTGTTTGTTATTCCAGGAATGTCTTCATTTGTCCTTCATTTCTGAAGGAGAGTTTTTCTGGATGCAGAATTCTTGGTAGACAATCTTTTTCTTTCAGTATTTTAAATATGTCATCCCACTGCTTCTGGTTTCCATGGTTTCTGATGGGAAACCAACTGTTAATCTTATTTAGTATCCTTTGTATGTGGTGAATCATTTTTCTCCTGCTTCTTTCAAAATTCTCCTTTTGTCTTTAACTTTCAATAGTTTAATCATTTAAATGAGGTGCCTAGATATGGATATCTTTGAACTTATTCTATTTGAAGCAAGTCGAGCTTTTGGATATGTTTTTTAAAGTTTTTCATTGAATATTGGAAGTTTTCAGCCATTATTTATTCAGATATTCTGTCTTCCTCTTTCTTTATCTCCTTTTCTTCTAGCACTCTTATTGTACACTTGTTGATAGATTTGATTGTATTGCACAAGTCTCTGAGGCTCTGTTCATGTTGTTGTTGTTATTATTATTATTATTATTATTTTCTCTTTCCAAGCTAGATATTCTCAATGATTTATCCTAAAATTTTCTAAATTTTTTTTCCTTCTGCCAGCTCAAATCTTCTGTTACGTCCTATAATTAATTTTTTATTTTAGCTATTATACTTTTTAGCTTTGGAATTTCTACTTGGTTCCTTTTATAGTTTATATATTTTTATTTATATTTTTCATTTGCTGAGACACCATTCTCATACTTTTCTTTAGTTCTTTAGACAGGTTTTAATTTAGATCTTTGGTGCATCCATAATAGCTGATTTAAAGTCTTTGTCTAGTAAGTCTAATGGTTGAGCTTCCTCGGGGAAGATTTCTAATAAATGCTTTTCTTAAAATATGTATTGATCATACTTTCCTGTTTCTTCGCATGTCTCAATGTTTTATTGAAAACTAGATATTTTAAATAATATAATGTATTAAATCAGATCTCCCACCATAAGGTTGTTGTCATTGCTGCTTGTTTGTTTAGTAACTTCCTGAACAAATGCTGTAAATTCTGCATTCTTTGTTCATGATCATTGAGGCCTCTGCTCAGTTAGCTTAATGGTAAGCTAATGATTGGACCAAGATTTCCTGAAATGCTTTGAACTAGCACTTATCCTAGGCTTTGTCAACTGGCTATGTGTGCACACCTGGGACATGACTTCAACACTCCAAGAGTCAGGTCACTACTCTTCAATAGCTTTTACTTCTTGTTTGTGCAGAGGCTCAAGGTCCACCGGAGGTGAGAAATTTAAACTTTTCCAGGCTTTCCTGAGCCTGCCTACAGTCCTGCACATGCATGTGGATTTCTTAATTCCCAAGAATACATCAGAATCCTTAAAAAAAAACTCTATGTATATCTCATTCCCAGATTTTTCTTTAAGTTTCTTGGTTAGGTTTTCATTAGTTCCAACTATATCACTGCCACAGGTAGCTGCAATGTTAAGCAGTTGCCAGTGACCTTTTTTTTTTTTTTTAATGTCCTAAGGAAGATACTGTTTGCAGTGAGCTTATTTTGATTGTCAAATAAAGTCAATCTCTGTAAGTCATAGTTCCCATAGAGCTGCCAGACAGTTCAAAAAGTGACAAATCTCTGGGGAAGAGGCTTTTGGGGCAATTCTGCATCCACTAGTGGCTAACAGGCTACTGGTTTTCATGGCTCTCATGATTGTAAACCTGATGGTTTTCAAAATTGCTATAGATCTAAGTGTCAAGGTTGGGAACAGAATGAGTTAAAGTGCACCCAAATTTACTGCTCTTACTCAGATTCAGCTGTTTTATTGAATAAATTAATTCCTTAGATTTGTTGCAAGTCTTTGGATAATTTCCGCCAACTTGAAAAAGTTGATTGTGATCATTTTGTCAGTGTTGTCATTGCATTTATGGAGGAGCAGGTTTTCAGAGGTTCTTATTCATCATTACAAAAATGACTCTCCTTTGTGTATTCTGATATGTATATATTATCTTATTTGTACTAAATCACTCTACATGTTAGTTCAATACTTCTTTTTATCTTTTTTTAAAAAAAGGTCAATGTAACTATAAAATACAATTGATCTTTTGTGTTTTAAATTCCCGAGTATTGAAATTTTGAGTAAAAAGCTTCTTGGTAGAGCTTCTTTGGCAAAGAGTTAGGGAGAGAAAACAGAAGCCCATTGAAATGCAAGCAGATTTGACTTTGGCTTCTAGCCATAGAACTCACATTTTTGTATCTGATCAGTTGTTGACTCTTTGGACAGAGTATTGGTGGATAACATGATAGGAAGACCACATTTGTCTTGACCATATTTCTTAGTTGTGAGCTCTATCTATTTTTCAGGTACTCCTCTACTAGAATCTATAAGGTTCTTAGTAAGAATATATGAGCATACCAGAGGGAGAATGAAGCTCATTCTCTCTTAAATGATGATATTGCTTTTATTATAATCAAATTAAAAGACAGATGAAAACAAAGCTATTTAGTAATGGGAGTAAAAATTGCAAAATAAATTTTCAAAGAATACTGCTCTATTATTTCTACATTTCAGTAATAATATCCAAATACATATAACATTATAAGTGGGAATTCAATCTAATTAAAACACAAATAGCAGTTCTTATGCTATGTATTATGTCAGCCATAAGTGACAGTCAGAGATGCCAGAGAAGACATTCTCTGTCCATTTTGTGCAAATGAATGCCTATAATGAGGAGAAACAAAGTCTTGGACTGATGATGCTATTTCCAAATTGCTTTATTAATATATGGTTTTATTGAGGAGTTGAATATTACTCCTTTATATCTTAAGGAGTAGTTGCAATGGGATAAATTAATTTGTTTACTGTTTTTGTATGTATGTGTGGAGAAAATGATTTGTATGCTTCTAAAGTATGCAAATTTTAATTCAAATTATCAAGATAAAAATCTTAAGAACTAAGTTATATTTACTGTCATTTAAGATTTTGATGAAATAACTGTGGTTCTTTAAAAACCTGGAAAGTTTTTCTAAAGTAATTTAGGTGTCTTTCTGTTTGAAGGTGAATCATCATATTAAAAACAGCTTGTCAGTACCTTCAAGTGCTAAATTTAGACACTTCTAAAGAACAATTACACTTATTGCTTTGTACACATCTATTGTGATTTTCTGCTCTGTCTGTGCTATGCCAGGCACTGAAGGTGCAACAGCAAACCAAGCTGCTTCTTTCCTTGCAAAATTTTAATGTATTGAAGAAATAGCAGATTAAGCAAATAAATTGCAACAGGCTATTTTTTTGGGAAGACCCAGACATAAGCATGGTACAAAGAGTTGAGACTACAGTTAGGTTTTCTATAGGAAAAGATATAGGTTGCATGAGACATGGGAAGTTAGAGGTGGGGCATGTGTGTTATATTGTTTCATTTATTTTGAAGTTCTAGAGCTATGATGTCAATAAAAATATCATATAAGTCACATTTAAAAATTCAAAAAGAAACCAGAGAACTAATTTAAAAAATGTTTTATTTAACCCAATATATTCCAAATGTTACCATTTCAACATATAATCAATATAAAAATTAATGGGTATTTATTTTATATTCTTTTTTTTCTTTTCAAAATGTGTACTCTTACAGCACATCCCAACATGGACACTAAATTTTCATTTGAATTAATTGATTTATATTAAAATTTTATAAAATTAACAGTTGAAAACTCAAATCACCTCCTCAACTTGTTCCAAACACACCTAAAATTTTCTAATAACTGAATGAAGTATCAGTTTTTTTAATTGAAATTAATTGAAATTAAATAAAATTTGAAATTTACTTTCTCAGTCTCACTAGCCTTATTTTGCATATTTAATAATCACACCATTGAGCACTTAAAAGGGAAAGCTCAGGGCTTGAGGGTAACTGGCACAGGTCCCTTCCTTGAAAGAGCAAGGTGCTTGGTTGATAGTGAACACTGGATAAATGTTTGCTGAATTAGATTGAATGAAGCAACTGAGACCCAGTAAGGTTAAATGTCATGCTCAGCATCTCCCAGATAATAAAAAGTGGTGAGAATAATCTAGAGCCTAGGCCTCTTGCCAACTAGGAAAATCTTAGAAAAGTATTCGGTGTTTGAGTTTCAGAAAATGAATCAAAGAATTTGGACAGCAAGGAATTTTTTGCAAATGTTTCCAAATCTACTCAGTTATTACAGAGAGAATTCTAATGGGAAGAGTTCAGATAGCAAGTACCTGAATTTACACTAAAAATCTAGGAGAATGCGGTAACAATAGAATAACAAAGCGATGTATTTTTCTTAGCCTCTTTGCCTATGAAACATTACTATTGTTCTGGGGAAGGCCTATTTCAAGAGTCTGAATAGCATCTTCCTCTTTAACAATGAAAGTCTGCAGAAGTGCTTAAACGTGTGTGAAAGGTGTTGAGTTTCAAAGGTGGAGCAGAAGCAAATTACCTTCATGGATGGGGTGGGGTATCGTCTTGTACAACCACATTCAACATGGGGGATTGGAATAAAGCTTATTGGCTTCCTGCAGGCACATGTAGAAACCAATCTCTTACCTGTTCTTAGCTATAGAACTTTAAGAGCTGGAGAAAGGCACTGTTTTACTCTGTTTGGGTGGCTATAATGGAAATACCATATACTAGGTAGCTTATAAACAATAGAAATTTCTCACAGTTCTGGAGGCTGAGAAGTGCAAGAACAAGGCACTGGTGAAGACTCGTTTCCTAGATGGCTGTTTTAAAGCTGTGTCCTCATAAGGCTGAAGGAGCTAGAAAGCTCTGTGGGGGTCTCTTGTATAAGGGCACTAATCCCATTCCTGAAGGCTCCAATCACCTCTCAAAGAACCCACTTCCTGATATTATCACCTTGGGGGTTAGAGATCCTATATGTGAATTTTGGAGGAACATTCAATTAATTACATTCAATTCATTTGAATTGAGAGTTTTTCTTGGGGGAAAGATATGTTTAGATGAATGAAATAGTTGAATTAGGAGGTTTCCTTATTTGTCTTTTCTACATCGAAAAATTTGATTCTATTCAACTTATTGATAACTTTACTCTTTAATTTTTTTGAGGAGAAAAATAATATAGTACAATTTGAATTTTTTTTAGTTTAGAAAATTTTGTTTGGTTTGATTAAAATATTAGAATATTTTATTAGAATAGAATGCCTGTCAAATTATTTTTTTTCAGAGAGCTACATGCTTTTTACACCATGTGTATTTATTCAGCTTTTAGTCTGTTGTAATTAGAGAGAAAATATTTCATAGATGGATACATCTACAAACTCAAGACAAATGACAACCACCATTTGGGGTCAATTAGTCACTTTCGTTCCTCCAGGGCACCCATGATTCCACATGAAGAACCCTCTATGGTTGCCTTTGTTGATCCCATTGAGAGGGGCCCATCTGCTACTAAATCACATTCTTTCCAAACTTTACCTACTTCACTACAATGTCACACTTATGGTTAGCTTCCTAATATATTATTTTGACAAGACAGATGGCAATGAGTTTTTAAAAGACTTTAATGGAGGTAATATTATTTTCAGTATCACCATGGCTCAGCTAGTTGAAATGGAGTGTTTTATTTGGGAGCGAAATGGCCTACTCCCCAATTGTCTAAATAATCTTGACCACTGAAGTTTTAAAGTCTTCTGTAATGATCATTAAATGACTGTCTATGAAAACAAGAGGTGTGTTTAATGGAAATTTGAGGCATATTTGGATGCTGATATGAGTAACATTTTCTAGTAGTCATATTTTAAGAACTTCCTGAGCATGAGCATTTATCCTCCCCCAATTAAACACAAGTTTCTTCAACTTTTTAAATGAATATTTTGATATCTATCATGAGCTAAAAATAAGCCTGTCATGAGCTTAAAATAAATGGTTGTCTCTTTAGTAAAATTCAATAGATCAATGCAATCCAAAATCTTCATTTATTTCAGGGAAACAGACAAAATCATCTATTTAAGTAAGATATAGTCTATAAATTAGATTAATTTGCTAATATGCATTGAGAGTGATAAAAATTATGAAATTTAAAATTAACATGGAAATCAGTCTTGATAATGCTTACTGAGGTAAAACTATTTTATTTTACAGAAGAACTTTTAAATTTATGAATGCTTGGAGTTTGAATAGAAATTTGCTCTAATTGTAATTATGGTGTGTGTATTGAAATAAATCTGAATTTTACAGTGCAGAATTTCCTTCCTTATATCTGAATTGCGTGTGGAGAGAGTTTGATGAATTTTCCAGCCTGACCTAACATGACCCTCAAAATGATGCCAGGAGCCAGAGTAGAACAACTGCTGGACTCACATTTAGCTCTTGGGCACATGTCGAGAGAGTCATCCCATAGAGTTGGTCAGAAAAGTATTGGGCTTGTGGTAGGAATATATAGAGATCAAATAACCCTGCTATTATTATAGTCAATGTTCTTAACACTAACTTTTTAAAATCTTGGTATTTATGAGGGATGTAGATTAAATAAGAATGGTTGCAAAGAAAAAAGTTTAAAATTAGACACTGCATTTATCATTTTGAGCATGTAACTTCTGACTATATTCTTTTTATTTAGAAGCGCATAGATTTCCTTGATTACAGATAGACATAATCTATTCATAGCTTAGAAAATCTGGACACTTTCAACTCTACATCAAAGCAAATATAATCTTATACTTTCTGATACAATGAGTAAAATTATACCTTATATACAAAACAGACATTAATACAATAACACGCACTTCAACTAACGTCTTCAAGAAATGAAAGATTTCAAATAAATAAATTTTCCTGATAATAAAAACTTTTCTTTCTAAAATAAAAATAAACTTAGAAATATTTTTAATTTATTTCTTTATTTCTTTTAGACATCAATTGATAAGGGTATATGCACATCTAAGCAGAATTACTCAACATTTTACACTTGTTTACTTAGGAACATTTAAAGAGAATTAAAATGCAATGACACTTTTAGTACAGTGTGTCTTAAAGTTTAGTGCACATAAGAGCAAACTTGAAGCTTGTCAAAAGTATATATTTTCAGAATCCATTCAAAAAATTCTTACTCAGTAGAGTTGAATCCACATCTGTGGCAAGCTTCCTTCTTGATTCTGGTCCAAGCAGTAAGGGGAACCATACTTGGAGAAACCTTGCTTTCAAGAGCATCATTCAAAAATGATCATAATTAAAACAACCACAGCTCTCATTGTCAGGCATGGTTCTACACCCTTCCATGCATTAGCTCATTCAACACTCACAACAGCCCAATGGGGTAGGTACTTTTTCTGTTCCCATTTTTCTGACCCAGAGCTAAGCTCCAAAATGATTTAAATGTCTTACCAGGTCACATAGTCACCAAGTGGCTAAACTGGGGTTCAAAACCAGCTCACCTGATTGTATGGCCAGACCATCGTGTTATATGCCCAATTTAGATACGCAGATTTAAACCTTTTTAAACATTTTATGGACTTATTTTTTCATTCCCCATGTCCGTTTCCTGAAGGTCTGCCAAGGATCACACTTAGTAAGTGAGTATCTGACATCAGTCAGGTGCGATGGACCAGACTTGGGGCTAGTGGCTTGGTGTGTAGCACCCCTGCCAGTAAACACTCACCCTCCCTCCGCCTCTTCATGGAGGAATCCCAATTAGTTATGCATCCAGAAATCAGATTACCATCTGCAAAAGAAGTGGATTTATAACATAAGCGGCTCTGAGCAGCATTTAAAAATAATTATATTTAATGAGTCATTTTTCTAAGCATAATGTATAATGCTGATTATATAATAATAATATAGACTCACTGTAAAAAAATTTGGAAAAATAAGAAGTATCACTATAACGTGCAAACTGGTCAGAGATGATACTATTATTTTAGAGCCCCTTTAAAATAGTTTCTATATATTTAAACATAAATATGTAAAGCAGATTTGTGTATTTGTATGTAAATATGTAGGCATTATTTACACTTACAATGCTATAATCTATATTTCATCATTTTACACAATTGAGATAATACTGTATAAAATACTTTGCATTATTTATTCTTCACTTAGCATTGTTCTATGAGCATTTTCATAGGATATTAATTATTTTTAGAACATTTTTTCATTAAAATTACAGGTGATTTTCAATTATAGCTGTATTTTAATCTGCATAAATCTGAACCTGTTTTTTAATTTATCCTGTTTCCATTTCTTAGCTATTATAAATAGTGCTGGAAGAAACATTCTTGTATATAAATTTCATCCAAAGTTTGAATTATTCTTCTAAAATATAATTTTAGAAGGGGAGTTACTTGTTAAGGGGATAACTTTCTTTAAGGAACTTAACAAGTATCTTCTACATTACTTTTTAGAATTACTGTACAGATTTGCATGTTCATCAGCATTATACAAGAAAGCTGACTTCACCTTGCTCTGTACACACAGAATATCATTCAAAATAAGTATTTGCTTATTTAACAATTAAAATAATATCTTTTAATTTAATTTGTAGTTCTTTGATTACTACTGAAATTGAGTTGTTTTCTCATATATTTCCTAGCAATTTGTTTTTCTTCTTACATGACTTATCTATAGTTATTTCTTCTTATCTATGTATCTATGGTAGCTTTTTATATGTAAATTGTGGCCATATTTTTGCAAATATTGTAAGAGATTCTTTTAGGGGTGAAAGAAGATGTTTAAGGCCCCTGACTCTATGATACCATTTTTGAGTGTCAGAAGTGTTCTGGTTTATTTCTAAGTTCTCAGCTCTGTTAGAAACAATTGATGCTAATATGCCAGTAAAAAAAAGCAACTTACATAAATGCATGGTATATTTTATTCTGAATAACGATTGAAGGTCGGATTGACATTTTACTAAAACTACTGATTTTTCAGAAACTTTTGCAAGGATGTAAGATAAATTATATTTTTAACTTTCCCCTTAAGTGCAACTACGTATTTTCAGCTTCTATTTTTTATTTGCCCAAACACCATTTCTATTTATGATGTAGAATACCAGGCTTAGAGAGGATCGGTGGTTTGGCCAGGTTATCATCCAGTATCCGTCTTCTGTTATATCAATTTTTTTTAATTCTTATAAATAATACCACCCATTATATACTTTGGAATTTTCTGACAATTTAAACATTTGTTTTAATAATATGACAATCTTTTACAGAAACATTTTACAGAATTAATCTTTAAAAACTGTGGAAGAAATAAATGTTCCCAGGCTTAAAGTTGCAGTGGAATAAGTAAGAATAGTGGTTTAGATTGACTTTTAGAGCATTAAATTGTATACCTTGTAACCTCACACTTAACTCTAATTAAAAATGCATTTCCTTATTCAGAAAATGATTATTTTATTTCAAAAAGAGAAAAAGAAGAAGCTGCTACATAATTAAATTCCAAAGAGTCTAGTAACTCTCATTGGTTTCAATTTTACAAATCGGTCTCAAAATTTTATATGACTGGTTCTTCTACTTAAAAAAAAATGAAAACATAAACTAAAGAAAACTTAAAAAAAAATAGTGGGAAGAGACATCAAGGTTTTAATTAATGACCTTAACAGTTTTAAAAATACTTAATAGAAACAAGAAAAAAGTAGAAAGATAGAACAACTTTATTTTCAAGAGATTAAATTCTTGATTTAACAATCCACACAACAGAAAGGATTGTATGCACAGATTTTAATAAATCTTATTAAGGCAAACACTGCCCTATGTCCATAAACCTAGTAGCCAAAGCAAATAACAACAGGCTTCCGGATGCCTGGTTAACTCTTATGGCCAGAGAGCATCCCTTTACTCTAGGTAACATATGACCATCCATCTTCTGGAATCATACCACCAACAGAGTCCTTTGTTCAAGCCTCTCCTTGTAGCTTCCTCCAATTATTTTGCAAATCTTTGCCTTTCTTCACAAATTTATGACCCTTTACAGGATTCTGTGGGTGGCTGGGAACATCTGGGCTGTTGGCCTTCTCTCTCCCAAACAATGGTGTCCAGACAGAGAACAGCACTGCAGTATCCAAATGCAAAACCCACCCACAATGATGGAGCTGCTCCACATGTATATCCGTCATTCACACTCAGAGCCCAGCGAAGGTGGAAAAGCAGAGCCTTATCTTGTCAATCAAGAAAAAAAAAGGTTTGTGAATATTTAATCATGTTTTATAGGTCGATTCTGCCTAAGTCAGGCTCATTCCTTCATCCCTTTCCTGGGGCAGCAGGCTGATCACTACCAACTAACTCTTTTCCAAGGAAGAGGTTTTTTTTTTCTTCTTTAAGTTGGGGAGGGTGTAGGAAGATCAGTTAAAATTTGTGTTACTCTGCTGATCTAAGATTTTCTTTCCCCACATAAGAGTTGTACTCAAACCCCAGAAGGATGTATTTAATAAAATGCGAAGTCATCTCCCTAAAGCATCTGGGACTCATTGGTTTCAGCACAACATGGCACAGTCTGGGTCTGTGGAGTTTGTAGCAAATCGTTTGACTCATCTCCCCAAAGCTCTTTGTTTAAAATGGGGTGAGTGAGTACTTGATGGGATTCCAGGGCTTTTAGTGAGGAAGAACAGTTGTCTATATGTGGGCATGTGTGTGGGGGTGTGTGTGTACGTGTGTGTGCGCGCGTACACGTGTGCATGCTGCTGCATGGGTCCCTCCCCCCATTACCTTCCAGTGTCTTCTGCGTGTGGTTGTGCTACCTAAGTCCTCATCAGCTTTGAATGGCTGGAGAAGCCAGTGGGCAGGAATACGTATTAACAACAGTGTTTTGCATTGGCAATAGGCAAAATGTAGCTGGCAGGAGACCCTGAGGGGAGAGATGCTGGAGCAGGCAGGAGACAGGAGGGAAAGAAAAAAGACTAAAACGGGAAAGGAGAGGAAAAAGACCATCTGCATTAGGCGATGTCAGTGGGGGCCGGGGTGCATATGAAGTAGATTTCAGGGTGGGGCTGCTTGCCTGAAAATGGTGCTCTCTTCTTCCTGACTCTCCCCTGAAAGCTACTTGTTTGTTTTCTTACTTGCTGCTAACTGCCCCTCACCACTACCACCATTTTTTTTTTCTTTTTGGCTTACCTCTTGTTGACTGCCCTATATTAAAGAAAAAAAGGCAAATCATTCATTTCATTATTTTTTGCTTCCTGTTTCCGTACTGTGGTCCTGCATGGTAATAACTCTCAACTGCAAAGAGTGAGTCACCTCCTTCCCACCTCCTGGGAGGGATATCAGAAGGGGGCTACTGGGCCGAGGGTAGTGTCTGGGTCAGGCGTGTAGATTGATATCAAAGCAGTCTCATTGCTTTAATTGTTTTAGCCATGAGATCTCATTTATTTTCATGTTAAACAACATTAAAAATGCATGAGATTTTCACATTCATAAAAAGGGGACAGGAGTTCAAAGTAAATTAACAACACTGAATTATGGATTCTGAGCAAGGCAGTCAACCTGTCCAGGGAAGGAAAACTTGGAGCAATTCTGGAGAAAATGGAACCTTTAACCACCTCATAATGGAGAAACTGTATAACTTACATGGTCTTCTGTGAAGCTATGCCCAAGAAGCAATGTGAATTATTAAACTTCATGTAAATATCATTTAATTAGCTACTATTTATAATGCATTGAGCAATACCAAAGATGGACATCTTTGTAGCATAATTGCATTATTCTATAAAAGGGCTTTATGTAGACTTTTGCAGACTCTCCTTATTGTAGTTAATCTTCATAGAATTTTTAAATTGTGTGAGATTGTCTCCTTATGCAAAATCCAAAATGTTTACTCTTGAGAGAAAATAATAATTAAAAAGCACATTTAGGATTTGAAAGTCTGAAAATATTTTCTTAAAGCTCTTCTCAATAACTTAATGGATTTTGGAAGGCAGAGTTAATTGTGTTGGAATTTTAGGTTTTGCAGGCGAGGATTTGTTGCTCATCCCATGGAGATGGAAACATATATTGTCATCAGTTCTGGTCTGCTCCGTGCTGAAGGTCAGCCTCATTAGCATGGCCCCTCTTCTCTCCAGAATACCCATCGCACACTGGGACTTTGGTAAATGCAATTTTAAAAAAAGAAGTATGTGCTTGACCTGAGGGAAGAGTTCTACGGCAGGCTGGGCAGCCAGAATTGGAACAGCTACAAGTCAATGTGACAAAGGCCAACTGCTGTGTACTTGGAATAAACAAAGTTGCCTGTTAGGGGAGCCGACTGCAACACAGTTGTAGGTGGGAAATACACATACACAACTTGGGGCTCCATCTTCCTGCATCCTGGGCAGGCGAACAAGGTCATCGTGGGTGAGTGTAGGGTGACTGGGTGCACAGAAGCAGCACAAGCCTTTGCTTGGATTCTGCAGTTGCTTTGCGCCATGAAGGCAGCCTGTTTTATTTGTATGCAAAGAAGCACAATGCTCAAGGGAGCTCTTTAACATATAGTTTCTGTTATTTAACCATTTGTTATAATGTCATAGGTCAGATTATGTTTTCCAAAAAACTAATGAGATTCAAATGAAAACCAAATCAGTCCAGATCTATCAAGGCCTATTATGTACTAGGTCACTGTGAGTGATGAAACAATGCTTAGATGAAGATTTTGCTTTCTAAAGCTCAAGTCTAGTGGCAGAAGTAAGACCTAAATACATGAAAATCATTAGAAAAAATAACAGTAAATGGGGGCAAAGGTGGGATAAATTGGCAAAGGATTTTTAGAGCAGTGAAACTATTTTGTATGATACTATAATGTGGATACATGTTATTATTACACATTTGTCTAAACCCATAGAATGTACACACCAAGAGTGAACCCTAATGTAAACTGTGGCTTTGGGTGATGGTGATGTATCAATGCAGGTTCACTGACTATAGCAAATGTACCACTCTGGTGAGGGACGTTCATAGTGAGAGAGCTGTGTTCATAGTGGGGAGTTTATGAGAAATCACTGTACCCTTTGCTCAGTTTTGCTGTGAACTGAAGATTTCTCCAAAAAATAAATACTAAAGGTAAATAAATAAATATAAATAAGAAGCCTAAGTCACATTTTGAGAGTATAATTTATACTGTCCCTATTTTAGGAACATCTAATAAATTATTGGTGTGCATAACCCTGTCTTCTTATTGTAGAAAGCACTGTCTGCTCCTCAAATACCCAGAGAGCCGAAGGTACCCCACAGAGGCTCCTGAAATCCCCTTGATGAAGTCCTGGGGTCCTGGAAGAAGCCTTTAGAGACACTTAGGGAAGGTACTTCCTTCCTTTGTCAAGGACAACATGTTTCTGTGATCCTAAATTAAAAATCAAAGGACATGTTCACATAGAAATGATATAAAAATAGGTGGACAAGTCAATAATAATATTAATACAGTGCTGACTTAGAGTTAGATTATAATTTGTGTTAAATTGGTATTTGGGGGAGGGGACTGACTGGGAGCATAAAGTGCATTTATATTTATTTTATTGGAAAATGTATTCTAAGAGCATGTATGTGGTTTTCTTTACAAATGCTCCTTTTATGAATCAGCCAATGGCTGTAAGCCATGGCTGACTGTGAAAGAGATGTCACAGGCAGTTTTTGATTAATTGCCAAATTAATAGCAGTGACAAAAATTGCTATGGCTCAGAGGCAGAAATATCTCAGTTATACCTATGATAGTCAGGAAGGATCAGGCTCAGAGATTTGGGAGCTTAAAGGATCTCAAGACACTAGCTCTTCCAGTTTACTTATTGGTAAAGGCAGGTGAAATGTTTTATAGCAATTTAGACCCAAGGAGAAAAGGATTTGCAACGATCTGTAGCTAGTGAGTTTAAAAGAGGGAACCTCCTTCCCAGGCCCTTTTCATGCTACCTTACCTTTTGTTTAAAAATACAACCGGTCAAGGAAGGGCTTAACTCAAATAGTAATGACTAAGGACCAGTAACATTTAAGCCTCTAATTTCGAAGGCTTAGAACCTAGATGTAAAATTTTATATTAAATATTAAATAACTAGCATAATTCATTAGCTTAAAGCCTTTGGGCCAGATTCGCCCTCGTTTACACTTTACCAGCTGATTATGAATCAGAGATGGAGGGTGATCATCACTTCTGGTTTTCACTCTTTCCTGGACTCCCAGTGGCTTAACAGAGTGAACAGGCAACTTGTTAGCCTGCCTATTCAGAACAGCAGTTTCCACTGAGTAGTTCCCCTCCAAGGAGAACAGACACCCTCTGTTTCTTATCTGGTGGCACTCTCTTCACTCCCCCACGCCCACCCCTTGGCAAGTTTACTTATCTTATCTATTTAAAGGAGAAAAAAAGTGCTCTGGCGAAGATACCAGTGGACTTGCACTTCATTCTTTCACATCACAGTACTCCGTCGGAAGGATTCTTTTGGAAAAGGTGCTTCTTATCTTGTTTTACTTTGAAACGCCTTCAAAGGAGCGTTCTGACCCAGGCAGCAGCAATGGAGATGTCAGATAAGTTCTGTTTCATGGAACAGAGTTCTGAGTTACATGAGGAGAGCAAGCGGAGGCAGAGTTGCTCGGCGGGTTTCCATGCTAGACTTTGCCGGCACCGCCTGTTCTTTAAAAATCGACAGCCTGATCAGTTTCACCATTTTGAGATTCTTCTAGATTTTTGAGGTGAAATCCTGTTCAGAAGCTTTTGACAACTTTTCTTCTTTAAACAGGGATCCTTTTACTAAGATTCATGTCTTTTTTTTTCTACTCTTTTGAAACATCGATTTTATCCAAAAGGCTGTATCTAGGGTGTCCATACACAGCGTTCTATAAATCAAGTTATTTTATAAATATGTGCCAGTGTAAGTAAATAGGGTATTATCCTGGGAATAATATTTCCATGTGTTTTCCTAAAGATTAAAGGGCATGTATATGGGGAATAAATTTTGAAGTGAATTTATTTAAATGATAAATTGCTAACATATTGTCAGTATTTTCATACTAAGGAACAGTGAGAAAAAGTAGTTTCATCAGCTATCTGTAATAATGTTTTCAAGTTATATTACAAGTTATCATTGCCCTGCTGTATCTTGGAGATGCAGTTTGTTTTGTAAAATACCTGTAGAATTTACTTTAAGGCCAAATTTATTAGGTTGTTTGTTTTTGTTTTTGTTTTTTTACAAACAATAATTAGGGATTGTCTTTTGAGCTGTTACCACAGAAAAGTTTCATGCGAGAAAGTTATTTCTAGAAAATGACCAACTTACATTATTCCTATTTGCAGCTAAAGTTAAAAAAGAAATACAGATGTTACTAAATTTTGTTACTTGGTAATTGAAAGTAGACACATTTGAACAAGCAAGAAAGGAAGGGACTCATTTTGATGCTCTCTCACCGATTGACCGATTGACCGTATGAACTTGTTAGTGTGCTGGATTTAGTCTTTGTTTTGTTTAGGCACCCATCCTGAGATGTGTGCATGTGAATTCCTGTTGGGAAGAACTTATTTTGCAGAATACTGCGTTGGCATTATTTACAGTGCAGTCCTTGGAGTTTCAGAGAGTTGACAGAGAATGATTGCTCGTACAATGCAGCAGCTCGAGTTAGCTCAGCTTTCTCTGGTATCATAGCTAGGAGTCTGGCCAGGGCATAAGTGTATGATTGTTTACACTTCTTTATCATACAAAAAAAAAAAAAAATGAGACCCCCCTCCCGCCGCCCCCACTTCCCACCTCCTCACTCCCAGGCTCTTCTGGACATTAAGATGAGTAAAGCAACAAACTCTAATTCTTACTGTGATTTTAACTTGTTTTTGCATAGCTTAGAGATTTTGGTAACATGGTCATAAATGGGACTAAATGGAAAAGCGGCAATACTACATTGGTCTGTGAAGATCATCCCAGCAATTTTACCCCGCTAAGTCCTTGCTTAAGTAGAATTTGGAAGCACTGTTTTTCCTGCTTTTGCAATATTAAAATGATGCAAGACAAGCAGGCTGGAGAAATGTTAGAGCTCTGGGTCAGGTGTGCCATAGTTGTACATGCAGCTTAAAATCCATTAGAGTAAAAATGTAGATTGAACAGGAATTAATTTGGAAAATAATTAGAAAGCTTGACATGTTTTTACAAAATGTTTCACATTGATTGGTTGATCCTCATAACATCTGGAATGAAGGATTGTAAAGAATAGCCTATGGAGGCTGCAACTAAACTGAGATTAGAACTCAGCCAGAGTAATTAGTCCATTAAACCCAAGAAAACGGTGACGGGATTTCTTATTTTGTACCTAGTTGCTAGATCACAACTGATGCTTTATTTTTTGGGGGAAGTGAGTTTTAAATGTGTGAAACACAATTTAGGTAAATGTTTGAGCCTTTGCATTCAGAGCAAGATAAGAAGAACGGCCTCTGAGACTTTATTTCATGATACTTTTCTTTCTACTTACTCAACTTGTATCATTCATTAAGAATGTATTCAAATTCTATCTCCTCCTCCAAGGAAGCCTTTCAACTTATAAAAATAGCTATAATTTGCTGCTAAACACTATACTCTCATCTTTACAATAGCTCTGTGAACGAATTAAAAATAAAAACAGCTGGCTTTAGAGCACTTCTTTACTAATGAAAGCCAGAGTCAAAATTCAAACTAAAGAAGGCTCTGAGTTAATGCACATTGTCATCTGAAAAAATTAAGTCCCTCCCATATTGTACATTAATCTATCATTTGAGTTTATCTTTATTCATTATTACTTAAATATTTTTACTTTCCTCTTCCAATGTATTAGTTATAAGAAACTATGGTTATATTTCTAATGGAGAAACTGTCTCTGACCTTTGTCTTGTCTGAACATCCCAATATTTATGGAACCTTTACTTGAGATCTATGAATAATCCACAAGGGGTACATTACCTTGTTTTGAGCCTGGTATGGGGGAAAAAATGTTTATTCAGCAAATAAATAATTGGATACAAAGATAATCCTTATATAGGAAAACCACTCATTTATGATAGAGAAAAATCTTTTCTCTCTATAATCAGTCATCTTGTATTGAGAAGTGCTGTTTCATCTCCTTGTAGAGAAATGTCTGGAGAAATAGCTTTAGTAGGAGCCAGTGTATCACATTGTTCTTTCAAGTTTTCTATTTTGCTCATGACTGTATTGATGGTCAATATATTCCTTATCATTTAACAGAATTTACTATGTTTATTTCCAAATGAATTTCCTTTCTATGTAGAGATGCTATTTTGTTAGTTATCTTTTCCTGTATAAATGTCAAAATCTGCTTAGTAAGAAAACATCAATGAAGTTCTTCATCTTGAAAACTATAGGTACAACCATAGTCAACGCAAAGTTGACTTTCATTAAGCCTAAAGTAAAAGCATTTGGTATTTTGTGTGTTGAAGTAAGATGGAGGATATAAACAGAGAGGAATGGCTACATCATGATGCTTGCTGTATAGGGTAGAGAGGAAAGGACTCGGGCTGTTTAACAGAGTTGTGTAGCACAAAGTGTTCATTTGCTTCACTAATACCTAGGATACATTTGAAAAAGGTAGTGAAGAGACAATTGCTCTCAAATAATACCAGAACTCCATTACCCTTCATATATCCTATATCACACATGAGCAAAGAGATACAGGAGATGGCTCACTCATGTAAAATCATAGAATGTTAGCGTGAGGAAATTCTTTAGGTCAGCTCATTTTTGTGAGCTATCTATTCTTTCTTTCTGCACAAGAATCCCATAGGATTTTATGATTTCAATATCATTCTGATACAAGATGAAATAAATAGCATGGATTCAGGCTAATGAAGTCATCCACTCATCCATCTATTCATCTCAAAACAAGTGTTTCATGACCACTATATGTCAGTTTCTGTACCACCAGAGTCCAGGGACAGAAACATGAATAAGTCAAGGGTTTGCTTCTGGGAAACCTAAAAGCTAGCATTGCTATCCCACATGTGAACATTTCATTCTGATACTACATAATATTTGTTAAAAGATCAGTGTTTATAAAATGCTATGAGAATATTTTATTTTATTTTATTTTATTTTTTGCTTCATGTAGTTAGGGAAAATCTTTTATAAAAAGGTGGTATTGGAATTAGGGCTTAAAAGATAAATGGATGTTCATCATTTGGAAAAAAGACAGAAAAGGATAATGGTATTTTAGGCAAGAGAAAGGAGTAAAAATACATGGTGAGTTTACAGAGCAACGAATATTCTGATACTGTTTGCTATGTGGGAAAGTAGAAATGATATTTCTCATTAACCTAAGGTTTTATTGATCATACCTGGTGTAATTATTTTAGTGTGTAAGCATACTATATTTCCCATTTCTTTTTTTCAGTCTTGAACAGGAAGCAGTACTTATTTCCAGAATTACGAGGAATATTATGTAAATAGCCACGGGTAGCTTTCACAATAACCTTATTTTCCTTGAATTAGGTAAACAGGAACCAAACTCTGACACATTATCAAAAACAAAGACAGCTGGCAATAATCACACTCTACAAATACATAGTATTTTTCTTAAGAAAAAAGAATAAAGAATAAAAAGTGACACATTTGCTAGAGACTCTTGACACTGGAAAATGTTATATTTCTCATATTTTCTTTACAACTCATCAGAAGCCACATCTTTAGTTCATATTTGTACTTTGATTTTCACAAATCCTACTGAGTTCCACTGTTCCATTTGACATTAAACTTTAGAGTTTGAATTGATGGTAAAGTCACAAAATTTTTAAAATTTGCTTTGCCAAAGGTAGACAGCTCAACATAAAGCTGAAGATATTTCAGCCGCTCAATAAGAGAGTTGTGGAAATTATGACGGCCTTTAAGACAAGCAGCAAATTTTAAATCAGAAGAATAAAATGCCATAACATTTCTTTAAGACACACTACTACATTTGGCAGCCATTTACGTCTTATTTGTGTGTTTGCTTTTTCTCTTTGAAAGTATACTCGGAATTGTAACTAGGAAAAATAATTAAAACCATTTTCTCTCAGCCTTTCCTTAATTTAACTAAGCCATCCATTTCGATTAGACTCAATTCTCTTGCTGTAGGACTTGGAAAGGTCGAAGCTCTGCCTGACAATACTTTTCACTTAAACAAAGAACTATGCCTATTTCTATATCTTTTCTTTCAACTTTCAAAAGGCCAAGGATTCCCAACTTTTTTAAACCTTTGGTCTGTTAGTTTTCCCGCCAGCATAAAACTTCATGTTTGTAAGAGAAATTAGTTTTGCACCCCAAATTTCCGTGTGCTAGTTTGTTATTCCTTCTTTTAAATGCTTTTCTTGAGGAGCACTATAAAAGTGAGGAAAGAAATAAGATGTCTGGTAGATCCTCAACAGAAATAAAAATAAATTGAGATATGTAAGCATTTTATTACCCACGAAGACCCACGACTGAAATACATCCCAACAAAACAGTTTTTACATTTGAAGGATATATTGAATTATTTCAGTTTTCCAGTTTGCTTTCTTCAAAAACGCTCTTCACATCAGAGGATGTTTTCTTTTTGTTTTGTCTTCTGTTGATTGTTTTCTTTGCCCTAATATCTCCTTCTAATTTTCTTTTGAAAACAATTGTATGTATTTCACATCTGTCCCTCAGATAATGTCCATCATTACCCGGGCCCATGATTGGCCAGCTTATGATGCAAGGGTGGGATGCACTTATAGCCTTCTTCAATGCTGTGCTTAATAAATACTTATTAACTTAATAAAGAAAGAAAAGGAAGATTCTGATATTTACATCAATTTCTATTCTCTGTGTTCTAATAAAAATGGAGCATTTCTTTCTGTCCATTTATTTATATCATCTGGCCCTTCTGGGCTGATGTCTTTTTGATTAACTTTATATAGCAACTAACAAATCTGAGGCACTGCCAGGGTATAAATTATTTTATTTTACTGTTAGCGGTGAACAAGGCTCACTTTGCTTAATACGAGTTTAACGTTTTTTCTTAAATCACTGTAAGTTAACTTTAATGCAAGAATTTACTGGTCGCTTGCAATAAACTGGACAGCATTCCTTGGGTAAAAATTTGGGGTAAATTTTTTTCTCCTTCTAGATGTTTTCATTTGCTCTCCAGATTTTCACAGAAATACAAAGTTTTCAACTTCAGTGGTGAGGCTTTTCCATCCAAGCCTTACTTGATTTAAAAACAGTGAATTATAAAAGAATTATAAACTTTGCCAAACCAGAGTTGTTGGTGGCTCTCCTTGGAAATCTCATTTAGGAAGGCTTAATGTTTAAAATACATTTATGCTGTCACAATGTAAAAGATTTGACACCAAAGTATGCATTTAAACAGAGAAATTTTTAAAAATCTTAAAAGTGAGATAGTCTGAGAAATAGGCATAACAAAAGTATCATACTGGGAAGAATATTCCAAAGTAAACCACCCATGAGCTTTTATTGATTTTTCTTTGATATTCGAATACCATTCCTGAGAAGAGAAACTCTCACCTGCCTGTAGTGTGTGATGGGATGCTACATAGCCAGTCCTCTACTCATTACCATTTTATCACCATGCTGCTTTCTAAACAATTTGTTATTCACTATCACCTCTATTTTTTTTTTTTCTGTCATCACAGCTGTCTATCTTCCTTATTAACTCTTAGTGTTATTCTTTTCTCAATGTATTATCTTTCATTCATCTGGGGTGGATTTCAGTTTCTTAGATTGCCATAGAAAGACACTTCCAACTGGAGACAAACACAAGAAAGCTTTTAGTTATCAGAAGTGAGTTACATTGCATTATTCTCATATGTACCCTTTCTCTATCTTTTCCTAGCATTAGTATTTCTGTTTTGTCAATCTTAGAATCTTTTTTTTTTTTTAGTTGATCAATGGACGAGTAGCTCCTCTCCTCTTATAGTACAAGCTTTGCCTAGAGCTCTTACTTTATTTCTCAAATGTCACCTACTAATGACATTATGATGCTAAAATCACATTAATAAAGCTTGAGTGGTTGAGAAAAGAGAATAGCTCATCAAATTAGTTCAACTTTCCTGAAACATGAGAAACAAATCCTCCAGAGAGAAACACAAGAGTAGAAAAATTTTCAGGCAGTGCATGCCTTCATTACAGAGAAGTTAAAACTGAAGAGATGTTTATCTAGGGGCAGTTTTTCGGAAGTTATCTCAAGCACTGGAGCTGGACCTTGATCAGCAGACCTTGAAAACCTCCTTTGACTTGATTTCAAGTCGTCATGGATTTAGACAAAGAAGACTGATATGGTTAGTCACTGGTGTGCGTGTGTGTTGGGTGGAAGGGCAGTTTTAACCTCTGACATCACAGTGACTATTTCTTTTGTATCCTTTAGAATATATAACTGATTATAAAGTGTAGCTACATTTGGAAGCAAAATTGACACTTGAGGGGAAAAAAGGCACATAACCTAAAAGAAAAGAGGTAAATTTAGGTAATGCATAAGAGACAATGTCTCATTTCCCTAGTAAATTCACTGGTGTGGTAATGTACCTGTCAGCAGTTGTAGCCCGCTAATGCCGGAAAGATGAAAGGCTGTGCAGTACTGCTGAAGCTGAGCTCTCAGATTAGAATTAGTGTAGATTGGTTTCTTTGTTTCAAAAATTTGAACCAAGGCTGGACCAAGAAAGGCATTGATTCTCAATTTCTCCAAATCTGAATATAATTTGGTTTCAGTTCATCTTTCTAATGTTTAATTTACAAACAGAAAATAAGTATTTCACTTTGCAGTTTTCAAACTTTCATAACCAAGATAAAGGTATGTACAGTATAAAATAACAGCACAGAAAAGATTATTTGAGTAAGTTGTCAATGTGACTAGGTATATTATTGTGATTAGTTCATTTTTCAAAATAGCCCCTGCATATATCTAATATAGACATGGGAGTAAGAGATAGCTATCTGCTTTGTGACACAGAGAAGAGTGATTGGAATACAAGCAATTGGTTTAATTTAAAATGGTTCCATGATAATTTTGTGTAAACATTCAAGTCTGTCCTGTGTCTGAATCATTCATTAACACAGCATAGATTAATGGGAACACATTCTCAATGCTCCAACTCAATGACCAAAATATAATTTTAACAACATAGAAGGAAAATGTAGGAAATTGGACAGGTCACAACTATCCAGACTTTCCTGACTTTATACTAAGGAGCTTTAACATTTATAGACATACCTTTAATTTTTTAATTGAAAAGTTTACTGATAGTTTTGGAGATTTTGATACTGAACTTTGAAATAGAGTAGCTACCAAGTACAGCAAGTGTTTTAAAGTATTTTTGCTGTATAAGGAAAAGGACTTTTCTTTAATAAGCATATTCCACAGTCAACAAAAGGTCATTCTATAAAGACATCAGACCTGTTAAGGCCAGAGCATGTATACCTGATGCTAGCTCTCAGTCAGGCTCTCTGTATGGAAGCTGTGGGTGAGGATGCTGCTTTGCCAGTGGAGTGCCCATTCATGGACACAGTCTCCACTGACCTTCATAGATATTTGTGGTTTTAGCTTCTCTCATCTCATCCTGCCTCAGTCTGGGTGGGCAAGACATAACTAAACAGTTTTTCATGATCAGATTGCCCTATTCTAGTATAAAGTAGAACATTGATTAAGTGGATAGACATTTTTATTCCACATTTTATGCCTGGTAGTAGAAAGAGTAAAAGTTGAGGAGTGAAAGGTAGATTGTTGTGAATTTTTACTTTTTATTGTGAAGGATATTTAAGACCATTGGTATCAATATTTCCAAAATATTTACTGCCCTGGGGTTTGTTAAAAATTCGACCACTAATGCTCTTTTGAAATCTTCTGAAAAATCCAAAGGAATTTTTAGGTCCTAGTTATGGTTCAATCAGGTCTATGGTAACAAAAATAATAACAATAATAATAATTATTATTCAATGACATCATCGTCATCATAATAATAATTATTATTCAATGACAAATCAGATGACAATTAAGATTAAACTATTAATTAATTATTTTTATTTATACTTATCAATATACCCAAAAATGTTTGAAGCATATTACATATTTAAAAGTATCTAAAATAGGGCAATTAATATATAAAGAGGAAAAAGTTAAAGTAACAAAGAAAGAAATGAATCATAGCTTAATAATGTTGAACAGTAAGTTTAACTTTGAGTTTCTAGAAAATAAGTTTTAAAAAAGGATTAGATTGGATTAGATTAGATTAGATTTAGTCCTTGTCAGATGAAAGGGGGAAAAAAATGCAACCAAGTAGTGAAACATATTTTTAATTAACTTAATTCTATGAAGAATGCTTCATATGTGGATTCTAACAAAATAGATAGTTTACATTCTAGAGGATTAATTTTGACCATGGTTTTGCAGGATAATTTCCTTCCTAAATCAAACCTCATTATGATTCACTCTTAGGGTATCATGTTTCTTTCCTTCAAAGTACTTAGCAGAGTTGTAATTTATATGTGATTATTATATGCAACTTTCAGTAAACAAATGTAAGCTCAGTGAGAATAGAGGCCAAATCTACTTTTGTTCAGCATTGTATTTCAGATACAGGGCTGGCATAAGGAAGTGCTCAGCACAGATTTGTTGAATGAGTAAATTCTTCTAATGAAAACCATCTCTTCAAACCCCAGGAAATTACATTAAATTTCAACCTGTGCAATGAATTTCCTTGAAGAGAGTGAAGATAATATTATCTACCTAGTTGTTTGGGTTTTGATGATATTGTTCTTCAGGAATGTGGCTTAGAAAACCTAGAGAAATGAGTCAATCGAATGGCCCTGAGAGTGTCCCTTCAAATACTGAGTGTCTGGTAAGTTTTGGTAAATGCTGGCCCATCGGAATTCACAATTACATTTTCTGAAAACAAAATGCTTGAACTGTAACCCATCAAAGAAAAATCAATGCCAACCTTGAAATGAAACAGTGCATTTTCTTCTATAAGAATTCAGAGGTCTGGATTGTATTCTTGCCTTGATAAAGAATTATGTCCCTTTCCCTGAAAGAAAGTGTGGTCAGTACAATGAGAACACTTGGGGGCCAGTCAGACTTGAGTTCCAGTCCCAGCTCTGCCACTTTATCTGTGAGACATTGGGCAGAAGTTCCTGCCTAAGACACAGATTTGTTTACTGCAAAGTGAGGCAATGATATCTGCAACTTCTCAGAATTCTTGTTGAGGTAAGTGACAATGAATGAAAAGTGTCCAGCATACAGTGGGGTAATACACATTTTTTTTTTTTTAATGAATGTTTTCTCAGAAGCCATCTAGTTAATGGAGCTGAATAATGCCGTTCAACTTACCAAAGGTACATCTAATGCCTTGTGTGGAATTCTGAAACCAAGATGACTTTTGGAGTCAGTAATGTATTAATGACAGTTTTCCACAATTCTGTCACATACTCAAGCTCAATCAATAGTTGTTGAATTAAGAGTGAATAAATAAATCAATAAATTTAGATCTAAAATCTTTCGATTCTGTTTTACTGTGGCTAGAATAAACTCTAGGGTCAATAAGAAGAGTTCATTTTAGCTTTTACATTATTTTCTCCATGTATGAGCTTATCCTTTTAAAATCTGGGTTTTTGAATACTCTTGACTATTAGTGAATTTACAAATGTTATGAAAACCAAAATGTGTCTCATCTCCTTCTTACCATCATATAACACATCTTAAAACGGTCTCTCTATATGTCTGAGCTGAGGTAACACACCATAAGGTTTACTTGCCCACAAATTAAGTACTTAATGGAAAGAAAAATGTTATTTATTTTTACAGCATATTTTCTGGTATAGTGTTCTATTCCTGGAAGCTAGGAAGCATGCAGTGAACTCAATGCTTAAATGAATGAGTGCCTTCTATTTAAGTTCATTTAGAACAAACCTTAATTTTGTTATAGTCTAGGTGTCCCTAACTACATAATTGCTTCAGTTACTAAAATTGGAATATCCAAAATTTCCTTTATGAGAAATCTATATTTCATTGAGAGGTAAACAATTCTCCTTTTGTTTGGGAAACAGATTTAGATTTTAATAAACTACACTTTCCCATCTGCTCCAACTATGAATTGTACATACAATTTATCATCATGACAGGATGATGCCAGGTTAGAATCACTGGGCAGGAACAGCGTCTGGAGTCCACTCTCTTCTGAAAAACTCATTGGGCCCTTTGTCACTCAGCACAGCTCATTTTGTTAATTTAGAGAGCCACAGTGTGATACAGAAAGAAGGGCAGCTACTCCAGATAGATCTCAGAAGCAGCGTGCTATTTTAGAAAGAGGTATGGCTAAACACATAAAATAATGCAAGTATACCCGTATATCAATTCTTATATATTTAAGCAATTATCCTAACCATCTATAAGGTACTCAGACAAATGAACTAATCCAGGCTTTAAAATAAAAGGTTTTGTGTAAAAAGATATTTGAAAAAAAAGAGAGAATTTGAAATACTATTTCCTTATGTTCCAAAAGAAACACAGATTGATAAAAATAAGAAGCTAGAGTTTTAGACACAGATTCTAAAATCCATGAAAAATAATGGTAGTCCACAAGTAGGCTCTTTTTTCTTCTTTTTTTTCTGTCTATTCTTTTTATTTTTAATGTTTTTTCCCCATAAAGGATTATTTGGAAAATGAAGGAAAGCAGAAAGAAAAAGGGAGGAAAAATTACCCACAGACCTACCACCCAAACAGAAGTACTAAAATGACGTATCTTTGTGCAGCCTTTTTCCTCCCAATTTTTTTATAATGGTAAAATAGACATAACATAAAATTTACCATTTTAAGTGTACAGTTCAGTAGTTTTAAATCTATTCATAATGTTGTGCAACTATCATCACTGTCCATCTCTATAGCTCTTTCCATCTTGTAAAACTGAAACTCTATACCCATTAAACGATAACTCCCCATTCCTTCCTCTCCCCAACCCCTGCCAACCACTATTCTACTGTCTGTTGCTGTGATTTTGACTACTCTAAGTACCTCATATGAGTAAAATAAGCCTGTTACCAAAAAAACATACTGAATAATTCCATAAGTAGGATTTTCTTAAAGCCAAAGACTTTGTATCTTTAAGAAAAACAGGCCAGAGTCAGTGGGGGCAGAGGTGGGAGTAGGGGGAAGGTGGGGGTTGAGGGGGGAACATCAGGTGTTTTAAGATTTTCCTGGGGACTTTGTAGTGGAGAAATCTATCCTGCTGTGGTTTACACCTGCAATCGTTACAGTTTGCTTACTAATGGTGATAAAATATGAGGCACATTAGTTACTTTTTTTTTTATATATCTACTTTGCTTAAATCTTTTAGAAGATTGTGAATACCACTGCAGAAATTAAGAAAATTTAAATGGCTCTTTTATCGATAACTATAGTGGCTCTCAGGTTTATGGAACAATTTCTCTGTCAATCTTGTAAATGTAAATGTGCTGTTGTAAGTATAATCACCTCTGGGCATTCTATACATTTTTATTTTTAAATCCAGTTTCTGAAGCTCAAAGGTGCAGGATAAAATGGTAGAATCTGGTCATTCCATCCTCCCATTGCCCCCAAAAGACTCCATCTGTACCAGCAGCCTCTCAATATGATAGGTCTAAACCCAGAGGTTGACTCAGTAAGTTGAGACCATGTGTGAACTGCTGCAGAGTGAGTCTCTCTGATTTGTAAACATGCTTTATAGACATTTCTTGCTAACAATGCTGTTTCTTGTTCTCTCTCAAATGAGAGCTAGAGCCTCAGAATAATGGGCAGTGTAGTGCAGTGATCAGCAGTTTAGGTCCTGAGGTTGGTCTGGGTTTCAATCAGAGCTCTGCCTCACTGGGCCTCAATTTTCTCATCCAACAGTACCTGCCTCCTGGGGTTTGGGGGAGAATTGACTGAGTATGGAAAAGCGATTGGAGTGTGCTAGATATGCAGCATGGGTGTTACCCTTGGGGTCTAGCATGTGTCTAGAAGAGGTTTATACAGGTGGAAACTGAGGCCCACAGTAAGGAAGTGGTTTATTGGATTCATGCTGGCCTAGTCAGGCTGGAGACCCAGGGCTCCCAGTTACTGTCTAGAGTTCTCTCTACCCTCACTATTTTTATTTTTATTTTTAAAGCTTTAAACTTTCTTTATGATTAATACAGAGAACACGAACTAATTTTCAAATTTTCTTTTTTTTAAAAATTCCAGGACACATTCAACATGAACAAGATTTTATTTATTTTAAAGAGAAAGGTTGGCAGAGAAGCCACTTTATATCTTCTATTTTTCAACTATAAGTTTATAGTTTCATTAAAGTCATTATCAAAATTTTTTATGCTCAGATCTAGAATCTGTATGAATTATTAAATGCTATGTGATGCCATAAGCACCATACCTGAGCTGTCTGAGGAGAGATGGTGTAGGAGAGAGTTCATTTGGGCCCGTAGTTCTACATAGTGACACGTCCTCATAAGGTTTTAAGAAATATTAATCATGCCATGTGATTTAAAAAGATGGGATGACAGGTATATTAAAGAAATAGCAATTTTAAAGGAAGATGTTTGTATTTCTTAGCTTTTAGCACCATACATTTTAGTTTCTTTGTCACCAAAGAAAAGAATTTTAACCAAGTAACTGTAACATATACTACTTATGATAAGTAAAATGTAACATATACTACTTATGATCAGTAAAGTGAGTTTGAGTTTAAGGAATCTAAAATAAAGGAATCACACTGAATGTGACTTTTCAATGATAGCAACCTTTTTAAGGACTGTTTTCATTTATAGGTTGTACTATATTCGCTCCAATATCTGTACGTACAAAATTTTATTTTATATTTTCCTGTCGTATAAAATGAGTAAAATATTCTCAGCTTATTCCTCATGAATGATTAATTCATATTATCACACGTTCTTTTAGATACTTTTACTATACTTTTCTATAGAATGGTTAAAATGTAGACTTAATCCATTCTTTCTGGGCAACTACAAGTTAGCATGGAAAAATATTCATGTGCATTTGCTATGGATAAGTATATCTTCCCTCTCACACCCAGCCAAGACAAAAAAAAAAAAAGAAATTATAATAAATCTACCCTTTTCTAATAACCTCCTTCTACAATTTCTCTGCTGAATTATATCATTTCTTTCCACCAAAGAGAAAAACCAGCTGAATAAGTCGAGGCAGGCTTATGAACATGAACAAGCATTTCCCACAGGGGAGCGTGTGTTAGAGTTTGTACGTAGAACCCAGACGGGTGGGAAATTGGAAATTAGATTTATGAGAAACTGATGCTGATTCTTAACTTTTCTCAATTTACAGCCCATTGTTTTCAGGGGAGTATCTGTTTCTCACAGGCACAGGAGAGAATCCAGAGTAAGACGCTCTAGGGAAGTGGGAAGTCCTAGATTGGCACGGTTTCAAAATACATGCTAAAGTGCAGGATTTGTGAGCAGATGACTAAGGTTGAATTATTTCCATTGTGGCACAGAGGGACATTGTAAAAGCTTTAAAATCTGGTGGGTAGCAACTAGGCAAATGTTTCGGGATACTGGAGCTACAAGAAAACTAACAGCTGGGTCTGAGTAAAACAGTCCCCCACCCTTTTTTGGTGGTTTCTGGGTACCAGTGGGAAGGCCCATAACAGAGTTATTGTGTTTCTCTGACCCAGGGAAGGAAATCCAACACTTTCCTGCACTCAGCCTCTGAACAAGCTTCATTTTATTCAGGGAGAAGCAAACTGAAATTTCAGCATAAGCAAGATGACTGTTTCTGATGCAGAAACATTGAGAATATCCCTAACAGAGTATAACTCTTAATCAGTGTTGTTTATCCACACTGGAAGCCACTGCAGGTCACACTGTTTGCTTGGTGCCATTTGGTCTGCTCTGACGCCTTTCTGGACAGGAAGTCCTTAAGATTAAAGATTGTATTTTTATGGGCTAATGCCTGCCTACTCCAAGTTATTAACTGAAGAGAAATATAACTAGAAGTCAATTTCTAGAAAGGATATTAACAATCATTTGTGTGTGTGTCAGGATAAAAAATAGGAGGAAATCAAGGTGGAGTAATTGAGGGAAGAAGCACAAAGTAGAAACCAGCAAAGTAATTGGAATATTGGAAATAAAATATTTCTATGTTGAAGTAGAATTTTCTTGTTCGAGATCAGTATTGCACACATAATTAAATCAATATTGATAATTTAGAATATTAGGATATTAACAGATAGTCCAAATAAAAGATTTCATCTGACTCTCTGCAGCTGCTTTTCATGCAAGATTCTTTTCCTCAAAAATAATATCTTGGCAAATGGAAACAAGTAAATATTTGAAGAAAGTAAAACTGCATGTGCGTGCAGGAGAAAGGCTATTTGCTCTTATTCAGCCTGCCTTGATGTTACGTCTCATTCTACAATATTTTAAGTGGAGAATCTTCGAAAATCTAGTTTCTTCATTCAAACTTGGTGAGTGACTCATAGTTCTATACTTCAGGTAGAGGCCACTTGGGTTTATATTCTTACACATGCTACTTGTTGAGGTAAGGTAACAAGATGCCATGTATGATTAAATCATACTTGTACAAATGCTTTAGCTCCTCAGATTACATAATTGTTAATTCACTAGAAAATTCATATTCATCTCCCATACATGTTGCTTTTATGAGAGTTTTAAATCAAATAACTTTAAATATAAGTCTTTAGAAATGACTGAAATTTTTGGAATTTTGGATATGCATGCTGGGGTGTTTATTTCAATGTGAAAATGAAACTGCATTAACATTGTACATAAAGAAAGTTTTAAAACATTTAATTCTTTTTAGTTCTCTGTTAAACATCAATGAAACCAATTCTCACTTAAATTTTTTTCAGATTGAGACATAAAAAATATTAACATAATATTTAATATGAAAAATAATCTAATTAAGCAATTTATTATCGGTAAAGCTACTGTTTATTAATATAGAACAGTAATTATGTACATTAATGTAATGTTTATTTGAAAACTACAAGGTAAAAATAGTAGAAGGTAAAAAGTTTGGCATAATAAATTTTACTAGAAGACAGGGCAATAACATCTTCATTTTGGGGGGAAGGCAAAAATTAGAAACTTGAAAAATAATATTTGGTATTTATCTAATTTAGAAAATTTGAAAAAAAAGAAAAGTGAGAAGAACAACAAATATTCATACTCTCATCATCCGTTCATTACTGCTGCTAACATTTTGGCTTGCCTAATTTCAGCTCTTTTTCTGTGCGTATGTTTATCTTGAAGTAGCTCTATACTAATCTATCGATGCTAGTATTTTTTAGAATATAGTCTATTTTATGATTTGTTTTTACCTACAAGAATACTTTCTGACTTCATTATATTTTCCCAACTCAGATCTTATTTATTTATTTATGTATTTAATCAATACCCATGTCGTTGGCCATTTTGTTTGGTTACATTTTTTGTAGTAAATGGGAAGTTGCTTTCATGCTAATCCTGCCAAAATAGCTGTGTTTGAGGGATGGTTAGGTTTTGAGGGCAGTGAATTCATAACCTTTCCTTGGAGTAAACTTCATGTTCTCCTCCCAGCATTGCTAACTGGAGTTCTTCTTTACAGATTTCTCCACTGAAAACCCTTTCACTATATTCTTCTATTTGCTAATATCAAACTGCTAAGCTTATTTTGGACTTAACTCTGTAGTGAAAACAAATACATTCTAAACAGTTGTCTTGGAAGTTTCAATTTGGATCACGTGGGCTTTTCAGACCCTGGATGTTGTTTTCACCTATTTTAGGTGCACAGCTTCAATGTGCAGATACTAAAATAGATTGTCCTTGTGCAGATTTCCTCAGACACCCTGAATGCAGCTTCCTTCCAGTTTGTAATAGCCAATTTTGCACTTATCTGACAGGGCTAAAAATGCTTGTTTTCCTGTTATTTTCCTCTTTTTTGTCTTTAGATAATATTTTATAAACAAAAAGTGGACATTTTACATTAGGGACTGAGACGTCTGATTGGTTAGGGTCTATCTTCATGTGAAGGTATGATGGACTTTATACTTGCTACATGGAAAAATGCTCTGCAGGTAGACTTTCTCTCTGGTGCTCAGGTAGACCCATTGCGAGATGAATTTCTGTCCTAATACTTTCAAGGAAAGAAAAGTTTATCACAGTTTATGCATATAACCAATGAAATGCAAAATAAGGTCTGGGGTGAGCTAAAAATCTTAGAGTTCTTTAGAGCCTCATTCATAAAAGTTCTTCCTATTGTTCTCTGCATCAACTAAGACAAACATGGAAGCAATCCTGAAGGAATCATTCTCCCTATGTATACTTCCTAATTTTACCTATTTTTTTTTTTGAGAAAGAGTAAATTTAAAAATCATTTATTACTCTTAGTTGCTTCCCCATGTTTGCTTTTCTTCAAAGTTAAGCTCATTAGCGAACTAGTTACAGAGCACAGGAAGACAGCAAAGTACCCAGCTTGGTTAGGTTCTGATGACTAGTCCATATATAAAATCTGTGACCACGGTAAAGGAGTTCTCACAGGCATCAATATGTGCTTGTGTATAGTGCCAAGAAATTGTGAATCTACACCCCAGACCTGAGATAATTGCCAGGGCCACTGTGAGGTTTATATATATGTATATAAAAAGACCCAGCAATAAAAGGCCTGTGAAATTGTGTTAGCCAGAATGTAGTAAACTAAACAAAGTAAACTAGGGTGATCGCAGAGTGAAAACAAAAACAAAAAAACAAAAACCATACTATCTAATTAAAATTTTAACACTCCTTCAGCAACTTTGATTGACACTTAAGAGTTAAACTGTCCATTTGTTTTTAAGGCCCGAGTTCTCACTGCATAAAATCTCACAATAGCCCCTGCTTGGCCGCTTATGGACAAGTGCAAGGGGCATGGAGAAACCTGAGGAGTCTATTGAAGAAGCAGCTGTTTGGGCCTTGCTTCCGGCCCCGCTGGGGCCTCTGGCTGGCTCTGCTCAAAGCCCTGTCCCTTTCCCCTACAAGCCACTTGCTATTCACAAAATAGAAGCCAGACGTGTACTGGTTTCATCGACTTCAAGAAACAGATGCTGCAATTACGTTCAGAAGCAGGAGTGAGACAGTCTTTGAGTGGTGCCTGGTTTTCAAGATGGTGCTCCATCCAAGGGTGACTTTTATTGCTGCTAATCTTTTTAGGTCTACAGCACCAGTTGATAGCCTTTACTTCAACCATTGTCAACACAGATGTCGCTGGGTTTGGAATGCAGAGGTGGACAATTCTGCTTGTATTTACACAGTTTAGACTTTTGTGCTAAGAGATTTAACTATGAATGCTAGCAAAAAAGAAAGGAGTAGCTGCATCATTTTCACCTGTCCATTGTTAAAACTAATCAGGACATTTATACAGACTGAGAGATAGGCAAATGTTAAATAATTTATATATATATATATATATATATATATATATATTCTACATATATATGTATAGTGTATTCACACATACAGAAGTATGTATACAGCATATCCATGAAAAAGAAGTTTTAGAAATTAGACTGCTTTTGCAATAAATCCCTCACTTCTTTATATAGAATTACATTTTTAAAGTGAAGTGTTCATGGTTGCATTATTCTAACAGAATATTAGAGCAGCGGTTTATCAAACTTTGATAAGCCACAGGACAGATTTGTGAGCAGCACAGATGCCCTCCGACGTGATTGAACGTGCCTGCGCATTGGTGGTGGGGCTGCAATCACACTAGGAGATGCCCAGCCACAGGGGCCCATGGCAGTTCTCAGCTGGCTTCTGCCTCACCTGAGCCTTTGACTTTCATGACCAGTCCTGCTGCCTGAACTCACCACCTTCCCAGACTTTTCGCTTTTTACTCAAAGGTCATTCTTTCCTCTCAGCTAACCCCAAGCTGCATTCCTTCCTTTGGTTGTATGATGCTCCTTTATGTATTTTCCCACCAAAATCCTTAGAACTTCTTCAGCATTTCTTATTTGTCTATCATTCTCTGAGCTACTTGAGAGCAATGAAGGCTTCAATCATTGCTGTGTGCTCACAGCCTAATGGGGTCCCTGGCAATAGCAGGTGCTCCATAAAAGGATATTGCATGAAAGATAGATAGTAATGCAGATTTAGCAAAGGATAGAACTTCTATTATAAACAAGGAAGAAAGCTTGTATCTGTAGTGTGGTGGATGAGATCTTGTATATGAGACCTTAAACTCAGAGGTGAATTGGAAGATATTTAGCAGATCTATAATAAGAATGCTATCATGATAACTAACCAGCACTATTCTAGATGTTATTTCACATGTGTGATCTTCTTTAATCCTCATGACACAACTTTCAGAAGTAAGTACTAATAGCCTTCTTATCTTACAGGAGAAGGCGTAGACAGTAGAGTCATCAAATCATTTGTCCAAGGTCACAGAGCTAGTCCAAGTGTTTCCTGGATTTTAACCCAGAGCATCTACTCCTGAGCACTGGACCATGTATCTTCTTCTTTTTTGATGTCATTTCAAGTAGATAAAAATCACACGATTAAAGAAAAAATTAAATAATATTCAATGAAACATACATCTTTAACCTAACTTGATTTTGATTTCATCACATCATTATCACCTAGATGTGCAGAAACTTTTTATTAGCCAAATCATAAGTGTACCTTTTAGCTTTCCTGTTGATGTCAGTAAGAGTTCTAGAAATGTAAGACTTAAATTAACATCTCAGGATCAAGACTGTATTTACCATCAAGGAGACCCACAGAAATTAGGGAATCTTGGTCAGAAATATCCCCAAGGGACCATCCCAGAAGTCTGGGAAGCAGCTGATGTACAGACAATCTGACAAGGGATTTGTCCGTATAGTGGCTTATGACAGGCAATGTTTCCTGGCCAGTGTGTTGGGTAACACCAAGACATTGTGCAAAACAACTCTATCCCTTTTCTACATATAGTCTAACCATTGTCACCCAGATCCATTTGATTTATGACCTTGTCTTTGTTTCTGATGACACTGGACCTCTCCCCGGACCTGGTATCTTACCATCTAAACCCAAACACCATAGCTACAGCATTAATGTGTCTTCTCAGTTTTCATAACCACATATGAAAGTTTCACAAGTGTTTGCCTTGCCCCTCAAATGATTTTACTCAAATGAAAACATCGTTCAACACAAAATGATAATATCATTCAGCACAAAATGATATATGTGTGCTGAGGATGAGGATGGGGCCCTCTATTCTCCAAGTATGTCAAAGCAAATTAGAAATAATAGAAAGCTAAATCTGCACAAAGTTATCCATTTATACACAATATCCATTTTAACTAAAGCTTCTAAACTTATGTTAGCCACTTACTGAGAATCAATTACCTGACTTGCTGAGTGTTAATTACTTCTGTGGCTCTCTGATTAACATGGTGAAGATTCAGCTTTAAAAGAGAGTATTGGAACAATAAACACAGCTCCAGCTGCTTCTTCTTTTATTATCTTTTTCTAATCAATGAAATAGTTATTACTATCTCTACTCACTACCCCCCAACACACACACACACACACACACACACACACATTCTATGACCTCTACAATGAACACCTGAACTGTTATGGACTGAATGTTTGTGTCTCCCATCCCCCATTCCCCAGAATTCACATGTTAAAATCATCGTCCCTAAAGGTGATGATATTAGCAGTTGGAAACTTTAGGAAGTGCTTAAGTTATGAAGGTGGGGCCTTTCTGAAGGAGATTGGTGCCCTTATGAAAGAAGCTCTAGAGAGGTCCCTTTTCTTCCGGCATGTGAAGTCACAAGAAGTCTGCACTCAAAAGAGAGACCTCACCTGTTGATGTTGGCTTTAACCTTGGACTTCCAGCCTCCAGAATTATGAGAAATAAATTTCTGTTGTTTAGAAGCTACCTGGTCTGTGGTATTTTGTTGTAGAACCCTGAAAGACTAAGATATGAACAATACTTAGGAAGTGATAAAATATATATATGTTAAAGCTGTGATGCAAGAATTCAGAGAAGGTCAAGATCAGTGCTACATGGAGAATTCAGATAGACTTTATGGGAAATGTAGAATTTGAATTTGTCCTTGAAGACTGAGTAGGATTTGTGTGAAGCTGTGGGCTATTTTGGAGTAAAGTAGCATGAACACAGGTGAAAATGTATTTTTTTTTGGTGGGGGGTGGTAATGAGACTAACTCAAAAAAAGAGAAAGCTTTAATATGGAGGTTTACATTGCACAAGGTTGAATTTTTAAATTTGGGGCAAATTATAAAAGATCTGAGAGTTTTTAATGTCAGATATGCATAGAAATGTTTAAATTCAGAATTAAAGAATGACTTTATGAAAGAGTCCTTTCAGTATATTTTGTCTGGGTCAATCACATAACAGACACTTTAGACAAAGAAAGTACCTCGAAAACTATTGAAATAAAGGAGCAAATAGTGGTAACGCTAGAAAAAGAAAAAAAAAGGTAATGTAGGAAATTTTGTGGAATAATAAGTGTTAAGGAAGGGATCGAACAGAAAGATGAACCTGATGGATCCTAAGATATTAAGTCTTCCAATGAGGAATGCTAATGAGAAAAAGGAAGAAGAAAGGGAAATGATGCTGAATTGGTTGGAAAGTGGTGAATTTAGTTTTTACATGTTAATCGTAATATTCCTGTATGCATGCCCTCTAGAATGGTAAATATTGGTACCAAAGTTTTAGATAGCATGCTATTTGAAGAGGACAGTACAAGTTAGTTGAAAGTATATGGAGTAGGTTCCCAAATCCTGCAAGAAAGCAGAAAAGAACCTTCCATAATTCAACAAAGCTTTATTAGGTTCCAATTATGTGCAAATCATGGTACTGGGTATTGGGGAACACAAATTCATTCCTTCTCTTAAACTGATCATGAGAGGAAATGACACCTATTGCAAGAGTCGTTAACAATGTGGTGAGCATTTTTATAGCAAGTTCTAGAAAGAGAATAGAGAAAGGAAGGCCTGAGGTTGCCTGCCTGAGTGTTGGTGAAGGAGACAGTTTGTGAGGGACAGTCTCACTGTGGAGGCAATCATGAGTTGGGTTTTAGTCGTTTTAGGACACATTTTGAGAGGATAGAATGACAAATGCAAAGACTAAAGCAAAGAAACAGCTTCTTGGTTTTACAAATAATCACCAAATTGTCTGTAGCATTTGATCAATTAATTCACAAAAATTAGTGGCTAGGACATGGAAAGGTGAAGGTAAAGACAGGGATTTGTATGCCGTACAAAGAATTTTAGATTTTAATTTGTAGGTGATGAGAAAATATGGAAAAATCTTTTAGCTCAGGAGCAATTAGATCATTTCTAAGTTCTAGAATGTTCAGTGTGATGTTGGTATGAATGATGAACTGGATGGGGTATATTGTTACTTCTAATATGGCCTTCACCTCTGAGACAGTATTCTGTAATTTTCCTCTTACTTTCTGATGTCTCCTAGCTCAAGTTTCAACTTTTCCTATTTTCCTGACATGTCTTTCCTGAGTTTTTATATTACTACATGGAACTTTTGTTTTACAGAAGCATTTCATGATCTAGGTAATTTTGTTTGTTTTGTTTTGAGCATGTGTATGGCTATATATTTTGGTCATTTTTTTTATCTGTTTATTTATTTGTTTTTCTGATGACTTCATTTGCTTATTCTTTTTTCTTGCAGTTGTACAGCTCTCTACTCCCTTCTCCTTTTCTTCCCCTTCCTTCTTCTCTTTCTTCTTCTTCTACTTCCTTTTCATCTTTGGATCAGGTGAGCTCCAGGCTAGCAGTAATTCTGCTCGTGAAAGAAGATTATATATATATGATCTGGTTATTTTAACCTTTACCTCTCTTTGTTCAACAGAGGCAGGAGCTAAAGGGTGCCCACAACGCAGAGACTCTTTCCTCCAATCTGCCTCAACTACATACTGCTTCCTGGAAACATGGCGTGCACACAGGATTCCCCACTCAGTTTCCTGCCTTGCTCCTCTGTATAGCCAAACAGCTCTGGAGCAACACCTACCACCAGCCTCTTCGCAGTGCTCTAAATCAGGGCATGGATGTGACAGATACTTAGAAAAATTAGTGTTCTCCTCACTGAGTCTGAAGTTTGTAGCTACAAACATCTATATCTTCAAGCCCCTCTATTTGACCTCCACTGTATTTGACAGCCTTTTCTCTTACATTATTGATTTTCCAGGTGTATTTTTTCTTATAATAATGGAATGTACACTTCTTTTTGTAATTCTCCTGGTTGCTTTTGGGTGACTATGACAGGCGAAGAAGGAAATATTGTCTTGTGTTTTGTCTTGCAAATTGTAAGTCAAAATAGGTCTTATATGAATTCATTAACAGGGCATAGTGTTACATACTAAGAGATAAGTAAGGATTAATTAGACATTCTTTCTCTTTTTAATAATCTCTCAATTTATTAATGTACCCAATACAAGGACAAATTCAAATTCTACATTTCCCACAAATACAAATATGAATAGAAAACTAACTGAATAATAAGCAACAAATGTTTACTGCCCAAAGAAAAAATAAATTATGGGAATTTGGACAAGGAAAAAACCACTGGGGGCTGTAGCGGTCATGCCTGGAAGTTACTCTCCATTTCCTGCTTGTGTCTCTTTGAGAAGGCTGCCAGAAGTCAGAACGAATCAAACTCTTCCCTCCCTCTCCACATTGTTCTTCCATCTAAGTAAGGCATCCACTGCAGATGGTGAAAGAGAATCCCCCTTTGAGGAAAAAGGATAAAGCATCATATTCTCATGAAGTATTTCCTAAACAATGCCTGGTCCTAAGAGTCACCTAGGAAGGTTATTACAATAAGCCAGATTCTCTGGAGAAGACCTGAGATCTGCATTTTTAGCAAGGACCTATGGTAATTTGGATAATCAGGCAATTTTGGAAATCCCTAGTGTAGTGGATAGAACATTGTGTTGGATGCTGAAAGACCTGTGTTTTATTTCTGGCTTTCCAACTAACTAGGTGTAGGATTTGGATAAGTTTCAATGTATCTGATTCTCAATTTTCTTGTCTATAAAAGAATAGAACTGAACTTGATGTCTAAAATCTCTTCCAACTTTAATATTCCATGGTTCTCTAAAATATACAGAGTTTTTATAAAACTCTATAACTCCCTTATCAAATGGAAAGAGACAGAAGGAAGGATAGGGGGTGGGACACGGGACTGAGGAAGGAAATATGAGGGTGTTTCCCTTGTACATGAAAGGATCAGAATGAAACCTTTTCTCCTGTTATATCTGAAATGAGAACTTCTAGGAGCAGAAATTCTAGCAGGGCTCAGTGAAATTTCAGTTTTAGGTGATAGAATCGGCCCAGAAGCAGAAGATGCATGCACCTAAGTTAGACATAAATTGCCTTTATTACTCTGTGATTAGCTATGCATTCACAAAATATTAATTTTCTCAAAAAGACATCCTAAAGCATCACTAAGATATTTCCCCCTTTTCTTGAGTAGGTAAAAACATTGATTTCTACTTAAGTAAAACTCCAAGTTTTCCTTCAGATGCTTTTTAGTAAAAACACCATTTTCTTACTTTAGGGATTTGATTGACAGGTCTCTACTAAAGAAGGAAAATGAATTTCAAAGACAGACCCAAGAAAAACTATCTCCCTCCTCCCCTGCTCTCTCTGGACTTTTTTTGTTGCTCCAGGTGTTACAGGAAAAACAAATTTCCCCACTGGTCTAGTCCTTAATAATAGTATTATTAAGATCCCCAAGCACATCTGATATTGCTCTTCTCAAGTCTAGGGAGCACCATTCATTTATTGATGCAGCAGCCACAAAGGGATCACATTTTGCTTTGTTTGAAGGACCTGAGTGCCCTTATTATTTTTGTTTGTAGAGACACCAGCATACACTTGAAAGCAGGGGAGGGCAGGGAGACGTGGAGAAGAAAACAGATCAGAGTCTGGCTGCCGATTGTGTTTTTTATTCACCTGAGAAACCTTTAGGTTGATTGATTTGTGATGTGGATGCTACTTCTCCCTCTTCTCCACTCAGGACTCTGATGTCTGGTCTGTGCACACTGCTGACATTCAGCAGCATACTCCGAAGGTGAATGATTATGATGTGGATACTGATTGGTTTGTTCAGCTACATTTTCTTCGGAAGTGTAGCTGACTTGCAATATCCAGTGGCCACGAGGGACTGGAACAGAATAAATAAAACTTCCTGCTTTACTGAATTTTTTCAAAAGTTCTCCTGGATCAAAAACAGACGCATCCTGAAAGCAGGGGCCAGCTGAGGTGGGAAGGGTTGACCATGGACACAGACGAGGACCATGATGCTAACTTGTTGTTGCAAATACTAAAGGTGAGAGGTGGAGAAGGCCCAGTTTCGCAGCCTCAACAGTATAATTAGAGCTGTTTAAGCAACTCAGGTCAGAACAGACTCAATAAGGCCATACTTGTGAGGAAATTACACTCCTGGAAAACTCAACTTTTAGTCAAGTGCAATAGCCTCCCCTAAATGAGCTCTGTGGAATATAAACAATCAGTGTTGCCAGGTCGATTGCACTTTACCACAAAGGGAAAGTGTCATACAACCCTGGATCTTCCTCCCTCCATCCACAAAGCAATGGATAGCAAGCTGTGAGGACAAACTCATAGGGGAGAAACCCATTCAGAGACTGACACTGGTTACAGTAAAAGAAATAGTCATGAGTTATAAAATGATGCAGAGGAAGACTGCATTATAGCACAGAGAAATTATTGGCATCACCTAGGACAAGAGGAGCTACATTTAGTATTGTCCAAATTGACTTGGTCAATTTCTTGATTCCTCTTCCAATCCACTGATGAGAATGAAGCCCCCTTCAGGATGGCTTAGTTCTGGGGAGTGAAGCCTTCGGCGTTCTTGATGTTTGGCCTCTTATTGACCTCAATATCCCAAGGCTCACTGGCTTCGCCATCCCCAGCTTCCCTCCCTGAGTGTCCATGGGAGTTTCACTTTCTGCCCAGCCCCTTTTAATTGTTTCTTTGTGATTCTTTGTTTCAATTGTTTCATGGCTTCTAGCTCTTCCCCCTGCAAGGGGCAGCCCTCACTGCAACACCTTGGGGTCTTTGCTCACCAGGAAGTTTGGACAAGCAAACTATACAAGTAGGTAGCAAAATGTGGAAGGATATATATATTGACACCACTTTTCATAAAATTTGCAAACTCAGAGCTGCAAAACCACAGAAGATTTCACAACTACCACTCTCACCACTATTGTGTGTAGGCCTTATTGGACCTCTGCAGGTTTATTGCAGGAAGCCTAAGGGAGTGAAAAAGATTCCGGGTCAGGTGGACCTGGGTTTGAATCCCAGTTCTGGCCCTTACTATCTATTCTGGCAAATCCTGTCACCAATCTGGGCTCAGTGTTCTCATCAGTTGATGGTAAGGTTTGAGTGTAGTGCGCTAATAATAACACTATTGGGGGACTCGTAGGCTCTCAAAAATTTCATTTTCCATTAATTAATTCCCCAAATATTTGTGCACCTACCATGTGCCAGGAACTGTTGTATGCACCAAGGATACAAAAATGAAGAAAAAGAGTTCCTGTCAGAAATCTTATTTCCCCAAGCACCTGCCCCTTTCTGCTTCACTGACATAAAAGCAGTCATTGTAATTCTATCCTATCTCTAAGGATTCCTTCTGCTCTTAAATTTTGGCCATACCTGCTGCAGTAAACTGGGCAGTGAAAGAAGTTCTCCCTCCACATACTTCATACATCAGCTGCTCTTGATCCAGTTGTACAGAAAGCACTTAGAGTCTTGCTTGCTCTCTCTCTCTCAGTCTGTCTGTCACTGTCTGTCTCTCTGTGTATATCTTTTTCTTTCTCTCTTTTTACATACACTCTCACACATATACTTGCACATACATTCTCACTTTCTCACTCTCAGTCTTTCACATTCTCTCTCTCTCTCTCTCTCTCTTTCTCTCTCTCTCTCGCTCTCACACACACACACACACACCACCACCACCACCACCACCAGCACCTCCTTACTGACTGGGTAAAATCTGTGCTCCCCAGTGGTATTCAAATCATTCCTCAGCCCTTCGTGAAATCCCTAAGTCAGTCCCTACAACAGCTGTTAAACAGATTTTCTACAGTCAAGCCTCAGTCTTGACTTCCTTACATTCAGCAGATGACCCTACTCTTTGGGTTTCTCATAAAATTTCTCACCAAATCCTCTAGGGTCTCAATTTAATCAGGATCCTATATAGACCCCTGTGTTTCTAAAATCTGTGATTATACACATTCCATCTGTTATAAGGTTTCAGAATTCCATTTCTGCTTGTATCTCTACCTCAGGTTTCTCAGTATCTCTATTCATTTCCTCCTCCTTGGTGCTCTGGAGAGGAACAAAGCTCCATCTTGCTTGTTCATGCGAATTCTTCTCCCTGAAGTCTCAGTTCCAGCCTCTCTGTTTTCTTTGGGCTTGTGCATTACTCATTATCTTCCCCACCCCCTTCTTGTTCCTTCGATCTCTCCCTCCTCTCTGTGTCTACATTTTTAAGCCTTTCTTGACTAAATCAAGCTATATTATAAGGCTGTCTTTATTTTTATCTTGCTACGCTGTTATAATTCTAATCCTATTCTAATTTTTTCCTTTAATTGTATACACAAACTTCTTGAAAAATATTTCCAAGGAAGTATATTTTGCCAACAAATATGTGATTACTAAATATATATATGTATATTTATATAAATATATAGGATGAACTAATATATTTTGTTAGGCAAACTGCAAACTATTTTACTAACATCCATTTTCTTAACTTTTTCTTCTTAATACCTGTTTTCTATGTTCACCATTTTAATAAAATATTTTTATCCCAAACTTTCAAGGTCTGATTGCAAAATTCTATGGTGTTTTGTTTTTCTCCCACTGACCTTCTTATCTACACATGACTATTGATCAGTTGTGAATGAAAACCTTATCATCTCCCTGGGACGATTCCATCTCATTCTTGTTCTAATCCAAGGATTGGCAAGCTTTTCTGTGACAGGGTAAGCAGTAAACATTCTCAGCTTTGAGGACCGTATAGTTACTCTCACAATTTCTCAACTCTGCCCTTTGGCAGGAAAGCAGTCAAAGAAGACATGTAAAGAAAAAGCATGGCTGTGCTTCCATAAAATTTTGTTTACAAAAAACAGGCACTAGCCTGCAGGCTGTTTTTTGCAGACTCCCTGCTCTGCTGAAATTTGAGCTCTTTCCTAGGAACATTGCTGCCACATCTACTTCACCATTTGTGGTAGACTGAACAAAAGCGCTCCCAAAGATCAAAAGATCCCGTGACTGTTATTTTACATGGTTAAAGAAAGAGAGGGTGAAAGGATGGGGGTGGAGATGGGGGAAGGAAGGTCTTTGCAGGTGCGATTAAAGATCTTAAGATGGAGGGATTGTTCTGAATTATCCAGGTAGGTCCCAAAACATTATCCTTGTAGGGGCAAGGCAGAGGGAGATTTGACAAAAAGTGTAGAGAGAAGAAGATAAGGTAATGTGAGTATGGAGGTAGTGATTGAAGTTAAGGGGCTACGAAACAAGGGACCACCAATGGCAATTGGAAATTGGAAGAGACAGCAGTAGATTCTACCCCCGAGTCTCCAGAGGAAGTGTAGCTCTGCTTACTCCTTGATGTTATTCCTGGAAGACTTATTTTGAATTTCTGGCCTCCAGAACTGTTAAAGAAGAAATTTCTGTTGTGAGAAGCCGCTAAATTTGTGGTAATTTGTTACAACAACCCTAAGGAACGAATATACCATCCCTAAGGAACCAATATGCTACTGGTTGTCTATTACCTCACTTTTAAAATGTATTCCTCCTTTGAGGTTACTGCCCTCAAGCTATACCCTCACGCACCTTTTCTTTTCATTTTCAATGATCAACGTCTTGAACATGCCCTCAAATCATTGTAGATTTTGTCTCCTGACTCATATTTTGTGCCCTGAATATAATAATTGCCCATGAGGATATCCAGTCCAATACCTAGTATCCAACTTCCTTGGCCAACTTGATCTGAACCATTTTTTTTTTTTTCACTTTACTTCACCAATACCATGCCTTTGGCTTTATTGTCTGTTATAGACAGAATGTCCCTGTCCTCCCAAAATTAACATGTTAAAATCATGACTCCCAAAGTATTGGTGAAATCATAACCCCAATGGTATTTGGAAGTAGGGTCTTTGAGAGGTGATTACATCATGAGGATAGAGCCTTCATGAATCAGATTGGTGTCCTTATTAAAGGGACCTCAGAGGGCTCTCTCACCCTTTTTTCCATGTGAGGACACAGTCAGAAGATGATCATCTATGGACCAGGGAGCAGGATCTCTGCAGATAGCGAATCTGCTAGCACCTTGATTTTGGATTTTCCAGCCTCCAGAACTGTAATAAATTACTATTGTTTATAAACCTCCCAGCCTATGGTATTTCTATTATAGTAGCCCAAATGGACTAACACAGAAATCAAATGATTGCACATGTGGAATTTACAACTCAAACTTAGAATTCTCCATTTGCCCTGCTAGTCCCTCTTCCTCCCATCTTTTTCCTCCCATGGCTCCAGATCTTTGACCTCACCAAGGTACTCATTGTCTCAGCTCTTTTTCTCTCTTCCTGTACTCCAAGCCTTCAATGTAAATCACAAGGACAAGCACTCTGGCCATTCTTCTGTGCCTCCCTCATTTCTCTTTCCTTTTGTTCTTCCAAAGCGCTTGCATTGAAAATTCCCAACCTTAGATCACTTGAATCAGATATTGCTGTTGCTGTTTATAGCCGCAATACACTGCAGATTCTACTGATTCAGTTCACAGTCACTAAAATGTCCCTCTTTTATACGCATTTAGGTGTAAAATCATATTTCTTTCCTTTTCTTGTTTTCACACTATTTCATTCTGGATTCAAGTATAGAACTTCATTAAATGTGATTAAGAGCCTAGCTAATGAAGTACACTGATGCGTTTTATAGTTTTTAATCTGCCTTTTCATTTGCATCTCTCCCTTCTTTTGTCAACCACACCCTCCTTTCGTGTTTTATGTGGTTTAGTTGTGATTTGATTTCTTGCTTACCCTTTTTGTCTTCCACTACAGAGATGGTCTCTAGCTCTCAGACTGGCCAAGTGAAGTGTCTTATGACTGTCCTCAGTGAATCGATGGACCATGGCCCAAATCAAGCCAATCGATGTTTTTCCACAGGATTTTTGCTGGTACTATCAGCAGAAACACTTCATTCGGTGGAACTGTGGATAGTGAAGGCAAAGGTAATGCTAAACTAGGGCAGTCAGAGAACAAGCAAAGCTGACGGATGGAGAAAGAAATGGAATCCCAATAATATATTTCAAATCCTGTGGGTCACTCTGAACCTTCTAATTTACACAAGCCAGAAAGTTTTCTTTCTTAATTTTTTTTTCCCTTTAGACTGAGTTTCTGTAACTTACAATAGAAAGAAACCTAACTAAACATCTAAATTTGCCTTTCAAAAAATTCCATCAACCAGTGTTCACCAGGGATATGGAAGGGATACTAGAAAAAGGGAAGAATTGCAAGGGCACACAGGTGAGAAAGACACATTCTATGTGGCTAAACTTCCATGGTGTGTATTGGTCAGTACAAGAGTTCAGTGAGGAGGTAAGGTGTATGAGTGACTTTATTGTCCTAATAAGGAGTTTGCACTCATGTTTACATGGGAGGCACTGACATGTGAGTAAATATAATTTTTGAGAAAGTTGTTCAAAGTAGCCAGTGTTAGTTGACTTAGCAAACGTTTTCAACAGGAAGAACAAACATGCTCAAAATAGGGATTTCTATAAACATCAACACACAAGAACATCAAAATACTAATGCAGGAGTTACGATAACAGGAAAACTAAGCCATACATGAGGTGTCACAAGTGATACGATAAAAGGAAATCATTTTTTTCATAAAAAATTTCATCACCCAGTATAATTGTAAGTAGATTCTAATTTATTTTCTTTAAAAGAAAAATCAGCAAGACACAAAAATGCTCATCAGGTAAGGCCACAAAATAGCTCTTCAGCTGTCTACTATAAATGTCACTTAGGATAAAAGCAATCGATTGTTTGATTAAAGCGTCATTTCAGAACTGTCATTCCTCTGGCCGCAGTTACCTCTCCTTGTTGCTTGCAACACTATATTAGATCTTTTCAAACTTTTTGCTAAAAGGTACTTAATGTGAAATGTTTTTAAAACCTAGCTTGCCATGGGGATTTAATTCATATCTCACTCATCATTTTTCTTTATATAATATTAATTTTCTCTAAATTATATAGATAATATAAATTATATTATCTCTCATTATAACACAAGAAACAGTTTTCTATATGCTTAAACTGTACTTGCGGAAGGTTCATATTTCAAACATTTTACACTGTTATATATACAATTTTCTAGCAAGTGCAATAATTTGAAATGAGACAGCAAAATATAAGCACCAGTGGATTACAGGATTAAAATAAAGTTATCTTTATTTCAGTCTCACACTTTCAATACCATATGTGAGCTCAAAGATACTTAGTGATAGGTCCTAAATGAGCTCGCTGGGCAACTCTGCAGGTTCCAGCGAAGAATGCATTTGGCAAATGTTAGAAGTCTGAAGCATAAAGAACTGCAATTTACCTTTGATGCAGCTCCCCAGTGTGTTGTCATCAAGTCAGGAGGCTGCATGTCATGAGGACATTAGCAGACACACTGATGCCGGTTCCCCCCGCGGCGCCCTCCCCCCCAGCGAGGTTTGCTTCAAATAGAACAGTGAGAAATATCCAAATAAATTAAATGCTTTTATAAATTAAAACCTCTTGCACAAATAGTCAAGAAATTTAACTTTATTTCTTTAATCGAGCATTTAGAGGGGCCAATTTAACTCTCAACACATTGAAGGGGGGGGGGGACATGCAATCCTTTGTTATTTATCTGCTGTTGATCCAAACTTCCTTGTGGATTCCTACTGAATGGTGAAGGGAAAATATTTAAAGTCAACAATTAAACTGAACAGTGTCGATTTTGAATTAACTTCATCTCGATTAACTCTGACTCTTTTGTCTAAATGCTCAGATTTGACTTTTTTTTTTAATTATTATTGTTTTAGTGTTTGTACATGATCCTTCTTCCAAAACCTCATTTGGTTGAATGTCCTTAGGGTAATTAAATAAGACTCAGGTCCTGGCACAAGTTCTTATATTCTTCTCTGAATCCTTGAATATATTCCATGTCACGTATGGAGTAGCTCCTGCCATCTCTGGTCCTTCCTAAGCCTGCTGCACCCTTCTGATCAATATGTTCATCTTGGTATTGACCGTAATCAATTTTTTCAATCCCTTATTCTGTCAATTAGTCTCTCTCATGGGCATTTATCATTGGTGGGTCTCTGCTAAGCCCTCCAACTAGCCTCTAGGTGGGCATTTCATCCTTCGGCTTCTGGGGGCAACCTCACCCTTGATGATAGAAAATTCTGTATTGCCCTTCTGACTCTTGACTCGGTTATTTTCCATGTTCCCCATTAGGAATACTCAGTAACATCTAGGTCCCAGTAGGTTTCTCTTTCCTGCCCTTGTGCTGGTACAGAGACATTGGGTATGACAGTCTCCTCCTAGAGTCCAAAATAGGAAGCAGGGCAAGAGACCTTCTGAGTTCAGCATCCTTCTCAACATATCTGGGGTTTCTAAATCTCTCAGGGTTGAACTTATGTGAGGCCTCTGTATAAGGCTTCTTTTACTATTAGCTCTGCTCTTTTTCCTTGCTGTATCCCCACATCATATCCCCTTTCTTCTCTACCTGTGTACTCTCTTGGTTTTAGATGATACCTTTTCTCTCGGCACTAAGCTTCAGAGCTTAGTCTTAATGATGCAAAAAAAATGATGTATAATTAAAATAAACTGTTTTCATGATCTCAAAATACAACCTGGGTTACATTGTGAAGCAGTGTGTTTTAGTGGCCTGTCAGTGCTCATATCATGAGAGTTTAAGCAAGTGCCTCCAGCCGTTCTTTGAATTCATTGTTCATGAATGTCTGTGCCATCGTTTCATAAGACGATGTAACACACCCTTCTGGAGATCATCCTACTTCTCTACCTTATTATTCACTTTTCAAGGCAAGCCCTTTCCTATTTTGGACTCACATCTGTCATATGATTATGAGAGGCACGATAAAAGCCTGGGCTCTGAAGGAAGCTTTCCTGGTATCAAACTCTTACTAATTGTGGGAACTAAGGTAAATTATTTAATGTCTGTGCCTCAGTTTTCTTGTCTTTAATCACAGGCATAATAATAGTTGTTGTGACAATGAAATGAAATAATACATGTAAAATGCTTAGGACAAGATGTGGCGTGTGGTTAATGCTCTGTACATTTTAGCTGTTATTATGATTTAAAAAAAAACACAGAATCTCAAGTATGAAAGGTGCTGGGTTCATCTTTGCAGTGTTTGAAATCTCCTATAACCTTCCTCTTAAACATATAACTTCTTGAATGCCTCAAGGAAAGAAGACTCACTACCTTCACAGGTAATTCATTCTATTATTGCAGAATTCTGAATATCGTAAGGCTCACCTTTATTTTAAGTAAATATCCTTCTCCTTGAAATATCTATTTATTATTCTTAGAAAGTTTTCTTGGGTCTATGTAGATTAATTTTAATGCCTTTTCTATCAGAAAACCTTTCTAATATTTGAAGATACCAGGATGCCTGTTTCTCTTTCATATTGAACTAATGAACTAAACAGCCACATACCTAGAACTGGCCTCTCTATGATATGGTTTAAGTCCCCTGACCATTTGGCTATGGGATGGCATATAGGCTGTCATTACTTTAGCAAATCCCATTATCCCGACAACAAATGGATTAGGAACAACGATTTATGTTATTTAAGATCAGAGAATAGTAAAATTCTTTTTTAGCTCTTTGGAACCCACAGTCCACATGTAAGAATGATGTCATGCAGAAATGAGGTGTTCTCTATTTGAGAATTTTCCAAATAATTTAATATTAATGCCTCAAATGCCACCTTTTTTTTTTTAAGGGGGTATAATCATTTATTTTGCAAGTTGTGATTTGAATACTTCTCAAATTCTAAAATCTTATGATAGATGCTGTCTGCACATACAAAGTCATAGAATGCATATTCCTTACCACTGACAATTTGAATATATGAAAATCAGAGGTAACACATGCATACAAATTATTGCAAAACTTGGCAGTAGTGATCCACGTAGAAGACCATCTCAGACAGGTGTAGACAGGGGAACTTCATGGTCAAGGGGGAAAAAGAATGGCCCTCTAAAATAAGAAGTATAACATTACAGAAGAAATGGCATTGAAGTGGTAGATAGTGGGGAGTGTACAAGAAATGAGGAAGGATAAAGTCAAATCAGGAACTAGTGGAATACCTGTAAGCATTGACTAGTAAAAATTAAAGTGCACTTGTTATGATTTAGCTCTTGTTTGTACTGTGGATGTGGTGTTGAATAAGAGTAACATGGTTTCAGGTATGCTGATGTTTATAGACTACTGAGATAGAGAGGAAGACAGCAGATATTGCACAAATAAATAAATTAGTTGTAGCTCTGACAGTAAAATGAAAGAAAAATACAGGCTCTGTGGAAATGCTTAACAGCAATTTCTGTGGGAAAATACATAAAGGAGCATCATACAACCAAGGGAAGGAATGCAGCTTGGGGTTAGCTGAGAGGAAAGAATGACCTTTGAGTAAAGAGCAAAAAGTCTGGGAAGGTGGTGAGTTCAGGCAGCAGGACTAGTCATGAAAGGCAAAGGCTCAGGTGAGGCAGAAGCCAGCTGAGAACTGCCACGGGCCCCTGTGGATTCAGGGAAGGCTTTCAGAAGTCATCATTTAATCTGAGAAATAGTATAATTGAACTGGGTGATATAGAAGGTGGAAATGAAGAAACTACAAACTCCAGAAGTCTCAGGGTTAACATCCCTGATGCAGAGTGGAGTGTGTGTGTCTTACTGGAGGAACTTGGAGTGTTTGGAGTTCAGAGAGTGAAGAGGGCACAAACAGGAGATGGGGCGGAGCAGTGGGGATCAGTTTGGGGACATTAATTTTAACTGCAATAGAGTTGATAGCCTTTGAGCAAGCACATTCAGGATCAGATTTGCATTTTTAAAAAATGTTGTATTGGCAATAAATTGGAGGGACATGATAGATTTGCCATCAGAATAAACAAGCTTGTCTAGGGAATGAGTCTTGCACCAAGAAAAGATAGCCTAACATTGAACACTTAAAAACTCCAACATTAAAAGTCAGAGAGTAGAAGAGGAACCTGTTAAGGAGATCCTGAAAGACTAGGAACTATGGAGGACCATTAACTCAGTCAACAAGGTCAAGACGTCATGTTGGTATCTACTTCCCACTCAAATACAACCTTCTTAACAAAGACTTTTTTAGATCCATGAAGCTTAAAGTCACCTCTCCAATCTCCTAAAATTCTCACATTATTTCCTTTTCCTTCATAAGGCTTTTATCACTTTCCACCCTGAACTATAGTTTCTTACAAAACTGTCATTTCTGTAGACTACAAGCTCTTAACATCAGAATCTATTTCTTATTCATCTTTGAGTCACCAAAGCACCTAACTGAGAGGTTTGCACATAATGCATACTCAATTTTTATTGAATAAAAGAATGATCTAATTTGTGTAACAGGATGATAAATTGTATAGTTATGAACAAGAAGGACTGCTGAGGAGAGAAAGACCACACACTAGGTACAGATATATTGCAGTGGGGTTCCTGAAAACAAAGATTAATGGCAGTAGAAATAAGAGAAAAAGGTGAATTTGAGGGACTTTTTAAATAAAAATTAATAGAGTTAGGTGATCTTGTGTGGTTTAAATATTTTTATATGTTGACGACTCCCTTATATACATATCAAGACTTTGCCTCTCCTTTGAGCTCCCAATACATCTACTCAGCTGTTGACTTGGCAACACCACGTAATTCTCCTGTCCTCAACACTACTCTTCCTCTAGTCTTCCTCATATCCTTTAATGGCATCACAAAAGGAATCATATTTGACTCATGATTTTCTCTAATCTCATCTTTCTCACCTGGCCCCATATGGAACCTGTAAACAAGTCTGGCTCTCTATTAAAATCATATTCTGAATCTGACTTTTCTCATTGTCTCCCAGCAATCTTCATCTTGTTATATTTCATCTGGAATAACAAAGAAGCCTCCTGACTGAGTGCCTTCTCTCTTATCTTTTTTAGTCCATTTTTGAAGTAGCAAGTAGCAGCCAGTGATCTTTTACAAATGTTGTCAGAATATAGCATTCCATTGCCTAAAACCCTCAATGCTTGCTACCACACATAGAATAAAACCCTAAATCTTCTCTTGGCTGCTGCCTACTTCACTTACTTCATCGAAGTCTCTCTCCAACATCCCACCTTCTATCTAGCCCTTCTCAGCTTTGGCCACATGAGAACTAGCCATAGTGCCTTAAGTATGTATATCAGGATGTCTCTCCTGAGTGTCTAGAGAGAATTTAGAAAGTTACCACTCAGATAATTTCTTATAAGGCTTAATTCTCTTGGCAATTCTCTTGAAAAAAGTTTCTAGAAAGAAGTGGAGACATAGAGATATTCTCCTTGCCACTGAATGCTAATACTTGCCTCCAGGTCTTTGAATGTGTTCTTTGCTGTGTGGGGATTTGTTCCCCCAGAGCCTCAAAAAGCTTCTCATCATCAGAGCTCAGCTCAAAAGTTTAAATAGTGAAAGTGTCAATTCCCAAATAGACTTTCCAGAACCCCTTTGTTATCAGGTGACTCCATCTCCCCAGTCTTCTCTATCTCACTGCCATGTTACTTTTGCCTTGTCACCTCTGACACTATGAATGTGTATATTTTGTTTCCTTAAGCAGAGGATTTTTTAAATTATAATAAAAATCACCTGTGCACAAAGGTAGGTTTCTGCCTTTCTCTTTAACACGATTACAAGCCTTAATTTTACATCTGTAGTAGACAAGACTAATTCGAGGAAATATAGTCAACCACAGTTTAATCCTGTCAATTATGATTTTGATATAAATGTTCTGTCTTTCCTGTTGCCTCCATTCTTTTTTCTGCATTCCTTCCTTCTAGGTGGCAGCTAAGTCTCACATCTTTATGCCACCAGTGGAGAGAGGCCTCTCACCAGTTTCTTTTGCTGAGAAGTTCAGTTGTGCCTCACCTTTGAGTTTCATGTGTTTGCATTAGCTGCAGTTACCTATTGTCCCTGTTGCAAACCGTGGTCATGAGAATCACATTTTAATATCTTCAAATGTACTATTTGCCTCTTTCAGCTTACTTCTCTTCTCTGCTCTGCCCTGTACTTATTTTCTTGGGAAATACATTCATGCTCTAATGCTATGTTGGTGATAAAACTGCCTGAGATGTATGCAGCGTCATCAATCATGTTGGTAGGATGGTCTAGGCAGTGTGCATGGTCTTCAGACCTCATTTATCAGTCCTGATAGGTTAGGTTATGTGTGGTAACAGATATTTTCCAAAGATCAGTGACTTAAAGAAATAATAGTTTATTTCTTGCTCATGTAAAATATCCTTGCTCCACATCCCTCCTGGACCCAACAGATGTTGCAGGTGTCATCTTGAACGTGAAACTTGGCATTTATGCTCACATTTTATTGGTCCGAGCAAATTATATGGCCACACTTCACTTTTGGGATAAGGGGAATACAATCCCACTTCAGGCCCAGGAAGAGAATAGAAAATATTTGGGGAAGAGTTAATTATTCCTAACATCCACAGCCGTGTTGCTCGACACCTCCCTTGGTTATTGTTACTCCACAGCAGTGGTTCTTAAGTTACAGAGCCACCAGGAGAGCTTGCTAAATGGATTGCTGAGAATTGCACCCCATCCTGCAGTTTCTGACTCAGTAGATCTGAGTAGATCTGCATTTCAGAGGTGAAGGTGATGATGTCCTTGGAGGAGACCACCCTTGGAGAGAGCTGCTACTTTAGAGCTCAGAAACTCTGCTGGCAGTGAGGCTTCTCCAAGAAGCTACAGCCTCTTGCAATTAAATTCTGGAGAATAAAACATACATCCCTGCATTTCCCTAAAGGAAACCTGAGGTTTCCCTTGGAGCTGCTGTTATTTCTGTGCTTTTTACCACAGACTGATGCTCCGGGAATAAAGCGCTGGTCCCTTCCTAAGTCCAGGCAATAGACCTCAATCACGTTCCACTTTCTTTTCCATAGTTTAAAAAATAAATATCAACAGTTAGTTTCTGTTATACAAAGTACACATGGCTGAAGTTTGATAGCCTTCGCTGGTGATCTTTGAAAATGCTTAAATAGCAAATAACATCCCTTTCAAACCTTTATATGGTCATACTATGATCCTAATGTGAAGGTTTTATGTAAATTAATGACTTAAAAACTATGTTATATTTGAATGGAAAACACAATATATTACTGCAAAGTACATATAATTTAAGTTAGGTCAAGACGTATTTATTCCATAAGTAACTTGATTTAATAAATAAAAAGTGTTGCTGTTTGAAACGTATTTCATGAATTTTAAACATTAGTCCTATAATTCATGGGTAATATAGAGAAAGATTTTGCTAAGGCAAAACTTTGACTCATTTCTTATTACAATGTTTTCAAATGTTACATTATTGGAGTATACATCAGTAAATTTCAGCATGTAATATACATTTAAGTTTAGGTGTAGAGGCACAATTTTTGTGAGGGTAGCTCTATTTCATGAGAGCACATTCCCACCCAAATGATTCATCAGACCCTGAAATGCCAGGCTATTTCTGCAACATTTGCTTAAGCCAACTGATATTTTTAAACAGATATTATCACCTGTCCTTTCAGTCCAGAGAATATACTTGCCTCCACCCAGGCTGAAAGAGAGAGGTGTAGGGGATGAATGGGTGCAAATTAGACTCATCAAGATAGCGTTTCTGCTACTCAATAGCATTTTCTTTTTGACAATTTTCATCTATTCTTCACTATTAAGTTATGATGTTCTTTATTTTTATAATGGCTTTTGCTTCTCATTATAAAAATAATACATATTAAACATAGAAAGTTTAGAAAACTCAAAAAAGAAAAGCTATCTTTATTTTATCACTGAACAATCTATTAACTTTATTCTTTTATTTTTCTTGTGCTCATAAACCTATGTTTTCTTAAAAAAATAAAAATTGTATAGTTAAGTAATGTGCTTTTTTAAAGACAAATTTATCACAAACTTTCCCTTAACCCATTATATATTATTCTACACAATACTAATCACTGTATTGAATTCTATTTTAATAAACATTTAATCTTAACAAAGAAACAATGAACTAGAACTTTCTTGTTAAGTCACTCATCAGGAAAAAACTTTCTGGATAATTCATGATTTACAGCACAGGACATGTAATAAATTAATGTCCCAATTGGAATTTTCAAATACTTTTTCTATTGCTAGTCTCTGCAATATTCGCTAAATTATTTTATAGTAGTGACTTCCCACCCAGAAAGTAGCTGTAAAAAGTAGCTGCAATAATTAAATCTGGAATTAAGTTCCTAACGTTTACAGAAGGTTCGTGATAAGTCCAAGTGACATATGTCTTTTTCAATATTTGCATTCTTAAAATTGCTGTGGTACCCAGAACAGAAGTTTCAGAGCACCTAGTTCACCCACTTCACCTATTATCTATTCACTTTAGTTTGTGTATCTTAATTTGAAGCTTCAGTATACATGAATCTTCATAGATTTTGTCACTGATTTTTAAATTTCTTTAAAGTAGATGCTACAGTAGCCTTTGCCAGCACCTGGCTGTGTTGAACAGCTTCTACTGTCCTTGAGCTCATTGGATCTCCCGTATGACTTACATCCTTCCTGCTGTATCACAGTTACATTTCCCCTCTCATTTTAATGCAGAGGAAGAACAGCTGGTCACCAATTCTCTGAAAAAAGTGCTTCTCAACTTGTTAATGAGTATAACTTGCAGAGTGGAATAGACATCCAGTTGGGCTTCCATGCATTCCAGCTGAGATGACCGTCAACATGTTAGACACATGATAGGTGTCAGTATCATTTCCATTTAATATTTATTCTTCCCCATTGGGTGTATGGCTCTCTAAACAAAGTGTTTACTGTGAAAGTGATCTTTAGAGTCAGTGAGACCAGTGTCACTTAACGTGCTACTTAAGTCTTAATTGTAGTATATTTGACACCACCGAAAGTGATAAAATGAAAAACCATTTAGAGGTGACTACTTTCCCATCTGTGTTTACTCAGCCAGTGAGGATTAATTGTTGTGTTGACAACTCATGGCTTCTACTTCACTGACTAATTCTGTGGTCATTTGAAAAGTTAATAATAATTTTCACGATGCCATTGTTTCTTTTTCTATATTTTAAATGAAACGGGTAACTTAACTTCATCTTTCTGGAGAGGCTTAACTTTACCAAAAATAATTATTGTTTGGCTTATTTGCCTATGAGGTATTTTACCTCCTAGAAGAGAGTCCTCTGTCTAGGACACATGCAAAGGTTTTCCCCAATTCTCTTTACTACCATACTGAAGTAAATAGAGCATAATTCACATTTCCATTCTTGACATCTCACTGCAGTTCTTCATTTCTACTATCTTGTTATTGGATTTAGAATGATTTCACTAAGTTTAAAAAATACCTATTGGTTCTATTTTGCAAATAGATTTTTTTATTCCTATTATTTTGCCCCTCTCCCTCCCCATTTAAGATGTTAATCGGTGAATGAATGAATGAATGAATAACTGACATTATAGAGTCTATGTGCCAGGCATAATTATAAGATTTTACACAGAAAAACTCAATTAATTTAACTCTCCTTCCCTAAAAAAAAAAAAAAAAAAAAAAATCTATCAGGTTTAAAGTGTTCTTATCTCCTCTTTACAGGCCAGGGCAATCTTTAATTAGAATAAATAACTTATCCAAAGCTACACAACCAGGTTGTCCACATTATGTTCATTACTTTAAAGAAAGGATGTATTTGAAAACAAATCTTCAAAGGAATTCGGGAGTTAAGGCTTAGTCAAGAAGGTTAAGAGAGTCATCAAGACCGAGAACAAGGTAGAATTCCCCTCCCTCCCATCTCCCCGAGCTGTGTAGAATGGCTTGAGGAGAAGAGGAAGAGAATTGAGATGTTCTACAAAATCCATCCCCTGGAGTTTTAGGAGGTGGCAAGGCCCAGAACAAATGGAAATAAAGAAATGATCCCAAAAGATTTCAGGGCTTTCACATGGCCTAGAAGTTGCAGGAAGAGTCTTGGAGAACTAGGTAATACAGGAGAGGGCTGTAAGAGTTTAGTAGTTTCGTGGCCCAAGGTGGATTAACAGCTTTCAATCGGACAGGCCCATGCGTGTCTCAGCAGACACCTGCACAGACAGGTGACCTGAGAGATCCACGAACACTTTGCTAGATTTCCCACCACATAGCTTCAGAACTTAGACTCAACCTCCAGGAAATATAAATTGACTGAGGTTATGGTTCTATTGCTCTGGTGGAATACTAGATCAAAATAAGAAATTAGATAAGTTTTTAAGACATGTAGACAGATGCATTTCTGGTATATCTGATACTAAAAACATTGGGGAGCTGACCTGAATGCATCTGATTCATTCCTTTAAAGTGTTACTATTGCTGTAGAATCATTGCTAATAAACAAACTTACTTTGTTTTTATCTTCAGAGAGAAAAAAAGTTTTTCTTCACCCTCTTGGGGCCTTTAGCTGAGTGTGACATTAGGCCAACAAGATAGATTAACAGGAAAAAAGACACAAATTTATTTAATATGTTTTATGTGTCACAGGAAACTTCATAAGGAAATAAAGACCCCAAGAAATGATTAAACATAAACGTTTTTATGCTAGGTTTGATGAAGAGTGGACAGTTGTGGAAAGATATGCTAGGTCAAGGTGTTTTAGGTAAGTCGTAAACTGGAGGAAACTTAACAAGTCTTGTTCATTCAGATTCTTCTCTGCATCCCTCCACCTTAGCAATAAGGAGGCTCCTTTCATCTGGGTACAGAGAAGTTACCTTTCATATGGAAGTCTTATGACTCGTTTCATAGAAGAGACTAGGAGATCAGTTTCTCAAACTGCTTCAGCTTAACATATTCAATATGCCAAAGGGTCATATTTTGGGGGCAACACGTTCTCAACCTCCTCACTTCCATAATAACTGCATAATAATTTTATGATAGGTTAACAGATGTTTAAAACTATATATTGATGATTATTTAAATGATCGTTGGTCAGTAGTATTAACAGTGGGACCAGTTCAGAGAAGCTTAGTGACTATCAGCATTTGGAAGCCACCCTAAAAATCATATCAAACCTCAAAGAGTGGTATGTATAATTTAAATAAAGCTCAAAAGACAAATGTATGCTGTTAGAAGTCAGGATAGCAATTGTCTTTGGGATGAGGGTGAGTGACTAGAGGGAAGATGAGAGGATGTCCGGAACACTGATTGCTATGGGTTGAATTGTGATGCCCCTTCCCCTCAAATATTGAAGTGCTAACCCCTGGTACTTGTGAATGTTACCTAATTTAAAAATAGGGTCTTTGCAGATATAATCAAGTCTAGGCCAATCATTAGAATGGACTTTTATTCCCATGTGGCTGGTGTATTTATAAGAAGGGAAGATACCCAGGAGAGAAGGCCATGTGAAAACAGAGGAAGAAATGGAAATGATGCATCTATAACCCAAGCAACACTAAAGACTGCAGAATCTAGGAAAGAGGCACCCAGGAGATTCTCTCTCAGAGCCTATAGAAAGAACCAACTCTACCAACACCTTGATTTTGAATTTTTGGCTTCCAAAAATTGAAAAAAATAAAGTTCTGTGGTGTTGAGCCACAAGTTTGCGCGACTTTGTTTTGGCAGGCTTAGGAAACTGATGTGCTGGCCGTGTCCTGTTCTTAGCCTGAGTGCTGCTTGTATGAGAAGTTTCAGTTTGCGAAAATTCAGAGATCTGTGCATTTGAGTTGTACACTTTTCTCTTGTATATAATACTACATCGAAAAAGTAACATAAATATCACAAAGCATATACTTAGACAAAGTTGAAGAAGATGTCCTTTCTTGTGCTCAGGTGACAGAATTTCACTGCTCTGTGGCCACTTTCTTTATGTTTTAAAAGAAATCATATGGGAAAATGATATAAAAAAATGGTCAAAACAGAAGCATGCAGAGAAAGTGAGTGTATCCCAGAGGGCTCATATCACAGCAGAGAAAGACTCCGTTTTGGAGGATAAATAAAGAAAAACACTAGTTTGTAAATTTAAAGGAAATTTGATTTTTCTTTTAAAGAGCTTCTGTTCATGTGACCACCACTTTTAAGTATGTTGTAATTAGAACTAGTTCTTTGTCAGACTCTTCGTTAATGAGGCTCTGCACACTTCTATTAGCTCCTGGATTTCTTTCCTAATAGATGTTCCTGGTTTGTCCTGGAAGCATCCACAGATAAGAGAAACAGAGAGCAGAAGAAAAGGCAAAGAAGTTAGAGCCACAGGGAGTCTCTCCAGACACTGAAACTCTCGGTAACTTTTCTTAGAACTGTCAATGGTATTAACTTCTAACCCATTAAACTCACTTACAGGATAGCTTTAGTCAACGAAGCAGGATATGGCCTTTTCTTGGCCTCTCCATTTCCAATTCCAGCAAAATGAATGAAACACAAAAAGTTCACAGGGGAAACAGCTGGGGAGGTCTCATTGGAAACTGGTGTCAGAAAGAGCTTTTAACTTGTCTTAACATTACTGTCCTTTCCCATTTCAACTTTTATCTGCCCATTAACTCCTTAAAGTTTGCTCATCCACCCATCAAAAAGAAAAAAAAACAACAACAAATGATGTGTGAAAAGATCTTCTAGGTGTTGCTAGGTCTAGAATGTCATCTCCTAAATTTGTCTAAACATGATTGGCTTCTCATCAGGACATATGGGCTCCTTTTTATGAACAGTTAATAGTCATTTGTGATTTTTAAAAGCACTTATCTTTGAAATTCCTTTAGAAGGATTTCAAATCATTTCTGTTTATGACCAAAGGAAGAAGTAACTATCCAAAAATGTTTTAGGATCAGTTTTTACAAATGATGAAGTACGTTTAAGATGAGTTTTCAGTAATTGTACAGAATAAAGATGTCACATATTATGAAATATTGCCCACCCAATCTCACACAGCTTTTCTTTGGAATAAGTCATGTTAATTATTCTGTTTATGATCTAAGAACAAAATATTTCATAAAGGATCTGGAGCTTTCATTATAAAATAACACAATAATTTATAATACAATATAAAATAATGTACTGGTTGTAATAATATGTGTCTATTTACTACATTTATTTGTTAGGACTTCTCAGATCTTTGTGTACTCAAGCCTGTTAACTTCCAAAAGAAAAACTCATTCTTTAGAAGGAAATGGTTCAGAACGATCAGGCAAATTTTCTTCAACTTGACTAATAGGATCAAAGTGAAGAAATATGTTAGTGGTAGGGGATTCAAATAGAACTAGTACTTGGTCCAGATAGAAAATATTTATTTAATCTCATTCAGATAACAGCCAATGAGGATATTAACATAAGGAATGTAAAAGATTAAGTCCCCACACCAAAACCTTGACAGTCTTACAGAGATATACACATAAGATTAAGGCAATTTAAATACACTTCAAGATAGAACATGAAACAGTTGTCATCTGTAAATACAAATTGCTCAGAGGGTGGAGGTATAAATAAAATCTCCAAAAACCTGAGACAGGTTGATATACTTGATTTTTATATAGAGATTATGACATTTTCCATGTTTGCCATCATGAGCCTTTCTCATCATCTATCTGAGCTCAGTGTTACCAGCCATAAAATAATAAGATTAGAATACTAGATAATTTCTTTACATCTTTTATCTACTTTTATGACTATCGTTATGATTATTTTTTTTGAAGATTGAGGATGTAGTCTGGTACTGTAATTGAAGAAGCACTGCTTGCTCACATATCTTTAAGGCAGCATCATTTTTAGAACAATCATTATTTTAATATAGATTACCTATTTTCAATATTAACTGACAGGGCAAGGCAAAGACCACATATTACTTGATTAGAGCAGGAAGCAAACACGAGTCCAAATCAAAATTTAACTTTAGACATTTATTTATTTAATTCTGCTCAGTAAACATAGTTCTCAATACATGTCAAATGCTGTGCTCAGTGTTGGGATTATAAGGACAAAGAGCTCAGTCCTTGACTTATCGATGAAATCTAATATCTTCTGCATGTATTTCTACATCCTTACCTCAGCTTATAATTGCTGCATATGTCCAGCTCAACTACTTAACTGTGACCTTTATTAGAGCAGAGAAAATAACACTGCTTAAATAAACGAGTAAATGTAGGAATGAGACCTGGTCCCTGCTTTGGAGCAGTTTACATGTCTAATAGAAGAGACATGCACATACATAACTAAGACAGGACCAAACTAAATACATTAATGAACATATAAACAACATGTCACTCAGGTCCAATGATGGATTAATGAATTCTGACTCCATGAGAAGGCTGAATATGGAGAGGAAAGGTGTTCCGATTAAATAGGGGGAAAAAACCAACACCTTTTACATAGAAAAGTATGGTAAACAGATTCTTCCATGACTAAATAAATACTTCAGAAACTCTTGAAAGTGTGTAATATCCCCTCATTTCATCTCCCCATGTGTTCATAGCTGCTCTTAAAGTAAGCAAAGTAATTTTGCATTCATGAAGAGGGAAAGGCAGGAAACTCTTTGAACACTGCATTCATTCCTGGGCTTGCAGAAGGCATAATTCTTTTACTTGCTCCAAACTGTCTCTTCTATTGGTTTGCTGCAGCAGTTTCTATTCTTAGGGACAGATGTGACATTCCTTCTGTGGAAGTTACATCTCTGATTCCTGGCATTTAGAGCTTGACCTCTAAGGAGCTGCAGGAGGATATTTCTTTAGCTGCCAGCCTTCACGTGCCTGTCTGTTGAGCTCAACTTGAGAATTCGCAGAGCCTGGGTTTGAGAGAAAAAGTGGAGGGAGATGTAAGTGTCAACTTTAAGAGCTTGAGGATGCTAAGGCAGGAAGATGGTCCAAGGATGAAAAGATCCCTGGAAGTGCAAGCAGAGCAAATCTACCCTGTTTAAAAATGTTGTCTGTAGCAATCCTGAGCACAAACACATTAGAATTTGAAGATCCTGATCTAAAATCTCATGAACTCTATTTGACTCTAAGTATAGAATGCATTTCTTCTTTTTATTTTTTTGTATTTAAATTGTTCAAAGACCTCTTTTCCCCATAAGTTGCTAATTCCTGAGAAATTAGGATAATTCTGCCTGTATTAGGCAAAATCCTGTTTTGAACTTTTTTTTTTTTAAAGAGAGGTTGAAATATTATTTTGTGTCCTCTTTTTCTTGTATTTTTCCCTCTGTAGGATTCTAGCAGGTAACTTTAAGATATTTTTCCTGAGGAATTTCTGCAGGGCTCCCAAGTAGAAGCTGTTTCTCCTCCAGGCTGGGACTTTCTTTTGCAGAAGAGAAAGTGTGGGCTGGAGATCCTACCTCATGGGCATTGTCTGGGAGCAGGCTTAGTGCCCAAGTAGAAAAAAAAACTGGTTCCAGATTTAGAAAGGAAAAAAGGTCTTCAGTCCCTCCCCCAGGAGAAACCCGAATCCTAAAGGGGTCTGCGAGAATGGAGACAGCAGAGACTCTGAATCTATGAAGGATCGTGTGGGAACTGGGGCGGCTGCTTCTGGAAGGATCTCCGCAGGCCCTGAAAACAAGAGATGACACTAATAGCTGAGACTGCATTTCCCATAATGCTGGAACCGTGGGGTGAGGAGAACCAGAGCAGCCAATTTACAAAAAATAAAGTAAGCCATCCTACACACTTTATGTTGTTGGCTAAAAGGCTTTTTTTCCCCCCACTTTTTTCCATTTTTTAAAAAATTAATCAAATGATACAAAACAACCAGCATTGTATAAATGCCTAAGCACCCTGCTTGTCCTCTCGCTCCCAAGGTCACACCTTCCTTAGCCTGTCCCCAACCCTGCTGTCTCAGTTCCCCTGTCCTAGACCAATGACAGTCCTGGGGGGAGGCCAGGGCAGAGCTGGAGGCTGGAAGAGATAGCACTGGACAGAAAACTGGTTTGGAAGAGCTTAGGAGGAGTAGATTCTTAGAGACCTTTCTTAATACCAAATATTCAGCCCTATCCCCAACCCTTTCAAATCATTTTCCATAGCCCAGCTCCTGTCTGCCCTGCCTCCTAATGACATGGTCTCTACACCATTCTTACTCCCTCCGGCATCCCTCCACGTCCATCCCTGGCCCCAACCCGTCCATGAGCCTCTTGATGGGGACTCCAGCATCCCTTAACTTTGTAGGGGTCCTGGGGATGAAGTGAAGAGACCCCAGGGAAGGGCTATTAATGACTTGAACCTTGCAAAGGTGAGGCGAGTGCGGGCTAGAGAATAGCATGGCGATGGTTGGAAGAGGAGTTTTATTTCCAGCCGGGTAATCTCTACAGTCCCCTTTTCCGGACATCCTCCCAAGAATTCCAGGGGCAGATTCTCAGCACCTCCGTGATGGGGCTTCATCTTCATGCTCTTGACTGCTTCTCTAACTAGCTTCTAGATACTCCCTGACTCCAGTTTAAAGTTGTTACAGTTGCCCAGGTTGGCAATTCCACAGTTCCTTGGAATGACGTGGGGCAGCGGCTGGTCGACCCGCTCCCGTCGCTCAGTGTCTCCTTCCCACTCTCCACCCATTTCTGGTGAAAATTCTTGATGAGGGTATCAATAGCCCTGTCTAGGTCACTGAATACCTGGGCATCCTCGGTATTGGCTGATGGACCACTGTTCCATGATGCCCACGCGTTTGGTCCTTTGGTGAGAATTGTGTCGTCCTAGAATCTGCCCCAGAGGAGACGACAACTCATGATCTGCCTGCTGGCAGCTGCTGAGACAGGATAGGACCTAAAAGGTATTTCTTCTAAAGTAATTATGCTATATTTACTGTTTTATATAAGACACGTTGAGTTCAATTGATCAATTTCAAATTTTTACCAATTTATCAAAATAAACATGCTTATAAACTGATTTTAGTTAAAGCCTTGTTATTATGGAAAGTGGAAAAATACATAAAGGCACCAACAAATGTCTATATCTTTCTTTGTTATTTAATATATTTAACAGTGTTAATTTACATTTCAGAATAGAATAAGGGAAAGAAACCAAAACATTTTTAGTGTAGAATGTTATAGCTTTAAAATGTAAGAATTTTTTTAAAAATTCTTTTATAATCTGTCTATATTTTGATAATAGATCATTTTATGCAAGTGCGTGGTACATAGAAAGTTTTCTTTAAGTACCTGGTGGATCTAATTAATGAAGGGAACTTCCAGGCACATTCAAACTTAGTTTATTAGAGGGTACAAACTTCAGAGGGTGATTTGGCAACATTTATATGCATCTTAAAATTATTCATAGGTTTTGACTCAAAAATCCCATTTCTGGGTATTTATGCTAAAGAAATAATTACAGCCATATGCAACAATTAATAGAAAAAATACTTGGCTGAGTGGGGTTTTGAAATGTATCATTAAGAGATATAAAGAATGTAAATGTCCCAAAATAATGCACTCACCACATAAGAATAGTCCATCACATAATGAAATGCTATGCAACCTTTATAAGTTATGTGTGCATAAATAATGTGTTCTTTGTACATTTTCAATATAAATTCAGGTATTCAAACTTGTGAAGTATTCTCTCACTACTAGATCTACTTCACGTGTTGTATGTATTTATGTGATATTAATTTTCTTTTTTTATCTGTATCTTCTTACCCATGATTACGCTTAGATTAAGAAAAAAACTCAATAAAGTTATTTAAGACCATTAATTTTAAAAGAAAAAGGATGTAGGTTGTTGCAATTCTTTTGTTAAATGAAAATAAAAATATTTTAAAAGAGTAATGATTATCATGTAACAACCAAAAGTTTTTATCTTGCTTAACACTTAGTGATAAACTTTAATCTCAATTATACATGTACTTTTTGGTTTTCATTTCAAGTAGACTTTAGTTTTTAGAACAGTTTAGATATACAGAAAAATTAAGAAGATAGTACAGAGAGTTTCCGTATATCCTTTATCATTTCCCCTATTATTAACATCTTGTATTAGTATGGTACACTTGTCAACAATTAATGAACGAATATTAATACATCATTTTCATTGAGAGTCCATAGTTTATTTAGAATTCTTTAGTTTTCACCCAGTGACTCTCTTCTCTTCAAGCATCCTGTCCAGGACACCACATCACACTGAGTGGTCACAACTCCTTAGACCCTTCCTGGCTGTGACAGATCCTCAGAATTCCCTTGTTTTGATGTCCTTGACAATTTCCAGGAGGACTGGTTAGGTATTTTGTAGTATGCTCTCTTTTTAAATTTGTTTGATGTTTTTCTCAAAATTAAACTGGAGTTTTAATAGCACACTTAAAAAAATCTTTTCTCCAACTTCCCCTTCAAAAAAAGAATTCATACCCTTAAACACTACAAAATCCCTAAGTCTAAATTCTCGACAATGTTTTGAGACTCCTCACTCTTTGACAAATATGCAAAATGACACAAAAACCCAAGCTGCAGTCCTCTCCATTAGTAACCTAACCCCCAGGTGAAAATAAACATCCTTTACTAGAAGTCACAGCATTGGAGGAGCCTGATCTCTGGCCATTCAGGTTATAGGACACTCTTGTTACTTCCCTTCACAGCTCGCCCACATTTTGAGTTTTAATGAGGCTGTGAAATTTGTGGGTTAGAAGTGTATTGTCGTTTCCTGTTTCCGTTTCAATTAGCCTCCTGGTTTTCTGATTTGACAGGAGTTTCAAGCTTGAATGTAATGTAAACAACTAGAGACAAACACCTAATTATTTTCTTCTTCCTTAATATCGTAACTTACAAAAGAAAATATTACTTTTAAAATAGAAAATATTAGCACACTATGAAGAAGAAAACATTTTTTTATAAAACTTACAATGTGCTAAAAAGCTAAAATGTATGATTCTGACTTTTTGGTAAGGACTCAATTGGTAAGTTCGATTCAGGGATCTATATATGCTTACCCTTTACTAGAGGAGAGCAAATCTCTCTCTCTATTTTTTTTTTTTCTCCACAGGTATCTAATGTACTTTGGAAAACTCCAGATCTCGTAACAGAGATCTAGAATAACTCTTTGGGCTAAGAGAGGAAAATAAATAAATTTTTGCCATTTAAAATAAGTATGAATGTTTTCTTCCTCATATCTTTGTCATCGTCCAGATAGGGTAAGCAATGAGGCATGCTTGAATCTTAGCAGCAGATCAGTGGGGAGGAATCCTGGTATGGATAAAAACTTTATAGAGCTAACTCCTAAAGAAGGGTGCCAATAACAGAATTTGTATTGTCAGATGAGAAATGGGACTAGGCCAGTCCTAATTCAAAAGATAGTTTGTGCTGGACCTGGTTGGAGCCTGTTTTCTAGGGGTATGCGATAGGGTCCAGGCTGGAGAAGAGGTATGGTAAGAATTCCACTGGGTAATAGACAGGGCTGGGCAGTCAAGTGTTTGGGGGAAATTTCTAAAATTTGAATAAGAACTCTAGAGTGCATGAGAACTCTGAAGCAATAATCCAGGCACTGGAAGAAGGCAGCCAATACAAGATTGGTATAAATCAACAACATGGTGAGCTTGCAATGCAATAGGGCAAAGTGAATTCCAGATCGCTGACTTTTTATATTTATTCCAAATAGTTTTCCTGGTTTGTTATTTTAATTCACAAAGATTAATATTGAAGTAATGTTATATTACAATCTTTGTTACATTTTTTTCTCTGGGTTTATGCATTTGGAAAATTTTTCTCTATGAACATATTAGATAATTATTCATTTGTGATTGTATTTGTTATATTTTTTTATCTTTAATTATTCAAGATATCTAAGAATCTATTTTAACATATGGCACAAAGGGAGAATGTAGATATATTCCCCCGTCCTTAAGTAGTTAAGCCATTTCTCTAGCATCGATCTCTGAAGAAAATCTTTAATTCCAGAAGTACATGGTCTTACCTAAATGCGTCACAAATGCCTATGCCCAGTGTGGCGTCTGGTCCATAGTAGTTGTTCAGTTAAACATTTGTTGATTAAATAAATACTTCCTGAACTCATCCCTGTCTCCTGCAAACACAGATCCCCTGCCCAGGCTGTTTGGTTACATCTTAGAGATAACACACTTGCTTAAATAAGGACTTCTTTCGGAGATAGGTCATTGGTGTATAATGGTTCTGATGAATTAGGAAAGAAGAGCTGACATTCTGAGTCAGATACTAGGAATTAATACCTCCCATTTAGTTCTATCTAGGCGGCTTCCTAGTGGGGATGGCTTTTCAGCTGAAGATGTCCAAGCGCCTATGGATCTCCGGTGTCTGACCTCCAAAGCTGATCCCGTCTGTTCCAGTTTGACTTAGGTAACTGTACTGAGGAGGTTGATCACCTATGGTTGTTCTCTATTTTGCAAATAATAAATTTTTATATTTTATATTTTAAGGCAGCTTTGCATAGTGTTTAAGAGCAAGAGAACTTCCCCTTTCACTACCCGTGACATGGATTCCCTAAGCCTCAGTTTCCTCACCTGCAAAATGAGGACAATACTTGCTAACATTTGCTTACCATCTACTCTGTGCCTGGCACCGTTCCAACTGCTTTATACAGTAAATTATTTGCTACTTATAATAACTTTAAGAGGTACACACTATTTTTATCCTCATTCAACAGTGGGAAAATGGAGGCATGCGGGGTAATTGACTTGCCTAAGGCTAATTATGGCAGAGTCAGAATGAAAACTGGCACCCATGGCTCCAAAGTCTGACGTTTCGACCACGGTGCTATTCTGTCTCTCAGGCACAGAAAATGGTACCACCTTAGAGAGCTGATGTGAAGATCAAGTGAGATACTATATGCAAAATACACAGTGAACCTTTAGTAAATGTTAGCTCTGTAAAAGGAAAGTGTCACCTTTTGCTCACTGACTTTCCTTTCTGTAGTGAATACAGATGCTCGTAAAGTCGCTTGCTACACAGGGGCACAAGGAATAGGAGAAAAAGAAGTAAAGGAGACCTATAATAGGCTCCTCAGTCAGATTTGGAAGATTAGAGAAAGCTTCCCAGTGGCCAGGTTGGGGGACATTGTATCTGCTATTATTTGTGGAAAACAAAGCCAAAATAAAATTCTTTCCCTTTTCCCTGCCCACATCTCAGGGGTAATTTTCCCTCAACAGCCTGTCTATTTCACTTTCTCTTTCTCTATCCCCCTTCTGTTACTGCCCTTTCTGACCCAAAGAAGTTTGGTTGAGTTACATCCATGTGATATAAGGAGAGGGAGGGATGATTAAGAGGAAAAAGATTAAATGTCTTTGGGAAAATTCAGACTCTTCACGTTTTAAAGATGATACTATTTAATGAGCTATCTCTATTGTTAGCCTGGATGGGTCTCATCACAACTTGCTAAAAAGAACCCAACATGGGCATTGCTCCTAAAATAATATGAATCCTGGCTAAGTATATTTACCTAAACTGAAGTGACATCTTTTTGACTCACTCATAATGTTTGTAGAATGTAACATATACTGAGACAGACCTTATAAATAATTTAGTTCAACTGCCAGTCCATAAAGACTTTCCTTTTACCAGAAAGGTGTTTTATCTTGTTTTTCCATTTTCTCTTAAATAATTTCAATGATATGAAGTTTACTATGCCTCAAAGGAACCATTTTGATCTAGTGCAGCTATAATTCTAACATCCTGACTTATATTGACCTGAAGTCTACCTGTAATTATAATTTCCAACATTGATCTTTATCCGGTGCTATGGAGAGAAAAAAAAATACATTTTTTTTTCTGTAAATTCAGACAATATAATGGTTTTTCTTTGTTCTTTGGATGAAATAATAATGCCAGTTATTGAAGGTCTTAATTGTATTTCAGTAAACAAGCTATGCTAAGTATGATAACTAAGGATTCGTTTTTATATTTTAATCTATTTCATTTCTTGCTTAGAACCTTGATAAAATTGAGCATCTGACATTACGAATTATTTTAAAAGCAATTCCACAATAACAGCTAAGAATTAAACAAAACATATGCATGAGAAATGCATTTTTTACTGTTGATTTATAAATTGTTTAACTTTATTATTGTAAAGGTGATACCTTAGAAAATGAAAATAGTTTAAGTAAAATTAGATATAACCTCGATAATAGAATTCAAAAGAAATCTTTTATAAACACATTAACTTTTCAAATGCACTTACAAATATGTAAAAAAATGATATATTCTTTGAAGATGAATATATATATTTTCAAATTCATTTTATTAAACAGTAGAAACAACAATGGTAAATATATTTAAAAATAGTATTTACACTTTATCATAATTTTTATATTTCCTTTTTAAGTTAAGGTATACGTTTCAAAATTGTATGCAAATTTAATAATCTTTTGTAAGAAGATTATTTTCATATTCTAAACGTTTCCATATTAATATATTTCAAATTAGAAAAAGTTGCTATTAAGATAGAATCTTTCACTTAAAAATATGAGAGAGAACATTTTTCACAATTCTCATTTAACGTTCCAGCAGTAACACTCTCCCCTTTGCTACCTACCCATTCTTTAAAAGGCCATAATGTTACTCTTTTTGGCCTTCGTTACTTTGTTTTCTGATTTTCCATTCACTGAAATCTAAAGCATAGTGTAATTGATGACAGTTCATACAATGTAGTCTCAGATCTAATCTGTGGGAATTTTTATATTAATTTAATAATACTTTTAAAGATGTGCTACTGAATTGAAAGAATGTAGTTAGTTCTCTGAAATATTAATTTCATTTTATGGAAATTTTACATCAAAAGCATATAAATAAATATTAAATTCTAATCATGATATGCATGTTTAAGTATTTAGAAGGAACTGTTGGTTTCTTACCTTGGAAAACTCCTAAGTGATTTTAATTCATTCATATTTTAAAAGTTTGCACGTTCAGCTTTGCACACAGGGATTTTGCAAATATATGCAAAGTAGAGCCACACTCTTAAATTAAACCATTTTGGACATAACTTCTTTTATCCAACTTTATATGTGAAATAATTAATGCAGAATATGCAATTTTAAAATAAATGATTGTTTAAAAGCACTTTATTTAAGCAATTATTTGTAAAATGTGTAAGGTTTATTTTTTAACATTTGGGACATTAAAATAAAATGGCATTTCTTCTCTGTTTTACAAAATAATATGATTGTAATATCTGTTGAATATGTCTCTTAGAGACATTTTGGTTTTGGGTCAAAATTTGTGTCTTCTTAAATATCTGTATTGTTATATTCCTTTTATTTTGTTGTTTGAGAAAAAAAAGGAAAATTTTCAACATCATTTATTCTGGAAACAAGTACCCAAGTATGTTTAAGAAGAAAAATCAAGGATGTAACTTCTGCCCCACTGGTTGACAATCCAAAATCTTCTTTACAAATAGAGTCATTCATTGGGTACAACAGGATCAAAAAGTAACAAGTTTTATCTCAATCTTTAGCCTTAAACCTCCCCTAGCCTCTCCTAGATTAACTCTGTTGTGCCTGGATTAGCCTCTCAGGACCCTGGTATTGTTTCTGTTCATTACATTTATCCCCATGTCTTCTATTGTCTTTGCTTTTTCATTAGGGGGAATAAACAGTAGAGGGTTTAAGCCATGATAAGCCTCTCCAGCTTGGAGTATCTATTTGAGCTTCATATTTGACACTTGTTTCCCCTTTCAATGTAAACATTCATTTTGAATCCAATAACCTTGTCAATAGAAATCATTAATGTGAAGTGCTGAGCAGACTGTGTGAGCAAATACCAATGAAGTCCCATTAGTTTTACCAAACCTAAAGCCAGAGATGACAACTTTGCAACTGAATTAATGGTCCTTTGACCCATTTAGTTGTAAACAAATTAGAGCAAGTATTAGCATATGAGAACAATATCTGTTTTAATATGATGAATTTAAAAGAAATACAGTATGCCCCTGGAGCCTGTCAACAGACAGTTATTTATAATACGCTCTATTCTTTCATTTTATACCAAATCTTCTAAACAGATTGGAATATTACATGCATTTAGCATAAATTTTTTGGCAGGGCACTGGATCGAAAGAGACAAAGTAAACATAAATTTATGCTGGCTGTGGATAGGAATAATTTAATTCTGATCTCTAGTTATTGTTTCAGTTAAAAAAGCTATTCCTGACCTTGTCCCAAAGGAAATTTGACATTGATTAGAAAAGCCATGAGCATAGGCTTCTGAACTAAATCCTGGGGAAGGACAGAGTAATGTTATATTTCTTAGAATGGCATTACAATGAATTAATACTGGGAACATTTTATGATGTCATAATTCGATTCACTAGCTGACCTGCCCACCAATCAATGACTGGTTAAGATCCAAGAGAACCTCATTGGGCTCATCATGCAAGCTTTGCTCTTCTATTTACATCTGAATTTAATCTTGACATAAGTTTAGGAATGCCCTTCCCCCAAAGATTAGTCACTCTGTTATAAATAAGTGAAAATACTTACAAAACTAGAGTCTTGAGATCATAGATTATCTTCGGTTTTCCACTATTTCATAACTCTTCTATTCCATTCCTCCAATAACAGCACAAAGAACCCAGAGCTTTTACCTCATTTCTGAAAATGATTCTCAAATGTAAATCTATAGTTAGGGGTAAAAGGTAAGGACTTAGGAGGCTTTCTGAGAGAGACCATTCTTCTTATTATTTGTATTGACAGGCAATCTAAAAGAAAGAGACATTCCTATGTTCTTTTCTCCAATATGTAAAATGAACCTCTCTATATGTGAATTTTGACTTTGCCACTTTTATCCAAAAGGTCATCCAGTATTTGGGGCTGGGCTAGAATAAGTGATATAATTCGTGGGGCTCAGTGCCTTTTGTTCGAAAATTATTAAAGATTTCAGGATGGCAACAGCAGAGAATTAACCAAGATCAGGGCCATTCTAGGAGTGGGGCCTGTAGGGCAATCCAAATCAAGGGCTCATGATGCCAGTTCTGGTTGGAGCAAAATCTTATTCAATGACATTTGTTTAGATCACTGAGGAATGCCAAATTCCTGCCTCAAATCCCAATGACTCCTTTTTAGGAAGCTCCCAATGGAATTACAGGCAAAAACAACAAAGGGAAGGGGAAAAAAACTCAATAAACCATTCTGTTATTGGTTGGGCTTGTGCACAAAATCTGCAGAGCACTTTGGTAAACAGAACTGGAGAATGCTGCCTAATTTAAAGCCATAATCTCCTCTTCACTTACTTCACTAAACCCAAATCTAGTTTTGGAATCTCACCATTCTCCCCCTGCAAGGATGACTTATTCAAAGAACAGAGGAGATGAAAGAATCTAAACACAAACAATAAAACATGAGGACAGAAAGCAAGTTGGCTTTAAGCACAGGTGGGAGCCTTAGTTCAGTGAACCATTTCAGCCAAAAAGAATAAGGAAGAATTAAAAACAGACACCACTTATGAGTGTGATGTTTGGATGTACAGCAACTTTGCAACTGGTCATGGAGTATGACCAAGTGAATTTACTAATCCTTCTGTGCAGGGCTGTGTGGGTTGGAGGGAAAAGAGGATAGGAAAGGACATCATTCCCACCTTCTGTCTTAATGCAATAAAGAAAATAATGGGGAAAAAATAAGTAATCTCTATTAAGCATTTTTCCAATTAAAGGATACTAAACTTAACTCTATGAAAATAGCAGATGTTCTCTGATGGAAATATATTTAAAAAGTTAAAAACAAAGGGCAATGATAATAAAAAAGAGAAACCAAATTGAATCTCCTGTTGCTTCATAAGTCAAATGAAAGCAACACTAACATTTTGGGGTATATCTTTTCTTACCTTACTTCCATACATTTATGATAATACATGTAAGTTAATAAAAATTATCATTATGCTGTATATAGGCTGCTTCTTTTGCTTAGCAACCTATCATGAGTCTCTTTCCAAATATTTCTCTACATCTTTATTTAAAATGACTACCTAGTTTTTTTTTTTGTAGTTATTTCCTTATGATAGTATTCCTTTTTGAATATTTATGCTGTTTATCAACTTTTGCTGTTATAAATGACTTGGCACAAATGTCTTTTTCTGTACAACTTTCGAACATTTCTGGTTATTTCCATAGATACAATTTCTAAATATAATCATTTCATCAGAGGATATGCATATTTTAAAGACTTTTCCCACATTAGTGAGTGCATGGCAATTTGCAATTCCACCAGCAGGGTTAGTGAACTCTGCTCTGGCCAGTGCTGGACATGGTCATTCTTTTTCAATATTTGAGTCTGTTAGTTGACAATATTATTTTTTTCATTATAATTGCATTTTAAAAAATTCTTAGTGAGCGTGTTCCACTTCTCCAATTCTTAATTAAACAGTATGCACAATATATATATATATTTCATTTTTAAAATTAATTTTATTATCATGATGCCTATATTTCAAAGAAAAATTTAATCCACTGAGTTTCTGAAATAACTTAGCAAAATGTTTTTATTTCAAAAAGTTCAATTGTATATGTCAACCTAAAAAAATTGTTTAGGATACATCAAGGCTTTGATTATAAAAACTTGTATTTAAAAACTACAAAAGATAGAATAAGGGTATGGTAGCAAACTAAATTGAAATTGAGATGTTGCTTTGGCATGAAAGTCTGGAAATTAAGGCAAGCCTAATTGATGTCAAAAATATATATTGAACAATATGCAAGTGAAATAGATTAAACAATATATAAAAAGTTAATCAAATTAGTAACCCCTGAATATCTACAAACATTCAATTAAATTTAAATTAAAGATAATAAACTAATGTAAATATGTATTCTACAAATAAATATATTTAATGCAAATTTAATTGTCACATTATTACTTAAATTTAATAAAAGAGCAATTCAATAGTCATGGAGTAGAACTATGCCATGACTCTCTTCTCATTAGCCTTATGCCACCATGACCTTAAGGAAGGAATTCTTTAACTTTCCTCTTGAAATAGTATTGCATTATTAAATACCATTTTTTTTCAATTATTCTTTCAATTTTTAGACTCTTTCAAAAGATCCATGTATAGGAAACATTGATGCATATTCCAAGTTAAGAACATTCCTTTTCAAGAAGTGAAATGCTCTGAGGAAGTTAAATCAGATGTCAGATATGTGGTGATTGTGTCTCTGCGTTTCACTCATGGAGCTTCATTGAGACCCCACTTTCAACACACATAAACTTTTATTTTGACCAAGATCCATTAATACTTTTTTCCCCTCTGAGAATGAGCTTCTACAGTCTGGGAAATGTGAAGGGCTCACGATTTTCTGCTCTTGTTGTGATGATTTGATGTTTACAAAGGCATCGACAGGTGAACCCTGAATCTGAAGCAGAAGACAAAGGAAGGGAGAATGCCCCTCAGTAAGCCCTGGTGGGCAAGTATCCATGTAACACAAGGGTCTATCTCTGGAACAAAGGTCAGTTATTGGCATTATTTATATTTATTATTGAACGTGTGTGCTATGCAACAAATGCTGCTATCAACAGCATAGGGTCTATGAAGGGAACTGGCTAACTAGAATCCAAACAAGAAGGAAAATTGTGTGTGGCGTCGGGGGGCGGGTACTAAAATATGATAAAAAATATTTTAAGCAGTATGTCCTGGAAATGTACTTTATAAACAGGCTTCTGTGTGTATGTGGCCATAGAATGTTTTATGTATTACAGTGCATTGGTAGACATAAAATATGTCAAATGACTGAAATTAGGGCATTCTTCTCTCAATAGAATATTTGGAGAAGCAGTAAGGATGCAGGCATGAAAGGAAGAGTCTGATCACAAATTTTGGCTTTCTTGTGATCCACAGAAGGATCTAGAATAAAGTAGATCCTATGGAGAGTAAAATTGAGTAAAACAAATACTGAAGTCATATTGCAAAGAGTTTGCGATGTGAAGAGGAAACACATTGAAACACCATTCCTGAGAATGCCTTGGCCATGGGCTATCCTGTCATTTCTTTCTTCGATATGATATTCAGGCTAAATTTTTAAAAAACACTTATGTATATATATATATATATTTTGCTTTCCTTTCCATCAGCTCACCATTGCTTCATAGAAGAAAATCTTGAAGGAATCACTATCAATGTTTAATTTTAGCTTGATTACCCCTGGTCCTGTTTCAAACCCTGGAACATTTTCCATTTCTCTTTGGAAATGTTAATATCCATGCCTGGCGTGTAAGAGTGGTTGAAAGAACAGTTTGACCTAATCGGTCTCATTTTGCACAATAAAGAAATCTCAAAGGAGAATGTTTAATTTATTATCTTTGTGAATTATAGATTATAATTATTTTTCTGTTGATTTCTTTCTAAAGATTTTAAAGATCTATTTGTTTGGTGCCTCTTTATCCAGAAAAAATTTTAAAGGTAAATTTGAAGCATTTCTGTTAAATTACTAAATCTAGAACTCTATGGATTAAGCAGTTATACAGAGAATGCTACAGTATAGAGTTTTATAAATTATTATTTTTGTACATAGATGCATGCATAAACAGCATCTATATGCTTCTGAGTTGGAATTATAAAAATTAAAGCCTAGTTTTTATAATGCAAGGATGCTGCTCAGAAGAACCCTTAAGTGGTGGGTCTAAAGGTCATTAAAAGTTGAAATTTGGCTTATGCCACTCAGGCTGTACACAGTAGATCACAGTCTGGGACCCTCAAAGATATGTATTAAATCTCCAGGTTTGAAACTACAATGAACACATGTCTGCACTTCTAATGGTCAAGATAAAAATCAGTTAATTTGGAAGGAAAAATGGTTTATTATAGGAAGTGAGCATTAAATTTTCCTATCTGTCCTTAAAAATATCCATACCTCTGTCATCTACTTATCATTTATTTATCTATCTGTGTATCCATCCATCCATTGTCAATCATTTAATATGTGTGTGTGTGTGTGTGTGTGTGTGTGTGTGTATAAACAGGTACATAGAGATATACCTCTGTTATTCTTATATATGTATACATAATATATGTAGCATAGGCATATATCTATATATTTATACATATCAATATATAGAAAGAGATATCAAAAAGATTTTAATTGTTGTCAAGGATGAAACAATCATTGTATACATTGTTCTGTATCAAAATCTGTTGCATTTAGATGTCTATAACTAAGAATAATCTCTCTACAACAAATTCTCCATACAGGAGAAAAGAAGATCTATGAATGGACATATATAGATATAGATATAGATATAGATAGAGATAGAGATAGAGATAGAGATAGAGATAGAGATGATAGAGATAGAGATAGACTTGCTTTTCCCATTTCATCCTGAAACATGAAGAAAAGAGGCAAACAATTACATCAAAAATATATATCTGGAAGTAGGATAGTCTTCCCCAAGAGATTTAAGAATAAGAAATGAAGTCAGACCTTGTTAATAGGTATATCACGTACTATATTAAGGAAAGTCTGCCTGCACACGGGGGAATTAGAAAAGTCAAAAAGTACATATTGTGCATTTGAGGGATAAGGCAGTGTATTTGAGCTGACGTGAATGTGACCTCAGGCATAGATAGTGCCTGGGTGTAAACCAACTGACTGACCTTGGACAATTCTCCTAATCTGTTTATGCCTCATTTTCTTCATCTACAAAATGTGGAGTATTAAATGGTACATAGAATGGTCTGGTATACAGCAAGCTCAATAAAAATTAGCTCTTATTTATACAGGGGGGAGAGAACTGGATGATGTTTTGTGATGACATTGCTCCTTTCCTGACCTCTGAATTAAATAAGGAAAGTTTGCCAAAAGAATGTTCAGCTTACATTTTAAAAAATTCTTCAAAATACTTTTCTTTCAGTTTTTCTCATGACATCATGAGATCTAAAATTCTTTGATTCTAGTCTAGATTACTTATTCTAGAGCATATAGCAAAACCTAGAAAATATATTACATAAATTCTTTATTTAACGCAATCTTGACATTAAGACTTGTTTCTGTGACAGGTACTGCTATTCCAGCATGTTAGAAAGACTGGTTAAGGAGGGGCTCAATTTAAGGACTATGGAATCATACATTCACCAACTCCAGTCTCTCTCTCTTATTAGTCATATTGATTTGAGCAGATGCCTTAATCTCTACCTCATAATATCATTAGAATTCTACTACTAGTACAAAATTAACAGAGTGCCTCCCCAAAAAAAGTTCAATAAATGTTAGTCATCATTGACTGTAACATTAGAAAATATTTACCTTTCTCTAAATTCATTATCATACCATTATACTGAAATCATTAATCTATAAAGTATTCATTAACAACCTGAAATTATATTTGTAACTTACAATTGGTATCATAAGGAAGAGGTACCTTAGAATTCGTTATCTTTAAATGCGTTGTATTTTCCTGTGACACCATATTCTGCTTAGTTTTTCATTGTATCTTTGCATTGTCTCTCAGGAAGGCAGAATATTCCTTTCAAGTGGGGCTTTCCTCTTAATTTTCACACTGTAACTTTATCTGTCTTTGATGGAAAACTCTCCAAGGTTAAGGTCTTTGTCTATATTTTCTATGACTTCATAGAGACTCTATTTGGTGCCTTAGGCTATAGACGATTGCTTTATTTTATTTACTGACCAAATTAGATAATTAGGCTGTATATTGAATGGACCACACCAAATTGTTTATTATCTCAGCTGTATAGAGGTAATGCTAAATTCAAGGGAAACATATATTTTCAGTGTTTAGTTAACTAGAGTCACAGCAATGTATAATGACCTTTACCAGGAAATCTTTGATTCCTTAGAGGACTCTTAGGAGATATATAACATTTTATAGGTTAATTATTCCTATCTTCTATATTTCTGTTGCCTTTACATACAGATCATTAGGCAGAAATAGCTCTTGCTTCAGACCTACGTAAATCTTCAATGGGAAGCTAGGGCAGTCTGATTTAAATGTTACACTACTGTATTTAATGGGTTACCTTCTCGGGTATAAATGAGAAATAAATTTGGGGAAATCTAATGAATGATGCTAGAAAAATTAATTGCAAAAAACTGGGCTCATTTAACTTTCGTTCTATAAAAATGGTCAGTGAAGAAAAATATGGTTAGTGCTAGTGTAGATAAATCTGTCAATAATTGTCAGGCAATATATAATATCAAGTTTCAAAGAACTAAAGAAAACTTGTTCAATTTACTTTTATGAAAAAAATACAAGTGTGAAATCATTTTGCATAATAACCTAAATTAATATTTTTGCTAGACATCTTTTGTACTTTTTATCCAACACTTTATTATAAAAATGTTCAGATACAGCAAAGTTGAAGGCATTTTTTAGGTGAATATTTATATACTCATCATTTGGATTCTAGTATTAACATTTAACTAAAGTTTTTTTTATCATGTGTCTATCTATTTCCCCAGATTTCTATTAACCAACTAATCATCCTATGGTTTCAATGCATTTCAAAGCAAATTGCAGCTATCATTGTAGTTTTGATACATTATAAGTAAATTGCAGATAGTAGAATTCCTCCTAAATACTTAGGCATGCATAGTATTGGTTAGACTTTAATATTTATTTATATATTTTTATGTAAAATTCACATAAAATGAAATGCATAAATTATAAGTGTAAATTCTCTGAATTTTGGCAAAGGCTTTACACTTCTGTCACACAATGCCCTCGCAAGATGCAAAACATCACCCCAAAATGTTCCCTCATGCCTCTTCCTGGTCAGTCCTCACCTTACTTTCCTACAGACATTTTCTTCCACCACTGATAATATTTTTCCTCCTCTAGAAGTTTATATTGATATGGTATCTTTTCTTTTGTGTAGCATATAATGGCTTTAGAATTTATCTGTGCTGTTGCCTGTATCAATAGTTCATTCCTTTTTATTGGTCACTAATATTCCATTGCATGGGTATATCCCAGATTATTTATCTACTCTCCTACTGATGGCTGTGTGGGCTCTTGCCATTTTGGGGCTATCATGAGTAAAGCTGTTACACACATTTGGTGCCAGCCTTTTTGGTGAACTGTATATTTTAATTTCTCTTTGATAAATCTCTAGGGATGGGCTTGCTAAATCATACTGTAGGTGAATATCTAATTGTTTTTCTTTTTTTCCATAAGCACTTTACATGCAATAATGTACTCATTTCTCAAAACACAATCTACAAAGTGGGTACTATTATCACCATTTTACAAATGAGAAACAAATCACATGTTAAAGACACACAGATAATAAGTGATAAAGCAAAGTTTGAACCCAGTAATTTTGTTCTAAAATTCATACTTCTAGCACATGATGGGTACAGTAGTGAGAAATAAATCTGGAATCATGCCAAAGAGAATCATTAAAAGCTTCGTAAACCAATTTAAGGAATGTATGCTTTATCTTACTCTGTTTGCCATTGAAAGTTTTAAAACAAAAAGTGACATGTTCATGCCCGTGCTCTAGAAAGATGACCACATTCCCAGCTGTGCATTTAATTGTTCGGCAAATATTTATTGAGCACCTGCTATGTACAAGAAAGTATTCCAGGAACTGGGAATGCAGCACCGAACAACAACAGAAGAGAAACATTCCTCATTAAACTTACATTTCAGTGGGTAGAGACAAATGTAAATAAATAAAAATACCTGGTCTGCCAGGTAGTAACAAAAAAAGCACATTAACAGAGAAAGGGGTTATGGGGAGTGGGAGCAGTTATGATTTATTGAGTGACCCAGGGAAGCCTCTAATCAAAGATGAATGCAGGACATGAGGAGTTGAGGGAGTCAGATATGCAGGTGTCTGGAGAAGAGAATGTTCTATTCAGCGGAAATAGGGTGTGCAAAGGTCCTGAGTGGGGAATGTGCTTGAAATGTTGAAGAAAGTGAGGGTAGGAGATGAGGTTGCTCTTAAAATGTGACCATTAAAACACAAATGAATCTATTCTAGAATAGTTGCTGCTGACGTCAGTGGATGATGTTTACAGTTTTATTCTTTCTAAGGGTAACCACCGGGGAGATTAAGAGAAGGTGTCTGGATATTTAAATTTGTGTGAACTTGGCTTTTTCCCCCGTTCTTGGTGTTAAGACTAAATAGTGGTACGAGTAAGGGAGAGTTTACCACTCTCATAAAACATCTATGCATTTATGACTTTTCAATAATTTTAAACTTTATATTATATTCTAAGTATATCCTCACTTCGTTGTTCTTTTTGAGAACATCTTGCATGTCTAGAATGAATCTGTTGAAATAAAGCCATGCTGCAGTCCCATTTCTTTTTTTTCAGTGCTGTATTTAAAATTGCAAACATGTATTTGGGCTCATTGTTGCTTGAGTGCTTCACTTTCTTCATTTCTTGTTATAAACGCAGCTATGTGTATTTCTCAAATACACAGAGGAAAGATTCTCACCAGAAACTAGTCTTTTTAGGTACTCTGCTGTTGTCTTTATCAAGCAGCTCTTCAGTATTTGCATAGCCTTTATCTTTTGCCAGTAATCTTGGAAAAAACTTTCTGGGGAAAATCTGGATGATATGTATAACATTTGAATTTCAACAATTAACAACAAATTTCCCTTCAAGACATTGCAGCTCATCTTTCAATCTAACTCCAAGAGCATTTTCCCAGAGACAACATCACCAAATAGGACTGTCATGTCCAATGAAACATACCTGTGATGTCTGTGGAATGCACATAAAGGAGTTTATAGTACTTCCTTAGATATTCCCAAGCCCTAGAATTGCATTAATTATGTCCTTATCTATTTTAGAGAAAATATTTGGTTATATCATATGATATTGCTATTTTTTCAGTAATATATTATTTTGCAGTAATATATTCAAATTACATCATCTCCCCACCCCTTCCACATTCTGCCTTTTCTATTAAAGTAAATGATAGGCACTATTTCTGTTCTCTAAGCTGCTTTAAAAATCCAATAAAATATAAAATGAGTCTCTAGCCAGTTTCCATAGCTCAGGCTTGGAGGATACCTCCTATGATTTTGTTTACCAATGTAATTATCAAACATATTTTTAATAAGTTCATGTACTTTCTACTGTGCCACCAGGAAGTGGGCAGGATGTTCTGGGAGAAAGTATACAGTCCAGATTCAATAGCTGAATCTCGCTGGTCTCTGGTTTGATGAAGATAATCCTGATATCTAGTGGCCTGCAAAAGGGACACACTTCAGAAAGTAAACAGTACTTTGTTCTCTTTTTGGATTGAAAAATATTTGCAATGCATCTTATATAACTATTATTTTCTCCTGTTAGCTGGCTCACAGAAAATTTCCTGCATAAACCTGTTTTCACTCATTTTTTTTTGAGCTGGAACCAATGGTCCCTCTCACACCCTGCAGTTTCCCCCAGGCTCTCTTCCTCATTTACTTTCACATCTACCTTTCCACTGAAAGTGATGGCTTGAAACGCCACCATCTGTTTTTTTTTTTTTTTTTTTCCCCAGTGAGAGAACTCACATTTTAGGCATGCAGAGGCAAAGATGTGGAAGTTCAGATGCCAGCCGGCTCCCTTGGCCCAGAAGTCGAATACCTTCCAGAATATATAGGATACTAAAGTGTGAGAGACTGAAGTGTCGCTTAGTGACAATTTACAGGTGGGGCAGAGACAGAGCTCAGTGGCTGTTAGATGTTTTTCTTCCACTTCCTTCGGGAAAGCTGTGGATTACCACCAAAGGAATTAGCTAAATGCCTTACCGAAGACAGTCTAAAAAGGTTGACGTAATCCCCAAAGAGACAGCACTACCAGAGATAAGGAAGGAGTCCCCCAGACTGGATAACAGGAAGTAGTCAGAAGCTTCTGTAGCATGGTTGCCTTTGTCTCCTTTTGTTCTCTCATGAAATTCTCTAGGGAAGGGAAAAAAAGATCCTATGTTTTTATAGGTCCTTTTTGTTCCAGTAACCAACGCAGAGCATAGGCCAGAAAAAATGTGTGCTTTAATATTCCTTGATTTTCTTGGCCTATTTTCTCCCTATTAGTAAACTCATCTTTCGGCAGCCATCTCCCACCCAGCGTTAGGAGAAGCAAGGAGAATTCCATCAAGTTTCTAGAACACTAGTTTTCTTCCGTAAAACTTTTAACTCACATTTATTTGTAAGAGCACAAAAATGTAGATTTATGAAGTGGCAAAGGAACTGATTTCAAAATCTAAATTTTTATTTCTCTAAAGATTTAATAGTTTAAATTTAACCCACAGTAATATTTATTCTTAAAAGTCTTATTTTTGGTTCTAACATAATTAACTAACACTTGATGTAGCGAATGCAGAGAGAATTTTTTCATTACATTTTAAACACCACATGAACGATTTGTATATAAATTTGATTGGAAAACAGATGGCAGTGTTTAGAGATAAGGATAATTTATTATTATGCTTTCCCTGTTTTATTTCTAAATTTTATATTTTATTTCCCAATCTCCATTTTGACCGAAGTGTGTTACAACAGTAATTAAAAAAACAAATGGGTAATGGTCCCATTTCACATCTTACTAGTAATCAATAGGGACTTTATTATATCCAGCGTTTGGCTACATTCTTTAAACTAATTATCTTTTTTATGTCTTTTAATTTTTTTTTTCCTTTTCTAGGATGGTAGCCTGCTTTCCAGAATAATCTGATTCTGCCCTCTTCATTCCTCTGCTTATTTTAGCTTCATTGCCTTTCACCTCAGAGCACTTCTGTATCACCTCCCCACACCCCAGCCATTAATCATTCAACAATGAATACCATGGAGACGCTGGTTGAAAAATGAGTTAGATTCTAGAGTTTTCTGCTTCATATTTTAATTGAACTTAAAGGTTTTTTTTTTTTTTGTTTTGTTTTGAATATTCTTTTTTTTCTCTATGTCCTATTATAAAAATAAAATTTAAAAGGATGACATGCAAAGGAAGAGGTTGTTTACCTACCTTTTATGAGCTCTAGCATCTTGGAAACTAAGAAAGTACTGCTGCAGTTAGGATGGTCTATGTCTTCGCCCCATCCCACACTAGGCATGAATGTTCTGGCTCTTTTGGAAAACTTGAAAAACCTGCTTCACGTGGGGCCTGATCTGGGAGAAAAATGAAGATCAAAGGAAAAAATGAGGAAAATTACTTTTTGTATTTCTGATGTTTTTTTTTTTTTTTAATAAGATATGTAAACACCTCTGTAAATCTCTGAAAAGGGCAATGATTCTAAGGAGATATCATGAAAGGTCCTTTAAAAAATTCTACTATTGTTTTGGAATGTGAAGCCATGATGATCCCTTTCTTCTTGACATACACTATGTGTGGATTTAGAGAATAAGCCATGATTCTTTGTTGTTGTTGTTGTTGTTGTTGTTGTTAGAATTAAAGAAGAGGTCTAAAGAATTCTTACACTTGTAAGCATTTCTAAATATTTCCTTCATTATGTTTGACCAAAGCTATTCTAGCCCTTTGCTTACTCTTTTATTCTCTCATATTAATATACTAAGTCCTTACAGCAAGTCCAGGAGATATTAATTTGCTTCAAATATCAATAAAGGTCCACATATAACAACATTAAAATGGAGAGAAAAAACAATTAATAATGGTTCATGAAACAGACCTGATTGTGTCATTTCCCTCCTCAGAAATCTGCCACTGTTTCCCTTTGCCTTCAACATAGTCTGGGTTGGCTAGTCAGGGGTTCAGAACTCCCCCTAAGCACTCCCCACCTCAATCTAGTCCTAACCTAACTCAAACTTCATCCCTCACCACTCTCTACCTGCCTCATCCATTTTTCATCCCAGTCCTATGGGTCTTTGAGCTTTCTAAAATGCACCTGTGTTTACATCTACCTCCAACTCCTTTACTCAATTCATTTCTTTTGCCTAGATTGTCCTCCTCTCTCTTCTTAAAAGAAAATTTGTCCATTGTCCAAGATTGAGGTGTCTGAGAAATATCCCTATCTTATTGGTCAAATGAATATATCTCTACTTTATTAGTTCCTCTGTTATGAATATGATGATAATTAACTATGTATTACAGACAGCTATACATACTACCGATTTCTTCATGAGATTTCAGATTCCTTGAAGACCACACTCAATGTGTATAGAATTAAAATAGCTATTATTTATCAAATGTGTATGCATCTTGCCCTATTTGTAGATGTTTTTGATGTTTATATTTATTGTGAATATTTCATAAAATATTTATGAACTCCAACTTCTTTCCTTCTGACTCATACGAGCATATTACCGAAATATCAAATTACCCGTAATCTACCATGACTGTATCAAAAGAAATATTGAATAAGATTTTGTATGAAAATATAAAGCACAGTACTTAAGCTAACTGGTATTATACAGAGAGCTTTAAATATTGATCCCTTCCCCCCAAAACCATATCTACTTCTCTCTCTTCTCCAGCCATGGAAATGATTTTATTTCATTGGCTCTTACAAACCGTTTTACTTTCCTTCATGGGTCAGCATTCTTTTTTAGTGCCTGTGAGACCAGGTCACCGGGTAGGTAAATAAGCACTCTTGGCTCTTCCTGAACAAGACACATGCCTTGATCATCTGCTGTGAGATTGGTAAGGCAAAACCAGATTCCATGTCTGAATTTCAGGCTGATTCTTCAAGCCCTGACTCCACTGACTTACCCTTTAAATTAACTTGGAACTGAAATAGGCTTAATGCTTAGTTTTATCTAAAGATACTGGTCCTATCCATTGTGAGGATGTTGGAGGATTTCTGGGCTGTTCCAGAGGTATCTCGAGAATCCTGATTTACTTGGAATTTTGGAAGCATACTGTGGTACTTTTAAAATACATCTTCAAGGTCTTTGGCACTCCTCCTTCAAAAGGTGGAGACTAACTTTTCACCCTTGAATATGGGCCTGACTTAGTGATTTGATTCTAACACATGGAATATGACAGAAGTGATTGTGAGTAATTTCTGAAGCTAGGCCATAAAAGACAGCATCGCTTCTGCCTTGATTTTTCTCTTGGATCACTAGCCAGGTCACAAGAGTAATCTCTTTGCTTTTGGAGAGACTATTGCAGGGTGGACCTGAGATCCTTTTCCAACCACCAGCACCAACTTGCCAGCCACGTGAGTCATCCCAGAATTAGGTTCTCCAGCCCCAGTCGAGCCCTCAGATGGCAGCCCTGACTCATATCTTGGTTATGGCTACATGAGAGACCCTGGCTGAGCTGATCCAGAACCTACACATCTATAGAACTCTCCAAATCCTGATCTAAAAAAAATATAAGACAATAGACAATCATTTTTATTTTAAGCCATTAAGTTTTGGAGTGTTTTATTATCTAGCTATAGTTAAAGTAATATTGAATTTGGTATCTGAAAATGGGTTACTACCACTTTAGTTACTACAAAAAACTAAAATTGTAGCTTGGCTTTGGAATTGTTCAGTGGGTGGAAGCTGAAAAGACTTCAAGGAGAGTTTTAGTGAAAGTTTAAAGTGCTCTAAAAGGAATGTTAATATAAGCCTGATGGCTTTTGACAAGAGAGCAAGTGAGGGCTTATAAGAAAGTGAGAAAAATGTTATTAGAAACTGGAGGTAATAGTTTCTAGTTTTGTAGCAGCATAAACTTTAGTAACACTGTGAAAGTAGTGTGTAAAGCAGAAAATGGAACAAACGAATTGGAGGAACTAGATATAAGATCTCTAGGCATGCTGGATCACCTCCCTTCTACTTGCTGATTATAGCAAAATGCTACAGAAACAAGATAAACTCAAAGAAGGTCTATGAAATGTAAAGGAGATAGGAATTTCTAGTTTTGAAAATTCCAAACTCTTCGGATAACAAATGATGAAGTTAAAAATGGCTTCAGGGCAAAGATCAAATCTAGAGCACTGTCAGGAAAACATGATATGAAAAGGTAGCCAAGGGGGTAGCTGTAAATTCATTTTAGAAATATCTAGACTTCAGAAATATCTAATATGTACCTTAGAGCAGTGGTCCCCAACATTTTTAGTACCAGGAACAGGTACTCCTGTGAAAATCTAATGCCTGATGATATGAGATGGAGCTGAAGTGGTGATGCTAGTGCTGGGGAGCAGCTGTAGATACAGATGAAGATTTGCTCACTCACCTGTCACTCACTTCTTGCTATGCACCCAGTTCCTAACAGGCCATGGATTGGTACCAGTCAGTGGCCCAGGGATTGGGGACCCCTGCCTTAGAGGACCATTCAGAAACTAAATTTCTGAAAAGCTTAAAAGTGTTGTCCCTCAACAGTCTCAGAAGAAGCCCAAAGTAAAGAAAGGCTTATCTCAAACACATTTGTGGTTGTGCCTTTTGTCTAATGGGAGGAATACCAACAGAAATGACAGGAGACCCACAAAGTTTTCAAAGGGAATTTTCTTGGCAAAAGCATTGTTTAAACTACAAGAGACAGAAATAGTAGACTTGAAAATAGGCTTTCAGAACCCAAAGTTTCTATAAGTAAGAAGTAGGCTAAGAAAACTATTCTGCTAAAAACACAAACTGCCTTTTATGGAAAAGAAAGAAAGATACAGAAAGAAAAACTAACAATTTGGAAGGTAGAGCCATGATCTATGAAAAATTATTCTCAAGTTTTGACTCTTAATCAAGGAACTATCAACAATCTAGCTCTGCTAGATTTTAGAATTGCCATAAACCAGTGACTCCTGCGTGTCCTCCATTTTGCCATTTTATAAAAGGAGGGTTTACATTGGATATTTAAGCTCGTCCCACCACTACATACAGGTGTGTTGTACAGTAGCTATCTCTTCAGCTGACAGGGCTTCAGAGAGGAAGGAAGAGCTGTTCTCAAGGAACCACATCTGAGAAGCTTCATTTGCAGTAGGATTTGATTTAGATGCCAAGATCCTCCAACCTGAGTCTCAGTTGCTGCTGTAATAAATGAGATTTGTGGGAAGTTTTGGAGGAGATGTGTATATTTTACATGTGAAAGGAAGGTTAATAATCTGGTTTTATAATACATCCAAAAAGCCTTTGACAAAAGCTAAAGCCTAAATGTTCTTTCCTAAATATGGCTCAGACCTAGCTACTTAGTTCTAACAAATAGAATGTCCTAGAAGTGACAATATGTATTTGTTGATGCTAGGTCATAAAGGCATTATTATTGCCTCCCTGGTCTTTTTCTTGGATCATTTGCTCTGTGGGAATCCAGACATTATGAAGACATTCAGCAGACTATAGAGAGGAAGAGAAACCGAGGCTTCATGCCAGCACAACCTCACCAACCGTGAGGTCTACAAATGACAACATCGCTGGCTAACATTTTGATTGTAACCTTGCAAGAAAATCTTAGCTGAAATTCTCGAATAAGCCACTTCCAAATTCTCGGTCTACAGTAGTAGTTATTTATTGATGCATACAAAGTACCCCCAAATTCAGTGATTTCAAGAATCAAAATTTTATATTCCCAGTTTCTGTGAAGTAGGAATTCATCAGTAGGTTAGCTCGGTATTTCTGGCTCCAAGTCTCTTATGAGGTTGCAGCCAAGGTGTTGGCTGGGGCTGTACCATCTGAAGGCTTGACTGGACTCGAGGATCCACTTCCAAGATGGTCTCTTGTGCAACTATTAAGGATGTCTCAGTTCCCCAATGACCATTGATGAAAAGCCTCAGTCTCCCCTCCTGTGGACCTCTGCACAGGCTGCTTGAGTATCCTCACAACACAGCAGCTGGCTTCCCTCAATTCAAGTGATTCAAGAAATGGGCCAATGTGAGAACCACAGTGTCCTTTATCAACTGGCCTTGGAAGTCACAGATTGTCTTTTCCACAAGATCTTATTGGTTACACAGGTGGGTCCCATTCAGTACAGGAGTGATCTATATACAAGGACATGAAAACCAGGCACTGGGAATCCCTGTGGACCATCTTGGAAGCTGGCTGCCACAGTGAGGTAACAAGTGGTTGTTATTAGTTCAAATTCTAGGGTAATTTATTATGTATCAATAGATAATTAATATACAAACAGACCAATGTGGAATATTTTGGTTATTCCTCATGATTCTAAATGAAAGGTGTTAGTGCTGCCTGTGTGTTCTGTCCACGAAGTACCAGGAGCTGTCATAGACCAGAAAGGCACATATGTGCTTCTGTTTTAATAAAGCTCTCTAGTTGGGAGACCGGAGAATCTTTGGAATCAGCATGGTATCCTAGCAGCTGGTGCCAGATATAAATCTTGACAATTCAGTAGCCAGTTTTATTTATCAATCTTCTAATTTTGTATATCAGAATTTACTTTTACTTAAGTTCCAATTTTGGATTCTAAAATCTTGGTATTCTTTTTGGTAAACAAATAGCTTATGCCTTTAGAACAAGCTTTTTATACAATGCCTTTTCAAATATAAAAGATACTGGGTTTGTTTCCTAGCCAGACTTCTTTCGGAACACTATAATGTAAATCAGTCTCCCCAGACAGAAGCATAGAAATAGTGAAGATCAGGGAAGTACAACATGCTGTTTCCAACAAGGTGGAAAATTCATCTGAAATGACAGAAATCCTGGGTAATGATGAATCTCTGAGGATTCATGTGTCATAGCAAACTAGCTGATTGGTATATGCAATTGAGCTATAGCTTAATATCAATACTTATGCTCCCCTTTGAATTGAAAATGAAGCAATTAAAAGTTACTAAATCCTTGTTTTGAATTGCTTCTGGTCCCTTTAGGTTTGCTAAAGCCCAGTTTTGTGGCTCTTATTTTGAGAAGCCCTGTCTTGCAAATTTGAAAGTTCATAGACTCTATTTTGAAATGGGCTTCATTCCACAAATAGGTTTTGCTTTATTATTTTCCACTCCCTCTGGGGATGTCTTGACAAAAATAGCAAAACCCAAAGACTTCCTGAAGGCTAATCTTTTTTCTGGGTCATATGATTTTCAGTTTTCATCTGGAGAGTGTTTTCTGATAACAACAGGTTTGGCTGGCGGTGAACTGAAGAAAATCCTGTTGCTTTAGCATTAACAATGAGTGGAATTTCAGTGCAGCATGGTTATTTGCTTAACACAATAGAAGCTGGTGCAGACTGGGACTTGGAAGTGTCAGATAGACTGTGTGGGAAAAAAATCTATATCGCTGCAACTGACTCAACAAACACTTCTGAATGCAGAAATGCTGACAGGACTGTAGCAAACAATTTGGCCAACTTCAGTTCATATCCAAAGATTAAACTGGATTAAAAAGATCCCTATGAAGAAATGGTTACATATTGAAAACAACAGGGCTCTGCAAACTAAGAGAGAAAAAAAGAAGAGTCAATGAAATGAAACATTAGAAACATAAAACAATATGCAATTAATAATACCTGTCTCAGAGGCAGGTTTGGGATAGGTGGAAAGCACAAAAGAAAAAATGATCAAAAAAAGATGCTGAAATTCTCAAGGTCATTACTCAAATGCACCATGAAGTGTAAAACAAACAGTAATTAGATTATAGCAAGATACTCTACCTTCTGATATTTTTAAGCTTTTGGCTCTGTTGAGTAAACAGCTTCCAAGTGGATATGAATTTACATGAACTTGGTGTGTCCAAATTTATTGGCCAGACATAGCTTTACAGATAATCTGAATAAATCACTGCCGTACATCACGCAGATTTCCGGCCCAAGAAAGCTTATGAGGTCATTGGGTCAAGAACAAGTCCTGGACTAAGAGTTAGGAAGTAGAAGTTCAGGGCTGCCTAAGTAATCCAGGACAGGTTGATTTAATACTATGAGTCCCGATTTTCTTATCAACAAAACTCAATTCTCAGTTCTTTACACACATATACTCAGACATATACTCACGTGTGTGTGTGCACACACGCCAAAAAAGTATTTTGGGATCTTTTTTTTTTCTTTCTTAATTTACTACTCTGATCAATGAAGGGAAACTATAGAGGCCCAGGGGTATGGAGCTTGCGAAGGTGGCCACCCTGCAGGGGGAGAAGAAGTTGATGGAGTGATAGTACACTGTAATCGATCAAAATAAAAACAAACATAAATTTTAATATTTTGGCTAAGTACTACTATCATCCTCATTATTCAACCAATGTCACTTGCACTCAAGCAAGAAGGGAGAAAGGAGAAGGTCCTGAGTCTACGTTAGGTTTCATTCTGAACCTCAGGTTACATTCTAATAATGGGGAAAGGAGGGAGTGGAGGTGGACTTCATAAAGTGAGGTGTGATGATCTCATTTACTTCTGAGCATGTATATATGATTTTTTTCTTAGACTGTAATTCCTGGGAGACACTTGGTAATGAGCAGAGCAAAGACTGGTCTGCTGTGCCTATTAAGTGTTCTGATCATTTAAAAATTGTAATCACTATGTATCCTGTGCACTTGTTTTTTTGTCTTGACTAGAAACCAGTGAAGCCATGGAACTCTAAAGCCAGAGATCTCAACATTATATATTACTGGTCATAGAAGAAATAAAGAGAAAGTTGGAATAGCATAAACCCTTCATACAGCTCTCACACAGGGTTTCTCAAACTCCAAACTATTGACATTTTGGGCAGGATAATTCTTTGTGGTGGGCTGTTCTGCACATTGTAGGATGTTTAGACATACCTGCACTCTACCCACTAGATGCCGGCAGCAAGCAGCCTTCTCCCCTGAGTTGTGACAACAAAGAAATGTCTTCAGACATTGCCTCATGTGCCCTGGGGCACGAAATTGCTCCCCTTTGAAAATCATTGTTCTAAAAATATCTCACAAAACTGATCATGGATTACTAATAACTTAGGATATATTTGTGTAGTAGTTGGCAGAACCTATATCCTGCATACAGATTCTATTTTAGTAGAAGGTCAATGGCATAGTACTCTATTTTTAAAGTATTTTTCAAATTTGTGTGTGCATCAAATAATAATGTATTTTGAAAATTGATAAGACTATTGCTTTCTTATTAATAGACAATTTTATGTTTTAATCAATAAGTGGGACCATCCACTTATTCTATGACTCTCTTTTTAATTTTACTTGCTTTATTCCAAATAAGATTCTGAAAATAGTGTAATTAAGGAATAAAATAATACTATATAAAATCAAACATATTAAAATGTAATAGCTGAAGTTTTTTCTTCAAATTTTATGTATTTGAGATTTTTTAAATTCACTATGCTAGCAAGGTGTCTTAAAATAGAAACAAAAAAGATAGATTTCCAATCTGCACACACCTGCAACATTGGAAATATATTTAATGCATATATGTGTGATGGTTAATTTTGTTTCAACTTGACGAGGCCAAGGGAGGCCCAGGTAGCTGGTTAAACATTATTTCTGGGTATGCCTGTGAGTATGTTTCGAGAAGAGACTAGCATTTGAATTGGTGGACTGAATAAGATAGACTGCACTCTCCAGTGTGGGTGGCATCCTTCAATCCATCGAAAGCCGGAATAGAATACAAACGTGGAGGGAAGTTGGATTCATTCTCTTTTTGACTCTTTAGCCAGGCATCAATCTTCTTTTGCTCTCCACACTCCTGGTTCTCAGGCCTTCAGGCCCAGACTGGATTATATCAGCTCAAGGTCCTCAGGGTCCAGAACTGTGGCATTGGCTTTCCTGGGTCTCTAGTTTGCACAGAGCAGGTGCTGAAACTTCTCAATCTTGGTAATTGCATGAGCCAGTACCATATGCTAAATCTCTTCATATATAAATTATATATATGTACATATAGATGATGTATATACAAAAATATATAATCTCTATGTATCTATACCTATATCTCTACATCTCTATCTATCTATATTTTTATCGATGTATCTTATTTCCAGAAGAACTTTGAATATAAGTATGAGTGTGTGTATGTGTGTGTAGAATGCTGAATATTTTCTCCTAACGGTTCATGTCCACTTTGAATTTCAGAAAGTTATCTTATTTGAAAATAGGGTCTCTGCGGATGTAATTAAGTAAAGAATTTGAAAATGAGATCATCCTGGATTTAGGGTGAATCCTAAATCCAGTGACTGGTGTTTTTAAAAGAAGAGAGGACACAGACACAGGAAAAAAGCCATGAGAAGATGGAGACAAAGGTCGAAGTGATGTGTCTATAAGCCAAAGAATGACAAGAATTGCCTGCAACAACTAGAAGCTGGAGAGAGATATGTTATAAATTCTCTTTCAGAGCCTCTAGAAGGAACCATTTCTGTGGATACCTTGATTTCAGAATTATGGCTCTCTAAACTGTGAGGGAATATACTACTTTTCCTTTAAGCCACCCACTTTGTGGTAATGTGTTATGGCAGCTCTAGGAACCTAATATAGTATGTACGTAGTGGTACAGGTCATTGTCTTAGTTAGGGCTGCTATAACTGAATACCACAGACAAGGTGGCTTATAAAAACACAAATTTATTTCTCACGGTTCTGGAGGCTTGTGTGGTTTAAGACATGTATTTGAAGTCTTATGATTGTGGGATAGATGGAAGACTGAACAAGTGAAAATATCCAGTATCTAATGAAGACACCCCAGAAATAAAAAAGGAAGAACTATAAAAACGACTCAGAGCAGTTGGACTCAAGAGTTGATGACAAGGCAGCAGAGTCTAGTGCAAAACTCAGCTCAGAGTCTTTGAGGTCATGGAGAGCAGCATTCAGATCCCCTTTCTGCATTTTCTTCGCTCTGGGAACATGACGTGAAATCATCAGGCCTCGGGTGTCACATCTATGGAAAAGCATACTCTGTGGGCTTCCTGTTGGACTTGGCACGTACTAGACTCTCACTCACATTGGCAGAGGCAAGGACATTTAGAAACTCCCTGTTTTGTAAGTGAGAAAAATAAACCAGGAAAACCAATTGTCATGAAATTTGATGGCAATCTGTTCAACCACCTCTTTAAACTGATGGCTCAAAAGGCCCAGATGTGCAATGTGTGGTAAGCTTTCCTCTAGTAACACCAAACTGACTTTGCATCAGAAAGAACAGTTATGAAATTTCCAACTAGCTGTGTCTCTTTTGAGGGTTAAGAGAATTAAGGGGAAATGTCACAAATTTTTAATTTATAAGGTAATTCTTTTTTTTAAGTATTTGTGATCATTAGAAAATTTAATGTTTCTATGTTTATCCTTTTGATGACTGGCAGTAAACACTAGTTAAAATAGTAAAATTTGAAATTATAATGTATGGCCATATTCTGATGTCCATAAATTGAAAGAAAACTCCAAAAGAAAATTCCAATAGAAAAAAATAAAAAAAGTAAAATGAATTAAATGTCTTTTATTGCCCTGTTCCCTATTGATATTGAACAGAGTTCAGCTACAAAGCAGAATCAATTTAACTTTATTGAGGCATGTATGTATTTATTTTTAAAATTTAGACTTCAGTGGGTCTATAGAAAATCCAGGCAACATTTTAAAATATGGCAACTATAGTGCAAACATCAAAATACATTGGGTCAAGTTAGATTAAATTGCATTGTCCAACTCTTTTGTCAATAAAATACATTCTAAAATCTGTACTATCTAGTTAAAAAATAAGATCAAGTAATGAAATGATCAATCAAGTGATGAAGAAGTTTTCAAATAAGAGGCTCTGTGTATTTTGGAAAGAAATGTCTAAAAACCCAAATTGCTTATTTTTAGCACAAAGTTTATTTTTGATGAGCAAACTTGTATTGACTACCAAAGGAAGGTAGAAATGCTGCTGAAGTCCACAAGGGGAAAATCTAAGCTCATTTCTTTTCTCGTTCTCCCTATTAAAAAAAAATAACATTTTCTTAATTAGCTTATTTTTCGGCACACAAAGAACAAGCTCAGTTTCTTTTCTGTTCGTTCTGTCAGTTGACAGGAACTTCAGGTAAAAGAAATGATTTTAATAAAATATATTCTCTCACACAGTGTGGACTGGAAGGTAGCTGAGCAGGAATAAAGATGTTAGTGCTGGCTCCTCCGAGACATATAAGATGTTCACGTTAATCTATTTGATCGTTCCTGAATTGCTGATTGTGACTCTTTTCTCTCCAAGGCACAAAAGGGAAGCTTAATATATTTATAAATGTACATACGCAGAATATACAGCCTGTATTAGGCGTGCTCATTTGCTTTCTTTTTTACCACTCTCTGTTTCTGCCTTTCTTCTCACTGTGAGCTGAAAAATGGAAGCAATTTACCAGAGCCATTCCTAAAGTTCGCCTACCCGGCATCCTGAGTTTTATAATTGCTGTGATATTTCACCCATGCCAACTGAGATGAGTGAAAACTGTTAGTGGGCTATAGTGGGGCTGCCAATATGTGGATATGTCATGGGCAGCAACCTATAAATCTCTGTGTCCCATTTCTCCTCGCACACAGTTGCTACTCCTGCGGCCATGTAGGGGTTCCTGGGTTTGGTTACAAGAGTCCCTATTTCCTCTGAGATGTTAGTGATCATTGTTGAAATTGCTCTTGAGACAAAGCGAGCATCTTGGGTAATAGCCCTTTATCCCCTTTATTACTCTGTATAGAAATCCACACTGTATGTAAAGATACCTGACTCTTGTTACAAAAATTAAGTGTCCAAATAAGCCATCAATTTTAGGATAACAGGTTGATCTTTGATTTACAAAAATGTTGTAGTTAAAGTCCCATCTTTCTCTGACCAATATCTGAATTGGTGTTAGATTGGAGTTCTATAGTCTTTCTCATGCTTGCCTAGACCCATGGTTATTCAATAGCCTCTCCTACATGCCTTTGCCCAAGATGGATTTACCTCCTTTTAACTTCCAGATGAATGATGCCCTTCACTGTTTAGTTAATACACTGAAAATGTTCCCCAATTGCATTTTTACTTCATAGATCAATTACTGCCAAATTGTTATTCTATTATATGTAAATACATTTAACAAAAAGAGATTACATAATTTCTCCATCTTTTATAGTGTTGATCACATAAAAGCTGGAGTCTAAGGTAACAGAGTGAGGCGACATGCGTTTATGTTCCCAACTTAAACCATTCCCCAAATAAATCTTTCTACTAACACCCAAGCCCTGAGACAAATTAGAAATGGACAGTTATAATTGGGAAATTCTTTGACAAATATCAGACTTTTGTAGTTTTTATTTTTATCTGATTTGTCCTTCTAGCAAAATCTATATTAGGAGGAAAATACCACTAATTTCTTTGCTTTGACTCAAGGGTAAGATAAAAAATGTCTATAATTAAAATATTCTGAGAGAATGGTGATTTATTCAGAGGAGAAACATATTCGATGGCACCACTTTGATACTGACCTATTGACTAATATTTCTTTAGATGGTTCTTTATTTTTTTAAGTATGCTTTTTTCCAAAATTGAAATACCGTAATTGTTCCTGTTGAATTTGTAATATATTCTCATTAAAAACTATAAACAATACAGAGCCTATAAATACTAAGTGAAAGGATGATCTCCTAGTAATATGCATTGCTAAAATTTGAGTTATGTTTTTTCCTGCCTCTTTCACGTATATATTTATTCTTAGAATAAAAGTATATCATATATATTATTACAGACATAACCAGATATTTGCACTTACTGTATTGCAGGCCTATTTCACACTCATCCTTATAGACATGCCTAATTCTTTCTATTGGCTTCATAGTGCTCCATGATATAGATTTATTATAATTACTAACCAATCCCCACTGGTGTACATTTAGGTCATTTCTTCATTCAGTATTGTGATAGTTTCCTAGGGCTGCCATAACAAAAGACCCATACTATGTGGCTTAAAACAACAGAAATGTTTTCTACCATAGTTCTGGAGGTCAGAAGTCTAAAATCAAGGTGTTGACAATGTTGTACTTTCTCTGAAGGCTCTAGGAAAGGATCTTTTCTTGCCTCTTCCTACCCTCTGAGGGTTGCTGCAATGCTTGGTGTTTCTTGGTTTGTAAATATATCGCTTCAGTCTTTGGCTGCATCTTGCTAGGGCCTTCTCCTTATGTGTCTTCTCTGTATGTCCTCTCCTTTTCTTCTAAGAACACCAGTCATAATGGATTAAGGGCCCATTCTAGCATGATTTCATCTTAACTAATTGCATTTGCAACAACCTCATTTCCAAATAAGGTCACATTCTGAGATTCTGGGAAGGACATTTTTTTTTTTTTTCTGCGGGTCAGGGAGAGTGGGACTATTTAATCCAGTATGAATATTACAAATAAAGCTCCGAAGATTATATAATATACAAAATTTTCTGACTAATTCTAAATAAAGGAATTGCTAATATAAAATGTATAACATTTTCAAGCCTTTCATGTTTATTTCCAGATTTTTCTTCTGAAAGGTTATATACCTACAGAGTACTGTGCCTAGTTTTTCCACATGCTTGTCAAAACTAGGTAATGTTAGGTTTGCTAAGCTACTAGATTTAAAATACATAGTTTTTATTATTTTATTTTGAATTCTCTTGTTTATTAGTAGTAGGTTGAGCATTAAAGCAAAATAAAACAGATTTATGATCATTTGAATTCTTTCACAATTTACCATTTATTCTACTGTGGTAATCATCTTTTTCTTAATATTTTTAAAAAACACTTTATATATTAAAAGTATTAAGTCTTTATCTGTTTTCTATGTTGCAAAAATTTCTTGTTTGGTGTTGTTGTTTGCATTAATAGTTTCTAATCACTTTATTTTTACCTCACAAAGTTTTTATTTTTTGTAAAGTCAAATATGTCAGTCTTTTTTTTATGGCTCCCTTTCTTTAAAATTGTAAGACCTCCCTCACCACAAAATTTTATAGGATATTTTATGGGTTTTGTTGGCAAAAATGTTCTTTCAGGCTCTGCTTTCCCGGTCTTGTTTTAACTTCTGGGATGTTCCATTCTGATTGAGCCTCTTTCTTTTTAATCCCAGATGCCCTATGTCTTAGACGTTCTTCAAAATCTCTGGCACGCTAATGGAACTAGACTCCGCTTTCAGGGTGGTGCAGGATTTTCTTTCTTTCTTTCTTTCTTTCTTTCTTTCTTTCTTTCTTTCTTTCTTTCTTTCTTTCTTTCTTTCTTTCTTTCTGTCTTTCTCTCTCTCTCTCTCTCTCTCTCTCTCTCTCTCTCTCTCTCTCTCTCTCCTTCCTTCCTTCCTTCCTTCCTTCCTTCCTTCCTTCCTTCCTTCCTTCCTTCCTTCTTTCATTCTTTCTTTCTTTCTTATTTTTCTATGTCTTTGTCATTGCCATGGGATTTAGGGAAAGACCTCACCATAAGCTCAACTTGCCATTTGATAAACAAAGACCACTCCTCTTCATATAATGGATATTAAAATAAGACTCATTGACTAGGAAAATAAATACATATAGGAGCTGTAAATTTTATGTGCTGCAAAGAAATTAAATAAATTCATTTCTTTCCATTTGTAGTTTTAGAATGACTTAATGAGACCTTACAAATCTGGACTCCTATTTAAAAATAAAACACAGACTTAATTTAAAAAATTAGAAAATGAAGACAATATTACAGGTTTTCAGCTGGGAAACATCATCTCTCATTTAGTACTTACACTAATAGTTGGTTTTTCATAAAGTATGCTAGTTCCCTATCTATTCCAACCTCTAATAAAAGTAGTTACTACCTACCAAAATGCTACTGTCATGTGCCTTCAATATTAACCGAGTCAACCACTCTGCAGCTCAGAGTCAGAGGGTTTATAGACTAAACTAAGCAGTAAGTATGATTATGTCATACTCTGCTTCGTCCTTCAATGGCCTCTTATTGCTTTTACTAAAGTACACATACTTGGACTTAGCCTGTGAGAGTACTTAGGAAATGGTTCCTATCTATTTCTTCAGGCTTTCAAAGCTCCCAATGCACTGACCTTCCTTTAGTTCTCCTGACTCCTTCTGCCTCAGAACCTACAAGCCTGTGGTTTCCTACACTTGAAATGCTTTTTTCCTTAGTGTTGCACTTCATTTAGATAATTCCTGTGCATCCTTTACTTCTCAGGGAACTTTCTCAGGGAGCTCCTTTTGGGAAACTTTGCCCTGTGCTCCCAGGCTATGTTAGATAGTTCATTACTCACCATCACGCATTTTCCTCTTTTCATCCACAGCATTCATCAAAGACACCAAGAAAGAATGACCTGAATACCAGCATATGAGATCCATGACAGCAGAAAACATTTAATACAGTAGTCCCCATTATCCCCAGTTTTACTTTCCATGATTTCAGTTACCCGAGGTTGACCACAATCTAAAAATACTAAATGGAAAATTCCAGAAATAAACGATTCATAAATTTTAAATTTCACGTAGTTCTGAGTAACATGATGACATCTCATGCCGTCCTGCTCCATACAGCCCAGGATGTGAATCATCCTTTTGTCCAGTTTATCCATCCAGTATATGCTCCCCTTCCTGTTAGTCACTAGAAGCTGCTTAGGTTATCAGATCAACTGCTATAGTATTTCAGTGCTTATGTTCAAGTAAACCTTATTTTACTTCATAATAGCCACAAGTCTGATAATTAAGATATACCAAAGAGAAACCATAAAATGCTTCCTTTAAGTGAAAAAGTATGTATGTATAGGAAAAAAAAATCAACATAGGATATATAGTTAGACACTATCTACATTTTAAGACATTCACTTGGGGTCTTGGGACATACTACTGTACCACATTTTCAGTCTCTCAAAAAAAATGTTTAGCAGCTCATGCAAATTTATTAAATATATTTTTGAATAAATAAGAATAATCTAATTGATTGAGAGAATAGCTGTAAGTCTCTTGTGTGTGCTGCATTTGAGAATAGAGGAGGTGAGTGTGGTAATAGTCAAATACTTTTTTTGCTTACTAAATCTCACCTGGCCGACCAGGCTTTCTGTCTGGATCAGTAGACACCAAGAAATCTTCTTATCTTCATACTCAATGTACTCACTTTCATCTCTGGGAAGATTTGCATTGGAATAATCCCTATGTCTCAACACAACAATGAAAAAAAATATATATAAAATTGGTATTTTCTGCCAACATCTATGCTGTTTTCTGCATGGAGATATCTTCCCTTCTGTATGAGTAACATATTTAAATCCTTTTTTTTTTTTTTTTTAGATTCATAATTTCTTTAGAAAATCTTCAGACATATAGATGGCATGTCTGGGTCCTCTTGTTTGGATTCCTCCTTTCTGTGCCCTGTGGCACTGCAGTGTGGCTTCACTTCTTTCTGTGTATACATGAACAGTTCATAAGGTAAGCAAGAAAAAAATTCAAGTTTCAAAACTGTTATGAGTGACTTAGTCCTCTATAGAGAATTGACTAGTAATGTGGATCAGTTCCACAAAAATGAGCTATTTTTATAGATTATCTTTTTTTATGTTTGCAAAAATATTACCACCATTGCTATAAGGCATGTTTTGAAGTCTTCCCACTTTGTTTTCATTCTCTCTCTATTTTATTAAAAAATAGGATGCCATGACTATTTTAATGATAATTCAGTGGTGTGCTCAGACTTGCTCAAGAGTTAATGGTTAAATTTTAAGAAATTTTAAGAGCTCGTTGACACCATGTTGAGAGCTCAACATCCACAATGCGGGAACTTCTCACCATGAAAATTAGGCAAATGTTACAAATCAGGGCTCAGTAAATGCCTTCTGGGGAGCTAGATATTAAGCTTTTACCACACACCATTGAATGACACAGGAAATGCCTCCCTTCTTCAGAAATATATATGTTCTTCCATGCTACAGTCACAAAAAGCCACATCAGTACATGCATAGTTTCTTTGCTCAAATTTATGCTATTCTAGGTTAGTTTGTATCTCAACTGTGTCTTTCACTTTCTGATGATCTGGGAACCTAAATTATTTCTTAAATGTGTATCTTTAACATCATAAGGGATCATAACCTGATTCTTATTAAAAGTGAGTAAAGAAATCTGGAGGTAGCTTTGGAAAATCCTTGGAGTTAAGTGACTAGAAATCTAATTCTGGTCCGACATTTCCCACGTGTGTGACCTGGAGCAAGTTACCTAACATCTTTGTGCCTCAGTTTCCTCTTCTGTAAAATGAAGATAATCTTTCATATCTTTTTGGAGTTTGTAATAATGAAATCAAATGGAGACAGTCAACTAACTCTGGCAGACTTCACCAAGAAGGATCATGAAGTTAAACACAAAATGAAGAACTCTCTCATGTGTGTAAAAGTGAATTTCTTTTGGAGTGGGCATATATGTTCACAAAGGTCTAGATGTTAGTGTGTCAAGCGGTTAATCAGAGATGGAGTCAGAAGATATCACTGCCTAGAAATCGTAGTTGAGCTGCAGCACACTTTAGAAATAGCTAAAGGGAGGATGCTTTGCTGGCCACAGTTGTCAATGAGAGACTCTCCAGCTGAATCAGAAGTGAGCATCTGATTCACATCAGATGTGGAAAGAGAGTGCTTACATCTTTTCTTCCTTGGGTACGCGTGCTTGGTGTATCGCCTTCACATGCATCAATGAATTGGCTTTCTTTGGCTTTCCTTAGCTGTATAAACCTGCTTGTTAAGTAAACCTTTTGCTTCCTTGGGCAAAAATGACAAATACGAAGTCATCAATAAAATCTTTAGTGTATATTTCACAAAATGCATGTGTGATTATCTACATAGGGCAATGATGTGAACATTTTGGGCAATAGAATTTGGAAACATATTATCAAAGAGAAAAAAATATTATATATGTACCTATTTTTGTTTATAATTTCTTTTTGACATAATCTAAATTTACTGGGTTCTACTTCAACTTTCTAGTTCACTTGAAAATAAACCAAAATGTTGTTGTCTCAGTTAGTGGCCCCATAATTTCCTACCCAATGATTTGGTGATTTCCATTCTTCTCTCGCTTGCAATTGGATAAGTAAAAAACACTCCCCTTTAAATGCTGGTGGACAGATTCATACATATTAGCTTCTGGACATCACAATAACTAAAACTCCATCTGTGTGTCTGTGCAATTTATACACAGAAAACCCTGGAATTATCAGTTCTTCTTTTAACAAAAGAATGGGTTAGACACATTCGTGCCAAAACTAAACATCGATACACAAAATAAACAAAATGTTTTGGTAAAATATGAACCATCCCAGTTTCAGTTTAATTTGAACTTAGACTCATAATACTTTTTCAAAGTGGGAGAAAAGGGTCTATTTAATGTTGAGATATCTTCAACTTCAATGTCTGGAAGAAGTGGTATGAATTTTCACAGAAGGAAAGAAATACCAGGGGAAAAGCTTTCACATCTCTTCATCTCATTCTAGCCCAGGGGCTCAAGCCGATACTGAAGTGGAAGTTTTGCTATATTTTACAGCAGACAAAGCTTTCAGCACAAAAGGAATAATCTTCATTTCCTTTATTATAGATACGCATACACATATACAGATTGCACATGAATTTTGGCACACAGGCCGGAGCAGGGATTGAACAGGTAAAACAAGAATTCCCTAACTTCAATACAAGATTTCCTGCCAAGTTCTGCAGCCCTGAAAGGCTTAGAATGTCTGGAGAAAATTCCAAGAAACATGTAAACTTGACATCTTTTATTTGTTTTCTACCTCCGAACTTCCCATCTCTTATGGATTCCCCTCCATCACTAATCAGAACAAGGGTTCTTTTTGGTCCTTCTCATTACACACTCACCAATTAAAAGTGAAAAATTATGCTTCAACTATGAAAAAGGTTCCAGCTTCTAAAGAAGATAAACTGGAACGAAAGTTCTCCTTTGTTCATTTTTCTTTTCTCTGGGAAAGCTACCTTTAAGGGTTACAAGAATATAGCAGGCAATTATTCTAAAATGTGCTTTGATACTTTTAATTCATTTTATCTTCCTTGTATTATGAAAGCTATACTTCTTTTTAAGGCTTTCAGACAACCGGCTTAATTTTCATATTGATTCATTCGAGGACAAAACAAAACTTTGTATAAACTGAATGGAAAATGACTCTTTTGTGGAGAAGAATTTATGCTTGCATTTAATTATAATGCCTGGAAGTGTTCCTCCCTATTTAAACATTTAAATGAGGAGAGAGTATAAATAGAAATTTTAAAAAGCAAGCGAGCATGACATAGTTCATCTATCCCAAAATGAAGGTCCTCATCGGTTCTTATTTTTCACGAAACCCAAAGCTGATGTGATTGTCTGGGCTTTCCAATGTGTGTCTGAACATTTTAGGAGAAAATTTTTCAGAGCATATGATGATTACTGAATTAGAAATATTCTTCACTTACATAGACTTATCAAGGAGGGGGCCTCAAAGTGCTTTATTATCTAATTAAACCTCACAACATGCTGCAATTTTATTAATACATAAAGTGAGATATAGTACAGTTTAATGTCTGACTTTATTGTATAAGATGGAAAAAGGAATAAGAATAGAAATTTAAGTTTGAAAATAGAGCACATTTCAGCCACTGGACCGTCTAAACTGCTACAGTCTCAGGAAATGCATATTTCTGTTTATCAGAAAATTTTGGCAAAATACGAGTCTGTTAATATAGGGATACTCAGTTTCCACATTTATATATATATATATATATATATATATATATATATATATATATATATATATATATAATGGCCTTATCTTATGGAGTCATTTTGTAGATTATGTACTACGAGACTTATTTCCTCTTGTCTTTTTCTTTTCCTTCTGCTTTTATTACAACCACACCTTCTTGAGCCAGAGAGAGTGCTGCTACTCTGCCTCTAGTTATCAGGGTGATTTTTGCTTTGCTCTAGGAAAGGAAGAAATTTTTAAAAAATTTTCTTTAGTGAAAAGTTTTTCAGTATATGAAGCACTGTGAGAACTTAAGTCATCTCACTATGTTATTTTATGCTCATTCTTTGGTTTGCTATAGAACTTAATACAGAACCATGCATGTAGCAGGTGTTAATTAGATATTTATGGAAAGAAAAAAAAAAAACCTTCCCAGAAATATTTAGGGGATATGGAAGAATATGTGACATACCAAACAGAGGACTGTTTCTCACTATATCCCACACCATATATGGCTAAGAATTTGGCAGAAAATCCCCATTCAAGTGGTAATATGGAAATGTAAGCTGAAGGAACATGCTGAGAACCTACAGAGTACAATAAAATCCAGAAAAATTGTATATATGCGGTGTATGAGAATTGAGAGTATATATCGGTCCTCTAATAAAATCTCAGTGGTTGAATATAGTAAGCACTTGTTATTATTCATAAGTCTACAAGCCAACTGGGCAGTTCTTTTGGGCTGAGCTGGGCTCTCTTGCACTTTTGAAGGCAGGTGTCTGTAAACTGGTTCAGAGTAATCTAGGCCAGGGAATGTGAGCTCTTCTCTGCATGGTCTCTCAGCCTCTAACAGAGTCATCCAAGAGTGTTGAGTAAGTAAAAGGTGGCCTCTTGGGACTGGCACACATCACTTCAGCTGCATTCTGCTGGCCACAGCAACGAGGTGAGTTGAGCCCAGGTGAAAGGTGGAAAAAGAGTTTGGCTCTTAATTGGAGGTGAAAGATCTGGATGCAGAGGGACAATGAAATAACTATACCATAACTAATGACTGTCCAATTGGCATTTCAACTCGGTGCAGAGAGAACTCTTTCTAATGGGGAAAATGACTAAATATCTAGATCTAAATAAAATAAAAACAATAAGGGTAGCAAAAAACTCCCAGAATGTTATATTTATAAACTTGAGATGAAAAAGGCCTTCTTAAGAAAAATATAAATCTCAGAATTTGTACTAGAAAAGGTAAATAGAGTTGTTATATAGAAAGTTAAACTTTCTAAAAAATACATGAAAGCATAACAATAATTAAATGATAAATGTCAAAATTGGTAAAAAAATATGCAAATTATATCCACAAAATTAATATCTTTAATATTTGAAGAATTCCTACAAATCGATTTTATAAAAAGATTACAAACACTATAGAAAAAAATTTTAAGGGATACGCAGAAGCCAATATATTGAAGAAGAAACAAATTACTAGTTAACACACAAAAAGAGAAATGGTAATTAAAACAATAATGACACTCAAAATTATAATTATTGCATTATTAAAATTTCAATATTATTAAAGTTTGCAGGATTGATAGTCACTATTGGTGTGAAATTGAAACTTATTTTTTATCTATAAATCATACAAATGAGAAATATTACTTTACTAATTACTGAAATATTATAATAAATTAAATCTTATTTTTGCATTAACCTTTTGTTTGTTTGCTTAAACATTATATTATTCCTACATGTTACTTTGCACATAGTAAAGTAAAAGTAAATTAAGCTTTTTCCAAAATGGTGATTGTATATTGAGCCTATAAACTATGTGCCTGCTCTTATCCTTATTACCTTGTAAAAAGTACTTAAACTTTTGGCTCCACTATTTTCATCTGTAAAATTAAAAAGAAAAAATTTTGCTGTCTTTCTTTTTTAAAAGTAAAATTAAATTAATTTTCCAAAATTAATGAAATCAGATTATCTTCTGAGCCAGGTGGTTGCTTGTTTATTAATGGTGGATGGCCATGTATTGATTCAAAAGTAGATAGGGGAAAAAATTAATCCAGCCTTCTCATAATAGATTTTGTTTTTAGAGCTATGTTTCAGACACAGTATCTGATAATTAGCAAATACTCAACAACTTTTGATCGACTGTTTTATTGATTGATTATTTTATTTAATTCCCACTAGACCGGTTCCATAAACCCAGTGTTTTATAGAAAAGAACTGAAACTCAGAAGCTAAACACCTTGCCCTAGGTTACAGACCTAGAAAATGGCAAGATTCCCTTGGGACTCTCCTTTTCCAAGGTTAGTGCTTATAGCTGTGTTGAAACTGAATTCAAACACTGAGTTCCTGGCTTGCTTCTATCTGTACCTTGTGATATACATAAGAACTCAGAACTATCTTTTCAAACAAAAAGCCTATTTCTAATAAAATTAAATGCAATAAAATGTTTGTGCTATCCTTTAAAAATCCAGTGATGAAGTTGAAATTTTTACAAATCCATCTTAAATTTAGATAACTACAAAAGACTTGGGGGCATTTTCAAATTGTTAAATGAAAGAAATCCTTGTATGAGAATCAAGCAAACCTTTCCTTAGGCTTGCCTGGAGCAACCTATTAAAATGAAAAAGCAGAAGTAAATTTTTTCCCCCATCATCCATATGTATTTAAATGATTATTTGAAATGGTGTGAAACAACTTGATCCTTAAATCATAACAAATGTAATTTTGACACTTTATCAAATTAGAAACTGTATTTCTTTCTAGCATTGTCGTAAGTCAGAAGTCGTTACAATTTTTTTTTTTTTTTTTTTGCCGATTTTCTAGTACATCTGAGGATGGGTCTCCATGGGTCTGCTTTCTTTGTATTTCTCTGCTTTCTCATGGTTCCACCATGTTCCCCACCAAACTGTGGACAGGAACCTCTGACAATGAGAGGGATCTTAAGGTGCTACAATCTTTTCTCTGAGCAGAAATCAAGCCAAGACTACATTTCAAGTAAATGAATGACAGAGAATCTCATGAGCCTCCCCCTCCCCCCTGCCCTCTCCCGGCCTCCCGCCCCTTTTAAGATGTCCCTGTTTACTTTAGAGCTACATTTGGAAGAAACACTGGGGACTTTTAATTTTTAAATCCACTGAGTGGTATTAGGTTCACATAATGATTTTTTAAAATACTGGATTATACTTTGCTCCTTTGTTTAAGTGGAAATGTGATTACTGAAGGCTCAGTTCTGCTACAGTCACAAATATAGTTATTTATTTTCCAAAGCTCAGTGTAGTAGGATATCAAAGTAGTTTTATAATTATCCAAACAAATATTCTTTTGGAGACTTCCTGGCTAGGAGGGCTGAAATGTTTTCATTAGGAGGAAGGGATTCATTCATCCCTGAATCTGCTTCTAGGTAGCAAAAAATCTGATCATTTGCATAAATAACCACTAAAGAAATGTAAATGACAAAGGAAGATTTCATTATCACAAACCTCTCAGACTACCTAAAGGACTTGGCATGCAGGCGGATCTGGTTTCAAGTACCTTCTTACCTTTACAAGACTATTATCTTAGGCATTTCTGAAGAGAGAAATAATCTTACCATGTTTCTTGGCAACGGTCCTCACATATTAACTAGCTGGATCCTCAAAATAAAACTCGATTGAAAGCCTCCTCTTGACTATTTGTATATTAAATATCTATCTGCAAAATCCTCCTGTGTTTCACCGTGCGTATGGGAATTAGTTTTGCGCTGAGAACATTTCCTGAATTACTCCGGCAAAACCAATGATTATAACAGGACTAGACTCATCAGAAAGCTCTCTCTGTAGCATGGTACATTTTGCAAATCGCTAGCACACAGAGTTCAATTTGCTCACATCATGAAAAAGGAAACTCGTGTGGATTTAAAAGGGAGAATGTCAGATCCATGATGACAGCATTGACTGATGCAGAACATCAGCCCCAGAAGGTTGAAAATGAGAAGGCATTCCCTTTCAGCCCCTTGTATACAGGCTAAAGGTGTTTAGCAAACACAGAATTTGCACAGGGTAAGATCAGTGCAGCTGATTAGCTTGCTAGGATTTCACCCTTGGGCTCTGCCACAAGGCCTGCTCAGGTTTCAGGGAGTGAGTGTCTGGGCTTCAGCGGACCTGTTTCAGGAGATTAGTTCATGTTAGTTCATTTTAGAAAGGACCCTGGAAATTCTCAGCTCAACTCTGTGTGTGTGTGTGTGTGTGTGTGTGTGTGTGTGTGTGTGTGTGTGTGTGAGAGAGAGAGAGAGAGAGAGAGAGAGAGAGAGAGAGCGCGAGCGAGAGAGAGAGAGAGAGAGAGAGAATGGGTGTGTGTGTGTATGTGCACACATGTAAGGATGTGAGGACTGTCCATTTTTCTGCCAAGTGAAACCTCTTTTTCCTATAAAATTTCCAAGAATTCCACCTCCCCCCCACCCCACCACTGCATGTCCTTCTTTCCCTCCTTTTCTTCCATTTCTTTGCTCATGCCTGGAATAGTTTTCTAAAGCTCACTTGCTGGTTTGATTGAATGTCTTCTCATTTTATCTACTTTCCCTTCTCCTCCATTCACTTCAATCTAAACAGCAGCACCCTTAAAATCTAGAAAAAAAAAAATAGTCCATTCTGGCTAAAGCAAAGAGAGCATATTTTTACATTGTCCCCCACCAGAAAAGAAGTTAAAAAATAAATTGAAATGCTCAAAAAAACAAGTGTGTTTAAGCAAGTGTAGAGGAGGAAGAAACTCTTCGAGGTTCTTTTGGCTGGTTTAATAATTAAATCGACAAAATAGTAATAAAAGATAACAAGTAAATTTAATTATGTATGTTAGCAGGGGAACCCCACATACATGAGAGGTTCAAAGACAGAAAGAGAAAAAGAGGTATATGTGACATTCTGAGCTGAGAATGAGGTAAGGCACTTTGGGGCTTCTGGGTGGAGAAAAGTCACTGCAGGATGATAAGATGAGTAGATATTCAGCAATTAGTAGTCTACCTCATCTTATACATAGGTCAAAAAAAGTTATTTTTAGTGGTGACACCTATTATAGGCAAGGTCCCTAATTTAAATTATTTAAGGGAGAGGTAAAAGTTTCGTATGAGTCTGCAGGGTCTTGATTGCCTTTAAATTAAAGACAATTTAAGGCAAAATAATTTACATGCTGAAGTGGTACATTTTGGGGAGGCCTATTCTGAACCCCTATACCAGAAAAGTACTCAGCTGTTTTATTGGTGAAATTTTCATTTAATCTCACTGTTTTTGGTATTTCTGAAAGATTGGTCTTGTTTTTTTCACTGTGTGAGATGACTAGTTTGGGACAGTTTTATAGTTTTAAATGAAACATTTGGTACATTTATGTGAGAAAATGTATTAAGGTAGATAGTCACAACCTTGTATTTAACTTTCTATTCCTTAAATCACTCAAACATAAGAAGTGATATTTAATTTAATTATTGATAATTATGAAAATTTAACAACATTCATTATTTTTGACCTGAATAATAACACAATAGATTACATTTCTTGGGTCTAAATGTGAGACATCGTACTAAGCTTTTACATATATTATCTCATTAAGTTCTTCAATCAATTCTATGATGTTGTTTTGATTACTCTCCATATTTTACCCCCTCACAAAAAAATAAAAAGGCCTAAAAAGTTTTAATAATTTTTCCAAAGTCTCATAGCTAGTAAGTGGTGAAGCTGGTCTGTTTGAAGCTTGTCCATCATTTGATGGCATAATATTGCCTAATAGTTGCAAAAGTAAAATAATGGTAGAAGCAAGAATTGTGTACCTAGCAGGTTGTCCAGTCATCTGCAACTCTTAAAAATTGGTATGGGGTGACTTGGGAGGAGGTGGTTTGATATTAGGGGCCAGAGATATAGAAATATCTAGAGGTGATCGTTTCATTAGCAAACATTTCTTAAAAGCTATGTGCCAGGCAGGAAAATATATCAGCTTGTTTCTTCTCTGATTTCGCCTTTTTTATAACTCTTTAGGGGAGGAAATTAAGTTGTAGCAAACTGATATTAATGCAAATAATTCTTGTCTATAGCAAAGCAAATAAATTTTGTCCAGTATGTATAACTAATTTCTACCTTACAGCAAAGATGACCCAAAACACTAAATTTTATTTTCCTACTGAATATTAATCAGTTTGGCATCAATCTGCAAATTCACTTTAACACTGCTGATTTCCTATTTCTATGTCTAATCTTTAAATTAAATTCTTTTTGAACTGATTTTAACAACTTATTTGTTCCTTCTTTTATTAATGAGTTAAATAAAATCTTAACATATGTTCACTTTATTTTTACACGAAATTAATAATTTTACCTTGAAAAGTCAAGTATCCTCATTCATTTATTATCTAATAAAGCTTATGCTTCAGAGCAGTTAAATGGGAAATGGGATTTATTTAACATAACCTCTGTTTGTGGTTGCTTATATTACTGTATCTATTTTTCACTTGGCGTGGGAGTTGTAAGAAGTTACTTAATGTGATTAATGCAGGATTGAGGGATAGAATTGGAAAGAAAAACAAAACAAAGAAATAAATAAATTCTAAACTTGGTGTATGAGTTAGACCACCTCCGCCACACCCCCATCACTCACCCCCCCCCCACTCCACACACATCTTCCCGATAGAAACCTGCCTTCATGGGTTAGAGATTATAGGGCTTTATCTATGATGCCACTGCTCATTTGGGTGGTTTATATTTCATTGCCATAAGAATGGAACAATTTTTGTCTTGATTTTTCATAATATCAGCTGAAACTTGAGAATATTATTAGTTAGCATGGCCTGGCACATGGAAGCACAGGAAATATTGGTCTATGATGAGAGGAGGAGATAAAATGCTTATCACAAGGCTCAGTTTATTCTTCTTTGCCTGTTTCTAGACAAGTTGTATAAATAAATATAAGTACAGTTACACTTAACTAAGAAAATTACTTGAGAATTAGAAACTGAAACATTTCTGCAGATTAAAGGAAAATGAGCTGAATTATGCCTTGAGAGTTCTGAAAGTGAAGAGGTTTGAGAAATGCCAAGGGCTGTAAAAATAACTGATGCAGCACATGTATCTCAGACAAGGTATAATGAATCATAACCCTTATCAGTCTCTGCCTGGAACAGGTTTGTGGATGAAAATAGTAATCTGTGGGCTCTCAAATAGTGTTCAAGGTGGAGAAAGTACTGGCTTTGTGTTTACCATATACCACTGACACTCCTTAAAATGCTATGAAATGCTTGTGAATAGAAATAGATGAATTTCATTCAAAGTTACTTAAAATCAGTTATAGCACACAGCTACGTGAAAATTACATTAGAATTTTCTACCACCTGTTACTATGACAAATGTAATGCTCCACTGTAGCAGAGGTAATTAAAGCAGAGGGTCTTGAGTATGCAAAAATGAAGGAGGCAAGAAAAAGAGGCATACTGATATAATAGAATATCACCTAACTATTAAAACATTCACTATAATAACATTATGGGAAAGGGAAAAGTGTTCACAAAGGAATGTTGAGGGAAAAAGTAGAACACAATTTTATTGAAATTTTACAGATACAGGGACCACTAAAAATATAAAACTGATATATATCTATGGATTAAAAACCAGAAGGAAACATAAAAGGATTATTTCTTTCAACTTTTATTTTTTTCTTTGATAATCCTTAAAACGTGACTGAACAATGCATTATTTATGTTTGAAAATAAAGTGGAAAATGGGGGGTGGGGAGAGGAAGAAAGATGAAAAGGAGAGAAAAGTGAAAAGAAAGCTTAAATTAGAAACAAGAGTCAGAGAACTAGCAGAAAGGAGGCCCGGCACTGGGCAGAGCTGGCTCTCCTTTGAAAGCTGAAGCAGGAAGGCTTGTTGTGTGTGACCAGGGTGTGTCCAGTCCTATTTCCCTTCAACGCTCACTTGAAATGCCTGCCTGCAGGACCACGATGCGATGCGTCTGGCAGACTTTGTGGTTTTTGTTTTGCTGCTCTGAGCAGCGGTGACACAAAATCCTTTTGCTTTATGCAGAGGAAGGGAGTAACGTTCCTTAGGTAACCTTTGTCTTAGTAAATTAAATTGTCCGAGCAAACTCATGAAGCAGTGTGTCCCGCTGGCGTGCTGTGAACAGGCATCAAAGGCATTGGAGAAACGGCGGAGATGCTGCAAAGGCAGGGCTTAAATTCTTTTATAGTGAAGAAGTATGGGTAAAACTCTGACTCTCTCACTCTGCCATTGCAGAGCAAAGATCTCCCTTATGAAGTTTCCAAACACAATCAGAGAGAGAGAGAGAGAGAAAAAAAGAGTATTAGACAAATTTAAGTCAAAGGGAGACGATTATTGCATTTTTAATTTAGGATGTAGCAGTCAGAGATGAACAGACTCTGAAGATGTTAGATGATAGTAGAAAGCGAGAGATTAACTCCAAGGAGACAGAGTCATATATGTAGGGCCAAAAATATTTTTGGATAAAACAACAAATTACTTACATGACAGTTGATATGTCATATTTACGGTTCTTAAATACAGCTCTTATATTACCTATTCAGATTCATCTTGGCAGAGCTAATTCTTAACTTGTTAATGCTTTGTTTAGGCAGTAACTCAAACCTTATAAAAGAGAATATAAGCTTTAGGAGAAAGTTTGCATGAAAGCGTTTTGCAAGTTGTAGCTGCTCAATTGGGAAACCACGTAATGGAAAGATGTCTTTGAAGTCAGAAAAAGTTCAGCTCTAAACTAAGCCCCTCACCAGTTTATGACCTTGGGTAAATTACTTACCCCAATACTCAGTTTCTTTATCTGTAAACAGATTTAGTGAGGATTCAGTGAAATGATGCTCCAAGAGGGGTCAACACATGGCAGGTATGCAACAGGAGTTATCTTGTTGTGGGTATTTTAGCAGTAGTATATTTGAGTGAGTCACTTCCTAACATTTTGTAGCCCACATTTTAATGGTCATGTTTTAGATACATAGATCTATAATCTGGTAACAATGAGCAGAATGGGATAGAATAATATGATTAGGCTTTATTAGAAAAAAAATATGGATTCCTCTTTTACCTATGCAGAAAAAATGAAAATAATATTTAATAAAAATATTGGGAGCCCAAACTTAAAGGAGCTTGGCCTAAGAAATTAGTATGAGTTATCTCATTTAATTCTCATATCAATTCCATGAGAAAAAGTGCTACTATATTCTCAGTTTGCCAACAAGGAAACTGAGTTAATGAGATAAATTGCCCAAAGTGACACACCAGTGAGAAAGTGGAGGGATTCTGGAATTAGGACTTCAAATGTCTGAGTATAGATTTCAAGATTTCACAAATAATAGGTTTTCTGGAATTTTACAAGGAAGGGATATCACATGTATACATTAATTATACACAACCCAAAGCTTAGAAATGGAGAAATAATGTTTCTCTATAGAAACTTATTTATGCAACACATTGAGCATGTAAGGAGAGTCCCTTTTAACATGAAGAAAAGGCATTAGTGAGAAGAAAAGAGGATTAGTCAACATTAGATGTAGAAAAGGGAATGACCAGGAAGCCTGTTTTGGCAGTGAATCTTCAGCAATGCACCAGGACACCAGGTTTGGCAGTTTAATAAAGAGGATATGTGCAAAGATGTGGGAAGAGTATAGGAAAACCACAGAGGTAATATAGACCCCCAAGAAGGAGGGAAGTGCTACTGCCCCCAGGCATCAAGGACCGCCATATTGCCATATCATGGAGACAGTGCTCTTTGGAAAGGGTATCCTCACAAGAGGAGTGGATTTTGTTGAGAAAGATGAGGTGAGAATGCAGGGAGGGAGCTGGGGCAGGAGATTCTCTGACACTACTCTCTTCCCTTCCTCCAATCTGCCTGTACTCCACATTGGCAGAACTGAACTGGAAACAAGGACTGCTCTGAAATAATGCACATGGATCTGGTCATGAAAAGTTTCATACAGGATGTCAAGGAGTTGGGGATCTTATTCTATAGGTGATTGGAAAGTGTTAAAAGTTTTAGAGAGACCACTCATCGGCACCAAATCCCTATGGGCACATACAGCCAGTTTCCTTTATGACTACCCAACAACCTCCTCTTGCTCTGAATCAATGGACTGTGATTTTGTGAAAGATGGAATGAAAGAGGGCAAAACTGGAGGCAGAGGTGCAGTAAGTATGCTAATTCAGTGATTAACAGGACGAGAGCTTGTACTACAGTAGTGATGGGGATGTAAAGGAGAGAATGAGTATGACAAATAATTCGAAGGTAAGATATGGAGATTGAGAAGAAGAAGTTGAAGATTTGTCTGGGTTTACTGCTTGAGAGATGAGTATCACATAAAGTGAGATAGAAAATATGAGTTTTAGGAAGACGTTTAGTGATTAATATAATCAATTTAATAAATTTTAATTTACTAAATATGTTTATAAGAATTTTATACAAGTTTAAAGTCATCTTGATCTTAATCAACATCAAGACTCATAACTGTTAGTTTTCACTTTAAGCTCGTTCATGATCTGGTCTTTATCTTTTCCAGAAATATGACATCTAAAAATATAGACTTTGAAGAATATTGCAGGTATAAATTTTTCGTCTCATTTTTTTTGTCCCAATCAATTCATATTACATATTTTTATAGTTGGACAGTAGTTCAAATTTGATTGCAAAGGTTCGGCTATAGGTAATCTTCATTAAATTAAAATAATATATATTTGAATTTATTATAAATATTATCCAAATAAATTTTAAAAATTAGTAGTCTAATATTTCTGAATTCTTCTTTCTGAAACTGTTATTATCAGTGGCTTTAGGCAAGCTGCTTCTTACTCAGTTTCAGTAATATGCAACCACTTGCAGTGTTATAAATGAGTTTCCACAAAACACTCCTTCCCTATAGGCAAAATAGAAATAATAATACTTCGCAAAATTGAGGTCATAAGTATTAATTATTTCATGTTCTAAGCAGAGATGCAGCAGACATTTTGTTTCTAGGACAGGATGTTATTTCGTTGCAATGCTTTGTTCTCCTATGTAATTATAGATCACTTAAAAAGTATATTTAAAATATGACTTTATGTTTAAATCCTCCAAATAACATGTTCAAAGGATAACAATTTAATTATGGAAACATGATTTTCTTTATTATCATATTCTCTCATATAAATATGATTCTAAATGCCTTAAATTTGTGCATGAATGTTACTATTCAATGTTTATTCCTGTTTTTCTCTACTTATTGCTTGTGGTTTTGTCAGTTAACATAAGATTTTATTTGCAAGGCATACTCTCTAGAAGGTGTTTGTTTGTTTGTTTGTTTGTTTGTTTGTTTATTGGAGGGGAGCTATGCTGGCAATTTCCATAGCTGCCATATTAATTATATGTATTAAAATAACCCAGTACTTTCAGTTAAGCTAACATGCTGGTCATAAATAGTTTAGGACGTTTATTAGCTGATTCATCAAATGTTACTTTTAAACAACATTTAAAATCTTTACTAATTAGCACCATTTGTGCAGAATCAGTTTCTTAACAGAGTAATATTTTACTACGTAAAGGTAAATACTTAAAAAATAGTTTGATAGATGTAAAGACCTATTTGCTCTAAACTCAGCCATTATCGTCATGACTTTGGAACCTGGTGTTTATTTAGCCTCTATAGACGTATAGTCCACCTTCTCTGGGGATTGCCTTCTTGATACTGGTACACTGGGACTTAGAAAAATGTTCTGAAATGTGTTGACTCCCTATTTCTAGGGGGAAATCCTTTAATTGGATGTTTACCCCAATTATCCCAAATAGAACTTGACATATTCTTGCTAGTTTTAGGGGCCTTAAGCTCTTCCTAGGGCCTGACAAAATCCTTTTAAAAGCTCTTGCTTCCTGTCCTGTCTTATCTTGTCACTCAGTAACACAGTGTGGGGAGACAACATGGAGTCGCAGTATACAATGTCCTTCCAAAACGGAATTTTCTCCTAATCAGCAGGATTTTACATAGTTGCTCTGCAAATATTCCACCCTTCAATTTTGCTGCAGGTAGATGAAGAGTAAGACTTTTACCAATTACTTTAGAGTATGGACATCAGAAAAAAAAAAAGACTATAAAATACTGAATTGTTCACATATGATCCAGATACTTTTCTGGCAAACAAGTTTGTACATAAGAAAGTGCAGAAGATAATAATTTCCTTATCGTCATAATTCAGAGTGCAGCCTAGTCATTGGAGGCATATTCCTGGC